>NC_138892.1:32993126-35655256 GCF_965194825.1 Balaenoptera physalus | reverse complement strand
GAGAGTAAAAAAAATTAGAAAAGGGAATTTAGATCCATAAGTTATACTGGAACAAGACAATCCTTAAAATGTTGAGAGCAGTTTTGGAATCATTCCAGTATAAATAGAGCTTCAGAGGGAATTGTCTGAAGAGGATGAGAGTGTTGAGTGTTGAGAGGATGCGTGTTCCTGTTTCCTTATCCTACTCCTGGCAGAAATGCACAGCCAGAAACAATATTGTCAATCCAAGCATTAAATGTCACTACTAAATATAGCATGGACTGATCTAAAATGCAAAAAAATAGAAACAACTGTCAGTATTTGTGCACAATGAACTTCTCTATCCTACCAATATGTATTATCCTAACTTTATAACTTCCTGTATATCTTTAATCAGTGTCAGTTTTTTTTTTTTTTTTTTAAAGAATGTGTTAGCAGTAAGTTTTCAATACAATGTCATTATCTGGGAAAAACAGGCCATTTTTAACTATAATTTTGGTTTATTTTGAATAATATTTTATTGTTAAATAATATATCCTCTCCAGGAAGTAGTTTAGCCAGAAGAGAGAACAATTAATCACTGAAATTTTTTGAACTTACATAAAGTTCTTAAGTTATTTTTGTTTCCTAGTATGATAGGTTCAACTTTATGGGACAAAACATATGTAGTTTCATGCAAGTTCACCTTTTAATTCATTGAATTACAAAGGATAATTCAATATTTTTTTGCATTTGGCATTGGTAAAGATTATGAACATAAATTAATATTTATGCATAACTAAAGATAACGGAGGCATGATAATCCTCAGATCATCAATCTCTCAAAATAAGAATATGGCACAACTAAATCAAATTTTAAATTTATAAAAACAGTGAATATTTATTCTGTTTTCCCACTGAATTTTAAATAATGGTAGTTTCACTTGGCATAGAAGATGTTCCAGGGTTAATAACCGTTTAGAGTTAACTGCCCTTAGTTGTTCTGGAAAATTACCATGAATCATCTCTACATCTCATCCTTTCTGTTCTTTGCCAGTGAACTTTGTACTCCTCACTCTTTTCTCCACATGAACTATGGTCACCGATAGCTTCTAAAACTCTTCTATCAAGGTTAGTACTACCAGAGGAGGATCCGCCTGCTCTTTGCTATGGGTTGGGAAATCTAGTAAAGATTTCTAAATGGCTTAATTTGATTCATGTGCACAGCTATGACTCATACAGGGGTAGTCAGGAAGATATGACTAACGTGATTGGCTCAACTTGGGTCAGATTATGCTTCATGTTGGGCTTAGAATGCTTGGAGCTAGAATGCTGTTGGCACAGAAAAAGCTTACAGCCCAATAACATGGATTAAGACCAATCTTAGGAAAGGAGCAATCACTGAACCAGGTACCATCTCAAGTGTTTCATCCTTCTGATAGGCAATTCCACATTTTCTCCATCTCCAAACATTTCTTGATGTTAGGAATCAAAAATAGGGTACTCATGTTCTAAGAAAAGTGAATGTATTTCCCTAATACACATTAGAAAGCCTAATTTTAAATCAATGAACGTATTAACTAACCTGATTCTGATAGTCTGTTTACAATAGATATGTATATAAAATCATCACACTGTACACCTTAAACTTACTCAGTGTAATATGGTAATTATATTTCAACAAAACTGGGGGAAAAAAGAACTCACAATTCAATAATCAGATAAACAATACAATGTTAAAGTCTGGAAAGGATTTGAACAGAAATTTCACCAAAGAAGATATGAGTGTCCCATAAACACATAAAAGATGCTCAATAGCATTAGTTTTCAGAGAACTGCAAACTGAAACTACAAAAACACATCCACTCGTATGCAAACGGTAAACAGACAGTACCAAGTTTTGGCAAAAATGGAGAACGAATAGGCTTATGTTGCTGGTGGTACTGTAAGATGTTACAACCACTCTGGAAGGAGTTTGGTAATTCCTAATAAAGACAAATGTACCATTACCATATGACCTAACAATTCCACTTTTATATAGTTACCTAAAAGGTAACATATTCCACAAGAAGATTTGTATGCAAATGCCCTTAGCAACTAACTACTCATACACACAATAACATGGATTATGCTGAACAACAAAAAGCCAGATGCAAAAGCATCCATAATATATAATTTTTATTGTATATTTTTGGATTTATATGAAGTCCTAAAATTGTTAAAACTGTAAAAAAATAAGTTCCAATATTTTACAAATCTAATGTAGGTGAGTTAATGAAATCCCAGCAAGATCTTCTACTAAAGCTTTCATTCACAGCTTGTACTCAAGCATTTCATTTAGGTTAAGATAACACATCATTTTATATAATACATATGTCACCAATTTCAAGCAAAAGGAAGCCAAGAGAAAAATGGTTTCTTACTTTTTTCAGAACTTTTTCTAACTTTCTGACTGATTCGAAACAAGAAAACAAATGAAGAATATTAGAAAAAAAGTCCTGGAGAAAATAAGAGAATAATTGTGGGGTTTTCTTCTTTTTTAACAATTTATTATTAAGAGGAGGAATGTGTAATCCTGAAAAAAAATCTGGTTTTCTTCTCACTTCTGTGATGCATGTCACAAAATCCTCAATGAATAATACACACTGATGGGTCTAAATATTTTAACTGTGTAAAAGTGTGTGAAATAATGAATATGAAAGAACTTCCTATTTGAATGTATTCCCTGTACTCTTGTTAAAGAATCTGCTTTTGTTTGTAGTGGTTATGACAAGGATTATAAAACATGAAACTTGTCATTTAAGAAAAAAAGTAAAGAAAAATGTTCTTTCAATAGACAAGTAACCCAAGGTCTGCAAATAATTATTGTAAAAAATATGTCTGCTGGTGATACATTTGTTCCATACTATCATTCCATTTTTTTCCATGAGGTATACTTAAAATTACACAATTAGTTGTTGTCTCAAAAGTTGGAAACAAGAAGATGTTTGCCCAGCTTTTCTAATCTCAACAGCTGCAATTCTGATAGAAAATGCCAATCTATTACCTAATGACATATTTCCACGACACCAAGGCATCTAAGTATTTTGAATGATTAGTTCTCAGTTAACTGAATAGTTATCTGGGTGTTTCAAAGAAGCAGGGCACGCTAATGTAAACCGATTTTTTTTTTTTTCCAAAAAATACTGACTCATTCTTTGCCACTAATGTAGGTATAGATATAACAGTATCTACTGATACGAAATACGGAATGTAAAATTAGATCTGTTTTTAGTTTCTTCATTTTAGAATTACTAGATTTGGGGCCATCATTTTTTTTGGGGGGGGAATCACGTTTTTACAGTAATTTGGATTTTTTTTTAATTTTTAATTTTTGGCTGTGCTGCACAGCATGTGGAATCTTATTTCCCTGACCAGGGATCGAACCTGAACCTCCTGCATTGGAAGCATGGAGTCTTAACCACTGAACAGCCAGGGAAATTCCTGGAATTTTTTAACCTTATTTTATTTCATGCCTCAACAGCTGAGCTAAGTTTGTCAAGCTTTAATTTCTAGAATTTATGCTGCAAAATATATACTCCTTAATTTCTTAAATATTAATTCATTTTACAATACAGTATTGGATGTAAGTTCTCAAAGTCCAGTGCTCCGCCTCCCATCCCCAGAAAATGTTTATTTGTTCCCTTAGAAGAGTAGTTTCTCCAAGTCATGGGGAAAAGACCATGGACTCTGGGGTCGAGTGAATTAGAGTCTACCTTTAGCTCTATAGTTTACCAGCACCGTGGTAATTTATTTGCCCTAATCCTGATAACCTATTTTCCTGTTAAATGAGAATAGTACTTACCCTCAAGGTTTGCTGTGATTACAGGACAATAACTGGCATAGAAGTCGCTAAATAATAATCATTCAGTGTTTTCCAATTATTGTTGAAATCCTAGGATTATTCAATAAATATTTCTCTATACATGTCAACAATTATTTTGAGAAGCAAAACTATAAATATTAAAATTAAATTATTTATGCAGTGTAAACTCCCAAGATTTTAAGTATGGATGATTTCTTAGGCACTCATTATACTTGAGTAAGCTGTTATAGGAAATACTATGCTCTCAACACTGGATTTGTTGATATGACAATAGAAACCATCCAGAATGAAACACATTCAAAAAATAAATAAGAGCAGAGCACCAGGAAGTTTGAGATGAAATAATCTCCAACAGCCTAATATATGTAGTATGTGTAACATATGTAATTGTAGTCCTCAAAAAAAAAAGGGTAATCATAGGAAATATTTGGTGAAATACTGGTCAAAATTTTCTAAAATTTGAAGAAAATATAGACTGACAGATTAAAAAATCTTAGTGAACCCCTGACTTAGTGATATAGTGGCAAGGCAGAAGGAAGAATAATTGCAAGGCAAGTTTGCTTATTTTAATTTGTTAATGAAGTTCATTTGAGGCAATGTCTCACATTGGGTTAACAGCTGTCAGCATGTCAAAAATATTCAAGTAATTAGATTTGCATTTTGAGGAAAGTGCAGATAAACATTATTGACCACTTATTTAGTTTTGGTTTATGCAAGCTTTAGTACATAATCCATTCTAACAATTTTATATTCTATACTAAAATATTGATTTTTATTTGATATTGTGTTATCAGAAGATGAAATTTAAATTTTATCTCTCTCTGGCAATCAACAGTTGTAAAGCAACAAAGTATCCTCATCTTAATTTAAATGTTCCAGGTGATTTTTTTCAAGTCCCAAAACAGTAGTCACTCTACCAAAGTAGAGATGCTATTATAGAAGAAAGGGTACCAGCAAAACTAGGTCTGTTACTCTCAAACAAGAAAACATACACTTGGCCAGAGAGAATTACCTCTTTCTAGCTGTGGGATTCTTCCTAAGCCAAAAGATTTCTCTGAGGTATTACTAGAGAAATCATTATGGCTATGTAAGCCTGAGAAATAATAAAGTTTTATTTATGTGCACTCTAGAAGAGAAGGATATCTGTAGCATTAACTATATTAAGAGAAGAAAGGATCGTTTTTTTCCATTTGTTTATTATTTTAAAGTAACATTTGTGATTATCTCAACCAAAATTCTGTGTCTAAGTTGCATTTCTAAAAAGGAAAAGGGAGACAGAGACAGAGAGAATCTTTTCAGGCCCAAATATGCTTTTGTAAACATAAAGATGATATTATTAACAGACTTGTTTAAATATGTAATTAAATCACTTTCTTTAGGAGTGTGAGTGAACTAAAACATTCCCTTCATAAAGCAAACCATATAAGAAGAGTTATTTTCCAAGTCCAATACTTTCATTCTCAAGTTCAAGTTACATAATCGATCCTCAGTTATTATGACTTAAACTCTGTTGTGGCCAATAATATTTTAATAGGTGTCAAAACCCCCAGAATATTACACATTATAAGGATTATATATACTATTCCATGGCATACTGTGTTTGGGAAGTGATCTGGTGAGGGTGAGGTATCAGGGTCCAAGCTTCCCAAGATTTTTGCTTTATTCCTAGAGGAGATTTGTGAAAGGGGATTAGGACTCAAGTGACCCCAGGGAGCATCTGCCTTATAGTCATTCAATTCTTAGAGTCATGCTTCTTGGTAAATTGCTGTTTATGTTACAGCTCTTCATGTTTCCATGTGGAGGAATTCACTAAAATAATACTTCAAGCTCTTTCCCCACTGGGTATCCATTTCTTTCTGTGGGAGGAGTGAGTTTTCTGATTAGAAATCTAACAAAACTAGCCGGATATGCTCAGCTTAGCTCTTTCCTCTTTTAGAGTCAGGGGTCTCTTCATGTTATAAATTTTACAAGGGTAACCTCTGTAGAGGAAGTCTGTGGTTTTCCAGCTATGACTGTACCTGGGTAAATAAGTGTACTTCTTCAATGCACTGTTAGCAAGCCGTGTCTTCCAACCTAGCTTTTGTCATAAATAAAGATGGTGTATTAATCTCCATCTGTCTGACTCCTTCATCTAAGCCACACTTTCTCCTGTTGCATTTTTTGTATATATTTATGAAGTCTCCTGTTTCTTTCTATTTCACTTTAAATGTATCCACCTCTCACAAGGCTGTCATTTCCATTATAGGCAGAGGATGTCAATTCCATTGCCCCATTTTATTTGCTTAAAAGGTTTAAACATAGGAAGTAGGCAATGAATGTTTGTGGAGTAAATGGATGAAAAGGGCAGTAGGAATTCCCTAAAATAAGGTTTATCTTGGATTTGTTTTGCATAACAAGTTCTAAAATAAAGTTCCAGTAACCTTATTCAGTAGGCTTGCTGCTGTTTACTAGAATACAGAATATAAAGGTGATAGATTTGTTCTAAAAAGGGACCATAACAGGGAGCCAATGTCCATCCTTAGCCTGCTGACCTCTGAAGAATCAAGGGGACTTTTCCAGGCAATTAAACATCCTCTGAAACACATACAGCTAAGTTTTCTGTTTCTCCTGTTGGATAATTCATCTTATACCTGTGGTTCTTTGTGTGATTCTTTCCACCTAGATCAAGTAAAAGAAATAGAAGTTTGATTGAGGGTGAAAGAGAGCCCACTGGCACAATGACAGGGGAAAGCCTTTGAAAACACATGTATTTCTTATTCTTCTAGCAGAGCAGTCTTTCCGTTTCAAACCAGCTGTTTGATTCTCTAGAGTCCTGTTACTTAGACTATCTCAACTTTGAAAACATTGTGGCATAAATTTTTTAAAAGATGTATTCCAATATTGGTTTAGAACTATTCTTTTAGATCAAAATCCAGGATGCAGAAATTTAGCATGATCAATGTAGGTAGACAAAAATGCATTACTGGAGTAGGGAATGTAAAAAAAAAAAGTTATTAATATTTATTTGCTGAAATATTAGCTTATGAAATAAAGAATAACCAGGATTTAATAAGTATTAAGTAAAAGGTAGAACTCTCCCAGGCCATATTATAATGCCTCAAAAATCGGGCAAGAATTTTTCCATTTCCTTTCTTTTCCAAGAGGAAAATAATAGTAATAACTATGATACTCAACCTCCTCTGGGAGTTAGTAAAACATTATAAAAACTCCAACCTGTGCATTTTTGGTTTTCATGACCTGAACTGAATATGACCTTATCCCATATTTCCAGCTTCCTTTCCAAAACTGAGAAATTAGTGATTTATAACATCATGTCATTTTTGGCTGAGGTTACATATCATAAATGATGTTGCACGTTGTTACAACATGCAGAGTGTTGAACAAATATTTCTCTTGTCTTTCCTCTTTCTCTGTTGTTTATTCACTTGTATTCCTAGGAGATGCCAACTCAACACAAAACTTTCTGGCATAGAAATCTTTAAATGAGTGGAAATACCCAATGACATTTTTGGTTTAGGACTTGTGCTAGCTATAGACTCCCTCAAGCCTACAGGAAGAAGCTATTAAAATGGATTCCCTACATGTTCATTTTAAATGGGTCAGAAGGTTACATGACAATATAAAATAGCACACTAGAGCTTTAAAAATGATTTATACTTTGTTTCATTTATTAATGCTAATAACTCTGAATATTTTATATAGAAAAAATACTTTACTCTTAAAAAACATCATGTCTGTCTGTGGACATAATGGTGTTTGTAAAGTGTCTTTTTTCATACCTTTGTATCCTCATTTCTAAATTTTCTATGAAGTTTGGTTTTATCTCAAATTTAGACTTTTCTTCTTTTTCCTAGAAGAAAGTATTCTTGGCATTACTAAAAAATAAATATAAAGGTATATTTCATACAAATGCATGATATAGTATCAAGAACATATGTGCAGTTACCTTGAAGAACATATTTAAAGAAAAAAAGAATAAGCATGTTTTATAATTCCTATTTATTTCTATAAAGGGCTTTACTCTTTTATTTTATTTAAGTAAACTTTCATGTCATTTAATCCATGCCAAGCATTGGTATGAATTCTTTTTACATATTAACTGAGGTAATTCCAATCATACTCCTATGAGGTAGCTACTAATAGTATCCCTGTTTTATGGGTAAGTAGATTGGGCCAAGCTGTGCTAAAGAAATTGCTCAGGTGACTCAGCTAGTGTGACAGAGCCAGATCCAGAGTCTGAGCTCCAGAGTCTGGACTCCAGAGCCTGTGCTCTTACCCCTTACGCAGTTACTGAAACTCCAGAATATTGAGTAGAAAAAAAAAAACTAAAACAAAAACAAAACGTCCAAAATGCTGCAAAATATTCTTACTTATTTACTTTTGTCCATATGTTTATGCCTAGGAAGTAAATTTATGTTTTCATTTACATTTACAGAACACCCACAATGGCTATACAAAAATTTACCTCAAGTTTAACCTATAATTTTAATCATAAATTTTAGTCTGTTATTATATTGTGAATTTCACTATCAATTTGAAAAAATACATAAAATACTACTATATTTTTATATACCTGTCCTTTATTTATGGAGGTTTAAATGCATAATATTTTCTCTTACAGATTTGAAAATGAATACTACTAATTATGGTTAATATTTGGAGAATGTGGCTAAGCCTTTTCACAATAGTCACAACAGCATTATGAGCAGGTACAGTTATCCCTATTTTAATGAGGAGGAAGCTAAACACAGGATGATCAAATAGGTAAATGGATGTTACACAACTCTACAGACTAATGCAGGATGCGAATGGGCAGTTTGACTAGAATCTCTGCTCTTATATATACTACATTCCCTCCCATTGAATAAACCATTGTTCATAGAGAGTGCTCCAGGATCAAAGGCGAATTGTAAAGACTATAAATGCAGTTAGACAATTTGATGTATGACAGGGTTGTATTATTTCCTTATTCGACTGGACTGGAGGTGTTCCTTTACCTCTGCCAGCATTGGGAGCTCTCTCTCCCTCTGGATTCATCTATCTTTATATCTCTATACAAAGGTGGAAATATATGTAGAAATATATTTGCTTATTTTAAAAGGAAAAATTTAAATTCTTTAAATATGCAAATAATGTATTTATTTAGTGATCAAAGTTAAAAATCCCACGTGTGTGTATATATGTATAACTTTAATTTCCTTTTTTGCATATTTTTCAATAATTTTGGCATTTTTAGGTTACTTTTTAATGCATGGGATATCTTAGTGTCATAAAATATTACCCTTTTTCTACCTTATTTGTCTGTTTTCTCCATTTTAAGGAGATTCTTCAGCTATGTTGACACAATGGCTGAAGAATTTTTTATGTCATACGTTCACAATTTTAATCCAGAAGAGGAAGGATGTTTACCCATTAATTTCAACCAAGTACCAAACTGAGACTAAATAGCTGTGATTTGCCCAACTTGAGCCAGAATTCATCTTCAGAAATAGTCCTTGTGGCAAGCTAGTGAAATGTATCCACGTGCCCAGTCCTAGTGTACAAACTTCAAGTTGAACCAGGAATTATAGCTGTTCATGAAAAAAGCACGGGTTGAGAGTTGGTGAGTTGTGGTTCCCCAAATGAATATCAGGAACAGTTAATATAAGTAAGGAGAAAGGAATGCTGACTGGACAAAATCAGTAACTGTAGCCTATATGAGTAAAAGAAAAAAAAACAGATTATCACTGGTCTCTTGGAGTTTTTATTCTTGTGGATGAAGACAAGTAAATGAATATATATATAAAGCAGGTAAAGGTGACAGTTGATGTATTATAAATGAATTTATAGTGTAATAAAATGTTTGGCAAATTTGCTATCAGATTGTACTTTATAAACTTTCCAACTTTTCTGTGAACTAGAGCATTTCATAAAATTTAGAACTTCTTTTAGTCAATCAAAATCATTAATATTAAGAAATGAATTACTCATACTGATCTTTAGGACATATATAGTCAAATAGATGAGATAAATACATTTATTTTTCAATATTTTTCCACTTATACCTTTTTAAAGTTGGAATGACAAATTATAATCACAATTAAATGCAAGATGTTTAAAGCTCCAGTAGCTCAGGAAAATTCCCTATGAGATGAAATAGATGAATAGTATAGATTTTTTAATGAGAATATGATGTACCAGCCCAACACAGACTAAACAACCCAAGTGAAGAATTTTGGACAATTTGGCATAAACATAACAGAATGATAACTTAATCCTGTGCTTATATAAGCAGTGTGTATCTGGAGAAGGTATTTGACAGTGTACAGTGGAATAGTTGTAACATTTCAATAATTATTAATGTATATCTTACTTTAGACAATCTTGATCTGATTCCCTAATCATTTTAATTTATATTTATACTTGAACAAAAATTCTTGGTTTTAAAATAGTTGTTTCTTTGTATAGTGTCTCCATTTTATGTAACATATACAAAAACAATTGTATAGAAGTGATGTGACGTTTTTACTTTATATTACTTTATGATAAAACTCTGCTTTATGTTGTGTTGGCCCAGAAGTTCGTTCAGGTTTTTATGGAAAAACCTGAACGAACTTCTGGGCCAACCCAATATAATGGAAGTAAAACAATTATAATGATTTCAGAGGATACAAATGGTATCATATATAAGAGGAAAATTATTTTTATTGGCTAAAAACCTATATTTGATACAAGTGACACAAACATTTTATCACTTCAGTGAACAATTTTTGGTTACCTCTTTATTGATTTATAAAATTTGTGGCCAACCTTCATTTACCTTGTTCTCAAGCTTTTTGATTTTCATACCCTTATCTCTTTTCAGAGCCATTTGTTCTTTTATAGGAACTTAAAAGCTCAAAGTTCTTTGTTTATCATATTGACAGAAAGTAGAGAGAACCTGGACTTCCTTTTCTACTAATATGCCAAGACAGATGCTCTGAAAAAAATTCCTGATAAAAAAATGCCTATAAATGCTGGAAAAATGTAGCAAACATTTGTTAATGCAGCACTGTGCTTGCAGGAGAATAACAAAAATCCCCTAGGGCAAAGAAAAAAAAAACTGAACCCAAAATTTGCAACCTAACCTTCAAGCTATAGTCACACTTAAGGCATTTACTAATTGTGTTAATGAAGAATCCTGGGTTTTAATGCTGAACCTCAGAACATCTACAGCCTCCATGAAAATGTTGACAGAAATCCCCTTAGTCAGCAAAAGTAGCTGAAAAGGAAAATTGTTTATTTGGGTATTTACAATATGGTCGAGGAAATTCACACTGAGAAAATGAAATTAAATAGTTCCAAGTTTGGTAGCAGCCAGGAGTAACTGACTAAAGTAAATGCCAAGGACTACCATAGATAAAATTAGAGAAAACCTCACTAGATTAAAAACCCAGCTAAATTACAAAACACCCAAGAAAACAAAAAACCATGATGGATATTCCCCAGAAGTGAACATCATGGAACTTCGTATGATGTAAAGATTGAGTGAAATATACAGTCTAGCCGAATAAGGAAATAATACTACCCTTCCACATATCAAACTGGCAAAATATATCTATAGCCTTGAACATTCTCTTATCCCTTGAGCTTGGAGAACTTTCTATGCACAATGGTTTACTCAATGGGAGGGAATGTAATATATATAAGAGCAGATATTCTAGTCACACTGTGATTCACATCTTGCATTTGTTCATAGAGCTGTGTGGAATTCAATTATTTATCTGTTTCCTCTTCATTAAAATAGGAACAATTAAATGAATTGTACCTGCTCATAAGGCGATTCTGAACATAAAGTGAGATTTTAAATGAGAAAGCTTGGCCACATTCTCTAAATATTAACCATAATTAATAGTATTATTTATGTCTATAAGGGAAATATTAGTTTTCTAGTAAAGCTAAAAATAGTAATAGACTGACTTTTACTCTTCTGAGTCAATTTCAGAATGCTAAGGCAAAGATCAAAGAGAAGAATATTATTTAACTCTAATCTTTGTGGCAACCATGTGATTTAAACACAATTTTTGGTATGTCAGTGTTATGGATTGAATTGTGTCCTCCCCCAAATTTATATGTTAAAGTCTTATCTTCCAGTGTCTCAGAATGTGATCTTATTTGGAGATAGGTCTTTAGAGAGGTAAAATGAGGTCATTAGGGTAGGTCTTTAGAGAGGTAAAATGAGGTCATTAGGGTAGGCTCCAATCCAATATTACTGGTGTCCTTATAAAAAGGGGAAATTTTAACAAAGAGAAATACCTAGAGGAAAGATGGCATGAAGAAACAGTAGGGAGATGATCGCCATTTACCAATCAAGGAGAAACACCCGGAACAGATCCTTCCCTCACAGCCCTCAGAAGGAACCAACCCTGCCTATATATTGATCTTGGACTTCTAGATTCCATAACTTTGAGACAATAACTTTTATTACTTCAGCCACCCAGTGGGTTACTTTGTTATAGCAGACTAATAGTATACAGGGTAACATGATTAATTTGGTTTAAAAAGAAGAGAGATTTAAATTAATAATAAACCTAAAGTTAAAGTAAGCTTAAATTTTTTGCAAATATACAAAAATGGAGATTATTAACACATTTTTACTTTATATTTCAAAATGATAACAATGCATGTGTTATCCTGCTTTATCCCATACACTTACATATAGCAACATAGTGAAACCTCATAGGGCACAAATATTGGTATCTAATAGCATTTTCACTTTAATAAACAAAGTTTCATCTTGTTGTTTTGAATCTTTCTTTTGAGAAACAACTATGACTTTGAAAGACATCAGAAGTTGGTCAAAAGGAGTCAGCTTGAAGAGACTCCTTTTTGCCAAACTGTGACAATTTACCTTAATTTTTTATGTAAAGATGACAGTTAATTGAAAATAAGTTATCTTGTTCTAAGCCACAAATCCATGCAGATACTCAATTAAAATAAAGTTTATGGAAGTCAAATGTCTCCTGTAAGTCAACTGATTTGTTTCTAATTTTCACATAAAAGAGGGAGAATAATTCAATTGATAAAAGAAAGTATAATAAATGAGTTTTATGAATGCAATTTCAACTCCCAAATAGTTCAAAGAGTAATAGTGATAGGTCTAGGTTTTGTTTTATTTCCCAGAAAAAAAAATAGACAGTAAAGAAAAAGCTTTAGGAAGCACAAACAATTTGAGGCCAAATCTATGAATTTGATAAAGTTGAGTCTATCTTGGTTCAGGGGTGGATATCAGAACTCTGCCTCAAGCAATACTCAGGTTTTTCCTACTAGGAAGCACTCACTCTGTGCTGATATGTTGCCCTGGGGAAGGACAGTTTGACTGATGTGGATGAAGAATTGCTCAGACTACTGAGTCCTTAAAAGAGAATGCTGGCTGGACCCTACCCCAAGTAGACTAGGATGAGGCCAAACCCGTTAACAGATACAATTATGTCATATAACCTGCTGGTGAGAGTAATCCAGTTGTCGAGAAACTGATGAATGTTTACTACTTTACAGGAGGAATATTGTGACACCTTTTAATATGTCATTAGAAATATTTTATAGCCTTTAAAATCTTCTGATCTATGAATTTAAGAGAAATGGAGATAACATGGATAACTCTGTTTTGTTTTGTTTTGTTTTACCCCTTTACTCTCCGACTATTATTAGATACTGGTTATGTGTTGGCCACTTTATTTGGTGCAAAAGCCTGGTACCAGCGAATCCCAAAACATTTCCCAGTGTTTCCTGGATGTCTCATTATTTCATAAATGAATTTTCTAAGCAGTTTACCCTTTTAGGTAATACAACACAATCATAATGAAAGCAAACTCTTAAGAACTTTTTTCTTACTTGTCATTAATTTCCCACCTTTTTTGTTCTCTTCATGGGAAATTCTGATTCAAACAATATCTCAGGTATGATGTTTTTAAAGTGAAAATGGTATTGCTTTTTAAAAATTTTGGTAAAATACACATAAAATAAAATTTACCATTTTTAGGTGTACACTTCAGTAGCATTAAGGACATTCTCATTGTTGTGTGACCATCCAAATCCATCCCCATAATTATTTTCATCTTGAAAAGTGAAACTATATCTGTTAAACAATAATTCTGCATTCCCCCACCCTTGGAACCCATCATTATAGTCTCTGTTTTCATGATTTTGACTCTCTAATTATGACATATAGGTGAAATCATACTATATTTGTCTTTATGTGACTGGCTTATTTCACTTAGCATAATGTCCTCAAGATTTATTCACGTTGTCACCTATGTCCGAATTTCCTTCCTTTTTAAGGTTGCATAATATTCTATTGTATGTATATGCCACATTTTGCTTGTCCGTTCATCCCTCCATGGGTACTTGTGTTGCTTCCACATTTTAACTATTGTGAAAAACTGATGCTATGAACATGTGTGTACAAATGTCTCTTCGAGACCCTACTTTCAGTTCTTTTGTGTATAAACCCAGAAGAAGGATTGCTGGATCATATGGTAATTCTATTTTTAATTTTTTGAGAAACCACCCTACTGTTTCCTCAGCAGGTCTACCATTTTTCATTTCCACAGCAATGTACAATGATTTCAATTTCTCCACATTCTTGCCAATGGTTGTTATGTTTTCTTTTTGTTTTTGATAGTGTGACTTAGTATCTCCTTGTAGTTTTGATTTGCATATCCCTAATGATTAGTGATATTCAGCATCTTTTCATGTGTAATAGGCCATGCATATATCTTCTTTGGAGAAATACTTATTCAAGTTTCTTGCACATTTAAAAAAATTAATTAATTAATTAATTTTTTGGCTGCTTTGGGTCTTTGTTGCTGCATGCGGGCTTTCTCTAGTTGCGGCGAGCACGGGCTACTCTTCATTGTATTGTGCAGGCCTCTCATTGTGGTGGCTACTCTTGTTGCAGAGCAGAGGCTCTAGGCACACGGGCTTTAGTAGTTGTGGCACGCAGGCTCAGTAGTTGTGGCTCGCGGGCTCTAGAGTGCAGGCTTAGTTGTTGTGGCATACGGGCTTAGTTGTGGAATGTGGGATTCCACATGTGGGATCTTCCCGGACCAGGGCTTTAATCCGTGTCCCCTGCATTGGCAGGTGGATTCTTAACCACTGCGCCACCAGGGAAGTCCCTCTTGCACATTTTTGAATCACGTTTGTTGTTGTTGTTAGTGAGTTTTAGGAGTTCCCTATATATTATAGATATTAATCCTTATCATATATATAATCCTTATCAGATATATGATTTGAAAATAATTTCTTCTATCCTATAGGTTGCTTTTTTACTCTGCTGATGGTATCTTTTAATCCACAAATTTTAAAAAGTTTTATAAAGTCCAGTTTGTCTTTTTGTTTTTGTTTTTGTTAACTGTGCCTTTGGTGTCGTATCCAAGAAATTATTGCCAAATTCAATAGCATGAAGATTTTGTCCTGTGTTGTCTTCTAAGACTTTTATTGCTTTAGTTCTTACATTTAGGTTCTTGATGTGTTTTGATTTAAGTTCTGTACATGGTGTCAGCTAAGGCTCCAGTCATTACTTTGCATGTGGATATCCAGTTTTTGTGCACCATTTGTTGAAAAGACTACTTTTCCCATTGAATGGTCTTGTCAAATGTCATTTGACCATATACATGAGGGTTCATTTCTGGACTGTCTCGTTTATACCATTAGTCTATGTGTCTGTCTTTACACCAATACCATACTATTTTAATTACCATAACTTTGTACTAAGTTTTGAAATCAGGAAGTGTCAGTCCTCCCATTTTGTTCTTCATTTTCAAGATTGTTTTAGCTATTCAGGTCCCTTGAGATTCCATATCAATTTTTGAATGAGTTTTTCTATTTTTGCAAAAAAATGTCATTGCAGTTTTGATAGGGATTACATTGACTCTGTAGATTACTTTGGCATTTTAAAAATTGACATTTAATATTGACATTTTAACAATATTAAGACTTCAAATCCATGAACGTGAGATGTATTTCCATTCATTTATATCTTTAATTTATTTCAGCAATGTTTTGTAGCTTTCATTGTACATGTCTTCCATCTCCTTAGTTAATTCCTAAGTATTTTCTTCTTTTTGATGGTATTATGAATGAAATTTTTTTGAATTTTCTTTTCAGATTGCTCATGCATAGAAGTGCAATTCATTTTTGTGTGTTGACATTGTATCCTGCTACTTTGATGACTTCATTTAGTAGTTCTAACAGTTTTTTTGTGTGTGTGTGGAATCTTTAGGGTTTTCTACATATAAGATCATATCATCTGCAAAAAAGGTAGCTTTATTTATTCCTTTCCAATTTGAATGTATTTTATTTCTTTTTCTTGCTTAATTGTTCTAGATGGAACTTTCAGTAGTTGAATAGATGTGGTGAAAGTGGGCATTTTTTCCTTGTTACTGATCTTAGAGGAAATGCTTTTAGTCCTTCACCGTTAACTCTGATATTCACTGTGTGTTTTTCATATACGATTTCTGTTATGTTGAGGTAGTTTTCTTCTATTACTAGTTTGTTGAATGTTTTTATCATGAAAGGGTGTTGAATTTTGTCACATGATTTTTCTACATCAGTTGAGATGACTGTGTAGTGTTTTTCCTTCATTCTGTTTATGTAGCATTTTGTGTGCATCAGTTTTTGTGTGTTGAACTATCCTTGCACTCCAGGAATAAATCCCACGTGGTCATAGTGTAAAATTCTTTTAATATGCTGCTGAATTCTATTTGCTACTATTTTGTTGAGGATTTTTACATCAGTATTCAAAGGGATATTGGTCTTTAGTTTCCCAGGGGAAAGTTGGCCTCATAGAATAAGTTAGGAAGAGTTCCTTCCTTTTCAATTTTTTGGAAATGTTTGAGAAGGATTGGTATTAGTTCTTAAATGTGTCATAGAAGTCACCAGTGAAGCTATCTGGTCTTGGACTTTTATTGTTTGGTAAGTTTTTGATTACTCATTTGAACTCTTTATTAGTTATACGTCTATTAATATTTTCTGTTTTGTGATTTAGTCTTGGTAAACTTTTGTGTTTCTAGGAATTTGTTCATTTCATCTAGGTTATCTTGTTGATGTATACATTTATATTCATTTTTATTTCTGTAGAATTGGTAGTAATGTCCTCACTTTCATTCCTGATTTTAGTAATTTGAATGTTTGCTCTTTTTTCCTTAATCCATCTAGCTAAAGTTTTGTCAATTTTGTTGATCTTTTTGAAGAAACAACATTGATTTCATTGATTTTCTCTATTGCTTTTCTATTGTCTATTTCATTTTTATTTCCTTCCTTTTTCTAGCTTTGGGTTTAGTCTGTTCTTTTTCTAGTTCCTTAAGTTGTAAAGTTACGTTGTTGATTTGAGATCTTTCTTGTTTTCATTTTCTTCACACATCATTTCCTTGACTTTCTCCATATCTTACTTTAGTTCTTTGAGCATCTTTAAGATATTTTTTAAAAGACTTTGTGTAGTATATCTGCCTTTAGGTCACTTTCATGGACAGTTTCTGTTGATTTCTTTTTTTCATTTGAATGAACCATACTTCCTGTTTTTTGTATACTTTTGATGATTTATTTTGTTGACCCTGGACACTTGAATCTTGTAATATAGATTCTGAAAATCAGATGATTTGTCTCCCCCAGGGTTAGCTACTGTTTCTTATTGCTTTATTTCATGTTTTTATTTTTATTTTTTGCTTGCTGTAAGCTGTCTCTGTGCCAAAGATCAGCCTGAATGTCTTTGCACTGGCACTGAAGTGTCTTTCTCATTGTGCAGGCTTATATAGCTTATCCATCTTATGCACGAAGGCATAACAGCAGCCAGTATCACCACCTACACTAAATGAGAATCCTAAGGGCTTGGAAATGTTTGCATTCGTCATTCTATGCATAGTTAGACACTCATGTCCCTGCACCAGACAGTCCAAAAATCTCCACTTATATACCTAATCAGCTGACATTATCCTGTATAAGTTTTATTTTTATTTTTAATTTAATTTAATTTAATTTTTTATACAGCAGGTTCTTATTAGTTATCTATTTTATACATATTAGTGTGTATATGTCAATCCCAATCTCCCAATTCATCCCACCACCGCCCCCTCCCCACCACTTCCCCCCTTGTTGTCCATACGTTTGTTCTCTGCATCTGTGTCTCTATTTCTGCCTTGCAAACCAGTTCATCTGTACCATTTTTCTAGATTCCACACATATGTGTTAATATACGATATTTGTTTTTCTCTTTCTGACTTATTTCACTCTGTATGACAGTCTCTACGTCCATCCATGTCTCTACAAATGACCCAGTTTTGTTCACTTTTATGGCTGAGGAACATTCCAATGTATATATGTACCACATCTTCTTTATCCATTTATCTTTCATTGGGCATTTAGGTTGTTTCCATGGCCTGGCTATTGTAAATAGTGCTGCAATGAATATTGGGGTGCCTGTGTCTTTTTGAATTATGTTTTTTTCTGGTTATATGTCCATTAGTGGGATTGTTGGGTCATATGGTAATTCTATTTTTAGTTTTCCAAGGAACTTCCATACTGTTCTCCATAGTGGCTGTATCAATTTACATTCCCACCAATAGTGCAAGAGGGTTCCCTTTTCTCCACACCCTCTCCAGCATTTGTTGTTTATAGATTTTCTGATGATGCCCATTCTAACCAGTGTGAGGTGATACCTCACTGTAGTTTTGATTTGCATTTCTCTAATAATTAGTGATGTTGAGCAGCTTTTCATGTGCCCCTTGGCCATCTGTATGTCTTCTTTGGAGAAATGTCTTTTTAGGTCATTTTTTGATTGGGTTGTTTGTTTTTTCATATTGAGCTGCATGAGCTGTTTATATATTTTAGAGATTAATCCTTTGTCCTTTGATTCATTTGCAAATATTTTCTCCCATTCTGTAGGTTGTCTTTTTGTCTTGTTTATAGTTTCCTTTGCTGTGTAAAAGCTTTGAAGTTTCATTAGGTCCCATTTGTTTATTTTTGTTTTTATTTCCATTTTTCTAGGAGATGGTTCAAAAAAGATCTTGCTGTGATTTATGTCAAAGAGTGTTCTCCCTATGTTTTCCTCTAAGAGTTTTATAGTGTCCGGTCTTACATTTAGGTCTTTAATCCATTTTGAGTTTACTTTTGTGTATGGTGTTAGGGAGTGTTCTAATTTCATTCTTTTACATGTAGCTGTCCGGTTTTCCCAGCACCACTTATTGAAGAGACTGCCATTTCTCCATTGTATATCCTTGCCTCCTTTGTCATAGATTAGTTGACCATAGTTGCATGGGTTTATCTCTGGGCTTTCTATCCTGTTCCATTGATCTATATTTCTCTTTTTTGTGCCAGTACCATACTGTCTTGATTACTGTAGCTTTGTAGTACAGTCTGAAGCCCAGGAGCCTGATTCCTCCAGCTCCGTTTTTCTTTCTCAAGATTGCTTTGGCTGTTCAGGGTCTTTGTGGCTTCGTACAAATTTTAAGATTTCTTTTTCTAGTTCTGTAAAAAATGCCATTGGTAATTTGATAGGGATTGCATTGAATCTGTAGATTGCTTTGGGTATAGTCATTTTCACAATATTGATTCTTCCAACCCGAGAACATGGTATATCTCTCCATCTGTTTGTGTTATCTTTGATTTCTTTCATCAGTGATTTCTTTCATTGTCTTATAGTTTTCTGCATACAGGACTTTCATCTCCTTAGGTAAGTTTATTCCTAGGTATTCTATTGTTTTTGTTGCAATGGTGAATGGGATTGTTTCTTTAATTTTTCTTTCTGATCTTTCATTGTTAGTGTATAGGAATGCAGTTGATTTCTGTACATTAATTTTGTATCTGGCAACTTGACAAAATTTATTTATGAGCTCTAGTAGTTTTCTGGTGGCATCTTTAGGATTCTCTATGTATAGTATCATGTCACCTGCAGACAGTGACAGTTTTACTTCTTCTTTTCCAATTTGGATTCCTTTTATTTCTTTTTCTTCTCTGATTGCTGTTGCTAGGACTTCCAAAACTATGTTGAATAACAGTGGCAAGTGTGGACATCCTTGTTCCTGATCTTAGAGGAAATGCTTTCAGTTTTTCACCATTGAGAATGTTGTTTGCTGTGGGTTTGTCATATATCGCCTTCAATTTACTGAGGCTTGATTTGTGACCCAAGATGTTATCTATCCTGGAGAGTGTTCTGTGTGCACTTGAGAAGAAAGTGTAATCTGCTGTTTTTGGATGGAATGTCATATAGATATCAATTAAATCTATCTGGTCTGTTGTATCATTTAAAGCTTGTGTTTCCTTATTAATTTTCTGTTTGGATGATCTGTCCATTGGTGTAAGTGAGGTGTTAAAGTCCCCCACTATTATTGTGTTACTGTCGATTTCCTCTTTTATAGTTGTTAGCAGTTGCCTTATGTATTGAGGTGCTCCTATGTTGGGTGCATATATACTTATAATTTTTATATCTTCTTCTTGGATTGATCCCTTGATCATTATGTAGTGTCCTTCCTTGTCTCTTTTAACATTCTTTAATTTTAAGTCCATTTTATCTGATATGAGTATTGCTACTGCAGCTTTCTTTTGATATCCATTTGTATGGAATATCTTTTTCCATCCCCTCACTTTCAGTCTTTATATGTCCCTAGTTCTGAAGTGGGTCTCTTGTAGACAGCATATATACGGGTCCTGTTTTTGTATCCATTCAGCCAGTCTATGTCTTTTGGTTGGAGCATTTAATCCATTCACATTTAAGGTAATTATTGATATGTATGTTCCTATTACCATTTTCTTAATTGTTTTGGGTTTGTTATTGTAGGTCTTTTCCTTCTCTTGTGTTTCCTGCCTAGAGAAGTGCCTTTAGCATTTGTTGTAGAGCTGGTTTAGTGGGGCTGAATTCTCTTACCTTTTGCTTGTCTGTAAAGCTTTTGATTTCTCAGTCTAATCTGAATGAGATCCTTGCCAGCTAGAGTAATCTTGGTTGTCGGTTCTTCCCTCTCATCACTTTAAATATATCGTGCCACTCCCTTCTGGCTTGTAGAGTTTCTGCTGAGAAATCAGCTGTTAACCTTATGGGTGTTCCCTTGTATGTTATTTGTCATTTGTCCCTTGTTGCTTTTAATAAATTTTCTTTGTGTTTAATTTTTGTCAATTTGATTACTGCGTGTCTCAGAGTTTTTCTCCTTGGGTTTATCCTGCCTGGGACTCTCTGTCCTTCCTGGATTTGGGTGGCTATTTCCTTTCCCATGTTAGGGAAGTTTCTGACTGTAATCTCTTCAAATATTTTCTTGGATCCTTTCTCTCTTCTTCTCCTTCTGGGAACCCTATAATGCGAATACCAGTGCATTTAATGTTGTCCCAGAGGTCTCTTAGTCTGTCTTCATTTCTTTTCATTCTTTTTTCTTTATTGTGTTCCACGGCAATGAACTCCACCTTTCTGTCTTCCAGGTCACTTATCCGTTCTTCTGCCTCAGTTATTCTGCTATTGATTCCTTCTAGGGTATTTTTCATTTTGGTTATTGTATTGTTCATCTCTGTTTGTTTTTCCTTTAATTCCTCTAGGTCTTTGTTAAACATTTCTTGCATTTTCTCGATCTTTGCCTCCATTCTTTTTCCGAGGTCCTGGATCATCTTCACTATCATTATTCTGAATTCTTTTTCTGGAAGGTTGTCCATCTCCACTTAATTAATTGTTTTTCTGAGGTTTAATCTTGTTCCTTCATCTGGTACATAGTCCTCTGCCTTTTCATTTTGTCTGTCTTTCTGTGAATGTGTTTTTCATTCCACAGGCTGCAGGATTGTAGTTCTTCTTGCTTCTGCTGTCTGCCTTCTGGTGGATGAAGCTATCTAAGAGGCTTGTGCAAGCTTCCTGGTCAGAGGGACTGGTGATGGGTAGAGTTGGGTGTTGCTCTGGTGGGCAGAGCTCAGTAAAACTTTAATCTGCTTTTCTGCTCATGAGTGGGGCTGAGCTCCCTTCCTGTTGGATTTTTGGCCTGAAGCAATCCAGCACTGGAACCTACAGGCTCTTTGGTGAGGCTAATGACGGACTCTGGGAGGGCTCATGCCAAGGAGTACTTCCCAGAGCTTCTGCTGCCAGTGTCCTTGTCCCCACAGTGAGCTACAGCCACCCCCCACCCCTACAGTAGACCCTCCAACACTAGCAGGTAGGTCTGGTTCAGTCTCCTATGGGGTCACTGCCCCTTCCCCCTGGGTCCTGATGTGCACACTACTTTGTGTGTGCCCTCCAAGAGTGGAGTCTCTGTTTCCCCCAGTTCTGTCAAAGTCCTGCAGTGAAATCTCTCTAGCCTTCAAATTCTGATTCTCTGGAATTCCTCCTCCCCTTGCTGAACCCCCAGATTAGGAAGCCTGACTTGGGGCTCAGAACCTTCACTCCAGTGGGTGGACTTCTGTGGTATAATTGTTCTCCAGTTTGTGAGTCCCCCACCCAGAAGTTATGGGATTTTATTGTATTGTGATTGAGCCCCTCCTACCATCTCATTGCAGCTTCTCCTTTGTCTTTGGATGTGGGGTATCTTTTCTGGTGAGTTCCAGTGTCTTCCTGTTGATTGTTCAGCAGTTAATTGTGATTCCTGTGCTCTCACAAGAGGGAGTGAGCACACATCCTTCTACTCTTTCACCTTGAACCACTCTCCCTGTGTAAATTTTAAATTATCAATATTGCATCAGTGAGGAGTTTGGAATAGAGTGGCATAGAGGAGGAAATAAAGAGAACGTTGTGATTATTCCCTCTATACAAGCATGTGCTGATAGTGAACTGACTGGTCTGGAGAAGGAAACACTCCATGATTGATGCCTAGGAACTCTGTGACACTGGAGTAGAATTGCCTAAGTTCAAATCTTAGCAGTATTCCTTATGAGCTAAGTAATAATGAGCCATATGAGTAAATTCTCTGAGTATCATTTTCATCATTTGTAAATGGGGAAAGTAATGCCACTTCATTTGTTTGCAGTCATTATTCAATTTAAAGATACAGTGATTGGCATAGGAAGCACTCAGTAAATTTGTGGGTATTTATCTACTTCCAAATATGTGTGTATATGTATGAGTGTGTGTGTGGTAGTAGTAGTGTAGTAGTCATGGTGGAAAGAAAGTTATGGACTTTAGATACACTTTGAGTTAATATTGTCAGGATTCTTGAGAGATCAAACAGGTGGCCTAAGGAAGGACCCAAGAATGTCCCCTAGATTTCAAGCTTATATAACTGATAGTGTTGTTACTCAAGATGTGAAAACATGGGAGAATATACAGTAATGGGATCAAGCAAGGAAAAACAAACTGAAGCCATGTTTGTCTGTCTCCAAAGTCCATACTTTAAACAATTCCTACTACCCTTCTTTTCTATTTGCTATGGAAAGAGTTCACTCTTCTTTGTAGTCTCCTTCCGTAGTAAGCTGTAACTGCCAAGGAGACAGGAAGTTGCTTTGTGTAATGCACAGGGACACATCAAATAAACATAAAATATGAATGAAATGAGAGTATTAATTATGCAAACATAGCTTCAAAATAAATTCCCTAGCTCCCTCTTCAAAACATGTAGTAATTCCTTATCATTTCTTAAAAAATTTGCATCCATAATTTTTGCAAGAATAACAGATTCACAGAGAAAATTCACTGGAATAAGGACAGTAGGCTATACCAAGAAAGCAGTGTCTTTAGGGTCCATTAAGAATTCTATTGGTGAATCGTATGAAATTGCCAATATTTGATCCTTTTGATTCTAAAGGCTATTATCTTATAAACAAGTCTAATTTTCTGCACCCTGCCATCAATATTACTCAGCAAATCTCTTAGACTTTTTTTTTTGTATACATTTTGTCTGCTGCTCCCTTTACAAACCAGTAAAATCTCAACATATATTTTTATGCAATTTCCCAATAAAGAGAATTTAACCTGTTTATCCATTTACCACTCCCACTTTAAGGCAGAGACTTGTTACCAGATAAAAAATTTTGTTGAATTTCAAATTATATTAAAATCCATTTAGAGTTGATAATTGATATTAGGTGTTTCAACTTAATATTCTATAAACATCAAAGACAGATGATTTTTCCTATTTTAGTCTAATTACACAATTAGCTTTATATTTATGCATAGCATTTTTCATATAAATAATTTGACATTTTAAATTTTTTTCATCATCAATACTGTGTAATAATTATGCTATAATTAATTGATTATCAGTGCAATACAAACAGGATCCTCATTGCAAAGTCAAAATTTACTAAAATATCCAGATGATATATCAATTAAATTAGTGGAGATTTATTAAGCAAAACAATACACATTTTGCATTGAAATTTAAAGAGGTTAAATGTGTCCTTGGGTCATTGAATTCTATGCTTTTAACATTAATATGTTACATTGAAATATCTACTTTTTACTTTCTTTGGATTAATGTTAACTTCAAGTAATACTTTGTAATTATGTACATCTTAATCTTCTCTTTTGTTTATACTATCTGAATAGAGACCAGGAGAGTGCTGGGAGAGATTTATTGATTTGGCCTTTTATATTGCTCTCATGTGTGATGTTAGCCCCTGCTGCATATGCAATAATACCATGAAAGTTCAAAAATGAAACAGCAACATGAATAAGCCCCATTTAGTTGAGCATGGTGCAGGGGAAGTACAAGTTCTTTAAGAATCCTGGGAACTAGGTTGACATCCTTAAGAACCCCAGGAACTCTGAGCATCTGTCTCCTGAACTGTAAAAAGGAGATATGAATTCTTGCCACATTTAATTCATAGAGTTGTTGTGGTGACAAAAATGAGATGACGGTGAAAGAACACCAGTAATAAATCATTATGAAAATATAAATAAATATCTATTATTCATAGATGAGGAAAGGTAGATTTAGGAAGACTAAATTTCTAATTAATTATAGACCATCTTTAAAAATTCCATGCACTTTTTTCTTTGAAATTTTATGGAGAATGATATAAACTTGAGGACAATTATTAGAGTAATATCTCCTTCATTTAAAAATTTTTAACATAAATCATTTCTGTTGCAATTTAGTTTAGTTCTCTGGTCCTGCTCTGGTCCAAGGGGAGAACAATTGTTCATCTATACCTGGAGCAGATCATTCAATCATTGCATACTATGCTATTACTAGATCCTTTCATTAGCTGTGTTTTTATCCAAGTCATACAAACATAATTCTTTAGTGTTTACATGTTATCCTGATTTTCTAGCTGTTTAATCATCTCTTTTCCTTTCTACTATACTGTCTCCAATTTTGTTTTTAATTTCTGTTAAGTTTGAGGCACTGAATGTGTAAACACAATTCAAGTAATAAATAGGCCAGTGATAATTGTGATTCCCCCACATTCTCTGGGTAATATTCATTTTGAATATTTGAGGCTCATACTTGCTAGTAACTTTAATTGGTATCCATTTATTTTTTTTCAAATAAATTTTGGTCATCTGCCACCACCCATTCCCCCAAAGTGGGAAAATATATAGAAGCTTCATATTGATGTATTTACATAATATCATTTTTCTTATATTGTTTCACTATGTAAATGCCTTATTATTTTGCCCTCAACACAGCTTCCTTTTGAGGTTGGAATTATTGGTTAGTAATATTATAAAAGGCCTCACATCTATTGTTCACTTATATTACATAAATAATATAAAATATAGGCTGAAATAGAATTGTGTTTGTATTAATGATCATAACCAAACTTTTGATGAAAAATTAATACCATGATTATTGGTTTTAGCAAAATCCAAACATCTTAGCTCATTTCTAGGGAGGAAAATGGTCAGTGAGGCCTTCCTTGCATGGCTATCATTATTATCTTTGAGTCTTCCTTGGACCTTTCTCCTTTGGCTACAAGGCCATTCACACACATGGCAGTTTGTAGATAATGAGTTAAGTATGCAAGCAGTGAATTCTGATATATAACCTATTCCATAAAGAAGACAAACATTCCTTTTAAGTAATAAAAAACAATGATAAATACACCTCGTTCAATATATTTAAAATATATTAATATATATATTTAAAATATATTATACAATAATTACCAAATAGATAGCCTCAGCCAATTTATATATTTTATATATATTTACTGTCTTTCACTTCATAGCTTATACGTACATTGTGTGTTTTTGAAAAATAAAATAACAAACTTTTCAGTAATACTTCAAAGAAATTTCACTCTAATTAGATTTCCATTTAATTATCTGGAAATACTTGTACTAGTTCTGATTCTATAAAGTTTGGCAGGATAGTAAAGATGTCTGCATAAAAGAATTTTTGTTAGAGAATAAAGTGGAATTCTTATAACTGATATGATTATAAAATTTCTACATGAACCGTGATAATGACACATTTCTAGGAAATAAAAAAGGAAACAGCCAAAGAAGGAAGCTATAAAAAAGAATAGAAATAAGTAACATATGTGCTATGGAAATACTTTCATTGTCCTAAGTATCTCTTCTATGGTATTGGATCTAATATTTATTTTTAGCACAGTTTGGAAAAAATTATCACCATCTCCTCTCAGAAAGTTTTAATAATATTAGGAGACAACTGTAACCTCAAACCACAATACATAAAGAAAACTGGTCGAATGCAATGAGCATTAAGTAGAGGTGTGGAAAGTCCCTAAGAGGTGAAAATGTTGAATTTCACCTGAGCCCTAAAAACAGCAAAATTTGATAAATCACCCTACATAATTTTGTGTCAAAGAAAATGGCTTACCACAAAGAACCATCCTTCCTCATATGATTTAGTAAGACCTATTGTCCACTGTTTTTCATGACCCCTGAAAGACTCATGAGTAACACCTTTGTTTACCTATGACAAGGCTAAACACAGATCTTTAGCCTTTTGCCGAACACAACAAGGTCAGACACAGACCCTCCAACTTCCTATCCATTGCCGCATGAATGATTAGCTGAACTGTTTGTACCTCTAAATTATTAGACACAGAGATAAATATTTCCTGTTTTTCTGACTGACTGAGATCCCCCTAATTGCAAGATCAATTCCAATAGTAAATCATTCCAACTATAACTTGTCTCCTGCTTTTTATAAAAGTATAAGGCAATATCATCCTGCCAAGATACTCTCATCTTCGGATCTGGGGTGTTCTCCCTATTGCAATAGCTTGAATAAAATCAATTTTCTTGTTCTGTTTTGGTCATTGAAAGAGGGAACATTCAAAGATGTGTACCCTATAAAAAAGGCAGATGACATTTCTCTACATGGCATTTAAGAACATAGACTCTTCAACCATTACACCTGAATTAGAAACACATCTCTAACATTTAAAATCTTTTTGAACTTAAGTGTATTTACCTAAAACTTTTATCTCAGTAACCTCAATTTAAAATGGAAATCAGTATATGACCTATTTCATAGTGTCACTGAGAAAATTAAATGTTACTCTATATCTGTATATATACATATATCACTTAGAACTATAGTAAGTCAAGCAAGTCACACAGTAAGGATTATTTGAATGTTAGACACTATTAATGCTTTTGAATGTTAGCTAAACTTGTTATTAATATTATTGATTTTATTAATTTTTTTCCTCTCAAGAAAGTTGCACAAACTAAGGAAATAAAACAATAATGGGTTTGAAAAAAAAATGGAACAAAATTTTGTGGGCTAGAAGTGAGAGCATCCCTGGATGTAGTTTGGAATACATGTGTGGGTCTAAATGAGGACTCATTCAGAAAATCAGTTTATACAAGATGGAGTAGATAATCGGGATAGAAGAGAGGAAATGTCCTCTAACTGTGAATGTGAATCTCAGTTATAAGGAATAGGAGTTAACTTACATACATACACAGTTACAAACATTTAAAAAAATAATAATTCCTGCTTCCTTCAAAGAAGAATGCGGCCCACCTCTGTATGAACCTCATAAAAATAGCTCATCCAAGAAGACTTACTCTTATAAAAGCATGAGGGAAAACCAAATCAAGACACATATACTACTCATTTATTTATCTGTTTATTCATTCAACCAGCATTTCGTGAAAACCCACTCCAGACATTTTTTTGATACATCAGTCAACATAGAGATAATGTGCCTGTTTTTAAGGAATTTCCATTTTACTGAGAGAAATGGATAATAAGCAGCTAATATTCAGTAATAAACAATAAATTTTATAAATGACTAAATTTTATGTCATGGTAGATACTGATTAAGACTGGAAAAGAGAAAAGGTGAAACAAAATGAAGGGAATCATAAATTCTGAGTAGTATAAATGGGGGAGACTTGGAGTGTAATATTAAATAGATATTAGAGATAGTCCACATAAAGCAATAACCATAGAGGACAAATATTGAGTAATACATCATTAAAAATTAAAAACATGTGCTTGTAACATATGAAAGCAAAAAGGAAGTGGATAACCTAGCCACACACCGGGAGAAACTCTTTCAATACGTTTATCTGACAAATGACTTTATCCAGAATATGAAGAATCCTACAACTCAATAATTAAAAGACAAATGAGTAAAATGGACAAAGGACTTGAACAGACATTTTAGAAATGACCAATAAACACATGCAAAGTGCTGAAATTAATAATAATTAGGGGAATGCCAGTTTAAACTACCAAGAAATACTATTTTATACTCACATAAATGATTGAATTAAAAAGACTAATGACATCAACTCTTGGTGAGGATGTGGAGTAACTGATACTTTTATGTATTACTGTGTCAATATAAAATGGTACAACCACACTGGCAAGCTGTATGGAAATTTCTTATAACATTGATCATAAACCTGTTCTAAATCCCAGCAATTCTATTCCTGGATGTTCACCCAATTATTTACCCAAGAGATACGAAGTTAAATGACCATAAAAAGACTTGCATAAAAATGTTCAGAGCAGTTTTATTCATAATAGCTGCAAACAGCCCAACTGTTTATAATGAGGAGAATAGTTAAAACAGAAAATTCTTTAAAATTAAAATGTAATTAAAAGTTTAGTGTATTGGTGAAATGAAAGATTTGGGGAATTACTGAAGAACTTAAAAGCAAAAGTCAAATAGAAAGAAAACATGAGAAAACATAAAAGACAAAAAGAGGATTAATCTAAAAGCCCCAACATCCAAGTGGAATGAATATAAGAGACTGGAAAATAAGATGCTATCAATGGAATAATACAAGAACAAATTTTAGAACAGAATTGAGACAAGGGTCTTCTGTTTAATAGATTTACAGAGTATGAGCAAATAAATAAAATACCAAATGATTCACATATGTTGTATACTATAACTTTGGGATTTTTGATATTGGATTTTCTCTCCTTATAGAAAAAAAATCAGAGATAGAGGCATTTATTACTATTATACAAGAAATTTTAGTACTATTTAAAATCTAATGTTGTTTTGGAATATTTTCTTTTAAATAAAGGTGACCATTAGGAAATGCTATTCCTGATCAACTAATAATTTTATAGGAATACAAATACATATAGATACATATACATATATATATATATGTATATGGAAGTAGTTTGCCTTCTTTTCTGACTAAGTTTAAGATCATAGCCTGTAATATAGAACAAAATAACCTTTAAAAACAAGACCAATTCTTTCTCACAGCTTAGATGGTGTGAGTTCTAAAGACTTGATCTATACTTCTTGATGGAAAACAAGCAGAAGGAAGAATACAAAGCCATCTCTAATAGGTGCCCATACATGTACACACATATACACACACATCAATATTTACTCAGTAGTTGGGGATAATTTTGATACTATGAAGAAATTTTTTAACGTTTTATTCTAAATTAAATGGGAGTTCCTTATTACAGTTATACTATGAACTATTATTTTATTAAATACAGAAAATGTGTATATCTGTATTTGAAATGATTCATCAATCTTCAAAACAATAGTGTGAAGCCTTCTTTTGCATATTCAAGATTAAATGTAGTAGTAAAAGCATTTTTTTTTAGTCAGATTTTAGTCAGACTGACATGACTTAAACCGTAGGTTACCACTTAGAAGCCATGCCCTTGGGATCTGAGAAATTCAATTTCATCTGTTAAATGAGAATGATAATATGTACCTTGTAAATTTAATACAAATTTTAATATGTGTACAATATCTAATATGTAGCCTGGAACATTGTAGATGTTCAATTCAGAATCATTTTGTAAAATCCTTCCCTGGCTTTCCAGTTCTCCCACAGTAAAATCCAGTGTCTTAAATATGTATCACCAGGCTCTTCATCATCAAAGACTGTCTCATCTCTCCAACCTAATATCATGTGTTTTCAGGAGTATTCAGGCACTTACAGTCTCTTCAATGTGCCATGCTGTCATCCATTTCACGCACTTTGCATATGCCTCTTCTTGCATTTGTCACTCCACTCTTCTATGTAGATATGTTTCAGCTTTCAACTTCTCAGCCAAATCTTATTTATTTTTATTTGTTCATTGATGTATTCATTCATAATATAGTGACTGTTACTATTTTTCAGGCACTGTACTGTCTCTCAGAATGCAGTAGTAAAATAAAGAAAGTTTGCCCTTAAGGAGCTTACAGTTGAGTGGGTGGAGTTACAAATACATGCACATGCACACACACACACAAATATATAACACATGGGGGGCAAGTAACAAAATCTGTTGGTGATGAGAGAGCTATGATCAAAACAGAGCCACACGCTATAAGGCAGTGTGGATTTAATGGTGTAAGATAAGGCCATGAATGGGAGGAAATGAAGTCACAAACAAGGAATATTTACTATACCAGCCTGTAGGACACACTGAGAAATTTAGATTTTATTTTAGGAAGACTGGAGGATTTGGAAAAGGAAAGCAGCATAATCCAATTGGCGTGTAGCACATATCTTGATGTTTACTCAATGGGGAAAATTGTACAGGATAGCAAGGAAGGAATAAAGAAACCAAGTGGTCAAGGTGAGGGAAGATAATGACTTTTATTAATGTCAGAGGGACTTGGCTTAAGAGGTTCTTAATGAGATATTTTGAAGAAGCAAATTGACTCCAACTTCCTGATGAGATTTGGATATGAGAGATAAGTGCAAAGTTGACATCTAAGGATGTTGGTTATTGGATCTGCCATGCACTAAGATGAGGTGACGGAGGAAGAGACTTGGAAGAAAATCAACATTCCTTTTCAACACGTTACATTTGAGATTCCTGGTAGTTTTTCAAGTGAAAATATGACTTAATGGAGTTTTGAAAAAAAATATTCCACAGAAATTATCAACATATAGGTGCTATTTAAAGCCATGGAGCCAAGGATTATATAAAGAAGAGAAGGGAGTGGAAGACTGAACCATGGGTAGCTAAATTTTTTGGCAAAAAAGAAGAGAAATAGCATATAAGTGAAACATAGAAGAAGTGACCAAATAACTGACAGGGAAAGCAGGAGAATAAGTAGTCCTGTAAGTGTACTGAAGAATTTTGTGTACAAGCTAAGGTATTGTAAGACAAAAATTGAAGCACACGTTGGGTTAAATAGAATTGTTTTAATGCATTAGTCCAGGAATTCACAGTCCAGGTTGTTAAGGCAGTTTTGTTACTCTCAATATGACTTCCATCTCTGGGTCCATGTGTCTGTTCCTGTTCCAGTCATCTCCCAGATGACGGAAAAGAAAGAAGTGGCAAAGGGAGTTTACTCCCATTTATTTTAAGGTCCTAATCCTGAAGAGGCACACATCACTTCTGCACACATCCTAATAGCAAGTACCTGATTTCATGGCCCTACGTAGCTGCTGCAGAATTTGAAAATACAGTTTTTAAAGAGATGGCAGTGTGTCCAGCTAAAACTTTATTACTATTGAAGAAGGAAAAAATAAGTAAGGTAATGATTAGGAGTTTCTTCCATACAGCTATAGTAAAGAAGACAGTGATTGGCTATTTAGAATGTTGCAGTGAGGTCAAGAAATTTTAGGACAAGGGATTAATTGTTGGATTTGTTAAAATAGAGCTTACTAGTGACAATGATTTGTTTTCAGTGGAGTAGTGGGAACATGAGTCTGATTGCTGTCATTTCAAAAGAACTGGGAGATTTGGGAGTAGAAACAATAAATATGGAACAGCAATAGTCTTACTGACTTTTAAGAAAATGGCAGTAGCACTGGTTTCCAGTCAGATTCATCCTTCTTGAAGTAAAGTAAGTGGAGAAAACAACCAGAAAACACAAGGTCACACAATGCAAAATTTAAAACTTGATACGTATTTGAAAACATAAAACATTGTTTTAAATTTTATGTCCTGATTTGTTCCAGAATGGTTTTATGGAAGGAAAACATGTTTATGAAGAATCAGCTTGGCTAATGCAAAGACAAACAAAAGCAGACAAATGTTTTTTTAAAAAGACAGGCAAATCTCAAAATTCTAAACAGTCTATACTCAAGACTCTATAGAATCAATGAGAGAATTACCAACACAAACGTGTTCCCTTGATAGCAGATTTTAACAACAAAAGGCAGCATAAAGATGGAACAATTTGATAGCATTCAATTACAAATATGTATCATTTGTGATCGGATAACTTGAATATATCTCAGCAGAGTTGAAAACATTGTAAGTCAAACTAAAGGGAAAAGATACTCAGAGAATTTTTCAATAACCTCAATATTTTCATATCTCCCGGATTCAATGATAAACAAAGATACTCAAAGAATTGCTCACATTTATTATATCACTTTAGCCAATATTTTGATGGAAATTCAAAGAACAGTTAGCAAGCTAAAAGGAGCTTTCTTGAATAATGAATGGCTAATAATTACAGAACACCTAGCTTACGTTGACTCCTAGACATGCAGTCAGGTAAGGAATCAGACAACAAATAGAGCATGGAAGAATTCAGAGATTATTTAAAGACAAATATTTTAAATGTATTTGATTTTGCACCTCTGATTGTTGTTTTTTTCCTTTAAAAGTTTGAGAAAGCATTGTTTTGATTCATAGTACTAAATACTTTTTAAAGTATTATATTTTTATCTCAAAATTGTATACATGTTTATAACCATTTCATATATCAGTAACCAGGTATTGAGAGATTGAGAATTGATATTTTTATAAAGTAAACTTTTTAAAAAGGAGATTTGTTTTACTTCAAAATAACTTCTTGTTTCATTACATCCCACTGGCTTCAAAAGGTGTGCATGATTCCCTTTCTGTGAAAATATAATTAGCAGTTACTGTGAAACACAAAATATGTAGAGCATCAACAAAATTACTCCTTGGTAAAAGACCAAACAAATTAAAATAAAGAAGGAATGATTTCTTTTGTAATCTTTCCATTAATAAATGCTTTTCAACTAACATAGTGGAATGAGTCAATCTGAACATCTCAAAAAACACTGCTTTTAAGAATAGACTAACTGGTGTAAAAATAGAAAATATCCAACTGGTTATTTGATATTTTTGACTGCCCCCCCCCAAAGTGCTTCCACTGAAAGATTTACCTTTTGGCTAATAACTTTTTATTGTAGAATAAAATAAATTATGTCAAATTAAGAATGATATGCTTATAAATATCAGAATGGCAGTAACTAAACATGTAGGAAACATTTCATTTGCTCCAGAAGGAGTGTGTCATAGTTGTTGCAATATATCTGCATTCACAAAATTTATCATCTTTCTAATAGCAACAGTAAATTCCTCCTAATAACAATAAGAGACTACTCGATTCTGCCTTTCAATTCAAAAAGGCCATTTTTATTTATAGATGATGGGAAATATTAAATAATCTAACCTCTGCTCTCACCTGCACACTTGATGTTACTTGTGAAAGCTACGTATACATCTAGGTGTTCCTGACAACTCCCAGCTTTCATGTGTCTGAATGAAAAGTCACAGGGCACTTGGAGTCTTGAGGTTGAGGCAAGTTCAGTCAAAACATATTGGAGCAATCTTGAGTGTAAATGTGAAAAACAGCAGAGCATGTACATTACAGCATGGACAATTTTAACAAAGGGATTACTTATCCCTCCCTTTATTGAATGAATAGACGTAAACTGTAAGGAAGAACTAATTCAAGCTATAAGAAAGAACTAATTAATACTCATATACACATACACACACACAAATGCACACTGACACACATTTTTGGAAGACAAACAGAAAAAGTTAAGGTTTTCATTATCAAGCTTGTCAGAAAATTCCCCTAACTAAGCATACCTGTTTACAATGTTTATATTCTACGTACATTCTGTTGAACTCTATTGCATTATCCCCCAAAGCTATATATATATCTTTTAATTCCAAAACAGTCCAACTAATACTTGTGAATTTTTTATCTACAAAATCATGTTTGCACAGAATTTCTCATTCAATGCCCAACTAATGGGCAAATACTATTACTGTCTTCTTTTATGGTTGAGGAACAATTTTAAGAGGGATTAATGTTACCTGACTGTTAAGTGGCTGTTACCAAATTCTGCAATTAATAACATCAAATTTATTTCTAATTGTATAGTAATGTTGGAAAATAAGTCTTCCAGGGTATATATTTTTAACACTTCTAAAAATCACAGTTTATCTGTTCCCGGAAATGATAATTTTCTATAAATAGGGACTAACTCTTTGTAAGGAACACCATGATAATCCACATATTTTATAAATAACAACATTACTGTAAAAATTGATTTTGAATATCAGTGATAAAGGGAATAATTAAAAACAGCAAATGTATATTCCAGCAAGTTCAGTGAGCCTTAAAATTTTGGCTTCTAGCATGGAAATGTGTATTTCTTAAAGCAGAATCTCCCAAATTATACAAATTAAAATAATTATCTAGGAGACTTATAAAAATGATGGATTAAAATCCATATATAGTGAATCAGAATATTCTGAAAAAAGACCTGGGAATCCACATTTTTAATAAATAAGCTAAATGATTCCTATAATTATAAAAGTTTGGGAGAAATAGTCAGTATAGTTCACAAACTTCTAAGGGTAAAAAGGAATAAAATTCAGCATATGAACTCTTGTTCTAAATAAAAATATAATATTAAGTGTTTTTGCTAAGTTTTGAGAAATGTGTACTCCCATGTAACCCATAATGCTATCAAGATATAGAATCTCACTATTATATAATACCAGGAATTTTCTGAATGCCCTTTACAATCAACTCCTGCCCCACGTGTATGGAAATAATGGATTTTCCGAATTTTTTCCACCATAGATAAGGTTTGCTTGTTCTATAAGTTCATAAAATTGCAATCAAACAATTTTACTCTTTGTTTAAGGCTTCTTTCGCTCAGCATAAGGTTTTGGAGAATAACCTATGGTGTTTCATGTATCAGTAGTCTGTTATTTCTCTGTAGTGTTCCATTTTATTATTTATCCATACTCCTATTGATAGACATATGGAATGTTTCTAGTTTGGGGCCATTATGAAGAAAGCCACTATGAATATTTTCATACAAATATTTTATGGATACACGTTTTCATTTTTCTTGGGTATATACTTAGGATTGGAATGGCAGAGTCATAGGGTAGGTACAGTTTTAATTTTATAAGAAACTTAAATACAGTTTTCCAAATGGCTATAACTTTTAACACTGCCACCAATAATGTGAGTTCCACTTATTCCACAACCTTCCATCATTTGGTGTGTTTTTATTACGGTGTTGATTTGTATTTCCTTGATAACTAATGATGGTGAGAATATTTTCATGTGCTTAATGATTATTCAGAGATATTTCTAGTGAATTTTCTATTCAGAAGTGTGTGCATTTCCAGTTGGCTTGTTTCCTTTTTGGTAAACTCTGGCCTACTGCACTTTGGGGCACATGTACTTATGAACACTATGTAATTATGAATAATATGTATTTATACAGAAAAAAACACAAGTTATCTGAGTTGTCTACTTCTTCAAGTATTGAGTAAGTTTCCAAACACAGAGATATACTTAGTATAATGGTAACCTCTCTAAAAGCAGAAAGGTTAGGAAGTAAGTGCTAAAAATGGCTTTCTGTCTGTGGCCAGCAATCCAAGTTGACTGTGAGAATATAATGTTCCCCTTGTCCTTTTTAGGATAGGTGAAGATTCAAACTAAAATTAGGATAAAGAAAGGAAGCAAAGCAAGACATTTTTAGCCACAAGGTAGATCCTGGAGCTATAAAGGATAATAGATAAAGGAGGTCCCTCCATTAATTGTATTTTCAAACATATTTCTGTAAACTTCTTAGAGTTTCCAGTATAGTTCCACAGGTCACTGAATCTCATATTATTTTTTCAGTGTTTTATTTCTCCAGACTTTAGTTTTGATAGTTTATATTGCTATGTCATAAAGCTCACTGATCTTTTGTATGCCCATTCTAAATTACTGTTAATTTCATCCTAAGTTACAGTTGTATCTTCTAGTTTTTTCATCTTTAGTTTATGTTAGTTATTGTATGATTTTCTGTGGCTGGTACGTAAGTTACCCGTAAATCAGCTTGACTTTTTGAGGCTTGTGTCTGTTGTAGCTGTTGTCTATTGCTAGTTTATCCCTACTACTAAGGCCTGACTTTCCAGGGGTATTTAATGAATTACGGGTGGTCAGCAAGGTTTCTTCACGGAAGATGACTGGAACTTGACATTATAAAATAAATTTTGAAATTCTATATTTTTCTATAGCTTATTATAATTTAAATATTTTGCCACTATCCAACTAGAACTAACTCATTTTTCAATATGCATTAATTAACCTTCTTAATGTTTTTAAGTACAATTAGTTTACTCAAACTTTTCACCTTTTCTTGGATCAATTTTGATGATTCACATGTCTCTAGACAAATATACAATTGTTTTATAAAGTCACATTTAGTATTTTCTTTAAAATAGCTTAACCTGTTTTTCCAATATTATTTACATATTTGTTTCTCTTTTTCCTTATTTAATTTGCTGAGAGCTTATAAATCATGTTAGTTATTAAAATTTTTATCATTGTATTTTTGTTGTTTTTGTTGGTTATCTAATCTCAAAAGATAATTCCATGTTCTTTGCAACTTTTCCTCTTTTTTCCTTAATGAATTATAGCTATAAACTTTTCGCCTCAAAGCGTTTACTTTATTTCATATGTATAAGTATAAAATATATTCCTTTTCATTGCTTTCTAGATAGTTTGAAATTTCATTACTTTAATTTTCCTTTTTGATTATAGAGTCACATACATGTGTTCTTCCAAATTTCCAAGTAGTTATTTCTTTACACCCTTTTTATTACTCATATCTAACTTTATTATATTATAATAAGAGGACATAGCCTATAAAATCTTAATTGTCTAAGTTTTCCTTGTGGTAGCAACTTGAGAGGTTTTACTAACAGCTTATACCAGTGGATATTTATATAATATATGCATATTGTCTATTTGGGAAAGTTAATTTTCTGATTTTCTTCTTTTCATTCTATGCCTTCTTCCCCCTCTCCTAATTCCTCTTTCATTACTTCTATCTTGTATTTTACTATAAAATTTTATTTTATTATAAAATTAATTTAATTTATTATGGAATTTATTTTATTATGAAATCAATCAATGTCATGTTTATGATGGCTATTTCTTCTTAATAATGTATTATTATTCACCAATAATGTCACCACTATATATTTATTCTCAAATTTCGGTATATCTAATGTGAATATTCCTGTTTGTGCTCATTTTGTTTTCATGGACCTGTTTTTCTATTACAAAGTAGTATTTTCAACCTTTCTTTGCTTAGTCTAATTATGTCATTGTTTAGGAAACAGTATTTAGTTTATTTGTTTCATGTTAACCCAATCTGAGACTGCATTATAGAAGGAGAATTAAATCTGTCCACATTCTATATAAGGTTACATACGAAATTAATAATGATGGTTTGTTATGACTGAAAGGATGTAGATATTTTTCTTTATGATTAGACTTTAGTAATTTTACCAGGATATGCTAAGTTTTGTGTTTCATTTGGTTTTGCTTTTTATTTATTTATTTTTTCTTATTAATTCATCCTGAATTGTCTGAGCTCTTTCAATCTTTGATTGAGTCTTTTCAACTCAGGGAAACTTTTTTCAGTAATTTTTAACTACTACACTTCTTTAATTTTTCTTTTATTTTCTCCTGGAATTCTAAATACATTTGGGGTTCTAGATAATTTTTCTTTTCTATCAACATTTTCTTCCCACTTGACAGAAGTGCCTAGGCCTGCCTTTGTACCACTGCATGGTTGGGGACTGCCCTAAGAAGCAAATGGAATTAGCTCAAAAGCTAAGATAGGCACTTACAGGTGGGATTTGTCAGCTAATCACATTCCTCACATCTAGGCAGCCAGTCCTCCTCTCAGGAAGGGTCTGAGCAGTACATCTGTGTGCCTGTCACTAAATGGAGGGAAAAACATCTTTATCTTTATCCTGGTTGTTTAAAGAAGCTTAAAAGAACATATCAATAATATAATAACATTGTTTAAATATAGGAAGTAAAGAAAAATTAACAAGATTTTGAGATTAAAAGGAGCCAGAAATGCAACTATGCATGATATATACGTTGTACGTGAAAGGTCAAATTTTGAAAAACCTAAGCTTTCTAACACCTAACTGAAACTAAGAAGTTAGATCATTTTTTAAAATTCACGATATCCTTAGATTAAGACTTTGCAATTACTTACATGAATCACAACTTTCCTTGGTGCTATGATCAGGCAAAATTTCTTCCCCAGCATATTTGTTATGGCACTAGGCTGATTAGGGAAGGAGACCAGACTTTGTAATATCACTGAACCAGTGGTGAGATTGCCATTTTGTTTGTTTTCTTGCCTTTGGCATTACTCAGCCTACACTCAATGATAGCCCCAGCCCAAAAGTGTGCAGTGAGAAAAATCTCCAAAGGAAGTGCCCATATTCTGGTCCAATAAGAGGGAAGAGGAAACTTCTATGGTCAGACACAGTGGGGAGCGTTCTATTTTTCTTTCTTTCTTTTTTTTTTTGTTCTCTCTCACCCCAACCACCAGTGACTGCCATGGTGATGGTGGCAACAATGGAACAGAAGCCACAGTGCTGGTCAGGCAGTGGCCTTAAACTGAAAGGGAGGGAAAGTTTTCTCTCTAACCACGGAAGTTTTAGTCCCAAGAACATGAGCTGAAGTTCCACTGCTTATCTTCTCTTTCTTTATCCTGATAGTTAGTTCTAGATGTGGATGTAGTCACAGGAAGTGTGCAGGAGAGCGGGAAATATAAAGGAGTGAAGCCCAAGGGAATCAGAAGAGTTAGAACAATCACAGAGAAGAAGGTGCTCAAGAAAGAAATTCCTTAAAATTGTTTATGATTTCCTGAGTTCACTCCCAAGCTGCACTGCATAGGCCTGTCCCTAAACAGAGTATCAAACATTTTGAAAACTGAACTACAGAAGAAAAATCACCATCCAAGTCACAGACTGCCCACTGGGTGGCGTATATGGAAGACAGTTCCAGATAGCACTAAAAAAGGCTTTCAAAAGTTACAAAGTTATGATAATACAAGATGATTAGATCCTAGAGATCTACTGTACACCATACTACCTGAAGTTAACAATACTATATTGTACACTTAAAATTTTGCTAAGATGGTAGAACTTATGTAAAGTGTTCTTACCACATAAAGTAAAAATAGTAAATAGGGTGGGAGGAAACTTTTGAAGATGGTGAATATGTTTATGGCATAAATTGTGGTAATAATTTCACAGGTGTATACTTATATCCAAACTTGTATACATTAACTTTGTATAGCTAGTTGTATGTCAATCATATCTCAATAAAGTGGCATTAAAAAAATGAGGCTCATATTGGAATTCAGCCCTCAGAAAAGCCTGAACCCAAAAAGGTGGAATGTCTATGTAAAACATACAAACAGATAAAAATCAGCATTATTTTTAGGATTCAAACAAGAACAAGAGACAAAGGATATAATATTCAAAGTATTCAAGATGCAATCTGAAGAATCAGAAAAGTCTCAACTTGCAAGATTAAAAAAACTCAACAGACTTCAAATCCAAATAGCACACATGTTGGAAATACAGAGAATAACTTAAAAACAGCTATTATAGCCATTCTCCAAGAAATAAGGAAAGTAAAAAAAAATATATATATAGAAAGCCTAATCAATAAAATAATAGGTACAAAGATAAACCAATGGGTGAGTTCAGTAGCATAATGGATAAAACTGAGGACTTATAATCAGTAAAATAATCAGTGAACTTGAAGATAGATCAAGCTGAACAAAAGAGAGGAAAAAAAGAATGAAAAAAATTAACAGAGTCTCAGAAACCAGTGGGAAAATACTAAAAGATTTAATACCTGTAGCATTAAGTCTTCTAGGAGGAAACGAGAACAAGTGTGGAGCAGAAACATGTATTTTTTAAAAAATAAATAACGGTTAAAACCTTCTAACTATGGTGAAAGACATACACTTACATATTCAAGAAGCTGAGAAAATCCCAAGCAGGTAAAACTCAAGAAAATCCATATCCAGCCTCACGATAATCAGACTTAAAAACTAATGACAAAGAATTAGTTTATTTCTTATTAAAAACCATGAAGGTGAGAATGAAGTGAGGAAAAAAATTTTTGATTTATAACGAGCTGAAAAGAAAGATGGTTGATTCAGAGTTCTATTTCTAGTGAAAATATACTTCAGGAATAAAGGTGAAATAAAGAGAATCTCTGAGGAAAGAAACCTAAGAGAATATATCTCCAGCAGACATGATGGATAAGCTCAAAAGGATATTATTTAAACAGAAGAGAATTGTGACTAAAGGGAGCCAGGTAACATGAAGAATGAAATAAGAGCAAAGAAATTATTAATATTTGGGTAAATATGACAGACTATTCTTTCCATCTTAAATTATTTAATATATGCTTGACAGTCTAAAGAAAAATTATACTATCATCCATACAAATTGGAAGAAATAAAAATTTCCCTATTTGTAGACCATAGGATTGCCTAACTTAAAAACCTCAAGTTATTTACAGAGAATCACCCAGAACTAATAAGTGAGTCTAGTAAGGTCACGAGACACAATGTCAACTCACAAAAATCAATTATAATTCTATATAATGTTCTATATAGATCCTTTTGACAAATGGTATTAGAAAAAAGCATATTCTATAGGCAAAAAAATGTACCTCAAACTAAACTTCATAACTTACACTACAATTAATTCTAAATGGATTATAGAGCTGAATGTAAAATATAAAATTTTTACTTTAAAACTTTAAATGTAAAATACAAACTTTTAGAAAAAAATAAGCAACAATATTCAGAGGATTATTAGATGTGACACAAAAAACACAATCCACAGAGAAAAAAATAAAGATCAACTGAACTTTTGCTCTGTGAAAGACGTTTTTAAAAGAACAAAGCACATATTTAAAGAAAATATTTTCAAATCATATTATATCTGACAAAGAACATGTATCCAGAATACAAAAAGAATTCCCAAAGCTCAGTAGTGAAAAACCAACCCAATTCATAAATAAGCAAGAACTTGAATAGATACTTCACCAAAGAGAAAAGAAGAATGCCAAATAAACCCCTGAAAAATGCTTAGCATTGTTGTCCATTAGGGAACTGTACATTAAAATCATGATGATACACTAAAACATGCCTATTAAAATGACTAAAATAAAAACAATAATGATAAAAAATGGTATTGAAACTGATAATAACAAGTGCTGACAAGGACATAGAGCAACTAGGTATCTCATAGATTACAGTGTAAATGACAAATGGTACAGTACCTCGGCAAAACAGTGAGGCAGTTTCTTAGAAACTTAAACATCCACTTATTTTATGACCCAGAAATATTATTCCTGGGTATTTACCCAAGGGATATGAAAACTCATGTTCACACACAAACCTGTACATAAATGATAATTGCAGCTCTATCCATAATAGCCCAAAACTGGAAACAACTCAAATGGCTTTCCTGAGTAAATCAATACACAAAACTGTAGTATATCCATACAATGGAATACTATTCAGCAATAAAAAAGAAACAAGCTATTGATTAATGCAGTAACATGGATGAATCATAAATGTATTTGCTAAATGAAAAAAGCCAGTTTCAATGACTATATATCTCAAGATTTGATTTATGTGACTTGCTGAAAAAGACACAATGACAGGGGTCAGGAATTATCGGTGGTTGCCACAGGTTAGAAGGGAACATGTGACTACAAATGGACAAAACACTAGGGAGATTTTTTAATGAGGTGCTAAAACTATTATCCTGGAGATTTTTCAATAAGATGCTAAAACTACTACCCTGATTATGGTGGTGGTTACACAAATCTATACATGTGTTAAATCTCATAGAACTCTACACCAAAAAGAAAGTCAATTTTACTGTATGCTAATTTAAAAAATGATAATGGATTCCATAAAGCGTCTGGAAGAAGACCCTCCTCAACTCAGTGCTACACTGAAGTATCTCTGACTTTGCTCAGTTTCCTGCAAATAATCTGCTCACAACTGTGGTCTGAGCTTTCTACACAAGATCAAAATCCAGTGCATGAGGCTGGTATTATCCCATTTTATTCACCTCCCACCTTCCACTCATCTCACCTCTTTTCTTAGTCCCTCTGTAAAAGTCCCTCTTTCTTCTTTCAATGCCTCTTTCTTCCTCTCTTTTTAAATTATAAAACGGGTGCTTATTTGTGCATTTTAGAGGATAATTTTTTTAGGGAAGGACAAGTAATGTGTTAGTCTAAATTTTCTTATTAAGTAGTCCTCATTTGATGGATATCTTATTGACCAGAAGCAGAAACTGGGATTGGAAGCTAATAGGCTCTAGCACTAAGTATTTAACTCAAATATTCTCTAACTATGAAAAAAATTTTTTGATTTAACTATACCATACTGTGGAACTGATCAATTTTTTTCAGTACATACTAGGCTTTGTAGTTTCTAATTAAAATTTAATAAACATTATTTCATTTAAAATTAACAAGTGCTTCTTATTCACATGTAATTAACATTATTTTCTTTATTGATGTTTTAATTTTTATTGAGTGCCTTCTAGAATGAAAGAAATATGGGTAATGCCTCTGTATTTTTTGTTAAAATTATTATAAAATTAAATCTAAGTTTAGTTTAGCAGTAGTTTGTAATTTTCACTCCATCTCAGAGTGAGATCTTTTATAACAACTTGAGTTCTTAAGTACACTTTTGCTGTACAGAAATTCTGCCAACTGTTACTGTTACAATGTTCATAAAACATAATTATATATGACATTACATGGTTAATGAAACAAACACTTGTTTTTAATTCAAATCAACATCTGGTTTTGCTCTTGCTTTACCACTGAAGAAGCCAAGGTTGACTGTCTAAAGAAAGATCAATTAATATATGATGGTTGAATTAGATGTTACCAGTCATATATAATATATCCTCCTCATTCAAAGTACCTAATAATAATACAACTTTCGATTTATATTTGTTAATATCGTTACTCTTAAATTTATGGTTACAATTTTGTCTAAAATGCTTGCTATTTCAAAAATTTTATTAATAATGTTTTTCTCTACTTTCTGTTATGCTAAAGTGTTTGGTAAATGAAATAGGAAACAGTGGGTGGTGAGATGTCATCTTTGCTATTTTAACTATTATTTACATTAAAACTGGTTGTTAAATCTGCTTCAAAGTTTAGCTTTGCCGAAACATTTTAAAATTGTCTTATCTGACATCAATATGAACCCATTATTAATTTAATACATATACTGATAGCTATATACAGAAACAATTATAGATATGGATTTCTACATTGGTCGGTGCATATACATATATTGCTATCTGTGTTCACTGAGAGGGTTTAGAAGTACCCCAGTAGTAATAAGCATGTCAAGTACAAAGCCCTTGGTTTCTAAATATCATTCGCCAATAACAAGAACCAAAGTTCCTCAGAGAAATGGTTGATTCTAGGACTGGGATAGGGAAAACACAAGACAATCCTAGAACGTTTTGCAGTATCAAAAAATAAAGACTGAGTAAAAACCAGAAGAATGAGAGTGTGTCAGAGGGAACAGGAGCCAACTGAAAAAGCTTCCAATGACCAAAGCTAGAAAAATTTGAACAACAAAATAAATCATGACAATATTGAGTTATAAACCAAAGAATAAAATAAATATCTAAGCTCATGTTGATATAAATAAATGATAAAATAAATTTTAAAACAGAGGAGAAGAGACATATATTCTCTCCAGAAGAATTCCACAAACCAAAGGTAGAAGGAATAAAAATACAATAGAAGATCATTATTAGGTCATTATGCAAAATATCTTGATGAATGCTAAAATTTGTGGATGAAACTTTATGAAGGATCAATATTTTTATAGCCTCAAAGCATCATCGTTAATTACTGTGATGGTCTTAACTATGTGAAAATGCCTTGATATTCCTCCCTCCAGGAGGTAGATATTAATTCCTTTCCCTTTAAGTGTGGACTAGACTTCGTGATTTGTGTTAAAAGAATAGAGCATGGAAAGTGAAAAGTCTTAAGTTTGCAACAATAAAAACTGGCACACAACAACAGAATGATTTAAGCCAACGTTACCAGACACAAATCATACTGATGTTATGTATCCTCTGATATGATTTACTTTGAAGGACATTTTACCTCTGTGCTATTCTCCCAAATCCATAACTCCAGGCTTATTTTGAGAAAACATTAGACAAACTTTAATTAAAGGAATTCTACAAAATAGCTTACCAGGATTCTTCATAAGTGTAGAAGTCATTAAAAAAAAAAAGGAAAGACTGAGAAATTGTCACAGATTGGAATAGAGATGATGACAAAGTTCAGTGTGTTATCCTGGATTTAATCCTGAATAAAACCCTGACATTAGTAAAACTGTTAGGAAACAGTTAAATATTCCTGACATTAGGAAAACTGTTAAAATTCAAATAAAGTCTATTAATTTGTTAACATTGTACCAGTATGAATTTTTTTTTGGTTTTCATAAGTTTATTATAGCTATTTAAGATGTTAATATTGGAGAAACAGGGTAAAGTTTATATGAGAACTCTGTACTGTCTTCACAATTCCTCCTGAACTCTAAAATTATTTCAAAATTAAAAAGGGTAAAATCCAAATGATCAAGTAACAGGAAGTGGCAATCAGATTCAGTAGTAATTAAGAAAATTTAATGAAATTCTGCAAGGCACACACAACAGATTGGCATGAAACTAAAGAGTCTGGAAATAATAAGTATCAGCTAAAGTATGGAGCAAGTTCTCTGAAATACTCCTGTTAAGAAGTGTAAATAAGTACAACTTTTTTGGAAAATTGTTTGGCTTTATGTGGCAAAGCTGAGGATATGCTTATCTAATACCTAACAATTTCACTCTGAGGTGGATATTCTAGGGAAACTCATACATATGTACACCAGAATAAATGACAAGGATAGCCACAGCAGCATTGTTAGTACTAGCCCAAATCTCAAAACAATTGAAATGCCCATTGTTATTAGAATGAATAAATTGTTATATGGCCATACAATGAATTAACAAATATACAACAATTAAATTTACTGAACTCTAGCCATATGTAAATATTTATGTATACCATAAAAACAATACTAAAAGATACAAACACAAGATAAAATATGCAATATGATTACATTTATAAAAAGGTCAAAAATATAATATTATATTGTATCTTTAGTGGGACATATGCATAGGTAGTATCTAAGTCTGTTTGGGCTGCTGTAACAAAAATACCATAGACTGGTGACTTAAATAACAAACATTTATTTCTCACAGTCCTGGAGGTTGGGAAGTCCACAATTAAGGTGCTGGTGATTTGGTGTCTGGTGAGAGCTCCCTTCCTGTTCCATAGACTGCATCTTCTCCCTGAGTTCCTGCTGTGGAGGAAGGGGTGGGGGAGTTTTCTGGAGTCCTTTTAATAAGGGCATTAATCCCATGTATGAAAGCTCTGTCCTCACGAGCGTATCACCTACAAAAAGCCCCACCCCTAGTACCAGCACACTGGGGGTTAGAATTTCAACATATGAATTTGGGGTGGGAGGGACACAAACATTCAGGTGGTAAAAACATGAGTGAAAACAAAGAAGTAATTATCATCAGAGTCATCATATGTTACTTGTAGGATCCTTTTGGGATACATACTAAATATTTTAAAATATTTTAAAAATATAAAGCTATTTACCATAAAAAAGTTTGCATTAGTAGTTACTCCAGAGGGGTGGTATACAATGAAGCAAGGACACATGAGGGGATTCTGGGCAGATCGCAGGTTTCTCCCTAGCCTAGATGGTGGTCACCTGGGCATTGGTTTTCTAGTTACTTGATATGTTGCATAATGCAATTTTATGCACTGTCATTATATATATATTATTTTTCATATTTTTTAAAGGAAAATGCATAGGTATATTTGTTTTAAGAAACCCAGAATCCAAACTAAGATTTCAAAATCTATAATACTCCAAAAATAACATTTGTACAATTAATGAATAGGAGAAAATTTGGTTAAGCAAAAGTTAACAAAGTGCTTACTAAAAGTGTCATTTGACTCTAAATTTGAAAATTAGGTATGGAATAGAGTCTCTATGAATGTGAAACACATTTTCCCTTATATTTTGTAATGTAGAATCTTAAATTTATATGAAACTAGGAATAGCGGTTTGGCTCACCATCCAGTCTAAATATTCAAAATTGCTGCCAACCTGAGAGATTTAATATAATATATTCAGACTAAGCTGATACACTAAAAAAGTGAACACCAATTATAGGGACACAATAAAATCATAGGGGAGGTAGAAGAAGTAACACAATATTATAAGTTTCACTTTTGCATCACTTCCAATAGTTTATTATTCAGGCAAATCATAATCCCAGAAAGATTATACCCTCTCTGTGGCTAACTACAGCAGTCCAAGTAAAATATTTCAGTCCTTCATGGGCTAGGTTATATAGCTGAAAAGAGGGCTAGTCACTAAATAGATCTCTTTAAATCTCTAGGCAGACTTAACTCCTTCACTCACCCATTGTGAAGCTTTTATTTTTATTATTTTTTACAATAGCTGCTGTCATTCCCACTTGCCCAGTTGTTCACTGACTCTAGGGTTTAAATAAACCCAGACCATGAAAAGTTATCCTGGATCCTTCTTTTGGTGCTGTAGTAAGATTTTCTCACAGTCTCTTTTTATATTATAGCTTCCATTTCATAGAGTTTTTTTTTCTTTCCACTGAACTTTTCTGTCATTACCAATATGTCTTCACAGTTTATACTTTTCCAATTATGTAAGAAAGGGGTGTTAGGACTTCCCAATGTACACACTTGGATCCTAACAACTCTTTCCACATCATTTATAGTATCTAAAACAAAGACTGTATGGACCATAGACATTTCTTTCATCACTCCTGGATTTTGATATCACTTTGATGGATTCATACTAAGTAACTTCTCTCTCCATTGGACATTCGCTTGAATTTGAAGCCTGCTCTATGGGGACATATAGTCACTCCAATTTTCCTTTGAAAAACTGTCTTCTAATACCTCTCTTTCAATACTAGGACATTGTATGTTTCCTCTGCTTTCTTTAGAACAACCTTCAAGCACATGAGGATTTTATCTCTTCATAGATTCAGTTCATGGATCCAGAATCCCAAATATGTAGGCAGATTACTGGATGCCATTTTGTCTGTATTTTTCCATGTTTTGGGTGATTGCAGTTCTAGACCAGTGGTCATATCAGATTGATTTCACCCGAGGGCCAAAAGAACAGTTTTCATGAAGTAGATGTCCTAGTTGTTGTTTGTCTATTCTAGACATAAGACTGGTCAAGGGACAGACATAGCTGAGTGGAAGTGACAGCTCATAGATGTGTGACTGATATTGAGAAGTGTCAGAGACAGTGGCTTTTCTGAAAAAAGTGATTTTTTTCTTATAGCCATGTGAGTTACCATTTGCTACTAAAAACAAAATCTAAAGTTTTTAACAGCTGTCTTAAGATCTCTCCTGTATAAATTTTAAATTGCCTTACTTTAAACATAATTTTTTAGTATATTATTCTTTCTAAACTATTAATTGTAAATAGTATTATATTAAAAACTAAATGAAATTTGTAACATAAGTAGAAAAAGTAATATGTAAGGCACAAGACATGAGACTACGTGAAAAAACATATTTTGGTTGTTAGTTTTCAGTTACCATAAAATTCAATTTTAGATTTGAAACCAAAGTTTTGCACTAAAGAATAAGTGCTTGGTTTTCACAGCAATAATTTGTTTCTAGATTTTCTGTTTTACCTTTTCCTCACTCAAAATAAAATTTTGTATGATATTCTGAGAGAGATAAATCAACAATCCTGCAATATGTTGTAATCTGTGGCTTCTGAGGGAAACTAATAACATCTGTAATTGGAAACTTTGTAGAAACCAAATTTCCAATGAATGGCACCACAAATGCTATTATTGACTCGGAAAATTACTGTCTAAATAAAAATGAAAATCCATGTTTCAGGCCATTATTATTTCCTTGCCTCAAGTTAATTTCCTCTACACCACCTTTCCCACTGATGACAGCCACTAGAGTTTTGACTAACCACAGCATATTACTGTTCAGTTGCCACAAATAGCACAAAACATACCCATACTGGAAGATAGCTCTGTTCTCATTCCAGGCTGAAAATATTTTTTCAGAATGATAAACAGGACAGCTAACCCCAGTGGCATTCTGGTACTCACAAATGTATAATATCTTAGTGTAAGTATCTATAGCAGTATTTGTCCTCTGTAGCACTTAGATCTTATTTGCATGTCCAGTAAGTATTTTGAAGAGAAGGACATGTTTGTAAAATAGTAATTATGTAAAAAAATAACAATAATATTACAGAAGGAGTCAACTTTAAAATCATACTGAGTGTGCTGACAAATCAAAATTTTTAGCTATTAGACCAAGAGCCAGACTAGTCACTGGGCTTTGCAAATTCATGAAGAAACATGTCATCTTGTTTCTTGTCCTCTTCCCTGGGTAGTTAGTTCTTGGGATTCTATCTTAACTGCAAACATCCACATTTTTCAGGTAAAGAACCTAAAGATCTTAGAAATTAAGCAACATTCTTAGAAGTAAACAACTCATAAGAGAACCAAAATCCACGTCTGTTCTACCTGAATTCAAGGTCTGTAATATCTCTAATCATGTGTCCCTGCTCTTCTTTCCTATTCTCATCAATATCCTACAGACTTATAATCCTCATTCCTTAAAGTTATGAAGATTACATTCATGGTGTCCTGGAGGATGCAGTGAGGCAGTGAAAAGACGCAGCTATAGAAATCAGGTGGAGGGCATTGTAATGGTTAGGCTAGAGGCAATGAGCATCTAGAATAGAGAAATGTCATAAATGCAGCAAGAGAGGAAGAGATCTAAGTGATGTCTACACAAAATATATAGGCCATAACAGCTCTTTTAATGAATAAGGAGGCTGCTTCACTCCATATGCCTTTTAAAGTCCTGAAAAAGAAATATGAGTTAGGACAATTAGATTTATCTTCTAGAAACTTGGAATTAGAAATCATGAGATGAGCCAGTTGCCACTGAGTACTTGAGATAAAAAATATAAAAAGTTCAGACATTTAGAGAGGAACAGAAATGTAGTGACTGAGAGACATTCTGGCCCACAATAAATAGAAATCTGAATTCTTGATGGCTTTCAAATTCCCAGTTGCACTCCATAAGAGGTCTGGATGTATTTTGGTCTGTTTGTGGGTTTCTGTGAGATTACAGCCTGTACCCATATAAAAACCAGCCTGAGCTGGTTCTAGTGAGTCTTTTTGTCAAAAGAGAAAGAGAGAGAGAAAGGAAGGAAAGATAGAAAAGGAGAGAGAGAGAGAGAGAGGAGGAAGGAAGGAAGGGAGGGAGGAAGAAAGAACTTTGAGAAAGAACATAAATCGATGAGAAAGGTCTGTATTTATGGTGATGGAAGCATAAAAGGGTTAAAGATGTTAAAACAAGAAACCAGTGAGAGAAACTATGGACATGAGGGTGATATAGGCACAGATTCATAACTCCTTTCCAGAAATCCACTCAGATGATCCCAACTGAATAATGAAATAGGACATCATGTATTCATATGGCATTAACCTTTACGAAATTTGTCTATAGGTCAAGTTCAATATGAACCAAAAGGAAGGAAAGGCTGGTCCCACGTCATAGAGTGATTAAAAATAAATTTATTTTAGCCAGAATAGTTTTGTTTATAGTACATGGATTTATGCTTCACATCCTTTAAACTTAAATTTTATTTTTTTAATTTTATTAATAAAATTCAAGGTTAAAAATTAGGCTACCTGCTAAAAAAAGAAATGAAAATTGTATAAATTAATTATATAAGGCTATGCTAAATACCATGAAAAATCTAGTATGAACAGCATTCTTATTAAAAATAAATTGCAAAATTGGCTTTATGTTTAGAAGAAAAAACTTAATCACAGTCAGGAAAAAAACTGAGAAACATTTCCAGATGAAAATGGCTCTAGGCCTGCCTGGTTTTGTCAGGAAGTGCTTTCAAACTTTCAAGAAATAAATAATCTAACGGTATGTACTAGTCTAGAGAGGATAATCTATCTATCATCTATCTATCTATCTATCTATCTACTAAATATAGTATATGTGTATATATGCTAAATACAGTATATATATACACATATATATAAAACTTTACCTTAATAAAATAAAAAAAAATATTAACATACATTTTGAGTTAAAGCTTTCATTGTGTTAAAAAGCAAATTCTATGTTAATGTAGCTATAGACAAATTCCCCTATAGTCTATCATGTTATTGCTTGTTTTGAAGTAGGAAGTAAGGGTTCTGCAGATAAAAAAATAATTTTTTTTATTTTGTACCATAACATTTTTAATGCTGTCTTAACCTGAGTCATATTCATCCAATAATACATGGCTCCAGTGTCAGGTATTCCTAAACCAAAATGTTCTCCAGTCCAGTCATCTTGAAATTCCAATTTAGCTAACATATCCTCCTCTCTTAGAACACTTGGGAACATCTATAGAAAGATTAGGCAAGAGGTCTAAATAGTCATCAGGAAGGCAGGTGGGGAGAAAAGAAGGAAAATAAATCATTGTGCTCTATTGTGTGCCAAGCATTGTGATGGTAACTTTATCTTTAATCCTCATAACCTAACAAAGTCATTATTCTCATTTGACAGATTAGATATACTTCACAAATACTCTCCTATACTTTAGAGCATGCTATCACTCTAAATGTTAACACAGTAGATCCAAATTCAAAGTAAAAATCTCAGTTATATTATTGAAAGACATTAGAGGACAGTGGTTACAACCAGACTCTAAAACTAGATGGCCTGTGTTCAAATTCAATTCTGAGATTTAATGTTTGTGACCTTGGGCAAATTTTGTAACCTATTGTACTTTAATTACTCCATTTTTAACAAATAAATCCTGTTTCCTAATGTATTATAAAGACTCAAATGGTTAATGTATATAAAACAGCTAGGAAAATGCTTGATACATAGTGAGAGCTTTATAGGTTTGCTAGTAATATTTTTGCATAAAATTAAACTTGGTGGGGAAAAATAAGAAGAATTGTCTGTCCAGTAAACCAGAACATATTTCCTGTTCACTCTTGTGCATCTTCTACAAACAAGACAATGTGAAATCCTAGAGTTTCCTTAATCCTTCAACAATCTTGTAATTAACTAAAATAAAGTGAAATTTCCTGCAGTTTTCCTTTTGAGTATTAATATCCTCCTCTAACTTAGAGTAATTGCCCTGTGTGATGGTTAATTTTATGTCACTTGTCTTGGGCCACAGTGCCCAGGTATTTGTTTCTGTGAGGATGTTTCTGGATGAGATTTACATTTAAGTTGGTGGAGTTTGAAGAAAGCAGATTGCTCTCCATAATGTAGGTGAGATTCCTCTGATCAGTTGAAGGCCTGAATAGTACAAAAGGCTTGACCTCCTCTGAGCAAGAGGAAATTCTCCAGCATACTAGAGATTAATCCGGGATGTTGCGTGTATAATGGATATTTTTCCTTTTTATTTCTGAGTCACATTCTATGGTATGGATGTACTGCAGTTTATTTAATCAGTCACCAATTGAAAAACATCTGGGTTGATTTCCGTTTGGGGTTATTATGAAAAAGGCTGCTATAAATCTGTGTGTACAGATTTTTGTGAGAACATATATTTTCATTTCTTTGGGAAAATGCTCAGGAGTGCAGTTTCTCCATTGTATAGCAGTTGTATATGTAGATTTTTTTTTTAGGAAACTGCCAATCTGTCTTCTAGAATTATCATTTTAAATTTCTACTGACAATACATTAGTGATCCAGTTTCTCTACATCTTAACAACATTTGGTGTTGTCACTGTTTTTTCCTCCTGCTGGTAGGTGTTTAGTGGTATCTCATTGTGGTTTTAATTTGCATTTCATTAATGGCAAATAATGGCAAACAATTATTCATATGCTTGCTTGCCATCTGTATATCATCTTCAATAACATATCTTTGCTCATTTTCTTATTTGATTGTCTGTTTTCCTGCTGAGTTAGAGTTCTTTATATGTTCTAAATACTAGGTCCTTGTCAGATATACGTGGTTTACAAATATTTTATCCCAGTGTGTAACTTGTCTTTTCATCCTTTTAACAAGTTGTTTTCCAAAGCAAAAGTTTTTAATTTGATGAACTCCAATTTATTAATTTTTCCTTTTATGGATTATTCTTTTGGTATCAAATCTAAGAACTCTTTGTCTATCCTTAGATTTCAAAGATTTTCTCTTATGTTTCTCTCTAAAAGTTTTATGGTTTTATGATTTACATTTAGGTCTATGATCCGTTTTGAGTTGGGGTATGTTATTACAGCCTTGAAAGGGTGATGTTGTATGCTCACCCCAAACATTTGCTGTCATGTGTGCAGGTGGGAGAACATTTTTCTTCTGTAGTATGGATGGAATATGGCTGTTACTGTCTATAAGTTTCCCGGCCCTTTGGTTAAAGATAGCAGACACTGGGGGAAGCTTTATTTTTTTCATTTATTTATTTTTTTTGTCTGTTCTTGCTGGCATTTCTGGATTGCTGGCTTCTTTAGCTCCATGTCTGGAATATATGAAGTAAAAAGAAAACCCAGGGAACTTGACATCCTGTCATTCATCAGATCCCGATGTTCCTGGTCAATCTGCCTCATTCTCTTCACCTTCGGAGTCCTTTTATGTTTGTTTTATATATACTGGCCATGAGTTTTAGTTATATTAAACAGTAGGAATAGGGAAAATTGTGTCTACTACCTCTTCCCAGAAGTGGCAGTCATCACTTAAATTGAATTTGTATCTGTTTCTTCATCTTGTAAGAGAGTATAGAAATACAACTTTACACATGAATTCATTGTGTGAATTAAATGAGCTAATATATTTAAAGTATCTATAAAAGTGTGTGACGTAATAAGTACTTAGTATGTGGTATATATAATTAATACATAATTGTTTCTCTCTTATGTCTAACTAATGAATCCTATGTAGCTAAATAAACTCCCATGTTATAGATCTACATATGATTTAATTCACATATATACAAACATAATTTGAACTATAATAGATTCAAAATTAATAATTGGAAGTTGTCCAGAAATCACAAATATTGCTCTTTTTTTCAACATACATGTCATATCTTTGACTATAAGTTCTGTAAGTGAAGGAAACAATTGAATTCCCCTAGGCCTGTTACACAGGAAGTCATTAATACACGTGTTCGATGAATGATAGATGTTTCAGAACTTAGTTTAGGCTGTTAACGCAAATCTCCTATTTTAAAAAATAGTATAAAAAAGGAACTGCAGCTTTCTCTATCTCTTATTTTGCCCTTTCTTTTTCCTTTCTTTCCCTCTCTTTTATTTTTCTTGCCTTCATTTCCTGAACAGTTTAGTCCTACATGCATCTGGATTTAGGAGAATCACGGTAGTCCAGAGTGTTAATTTAGAGCCAGCCTCAAATGAGGAAGAAGTTCAAGATGTGGGGGAAGGGTGTGGCTTGGCTCAAGAGTCAGCGCCCAAGAAAGATGAGGCAGCTGTCTCATTGAGGAGCACGGAGTTGCACAGCTGCAGTAGCCTGGGGTGGCATATGGGAGGCTGTCCAGCGCAGGGTGGAGGATGGGGATTAGAGCTAAGGAGAGTCCTCACATATGAAGGCGCAGCCAGGTTCAGGATGTCAGAACACAACTGAAGAGAGAAGGAAATCTACACAGTAAGGCAATAATGAGAATTTGGTTACGTACGGAGGACCATTCAAATAAATATATTCATTTTATATAATGGGAGCCAGGTGTCTCACTGTCTGGAAGTGAGTCACAAATTAAAAAAAAAAAAGAGAGAGAGAGAGAAGGCTAGTAAGCCTTGTGGTTTTGCATTAATATATTTATGGTGTCAGACTGAACGCATGGTTTTCAATATAAATGTAAATAGGTAGAGAAATAAATATAGATGTATAATTTAGTCACAAGCTTTGTCTACTGAGCTCACTCAAGATTAACGAGCACACCTCAGACCATGCCTGTATATGCCAACCTCTACTAAAATAAGAAATGAGGATTTTTTTGGAGATATGGTTGATTCCAAGGTTTAGTCAGAGAAATTTCAAAGGAACCTGGAACATTTAGTTTTGCCATAAAATAATAAAGTGCTTAAAGAATAATTCAGCCATGTGAAAAGGACCTATAAATAGCTTGAGGGTTTTTTCACTGCCTAAAACAGAAACATTCTGAGAATCAAAAAATATATATAATTATAGTAACAATTTATAAAGTTTTGAATAAGGGTCTGAATTTCTACTGACATTATTTAATTAATTCAGAATATGATGAAGAATGAGATATTTAAGTAGCCTCAAATTACCTCCCAACAAAATACTACATTCTGTGAATTGACACACAATGACAATGTGTCCCATTCCTGGTGATGTTAACATTGATCATTGATTACGATGGAATCTTCCAGGCTTCTGCACTGTAGATATGTTATTTTTTCTTTTTGTCATTAATAAGTATTCTATTGGGAAGTACTTGGAGGAAACTGGAAGAATTTAGGATCAATGTGTATAGGATTTAAACTGCTAATCAATATATTACATTATCTTGTGTTTTATATTATCCTTCTGTGGATTCATAGAATGAATACTTAATAAGAATCCATATTTTTGTGCACATAAGGTTTAGTCTTAGATGGTTTCGATATCAAATAGGTGATATTGAGTTAGAAATATTTAAGAAACTGTAAGAATAATTTTTACTTATGAACCAAATTTTTCTTGGATTTATGTCTTCTCTATGGAGTATACAAGTCATTTTTTTTTTCAGGGAGGAAGGAAATCTTCATAAAATACATTGTCACTATATGCCACATTGTGCTGAGCATTTTACATGTTATCTTAGGCATTTTTCATATCAACTCTTTTTGCATGTTATAAATAACAAATGAAGTCCACTATCATAAATATTTTGTATTAGAGCTGGGATTTAAAACCACACTGCAAGATTGCAAACCCGTTTTGTCCACAACTCTACCAGATAGCAGTTATGTGTTATCTAGCAATTATTTGCCAAAAACTAAGGAATGATAATGAAACTTAAATTTCAAATAGCTTTTGAATATTGTCCCTCATCTTTCCCCTACACTTACAAGGAAATGTGCTAATCTGTCCCCTAAGCCTGGGTACATCTCTTTCCTAACATAATTGATTGCACGCCATAGCACACATCCAATTTACAAGTTTTACCCTACTTTTTCCACACTTAATACTTTCTCTTTCCACTTTTTATTTCTTCCTAAATTACTTATTCTCCTATCTTGCTTTTCTTTTAAGAAACCAAATACGTGTTTTTACATAGAGCAGCAGGCTTTCAGTAGATACTGGTTTAAATACTTTAATAATAAGATCAACTTATTACTTTTTCAAAAAAATATTCCAACATTTAGATATATAGCAAAACATTAGTAAAATTTAAAGGTCTAAAGAAAACTAGCTGAATTGTTGCTGGAATAATTTAATAAAGATTGCTTAATTAGCAACAGGCATTTTCTGTAGAAAAGGCAAAATTCAAGCAAGTAATTTTGTTTTTCACTTCTGACCAGAGGGTACAGTGAGAAAATACTGTCTTGTGGTGGGAAGGAAAATATTTGAGGTTTTATTTTAGTGGGTCCAAGAAATGTTTTTTATTTTTCTTTTGAGGTGCGAGAGTAGGGAAAAATAAGAAGAAATCTTCCTTTCCTGTTATCTTTTCTGTAGGATAGATAAATGAGAAATTAGAAAAGAAAGTTCTTGTACGAAAGTTCTTGTACTACCCAACAGCTGGAGGGCTTTTGGCATCAAGGACTGGAAAGAATTGGAGGAAAAGGAAGAGCCTTTGATATAAAATAATTGGAAAGATACAAACCTTCCTTTGAAGTCAATTATACAAGTTAAAGAGAGAAGTTCCAGGAATGGACAATCACTAATAACCAAATTGCTAATGATAAAAATTAAACAAATATGATGAATCTTAACTTTTTTTTGCATTTTCAGTTGAAAATGTGAAAAACTCTTCATAATATTCTGAGGTAAAGAAAATGTGAACAAATAATAAATCTAAATAACCTAAATATGCTTCTGGAAATGATGCAATAACTGGTGCCAGACTAGTTCTCTTGCAGTAAACAATTTTAAACTGGACAGTATATAAAATGAAATTATTTTCAAGTCAACAGGAAAAGTAACACTACAACTTTGAGAAAAGGGAGGTCTACAAAGTCAACTTTGGCACAAATGCCCGACTTCCTGCCTAGAGTCAATTTCCTGACCACATTGCAGAAAACTAGAGCCTGAATAGAGCACAGTGGTTCTGCTGAATTGATGAGGCAATGATCAGACCTGTGAGTTGGAGCATCAGAGAGAGGAGGGGTTACAAAAAGAGAGGGCCCCAGCAGAAACTAACACACCATTGTAAAGCAGTTATACTCCAATAAAGATGTTAAAAAAAAAAAAAAGAGAGAGAGAGAGAGCCTGAGAAGTACATCAAGGGGCTTGTTGTAAGTTCATGACTGAGAGGTGGGCTATCCATTCAGGGAGTAAGATGAGTTGAGGCTTTCCAGAAAGCGGCAACAAATGGGTTAAAAAACAGGATAGAGATATTGCGTTGCATTGGCAAGAACAGAAAAAGGAAAGATTTGAGTTGTGGCCCACCCAGAATTGTCATAACTTATTAACATTTGCCCAAAATCCAAAAATAGCAGAATTAAAACCACCAAATCAATAAGTAATATTTACTAAGAGTTTACTGTGCGTATAAGAACAGTTCGTGAACTGGAAACCTTCAAATTTAAAACTGATAGCTCAGTGGCATGACATTACAGGATGGTTTATAAAATAAAAATAATCAATCATTCACCTTCACAATGATTGGTTATTACAATTACAATGGGGATTTCCAGACTGAAAGGGATTAGTTATAAATGTTTATCTTATACCATTTTCAGGAAGATGACTTAAGTTTCTTTTGTGATTATCAGAGGCATTTACAAGATATGACCGAAGTTTTGTGTATGTTCATGAAGTAAATTTTGTTTATGTGGCTTAAATGGTTTTGTCTGCTCAGGGGCTTTTCAAGTCTGGTCTCCATTTTGTATTTAATTTAACACATTCATGGCATCTGGCTGAGACAACAGAAAGACCACCACATATTAGGAGGAAGGACCATGTCCTAGAGCACTAGTTCTTAATGGGAGAGGAGGTGAATGGTGCAGGTTTGCCAACCAGTGGACATTTGGCAACGTCTGGGGACATTTTTGATTGTCACAAATTGTGAAGTGATACTGGTATTTTGTGGGTAGAGGCCAAAGATGGCGCTAGCCATCCTCTTTTCACACAGCGGCCCCCACAACAAAAATTATCTGGTTCAAAATGTGAATAACACCAAGGTCGAGAAACACTGCCCTAGAATTGCGTCTACTCTCTACCTATCCCCCCCCAAATCCTAAAAATAAGCCTCAACAAGATACACAGGAGAGAAAGACATGTTATATTCAGGGTAACAGAGAGAATAAAGTTCTGTTGACTTTTCATCAGAAATAGTGGAGGCCAAAAGTCAATCTAGTGACCTTTCTAAGTGCTGAAAGTTATAAAAAAGAGAGAGAGGAGGAAAGAAAGAAAGAAAGAAAACTGCTGACAAGAATTTTATATACAGTGGAAATATCCTTGAAAGGCAAGGTTTAAATGACATTTTTAGAAAAATCAAAGCTGAGAGAGTCTGTCACTACAAGAAATGATAAAATGTCTTTCATTCTGAAAGGAAATGAGACAAGATAGAAACTCAAATGTACAGAAAATAAATAAAGACCACTGGAAATAAAAGTCTATGGAAAGGCTGGTCTTCAGAGTTGATTCAGTTGCCCAGCATCGTCATGAAGATGCCAGGTTTTTGCTACCTTTCAATTTGACATCATTGAGAAATATCATAGGGATGGTGGCAATATGTCTCCCACTTTTTGGACATCACCTCTGACACGATAACAACCAGAGTAAGTAAAGGGGATTATCTCTGTGGGGTTTTAAGAAGTTAAGGAATTTTACAGCATATCTCTTTGGCCAAAATTGAGTCATATGTCTATTATCAAGCCAATCACAGGCACGGAGTCTCAATGACCGTGACTGTTGTAGAACAGTCACCTGCCATGGGGTAAATTCCAAGGAGTCACCCTACAAATCCTCCAACACATGAAAGTGGAAGCTTCAATAGTCACACCTGGACTAAATAATTTTGTGCCCATCCACCTTCAACAAAATCACATCATCTATCTCTTTATTGGCAACCTAATACCTAGATGTTTCAAATGGAAATTATTCCATTCTCCTGTCTAGGTCTGTGCTCAGCTACAGGGTTTCTAGGAATACATAGTAATATACTTCATATTTTATCATAAGTCCTGACTCTTTGGTGAAACGTATAAACTCTAAGTCCTTTAGTTCTTAGGATGAACGACAAATTGGGGGAGGAGAGAAGACAGAAACATCTTGAATTGCATTGTTTATGCAACAAAACCAACTCTATGGATCAGGAAATGACTCCCCGGGAATGTGGGTGCACTTCTTCTAACTGTGAAGCAGTGGGGACAGCATCTTTGGGCTGTCCAATGTAAAATGGTCCCCAGTTCTGATACCATTGGCTGACTGGGTAACAGAGCCCTGGAGCTACTCACTCTACTTCCAGAATTAGCTCGTCCCACCACAGATATTTCAGCAGACTCCTGGGTTGGTCCTTGAAGCTTTCTTGATTTTATTTTTTTTTATTTTTATTTTTTTTAGATTTATTTATTTTTATTTATTTATTTTTGGCTGTGTTGGGTCTTCATTGCTGCGCATGGGCTTTCTCTAGTTGAGGCGAGCGGGGGCTACTCTTCATTGTGGTGCGTGGGCTTCTCATTGCGGTGGCTTCTCTTGTTGCGGAGCACAGGCTCTAGGTGCGCAGGCTTCAGTAGTTGTAGCACACGGGCTCAGTAGTTGTGGCTCACGGGCTCTAGAGCACAGGCTCAGTGATTGTGGCGCACAAGCTTAGTTGCTCTGCAGCATGTGGGACCTTCCCAGACCAGGGCTTGAACCCGTGTCCCCTGCATTGGCAGGCGGATTCTTCACCACTACGCCACCAGGGAAGCCCGCTTTCTTGATTTTTTAAATCCCTTTCCACATATTGTAGGAATTCTCTCTTGGATCTTAAAGTCTCTAAGAGCAGGTTTTTTTTTAACTCCTCTACTTCCTACCTAGATCCAATTAGGGCTGTCTTTGCCTAGGGTCATCACTTTGAGCAAGAGCAGTGTCTCTCAACATGTAACTGCCTCTCTCTACACCTCTCTGCTCTCTGCAACACCTGTCACTGCATGTTGCTCCCATTCGCAAATGTCTTTGTGCCGTCTCCAGCTGCAGTTCTATCAGCCATGCAGATCTACTCAATGTCATCTGCCTCAGTGAGACATCTTTGATCCAACAGGCAGCATTAATTGTTCCTAAAAGACCTTGAATTTTTGTTATGGCTTCTTCCATTATTGCCTGAAAAAATTAAGCTCACTTTTCTATACTCAATCATGATTTCACTTCTGAAGCAAGAATCAAGTTTTCCTCATTTCTGACTCATAGAAACAGTATGGTCTTTGCAGTCTGACATGTACAGGCTTGAATTCCAACTCTACTATTTACTAGCAGTTTGACTTTAGACAAATCACCAAGCCATCTTGAGACTTAGTTTTCTCCATCTGTAAATAAGAAAATATAAGTAACTTGAAATTGGTGAACCTTAATGTATGTTAAACAATAAAAAATAAATGTCAAAATCCGAATGAGTTCGTGGATGGAGCTGAATCAAAGTTTAAATGTGTCTCCAATTTCTTTGGCTAATTCAACTAGCAGCCTATTCAAATGTCAGTGGCAAATTTTAGATAAGGAAAAAAAAATAGCCATGTGGGCATTCTGTTTTTAGAATGTTACCAAAGTAACATCTCTCCCAAAATAAAAATAATAAGATAATAAAATAATAATTAATCATTTTAAGAGCTTAGGACATATGATCTTCTCAAATGATATAGGAAACTATTATGTTCAAATGCAAAGGACCTCCTAATCAAAATTTCTTAGCAAACTAGGAATTGAAAGAAACTTCTTTAGCCTTATAATGGTCATCTATAAAAAAGAAAAATAAAACACAACAACCTACATTATTCTTGTAGAACAAAATTTTGGAACATTTCCTTTGAAATAAGAACTAAGACAGCTATGCCCACTATCTATTCTATGTCAGTTGAACATTGTACTGCATGTTCTAGACAAAATATTCTGCAGATCAACTGGCATAGATTTTCAAAAATCTTAATGTCATTATAGATATGGCTCTAGGTTATAAGATAAAAATTGACAATGGGGAATATTTTAATATGAACTCTGAATTAGGTAATATAATTTTATCAATGTTACTTTCCATGAATATATTAATGATATTTTGTTTATGTTGAGAGATACATGCTGAAATATGTAAGTAAGGGTAAGGTCTCATTGTATCTGCAATTTACTTTTAAACGAAGTATCAAAATATATATAAATATTTGTGTGAGTTTTCTGCACTTGTGAATTCGCACAGAGAAAGACAGCAAATGTTATTAAACAATGACAATTGGTGAGTCTAGATGAAAGATACATATGAGTGTTCATTGTACTATTCTTTCAAATTTTCAGTAGATTCGGTATTTTAAAAATAAAAGTGTTTTAAAATTCAGTGAAGAATAAAATAGGCTATTCAGTAAATTGTATCAGGAAATAAAATATCTACATTAAAAAAAGGAAAAAAAATTGGATCCCTACTCAGAACTTATTTCCACATGAATTAAAATCTTATTTGGGAAAGAAAACTGTTAAAGACTTACAATATAAGAGAATATCTTTATATATATTACAGACCATAAAGAAAATGAATGGTAAATTTGAATGCCTTAAAATTAGCAAAACAAAATGAAAATAAATACCACTCTATTGTGGTCCTTCCAGTATATATAACTATCAACAAATTAGTATACAGAATGTGTAAGAATGTTTATAATAATTAAAAGACAAAAAAAATCACAATAGGAAATTAGGCAAAAGATTTGTATAGACAATTCACAGTAAAGAAACTACAAATAACCAATAAAGATATAAAAATGTTTTTAGACTCACAATATGGAAATTTTAATTAAAACTAGGGAGAAAACATCACATTGTTCAGACTGGCAAAAAAAAAAGATACTGATGATACAAAGTGTTTGCAATTATTTTGAGCCACAGAAATTTCCATACATGGCTAGTGATGCTATAAAATAGCATAGTCAACATGGAAAACAAACTGGCACTAACAAAGGTAAATAATAACATTCCCTCTACCCATTAAACCCACTTTAGATATATACCCGAGAGGAGTTGTCACACATGCATGAGATACAATGTTCAAGAATGTTCATGGCACCATTATATGCAGTAGTTAAATCTTGGAAGCAGACTAAATGCTCATTAACGATACAATGATAATTTTATTTTGTGTTCCTACAATGGAATATAATATAACAACTAAAATGTGTACATTAAAGTATGGATAAATTTCAAAAACCTAATATTAAGGGAACAACATTTTAGAAGGATTTTGTAGTATGATGTCATTAATGAAGCATGCAAATAGGTTAACTGTTGCTTAGAGATACAGGCCTCTGTAGAAATTTTTTCACAAAAGAAGAAAGTTAATGAAGCCATGGAACACAAATATGTAAGTGGAGAGGAAAAGACAGTGGGCTTGGAAATGAGCCTAAAATGTTATATATAAGTTCACTTTTAGTCCACTTTGATATTGCAAGGCGCACCTTCTACCTATTTTAAGATTTCATTGTAACAAAAACCTATTCATAGAAATGTACCTGAATTCTATCAAACTAAGGCCTAATTCCTTTGCTTTGAGGTATCTCAGCTGTCTCCAACCTCAGATTTTCCCAAGAATGCCTATCTTAAGGTCATTTTATGTTTGAATTTCATATTTCTTGTGTTGACCTAGTTTCAACTGATCTCTCAGTGTATCTGTTTTTAATGTACACTCAAACTAAGCTTTGCCATCATCTCCACATTCTTCCCAGAAGTTAATCTTCTCCTGTGTGCTAGATTATTCTATTGTTAACTTGGTGTTTCCAAAAACTGTTTCCTATAATTGTTACTCCTTTCAAGTGACAGGAAAGAGTTGTACAAAAGTAAATTTACACAAAATTGGAAAGACAAAAATGAAATGAGAATCATTTTTCTCTGAAGGCCATTGTTGGTTAGAAATGATAAAAGGCAATGAACATTTTGGTACATGACTCTTTTTGAATTATGGTTGTCTCAGGGTATATGCCCAGTAGTGGGATTGCTGGGTCGTATGGTAGTTCTATTTTTAGTTTTTTAAGGAACCTCCATACTGTTCTCCATAGTGGCTGTATCAATTTACATTCCCACCAACAGTGCAAGAGTGTTCCCTTTTCTCCACACCCTCTCCAGCATCTATTGTTTGTAGATTTTTTGATGATGGCCATTCTGACCGGTGTGAGATGATACCTCATTGTAGTTTTGATTTGCATTTCTCTAATGATTAATGATGTTGAGCATTCTTTCATGTGTCTGTTGAGATGTGACAGGATGAGAGAGTGTCATGGACATATATACACTACCAAATGTAAAATAGATAGCTAGTGGGAAGCAGCCGCATAGCACAGGGAGAGCAGCACGGTGCTTTGTGACCGCCTGGGGGGTGGGATGGGGAGGGTGGGAGGGAGGGAGATGCGGGAGGGAGGAGATATGGGAACGTGTGTATATCTGTAGCTGATTCACTTTGTTATAAAGCAGAAACTAACACACCATTGTGAAGCAATTATACTTCAATAAAGATGTTTAAAAAAAAAAAAAAAAAAGAAATGATAAAAGGCACAGGCAGAGCTAACAGTGAGTTTCAGTTTGCCTTCAACCTCCTCCACTTCTCATTTAACTCTTCTCCCCAACTGCCATCACTCCTGACACAAGCCCACCCCCAGACACTTAGCTCCAGTTTGATAGCAACAGTAGCCATCAAGAGCTAACATTTCACAGGTTCCCACATCAATTCCCTTCTTGATTTCCAATCAAGCAGCTGAATATACATATGTCTACTTTGCAAATTTCCCTGAAAGCCCCAACTCTTTCTCTTGTGTCGGGGTTGATAAGTATATTTTCCTTGGTCTAATCAATTCCCTTTTAAGACATTTCTTCCCCAACTCCTCACACAGTTGAGTAAAAGTTAATTTCTATGATAAATTCCCTATTTTATAATCTTCATAGTGATTATGCTTTCCGACCTGAGACTCAACTGTTAAAAGGAGCATCCCCAAACCTAAGTGTATTCTCCCCTTCTCTGCACCATGATAACAAGATACTTCAGTTTTATATTGAATCAAGATATAGTAATGTTTTCATGAATCAAGCATGCTTACTAGGAAAAGATCTGTTGATTAGCTGTACTTTTCCCTGTTCTAGTGATTAAATTCTACTTCATGTTTAGATAATAATATAATCACACCAATCATCAAAATGTTGGAGAGCAGTAAGACTAATAGCTGTTCTTAGAATGGAGCTTCTTTCAAGGATGGTGAAGAGGACCATAGTGCATCCATGAGAAATATTCACTCAGAGCTGGCAGAATGCTGCTAAGCCCTAGTGGTGTTAATTCCCTGATAGGGAATTCAACGATAATGTCTTTTCCTATAAGAACTGGATCCAATTCTCATAAACACAGAGGATTGTTCTGTTGATTATAAGAATTAAATTTAGGAAGTATTCTTGATTCAATTTTAGTAGAATCTGCCAGAACCTTCTGGATATGCAGTAGCCATCCTGGTAATCAAAGCTAATACAGCCATTGTCAAGTCTTGGACACTCTTGCTCTCAGTAGGCAATAATCAGAGTTTGAAACTTTGACCGAGAGTGTATGAAAACTCATAAAAGTTGCTTACTGTACTTGTTGACCTTGTATAACTGACAAGTCATCCATATAAAAACAATTGCTTTAACAAGAAAGTAGGATTTTTGAATGATGAGAAGAAGGAATCACAGTGGTATTTTGGTAAGGAAAAATATAGTCCTGTCAACTCGAGATCCCCTATACTTTTTTACCCATCCCATAGTTGTATCTTTCCTTTTATGTGTCAATCAACCGACTATTTTTTTTAAACAACCAATATATTTCCATTGGCAATCATCATCAGAGTCATCATATTTAGTAGAATAACTTGAATCTCTGGAAAAAGTTATCTACCAATAAAGAATTGAAATAATGGTTGTATAGGATCTTAGTTCTTCATTTAGACAAATCTATATTTGAATGTTGGCTTCTCTTTATTAATCATGAGATCTTAATCACATTGCATAAGATATCTGATCCTCGGTGTCATAAACTGTAAAATGGGGATAAAAAGAATATTCATCTTATAGGGTTGTTGTGAATAGTATAATATACTATGTACTTTAAATTCTTAGTACAGTTTTAGCACATACCTGTATATAGTTTTTTATGATTTATTTTTATACTGCTATAATCTAGATACAAGGAAATACTCAGATTTTAAGTGTATTCTTCAATCAATTTTGAAACAGATAAAGACACAAAACATTTCTATCGCCTCAGTGAGTTTCCTTATGTCCCTTCCCAGTCAATTACCCATCCCAGAAGCAATCGCTGATTTGATATCTATCACTATAGTTTAGTGTCGTGGGTATAATTTAAAGATGAGACCTAATAACCAGTGCCCTTTGTAATCCTATCCCCCATCAATGTGAGAGAGACCTATGACCTATTAAACTTTTCAGATAAATGGAATCATAGAGCGTGTTCTATCCATGTTGTTACATTTATCAGTTTATCAATTGCTGTGCTGCATTCCACGATATAAATATATACAGTGGAATTTCTATATTCCTGTTTATGGAAATCTGGATTATTTACAAGTTTTGGATATTATGAGTATGGCTATTATGAAAAGTCATATAGAAATTGTTTTCTGAATGTATATTCTCATTAATACCTTTTAAATATTTAATTAATACCTTTAATTAATACCTTTTTAATATAGAACTGGAATTCCTGGATTGCTTAATTTCTTTGAAGAAATTGCCAAAATGTTTTCCAAAATGGTTGTATCGTTTTACAGTACAGACAAAAAAGTATCAGAGTTGCAGTTACTCCTGCATCCTTTCCAACATTTGGTGTGGTCATTTTTTTTTTTCATTTTAACTTTTGCAGTGATATCTTAGTATAGTTTTAATTTGTATGTCCCTAATGATGTTCTGTACATTTCTTATGATCCTTGGCCACTTGTATATATTATTTTGGAAAATGTTAGTTTAATTCTTCCTCAATTTTTGAAAATTGGCATTTTTTTTTATTATTGAATTGCACGTATTGCTTATATATTTTCAATAAAAGTCCTTTTTCAGATATTAGTGTTTCAAATATTCTCTCCCAGTACGTAAATAGTTTATTTTCTTGATGAACTTTCTTTTCTTCTCTGATGAGCCCAAATTTTTAATCTTCATAAAGCCTAACTTTCTACACAAAAATGTACAGTTTATGCTTTCTATATCCCTTAAGAAATCTTTGTCTAACCCAAGGTCTCAAAGATTTTCTCCAATGTTGTATTCTATAAATTGTTTTTCTAACTCTTATGTTGAGCTTCGTAATTCATCACACATTAATATTTATCACATATGGTATAAGGTGGGAGGGTGAGTTTCTTTATTTCTGTAGGGTATCCTATTATTCTAACGCCACTTTTTGGAAGATATTTCTCCTTTTCCCATCAAATTGCTTTGACTCTCGTTATTACCGTCATTGTTGTTTTATTTACAGTTGAGATTTGATTTCCTATTATTGTGCTCCATCGCCAAGTTCTAGAAGTAAGAGTAAGGGACCAAATATAATTTGAAAAAATATAATTTAATACTTTACTAAGCTATTAGTAATCCCTTGAATTTACAAATTCTTCATTGCTCCTATACACAAAATTATCTTCTACATTTACTGGGGGAGAGAAAAGCTCAGGCAGTGGTTGTTTTAGATATTGGTTTCAGTTATTAGGATTAAAATATAAGAAGGAGAAACCTTTATTCCAAAGAGAGTTTGTCACATCTGCTTATCTCAACTTCTTCCTTTATTCTTTAATTTCTTAATTCATATATCATACAATATATTTATTTAACCCCTATTATGTGCAAGTAACTGTGTGATCCTGGGTTATAAAAGATATGAAAGAGTATCCCCTGCCTGCATGGTAGTGTTTGTATTAACTAAGCTCCTTGATTTTTTTCCCCTAAAACTTTCCTAGTATGTAACTTTTTGTATGACTTTTTAAATTTAAGAATGAGTTCTAACACTTAAGGAGACTCTGCCTCAGTGTGTAGACAGAGCTAGTTCAGAGATGAAAATGGGTAAATTAAAAGAGAGTTCCCTAAAAGCAGACAATATCTCAGAAAGCAAGGATGCAACACCTTTCAAGAATCAGTGATAATCAACAGAATAAAATGCACACACCAATCAAAGAAAGAGAATGACAAAATTTTAAAAAAAAATGCACTATGGATACAACAAGATAGTGGTGGGGAAACTCAGCTCTAATTATATACTGATTATGACAAATGATATGTAGGACAGGGTCTAGAAGCACGAGTACTGTTCACAAAATCTTTCTTCCAGCAGTGTTCCAGGGCCAGTTTTCAAGTTAGCTACTCATTTAATATTTGGAAGGTATTAGTTTTTCTCCAGAAGCCTCATATAAACACATGAGCTTACAAAGCTTTGCAACATTCCCTGTGAAAAGCCTAACTTTGTTCTTAAATACCTGAGAAAATCTTTTGCTCAAGGAGCAAGTATCTTTCTGATTCCCTAAAAACTATTATTAAAGCTGAGAATTGATAGCAGTTTTCTTGATCTTTTCCCCTCTAGCCCTCCCAACAATTTTAAGCAAATTATTATTTTTATTAAATCAATTCCTACTTAAAATACCTAAGGTATTTATTGTTTTTTTGACCTAACTATGAATACAACTGGAAGTAAAATAAAGTTTTTTTTTTAATTGGAGAAAGTGAATGTAGGAAATCCTTCTAACAAAAGTAAATGAAAAGGTATATTGGCATAAAAATTTAATACCCTTTAATGGAAGGCAACATAATCCAAATAGCCTTCAAGTTAACATACATAATGTCAAGCAGACAGTAAAAAATTACTAGATATGTATAGAAGCAGGAAAATATTATAATCAGGAAAAATTAGTAAACATAAACTGACACCAAGATGATTTAGATAAATAAATAGCTATGAAAAACTTTGTCAGCTATTGAAAGGATGTATGAATCTTGAAGGACAAGATAGATATAATAAGAAAATATTTGAGGAATCTCAGCAGAGAAAAGAAAACTAAAACAACCAAAAAATCATTAGAAGTTTTGGAACTGAAAGTACAATAGCTGATACAAAAGAAAAAAAATGTTCTGATGAGTTTAACACAAGAATGGAAATAAGAAAAAAAAAAGTTAATGAATTTGAAGGTAGATTATTTAAATTGATTTACTTTGAAGAACAGAAAGAAAAAATAAGAAGATTGAAGAACTTTACTATACCTCAGTGACTTTTGGGACAAAAACTAGGAAGAGAGCCCTCAGCAGAAACCAGATTTGCTGGAACCTTGATTATGGACTTATAGCACATGAGAAAATAAATGTCTCTTGTTCAAGCCACTCAATCTGTGGTATTTTGTTATGGTATCCTGAGAAGACTAATACTCCTTATTAAATACACATTTTAAAAATATTTCATAAAACCAAATTATGTGCTAATAATTAACTTTGTGAATGGAAATATGTGCAAAACTATATTATTTTTCTATATTCTAATTTTTTGGTAAAAAAAATATAACATGAAATCTACCCCTTGTCAAAATTTTAAATGTAAAGTACTATTAACTATATGTACATTGTTATACAGTAGATTACTAGAACTTTTCCATCTTGCTTGACAGAAACCCAATACCCATTGAACAGCAACTCCCTATTCCCCTATCCCCCCAGGCCTCTGGCAACAACTGTTCTACTTTCTGCTTCTATGAGTTTAACTATTTTAGGTACCTCTTATAAGTGGAATCATGCAGTATTCATTCTGGTTTATTTGACTGGCTCATTTCACTTAGCATAATATCCTCAAGTTTCATCCATGTTTTAGCACATGACAGGATTTCCTTCTTTTTTAAGGCTGAATAATATTCCATTGCATGCATATATCATATTTTATTTATTCATTCATCATTTGATGGATAGTTAGGTTGACATACAAATGACCAACAAGTATATTAAAACATGCTCAACATAACTAATTATCAGGGAAATGCAAATCAAAACTACAATCGATATCACCTCATACCCATTAGGATAGCCATTATCAGAAAACCCTAGAAAATAATGAATGGTGGTGAGGATATGGAGAAATTATAACCCCTGTGCACTGTGGTGGAAATGTAAAATGGCGCAGCCACTATTGAAAATAGAATGGAGATTCCTCAAAAAAAATTAAAAATAAAACTAACATATAATCCAGCAATCCCAGTTGTGGGTATTTCTCCAAAAGAATTGAAAACAGGATCTCGAAGAGATATGTGCACTCCCATATTCACTGAAGCATTTTTCATGACAGCCAAAAGATGAAAGAAGTCTGTATATTTAACTGTAAATTTTTGAAACTGTTGTGTATAAATCCTCTATAGACATTATTTTATATGTAGTTTTTGTCTCCTTCCAAAGTAGATTTGTGCATCGGAAATGACTTCATTTTGTGTCAAATATTTCTTAATATGAACTGTTAAAGTTTAAAAGATGAAATACATAATCAAAAGATGACATTTAAATCCATGAAAACAGAGGTTTAAATAGAGGCAAAATTTTTGGCTATCCTTAGGTACCACACGCCATAAATTCTAAGTTTATTTCTATTTTTTTCTCAAAATATACATAGCTCCATATGTCTTATAACCACCACTCTTCATGGCTCAGTAAGTCAGTTATCATTTATGCAAAGAATAGAGCTTTAGATTTAATGAGTGATATATATATATACATATATGCTGATATGACAAACAAAACCAGAGTACTGATATCTAACTTTGTACATTCATATATATACCATGGAAATGATTTATTGCATTTGTGAACTGCACTAATATTTTCCATTATTTTACCTTAGTTTTGCTGCATGTAAGTTCTGTCAGTCTTACTGTCAGGGAAACATTGATTTTCCATTGTAATCACTGCTGGTATAAAACACAGCTGCCTAACAAATGTACACTGGAATGGGCTGCTTTTAGCATCTGTTAAATCTCAACACAGTGTACAACTGCCCTTTTTAGAGAGCATCAATCATGTAAGAGTGAGACAGAATTAAAGAGTTTAGCCCTGCTTGGCTCCCTTCGTATCTAATTTAGGCATGTATGACCCATTGCATTCATTGTTGTGCTTACAACAGCTGTTTCTTATTATTAAGAAAAGCAGCTTTGCGTGCAGAACATAAAACAATAAACGCTAGCCATGTGGATAGAGTACATTTGCTTCTCAAAGATATAAATATACACTTAATAAAAAAATAAGGTGATGCTAACCATATTTCACAGAGAACAAATGGTACCACTTCAGGCAATAAAGTCTAACACCTCCTGATCAAAAAATCCCCAAATATTGAATCTAACAATTCCTATCCCTGCAAAAAAATTTGTAATGGATAAAATTACAGTGAGCACAGAATGGATTGGGTGCTTAAGAATTATGGTACAGAAAGATCATCTTTAATGTTTTTCCTAGAATTCCACCTAATTTAACCTTTAGAGACTATTAAGTATAGAAATTATAAAAATGATAAGTGAAAATAAGGATTTATGCTTCAGACAATGAACTTAATTTTACTTATATGTGTGCATATTTATAGAAAAATTTTGGAAACACTTTTTGGAAACACTTTGCCTTGCCCAATTTGTAATGTGAAACTCTTATTACTTTAATAATGATAACAAATAACTATTAATAAATATGTTGAAAATTAATTCTATACTTTTATAATTTCTTTCGAGTTGAATGTTAGTAAATTAAAAATCATGGAGGTGACTTTAGGACTTCCTTGGTTAAGAAACTTATCAATCAGTAGAAGTCAAAATAAGAAAATATGTTATCAAATTTATTACTTAAATTTTTAAAAGACTGAGTATTTTCTGCATTATATTTTCTTTAATCTCCTTTCAAACTAAAGGTCAGTATGTTTCTCAGTGGTCTTTGCTGATTATGATTAGTGAGGTACCTATATAACAAAATGATTCCTTTTACTTTCTAGTAAAAATTTGTGCAGCTACAAGGAGTTCAATAAGCTAATAATTTATTTTTTGATACAAATGATGATCTTCTACAGCAGTCTTTTATTTGAGTTCTTTTAAAAATTTTGCTTATCCAAATTACTTCTCTATACCCTTTTATGATAATGGTTTATCTTTTAAAATTTCCAAAATATCTTATTTATTACACTTTGTTTTTTCATTTATTTTCTCTATACAGACATATTATAGGAATATTTGAAAACTTCACATTTTTGGCTTCAAAAACTCTGTAATATACTGGTAGATAAATTAGCCTATGAACTCTTCGAAACCAAGGACTATGAGTAACCCTGGGTCATAGTGGCCTGGAAGTAAAAATGAAGTCATGACAATAAGCAAAATTTATCTTTTCCCATCCACTATTACAAATACTAGTTCCTCTCCAAGTCTTCTTTCTTACCTTTTGGAGCCCAAAGGAGTTGTCTAATGAGTGTCATAAGAAAAAGACTTGAAGTTCTCCTCTTCCTCTGCTCAGGTGCCTATTATCCTGACAGAACATGTTTTTTGTCCCTCTGCCTGCCAAGTCCTCTGTACCAGAGCCTGCACTGGGGAGAAGTGAATAGGCAGCCTCTACCTTCCCCAGTCTTGATACCATCCTCTCTTATATTGTTGCCCAAATAATGCTATTTTCTGATTGCAACATCTCACAGAAGCTTGTCTGAAAACAGTTGCCTCGTTTTTAAGTTGTTGCACCTGTCTTTCTCTTCCCAGAATTCAGGTCTGAGTTCATGGTATTGGGCTAACGACAAATTTAAATGAGAAACACCAAGCTTTATCACTTTGGAAAAAAGGAAGCTGACACCTGAGGGAGCTTTTTAAATTTTTTTTTTCCTTCTGACCACTAGGGCTATATTTTTTTTACTAAGCATGCTTTCTTACTTAATGTCCCTTCCACTATTCCATCCTCTTCCACAAGAAGAGTCTACATTCTTTATACGAAGCAAATCCTGGCTGCTCGCCAGACCTTCTAGACATGCATTGTGGATTCAAGTTGGCAGTGTCTGAGAAACATTCAATTCACCTTTGTTGTTCCCACAGCAGCAGCTGAGTGCCTATGCTTAATACATGGGTAACAAACTAAAATGTTTAATAGTAAATAAAATTGCTTTAAAGAATAAGGCATTTACCTATACTAAATAGTGAGTTGTTAATGATAATATTGATTCATTCCTATATTTTAAAAATCTATATTGATAGTGTCAATATGTGCTAGGCACCATACTAGGCCCTAGGGAAATCATGGTAACTACAACATTCTGTAAGGAGAAAGGAATTCACAATCTGGTAAAAGAAACAAACACTAAACAAGTGAACAAATGCTAAAGTAAATATTGACAATATTTTAAAGTTCTCTGAAGGGATAATAATAGCCTAATGAGAATAATAAAGCAATTGAGAATATGAGGTGCTCAGGAAAATATACTTTGTCTGCTAAAATAACAACAACAAAAAAAGCTATGAAAAGAACTGGAGGAAAACCATTGAAGATAGAGTCAAAAAGCATGCAGGCTCTGATACAGGAAAGAACTTGGTAAAGTTCAACCATGAGACAAAGAATGGTGTGCAAACAGCAAAGAATGTGGAAGAGGGAAGGGAAGGGCCAGTCCAGGCAGAGCCTTGTAGGAAGTGGGAAGAAGTTTGGAATTTTGACTTCACAATAGGAATACATGATGTCTTTTAAGCAAAAAGAGGTGTACGATATTATTTTAATTTTTTTGCATTTGTTATATAACAAAATATATTTGACAGTGTGTCATATATAATAATGTGCATACTTAAAAAGCAATACTCATCTTAGCCCATAAAACTTAAAATACATACCCATAATTTGCAAAAAAGGATTGTGACTTACAATTTTAACAATTTCCAAGTGAGTGTGTGTCACTGTGCCTTAATATTTTAAGCGAGTTCATTATGAACGCTCATAAATAAATAGGAAATTTCAAATACAATGTTTCAGAATACTCATTTTTAAATTAATTTCTATAAAATGATTTATGTGCATGGATGTCTTCTATAAAGCATACCCTGAATTTTCAGTGAAATGAAGTCCCCTGTTTACCAAGTAGCATTATTTTATAAAGAAAAGTTTTTCCTTTGGTTCTCTCTTACTTTTTAAGTGTTATTTTGTCTTAGTGTAAGTATGCACTTGAATACTCTTTTTTGGACATCAGTATGTTGGATCCATTTCTGTCATTTATTCATTTTGAAGCTCATTTTTGGCTGGTGGGAGCTGTTTAATCTGGCTTGTGTGTGTTTTTGCCAGATTTCCATTAGTCTGGGAGCATTTTCTTACTTTATTGAACAATTAGATATTTTACCTTACTTTGAAATTCCCCTGTCCCAGAATAGTAACCAATCATTTCTACACGAAGCACCAGTTTTTTGTTTTGCTTTGTTTTGTTTTTTTTTAGTAGGGAATAGTATTTAGAGTGGGCATAAAATATGCCCATCGCTAATGAGTCAGCTTTCCTGTCTTTTAATAATGACTTAACCTCAATCCCCTTAATTCCAGTTCAACATCATATTTCAGCATCATTGTTTCTCTCCTTTCCTTTCCCCGTTCCATATTAGTATCTCGTGAGAAGTTAAATATCTTTACTTATTACTCTCATAAACAAATTTAACTTGACATTTAGATGCGTAATAATAACGTAATTCGAAATTCAAAACTGTGGGAGAAGGTATTCACAAAAGTTGAATCCACACTTTTATCACTTGCAACCCACCTCCTGTAAGCATCTATTTTCGTTAGTTTCATAAGTTTATTGTTCCTGTATAAAATTCTTCAAAAATAGCCTTATTTTCATTTCTTGCATAAAAAGCAACATATTATATATACTGTTACACCTTGTTTTTTTAACTTTAAAATGTAGCCTATAAAACATATCATATAAGTTCACAGAGATTTTTCTTATATTTTTTATAGCTGCATAGTATTCTCATTAAAATACAACAAAAATACATGCACAAATGCATTCACAAATGCAATTTTCATAGTAATATGCTTCATTTTATATATATATATATGTCTTTTTTTCCAGTCAATAACCTATTATGCTGTTAGATTATTTCCAGCATATTACTATGAAAATTGCATTTGTGAATGCATTTGTGCATGTATTTTTGTTGTTGATATTATGTCATTGTGTGTTTATTTTCCAATTAGTGAAATTATTTTCTAATTAGTCTTTAGGGTAAATTCCTAGAAGTGAGGTTGCTGGACAAAAGGCCAAAACAACTGTGTTTTATAAGATTTTCCTAACTTCTCTCCATAGAGATATTACCATTGTTCACTTGCCATATATGAAATTGTTTTTACCCCCACAGTCTTCTCAGTCTTGCCTTGTTTACAAGCTTTTGGAATTTTGCCTTAAATATAAAAGGTAAAAAACACCTATCTCAAAGTAATTTTAATTTACATTTATCTTAGTATAAGTGAAGTCAAGCAACTTTACATATAATTTACATATATATTAGGGACAATTATGGCTGTTTATTTCTTCTGTCTATTTCTCTAATACATGTTTCACCTCTAGTCCCTCAGTTATCTTGATGCTGTTTATTTTTATAGTGAGATATAATTTGCATACAATGAAATTTACAAGTCTTACTTGAATTTGAGGAGACTTGAGGAATATATAGTGAAGTAACTACCCCTGCAGTCGGGATGAATATTTCCATCATTCCAGAAAGTACTCTCATGCCCATTTCCAATCAATGCCAACATCTGCTCCTCACAGCGAACTCTGTTTTGATTTTAAGCAGCATATGCTACATTTGTATTCTCTTAAATTACATATGAATAGAATCATATATGAATCTTTGGGTTGGGCTCAATGTTATTCCCATGAGATTCATCTGTGTTGCTGCATGGATCAGTACCTCATTCTTTTTATTTCTGAGTGGTGGTCTACAGTCAGTTTATTGGTTCCTCTGTTGGTCGTTTCCAAATTGGGGATATTATAAATTAAGCTACTTGAACATTTTTATACGAATCTTTTCTTGAGCAAATGCTTTTATCTCTCTTTGATAAATACCTAGGGCAGCAGGTACATGAAATTCATAAGAAAATGTTGAACTATTTTCCAAAGTGTTATGTTACTTTATATCCCAAGCTGCATATGAAAATTCTGATTTTTCCACATCCTTGCCAAATTTTTATTGTCAGTTGTTTTTAATTTTAGCCATTCTAAAAAATGATGATCATAACTCATTGTGGTTTCATACTGTGTTTCTATAAGACTAACGATGTTCAGAATATTTTTAAGGACTAATTGGCCATTTCCATATATTTTGGAAAATGCTCGAATTTTCACCCACTTATGTCACATTATTTTAGTTATTTACCTCTAGTGTTTTTTAATATATTCTGGATATTATTCCTTTGTCAGATACATGTCCACTGCCTATATTTTCTCTAATCTATGGCTTGTCCTTTCATTTTCTAAATTATGTATTTGGATGTAGAGAAATGTTTAAGTTTGTTAAAGTCCAATATGTCACTTTAATTTCTTTTTAATTAGTGTTTTCTTTCTCAAAAATATTTTCCTACCATAAGGCTACCAACATATTCTTCTAAGTATTTTTGTAAATCTTCATAATTTTAGCTTTTTTGATTAAGCCTCTTTTTTTTTTTTTTTTTAAATATTTAAATATTTATTTATTTATTTATTTATTTATGGCTGTGTTGGGTCTTCGTTTCTGTGCGAGGGCCTTCTCCAGTTGCGGCAAGCGGGGGGCCACTCTCCATCGCGGTGCGCGGGCCTCTCACTATCGCGGCCTCTCACTATTGCGGCCTCTCTTGTTGCGGAGCACAGGCTCCAGACGCGCAGGCTCAGCAATTGTGGCTCACGGGCCCAGCCGCTCCGCGGCATGTGGGATCCTCCCAGACCAGGGCTCGAACCCGTGTCCCCTGCACTGGCAGACAGACTCTCAACCACTGCGCCACCAGGGAAGCCCCTGATTAAGCCTCTTGATCAATCTAAAATTAATTTTTAATATGATAAAAGTTAGGAGTTAAGATTCTTTTTTTCCTATGTTTCTACAGTTGTTTAAGAACAATTTTTTTCTAAATAGGTTTTTTTTCCCAATTGATTATTTTTGGAGCCTTTGAAGATAAAAAAGTGACCATATATGTATAGGTTTATTTCCAACCTCTATTTTGTTCCATTACTCTAGCTCTGTATTTTTATGTCAATACCATAATTTCTTGACTATTTTAGGTTAAGTCTTGAAATGAGGAAATGCAAATTTACCAACTTTTCATTTTTCATATTGTCTTGCCTATTTTAAATATTTACAATACTTCATAAATTTTACAGTGAGTCTGTCAGTTTCAAAAATTTCAAGGGTATTGATTCAGACAACATTTAATCTGTACATCAATTTGGAAAAGATTGGTATGTTAATAATGAATCTTAAAATTCATGACCATGTATATTTTCTCCATTATTTGTATCTGGTTTACTGTCTCTCTTGTAGTTTTAGATGTAGGGGTTTTGTATACTTGTAAAATTTATTGCTAAGGATATGTCTTTGATTATACATGTGACTTTTTTTATCTTCTGTTTGCTGCCCATATAGCAATATAGTTGGCATATTGACTTTGTATGTATCATGCATCTCTGATCAATACATTTACTAGTTTTACATATGAGTACAGTGCTTAGAATTTTCTACCTATAGAATTAGGTCTTCTGCAAATAAGAATGTCCCTGCTACCAGAAAACTACTAGAGCTAATCAATGAATTTGGTAAAGTAGCAGGATACAAAATTAATGCACAGAAATCTCTTGCATTCCTATACACTAATGACGAAAAATCTGAAAGAGAAATTAAGGAAACAATATAATTTATCACTGCAACAAAAAGAATAAAATACCTAAGTATAAACCTACCTAAGGAGACAAAAGACCTGTATGCAGAAAATTATAAGACACTGATGAAAGAAATTAAAGATGATACAAATAAATGGAGAGATATACCATGTTCTTGTACTGGAAGAATCAACATTGTGAAAATGACTATACACCCCAAAGCAATCTACAGATTCAATGTAATCCCTATCAAACTACCACTGGCGTTTTTCACAGAACTAGAACAAAAATTTTCACAATTTGTATGGAAACACAAAAGACCCCAAATAGCCACAGCAATCTTGAGAAAGAAAAACGGAGCTGGAGGAATCAGGCTCCTGGACTTCAGACTATACTACAAAGCTACAGTAATCAAGACAGTATGGTACTGGCACAAAAACAGAAATATAGATCAATGGAACAGGATAGAAAGCCCAGAGATAAGCCCACACACATATGGTCACCTTATCTTTGATAAAGGAGGCAAGAATATACAATGGAGAAAAGACAGCCTCTTCAATAAGTGGTGCTGGGAAAACTGGACAGCTACATGTAAAAGAATGAAATTAGAACACTCCCTTACACCATACACAAAAATAAACTCAAAATGGATTAAAGACCTAAATGTAAGGCCAGACACTTTCAAACTCTTAGAGGAAAACATAGGCAGAACACTCTATGACATACATCACAGCAAGATCCTTTTTGACCCACCTCCTAGAGAAATGGAAATAAAAAAAAAAATAAACCAATGGGACCTAATGAAACTTCAAAGCTTTTGCACAGCAAAGGAGACCATAAACAAGATGAAAAGACAACCCTCAGAATGGGAGAAAATATTTGCAAATGAAGCAACTGACAAAGGATTAATCTCCAAAATTTACAAGCACCTCATGCAGCTCAATATCAAAAGAACAAACAACCCAGTCCATAAATGGGCAGAAGACCTACGTAGACATTTCTCCAAAGAAGATACAGATTGCCAACATGAAAGGATGCTCAACATCACTAATCATTAGAGAAATGCAAATCAAAACTACAATGCAGTATCATCTCACACCAGTCAGAATGGCCATCATCAAAAAATCTACAAGCAATAAATGCTGGAGAGGGTGTGGAGAAAAGGGAACCCTCTTGCACTGTTGGTGGGAATGTAAATTGATACAGCCACTATGGAGAACAGTATGGATGTTCCTTAAAAAGCTAAAAATAGAACTACCATATGACCCAGCAATCCCACTACTGGGCATATACCCTGAGAAAACCATAATTCAAAAAGAGTCATGTACCACAATGTTCATTGCAGCTCTATTTACAATAGCCAGGACATGGAAGCAACCTAAGTGTCCATCAACAGATGAATGGATAAAGAATATGTGGCACATATATACAATGGAATATTACTCAGCCGTAAAAGGAAACGAAATTGAGTTATTGTAGTGAGGTGGATGGACCTAGAGGCTGTCATACAGAGTGAAGTAAGTCAGAAAGAAGAAAACAAATACCGTATTCTAACACATCTATATGGAATCTAAAAAAAAACAAAAAAAAAAAGTGGTCATGAAGAACCTAGGCGCAAGATGGGAATAAAGATGCAGACCTACTAGAGAATGGACTTGAGGACACGGGGAGGGGGAAGGGTAAGCTGGGACAAAGTGAGAGAGTGGTAGTGTATATATGGACATATATACACTACCAAATGTAAAATAGATAGCTAGTGGGAAGCAGTCGCATAGCACGGGGAAATCAGGTCAGTGTTTTGTGACCAGCTAGAAGGGTGGGATAGGGAGGGTGGGAGGGAGAGAGACGCAAGAGGGAAGAGATATGGGGATATATGTATATGTATAACTGATTCACTTTGTTATAAAGCAGAAACTAACACACCATCATAAAGCAATTATACTCCAGTAAAAACGTTAAAAAAAAAGAATGTCTCTGAGCAAGAACCACCTAGATAACCTGCTACTGAAATAATGTATTTCAGTCTGTTGGGTTTCCTAAGTACATGATCATATTCTACTCATGGAATAGTCTTATACTCTACATATGACATTATAGTCCCTTCCATAAAATTATTTCTTTTTTTTAATTAAAATCTATTTATTTATTTATTTATTTATTTATTTATTTGGCTGTGTGGAGTCTTCGTTTCTGTGCGAGGGCCCTCTCCAATTGCGGCAAGCAGGGGCCACTCTTCATTGCGGTGCGCGGCCTCTCTTGTTGCAGAGCACAGGCTCCAGATGCGCAGGCTCAGCAGTTGCGGCTCACGGGCCCAGCTGCTCCGTGGCATGTGGGATCTTCCCAGACCAGGGCTCAAACCCGTGTCCCCTGCATTGGCAGGCAGACTCTCAACCACTGTGCCACCAGGGAAGCCCCCATAAAATTATTTCTGATTCTAGTTTTTTCTTTCTTCATTTGTTTGGGTCTGGCTGCACTGACTAGAATCCTCAGTTCAGTGTTGAATAGTAAACCATCTTTGTTATATCCTTATGTTAAGTGTGATTCTTCTAATATTTTATGATAAAGTATACTGTTTCTCTGAGTATCCCATATATGTTTTTTTCTTAATTTAAACGAGTTCACTTATTCCCAGTTTCATGAGATTTTAGCATGATGCTGGGTTGAATTTTATTAAATTATTTTGGAAATTTATTTGGTTGTCACATTACAACATCTACTATGTCCTATTACTAATAGTGATCTAGGGTTCAAAGGACAGTATAACTTACCAGAAAGGATAGGCTTCACACAACACCAAATATATTTTCTTTTCTTTTTTTTTTTTTTTTTAATTTTATAGCTACTTTATTTATTTATTTATTATTTATTTTTGGCTGTGTTGGGTCTTCGGTTCGTGCAAGGGCTTTCTCTAGTTGCGGCAAGCGGGGGCCACTCCTCATCGCGGTGCGGGGACTGCTCTTCATCGCGGTGCGCGGGCCTCTCACTATCGCGGCCCCTCCCATTGCGGGGCACAGGCTCCAGACGCGCAGGCTCAGTAGTTGTGGCTCACGGGCCCAGCTGCTCCGTGGCATGTGGGATCTTCCCAGACCAGGGCTCGAACCCGTGTCCCCTGCATTAACAGGCAGACTCTCAACCACTGTGCCACCAGGGAAGCCCCTCTTTTCTTTTTTAACAGCTTTTTTGAGGTATAATTAATATAACAACAACAACAACAAAAAACTGCACAAGGACTTTTAGTTTCCAGTTATGTATGTAATTCACTATTCTATGCTAACAATAAGTAAAAAGCCAAACACACTAAAAAATCAACAGCTCTTTTAGTATCTTTAAGAGAGCTGAGGATACAAGGCAAACCACTGCCCCTGAGACTGGCAAGACAGAGACAACAGGGAGCCATAAGCTTACGTGAGCAGAGACTCATGAAAGAAAATTACCCTGGGAACCAATTCCAGAGTAGGAAAATCTGTACTGTAGTTTATTGGCAAATTGCTGAGTTTCACTGTGGACAATTTTGGGAGTTAAAAACTCCAAGAGGACTCAATCAAACCCCTGCCCCCCCAATTTTGTGAGGTTTACCTCTGGGAGTTTGATCGGGTTCTCACAGTAAATACTGGAGAAAAATCACCTCATGCTTCCACAGGGTAAGGAGAATAGGTACCTTTTTTTTTTTTTTTCCTTGAAAATGTTTTTTATTGGAGTATCTTTGATTTACAATGTTGTGTTAGTTTCAGGTGTACAGCAAAGTAAATCATTTATACATATACATATATCCACTCTTTTTTTTAAGATTCTTTTCCCATACAGTCCATTATAGAATATTGAGTAGAGTTTCCTGTGCTATACAGTGGGTCGTTATTAGTTATCTATTTTATATATGGTAGTGTATATATGTCAATCCCAATCTCCCAATTTATCCCTGCCCCCCCTTACTCCCTGGTAACTTTAAGTTTGTTTTGTACATCTGTGACTCTACTTCTATTTCATAAATAAGTTCATTTGTACCCTTTTTTTAGATTCCACATATAAGCAATATCATATGATATTTGTCTTTGTCTGATTTACTTCTCTCAGTTTGACAACCTCTAGGTCCATCCATGTTGCTGCAAATGACATTATTTTGTTTTTTTTATGGCTGAGTAATATTCCGTATATATGTACATCTTTATCCATTCCTCTGTTGATGGACATTTAGGTTGCTTCCATGTTCTGGCTATTATAAATAGTTCTGCAGTGAATATTGGGGTGCATGTATTGTTTCGAGTTATATGCCTAGGAGTGGGATTGCTGGGTCATATGGTAGTTCTATTTTTAGCTTTTTAAGAAACTTCCATACTCTTCTCCATAGTGGCTATACCAATTTACATTCCCACAGATCTAAATAGATATTTCTCCAAAGAAGACATACAGATGGCCAAAACACACATGAAAAGCTGCTCAACGTCGCTAATTATTAGAGAAATGCAAATCAAAACTACAAAGAGGTATCACCTCACACCAGTCAGAATGATGGCCATCATCAAAAAATCTAAAAACAATAAGTGATGGAGGGGGTGTGGAGAAAAGGGAACCCTCCTAAGTACCATTTTTTAAATATGCCAGAGCACTCTTTTCTTCTTAACAAGGCCTTCCATCAGGAGAAACTAGTTAATCAGAGCCTAACCTGCTGGAGTATTATCAGAGCCTAACTAATCTGAGGGAAAGCAAACTTTCAACTCCACCCCACTCTAGACACCCTCTCCCATTTAAGGGGAGAGGAAAAAAAAAAGAAACAACCTTACAAACACTGGTGAAGTTCACAATCCAGAGGTATAGGCTCACTAAACAACTGAGTCCTACTCTAAGAACTATAGGAAGCTTCCCCTCTCCTCATCTCTTTATACCTCATTACTAAAGGTTTATTTATAGCCATTCCTTTATGTGGTACATCCTGTCCAGCTATCAGGAAAAATTTACAAGACATACTAAAAAGCAAACAATACAATTTGAAGAGACATAGCAAGCATCAAAACCAGACATGGCAGGGGTGTTAGAAATATCAGAGGAGGAGGTTTAAGATAACTATGTGTAAGATGCTTATGACTCTAATGGATAAAGTAGACAGCATGCAAAAACATATGGATAATGTAAGCAGAGAGATGGAAATCCAAAAAAGAACTGAAAATAAATCTTAGAGATAAAAAACACTGTAATGAAATGAAGAATAACTTTATTAGTAGACTGGATACAGCTGAGGAAAGAATCTCTGAACTTGAAGATATCTCAATAGAAGCCTCCAACTTCTCCTCAGAAATCATGCAAGTGAGAAGAGAGAGGAATAATGTAGTTAAAGTATTGAGTAAAAAAAAAAAAACCACAAAAACCCACCAATCTAGAAATATGCACCCTGAAAAGTTATCTTTCAAAATGAAGGAGAAACAAAGACTTTCTCAGGCAAACAAAAATTGAAAGAGTTTGTTGTAAGCAGAACAGTCTTTCAAGCAATGTTAAAAGGCGTTCTTTAAAGAGAAGGAAAATAATAGAAGTCAGAAACTCAAATCTATATAAAGAAAGGAAGAATACTGAAGAAGGAATAAGTGACTATAAAATAAAAACTTTTAATTTTCTTATTCTTTATTGACCTGAGAGGTAACAACTCATTCAAATAATAATAATAATGTGTTCAATTATGTATGATTATATATATAATACATATTATATACATTATATATAAGTAAAATAGATGACATCAGTGATACAAGAATGATACAAAGAATGGGAGGGTACAATTAGGATTTTTTTTTTTTATTGTGATGTACTCAGTCTACTCGTGAGGTGGTACAGTGTTGTTTGAAACTGCACTTGAATGAATTGGAAATGTATATTGGAAACTCAGGCAATGTCTTAAATATATATGTGTGTATATATATATATATATATATATACATATATATATATATCTGATATGCTAAGAAAGCAGAAAAATGTGAATCACATAGAATGACCAATTAACACCACAAAAGGCAGAAAAAGACTGGAAGAAAAAAATACAGGAACAAAGAACAGGGCAACAAGTATAAACGGTAACAAATATGGTAAATATTTATCCAACTATATAAATAATCATGTTGGACATCAAGGACCTAAATGCACCAATTAAAAGACAGAGATTATCAGAGTGGATCAAAAAACAAGACCCAAGTGTATGCTGTCTTCTTAAATATAAAGATCCATAGAGATTAAAAATAAATGGATGAGAAAGGTATACCATGCTAATACTAATCAAAAGAAAGCAGAAATATCTATATTAATTTCAGACAGAGGACTTCCCTGGTGGTGCAGTGGTTAAGAATCCACCTGCCAATGCAGGGGACATGGGTTCGAGCCCTGATCTGGGACGATTCCACATGCCGTGGAGCAACTAAGCCCATGTGCCACAGCTACTGAGCCTGCACTCTAGAGCCTGCAAGCCACAACTACTAAGCCTGTGTGCCACAACTACTGAAGCCCACGTGCCTAGAGCCTGTGCTCCACAAGAGACGCCACTGCAATGAGAAGCCCGCTCACCGCAACAAAGAGTAGGCCCCACTCGCCACAACTAGAGAAAAGCCCATGCACAGCAACGAAGACCCAATGCAGCCAAAAAAAAAAAAAGTTCGGACAGAGCAGACATCAAAGGAAGGAAAGCTATCAGGAATTTTTTAAAAAAGGGCATAGTATAATGATAAGGGGGTCAATTCTCCAAGAAGATATGACAACCCTTAGCATGTATATGCCTAAATTAGAGCATCAAACTACCTGAGGCAAAACCTGAGAGAAATGCAAGGAGGAAAAACGAATTCTCTATCATAGTTGGAGAATTCAGCACCCTTCTATCAGAAGTGGATAGATCTAGCAAACAGAAAATCAGCAAGGACACAGTTGAACTCAATAACACCATCAATCATCTAGATATAATTGACAGCTATAGACTAATTCATTCAACAAGAGAAGAATACACATTCTCCTCAAACTCCTATAAAATAGTTCCAAGATAGATCACCATGGAGGCCATAAAACACACTTTACAAATTTAAGAGAATAAAAATCATACAGTGTCTGCTCTCAGGCCACAGTGGAATTAAACTAGAAATTAATAACAGAAATATAACTGGAAAAATCCAGAAATATGTGAAGATTAAACAACACACTTCTAAATAACACATGAGTCAAAGAAGAAATCTCAGGAAACATTCAAAAATATTTTTAACTATATGAAGAAAACACAACTTATAAAAATTTGTGGGATGTGGCAAAAGTAGTGCAGAGATGGACATTTAGAGTATTAAATGCATGTATTAGAAAAAAAGAAAGAGCTAAAAGTATAATCTAAACTTCCATTTTAGGAAACTAGAATAAGAGGAGCACATTAAATTCAAAGTAATCAGAAGGAAAGAAATAATAAGAATTAGAATAAAAATCAGTAAAATTGAAAACTAAAAGCCAATAGAGAAAATCAATGAAACCAAAATGTGGTTCATTGAAAAGATCAATAAATTGGTAAGGCTTTAGCCAGAGTAACCAAAGGAAAAAAAGAGAGAAATGACACAAATTACTAACATTGAAATAAAAAAGAAAGCATTACTATAGATCCCATGGATGTTAAAAAGATAATAATTGAATGACATGAACAACACAATGCCCACAAATTTGATAACTTAAATGAGATGGACTAATTCCTTGAAAGGCACAAGCTGTCAAGACTCACATATGAATAAATAGATAATCTGGTTTGGCCTATATCTATTTAAAAATCTGAATCAATAATTAATAACCTCCCAAAACAGAAAGCACCAGCACCAAATGGGCTCAGTGAATTCTACCAAATATTTAAGGAAAAAAATTACACCAATTCTTGACAATCTCTTTTTGAGGATAGATGCAGAGGGAATACTTCCAAATGTATTCTCTGTAACCAGCATCACTCTAATACCAAAACCAGGCAAAGACATTAAAAGAAAACAAAACTATAGGCCGATATCTCTTATAAACGTAAACATAGATGTAAAAACTTCAACAAAATATTAGCAAATCCAATCTAACAATATATAAAAAGAATATACACCACAGACACGTGCGATTTATCCCAGGTATGCAAGGCTTGATCAACATTTAAAACTCAATTAACTATATCCAGACATCAACAGACTAAGAAAGAAAAATCACATGATCTTATTAATGAATGCAGAAAAGCATTTCATAAAAAGCAACAACCACTCATGATAAAAACTCTCAGTAAACTAGGAATAGTGAGAAACTTCCTTAACTTGACAAAGAATATCGGAAAAAAAACAAACAAAAACCCACAGCTAACACCATACTTACTGCTGAGAAACTCAAAGTTTTTCCACCAAGATCAAGAACAAGGCAAGGATATTGCCTCTCACCTTTCATTTTCAACATAGTACTGGAAGTTCTGGCTAATGCAACAAGAAAAGAAAATGAAAGGCATACAGATTGAGAAGGAAGAAATAAAACTGTCTTTGCTCGCAGATGACATGATTGTCTATGAAGAAATATAAAATAACTGACAAAAAAATCCTGGAACTAATAAGCTTATACCAAGTTGTAGGATACAAGGTGAATATACAAAAGTAAATAACTTTTCTGTATATCAGCAATGAATGAGAGAAATTTGATGTTAAACATAATGCCATTTACATTAGTGTTCCCAAAAATGAAATACTTAAGCATAAACCTAACAAAATATGTACAAGATTAATATAAGGAAAACTACAAAACTCTGATGAATACGATTAAAGAACTAAATAAATGAGAAGATATTCCATGTTCATGGATAAGAAGACCCAAAAATGTCAAGATTCAGTTCTTCCCAACGTGCTCTATAGATTCAACACAATTCCAATCTAAATCCCAGCTAGTTATTTTATTGCTATGAACAAACTCTTTCTAAGGTTAAATAGAAGTAAAAGACTCAGAATAGTCAACACATATCAAAGGAAAAGTAGAAAGAGGACTGACACTACACTATTTAGCTTACTAAAAAGCTACAGTGATCAAGACAGTGTGGTATTGGTAAAAAACAATAGACAAATAAATCAGTGGAACAGAATAGAGAGCCCAGAAATAGATTCACATAAATACACTCAACTGAACTTTGACAAAGGATCTAATGTCACACAATAGAACAAAGGTCTTATCTTCAACAAATGGTACTGGAACAATGGACATCCACATACAAATAATGAATTGAGACACAAACCTTACACCCTTCAAAATATTAACTCTAAGTGTATCATAGACCTAAATATAAAATACAAAATTATAAAACCCTTAGAAAATGACACAAGAGAAAATTTAAATGACTTTGGGTGTGGCAATGTCTTTTTAGGTGTAACCAAAAAGGTTTTATCCATGAAAGAAATAATTGATAAGCTGGATTTCATTAAAATTAAAAATTCTGCTCTGTGAAAGACAATGTCAAGAGAATTAGAAGACAAACCACAGACTTGGATAATTTATTTGCAGAAGACACATCTGACAAGGGACCATTATTCAACATAAAGAACGTTTAAAACTCAGCAATAGGAAAACAAATAACCCAATTTTAAAAATAGGCCAAAGATCTTAATAGACACCTCACCAAAGAAGATACATGAGTTGTATAAGCATATGATAGATGCTCCACATCAAATGTCATCAGGGAAATGCAAATTAAAGTAGCAATGAGATACCATTACACATCTATTAGAAGAGCCAGTACCCAGAACACTGACAACAACAACTGCTGGTAAGGATATAAAGCAATAGGAACTCACATTCATTGATGGTGGGAATGCAAAATGGTACAGTCATTGTGGAAGACAGCTTGGGTTTTTTAAAAATAAAACTAAACATGCTCTTATTGTATGATCCAGCAATCGTGTTCCTTGTTATTTTCCCAAAGGGATTGAAAATTTATGTCCGTGTAGTAACCTGCCCATGATGTTTATAGCAGCCCTATTTATAATTTCTAAAACTTGGAAGCAATCAATATTTCCTTTAGAAGGTGAATGGATAAATAAACTGTGGTACATCCAGAGAATGGAATATTATTCAATGCTAAAAAGAAATAGCTATCAAGCCCTGAAAAGACATGGAGGAAATTTAAATGCATATTACTAAATATAAGAAGCCAGTCTAAAAAGACTACATGTATGCCTTCAACAATATGACATTCTGGAAAATGCAAAACTATAGAGATGGCAAAAATGTCTGGTTTCCAGGGACTGAAGAGTGGGGAGAGATTGATAGGCAAAGCAGAGAAGACTCAGAGCAGTGAAAATGCTCTGTACGGCACTATAATGATGGATACATGTCATTATACATTTTTACAAAACCGTAGAGTGTATAACACCAAGGGTGAACCCTAATGTAAACTAGGGACTTTGGGTGATTATAATATGTTACTGTAGGTTCATCAATTGTAACAAATGTAGTACTCTGGTATGGGGTGTTGTTACATTATCCTCACAATTCTGAAATAAATCTTATGATAATTCTGCATTTTTTTCAAATTAGTTCCTTTTAAAAAATCTCATTATGTGTGCAATGCAATTATTCCTTTCTATATTTTGAGCACCTATATTCGCAAGTGAGATTGGCCAACAGTTTTATTTGGTTTTGATTGGTCAGTTTGTTTACCGGTACTCTTTTTGTTTTAGAGAAATTTGTATTGGGACTCTGTAATCCTTGTAAAATGTGTTGGAAAGGTCTCCGCTTTTTAAAAAATTATTCTCCAGAATATTGTATAGAACGTGAGAATGATCTCTTCCTTGAATGCTTGCTAAAATCTTCTCTAAAACTGCCTTGGCACTGTCTCTCTTTATAGGTAGAAAATTTACTAGCTTTTTATATCTACTGCAGTTATTGATCTCTTGAGGTACTATACTTATTTCTGAGCCAGTTTTAGAAATGTATATTTTTCCCAGTAAATTGACCATTTTGTCTATGTTGTCAAATTTATTGCCATAAAGTTGAACACAGTATTCACTCTTTATAGTTATTTACCACTCTTCCTTAAATCTTTAGTTTTGTGCTCTTTTTGTTCCCAATCTTGCTTGTATACGCTTTCTCCCTTTCCTGTCTAATCAGTTAGCATAGATTTGCTGATTCAGTGGTGTTTGTAAAGAATAGGAATTTTTAATTAATGAATTATACAATTGTTTTTCCAATTCATTAATTCCAGCTTTATCTATAGCAATTACTCTTTTAATTTCTTTTTGTCTTTCTTATTTAAAATAAAAACATTTAACACTATATATTTTCCTATGAGTACTCTCTTGGCTCTATCCTCGTGTTTGGGTATGTGTTTGGTTCTTCTCTAATACTGATTGCCTTGAGACATTTGGTTCTTGGATCCATGCTTGTCCTGTATTGTTGATTTCTTATTATTTTAGCTGAATTATATATCTACTTTTAACAGCCTTTTTGTATGAAGGGGTGTGATGCTGCCAGGTCTTACTCGAATGATTTGGTAGGAGGTGAAGTTCAACTGCTGCTGTTTGAAATGAGCCAGCGTCATGTCTTCTGGGACAGGAATTTCGTTGTTCCTCCCCAGTGTCAATAGCCATCCTGGACATTGCTCTTTCTCTGTAGTGCATAACCCCTTCACTACTCATTGCTTCTAACTTGTATTTTGTCTCTTTATACTCCTTCAAATGAAGGATCCATTTCTTATTTTACATTGTAATTCTATATTGTAAATAGATAGATTGGTCAGTAGATGGATGTAGGTGTATGTATGTGTGTTCATGTATACATATAAGTGTGAATGTTTATGTATGTGTGTGTATTTTCTTGTAATCAGCTATTAAAATATCTATTTTATAGATTTAGTGATAAATTTTGAGGATTGAGGGGATCAATATATATAACACATTTAATTTATTTTCTATATTCTGAACCAATGAGGGATAGAAAATGGGGGGGGGCTCAAAGTATCAAATTTAGAACTTGTAGATTACGTACTTTAGGTGCACAACAACAATGATTGTATCACTAAATTAAACAGCCTTATCCAACCACCCCAATACAGGCAGTGCTAAAAAACAACTGTTTGCTCCTCACAGGAAAGAGAATATCTAAGAAAGCAAAACAGCTAATGTGATATATCACTTGCAAACTTATCCTCAACTCTGGAGTCTGCTTCTGGGGAGACTCTCCTAGGAAAATGCTTCATGAGATTTTTTGGCACTTGATGTGTACCATATAACACATGCTGTGGTTAGAATGCCAAGGAATTATCTATCTAACTGAAATATCCTTAAAGGATATAATAGTTAATCAGCATAATAATATTCACTTATTTAAAAATATTTATGGAGTACCTATATGTATAAGGTATTGTTTATGGAATCACTAAAGCAAATGTCATATCCTAAAGTAAGAAACAAGACTGTAGAAGAGGTTTTTCAAAGGATGAGCAAAAAGGGTTCTAATTTTTTTAATCCTTTTCCACATTCACTTACACTGTAAAGTCTAAAAGTACCTGGAGTTGGAGGTTAGAATAAAATTTACTGACAAATCTAAGGTCTGCTCTAAGTTCCTCTTCCTCCACCAGGGCTGGGGGGTGGGGGGCAGGAAGTAAAGCTTTAAGAAAACTCAGTGAGCTTGATTAATGCCCTATGAAAAGTGCACTGGCATGTGAATCCTATAGAGATATCTAGAGAGCGATGATATCACTAGTGGCTTGGACACATAAGTGGTAGAAAAGTAGCAGCTTTGGGTGGCCCACACTCCCAGAGCTTGTTGGGATAAAGCATCTGTTTTTACCAAGGACCAGATGTGTGCCATGCCACAAGAGAGTTAGGATGGTTTTGTCTTGGACACTATCCAAGAAAACTACCTTGAGGTGTAAAAATACTTCAGCAGAGAGACATTAGAGATACCACTACAAACTTTGTAGTTGAACAAAGACAAAATGACGTAAAGGTGTAGAGATGTGTTTGCCCTTATCAAGACGTCTATAGATAACTAACTGCTAGCCCCAGAGTGATGGGCAACATCCATACAGTTTTTTAAGAGAGAAAATCCAATTTAAAAACTTTCAAGTCCGGGAGTTGTTATAACTTTACTCCTATATTTGCTCTTTCTTTATACCTCAACCTTGAAAAGATAAGAAACTCAGATTATGATAAGAAATGGCAGACCACCCACTTTTTATTACTCCAGAGGGCATCATTCCCATTTAAACAAAACGTGGATGCCATCTCAGGACACATGCAATGTAGCAGTTCTGGATAGGAAGCATGGAAGGGTTGGCTGGGAAAAGAGAAATGTGAAACAATCATCTTTCTCAATAGACTTGAATGGGGAAAAGATCAGGGAATAATTTTTTAACTTAAGACTGAAAATTTGACAAACACATTTGACTAAACTTTCAAATGACTAAACCAAGATTGCGTTTTATGATTTGAAGTCATATTTGAAGACAATTTTGGTACCTAAGTGCCACCTTAAAATTCATAGGTTATAGTAGACAACTTCCAAGATGGCCCACAATGATCTTGCATACTGATATTCATGCCCTTGTATAATCCTCTCCTTTTGGGTGTGAGATGGGTCTAGTGAATTGTTTCTAATGAATAGAATATGGCAAAAGTGATGTGACATCACTACTGAGATTAGGTTCCCAAAGACTATGAGTTCTGTTTTGCTGGCGTTTTTTTCTGACCTCATGCATACTCATTCTGATGAAGCCAGTTACCATGTTAAGAACCGTGTGGAAAGACCCAAGTAGCAAGGAAGTGAGGGAAGCCTGCTGCCAACAGCTTGTAAGAAAGTGAGGCCTGTTCAACAGCCTGTGAAAAAATAAATCCTGCTAACGATGAGTAGAATGAGCTTGGAAATGGATCCAACCCCAGTCAAGTTTACAGATGAGACCACAGCCTTAGCCACCACTATGATTGCAACTTTGTGAAAGACTCAGAGCCTGATGGCCCAGCTGAACCGTGTTTGGATTCCTGATGTACAGAAATGGTAATGTAATAAATGTTGTTAATTTAAGCCACTAAGTTTTGGGGCAACTTGTTACAAAGCAATAGATAACTAAACATGAACCTTGCCTTAGTTTTCAACCAGAGGGATGGGACGATATAACCCCAGCAACTAAATGCAAAAACAGTGAAAGGCAATGATAAAAAATTTTGACTTCTGTTTATACTCAAGAGGACCTTCTCTAGTAGACGTAATCCTTACAAAATCTGAATAAAACATATTATCTGATTTCAGCAGTTTACAATCTAAAAAGGGACACTTGCAGCAAAGCAGGATGCCTTGAGGAATAACTAAACATGCATGTACTGTGGAATTGCAAGGCTCTATTTTTAGAATTCATAAATTCCCAGAAGGCTTTAAGTTTCTTTCTCATCCAGAGATCAGAACTCCCACTGACGATGAATTGCCTCCATTTAACAATTACCGCAGTATCCTACAGTTGTAATCTCTGTTTCATTGTGCTTTCGTATATATAAAATTCACACATGCAGACACACACACACACCCCCTCCAGGAGATATTTAAATGTAGAAGACTATATTGAAGATTCAAATGCTAGCAGGAAGAACAGAAGATATATTTATGTCCAAACAACAGACATTGATTTAAATAGAACTTTAAAGAGCAACAATTATAATTATTACTTCCCTCAAAAAAATTTTTTATAAGTTGCTTCACTTTGTATGGTTCTCGATTCCATGTCATCTCAGCATCTGGTTATTCAGGCAATACCCTGCCCCCCACCTTGTAATTCTTAATTCTTCTTTCTTAAGAACAGAAATAAGTTTCTCTAATTTTCCACCTATGCACTTCGTCTCTTCAGTTTCTGAGGCCCTTAACTAACACTCATACTCTAAAGGTCAACTTTTCTACCCCTGGGTACTTACTAAAATATTTTTTTATAAAAGCATGAGGATTTTTAATAAAAATAAATTCTATTTCAAGCTGCTAATTTCACCTGGTACTGGAATTTGACAGTGATCTTATTTAGTGCTTATGGACACTGAGGTGTGCTCCTGGATATCTGCTTCTTTTGGAAGCAGAAACATTCATTCCCACTAGCTGCTTAGGGTGTGACAGCTGAACCAAATGTGGACACTATTCAGCAGTTTAGCATTCATCCAACAGAACTTGTGTGTTGATCACTGTCAATAAATCTTTGCTTTAGGGTTTGATTCCCAGGGAAACTAACCTGCAGATATTGGCAAGATAGAATAGCAGATTTCAGGAGGATGTTAATTAGATGGATTTTAGACACATTGGAGTCTGTGTACTGTTAGATGTCCAGTGTAAATTGTTCACTAGGTAGCAGAGAAAATAAATAGAGAAAACCAAGTTGAATATATAGGTGCTGGAGTAATCAATACACTGGATATAATTTAAATCACAAGAGTTAACTACTTTCTTTTTATTGAAAAGCACTTGCCTTTGTTTTTCATGACCACCAAATTGGTTTTCATCCTGAAATTTTTCTTAAGTTCACCACTTACTCTTCACCGGCTTATTAAACAGTCTAATTATTTCATATATTAAATAATTAATTTATTAAAATAATATCAACTGAATTCCTATAATGTACCGAAGAGGGTCTAAGGTATGCTGTTTTGAACAACACAGAAAATTTTCCAGCTAATGATTAGAAGGAGACAGACATCAATGATGTGACAATAATAATCCAGGCAAAGATTCTGATGTGTGAATTTGTTTGGTGTATTTAGCATCACAAATAAGACCAGTGTAGTTGGAAAGCAATAAATGACGCAGGAGAATATATGGAGATGAGTTAAAGAGTTTGGCAAGAATTATAAGTAGGCTTTTAGATCAGGTTTCAAATTTGTTCTTTATTTTAATAATAGTAGGAAGAAATTTGAGAGCTTATACAAAAGATAAATTCATTCGTCATTAAAACTTATTGAGCACCTTCTTTGTGCTAGTTTATATGTTTTAGTGCTGGTGTTACAGTGGTGAACAAAGTAGATGACCTAGTTGTCTTGTATCTACATTCTGATGGTACAATAAACTGACAACAGAGAAATAAATAATATATAAAAATAACAGAGGAGAAAATAGATAATAAATAAATAATTCTGTAATAAGATATGAAATGGTGATAAAACTCCTGCAGAAAAAATAATAAAGCAGCATAACAGAATAAAGAATGACAAAGGGTGTTAGTTTAGAATGGGTGATCAAGGAAGACTTTTTCAGCACAGACCTGAATAAAGCATAAGAACGAAATATGACAACAATTGTATTTATTACAATTATATTTACACTTTAGAATATTGTATTAAGTATAAAAATTTCTTGAAAACATAGATTTGAGAGCCACAAGCAAGTAGACGACTTTTAGAACATTGATATATAAGTCCACTTTAGCAGAGAGTGTAGAAAGAAAAGAGATAAAAGGAGAAGCAAGGGGACTTCAACAGGAGACTTTCAGTTGAGAGGAAAGAAGTCCATCTGGAATAGGTTAAAAACAGTCTAAAGTGGTGAAAAGTGTGAGTATAAGAGCATGAATGACAGTTTTGAGAAATTCTCCTAGAAGTGGAAAAAGATGTGAGAACAGCTTGTGTTGGACAGGCACATGGGATCAAAGGAGTTTTTCGATGATTCTATTATGCGTTTTGTTTGCTGGTGAAATATGTTCTTAATGATACAGAATTTGGTGATGTGGTGAAGAGCAGAAATAATTTTAGGAGCAAAATTCTTAATTATGGAGAAGAGAGTGTGAGCCAAAACAGAGGGAATGGGTATGTGTGTTTTGTGTTCTTAGGTTAATAAAAACTCATGTGCAAAATTCATACATTTCTATAGACCGACTATTATTTTATTCTTCATATTCTATGTTACACCTACTAAGTTTACATATATGTAGTACTAGCAGAAATAAAAACCAAATGAAGATGGAATTTTATGTTACCATTTTATTGGGACTTTTAAAATCCTATATTAAATAATATAAAAAGAGATTTGACACCTTTTCTTTAAAGAGAATGAGAATAGAGTACACATAATAATGTTTTCTATTCACTTAAAGTAACATTCAAATGTATGACTTCACACTAAGTCACTATTTCATAAGTTCCACCCTGGCAGATGAAAATTTCTGATGGGTTAATATGTCCTATGGCCACTAATATCCTTTCCCATTTCCTTTTTTTTTTTTTTTTTAATTTGGGTTTATTTATTTATTTATTTATTTATTTATTTATTTATGGCTGTGTTGGGTCTTCGTTTCTGTGCGAGGGCTTTCTCTAGTTGCGGCAAGCGGGGGCCACTCTTCATCGCGGTGCGCGGGCCTCTCACTATCGCGGCCTCTCTTGTTGCGGAGCACAGGCTCCAGACGCGCAGGCTCAGTAGTTGTGGCTCACGGGCCTAGTTGCTCCGCGGCATGTGGGATCTTCCCAGACCAGGGCTCGAACCCGTGTCCCCTGCATTAGCAGGCAGATTCTCAACCACTGTGCCACCAGGGAAGCCCTAATTAGCTTTTTTTAAACTAAGGTAAACAGTTACAAAAAATTAACTGCTCATTTGAAGAGAATATAAATCACAATAGGTTAAAACAATTCAGATTTATAGCAATAATTTAATTGTTAAGATGTAAGTTCTGACAAGAGAGTATGTGTATTTAAACACTCTTAATATATAAATCATGCTGCCCAAATTTATTGGTAGTGAAATCTTAGACCTAAATTGTGATATTATACAATATAGTTTAATGAGCAATGCTTTATAGCAGAAATACCCACATTCTAAACAAACAAAAATGTATTTAATATGTTAGGTGGTGTTTCAAACATGCATTATATTTAAGGACTCAGTACATATTACAGAAAAATGTATGGGTACTTCATTTTATCAATCAGAGAGAATTAAATTTTTTTCACTTAGTAAGGGTTACCTATGTGCCAAAGGAAAAAAAAAAAAGTGTTTCTGTCTTCATTTATTTTGTGTGAATGTGTGTCAGGGACCCTCCAAGTCACTGAAAATATAACAACAATCAGTTCTACCCTATTGTCTACCTTATTGTTTTATTTTGTCCTCAGACTATACTGTGAGGTATTAATATCTTCTATACAACAAATCACAAAACTGGGAATAATAAAAGTAATAAGTTGCAAAGTCACCATTATAACCCATGCCTCTCTGACACAATGGACAATTTGAGGACAACAGTAGTTTAGAAAAAGGATAATAAATTCAGCCTTACAAACTTAATTCCATACTCTCTGTTTAGGATAGTGTAAGTTAATGAAAATGGTATTACAAGAGTTTTACATTTATTCATTCATTGCATGGTCTGTGATGAACATCGATTGACTTACATTCCATGTAAACAAGGTTCCCTTTTTCATTATGAATGAATCACAGTTGTAAATATTTATTTTCTCTGAGTCAGGAAGGGATTAAGTTGTTCAAATTAAAATCAGTAAGAGCATGATTTTAAAAGATGATATTCTACAGAGTTACATCAGGCTGGAACTATTATAAAGATATTCAATTGTGATTGATAAACCTAATAAGATTTAAGAGATGAGTTATATAATTTAAAATACACATGATTAAAATGTATAAAATCATAATCATAAAGAAAGTGAAAGTTTTGCATTATGGCTCATAATATTTCCATGTTATTATTTTATATTATATATTTCATTTGAATGATGATTTGCATTCAGTTTTGCAATTCCATACATGATAATTAAGAGAAGCTTGCAGTCAGTCAGGCTCAAACATCAGCTCCCATTGTTTGATTCCAAGTTCTCCAGTCTTAAACTTTTCTTGTTGACATCATCAGTCTTTTCCCTTATTATGAAATTTACTCCTTTCTCTGAGAGGTTAACTTCTTACCTCATATAGAAGAATCTAAGCCATTACCTAACATTTTTTTCTTGTTCCTATTATAAGATATTATCAAAGTGCATTAAACAAAACTACCCAAAAAACCATTATTTAATGCTCCCTTTAAATTAGATAATAATAGAATTTTACCTAACATTTAACCATAGTAATAGTGTCTACTACTAAATATTTGTATTATAAAACTTATTTTCCCCTCACACATTTTCCCACCGATAGCCACATTGCATTTTTGATAGCATTATTCTCCCTGTCATGTAGGAATGAATCATTTGATCTGCCATTTCACTCTTTTTCTTATTTTCCACATCTGCTAAAACTTATATTCAACATTCATCTACTTTCTATCCCCACAGTCATTGCTTACCCTTACATATCATGCACAGACATTCACTTAGTGCATCCTGGGGACCCAGCACTGTGCTAGGTGCCGAGGATGCCACCGTGAAAACATGTTCCTGGCCCCTGTGGAGCTGGAACCTTGTTACGAAGTCTCTTTGTGTCTTTTAGAAGTTTTGCTGCTTATATTCTATCATGTTCTATCATAAATTTGTTGACTTCCCTTTACACATTTTTTTTTATCCAGATAAAACATAGTCAAGTTACACGCTTGTGGAATGGCAAAGTTCATGGGACTTATTTGTTTTGTTTGTTTTTGGTTTCACTCACCGTACCCTTAGGTAGGGCTGAAGTCCTTCTCAGACATACTCATGGAAAGCAGGGTAATAGGCAGTGCAATTTCTAGGGTATCTGTTGAACCACATATGGTCATCTCCTCTTTCCACTGCCTGAGTCTCTAGCACTGAGAGGTAGACAGGGTGACTTTGTACAATCCTGACCACACCTTTCAGTGAAGACTTTTCCTGCCTCTTACATTTCTACAGGAATTTATTGTTAAATTTTACCTTTACCAGGATGCAGTGTGGTATCACTAAACTTTTATATTTCCTGCCACAGTAGTTTGTAGGAATTGCATTCTCTGAAAAGCTGTGAAAGTGGTGTTGGGGAGGCAAGACTGGAAAAGTCACCTTGAACAGATGACTACTTTATAAAGATTAGCAACAGAAAAGAGGAGAGAGAGTGCACGTTTTCTGTTTGACATAACTGTATTTCTCTGAATCAGGAGTAAATGTTAGAAAACAGCTCATGGCCCCATGTTCTTTCAGTCATTCAGGGCTTCAGTTGTTTAATGAGGTGGTGAAAAGTTCTGCCACTGACGGTTTTTATAAGTGTAATTTATATTTAGTTGGTATTTATCCCAGAGGGTGGCATTTGTTTTTTTATTGGTCTTAGGTTTAATTACTTTTAATGAGTTTTCATGTGTTTCCTGCTTAGGAATAGTTTCTAGGAAAGTAGGAAGAAGTTGATTCCATTTTAATCCAGAAGTTACCCCCAACTTTTTTTTTTTTGGTAATGTAAACATTGAATGAGTTTGTTTTCCTTTACTTTTGAAGATTCCATTAAGTAGTTTGATTTATTTATAGTGACATCTGTTTTTTCCTTTTTTACTTTTAGGAGGAACATGTTTTGAAACTTTAGTTTAATTAAGAGAGAAACAGAACAATAGAAAGCAGATGAACTTACACTTGAATGTGTAGAGCACCCAGAAGTGTTTGTTTTCTTTTGCATCTTTAAGCATCAGTTTAATATTACTTTTCATTTTTTTACTTGAATGCTGCTGTAGATTGCCAATAAAGCAGTTTTGGACCACTTTTAAAGCATGATAGGGAAATATGCCCAGATTGGCAAGCATCTTTCCTTTTCATCCTAGTTATTTCAATCAAGTTATTTCATATTCATTAAAATAAAAATATATACTTCAAATAAAATATGATTTGTGCTTTTATGTAAGCATGATCACAACTGGTTTCCCTCTATAACATGAAAAAAATACCTGTTTTATAATGATAGCTTAAAAATCTAGTAATGATTATTTTAATAATGTATAATATTATTTTAATTATTTATTATTAGAAGTACATTACTTTAGTATAATGCATCATATCTGTATTTTAAGGATACTTTATTATGAAACTAAAAACAGGTATGTCTATCTGTTGAGGGTCTAATACAAAAATAAAATACACTTAAAAAAACAAAAACAAGGAAACATCTCATAATGGCTTGCCAGAATAATTCTGATGAGATGAGATGTGTGATAAGCAGTGTGTCCTTAAGGAAAAGAGTGAAGAAGACACATCTCTAACAGAGCTGTGTTTTGGAAATTTTAAGTAAAGAAGACATCCAAATAGGCTATGATTAAGCTTAACAAGAAGTCCTAAATTTTTTTAAGCACAGAATATCGTCACTTTACATAGTATCTAAAGGCTTCCATTTTATTTTTAAACTTAATATATAACCAATTAGATTATTTCTGGCATAAATGTGTGGTGGCAAAAACAACCAATTTAAGAACCATTTGCACATGTGAATTTTAATGTAATTGAATAAAAATTCACTTTAAAATGTATTCACAATCTTTTAATGTTGTGTTACATATATATTCATTGCAGAAAATTTAAAACATACCAATAAGAAAACACTCTTATTTTCTTTGTAAAACTCCAAGAAAATAAGTAATACAAGGTAATTATTTTTCTAATTTAATTTTCTGCTAATAAGTATATTACATATTAAGTTTTGAATAAGCGTTCCTTGAATAATTAAATAAATGAAAACTAGAAATATCCAGAATAGTTAATAGAAGTTATCAAAATTTGTTTAATCTATGTACCCTTCATATTTTAATTTTAATCATCTTGTATACCCAATATGTTTGGAAAACAACTGCTGAATAAGAATATGGAGGAGGAAGAAGAAGGAGAAGAAGTCAGTTAATATGTGCAGAGCAATATTTTAAGTATTTACACCAACCCAATGAGCTAGATATTATTGTTATCTTTATTTTTCCAATGAGGAAACTGAGACACAAATAGGTAAAATATCTTGTCCAAGTTTTTATAGCTGTTACATGTTAGAAGAGGAATTCAAGTTTAGAAGTCTGGCTCAAAGTCTGTACTATTAATCAATATTTATTCTGATAGAGATAATTAAGATAGGTATACAAAATGAAAATGAAGAAGATAGGAGAATAAAATATATTTGCTTCTAATTCACTACTATTTGTTGGGAGAAAAGATAATTTCAGAGCTGACATTAAGGCTATGTTCCACAAAGTCCTCAAGGATATAACCTTCTTTTGCTTCACTGGGCAAACTTCATATTCTCCAGATTCCCTCAAGATGAAGCTGGATATTCCAGCCTTCATATCTATGTTTTAGTCAACCAAAAAGTAAAAGCACAAGTTGCACTTTAAAGGAACCATCCTGCATTTTATACACATTCCTTTCCCTACATCCTAATAGGCAGATTATACTCAATTAGTCATTGTTAGTTGCAAAGGAAATTGGAGTTGTATTATGCTAAAAATTAAATGTGACCTTATTCTAAATCAAAGGGAAAACAGATTTGGGGTTAGAACACATATCTTCACAACTAATACATAAAAAAATACCAAAAAAAGTTGACAGTTGACACAGTTTTTCAGTGTTAGAGCTGAGATTTGAATTTAGCAACTTGAGTCAAGTTAATATAGCATCAAGATACTAATGGAAAAAAATGTTGATTGAATTGGCTTAAATGCAGACAACCTTGGAAAAAGATTATAATGAGGATTCGTCTAAGATACTGAAAATAATAAAGAAAAATTAAGACAAGTATAAAATCAAAATTATATTTTAGCTTTAGGTAAAATATTTCCTAAGATGAAGATATCTAATTTTCACTGGATAGAAAATTATACATATCCATCCCCGTGCAGAATTTGTTGAGACTTTATTAAATATACTGCTTTAATAAATGTAAGGAAGCTCCTGCTGATAAATAGTTAGAAATCATCCAACTATAAATAAATTACACTTCAGCCACATTTTCAAATTGGATAAAAAGTATTTAATATCAGAGAGTTATATGATTAAATTTTTCTAGTTCAAAAGCTTATAAGAGATTAACCCTCTTTCTTTTGGTATGTGCCATAACATAATCTTACTGTAATTAAAACTTAATGAAAACTGAAGGTCATGTATTATTAGTAAATCCAGTGATCTTCAAATATCAATACAACTAAAATTTACATTATAATAAAGATTACTTCTCTGGGAAGTTTAGTTTTTGAACACAGTTGGAGGAAAAAAGTTGTATATAATTCACTTATACAACCAATTTTTAAGGTTTTCTTCCTAGTTTTGATGTAAAACTTTTCTATAATGCTTAAACACAAGAGAAACAGAAGGCATCTGATCTTAACCATGATAGTAATTTTCTCTCCCCAATTAATGTATTCATATTCATTAGGATAAAATAAAGGAGAACTCTGGAGCTAAGCAGATAGCCAGGAGGATGGAAATATAAGGATCAGTATAGGAGGAAGGAAGGAAAGTGTTCACTCAAAAGTTCAAATAAATAATAGAGATAAATCTTAAGTACTCAAAGAGGATTTGAATTCTTCCCTGGAATTCTCACAGTTGGGTACTTTATAACAAAAGAATATCAACCTATGAAATAAAGAAGCAACAAACACTCTTCAAATTCTTCACCAAAGAGAAGGAAGTTAAACTATTGGTATCATTTCAGAGGAATCAGAGAGATCCTCCGCTCTGGGAAAGAAAATACTCCTCTGTAATACCCGTTGAGGAGTAGCCATGAAAATGAGTCACTCAGATCTATTGCTTTGGGGACCACATAGCTGACCAACAGTCCCAGCTATTGCTGCTCCTCCAGATCTACCATCACACCTATGACAAGACCATCCTTCTCCAGAGCTGCTCCCAGCTAATTACTCCCAGGATACTGACACTGAACCTTTCCTATGGGAAGTAGGACTGCTCCGGCAGGTGAATTTGACTCACACACCCACCATTACCCTGGCCAAAATTTTCTCAGAACTGCACTGCCATGTGAGAGTTTTCCTCCTCCTCCTTCTCCTCATTCCTTCCCATTCTCCTTCACAGACCAAATCTGCACTATGATCTGAAGTTTCTCCTGCTTCCTCTCCTTTATTCTTCACAGTCATTTTTCTCAATAAATCTTTCGCATGTCTCATCACACCTGGCCATCTGCTTCTTGAGAAAGCAGAACTAATGCACCTTGTGTAGGAAGTTACATCAGGGAGTAAATACTGGCAGCCAAGATATAGGAAACTTTATCTTGTTTATAAATTCTCAAGATAATTTTATTGTTAATGTTTGTAAATCTCATCGTCAAAAAATAGCTGATTTTTTTTCCAAGGTCTTTAGAGATAAACTTTAAGGGTAGGAATAACAAAAGCATAGCATGACTTCGAATTTTATTTGAGGTGATTTTGATGAACTTAAATCAGGAATTTTGCTTAATGTGGTACAGAACCACTTATATAGGGAGATATATCCTCATATAATATAAAGCTTCAGGGGCATTTCTTTTCTATTTAAAATTTCTCTGGCAACTGCAAATCTAAGTTCTTGAAAGAAGTCAGTGAAAATACAATAAACAACATTGTTCAACAAATTTACAAGAGATCGATGAGATCCTTTATATGCTTACATAATGGACACATGCTCTATAAATAGATTCTGCATTTTTTTTCTCATCATGTAATTGAATAAATTAAATCAGTCTTTATGGAAATCTTAGCTCATTTTATATGTCATTACATCTTTATTCTTTTGCACTTAAAGTGATAGTTTTATTAGCCTAACACCCAAAAAGGAGAATGTTTATAAGTCCCCTAGCACAGACTATAAAAAAAGTTAAATTGCACTAAAATACCCACATGTAAGTTGAGCTGAGATCAAGTGGCTTAAGAAATTTGGAATTAATTACAAGAAAAATAAATCTTGTAGTCTAAAATAGTCTTTTACATGCTGTTCAATTATCGTAATATAGTTAATATGAAAGTCTTTTTTATTGATAAGCACAAGTAGTTTTTTGTGTTACAGAAAAAGACAAATTAAGAGCCAGTTAAAAGTTACCCCTTCATCACTGTATACAGATTATTGCCCACCGTGTGCAGTCTTTGATTTGAATAAATTATAAAGCAGATATTAGAAAACATGATTCAATCAGTTGAAAAGGTGTATCACCTAGACCAGTGAGAAGACAGTGTTGAATAAGCAAGTTCTATTCATTCATCTCTCCATCTCTCCCCCAAAATCTCTGGCAGCCACTGATATTTTCAATAATCTCTGCAATTTTGACATTTTCAGAATGTCATATAGTTAAAATCATACAGTAGATGGTCTTTTAAAACTGCTTTCTTTCACTAAGCCATATGCATTTAAGGTACTTTCATGTCTTTTTTGTGGCTTGATAGCTCATATGTTATTATCACTGAATAATATTCCATTATATGAATGTACAAGAGTTTGTTTATCCACTCACCTATTGAAGAATTTCTTGGTTGCTTCCAATTTGTGGTGATTATGAATAAAGCTGCTATAAACATCCCTGTGCAGGTTTTTGTGTAGACATAAGTTTTCAATTCATTTGTGTAAATACATAGGAGCACAATTGCTTGGTCTTATGGTAAGTCCATGTTTGGCTTTGTAAGAATCTTCCAAAATGTCTTCCAAGGTGGCTGTACTATTTGCATTTCCACTAGCAATGACTGAAAGTTCCCATTGCTCCACATCTTAGTCAGCATTTGATGTTGTCAGTGTTTTGGGTTTTACCCTTTCTAATAAGTATGTACTGGTTTCTCATTGTTTTAATTTGTAATTCCCTAATGACATATGATATTGAACATCTTTTTGTATGCTTATTTACACTGTGCATATCTACCTTGGTGAGGTGTCTGTTTAGATATTTTTGTCCATTTTTTTAATCGAGTTATTTTCATATTATTGAGTTTGGAGGAAGAGCATGATGAGTCTCATTCTGGGAGTGCTATAAAAACAGACAAAAGCTGAAAACTGGAGGTAACTGCTATCTTCAGCTGAAGGGCTGTTGTGTGGCTTTGCTGGCAAAAACGGAAAGCAATTGGGGAAGAAAAGTCTTCTTTTTTTCTGTCTTCTAATTGCCTTCTAGAGCCCTCTATTGATAGAGCTTAACAGCAAGTTAGCTGATAATGGGAGGCTTCTTTGCTCTTAAGCAAGGTAAACTTAACAAATATGCAAAAAGGTACTAATGATGTGATAATCTATAAACTTCTATCATATTAGTTTTTTAAGTACTTTATAATTTTATTCAGTATAATAAAAGGGATGCTCAGAAAGGGAGGTTAAAAAGATAACTACAATAAAAAAAATGGACAATTTGTTTTTCTGAAAATGTTTTAACCTTAAAAGGAAATTTTTTCTTATCCAAGGATCTATAATCGTTCAGTAGTTGTTTTGAATTATTAGTTATCATGTTAGCAAGTGTTCAAAAAAAGATTTTTTAAGTAAACTAATTTCTCAGTATGACCTAAACTTATATGTAATGTGTAAATTTTAATTTGGCTGAACAGAACATGGAATTGAATATATTATAAAAAATTTCTTTGTTTCAAGGTGTTTTTTCTTTCAATGTTTATGAAAGGGAAATTCTTCTATTGGATATACCTAGTGATATTTAGTTATTTACAAGTGCTCTGTGCTGTACACCATTCAAAACCCATTTGTTTCAAAGCCTAACTGTTAAAAATATGTGTTATGATATTTATATTCCCATAGGTTCCATACAATTATTATTAAAGTTTACAATTAGATTTTTGCTATATTCACACGGAAAGAAAGTATACAAATATAAAACACAGCATTTTTAAACTTCATGCAAACATTTCATATTTCTTTGTATATGTCCAAATAGAGAGTTGTTTAAAATTGTTCAAGTATATTCTGTTTTAAATCTTAAAAACTTGGGAATATTTCTACAGGTCAATTCTCACAATACTGTCTAGATTAATATTTTTTTTAAAAACATCTATTGTTTGATATTGAGATTTTTTTGATGATAGCACAATTCAGAAAAATGCTGCAGAATGGTACCATAATTTTTGTTGCTGCAAGAAAGATTCAATATAAATCAAGATATAAAGTGTGTGTGTGTGTGTGTATGTATGTTTCCTTTTATTCCTAGTCTGTTAATTATTTTATTCAGGAATGGATATAACATTTTATCAAATATTTTAAAAAGTGTCATACATTGGTATTATCTTCAATTTATATTATTATAATCAATGTTATGTAGTGGTGAAACATCCAGTAAAACTATCACGTTAAATTTAATAATAGAAAATGTATCCAGTGAACTTGTGGCAAGGTGACTTCTAGGCAAATGCTGAAAATTTGAGATTGTTGCTGCATATAAGCTACCAAGAAAATGGATAAACTCAGAAAACAGCTGGACAGATTTCAGGCATAATTTAGAGATAATATAGAGAGCCCAAAACTTTGGATAGAAAAGTAAAACTGTATCTTGTTTCCCACCTCTCCAGTCAGTAAAATATTCTCAAATTAAGATACAGCCTGGGGACACAGACCAAATCAAAAGAAGGGGAGTCACTTTTATATCTGAAAGAATAAAGATGACATCTAGTAGATCTTTTCATTTGGGCAAAAGAATTTATGAAAGGCATAAATTCATGGTTTTACTGAAGAAAGATATACTTAAAGATTTCTAATTATATCTATAGGGAAATAGATGTCTCTAAAAGTATATGGGAATAGAATGTGGCAAAGAGAATTGACCGAACTCAAATAAACAGAAAATCCATGAAGTTTTTAAGAGAAATATATTTTTTAAAGTGCAGCAAGCTTTGACTGAAATAGTGCAAGTTGAGAAAAGTTCTCTTGGTCCCCAACTTTCTATAGGTATGAAGAAAGATGGGAAAGTTGTTCATCTCAAAAAAAAAGCATGTTATACAATTCTCTCTAAAAATGGTCAAAGATAATGATGGAAAAAGAAGGATGTCCCTAGGGCAAATCCAAGAGTCTTGGAGAATATTGGAATGACAAAGCAGTCCCAGGAAGCAGAATCAGTGCCTAATAAAATGCATCTCCTACCCCACAGTCAGGGAGATCTGGCATCATTTATCCAGCAGGATTTCAGAATGGTTATGGACAAATGAACAAGTGACTCCTATGTGTCTCAAATTATCTAAATACAAGTTTTTATTGAGGATATCCTTTCCCTGTTCTACCATTGTATTGGCTTGTTCAGTTTTTCCGTAAGATGTCTCTAGTAGCGCTTAGCTGTCTTTAACTTCATTCGAAACAACTTTGTTACATTGTATTGTGACAGCTATCATATCAGCGTGCATTTAAAAAGATACCTATCAAAATTGGTGAATTTTTGTGTAGACATTTTAATATTGAAGATGGAAGAAAAATGCAACATTTTTGGCATGTTATGCTTTATTATTTCAAGAAAGGTAAAAACGCAACTGAAACACAAAAATAGATTTGTGCAGTATATGGAGAAGACGTTATGACTGATTGACTATGTCAAAAGCGTCTTGCGAAGTTTCGTCCTGGAGACTTCTCGCTAGACGATGCTTCACAGTCGGGTAGACCAGTTGAAATTGATAGCGATCAAATTGAGACATTAATTGAGAACAATCAACGTTATACCATGCAGGAGATAGCTGACATACTCAAAATATCCAAATCAAATGTTGAAAATCATTTGCGCCAGCTTGGTTATGTTCATCGCTTTGACATTTGGGTTCCACATAAGTTAAGCGAATAAAAACTTCTTGACCATATTTTCACATGCAATTCTCTACTTAAACGTAACGAAAACGTTCCGTTTTTAAAACAAATTGTGACGGGCGATGAAAAGTGGATACTGTACAATAACGTGGAACAGAAGAGATCATGGGGCAAGTGAAATGAACCACCACCAACCACACCAAAGGCTGGTCTTCATCCAAAGAAGGTGATCTTGTGTATGCGGTGGGATTGGAAGGGAGTCCTCTATTATGAGCTTCTTCTAGAAAACCAAACGATTAATTCCAACAAGTACTGCTCCCAGTTAGACCAACTGAAAGCAACACTCAACGAAAAGCGTCCAGAAATAGTCAACAAAAAATGCATAATCTTCCATCAGGATAATGCAAGACCACATGTTTCTTTGATGACCAGGAAAAAAATTGTTACAGCTTGGCTGGCAAGTTCTGATTCATCCGCCGTATTCACCAGACATTGCACCTTCGGATTTCCATTTATTTCGGTCTTTACAAGATTCTCTTATTGGAAAAAATTTGAATTCCCTGGAAGACTGCAAAAGGCACCTGGAACAGTTCTTTGCTCAAAAAGATAAAAAGTTTTGGGAAGATGGAATTATGAAGTTGCCTGAAAAATGGCAGAAGGTAGCGGAACAAAAGGGTGAATACGTTGTTCAATAAAGTTCTTGGTGAAAATGAAAAATGTGTCTTTTATTTTAACTTAAAAACCGAAGGCACTTTTTGGCCAACCCAATATGTTGAGGGGATGTTTTCTTTCTTGTTCATAAATATTTGAATCATAAGGAACTAATCCAAAGTTGATATTGAAATAGATCCCAAGATCTTGGATTTCAGGCCTCATGCTGTTCTTAGATTAGGGTCTTGGGATGAGAGTGAACACGTTTTACATGTAACAAGCTTGTGAATAAATGTGACCAAGAGAGCACACTGCATTTAATAGAATGGCTAACATTCTTCACCCTTCCCTGTTTCCATGCCCCTTGATATATAACTGTTTCCTCCATAACAAGTCAAAGTGCACTTTTCCCTCTGACTTTGAGGTTGGCTTTGATCAATAGCATGTGGATGGAAGGGATGATGTGCCAGTTCTAAGCCAAAACCTTAAGTACCGTTATGCATATACTGATTGTTCACTTGTACTCTGCTAACACCTTTAAAAAGCATGTCTTAGCTGACCCATAGATCCATGAGAATAAAAAAACTGTTGCTTTGAATCAATGAGTTTTTGAGTGGTTTATTACACAGTGGTTTGTAAACAGTGGTTTATCATGATGGCAACAGATAACTGATACAGTGAATCAAAGGATGAGATAGTTATAAGAAAATTTTATAAGGTACTCTTAAATTGTTTTCAAGGTGAATGTAACCATTTATACTCCTCTTAGTAGCACTGATAAATTCATGTCTCTCACATCCTTACCAACAATATATAGTGTTAAATTTTAATATTTCTTCTTTTTACCAATCTAATGAGTGATTAATTAGGTCCTATTAAAAAATGAATTCCCAGATTTCTAGTGATTTTAAGCACCTACTATGAATTCACTACTCATATTTGTGTGTTTTATCTTCAAGAGTTTGTCTTTTTGTATTAATATGTAGAAATTTTTTGTATTTTTTTACATAATCAAATTTCTATTCCTTTCTTGGCAATGTGAGTTCTAAATATTTTCCTAAGTATGAAGATTTTACTGCATGTGGCTAATTAATCATTTCCACATGCAGAAGTACATAATTGCAATGTAGTCAAATTTATTATTTATTATTTTTGATTTTTGGTCTTTTAAAAAATCTTAATGTTCCACAATGTCCAAAAGCATTTCTATATTTTCTTCCAAGTTATTTTTTTGTAATCTTGCTTTACAAATACACATATTTGTTATGGGTTGAATTGTGTCCCCCTAAAAATTATGTTGAACTCCTAACTCATATGTGAGTTAATTTGGAAAGAGGATTGTTACAGATGGAATTAGTTAAGTTAAATGAAGTCATACTGGAATAGGGTAGACTCTTAATCCAATAAGATTGGTGTCCTTTTCAGAAGAGGAAAATTTGGACACAGAGGCAGAGATAGATGGGGAGAATGCCATGTAATGATGCAGCTGTGAGCTAAGGAACGCCAAAGATTGAAGACCACCACCAGAAGCTGTGAAGAGGCAAGGAAGAGTTCTAACCAGAATTTCAGAGGAAGCATGGTCTTGTTGACATCTTGATTTTGGACTTCTAACCTCCAAAAGTGTGAGAGAATAAATTTCTCTTTTAAGCCACCCAGTTGTGGTCATTTGTTATGGAAGCCCTAGGAAACTAATACAGATTTTGGTACTGGGAAGTGGGCTGCTGCTGTTATTAATACCTAAAACCATGGAAGTGGCTTTGGAATTGAATAATGAATAGAGCATGAAAACATTTTGAAGTACATAGAAAAATAGAAAAAACATAGATGGCCTCAAAGATGTTGGTAAAAATAAGGACTTTAAAGGCAGTTCAGGTAATGGCTCAGAAAAAAAGTGAGGAGAGCTGCAGAGAAAGCTTCTATTATCTTATAGAATTCATATATCATCATGAACAGAATGTTACCAGAAATGTGAGTGTTAAAGGTGCTCCTGGAAAGGTCTCAGATGGAATTTAGGAACATGTTATTGGAAACTGGAGGAAAGGTAATCCTTATCATAAAGTGGCAGATCTTGGTTGAATTGTATATGTACTTTTTTGTGGAAAGTAGAATTTGTAAGTGATTAACTTTAATATTTAGCTGAGGAAATGTCCAAGGAAAGTGTCTTAGAAGGTGCATCTATCTCTCTTTGCTGTTTTTGGTAAAATTCAAGAGGAAAGATAAATTGAAGAATGAACTTGTAAGCAAAAAATAACGAGCAGTTGATTTAGAAAATTCACAGCCTATTCTAATAATAAGACCAAGGGTGGGGGGCTTCCCTGGTGGCGCAGTGGTTGAGAATCTGCCTGCCAATGCAGGGGACACGGGTTCGAGCCCTGGTCCGGGAAGATCCCCCATGCCGCGGAGCAACTAGGCCCGTGAGCCACAACTGCTGAGCCTGCGCGTCTGGAGCCTGTGCTCCACAACAAGAGAGGTCGCGATAGTGAGAGGCCCGCGCACCGCGATGAAGAGTAGCCCCCGCTTGCCTCAACTAGAGAAAGCCCTCGCACAGAAACGAAGACCCAACACAGCCATAAATAAATAAATAAATAAATAATTAAAGGTGCTAATAATTAAAAAAAAAAAAAAAAAAAGACCAAGGGTGGGCTGGACAATCATTTACTGAAGAGGTTAGGTAGGTAATTTATTAATCCAATCAACCTTCTCAGCAGAATCCAGGAATAGAGATGAGATTATCCAGGAAATATTTGAGTAGGACTCTCTTGTTTGATGACTTGGAACCTTAGAATTGCATGGAAGACCAAGGTTTTGGAAAATTTTTTACCAATAGATACAATGCCAATATGGATTGAAAGGAAGAGAGATGGGAAGAAATGAGGGAAGAACAAGTTAGAGGGAAGAGCCAGAATGCAGAGGCAGGCAGGACTACTGCTTCTACCATGGGACAGAAGGCACAGGCCTGGTGGAGGGGAAAGGCACTGCTGCAGTTCCCCTGCCCAGGGCTGAGGGGGCAGGGTTGCCCCAGTGGGCCCAGAGGACAGAGTATGGAGCCACAAAAGATTATTCTCAGGCCTTGAGATCTAATATAATTTGCCTTGCTGGATTTTGGACCTATTCACATCTGTAACATCTTTATTCCTTCCAGTTCCTTCCTTTGGGAGTATAGATATCTATCCTATGCTTTTCCACTGGTGTATTTTGGAAATTGACTACTTGTCTAGTCAGAGGTTCACAGAGAGTGTGGAATTTTGCCCCAGGATGAATCATGTCCTGAGTATCACACGTAATTGATTTAAATGATTTAGATGATGAGACTCGGGACTTTAAATTGATGACCTTTAAATGAGATTTTGGACTTAGAGTTGATACTGGAATGCTTAAGACTTTAGGGGATGTTCAGATGGGGGTGGATGTATTTTGCACATGGGAAGAACATGCATTTTGGGGGGTTAGGCAGAAGTGGATTGTTACAGGTTGAGTTGGGTGCTTCAAAAAGATATGTTGAAGTCCTATCCCCATTACCTTAAAATTTGACCTTATTTAGAAAAAGGCTCGTTGTAGATGTAATTAGTTGAGTTAAAATGAGGCCATATTAGAGTAGGGTAGGCTCTTAATTCAAAATGCCTAGTGTAATGAGTGGGAAATTTGGATACAGAGGCAGAGACAGACAAGATAATGGCATATGATGAAAGAGACAGAGATTGGAGTGATGCAGTTGCCAGCCAAGGAATGCCAATGATTGATGGTAACTACTAGAAGCTAGAAGGAGGCAAGCAAGGATGCTACCCAAGATCTCAGAGGGAGCATGGTCCTGCTAACATCCTGATTTTGGATTTCTGGACTCCAGAACCTTGAGAGAATAAATTTCTGTTTTAAGCCACCTAGTTGTGGCACTTTGTTACAGCAGCCACAGATAACTAATACAGTATTTAATACACCAATATTTTAAGTTATGGTATGAGGTACAAATCTAAGTTTATCACTCTTTTGATGTGAATAGCTTTTTTTTTCTCCAGCAGTATTACTTAGATAGTACATCATAAACACTCACACATACACACATACACACACACAGAATTCTATAAAAATAACTCTGTTTTACTTTGTGTACTTCTAATAGTATTTTTATAGTCAGTACAATTTTATAATGGGTTTTAATATCCTGTCTCCTCCTACTACTTCAAATATTCTAATTTGAGCCCTTTAATTGTCTATATGAGTTTTTGGTTTGGCTTAGCATGTTACATATTATGACAAAAAATTGGAATTTCATTTAAACTGTAAGTTATATTGGAGAAAAAGGACATCTTTGCTATATTTAGTCTTTCTATCCATAAGCCAAGTATATAACTTTATGTATGTGGAAAAGCTCTTTGATTTTATATATATTTCTTTGGTGCCTGTTATCCAATAAAGTTTCATGAGTTTCTTCATTAAATCTTATGCATCTTTAGAAAGGTTTATTCACAAGTACTTTATAGTTTTCCTCCTATTATAATTTGTATATTCTTTGTCTTAGCTCAGACTACTATAACAAGTTACCATAGACTGGGTGACAACAAGCATTTATTTCTCACAGTTCTGGAGCCTGGAAATCCAAGATCAGGGTGTCAGCATGGTTGTATTCTTGGTGAGTGCCCTTTTCCTGGTTTACAGGGAGGGTTGTCTTCTGGTTGTATGTTCATATGGTAGAAATTGAGCTTGCTAGTTCTCTGACCTCTTCTTATAAGGTCACATTCCATTTATGAGGGCTCCATTCTCCTGACCTAACTACCTCCCAAAGGCTCAACCTCCAAATACTATCATATTGGGATTAGGTTTTCAACATATGAATTTTTAAGGACACAAAACCCAGTAAAAACTATAGTGTTCAGAATAGTTCAGAATATCTCTTTTATCATTTTTGTAGGGATCTTTATTAGCCTTAGCCCTATTATTGCCTGTTTACCTAAAGTATATGATATTATTATCACTTTGCCAGGTTTCTTTTGGTTACTGAGTACCTGGTAAAACTGACTTTTTAATATAATTATGTTTCACTTGTGGCTTTTAGACTAGTGCTAGCTGGATATTTTTAACATCCAATTTTAGACTCTAGACCCTTTGCAAATTGATAAGTTTGCATTTATTATGACTACTGACAGATTTGTATTCTATTATCTTCTTTTGTAGGACATATAATAATTATGAACACCTATGTACCTATGAATGTCCATAAAACCTCAGAGAATTAAAAGAAACAGCTGTATTATAAACTTCTATGGGTTTTTTGTTTGTTTTGTTTTTTTGCCAAGTATCATGTTTTGTTTTATTAATTAATGTAATTTTTATTTAAGTATATAGTTGATTTATAATATTATATTAGTTTCAGATGTACAGCATAGTGATTTAGTATTTTATACATTATACTCCTTTAAAAGTTACTACAAGATGATGGCTATAATTCCCTGTGCTATACAGTATATCCTTGTTGCTTATCTATTTTTTTATACGTAGTAGTTTGTATCTCTCAATTTCCTACTCCTAATTTGCCCCTCCCCCTTCCATCTCTGGTAACCACTAGTTTGTTTCCTATATCTGTGAGTCTGTTTCTGTCTTGCATATACATTTTTTGTATTATTTTTTACATTCTGCATGTAAGTGATATACAGTATTTGTCTTTCTCTGTCTGACTTATTTCACTAAGCATGACTTTCTCTAGGTTTCATCCATGTTGCCACAAATGGCAGAACTTCATTCTTTTTTATGGGAGTAATATCCCGTTGTGTGTGTGAGTGTGTGTGTTTGTGTGCGCAGCACTATTTACAATAGACAAAATATGGAAGCAACCCAAGTGCCCAAGTTCTATGGGTTTTGATAAATACATTATGCCATGCATTCACCATTACAGTATCATGCAAAATAGTTTCATCACTCTAAAAACAAAATCCCTGTGCTTCACCTATTCAACACTCCTTGCCCGCATCTGAGCCTCTGACAACCAATGAATTTTTAAAGTTGCTAGAGTTTTATCTTTTCCACATGTCATATAATTGGAACCCTATAATACATGGACTTCCCAAGTTGGCTTGTTTAAATACCAGTATGCATTTAAAATTCATCCATGTCCTTTTGTGGTGGGGTAGCCCTTTTTAAAAATTGCTGAATAATATTAGATTGTATGGATATACCACCGGTTGTTTATCCATTCACTTATTGATTGGTTTCAGTTTTCAGTGATTATGAAAATAACTGCTATGAACATTCATGTGCAAGTTTTTACGTGGGCATAAGTTTTCAAATGAGTTGGATGTACACCTAGAGAACAATAGCTAGATTGCATGGTAAGACTATGTTGAGCTTTGTAAAAATCTGCCAAAGTTGCTGTACCATTTTGCATCTCCACCCACCAGCAATAATAAGAGATCCATTTGCTCTGCTTCCTAGCCAACAATGAGCATTGTCCATATTATTGGATTTTGATCATTTGTATAGTTTGTAGTGGTATTTTGTAATTGCTTTTATTTGCGATTCACTAATGAAAAAAGATGTTGAACATCATTTTATATGTTTATTTGTCATCTTTATATCTCCTTTGATGATGTGTCTTTTCAGATCATTTGCCCACTTTTTTAATTGGGCTGTTTGCTTTCTTGTTGTTGAATCTTAATGGTTCTTTATTTTGGATATGAGTTCTTTCTATTTTTCAAATTACTTTCTTCCAGTCTGTGTCTTATCTTTTGTTTATCTTAAATGTGATTTTAGCAGAGCAGAAGATTTTACTTTTAATAAGTCTGAAATATCTTTTTTTTTTTTTTTGCATATTGATTTCTACTTTCCTAGCATCATTTGTTAAAAAGACTATCCTTTCTTCATTAAATCTCCTTGTTTCTTTGTCAAAGATTAATCAACTATATTATTGTAGGCCTTTTTCTGGGCTCTCTGTTCTTTTTCATTAATCTATGTGTATATACTTTCCCCAATATCACACTACCTTAATTACTGTAGTTTTATAATAAGCCTTAAAATCAGGTAGATTGGAGTCTTTTCTTCTCCAGTACCTTGTATGCTATCCTATGTCTGTGCCATTCCACATAAACTTTAGAATCAGTCTGTCAATATCAACAAGAAAGCTCACTGGGATTTTTATTGAGTTTGCATTGCTCTATAGACAAATTTGGGCAAAATTGATATCTTAACAGTATTTAGTCTTCCCCTCCATGAACACAGAATCCTACCCTTTCTTTAGATGTTCTTTTATTTCTTTCATCAGAATTATGTGGCTTCCACATATAAATCCTATACATAATTTGTTAGATTTATACCTAAGTATTTCTTTGATTTTTTTAAAGTTATGTTAAATAGCATTTTTTTTTTAAATTTCAAATGCCACTTGTTTATTTCTCGGCTATAGAAAAGCAATTGACTTTTGTACATTAACCTTATATCCTGTGACCTTGCTTTACTCACTTATTAGTTCCAGAGGTTTTGTTTTGTTTTTGTTTCTGGTCAATTCCTTAGGCCTTTCTGCATAGACAATCAAGTCTCATGTCATCTGCAATAATGATAGTTTTATTTTCCTTTCCAATCGGTTTACCTTTTATTTTATTTTCTTCTTTTATTGCACTTGCTATGATTTCTAGCACAATGTTGAATGGGTACAATGAGGAGGACATCCTTGCTTGTTCTCAGTCTAAAGGGAAAATGTCCAATCTCTCATCATTAAGTATGAAGTTAGTGATAAGTTTCTTGGTAGATGCTCTTTTCCAAGTTGAGAAACTCTCCTTCTAATCCATAGAATTTTTATCATAAATGGTGTTGGGTTTTGTCAGATGCTTTCTCTGGATCAGTTGTCATGATCATATAATGTTTATTTTTTAGCCTCTTGATGTTGTAGATAACACTGACTGATGTTTGAATGTTGAATCTATCAGCTTTGTTTACCTGAAATAAGTCCCACTTGGTGTTGGTGTATAACTTTTGCTAAACATTGATTTGGTTTGCTAATATTATGTTGAGGATTTTACATCTGTGTTCATGAGATATATTAGTTGCATAGTTCATTTCTTGAAATCTAGTTTTGTTATAAGTGTAATTCTAACTTCATAGAATGAGTTTTAAAATGTTCCCACTGCTTTAATTTTGTGGAAATATTTGTGAAGAATTGGTATTATTTCTTTTTTAAGTGTATGATAGAATTCACTGTGGAAATAATCTAGGTCTGGTACTTCCTTTTTATGAAGGTTATTAATAGTTAATTTAATTCATTTAATAGATATAGGCCTATTCAGATTATCTATTTCTTCTTGAATGAGTTTGATAGTTTGTGACATTCAAGAAATTAGTCCATTTTATTTAAGTTATTAAACTTATGGTCATAGTTGTTTATAGTAGTACTTCATTATCCTTTCAATGTCCAGAGAGTTAGTAGTAATTACCCTCTTACATTTCTGATATTGGTAATTTGTATCTTTTCTCTTTTTTCTTTGTTATTCTGCTAGGGAATCATCAACTTTATTTACCTTTCAAAGAAGCGGCTTTTGATTTTGTTCAGTTTCTCTATTGTTTTTCTGTTTTCAATTACACCAATTTCTGCTCTACTGTTTATTATTTATTTTCTTCTACTGCTTTAGGCTTACACTGGTCTTCTTTTAAAATATAGTTTTCAAATATTCTAAGCCTAACTTCAAATAACACTATATCACTTTACTTTTTAAATTTTATTTACTTTATTTTTTTTCATGGAAAGGCATTTTATTTTAAATATGTGTACATGTCAATCCCAAACTCCTAATCTATCCCTACCCCCCACGCATCCCCCTGGTGACCATAAGTTTGTTCTCTAAGTCTGTGAGTCTATTTCTGTTTTGTAAATAAGTTCATTTGTATCATTTTCTTTAGATTCTGCATATAAGCAATATCATATGATATTTGTCTTTCTCTGTCTGACTTACTTCACTTAATATGATAATCTCCAGGTCTATCCATGTTGCTGCAAATGGCATTATTTCATTATTTTTAATGGCTGAGTAATATTCCATTGTATATATGTACCACATCTTCTTAATCCATTCATCTGTCGATGGACATTTAGGTTGCTTCCATGTCTTGGCTATTGTAAACAGTGCTGCAGTGAACATTGGGATGCATCTATCCTTTTGAACCATGTTTTTCTCCAGATATATACCCAAGAGTGGGATTGCTGTATCATATGGTAGCTCTATTTTAGTTTTTTAAGGAAGCTCCATACTGTTCTCCATAGTGGCTGTACCAATTTACATTCCCACAAACAGCTTATTATAGCTCAATATCAAAAAAACAAACACTATATCACTTTATACACAGTACAGGTACTTTATAACAAAATATTCCGAATTTCTCCCTTCCCTTATAACTTATTGCTGTCATTCATGTGCTGTGATGACCTAATACATTAATCTGTGTTTACTTTAATATTCCGCTGTCTGGAAGTACTACTATTTTTTCTTAAACAGTTATCTTTTATATCAATTAATAAGAAAAATAAAATATTTTATACTTCTCTAATAGTCTCCCTTTCTTTTTGTAGACTTGAACTTCTATCTTATGTCATTGTTCTTCTGCCTAAGAAAATCTTTTAATATTTCCTGTAAGGAAGATCTAGCAAAGATGAATCCCCTCAGCTTATATTTTTCAAAAAATTTCTATTTCTCCTTCACTTTTGATGAATAATTTCACTGAATATAGAATTCTAGTACTGGGGCATTTTTTTTATCCTTTTAACACTTTAAATATTTTGTTTCACTTTCTTCTGACTTAATGTTTTTTAATGCAGTTGTCACTATGATTCTTTTCCATAGGTAAGATACATATTTTTCTCTGGCTGCCTTCACTTTTTTTTGCTCTGTCTTAGGTTTTCCACAATTGAATATGATATGCCTAGGTGTAGGTTTTCTGTTGTTCTTGTTTTGTATTGTATTTATCTAGTATGATGTTTCCTGAGCTTCCTGTAACACTGGTTTGGTGTTCGTAATTAATTTGCTATGTTCTCAGCCATTAATATTCAATACAGCAAATATTTCCTCTGCTTTCTTCTATTTTCTCCTTCTGATATTACAATTATGTGTATTTTTATCTAATTGTTCCACATTTTGAATGTTCCATTCCATTTTTGTCTCATTCTTTTCTTTGGAAAGTTTCTATTGACCTATCCTCAATCTCACATCCTTTCCTTGGTGTCATTTACTGTTGATTCCACCACAAGCATTCTTCATTTCTCTACAGTATTTTTCATTTCTAACTTTTTTTTAATTCTTTCTTATAGTTTCATTCTTTTTCTTATAATACATACCTGCATGTTGTCTACTTTTTTCATTAGAACCCTCCACATATTAATCAGTTATTTTAAATCCCGTCTGATAATTACAACATCTGTCTCATGTCTAGTTCTGATGCTTGTTTTGTCCCTTCAGATTGTGTTTTTTCTTCCCTTTGGTATGTCTAGAAATCTTCTGTTGAACACCTGATAAGATGCATCAGGTAGTGAGGACTGAGAGAAATAGGCCTTTATTGTGAGGTCTCTTGTTTATCTGGCTAGGAGTTGGGCTAGGTTTAATGTTTTCTGTAGCTATAGGTTCCAGAGTCTTCCAATGCCTTGGGTTCTTTGTTTTTGTATCCGCTCTGCATTTTGGACTTTCCTAAATACTCCTCTTTAGACATAGGTTGTGTCTTGCAGCTCTTTCAGGTATAATTCACTGTTATACTATAGCCCTTTTGGTGTAGTGGTAAGGGTTAGAGAGGAGAAGCATTCTGTAACCTCATGATTAAATCTCAAACTTTTAGTGGGCCTGTGTCTCTAGGCTGTGATCTTCACAAGTATTTCTCCACTGGCATAGCTTTTTTTTTTTTTTTTCCCTTAAATGAGACAGGAAGAGTTGGAATGTGGGGGTTGTTGATAGAGAGGGAGAAATGCCCTTCTCCAGCTAGAAAAAGGCAAAATAAAATCTTTTCACCTAGGAAGTAAGCCTGTGTTATGGAGAATGTTTTGAGTGTATTTCATGTTGATTACTGATCCCTTCTCCCTTCCTAGCCAGAGCTAGGAGGAGATGTGTCTCAGGTCCATGAGACCATGGTGGGGTCTCTGAAGGTGAAGTCCATAAAAGCCTGTGCTCCTCTAAGATTTCAGCTTCTGGAAGTTTTCACTCCAAAACTCAGCCTCTAAAAATGCATCAAAATTACCATTTATGTTCTTTGAAAGACCCAAGATAAGTTAATGTTCAGCTTACTGGTTTTTGTTTTTGTTTTTGTTTTTCTTGTCAGAAGAAAGGGAGTAAGGACTTCCAAGCTCTTCATGTGTCAGACTTAAAACCAGAAGTTCACTAAAGTTCTTTTAAGGTAAATAATAAATGATATCCAATTTTAAATAGTGTATGCAGATTTAACATTCATTCCTTCTTTATTTAGCTATATCCAATCTCTAGTCAAGTTTATCACATACATAAGGACCTTCTGAGAGTTTTAAGTATTGTTTTGCTCTTTTTTTAAATTAAGCAAATGGCTGAGTTTTATATCTCAGTTAATTCATCTCTGAAGAGAGATGGCATATAAGCATATTATAGGAGCTATGATTTAAACCAATTGTATGGAATCAGAAACCCAGAGCTAAAGATGGCACACATTGATTCCCATCCCCCAAAATTTGCAGAAATCTTGAGAAATACTTAGATTCCCTTCAGGAGTACAATGGAAGTTTGAGCTGATTTTATTTCAGTTGATGCAGACACAAGGGTATTCTCCGTTCTTCTGCTTCTGATATCCTTAAGAAAAGTTATTAATCTTTGCAAGGATAAATTGAAATCCAGGCTCTAGGGACTTAAAATAATCTGATATTCCAGATCTCAAAGATATAATTTTTTCAAGGAGAGGATTTTAAGCAAATATAAGTAAAACAGTGATTTAATTTTATGTTATTTAAAGTTATTTTCAGTAAACTTTTTAAAAAAATAAAATTTATTTAGAAAAATATACAAATTTTAAGTGTACAGATTACAAATTAAAAGTGAACACACCTTTGTAATCAGCATTGATGAATTTTCACAAATTATAGTCACATGTGTAAACAAGACCCGGATCATGAAACAAACTAGTGCCAGCACCTCAAACACCCTCTTCATATCCTTCCCTAACCCAGAGCAATGTAAGTTTCTAGGACAGCAGCCATCTAACATATTATAAAATACCAAAGGAGAGCTTAATTTACCCTTAATAAATGATCACTAGACAAACCACTGTAATTGTTAAGAGTTAGAGCAAAAGTCTTCTAGAATGAACTTTCCTTAGTTGGAGTAGGATAGGATATGTTGCCGTCAAAACAAACAAAATTCATCAAAACCTCAGTGGCACCAAAAAGGAAATTTTATTTCTCCTACTAAATGTACTTGAAATCTGGGTGACTCTCCAGGGAAACTATTTTCTATGTTACTACTCAATGATCCAGACTATGCCAATTTGTTCCTCCATCTCAATAAAAGCCTGATGTGGTTGTTCTGACAAGGGAAGAGATCAGTGGAGTCTCACACTGGTTTCACTTCTTCCCACAACACATGAGCTAGAACCAGTCATATGGCTCTGCCTAAGTCAGGAGAAGATGAGCTGCAATGTGTAATGTGCTCAAAATGAAAGGAAAGTTGATTAGGGGTGAGGAGTAGAAGCCTTTCCTAAAAGAGATATTTGGGGGTTTATCTCCAACATGCTAAATAATTCTGCTTAACAACAAAAAATATTTGTTTATAAAAGGCAGAGTAGTTCTAAATAAAATATTTCCTTTTGAAGAGTGTTCATTTTTTTCAATTTTGATTTAGTATACTTTGTGCCAGCATATTATTGATTCTTATTGTCTGTTTACTTTCCTGTTGTCTTTGAAGGCATGGCTTGAAGATAAACTGGAGATGTAGATCTAGTCTTTATCTTGTCTTTAAGGGAAATTTATAAAAAGTAATTAATCTGGATTGCTTAATTTACTTTTAGTAGCTTAGATGCTGGATGACTGTGTTCTGTTGTTCAGGAGAAGAGAGAAAAGGATGCCTGCACCTGTGAGGATGTTGGTGTGATTTTCCATAAAGAAAAAGTAAAATCTCACTGCAAATCTTACTGTGAAAATGGCATTCCTTAGACATGGGATGGTACTCTATAGGCAGTCCTTCATCATATGTTGGGGAAAATATCCTCTTGCTAAGCTTGGCCTTTGGATGAGGGCGTTGAGATTTTGGAAGTATTCCTAATGGTATAGGTCTTAAGACTCTTTTCTTCCTTAACCTTGAAAAAGACACAGCTGAAAATATAAACCTATGGTTTAAAATGATTGCTAAAGAAGAAGGCATGGAGAAGCTAGAATCCCAATGAAAGCCAGCAGACTGGAACTCAACATTTATTTATATCCAAAGAGTAAAAACATTTTCCTGCTCTTCAGCTAGGTATACATAAACACACTCACATTCACACATAAACACACAACATACACAAAATTACAAACATAAATTTGCTATCCATCAAAAAAAAGCCATAATTTTATAATAGATTTAGAAGTATCACATATCAAGGCATGGCCCTATGGCACTACTCAGTATAGTAAGCCCTCATTATTGCATAGGCAGCATCAAAATATTGAATGATGTGACAAACAAGGCTATGCCCCAAATTTTCAAAGATCTGAGTCTAGACTGGGCCTACTATTAACCAGCTGTGATGCCTCATTCACGGTACTGAACCTGTCTAGATACAGATTCTCATTTCCTTGTTGGTTTCTTCACAGATTGCAATGAGTGAAGATCACTTATGAAAGTGTCTTTTAAAGTACCATACAGATCTCCAGGCCCCACTCTTAGTGACTGTGTTGGAGAGGCCATGGGGAGAGAGGCCATTTAAACAGCCCAGTTCCAGTCATGCTCCCAAGTAAATGCTGCCAAGGAAAAACTATAAGTGAGACTAGCATGGGAGAAAAAAAAAAAAAGAAAAACAAAAAACAAACAAAAAAACACCTAGCTGAGCCCAAGTCAATCAACACAATCAGGTAATGTAATACTCTGAGGTTATTTTAAGACTCTGACTTTGAGAATGATTTTTATGCAACAATACCAGTTAATAGAAAATGTAGATCTGTATCATGTCCCCAGGATCTCTAAGAAAAATCTCCCCAAATGATTCTAATACTCAGCCAAACTTGGAAATGGTAGTGGATGGATTTTCCAGTTTCAACAGTTCAGGAGTCTAGGATCATAGGCTGGTCCAGAAATGAATCAGAGTCTTAATGTGATTCAAATTGAATAAAATTCTCCACATCACCTCCTTCCAAGGATCTAGCATTTAGGTAGTCTCAATAGACCCTGGCACAAATTCAGACTCACTACCTGATATGACAGTGCTAAATGATAGAAATACCACAAATTCTGAGCCTTTTGCAATCTTCATTATATGTTCCAATTGGCAGCCTAGTAGTTGAGTCTTAGGTGTCACAGGAAATATTGCATATCAGACTCAACTGAGGAAAATTTATCCTACCATTATAGGATTCCGATTTTAACACTAATCTGTGTTTGAATACTGACTTCATCACTCAAAACTAAACAAAACAAAGCATCAGTGCAGAAGTATTTTACCAGACTCTGTGGTGAATCTAAGCCAATGTGGCTGGTGTGTGAAAATGCATCAGGGCCAATGATTACAGGTTGTAAGAGATTTTCACAGCTAGTTCAGAAGTAAAGGACCAGGCCAAAGCACATAAGCTTATGATTGCCAAGTAAAAATACTGAGAAGAAGACTTCTGGTCCCAAGGAGATAAGGGCTTGATTTTACTGTTTCTTAAGAATCATTGGTAGGTCTTTGGCAACTATCAGTTCTATGAGCAATGTTATTGAAGGAAGCAACACACCAGCCTTTTAATATTTTTATAAACTACCTCATAAAACTTAAGGAAAGAAATGTTCTTCCTTACCTCCCTCTCTCAAGAAATTGTCATGTACTGAGCCAGACTTTGATATGAGAGGAGCTTTCTTTGCCTTATAACGGCTTCCACAATAAACTTTGCATTCAGGCTCATTTTTACTGTTTATTCCTCTGGCCAAACTTCTGGCTGTTTGCATGGGAATTTTATCTACCTGCAGCCTGTGTTTATACAGCAGTTCAAGATTTAGTTCCATATAAGAGACTCTATTCCTTTCCATTCATTGTTTTAAAAATCTGAAACAAAGAAAGTAATAAATCATTTCATAAATTATTTCATTTATTTGTTGAGTATTCAGGAAAACTGTAAGTAGATGATATGAACTCAACTTGTGTGCTCTGAAATTGTGAATTATGGGTCTATTTTCCACCATTTCACAAAATGTTCAGCTCTAACTTCTGTTTGTAATTAGTTACTTTGGAAAGAACTAAGCAGATGTGTTTCAGTTTCTTTGAATTATCAGCGTATATTTAACACAAACTGCATCTTCTGAAGAAATCGTGTCCTCAGGGGAATTATTTGTCTTGTGCTAACAGACTTTTGTTCGGGATGTAGAGTTAGTTTTAGGTTTCAGGTGTGCTGGCCTGAGATCAATATAGCTAACAACTACAGCATAAATTTTTTAACACACAAGATCATCACACTTGGTTCTGAACCTTTGATTTCTAAGAAAGGATGTTTTCCCAGGCATTAATATCTGGAAACCATATCTGTACAAGGATTTGCAGCAATTTGGATTGATGTAACAAAGTAGAAGAGTAAAGGCAGCTGGAAGAAAGTTTTAAAATAATTACTAAACTTTCCCTATAGTACATTATAGACAAATTCTATTACAGATGTTGGTTTTTATAGGGAAGTAAATGTTCAGGATAGAGACATATATCTCATGAAAACAAACAAACAATTCTCAATACAGAGCTTTCAGAAAATAGTACTTTTTATTTTTTAGAAAAAAAAATCTGTATTATTGGGGAAAAAATAAGTGATTTAAGAACTTATCATGAAAGATTCAAGGAAAAGCAGTACCTATTGTTATCCATTTGAATATATACATCCAATTATGATCTATCAATCAGAAGATAATTTTACTCTTTCTGTTATGTTGGCAATTTATCATTTTCTACTTCATTATTTATTTAAGTGCTTTAAAATCCTATTCCTTCCTAATAATACCCTTACTTCTTTTAATTAAAGTAGTCCCTCAGAAATAATGTTATGCCTTTTTTATTTTATAAATGACTTGGTTCCTAACCATTAACCAGGCAAAACATCTTTTATTTGGCAAATATACTTAGAATTGCATATTAATAAGGTTACATATTGGTTTGATATAGGATAGTATTTTGTGTTTTGTTTTATCCAACAGTTTTCTCCATATATTTTATTCTAAGACTATAGTGTATTTTATTTATATTTTTTAATTTTTGGCTGTGTTGGGTCTTCGTTTCTGTGCGAGGGCTTTCTCTAGTTGCGGCAAGCGGGGGCCACTCTTCATCGCGGTGCGCAGGCCTCTCACTGTCGCGGCCTCTCTTGTTGCGGAGCACAAGCTCCAGATGCGCAGGCTCAGTACTTGTGGCTCACGGGCCTACTTGCTCTGCGGCATGTGGGATCCCCCCAGACCAGGGCTCGAACCCGTGTCCCCCGCACCGGCAGGCAGACTCTCAACCGCTGCGCCACCAGGGAAGCCCGACTATAGTGCATTTTAAAGTAATAATCTAAGGTAAATATTATCAAAGTTCAAAGGAATAATTAATAGTATTCATTACTTTTTAAAAAATGAAGATATCATGTGTCAGTATACCATGGCTTAAATTTCCTCAGGGCCTTTGGCCTTATAAATTATATTAATAAGATTTTCATATTTGAAATTTTCTTCTAGTTTGACTGTATTTGGTCATCTTATTTGTGACAAAAATAAAGGCTCCCCTACACAAAAAATAAATTATATTTTGTTGAATCTCAGAAAGAACACTTGGAATTATCAGTGCAAGTTTCTACAATTTTAAAATGAATGTAATTGATATCTTAAGAAAAATTTAATAAAAGTAGGAATTTGCTTAATAGAACATATTAATTCAGTTTAGTTTTATAGTTCATGGTTTAAACATGGCTTTATATTTAGCATCTATTGTAAATAAAAGGTTTGCTTCAATCAGGTTCCTAACTTCACTTACAACATCCTCAGAAAATAAACACGAGAAAATCTTTTATCTAAGAAAGATATCTTACACAGGTATTTTCTTAAAGAGAGTAAGATCAGTCTTCATATGCTGTACACTGTTTCTCATGGTGTATTAAAAAACAAACACGGTTTGAAGCTATGGAGAGACAAGAAGACCTCTCATCTCACTCCTAACCTGTACCACAGTAGAAATGCGTATCTTATTTTCTTATTTATTTTAAAAATAAGACCTTGATTCTAATTTGGAAGACCATCAAAACTGTGAAAATGAATAACGACTTTGGCTCCAATCTGTAGTCTGTACATTCATGTAACTCCCACTGAAACTAATTATCTTTTTTCCTTCAATTTATGTTATTAGCAGTTGGGCATGCAGAGATTTCTATTAAATTGTCCGTATTGAAGTCAGTGGGAGTTCAGTGATGTTGATGGGGTTATATGCATGAAAAAGGTGTGAAAGAAAATGTTATAACTTGCTCAGTTTAGACCCTTTAACAAGGAAACGTGTTTCTGAAAATTAAAGATTTACTTGTCTTCTAAATCGGGGTTTGAATTTTATGTATGCTACATTGTCAAGCTTTTTTAAATGATTAAAAAAATACCAAAAAGAGGGGGGAGGACCTTCAAGATGGCAGAGGAGTAAGATGTGGAGATCACCTTCCTCCCAACAAATACACCAAAAATACATCTACATGTGGAACAACTCCTACAGAACGCCTACTGAACGCTGGCAGAAGACCTCAGACTTCCCAAAAGGCAAGAAACTCCCCACATACCTGGGTAGGGAAAAAGAAAAAAGAAAAAACCAAGACAAAAGATAGGGACCAGACCTGCACCTCTGGGAGGGAGGTGTGAAGGAGGAAAAGTTTCCACACACTAGGAAGCCCCTTCATTTGTGGAGACGGAGGGAGCATGGGGGGGAAGCTTTGGAGCCACAGAGGAGAGTGCATCAACAGGGTTGCAGAGGGCAAAGCAGAGAAATTCCCACACAGAGGATCGGTGCTGACCAGCACTCACCAGCCTGAGAGGCTTGTCTGCTCACCTGCCAGGGTGGGTAGGTTCTGGGAGCTGAGGCTCAGGCTTCGGAGGTCAGATCCCAGGGAGAGGACTGGGGTTGGCTGCGTGAACACAGCCTGAAGGGGGCTAGTGCACCACAGCTAGCCAGGAGGGAGTCTGGGAAAAACTCCGGACCTGGCTAAACGGCAAGAGACCCTTGTTTTGGGCTGCACGAGGAGAGGGGATCCTTCCCTGTCTGCCCACAGAAGGCAGAGCACCGCCTGAACAAGCTCCAGAGAGAGGCATGAGCCGCGGCTATCAGCGAGGACAGCAGAGATGGACAAGAAACGCTAATGCTGCTGCTGCAGACACCAAGAAGCCTGTGTGCAAGCAGAGGTAACTCTCCACACCTCCCCTCTCAGGAGCCTCTGCAGCCCACCACTGCCAGGGTCCTGTGATCCAGGGACAACTTCCCCGGGAGAATACACGGCATGTCTCAGGCTATTGAAATGTCACACCAGTCTCTGTCACTGCTGGCTCAACCCGCATTCCGCACCCCTCCCTCCCCCCTGGCTGAGTGAGCCAGAGCCCCCTAATCAGCCCCTCCTTTAACCCTGTCCTGTCTGGGCGAAGAACAGATAACAGAGGGCAACCTACATACAGAGGCGGGGCCAAATCCAAGGCTGAACCACAGGAGCTGAGCGAACAAAGAAGAGAAAGAGAAATTTCTCCATGCAGCCTCAGAAGCAGCAGATTAAATCTCCACAATCAACTTGATGTATCCTGCATCTGTGGAATACCTGAATAGACAACAAATCATCCCAAAGTTGAGGCTGTGGACTTTGGGAGCAACTGTAGACTTGGGGTTTGCTGTGTGCAACTGACTAGTTTCTGATTTATAGGTTTATCTTAGTTTAGTTTATAGCGCTTGTTATCATTGGCAGATTTGTTTATTGGTTTGCTCACTCTCTTCTTTTTTCTATTTTTTATTCAATAATTTAAAAAATTTTTTAATTTTAATAACTTTATTTTATTTTATTTTATTTTTTCTTTCCTTTTTTCCTCACTTTTCTTCTGAGCTGTGTGGCTGACAGGGTCTTGGTGCTCCAGTTGGGGGTGAGGCCTGAGCCTCTGAGGTGGGAGAGGTGAGTTAAGGACATTGGACCACCAGACACCTCCTGGCCCCATGTAATATCATTCAGTGAGAGCTCTCCCAGTGATCTCTATTGCTACACCAATACCCAGCTCCACTCAACGACCAGCAAGCTCCAGTTCTGGACACCCCATGTGAAAAAACTAGCAAGACAAGAACACAACCCCACCCATTAGACTTAGCAGAGAGGCTGCCTAAAATCATACTAAGTTCACGGAAAACCCAAAACACACCACCGCATGTGGTCCTGCCTACCAAAAAGACAAGAGCCAGCCTCATCCACCAGAACACAGGCACCAGTCCCCTCCACCAGGAAGCCTACACAACCCACTGAACCAACCTTGCCCACTGGGGGCAGACATCAAAAACAATGGTAACTATGAACCTGCAGCCTGCAAAAAGGAGACCCCAAACACAGTAAGTTAAGGAAAATAAGAAGACAGAGAAATACGCAGCAGATGAAGGAGCAAGATAAAAACCCACCAGACCAATCAAGTGAAGAGGAAATAGACAGTCTACATGAAAAGGAATTCAGAGTAATGACAGTAAAGATGATCCAAAATCTTGGAAATAGAATGGAGGAAATACAAGAAATGTTTTACAAGGACCTAGAAGAATGAAAGAACAAACAAACAATGATGAACAACACCATAAATGAAATTAAAATTTCTCTAGAAGGAATCAATAGCAGAATAACTGACGCAGAAGAACGGATAAGTGACCTGGAAGATAAAATAGTGGAAATAACCACCACAGAGCAAAATAAAGAACAAAGACTGAAAAGATTTGAGGAAAGTCTCAGAGACATCTGCGACAAAATTAAACGCACCAACATTTGAATTATAGGGGTTCCAGAAGAAGAAGAGAAAAAGAAAGGGACTGAGAAAATATTTGAAGAGATTATAGTTGAAAACTTCCCTAATATGGGAAAGGAAATAGTCAATCAAGTCCAGGAAGCACAGAGAGTCCCATACAGGATAAATCCAAGGAGAAACACACCAAGACACATATTAATTAAAGTATCAAAAATTAAATACAAAGAAAAAATATTAAAAGCAGCAAGGGAAAAGCAACACAAAACATACAAGGGAATCCCCATAAGGTTAACAGCTGACCTTTCAGCAGAAACTCTGCAAGCCAGAAGGGAGTGGCAGGACATATTTAAAGTGATGAAAGGGAAAAACCTACAACCAATATTACTCTACCCAGCAAATATCTCATTCAGATTCGATGGAGAAATTAAAACCTTTACAGACAAGTAAAAGTTAAGATAATTCAGCACCACCAAACCAGCTTTACAACAAATGATAAAGGAACTTCTCTAGGCAGGAAACACAAGAGAAGGAAAAGACCTACAATAACAAACCCAAAACAATTAAGAAAATGGTAATAGGAACATTCATATCGATAATTACCTAAAATGTAAATGGATTAAATGCTCCAACCAAAGACATAGACTGGCTGAATGGATACAAAACCAAGACCTATATATATGCTGTCTACAGGAGACCCACGTCAGACCTAGGGACACATACAGACTGAAAGTGAGGGGTCAGAAAAAGATATTCCATGCAAATGGAAATCAAAAGAAAACTGGAATAGCAATTCTCATATCAGGCAAAATAGACTTTAAAATAAAGACTATTACAAGAGACAAAGAAGGACACTACATAATGCTCAATGGATCAATCCGGGAAGATATAACAACTGTAAATACTTATGCACCCAACATAGGAGCACCTCAATACATAAGGCAAGAGCTAACAGCTGTAAAAGAGGACATTGACGGTAACACAATAATAGTGGGGGATTTTAACCCCACTTTCACCAATGGACAGATCAACCAAAATGAAAATAAATAAGGAAACACAAGCTTTAAATGATACATTAAACAAGATGGGCATAATTGACATTCATAGGACATTCCATCCAAAAACAAAAGAATACACTTTCTTCTCAAGTGCTCATGGAACATTCTCCAGGATTGATCATATCTTGGGTCACAAATCAAACCTTGGTAAATTTAAGAAGATTGAAATTGTATCACGTATCTCTTCCGATCACAACGCTGTGAGACTAGATATCAATTACAGGAAAAAAATGTAAAAAATACAAACACATGGAGGCAAAACACTACACTACTAAATAACCAAGAGACACCTGAATAAATCAAAAAGGAAATAAAAAAATACCTAGAAACAAATGACAATGAAAACGTGACGACCCAAAACCTATGGGATGCAGCAAAAGCAGTTCTAAGAGGGAAGTTTACAGCAGTACAATCCTACCTCAAGAAACAAGAAAAATCTGAAATAAACGACCTAACCTTACACCTAAAGCAATTAGAGAAAGAAGAACAAAAAACCCCCAAAGTGAGCAGAACGGAAAAAATCATAAAGATCAGATCAGAAATAAATGAAAAAGAAATGAAGGAAACAATAGCAAAGATCAGTGAAACTAAAAGCTGGCTCTTTGAGAAGATAAACAAAATTGATAAGCCATTAGCCAGACTCATCAAGAAAAAAAGAGAGAAGACTCAGATCGACAGAATTAGAAATGAAAAAGGAGAAGTAACAACTGACAGTGCAGAAATACAGAGGATCATGAGAGATTACTACAAGCAACTCTATGCCAAAAAGATGGACAACCTGGACTAAGTGGACAAATTTGTAGAAAAGCACAAATTTCCAAGACTAAACCAAGAAGAAATAGAAAATATAAACAGGCCCATCACAGGCACTGAAATTGAAACTGTGATTAAAAATCTTCCAACAGACAAAAGCCCAGGACCAGATGGCTTCACAGTCAAATTCTATTAAACTTTTAGAGAAGACCTAACACCTATCCTTCTCGAACACTTCAAAAATATTGCAGAGGGAGGAACACTCCCAAACTCATTCTCTACGAGGCCACCATCGCCCTGATACCAAAACCGGACAAAGATATCACAAAAAAAGAAAACTACAGGCCAATATCACTGATGAACATAGATGCAAAAATCCTCAACAAAATACTAGCAAACAGAATCCAACAGCACATTAAAAGGATCATACACCATGATCAAGTGGGGTTTATTCCAGGAATGCAAGGATTCTTCAATATATGCAAATCAATCAATGTGATACACCATATTAACAAATTGAAAGATAAAAACCATATGATAATCTCAATAGATGCAGAAAAAGCTTTCAACAAAATTCAACACCCATTTATGATAAAAACTCTCCAGAAAGTAGGCATAGAGGGAACTTACCTCAGCGTAATAAAGGCCATATATCACAAACCCACAGCCAACATCGTTTTCAGAGGTGAAAAATTGAAACCATTTTCACTGAGATCAGGAACAAGCCAAGGTTGCCCATTCTCACCACTGTTATTCAACATAGTTTTGTAAGATTTCACCACAGCTATCAGAGACAAAAAAGAAATGAGGAATCCAAATCAGAAAAGAAGTAAAACTGTCACTGTTTGCAGATGACATGATACTATACATAGAGAATCCTAAAGATGCCACCAGAAAACTACTCGAGCTAATCAATGAATTTGGTAAAGTAGCAGGATACAAGATTAATGCACAGAAATCTCTTGCATTCCTATACACTAATGATGAAAAATCTGAAAGAGAAATTAAGGAAGCACTCTCATTTACCATTGCAAAAAAACGAATAAAATACCTAGGAATAAACCTACCTAAGGAGCCAAAACACCTGTATGCAGAAAACTATAATACACTGATGAAAGAAATTAAAGATGATACCAACAGATGGAGAGATATACCATGTTCTTGGATTGGAAGATTAAACATTGTGAAAATGACTATACTACCCAAAGCAATCTACATTTTCAATACAATCCCTATCAAACTACCAATGGTATTTTTCACAGAACTAGAACAAAAAATTTCACAATTTGTTTGGAAACACAAGATACCCCGAATAGCCAAAGCAATCTTGAGAAAGAAAAACGGAGCCGGAGGAATCAGGCTCCCGGACTTCAGACTATACTACAAAGCTACAGTAATCAAGACAGTATGGTACTGGCACAAAAACAGAAATATAGATCAATGGAACAGGATAGAAAGCCCAGAGATAAACCCACACACCTATGATCAACTAATCTATGACAGAGGAGGCAAGGATATACAATGGAGAAAAGACAGCCTCTTCAATAAGTGGTGCTGGGAAAACTGGGCAGCTACATTTAAAAGAATGAAATTGGAACACTTCCTAACACGATACAAAAAAATAAACTCAAAATGGATTAAAGACCTAAATGTAAGGCCAGACACTTTAAAACTCTTAGAGGAAAACATAGGCAGAACACTCTATGACATAAATCACAGCAAGATGCTTTTTGACCCACTTCCTAGAGAAATGGAAATAAAAACAAAAATAAACAAAGGGGACCTAATGAAACTTAAAAGCTTTTGCACAGCAAAGGAAACCATAAACAAGATGAAAAGACAACCCTCAGAATGGGAGAAAATATTTGCAAATGAAGCAACTGACAACGGATTAATCTCCAAAATTTACAAGCAGCTCATGCAGCTCAGTATCAAAAAAACAAAGAACACAATCCAAAAATGGGCAAAAGACCTAAATAGACATTTCTCCAAAGAAGATATATGGATTGTCAAGAAATGCATGAAAGGATGCTCAACATCACTAATCATTAGAGAAATGCAAATCAAACTACAATGAGGTATCACCTCACACTTGTCAGAATGGCTGTCATCAAAGAGTCTACAAACAATAAATGCTGGAGAGGGTGTGGAGTTAAGGGATCCCTCTTGTACAGTTGGTGGGAAGGTAAATTGATACAGCCACTATGGAGAACAGTATGGATGTTCCTTAAAAAGCTGAAAATAGAAATACCATACGACCCAGCAATCCCCCTACTGGGCATATACCCTGAGAAAACCATAATTCGAAAAGACTCATGTACCACAATGTTCATTGCAGCTCTATTTACAATAGCCAGGACATGGAAGCAACCTAAGTGTCCGTTGACGGATGAATGGATAAAGAAGATGTGGCACATACATACAATGGAATATTACTCAGCCATGAAAAGAAACGAAATTGAGTTACTTGTAGTGAGGTGGATGGACCTTGAGACTGTCATACAGAGTGAAGTACGTCAAAGAGAAAAACAAATACTGTATGCTAACACATATATATGGAATCAAAAAAAAAAAAAAGGTTCTGAAGAACCTAGGGGCAGGACAGGAATAAAGACACAGATGTAGAGAATGGACTTGAGGACACGGGGAGGGGTAAGGGTAACCTGGGATGAAGTGAGAGAGTGGCATGGACATATATACACTACCAAATGTAAAATAGATAGCTAGTGGGAAGCAGCCACATAGCACAGGGAGATCAACTCGGTGCTTTGTGACCACCTAGAGGGGTGGGATAGGGAGGGTGGGAGGGAGATGCAAGAGGGAGGAGATATGGGGATATAAGTATATGTATAGCTGATTCAGTTTGTTATAAAGCAGAAACTAACACAGCATTGTAAAGCAATTATACCCCAATAAAGATGTTAAAAAAAAGATCTAAAAGAGACATCTAGAAACATCTGAATTCTACAAATTTATCAGGTAAAATGTACTTTTTGCTTCTCTTGGTGATAAACCTTTTTTTTCTAAATTTCCTATTAATGTATTATTGCATTGTTTTATTGACTGAAATTTAATTTAAAATGTTGGGAAAGGCAGTGGTCTGTGTACAGTCTGTTGACCCTCATTCAGACCATTCGGTAACATGGGCTTTGGGCCTGAAATATTTCCTTACCAAGCGGTAAAGATCCTACACAGTGGGGCTGATCACCTTCTACGGGAATATCTCTTCTGATTTCATGCTCAGTGGGTGTTCCTTTGCTCTTCTTAAGCATGTATGTCAGTGGACCTCAGGCATGCCTGCAACTCTCAGTATTCCAGACTTCACAGAGGAGGGGTCAGGGTCCTTCTGCTGGGGCACGAGAGCAGTGCACATAGGCCAATTGCTCTGTGTCTGCTTCCAGGGACACCCGTTAGTCATGAGGGACTTACAAACACCATTGGAGTTGATCTTGTTCTGTCTCTTCTCTATGTGAATTCAAGCATTGTTCCACCAATGCCTGCTGTGCTGTGCTTTCCTTGGTGACTCAGATACCAAGATGCCAGGGACTTCAATTCCTGGTGGCTACCATTGTGATGATCTCTGCTGTTTTCCATGTAGTTGGAGTCCTACTCTGGCACTGGTAACCAGTACAAGGTGTTCTGCTCAATATAAAACTTTGTTGCAAACGTATTTAAAAGGGAGGAGGAGGTAACTGCTGAACAACTGCCCAGCCAGTCCACGAATACACAAGAATTTAGCTGGCTATGAATGCTATCCATCTCAGGAAGATACAGAGCTATCGATGGAACCAGCTCTGAAAATCTTAATACAAGGTGTGATAGGTAGGTAGGTAGATAGATAGTACATAGAAGTAATGAAAAGAGGATTTGCTGTGTGTAATTTTAAGTTTTAATCCACAAAACTCCCTGGTATACCATTTCATTCAAAGAGAACATACATGCTTTCCCTGTACAAGGCATCATGGATTATTTTAATGTATTTTACTAACAATGCTCAGAACAATTCTATGGAGTACAAATCAATATCTCTATTATATATTGAATAGATGAGAAACTGAAGCTTAGAGAATTAAAATGCAGTCTAGATTTCAATTCATGTTTTGTGACTCCAGTTTCAATTTTCTTTTACATTTTGCCATACTAGCTCATGAATCATCTTCAAAACTATTGTACATATGAAAATCCACTGATGTATTATTTGATGAGCATATATCATTCCCCATCTTATTGAACTTCAGTAGATTCTAAATAGCTTAAATGCTCTCATTCTTTAAATCCCAATTCCCAGTTAAAATGTTGTAAAAAACTTAGTAAAGGGATGTAACTCATAAATCTACACTGAATTCATAAACTTTTTTTATACTAATGTTTTGCTAAGATATATGTGAGTAATTATGACCATATGTTTTCAATTTTATTTAACAAGATAAAGCAATGAGAAATGTTACTTGACAAAATATTTTGCCTAAACCAAGACACTCAAAATAATTTGAGGATGTTTTGTCAAATCAAAATCCCCAAGTTCATTCATCCATAGTTTTTTCCAGATTTATTATTATCACTTTCTTTTCCTCAGCAAAAAGTAGTAATAAGAATTGGATACATGACAACCTCTGACATCCAACACCAATGCTGTTCCCAGCACAGTGGTGACTAATTGAAGGAAATCCTATTGTCTAGAGAATAAATCTCTTGAGCAGGTTGAGGAACTCACATTACTATTGTATAATGTAAATCGACATAAAATTAAGTGTAAATAATAAAATTTTAATAAATGAATATCACATTGAAATTAGTTTAAGTAAAAAGAGGATGATATCTATTATCTCAATTCCAAATTAAATAAATACTTTTCTACAAAATTAGCAAATGTTATTTTCAAGATTTTCCTTTTTTGTTTCTCCCTTTTCTTTTGCTTTTTAGGAGATGCCAAATATGCCCTATATCAACTGAGATTTTGATAATTATGCTATTATCATAGTTGATAATCACAATCCTTTGTGCATCACACTAGCTGGAAATCCAAAGAAAGTGAAATAGGTGATAGACACATATAATATGATCATAGATATATCCATCTGTCTGTGATCTTCTGCCTTATATTTTGCTCCAACAAGTTTTTCTCAGTTTAATAATCCCCTCTTCAGGTAGCCAGGTTCGATGCCTCTCCCTTTTGTCTTTTTTGCAGCTTTTACGTAATTCTTAGCAGAGCAGTTAATTGTGTTGCCTCAAAATATTACTTGAAATTGTGGCTAACACCAAATCTTGCTTATCTTTGTGTTCTCTGTATCTAATACAATGTCCTCCATATAATAACTAAAGAAATAATTTTTTAATTAAACTGCCCAGTTTATTGTGTTGCAGCCCTGAATAATCCACATTATGAAATATGGATTCACTATATATTCCTTGGTGAATTTCTGATGTAATATATTCATTATTATATTAATTACAATTAAATAATAGTAATTGTCATTTTAGTACCTAGTATGTGTTATTATCATGTTCAACATATAAACTACATGTTATGCATTTTTCATAGGTTGTCCTATTTAATTTTCATAATCATTCTATATGGCAGCAAAGTCCTGACACATTTTTCTGAAACGGATACTGAGGTTTAGAGATAGTAAATAAATTCCTTAAAGACATACACAACTAAAAAATGACATAAGTATTTAAATTAATCCTTTTTGGATCTTAGAGCCAGATTTTTTCAACATTCTGCTAAGCTAGACTTTTTAAAGACAGTATGCTAACTGTAAATTCCTTGATTGCTCTTTTAGAGAAATCACTTTATTTTCTTTAGTAAAAGCAGTAGAAGACACTGGTGTTGTTCCTTCTAAGAATACAATAGAATTACACGTATCTGTCTTTTTTGAAGTTAGGTGTGACTAAGGAACTTTCTTTGGCCAAAGCATTAGTGATATGACGTGTTATATGTGTACACAATTGTCCATCTGTCATGACATTTGACAATGGCCCAGAGAGTGGAGTCCTGGTTCCCAAGAAAGCAACGTGAAACAAACTTCCACAATCAACAAGTTAGAATCTTTGCTTTTTAAGTTACTGAGATTTGGGGATTGTTTCTTACTGCAGCAAGATCTACTTACCTGACAAGTTCAAGGAATTGATACATAACAACAACTCAGTTTTAGACATGTTTTGACTTTTGTTGATTCCGATTCCAATGGAATACTAAGATATAAGTCAAGAAAATTCCGGAGATAAAGATCTAATTCTTTAATTCTTTTTTTTTCAACAGCTTTATTGAGGTGTACTTGATATGCAAAGAACAGCACATATTTCATGTGTGCGAGTTGAATAGTTTGGACATAGGCAAACACCTGTGAAACCATCACCACAGTCAAGGTAATACACATGTCTAACACCTCCCAAAGTTTCCTTGTGTCCTTTTGTTTTGTTTCGGTTTTTCTTTTTTGTGGTAAGAACATTTAACGTGATATATACACTTTTAACAAATTTTGAAGTGCATGGTACCATATTGTTAACTGTAGGCACTGTGCAGTACAGCAGATCCCTAGAACTTATCTAGCATGAGTGAACCTTTATACCCATGGAGCAACAGAGAAAATAATACATTATTAGTTAAAGTGCCAGCAATTATTTTCTGGTCAAAGTTTATCACTAGTAGTAAAGATTAATAAAAAGTGGCCAGAAAATTATAAATTTTAAAAAAACTATTTGAAAATATAATGAATAAAGCTCTACTAAAAAAAAGCTGTTTTCAGCTCTAAGATGAATAAGGACTGAGGATCTAAGGTAAAACATGATGACTACAGTTGATGACACTGTATTATAAGATTGAAATTTTCTAAGAGAGTAGAACTTAAATGTTCTCACCAAAAAAGGAGAAATATGTGAGGTGATAAATGCGTTAATTAACTAGATGGGGGTGGGGGGGAAATCCTTCACAAAAACAATTGAAAAAAGACAGCTATTTTCAAATATGTGATGGAAAGGAGAAGTCCTATATTATCCTACAGAAAAATAATCCTTGTTTACTTTCCTTTCTAAAAAACAATGCTTCATTTTTAACTGTGTGAGTATATGTGACTTTCTGTGTGTGTGTATGTGAGTGCATGTGATTTACATTATAGCTTTGTGGGCCATTCCTGTAAGCGTCTTCTGAAATTATAACAGTATAATGAAATAAAGGCAGTACAGACAAATTCATTTGTTGATGAGAGATTGGGGGCTCCATTTAATATTATACTCATATTCCACGGGACAAAATATTACTTTGAATATTATTTGTTCACCAGTCCCCTAATCGTTCAAATTAAATAGATTTAGTAATTGTAAAAAATGAAGCAAGGTAATTCAGTTTATAAGTTAAGAACTGGAATCTGAGAAGGTCATTATCTTGAATAGCAATGACTAGTTTTCCTTTTTTTATGCTTCTGTATTCCCAAAGATATTGAATACACAAAATCAGTAACATTACAAAGGAAAAATATTTACGTTAAGCAAGAGACACATTACGTGTACAAAAGGCAATGAAAATAAATATATAAGCATTCCTTACTGTACAATTAACTTGGAAATATACATTTATATCAATAGGCTGAGGTTGTTCTTTTTAATATAACAGGGATATACACATTTACAGCTATAAGGCAATTGCATAGTATATTTTATTAGGTTTCTGCCATTGGTTTTTGGTTGGTTATTTGTTTATTGGTTTCTAGTGACATGAAAAAAAATCAAGTTTGTTTTAAAAGATCAGAATATGGTCAATCTTTATAATTGTGGTATAATAAAAGGATTATTAGACAAAGTCTATAAGATTTTTGGATAAATTGCTAACAATATAGGCTTCAATATCTTCATTTGTAAAATAAGATTTGATGTTAGGTGAGCTCCAAAGGTTTCTTTCAGTTCAGAATTAGTTCATGAAATGTTAAAATTATAAGCTATGTATTGCACATCAAATTTTGGAGTAATTCTTATGTGTTCTGAAATGATATTTTAGTAAATACAAATGAGTATTAGCCATTTCAATCATTAATTATATTGGAAAAGCATTTTTGAAGCTCTAAACATTATTTACTCCTTTTACTCCGTCTTTTCAAACACTTGCCAGAGTAAGAGAAATCAGAGACTGTCAGCAGACACTAAAATTCCTTAGCATTTGACACTTCAAATATCTGCTGGCAACATCCCCAAGATGATGTCAGCTTCTTGTACAGAACAGAACATTTAATACTCCCCGAGAGCATCTCACTTTCAGAGCTGGTGCACTTTCAGATATCAAGTGCATTAATGGTTTTTCTCCAAACGGTGACAAATCTTTAGAAGTTATTCTCCAATCTCAACAAAGAATGATATTATGGTGTGAAAAACAAAGTGAAGGACACATAAAATATATATTAAATGTCTGAGAAAACATTTATAAAATGAACAGATGCTTTTAAAAAAAATCCCAGAAACAGCTATGGTAAATGGTATCGTTAAAACTAAACTAATTATGATAATATTTTTAAAATAAAACAGGCCCTCTAAATAAAACTATGTCTTTTAAAGAGCTAATGAATAATGTGACTGTTCATACTACTTCTTAAGACCACATTTCAAAGAGACTTTATTGTGATTAATATAGCAACATCATTTATTTAGCATCCATAGGTAAATAAGTTGTTGCTTATAAGTCAATTTTGTATATTAATATTTTTTTTAAATTAGCAACTTGGCTTATTTTTTATTTTTTACCAAACACATTTTTTTGCTCTCTAAACCTGACATTTTCCTTTGCAACTGTAGTACACTATTACAATAATCAATTATTATAATAGATTGAAAACTTTTAGGAATTCTTATGTGTGGTAAGCTAAATATTCCAACACTGAATAATGTTGATAGCAATGATCTTTGGCTTATTTTGCTGATTATAATATATGACAGTATAACATATACTCATAAACAAGACTTTGGGAATTATGAGAGTAAAAGAAGCTGAGAAAGGAAGTCACTCATAATTCCACTATCTATTGATACAACCATATTTCCCTTCTGAATTTTTCTGCATGGTTTTCACATGGTTAGAGTAATATGTCTATAAAATGATGCATTCTGTATTTTTCTCATAGCCATGTATCCTAAGCAGTTCTCCATTAAAATTCTAAAACCCAATTTTAATGAAATATCATGCATTCTGTTGTGTTGTGTTCTATTACAGGGTAATTAGGTGACCTCTAGTTTTGGGCTTTTTTTATTTTGTCCTCACCATAATGTCTGTTATATCCCTAAGACAATAAACATAAAAATATTTAAGTATCTCATGTGAAAAGTAGTCTAGAGGAAGGCAGTTTAGTGACTAAGTGACATAAAGCCTCCATGTCATTTTTTCAGAAATTCAGTTAATCTTTCCCTGAGGGTTGCCGAGTGGCTGCAAAATCTCCAAGTTTCATGTCCTTACACAACTCTGCTCAAACACAGAAAGTATAAGAGCTAATCAGAGTGACAGGAGACTTCTTAATATACCATTTTTCCTTTGGTCATGGAGGAAATAATCTTCCTAAGAGACCACTAGCAACATTATCATGATTTATTAGCCAGAACTGCATCACATGAGAACAGTCAATTGCAGGAGAGAGACTGAAAATGGGGGATAAAGGGTCAGAATTGAACTAGATTAATTGTGTTCCATCCCCTTTGTCTGGCACATTGATGTGCAAAGAAAATCACTTTTCATGTGGCAAAGCAGGAACGGGCATTCACTATTGATTGGGCAAATAACTAGATTAAGAAAACCTCTGAATATCATGTCTGTTTCCTAAAAGATACTAGCAATTAATGTATGCACTAGTAGTGTATAAGATTGTATAGTTTCAGCTTTGTGTATTCTTATTCTAAAACTATTGCTAATTTGACATGAAAGTTTAATTTTCTTTTTGTTGTGATGCTGTAATGTTTTAATGTCCAAATGTCTTTTATTTTTTTCTTTTGGGAGTTGCTTTGTTCTAGACTTTTAAAATTATTTTTTGATGTCTTCATATATCTCACACAAATTTGAAGTTGCTATACTGTTAGGATAGTAATAATTACACTGTGACACATTCAGCAAAAATATGAATGACAGTTTTTTTCTAAGTTCTTATTAGCTGAAAACTGAGTTGCCCTGGTGAAACTCCCTGTAGTAGAACTCCCTTTCTTTGTTATTATTTGCAGATTCTAACATCTTGACTATTGGAAATCAATATAGGTGATTTTTAAAAATTTTGTCTATTAATTTTTATAATTTTCTGAACTTTGGGTACTTTTCAGAAAATTTTTTTTAATTTACTCTTGTGTACTTGAATATATTCCATCGTTTTAAATTTGCTGGGTTGTTAGTGTTTACATAAGGAAGATGCTACCTAAGCATTTCATTTTCCAGAAGCAAGGGAGGGAAAAACTAAGGAAAGCCCATATTGCCCAGTTTCTAGTACAGGGTTAGGGAATTAAATGATGATAATAATAATAGGGCCACTAATGATTAGCCCATCAAACCCCATGAACCCATGAACATCCTTCTGTAACTACTGTCATTTTAAAAGAGATAATTTGCCAAAAGATTCAGAGAACAGACACTCTTATGGAATATGAGGTTGAACTGTTTGACTGTAATGGAACAAATTCTGGAATGATTGGAGAAAAATTCCTCTCTTCAGTGACCACAGAGCTCAGAAGGTAGAAGTAATAGGTCATCCAGGACTAAAACATTGTTGATATGAAGTGAAAGACTATATTAAAAGTCATTTGCAAAAGTATTAGTCTTACAGATGTATATTAAATACCATCTGAAACTCTTTCTGATCAAGTTGACCAGGGCCGAAGTCTCTGCTTGGGCCTTTGACTTTTTTTTTTTTTTTTCTAATTCTAATGATACTCAATGATAGTCACTTTTCCAGATAAGACTTTCATTCCTTTGATTAATTTCTAGTTAAGTTTATTTTTGTATTGATCTTGTAAATATACATTTCTTAAGAAAAAGTTTATTTCTCACATAATAAGAGTACTTCTTTAAAAATAAGTGTAATTTATTTGTATAACCCTAAAGCCTCTTTTCAGGAGGTAGATACCAACCAATTGATTTCACCATAATCAGAATAATCATAGGCATAAACTAAATGCTGGATAAGATTAAAACAGACATATAGAAACTATATGAAATTCTAATTGAGGTGAACCACTAATGATATTTTCAATTAATTATAGCAATGATAATAATATGTTGATTATGGTGGTGGGTATTTTTGTGCTTACTATAGGCTCTACTCTTTGAGCTACATTTTCTAGAATTCACTGTTAGTAAATGAGAAACTAGGCTGTGGAAGTTTAAGTAAATTTGCTAAGACATCTAGCTGGTAAGTAAAGGAGACAGTATTCAAACACGTTTGACTCTAGAATCTACAGGTTAAAACCTAGAGTGAGAAAGGAAATATCATTGTGTCTAAAGTGACCAATTATGAAAGCAACAGATGGAAAAGAAAAATAAATTAGAATATAGAAATTTTTAAATTATAGCAAGCTCTAGTAACTGAAAATATTTCCTCACTTTTAAATGAATTCAAAATGCCAGATTTAAAAGCTAAACTAATTATAGTAACCATTACCTTTATAAACATTCAACAAAATGTGTCTTATGAACTTTTACTACAACAATAAATGAATTCAACATAACTAATATTGTTATTCAAATATGGCACCCTAGACTAATAGTCTACCTAACTAGTCTAATATTGAAACATTGTAATACCTTCATATTATATCCAACAATAATAATAACAATCAGTTTTAAAGCCATTATGTCTATGAATAACTGTATTCCCTAAGTTTCATCAGAAAACACAGATTTAATTATATGTATATAGATAGAGACAGAGAGAAGAGTAATAAGATAAATAAGAGATTCTTCTAAAAAATAAATTCCCTCTACCAGTACCTCTCAGTAATCATTGGCTTCACTATCAACATTGAATCGTGAGTAGTTAATATGCTTTGGAAACAGCCTTAAGGGATCCAAATTTTGGTTCTTTAATTTACTAACTATGAGGCTCTATTGGTAAGCCTGACACAGGAACCTAAAAAATATTAGTGCCTCCATGCTCATTTCTCTAAGATTTCAATTATATGAAAAATTTGGCTTCCACTGGAAAAGAGGTAAACTAAATGTAGCCTATGGTACAAAATGAAACCATGAGCTGAAAACCATGTGCTTAGGCCCCAGATTACTTTGGAATACAGAGAGAAATTTGAACTCCATAATAGATGTACATCTATTCACTTTGAAACAAAAACATAAAATGCTACTTTAATTTTTCTCATCTCATTAATATAAATATGCAAAACAAAATAATGAATCTTGAAGGATAATCCCCCCTTTCCAAACTGTTTTCCATTTTTCACTAACTAGTTGGCTATGCTGACAAAATTGGTTTCACGTGTGCAGGAGCTGGCATTTAAAATTTTCAATTTAAGGAGGTCAAAGCCATCGTAGCAAATGAAATTATGTTGCAAACTGAATTATTCATGATAGAAATATAATGTAGTTTACAGTGGTCACTTTAGGTAGCTCTTAAAAAGGATCCAGAAAGTATAAATTTGATCTAAACCTCAATTCCAGTTCCTTACACTTTGCGCCATTTCCTCAATTTCTGCAAATCTCTTCAATATCTGCTTATGACCTCTTTTGTCTACATTCTCTGCCTTTTTACTCCTGACTGCCTTTGCTGTCTCTTTTCTGCTCTAGAAAATTTCTTTAATTATGAAATATAGTTGTTTCATTGATTTCCACAAGAACACCCTCCGTCAAACATTTCTTAGTAAATTTACTGAAGAATTGAGCACTCAGAGATAGTCATGTAACAGGCAGTCGTGCTCTGCTCTCTTTTCACTTTACTTCTATTCCCATCCTCCCTCTTTCTCTCTCAGACACACACACACACACACACGCACACAAACACACTCAAAATATGTTCATCATGTCATGTTGTCCCACAGAGAGAAATTATTTCACTTGGGAATCTCAGGGTCTACTATGTACGGTTTGTCAAGAAATTCTTTCTCATAATTCTAGTGTTTTCTTTAAGGACACATTAGCTTATATATAATATTGTTCATTTTGTTGTGGAAATACTGTTTAGAACTCATAAGGTTGCAGTGTTTTTCTCTGGGCTTGAATTCAGTATGTGCCTATGTAGAGAACTGTCCACATAGAGGATGCTACCAGTACTTATAGGCTAGATTGTGCTTCTGCTGGCAGTTGTTTTCATTGCTTACATGATGCTTGTATAAAGAAATAGAAGCTGTCAGTCATTAAAATGGAAGGCATTCAGCTTTGTGCCTGTCTGAGGATAAAATTGGATTTCTCTGTCTGGGTTGTGCTGATTCTTTTTTATTCCACAAAGCAAATTGCTTTTCCAAGGCATCAGTATTAACGGAAAAAGCCTCTGCTAAGACAGGTAGTACTAAAAGCTTATTAGCAGCAATACTTTGTATTCTCTACTGAATATCATACCAGTGGAGAATAGATTCATGAAATACAAAACTCCTTTTCAAAGTTTTGTGCAATTTCATGTGTGTTTTGTGCCCATCTTAGCTTAGCAATAAGCAATGTTGTGGTTGGACTGGCCCTTGTGGTTCATTAAGAACCACATTAAGAATGATTAAGAATCATTAAGAATGATTGCAAGATGCCCTTCAGCAATACCATTAGTAAATTTTGAAAAAGTAAATGTTTATTACTTACAGAATCTAGGAATTACACAGCACACCTCAGGCCACACATGTAGGTATGTAGGTAGGTTTCAGGAAGAGAAAGAGAGAAAGAGGGAGGGAGGGAGAGAGAGAGAGAAGGCATGCAGGTCTGGGGTTCTGCTTTTATTGGGGTCAAGGGTGGGGGCCTAGGGTTTCATGGGTCACTCTTTATTGATAAATTAAAAGCATAAGAGCAAGAATTTAAAGCATAGGAAGAGAAATAACAAGTAGTCCAAATGGTCAGTTATCAAACCCAAGGTCGCTAAAACAAAGGAGCCTTACTGGGGGGAGATAGCCTGGCTCTTAACCTAGTCCTGTGGCTGGCAACATATTTACTTGAGATAGCAGTCTTTGAAATGGATGCCTTTTTGAAGTGAATGGCTCAGCAATCAAACCTTAAGTCAAATATATACACTACCAAATGTAAAATAGATAGCTAGTGGGAAGCAGCTGCATCTCACAGGGATATCATCTCGGTGCTTTGTGACCACCTAGAGGGGTGGGATAGGGAGGGTGGGAGGGAGACGCAAGAGGGAGGGGATATGGGGATATATGTATACATATAGCTGATTCACTTTGTTGTACAGCAGAAACTAACACAACATTGTAAAGCAATTATACTCCAATAAAGATGTTAAAAAAATTTTTAAATTAAAGAAAATAAAGTTAATAAAATGTTGCCAAAAAACACCCAAAAGCTTAAAAAACTTGCATTACAAAAAAGAAAAAACACGAAAACAAAACTCAACTGTCACAATTTACACTACAATCTACCCTGTGATGCTGAATCAACAGAGTTAAAGACATTAATGGCCTGGGAAGCTGATAAGCTAAAGGCCAGGGGTAGGATGTGTTGTAACCCAGGAATTGCACGTCTAAGTAAGGTTATAATAGCAATTCTAATAATTACACAGGCAATAGTTTGAAATCTCATCCATAGCCATTGTTTCAAACTTGGGAAAATAGGTGAGTGATCTTGGGGGCCCTGGGAATCTGTTCAAAAATTTGGGTAATGTTGTGGAATATTTTAATATCTTGGGTTATCTGGTGTAAGCAGGTTTGAACTTGTCCTGAGTTGGTAGATTGCCCCATATCTCATCAAGCCAGTGACTTAGTCCTGGGAATAGGTCAGTCCAGTTATAGGGTTTTGTCTCATTTCAGGAGACAGTGAAACAGGTGGATTTCCCAAGTAAGACCCATTTGGCACAATTATTTGCATCAGGTATTTAGTAAGAAGCACTTTCATGGAAACAAAAGAAAAAAAAACAAAAGTTAATCATTAGATTAGATTATAATCCCAGTTTCTGGGTTTTGAAGGCATCCAGTCAAGGAGATTTCTAGATGTTGGGCTTTGAAGCATCTTCAGATGTAGTGAGGGAAGACAGTGACAATCACAGATTTTCCTGGTTTGCCATTTGAATGTCTCTGGTGATCTTTCTGAGTGGCCCACACAGCAACAGGCATGAAGATTGTCTATACATGAGCTGTTGTGGTAATTTCTTTGAAGTTTTTGTCAAGTTGTCCCCCTTTAGCCTGCATGGCTTTGGGAAAATGGCAGTTTTAGTTCTCAATGATTTCAAGTTGTAAGGGTAGGAAAAAAATGGAAACATTAGTTTGGAGAGTTGTAGCCAGATATTAGAGGAAATGAGAAGAATTCAGCATCCAGTCCAGTTAACAGATATAAAACAAAACTGCAAAGGCGATTAACAGGACTAGAATCTGATAGCCACAAGGGTGTACTATAGTTTTCCATTGAAACATATATATTTTGCTCTCTCTACATTTACCCCATTTCTATCAGAGATAATCAAAGTAAGATTAATTTGTTTGCAAAAATAAGTCTAATATCAATAAACTTGGCCTTATATAAGTGAAGCAAGAACAGTGATTAACCATATAGGCTGCTTTGCTCTAACTTTTCATAAGAAAACTCAGATTGAACTTTTAAGTCTCTTGAGGCTAGGAAGCCAAGCCAAGAACTTGCCAGCAGACTTGGCCTGCAATACCTATAGATTTGGGTGAATTCCTCTCTTCTTGAGATCCCCCAAATATCCTGAGGTTCCTGGCCCTGCCAGGAAGTGACCTTCTTTATTCAACTCTTAAATCTGCTGAAACCCTGTAAGCAAGGTACCAGGTAGATTTTCCCAAGCGGCTTTATTGGCTCCATAAAGTCAAATTTGGTTTTGTAAAGCTGTCTGATCATATCTGAGTATATGTATGTCTCTCTCAAATATGATAGTCCAGTTAAAGCTTTGGTAATATAACCCGTGTTTTCAATTGTGATCTGTTACAAGGAAAACAGATACTTATTGAACTTATGCAAATAACTATATTGCCATGAAAATAAAAATACTCACTGAGAATTCCTGAATTCTGGAAGGAAAAGGTAGGGAGAAAATAATTGTTTCATCTTTGTTCACAAAGATACACTTGATCAAGTTATTGTAAGTCATAACTAGAAAAAGAAAAAGTTTCTTTAAATCTGGGAAACAAAAGATTAAAGAACCAGCAATCTTTCAAACAAAAGTCATAATTATCCTCATCAGTTCATTTAGTCTCATGTAATTAATTCTTGATATTGATCTTTGTTAACAATTTTATGAATCTAGTTTATCCTTAAAGTTATGTCAATTCTAACCTAGTTCAGTGATAATATCTGAAGGTTAACAGAAACCTGTACTTGTTAGAGTCTTTTCCATGAATCTCCTTGAAGATGAAGCACTTTTGCAAAAACATCAGAGTAGAACAATAACTGCCTATAAATGACAAAAGGCTTAAAAATACCCATGGTTAAAGATCTGATAAGAGATCATTATAATGCAGGTGGCAAGGAAATTTGGTTATTTCTGTGACACACAAGATTTTAGGATGATAACTAGAATTATGACTGATGACATTACATATTAGACTTTTAAGAATTTTATATAATTTCTGGAACACATATTAATAGCATATATCCATGCAAAGATATCCATATAGAAGTTTTAGCATTACTTCTTTTTGACAATGTTCCCCATGTAATTTAACATATCAAATATCTTAATTAGTTTAATGTCTCTCTTTTTATAAGGAGAGAGAATGAACCTTTGGGGATGTTTCAGAGACCCTCTGGAAAACTCCAAGTTAGTTCAAGGTCAAAAAGATTTCATTTAGAATTTGATTTTAGGAAGTTTGTCAAAAATATCAAAAAGCTTTGGACAGTTGACTAAATAGGATCACAGATCATTATGAAATAATAATTATCACTTAACCAAAGTGACAAAAGTTTTTAAAGGCAAACACAAAAGGTTACATAGTTGTGAGCAAAACTTTTAACTCGTTTAGTATTGAGAAGACTCCATTTTGTTAAGAAATCAAAAACCTGATTAAGACAGTATGAAGCACAGAAAATTATTTTGATAAAACATAAAATCTTTCCTTTCTAGCATATTACTTAAAAGGTAAAGAAAAAACTTTCATAATCTTTTATCAGGAGCAGAACAATGTTTCAAGAAAATTTTGTTCTTTTAGCAGATGAAAGAAAACTACATAAGCATACTATTGATATTAAAGCTTATTTTTAAAAAACAAAACAACTTTATAATAAAGAATCAATTTTAGACAACTTGGCCACACAAGGTAAAAATATGTCTTTCTTTCCAACTTTCTATACCATTTTGTCCTTTCTTTTCTTCTTTCTCATTCTGAAATAACCAGGTTTGCTTTAGGACCAATTTACTTTCTTTTCCCTTAACAAATTGCATCTCCATAGCTCATACCCTCTCTTAGCCAAAATACATTCTACTTTCCTTGCATACAGAGTTGTTTCCCTTATTATTTATGGTAGCTTTATTTACATATATTAATTAGAATTCTTAACCCTTAAAAAACAATTTCTAGTGAAAACTAAGAAGTAAGCAATTGTGCACTGTTACACCAGCATTCTTTAGACTGGCAAATTTATGAATATGTTTAATAATTTGTAGAAACATACATCTATTCATAGCACACTTTTACAGTGTAGCATAAAACATGTTTATTCATAGGACCAAATATCTTTCTTTTCTCGGTAATAAAGTCAAAGTAGGGAAACAGAATTGTTTTGCAATTAATGTTTCAGGATTTTATCTCATTTGGAAATGATCTAGACATTCAATGTATTCCCATCATTTAATTTGTCTTAACAAAATTCTAAGGGTACAAGTTACCAGAGATTTAGGAAACTATTTTTAAGTAGACATACCGTAACACGTGATTATTGCCGAAAAGGTCACCTAAAAGCTCTTTTCCTACTTGTATCTATTTAAATCATTTACTCCCCAAAATTATGTTTAGATGACCCATGGAAACTTCATTAGACACTAGATCAAGTCAGCTATCATCCCAAGTTACTTTTCTTGCTGACAACTTTTGTAATAAAGATAACGTGAATTATTTGACTAGTAAACCCATGTAGAATAAAAGTTTATATGAATTATGTTTAATGCTGATAACTCTGAACACATTCTTATTTTAATTAAACCAAACTTAAACTAGCTTTTTTTTAACCAAAATTTATCTCAGATCACATGACTTGAAAAACGTTGGGGTTAGTTTCTCTTTTTTCAATATTTGGAATGCTTATTCATAAGCAATTATTTTTAAACCAACTAAATAGAACTCTTTAACAAATTAATTTTAACAATAACATCCAGAGATAGAGAGAAAAAAAATCGCATATACATAACATACATCTATAAACATACATAAACACAAGACAGACACAAACAAAAACCCTATAGCTTCCATTCCAAAATTTTGGCCATGAGTCAAGTACAACAATATAAAAGTCACTAGTTTATAAATAACAGTTTCTTCCAAATTGGCTGATAAGGAAAATTAAGGTTACCTTCTCCAATGGCTAAAGCTTTTTACTAATATTTGTGGAAAAGACTTTTAAGATTTGTATTTGTCTTTTGCAAGTAATTTTAAGATACCTTATGGGGTGCTTACATTTTAAAGACATGGTAAATTTACATCTTCAAGAGACAGAGGAAAAAAATGTAAGTTTTCTCCTAGACATTTCAAAGCTTTTTGGAGGGTTTTGGCAGTTCCAGTAAAGTGTAGTAGCACAACCTTTTAGTTAAGGGAGGATCCTATAAAAAATAATTCTCTGGGCTCAAAGTCAAAGGGGGCCTTTTCAGGGTTAGAAAAGAAGAGGGGGTCATTTGGGTTACTATGGTTATGGAAATAATAAACTCATTGTACCATGACAATTTTGCACAGCAGGATTTGGGCTTCATCCTAATGTTTTCTATTTATTGTGAGCCTTAGCTCTGATCGCTGTGATGGAAGGATGGACATGGTACCAGGTAACAAATACGTGAGGAGAAGAAGGGCCCTCTTACAAATATCAGTGGCTCTAGGGGTCTGTGCCTTCCCATTTCCCTCTTTCTTCTCACTAAAGGACTTGATAACCCTGTCAGCTTTCCCCTTGGCGGCAGGGACACCTCATGAGGCATGCTTCTAGTTCTGCCCCATTCAGGGGAAAGCTAAGGGGGCTCAGGATCTGTGGTATCTTGAAGAAAATGAGCATAGAGCCTCGCTGGATCTTTAAGAAAGTTATGGATTTTAGGGTCTTTAGAGACACCAGTCATTTGACACAGGTAGCAACTGTAACAATTCAGAACCCATTCCAAGCAAACAAGAAAACCTGCAATAGTCAATTAGTCCCCCTCTCTCCTTCCTAGGAGCTGCATAAATCTTAAAGAAAGGTTTGACTTTCAGTTAAGGTATTATTTTTTATCTCAGTTTCTACTTCTTGTTTTTATCCTGTTACCTTCATCTTATACAGTGTTACTGGAAATTTTTGGATGGTGTCACTGTGAGCCTTCTTTGTGGGTGACTGCTTTTCTTTACAGGGTGTCCCACAGGGTCTCTCTGGGATTGGGCTCTGCCTCTACCAGTGCAATATGCACAAGGTTTTTGAGAAAAGCCCCTAGGCCTATGGAGTGTAATACCAGAGTCTTGGCATGATGGTATGCATGGCATTGAATAATACCCAGGAAGCATCCGTGGGGTTTTGCGTTTATCAAGGAACAAGTATACCTCCTCAAAGTTCTTAGGAGACATTGACCCCAGATGTTCAGGATATTTATATTTGTCCATTAGTTTTTAGTAACATCACACCAGGTATGGGACCCATATTATCCCATCAGGTCAGGGGATGAGGAGCAACAGTAATGAGTAAAGTGGTGACACAGAGACCACAAGCCTGTGTTGTATTTTCCCTGTGGTGGTGCCACTGATTTCTGATTGCAAGGCTATTTCACTGTTGTGGGTTAGGACATGGATTCTGGGCATAACCCTCTGACCCCGTGCTCGCAGGCAGAGGTCTCCCATCCTCCTCACCTACAGGAATCTTTTCCTTGTTTCTTTAGCCCAGAGCCTCTCCTTGGGTGGTAACAATATCCTCGCAATTCAATCTACCTTCCTTAGCTCTCCTTGGTCTTGAGGCATGAAGGATCCTTATTTACATTAATAATCAATTAAGGCCTTTGTAATTAGTGGTATAATTGTCTCATTAGACCACATGACATTGGTCACACTACTCTGAAAAGATCATTGGATTATTATGGCAGCTGTTACCTTTTGGGCTGAATATCGCAGGCAACACACCACAGAAGCAATTTGTGAAAACGCATAGCATGTTCATGGAACAGACCCCCATCAAGCAGTGCTCCTTTCCCAGATGGTATTATCCACCTGAGTTAGGTCATTCATTAGTAACCAAGTTGTAGATTATTGCAAGGGCAATCGTGCAATCCTGCCAACTGTGCCAATTGTTTTGTGCTGGTCTCTGCCTATCAATAAGCAATGTTGTGGTTGGATCAGGCCTCATGGTTCTTATGATTGCAGGATGCCCTTCAGCAATAACCTTCGGAAACTTTGAAAAAATAAAGGTGTATTGCTTACAAGACCTGGAAATTACACAGCACACCTAAGGCCACACAGTGAGGTCTCAGATAGAAAGAGAGAGCACATGCAGGCCTGGGGTTCTGCTTTTATTGGGGTGGAGGGTAGGGGCCTAAGGTTTTGCAGGCTAACTCTTCATTGGTGAATTGGAAATGTAAGAGTGAGAATTGGAAGCACAGGAAGAGAAAAAACAAAAGTGACCCAAATGGTCAGTTATAAAAATCAGCCAAAATCTCTAAAACAAAGGAGCTTCAGTAGGTGGAGACAGCCTGGCTCTTTATCTGGGTCTGTGGCTGGCAATGTGTTTATCTGAAATAGCAGTCTTTGAAAGGGATGTCTCTATGAAGTGGATGCCCAGGCAATCAAAGCTTAAGTCAGGCACTTGCACTACAAAAAAGGAAAAAAAAATTTTATCAGGGTTTATACTACAATGTGTTAAGGTGTTTTACTATTTTTTTCTTTTTCATTCCCATTCCCTTCTCAGCTTGTTTGTGTCTAACACATCACATTTTTCACATTTATTGACTGCAATATTTCATTTTGGAAGCAATAGACAGCTTTAGCAAATGGCTACATTTGTGATGAAGAAACAAGTAAAAATTTTAGCGTCAAAAATAAGATATAATTTTATAGCCTTTATTGAGAAATTTGAGACACTGTTTTAAGCATGCTAATTTCTTGTGTATCGTTTTTTGTAAGATTGATTGCCTCAAGTGTAAACCATCAGTATTTTCCTATGGGATTACCATATATTTTTACTATAATATTTATTCAAACAAGGGAAATTTATAATACAACACATGTGATTTAAACACATACAGTTAAATTTGATTTAAACAAGAAGTTTGAGTACATATCATGTAACTTGATATATTCATTATTCATGTTCACTAGCACTATAGTATTTTCAAAGGTTTGATGTAAATGTAGTGGTCAAGTTGAAAGCGAAGTACTTGGATTTTTTTCAACAATTTAAATTTATTTTTAATACCATTTAGAGATAAATAATGATTTTTCATTGAGGTGAATGGGAATCAATGTTTACTATGGTGTTAGTTAATACCATTTTAAACAAGTCAAAAAAATTAATGCCATAAAGGTATATCTCAACAAAAGTAATTCATGCTTCACCTATCCCTGTGGTTCGTCTGATTGAAGGTAATTGTATGAAAAGCAAATTGAATAGCTAATTTGATTTTTAAGTTTTGTAAACTTTGAATTTTATTTGCAATGTTATTTAGAGATAAGAAATCACATGCCCTTTTTTTATAAAGGGAATTAAAATTCCATTTATAAATATAAATGCTTAAAGTTTACAATTATTTTAAAAATTAGTATTGATTTACTGAGACTTAGTAACTTTTCTCAAAAGTTTCTTTGTAATATCACTTAAAAATTTTAACAATATATTGACTCTACAAAATAAATATCTGAACCAAAGTTATTATGGACTCATCTTTTCCTGCTGACCCAAATTGAAACAAATAAATAATGGGAATATTTTGGATAGCATCAAATATTTTTTTAAAAATGTATCAGATAAGTTCAACATAACCGTTAATAACATGTTAAAATAATAATATGTGGTTTGTTTGAAAATGTGAAAGAAAAACTCTGTGACAACAGGGCATTTCCAGTTGTCATTGCAATATTTTTATATTTTATTTTCTTTTTGCTTATTTTGTCGTAGCCTCTTTACTTTTATAATACTATGTTTGAATTAATTCATAATTCAGTTTTTTCTTGACTCTCTGCAACACTCATCCCATTCCAGCACTTGCCTCTTCATAATTTTAGTCTAACAAATTTCACTGTAATAATCTAAGCCTGGTTATCTCCATTATATCATATCAAACGTCTGGAAAAGCCTGGAAAATTCAACTGTCAAACACTTCCTAACACTTTCAAATTTCTGCTACATACCATGAGGTGCTTTGTATACATTACTGAATGCTGAGTTCCTGTTGATGTTAGCATCATGTATTATCTTAATTTTACTAGATATTTGTATGTTTCTAATTATTTCTTGTTTATTTTGGTTTTCCGTAAGATGTTATGGAAAAAACCAAATGAATTTTTGGCCAGCCCAATATTTTTTAACAGTGTTATTGACATAGAATTTAAACATAAAATATTCATATTTAAAAGGTATAATTTGAAAATTTGACATATACATATATATATGTATATATGTATATATATAAAACCATGGAATCGTAACCACAATCAAGATAATGGACATGTACCATCTACATCTATCATCCCCCTGAATTTCTTCATGTCCCTTTATAATCCCTCTCTCCTCCGCTCTTTTCCCAACACCCATCTCAGTCCCCACATAACCACCAATATGTGTTCTGTCACTATAGATTGGGTTCTTTAATTTTATAAATGGCATCATACAATATGTATTTCTTTTTGTCTGGCTTTTTTTACCCAGTATAATTATTATGCTATTTATCAATGTTTTTGTGTGTATCAATAGTTCAGCTGTTTTTATTGCTGAGTTCAATTCCATTGTATGGATGTACCACAATTTCTTTATTCATTCACCTGTTGGTTGACATCTGGGTTATTTACAGTTTGGGGCTATTGCAAAGTTGCTATGAATAGTCACACATAAGTGTTTATATGGACATATACTTTCTTTTTCTTAAGTAAATACCTAAGAGTGGAATAGCTGGTACATGTGGTGCTTTATTAAAAACTTTTCTTAGAAACTTCCAAACTGATTTCTAAAATTACTGTACAATTTACATTCGCACAATCAGTGTATGAGAATTCCAGTTGCTCTACATCCTTGCAAAGTGAGTGTGGTCAGTATTTTTAAATTGTAGCCTAACAGATGTGTAATAGTATCTCCTGGTTTTAATTTGCATTTTCCCTAATGTCTAGTGATAATTAAGCATTAACATCAACAAAGATTTTTCTGTGCTTATTTGCAATCTGTATACCTTCTTTGATAAAATGTATGTATCAATCTTTCAGCCATTTTAATTTTTTTCCTTATTATTGAGTTTTGAAAAATTGTTTTACATTGTGGATATAAGTCCTTTATAAGATATGATTGGCTAATACTTTTATTCTTCTTCTTGCCTGACTGTACTCTAGCACCCCTACAACAATGTTGAATACAAGTGGTGAGAGTGGAAATCCTTGTATTTTTCCTGTACTTAGTGGGGAACATTTAATTTTTCACTCTTAAGTATAATATTAGCCATAGGTTTTTTGAAGAAGTATGTATGTATGCGGTAGAGAGAGTTACCCTCTTTTTCCCCTTTCCTTAGAGTTTTTATCCTGAATGTATGTTGGATGCTATCATTTTTTTTTTTGCACCTAATGAGATTATTACATGGTTTTCCTCTTTTAGTTTGCTAATATGGTAGATCACATGACTAGTTTTTGGATGTTAAACTAATCTTACATTCCTGGGATAAACTCTACTGAGTCATAATGCATTACTGTACTCTTTTTCTATATTGTTGAATTTGTTTGCAAAATTTTTGTTTAGGTTTTTTTACATACATATCCAGGAAGAATATTCACCTGTAGTTTTCATTTCTTATTATGTGATTGTCTGATTTTCTATATTCTTAATGAGTTTTTCTTTCCTTGTTCTATCAATTATTTGCAGAATAGTATATAAATTTCTATAGTCTGTAATTTTAGATATGTTTCTTTCTCCTTACAGTTCTATCATATTGTGATTCATATATTTAGGAACTTTGTTGTTAGGTACTTAGCAGTGTAGGATTGCTATGCCCTCTCAATGAATTGGAGCCTTTATCATTATGAAATGACATTTTTAATTCCTGGTGATATTCTTTATTCTGAAATATACTTTTCTGATATAAATAGCCACTCCAGACTTCTTTTTATTAGTGTTATTATGGTATATATTTTTCTATCCTTTTACTTTTAATATATTTGTGACTTTATAGTTGAAGTTCCTTTCTGGTAAGCAGCACATATTTGAGTCTTCATTTTTTTCTTCAATCTGAAAATAGATCTTTACTAAGTGATTTATTCAGACCATTTATGATGACTGTATTTATTGCTATTGTTATAGTTAAATAAATCATCTTGCCACTTGCTTTTTATTGGAGCCATGTGATCTTTATTTCTTTTTCATCTTTTTTTGTTTTTTAAATTATTTTAAAGCTTTATTGTTTTATTTTGTCTCCTTTGAAGTCTTATTAAGCATAACCATTCATTTCGATATTTTAGTGGTTGTTTTAGGGGTTAGAGCATTCACTTTTAACTTCTCATAGTCTAGCATATATATAGTATATAAGGTGTAAATCTAGGTTTTTTTTTTTTTTTCACATAAGTAAGTAATTGTTCCAGCATTATCTTTACCCACTGGCATTTTTCTCTTAAAGGTATTTTATTCTCATTGTGTGAAAGACATAAAAGATTCCCATCCTTTTACAGCACTTTTAATATATTTTTGAGTTTATATGTGAAGTGTGTTTCTTATAAATGGCATACAGTTGGGTCTTGCTTGCTTTATCCAATCTGAGAGTCTCTACCTTTTTATTGGGCTGTTTACTCTCACGTTTAATGTAATTATTTGTATGGCAGAGTTTAAGTCTACCAGCTTTCTATTTATTTTATATTTGTCTTACATGTTATTTTTCTTTTTTTCTTCTCCTTTCCTCTTTGTTTTTACTATAATGTGGAGTATTTTCAATATGCATCTTATTTCCTCTGTTGTTATGACTAAATAAGATGAGTCTGTTTAGTTTCTTAGGAAATAGAGTTCAAGCATCTCAACCCATTACTTTGCAAGACTTAGATTCAGTTATAGTCACCAATTTCATGGTACGGTTATAGGCTCTGCTTTTTAACCTTATCAGCATGCTCATTTTGTCCTAAGTCTCAGAGTTAGCAAATTACTCAAAAGGAAAATTTGCCCATTATATCAGACCCTTCCTGTATTGTTGTCCCTGAAATTCCATTTTTTCTCTCAAAGCATGCTGGAGTGTCACAGACTCTAGACTGCAGCTTTTTATGCCCCATTCAGGAAATCAGAAAACAACCTGGGGGAAAAAAAGTGGCCAAAATAGGCATCAACTTAACGCAGTCCGTTGTCTCAAGGTTCTTGCCTCCTCAAATCCTGCCTCTCTTGGATGCTTTCCAATGCTATAAAAGGCTAAATTTTTTATATTTTATTCAGGGTTTTTTATATAGTCTCAGTGGGAGGCTTATTCTGATATCAGCAACTATATCACTTCAGAGTAAGAAAGTCCCCCCTTCTTTCTATTTTGTGTTTATTATTACATTGATATGTAGCTGAAAAGATTTCCTTATGTATCCAATAATTCATTTATTTCTTTGATCATCCATTTATTCAGCAAATATAGATTAGGCACTGTGTTTATTACTGTAAGAACTGTTTGTACTAGAATAACAGTAGCTCATAAATACTTCTTATTGAATACAAACTTCTGTGTTCATATCATCTGTTATTTATTAAATGCTTAAGCACTTAAGCACATGAGAGATACACACATGTTCACAGACATATTTATCACTTTATTGAGCTTTTTCAATAATATTATTATCCTCTGAATTATAAGTAAATTGAAGCTTGATGTTCACATATTTAATAATGTATCTGGATTTTGGACCCAACTGCATGTACCTTCACATAGGATACACCTTTAGTAGATTTTAAGATAATAACACTAGCGAAAAGAACTATGGTTCCAGAGATTATCATAATACCTGGTATAAAATAGGCTCCTGCTTATGCAGAAACTGAATCTAAAATCTTAACGTTATTTTATACAACATTCTTACAACTTAAACAATTGGCTACTTCATGCTCATCGTTTTGCCTGAAAACCTCTTACCTTCCTTTCCACTATGCACACACAGTATTTAAATACAATACATTATAATTATTGGAGCTAAATTCAAACCACTCAAAAATATCCTACAATGCTTATAGAAAGAGTTCCTCAGGTTCATTCCATTTGTCCCCTGTGATACTTTTATGCTAAAATTTATGACCCAGGTTTATTTATCCTCCTGTGCCTTAGGAATTTGTTTTAAACCAATCTGAAGTTACTAGGCTAACAAATCATGCTTTGCCTATAGTGAAGTCTAGAAAAGGAGTCTATCTGTATTTCCGATCACATCTAGATTAATTAGAGGTAAATATTTTGGTTATATTTGGTTTCCCTAAGGTTCATGTAACTATGACACCTGTACAAATCTATGGCATTGACATTATTAACTTAAATATCCTGTTGCCAAAAATTATGTGAACATATCACCCTTTCTGCTCTTTTTATTAGATAATATAGCTCATAATTTTACTACTACAGATTTCTACTGGGAGTTTTATCATTATGTAATTATTTGCCTCTTGAAACTGTTGAATTATTTACCTGATTTTTATCAGAGAGGAATCTCCAACATCTAAAGCCCTAGTTTTAAAAATTTTCCTTTTGTATAATTTACAACTGTATTTTAATACTTTTATGTTTTAATAAAGAATGTATATTGTTATAAGCATAATTGATGTTTTTGGTTATCTATATTGAAGGAATGGCATTAGGACCTAATTAGTCCAATACAACATCACCTCTGTCTGTTGACAGAGAACTGAATTTTTGGCAGAGCCTCAAAGAGCAGCTAATGAGCCTCCAAAGAGAATGGACTTTTTTTGCATTTTAGCTAATACAGAGTATGAAAGACCTGATCTGAAGATTTGCAAAGTTCATCAAAACCTTCAAGGATGTATCTGCTTTATTTGGTTATAGCAAGATTTCACTACAGTAAGAGAGCATGGGACACGGCTGGTCTCCAGCCACTGCTTTGTATTACTTCATTGGAGTGGAATGTTTGTTACACCAAGCTTCATTAAAATTAAATTCTACCTTCACTCTATTTACCATGAAAATTAATATTTTTTATAGGCCAAATCTTATGATTCTGCACGGTACAGAGTAAGAATAAATAAAATGGAATATGTTAAGAAATATGTAATTTAATAGAGCAAAGGAAAGGATTTGGAAAAAATTTTTGAAAGAACTATTTAAAGGACAGTCAGCACTTACATCTGAGTAATATCCAAGGTGTGATGATCAAAATTCTTGATGCTGAGTCCCATAATTAGTCAATCTGGTTACGTAGTAGCCTCAAGATCAAATTGGGGAAGAAGCAACTGACCTTAAACACAATTTATTAAAAAACAAAACCAAAAGCAAGACAAAACAGAAATAAGAGCTAAAAAAGAAGCAAGTTTATATAGTAATAGTGAAGTAAACACAGTATACATATTGCCAAGTATTAATTTAAAATCTGAGACTTAGAAAAAGAGGGGCAAATGGTAAAAGATAAAGACAATGGAAGTAGAGACAAAGTATGAAATAATTTCGAATTTTTTCTCAGCATAACTGGCTTTAGACTTATAGTCATTCAATTTTCACTGCAAACTAAAGAATAACAATAAAATAATGGCTTAAACAATTCAGACATTTATTACATAACTTAGCAAGAAGGTGGACCATTTCACAGCACAGTGACTTAATGATGTCATTAAGGATGCAGATTTTTTAATCATTTTGTTCTGTTATCCTCAGTATAATATTCACATGTTATTTTCTATGGATCTAAGCATTAATTAACATGCAGTAATATACCAACAAGAAGGGAAGATGAGTTAAAAAGAAAAATAACCTGTATTCTTTCTCTGCTCTCCTTCCTGTAAGGGAATAAATTTTTCTCTTAAAAACACCTAGCAAAAATCCCCTTGAGGATTGATGATTAGGACACGACCGTTGTCCATCAAGAGACATATCAGTGGCACCAATGACGGAGTTTCCATGGTTGGCTTATATCTGTGAATTTAAAAGTATCCCACAGTAAGAAAATTATTTGTAAATAAAAAATTTTATGCACAATTTATATTTATAATAAAAACAGAAATTCTATGACCTGTATTTACCATATATTTTAAAAAAGCATTTTGATATTTTCCTTACTATTTCAATTGGTTTTGACCCACCAAATTAATTTTATGACTCACAATTGGTTCATATTCCATAGCTAAGAAAATGCTGACTTATGTATATCGTAATTTATTTCCTGAGGCTGGTAGACTCTACACAGGTTTCTGTGAACCAGAAAGGTGAACAAATGGTTATCAGGCATGTATTCAACAATATCCCCCTACTAAAGTCACAATCTGGTAAAATGGCTTGTCTTTGGCTTCTCTCTTCTTTCCTTTTGGTAACTCTCCCCTACCACCTGCTTCCATCCTACGACCAATCACAGCCCCAATATGACTGCCATTTAGATTGTGCTCTACTATGAAGTTCAAAGATTCTCTGAAATTACCAACATTCTCCATTCCTGACGGGAAACCACATGCATTAGCTCAGTTTAAGTATGGAAACAAATTTTTTATTAATTCATGCAATGTGTGAAGGATTATTAGACCATTATATCCCAGCATTTTAAAAATAAGATGATTTCTAGCCATTTCTAGCCAAACAAATATCCATTTGGTGTCAAGTAATAGAACCAACTAGAGCAAAAACAAAAATCAAACAGTGTAAGGAAAATGCTTAGTTACAGAAGTGTCTATCATTAAGCAAGTGAGCTTTTTCTGGACTTCTCAGCTTGGGGGTGTCTGCCTTCTGGGTCATTCTTGATTTTCACAGGTATAATTCTTCCTTCTCTGGACACACTAAGGGCATTTTACTCCAAATGTGTGGAATACAGAAAAACAGAATGACCTTATTGTTAACTTTAAAAACAATATGGCTATAAATGTCAAGTACTGCAGATAGCCCAGGATAAGGCAGTAACATTTTACCATCAAGGTCAAAGGATTACCCTACCTACAGAAACTATTCAGCTTCATTTCTTTTTTCTTGATGCTAGATTTTGCGGGTAAAGATGAGCAAATGTTGTGATCCCTGATTGGGAGTTACAGGAGAGGGAGAGGCAGATAAGCAAAGAATGTAATAAGCAAACTAAGTTATAAAGCCCAGTCCATTTCTAATTTAAGACAGAATTATTTCTCAGAGAGTCTTCCTATTTGTACACTCACTGAGTTCTAGATTTTCAAAGCCATTTTATATAAATACCTGTTTTCATGTAAAGATAGTATTTGTGAAAATTATTGATTAAATGTATAAATATATGCTTTTATATCTTTGTAATATATTTAAGAAGAGTCATGAGTAAATTAAAGAATATATATATATGTATAAAGTCAAGCTCCATTTTAAAAATAATTAATATTCATGTTCTATTCCTACTCAGGTACCATTTTATAGAAAATTTTTTAAGTAGGTCTTCTTTTTTAGACATTTTTTATGTAATTATATTCTTGTTTGTTCAATTATGCTTTTTTTTTTTTTTTTTTTTGTCACTTTCTAGTTTTCCTGAAAAATCAAGCCTGAAAATTTTTAGGTACAAAACACTTTAGTTTAAATTTTGTAACAAGCAAACTATGTTTTGAAATTATGCAATTTTCAACATTAAAACATAGAGACATGCACATTTTTAAAAATTACTTTTTAAGAAAAATGGAAGAATGCAATTATTCCTAAAACACAGTAAGATATTTTCCTATGGCATAACCTAAAACTTTGTTCATTTTCTTCCTAAAGAGAAGAAAAAGAAAGCAGTAATACTTGACCACTTTGCTTATTTGGATTCTAAAAATTTTCCAGTTCTACAATTTTTGGATGGCTCAATAATACTTTTAAATATAAAGAAGCCATGAAGAAGGACTAGGAGTAGGATGGTTATATAATTCATTTTCCAAACTAGAAAACTTCTTGAGAGTAAAAAGGAATAATATTAATAATATTAATAATTATATGACAGTGATAAATGTTTTCATAATACTTGGAAGTCAAATGCACAAAATGATTGGCATCTCGATTTCTTCATTCTTCTTTCCTTTCCCATGTTTCTAAGTTGGTATGATTGTTAATTTAGAAAATTAACAAGAAGGAATTATTCTAAGGCACAATGATTTTACATAAGACATTATCTTCAGCCCTGTGTCAAAATCATCCCCAACATCTTGCAGAGTCTGTTCTTATACTCAAAATATTTTAAGCTAATAGAACCCAACTTTCTGTCTTAGCAAAATACAAAATAGGAAATATATAAAGCATACAGTCCAGGAAAATAGGAGCCATAAAGTCAATCTACCTATGTGGGATGTTGTAGAAGCAATTCTCAGGTTCTTTTGCATAGAACAGTTTCTTTATTTATGAAAAAACAAGGTTCTTTATTATTATTCTGGCCTAACTGCCTGCTTATTACGTGCTTGTTTTTTGCCAAGTATTTTACATGCATCGCTTCATTTTTCTTTTGTAAAACCTATGAGGTAGACGTTATTATTTTATTGTGCTCATGAAAAAAACTGAGATGAAACTCAGACTCTTCATTATGATGCTCCAGTGTCTCACACTGCTTCAAGCTGTATTATATGCTTCCCTAACTAAGCCACTAAAGCAGTGGAATAAATGAAAAATAGTTATAAATCTCCCTTCCATGGGGGCTTAATAGAGCACTTGCCTCCAAACATCTGTGAGAACATTGTATCAAACAACCCAAAAACCTGTTTTCAAGCAGAGATGATAAAGGAAATAAGGCACTTTGGATGATATGGGCAAAACTCACTCATTCAGATAGCAAATATTATAGTTTTTGAGCAGCTACCAATTATGAGACACTGCAGTAAATAAGAAGGAAGAAATCAGGTTCATAGCTTCCAGGAACCAACATAAAGCATCAAGATAAGATAGGTAAAAATATCTCTACCACATGGTATTATTAGATTAGGAGCCCAGCTGTAATGTGTTTCCATGGATGGAGAATGATAGAGAAGAAGGGTTTTCCAAGTAAGGGAACTGACCACAGGATGAAATGCCCACTTTGTCTTCAGGAAAAAGCAAGTTGCTTTTGTTAGAGAGGGAATACACAGATAGGGACACACACAAGACACAGACACATATGCATATGTATGCACTTGTACATTTACATATACACATGTATATACTCAGGTACTCATATTGGGTTGGCAAAAAGTTAATTCATTCCGTAGCATCTTACGGGAAACCCGAACAAACTTTTGGCCAACCCAATTATATATGTTCATGCATACATATGCACACATACATCCTAAACAGCTATGGAAAATAAACAGAGCAATGAAGTGACTTTCTTTTTATTATCAGACATAGAGAACGGATGTGTGGACACAGGAGGGGAAGGGGAGGGTGGGATGAATGGGGAGATTAGGTTTGACATAAATACACTACTATGTGTAAAACAGATAGCTAGTGGGAACCTGTGCTGTAGCACAGAGAGCTCAGCTCGGTGCTCTGTGGTGACCTAGATGGGTGGGATGGGGGGGTGGGAGGGAGGCCCAGGAGGGAGGGGATATATGTATACATATAGCTGATTCACTTCGTTGTACAGCAGAAACTAACACAACATTGTAAAGCAATTATACTCCAATAAAAAATAATAAAAAACAAAAAAAATCTATATAGTATTTCTAATTCTAAAAGTCATTTTGAATCTGAAATATAGGAACTTCTTTTGGCCCCAGTATACTTAATCATCAAACTTCCATCATAAAGAAATCCTATGTATGTTATCTGTGTAAAAGGAAACATAAAATCCGCTTGAAGCTTTTCCCAGTATTTCTTAGGAAACTGTTATATTTGCCACTACATTTTCAGGACATTTTGCAAAGAATAATAAAGTTGTAAATGATAAGCTTCAGGCTAATATATTTGCCCTTTGGAAATAATGAAGGACTCATTCAGGAAGCTTTATCTAAGGGGAATATGTTTTTCACAAAATGACATTTTATAGCTGAAACTCAAAAAGGGAGATGGGACAAGGCGGGTAAATGTGTGTGTTACTTTATTTAAAATGACATTTAGAAGCAGAGTAAGTAAGAAGAAAGGGATCTGGTTTCAGATATACTCAGTATTGGAAAATAAAACAAACATTGTGCATCTGTTTTTCTTAAACTTGACGTTTCTTGTTAGAGCTTTAAGATCCGCCTCACTGGAATGAAAAAGACTACAAATTCATTATTACATTCCTTTATATTTTTCTAGCCCTTTACATTCTATGGACAACCATTTGTTATTATCTTTAACGGTTTTTAACAATCCTTAATACATTGGAAAAAATTATACTTATTGAATATTTTTGCTTTAAAAATTTCAACGTACATACTTTATTCATAACGTGCAAAGCTAAATATTATTTTTAAATAATAAGGAAGACTAAAGTTTCTTTTCTTTTCAGGTTATTTTATTTGACTGTCAAAAGCTTTAAAATTTAATTCATTAACCAGTTACTTTTTTGAGATTTGGAGGAATATTTTTGCTTGAGTACATTTTTTTCAAAGGGATACTGCAACATGTGGCATAAAAATGTTAGTATCTAGAAAATTAAAATCACATAAAAACTGTGGCAAATGTTTTGATAATACTTGGAAGTCAAATGCATAAAATGATTGGCGTCTTGATTTTTCATACCTCTTTTCTTTCCTATGTTTTCTAAGTTGGTAGGATTGTTAATTTAGGAAATTAATTGAAAAGAATTATTCTAAGGCACAATGATTTTACAGACGATATTATTTTCAGCCCATGTCAATAACATCATCCCCCGCATCTGGTAGAGTCTGTTTTTTTACTCAAAATATATTAAGCTAACAGAACCCAACTTTCTGTGTTTCTAAAATATGGTCAATATATTTTATATACTACATATTCACTATTTTCACAATTATGTACTTAACATATTCACTAATAATGTACTCTAACCATGATAGAATGATTAGAAAAAATTTAAATTAAAAAAATGATGTAAAATGTTTTATCACACATGGATTGAACTTACAAAACAGTGGATTAATAAAAGTTTCAATGATCCAGCCAGTATAATTTTTCAAATACTAAAAATAAGTTTAGTAACAATTTTTTTCTAGTAGAATTCTGTGAAATTTTTAAAATTTATATTCCCTATTTTCTTCTTTTATTAATTTGTGGCATGATTGTTTGATATTTTAGACAACACTTGTATATTCTTAGTGTACTGCCTAGGAATATTATTGAAATTATTCAGCCCCAAATATAGCTACTTATATTGGTTAATTTTAAATGTTGTATATTAATTTATTATTAAACATCATAACAGTCAATTTTATTGACACTAGATGACGTATTGTGGGCTTCTGAATGCCTAAATAGACAAAAACATTACATAAATATTTAAAAGCACAGAAAGGTGTAATGAAAATAAAAAATTCTATGCAACAAAGACCAATCACTTACTAGGTTTATCTTTTTCATATCAATTGAGCATATACGTATATATGCTTGTATATATCTATGTATCATTTTTTGAATGATTTTAGAATAAATTGCAGATGTGCATACCACATTATTCTAAGCACTCAGTATATGTTGTCTAACAATAATAACATTTCCGTACATAACCCTAGTACAATTATCAAAATCAGATTATTTAACCTAATTTAATCTAAATATAATTAACAAATGTAAATATATTTATTAATTTATAAAATTTAATCTACTACAGTTGTTTGGTTCACAGACCATATACACTTTTCCAATTTTCGCAATAATGCGCTTTATGTATAAGATAATTATCGGTCTTGATTCATGGTCCACCCGGGATCACACATTATATTTAGTTTTCATGTCTCTATAGCCTCTTTAAATTAAGAACAGTTTGTCAATCATTGTCTTTCATGAATTTGGCATTTTGGAATAGTGAAGACCAGTTATTTTGTAGAGTGTTCCTCACTTTGGATTTGTTTGTTATTTCATTATGTTTAGGAATACCACAGGAATGATATTGTGCCCCTCTCTTTCCCAAATAAAGGCCTACTTCTCACATAAAAGATAAGGCAAATCTGAGTTAATCCAGGGACTCACATGATCATAGATAGGAAAAAGGGCAGTCACAGGAGACTCCTCAGTTTTTTGACTCTGCCCTGAACCTGGTCTTTTTATGTTTATGTTCTCCGGCACAGATAGAAGTAGTCTGATTATTGTAATATTTTTATTTTTACCATGATGATCTATTGTAGCAGACCCTCAGTCTGTCAAAAACTCATCTTCAATAGGTATTTTATTTCAGCACCACAAGCTAGAGTAACTTTTTTGCCATAATGGACAATAAAAATGCCAGTCTCCATCTTCTAATGTTCATGAGGACATCGGTGTCTTCAAACTCAGCCAGAGGATGACCAGTCTCAGACTTCCCTGCACCTCAGTGCTTGTTGCCTGTGACCACTTCTGGTATCAAATTGTATAGCAGGGTAAGGGGAGCAGAAGACACAAACTCTTAAAGTAGCTTTTAGGAATGTCTCCCAAAGACAGAAGTCACAAAAGCAGGACACCAAATTGTCACTGCCTTATCTGTAATTCAGAGAATGGTTGCATTGCTGTGACTTTAATCAGGGATCATAATATCAGAAGCCTATCATATTTGGGAAGCTGTGTATGCTCCAGAAATGTGTAACATCAACAGAATGGATGCTGCATGTCTTCCTTCTTGACATCCTTAGTTTAGTGACTGGTACTTTGCTAATGTTAACACAGAAAAACAATGGCTTCTGTGATCCTGCGTGTCTGTGGAAACCATAGAACCAGCAGAAGTTTGAACTCCACCCTACTCCCACCTTCATGGTCCCACACAAATATATCGGGTTGGCCAAATCAAAATTTTATGTGCAACCAAATCGCAAGGGAGCCTAGAGAATGCACATTTTAGCTTTTCAGTCTCTATAGTGCAAGGAGGCATACAGTCCGAGGAATACTGATCCACAGTCTCCACTGCAGGGGCTGTTGCAGAGTCCTCAAAGCTTCATCTCTTGGCTTCTTCAACCACAGTTTGCTTAACACAGACTGTGTTCTCTGCCCCTTCCTGCCAGTAACTTTTTGAATCCCCTCTATTGCACTCTCTTGCTTCTTCTGGGTCACCTCTTTGCTTGAGTCATGATGTCATTCCAGAAAATCCTTTAGGGCCATTTCTTTTTAACAGACAACTCTAAGCTGGTTACCTTCTCTGGGACCATGTATAGTACACAGGAAACATCTAATGTTGTTATGATTTAGGAGGAAATACAGCCAATTTCCAGTGTAGCCTTCACTTTTGTTGCTCCTTAACCAGACAAGCATTATTAGTAGACCAGTCTGCATGCCTTTCTCTTCCTATGGGATGTTATCTATCCTAGGAATGTCCTTATGCAATTACACTTCTGTGGGGCCCTATCCAATGGCTACAGAAAAAGCATCTGGCTATACTCATGAATATAGCTCAAGATGTGGTTCCTAGTATGCATTCTATTATCTCTTTTAATATTCAAAGAATTAGATGTTTTCCTCATTTACACTAAAGAAAAAAGCAAGTGATCAAATAATAAGCAATTCAACAAAAGTCTGAGTATTTTTGGTTATACTCCACTATCTTCAGAGCATTCAGAAATTATTCTAAAGTTTCAACAAATTCCCAATCCGTGTTTTCATATTAATGCACAAAATCTGTAATTTAGTATTATGATTTTTATATTTTTAATTCATAGTATTCATTTTTCTCTAATTTAAAAGTGAAGTAGATACTAGAATAGTTTTTCTCTTCGAGATGTGTGCATTTTCTCAAATGTATGTAATCTATAATTTTGCTAAAAATATTTAACATATGTTGTCAGCCTGAGTAAAGAAAATTTTTTTCTCTCACATTTATTTATTTCTTCCAGTTTTATTGTGATTGTAATTGACATACAGCACTGTATAAATTTAAGGTGTACAGCATAAAGATGTGACTTACATACATCATGAAGTGATGACCATAAGTATAGTGAACAGCCATCTCCTCATATAGATACAAAATTAAAGAAAAAGAAAAAAATATGTTTTCCTTGTGATGAGAACTCAGGATTTACTCTCTTAACAACTTTCATATATAACATACAGCAGTGTTAATTATATTTATCATGTTGTGTACATTACATCCCTAGTACTTATAACTGGGAGTTTGTACCTTTTGGCTGCCTTCATCCGATTTCCTTTCCCCCATCCCAACCCCAGCTCTGGTAACCACAAATCTGATCTCTTTTTCTATGAGTTTGTTGGTTTGTTTGCTTGTTTGTTTGTTTTTAAGTATAATTAACCTACAACACTGTGTTAGTTCCTGTTACACAACATAGTGATTTGATATTTCTACACCCTTCAAAATGATCATCACGAGAAGTCTCGTTACCGTCTGTCACCATATAAAGATTACATAATTGTTAACTATTTTCCCTACATTGTACATTTAATACCCATGAGTCATTTATTTTGCAACTGTTAGTTTGTACCTCTTAATCTCCCTCACTTATTTCTCTTCTCCCCTCAACCCCCTGAATGGAGGAAAATATTTTTTTGTGAGTACTTTGAAAAATGAAAAGAGTCTGCTATCTATCCTCTATATATTTTAAAAAATTCTCTGTAAATGAAATGGTTTTTCCTGCATAATATTTTCAAAAATTCCTATTCAACGTGTCTATTTTCTACAGCTGTTATTATTGTTTTGTTTGTTTGTTGTCTGATGATTATCCTTAGAATATTTTCCACTTAAATTTAAGCCATTTCTTTTCACATATTCCCTGAACTAGTGTAACTGTCCATTTCTCTGCATCCTGTTTACTATACTGAGGGTTATGCAAACCCTGACAGGATTAGTAGTTTCACAGAAGTGAAGGATTAGTAATAGGATTTGGATATTTTCTCAGTCTTTGCATTTTCTTTACCTGCCAGCCATGTGTACTAAAAGCTTCCACAGTTTACCTCAGCACACATTGCCAGTGCCTGAAACACTGAGCACTGCTTAACGGTACTTTAGGTGTTACCTTCCCTTTAATGTAAGATGGGATTTGGAACTAGACTTCCTGTTCCACTCTGGGGTATCTGGTGGGATTCAATGAGAAATGAGTTACATCTAGTTTTCTCAGCTCCTGCGAGCACTGAGTTGCAGCTTGCCTACCTAACTCTTGGTTCAGCCAATTTGTTGACTAAATTGCTGGCATACAGTCCCTCTCCAGTTCTGTACGAGGATCTCACTCAGCTCTAGATTCAGGCATGGTCAGCTGAGGGTTCTGATCTCCTCACATCATCTCTGCCAGTACTTCTCAGGGTCAAACTCTGCTTCTGGAATCTTCTATCAAACACGTGTTGTCCAATTCCATATCATTCACGAATAATAAAGGTCTTTTACTCCATTTCCTAGGCAGCTTGACCATTTATTCTAGGTTTCATATTGAAAATCGTCTCAGTCTGTATTGATTTTATTTCCTTTTCCCGCTATTCATTATTTTCCTTTGGAATGTCCATGAAAATGTGTGAACATATTGGATTTTGATTCTCTAAGCTCCCTCTTTGTGTGTTTTCCATGTCTGTCCACACCTCAGGCATATGTGTTTCCTTCCTATCCCTCCCCTAGGGGCCAAATATTTTTAATTCACTCTCTTCTCAAGACTCACGGTGAAGAAGGATCCAATAAATTTATTTACACAATAAAAATGTAAGAGATTTGCATTCAAAGACAACAGAGCTTGGGCCAACGGAAAGAAGATATAAAAATATAATATGTAATTAACTGTGATTGATGGATTTGTCCTACAAACCACACCAAATGCCTTCTATTTTGTTGTAGTTTATGACCATCACTGAGCCTAGATAATGTTGCTTTTAGGGAATAATTAGCCTTTTATTCCTGGAGAATAATCTGATTTTACAAATCTTTAAAGGGAGAAGAAATGTCAACAAACATGAAAATTTATAGGATATTTCTTTGGTGTGCTTTTGACCTCTGTGATGAACCAAGAAGTCTGTTTTCTTTGTTTCAATATGTAGTTCGATTTAATAGGATCAGTTCCTTACAAGTCCAGAATCCTTGATTTAAATAGCTCTTTTGGTGATCGAGACACTTTACTGGTCTCCAATTACTAGTTGTCCAGTCCTCAGACTAAATCAGTTCTCTATTTTGATCCTTAATGATATCCACCAGTTTTTCCTGAAAAGAACTTGCAGGTGACAAAACTAATAACTCAAGGGAAAGGACAACTGTGACATATAACAAGGACAAAATAAATGGTTCAATTTTAGGCCAATATTGCTTTGCAGAATATGAAATGCCATACCTTTTGTAGTCCCAAAAGGCCAACATTTTTCAAAATCTCTCTGAAATGCTAAGGAATATTTGATGAGACTACAATCTTCATAAAATATATTTTTCTAGTAAGTAGGCTGTGGCCTCCCATTTAATACATATCTTTTCAAAGCCTAGAATTCAGGAGACTGAAATCTTCTTCTGCGTTCAACCTACTTATATTTTAAAGATATACTCCTTCTAAACATATAAATAAACATGTGTTTTCTTTCTCCCTAGGACTGCATTATACTCCACAAACTCCAAACCAATTAATCATCTCACTTCATTGATTGCTCTGAGTGTTCTCATTTTCATGAAAGCAAGAACCAAGTCTGAAAGATTTTTTAAGAACTTTGTACACAGTAAAGTAGTTACCAATATTACTACCAACATATAACAGAATCTTAACTATATCATCCTCACAATTTTTCTGTAAATCTACAACTGTTCTTAAAAACATTATATTTTGGTACTTTATTTTTTTAATAGAATGAAAGATTCTTTAAATTCTACAGTGCTTCACAATTTTCAGATGTTTCACAAACATGATTTCATATAATCTCATAATAACCCCCCTGTTTTTAATCTCCTACTCATTTCCCCTCCCCCCTCCCCTCTCCCCACTGTTAACCACTAGTTTGTTCTCTATATCTGTTAGTCTGCTTCTTTTTTGTTTTATTCACCAGTTTGTTGTATACTTTAGCTTCCACATATAAGTGATATCATACAGTATTTGTCTTTCTCTGTATGACTTACTTCAATTAATATGATAATCTCTAAGTCCATCCATGGTGCTGCAAATGGCATTATTTCATTCTTTTTATGCCCGAGTAATATCCCATTGTGTATATATATATATATTTTATATATATTTATATATATACCACATCTTTATCCATTCATCTATTGATGGACACTTAGCTTGCTTCCATACCTTGACTATTGTAAATAATGCTACTATGAACATTAGGATGAGTGTATCTTTTCAAATTAGTGATTTTGTTTTTTTCAGATATATAATCAGGAGTGAAATTGCTGGGTCATATGGTAGTTCTATTTTTAGATTTTTGAGAAATCTCCATATGGTTTTCCACAGTGGCTGTACCAATGTACGTACCCACCAACAGTATAGGATGGTTTCCTTTTTTCCACATTCTTCCCAACATTTGTTATTTGTGGTTTTTTTGATGATAACCATTCTGACAGGTATGAGGTGATATCTCACTGTGGTTTTGATTTGCATTTCCGTGATGATTAGTGATGTTGAGCATCTTTTCATGTGCCTGTTGGCCATGTGCTTTTCCTCTTTGGAAAAATGTCTATTCAGTTCTTCTGCCCATTTTTCAGTTTTTTTTTTTTTTTTGATGTTGAGATGTATGAGCTGTTCATATATGTTGGATATTAATCCCATATCAGTCATATCATTTTCAAATATCTTCTCCCATTCAGTAGGCTGTCTTTTCATTTTGTCGATGGTTTTCTCTGCTGTGCAAACAGCTTCTAAGTTTAATTAGGTCTGAAATAAACCCACACATTTATGGTCAATTAATCTATGACAAAGTAGGCAAGAATATACAGTGGAGAAAAGACAGTCTCTTCAATAAGTGGTGCTGGGAAAACTGGACAGCTACTTGTAAAAGAGTGAAATTAGAACATTCTCTACCACCGTACACAAAAATATACTCAAAAGGATTAAAGACCAAAATGTAAGACTGGATACTATGAAACTCTCAGAGGAAAACATAGGCAGAACACTCTTTGACATAAATCTCAGCAATATTTTTTTGGGCCTGTCTCCTAAAGCAAAGGAAACAAAAGCAAAAATAAACAAATAGAACCTAATTAAACTTAAAAAAAATTACTTAAAAATGTTCTATAACTTGTCTTGGTTGGTGCATCTAGACTGTAGCAGAGCCAGGATTTGAACCCAGGCATTCAGACCCCACATTCCACTTTACTGCCAAGTAATACTAACTGTGAAGAAAGTGATATATAAAAAAAAGTATGGGACTTCCCTGGTGGCACAGTGGTTAAGAATCCACCTGCCAATGCAGGGGACACAGGTTCGAGCCCTGTTCTGGGAAGATCCCACATGCTGTGGAGCAACTAAGCCCGTGAACCACAACTACTGAGCCTGCACTCTAGTGCCCGTGAACCACAACTACTGAGTCCACATGCCACAACTACTGAAGCCCACGCACCTAGAGCCCGTGATCCGCAACAAGAGAAGCCACCACAATGAGAAGCCCACCCACTGCAACAAAGGGTAGCCCCCACTCCCGCAACTAGAGAAAGCCTGCGCACAGCAATGAAGACCCAACTCAGCCAAAAAAAATAAAATAAAAAATAATAAAATAAATAAATTTATTTTAAAAAAGTATGTAAAGATAAATGTTTGAAAAACACTAGGTCACAAAGCTAAATTAGTTTCTTTATCAAATCAAAAGATCTCTAGGTATCTTCAGTGGGTTAATATCACTGTGACTACTCTAGAAAAGAATACCATTCAACCATGGAATCACTTTTCCTTCATGGACCTTTTGGTCTTGGAGCACATCCTGGGACTTATGTTCCATAAAACATACACTTTAGGGAACAATGACGTGCCATTTTCACATATCTGGGAGGTGCATAAAAGATCACTCTGAAAGAAACCCCAGGCATCACAGATAATATGTTAGTTTTAGTTTGTATACTTGTTTGTATTGTTCATTTTTAAACAGAGGAAAGAAGACATATTATGCCTAGAATATCGTACTTTTATCAACAGTCTCCACTTTATAGAAAAACTGAGGAGAGGAAAAACACAAAATAAAATATTACTTATTGTTCATAGCTGGTATATTTCTCTATTTAATTGAACTAATTTTAGAATAACGATATGTGTTTTTCTATAATTAATCTTAGTCTGTCATTCTGTTTTCCTTGGCACCACTTTGTTCTTTTTCCTCTGATTGTATTGCAAAGATCACAGTCCAAATGTGCTGTGAATTATAGAAGGGAGGGAAAAATCCTTATATCTCTTCCACTTCTGTATTTTAAAAACGCAAAGTGATTAAGCCATTTTAGTGGCTTATGAAGCATTGGATTGAGCATTTATTCTGACTATTATGCAGGACCTTTCTCTCCTCTGGTTCTTACTACTGAATGCTGGGACAAGATAGAAAACAGTTCATCTTACTTCTCCTCCTCTGAAAATATGAGATGAAATAGTCTATAAAAATGTAAACAAACTATGAATAAATGTCAGGGTATAAAATTAACACAAGAGATGAAGCTAACATCTTCCCTGAATGATTAATTAATATTCCAAGTCTTGAAATGTCCTAGCTTTCTATAATTAAAAATCTTTATGCTTAGCTCAGTAGATGATATATAGGACTTAATCAAATATGGACTTCTCTATAGCTGTCAAAATAAAACAATAGATATTCTACCCTTTTAAAGAAAAGAAATATGAAACTCATTCAGCATGCCATCCCAGAGTCGAAAACTGAAGTAATTACTGCTGTCTTCTCTAAATCTGACATGCGTACAATTATAACTATGTAGGTAATTTTTTACATGAAAGTCAAAGAGAAATCATGTTGCTAAAGCATAATACATATATTTTCAAATCACATATTTTATGTGATTCAGATACATTCTAAATTCTTTTTAACCATTTATCCAAATAAACGAATTGTCAGTTTTCCTAAACTTTTGATGCTAAATTATTTAGCTCACTTTGTTAAAGTGTTAGCAATGATGTTAGTGATTGATAAGTATTATATCAATTAATCAAGTTTTAAAAATTTTATAAATAAATACAATTTAATAAGGCTTATGATATTCCATACACACAAAAATGCATTATTGGTCATGTTAATTAGTAAGAATATATAAATATACCAATTAAAATGTATTGACCCTACAGGAAAAGATAAACAAACTCTGAATCATACTGATAAAAAGGAATTAAAGAAACAACTCTATAGGCACAATTTAAATATAACTCAATTTATTAACTTTTATTTTTATATTTACTTTATATTTATTAACTTTCTAATAGTATTCTAACAGAATTTTTCTGCAATGACTTTATTAAATAATGAAACTAAAGACTTATGATATGGATGGTAATAATAATGACTTTCCTTCTGAGTTCCTTTTATGCCCTAAGGATCATCACTGACTTATGTTAACTCACCTAATAATCCTAAGTCATATGAGCTAGATGTTATTATCTCAATTGTACAGATCTGAAGATACAGATTTTTAAAAGTTCATTAATCTTCTCCACTATCCTATCATTATGAAGTGGTAATGCTAGTATTCAGGAACAAATATTTGAATATAAAGATTATGTGCTTTCATTTACCACATTCCTATTTTTAATTTAATTTAAAATACAATTGATTAATTTTAATATATAAATTAAAATTTTAATTTGCAACTTATGAAAAGTTTATGCATACTTTATCCCTTTTTATCCTATCAAAACCCCTATGAAATAGTATTCTTTTATTCTCATCTTATGGATAAAGAAATTCAAGTTTCACAAAGTTACTGAATTTGTCCAAGTTCACAAAATTGATCAAGTAGCTGTATCCCTGCTTCTCTGTCACCAGTGTCATGCCTTTTCAACTGCTGCCTCCCTTTCTTAAGACTAACATAAAAGATATTTACTTTCTGCATCAATATATCAAAAATACTTTGAAACACATGGATGTATTTGTTGTATGCAATTTGGAAAAGTTAATATGATTTTTAAAATATTTTTGCATTTTATAAAATTGATATTTATATAATGTTTGTTTTACATTTACTGGTAGCAAAGATGGGTATTTAGTAATTTAAACACAGTCATTTACTAACAAGTTACATAACTCTTGAACAATATAAAAGATTGAGATATTCTAGATATAACCCAAAAAAGCTTATCAACTATTGTTTAATTTATGTAATTTGAATATGGAGTATCAATAGTGTTTTAAAGGAGTATCAACTTTGCAGCTTTTCTAAAAAACTTTGAATTCACTTCACAGACAAAAGACATGCATTTCCAAAGTGAGTATTATAACCAATATTTATTCTGAAGTGTTGAAAGATATTAAGAATGGTAAAAGACACTATACCTCTGGTCTTATTAATAAAAAATATAATGACTTTTTTAGCATGTGTTATATGCCAGAGACTATGCTGATCAATTCATTTATTTGTTCATTTTAACCTCACAATGAGATTATGAGATATTTATTATATGCCAACAAACCTGAGATCTGGGGTTCAAAGAGTTTTAATTGGAGGAATAACAAGAAAAATATTGAAGTAAAGAAAAATATAAATAGGAAAAAATATTGACCTACTTATCTACTCTTAATATAATAGAAATAAATTCTTAAAACTCAGAAAAATGAATTGTAAGATTAATGACTCTAAGCATTATTCATTAATAAACAAAAGACCTGAGGTGTTCTTCATCTAGTAGACCATCAGAGGCTCTTCACATGATGGTGGTTTCAAAATTCCCAAGAGCCACAAGAGCAAGAAAATCTTAATAAGCAAACACTTTTAAAGTCTCCCCTTGAATCATGCTGATTTTTCCCCATTGGCCAAATCAAGTCACAGTCACCTTGGTATTGTCCCATGGCCAGGAACATACTCAGCATGGGAAGAGACTGCCAAGGATGTGGATATAAGGACGTAAATTACTGCAACCATTTGCAAACAATATAGAGTTCGAATTGATTTTTCTTATCCCAAGCTTGCACTCTGTCCACTACAGGGCCTACATCTGAAAAACACCAGAAAAAGTATCAACAGGCCCAAGACTATTGAGCCCAGACCTCTCAGGCCTCAAATGAAATCGAATGGTTTATTCTTTATCTTCTTATCATCTTCATACTGCTTGATAAAGACCCTTCTTTATTCTCCCTATATTATTTCTAACAAACCTCTAAAACTTCTCCTAGGGTCAGTATCTTTTGCCTTTTCACTGCCACTTCCTCTACTTTATTAGTACCCATGCAATTTACTTTTAACATGGAAGTATAGGTGTCAAGAGTATATGTTCTAGAATCAAAATACATGAGTTCAAATCCTGACTATGTGGCTTTTGGCAAATTACTTAATTACTCCTCTCTACAGTTTGATTTCCTCATCTATAAAATCAAAACTATCAAGTACCTACCTGATAGGGAAAAAGTGAATCTTAGTTAAAATAACATATATAAATAAAATACTTAGCATTTGCTTAATACTTTATGTGGTCAATAATAAGTAGCTCTCAATACTTTATTTGCCTCTTGCTATATGTAATATACAAATGTTCCTACTTCTTTGAAAACTTGGCATCAGTTGACTTCTTTTTGTTACACTCCAATTCCTACCATCAAACTGGGTGATGTCAATAAGATTATGGATGACTCGTGTAACACTGCTGAGACCTGAGCTTTATTATTTCTAAGAAACTTTCTCAGTTTACCTTGGTAACTAATCTTCTCAATCATACTTTGAACTCTGTCATTCCCACAAACTTCCCTTATCTAGAATCACAATTTCACACCTTTCACTTTTATAAATCTCTCTCAAATACTACATCCCTTGTTCTACACCCTGGTTGGGACCTCCTAACTTTTGATTCCTCCTTGCCTTCTCTATCCACCAGCAGCTTCCTGTCTTTCTTTACCTCCCTGTATAGATTCTTTAATACAGCAGGTTAAGTTGTCCTTTGCAAGTAACTTTCACTTCCATTTTGTCATTACATCTCAGTTACCCTGGGATTTTAAAGCCTTTAAAGTTGGTCTTTACTTCTGAGCACAGAATCTTCCCCATACTTATTTGCCTCAAGCCTCAACCTTTATGACCCTCTCCCATCCCCATTGACCTAAGTTTTACTCCTCAGATCTTCTAGTGGCAGCTTGACTACCATTTTTCAGGTAAGCTTTGCATGTGTTTTCATTGTATAATTTAGTCCTCCTAGAACTCATCAAAACTACACTTAACTAATTCATCAAAAGGCTACTTATTTGTCAAATTACTTATGGTCATTTGCTCCAATAAGCCTTGAGTGCAGGGACCACATCTGACTTGCTTGTCATTTTTAGTAGTAATCTGCCTTATAAATGTTATTGTTATTGATGCCTCAATGTCAGGACAGACATGAATATTCTTTCATCTCTTTTTCTTCCCACATATCTCCATCTCCAAACTATTTTCCATTTTCTATGTAAAACAGAACTCCTTCTCTTAGAAATTCCAAGTTTTAAAGCTAGTAATATAAACCGGGTTCTGCTAGGTCATTGTGTCCAAGTCATCTGTTTTGTGTTGGTTAATATTATTTCTTGCAGATGACAGGAAATGCAATTCAAACTGGCTTAAACAACAACACAAAAAATTTTATTGCCTCATGTAACTGAAATGTCCAGCTGTAAATTTTCAGGTGCAGCTTGATCCAAAGCCTCAAATGTTGTCAACAGGAGTTATTTTCTCTACATGTCTTGGCTCTGAATATACTATACACGCTTTGTTCTCAGCCCCCCAGCCTTTTAGGTTTAAGTCCAACAGGGAAGAGTCTCTGCCTCTCAGTGGCCCCAGGAAGCATCACGTTGTATCTCAATGCCTCTGTCTGGGTGCTCATCACTTAGCCATTACTTTGTGCTACAGAATGTTCTATTTCATTTGCTCAGACTTGAGTCTCCCACCTGCCTGTCCTAACCCTGACATTAGAGGTAGAATTCCAGGAAGCATCTGGACAGAGACTTTCTCGAAAGGAAGTGACAGAACCATTTTATATAGCTACCAGATTAAGAATATGTGGCAAACACACACACACGTATATATATGTTCACTATAAATCACATAACTATAAGGCATTGATGAAATCATACATGATCATATTTATATCCTCCACTCTTACCATTTTGGTCACATAGACAAGAAAAAATATTATGCAATGAAACTCAACAAGATCTATTTCTCTAACTGAAGGACATTTAATCATCTTTATTAGACTTTTTTTGTTTTCTCCAAAGAGTTGAAAGTAAAACACAAACCATGGAGTCGTCGATATTTGTGTTTTTCTTATATATTTACATAGATATGTCGAAGTCCATTGTATACATTTCAGGTTACTCCTTAATTGAAATATATTTCATATTCAAATTTTCTCACTTCCAAAATTAGCCGAGTAAAGAAATAATTAATTTTATGTTCAAAGAAATATCAAATAAGATTAATTTTTATAATAAAATAACATAATGTAAGGAACCAGCAGCTGGGACCATGTGAGTGAAAGTTTGTCTCTGTGAGAGAAATACTTATTCAATTCACAAGATGAAGATGGGACATGGGAAGGAGCTGGGAGGAGGACACTCTGTGCACTAAGAATATTGTGAGAAGAATTCAAACCCAAAAGGTCAATTCTTACACTAATTGGAATAATAAGATAAGTGGCAGAAGGAGTAAAAACCTGTCACTGGAAAAGGATTCTCAAGGGTGCGGTGAGGGGAGCATAAGAGTTGGCCCTGGTTCTGTCACTTGCTATCTGACTTTGATAAATTATTGAAAATCTCTGGGCTTCTGTTTTCTTGTCTGTGAAATAGGAATAATAATATCTATCTCTCCGGTAATGATAACAACTGTATAGAACACAATAAAAGTGAAGGTAATTGTTACTCCAATTTGTAAGGTAAAGGGAGAAGAAAGGATGATTATAACAAAGAAAAAGTTTAAACAAAAGCACCTAGGCACAAAATAAGTGCACTGTAAAATTATGAAATTTATACTCTTATTCACTCTTTCTCCAAATCTTTGATTTTTAAAACTCAAGAAATGAAATCCTAACTCATTTTCACAGAAGTCATTCTCCCTACTTTACTTAATTCTGCCAATACTTTTTTTTTTTCCTCTAAGTTGAAATCTCAACTTTGCCTGTTAACAGGATCTGCTCTAAGAACTTTGTTAACTTTCCTGTCTGGAAGTGTGGAAAATACCCAAATTACTCAGACAGTTATCTAATGTCTTTCAGTGTTCCAGTTTTCAAATCATGTCTAAGTGTGTTGGCTGTATTTAGACAGGTAAAAGGTTAAATAAAAGCAACAGTAAAATATCTGACCATCCCATCAACATAGAGGAGAATGTCAGAATAATTATAAATTATTTTATGAATAATTAATACTTTCTCTCACCTCCCTTGAGACCATTTTGAGCATGTTCATGTTATCAATTATTAAAGACTTATTGAGGGTATAATTCTCTAAGTTTTCTTCAAAAATAAGTTGGATTCAAAATTGATGGTGGACCTTTCCTAACAAATATACAGATTAATTGCTAGGTCAAAAAGATTTTATCAATGAATATTATGATTATTAAAGCACTGGAAAAATAATTTGACAACTCATGCCCTTTCCATAAGGACATCTAATTTTCTCTTTGAAAGTAGAGTCTCTTTGCCTCATAACCACAAAGACGGAAAGAAATCCTGTTTTTATCCCCGAGTCTCTCAAACTAGGAAGTGTTTTTATGAATATGGTTTTTAAAACTGCACATGTACTTAACTTGATTTTTGATTTCACAATCCAACAATTTAATCAATGACTGATAAACACATAATATAATATGATGCCATCCTAGGTTTTATATACAGAAAAATACAGAGCATTTCTGGAGTACAAAAAATAATACATCCGCACATTGACATCAGTCCTCCATGTGCTCGTGTACAACGTCCTGTGCCCAGCCCCACGCCACCCCACCCCGCCACCACACACATACCTTACAGCTTTTCCTCCTCGACAGTAAGGGAGTAAGGCTCAAAAGTGGCCATGTTTTTTGTCTCTTCTTCCATTAATCCAAATATTCTGTCCTGCCCCATCAGACAGTATTTCTCCATTTTCCATTTTCATTTACTCCCAATAGTTTTCTCTCTGAGATTTCTACATGCTTTAACATTGAGTTTGAGCATGATTTTTATAAATGGTACCATTATAAATATTACTGGTTTCACAGATTTGGTAATTAACTCTTGCCAACGTAGTTTGATAAAATGAGAGAATTAATATTTGGAATAAAAACATGACTAATTATTTTGTCAGAAGTTCCTAAAAGCCTGACTGCAATGAATCATGAAATACTCAATACTGAGGTCATTTCATGAGTTTCCAGTGAGAAAATATCACCTTGTCTTATATTTCCATGCAATTTTTAACCTCTTTTATAACATTCCTTCAACTTATATTATTTGTTTAATACCTATTTTTCCAGCTATACTATGGGCCAAGGGCTAGAATCATACCTACCTTTTTTGCTGTGGCATAGAAGTGTCTGACGTATACTAGGTACTTGCTAAATATTGGTTGATTAATGAATTTTTTTTTAATTGCAAACAAAGAGAACTCGTGCTTTTAACATCCCATCTCTCTATAAAATTTATCACTTGGTGGCAAAGTTCTTCCTAACACAGGAATTGGGTTATTTCACACCCCTACTTATAAGTAATGAGTTATCCCTTTATTCTACTGTTCAGAATAATTCCCGGATCATTTAAAATCTACCTTTATACCAATCTTTATCCTCCACAACATTCTCCCCACACTTCTTTGTCATTTCCGCCGTTATTACCTTGGCTTACAATCTTACCCTCCTACTGATACAACATACAAAACTTTAATTTACGGTACAGCTCGTATCACTCACAACCGCCAGCCAGCTCAAAACTGCATCCTTGGATAGAGAATAAATCGACACCACTATAAAATGTTCTGACCATGTTATGATCCAGAGACTAACTGAAGAGGAAATGGGCTTGAGAAGTATTCCTTCATTTTGTTGTCTGAATTCTAAAGAAGACATTTACAGTGACTTTTGTTCAAGCATAGATGGCTAGGAAACACTGTTGTATCCCTATGAAATTAAGGACTGTGTAAATAGGGGGAGCCAAAGATCATAACTGAGGTTGCGTTCTGACACGCAGTTACACTACTGCATAGATTCTCTGAATGAAGGCCTGAGTCCTGATACATACATAGAACTAGTCAAGTAATGGACAAAATTATTCACAATTTATCAACCTTCATAACTGAGGCCATAGATCCTGAATGGTACAGACTATAACTAAGCTACATAGTTATCATTACTTACGGTTCTCTTTTTTCTGTTCTTTTCAGCTTCTTTAAATGTTATGCTTTCTCCTTAAAATTTTTTTTCCTATTACATTAAGTTATATTAGGTCCTCTTTCACTGAAGTATTATCACATCTTTGTTTAGTATGTAACGTAAAGAAAGGACTTGACAAAATAGCTTGAGAGTCACAAAATTTAGTGGCTAAGAGAATGTGTTTTGTAATCATACAGACCTTGCCATAAATATTGCATTGCCACTTTCCTGCTGTGTGATCATAGATGAATTTCTTAACTGCTCTGGGTCCAGTTTCCTCCACAGGAAACTGAGGATAGTAACTGAACATACCTTATAGTTTTGTTGGCAAAAGCTACTGAAAATTCTTGGTAAATAATAGGGTCTCATTAACTATTCATCATGAGGATAATAGTCAGGTACCTTGGGCACTGGGCATGGCTATGCTTCTAGCAACATGACTGAAAAGATCACTTATCCTTTTTGATAATCAACATAATTAATTCTAGACTGGCGATAAAATTATACATTTTTAGTCTGATTCATATAGTTGTTGTGAAGATTAGAAAAGATCAAAAGCCAGTAGTTTAATCTGAATGTTATTATGATTGCACATTTATATTATTTTTAATTAGAATAATTTGTTAATTCAGGTTCTGTTATGGAGCGAATGTTTGTGTCCTCCCCAAATTCATATGTTAAAACCCTAAACCTCAATGTGATGTTATTTGGAGATGGGACCTTTGGGTGGTAATTAAATCATGAGGGTGGAACCCCATGAAGGAATTAGTGCTCTAATAAGAAGAGGCAAGAAAGAGCTTGTCTTTCTCTGCCACGTGAGAACACAGCTATTTGTGAAACAGGAAGAAAGCCTTCACCAGAATACGACCATGCTGGCACCCTGATCTTTGACTTACTCACCCAAGCGCTATGAGGAATAAATTTCTATTGGTTAGGCTACCTAGTGTACAGTAATTTGTTATAGCCACCCAAACAGACTAAGACAGATATGCTGGAGTAGGGCACAAGGTGGAAAAAGTTGAGGTCTCCGTGTAGAGATTTTTCACATGCCATCCTCTCAAACATAGCAGGGCTTCAAACAAGGGGGAATAAGTAATAGGTGTTTAGCAAAGACTTAGCGATCAGGAAATAACAAACTGAAATCCAGGAATGAATGCTTACCTCTGGGGGTAATAGATGCCTGAGATGAGAAAGGAGCAAGACGGTAAGGACAGCATTATCTTGGAAACAACTAGCTCATGTTAGGTGGTCAGTCCTCAGGAATTCATCTTTTCTACTTTGTAATTAACATACATGTTTTATATATTCTCTAAAAGTTTCAAATATTACACAAGATTCTAAAAACAGTAAGTAGTTACTGATTAAATATTATTTTCTAATTATTATGTTAATATGAAATATATGAGGCATTTTATGTTTGAAGAAAAAAAAAAAAAAAGAAACACAAATCTTGGTCTCAAGGAATATTTTTCCTTGAAAGTCCTTACCTGCAACCACATGTTTACAGAAGATTTTAAAAATTATTCTGAGTAATATCATTGCTATGTGATAAAGTCCATGAAACCATCACTCTACTCCTCCTTTCGGCTTACATCTGAACCTGAATTTTCTAACTATTCACCACCACGAATTTATTCCTATCACTGTGTTTTAACCAAATTTTTTTTCCCTTGCTCATTCCCAAGGACATAATTAGACTCTTTTTTTTTTTTTCATTTAAACACACTAACATTATAAAGAATTACCTGAGAAACAAGGTAACTTTATGAATATAAAGTCCTTTTCTTGCCACATTATGCATTGCTTTTGGTTTAAATGTATAACTGGGCACACACAGGCAAACAAAGAACAAAGAAGCATGTTGTTGGAATCAGTTGTGCATTGGCCTCTGAGGATGGACTTCGAGGTATATGCTTGTAGAAAGTTTTCTAGCTGGGAGTTGTATGCATTCTCTCCTGCTGTTTTATCCCCTGTACTTGCTTATACACTGGAATCATTGTGGGGCTCTGTTTACAGAAATTCAGTTGGGTTATTAGGCTCAAACCATGACTCTTTCATATTTGAAATGCTGCATTTTTTCCACAATAAACTATTTACATCAACCTCTATAAAATAAAAGAGTTATTTAAAGGTTTTAAATGACTCAGTGCAGTAGGAATCCATTAAACTGTAACAACTTGATCAAATTTACTTCTTTCTCCTCATCTCAGTGACTTGCTTCTGCATGGAGTGTCTCTGAAGAACAGAAAGACACCAAATAAACAGATGTGAGAAAATGTGAGTTTGGCCAGAATGAAGATATATCATAAGAAATATGGGCAAGATGCCCAGCATTCTTCAGAGACACCTGAATTCTGTTTTCTTTGCAGTATGTAAAGTTTCCACGTACAGTCGATTCCCTTATGATTTAAAGTTAATTAAGTAGAATATAAGAAATATTCCAGTAGGTTTGATGGCTTTCCTTTTGTGCCTGTAAGCTCCATGAGGTCAGAAACTATATTAGTCAGTTTTCCTGATCCATTTTGTTATTACACATAATCCCATAATTTCACTGGCTTAAAAAAACAAAGGTTTTTGTTTGTTCACACTGTATGTAAGCCATGTGTCAGCTGAGGCTCTGCTCCCCATATATTCATTCTGGAATCCAAACTGAAGAAGCAGCCACTATCTGAGACGTGTCATTCTCATGGCACAGAGAAAAAAAATAATGGTAAAAACTGCATGGTTCTTAACATCTCTTCTTGGCAATGGCATGCATCACTTTTGCTTACGTGCCATTGGTTAGTCATAGCCAATAGAATGGGCAACCTTGATGTTACTTAAACAAGAAATGGTATTTTCCTGCTTGGATGTACATGCAAATCATATGACAATGAGTAAGGATTATGTTCCTCTTAGAGGGAGCGCATCAAATAATTAGGAACAATAATACAATCTACACAAAACTTCGTTTGACATTCACTACTACATGCCTTGAATCTAGGACAGTTTCAGTCATTTAGTAGCACTGTTACCAAACTCTGCTTCGGCTGCTCACGGCTTGAAAGCCAATACTCGAGAGACAAGTGTTGGTAGGAAAGGAAAGGTTTCTTTATTCAGGAAGCTGGCGACCTGAGGAGAAAGCAGACTCATGTCCAAAAGCCAGCTCCCAACTCTAGATCGGAGGGCAAGAGCTTTTAAGGGGAGTTTCAGAGCTGTACAGACGGAGGGAGGCGACTCTGTGCACAACAGAATAGTTAGCTTTGACAGTTATCTTGCAGTTGGTCATGTGGTGGCCTGATCAGCTTCATCTTGGTTGTTTTAAGTACAGTTAATCTTCAGTTCCAGGGTTGGTTGCTTCCCATTTCCTTGAGGCCAGTTCTTGGAATTGTGTAAGATGGAGCAGCTTATGTCATGGCTACAGTCTGGGCATCATATAGTTAACTTCTTCCACTTGGTGGGGACTTTATTATCTGCAAAACAGCTCAAAGGATATGGCTCAGAATATTTTCTATAGCCCTTGAAGAGGAACTAAAGGTCCATGACTTAAGTTAGTGGCTAAGCTATTATTATTTTGTCTTATTTGACTATTTTCCTTTGTTTCTGCATTTTCTCTTTTCTCTGATTAAATATATTTCTTGGAACTAAGGCAAGGCCTAGGAGGCTAAAGTGTTTCTACGAATAAGAGGCAGGTGGAGGACATGAGGAGGTGGGGGTCTGTCCCAGGAAGGCCTCATAGGGCCCTGCTCAGTTTCAGTACTTCATTCATTCAGTGGGTACTCAAACATTAATTTATCAATTTACTACTATGTGCCTGAAATACACTAGAGGTTTAGGATGTTTGTAGTGAACAAACATTAATTCCTGGAATAATAAAGCTCATGTTCTAATGATAGGAGACAATAAACAAAGTAAGTTAGGTAAATGTATATATAGCAGTTAGATGTGATAATTTTTAGGAGAGCAATTAAGAGTTAGGGGCTACAGTTTTAAATAGAATGATGAAGAAAGATCTCACTCGGAAGGTAATAGAAAGATCAAAAGGAGTGAAGGAGAACAATATGGAGATCTGGTTGCAAGTATATTACAGGGAGAGAGCATACCAGGTCCAGGTGCCTGGTGAGTATGAGGAACAGCCAGGTGAGTATGAGGAATGGCAAGGAGACTAGTTTAGCTAGAGCTGAGGCAGGTAGAGGGAATGTGGTAAGAGATGAGATCAGAAAGATATCAGTGCACCAAAATTGGTAGGGAATGTAGACCTTTAAACATATTCATTTTTCCTATGAGTAGGAAATCATTGGAGGACTTTGAGGAGTGACAACATCTGATTTTCATTTTAAAGGATCATTCTGGCTGCAATGTTAAGTACAGATGGACTTGTGGTTGGGTGGATGAAGGAAAACTAGTTATGAGTCTATAACAAACTAGATGTGGGATGACAGTGATTCACACCATGGAGAAGCAGTGCTGGTGGTAAGAAATAGTTTGATTCTGGATATATTTTAAAGGTAAAACCTATAGAATTTCCTTGTGGATTAGATGTGGGATATGAGACAAAGAGGTACCAAGGATGACTGTAAGGTTTTGCCTGAGTAAATAAAGGATTGATGACATGGATTAACTGTGCCAATGAATCCAATCTGTTCTCATCTTCCTTATCCACATAGTTTGAATACAAGGATATTCCTTTAAATGCTCCTATGCTGAATCTGTGCTTGGCCGTGTGACTTGCTTTAGCCAGTGTAACAGTAATATGTAAGACTTAAAAAGTGCTTGCATATTAGGGCTTGCCCTCCTGCTCACCTGGAATCCTGAGCCTCCATGCAGACAAGCCCAAACAGGAGTCCAGATGATAAGAAATATGCAGCCAAATCACTCTTGTTTTCTCTGATAATAACCAGTTAATCCCTCAAAAAAAGAACCAATCTAGCTGATCTGTAGCTAATCTCAGATGCATGAGTGAGCCCAGCTGAAAGAAGTAGAATACTTACCCAGCTGATCCTAGCCCAAACTTCCAACCCACATAAATATTTGCTAGCTAATTGATTTCTGTTTTTGGCCACTACACTGGGGGGCTGGCGGAGTCGGGTAGGGGATGTTACATAGCAAAAGCTATATGATACAATGAAGTTACTAGTAACTTTGATGGGGATGATTTTGTGAGGTTTGCTTTTAAAGACGAAGACTAGAAGCTTATTTTGGACAGGCTAAATATGTGTTACCCATTATGTATTCAAGTAGAAGAAATGAACAAGGGAAATATAATACAATAGGCAGGCAGCCTTAAGGACTTCATCAAGTTTGGTGACCAGTTAGCATGTCTATGTGTTTTTCTCCACTTGTATGGGTCGAGAATAGGAAGAGGCAGAGACCTGGCTTACTAGACAGCTGTTAAATGTTGAGATGCTGAAATTTGGCAGGTCAGAGTAAATGAAAATCGATCAGAACACACAACCAAAAAATCTTCATGGTCTTCCAGTGTGTCCCCTACATTTCAAATTTCTTAGGCACTAATTAGGACCTATAAACCCATGCTTGGTGTGTGAGATATGCAAAATAAAAATAAATATAAGATAATTTTATTTATTTGAAAAAAGAGATTAATAAATATAAAACCAAGTGAAATGGATTGAATGAAAAACTGCCTGATACTGACTGTAAGATTAGAAGAAATAAGCGAAGATAGTAAAACCCATATATAAAAGCAGCTGGGGAAAATTTTTGGCACATGGTAAGTAGGATTTTTGTTGGTAGAACAAAGAAGCAAGAAAGAGCATTCACAGAGGCATAGAAAAAATAAGAATAGACTTAAATTACAAGCTGGAACAAGAGATGCATGATACAATTAAAGTTGATTATTAGACAGACTTTGGTACCTCTCACCAATCAGACTCTCAAGGGTAGTGGTATGCTGGTAAATTAACAACTGGTTTTTCAAAGGTTGGGGAGGCTGGTTGTCTTGTAAAATTCGCTGTTTTCCATGCATAAATTCTGCCATCATTGCCAATTTCAAGCTAACAATATAGTTCAACTGATTTACAAAATTCCTGGAATTAAACAGTCATGTCTTGTAGGTCACTAAATGCCAGCCAGATCCAGCACATCATTGCTAGACATTCTTACAACTAAAGCGGAAATATCTTTGTCACTTTGGGAATACTGCATCCTGGGATATGAATCCCTCTAGATCACCTGGAAAATGATTAGTTTCTATTCAACCCAGGAACATTTCTAAAAAGCTAAAATGACTTCGGTATTCAATTAAATGTGATTGATGTTCTTTGCCTCAGTGTTAGAAGGCAGGACTTAACATTTAGTTCCATCCTCTGTAGTGCTGCCACTCATTGAGCTCTGCTTGTGGATGGGTTTTTGGTCTTTCTCTGGTGAATCACCTAATGTGGCCCACAGTTCCATAGAGGGGAACTTCATGTTGACCCCAAGTGTTCTGTCCCTAACCTTATGGAATTTGGTGTCCCTGGGAGGCAGTTCATGTAGTGAGAAAAAAACAGACTTTGGGGTCAGACTGGAGTTTGCTTATGAGTTCCTCCATTTATCGTCTCTGTAACCTTGTAAAAGTAGATCACTGCCCTTTCTACTCACAACACTTCTGACACCAGATGTGTGGGTTTTTCCACACCAAGTAATTGTTCAGTTCTTGGCACACACCGACTGGGTGTCCTACAATTTAATTCAATTCTGATACTAACATACCAGAGTTAGTACAGACCTCACAGGCTAATGGATTAGTCCCATCAGACTGCTACCTTCCTCCCAGATGCCAATTGCAAGTAGTGGGTCCCCAAGTTACCCATAACTTCTATCCAACTTGATGACAAATCAGAGGTTCCCACAAACCCCTCCTTGAGTTTGATAATTTGCTAAAACATCTCATAGAACCCAGGGAAACAGTTTACTTACTGTTACGGATTTATTGTAAAGGTTATTTCAAAGGATGCAGATGATCCGACAAATGAAAAGATAACATAGGATGCAGTCTGAAAGGATCCTGAATGCAAGAGCTTCTGTCCCTGGGGAGTCAGGGTGTGTCACTCTCCCAGGACATGGATGTGTTCATCAACCTGGAATATCTCTGAACCCCTTTGTTTAGGGTTTCTAATGGAGGCTTCATTACATAAACATGATTGATTAGATCATTGGTTATTGGTTATTAACTCAACCTCCAGTCCCTCTCCCTCCCTGGAGGTCAGGGGGTAGACCCCAAAATTCCACCCCTCTTATCACAATTGGTTGCCCTGGCGATCAGCCCTTCATCCTTAGGGGCTTTTCAATAGTCATCTCATTAACATAAACTCAGGTACAGTTGAAAGGGGCTTCTTATGAGGAGCAAAAGACGCTCATTTCAATTTAATGCTCCAGAGCTGTTTCAAGAGCCAAGAACAAAACCGTATATAACAGAAGATGCTTCTATTGCCCTTATCACTTAGGAAATTACAAGGGTTTTAGGAGCTCTAATCAGGAGTGGGGATGAAGATCAAACTATGTATTTCTTATTATATCACAATAACCTTGGAATATTACTTAAGCTCTCTGAGTTTTCTGTAAAACAGGACAGGATGATAATCATGCTTATATTACCAAGTCCAAGCTCATGCTGCTCACTGCACAACAGGCCAGTAAATTGAGAGATGAGGTGTTGGGGCAGGGAATAGTGACTTTATTTGGAAAGCCAGCAGACCAAGAAGATGGCAGACTAGTGTCCCAAAGTACCATCTTACCTGAGTTAGAATTCAGGCTTTTGATATACTAAAAGGGGAGAGGGTGTGGCTGGCTTTTGCAAACTTCTTGGTGCTGGCCAGACCTGGAGGGGATGTAATAATCCTTTGTTCTTTCAGCTGTGCACATAGATCTGGTCACAATGTTCCTGTAAACCTCCAACAAGACAAATGTTATTCTCTGTTCTGGAACTTTTTAAAATCTCTGTATGAATGAAAAATGTTATACCTTTAAAGGTCAAGCCTGGGAGGCAGAGCCTTGAGAAAGGGCTATTATGTATATTTCAGGCTATAGGCAACATTCCGTTTCAAAGATGCAGAGCCAGCATGAGGAAGCACAGGCAACAGAGCACACAGGTTAGAGCTATAGGAATAGATCCAAAATGGAGTCAGGTTTGTTCTTTGCCACACTTACTATGTAAGGTAGCTTATGCTGTCATATAATTATCAGCTGACATTTAGTTGTTCTTACTGTTTATTTAAATTTTAATTAAATCAGTGATGTCTCTTTACAATTCTTTTCCTGGGTGACCTCAGGTGAGTTAACTAATGTCTGAGATTTAATTTATATTTAAATATTTAATGAGACATTTGATATACATGGTCCCTCAAGTCTCTTACATTCTGTGATTTCATGAGACTATAACCCAAGTCTCTGGGGTCATTTGTTGCTCTAGCATGTTATTTGTTCTTTGCTTAAAACCAGCATTCGTATACAGAAGACTTAGTACATAGAATTTTGTTTGAGATTAGTGGACTCCCAAAATTTTCTGCCGTCTTCCCTGCTACTACTTGTATGTTCTACCCACAAATAAGCCCTTCAAAGCTGAAGTGTCCAATGTGATAGCCACTAGGCACAGGTGGCTATTTAAGTTTAAATTAATAAGATTAAATAAAATACAAAATTTAGATCCTCAATTGCACATGCCACATTTCCAGTGCTCAGTACTCACATGTGAGGATATAGAACTTTTCCATCATTGCAGAAAGGTCTATTTGACAGGGCTGCTGCTCTAAAATTATTCATGTGATATGACAGCTCTTTTAAGTATAGCACATAAAGTCAAAAGTCTGATCTGTGGGGATGGGGAATGGGACTTTTGACCAAAATAATAGCCTCTAATCATTTATTTCTTCTCAACTCAATACCTATGCTTTCAAGTTACAATGTGAGAAAATTTCATCTTGCCTTCTCTACTGTATCTAGCCTCAAATATCTGTAACTATAAAATACTTTATATCTATGTCTGTATCTATATTTGTATCTAAACTATATCTGTAAAATAACCATCATCACTTAGAAGACTTGTGACATAAATGGCTGTAAGTGTTCCATGCACTCACCATTTGCAGAAAAGGAAACTATGAGTCACACTTGTCACACAGTTCTTAGTGGAATAGCCAGGAATATAAAGAAACCAATTGGATGTACAATTCTTTACTTGTATCTGTATACCACACCACCTCACATTCTTAGGATATACCAAGTTTTCTAGGAGTAACTTTTCTACAGATCATACCACCTCCTCCTTATTTAACCATGATGGATTGTTTGCAAATTAAGATAAAAAATAAATCCTGATTTATACTTGTAGTAGACCATGAATGTTAACCTAATGAATGAAATGTTAATGAATGTTGTTAATGAAATATACTTTGCCTCTTCAATAAAATCAAAGCTTTTTCATTTCTGTTTTTCAATCTTAAGCTTAACATCTAATATATATTATAGACTAGATCTTAAGGTTGCAGCTATATTGTTCTTACTAAGGAATTTATAATTTTGGTATATGTTCCTTTTATTGGTAATGGAAACCTGTCAAAGATTATTTTCCTTTAAAAATAGTCCCCCCCCCCACAAATTTCTGCCTGCCTAATGAATTAAAATCACTCATTGAAGAAATTGCATGAAAACACCCCACTAATTTCAAACTAAAATATATACTAGATTCATAGGCAGATCTCCACACTAGTTGATGGGATTTATTTTTTTCTGCAGCAGAACAATGTAGGTAGTTACTGGAAATAAAACTATTTCAATTGCATAAAGAGTAACGTTAAAAGAAAAAAATAATTGTCTCCCCACAAAAGATTAATAATATTATTTTGTTGTGTTTGTTCTTGCTTACTTAGAGTACTCTTCTCCAAAATGATGTGTTTGTCTCATGTTCTTCCTTATGTCCAGACATCAACAACTGTTTGTAGGTATCTACTTGGATGAGGAGCAGCATATTGGAGTGGTTTAGAGAATTCGTTAATAGGAGTGTGTCTGTCTTGGTTTGGCTACTAGCTTCAACAATCTACGTGACCTTGGGTAAATAATGTTACTTCTCTGGGCCACCATTTCTTTATTTAGAGGATGGGAATAAAATTATAATCTTATCTCAGAAGAGTAACTATATTATAAATTAATTTATAATTAGAGGGTTTACAACTGTGCCTAGAGTAGTAAGCCATCCATGTTAGCAATTAATCATTTAGAGATGCTTATTAAAAAAAAGTATAAAATATTACCATATGAATATACAAATGCATCTATTTTTAGTAGATAGTAATAGGGATCATGTTTTTTTTTTAATAGGATGAAAACTAAATAGTGCCTTATGTAATTTTCTTTGTTTTCTTTATATTTATACAGTAAATAGTAAATAAGGTATATAAGTTAAATGTGCTCTAGAGAAATTGTTTATATTTACAGTTAAAGAGCTTAAAACTTCTGTTTTTTTAATATTTTCTAAGAAATAAGCATATTATATTTATATTAGTTAGATAAAAGGATCTTCATAAGTTTATTTTTGCTCCTTATACAAAAATCTGGTGAAATTTTTAAGTGATACAACTGGCCTTTCCTAAATAAGGGCCTCATCTTTGGTTAGTTATTTATTGGAAAACTATAATCATATTCAGAAGAAACCTGATACAGTAAACAATCTTAGCTAAAAGCTAATAGGTTGGTAACTTTTAAATTTATTTTTGGGGGTTACAGAACTTATCTAATAATATTTCTTGTAGGAGTTTTTTAATTTTAAATTACTGCTTGCATCGGTCAAGGTTTGGACCAAGAAATGGAAATTACACTACATATTTCAACAGAAAATTCAATATACTGATTTGGTTCCACATTTGGAGGGCTGAAAAAGCAAAAAGGAACATTAAGATAACATAAAGGTAGTAACAGTAGGAAGTAGCTACTGCACATAGGAAGCAGGATTATCAGAATCTAGAAACTTGGGGGTGGGGCCCTACAAAGCTGGCACTCAGACCTCTGAGGAGGGGTTGTGGGCTGGCTGATGCTAGTGACTCAGGAGCTCAGAATAAGGGCATTTGGAGTTGGGGCTCAGGTTGCTAAGGAGGTAGTGTTGCTCAGCTTATTGGATACCTCTGATAGCGCTTAATGAGGCTTGTGCTGAGTGTCAAAAACCCTGGAACCAGCTACTGTTGCCCAGGTAAAGTGCCCTTGCTTGGGCTGTGCTGACAGAAACAGCAGTAAATGGGGAAAAGAAAGTCCCTTCTCTCTTCTTCCTGCTTCCAGAGTCCCTCTCCCGCCAGATCTCCCTAGTGACAGAGGAAGTTAACTGATAAAGGAGAAATGTAATTTTTCAGAGTCCCAGGCTCAGTGTCACAAAGCTGAGAATAGAAGGAAAGGCTTTATAACTGAAACATGCTTAAAATGAGATTATTGTAAATGTCCCCAATGCTAATGGCTCTCAACCCATCTCATGAACACCTCTCTCTCTCTCTGTCTCCCCGTAGAATACAGTGAACACTTCCACTTTCTCAAAAACTTTCCTGGTTTTAGCACTGAAAAACCTACATCTCGAGAAACCCCTTAGTCCTCGGCAAACTAGGATGGTCGGTCACCTTAACCTAGAAATTAACATTTAATTTCTATTAAATTATAAATAAGGGCAAGGGGAAATTACAAAATTGAAAGGAGAATGGAAAACACATTTTGTTGTAAATAGGTCTATACATCTGTAGGTTAGGCATACCCACCCTGCCAGCACCCTGCTTGTTATTTTTTATTACGATTATTTGCATATGAACATAAAGAAAACTGATGGTGTTGGAGGGGATGTGAGAGGAAATGTTTTAACTCTGTTCTCACTTGAGTGAAACTGTGCAAACTGTCACTACCTGATAGTTGGAACCGATTTCTCTACCACTAAGCAGCCATAAACTGACAGGTCACTGTGTGCTAAAAGTCAGAATTTTCTGGAACTGAATGTCACAAGTTCTGAATCAAATGAATATTGGAATTATCAGTGCAGGCAAAAAGTATACTGGTTACCACATTATCCACAGAAGGCTATTCCCTTTCACTCTATTGAAAAATATCTGACGGGACTTATAAGTTCAGCTAGAACATGTCAACTTAAAATATTAATGTTTTCTGGGGCAAGTAATTAGATGGAGCATCCCAGCTTGTCTGGGTCACGCTGAATACTTCATGGTGCTACCATCCTGGTAAGTGTCTGAGCTGTCACGTGTCCTCCCTCGTGGACATCTTTATGCCATTTTAAGCAAATTGCAATCAAACAACGTACTTTTCTTTCAGAGTCAAATTATTTTCTGTCTTTGATCTTATTTCCCTTCAGAATATTTTTTAATGAAATTTAAGGCTCATAAAGATCTGGTTTATTACTACCTTCTCAAACTCAGTTTCAACTACTCTGCTCTCATTCTCTGCCACCTGGTAATACATGACCTAGTTCAAATTCAAATGTTGTATCCATTGAGGTGAAGGCTAAGCTAGGGTAATTATAACAAAGAGACACAAGTGCATTTTTTTCTCATGGAACAGCCCAGCTAGTTTAGGCTAGTGAGGCAGCTGTGCTCCATGAAGTCATTCAGGGATCCAGGTTCCTCCCTTCATTTGCTCTGCCATTTATTAGACATTGGGCTCTTCTGCGTGGCCCAAGCTGAGATGCAAATCATTTGCATTCCAGTCTGCAGGAGGAGGAAAATGAGATAAAATCCAAGGCAGCACTTTATCTCTGCTCAAGTGAGGAAGGTGCATCAATCACTGTTCCAACCCTGGCCACTCATAGCTACAAGGGAGACTGGGATCTGTAACAGACAGCTGGGAGACCATATCCTGAGGAAGAGGAAGAAAAGAGATTTGGGGGTACAATCAGCAGTCTGTCAATGAAGCCACTCATTTTATGGAAACTTCAAATTGCCTAAATGAATAGAATCAATTCCTTTGTTTTCTATATCTTGAACATGAGAATGTTATTGCACCTCTCACATCATATTATGTATTTCAATGTCTACCTCAAATGAGAGACTGCAAAATCCTTAACATGAGGATAGAGGTTTCTTCATTTACATAGTTCCTAACCCTTGTATGTGGTAGATGATCACTTCATATTACTGAGTTGATTTGAATAGATTGTGTTGTTGTGACAGCTTATTAGGTACAGAGATTTTTAGCAACCTCCATTTTATAGATGGGGATCCTGAGGCTCTAATACAATCAAATGACTCTCCCAAAATCTAGTTCACGATGAAGCTAGGATTAAAGCAACGTTTTTGATTCCTGGCTCAATTTTATTAAAGTAAGCCAAGCAATGGTGTAGGTCTGCTCAGGCATAGAAACTACTCATTTAAAAACTACACACTAGCCATTTGAATGACATTGTGTTTATTGTGTTTTTTTTTTTTAATGTCAACATTCAAAGGCATTCTTCAGCATCCTTATGCATGTTGACAATATGCATGATCTAATCCTTTCCTTAATTTAGCATCATTTTACAATGTCCAGTTGGTCTCTTTCCAGTTAATATCGCCATCCTCAAACATCAAGCTGGTTCTTGATAGTCTTAAAACTGAGATTGCTGCTATTTTATCATATGAAAAGAGCTACAAAAATAAAAACTATGTGACTTCTAATTAATAAGATGGATTTATTAGAACAGCTTAAATACACACACTGATGGTGGGGGAATGTGTGTGGAGATGATGCTGAAATTTATCAGAAAAAAAAGTCTTAGCAATTCAGTGGTGACTGACTACATTATAAATAGGTTCTAAAATCAGATACACTTTGGTCACATCCTGGCTGTACAGTTCAGCAGCTCCACAACTTTCAGAAAGTCACTCTGTTTTTGCAAGCCTCAACTACCACATTCCTAAAATAAGGTAATTCCTTAAGAACAGCTTTTTAGGATAATTGATTTAACATTTTTCCTGGAATAGATTAAGCAAACAATAAATGATAGCTTTTATTGCTGACTATCATTATAGGTCTAAGTACCCTATAAGACATGACTGTAAGTAACATAAGATAATGAAATAGCTTTGTTTAAGCTAACTAATAATTTTGAAATGATCCATAAAGAATAATTGTTCCTCTAAATTCAGGCATTAGCATTCATATTAATTTTTAAATAATTTTTGCTAACATACAAAGAAAAATAGCATAGCTTTTGAATTAGTCTACAATATGTTTAAAGCAGTAGAGCAAAGCGTGAAAATCTAGCACGCTCCACTGGAAAAATAAGCAATTGTCAGAGGCGGTAATCACAAAGAAATGCAGAGATTGGCAAATGCCTTAAAAGTGCTAGAAAACAAACACATGTGAGATGCCTATTTTTAAAACGAAAACATTTTCATAGTCAAAAGTTAAAGAATAAGAGAAATTAAAAAGAAGAGAGATAAAAGAGAAAATAGTTTTCACTTGTATATCTCTGAAATTAAAGCACTTTTATCATCTACCACTTTCATTACCAAAATAACATCAACCCTTGTGCACCAGACTCCTTACCAAAATAACGGCCTAGAAGAGATGTTGAATTAGACAAATTCCTCCACTGAGCTTTGAAACTTATTAATGATTGAATTTTTTTGATGGAATGTTATTTCTGCAATTAGTTGAGCTAAATGAAAATTATGCATCTGTTTACACCACCATAGAATTATAGGAATTAACACTGATTAACCCTGTCATTAATTTGTTGTTTAGGATTTAAAGGAAGGACCTCCAATGGGTTAATTGTGAATATTTTATTGAAATATTATAAGAACGTAGTTTGTAATTACAGTTTTAATATGACATTGAGAATGTTGGATTCAAAGTTAAAGAAAAGCACAGATATGAAACCCTCATAATTATTGGTTCATAAAACTCTAATTGCATTTTATGTCATTTTATTCTATCATTTGAAGGTCTCTGTGATTACACTTTTATCTTATTTATAGATGGATGAAGTAAGGTGAATTTAATTCATTTTCATGTTAGTTACACTTGTGATTTTTGAAGAAAATCTAAAAGCATAGACATTTTAGACCTGGGTTTCCCTGAACTAAAAAAATTTTTACTAAAACATACTTGAATCTATTAACATTCAAGTCTGTCTAGAATGGGAAAATATTTTAGTAAAAGTAAATGTAAATTAAGGATTAATTGTTCTGGGTTTTAGTGGAAACATTTATTTCGTTCAAACAAAGGAGATTGCAGGCATAGAAAATATTTTGTAAGCTTTTACAGATTTTTAGTTTTGTCTCATATCACAAATTCATTTCACCCTTTTCTAATGAGTTATTGCTGAGTTGTTCGAGAGCTGACAATATGATGCAAGCCCTTAGAATTTAGAACCTAAAAGAACAATATAAACGTAAAAGAACCTATATGAACAATCTACAGTTAATTAATTTGTTCACACTTTAACCATCAAAAAATTTAAGTAGATCTTGAAAATATTTTAGTTCTTTTTTAATCGATTGTCTAAGGGCACAATAATCATGCATAACGAGTGGCCACACAGCTCCTGTGAAATACTTCAGTTAGTGTATTGCTCACTCATCAACTGTCATCAGCTAGGCAGTACTGTGACTTCAGATGGATCCACTCATGCTTTTGCATGTTAGATAAATGTTGAAATCTCCTGGGTTGACTGGAGTGAGTCAGCTCTGCTCCACATGTCTCTCACCCTGCAGCAGGCTAGCCTGGCCATGTTCTCATGGTGGTGATGGTAGAGACACAGAGAGTCAACAAAAACACACACAGTCTTTGAGATATAGAGTGGGAATCCACTCCACAGCATCCTATTGGCCAAACAAGGTACAAGGTTAGGTCAACTGCACAGTTTGGGAGAAACTCTGCCTTTGTAGTTACAAGTATTGCAGTGTCACATGACAAAGGGTGTAGATACAAACTAAAGAATTTTTAGAAACTATGATATATTTTTTCATATTTTATAATAAATTTCTTTTACACTCATTAACCAAACAAATCATCTATATGCAGGAATTATGCTATAACAATTAAATAATTTATTTACCTGATTTGTATTTCTGAACTATGAGGCAACTATTCATGCTATTTCCCAACTGGAAAAAAAAAAGTTCTATTTTGATCATTTTGACTACATTTATACCAGTATGGGAACAATGAATGGAGCATCGAAAAATTAAACTTCAATAACATATTGGATCCCGTACAGTTCTTACCATTTCAAACAATGTAGAGGGTTTTCCAGTAGCATAGTAAGGATGCTTCTGTTTAGATAGCTACCTTTCCAGTGGGAAGTAAAGTCACAGAAATAACTGGGTGATAATATGCATTTTCCTCCATGGGAATTCATAAAAATTATGAAAACAAAAATGTGTAGAACAGGTAGATATTAAAATCTACTTCTCTTCAATACAGTTCTACAGAACATAATCACAAACCCTTTAAAAATGTGTAGGAAATAAAATTTCCCTAAATCTCAAATCTAAAAAGAAGGCAAGAACTACATAGGCAAGAAAATTAAATTATGATATTAATATTTCAATGAACTAATATCATTTTTTATTCATTGTCTCAAATTTTATTAATAAAGATCTATATTTTTCAGAATGAAGCTGGTATTATTTATGTCTTAAATTGGACAGTTTCTTCCCTAAACCTGTTTCTTGAATATCCTTAAAGTCATGGCCTCTTTTCAAATGCATTACTCAATAAATGACAATTCCAAAAGCAATCATTGACCTTTAATAGAGGTGATTTTAGACTTTATCTGTAAATACCAATCATTCAAATGAAAAGTTAAAAGAAAAATGATATTTTCTATTTGGAATTTACTGTTTCCACACTGAATTTTTAAAATAATGGTTAGTTTGGTTTGTTGATGCTCCATGGGGCAGAAAATTTGTCTTGTTCACTGCTAGATTGCCAGAACCTGGAATAGAGCCTGGTACAGAGTATAGGCTCAATAAATATTTTTGAATACAATATTTGTTGACTGAATGAATGATGTTATTGTGGAATTGAATAACATCGTTCCTTGTTGACTTAGGCATACTCAACAGAGAATTTCCCACATAACTGGAAAATAATAAAGACATGCTTTAAAGGCTGTCATATCCTTTATAAGTTTCTTGAGAATAACATGAATAATCCTAAAATGAAAATCAGAGCTAAAAAGACTCCATGCCATTTTCAACTTTTATACATTTTGCAGATTTCTTTCTAGATTAGTGGCTGTTTGAATTCTTCACTGTCAAATCAGAATGGTTCTTTTTAGCTACTGTGGCAGCCAAAACAGAACATATTGTTAGGTTAAAAATCTGTTAAAAATCTAAGACTGCATTTAACTTCAATTAGTTTATATACTCAGGAATTTGTAAAATTTGGGGAGAAATGTTATTTGTACTAAATTAGGAATTGCATGCCTATTAAATTTGCCAAAGAACATACATAAGCAACATAAATTTAAAAAGTAATAAATTTTCCAATATTTCAAATTTAGCTACTTAGGAGATTATCCGAGGTCAATAGAAAATTATCATTTTGTTATTATGCTATTGTAAAATCCATAGTTGGATTCAATATGTGGGAAGTATGAACCTTGGATTTCCTATTATTTAAAAAAGTTATGTCTGGTAAATAAAAATTATTCTAGGTGAATTTTTATCAAAGATAACTTCACTGCATTCTTTTTCTATCCACTATATAATTGTTTCTTCTAATAAATACTATAATGAAATTATAAAATTTACTTTTTTTTAGGCAAAATCAATTTGGAAAATCATTAGCATCTCTAAGGGGGGGAGGCAGAGGAAAGGATTGGGGGAGGGACTGATCAGTAAACTCAAATTACTGTAAATTTTCTAGTTTTTAGGTTTAGTAAAGAGTTCATAAGTAATATTTATATTACTACGCTTCATAATAGTATTATGCTTATAACTTACATATATGTTACACATATTTTATGCAAGTAACAAATATTAATAAGTAAAGTCATTTTCAGAGACAAAATGTAGTTACTTATAAATGCTAATTATATTGACCTATTTTCAGCTCTAAAAGAATCTTGCTGAAAGCACATCAGAAGAAACATTATTCAGATTTGCTTCCTGGGGAAAAAAATAAAATCTTAATTTTTTTATAGGAGATTTCTACATGTTATCTAATCCAAGTATGAATAACATTGTTTCCTGACAGTTATTGAGAGATTAGTGGAGGACTTTATACAACCTTCATAAGTGGAAAATAATAATTCTATGCTGTTAATTTATTTTGATTGAAGGAAAATGCCCATTTATTTTTCTTGTAGTTAAATTTAAAGAAAATCTAAAATTAAGAAAAATGCACTTTAAGAAACAACTTATTTATTATTTATGACAATTCTTGTTTCTAAATATGAGGTTAAGAAAGCACGTGTATAGATTTTTTTAATGAGTAGGCACAGCATCATACCAAAAGGGAAACTGAAAGTAATTATTAGTGCTCAATTTTGACAATTACATAAACTCAACAATTTACCTAGGTTACCAAGAAATTACAAGTATAAACTATAATGTATTATTTATATAATAGTTGATATATAATAAAGCCATGTATAGATAAAATACAGAGTTAATATTGAGATAGAAATTAACATTGAATTGATAAAAATATAATTGGGTGAAATGATAGGTAAGAATCAGTTTTCAGATATCTAGGAAATTCAGCTTTCTAACTAAGAAAACATTGATGCGAAATTGTTAACATACAATGTATTTTTAAAATAAAATTAATTTTGACAAATTGCAGTAAGTAGTATATTACGATTACATTGCATTATGCTAGACATAACATTGCAAAATATAAATGATGCACAGGTTTTCAAAGATTGTTCTTTTTTATCATTCACATTTTCCTTCTTATTTCAGAGAATAAATTGACATTTCTCTATCCCTCCCCACCTTTTACTTATCTTAGATGTTTACTGGTTGTAAGTGAGAAAAAAAAATCTCACATTATTTTAAGCAAAAAAGAAAAGGATGTTTTACTAACTCATATAATAAGTAAATCAAGGGAGGGTATTTGATCTTAAATGTTACTGGTTCTAGGAATTAAACAATATCAAAGGGGTATCGGGCCTCTCTGTTCCTTGATTCAGCTTTACCCTGTTTGGAGAAATATCATTAGGCCATCTCTACCTACAGAGTGAGGTTGATGACTATTGGCAGATGGGTAGGTCCAGGCTAATATTCTCTCAGCTTATTGAATTTGATAAAAAGTGAAGACATTTTATCCAATAATTCTGGAGAAGTTCCCAAAGCTGATCTTCATTGTCATTTAGTCACAAGAATGTATAACCCCTGAAAAATGGTACTCAAAAGGAAAATTAAGTACAACAACAAAAATAATTCTGAATAGCTCAATTTTCTTACATATAAAACTAAGATAATGAGAGTGTCTACTTCACAGGGTTGATGTGGATTAACTGGATTTAACATACGGAATCTGCTTAGGGCAGCACCTGATTCATCTTTGATTAGTTGTCACCGGTGTTGTTATACCAGAAGTCTGTCTTATGTATCTTCCTGTCTTTACCTTTGACTAAGCTGGTTTGATTGGCAGGAATTCTTTTCTTCCTCATAGCTAAAGTCCATCAGAACATCATTACCTCTAAGAATACGTCTCATATTTTGCAATCCTCATAGCTCATTTTTGATGTCTATTAGATGTAGCCCTTAATGCATACTACCCTAAGTTAAAATTATGGGCATGTATGTCTTTCTACCTGTGTATCCTGCAGGTCTTTTTCATCTGTGTTCTCCATGGCAACTACTCTAGTGCTATGTTAATATGAATGCAAAATTTAAAAAAAAATTGAACTCAATCTAGGCATCTAAGGTAAAATAAATAAGAAATTCAAAATCATCACACACACACAATACTGAAATTCAGTATATTAAAAAAACTCACTCGTTTTAACCTCTGATTATATATGTCTGGAGCTCTAAAATACATAGGTGGAAATATTTATATGCAAATAATTTCAAATAAAAGAAACCTCTGTTAAGTGCTATGTAAAATACGGGCCAATAATGAAGTTTAGAAGTCTTCTTATATTCTGATAGATTGAGCTGAAAATTATACATGTACGGTGTATAGTCAAATGATTAACTGTTAAAATCCATAGTGTAAACTAGATGTAGAAGGGTAACATTAAGAATGATTAAAGAATCAAATGCTTTTAAGCACTTTTGGAAATACATTTACAATCAAATAGATAAGCAGAGCCAAGTGGTGCTTAGGATCTTATTTGGCTATGTTTATTTCAATTAGCTGCTAGCTAATCATTAAAACCAGATTTTAGTTCAGGGAGGTACATAAAACTGAAAATACCAATTTCCATTTCTCTAAATATCATAAGTAACACATCATTAATTCAGATTGTCCTAGTCCCTAAATATTTAATAAACACTTGCAAACTGCTGTTCAAGTACTGATCTAAACTGCCTAGATGAAAAATTTCATTTCATCCTCAAAACACCACTTCCACTCTTATTACCATTTTACAGGTGAGGAAATTGGGCCATAGGGAGGTTAAACCACTCGCTGAAGCTCATGCCACTAGTAAAAGGCAGAGTCAAGATTCCACCTAGAAGGCTTGGCTTCAGAGTTCAAACTCTGAGACATTACACTGTGCTACTTCTGATGTTTAATTATACCTAACATAGACTATATCTAACATAGAAAATAAAGAGAAAAAACTAGAAAAAAATGGATACTCATATTAACAAATTTAATTCAACCAGAATATGCCAATATTATGTAGACATTTGCATCATTCGAGGTTAGAACTACTGTTCCCCTGTTTGTCAAATCTGCCATTTGCTTCGATTTGACAAATTAGGTATTGCTTATTTTAAATTATTTATTTATTTATTTATTATTTTTGGCTGCGTTGGGTCTTCATTGCTGAGCGCGGGCTTTCTCTAGTTGCATTGAATGGCGGCTACTATTCATTGTGGTTTGCGGGCTTCTCATTGCAGTAGCTTCTCTTGTTGCGGAGCACGGGCTCTAGGCGCGCAGGCTTCAGTAGTTGTGACTTGCAGGCTCTAGAGCGCAGGCTCAGTAGTTGTGGCACAGGGACTTAGTTCTCTGCATGTGGGATCTTCCCGGGCCAGGGCTCAAACCCGTGTTCCCTGCATTGGCAGGCAGATTCTTAACCACTGCGCCACCAGGGAAGTCCCTTGGGTATTGCTTTGACATCCACTTCTCAAGTTGGAAACTATTTTGTTATATCTTTAAAAATGTTGACTATTTTTTAAATGTTACCTCCCACCATAGACCATTACACCTTTAAGTATTGTACTCTATGTCATTCTTGTATGTGGTGGTAATGATCACTATAATGTATTAAATGTTTAAAGGCAATACAAAGAAAAAGCTCTTTTTCATGGGCACATAAATTTATGTCAGTTGGGTTTATTTTTCCATGTCACAGAAAACAATGGATAATTTCAGACGTGTGTACTTACTGTGAGTATGCTTCAAGCCAAATTCCCTGAACATTATCTTTCAGATAAGACAAATTCTTCCACTCACAATTTCCAAAAACAAGCACTTTTATATTTACTTCAAAATGATAAACTGTTGAATCAATACTATCATCTCTTTTTTTTTCTATTATCCTTTCTTGTCTTTCTACTTGCTTGCTTTTAAGTCTATTTTTAAGCTCTGCTCCTTTAACACTTTCATATGCACACTTCAAAGAAGATGGGCACTAAAAGTAATGGTTTGTAAATTGAGACAGAGTTGAAAAGGGCTTCTAATCTATAGCATACAAAGTTATTGTTGCCTTTTCTTATTATTACTTGATGTCTGTAACTAGAAATTAAAAAAAGAAGTTTTGTGTGTGTTTCTCTGTGATTTACGTTAAAAGATAAACTGAGGCATGTTAAAAATTTTTGAGTTTATTTGAGCAAACATTGATTTGAATTGGGCAGCATCCAATCTAGCAGATAGAAGGGAACTCTGAGGAGCTGTACAAATGAAAGACTTTTCCAGCTAGAAGGGAGCAGGAACAAGGAAGTTATACTAGGCAAAAAAGGGGATTGGTTATCGCAAATTTACTTTCCTTTAGGGGATAGCAGGGGTCTATCAAGCAGATTACCTCACTGGTGCTGATCCAGGGATTCCTGATTGACTGGTTTAAGATTCCATTTCTGGGAGAGCTGAAACTCTAATTACGTCGTCTTAGTTTGGTGACACGTGGCTTTGCATAAGTAACTCCATTTTGGGTCTGTTGTCTTACTATTAACACTCATAAGAAGCTATTTGAGTGATTATTAAAATGCTGAGAGGAAGAAGTACAATGGATAAAGAAGAAAAAGACTCCGAAAAAAAGAGATAAGGGAAAAGAACTATTAAAAACACGTTATTGACTGTTTGAAAAAACCCTTGTTTTTAAGCACAATAGATGGCCAGTATTTCTCAGCCCTAAAAATGGTAGATTTTTGTGCATCCAATGACATTATAATACACTGATATGATTATATCAAGATGGTTAAAAAAGTTACTATTATGAATCAATGGGGGAAAAAATCTATTAAATATCTGTCAGTTACAGCTTCAGAAAAGAGAAGATTAGTTATAAGAGGAGGTTTGAGAGGTTCATATAAAATATTCTGAGATATGATGTTCAGAGATGCGTTCCTTGCTAAGGAAATCTGATGCAGTTGGCATTTAAAACAGTAATATTGCAATCTTGTTTTATTAAAGCTAATGTTAACAATGCTGTATTAATTTTATTGTTGTCCCTGGGTTTCTTTTAATGAATTTTAAAATTATGGTCATTATTCCTTCCAAAGTAGTTGAAGGTAAATTTTTGAGTACATTTTTATCTTAGGATATTTTAGTGCCCTCTAGTGTGCAGAAATTAACAATAGCATTTCATTTTGTAAATTATATAATTTTTTTTTAATGCAAGGCTTTTTAAATGGCAACTTTAGACCAATATGAAGTGGGTAAAAAAAAAAAAGATGAAAATTCATCTTGGAAAGCAAATTAGAACCAGATGTCAGTTTAACCTTAATAGAATCGCCAACAAAATGCAACTTTTTTCCTACTTTTATTCAACTGAGGTTAAACAGCCCCTCCTCCCCTTCTCAGACTGCTAGACAGGATGTCACATTTGCATAAAGCCATCTCCAGATTTGAGAGGTTCAGGCAAGCTAGTCTGTTGTCTGCCCTTTCTAGTACTGTGAGTTGCATGTTTTCTTCTGGGTGAGTGTACAAAACAACATATGCATATTGCTGAAATGGGTGCCTTCTGTGAATCTGTTAGCCTCCAACAGACTGAAACATTTGATTTGTGATTAGGGCAGTTGGCTAGTGCTAAGTTATAAAAGCCTAATCTAAAGCCTCCTGTCATTCCCACAGACAGTTTGTTTTTGTTTTTGCTTTTTCAAACAAGGTTGGGTATCAAGGAGATGCAACTATTTTTAAAAAATGCAGGGTCTGTGAAGGATCAACAGGAGGGATCTGAGCCAAAAGAAATGTTTAAACTGAGTTTGGGAAATCATTTTGGAGGAAGTTTTTAAAAAATTTAACCTTAAATCCAATGAAAGATTCATCAATAGAATTGAGGATAATTATTCTTTATCTGTCAATGTTCAATACCAACATATGATAAATACCAACAATACCAAGATATGATGAATGATATCGCCCAGCTTTCTTTTAATTTTCTGTGGTTAACCCATAACTTCTAAATTAGAATGCATTCAGATAGAGACCATAACCCAGTTTATATTATTAGAAAAACTGTGAATGCCTCAGAATCGTGTGAATGCCTTGTATCACCTCCTTTATCGTGTTTTTGCTGAAAAGTGAATAACAGCAAAATTGAGTGATTACAAATTGCTTTGTGGTTTTTAATATCCGAAAAGGAACACTAAAGATTAAGAATCATTGTTGAATACTCAGAGGACATCCAAAATGCCAGATAATGATATTTTATTTGGCAATGCTATATTCTTAATGTGATCCAAATTGTATGAATAATCATCTCTGTAAAAAATCACAGAGAATTATTTTGTCTTCGTGTTTTGGCAAGTCTCCTATAGGTTTCCTTTGTGTAGCTTTGCGATGAAATCATGAAGTTTAGGGGATTGTAGCATCGGAAGAAAACTAAACATTTCCATACATTTTAGAATTTAAATGAAATTTGCGTTGATATTTTTAATATTTTAAGATAAAATATTAATAAACATGTTATTCAGTCAAAATTATCCTCAGTTAATATAACACTACATTGTATACATTTTATAATAAATTAACCAGAACAGACTGAATTTTCCTAATTTGTATAAAAATTCATACAAATAGTTGTAAAGTTACCAAGTGACTTGAACATCCTAGTTATTTTACTTAACAGCTTAGACAAGTGAGGAATTACAGCTATACCCACTGTTATAACAAAGAAAGCATCAGTATTCATTTCTATGAATTCCTTGGGGCATGTTTCATTTACTCTCCTGTTTGTTTACATGTACCTTTCCCCTACTCCCAGATTAGTGGTCATATGAAAAATATGAACACCCTTGAATTCAACCATCTTTTTTCTACACTAAACGTAAGGAAGGGGGATTCATGTTAGTTCAGTATCTACCATGTACTAGGTATCTGCTCTATGTGTTTTGTGGTCTTAATCTCTTTTATTTCTCATAATAGTCATTTGATGGGGACAACATTACCTTTATTTTAAAGATGAAAAACTAAGGTTCAGACAAAAATTAACAGTACAGTAAGTCCCCTACATACGAACCTTCAAGTTGTGAAATTTCAAAGATGCGAACGTGCGTTCTCACGTCCAACCACGTTAAGTTAGTTCACGTGTCTGGCGTACATTGTAACGTGCGTGCGTCTTCTACAAGTGGTTGTGCTTTTGTGTACTTTACTGTGCAGTACTGTATAGAGTACAGTAGTACAGTATCTTTATTTCAAGTCCAGAATGTCTGGAAGCAAGTGTAAATGCAGCAGTGATGTAGCTGGTACTGCTAATAAACGCCAGGAATTGGAGGCCCAGAGAAAGAACGAAGAACGACAAGAGGAAGAAGAAGTAACTGAAGAACCGAAGAGATTCATGAAATAGGAAATGGCCAGGGGATTTTCTTTATTTCAGGAGGCACTGTTAGTTTTTGAGGCACAGGACCCAAACGTAGAATGGTACATGAAGGTTGCAGCAGCTGTTCAGAGTGCAATCCAGCGTTACCGTGTCATCTATGATGAGAAAAAAGAGCTACTACCCAGATATCACTGGACCATTTTTTCAAAAGGGTAGGTAGAATTGAATCCAGCAAGGAACCAGAACCTGTGCCATCAATGTCAGGCGTGAGTGAAATTGCAGCTTGCCCTCCGTCTCCTATTGTGATGATCCTTCAGCTCTACCATCTCCCACCTCCTCTCCCTCCTCCAGTCAGTAACTCTTCTTGCCTGTTCACTCGATGCCAGACCTGTATGCCAGCTGTTGTACTGTACTACTGTGCTTTTCAAGGTACTGTACTGTAAGACTAAAAATGTTTTCTTTATTTTTTGTGTTTGTTTTTTAAAGTATTATTTGTGTGAAAAGTATTATAAACCTATTACAGTACAGTACTATATAGCTGATTATGTTCGTTGGATACCTAGGCTAACTTTGTTGGACTTACACACAAATTGGACTTAGGAACACGCTCCCGGAATGGAACTCGTTCACATGTAAGGGACTTACCGTAATATCTCGCATGTATTGAGCTCTTTCTACATATCAGATACTGTTCTAAAATCTTTTCATACATAATTATTTTTAACCCTGATGACAGCACAAAGACAGGTTTTATGTCTCCAGTGTTACAGATGAAACAGTTAAACCTTAAAGAAATTAGTAGCTTGACCATGTTTACATAGCTTTCAAGTAGTAAAAGTGAGACTTTATCGCAGATCAGTCTGATTCTAAACTTTATTCTCCTACTAGTGTTAACAGGGTGAATTAGTAAGAACAGTTGGAGGGTGTCAGCATCACTGCCCTCATCCTCATCCTAGGACTAGGGCTTCCAGCTTGGCAAAGAACCATGTGCCCATATTTGGCATGAAGTTATAAGGTTATCCAATTTAAAAGGAACTGTGAATAAATGAGGAAATTCTGAGTGTCGAGGAAATACTGAGTGTCTTAAGGAAGAGTCAGATCAGTACAAACTTAAGAAGACTAAAGATGAGTAGTGAGGAGAAAAGAGGGCAGGCTACAGAAATCTTGCTTCTTAGAGAAATGATCAGACTTTATCCATTGATGTTTAGCCCACTTCCAAACTCCTATTCTATTTTCCATCCATGCCCCACTGTTTGCACTTTCTGGAAAGAGCAATATTCTCTCCTGCCTATGACACTTTAGTTATGGTGTACCTTTACAATGAATCCATTTCCTCACAATTCTTCCCACACTTTGCCTTGATATTTCCTACTCATTTTTTAGGTTTTAACTTATTAGCATTTCCTCAGGAAACCTTAAGTCCACATTAAGTCCCACTTCTTAAATTTCCTAAAATACCTGAACTTCCCCTCTCATACCTCTAATTACTTAATTATTAGGTCCCTAATAATGTCCTCTTTACAAGGCAGCCTCTTGACCACACGCGAAGCTCCATGAAGTCAGGTCCTATATATACCTGATCCACCAGCACTTCATTGCATTTGGCACATTGTTGGATGGATGAATGAATGTTAATCTAGAGCTCCCACTTTTACAGTGAATCATAATTACAATTTCAATATGAATAGAAGTTCTTATGAATTTGTGAACTTCTCATGAGGACACAGAAGAAAATGAGCTGGAGGGTCTTCAGAGTCTAGTTACAGAAATTGAATAAATATCTATAAAATGTTTTGGAATGAAAGTGAATATACAAGAGTTTTGTCCAGATTGTAAGTGCTGGATTGCTCTTAACTGACTTTTTAAAAAACTAAATAAGAATAGAAAAGAGTTCTAGTGTGTCTTTATTGGGTTCCATTAATATTTTAAAAATAAAAGCCAATTTTTCTTACCCTTTATTTTCTCCTAGTGATCAAAAATATATTACAACCCTTAACTCATTCAAATGCATGGTATCAACTTTACATACAAAGCATTTAGAACAAACTAAAAGGTTGACATTGAGCATTTGAAGGATGTGTACTTATTAGCAAATCTTTTGTGCTAGACTAACTTATTGATAAAATTTGCATCGGTTCTTCAAAGCTGCTCTAAATTATACACAATGGAGCACTTCAGATTAAAAAATAAATAGCCGTAATGAGTGAGTAAATTGCAATTGAAGACACACTGCTTAAGCTTAATAGAGTGGTTTTGTAGTAGCTACATATTCAAACAGTTTGGCAACAAATATAGTTCAAAGGATATATTTTTTTGACTTTGGAGCTCTCAAAATGCTCTAACATCTATGATTGTCAAAACCAAAAAGAATCTGTGCCTATATAAGTCTGATATAGAGAAATGATCCAACCTAATTTATTCGTCATGCAAGCAGTTTTGCAAAATGTATTCAATATCTATTTATATTTATAAACCATCAGCCATGAAATAGAATAAAATTGATTGTATTATTCTACATTTTAAACTTGTCTGTATTTTGTTCTTCCTGGTTAGCCAGGTCATTCAAGTAAATTCAATCTGGCTTCCCTCCATCATCTGATGGATACAAATAATATTTTTGAGTCTGAGTGAAAATAAATCCTCATTTTAACTGACAGTGAATGATGTATCAGATCTTAATAAGAAGAAGCACTGATATTCAATAGACTAACTAGATGGATAGAGGCATCAAGTGATAGAAAAAAACATTATAAGGACCTCAAGAGATAAGGGTTTATTTTTCCATGTAACAAGAACTCCACATGTAAGCAGCACAGTGATTGTGGAGCTGTTCAAGAATGTTGAAAAAGACCTGTGCTGCTTCGATCTCTCTGCTACACAGCCTTTATTGTCTGGCTTTTGTCCTCAAGTTTGCAATCTGGCTGCGTACGTAGAGGCATCATTACTGTTCTCCTCAAGAAGAGGGAAGATCAATGGGCAAAAGTGAAAGACTTTCTCCCACTCTGGCTTTTCCTTTTTCTTTAGGAAGGGTTGTTCTTTCATGGGCTTTTACTTATGTATCGCTTTTTTAATGTAAGTAACATCCCACCACTAGGTGCAAGAAAATCTCAGTTCAAGTTTTGTTTTTAACAATTGCAGCCTTGCAGTCTCTGTGGTAGAATCAGACAACGAAGAAGGGAGTTGACATCAAGGTCTTATTGGCCAAACTTCACTGTTGGCTGCAAGTTTGCCTACTCTCTGTCTTTCTCTCAATCTCTCTCTCTCTATCTCCCTCTATCTCTTTCTCTTGTACACATGTCTTTAGATGCTGAGGATTGAGTTAATCACTATCATTAAACTCTACAGTGTTCCTCTTTCATTCTTTCTAGTTATTTGCTGTTATTCAATACCTCACTCCCATGTCCCTGTTCTCCCACAGGCAACCATCCCAGCCTGTTTAATATGTGCACCTTTCTGTTTTTATGTGCTCTTATAAAATGTTTATTTTTGTTCTTATATGTAAAAATAATTTATGAACCTGATATTCTGTTTTATATCTCATTCTTCATCTTACTCTTACATACAGAGCTATGTTTTAGGTATACGTTGTACAAAATAAAATTTTAACTGTAAATGTAGAATTCTTTTTTTTTTTTAACTTCTTTATTGGAGTATAATTGCTTTACAGTGGTGTGTTAGTTTCTGCTTTAAAACAAAGTGAATCAGCTATACATATACATATATCCCCATATCTCTTCCCTCTTGCGTCTCCCTCCCTCCCACCCTCCCTATCCAACCCCTCTAGGCGGTCACAAAGCACTGAGCTGATCTCCCTGTGCTACGCGGCTGCTTCCCACTAGCTATCTGTTTTATATTTGGTAGTGTATATATGTCCATGCCACTCTCTCACTTTGTCCCAGCTTATCCTTCCCCCTTCCCGTGTCCTCAAGTCCATTCTCTAGTAGGTCTGCATCTTTATTCCCATCCTGCCCCTAGTTTCTTTATGACCCGTTTTTTCCCTTAGATTCCATATATATGTGTTAGCATACTGTATTTGTTTTTCTCTTTCTGACTTACTTCACTCTATATGACAGACTCTAGGTCCATCCACCTCACTACAAATAACTCAATTTCATTTCTTTTTATGGCTGAGTAATATTCCATTGTATGTATGTGCCACATCTTCTTTATCCATTCATCTGTCGATGGACACTTAGGTTGCTTCCATGTCCTGGCTATCGTAAATAGAGCTGCAATGAACATTGTGGTACATGACTCTTTTTGAATTATGGTTCTCTCAGGGTATATGCCCAGTAGTGGGATTGCTGGGTCATATGGTAGTTCTATTTTCAGTTTTTTAAGGAATCTCCATATTGTTCCCCATAGTGGCTGTATCAATTTCCATTCCCACCAACAGTGCAAGAGGGTTCCCTTTTCTCCACACCCTCTCCAGCATTTATTGTTTGTAGATTTTTTGATGATGGCCATTCAGACAGGTGTGAGGTGATACGTCATTGTAGTTTTGATTTGCATTTCTCTAATGATTAATAATGTTAAGCATTCTTTCATGTGTTTGTTGGCAATCTGTATATCTTCTTTGGAGAAATGTCTGTTTAGGTCTTCTGCCCATTTTTGGATTGGGTTGTTTGTTTTCTTGATATTGAGCTGAATGAGCTGCTTGTAAATTTTGGAGATTAATCCTTTGTTAGTTGCTTCATTTGCAAATATTTTCTCCCATTCTGAGGGTTGTCTTTTCGTCTTGTTTATGGTTTCCTTTGCTTTGCAAAAGCTTTTAACTTTCATTAGGTCCCATTTGTTTATTTTTGGTTTTGTTTCCATTTCTCTAGGAGGTGGGTCAAAAAGGATCTTGCTGTGATGTATGTCATAGAGTGTTCTGCCTATGTTTTCCTCTAAGAGTTTTATAGTGTCTGGCCTTACATTTAGGTCTTTAATCCATTTTGAGTTTATTTTTGTGTATGGTGTAAGGGAGTGTTCTAATTTCATACTTTTACATGTAGCTGTCCAGTTTTCCCAGCACCACTTATTGAAGAGGCTATCTTTTCTCCATTGTATATTCTTGCCTCCTCTGTCATAGATTAGTTGACCATAGGTGTGTGGGTTTATCTCTGGACTTTCTATCCTGTTCCATTCATCTATATTTCTGTTTTTGTGCCAGTACCATACTGTCTTGATTACTATAGCTTTGTAATATAGTCTGAAGTCAGGGAGCCTGCTTCCTCCAGCTCCGTTTTTCTTTCTCAAGATTGCTTTGGCTATTCGGGGTCTTTTGTGCTTCCATACAAATTGTGCAATTTTTTGTTCTAGTTCTGTGAAAAACTCCAGTGGTAGTTTGATAGGGATTGCACTGAATCTGTAGATTGCTTTGGGTAGTATAGTCATTTTCACAATGTTGATTTTTCCAATCCAAGAACATGGTGTATCTCTCCATCTATTTGTATCATCTTTAATTTGTTTCATCAGTGTCTTATAGTATTCTGCATATAGGTCTTTTGTCTCCTTAAGTACGCTTATTCCTAGGTATTTTATTCTTTATGTTGCAATGGTAAATGGAAGTGTTTCCTTAATTTCACGTTCAAATTTTTTTGTCATTAGTGTATAGAAATACAAGAGATTTCTGTGCATTAATTTTGTATCCTGCTGCTTTACCGAATTCATTGATTAGCTCTAGTAGTTTTCTGGTAGCATCTTTTATTTCTTTTTCTTGTCTTATTGCTGTGGCTAAAGCTTCCAAAACAATGTTGAGTAATAGTGATGAGAGTGGGCAACCTTGTCTTGTTCCTGATCTTAGTGAAAATGCTTTCAGTTTTTCACCATTGAGGACAATGTTGGCTGTGGGTTTGTCATATATGGCCTTTATTATGTTGAGGTAAGTTTACTCTATGCCTACTTTCTGGAGGATTTTTATCATAAATGGGTGTTGAATTTTGTCAAAAGCTTTTTTTGCCTCTATTGAGATTATAATGGTTTTTATTCTTCAAATTGTTAATATGGTGTATCATATTGATTGATTTGCATATATTGAAGAATCCTTGCATTCCTGGGATAAACCCCACTTGATCATTGTGTATAATCCTTTTAATGTGCTGTTGGATTCTGTTTGCTAGTATTTTGTTGAGGATTTTTGCATCTATGTTCATCAGTGATATTGGCCTGTAGTTTTCTTTCTTCATGACATCTTTGTCTGGCTTTGCTATCAGGGTGATGGTGGACTCGTAGAATGAGTTTGGGAGTGTTCCTCCCTTTGCTACATTTTGGAAGAGTTTGAGAAGGATAGGTGTTAGCTCTTCTCTGAATGTTTGATAGAATTTGCCTGTGAAGCCATCTGGTCCTGGGCTTTTGTTTGTTGGAAGATTTTTAATCACAGTTTCAATTTCAGTGCTTGAGATTGGTCTGTTTATATTTTCTATTTCTTTCTGGTTCAGTCTCGGAAGAGTGTGCTTTTCTAAGAATTTGTCCATGTCTTCCAGGTTGTCCATTTTATTGGCAAATAGTTGCTTGTAGTAATCTCTCATGATCCTTTGTATTTGTGCAGTGTCAGTCGTTACTTCTCCTTTTTTATTTCTAATTCTATTGATTTGAGTCTTCTCCCTTTTTTTCTTGATGAGTCTGGCTAATGGCTTATCAATTTTGTTTATCTTCTCAAAGAACCAGCTTTTACTTTTATTGATCTTTGCTATTGTTTCCTTCATTTCTTTTTCATTTATTTCTGATCTGATCTTTATGATTTCTTTCCTTCTGCTAACTTTGGGGTTTTCTTGTTCTTGTTCTCCAGTTGCTTTAGGTGTAAGGTTAGGTTGTTTATTTGAGATGTTTCTTGTTTCTAAAGGTAGGATTGTATTGCTATAAACTTCCCTCTTAGAACTGCTTTTGCTGCATCCCATAGGTTTTGGGTCATTGTGTTTTCATTATCATTTGTTTCTAAGTATTTTTTGATTTCCTCTTTGATTTATTCAGTGATCTCTTGGTTATTTAGTAGTGTATTGTGTAGCCTCCATGTGTTTGTATTTTTTACAGATTTTTTCCTGTAATTGATATCTAGTCTTGTAGCATTGTGGTCAGAAAAGATACTTGATACAATTTCAGTCTTCTTAAATTTACCAAGGCTTGATATGTGACCGAAGATATGATCTATCCTGGAGAATATTGCATGAGCACTTGAGAAGAAAGTGTATTCTTTTGTTTGTGGATGGAATGTCCTAGAAATATCAATTAAGACCATCTTGTTTAATGTATCATTTAAAGCTTCTGTTTCCTTATTTATTTTCATTTTGGATGATCTGTCCATTGGTGTAAGTGAAGTGTTAAAGTCCCCCAGTATTATTGTGTTACTGTCGATTTCCTCTTTTATAGCTGTTAGCAGTTGCCTTATGTGTTGAGGTGCCCCTATGTCGGGTGCATATATATTTATAATTGCTATATCTTCTTCTTGGATTGATCCCTTGGTCATTATGTAGTGTCCTTCTTTGTCTCCTGTAATAGTCTTTGTTTTAAAGTCTATCTTGTCTGATATGAGAATTACTACTACAGCTTTCTTTTGATTTCCATTTGCATGGAATATCTTTTTCCATCCCCCTCACTTTCAGTCTGTATATGTCCCTGGATCTGAAGTGGGTCTCTTGCAGACAGCATATGTATGGGTCTTGTTTTTATATCTATTCAGCCAGTCTATGTCTTTTGGTTGGAACATTTAATCCATTTACATTTAAGGTAATTATCTATATGTATGTTCCTCTTACCATTTTCTAAATTTTGGGGGTTTGTTATTGTAGGTCTTTTCCTTCTCTTGTGTTTCCTGCCTAGAGAAGTTCCTTTAGCATTTGTTGTAAAGCAGGTTTGGTGGTGCTGAATTCTCTTAGCTTTTGCTTGTCTGTTAAAGTTTTAATTTCTCCATAGAATCTGAATGAGATCCTTGCTGGGTAGAGTAATCTTGGTTATAGGTTTTTCCCTTACATCACTTTAAATGTCTTGCCACTCCCTTCTGGCTTGCAGAGTTTCTGCTGAAAGATCAGCTGTTAACCTTATGGGGAGTCCCTTGTAAGTTATTTGTTGTTTTCCCCTTGCTGCTTTTGATATTTTTTCTTTGTATTTAGTTTTTGATAGTTTGATTAATATGTGTCTTGGCGTGTTTCTCCTTGGATTTATCCTGAATGGGACTCTCTGTGCTTCCTGGAGTCGATTAACTATTTCCTGTCCCATATTAGGGAAGTTTTCAACTATAATCTCTTCAAATATTTTCTCAGTCCCTTTCTTGTTCTCTCCTTCTTCTGGGAACCTTATAATTCAAACGTTGATGCATTTAATGTTGCCCCAGAGGTCTCTGAGACTGCCGTCAATTCTTTTCATTCTTTTTTCTTTATTCTGTTCTGTGGTAGTTATTTCCACTATTTTATCTTCCAGGTCACTTATCCATTCTTCTGCCTCAGTTATTCTGCTATTGATTCCTTCTAGAGAATTTTTAATTTCATTTATTGTGGTGTTCATCATTGTTTGTTTGCTCTTTAGTTCTTCTAGGTCCTTGTTAAACGTTTCTTTTATTTTCTCCATTCTATTTCCAAGATTTTGGATCATCTTTACTATCATTATTCTGAATTCTTTTTCAGGTAGACTGCCTATTTCCTCTTCAGTTGTTTGGTCGGGTGGGATTTTACCTTGCTCCTTCATCTGCTGTATGTTTCTCTGTCTTCTTATTTTCCTTAACTTACTGTGTTTGGGGTCTCCTTTTCGCAGGCTGCAGGTTCGTAGTTCCCGTTGTTTTTAGTGTCTGCCCCCAGTGGCTAAGGTTGGTTCAGTGGGTTGTGTAGGCTTCCTGGTGGAGGGGAGTAATGCCTGTGTTCTGGTGGATGAGGCTGGATCTTGTCTTTTTGGTGGGCAGGTCCGCGTCTGGTAGTGTGTTTTGGGGTGTCTGTGACATCATTATGATTTTAGGCAGCCTCCCTGCTAATGGGTGGGGTTGTGTTCCTGTCTTGCTGATTGTTTGGCATAGGGTGTCCAGAACTGTAGCTTGCTGGTCATTGAGTGGAGCTGGGTCTTGGTGTTGAGATGGAGATCTCTGGGAGATTTTCGCCATTTGATATTACGTGGAGCTGGGAGGTCTCTGGTGGACCAATGTCCTGAACTCAGCTCTCCCACTTCAGAGGCACAGGCCTGACACCTGGCAGGAGCACCAAGACCCTGCCATCCACACGGCTCAGAGTAAAAGGGAGAAAAAAAGAAAGAAAGAAAATAAAATAAAGTTATTAAAATAAAAAATAATTATTAAAATATAAAAAATTAAATAATAAAAAAAAGAGAAAGAAAGAAGAGAGCAACCAAATGAAAAAACAAATCCACCAATGATATCAGGTGCTATACTAAAATAAAACAAAAAAACAAAAACTGGACAGACAGAACCCTAGGGCAAATGTTAAAAGCAAAGCTGTACAGACAAAATCACACACAGAAGCATACACATACACACTCACAAAAAGAGAAAAAGGAAAAAGATATATATATTGTTGTTCCCATAGTCCACAGCCTCAATTTGGGATTATTTGTTGTCTATTCAGGTATTCCACAGATGCAGGCACATCAAGTTGACTGTGGAGATTTAATCCGCTGCTCCTGAGGCTGCTGGGAGAAATTTCCCTTTCTCTTCTTTGTTCGCACAGCTCCCGGGGTTCAGCTTTGGATTTGGACCCGCCTCTGCGTGTAGGTCGCCTGAGGGTTTCTGTTCTTCGTTCACACAGGGCGGGGTTAAAGGAGCAGCTGCTTCAAGGGCTCTGGCTCACTCAGGCCGGGGGGAGGGAGCGGTACGGAGGAGGCGGGGCGAGCCTGCAGCGGCAGAGGCCGGCATGACGTTGCAGCAGCCTGAGGCGCGCCTTGCGTTCTCCCGGGGAAATTGTCCCTGGATTACGGGACCCTGGCAGTGGTGGGCTGCACAGGCTCCCAGGAGGGGAGGTGTGGATAGTGACCTGTGCTCGCACAAGGGCTTCTTGGTGGCGGCAGCAGCTGCCTTAGCGCCTCACGCCCATCTCTGCAGTTCGCGCTGATAGCCGCGGCTCATGCCAGTCTCTGGAGCTCGTTTAGGAAGCGCTCTGAATCCCCTCTCCTCGCGCACCAGGAAACAAAGAGGCAAGAAAAAGTCTCTTGCCTGTTCGGCAGCTCCAGACCTTTTCCCAGACTCCCTCCTGGCTAGCTGTGGTGCGCTAACCCCTTCAGGCTGTGTTCACGCTGCCAACCCCAGTCCTCTCCCTGGGATCCAACCGAAGCCCGAGCCTCAGCTCCCAGCCCCGCCCGCCCCGGCGGGTGAGCAGACAAGCCTCTCCGGCTGGTGAGTGCTGCTCGGCGCCAAGCCTCTGTGCGGGAACCTCTCCACTCTGCTCTCCGCACCCCTGTGGCTGCGCTCTCCTCCGTGGCTCCGAAGCTTCCCCCCTCCGCCACCCGCAGTCTCTGCCCGCAAAGGGGCTTCCTAGTGTGTGGAAACCTTTCCTCCTTCACAGCTCCCTCCCACTGGTGCAGGTGCCGTCCCTATTCTTTTGTCTCTATTTCTTTTTTCTTTTGCCCTACCCAGGTACGTGGGGAGTTTCTTGCCTTTTGGGAGGTCTGACATCTTCTGCCAGCATTCAGTAGGTGTTCTGTAGGAGTTGTTCCACATGTAGATGTATTTCTGATGTATTTGTGGGGAGGAAGGTGATCTCCGCGTCTTACTCTTCCGCCATCTTGAGGCTCCTCAGTCTAAGTGTAGAATTCTTAATGAATATTTGAGGATTGAATCATTAAAATTCAGTTATTTATCCAACATTGATTTTTCGAATACCCACTCTATGTCGGGAATTGTTCTAGGTACTATGGATACAACATTGAACAACAAAACATATTTTTATAAAAATGTGCTCTGGAGTTTACATTCTAGTGAAGAAGCTAGAGGTAAAAAGGAAATTATTAAATTATCTAGTATGTTAGACAGTAATAACACCAAAGAAAGCTAAATGAAGACATAATTGGAGATAGGAAGAGCTATAGGCAGGGGTAGTATAAAGGGTGGAGCAGCAAGATGTAGTTTTATTGTATTGTTTTTTTATTTTTAGGCCGCGCCATGAGGCATGTGGGATCTTAGTTCCCCGACCAGAGATCGAACCCAAGTCCCCTGCATTGGGAGCGAGGAATCTTAACCACTGGATCGCCAGGGAAGTCCACAGGGTGAAGGCAGCCAGGGAGGTTGGCACTGCAAAGACGTCATGTGAGTAAAGAGTTCAAATGTGGACTCAGGTTATGTTGGTATGTGGGGGAAGAAGATTCCAGGCAGAAGGACGGCTAAGCGTACAGGCATTTCGGAAGGGAGCACAACTCGTCTGTTCAAAGAACAGCAGGGCAATCACGGTTGCTGTAGCAAATGTAGGGAAGAGGAGAGGACAGAAGGTTTGGGTTTGAGAGAATGTAAGAGAATAAATAATGTAAGGACCGGTAGGTCATCATGAGCACTTTGACTTTCACTTTGAGTCCGCCAAGCCCTTGTAGAGTTTGAGCTGAGGAATAAAAATGATCAGGCTACTATTTTGCAGGATAATTTTTTCTGCCAGATTAAGAACAGATCAAAGGTGGGTAACACCAGCAATGGGGATATATTGAGAAGCCATTAAAATAATGCAGATGAGACCTGATAGCAGAGAAATGGTGACAATTTATTAAATTCTAAATATATTTTGAAGAGTAGAGCTAAGCATAATGTGTTAGTGAATTACATTTAGGGTATGAGAATAAAGAGGCATTGAAAGTGATTCCAAGCTTTTTGGCCTGAGCCAAAAAAAAAAAAAAGTAGAATTGCCATGTATAGAGATGGCAAAGTCTGTGAGAAAGCAGAAATGGGGGATGATATCTGGAGGTCATTTGGGACTCGGTAGATTTGATATGCCTGTTAGAAATCCAAGTGGGCATGTCAGCTAGACAGGTGTATAAACAGGTCAGGTTACTCTTAAATGTATAATATGTGGCTAGGCTCTGGATCACTGACTCCTTCAGTATCTTTCCATCAATTACTGTGCAGTAAGCCCCAAAGTGGGCACTCCAGGGCAGTGGGCTGGAGCAGTTGGTTTTACCGTGAACCTCTCACAGCTGTGTCACAAGATCATGATTACTGTATGCAATGTATCGTCACTACACTAAGGATGGATTACATATGGCCCCATTTCTAAGGTAGACCATGAAGTTGGAGAACCATCGTACATGATGGAGAGTACATTTAACTTTCCCCACCATGTAGCAAAGCCTAAAGATAAGCCAGGTAGCTCTAAAGAACAAGAGTTGATTGCAACATTGTGTGAGTAGAACCTACACCATCCCTGCCTCACACATCAGGGGCACTTTTTGTCCTTTTGCCCAGGATAATTCTTTCTTCATCTGGAAAAATAATTACTGACTTGATAAACTGTCACTGTAAGAGCATGGTTTGGACCATTTCTCTCTCAAGACATAATTTTTATGTTACATAAGATAAGCAGCAGGGCATGTTCTAAGTCTTTCTATCTTGCTATCTTGGTACTTACCTAGTTGTGATCTTTCTGTTTGAAAATGAAATGCCCAAACAAAGAAGGAAGTGCTGTGAATTAATAATGTCATTATTGTCAATATTCTCCCTTACAAAAGAGCAAGCCAAATCACTGTGCTAGGAAGAAGAGTGACAGAGTTGGGTTCACAAAGGATGACTATGCGTAAAAAACTCTTGTCTGCCCTTCTTAACACAAAGGAGAAGGGAGAACTCTTCAATTCTGTACAGGTTTTAAAACAATTCAAGAAAAGGATCTCACCAGTAAAGTGCTAAGAAACCAGTGTGAGTAATTATGTGGTTACAAAAAGGCAGTTTCTCTTTTAAGAGAGTGAGATGGGTAGCTTTGGGGAACAAAATGCCTTTAATTCCTAAACATTGTAGAATGTGCCCAACAGTTTCAAAATAACAAAAACAACAACAATAGTAATAATGATACCCCTTAAAAAGCCACCAGTTCACCATGCTCTCCCACTCTTCAGAAGAACTAATTTATATTTCAACTACTCTGTCCCTGGTGAGGAGCAAAGAATAACAGAACAATTTTGATGGACGTATACTGGGCAAAATTTTATTCACAGATAGTTAAGTAACTTACCTCTCATCCATTTCTCAGTCCATACATTATACATGTAAATATGCACAAACTGTTACACGACTCACATTCAGGTCAGCTCACAAAATGTTAAAATGTTAAAACTACACACCAAAGCCATGTTTGTCAAGGGTGTCCTAAAAAGTATTTCTATTAAAGACAACCACAATGAAACATCACTAGAATGTGATGGAAGCATTGCTCCAGGCTAGTAATGCAAAGAATGAGACAGAAGCCCAGAAATAGGACAAACATAAAATTTCAAATCTATTCTTTTTAATCTGGTTTGTGAGTTTTTAATGGTATTTATTTAATTGATTGATTGATTGATTGAAGTATTGATGTAGTTGATTTACAATGTTGTGTTAGTTACAGGTGTACCACAAAAAAAATCAGTTATACATACATATATATATTTTTCTCAGATTCTCTTCCGTTATAGGTCATTACAAAATACTGAGTGTGGTTCCCTGTGCTATACAGTAGGTCCTTTTTGCTTATCTGTTTTGTATATAGCAGTGTGTATATGTTAATACCAAACTCCTAATTTATCCCTACCCCTTTTCACCTTTGGTAACTGTTTGTTTTTTGTGTCTGTGGATCTATTTCTGTTTTGTATTTAAGTTCATTTGTATCATTTTTTTAGATTCCACATATAAGGGGTATCATATGATAGTTGCCTTTCTCTGTCTGGCTTACTTCACTTAGTATGATAATTCCTAAGTCCATCCATGTTGCTGTAAATGGCATTATTTCATTCTTTTTTATAACTGAGTAATATACCATTGTGTATATATACCACATCTTCTTTATCCATTCATCTGTTGATGGACATTTAGGTTGCTTCCATGTCTTGGCTATTGTAAATAGTGATGTTATGAACATTGGGGTGCATGTATCTTTTCAAATTATAGTTTTCTCCAAATATATGCCCAGGAGTGGGATAGCAGAATCATATAGTAGCTATATTTTTACTTTTTTAAGGAACCTTCATACTGTTCTCCATAGTAGCTGTACCAAATCTAGCCATCCACTGTTTTTTACATGTTATCTGCATCAAAAACCAAAATAGAAAAAGATTTCAACTTTCTTTTAGGGCACTCAAGGTTCTTTAACATCTGGACCCAATAGTTTTATCTCCTGTCATCCCTTTCATTCCCACTCACTGTCTGCCATCTGGCCTGTGTAGACCATGACTCCCTAAACTCACATTCATGTTGCAACTCTTACCCTGGAATAGCCTTTCTTCTCTATCTGAAAATTATCTACTTATATTTTTGAGTCCCTGTCAAATGTCACATAATTTGAGAAAAAAATTTCCTGATTCCAATAGGAAAGGTAGTGGCACAGTTTAAGGTACCCATATAAAACTCTGATAATAACATTCATTATATTGTACATTATAATGTAATATGTGTTTACTGGTCTGCTTTTTTCAAATGAAATGTGAGTGACTCATTAACAAGGTTATGTCTTTTTAATCTTTGTAAGCATAGTGTCTGCTCAAGGGGCTGTCTATGTGAATGAATGAATCAATGAATCAATCAATTAAAAGTGCTGTATTGCTATATTGCAATACATTTGGGATTTCTGTGAGAGCAGAGACCATATCTCTTTTTTTTTGTTTATGTCATCTGAGAGTACTTACTCTGTGATGTAAAATTGATATCTTAATGTATAAACAAATTACTTACAACTATTCTTTATCTTTGTATGGTTTTTTGACGGTGTCTAAATTATGATACAATTTTTACTTTGCTACCTTCAAAGGCATACATAAAGTTTATAATATCTTAACTTTATTTTTTTATAATCTATAGCTATTTATATTTGTTTTATAGTTGCCATATAGAAAAATCTTAAGACATTATACTGTTCTGTACATCCAGAAGGGTCTAGTAAAAGTTCATGGAATGAGAGATAGAAAAAATATACAAGTGAGGTAATCACAAATATTGTCAGTTTAAAAGAAGCATTTCATAGCAGTTTTCTGCCTTGAATAGTTTGAAATTTTCCAATCACCTAAAGGGAAGAATGTATTTCCTAAAAGCTAGCAGTGAAAGCAAAGTAGAATTCCCCAAAGTAGGAATCTTAAATTATTTCAATATGTAACAGACATTGGGTTCTTGCTTAAAATCTCTAGCTTCAAGGATACCCTGGCCAGACTTTGTATCAAGCAAAATAGAAGTTATTGCTTCAATGCATACCTGAAGATAATAAATCAATAACAATGAGACAGTCACAAGTAGGTTCTGTTTACCCTTTGTCATCAAGAACAAAACACTGAGTTTCTTCAAATATCTGATGATACTTTCTTAAGTGGCATTATTGGCTAAAATATTTTTATTTAGTTTTACAGGTTGCAAAAATGTCTTCCTAATGAGAAACTACCCTCATTTCTCAGACTTTGTGACCACAAGAAAATAGATTGCTGTAACATAATGTGCTGCAGTGTTATGTTAAGCTTTCTTTTTATGTCAGGACACTCTAAACTTGAAGCTACTGTCAAGTACAATAAGAAAAACAACTGAAAATCTCAAAAGGTATCAGTGATTCTGTGCATCAGCTGTGTGTTTGGATAATGTCCTTTTACAACAGCTGAACAAAATTGAAATGTTCCTGATAATTTTTCTAGAAATTGTGACCTATTTATAAATGTCCTTTGCTTCTAGAATTTTGCTTTCATTTAACAGAATGTAAAATGTTGACATTCTGGTTACTTTTTTTTAATGTGTGTTAGGGGGATTCATCTAGTATACAGACTCACCTGTATGGTCTAACACTGTGCAACTCTGGCAATTTAAGTAATATAGAGAGGGCCTACTGTTTTATTTGTTGAAGGCATCCAAAGCTCCTGGAAATACAGTAAAATGGAAAAGACATGTATGGAATTATTCACCACTTAGTGCTTCAACACAGTAATACGGTCTGAGTAATGAAAGGTCCTGGGAAGAAAGAAAAAAAAAATTGTTCCAACAGCTGCCTGTTTCTATCAGCAGGTAAAGCCAAGATGATAATGGCCTTCAGAACTTTAAATAATATACTTTATCTTACTCTGCTGGAATGCTCTCAAAATATAGTCTAAAGACTTTCCTAATGGTTCCCATGAACAAGAATATAACTAAAAAAATTAAGGTGTTTTCTGTGTGCTTTAAGAGCAAGACTACTAAAACTGAATTTGGTTTAACTAAACAAATGGTATAGTTTTGTTTGCCACTCTTCTTATTTCCTATTTGTTTGCTTCTTTCTTTTCCCCACCAACTTCACATTTCCCCATGATTTAATTAAGTTTTTATGCACTGTTTTGGAAAGGGTTTACATACTGAAGGCTTAAATTAAACCACAGACCTAATGGAGGAAATCACTTACTGGAAATATGCACATAATAAAAAATTTCAACTGGGGTTTAATATAAATTGATTCAGAAATAGAGCTTGTATATTTAAAAATCAAATAACACATTAGTTATGCTAAGAATTAGGCAGTCTGAATATAGTTTGCAGCATTTTAGGAAGATAAAAACAAAAAAATTCAGGAAGTTAGAGTGAAATTTTTTCAAAGTTGATTTTTTTCTTTTTACTTATCAACTAAGAGATAGACCCAACATCCTATTCTCAAAATTATAAAAATCTTAATAAGTCAAGGTATGTAACTGTCTAATCTTCTTAATTTTTATTAATGGAGAAAGCACCCCTCCGTCCAGAGTTGGTTTTTTTTTTTTAATTTTTGAATTTTATTTTATTTATTTTTTTATACAGCAGGTTCTTATTAGTTATCTATTTTATACATATTAGTGTATATATGTCAATCCCAATCTCCCAGTTCATCCAGAGTTTTAACACTAGCAATTTCTTATATTATTATTTGTGGTTTCATTTAAATATTTAATTATTTGTTTATTTTAATCATTACCTCCATAATTGCCAGCTACTTATTCTGATGGTCAAACATATAGAGATTAAAATCCTTCTGTTCATAAAAAAAAAGTTTTCATTTATTGGAAGACAGTAGTCATAACTCAAAATTCTTTTAGAGTAAATGTGTCTTTCTTCTCCCAACTAGGACTTGCCATAGGTAGGAAGCCTGAGATGGAAAAGATGCCAGTCATTGACTTCCTCTCTCTTCCCCAGCTTGATTTCTCCTTCTCTTCCTCCACTCAGGAGGGGGGCCTCTTGTTCCTCCAGGTTGAAGAGTGGGAGAAGAGAGGAAAAGGATTTCTCTTGTGTTCTGGCCTGCATATCTCAGCCACTGGGGAGTGTTTAAAGTCCACTTGCTCTGGACTTAGCTCATGCTGATGTAGATGTTTTGGAGGCCTCGGAAGTCACACTAGAAACATTCCAATGCATTCCCATTGCAAGATGATGCAGATTTCTTTGGTAGGCCCTTTATGGTTCTTTCTCTGATCTTGAGATTTGCATTGTTCATCCTTTTGTTGAGCTCACATTCTCTCTCTGGACAGCCACTCGGGAAGAATTAGAATTAGCTCCTGGGTGGCTTTCTCTCCTGTGGAGCTTTAACTTGATCCTCAAGAAAACATAAATACCCTTGCCTCTACTATCAGTAGAAAAGAGGCTCCCAAAACAAATAAAACTCTTTTTCTTCTGCTTCCTCACATCAATATTCACCTTTCGCCCTTACTTTCCTCCTTTTCAATCCCAAGACCCATCCACTCTGCCCCCTCAAACAACAAATGGGCTTCTTAAACCATTTCTCATCTGGCTTGAGCTAAAGAGGAAGCGAGATCTCTTTGTGTTTTGATACAGAGCACAGTTTCTCCAAAGAAATTCTCACTCCCCATTTCCAACATGTTGGTCACTTCAACTTCAACCATTATATCAATATATATATTCAAGGTGTGTGAAGGGTTGTTTTTGCTCACTTTTTTCCTAGTTCTACATTGGTGGTCTACTAAAGCATTTTTCAATTTAAAATATTTCCTACATTTTGCTATAGTTGTTGGTGCTGTTGTTTTGGACCATTGGGTCTTTTTTGATTCTGAAGCAAAAATCCCACTTTTACATTCTATTATGATACTTGCATCAAGTTCTAGAAAATCAATTAATTTCAAGTTTATGTTTATGTTATTATAATAAGCCCATTCTTCCTATTGATTTATTTAACCAACAGGTAAAATAGACACTTCTCAATGTAGTTTTTAGTTTAAAACATGTAAATTAAAAATGAGACAAACAGGGTAGGGTATGTTATGAAATTATTCATGTAGCTATAACCTAGTCTAGAGACCAGAGATTTCTGAAGAATATGATGTTTAAGCTGAGAATGAAGAATGAGTAGAGGATAGGAACATTATAAAAGTGGAAAGAGCATGGATGAAATCACTAAAGGATGAAAGGTTACAGTACATTCAAGGGAGGGAAAATTATTTTATAAACAAAGTATTAAGGATAAGGAGAAGGGTGGCAGTACTTAAGCTAAAGAAATAGGTAGCCACCACATTACTTAAAGCTTTCTTAAAAAAAAAAAAAATATATATATATATATATATATATATATATATATATATATATATATATATTAAGGATTTTAGTTTTCATTAGGTTCAGGGGATATATTAACAAAAAAGGTAGATTGAGAGAAAACAGGTAGCTAATATTAGAGATGATGGTGGCTTGTACTTGGGTTATAGGAGAGGAAGAAGTAGACTTGATTAACTAGACTTGGTGCTTGACTACATATGAGGTGCAAGAGATAAGAAGGACTCTTAGATGACCTCCAGGAAAGTCACTCAATTAATAATCCCTGGAAAAGAAAACAGGTCATGTAACTTGCAGAATCACAGAATTATAGGTTTTATGGAAGGGATGGAGCCTAATGATCCCTGAGTCTAACTCAGTCTTTTTACCAAAGAAAAAGGTAACTCCTCCTCCATTCAAATGTCCTGTGAAATTCCACTTCCTTCACCTTCTTGGTCTACTAGAAAACTGGCTTTCTCCTGAGTATATTGCTTCTTCTACAATCCTCTCAAGTGGTGGTTGTGTTCTCTCCTACACCCCTGTACCAATGGTAAAATATTCCTCTCCAAACACACGACGCCTCCTCACTACAAACACTTAGTTTATCAATCATTACCTTTCAATGTAGAAGTAATCTAGCAACTGCTATCTCATTTTGTGAAGATTATTATCTTCAAAACTACCACCAATTTCTTCATTATTAACTTTATTTTACTTTCTGGTAACCCCAATATCAACATAGAATAAGCTTCTGAGTGATTTGACCCTTTGCAATGATCTTCTTCTCCATTCCTATAGTCATTCCCTCTATATTTTGTCATTAAAAATAAGTACATTCTGTACAATGCTCTACAATCTCAATTTCAAGCACCCCATTCCATGTTTATACTGGCTGTCTAGCCCTCAGTCACAGCTAGAGTTGTTATAGTCTACTGAAGCAAAATGTTACCTGCTCTTTCCTACCATCACAGGGGTATACATAAAATTAAAAGATATTATTTGCATAAATTAAGCTACAGAATAGCCAAATAAGCATCTTTGTGTTTATAACCAGTTTAAATAAGGAGAACACAATTGCTCCCAATATTGCAAACACAGCCAGGAGATGGCTTTTGAGAAATTTCACAAGGCCACAATTAGAAGAGACAGCCAAGTGTTGTGCACCAGGGCTAATGAAAAAGCTTGATATATTAGTGAGTTACTAGAGAGAGAAAGAAAAAAAAAAAGATATTTAGAAAGGGATTGGAGGGATTATTCTCCACACTCACCTTTAAGTTAAAGACTAAAAATGTATTAAGTGCCGTTGCTTGATACATGAGACCAATAACACAGGAGTTAAGGGCACCTGTTTTATCCTCAGCTTTATCTTGGTGACCCTGGACAAATTACTTACTCATCTAAACTTCTATTTCCCCATCAATAAGACAGGAATAATTATTACTACTTCATCAGGGTTTTCTGCTGATTAAATGTGATAATGCATATACACCACTTAGCACCCTGAAGACTCTTCCAATTTTGTTTCTTTTACAACTCAAACTTTTTACTAATTCATCATAATAATTTTCCCCCAAGTCCCTGAGATCAGTCATTAGTATGAAGCACACCTTCAGAAGCAGAATGTAGTTGAGCAGCATACTAATGTCTCTCATTTCATGAATGCTGGTCTTCAAAATTTGTTTATTCTTCACCCTAGAGATAGCCCATCAAATCCTACTGCAAAGGAAAACAGTTTGGCATAGGTTTTACTAAGTCAAAAATTAGAGTAAATAGAAGAATTAGGGTCTTTATTTTCCATATTGTTAAAAGTACTTTTTAGGTTTTTGTAGTTGGCTTGCTAAATGCTGTTGCGCATACTAATAGTTCAGTTGTGGTTTTCCATTGTTACCTATTCAAACATCTTGTCCAGCAGTTCTTCCCCCATGTTCATCTATCAATCTGTCCATCAGAATAAAAACACACTCTTATCTCTTCCATCTTAACAAAACTCCTCTCCTGACATTACTTCTCTTTATGCTGTCACAGCATTCCTCTGTGTACTCACCAAACTGTATTAATATTAAGTCATCAGAGAAGTTTTCACATTTTGAAAACTTTTTTAAAAAACTTTATTTTTAAGCAGTTTTAGGTTTATAACAAAATTGAGATTTCCCTTATACCCCCTGCCTCCATACATGCACAGTCTCCCCCATTATCAATATCACTCACCAGAATAGTGTATTTTATACCAAGAATGCATGTATATTGACACATTATAATCATGAAATTCCATACTTTAGGGTTCACTCTTGGTATTGTACATTCTATGTGTTTGGACAAATGTATTACAACATATATCCCTCATTATAATATCATACAGAGTACTTTCACTGCTCTAAAAATTTTTTGTGCTCTACCTATTTATCTTCTCCTCTCCCCCCACCTCTGGCAACCACTTATCTTTTTATTGTCTCCATAGTTTTGCCTTTTCCAGAATGTCATTTAATTAGAATCATACAGTAGGCTTTTCAGATTGGCTTCTTCCACTTACTAATATGCATTTAAGTTTCTTCCATGTCCTTTTGAGGCAGGAGATAGATGGGCCCCAGGCTGAACAGCTGAAGTTTCTTCCCTGTGGACAGAAAGTCCATAACAGCAGGAGCGAGAGAGGAGGCTGGGCCCTGCCCAGATAAGCGATAAAAGACCACATATTCCTCATTCTAGAAGTCAAGGAGACCTTCCTGACTACACATGTGCAGAAAGGCTCCTTGGAGGTCAAAAAGGGAGGGGGTGCCACCCCATAGTAAGTGATGTCAACTACCCATAGGCCTCTTTGCTAGAATCCATCTTGGCTAAGAGATGCACATGCACACAGGGGAGGACCCTGAGCTATACCAAATACAGACTTAGAACCAGGCAAAGCAAGGTGATTGGTCAAAGGAAACCCAGAAGAAATGCTCCATAAAAGTGATTCAAACTACCACGTGGGTGCAGCTCTCTCTCTGAGCCCGCCCATGTGTCTGTCCACACATACTCTTTTTCCTCCTAATAAACAGTTTACTTGCTTCACTACTTTCCATCTCTATGTGGAAATTCATTTCTACACAGCATACAGGCCAAGGCCTTGTCCACTGGTCCCTGGTGGGCTAGTGGCTAAGATTCAGCACTCTCACTGCCCCAGTCTGACTTCATTCTCTGGCCAAGAACCGAAATCCTGCTTCAAGCTGCTGCAGGCCGAGGCCACCCAAGATCACTTTCATGGCTCAATGGCCATTTCTTTTTAGCGATGAATAATATTCCATTGCCTGAATGTACCAAAGTTTATTTATCCATTCACCACTAAGGACATCTTGGTCGCTTCCAAGTTTTGGCAATTATAAATAAACCTGCTGTAAACATCCTTGTGCAAGTTGTTTGTGGACCTGAGTTTTCTATTTTGGGGGGTAAATACCAAGAAGCACAATTACTAGACCATATTGTAGGAGTATATTTAGTTTTGTAAGAAACCACAGAACTGTCTTCCGAAGTGGCTGTACCATTTTGCATTCTCACCAGCAATGAATGAGGGTTCCTGCTGCTCCGCATCCTCCTCAACATTTGGCATTGTCAAAGTTTTGGACTTTAACCATTCTAGTAGGTGTGTAGTGGTATCTCATTGTTGTTTTAATTTTCATTATCCTGATGACATGTGATGTGGAGCATCTTTTCATATGCTTATTTGCCATCTGTATGTCTTCTTTGGTGAGGTCTGTTAAGGTCTTTGGCCCATTTTTTAATCGGGTTGTTTGTTTTCTTATGGTTGAGTTTTAAGGGTTCTTCATGTATTTTGGATAAAGTCCTTTATCAGATGTGGGGTTTTTTGCAAATCTTTTCTCCCAGTCTGTGTCCTGTCGTCTAGTTTGTTTGGGAAAATTCTGATACTTTTTGTGGAAAAGGAGTATAAAAAGTAAAGTTTAAATAGGAAAATAAGATTGTGAGAGTAGATTGTCTAGAAATGCACAACCTCGTACAAATGTATTTGTACTTTGGAGATAGATAGATAGATAGATAATAGATAGAAAGAAAGAGAGAGATTGAAAGAGCAAAGCCAGGAGCTAAGGCCTGATGAAGCTGTTGGACAATTGAGGCACAAACATTCACACTGTATCGGGCAGGGTGTAGATTGAATAGACACACCACAGAGAATTCCAGGAAAAGAATTCCTCCCCCTAATGCTCTACATTTTTTTTTTTATAGGGAGAGGATACAGAGATGATCCAGGATACTATGTTGTAATGGGAAATTCTTGATGTAGAAAACGGCCTTATAGAAAGGGATACCTCTGGAGTTAGATGGCAGATATTATTTTATTCTTATGCTGAGTTAACTCAGTCTTGTTAAGCCAGCTCTTGGAAAGCTAAAGGGAAATGGAATAAGTCTCCAGGGGCATCTGAATTTTGAGTTTAATTTTAGCTATAATAATCACAACAGATCAAAATAGTTTGAAAGTAATCTTGATGGATCTAGGGGTTATACTAAGTAATATATTAAAAAAGAAATTATCAAGCTTACTTCTAATAATAAATTTTATAAGACTGAAGATGCAGTAAAATATGAGGTCCCTAGAGGTTTTTCCCTGATGGCTTCATCATATGAAACTGAACCTCATCTAAGGACTAAAGTAAACAATCCCTAAGTTAACTCAGTCCAAGCATCATTAGCATCATTCCTTGACATGGCTACAAAATAATTGCCAAGAAGAAGTGTGTGTATGGGAAGATACACAGGATTGCTAAGGAAAATCATACTCAATGCATACTGTTTTCAATAAACACTATTTTTATATAGAATACAATAGGGAAAATGCAAAAATATCTTCTAGGGAGTCAAGTTAGGAGGCTATTAAAATAATCTAGGTAAGATAAGATGATAAACTTCACCATGACTATGGTGAAGGATATAAGACCTGGTTGGGAGTAGAACTGCAAGAAATTGCTGATGGACCAGAGTGTTAAATAAAGAGAAGGGAAAAGGATACTAACAAGATGGTTGGCTTGAACAAATGGAAGAATGGAATTGTCACTGACCAAGATACAGTCTTCAGCACATTGCCTGACACAGGGCTAAGCACTCAGTATAAGTGAGGAGGAGTAGGTGTTCTAAACAGAAAATACAGAGGGACAGCAGAGAAAGTGGGTACAATAAGACCCTGCAAGCAGTTAGATATTACCAGGTGATCAGGTGGGAGTAAGAACACGGAAGCAGATGAGACACGCAGAAATCAGTTTACAGATTTCTGTAGGACAGCGTAAGCTTCAACTGTCTTATGTAAGTTGGGAAAGAGAGACAGAGCCAAGAATTGGTAATATGTGCATGTGATATATTTTACATACATACATAATACACATTACATAGAAATTCTCAGTCCCCCTCCTCTACCACTGCCTCTCTTTCCCAAACAACAAAAAATAGATATTCAGAGAAAGAGGAAATAAAAATGAAAACAAAAAAAAAAAACAGTGAAAGAGAGTGAAGTAATATGGAAAGATGATTATGTTTGAGTTCCTTGTTCAAGAACCCCTCAGGTCAGCTCCTCCCTTTACTTCCTATATGTTAATTACAGAAGCCAAAAATTCCCCTATTATGCCTAAATTTTGACTGGATTCCTTCCTGTCATTTCCTACAGAAAAGTTGTGACTATTAACGAATAAAAATTTTCATATTCTAATAAGAATTTTTCATTATTAAATCAAACCCTTCTTTAGTATATAATTGACAAAAAGCTCACACTTCTGCCCTAATTCCAGTCTAAGTATTCTTCCTTTATTATCCTGGCTCTGTTTCATTGCATGATCTTCTTTGTCACATGCCGATCTGTGTTCTATACTCTTTCATACCATTCTGTATATCACTTGATTTAACTACTGACCAGCGTATTCAGTTTCTGCAGTTGTTCAAATTAAACTTTAAATTACAGTATTTTTTATTTCAATAACTTCAGCTATATTTATTCTTAATACCTACTATAAAAATACAGGAAACATTTCTGAGGAAGTTTACTTTTCCCCACTGCATACTCAGAAAATTCACCTTTTGCAGCTCAGGAATGCCTTATTACTGCTATGCCTTAGAGTGTGTGTGTGCATGCATGCGTGCACATGCACACATGTGTATTTATGAATTAAAGCTGTATATAAATATGTATGTACAATATAAAGAACAAATATAAACATTCATATAACTACAATCCAGATTAAGAAATAGAGCATTGCCAGTACCCAAAAGTCCCTCTGTTCTCTGCCATGTGTGCCTGTAGTATATCATAACATCTCCCTTCTTTCCCCAACAGATAACCACTATTCTAACTTTTGTGATAATCATTCCACTCTTTAATATTTATTATCTATATGTTTTTAAATAATATAATTGATAGTTTTGCCTGCTTTTGTTTTATATAAATAAACTTATACTTTGTGTAGTTTTTATGACATAAATATATAGCTTAAGTTTGATTGAAAGCTGTATTCATATTAGTGTATGTAGCTATAATTTATTTTCCCAAATATATAACATTCTATTGAAGACTATTCCATTTATTTCTGCTCTCTTCTACAGTTGGGCTCCTAAACAGCAGAAATATTAAAACCTTCAGGCTAAAGATCCCCTCAAAAAAGAATTCCCTTGCCAAATGAGAAATATTCTATGGTATGAGGTCCCAAAATATGTTCTCAATGTAGGACAATGAAGTGGTAAACATTTTTTTTTTACTTTAGAACTCAAAGGTTTACATATTCTAAAGATATTTTAAATCAACAAGAGGAATATGTTGTGCAGTTTACCCAACACATTTAAGTGGAGAAAATCCTGTTCGTCTCTCAGGATACCTACTTCAGAGAAAATGCTTCAGCAGGTGGTATTCAGGGGTTACTGCCTGTATCAAATACTCCCTCCTCCCTTCCAATCAATCAATCTTTCACATCCTTCAGCCTGCAGTTTTGCCCCACGTATGTGTGATGTGTGTGCCATAATGTTCCATGTTTTTTTTTCTTTCTCTCTCTCTCTCTTTTTTTTTTTCTCTTTTCTTTTCTGAGTGAGGATGGTTCTCTCTGGAGGCCCATATGAACTCTTGACTCCACTCATATCCTTTTAGTCTCTTTGAGAAAGCAATTAGCTTGATGCCTCCCTTAATTATGCCCTCTGGCAATTCCATCTTGCCAGCATGGTAATAATTGTATTTTCATTGACTCCTGGAATCACAGCTGAGATTGAGACTGCAGTGGTTAAATATCCAGTCAGTAATTGGGAGTGCATATGTAAAGAATAAATTCAGGATTTTTCAAGACCTATTATAAAACTCCTAATCTTCCACTGTCAGAGGCTATTATAATTTAAATGAATCATTGAACATTACATTTCAAGCCAAATCGAAGTTTCACTTGTGGTGACTATCTTATCATTTTATACACTCAATTATGAATTGTGTCCAATATGTTTTACAGATACTTCCTGATTGAAGCCCCGTAAAATTAAATTCGGTTTAGAGTAAGTCAGCTTTGGGTAGCTCAGTTCAAGTTGATTTTTAAGCCACTTGAAGAGCTGAAGATGTAAAGGCCTATCTGACTCTTTCAAGTATCCCCTGTTGCATTTATATATTCGGATGCTTTCCCTCTTACATCTATTCTCCTGAGCAAGCAGCCTACTATATCCCCGTTCCATTTGCGGCTCCCACCGTTACAGGGTCAACAGTGTCTCCTCTGATAAAATGGCTCCTCCTCACCTGTAAAGCTCCGTTAGAATACACACATTCCCCGACTCTTAGAGTGGCATTGAGAATCGGTACAGACTGTCTACTCTAATAATTGTAAACAGAAATTACATTTTATTTTGCTGGCTAACAAGAATTTTGGCTGGCTTTTTAGATGAGTTTTTCAGCCTGGGGCACAAACACATAAATGCTTTTGTGAAAGCTTATACATCAAAATCACAGCTTTGAGTCTAAGATGAATTTCTCTACATTTCCCCAATATGCCTTATGAGTCAACTTAAAGGAGGAATTGTAGAAAGGCATGTCATGAGGGGTTCTTAAAGACCCCGATTTACTTGTATTTTAAGTCACTGTGCACTCAGGTCTTCTCTACAAAAAGACAAAAACCCTATTACTTTATGCAGTGGAATCCTATGATATTAAAATATGATATAAGGATTTAGACCAGGAAATCTCATTTTTATTATGGTTAACTATAAGGATATTCCTTTTAATCTTATAGGCATTGGTTAGAAAGTAGCCATAACAAGGAAATTCTTGCATGAAAGAAAAAAATGAGATGAGTCTTACTAATTTGAACTATGATTTACAAATTCTAAGTTAATATGAAAGTACTAAAGAATGCAAAAAAGAATGTACTTGCACAGTGCCTGGCATAGCATGATGGTGATATTAGCTATGATGGCAGTGATGGTGCTGGTTGTGATGATAATTATTAAAGTCAAATATCTAAAAGGAAATAAAATAAATTATTACCTAGTTTGGAAATTTAGGTTTAGTAAAGAAGACTTGGCACCAACTGGTTTAATCATTTTTCAGCAAATTGAGTTAAAAAAAATAACAGTACCCTCATTTGAATGCAGGTTTCAGTGTACATAAACAGATATCATTCTGCTCTGATTTTTGGGTTCCCTGGAAATTATCATACTAAGAATTGGACGATGTCAGTAGAAATTATGGTCATCTACACTGCATACTACACACAGAAGGAGGGGCGACGTAGGTGGTTTGCCCACCCCTTAGGTGGTGTTGTATGCAGGGGGCATGCACAGTACCCTTCTTTTGCTCCTGACCCTGTTTTTGCTCCCAGGTCTTCAGAAGTGCCAGTTGAGCTTTTTGGTCATTTTGTATCTTTTGTCCAGAATTTGCCCCAACTGCACATCATGCAGTTATTTTTAGTCCCTTATAGTTCCTTTGTATTTTGTAGCTTGAGGAGATGTTTGTCCAGGTGCAAGCATTGCAGCACTGCAGCAAAGTGTCCCAGGTCCCAGTCTGTCTCAATACAATAAATACTCTTTGTGTCTGGCTTTTTTACTCAGCGTAATATTTTTCAGATTCAATGTGTTATTACATGAATCAGTCATTTGTTCCTTTTTATTTTTTGCTGGATAGTATTCCAATGTATGGATATACCACAATTTGTTTATCCATTCACTGTGATGGACAATTGTATTGTTTCCTGGTTTTGGCTATTATGCATAAAGATTCTGTTAATGTCATGAGGGGTTCAATTATAGGACATACATTTACATTTTTCTTAAGTAACTGGGTAAGTGTAATTCTATTTCTGGACTCATTATTATGTTCAATTGGTCCATTCACCCATCTTTAGGTCACATCACACTTTCTTGGTTACTGTAACTTTGTCAGTTCTATTATCAGGTAATATAAATCTTCAAACTTTATTCTTTTTCAAAATTGTTTTGGCTGTTCTAAGCCTCTGCATATTTTTTACATTTGTGAACCATTTTATCAGTCCCTCATCTCTCCAAAAAATCCTGATGGGATATTGATTGGGAATGTGTTGAATCTATAGATAAATTTGGGGAAATTGATATTTCAGCAATACTGAGTCTTTGAAGACATAAATATATCTCTCCATTGATTCAGTTCTTTATCTTTTGTAACGTTTATATACATCTTTGTTAACTTTATTCCTAAGTACTGCATGTTTTTGAATGTTATTATAAATGGTCTATTTTAATTTTATTTTCCTATTTTTGATTGCTAGTGTACAGACATAACATTTTTATGTTTTGACCTTGTGTCCTACCACCTTATCAATGCCAGTAGCTTTTTGGGAGATCCTTTAGGATCTTCTACCTATACAGTCATCTTGTCTGACTATTTATCTGGCTTTTACTTATTTTTCTTGCTATGTTGTACTGAGTAGACCTCCAAATAAAATGTTAAATAGAAATAATGAGACTGAAATCCATGTCTTTTTCCTGATGGTAGGTGGGTATTCTTTAGTCTGATGACAACTACACGTTTATCATAATGTCTTTTAAATGTCTGAGAAGGTTCTCTTTTATTCTTATTTTGCAAAGGGTTTTCATCATGACGTGTTGAGTTTTACATATTTCTTTTTGATCTTCTATTTTTTCTGCTTTATGTTGTTATTATAAGAAATCATATTGACTAATGTTTAAACTTAAATCTACTTTGCATTTCTGGGATAAATCACACCTGCTTATAATGTTTTATTCTTAGTTGTAGCTGAGTTCTACTTTCTAATATATTGGGGGAAATTTTGCTTCTACTTTCCTGAAGGACATTGGTCTGTAGGTTTTAAAAAATTTTATGACTTTATAAGGTTTTAATATCAAGTAATACTAGCCTCATAAAATGAGTTGGGAAATGTTCCTAACATCATTTATTTTATGAACAAGATTGTGTAATATTAAGTGCTTGAGAGAATCCACAAATAAAGCCATCCATGACTGGAGTTTTTCTTTGTGAGATGGATTTCCAATTAAAATTTCAACTTCTTTAGGCTTTTGGATTTTTTATTTACTTTTGTGTTGATTTTGATAATGAGTGTATCTTTCATGGAATCTGTCCACTGAATCTAAATTGTATAACTTATTGCTATATAAGTTGTATAACATACATTTAAAAGTGTTCTGGATTAGCTCCACTCAAGACTTTGCAATTTAAAACTCAGGCACTCACAGGAAATTTAAAAAAATGTTGACTAAGTTTGTACCCTGCTATTTTAGAGCACCGAAAAGTATATATATACCTTGTGCCTCTCTGAACAAGGTTGTTTTAGGAACTTTGAGAATAGTTTCAATAAATAAAGTCAATAGTCCTCCTTGTAAAAAATTTATGTCTAATGGATATGATCATTTTATACTTTTTTCACCAATAAAGTAAGTAATCCTTTATGCAAAGAAATATTCAGAACATTTAATTTTTTCATTAGGTATATTAAGAAATACTATTTGGAAGGTCCTGAGGGAAAAGAAAACTATTGTCTCCACACCTAAAACAGCTCCAAGTTTCACTGCTTTGAAAGTAAATTTTAGGCACTAGTTGTTTTTCAAAGCATCAAAAAAGAATTAATATTTTTCAAAGAGGAGCTGACCTTCAGAATATAACAAAAATAACCAGTTATTGGTGTCTGCAAATAGTTTTCTTTGGAGTTCTCTATATTCTTGTTGAAATAGGAAAATCTGACTTTTGTCTCACTGCAACAGAACTGCATCAGAAATGAAAATCTCATATAATCAAAAGTCTTAAGTTTAATAATTCATCTCAGGGTTTGTACATGTCTTCTGGATTGATTTTACTGTTTATTTTGCTGTTTCATGTGTATAGGTATGTGATGTATGTTCCTATGTAGATTACAATTTCAGATATAGAGATTAAGAGTATAGAGTTGATCATCTAATACTGGCAGCACTATTTAGTAGTTTTGTGCCCTTAGACAACTTAGTCTCTTTGGGCCTAAATTTATTCACTGGTAACATGAGCATAAAAACCATGCCTTCTTCCTGACATAATACGTGTAAATCAAAATCTGGCACATAATAGACTCTAAGTCAATTTTAAATGATATTAAAATAACAATAAGAAGAAGAAGACTACTTGTTGATTTCTTCACTGTGTTCCTTTTCTCTTTTTAGAGTGGTTGAGAGACTGTTGTCCCCTCAGCCAAGCTTGATATGTGGCCTGATTTTATATGGCCCATGATGCAAGAATGTCTTCTACATTTTTAAAAGGCTGTTAGAAAGAAAGAAAAAGAAAGAAAGAGAGAGAGAGAGAGAGAAGGAAAGAAAGAAAAAAAGGAAAAGAAGGAAAGAAGCTAAAAACAAAGAAAATGTAGCAGAAATCTTATGGCCTGCAAAGCCTAAAATACTTTCTATCTGGCCTTAACAGAAAAGACTGCCAATCCTTTACTTAGTTATGTGTAGTTAACCTATGGATTTAATTTTGTATTTAATCAATGCTTAGCTTCCTTCACTTTGTCTACCTGAATAAATAAAGAAAAGATTTCAATAATCAGATAATAACCTCAGGTTGGATTAATCGATCATCTTACTCAAGTTAAAGAAATGGGGAAAAGTAGACAGCATTTGAGCCATGTTTTGAATACTATAGACAAAAGTTCTGTTACATATAGTAGGCCCTGCTTTGAGACAGTTTTATGAGTTTTTTCTGCTCAGTCACGCAAAACATAATAAATAAACTATTTTGCCAATAGTCGCAAAAAGTCAATTCAAATGAACAAAAGTTGAAAAAAAAATAAAACAGGAAAAAGTTACTAGAATCCATTTTGTCAACTAATTGACATTACTAATTTGGCAATTAAGTGATGACAGCTAAAATAGTATCTCCCCATTACTGCTATTTTAGGGATTTTTTAAGGAAATAATAAAGTTAAAAAATTCAATTTGTATAACTAAGAATATTGTTTAAACTGTGTGGTAGGCAAAATTCTAAGACCACCTCCAAGATTCCCAGCCTGGTGCACACATACCTCCTTCCAATTACTTAATCAAAAACTAATGTAGGTACTACTGTGAAGAGATTTTGCAGATGTAATTAAGGCCTCAAATCAGTTGACCACAAATATGGAGATTATCCAGTGGATCTGACCAAATGCTTATTCAAAACAAGAGGGATTCTACACATGAGAAATTTTCTATTAGCTTTGAAGATAGTAGGGGCCAAGTGACAAGGAACATGGGTGGCAACTGGGAGCTAAGACTGGCCCCTGATGACAGCTTGCAAAAAAACAAGAGCCTTAGTCCTAGAACCACAGGAACTTAATTCTGCCAAACACCAGAATTAAGTTGGAAGCAGATTCTTCCCCAGGACCTCTAGCCTAGAACTCAGCCCTTCTGACAATCTGACTTTAACCTGTAAGACCCCAAGCAGAGAATCCAGTCATGACATGCATGGACTTCTGACCTACAGAACTGTGAGCTAATGGAGCTGTTTTAAGCCACTAAAGTTGAGGTAATCTTATTCAGCAATAGAAAGCTAATACAAACTGACACTTTAAAAACAATAAATTTCTCATATTTGGGCATTTTTATTATTTAGAAGTTTTTGAGTTTGTACACATTACACTAGGTCAGCAGAAACCTAGTACAATTGAACAGATATCACGTTACACCTAAAATGAAGTAGATCACTCTTAACAGATTTCAGAGTTTCTCAAGCATAAAAATAGTAGACATACCTATGATTTTATAACTCTTTCTGTGTTACTTTTTTAATTTTTTCAGTTTCACACAAATGATAGTCAAATACAGTGTTTTAAAAATAAGTCCATAGGTAAAGTCAATCAAAATTCTTACAACAAATGTTCATCCTACTTTATAAAATTACATCATGGTCAAATGTTTTGATCCCCCAAATCACAATAGCTTATTTTGAACATTTCTAATACTTTCAGTTTTGAACCTTGGACCGAGAAACAGAGAACTTAGCTCACCTAGCTATCATGGTGTTTGTTTCAGACACAAGGAAAAGAAAGATAAAAGAGAAAATAATTTTTGAGCTACTTTTACTGTCAAGTGAAGGATGTTTACTAGTGCAGTCTTTTAGTTTTGCTATGGATTCATAAGTGTAACTTTCCTGAAGGCAAACAAATGTATTTAGCAGGAGATTAAAGAATTACTACAGTGCTGTTGTGAAAAATACTTGCCCCAAGGCATGTCTCCTGAGTTCCAAAAAATACCTTGCCCAGTTACATTCTGTGGAATCAGAGAGACTGAATAACAGGAAAATATTATGTATTGAATACATTCCACCAAATTCTCTGGAAATATTTGTTCTGCTATGTGTAAAGCGCTTTAGCAGCATTGTCGTTTTAATCTTCACAGGCAGACTGTGACATAAGTACCATAATTATCCCTGTATTACAGATAAGCAAACTGAAGTTTAGTGGGGTTAAGTAACTTGTTTAAGGTCACGTAGCTAGCAAGAGGCTGAATGAAAAACTCAACTAGGCATACTGATCTCATTTGCTTAACCTCTGCCCAGTGCTGCCTCCATGCTTGAATATGAGGAAGGAAATACCTCCAAGTTAAACCAAGTTACCTCATAAATGTTGACATTTAAATATATTTTAGAAAATGTTATATATTGCAGGTTTTTAGTTTTAAATTTGATCTGATGTCTATATAAGAATAAAGAACTCTTTTAAATTATGATCAATGTCTTTGCAATGTTTTCGTTGTTTTTTAGTTACCTTATTAATTAGTAGCTTCATTTAACTGTGGTCAGAGAACATATTGCAATCCTATGAAATATGATGAGTCTTGCTTACAGTGTCAATAAATGTGATACGTGCAGTGTTGCATGATGCTTCATGAGATGCTTCATGGAAAGAATCTGAACTCTGTCATTGTTGGCTGCAGATATGCATGGTAAATAATGTCAAGTAGGTCAAGCTTATTAATTGGGATGTCACATCCTTTGAATCCTGACTGATGGTTTTCTGCTTGTTCTATCAGCTCTTGAGAGTATTCTCTTAACAATTGTGGATTCATCTATTTTTTCCTTCTAATTGTGTTAGTTTCTTTTTTCTCTGTATAGTTTGAAACTATGTAATTGGATGCGTGTAGATTTAGAATTGTGATATCTTCCTGGAGGACTATTTTATGATTATGAAATTTCCCTCTTTTATCTTAAAAAATATCTTACCCTAAAGTCTGCTTTGTCTGGTATTAGTATTGCAACACCTCCCTAGGTTGATGTTTATCTTTCCCATCTTTTCATTTCAACATTTCTCTGTGTTTAGATATAAAGTATGTCCCTTGTAAACAGTATATATTTGGGTTTTATGTTTTATCCAGTCTGACAGTCTTATAGTATTAAAACTACTAGTTAACTTATACTTAGAATAATTGCTAGAACATATGGGCTATAACTACCATTTTCTTATTTGTGTTCTATTTGACCTACATGATAATAATTACTTCTGTTAAATGAACAGATAAATTACTTTTTCTCTCCTTTCTTGTCTTTTTTTGAAGGTAATATTTTTCTTATCCTGTTTTTACTCATTAACTTGTTAGTTATCTAAAGATTATGACTCCTAGATTTATTAAAATTTAATACAAATTTTGTTTCTCTCCTCTCCCAACAATGCTATAAGATTACAATGCTTTAATTACATTTACATCATGTCCACCTTTATTTTTATTGTTTTGTGCATTTTGATTAAACATATATTTTAAATAGCACAACATACCATTATTATTTTTTAGCAGCAATAGTTATTGACATTTATCTACAGATATGCCCTTTTGCTGTCCCTCATTTCTTCTTGCATTTCTATGTTTCTTTCTGAGATTTCATCCCTTTTATCTGAAGAATTCTACTTTATATCTTTTATTAAAGTTCTGCTGTCTCATTAATCTTTTAGTTTTTGTGTGCTGAAAGTATCTTTATTTTGTCTTGATTTTTGAAAGTAATTTTTACTTTGTAGGGAATTTTATGTTGGCAGTTATTGTCTATCTGTGTTTTAAAATAGTATTCCATTGTCTTCTTGGCCCTATTATTACTGTTGAAAAATGAGCAGTAGGTATTATTGTTGTGCCTTTGAAGCTAGTGTGCCTTTTTCCTCTTATGGCTACTTTGTAGGATTTTCTATTTGTTTTTGTTTTTAGTTTATGATAATGAATCTCACTAATATATTATGGAAGCCATATTATTTACCACATTATAAATTGAACCTTTTACTTATGTTGTATATATGTGGAAATATCTAGAATATATGAAATGTTCAATAAGTTAATTTATGTTTTTGCTTAATATAGTATTACAATTTTTAAAATTTAAATTCTTAAAACTAAAATTTATATCAAAATAATTCATTTTAGCATAAATATGACAGATTATATTAGAACTATTACTTAATTGTGTCTAATATATTACTGATTTCTAACTTCCTTAAATGTTCCATAAGCTGATATAATCCAAAATTACTTTCAAAGGATATTACTTAGTATCTAGCTTTGTTTTAACTTTGCTTTTTTTATAAGCTATCTTGTATAGTGAGTGGCTTTTCTATTCTGTTCTCTTTTTATACAGTAGTTTACACTGAGATTCTTAGATAACATTGTCCATTTCTGAATCTGTTGCTTGTTGAAAAAAGAGCTATATGTTTTAAACTCCTTACTTCCATCACTGTGACTTGCATATAGTAGGAGTTCAAAAAATATTTGTTGAATGAATGCATGAATATATGATTAGATGAATGAACGAATGCCTTTGAATCTAGGTTTTCTGACTTAGTGACTTTCAAACTACTTCCAAATGCATTGTCTTTATTTGGCTGCAATATAGTTTTACACTTATTAACAACCATCTCCCTTCACTATATATTCCCCCAGGTACAATGGTTTTATGAGGTACAGCTTGTATGAGGTACTGATTGACATATGGTCCTGTCTCCAGAGCTTGCCAAAGAATGCAGGATATGGTGGAGGCAGTGAACACCTGTTGAGATCAAAGTTACTAATTCTCCAAGGCCAAGTTTTTAAAAGCCCTGCTCCTTGGTCTACTATGCCTCTTCTGCCTCTGGATATGAGAGAGGGTAAAGTGTTCTATAGATTTACCATGAAGAATTGAAGGAAAGCAGAGTGAGTTGCTGTTCTCCAGCACTTAATGGCTGAAGAAGCTTTGTCAACATGCACAGACTAGAAGAGACAGAGGGAATCAATGAGGCTATGCTCTTTCCTCCTCCCCCACCAGGAAATGGATGACAGCTGACAGTTAACAACCAATCAGGAATACAAACTATGAAATCAGACTGACATGTCATCAGACTGGTAGGAAGAAGGAGAAACAACAGAGCAAAGTCAATATCGGTCACTGAAATATTGAACCTTTCCATGTTTATAGTTGAAATTCCCAATAATACCTATAATTTTGTGTATAGGTATTATTTTTCTGATTAAGCTTTCTGATTTTCATGATGTTTCCCTGCATTACCCTGAACAATGATCAATTTCAATGCTTTAAACTCTTCTTTATTCAGCCCAGCTATCACAGTGAATAAGCAATTCTCTAAGCATAAATTTGGCTATACTGTGAGAGATGTTGACTTGGGAAAAAATGTATTAACACCCATGGAAACTTTAGTGAAAATGCAATTAGGTTTTCTCTCATATAGAGAGATGTTGAGTTACTAGTAAAACGATACAAGTATTAAGTGTGGAGCTACAAGGCTTTTTTTAATGTGTAAATTATGAAGATAATAATGTGACTATTGGATATTTTTAGCTCAGTTTTACTTATCTATTTTTTTCACAAAAATATCAACATGTTTCTACAGAGTTACATTTTTACTTAATGGACAAATCCTTATAGCATTGATTTGTGTGTAGTTTGCACTAAATTAGCCAGCCTTTTATTTTCCTTATATCCTCAAATGTACTCAGTCTAATTTTTTTTTAAGTCCTTGTCCTAGATTTGGACTGAAGGAAATCTTTTAAGTACATTTTCAGCTAAAATGCTTTACGCCTTGGAGGAAAACTGCCAACACACAAAGGATAGTACTGAAGAACCAAGTAATTCTAACCTTGTGTAATCACCATCCCCAAACAGTGTCTAACAGATTAGGAGTTTCAGATAATAAGCCCAAAGGGATTTGTGTGATGGAACCCTGCTGAGGAAAATTCATTAACACATCAATTTATGAACATAAACAGTGTATCTGAGATGTTTGTGTATGCCCTGTGAACATATTAACAAGTTAATTTAGCATCATATTTGAATGAAATAAACACTTTGACCTCAGTCAAGATCAATTATACTCACAAAATAGATTTCCATTTTCTGTGCATTGGCATCATGTCAGCATTGGAACAAAATAACTGGCACATGACCAAAGTCTCTCTTACACAGAAGCATTTCACAAAAGCAAGAGGTTGTTCTAGCCAGCAGAATTAAACTAAGTATTAAAATTGTCACCCTTAAGTATACTTTCTGACCAAGGGTTACTGGGATTTGGGGAATTAGGAATCATACATGATAAAAAGACTAAAGCCTGATTTTAAGTTTATTGTTCAAAGAAATGTAAACAAAAGCAACAAGTAAATAAAAGGAATAATAGCCACAGAAAATTATAATTTACTAAGGTCAAATTTTTCTAGTTCCCGAAGGACAGTGTTTTCTTTATGGTCGTTATAGCAGCAAATCTATCATAATCTCAGGACATTGGAAATTATTTGTATTCTATGTACAGTTTCCTGTACATTACTGATGTACAATAAGATGATCTAAGACCAAATGTGAAGTAGTACATCTTTGGAAGTAAAGCATACACCTTTTGGAGAAGACAATGTGTACAGGAGAATCCTGTATCTTGGGAGCTAGGGAGAAATAAAAATGAAGGACTAAGGACAAAACTTTTAGCAGGATATCTTTGTTCTAGTTCTTTTCTATCATGAATCTCTGTCTTCTCTCTGGCTTTCCATTTGACAAATACCTTCACTCTCCCTTCCCCACCCCCACTGTAGAGACCAGTTCAAAAGTATATAAATTATATCACATCTGTTCCATTGTCAGTTCAATGCTATTACTGATGTAGATGTTTCACAGAAATAATGTTTTTAAGATAAATCAATTGGGAAAAATAACAGACTTCAGGAAGAACAACTCATGTAGCCACAATTATCTAGTATTTTCAAAGCCACAGATTTCACACAAAACAATTTTCAATCAAGCTATTTCATATTCTATATGAGGATATTTGATGATTTTGAGAGGGAATGCAAAATCCTCTAATTAGATGTGAGTTCAAACTAGAATGATGGAATATAACAATGCAATAAACAATGCAAGTAATAGAGCAGACTGTAATACACTGGTAAGTTATTCACATTGACATAAACGACTCTACACATGATCAAATAAATAGAAGTTCTGTTCTTAACAGATCTTCATTATCTTATTTTCCATATCATAAAGGGTTAGAATTTCCTTGACAACTTACAATGACATTTTGAAGGTCAGAGCTCCCTTCTGTGCCTGAACATTCACCCAAATAAAATGAAACCTAACAAGTCATTCCCTCCTTTCTTGGAATATGAACCCATATATAAACCTCACCAAAATGTTTATATGTTCTAGAAATGTGTAACAAACACTTTGTTCCACTACCCCCTCAGTCCTATCTCATGAACTTCTGGTTAGAATTTGAACTTCTTATTTACTTAAGAAAATATCTTGAGCATCTAACTATATTTCAGTCTTATTAGGAGATAATCTTTATACATTTACTTGTATTGTTGCCCTACCCAGACTGACTTACTTAGCTTCCAAGTGAACTTTGGTTAATGGCTTTCTGGCAGTGATGACTCCGCACATTTTCCTTTGGATGTCTAATCTGCAGAGTGGTCCTTACCTGAATTAAGTAATCAGTAACATAAAGCCTAATACAAGAATATTAAAAATGAGCATAAACATTTTCTAGAGAAAGGATTTCTATAAGGAAGCTAAGGGCACAACATGTCTGACACCTATTAAGAGAAAGAGGTTGTAAACAAAGAGTACAATTTAGAGGGCCAATGGAGATGTTTTATAATTCCTGATTCTGAGGTGCATAATTAAAAATTATATTCATTCCAACCCAAACAGCCATTTTTCACTGTAAAATTAATTTTTTAACTTGGATTTTGTTCTTACTCCTCATTCCTAGAAGAAATGGCTATAAAGTAGGGGTGTGCTCAATATTTTTTCCAGTCAAGTACTCATAGGAAATAATGCATTTATTTTCTAAAATGTATTTAGATGAACTATAATTTTATTAGCAAAGTTCTTGGTTATTTCAATAAGTAATCTTCACAAAACAGTATGACCATAAAAAGCATAAATCTGGTTACATCAGAGAACATTGCAAATATTATATCTAGAATATGCTTAGTGAATATTAATAGCTAAAGTTCACATTTGGTGAAATTTTTCCATACTCAGAAATATAAGTAAATACAAGATTTTAAAATTTGTTTTTGGACTAACACTTCAGCATTGGAGGATGTGAACTTTAAAAGTCATTGTCAAATAGGTCATAGAATGCCTTGATTCATATTTACTATTTTTATAATGCTGTGATAAAAGTTTCACATGAACAACAACAAAAATAAACATTAACACTTATTGAATAGTTACAATGTATCAGGCATGGTGTTCAGCACTTTCCATGAATTATATAATTAAATCTCATAATAACTCAACAGGACAGTTTCTAATACCCTTGTTTAACAAGTGAGAAAAATCATTCTTGTTCATGGAAATGGTAGAAATTATTATTTTCATATAAAAATTATTAAAAGTTTTTCTAAGACACTGTTTAAAAGTCTAATTTCTACCTGTTTTTGACATTAATAAAATACCCAGTTATTACATGGTATGCTGTATACAGCTTTGGATTTGGTTTTTCTTTTTGTTTTTTTTGGCCATGCCACGCTGCTTCTGGGGATCTTGGTTCCCCGACCAGGGATGGAACCCAGGACCACAGCAGTGAAAGCGCCGAGTCCTAACCACTGGACTGCCAGGGAATTCTCCAGCTTGGGGTTTTTATTATATTAATGGAAATATTTTTTCATTATACAATCTTGAAATATTTAGCAATTCAGAATAACTTTAGTTGCATAATTTACACCTCAGTGTTATCCATATTTTCCAGTAATGCTTCTTATGTGTTCCATGATGATTACCAAGGATTTTTTCATCACCCACAAAAAATGTTTTTAACTTTCTGCTTTTTAACTGTTTTTAAACAGTATCTTAACTTTAACTTTGTTTTTTAATTTTTTTTAACCTCGAATATTCTACAATCCTGAGCACATAAATTCTATGCAGTTTGATATATTGGGAAAATGGAATGACTTGGATACACAAATATCTGGTTTATTTATGAATTTATATATGCTGTGTTTTAATGTAGTAACTATGCAACCATATGCAGAAAAGGCAAACACATACACACCAAACCCTGCTAGCAGGAAGTCAATAAAACAGAGATGTTCATATTTATTACAAAATAAAGTTTGAAAACTAATTAGGTTTTTTTAAAGGTACATAGCATATTTTTTTTGTTTTTAGTGAAGTAATTCTGATCAGAGGCAAAAAGACTTTTTACATCTGCAGAACCAAGTGTGAAAGATAGACGCCTAGTGTTCGGGTATACCTGTGATGGACCACCCAGACCTGCCTTCCAGAAGTAAGGACTGCCAGCTTTGCACACTGCCTCAGCTCAGGAGTGTGACCTTTCACAAGGTCACATTCCCATATAAGGGCAACTCCAAAAGATGCCTATTCAATATGAGGGTTATCAAAGCCAAGGCCCCTCACCCTCCTGGGGAAAATTCTGAAGAAATACCTCAGCCCCCGCCTCCAATGGGACCTCATCGAAGTTCATCTTCTCCCTGTGTCCATTCTTGCTTCATCACTTCTTTCAACAGATGTTGCTCTTGAAAGCTCTTTAATAAACCTCCTGTACACTAATCAACATCTCAGAGTAAACTTTCTGGAGAAGGCACCCTGGGAAAGTATTGTTTGTTTCATTTTGTTTTGTTCTACTTGAATAGCTCCACCACTAGAATCATTCAGAGGACGGTAAGGGTAACAACTTATGGAAGGAAACAGTCCAACTGAAAGCAAACTTCAGAATTAAGTGGCCAGCTTAGTACCTCAATTGGACACTTCAAGCCTCAAAAAAAGTGCAGGCCATTTAGTGCTGCTCTGTAGGAAGTGTCTGTGATGAAATAGGCTATGACAACAGGAAGAGTTTTAAGGACTATGTACTGGAAAATATTTGTCCAGTTTTGAAAATAGATATAATTCTTTCTTATGAAGCATATTTAAATAATAAAAATAAATTTTGATAAGTTTGGCATCTGCTAAAGTGGAAATCATATTATTCCTTGCAAATCATGAATTCTTCGGTTTAAATACTACAGTGTATTCTTTTAATTTTGAAGAAAAATTGCCAAAATCTTACGAACTAATTCAGTCACTATAACTGACACTATATCCCACACAACATGAGAATAATAACTTTGTCTAAAATGAAATTTATCTGGGATTCAGAAGTTCAAAAAATTTTATTGAAAGTTATTTCTCATTAATCTGAGGTGCCAGGGATATTTTATTGTATATATGCAGATTTGAAGAGAGAGATCATTTTGTGAGGTAGAAGTAGAGGGATTTGGGTATAACTTCACTTAGACCAGTTGCAGGTAGCATTTTAGTAATTTAAATAATAAATCTTTGTTGTAAATTAAGATTGTAATTCTAGTCTCAAAAAACGGCAATGAAAACCTGATTATTCTATTGAAAATGGCTGGACTCAGTTGCCTCATGGAATCAACTTTTCTGAAGCATGGCTTAAGTAAAAGCACACATAAAATATATCACAAGGTAATTACATTGAATTACTTTGGCTTCACTTTTTGCTAGCGAAGCAAAATTTCTTACCCTGCCTTATCCTAATATGGATTGAAGGAACAAAATCTTTTATAACTATTCTCTATATTGTGAGATCAAAGATGAGTTGTTTTTAAAATCAGATCCATTTGATATTCCTTATAGTTTTCATAATGGTTCCCCAAAGTCAGAGTTGATAATAATTTCCTTAAGGAATGTGCTAAAGTACTAACTTTTTTGCTCTTATTTGATTCCAGTGAATCTTTACCTTTTTTTCATGCTCTGTTTCATCCAGCTATAAATCCTACTCATGCAATGTAATACACCAACAAATCAGTTTAAGGAGGTTGGCCCAATTTCCTGATGAGTCTTCAGGGTAAATTCTCTAGGTACTTATGAAATGGTATGTAATGGAAGAACTATTGGAAAACAATTTTCATGTAACCACACAGTTCATACAAGGGAAGAAAACTTATTTTTTTTTGTAAATTTCAAATGGAGAAATTTTTAAAATTGGATTCAGAAAAATATATTACTCTATATTTTAGCTAATAAAAATGTAGCAATAATAAAATTTTCTTTAAAATATGCAAAACTACCCTATATCACACTGTCTTTCTAAAAAGAGATTTTGTTAAAACCAAAGAAACACCATCTTCCCTCTTTTTTAAAATGTTATTTAGTGCTAAATATGTAGTGTGAAGGGAGGAAAAAGTGGCCCTAGATTGGATATTAGGCAACAAATCTGACACTCACAGCTAAGCCTTCATGTTATTACACATTTATCTGATGCTTAAAGCTAAGTCATGTTGTGCTCCTGTTGGACATAAACAATCTCATAAAACATCCATTTCAGATTAGGTCACTGAGCAACCCACATAATATCAAACATCTCCCTCTATTACTAAATGAGTGACTGCTACTTCTTTACCTATTATATCTTCATCCTTACTCTAGTCTGTGCTCCCTAGCGGTAAGATTTATTGATATGCCTAATCACAAAATCATCTCTGCTGTCTCATAATACCCAGTTGAGAGCATACTTACTTGCTTCTTTCACCAGATTACTCAGCCGCTGCTCAAATTGTACAAGTTCTTTCTAATACCCTTTTACTGAGATGCACCATGGTTCCCACGGTGAGTGTTCTCTCTCGCTGCAACCGATGATAGACCCAACTGATTTAACTACAGGTGTGTTCCTGGTGGTTTTGGCTGAAGGACACTGATAGTAGCAAGATGGATAGGATATTATTCATAGGACACTGTAGTTTCTTCTAAAGGTAGGATCTTATAAGCAAACTTTCAGACAACCAGATTTTTCACATTAATTTTTAAGCATCTCAGTAGAATAAGTGTAAATTGCATCTAGAATTCTTAAAATTCCAAAGTTAGATTTTTCTCTTTTTTTGGTCTGGGATAAATTAAGTTCTGCTCTAATATATATAGTTTTTCTTAGAGAAAAGGGATGATTCATTGATTGTCTTGCATTACTTCTTATTTGAAAATCTTTATTAAAGCTTCTTTGTCTTTTCTGTAGGCTCAATAAAACCAATTACTGAAGTTTTTCTTTAAAAATAATCACTACCCAATACTTTCATCATGTTAACAGATCTCTTCTGGTAATTTTTGGTTACCCCATAGGAATGGCAAGATTTCCTAAACTAATTACAAATATGAAAGGAGAACTTAAGTCATAATTTAGCTTTTTCTTGTATAGACATAGTTATTGCATAGATATTGTATTTATATTAATATAATAGTGTTAAGAATAGAACACAGTCTTCCATTTTTAAATATTTGTTTCTTATTGTGGGGGATATTAAGAAAATACATCAGCTCTAAACTGATATTCAATTAACAATATAGCTTTGATATATATACAAAGGAAAAATGATGAAAATAGAAGAAAAATATAACAAAAAGCCAATGATTATCAAATCAGCTTTAGAAATTGACAAGTCAGGGCAAAAATAATAAAAATAATGTAAAAGAGGTAAATAACTGAATCAACAGCTTGATCTAGTAGATATTGTATGAGTTTTCTATCGCTGCTCTAAAAAATTATCACAAACTTAGTGCTTTAAACAATACAAATGGATTATCTTACAGTTCTGTAAATCAGAAGTTTGGCACAGTTCTCACTGAGCTAAAATCAAAGTGTTGGTGAGCCTGCATTACTTTCTTTAGGCTCTAGGGAAGAATCTGTTACCTTGACTTTTCTAGCTTCTTAGAGGCTGTTCATAGCTCCCTTCCACCATCTTCAAAGCCAGCATAGTCACATATCTTTAAAACTCTTCTTCAATTCTCACATCTTTCTCTCTCTGACCACAGCTGGGAAATTTTCTCTGCATTGAAGGACGCAAATGTTTAGATTACGCCCACCCAGATAGTTTAGAATAACCGTCCCACTTCGTGGTCTTTAATCTTAGATACATCTGCAAATTCTCTTTTATCATGTAAAATAACATATTCACAGGTTCCAGGGATTAGTATGTGGACATATTTGAGGGTCATTATTCTGCCTGGTACAGATATAATTAAAATTTTAATCTTCAAGAGCAAGAATATACATTGCTTTCAAACCCATATGTAGTATCCACAAAAAATGAGCACAAAGTCAATAATAAAATGTACCAAAATGCAGAAACAATACAGATCATTTTGTCTGAGTACAATGGAATAAAATGAGATACAATAACAAAAGTACCTAAAATATTTATAGATCTGGAAATTCATAAGCCCTATAATAAAACACTATTCAGATGGATTAAAAAGAGTATTGAAATGGAAATTAAAACCTAATCATAAATACATAACAGAGAGCTCAATGCATCAAAAGCTTGGAGATCGAGCTAAAGTGATACTCAAAGGAACAGATATCTTTAATCTCATTATCATCAAATAGGAAAATTGAAAATAGTTATTTATTCTCCCAAAGATCTAGAAAGAGGACAACAAAATAACCACAAATTTACAAAAATAATAATAAATTCACAACTCAAAGAGTAAGTCAAAATAGCGTTAATAAAGACAATGATTAGACAATGAGTCATCAGATAATGCTTTCATATTCATAACTAAGAGAGAAGGAGAGAGTGTGAGAGAGACAGTCTAGCTTCCTGCTTCCTCTCTGACCTAATTTCCCACTAACTCTCCCTCTAACTTAATCTCCCTCTGCCCAACTCCCCTTCTGCCCAACAACACTATTCTTTGTTGTCCCTGAAAAATCACAGCCATGTTCTGCCTCAGGACTTTACACCTGCCTTTTCTTTGTCTGGAATCCATTTTCACCAGATATCCACATAAATACCTTCAATATAGGTGTTCATTATTTCCTTCCTTAAGCTCTATCTTGCTGACCGTACTTAACTTTGAAGCCATCCCTCCTTATCCTCCCTGTTTCTCTTGTTTGTCTTATTTCTTTTCTCAATAATTTGTATTATCATCAGAGATACTATATTCTATTTATTATTCACTGCCCTCCACTAGTCTATAAATTCAGTGAGGCTAGAGTTTTCATTTATTTAGTTTTTTCATTGTATTCCAATAATAGAAAAGTGAGTATCTAGTACATAATAAGTACTTGTAAATAGTTGTTAATAATTTGTTGATGTGGTGTGTCACACTGATTGATTTCTGGATATTGAAAAATCCTGACATCCCAGGGATAAATCCCACTTGATCATGGTGTATGGTCCTTTTAACGTATTGTTGGATTCAGACTGCTAGTATTTTGTTGAGTATTTTCTCATCTATCATCATCAGTGATATTGGCCTCTAATTTCCTTTATTTGTTTTATCTTTGTCTGGTTTTGGTATCAGGGTGATGGTGGCCTCATAGAACATGTTTGGGAGTTTTCCTTCCTCTGCAATTTTTCTGGAACAGTTTCAGAAGGATAGGTGTTAGCTCTTCTCTAAATGTTTGATAGAATTCGCTTATGAAGCCATCAGGTTCTAGACTTTTGTTTTTTGGTAGTTTTTAAATCATAGTTTCAATTTCAGTGCTTGTGATTGGTCTGTTCATATTTTCTGTTTCTTCCTTGTTCAGTCTTGGGAGATTGTACCTAAGAATTTGTCCATTTCTTCCAAGTTGTCCATTTTATTGGCATACAGTTGTTTGTAGTAGTCTCTTATGATCCTTTGTATTCCTGTGGTGTCAGTTGTAACTTCTCGTTTTTCATTTCTAATTTTGTTGGTTTAAGACCTCTCCCTCTTTTTCTTGATGAGTCTGGCTAAATATTTATAAATTTTGTTTATTTTTTCAAAGAAGAGTCTTTATTTTTCAACAAACTGAAGAATAAAAACCATAGGATCATCTCAATAGATGCAGAAAAAGCTTTTGACAGAATTCAGCACTGATTTATGATAAAAACTCTCCAGGAAGTGGGCATAGTGGAAACATACCTCAATATAATAAAGGCCATATACGACAAACCTACAACTAACATCACACTCAATGGTGAAAAGCCAAAAGCATTTCCTCTAAGATCAGGAACAAGACAAGGATGTCCACTCTTGCCACTTTTATTCAACATAGTTTTGGAAGTCCTAGTTATGGCAGTCAGAGAAGAAAAAGAAATAGAAGGAATCCAAATTGGAAAAGAAGAAGTAAAACTGTCACTGTTTGCAGATGACATGATACTATACATAGAAAATCCTAAAGACGCTACCAGAAAACTACTAGAGCTCATCAATGAACTTGGTAAAGTTGCAGAACTTTACCAAGAACTTGGTAAATTAGAGCTTGGTAGAGCTCATCAATGAACTTGGTAAAGTTCTGTGTAAAATTAATACACAGAAATCTGTTGCATCTCTATACACTAAAAACAAAAGATCAGAAAGGGAAATTCAAGAAACAACCCCATTTACCACTGCATCAAAAAGAATAAAATACCTAGGAATAAACCTACCTAAGGAGACAAAAGACCTGTACTCCAAAAACTATAAGACGCTGATGGCAGAAATTTAAGATGACACAAACAGATGGAAAGCTATACCATGTTCATGGATTGGAAGAATCAATCTTGCCAAAATAACTATACTACCCAAGGCAATCTACAGATTTAATGCAATCCCTATCATACTACCAATGGCATTTTTCACAGAACTAGAATAAAAAATCTCAAAATTTGTATGGAGACACAAAAGACCCTGAATAGCCAAAGCAATCTTGAGAAAGAAAAATGGAGTTGGACAAATCAGGCTCCCTGACTTCAGATTATACTACAAAGCTGTAGTCATCAAAACAGTATAGTACTGGCACAAAAACATAAATATAGATCAATGGAACAGGTTAGAAAACCCAGAAATAAGCCCACGCACCTATAGTCAATTAATCTACAACAAAGGAGGCAAGACTATACAATGGAGGAAAGACAGTCTCTTCAGCAAATGGTGCTGGGAAAACTGGACAGCTACATGTAAAAAATGAAATTAGAACATTCTTTAACACCATACTCAAAAATAAGCTCAAAATGGATTAAAGACCTAAATGTGAGATCAGACACTATAAAACTCTTAGAGGAAAATATAGGCAGAACACCCTCTGACATAAATCGCAGCAATATTTTTTTCAATCTGTCTCCCAGAGTCATGGAAATAAAAATAAAAATAAACAAATAGGACCTAATTAAACTTAAAAACTTTTCCACAACAAAGGAAACCATAAAAAAAATGAGAAGGCAACCCACAGATTGGGAGAAAATATTTGCAAATGATGTGACCAACAAGGGATTAGTCTCCAAAATTTACAAACAACTCATGTAGCTTAATATCATCAAAACAAACAACCCAATCAAGAAATGGGCAGAGCGTGGAGCAACTAAGCCCGTGAGCCACAACTACTGAGCCTGCACGTCTGGAGCCTGTGCTCTGCAGCAGGAGAGGCCGCGATAGTGAGAGGCCCGCGCACCGCGATGAAGAGTGGCCCCCGCTTGCCGCAACTGGAGAAAGCCCTAGCACAGAAACGAAGACCCAACATAGCAATCAATCAATCAATAAAAATAAATAAATCTTTAAAAAAAAAAAAAAAAAAAAAAAAAGAAATGGGCAGAGGACCTAAATAGACGTTTCTCCAAAGAAGACATACAGATGGCCAAGAGGCACATGAAAAGATGTTCAACATTGCTAATTATTAGAGAAATGCAAATCAAAGCTACAATGAGGTAGCACCTCACACCAGTCTAAATGGCTATCATCAAAAAAATCCACAAACAATAAATGCTGGAGAGGATGTGGAGAGGAGGGAACCCTCCTACACAGTTGATGGGAATGTAAATTTGTACAGCTGCTGTGGAGAACAGTATGGAGGTTCCTTTAAAAACTAAAATAGAGCTACCATATGATCCTGCAGTCCCACTCCTGGGCATATATCTGGAGAAAAACATGGTCCGAAAGGATACATGCACCCCAATGTTCATTGCAGCACTGTTTACAATAGACATGGAATAGACATCTTCCAAGACGTGGAAGCAACCTAAATATCCATCAACAGAGGAATGGGTAAAGAAGATGTGGCACATATATACAATGGAATATTACTCAGCCATTAAAAAGAATGAAATAATGCCATTTGCAGCAACATGGACCTACCTAGAGATTGTCATACTCAGTGAAGTAAATCAGACAAAGAAATAGAAATATATGATATTGCTTATAAGCGGAATCTGAAAAGAATTGATGCAAATGAACGTATTTACGAAACAGAAACAGGCAGACTTAGAGAACGAACTTATGGTTACTGGGGGGAAGGGTGGGGGAGGGATAGTTAGGGAGTTTGTGACTGACATGTACACACTGCTATATTTAAAACAGATAACCAACAAGGACCTACTGTATAGCACAGGAAGCTCTTCTCAATATTATGTAACAACCTAAATGGGAAAAGAATTTGAAAAAGAGTAGATACAGTGTATCTAAAAAGAATAGATTCAGTGTATAACTGAATCACTTTGCTACACACCTGAAACTATCACAACCTTGTTAATCAACTATACTCCAATATAAAATAAAAAGTTAAAAAAATAGTTGTTAATAAATACATGAATGAATAAATGTAAAAGAAATTGAGAAAAAAGAAAAAGAGCTATAGACATACAGAAGATAAAAATTACCAAAAAATTACAACTTTGTAGAAATAGGAGTTCAAATTTAGATGTAATTTGGTTATTTTTGTGAAAATATAGGAATATTTTTAACATTTAGTACCTATAGAATAACATCAAATAACATTTATACTGAATAAGTGCAAGAAAAACAACTAAACTGAATATTTTAAATAAAGATACAAATTATTATTTTTGAAGTAAAATTATCTCTTTAATTACCTATTCTGTTTTTCCCATTGTGCTTTGGTTGAAGAAGTTGTTTGGAATTTGATTTGAGCAATAGGGGCCGAAAGGTAGGAATGAGGGCAGATTGTTAAGAGGTGGTGGTATATAGCTAAACTCGGATATATTAACTTCCTATCATGCAAAGAGTACACAGATATGTTACTTTTTTAAGAATAAATTACTTTTGTAAGACATCAAATTTGAATTTAAAATGATTCAGTCAATAATGATTATAAATAGAAATAAAATAGCTTTATTATGTACAGTCCCATTTTCATGGTTTTTCTTATATATGGTCTTTTATCTCTATATCCATTATCTTTATTACTGTACTGAGTAGTTACTGCTCTTCTATTCACTAACTATCCCTTTTTTCTAACCCATCCAGATTTTCCTTTGCGAAACCAGGCCTCCTCCAATTTTATTCATCTTTATGATTTTGATAGTATTTAACTCACACCAAGCTCCATAGATAGGCCCCCAGTGACATCATCCAGTCAACATAATTTTGTCCCTTTGCTGAAAGTTTGGTTTAGAAATCAGTAGTCTCAGTAAATAAGAACTGGCCAAATTCAGGGGTTATGTGATAGCGATTAGAGTCGATGCTCTCCTTCATTATTAATGTGAATCAGAGAACTTGTAGCTTTGGTGTTAATGGCAGCCATTCTTTACACTATGTAAGATATACCAACCTAGGGAAGAGGGCATTGCTAAAAGTGTCATGAAAAATGGAGCTGGAGTCCTGCTTGGATCATTTCTGAGCTTTTCAGTTGCATAAATCTATTGATCTTTTCCATCGTTGAAGCATGGTGGAGTTGGCTTTTACTTTGTAAGGACAAAATATGTGTGTGTGTGTGTGTGTGTGAGTGTGTGTGTGTTATGTGTAAAATTTGGGCTTTGAGAAAACAGTTTAGTTTTTGTTTTGTCTTTTAAAATTGAGAGAGATTCTTGCCGTATGTAAAGTTCTCCCTTTTAACACAGCCTAAAACTGTTGTTCTTCAAATCAAATTAAAATACTCAGGAATTTTGCTTCCCTAACCTGTAGTTTTGTTCCCTGAACCATAAAATAAGTTTAGATATGACTATGTAGACACTTATTCAGCACATTATTACAGATTGAGATAATTGGCTCTATAATTATAATATTTCTCTTTAGAAAAATGGAATCAGAGCAGTAATACTGCAATTTGTACATTGATCCCTTTATATCATTCTGTCAAACTTCTGGCCTTCAAAGGTTTCCTGAGTCTATTATAATATAGCATAATTCATCCATTTTGCTATCAGCACCATTTGCGAGAATATTCTCATTAATTACTTTCAACCATTTTACCCTAATCCAAAACCATGTCCTTTTCTTCAACACTTTTGTCATGATGTTTTGAACTCTTTCTCAGGGAAAAAATAATAATCCCAGATCTTTGTGAAGACATGATGAACTATTTCTATGAAGCCTCATTTACAAAAAACAACAAAGTGCTCTTATTAGAAACAAGGGAACAATCAGTACAGATGAAAAAAAAATGACATATGCCTATGCAAACCCAAATGAACCTTTCCTATGGTTCAAGATTTGGTTAGCTTGTTTCTATTTGTTTTCTTTTTCATTTTCATGCTTCTATGCATTTCCAGCTGGACTGATTCTGGAAGGAGCAATATATTACAAGAAAGCTTGTTCTCATATTTCCAATCTGATTTCAACCTCTATGAGAAAGGTTAGGATAATCACAAGAATGTTGAGTTTCTTATCTGGACCCCATCTTTAAACCTTGAAAGGCTTACCCATCACTAGTTCTCAATTTCCAGTGTTCCCTTCTGGGCTAGAATATTTGTTAAGATTAATGTATCTCTAATCTTTCCCTCTGTCTGTCTCAGTCTCTTTCTTCCTCTGCCTTCCAGAGATAAAATCTTTCCGGTTTTCCTCTCACATTGATTTGTTTATTTTCAGCTCTTTTGTCTTTGAAAGGTTAACTTTGGAACCATGGCTAGAGAAACACTGGAAAGTCCACTAGGAAAATATATTAGATAGAGATTGTTAGTTAATTTTATGATTTTTCTCTTTTTAAAAAAGATATCAGTCCAACATTCAGTTATATGCGTAGATTTGACAATTAAGGTAATATTGCACACACAATATTTGTCACTGTCAGGTAGTTACAGTTATTGAATTTATTGTACAATGGATATGATTAAGAAGTTTTAAACAGACTAACTCTCTTATATAAATATTTTCCTATTTTAAATGAAATAATCGAAAATATTTTTTAAATATGGTTTTTTGTTAAAGCAGGAAATCAGAGACATTATTGACTTCATTTCAGTTTCTCTGTCCTGTGAACATGGAATATAAGAGAGAAGAAAACCAGGGACATTCAAATACTACGAATGTAATTGACCATTTTGCCAGAAAGTATGTGATTTGGGGAAAAGGGTTACATGGAAATGAGCCTGAATTGAGAACCAACAGAGAGGATATTGGAGAAATAAAAGGAACTCCTGGTTATTCTTCATCATAATTTTAGTCTTCATAACATTGTTCTCTCATGACATAGTGATTTTCAAAGTTCCCTTGAGTGAGTTCTAGTCTAGATCACTTGTTATTAGAGATATTTTAGAATGCATAACGAAACCTGGAAAAACTGTATACTCTTTTTATTTACCTAATCTTAATCTCAATACAGTACTTGTTTATGCCGTAGGTGCTATACCTAGAGCATATTTGGAAGACTGTCTACAGGAGTGGCTCAGAATTAGACATTCAAAGAGATTTGAATCTCTATATTTTACTCACCTTCTAGATCTGAGCAAATAAATTAACTCCTAAATCTTAATTATCTGATCCATCTAATGGGGAAAAATTGTGTCTATCTTATATAACTATTGCAAGAATTAACCCTAATACAAATAGAAAACTACTGAAGAGAGTACCTAAAAAATGTATTTAATACACGTTAGCCACTATTGAGAGTAGTATTACAGTTTACCTTTTTCTCTTTTCGGCCCCACCACACGGCATGTGGGATCTTAGTTCCCCGACCAGGGATCAACCTGTGCCCCCTGCAGTGGAAGCGCAGAGTCTTAACCACTGGAACGCCAGGAAGGTCCCTAAAATTTACTTTCATTTTCCTTTCCTTAAATTGAATGTTAAGCTATTACCCTGGAATTATTCATCTATGAAGTATATATTCAACAATAACCTATAATTATTTTTATAAAATTACAACTGGCTTTCTAAGGAGGGTCATTTTACAATACTATATATTTAAGTATGTATGGTCTCATTATACCTACATAAACACATTATTGAAGAGAAATATAATAAAGTGAAAAAGCTAAAGAAAACAGTAATGAGACTCTAGTAGATTGGATTTTGGAGTCAGACACACCTGAGTCTAGATTAGAACTCTTCTGCTTTTAAACTCATGACTTGATGCAAATTCCAACTTCTTGTAGCTCCAGTTTCCTCCTTTGTAAAACAAAGAAAATGATGCCTATCTCATAGAGTGGCTTTGAAAATTAAACAAGATGATGCTTAGCAGAGGTCTTCAAAGAGAGTAACAGTCAATGGAGCTAACAATGATAGTCAGTATTACCACCATTAGTGAGAAGATGGCGCTGAGTATTTTGAAGTCAAAAGATTGACCCGGTGAGAAGCTGTAGCCCACTGAAAATGAGATGAACCTTTTAAAAATCTGTAGTTCTTTATAGGCTAAAAGCTGCTGAACTGACATTTTGTTACCGTAATATTGGAAAACCTAAATGCCATTTTTCATATATATTAAACGATGGGAGGAACTAATTTTAAACACATGAACCACTTTGATGCAATCTTTTTTTTTCCTCCACAATTCCACAAGGACTTTTTAAACTTCCTTAAGGTTGTTGTCAATATGATACTGTTTATTTCCACTTATGGAGCTGCTCTGTCTCCATGTTCCTTCCCTGGCCACATTTAACCAGCTTTAACTGGTGTCAACTCTCTGTGACCTCTAGTGAGGAAAATGGCTGAAGCATCTGGCAGGTTCATTTGCACAGTAATGAGTTCTGTCTACTAGTCTGCTAGAGACTGATGGTGAGAAGAAGATTACCTTCCACTACTGCCTATTAAATGTGATTGACATTCCTGTAGGGTATCTGTCTTCCTTAACAGTCCTCTCTCCTCCCCTAGAAATAGTTCATAAGCACAAAGAATTGTATTTAAATGAGGTCTGAAGCATTGCTTTCCTACTTTCACGTATTTTGTTTCAATTGTTATGGGGTAAAATAGCAGAATTTTTTTAAAAAGAAAAAATCATATGATACTGTGTATAACTGGTAAGAGAAGGAAGATTTTCATCACTAAAAAAATAAATTAAAAACATACCAAGTCTCCTTCAGCAAAAGAATTATAGAGAAAAAGGTAGAAAATATTTCCTTAACTCATTATGTTTTCTTTAGCATCTTTAATTGTGCTGTTTCATTTGATATTTTCAAAGATTAGCATTTATTATAGCTTTTACATCTACATTTATCCTGTAATCTTCCTTTTTATTTTTTCATTCAGTTCCTACTCTCTATTTTAAGGTAACTTTTGTTTTATGGTGTGCTTGCCATAAACATCTTTAAAAAAATATCTCTTCATAGCTCTGTAAGACATAAAATTGCAACACTTACATAGTAACTCTAATTTTATACCTCTATAAAAATGCATTTAGCAGAAAACATTCCAAAAACCTCAAAATAAAAAGTATATTTTAATTCTTGTAAAAATTTATCTTTTTCTATTATATACTTTACCTGCAACATTTTAGGCAATTAAATCATTTACATTTATTTTACGGTCCCATTTTTAAACAAAATGGAAGGCTAAGTTCTATTTAATTGCAAGAACTCATGGGCAAGTCGTATTGAAATTCTCTCCAAGAGTGAAATGGGACAAGCATTTTCCATTTTGAGATATTTAAATTCATTCCTGCTTATGTTTTATGATCGATGTTTCATGCTATGCTAAACTTCGGCATAGTTTAATTTTTAAATGTACCCAATCATAACATTATTAATTCTATGTTCTGATAAATTAATAAAACTTAAATAGCTTCCCACCAACTTGGAACTACATGCATTGGATCCCTGCATAATCATCTTCCCCATAATGCAACCAACATCTATCTATCTAGTTATCATGAAGCTCTGTCTGTTGGTTAAAGTTTTGGGTATAGTTCCAATTGGAGCTACTTTGAGGTATGAAATCCACCTTGCTGTTACCTAAAAGTTCTGGATGTACTGGTTTAAATTAACTGCTTGACTAAAGCAATGTAGCCATGAAAGTGAGAAGAGAGCAGAAATGTATTTACATTCACTCTGCATTCATTTTCATCAAATGAGAGAGCAAGGGCAGCAGCTGCAGGAGAAAAAAGCAAATGCTGCTGTTTGGAGTTACTAAACACTTATACCACATTAATTGCTTATAATATATTATTCCAGTTTTGCTGTTGCAGAACAGTAAGCACTAAAGAGTGCTTAGATACCATCTGTCAGCTCTAGCAAAACAGTTGTTCTCTACATTTTATATATAAAAAATAAAATCTTGCTTCTACATCGATGATTACTTCACTAAAGTATAGAGAAAAAGCTATTGGGATCTGTTCTGGTATTAGTGTTATAATTTAATTTAACTCAGGGCACAGCAGGAAATTGATTAATAGCTACAAAATGCACACATGATTTAAAAGCATGAAAAGGAATTACTTCACCAATTACAGGAAGTCCAAAACAGCTGTGATTGACAGTACAAGAAATGCATTAGAGTTGAAAAGTTGATTTGGAAAGAAAAAGAAGACATATAATCTCTTGATTTTATTTATAAAGACATACTTTTTTGTTGGTAAATTGCCAGAGATTTAACATAACAAACACCCAAAGTGTACACATCAAATCATTAAAAAAAGTTCAATCACCAAAGATAACTGAATTTTAATCAAAGCTGCAAAATTTAATGCCAGATAACTGTAGGAATGCTCCAACCCTGGTGAATCAAAACCACATTGACAATGTCTGAAATTGTTTCTAAGCTCTGATTTTCTAATGATCATATTTAGTGTTGCTGTGAGAATTTGTCATAAATCTCTAATACAGCAGTTCAACAAGTTAATGACCAAATCAACGCCAACCAAAGCAAATAATTTAAACACATAATATTCATTTGAAAACAAGATAGATGCAGTATACTGACAACTAATCTTCAAACAAAAGGTTTCCTTCCAACTATGAATAGGTTAAAACTGATAACCGATTCTTAAAATAAGCTTTTATAAAGACAGTCTTGATTCATAGATTATATCCATTTTTCCCTTTAAAAATGAATATATACATACATATATATGTGAAATAAGCATTTATATTTCATTTTTCATGGAAAATTTACCTAGCTTACCCTAAAGCCATTTATAACAAATTGCCTATACTTTATTCATTCTGTCTCCCTTAATGAAAAATTCATTTTCCCTTTTCTGATTTCTGGAAATAACTTGAATGTTTAGGATTCACTTTGGCCTTATTATTCATTCAAATTCTGCTTCTTTTCTGGGGTTTAAAGATATGTATTTATGAATCATTCAGCATGTCAACCACATGTGGATTCTACAATGCTATGAGCATATGTTATTTGTATCCTGCTTTCTGATTTTCTGATTGACAGCATGAGTTTAAGGGTGACTAGGCTTATTTCATGCAGTTTAAGATTGATAGAAGTTTAGAAAAGCATATTCAGTGATACATTGTTTCCCTGATGACTGTGGGAATGAAAATTGACGTATAAACTCTTTGAACTTCGGAAAGAGAAAAACTTTAGCAGATTGTGGGCTTATGCAAATAGTGCCACAAATTAACTTTGAAAATGTTGAGATTACAACAGGAAGAAAGAAATTTGAAGATGAGCCAGTCGAAATGTCAGGAAATTGTAGAATATTTTCAACCACTTTTCATTTTCTGAATTTTAGATAGAGCATTATTCTTTTTTATAAGGTAAATCTTATAAGTTTTATTAATTTGCAGTTGAAAGAAGGTATTCAATTATATGGTACAGAATTAAATTCTACTGGAACTTTTGAAAGAAATATATCACAACTTGAGTTCTGTGGTGACAGGTTAGGACATAAAATATTGATATGAGACAATGAAAACTACCGAGAATATATTCATCACTGCTGAAGCTGATATTATCATAGAAGGTCAAGAGGAGAAAGGAATTCGAGTTATGATTTATATTTAAAAGCAATTAAAATGGCTTTGATTTTCACTGCAAAAATTGATCAAGATAAATTAAGGACAACAAACTTTTTTTCTAGAGTTTTTGTTAGTCAAGATTTCAAAATTGGAAGATGAAGTTTCTATTTATTAGTCTAGCTAAACCCTTTTGTAGTCCTCAGATCACTCTCTCAGGTGTCTTTAATCTTCCTGATGCCTAGAATTCTGAAAGTACTTCCAGCAGAATTTCTACCTACACGGGAACCACATCTCCTAGCCCAATGTCTAACATAAAGTATGTCAGCAATAAGTAGTTATTGTACAAAACAAATGAGTTAAATAGCATATCCTTAGACATGGGATATGAGCTTATCTGTCTCCACAGGCAGTAATTACCTTTTTATGGACTAGAAGAGTGTCTTATTATGCTTTTTATTTCCAATGCCTATTACAAAGCCAAGAATATAATATATACTCGATAAATATTTTATTAAATAAATGCGTGTTCAAATGAATTTTAGAGAGACACAACTGAATGAAGAGGTAATCCTCACATTTACAAACCCCAAAACTTGTTTAAACAGGAATCCTTCCCTATGTCAGAAAAGAGCATTAATTTATCAGGAAGAGCTGTCTCTTACTTAACAGAGTTTTTTTTACTTACAGTATACCCTAATATAAAGACTAATGTGAGACCACCTTTCTGCTTTTCACCCCAGATATAGCGTGAAGTACATCCCTCCTTTTCCCTTCAAATGGATGAGCTTTTTGCTTAAAAAAAGGAGCCAAAGTACTTTGTGTTTTGGAGATGAAAAGAGGTATTTGCTCAGAGTTCAATATCTGAAAATAAGAATACTAGGTCAATGGCTTTCACAATGTACAGAAATATGGGTGGCATTCACTGTCTACTCACGTGTGGAGCTTTTTCACATACTAGGTTGTGGCAGAGTTAGTATTCCATGGTGACAAAAACATGGGCTGAAGAATTAGAAAAATCCAGGTTTGTCTGAATCCTGTTTCTGCCACAGACTGGAACCTTGGGGAAATTATTTAAGCACTTTAAATATCAATTCCTTCAATTATAGATAAAGAAAATAATATGTTTAATTCACAGGACTTGCTGTAAGGATTGTGTGCAACCCTGTGAAAGTCTCTTCTTTAGTTCCCCCCAAAACTAGCTCTGTAGCTTTCCTCTGAAAGGGCTAGAGGTCTATAAATATCAAAACTAGCATTTTCCCAGAGGTTCTGATTTCCTGACTATTTCATAGTCCCAAGTAATGGTGTACATGATGCTTGGCAGTGACCACAGAGAACTGGATCATCCTTTCCCTCATCCAAGTACCTTCCATGGGTAACTTTACCAAAAGAGAATCCACATTCATATCCTCAGGAGTGTTTTGGAGTTCTTTAAGCTCTGGTTCAAAATTCAAACCATAGAGTCAGGAGGTGGAAAAAATTGTCACATTTTTCTCTAGTCAAAGCACCTTATCTGATTTGATTTGTGGTATTAATTAAATTCTATACTCTGGGTTTTTTAAGGTTCTTAGTACCTTGAAGCCCAACATATATTTTTCTCTCTAAGAGTACCAACTCTACAATTACAATCTCAGCTTTCAGGATTATTGCTTATCCTATATGGGTTTTAGGAGAAGTTTAATTCGAAATACAAAGCTGAGCAATGATGTTTTCGTTCTTGGATATATTTCTTCATCCCCAGGCAAATCTAAAGCTCTCACAGCTACCTAGTTGTTGCCAAAACGTTGAAGTTATCAGGAATCCCTAGAAGTTGAATTCTTAATAAGTGTCTAAAAACATTATCTGCCACAAAAATTTGCACAAAATTCCAAACCAAGGTTAATTTTAAAAGCCCCTTTCTATTGAATTTCACTACCAAATGGTGCCATGATCTTCCCAAACTCCTGGATTTCTCCTCAGCTCACAGTATACTTTATAACTGACCACAAAATGCATATTAAACATTTAAGATCCATAACAATGCCCGGTGTATAGTAAGTTCTCAATAAATGGTAGCTAACATTTTAACTCAAATAGAATGGCTTTTTATAAAGATGGAACTTCTAGCATAAAAGAAGGCCATTGTGGGAGAAAAAAAATAATCAGCAAAACATTTTTCCATTTTTTGTTTCACAGGTGAATTGGAGGAACATTTGGACTGGTTCCAAGTTTGCAAATCTGGTTTTAGTCATTATGTAATGCTCCTCACAGCCTCCTATAACCTATAAGTAATAATATCGAACTTCTGTAGCTGTAGTTCACAAATGGCTGAGACAACCTTGTGCCCTTGCCCTTTGTTAAAACAATTTTGTTATTGCAACCTTTTTCTTCTTCAGTATTATGTCTAGGGGAACGTCTCAAACTATTTTTCATTTCAAAGGAAGGTTAAAAAGGTGACAGGTAGCTAGGAATTCAGAGGGCTTTAAAATAAGAGTCCCTGCGCACTTCCAACATGGCTCAGCTAGGCAGTGAAACAGTTGTAAGATTTACAAGGATCTCAGCCCAAAAGATAGCAGACAGAGCTTGGCTAAGCTCAACAAGCTGCAAGCATACTCACACACTTCTGCTTTTTGTTTCTCTTTCTCTGCCAGAACAAACAGTCCAAATTTGACAACCAGTTGCCCTGGGCCTTGTTGGAGCAAGAGACCTAACATTATTGTTGCTCCTATACTTTTGTCTTTTTTCCTGAGTTTAACCTTCCTTTGGGGGCTTGTGTGGGTGTTTAGAATTAAAAACTAAAAGAAGGTAGAAACACTGACTATGAGGGTCTTTGGTGCAGCTGTATTAGTTCTGTTTAAAGACTATGATGGCCACATTTCCTAAACACTGTGTAAAGAAGTAATAAAGAGATGACATCTGTATTTGCAATTTATCAAATTTTTATATTTTTAATAAGCCAGTCATTTGATAACACATAATGATAACACTTATGGCACTTATGGTTTTAAGCAAATGTGCCTTGGCAGACAGCTTCATGTAAACATGTGGCTGCAAGTAGAGAGGGGTGGTCACCTAGAGGAAAACTAGAGATCTGTTGGCAATAAAAAGCAAATATCCACTTCATTTTTTCCACAAGAAAATTCTATAGTCTGTTAAACCACAAGCACACTATCAAGTCTTGTTGAAAAAAATTATATATATATGTATACATGTATGCATATATACATGTATATACATGTACATTCAAATATATATGTACATATGCATATATATGTATATATATTTGATGATACTCTCATTTCCTTAAAAATAATTAAAAGCATCATGAGATGAAAGGCATAGGGAAGAACATTGAACTAACACTTCTATATCCTAAAATATTCAAGTAAAATAAAATCAGTGTAACTACAAAAAGTCATATTTAGAAATACTGTAGTTTGTTTCCACAGGTGTAACTCACCTTCACTCTTCCATTTTTATAGATTCGTTCTTCTATTCAATATAAGCTATTTATCTTAACTATATAAACAGAATTGGAAAGGATAATTTATAGCACCCTGAGGATAAAATTAGGGTATAGGTAAAGAACAGAAAGGGGAGGTGTAAGTACAGTGCCTTAACAGAAAAGCACAAAAAAGGCAGGCAGATATAGGCAGCAATATATGAAATCTAGGTAAGCAAAGAAGTCTTTCCATAGCTAACATGGCCCCAGGAATGAAGCTGGTTTCCCAGAGTGGCCCCCAGTCTTCAAGAAAAGGGAATCATTTGCAAAAGCAAGATAGGAAGCAAGATTAGACTGTTTGAACCATATATTTAACTACTATTTTTTTCATTATATTATTCATTGATTTTTCTTTAAACAATGCATTGGATGGTTCCTATGTTTTTACAATTATTCTTTAGGTTGAACAGATAATAAGATCTAAAACAGAGTATCTACCTTCAAAAACTTAACTTTGTGCTATGCAAAAACGTATTTGATGATGTTGCAAGTACCATATAAGGTATTTCACTAACAAACCACAAAACAAGAAATATTTGCAATGACAGCCTCTTGTTATAAAAGGACTCAGGAAGTAGGTGCAGAGACAAGGGTTTATTTATTTGGGTTGGTTTCCTCCTGGGAACTAATAAAAATTATTGCCAGCAGGTCATAGAATTAAAAAAGGATGTCCCTGAAACATCTGATAAAGGATTGTTATCCAAAATATATAAAGAACTCTTAAAACTCAACAATAAGAAAACAAAAAACCTGATTAAAACATGGTCTAAAGACCTTAACAGAGACCTCACCAAAGAAGATATATGGATAGCAAATAAGCATATGAAAATATGCTCCACATCGTATGTCATGAGGGAAAGGCAAGTTAAAACAACGAGATACCACTACACACCTATTAGAATGGCCAAAATCCAAAACACTGACATCAAATGCTGTGAGAATGTGGAGCAAAAGGAACTCTCATTCTTCGCTGGTGGGAACGCAAAATGGTACATCCACTCTGGAAGACAGTTTGGCATTTTCCTATAAAAGTAAATGTACTTTTACCATGTGATCAAACAGTCGTGTTCCTTGCTTGATATTTACCCAGAGGAGTTGAAAACTTCTGTCCATGTAAAACCTGCACAAGGATGTTTGCAGCAGCTTTATTAATAATTGCCAAAACCTGGAAGCAATCAAGATGTTCTTCAGTAAATGAATGGGTAAAGAAACTCTGGTACATCCAGACAATGGAATATTATTCAATGCTAAACATAAATAAGCTATCAAGCCATGAAAAGATTCTAACTAAATGACATTCTGGAAAAGGCAAAACTGTGGAGACAGTAATAAGATCAGTTTTGGCCAGGGGCTTGGACTAGGGGGAAGGATGAATAGGCAGAGCGCAAAAGATTTTTAAGGCAGTGAAACTCTTTGTATGATAGTGTAATGATGGATACATGTCCATACTCAGAGAATGTACAGCACAAAGAGTGAACCACAATGTAAACTATAGACTTTGGGTGATTATGATGTGTCAGTGTAAGTTCAGAAATTGCACCAAATGTATCGCTCTTATAGGGGATGTTGATAATGGGGGAGGATTGTGGGGGGGGGGCAGGGAATGTGTAGGAAATCTCTATCTCTCTCTCAATTTTGCTGTGAACTTAAAACTGCTCTAAAAAACTGTCTTTAAAAAAAAAAATACCATTTCAGGCCCTGTAGGCAGGGCAAATTTTTTACAATGGTTCATTGACAAACAACTTTGGAACAAGACGTGTTCTCATGTTCATTTAAAAAATACTTTTGATAAATCAAATTGAGAGTGAATGTAGAATTCACATTTCTTTTTGGAATTTACATTTATTTCTTTAATCAAGGCAAGAGACTTTAGTTTGAATTAATTAATTTAATTAATGATTGAATTGATTGACAGCAATTAGTAAAACTATCTGATAGACTTTACCTGTTTTAGATTCAGTTTTCAACTCTAAAATATATACAGAAATTAAAATAATCTTAAAGTATCAATGATATACACCTGGAATTGCAAGTTTACTGGGAAGACAATTCATCAAAATGAGTCTTATTATCCTTTATTTTTTACAAGCAATCACTAGGTTATGTCTTTCCTGTCCTCTCTGTTGGAGGAAACAAGTACCACCTTTTAAAGCCCACTTCAAACAGCATCTCCTCTACCCTCTAGGAGGCTCTCTTGATTCACCAGTTTGAAGTATTTTCTTTTCCTTTCAACTACTGCAGCAAAAATTTTCAGTATCATTCAGTTGTCTTTTATAATACAATACTTTTTACAGGGAGCTATATATTTTATGTGTTACTATTGTATTCTCTACTAGAATTCTCTACTATACATATTCCACATTGGCAAAGATCATTTTACACTTCTTTATACTCCTCAATTACATGCAAACAAAATTCAAAGTGATATTATAGATTTTAAACAGCCAAAAAGAAAAATTCCTAGCAACTGCTTTTTTTTAAATCTAAGCAAATCTGATTCTGCCCACTCTTCAACCTAGATCCTAGATTCCTCTTACCAAATAATTTAAAAAAACAAAACAAAACAAAACAAACAAATAACCTCTGTCATTGAATCTTCCTCTCTTTACCAGGTTCCTGAGAAGGTCTTGAAGCTCTTTCCCATGTTAATACAAGTGAAACGAGGTCCCCTACCCTAGTTTTTTTGTTTGTTTGTTTTTTTTAAAGATTTTTCTGATGTGGACAATTTTTAACGTCTTTATTGAATTTGTTACACTATTGCTTCTGTTTTATGTTTTGGTTTTTTGTCCGTGAGGCATGTGAGATCTTAGCTCCCCAACCCGGAATCGAACCCGCACCCCCTGCATTGGAAGGCAAAGCCTTAACCGCTGGACCGCCAGGGAAGTCCAAGGTGACCTAGTTTGATCAGTTAATTATATAAGTTCATATGGTCTCGAGGTGGTGGAAATCTTCATTGCTTTAGTGTCCATTGGGAATTCTTGCCATGATATGAAGCCCCGTGTTATACAGCCTGCCTTCTTAGGCACAGCAAAGTCCATGGATCCACTCCCTTCTGAGGTCCCACTACCACTCCACAGTGGCACTGTTCCGCTGGGCTCAGGTCTTGCTATAAGGAATAAACCATTATCCCCTTCTCAGCATTGGGAATGTTTCCGTTTTGCCCCACCAGGATTGGTAGCTTTCACTTCTCCCCTACAAACCCTTTCCTCCATACCCTCTCTTTTTGGTGATGGAAGTCTGGATCCTTCATAATTTCACTTCAAAGAACCTTTAAAAATTTAATGTTGGTCTCTTTTTCCTATTGTTTGACAGCCAGTTAAAAATGCTGAAATTCAAGTTTTGTGTTTTTGTTTTGTTTCGTTTTGTTTTTAACTAGGTCCCCTTGTTACATTAACACAGCATACACAGTTCAACACGAGCAAAAAAATATTTAAATAGCTGGTTTGATTTGTTAATATTTTAGTTTGTGGAAATGTAAATGGAGAGAGATAGTCTTGGAACTTAGAAATTTCACCAAGCCTATTAACCTGAGACTACTGTCTTACTAACTTACAGCAGACAATAGTAATAGTATGCACTGCACATTATTGGACATGAGCAAAGTTAGAAAAAATCTAATAAATTATCTTACTTCCCTTCTTGTTAAATTCCAAATTGGCCAATTTCCCTATGAATAACATTAGCTCTAGATGAAAGGAAGTTCTGTTCATTATTTATAATAAGTGTCTGACATCATGGATCAATTAATTAAATCATACAATTGACAGTGTTGGCCTTTCCTGAGTTATTTACATGGAAAATTCTAACTAAAATGAACTATGACATATAACTGAGTTATTTTTAAAGTTTAAAAATGTGTTTTGGGAATGATAAAACAGTATCTAGAGCACTCACATCAGCTTGAAATAAACTGGAAAATATTAATGAAAAAAATCCAAATCATACATGCTGAACATCAATAACCTGAAAATATCACCATTATAAGATGTCATGTTAAGGTAAGCAAAAGATCTGGAAGTTTTCCTTCTCTGGAAACCCCCTACCTACTGAGGACATTGTAGAAAAAGGAAGAAGACATTCTTAAACATTTGTTGCTACTGCCACAGATAAGTTATGTTCATTTTAAGAGTCTTCTAAAATGGATAGACCAAACATTTCAATTTATGCTTGACAATCTACAGAGTTTCATCAACCTGTTTAAAGTCTGTCAAGATCAATTCCAAACAATGTGTAGGAAATTATGTAAAATAAGATACTCAGCAAAAAAGATGTTATGCTGAGTGTCCCAACTTTTACAAAGACATTAGGATATCAAGCCTAATTTTGATTAGTCAAAATCAAATGTTTCTTAAAAGAAATAATGTGACATTATTAAAGAAAATTGAAACAATTTATGCTTTTAAGTTTATAGTCCTGACACAACATTAGGTCTCCTCTCCATAGACCCTGTCTAGTTCCATCCTGTGCTATAAATAGCTATATAATTAAAGAAAATATTTTCTCAACTTACTATTTCCATTCAACTTGTGTGTTGTATGTAGAACATATATTTGCTTGTCCATGCTACATGTTAGCTTACAAAATTTGTGAAAAAGTATTCCTAGGAAGAACTAATTTTAAGTAAAACATTTATTTTTAGATTCTTAATATATCTAAATGCCAGCATGTTCATATTATATTTATTTTATTTTAATCTGAATGCCTGAAATAATATACAAATTGTGGTAGACAGACTTCCAATATGGCACAAAAAGAGTCCAACCTCCTGGTGTTCATGGCCTTGTGTAATCTCTTCCCCTGAGTAATGTATTCTAACCAAGAGAATATGGAAACACTGAGAGGGAGTTACTTCCATGATTAGGCTACAGAAGATTACGACTTTTGTCTTGCTAATAGATTCTCTCTCTTGTTGGCTTTGATGAAGTTAGATGCCATATGGAAAGGCCTGGGTGACAGCACTGAGGAAAAACTCCAGCCAACACCTCGTAGGGAACCAAGAGCCTCAGTTCAGCAGCCCACAAGGAACTAAATTCTGTCAGGATCCATCAAATGAGCTTGGAAGCAGATCCTTCCACACTCAAGCCTTCAGATAAGACCCCAGCCCTGGCTGATACTTTGTTCCCAGCCCTGTGAGAGATCCTGAATTAGAGGACCCAACTAAGTCATGCCTAGATTCCCAACCAATAGGTACTATATATATATATATAGTATATACTTATATATATATATATATATATATATATATATATATATATATATATATATAAAACAATAGTTTTAATCACTGAATTTGTGGTAGTTTGTTATGCTGTAACAGATAATGAATAAGAGAATAGCATAGCAATGAAAATCAATGAAAAGAATAACATTTTAAATTGTTATATAAATTGTCATTATGAAGAGTTTCTTTGTACTCAAAAGTAGATTTATATTTTCTGAGATATTCTCTGTATTAGCTTGGGTGTGTGGACCTAGCATTAACAATAACAAAATACCACCATCTGCTCAGTGGCTTACATCATGGTTCTTCTATCCTTGGCCCCTGACATCTATTTAATCAGTGAGCCCAGTTGATTCACACTCAAAATTTTTCTCATTTCCACCCACTTCTCTCCTTTCCCACTCATTTCACTATTACCTGGCATCTGAAACACTACATCATGCCCTCTCTATTTACTTTATAGGCCCTCTTTCTCCTACTCTTCCATTTTATTCAGATAATCCAGGGCAAAATTTTAAAATTCATGTCTGATCATGTTTCTAACATTTTACGGCTTTTGTAGAATAAAGTCCCAAATCTTTAATGGAATGCACCTGTGTAAATATAATGTGGCACCTGCTGACCTCTCCAGGTGTCATGTGATGGATTGCACTCCATACTTTAGATAGACTGGCATTTTGTTTTCACTTTTTCAAATGGGCCATACTTTGTTCTTCTACATGATTCTTCCTCTGTCTGGAGTACTCTTTTCTTCTATACTCACTCCCCTTTCTCAGTCTCCTCTAATTAGCCTCTTCTTTTAGAATACTGATATTTCAGCTTACAATGACTTCGAGAAGGGAAAATTTTCCCAGCCCCTAGTTTAGGTTACACTTCCCTGTTGCATACTTTAATTTTAGCCTATAGTTCTTCATGGCACTTGTTTAAAATACTAATTCAATATCTCTCTTTCCTACTAGAGTTTAGTTTTTTGAGGGCAGGAGGAAAGCTTCTCATTTATTTTGTAATCTCAGCATCTAGCAAAATATGTAGGCCACAACAGATATCTCTTCATCATGGTTCTTAACTGGGGCGGGGGGGGGAATGTGATTTTTCCCTCCCAGGGCACACTTGGCAATGTTTGGAGACATTTATGGTTGTCACACTAGGCAGAGGTGAAAGAAAAGGGTGGGTGCTGCTAATGTCTAGTGAATAAAGATGAAGGATGCTGCTGTTCATCCTACAACTCACTGGGCAGCCCCCACAAGAAAGGACTATCCAGCACAAAATGTCAATAGTGTTGAGATTGAGAAACTCTGCTGTACAAGTTAATATTTATTGAACGAATAAGTCAAAAACTAATAAATAAACTAATTTTTCATTATGAAAAAATGCAAGATTCAGAAACATGAAGAAACAAAAGCTTTTGTTTGTACTAATATATAATTTTCCTTTGCAATTTCTTTAATAAAGATAGATTCATTTATTCACCCAGTTTTTAAGTATTAATTGACTCTTAGGCATTGTGCTTGGTGGTGGTAGGGACTCTATGATAAACCAGGACCCTGTACTTGAGGATCTTAAATACCAGAGGAAGAGAGTGATGATAAACTCATAAATAATTAGGTTGTTATAAGTGTTAGAGAATAAATAAACAGAATAATATAATAGAAATTGATATAGGAGACAAAAGTTGACAGCACTTTAACAAAGATATTCAAGGAGGCAGTCGTGCAAAGAACCAGAGGGAGAATATTCCAGGTGTAGAAATAGTGAATGCAAACTCCACTAGACAGGAAAGACCTTGGTGTATTCAGGAAACTTAGGGAATTCCAGTAGAGTTGGATCATACACATTTGAAATTATTTCAAAGGGCAACGAGAATTTATTGAATGGTTTGTGGAAGAAGAATAATGCAATTTGGCTTATATTTTTAAAATGTCATCCTACTGCTGTGTGGAGAATGCATGAGGAGGGAAAGAGATAAAGAAGGGAGTAAAATAAAACATTGCTTGCAAGAGGCCAGTGAAAATTAGTAGTGATCTGGAGATGTAAAGAAATGAATGGGTATGAAGTACATTTTGGAGATAGAATTTGTGTGACTTGTTGAGAAATTGAATGTTGGTAGTGAGAAGAAAGAGAGATATAAAAATTAACACTAATTTTTTTGCTTGAATAAATTAATTAAAGGTGATACCATTCATTGAATTTGTAAAGACTGAAGATGAAAAACCTGTGACAGGGAAAATCCAGAGTTCTGTCTTAGATATGAGACATTTGAGATACCCATGGGTAATTCTATAAGAGATTTTATAGACCAAGGTCAGCTCGCTATGGGCCAAATATGGTGCACTACCTGGGCTTGTAAGTAAAGTTTTATTAGAACACAGACCTTCTTATTCGCTTACATATTGTCTCTGACTGCTTCTCCGCCACAACAACAGAGTTGCAGTAGGGAGCATATGGTCTGCAAAGCCTAAAATATTTTCTGTCTGGCTCTTTACAGTAAAAGTTTGTTGAGCCTGCTATATTTATTGATGTGATGTATCCCAGGCATCAAAAAGAAAAGTGCCTGGCATTTCATAGGTGCTTAATAAATGTGTGTTATTGGAATGAATGTCAAGCGGACAGTTAGGCTTATAAACTTGGAGGTCAGAGATCAAGTCTTAGATTGAGATATACATTTTGAGATCATCAGCATGGTCATCATCTGAAATCCTAGAATTAAATAAATTGCCTAAAAACACCGTGTTAATGAAAAGAAAGAGAAAAAAGAGGAGAGAATAGATGTAACAGAAGAAATAGTAAAGAGGAAGGCAAGGAAAAGGGAACAAGAGTTGAATCTCAGAAACAAGTTAAAGTGTAGAGATGTCATAACAAAATACAATAAGGAGAAGCCTGTAAGGTAAGAAGAAAAAGTGTGTATGGTACTTCATGCTGAAACCAGGGATTGAGGAAAGAGAAGAGGATGATTTGTGTTAATTTGGAAATGGTGCTTCGAAGTAAAGGGGTAACAATGTGAGACAGATTGGAGTATTCCAAAAAGAGAAGTAAGTGATTAATGACAGTGTAGACAATACCTCCACTCTTTGCTAAAACTCAAGCAGAGCAATGTAATGGCATTTGGAGGATGGTGTAAAGGCAAGCGAAGATATTCTTTTAAGTGATTATTCTTTAAGCGGGAGATACTGGAAGGTTTCAGTGACAGGAATTATAGAAAGGGGAAAAAAAACTAATGTTGTAACTGTGAGGGAATAACTGAAGAACTTCTTGAGAAGTTGAGAGAGTTGTGATCCGGAGAACAAATGGAGGGTTTGTTGTTTGATGAGGAGGAACATTTATTCCATTGTAATAGATGTTAAAATGGAGCAAAAGGAAGCAAATGAAAGAAAAATTGAAGATTTGGTCATTGAAATATACTATTTTCAATTTCAAATAACAGAAAAATAAAGTTCAATGTGTTTACTTAAAAGAATGGAATTTACTATCTCATATAAGCTGAAAGTTCAGGAAAACTAGTTCCAAGAGTCTTTAAATCAGTTATAACGATGAATCAGTTATAAAAATGTAATTATACCTGGTTGCTCTCTCTTGGGCCTGCCTCTATATGTGCATTAATTCTCTGTACTAGCCTATGGCATTGCATTAATGGCAGCAGCTTCAAATCTTATACATTTGTGCCACCTAATCTGAAAGAAATTGCAAACTTCTTTTTCCTAGAAGCATCAGAAAGAAAGATCTTCCATTTCACTATCTTTGATTGATTACATATTTTTCATCACATCATCTTTATGTAAGGATAGAGTATAAACGAATTGGTTTAACCCTATATTGGGTGGGGGTCAATTCTACCCAGGCACATTGCTGAGTATTGAGAGGATGATTAGGAATTCCAGTGAATTCTAGAAGTATAGTTACCAAGAGAAAGGTGAGTGATTGCTGATGAGAACAAACCATATAAGGTGAATTTTTTGTATGTATGAATGATGTGAATTTTAAATTATACAATAAAATATTAATAAATCTCACTTTCTATGTACATTCTTTAATTATGCAAATATTTCAATCTTAAACACTACAGAATTTGAGTAATTTCAAATATCAGAGACTAAGTGAACTGTAAACTATGTGTACTGTATTTTCACTTTGTGGAATCACTTTGAAAGAGAACTCCAGAATCTGCCCTGCTGTTGTTTATGTGCATCAGTACTTCTGTAAGGGATTTGTTTATTCTTATGCTATTATTTCTATGTCATTATATAATTTAAAATGTTGCCTTATAACAAAGTCACCTGAGCACTCATTAATTTATGAGTCTGGTACTAAAAATATGCTTAACATCCAATAACTTTAGAGAGAAAGTTAGAAGCCATATAAGTTAATGGAGAGGACAGATGACATTATTATGCACCATGTAGTTTATTTCAGGGATCACGCACTGCAGAATACAAGAGAATTCTGCACAAATAAAAATCAACATCAAAGAGAAAAATATATTAATGCTTTTAGATTTATTTGCTCCAAGAATAAGCACGTGCAAACACATGTGCATGTTCATTCTTTGTATTCAAATGGAAATTTTAATCTTGAATTATGTAGACTTTGAGTACGAAATGTGGAAAAAATGTGCCTACAGTGTGTATCCACTACAGAAGTATCCACTACAGAAATTTCCCCTTAAAAACAATCAGTTTCTAAAGGAAGAATAAAATGTGGTCATTATGTAAGATTGAGAACAAGAAAGAATTATCAGGCAGTTTCCCTCAAAGAGAAGTCATTTAATACTATAGTAAATATGAATTATAGGCCACAAATGCCCTTTTGCAAGAAGTTGCATCTCTTTACTTTCTATTATTCATTTTAATTTCTGACTAAAATTTCCCAATCCAGGCTTTTGAGAAACATAAAGTTGGAGCTTCATAGTATTTTTTTTTTCTTTTCAATAGAGAACTTCAAACACCAAGAGAAAAGTCATATTGATTATCCAAACACACTGTGAAAATGTAGTATAATTTTAAAACATTTTGAGTACTCAGCTGAGATTTTGTGGTGATTTGTTTAAAGTGATGAGTCAGCCTAGGTGTGTGGCTTCTCTAACAGCTTTCAGCTGCTGGAGAGCAGGTGCAAACGTGGTGACTATTTGGATGAAACCAGGAGAAGAGTGTTACCAGATGAGGGCCGTGGCAGGAGTATGCATCCAGGAAGTTGAGATGTAGTTGTACACTGCCATGGTGAGGTATCAGCTGTAGATGGATAGTTGTCTTAAGATACAGAGATTGTTTATGTGGTATTTAAACTTTTTTAATGGCATAATGTGGAGGAAGGAGAATGGGCACCAGTCTCCCAACAGAATTGAATATTCAAATTTTATCCTAAAAGCTTTCAGAGTCAATATATGTAACTACTCAATGTATGTATCTACTGAGCATGTAAGTAGATAGCTCAGATAAAGTTGGCTCACATCAGGGATTGAAATTTGATTTCTATTTTAAGATTTAGTAGCTTTCTGTTTTTATCATGTGTGTGTATTTGAGTTTTATATATAGATATAGATGTGTATGTGCATGTATACATGTATATCTGATATATATTATCAATGCGAGGTAAAATATAGAATGCAATTAGAGGTATATTTTTCACATAGCCAAAACAGTTATTTTGACAATGATGAGGAAGTTGTCATCAATATAAGAAAATAATCCTTAAAAATTTATCTTGACATCACAACTACATGACTCTTCCCCAGTTCTCTTGCTTACAACTCAGTAAAGTCCACATTAGAGTTTCATCTGTTTTATGCTGCTAATGCAGGCATACACACACACACACACACACACACACACACACACACACACACACACACACACACACACACACCTCTAGCAAGAGGCCAGTGTTTTCAGATCCTATTGATGTAGTTTGTTTCTAGTTCCAAATACATCTTCTATAAAATCTGCTAGAGGGAGCACAAAGATAAACTGCTTTTACTCCTTTCATTTCATTTAACACTAAGGAAATATTGAACGCTGAAGGGACTCTCAAAATACGTTGATGGATGAGGCAAATATTGAGTGTCCAAATTCTAAAGTCAATATTTACCTTGAGCAACAATATATCTTAATACTTCCTCAAGCAAGAAACCAGTATAGCATATATATCTGTTATCATATTATCTTGTCTATGTGTCATAGATTTGAGAGCATTAAGGTATTTCAGAAATTATCCTGATAGTTTCCATCTGGAAATTTTCTATTATGGATATACTATAGAATATTTTAGTTTGTTTTATTTTTGAAAGATTATTACAAGAGTTCTGATTTTAACTGCTTAGCGTCTATAACTAGTGATTAATACATCAAAATGATTACGTGATTTTCACTTTCTCTTTAGACATAATTTTATGAACTTTACATGATTTTACTCTCTTACTAAATCATGAAAATAAAGTTTCTACAATAATGACTCAAGGTTTTAGGCATAACATATACTCTCTGTATATAGAGTGAATGACTGTTGATGCATATCCACAGATGCAAATAAAACTTAGGAGGAATACATCAGGAAAATATCAGGGGGTCCCATGGTTAATATGTATTAGTTTCCTAGGGCTATTGTAACAAATTACCAGGAACTTGGTGGCTTAAAAATTTATTTTGGAAATTTATTCTCTCACAGTTCTGGAGGTAAGTCTGAAATCAAGGTATCCACAAAGTTAGGTCCTTCTGTAGGTTCTGAGGGAGAATGTATTCCCTAGCTTCTGGTTGTTGCCTGCAATGCTTGGTGTTTCTTGGTGTGTAAGATGCATCACTCCAATCTCTGCTTCTGTTTATCACATGGAATGATACTTGTGTGTGTTCTTTTCTGTGTCCCATCTTCGTTGTTTACAAAGACACTGGTCATACTAAATATAGGGTCTCTCTTAATCTAGTATGGGCTCATTTTAACTTGATTACACTACAAAGAACTTATTTCCAAATAAGGTGATGTTTGCAAGTTTCAGGTGGACATGAATTTTGAGGGGACACTATTCAACTCAGTACAATATACAATTAGACTCATGAGGTGGATGGTCCACATGCACTGTGTAGAACTAGGCTCATTTATCAGCCCATATTAAACATACAGAATTAGTTTTGGCACTTCTATTTCTAGAAATATGATAGACTAGATAACTAATGAAATCCATTCAAAACTGGAAAATTAAAAATTATGAGTCAAATATTTATTAATGTGTTTTGAATTTATAGCTGAACTAGTAATATAGGGAGGGGAATTCTCAGAGAACAAAATCACAAAAAACATGACTCTGGCGAGGCCATCAAGGACCAAAGCCAACAGCTGTCCTTAAGACATCTGCCATTCCTTGTCTACAACTTTCCATTTTAAAAGTTCACATAAATGTGGGGTGGAAAGAAAAGTCTAAGACCTGTGTGAGAAGAGAAGTTGGAGGGATGCCTTAATATGATGCCATGACCCAAAAGGAGATGTTATGAAAGATTGTCTCAGCCTTGGTTCTGGATAAGTAGAGGGAAAAAAAAAAATCTCCCTGAAGAATTTCTAATCACAAACCAGAATTGAATTTAAAATAGTTACAAATTGGTAGTGTCCCAGATGCATGGCAAGAGGAAACTCCTCCCTGGAAGAAATAACCTTCAGCCTAGAGCTCAATGTCTTACCACAGGGTAAAGTCCTGTGGAAATTAAGCTCACAGTAAAAGCTATAAAAAACAATGAAACATGCCAGCATGAGAGTAAGAAATAATAACAAACAGAAACAGATTCATGGAGACTGCAGATTTTAGCATTATAATAGTTGACATTTAAGTTGATATTTCAACTTAAATAAGAATTATTTAGTTGGTTTAAAATTAAAAAGAAGGTATTTAAAATATGAAAAAGGAACAAGAGACTTTAAAAAAAGACCCAGCAGAATTTTTAAAAGAGCCAAATAGCCCTTCTAGGAATGAAAAAAAAAAGTAACAATTAAAATTAAAAATTCTTTCATAAACTAAACAGTACATGGGAAATAGTTGAAGTGAGAACTCGTGAGCTAGAAAATTTATCCGAAGGTTTTTTCCCCTAATTCAGAGAGATGAAGAGGTTAACCATGAGAAAAAGAGAATGAAGCGATTCAGAAAGAGAAAACAGAGCATGAATGAGAAATGAAATTCAAAGAGCTATTGGATGAGATATCCAGAACTGTCTTAAAATACAAATAATTAGATTTAGAGAAGCAAAAAAAACCTTACTATGATGAATGAAAGGAAATATAAGGCACATTATAATGAAACTTCAGATGAATGAAGATAAAGAGAATATCTTAAAAGAAGCCAGAGGAAAAAAGACAAACTATGCCCACCCCCCACAATTAAAGACAAATAAAAATTAAACTGACACTTCACATTTTCAACTGCCACAATGGAAATCAGAATTATATCCTCATATAAGCAAGAAAAATAATTGGCAATCTAAAATCATATACCTAGGGAAACCATTATTCAATGAGAGCATATTAAAAACAGTTTTTGGAAAACTGAGATGGTACAACCATTAGACCCTTGCTGAAGAAATTTTTTAGATTATATAGATGAAATTAGCAAAATGAATACAAAAGAAAAGTTGAAAATACAAAAAGCAATGCTGAATAAAGAAAATCCAAAATCCAAAAAGATGCATCTAAACAAACTTTAGCTGTACAAGATATTAATGATATTTGTTTTATGAGATTATAAAACAAAATATAGGGGCTTCCCTGATGGCACAGTGGTTAAGAATCCGCCTGCCAATGCAGGGGACACGGGTTCAAGCCATGGTCCAGGAAGATCCCACATGCTGCGGAGCAACTAAGCCCATGTGCCACCACTACTGAGCCTGCACTCTAGAGCCTGAGAGCCACAACTACTGAAGCCCACGTGCCTAGAGCCCGTGCTCCGCAACAAGAGAAGCCACCGCAATGAGAAGTCTGCACACTGCAACGAAGAGTAGCCCCCGCTCACCGCAACTAGAGAAAGCCCGTGTGCAGCAACGAAGACCCAACACAGCCAAAAAATTAATTAATTAATTTTTTAAAAAATCTAAAAAAAAAAATTAAAAAATAAAACAAAATACAATTAAAATACTGTACAACCTTATGAGTTATGATGTTTCTAACTGGAATTAATATCTTTGAAGTTCCTTACGTTGTTTAAATGGAAGATGTAAATATATCTCCCATTCAACAGAAAAGAGTAAAAATTGGGGAGTTGGGGTGGAAAGGAGGCAGGGGGAATGTAAAAAGAAAACACATTAAAATGGTAGTAATCAATCCAAATTTTATTAGTAACCACATACCAAAACAAAACAAAACAAAAGAGAACTATCCCACCTAAGTTATGTTTATAAAGGCATACCAAACAGAAGGATCAATTTTGAAAGTAAATTCCTGGAAAAATATGCAGACATGCAAGTCAAAGGAAAGCTAGAGAGCCTATAGTAATATCAGACCAAAATATTTTTAGGCACCAAGCATTACCAGGGAAACAGCTACACATTATTTAAATACAAGACAAATAATTGGGAAATCAATCACAAAAAGAGAACAGAATTAGAATAGCTGGATTACGCCCAGGGACCTCAATGAGTTTTGTATAAACTTAGAGGTTCCAAAGTTTCCTTGAGGATGGATAGCTTGGCGGCTTAGTTCTCAGAAATAATAGGACTTCCTTTAGGTACCTAGTCTGCAAAGTGTTGTTAAGAATTGAAGTTGTCTTGAGACATAGCTTGGACTTGTCATGAGTCCCAGACTTTTAGTGCATATGGCAGAACAGGTATAAAATGAGAATGTTATTGATGGTGGGGAAAAGGGGAGATTTTACTGAAAGCTTTGGACTACACTGAAATCAAAGTTAATAAAGAATGTATATTATTTAAACACAAGAGAAAAGTTATTCATCTAACCAAGAGAACTGTGTGCTAGACTATTGGTTTGGAATTGCAAAACTAAGTTACATCATCATGTAAGACAGAACACTGTATAGATTTCTCTTCTGCACCCTGAACTTCAATATATTTGATCACAGATAAGTATTACATCAAAAATTTTAAGGAAAGGTTTTTTTTTAATTTTGATTTAAAAATCTCATCAGACAGGATTATCTTATATGGTTATAGATTAATCTCAAAACAGGTATATTTCTAGAGATCCTAGAGTCTTTGTGATGAGTTTTTTTTTTATTATTATTATTAATTTTAGTTATGGTTAAAGGTCATGCTTTATAAAATATTTAAGCAATATTTTTTAACGTTAACTTATGCTCTCCTGAAAATCATGGGAAAGTTCTTTGTATTTACATAAAGATTATGCCACCCATCCTCATTACCTTACATTACCATTACCATTCTCATTACTTTAACATTCAGGATTTTCTAAGCTTAAATTGCACAGAGAAATAATGTTGGTCTGCCTCAAACTGGTGTCCTACTGCATAACTAAAGTGAAGTGAATAACAGCATTAAAATCCACTGAGAATAAATATCCAAGGATGAAGCTAAAATTTTCCAATTATGAACCCATGATCTGATTTTTTTTTAGATAACTTGAGGTATGTTTGTTATTTTAAAGGAAATATCAAAGCTGCTTAAAAATAAAGTATGTCCTAGAGTCAGAACTACACAGAAACAAAAATGTAAATGTTTTGCTCTGTTTGACTAGTAATCATGTAAATGTAATTAAAAGACATATTGGGTTATTTCCTGTTCCTGTTAGCTAAGCTCATTCTTGGATTGTTTATAATGATACTAATTTGCATCACCTTATTTAACATACGGGGCTTTTTTTCTCTAAGCAGGAAAAAAGCACTTAGAAAATTTTACTATTTCATTATAGAACTTTCACTAAAATGCCTTCGTAGATTGTCATTGTGAAGGGTAAAAGTAATCTTGAGAAATTTCTTTGAATTTCTGTTGTACATTTTTGTCTATATACAAAGATTTTTCCATTGGTTTCTTCAGGGAGTACACATCTGTTATAGCACACGTATCTGGAGCACTGCTATTTCTCAAATTGAGTACATGTGTATTCATGTCTACATATACTCATCTTGATAGTTATAAATCAAAGGAAGCATTTCAAGAAGTCATCTGGTCCATCCTCACATCTCCAGGCATAACTGCCTTGGAAAGAGGCCAGAAAAGGAATGATTTGGCTTAGCATTAATAACGTCAGAGAAAATGATTCCACACCCAGCATAGTCGTCCTCTCTAGCATTCCAAACCTTAAAAGACTCCATTTCTACCCACTTTAACTTAAATACTTTTTGACATTTTAGAAACCCACTAACTTTTGTGTCCCACGCTCATGATCACTATTTTCAACTACTCCGTAAAAACTAGTAAAATAATTTTTGCCTGCACTCTTTCTTCCCCAAGTCCTGTTTCTTTTCACTGATCTTTTCAAACCAGAAAAACACTGTTCAAGTTCTTATTCATCTTTTTTATAATATAAAGATATTTACTATGTTTTTAAACATGTATAAAAAAATGAGGACTGAGTGAAGCAGGGCTCTGAGTTGGAGAATTTTAAAAATTAGCCGATGAGTCTAAGAGGAAGGGAAGATCATGGTAGTCATTTTCCTTAGATTTCTTACCAAAAGCTGACAGAATGTCACTTATTATTATGGCTCTACTAGAGTTTAAGTGTGGATGTATGTGTCAGACTACTTTCTCAAGTGCTGAGAATAAGCTCATATTTCTTCTAAGATATAGTTATTGCGATAGATATATAGATATAGCTATTGAACCAGATCTATCAAAAGTCCTCCATATTGCCCACAGTTTTTCAGTTATACAAATAAAAATCCGGTAATAAGAATAATGGCATAAACAATGAACTATAACAATGATTCATAAATTCTAATAACCAGGATGATATAATGTAAATTATAATTGTTTTGACTTTTTCAATTTAATTTTTCAAAAACAAATGACTTTCCCTGAAAGAAAACTTTGATATTTTCCCTAAACTACTAGCCCTGTACATACCACATAAACCCTTCCTTTATGGTTTATAGTCCTTGATTTTCTCTTTATTGACATTCACTTAATCTTAGAACCGGCCAACTTAATAGAATACACTAAAACATAAATTTGTTTACTATGGGGAAAGCACTGTTAGGGACCACTTGAACTCAAAATGAGCAAGCAAATATAGTGCTCAAGAGTGTATTCTCTGGTAGAAAAAATGTTTTTAAAAGCTACATATAAATGTTTCATTTGCAAATGAGTGGCAGGAACTCAGTTAAATTGGACTAATCTGAGATTAAGAATTTTTTTGGCTCAAATAACTAAGATGTCAGGCTACCACATCACAAAATTCCTGGAGGTACCATTGATACAGAATACAAGCGAACATTGTTCCCTGTAGTTATGCAATGCAGAATTCCTAAATCCAGGGTCAAAAATTTTTCATTAGAATTGGCCTTTTTCTCTTCATCCTCATTTTTCTCAATTCCATTTTAATCTACGTTGACTTAATCCCCAGGCCAGTCCTCTTCATGACATTAATTCTGTCACTTACATGACTCTAGTAGAAGGTGAAAACATTCTTTATAGTGTCAGAAAAATCCAGGTGTTGATGCTTGATTGTTCCACCCTCCTCACTTGGATCATAAGCCAGTTCACCATGGCCATGGGAATAGGTTAATCCTATATGAATGTAATCCTAGAACCACATGGCCTAGGTAGTCACCTAATTTTAACTAGGCTGCTATTAACAGAAGCGTATGGAATGGATGCTGAGCAGGCAAGCAATATATACATATATATCAACTAAAGTACATAAATATGATAAAGAAAATAGTACGTAAGTGCTATGAGGGAGGTCTGAAGATACTTCAGAAGAATGGAAAACAGAAATGATCTGCAAGGAGAGAGAATCAGGGAGAGTCTAATTGAATAGGCAGTATTAAATCTATAGCATGGAAGATGCCTCGGATATTGATATTGAGGAACTAAAAAAGTGATGTTCCCAAGTGGGAAAAATAAAAACATGAGAAAGAACATTCAGTCAAGAAATAATGGAGTAAAAACAGAAAACTGCCTGTTACATAATTATTCAAACTGTGATGAAACATAAAAAAAATAAGGTAAGAAAAAATTGATTCAAAAGGGCTTTGAATTCCACAATAAAATTTCGGACTCTAAGTAATGACTAGTCCGTGATGGCTTTTGAGCAAGGGAGTACTATGTTCAAATTTGAGATTTGAAAAGATTCATATTGAAGCTGTTTATAAAAGGCATTGTGCCAGGGAAAGGCTATTTAGGAGGCTATGGCTGTAACCCAAGTAAAATAGAATGAGGCTGTGAACCAGGAAAGTGGTACTAGAAAGAGGAGTGAAATTTCACAGCTCTTTCAGGTAACTTTCCGTTGACCTCTGACCCTCATCCTTTCTATCACCTGGTATATGTGTATGAAATATTGGACCTCCTAATGAAAAACCCAGTGACCTCTCTGAAATCTCATCTTCACTGAGTTCTTTTCATTATTTGTCACTGTAAACCAGTAATTCTTTTAAAAAATCATTTTTCTCTTGGCTCTCATGGTACTACACTATAATATAAAGATTAATTTTTATCTGTATCCCTCACTTCTACAAATATTCCATCTTTGAATCTCTCTCTCTCTCTCCCCTTCTCTCTATGTTCTCATTATTTTCTCACTCAGATATTCTTAGGTCAAACGCTCCCTCATCCATGAAGGCCCTTCTGATATGTCTGACCATGCATGCTAATTCCTTCTCTAAAGAGCCAATGTACCTGATGTATGCTTGTCATGTCATATACTTTAATACATTCATTATTTTTTTAGTGAGTGCAACAAATATTGATTAAGCCTTATGTGTTTAGGCTCTATGCTAGTAATTGAAAAATGTAACATTAAACACACCACCATCATTCCCTGCTTTTATGGAACATTTATATCCAATTGTAATGTCCTTGTGTATAGACTGTGTATCTGTATCTAGCACAGGAATTGTCACATAGGGTTTTTGTAATAAATATTAGTTGGATAAATTAATTAATAAATGGATGAGTTATCAACTTTATTTTCTTTAATGTTGAAGTATTTTGAGTGTTCGTACATAAAACACTCACAGTATAAGATTCTAAAGACAGAGTTGTGCTTTACTTCCTTCCATATAGAAGGATGGATTCCATAAAACTCTTCAGTTAGCCTTAGTGACTGGTAATAACAAGATTGTCTTTACCTTAGACATGGTTTCCTAACCTTGACACTATTGACATTTTATTCCAGATAATTTTTTGTTGTGGGAGCTGTCCTGTGCATTATACGTTCAGCATATATGTCCTCTGCCCACTAGATGCCAGTAGCACCCCCAGACGTGGCAATCAAACATGTCTTCAGACATTACTAAATATCCCTGGGGTGGAGAGGTGAGGGGTGCAAGAATTGTACTGCTTGGGAACAAATGACCTTAGTGATATTGAATTATCCCAAATCTGCTGGAACTGAAACAGGAGTCATTTTTTTAAAAAAAAAATTTCCTGAGAAACTGAAAATGTGTTTCAAATTAACTAACTACTTTTTCTGATTTGTGTGACAATTATGCAATAAGAAATATACAAACTTCCCCTTTCATTCTCGGTAAAGATAAATCCTTCCTTGCTCTCCACAAGAATGCCAGTCCCTGGCTGTCTCTGGGGAGAACTGAATGTGATTTCATATTTTCAAGTGAACTTGTCTGACAAGACTTGTCTCATGAAAAATAAAATTACTCTATGTAATGTGAAAAATAAAAATACATTAGGAAAAAATGTTTCAGTTTTTCCCAAATCATAATAAATTCCATACAGCCAAAGAATTTTGTAACTATAATGTGATTATTCTCAACAAGTAGGTTGTGCTAATGTTGTTTTGCTTTTCTCTGAGATAAAAAACTAAAAGGTTTTCTTAGAAAATTTAATTGATAAGCACTTTGTGACATAAAAATATCAAATATATTCCAGGCATTTTTGAGCTTTCATTTAAATAAAGGCACAAGAATATTTTATATTAGTTACCACTGTCTTGAAAAAGAAAAACAAAAAAAAAACCCACAGCATAAATGGAAATGTAGAGAGTAATATTTATCTTGCAAATGTAGCTTCAAAAGTAACAATTTGGAATTTTTTCAATCACATTTATACGTCCACTTGATTGTTTTCCCACAGTGGATTTAAAGAGTTCAAATAACAATTCCCTGGGCAGAGCAATTTTGCATGTGCAGTTATATCTCCTATAATGAAGAAAACAGAGCTAAAAGATGATGTTCCTATCATTTAGAGCCATTTTCTTTCACCTAAATAAAAAGAAATAAGAAAAGAAACTTAGTCTGTAAGGCAGGAAAAAGAAAGAAAAAAGTACAATGTGTTGAGCAATGGCAATTATGACACACTGATTATTATATTTTCTATATTTAGGAGAAAATGCAAAATAAATGAAATACCTGGCAAGCCTGAATAATGACCAGGGGGCACTATTCCACTGCAGGTCTCCAAAGATTTCATTAAATGCCATTAAACCGTTTGCATCTGGTTTGGGCTCCAGAAGACAAGCACGGGTTAGAAATGGGGATGATGGTATGCATTGTCCTTTAGAAGCTATAATTTTCTGAACTGAAGTATCTTCATTTAATCCAACAAGAAACATGTTCTTGAAGCCCGTTTTAAACAGATGTTCAAACAGCTTTAGATCAGTGAATCAATTTAGATTTGTGATGCAACACCTTTTTCTTCTTATTAAAAATTGTCCTAGTTTTCATGTGCTGTTAGTTGGACTCTTAAAATATTTAATTTTGACTAATCAGCTGGGCTGCTACAACTATACATGTAGAAGGGTATCTAAAATATAGACAAATAAAATATAGGTTAAAATAACAGTCCTATTTATGATTTATGCATATTCAGGGAATTCCCTTAGTAGTCAAAACAACTTTGCTAGAATCTTTAAAATATCTTTCTTTTCAGAAGAACATTGTCACAGGATTTATTTTTATCTTTGTCATTTAACAACTATTATGTGTTTTCCAACAACTACAGTAAGTCACTCTAAGGTAAAACAAGCTTATAAATGTATAAGAAATTAATTCAGCACCTTGCATTAATAGTCGTATAACTACATATTTGGTTGAAGATGAAGACCAATAAAGTCTATTTTAACAGAACTTTCTGAAAAAACTTCCATATTATTGTACACTTAGAAGTTTAAAGTAAGTCCCCATGTAACATACATTTTGTTAATTTATTTTATGTGTCTCTCTTACGTAAAATGTAATAAACTCAGTGAGGTTCCAGAGTTTTGTCTATGGTTATTGCTTTAGACCTTATATGTATCAAAATACCTGGTACATATTTGGTGCATAATAACTATTTGCTGAGTGAGTGAATAAAGTCTACTCAAATATGACTACAGAAAAAAGTGAAAGTTTTCCCTCATTTAAAAAGATATAAATGCCAAGGTCTAACGTGAAAACAGTTTTACTTGTAAATCCAAACTTTTAATGTACCATAGGTTTTATATTCAGATCAATCTGAATATAAATCTTGATTGTTGCCACAGACTTTCTGTAACTTTAAGCAAGTAACTTAACCTCTCTGAGTTTTAATTTCTTTGTCTGTAAAACATAGCATCTACAAAAGTACCTGACAAAAGGTAGCTATTCAAATAAAAGCTATTTTCATTCCCTTTCAGAAATTTTGGGAAATCACTTAAAGAGAAAAATACTACTAGTACATGGCAAATGGAAACAGAGTAGTATTTTATGGTATGTCCTTTTAATACTTACACCACTGAAGTAGCTAAGAAATTATGTATTTGCTCATCCCAAGCAAAAAAATTAACTATCACCCTCTTAAATTGACCTGTTCCACGTGTAATCTTGCAAATAGTAGGCCTACTGTGTAGCTGATGTGGTTTCACATTAGAGTTTGTGCCTTGCCTAATTATAGCAATAGGAGTATTATGCCAACTGTCAGAGCACCTTAATCTATTCTCACACCAAAGTGGGAAGAGTATTTTTGAACAGCTTTTCTTAAGGTGATATAAAATAAAGACCTAGAGTCATGTGAAACCCTTTCTACTTTCTCTTTTCCATCTGTGAAGTTCTTTAATTAAATTTAAGACAAGTAGGAAGAAAAGAAATTATGCTGATAGAGAGCAGCTGCTTTGTAGGAGTGACGTTGAAGTCAGTCAAACTGGGTTCTAATCTAGGATTTACTATGTAATAGCTAGACAAAATTAATCAAATTATTTAACCTCAACCTTCCCAAATCTTATTATCTTTACCTGCCATAGTCCCTTCAGCACAGTATATGCTGGATTATTTAAATTTTTTGAGGAACTATATGTAAAACATCAGTGTCCAAATCTTATTTGATATTTAATAAATTGTAGTTATTACTATTGTCTACCTATACCTATGCCTTCATGTCTAGCATATAATAGAATTCTACAGCTAAAGCCAAGACTGATAAGCTAAGGGCATTTTATTGTCTTGGTGGCAGTTGCCAATGACTCACTCCGTGTTCATGCTCCTTCTTGGTTTATTCTTTCATCAAACTCCTGGCCCTCAGGTTATATTTTATTTTTTGCTGCCATATTGCCCATTGCACTTATCTTGATTCTTTTCTTAGTGGCTTGATTCCTAGCACTTACTAAAATTTGTGGCTTAGAAATTCCTTTAGAAAATTCTGGTTAGGAAATTCTACTCTCAACCCTTACCTAAAAGCTCTCCAAGGTCAAAAAGGTTCACAAAAGTCATCACAGTGATTTACATTAGGTAAGAAATAAGATTCTGTATTAGAGTAAACCCCAAATGAAGATTTATTTTTTTGTTAATTTTAATTTGTTCTTTTCCTGATCAGAAAATGGTTCTCCTCCATATAGTAATTCAGGAATGCAGCTCCTTTCCATCTTGTGGCTCTAATATTTTCTACATTTTCATTGTCATTTGCATTAAGCCTTCCTAAAGGAAAGAGAATGGTGGTCTAGCAAGAACACACACTACTTCTACTTTCTTTCCCTTGGCTAGAATTCAATCACACAGGCCCTCCTTTACTTCAAGAGATGCTGGGAAACATAATTCTAGCAGTCTTCCTATAAAAAAGAGGAATGTGGATTTTAGTAAACAATCTTTACCACAACTGTTAGATCTAGCTTTTAATGATCTATCATATGTCTAGTTTTGTCATCTATCAGTTTCCTTCTGCTCTAAACTCAATTAGCTTCTTTCTTTGCCCTAAACATTTTTGTGGCATTGAATTTGCTGTTTCTTCTTTCCTGGAGTATTCTACCTCTAGATTACTCATTTCTGGATCTTTCTGATCCTTCAGATCTCAGCTCCAATGTCAACCCTGGGAGCCATTTTTGATTTTCCATTCTAGATATCAACTCACAGATACTCCCTTTCTTAGCACCTTGTTTAACTGCCCTGAAAGCACTTACCTTTCTGCAATGACTTCTGAGGCTGACTACCTGGAGTTAGGACAAATTTCATAGATTCAGGGCAGAGTCCTTCACAAAACTGCCATCACTTCAGACACCAGCCTCAAGCTTGGGGTTCCTAAGCCACCTACAATTTCTGTCAAACTAGCTACCAAGTTGGGGGTTCCCATTTCCCCTTCATGTTTGATAATTCACAAGGACAAACCACAGAACTGAGAAAAGTGCTATACTTACTATTACAGTTTTATTATAGCAAAAAGGATACAAATAAAGATCAGCTAAAAGAAGAGACACATAAGGTGAGGTCTGGGAGGATCCCAAATGCAAATCTACTGGTTCCCTCTCCCTAGGGAGTCAGGACAAGGCACCTTCCCTGCACATAAATGTGTATTACCAACCAGAGAAGCTCATCCAAGCTTTGTTTTCCAGTTTTATTGGGATTTTACTACATTTGTTGGAGGTTCATTGATTGAGTCATTGGTCATATGATTGAATTCAATCTTCTAGCCTCTCTCCTCCTCTCAGAAATCAGCTGCTCTCAATGAGCTCAAAACCCAAAGCTCTAATCACATGGCTAGTCTTTCTGGCATGGCCAGCCCTCATTCTGAATCTTCTCATTTGTGCAGACTATCTGGGGGGTCCACCATAAATCATTTCATTAGCATAAACTATCAGTATCTACCATGAAAAACAAAGACACTCCCATCACTTAGGAAAAGGATTTAGAGACTCCTTCTCAGGAACTGAGGCAAAGGCTAGCCATATTCTTTATTATACAACATTTTCCCTGAAAAGATTCTGTGCATTTATTTTTCAGTCTCTACTCTTTCTGAGTATAAGTTTCATGAGGCCAAAAACCTTTTCTGCTCTGTTAGTGCAGAAGAGTAACCAGCAAATAGTAAGTGCTAAATAAATATTTATGAATGAAAAAAACTATGAATTGTCAGTTCTGGCCTGGACAGTTCAATGGAAAGTTGTTGGTAATCAGTTGGTTCTTAAGGCAACTTGAAGCAGTGACGTGTGGACCCTAAAATAATAGCTTCATTGAAGTTTTAATTATGGAGAGAAATTTGTCTTTGCTCATCGTTGTCTGGTCTTGAATCTCAGTTCTACTACTTACACACTGTGTAGACTACTCTGTGCTTCCTTTTCCAATTTCAACACAGTGATAATAATTCTTTCTACCTCTTAGTGAGGATCAAATGAGATGTCATCTAAAAAGTTGTTTGAAGGGAACCTGATATATTAAAATCTTTAATAATCATTATTTATTATTGAGAACACTGTGATTATTGTGTAGAAAGGTGTAAAGTCATTGAAATGGAAGAGTCACTGAAGTAAATCAAGCATCATTATTAACCTTACAGAGATCAGTACAATCTAACCAAAAGCATTCATTAAATAACTTTGTTGTGCACACAGAAGCGCTTGATTAATAAGTTATTTAATTTAATTTGAAATTCACTATACTAGATGTGCTGTGGGAAAGTCAGATGGCCTATCCCTTAAAACTGTACAACATAGCTAGAGGAAAAAAAAAAGATTGACATCAGGATTATACCAGAATGCCCTTGAAAGCAGGGGATGTATTTATTCAGATTTGTCTCTCCCCAGTATCTTAACTGGTACCTGACAGTAGGACCTAACTAAATGAAGTAAATTTAAGAGATTAGATACATTGAGTAAATGTATATATTATATGTTAAAATGTGTGTACTATATTAGGTTATATATATTTATGAAATTACTACCATGAAAATGGTTTCCAAATCAAAAAAAGGTTGGGAAGTTCAATGTTGGACCTTTTCATTTTAAATCTTCAACTGTTGACTATGACAATATTAAAATTTAATGTCTAAAAACAAAAGATGCATTAATAAGAAAAGTATTTTTATTTTAGCAGTTTCAAAAAGCCATTCTTAAATATGTAGTTTTTAATTTTATAATTGAAAAAGACTAAAAAACAAAAGCTAATAACTACTTTTTTGTTTACATAACATACAAAACTGACAAATTTTATTTCTCATAAAATTAAAAATGCTTGACCTCATTTAGGAAAATCACATTTTCTCCTTTCTATACCAAGAATTTTATATTGAATTTTATTTCAAAGCAAATAGGCATTGCATTTTGAGTTCTATAAAGAGGTTCTGCAGACTTCTTGATTCATGCAGTAGGTATTTATTGAATGCCTAATATGTGCCAGACCTGCTCCTAGATGCTAAGATATAGCATTGAACAATGCAAGAAAAAATTCCATTCCTCATGGAGCTTTCATTCAAATCATGATACTACTTTGGAGGAAAAAATCTATAATTTAACCAACATAAAGCCATATATCATTTTCACCTTATCATTCTGTACTACTCATTATTCCTTCGATATCTGGACATTTATTTTATGCCGTCTAAGTGTGAAATATGTACTGAATCCTGAGACTACTATATTGAAAAGGGGATAACTGATCTGTGTCATGATGAAACAAAGAAATTACAGAACAGAATTTCAAGGAAAATATAATTTTTTTTAACATCTTTATTGAAGTATAATTGCTTTACAATGGTGTGTTAGTTTCTGCTTTAAAACAAAGTGAATCAGTTATACATATACATATGTTCCCATATCTCTTCCCTCTTGCATCTCCCTCCCTCCCACCCTCCCTATCCCACCCCTCTATGTGGTCACAAAGCACCGAGCTGATCTCCCTGTGCTATGCGGCTGCTTCCCACTAGCTATCTATTTTACATTTGGTAATGTATATATGTCCATGACACTCTCTCACCCTGTCACATCTCACCCCTTCCCCTCCCCATATCCTCAAGTCCATTCTTTAGTAGGTCTGTGTCTTTATTCCCATCTTGCCACTAGGTTCTTCATGTCCTTTTTTTTTTTCCCTTAGATTCCATATATATGTGTTAGCATACTGTATTTGTTTTTCTCTTTCTGACTTACTTCACTCTGTATGACAGACTCTAACTCCATCCACCTCATTACAAATACCTCCATTTCATTTCTTTTTATGGCTGAGTAATATTCCATTGTATATATGTGCCACATCTTCTTTATCCATTCATCCGATGATGGACACTTTGGTTGCTTCCATGTCCTGGCTATTGCAAATAGAGCTGCAATGAACATTTCGGTACATGACTCTTTTTGAATTATGGTTTTCTCAGGGTATATGCCCAGGAGTGGGATTGCTGGGTCGTATGGTAGTTCTATTTTTAGTTTTTGAAGTAACCTCCATACTGTTCTCCATAGTGGCTGTATCAATTTACATTCCCACCAACAGTGCAAGAGTGTTCCCTTTTCTCCACACCCTCTCCAGCATTTATTGTTTCTAGATTTTTTGATGATGGCCATTCTGACCGGTGTGAGATGATACCTCATTGTAGTTTTGATTTGCATTTCTCTAATGATTAAGGATGTTGAGCATTCTTTCATGTGTCTGTTGGCCATCTGTATATCTTCTTTGGAGAAATGTCTGTTTAGGTCTTCTGCCCATTTTTGGATTGGGTTGTTTGTTTTTTTTGTTATTGAGCTGCATGAGCTGCTTGTAAATCTTGGAGATTAATCCTTTGTCAGTTGCTTCATTTGCAAATATTTTCTCCCATTCTGAGGGCTGTCTTTTGGTCTTGTTTATGGTTTCCTTTGCTGTGCAAAAGCTTTTAAGTTTCATTAGGTCCCATTTGTTTATTTGTGTTTTTATTTCCATTTCTCTAGGAGCTGGGTCAAAAAGGATCTTGCTGCGATTTATGTCATAGAGTGTTCTGCCTATTTTTTCCTCTAAGAGTTTTATAGTGTCTGGCTTAACATTTAGGTCTTTAATCCATTTTGAGTTTATTTTTGTGTATGGTGTCAGGGAGTGTTCTAGTTTCATACTTTTACATGTACCTGTCCAATTTTCCCAGCACCACTTATTGAAGAGACTGTCTTTTCTCCATTGTATATGCTTGCCTCCTTTCTCAAAGATAAGGTGACCATATGTGCGTGGGTTTATCTCTGGGCTTTCTATCCTGTTCCATTGATCTATGTTTCTGTTTTTGTGCCAGTACCAAACTGTCTTGATTACTGTAGCTTTGTAATATAGTCTGAAGTCAGGGAGCCTGATTCCTCCAGCTCCATTTTTCGTTCTCAAGATTGCTTTGGCTTTTCGGGGTCTTTTGTGTCTCCATACAAATTGTGAAATTTTTTGTTCTAGTTCTGTGAAAAATGCCTGTGGTAGTTTGATAGGGATTGCATTGAATCTGTAGATTGCTTTGTGTAGTAGAGTCATTTTCACAATGTTGATTCTTCCAATCCAAGAACATGGTATATATCTCCATCTATTTGTATCATCTTTAATTTCTTTCATCAGTGTCCTATAATTTTCTGCATACAGGTCTTTTGTCTCCTTAGGTAGGTTTATTCCTAGATATTTTATTCTTTTTGTTGCAATGGTTAACGGGAGTGTTTTCTTAATTTCAGTTTCAAATTTTTCATCATTAGTATATAGGAATGCAAGAGATTTCTGTGCATTAATTTTGTATCCTGCTACTTTACCAAATTCATTGATTAGCTCTAGTAGTTTTCTAGTGGCAGTTTTAGGATTCTCTATGTATAGTATCATGTCATCTGCAAACAGTGGCAGCTTTACTTCTTCTTTTCCGATTTGGATTCCTTTTATTTCTTTTTCTTCTCTGATTGCTGTGGCTAACACTTCCAAAACTATGTTGAATAATAGTGGTGAGAGCGGGCAACCTTCTTTTGTTCCTGATCTTAGTGGAAATGGTTTCACGTTTTCACCATTGAGGACAATGTTGGATGTGGGTTTGTCATATATGGCCTTTATTATGTTGAGGAAAGTTCCCTCTATGCCTACTTTCTGCAGGGCTTTTATCATAAATGGGTGTTGAATTTTGTCGAAAGCTTTCTCTGCATCTATTGAGACGATCATATGGTTTTTCTCCTTCAGTTTGTTAATATGATGTATCACGTTGATTGATTTGTGTATATTGAAGAATCCTTGCATTCCTGGAATAAACCCCACTTGATCATGGTGTATAATCCTTTTAATGTGCTGTTGGATTCTGTTTGCTAGTATTTTGTTGAGGATTTTTGCATCTATGTTCATCAGTGATATTGGCCTGTAGTTTTCATTCTTTGTGACATCTTTGTCTGGTTTTGGTATCAGGGTGATGGTGGCCTCGTAGAATGAGTTTGGGAGTGTTCCTCCCTCTGCAATATTTTGGAAGAGTTTGAGAAGGATAGGTGTTAGCTCTTCTCTAAATGTTTGATAGAATTCGCCAGTGAAGCCATCTGGTCCTGGGCTTTTGTTTATGGAAGATTTTTAATCACAGTTTCAATTTCAGTACTTGTGATTGGTCTGTTTATATTTTCTATTTCTTCCTGGTTCGGTCTCGGTAGGTTGTGCATTTCTAAGAATCTGTCCATTTCTTCCAGGTTGTCCATTTTATTGGCATAGAGTTGCTTGTAGTAATCTCTCATGATCGTTTGTATTTCTGCAGTGTCAGTGGTTACTTCTCCTTTTTCATTTCTAATTCTATTGATTTGAGTCGTCTCCCTTTTTCTCTTGATGAGTCTGGCTAATGGTTTGTCAATTTTGTTTATCTTCTTGAAGAACTAGCTTTTAGTTTCATTGATTTTTGCTATTGTTTCCTTCATTTCTTTTTCATTTATTTCTGATTTGATGTTTATGATTTCTTTCCTTCTGCTAGCTTTGGGGTTTTTTTTGCTCTTCTTTCTCTAATTGCTTTAGGTGCAAGGTTAGGTTGTTTATTCGAGATGTTTCCTGTTTCTTTATGTAGGCTTGTATTGCTATAAACTTCCCTCTTAGAACTGCTTTTGCTGCATCCCATAGGTTTTGGGTTGTCGTGTCTCCATTGTCATTTGTTTCTAGGTATTTTTTGATTTCCCCTTTGATTTCTTCAATGATCACTTCGTTATTAAGTGGTGTATTGTGTAGCCTCCATGTGTTTGTATTTTTTACAGATCTTTTCCTGTAATTGCTATCTAGTCTCATAGCATTGTGGTCGGAAAAGATAGTTGATATGATTTCAATTTTCTTAAATTTACCAAGGCTTGATTTGTGACCCAATATATGATCTATCCTGGAGAATGTTCCATGAGCACTTGAGAAAAATGTGTATTCTGTTGTTTTTGGATGGAATGTCCTATAAATATCAATTAAGTCCATCTTGTTTAATGTATCATTTAAAGCTTGTGTTTCCTTATTTATTTTCATTTTGGATGATCTGTCCATTGGTGAAAGTGGGGTGTTAAAGTCCCCTACTGTGATTGTGTTACTGTCGATTTCCCCTTTTATGGCTGTTAGTATTTGCCTTATGTATTGAGGTGCTCCTATGTTGGGTGCATAAATATTTACAATTGTTATATCTTCCTCTTGGATCGATCCCTTGATCATTATATAGTGTCCTACTTTGTCTCTTGTAATAGTCTTTATTTTAAAGTCTATTTTGTCTGATATGAGAATTGCTACTCCAGCTTTCTTTTGATTTCCATTTGCATGGAATATCTTTTTCCATCCCCTCACTTTCAGTCTGTATGTGTCTCTAGGTCTGAAATGGGTCTCTTGTAGACAGCATATATATGGGTGTTGTTTTTGTATCCATTCAGCCAGTCTGTGTCTTTTGGTGGGAGCATTTAATCCATTTACATTTAAGGTAATTATTGATATGTATGTTCCTATTCCCATTTTCTTAAATGTTTTGGGTTTGTTGTTGTAGGTGTTTTCCTTCTCTTGTGTTTCTTGCCTAGAGAAGTTCCTTTAGCATTTGTTGTAAAGCTGGTTTGGTGGTGCTAAACTCTCTCAGCTTTTGCTTGTCTGTAAAGGTTTTAATTTCTCCATCAAATCTGAATGAGATCCTTGCTGGGTAGAGTAACCTTGGTTGTAGGTTTTTCTCCTTCATCACTTTAAGTATATCCTGCCACTCCCTTCTGGCTTGCAGAGTTTCTGCTGAAAGGTCAGCTGTTAACCTTATGGGGATTCCCTTGTGTGTTATTTGTTGTTTTTCCCTTGCTGCTTTTAATATGTTTTCTTTGTATTTAATTTTGGATAGTTTGATTAATATGTGTCTTGGCGTGTTTCTCCTTGGATTTATCCTGTATGGGACTCTCTGTGCTTCCAGGACTTGATTAACTATTTCCTTTCCCATATTAGGGAAGTTTTCAACTATAATCTCTTCAAATATTTTCTCAGTCCCTTTCTTTTTCTCTTCTTCTTCTGGGACCCCTATAATTCGAATGTTGGTGCATTTAATGTTGTCCCAGAGGTCTCTGAGACTGTCCTCAGTTCTTTTCACTCTTTTTTCTTTATTCTGCTCTGCAGTAGTTATTTCCACTATTTTATCTTCCAGGCCACTTATCCGTTCTTCTGCCTCAGTTATTCTGCTATTGATCCTGTCTAGAGTATTTTTAATTTCATTTATTGTGTTTTTCATCGTTGCTTGGTTCCTCTTTAGTTCTTCTACATCCTTGTTAAATGTTTCTTGCATTTTGTCTATTGTATTTCCAAGATTTTGGATCATCTTTACTATCATTATTCTGAATTCTTTTTCAGGTAGATTGCCTATTTCCTCTTCATTTGTTAGGTCTGGTGTGTTTTGACCCTGCTCCTTCACCTGCTGTGTGTTTTTTTGTCTTCTCATTTTGCTTATCTTACTGTGTTTGGGGTCTCCTTTTCACAGGCTGCAGGTTCGTAGTTCCTGTTGTTTTTGGTATCTGTCCCCAGTGGCTAAGGTTGGTTCAGCGGGTTGTGTAGGCTTCCTGGTGGAGGGGACTAGCGCCTGTGTTCTGTTGGATGAGGTTGGATCCTGTCTTTCTGGTGGGCACGTCCACGTCTGGTGGTGTGTTTTGGGGTGTCTGTGGCCTTATTATGATTTTAGGCAGCCTCTCTGCTAATGGATGGGGCTATGTTCCTGTCTTGCTAGTTGTTTGGCATAGGGTGTCCAGCACTGTAGCTTGCTGGTCGTTGAGTGAAGCTGGGTCTTGATGTTGAAATGGAGATCTCTGAGAGATTTTCACCGTTTGGTATTACGTGGAGCTGGGAGGTCTCTTGTGGACCAGTGTCCTGAAGTTGGCTCTCCCACCTCAGAGGCACAGCCCTGATGCCTGGCTGGAGCACCAAGAGCCTTTCATCCACACAGCTCAGAGTATAAGGGAGAAAAAAATAGAAAGAAAGAAAGAAAGAGGATAAAATAAAATAAAATAAAGCTATTATAATAAAAAATAAGAAAAAACATTATTAAGAGTAAATGTATTCAGAAAATTTTTTTTTTAATTTTTAAAGATAGATTTATTAATTTTTTATAATAAAAAATAAGAAAAAAATTATTAAGAAAAAAATTTATTAAGAAAAAAATTTTTTTAATATTTTTTAAAATAAAAAATATGAAAAAACTTATTAAAATTTTTTTTTAATTTCTAAATATAGAAAATAAGGAAAAAATTATTAAGAAAACATTTATTAGGAAAAAAAAAAAAAACGGACGGACCTAACCCTAGGATTAATGGTGAAAGCAAAGCTATACAGACAAAATCTCACAGAGAAGCATACACATATCCACTCACAAAAAAAGGAAAAGGGGAAAAATTAATATATCCTGCTCCCAAAGTCCACCTCTTGAATTTGGGATGGTTCATTGTCTATTCAGGTATTCAACAGATGGAGGCACATCAAGTTGTTTGTGGAGCTTTAATCCGCTGCTTCTGAGGCTGCTGGGAGAGATTTCCCCTTCTCTTCTTTGTTCGTACAGCTCCCGCGGGGTTCAGCGTTGGATTTGGACCCGCCTCTGCATGTAGGTCGCCTGAGGGCGTCCGTTCCCCGCCCAGACAGAATGGGGTTAAAGGAGCAGCTGCTTCGGGGGGCTCTGGCTCACTCAGGCCGGGGGGAGGGAGGGGTACGGATGTGGGGCGAGCCTGCGGCGGCAAAGGCCGGCGTGACGTTGCAGCAGTCTGAGGCGCGCCGTGCGTTCTCCCGGGGAAGTTGTCCCCGGACCACGGGAGCCAGGCAGCGGCGAGCTGCACTGGCTCCTGGGAGGGGCGGTGTGGAGAGTGACCTGTGCTCACACACAGGCTTTTTGGTGGCAGCAGCAGCAGCAGCCCTAGCGTCTCCTGCCCGTCTCTGGGGTCTGCGCTGATAACCACGGCTCGCGCCTGTCTCTGGGTTCTGCCCTGTTAGCCGCAGCTCGCGCCCGCCTCTGGGCTCCACGCTGATAGCCGCGGCTTGCACCCACCTCTGGGGTCCGCGCTGATAGCCGCGGCTCGCGCCAGTCTCTGGAGTTTGTTCAGGCGGCGCTCTGAATCCCCTCTCCTTGCGCGCCGCGAAACAAAGAGGCAAGAAAAAGTCTCTTGCCTCTTCGGCGGCTGCAGACTTTTTCTCGGGCTCCCTCCCGGCTAGCTGTGGTGCACTAGCCCCCCTCAGGCTGTGTCACGCCACCAGCCCCAGTCCTCTCCCTGTGATTCTACGGAAGCCTGAGCCTCGGCTCCCAGCCCCCGCCCGCCCCGGCGGGTGAGCAGACAAGCCTCTCGGGCTGGTGAGTGCTGCTCGGCGCCAATCCTCTGTGCGGGAATCTCTCCGTTTTTCCCTCTGCGCCCCTGTTGCTGTGGGATCCGCACTGATAGCCGTGGCTCACACCCGTCTCTGGAGTTCGTTAAGGCGGCGCTCTGAATCCCCTCTCCTTGCGCGCCGCGAAACAAAGAGGCAAGAAAATGTCTCTTTCCTTTTCAGCAGCTGCAGGCTTTTTCCCGGACTCCCTCCCGGCTAGCCATGGTGCGCTAACCCCTTCAGGCTGTGTTCACGCCGCCAACCCCAGTCCTCTCCCTGGGATCCGACCGAAGCCTGAGCCTCAGCTCCCAGCCCCGCCCACCCCGGCGGCTGAGCAGACAAGCCTCTCGGGCTGGTGAGTGCTGGTCGGCACCGCTTCTCTGTGTGGGAATCTCTCCGCTTTGCCCTCCGCACCCCTGTGGCTGCGCTCCCCTCCGTGGCTCCGAAGCTTTCCCCCTCTGCCACCCGCAGTCTCTGCCCGCGAAGGGGCTTCCTAGTGTGTGGACACCTTTCCTCCTTCACGGCTCCCTCTCACTGGCGCAGGTCCCGTCCCTATTCTTTTGTCTCTGTTATTTCTTTTTTCTTTTGCCCTACCCTAGTACATGGGGATTATCTTGCCTTTTGGGAGGTCTGACGTCTTTTGCCAGCGTTCAGTAGGTGTTCTGTAGGAGCAGTTCCATGTGTAGATGTGTTTCTACTGTATCTGTGGGAAGGAAGGTGATCTCCGTGTCTTACTCTTCCGCCATCTTGCCCCTCCTCTGATAATAGAATTTTTAAATGACTCTGCAAATAATGACTTGATTAAAGTTTTAATTATGGTGAGAAATACATCTTCACACTTTGTTAAATTTGAAAGGAGCTACCTTAGGAAGGACTTTTTTTTTTATTTAAAAGGAAAGATGCTGAGTTTCTAAAAGATTACATTATTTGTTCCAGTTAAACATAGAAATAAAGATAAAACATCTCCTGAGTCCAAAGCCAATATTCTCTCTGGTGTAACACCCTCTTTTCAGTTCCTCATGAAAACACAAGCTCCACAGTATGTTTGGAAAGATTCAACCCTAGTATCTCCATGTCTTGAAAATGTTGAGCAGATTAATTAGCCTACTTTTCAGACTGATTTTTCTTTTTTTCTTTTGCAAATGTGTGTTCTTTGGAACAAGGGTCGAAGAAAAAGGAGCTCATGCCCCACTCAGTGAAGTTCAAATTTTAGGATTCTAAAAAGATTACAGAAACAAAACAGTCTGGGCACCATTGTGAGTGTCCAACTTCAGCTGAGTGGATTAGAACTCTAAATAAACCAGAAAGAAAAGATCTTCTTTCAGCATCCCAATAATATGTTTTATATTTTCAGGTTGAAACAGTGATAATCGGGGCTTCTTTGTCTTTTAATTCAAGTAGGGTTGCCAGATAAAATATAGGATGCCCAGTTAAATTTGAATTTCAGATAAACGATGAATAATCTTTTGTAAAAGAATGTTCCATGAAATATTTTTATCTGCTAAAATTACCAATCCTACTATGAAAAGAAAGAAATTGCAATTGTTCTAGTCAGTGAAAGATTTTTTAAGAAAATTTAAAAACAAAAAGAATTCTATAGTATTTTTCTGACCCACTCATGCTGACATTTAAAAAGAAGGCGAGGGGGCAACAAAAGTATTGGAATAGTTAGTAGTTGTTTATCTGACTCAGGACTCTGGTACCAAGACACCCATAGACACTTGGTTCAGCTTCATTGTGAAGTGCTGCTGCACATCAAGATTTCCTCAGAACTTTCTCAGTGAGCTGTTGTTTTGCCTGGTATTGATTTTGTATCTGTATTTTGGGTGAATCAAGTTGAGCTGCTCCCAGTTTTCTACACATTTAGCATTTATACTTGTATACTAACTGAGCCTGACCAACAAAATAAATATGCCTTCATCTTCCACTGTCAATTTCTCCTCAGCTGAACTGTACCTGGGGGCAGAATAGTGAATAATTTTACAATGAACAACTTGTGTGAACTCTTTTCTAAATATTGTTCTATGGCCAATTTTCATAGTCGCTCTTGATGATTTTATCACCATAGAGAAATATGCCCTATGGCATGTTGAACCTGCTAATTTAAAAAAATTAACATTAAAATTTAGACTGGGAATTATATTTTCAGATGCCTATGTTATTCAAAAGCATATACCTGAAGAGATCAAAGTGCCAATGGTCTTTGTTAATCAACATGCTCATTTATTTTCGTAATAAACAAACCTGAATTCTCAAGGATAAATCAATTCTGATAGAAAAAGTTGTTTATTTAATGGAGCACCTTCTGTTACATAATTCTATTTAATATCCAGTATTACCAAATATAAAATGTTATAATTTTATTGATGAACTATAGCAGTGAATGTTTTCCTTTACCTTCTTTAAAGAATAAAAACTAAATCAGCTACAGTCTCACATAAAGTATAATGTTACATTTGTACCTTCATTAAAAAACACACACACATATTTATAAAACTGAAAGGGATGCTGCTATGTCCAAAAAAAACCCATTTGAAAATACATTAGAAAACTAAAATAAAATGAACTTTAAGGAATCTCTCTGAAAATACCTTGACCCAATTGCTGAACACTGACAGCTGCCTTTCTTCATGAAGATAGGAGCTGATTATAGCCATAGAATCCCATTCACCTGTCTTGACGTCAAACAAAATGATCAGAGATAGAGGACATGTAGAAGAATCACCCACAAGATTGATAAAATAACCATGGGAAAAAGCAAGACTCCTGGCATTTTCAAGAACTGGTTTTCAGTCTAGGAAAAATAAATATTGTAGGTAGCAGGGAATATGAACTTACATTCATTCATCAGCTGAATTAGATAAGAATGTAGTGTTTAGGGACTTCCATGGTGGTCCAGTGGTAAAGAATCTGCCTTACAATGCAGGGGACGTGAGTTCGATCCCTGGTCAGGGAACTAAGATCCCACATGCCGCTGGGCAACTAAGCCCGCGCGCCACAACTTCTGAGCTTGCGTGCCTCAACCAGAGCCCGCGTGCTGCAAGCTACAGAGCCCACGCACTATGGACCCCGCACGCTACAACTACAGAGCCCATGCACCCTGCAGCTTGTGCACCACAACTAGAGAGAGAAAACCCACACGCCATAACTAGAGAGAAGCCCGCGCACCACAATGAAAGATCCTGCGTGCCTCAGTGAAGATCCCACATGCCACAACTATGACCCAATGCAGCCAAAAACTACATAAAATAAAATAAATCAATAATAAATAAATCTTAAAAAAAAAAATGTAGTGTTTACACAATTGGAAATTTCCCAGTATTACTCTATGGCAATGGTGAAGATCTTGGCACCTCTCTCTGAAGGGTATTCAAACTCATTATAAATTACTTGTCAAACAACAGATGTAAATTGCCTGCCAGAGCATCTTAGGCGGTGCCTCCATCTTGGCTTGAATATCTCTAAAGGGAATAGATCTTTCAAATCTATTCCAAACAGCCTAACACTTGAGCTCTTCTGGATAGGAGAAAAGAAATACCTTGTAAAGTAATAAACAAAATATAGAAAATGGTGCACTCCCAAATCTCTAGGTCAAAAAACATGTTTTATTTCCTCTTTAGTTAATAGGCATACAATTTATATAAAAAATAATCACAGTGTAGGTATTCAACTGAAGGAACAACCAATGTGCAGTCGGGGAAAAGGCAGAGTTGAAACTTGAGATGTAATTTACTGAAATTGTGCTCCATTTGATTTGAGTGTGGAGAGATTAGGTATTGTTTCTAACAGAGAATAATGAGCATAACAGAGAAACTATGGAAGTTTTAGCGTACAGCTGTAGAAATAGCCCTGAAATGAATGGATGTTTTAGTTTCATTTCAACAAACATTGTCTGAATTGGTTATATACTAAACACAGTATTCAGAACCACAACCACAAATAGAATAATTCATGGAAACTGTTTATAGAAAAATTGTGGTAGTACAGCTATAAATCAATAATTAATAAAAATTTGCAATTTCTCTAATGCTCTGGAAAATCTATTCTAGGACACTCACAGTAAAATATCCATCTAGGTAACCATTTCTTTCGCCACTGTGCCTAGTATGCTCCCTGGAAAATTCAATAAATAATTGTTTAATGAATGCATAAATGAGTTGTGAAATAGCAGAAGAGAGAGTAATTAATTCTGCCTGGGGAAGTCTAGAAAGGTTTCAAAGAGAAGTTGACCTTTGATTTGGGTCTTGAAAGATAAATAAAACATTAACAAGCAGTCATAAAGAGCAGAGCATCCAAGCCAGAAGCAACAACATGCAAAATATGTTCAATTTCCTGCTATGCTCAGGAATAGTATTTGGTCTGGTTTTTTGAGCTATAAGTTGTATATGGAAGTTGAGAGGTCCGTGGTAGAAGATGATATGAAAATATAGATTAAAGCCAGATTGTAACTAATGATCTGAATTCAGGTCAGTTTTTATTTGTATAACAATAAGTTCGTACAATTTATTTAACCTTTCTGAGCTTAAATTAATGTTAATATTTTAATGTGTTCATTCATTTAACATCTATTGATCAGGTCTCACTATGAGGCAGACACTGATCTAACCACAGGGGCACAGTCTCAAACAAAACAGATGAAAGCCCATTCTTATGTGGCCAGTATAGCCTAATGTATGTGATAGGTGGTTAGGGAGACAGAAACAAGCAAATGTACCAAAAGTCTATAATATTTATTTAGCCAATATTTGTTGAGCACCTCTGAGTGCCAATCTCCATTTAAATCACACAAAAATCCTTGTACTATAGATTTATATTAGATTTTAAAAAATGTTAAGGAATAAAAAAGCAGGATATGGAGCTAGAGAGTTACTGAAGCCAGTTTTGGAAAGTTAGCTATTTTTAATAGAATCATCAGGAAAGACCCCTAAGAAAAGGGGACATTTGAGCAGAGACTTTAAAAAGGTGAGGAAGAAGAGTCAAAAGAACATGGTAGAAGTAACCCAAAACTGGAGTAACTTTGTTGTGGTCCAAAAGAGTCTGTGGATAATGTGGTTGAAGTAAATCAGATGAGGGAATGAGAGGAGCTAAGGTCACAGAATTATCTGGGGCCATGATAATGAGTTCCTTATAAGCCAATGGAGTAAAATGAGGACATATTGAAGGGTTTTGAGCACAGAAGTAAGGATCTGATTTATTAATTTACATAATCCAATTTCTATGTTGAAAGGGTTAAAGAGAGCTAAGTATAGAAAGAGAGAAGTGAGTTAGATGTAATTGTAATAATGCTGGTAGGAGACGACAGTGGATTGGTCACACTGTAGACGATTTTCAAAGGTAGAGTCAGCAGGATTTATTGATAAACTGGTTGTGAAGAATGAGAAAAAGGAAATATCAAGGGATGCACTTGATACAGTGCATCAAGGATGATCTGAGCAAATGGAAAAACAAGAGTTGCCATATACTCAGGAATGAGCATTTTTGTGAGGAAAAGAACAGAAGTGCAGTTTTGTAAACATTAATATTGGGGGGGTGTACCAGTATATTCAAATTTTTAAAAAGTTAAATAGGCAGTTGAAATATTTAAATGTGGAATTCAGGAGAGTGCACTTGGCTGAAGATGTAAATTTGAAGTAATCATCATTCAGATGGTATTTACATATATACTCCAGATGAGGTCAAAATAGATTAATTGTAGATAAGGAAGAAAAGTACAGGGACTGAGTCTGTAGAACTGCATTATTTAGAAGTCAGGAAAACAAGGAGAAAACTTCAAAGAAGAAATATGTGGCTAGTAAAGTAAGAGAGCCAAGTGAGATTGATATTCTCTATTCAAGCGCTAAAAGGGTTCCAAATAGTGGTGTGGTTAGCAGGTTAAGGGCTGCTGAGTGGTTAAATAAGATGTGGAATGAAAGTTGACCCTTGAATTCCATAATGTAGAGATCACTGGTCACCTTGACGAGAGTGGTGTCAGTGGAATGACAATGACAAAAAATATATATTGGAGTGGGTAATATGAGAATGGGAGGAGAATACTGAAACTCTCTAGAGAAATTTAGAGAATTGGGGTGTTAGATCAAGGGAGTATGGGGTTAGGGAGAAGTATTTTAAGAAAAAAAGCTAACATAATATGTTTGTGTTTTGATGGAAGAAAGAGCAGAGAGGGAATATTGATGACACAGAAAAGAAAGTGAAAAAAATCATAAGTGATGTCCTTGAGGAGGTGAGAGGGGATGCGATGAACAAGTGGAGGAAGTGACCTGAGAGCAAGAATGGTTCATTCTTTGCAATTAAAAGAAAGAAGAAATATGTAGGTACTGACTCAGATAGAATGATAGATTTAATGATAGAATTTTTAGGAATTCTCTTCTAATTGCATCTATCTCAGTAATTGAGAAGCAAAGTTATCAGCTGAGAGTGAGGAAAGGGAAGGGTTGTGAAATAGTCATGTAAAAAGTAGGAGAGTAAACTGATGAGGGAAATGTAGTAAAATTGCCTGGCAGTGCTAAGGGCCCACTTGAGATTCCTGGTCATGAATTTAAAGTGACATCAGCCAGCATGGTTTTCTACTTTTCTGTAGCTACTGTCAACTGCTGTCATGGAGTAGAGTAGGTGGTGAAATGAATTTAAAGATGAATTGCAGTTATTATAACAGTTGCTGAGGTTGCTACAGGATTCAAGTAACCAAATATATATGAAAGAACTTTGAAAGCTGTAAACTATCATAGAGTTATACTTCATCACTAGGGTCCAATACCGTAAGGTCCCATGTAGTAGCTTTGCTTTATGAATGCAAATCAGAGTGCCATTTATTGGTGCCAATCTTTAAAGTAAATCAAAGATGCCTAGTAGCCTCACAAGTCTTGAAGCCTGTACCTGACAGATCATAAAGTAAATTAAATTTCACATTACTAGATGAGAAGAATTAAAAGGACCTGGCCAAGAATGTACGTATATCACTGAGACAAAGGCTGTGGCATTTTCATTTTTCAGGATGCTTTCAAACTCCCTTGAAGCCAGTATTACTGTGAGAATCTAACAGACAAGCTTTGCTTTAGGATTTAAAATGTCCATGCTTTCTCTTATATGTCATGTTAATAAGTTTCCTTCCATGAAAAAAAAAGATGCTTTTGCCAGTTATTTCCCTGAAGATTCCTCTGTGAAACAAGTGTTGCACTCCAAGAAATTCTTTTCATATTGCAAGATTAGATCAGTTTCATTCATTACCATCACCCTTGGCAATCCCTGTACGACTTTTTGGAATAATTGAGTAATTCAACAAATTCAACAATGGCTTCAGCTTTCCCATAACTGAAGAATGGTTCTTTATAATCTTCATTTTTCACTCAGAGCTTTGGGAAGGGAATTGCAATTTTAAAGGAAAGAAAGAATATACATTTGATTGAATGGATTTTCAATATTTGGTTTGAAAATAAGATCTTTCTGAGTAAGTAACATTTTCTCATTCCTTTTCAATCACTTTTAAACTTCCTACATTGCCTCTTAGTTTCATATATTCCTTTATATTTAAACACATGCTCTTTCTCAGACAATTACATTTACTTATTTTAAGACTACATTAAAATTGGTGTTTAGTTTTTAAAATAATTTTTGAAAACATCTGATTATTAATATTATAAAAATATCAATATGATTTGAAAATTGGTCATGATCAAGCAAATTCTTAAAATTGCTTTAACTAAGATGCACCATTAGGTACCATTGTAACTAGTGTAACTCATATAAATTCCTAAGATCAATCATCAAGAGAAAAAGAAAAGAAGAAGAAGAAAGAAAGAAAACTAATTACTATGTACTTATGTGCTTTACAATAGGAACAAAAACAGTTATGTACGTTGTGATCCCAAGCTTAGCTTTGTAAATTTTAATAAATAGTTGAGGAAATAATTTGATTTAGTCCAAACTTCAGTAATTATAGATGTAATTCTTATTGAGGTTTTATTTTGGTATGTATAACTAGGATTTTTCTATGAGATTAATGTATTATAGTTCTATGACCAATCAGGGAAAAATATGATAAAATTGATTTCAAATGAATAAAAAAGTTAAAAAGAAGTAAGAATTTTTCTTCTCAAAATATTGACTCTATTTGAAATTTAAAAATCTTAAATTGCTAAGAAGTAAGAGCATGGCATCATATACTGTATTGGAAATGATGCAAATAATCACAAACCTGGAAGAAGCTCATACAGTTCCTCCTCTTTTTAAGAAAATGAGGATAATGGGTATCCCAGAGAGGGAGGAGAGGAAGAAGGGAGCGGAGACTTTATTTAAAGAAATAATAGCTGAGAACTTCACAAACCAGGGGAAGGAACTGGATACACAAGTCCATAAAACTAAGATAACACCTAATTACCTCAACACAAAAAGACCTTCTCCAAGACACATTATATTAAAACTGTCAAAAGTCAATGATAAAGAATTTTAAAGGCAACCAGAAAAAAAGGATGGCAAGCAACAAAGGAGCCCCCATAAGGTATCAGCAGGTTTCTCAGCAGAAACTCTATAGACCAGGAAATTGGAATGACATACTCAAAATATTGAAAGATAAAAACTGTCAGCCAAGAATACTGACATCTGGCAATGTTATCATTCAGATATGAGGAAAAAACAAAGGCTTTCCCAGTCAAACAAAACTGAGGGAGTTCATCACCACTAGACCTGCCTTACAAGAAATGTTGAAAGGAGCTATTCTCCCTGAACCAAAAAGGCAAATGTATACAAAACTTAGAGTAAGGTGATATAAATAGATTGACAGAACCAGAAAATTGCAACTCTATATATTAGAATAAGTTTTTAAAATATTATAGCATAAAGATTAAAGGGAAAAAATCAGTAAAAATAGCTATAGCATTACTTCAGTTTGGTAACAACCTCACAACATAAAAAGGAATAACTTGAGACAACAAAAACATAAAAGAATGAAAAGGATAGAACTTGTATAGGCAAATGAAGGTAAGATGCTATCAGCAGAAAGAGAACTATTTTATTTATGAGACATTTTATACAAACCTCATGATAACCACAAAACATAAATCTAGAGGACAGACACAAAACATTAAAAAAATGAGGAAACAGAAACGTCGTAGAAAACCACCAAACTAAAATATCAGACAGAAACATAAGGTAAAAGAAATAGGGAGATATAGAGCAACCATAAAACAAAAGATAAAATGGCAGTACTAAGTCCTCATTTACCAATAATCACTGTAAATGTAAATGGATTGAATTCACCAATCAAAAGACACACAGTGACTAGATAGATGAAAAAAACAAGACTCAACTGTGTGCTGCCTCCAGGAGACTCATCTCAACTCTAATGACAAACCTAGGCTTAAAGTGAAGGGATGGAAGATGATACTCCAAGGGAATGGCAACCAAAGTAAAGCAGGTGCAGCCATACTCACTTTAGACAAAATAGATTTTAAGCCAAAAATGGTAACAAAAGAAAAAATGAATAATATATAATGATAAAGGAGACAATTCATCAAAAAGACATAGCAATTACTAATATATACGCACCTAACATAGGAGCACCAAAATATATAAAGCAATTAGTATCAAACCTAAAGAGAGAAATTGGCAGCAACACAGTAATTGCAGGGGACTCTAACAGCCCACTTACATCAATGAGTAGATCATCCAGACAGAAAATCAACAAGGAAACAGCCTCCTTAAATAAAACATTAGGCCAGATGGACTTAATAAATTTATACAGAACATTCCATCCAAATACAGCAGAATACATTCTTCTCAAGTGCAAATGGAACATTCTCAAGTCTGAACCATATGCTGGGATGTAAAACAAATCTCAGTAAATTTAAGAAGATTGCAATCATGTCAAGCATCTTTTCGAACCACAATGGTATGAAACTAGAAACAACTACAGGAAGAAAGCTGGAAAAAAAATCCCAAAATATGTGGAGACTAAACAACAATTGGGTCAATGAAGAAACCAAGGAAGAAATAAAAAGATACCTAAAGACAGATGAAAATGAAAATATGACAAAGCAAAATTATGGGATTCAGCAAAAGCAGTACTAAGAGGGAAGTTTATAGCAATACAGGCCTACCTCAAGAAATGAAAACTCTCAAATAAACAATCTACACTTACACCTAAAGGAACTAGCAAAAAAGAACAAACAAAGCCCAAACTCAGTAGAAGGAAGAAAATAATAAAGATCACAGCAGAAATAAATGAAATAGAGACTTAAAAGACAGTAGAAAAAAAATCAATGAAACTAAGAGTTGGTTCTTTAAAAAGATAAACAAAATTGACAAACCTTTAGGTAGACTCACAAAGAAAAAAAGAGATAGGCTCAGATAAGTCAAATCAGAAATTAAAGAGGAGAAATTACAATAGATACCACAGAAATACGAAAGATCATAAGAGAATACTGTGAACAGCTATACACCAACAAATTGGACAACCTAAAAGAAATTAATAACCATTATACCATACACAATAATCAACTCAAAAATATTTGAATGTAAGACCTGAAACCATAAAACTCCTAGAAGAAAACATAGGCAATACATTATTTGACATCCATCTTAGTAATATCTTTCTGGATATGTCTCCTCAGGCAAGGGAAACCAGTGCAAAAATATACAAATAGGACTATATCAAACTAAAAAAAAACACTTCTGCCTAACAAAGGAAACCATCAACAAAATGAAAAGACAACCTACTGAATGGGAGAATATGTTTGCAAATCAGATATCTGATAAAAGGTTAGCACAGAGTCTGTCATACAGAGTGAAGTAAGTCAGAAAGAGAAAAACAATGCTAACTCATATATATGGAATCTAAAAAGAAATGGTAGCGATGAACCTAGTGGCAGAGCAGGAATAAATACGCAGACATAGAGAATGGACTTGAGGACACGATGGGAGGGGAGGGGGAAGCTGGAGCGAAGTGAGAAAAGCATTGACATATATACAATACCAAATGTAAAATAGATAGCTAGTGGGAAGCAGCAGCATAGCACAGGGAGATCAGCTCAGTGCTTTGCGACGACCTAAGGAAGTGAGATAGTGAGGGTGGGAGGGAGGCTCAAGAGAGTGGGGATATGGGGATATATGTATGCATATGGCTGATTCACTTTGTTGTACAACAGAAACTAACAGCATTGTGAAGCAATTATACTCCAATAAAGATGTATAAATATATATATATATAAAGAACTCACATAGCTCAACAACAAAAAACAACTTGATTAAAAATGGGCAGAGAGCTGAATAGACATTCCTCCCAAGAAGACATACAGATAGCCAACAGAAACATGAAAAGAAGTTCAACATCATTAATTATTAGGGAAATGCAAATCAAAAGCATAGAGAGATATCACCTCAAGCCCTTTAGAATGGCTATTATCAAAAAGGCAAGAAATAAGTGTTGGAGAGGATGTGGGGAAATGGGAACCCTCTACACTAAAGGTGGGAATGTCAACTGATGTAGCCACAATGGAAAACAATAGGGAGATTACGAAAAAAAAATTAAGAGGAGAACTACCATATGATACAGCTATTCCACTTTTGGGTATTATCCAAACAATATGAAAACACTAACTCAAAAAGGTATATGCACTCCTATGTTCATCATAGTATTATTTACAATAACCAAGATAGGGTAACAACCTAAGTGCCCATCATTGGGTTAATGGATAAAGACGTTTTGGTATTACATACAATGGAATACTACTCAGCAATAATAAAAAAAAAAAAAGATGAAATTTTGCCATTTGCAGCAGCATGGATGGACCTTAAATGTATTATGCTAAATGAAAGAAAGTCAGATGGAGAAGAATAAATACCTCATGATTGCACTCATATGTAGAATATTTAAAAAGTAAACAAACCAAACCAAACAAAAACAAGTATGGATACAGAGAGCAGAATGTGGTTACCAGGAAGAAGGGGTTTGGGGGAAGGCAAGATGGGTAAAGGAGATAAACTGTATGATGACGGATGTAAGCTAAACTTCTGATGGTGAGCACACAGTAGTGTATACAGAATTTGAAATGTTTTACGTATAAGACTTATATAATATTATAAACCAATGTTAGTTACCGCAATAAAATAAATAAATAAATAATATAATATATCACTACATACCTGTCAGAAAGGCTGAAAAAATAGTGATAACACAGAATGCTGGCAAGATTATAGATTATAAAAGGGTAAATGTTTTCCACGCTGGACAAGAATTCAAATGTTTCTTGTAAAACTAAACATGTAATTACTATAAGATCAAGCAATTGCATTCTTGGGCATTTGCTCCAGATAACTGAAAACTATGTTCACAAAAAACTTCAGTTTATCTGTAAATGACTCTTCAGAGCAGTTTTCTTTGTTATAGCCCAAACTGGAAACAACCCAGATGTTTTTAACTGGATGAATATTTAAGCAAACCGTGCATGGGATACTACTCAGCAATCAAAAGGAAGGAAATACTGGTACATGCCACAACTTGAATGAATCTCCAGGAAATTATGCTGACTGAAAAAAGCTGATACCACAAAATTATATACTATATGATTCCACTTATATAACATCTTTGAAATGAAAAATTATAGAAATGAAAAACAGACAAGTAGTTGTTAGAGGTTCGAGTTGGAGTTTGGGGGTGGTTAAGGATGACAGGCAACAGGGCAAAACAAGGTATCTGTGCTATAATGGAATTGTGTTGTATTTTGAATGCGGTGGTGGATGCCCAAATAGATATGCAAAAATTTTTGTAGTCTGAAATAAACATACGCACACATACACATACACACACACACACAAATGAGTATATGAAAAACTGGGGAAATCTAAGTAAGACAGTGGACTGTAGCAATGTCAGTTTCTTCGTTGGGATATTCTACTGTAGCTTTGAGAGATGGTATCACTGTATGAAACTAGATCAAGGGCACATAGGATCTGTCTATATTATTGCTGACAACTGCATGGGAATCAGTTCACATGAAATCAGTTCAAGTACCCAGAAAAATGAAAGGAAAAACAATAAAATGTGTGTGTATTTGTGTATATGTGCATATATATTCTATTTTATTGATTTCAATATTAATTTTTCCATTTTAAGCTATCTGAAATGAAGATATATGTGTACTTTTTACAAATCACAGTATGTTGTTATTTGGTACTGTTTTTCTTTTTTAATTGCACATAAATTAAAGATGTATTTACTATTTATGGCATCTTAATGAAGTACAATAATATTCTTTTAGAATATTATTTTTAAATCATATATATTCAACATTAAGTAGAAAAATACCATCAATCACTTCTAAATCACCAGGGAATCCATACACATTTGTATTTTCAGATTTTCAATTAAAATTTTGAATTCTTAATATAATTCTGAAAGGTATTCATCAGATCTACTAAATATAAAGCAGACCAGGCAATTAATAATGTGAATTTCTTCAATGCACTTCAATAGGTTCTACATTTTCATATAACCTCAGGGAAGACCAGAGAAGCACTTGATTATTAAAAACCCCCTTCTCCCATGTCAAGTGGCCTTTCTAACTCTGAAGCTGACAAGAAATAGTGATTTGAACATAAGAACTCCTGAGGATTTTATCAATGAAGCAAGTGCCTCACTTTTCAAAAAGTCAGGCAAGGACATCGGTGTTTTTAGCCTGTATTCCCAATTTCCATCACAGTGCCTTCTGAAAAAATGAATAAACAAATGTCTCAATACAATTGGAATATTGAATATACATCTCCAAATTATAGTACTCATTTCAGAACACTCATTCCCAAAGCATCTCTATACATTCAGTCAAGAGATATTCTATAGAAAGGACCAAGTATTGCATAGAGATTTTCTCACTAAGAGATAGTAGATTTTATTTTACCATTGATCTTATCACTGTCTTTGGTAACAGAGTTGTGCAGAAGCAATTACAATTTTTTATAAGTTCCAAAGTGAGAATCCAATCATCTGGTGATATCTTTTAAAAAAATCTTTTATATTTGTCTGAAAAAATAGTGGACAATATATTTCTACAATGATATTTAGCTATGTGAATTAACATTTGACTAGGTAAGAGACCAACCTCCAACGTAAGTCAAATTCATTGCAAATGTAATTCTTCTCTCTAAAAATTTAATCGGTAATCCGTCCACTGTTTCCACTGGTTTTGATTTCAGTACCACAAGAGCTTTATCTAGAAAGAAACTGTATTAGTAAGTTTCTATGTCACTTAATTCAAATTGAGACCATATTTTCTAGCAAATGATCTTTGTATTGAGAAAGCCATGTATTAACAGTTCCTTTTTCTATTGTGGCATATGACACAATTTAATTTTAATGTTTATCTCTGAAATTATATGTGAATTCAATAAAGTGCTTTTTTTCTCTCCCCATTTTTACATATTACAGATGGTATGCATGCCAAAGTTTTTTTGAGAAAATGTGCAAGAAATAACTTCGTTTAGATATATTCTAAATAAAGTAAAATAGGAATATTTAAGACATAGCTCCAAATATTTTTCCTTTCTTCAGGATATAGACTATTTATGTATTTCTGATTGTGTGTTCCAAATTTTTTGTTCAAACTACCACCATCTATTATTCCAGGCTCTCTCATTCTCTAACTCCAATAGAGCTGTGTCTTTATCCTCATTTAAATATTTAGTCTCTTAGGTCTCCTATAAAAAAAATCTTTTTTTTTTTACTCTAGTAATTTACTATAGGAGCTTTTTTTTTTTAGTCTTACCTAATGTGTATGCCACCATCAGTCATGTCAACCATGCCTTTTTAGTGCCCTAGAAGCTTCTATTATAACCACCTTCCAAACTCCTTTTCCCCATCATAGTCTAAATTTTATAGTTGGAAAAGCAGAACTTTTTAAATGATAAGGCCTCTACACAAGAAACATAGACTCACTAAGTGTAAGGGAAGTAGAGGAAGTGTTAATGTCATGCCTCCCATTGCCTGGAAACATAGAAGAGAAGTGGGAAAATTCCCAGAAAAGGGGTAGGAAAGGATTACTGCTTTTACTAAAAGCAGAATAAATCCACAGTGATAGTGGAAAGGGAGATTTCCTACAGACTAGGCGATCTCTAGAGGATTGGGTCTCCTTATCCAGTAAAGAGAGATGAGGTAGATTTTTATTATTGTATCAGTATAGAAAAAAAAGGTATTTCTCCAATGAATTGTGGGTGAGAATACATAAAGCAGAAAATGAATTTCAGAATTGTACCACCAGAAGAGCCAACAGCATGGATTAAGAGATAGAAAACTTTCAGAATTCCTAATATTGACAGAGAAGAAACAGACTGAAAATGCTACTCAACTCCTAGAGATCATGTATTTCTCAGTGTTCTTTCCAGGTATGGCCAAGGAAAGTCCTTGCTATGCTCTAAATGTTTGTGTTCCCCCCAAAATCATATGTTGAAATCCTAATTCCCATATGATGATATTAGTAGGTGGGGCTTTTGGGAAGTGCTTAAGTCATAATGGCGGAGCCCTCATGAAAGGGTTTAGTGCTCTTATAAGGGAGGCTCCATAGAGATCCCTAACCTTTCCACTAAACAGGAAGGGGCTGGCTATAAACAGAAAGGAAGTTCTCACCAGAAGCCTACCATGCTGGCGCCTTGATCTTTGCCTTTTCAACCTCCAGAACTGTGAGCAATAAATTTCTGTTTTTTATAAGCTACCCAGTCTGTGGTATTTTGTTATAGGAGCCTAAAAGGAATAAGACAGTCCTCACAGAGGGGGAATCCAAAAACCATGGAGAAACTACTCCCAAGGAATATGGTTGAGGAATAATCCAAGAATATTCCCTTATCATCAGGGTAGGGGATCTGCACAACACTTGACCAGAGAGAATTGTTATTGAGCAGTTAATGCTGTATGTCTTCCATTTTCCCCTTTATACACTAGACACTAGAGTGTGTATTGCAGTTATTATGTATCTGTTTCCCATTGTATGCTGTGTAACTGGGAGAAAGAGAACTTTTATTTATTTTTTAACTTTTAAATCTATTGATATCTGATGGAAGAGAAGCCACATCTAATCTGATATAGAGATTATCATGAGATCCTGGACTTGGAGCCTAATACCATGATTGGATGAGATTTTGGGGTGTGTTGCTTAGGAAACAGTGAGTGAATTTTGCATGCAGAAAGTAAATAAATATTTGTGTAGGGAGAGAGGATTACCATGGTTTCTATTATTGTTTCTAACTATTTATTCTCCTTCCCTGTAAGAGGATTAAATATCCTTGCCAATTGCTATGTGTCCAGCAGTAACTGCTTGTGGGAAGAGTATAGTTTCCCATTCCATAGATATTGGGCTTAGCAATCTGACTTTCTTAGTCCAATGCATACAAGATGACTTTTTATGTGCCAAATCCAAGCCTATCATTACAAACATCTCATTTGAGATAAATTCAGACTACCCATTCAAATTAAATTACTTCAGTCTGCTTTTTATTTAAAGTCTTCAAGGGTCAATTTAAGGGACATTCTGGAGAAAGAAATTCTTATTACTATATGGTAATTTCTTAGGGAAGTTTGAAGTCTCTCTTGCTAATTGATCTAATAGATCATAACAAACTTACTACCTTTTTAAAAACATTTTTTTTCACATGCTTAATCCTAGACTGCCGATCATATCTGGAAAAAGCAGAATATGCCAATTAGCTCTACTACAGACTATGGCCATCTAACCTAAATGTGACATATGACAGTGCTTGGCAATCTTTATTTTATTATCTTATTGTGTTGGTATTGTAGTGTTTACCAAATTGCATATTCTAGAATACTATTACCATGTGATATTCCAGAAACAAAAAAACCCATGATCTAATAAAGTAGGGAACTATTACATGATATATCCATCTTTGTGAAAATATACAATGCATAATGACATATTTCAAACACAGAGAAAAGTCCAGAAAATAGAATGAAGAACAACCATATACTACTACAAAGCTCTTTTGTATCTGAGTGTTTTGCCACACTTCATTTTATTTTTATAGATAAAACAATATGCATATAACTGAAGCCTCTCTGTATAGCCCTCTTGATAGGAGGGAATATTATTATTCCTGTTTTACTGATGTTGAAACAAGCCAAGGGGTGATCTTACTCAAGATCACAAAGCTAGTAAAGAATTTAAGTGATGCTTAAACTGCTTCGGGCTCATAATCCAGATTTCCTTCCTGAAAATGAATCACAGGTATAATGTAGGTTCATCTAAAAAAAGAAAAAGAATTACATATGAGGTATATATGTGTTGTAACATCTCCTGCTAAGACTTTGAAGTTAAACATCTAATCCAAAATTTCTGTAGATGATAGTCTATAAATATAAAATAATCTGTATATAAAGTTACTCAAACCTATCTCTTAAGATATAACTGTATATTTTAATTCAGTTGTTTGTCTGATTTTCTCCGTTGACTTTATACTCCCTTTAATAAAACACTATCCTTTCAGCGAAGATCTTGGCACATAGTAGGTATTCATTAAATGCTCAATGAATATAACTAAATTTACAACAAAGAAAAGAGTGTATAAAAAACTGCATACAATTAAAATGTTCTTTTAAGATATATAGTGTTATAATAATGTTCTTCATAATCTTAAAATAGATTATAATGGAACTTAAATTATTTTTCAAAATACTAAAATGAACATTCTATTTTGTAGAAGAGGCAAACAGACAAGACTCAAACTTTGCCAATTATTTTTTTACTTCTCTCTATTCTCTCTTTTTAGTGAGAGTTAAGAAAAGCCACACGTCACAAACCCTTTTACAATATAATGATCAAATCAAATACTATCATAAGGTGACCTAATGCAATTATTTATTCCCAGATACTCACCATATTAATTTTCTGTCAACATCAGTAACTGCATTCTAATTTATCTGTGCTTGACCTAGTGTTTCACACTGACAGCTAGTTTATAAGCATAAAACTATTTTGAAGTAAAACATCTAAACTCTCAATTTTTTAATTGATGAATTAAAAAAAAAGGCACTGAAATAAAGAAACAAACAGCTCCATGCCCTAAGGTGATAAAATTATATATGGATAAAAAAGCTTTTTAATTGTTCTCATAACAATATAGTTTGTTAAAGACTATAGCATTTGAAAGATTACTTAGAGTAAGAAATATTATGATTTTCTCCCATGCAAACAAAAGAATGGAAAAGTTTGCAACTAAACAACAGTCAAATGTCAGGTTTTCTGTCTCTTGATACTTAAGCCTTTTTAAAATAAACTTACCTGATTTTTTCCTCCATCTTGCATTCTTGCATCATATTGTTTAAAGAACTTTTGTAACTGGATGTTTTTCTAATTATTCAATTGCTCATGATAATACATTATACCATAAGCACAAAGTCTAAAGTTTTGAGTCCAAAGTGTTGTGACATTTGTGTTGTAGGGAAGGAAAACATTTTTCTCGACCCTGCTAGGGTCCCTGGATGGGTATGAAAGTTAAACTGGCAATGATAGGTTAACAGGAGAGGAGCAAACAAATGTATTTAATATGTTTTACATAACATAGCATTCACATGAGAAAAACAGGTGAGTTTATTTAATATAAATTTTATGTGACAACAGTAGCCTTCATAAGGAAATGAAGACCTGAAGAAACAGACACGAGTATTTTTATACTAAGTTTGCTCAAGGGTGGAGAGTCACGAAGGAATATGATAGGTGAAGAGTATGACATAAGTAATAAACTTTAAACTGGGGGAAACTTAGCAAGACTCCTTTGGATTCTTGTCAGTGTCTCTGTCTTCAGAGATAAGGATGTTCATTTCCTCTGGGAATAGGGAGGGCTACTCTCATGTGAGAGTTTTCTGACTCATTTCAGGGGAGAGGCATGGGGAGAAGGTCAGATGGCCTTCCTTTTTCTGCTGTCATCTTAAGTTCTTTCAGCTTAAAATATCCAATATGCCAAGGTGCCATATTTTGAGGTAGCATGACCTGAACCCCATCACTGTCAAACTATAATGCTGAATATTCAGTCACTATTTTAGATAGGTTAATCCACTCTTAAAATCATGTCCTGGAAGTGGAGAGGGTATAGTGAACACAATACATTAACCAATAGATAAAATCAATATCTTGGGTTAGCAGGTTAATAACAAAAATATATATGGGGATATGTATATCTATATATACTCAGCCATTTATACATAGATACAATTAGGAGAAAAATCAAGCTGAAGTCAACAAAAGAAATAGAATAAATTGAGCTTTATTAGAGACCATTTATAAAACCAAAATTTATAAAATCAAATAGTTATTTTATTAATACCATAGACTAGGATCTCATAGTGTAGTCTGTGAACTTGGGGGTCGCTAAAACACTTTCAGGAGGTGATCAAGGCCAAAATTATTTCTATAAGACATTTTTTGCCTTTGCCTTTTTTTAATGTTGACATTACACTAATGGTGGGTAAAACTACTGTCACTGAGCCTGAAACAAGGCAGTTGCACCAAACTGTAGTAGTCATTCTAATCTTTGCTATGCACCATGCACTCACAGATAAAAAAAAAAAAAAAAAAAAAAAAAAAAATAGATTCACTTAAGAATGCCCTTAATGAAGCAGTAAAAAATAATAATTTGTATTAAATATTAACCCTTGAGTATGCATCTTTTTAATATTCTGCCTAATGCTCTTGACAAAGACGTAAAATGATTGTGCTTGAAACTTCTCTTTTTTTCTTTTCACATCTTTATTGGAGTATAATTGCTTTACAGTGGTGTATTAGTTTCTGCTATATCACAAAGTGAATCAGCTATATGTATACATATGTCGCTATATCCCCCCCTCTTGCGTCTCCCTCCCTCCCTCCCTATCCAACGCCTCTAGGTTGTCAAAAAGCACAGAGCTGATCTCCCTGGACTCTGCGGCTGCTTCCCACTAGCTAGTTTACATTTGGTAGTGTATATATGTCCATGCCACTCTCTCACTTCGTCCCAGCTTACCCTTCCCTCTCCCTGTGTCCTCAAGTCCATTCTCTATGTTTGCGTCTTTATTCCTGTCCTACGCCTAGGTCCTTGAGAACCTTTTTTTTTTTTTTTTAGATTCCATATGTATGTGTGAGCATATGGTATTTGTTTTTCTCTTTCTGACTTACTTCACTCTGTATGACAGAATCAAGGTCCATCCACCTCACTACAAATAACTCAATTTCATTTCTTTTCATGGCTGAGTAATATTCCATTGTATATATGTACCACATCTTTATCCATTCATCTGTCGATGGACACTTAGGTTGCTTCCATGTCCTGGCTATTGTAAATACAGCTGCAGTGAACATTGTGGTACATGACTCTTTTTGAATTATGATTTTCTCAGGGTATATGCCCGGTAGTGGGATTGCTGGGTCATATGGTAGTTATGTTTTATTTTTTAAGGAACCTCCATACTGTTCTCCATAGTGGCTGTATCAATTTACATTCCCACCAACAGTGCAAGAGAGTTCCCTTTTCTCCACACCCTCTCCAGCATTTATTGTTTGTAGATTTTTTGATCATGGCCATTCTGACTGGTGTGAGGTGATACCTCACTGTGGTTTTGATTTGCATTTCTCTAATGATTAGTGATGTTGAGCATCCTTTCATGTGTTTGTTGGCAATCTGTATATCTTCTTTGGAGAAATCTCTATTTAGGTCTTCTGCCCATTTTTGGATTGGGTTGTTTGTTTTTTTGATATTGAGCTGCATGAGCTGCTTGTAAATTTGGGAGATTAATCCTTTGTCAGTTGCTTCATTTGCAAATATTTTCTACCATTGTGAGGATTGTCTTTTCGTCTAGTTTATGGTTTCCTTTGCTGTGCAAAAGCTTTTAAGTTTCATTAGGTCCCATTTGTATATTTTTGTTTTTATTTCCATTTCTCCAGAAGGTGGGTCAAGAAGGATCTTGCTGTGATGTATGTCATAGAGTGTTCTGCCTGTGTTTTCCTCTACGAGTTTTACAGTGTCTGGCCTTACATTTAGGTCTTTAATCCATTTTGAGTTTATTTTTGTGTATGGTGTAAGGGAGTGTTCTAATTTCATTCTTTTACATGTAGCTGTCCAGTTTTCCCAGCACCACTTATTGAAGAGGCTGTCTTTTCTCCATTGTATATCCTTGCCTCCTCTGTCATAGATTAGTTGATCATAGGTGTGTGGGTTTATCTCTGGGCTTTCTATCCTGTTCCATTGATCTATATTTCTGTTTTTGTGACAGTACCATACTGTCTTGATTACTGTAGCTTTGTAATACAGTCTGAAGCCTGGGAGCCTGATTCCTCCAGCTCCGTTTTTCTTTCTCAAGGTTGCTTTGGCTATTCGGGGTCTTTTGTTTCCTTACACATTTTCTGTGAAAAATGCCATTGGTAGTTTGATAGAGATTGCACTGAATCTGCAGATTGCTTTGGGTAATATAGTGATTTTCACAATGTTGATTCTTCCCATCCAAGAACATGGTATATCTCTCCATCAGTTTGTATCATCTTTGATTTCTTTCATTAGTGTCTTATATTTTTCTGCATACAGGTCTTTTGTCTCCTTAGGTAGGTTTATTCCTAGGTATTTTATTCTTTTTGTTGCAATGGTGAATGGGAGTGTTTCCTTAATTTTTCTTTCAGATTTTTCTTCATTAATGTATAGGAATGCAAGGGATTTCTGTGCATTAATTTTGTATCCTGCAACTTTACCAAATTCATTGATTAGCTCTAGTAGTTTTCTGGTAGTATCTTTAGGATTCACTATGTATAGTATCATGTCATCTGCAAACAGTGACAGTTTGACTTCTTTTCTGATTTGGATTCCTTTTATTTCTTTTTCTTCTCTGATTGCTGTGGCTAAAACTTCCAAAACTATGTTGAATAATAGTGGTGAGAATGGGCAACCTTGCCTTTTTCCTGATCTTAGTGGAAATGGTTTCAGTTTTTCACCATTGAGAATGATGTTTGTTGTGGGTTTGTCATCTATGGCTTTTATTATGTTGAGGTAAGTTCCCTCTATGTTTTCTGTCTGGAGGGTTTTTATCATAAATGGGTGTTGAATTTTGTCAAAAGCTTTTTCTGCATCTATTGAGATGATCATATGCTTTTTCTCCTTCCATTTGTTAATATGGTTTATCACATCGATTGATTTGTGTGTATTGAAGAATCCTTGCATTCCTGGAATAAACCCCACTTGATCATGGTGTATGATCCTTTTAAAGTGCTGTTGGATTTTGTTTGCTAGTATTTTGTTGAGGATTTTTGCATCTATATTCATCAGTGATATTGGCCTGTAGTTTTCTTTCTTTGTGACATCTTTATCTGGTTTTGGTATCAGGGTGATGGTGGCCTCATAGAATGAGTTGGGGAGTGTTCCTCCCTCTGCTATATTTTGAAAGAGTTTGAGAAGGATAGGTGTTAGCTCTTCTCTAAATGTTGGATAGTATTCACCTGTGAAGCCTTCTGGTCCTGGGCTTTTGTTTGTTGGAAGATTTTTAATCACAGTTTCAATTTCAGTGCTTGTGATTGGTCTGTTTATATTTTCCATTTCTTCCTGGTTCAGTCTCAGAAGGTTGTGCTTTTCTAAGAATTTGTCCATTTCTTCCAGGTTATCCATTTTATTGGCATATACTTGCTTGTAGTAATCTCTCATGATCCTTTGTATTTCTGCAGTGTCAGTTCTTACTTCTTTTTCATTTCAAATTCTATTGATTTCAGTCTTCTCCCTTTTTTTCTTGATGAGTCTGGCTAAAGGTTTATCAATTTTTTTTATCTTCTCAAAGAACCAGCTTTTAGTTTTATTGATCTTTGCTATCGTTTCCTTCATTTCTTTTTCATTTATTTCAGATCTGATCTTTATGTTTTCTTTCCTTCTGCTAACTTTGGGTTGTTTTTTTGTTGTTGTTCTTCTTCTTTCTCTAATTGCTTTAGGTGTAAGGTTAGGTTGTTTAGTTGAGATTTTTCTTGTTTCTTGAGGTAGGCTTATATTGCTATAAACTTCCCTCTTAAAACTGCTTTTGGTGCATACCATGGGTTTTTGAGGTGTTGTGTTTTCCTTGTGATTTGTTCCTAGGAATTTTTTTATTTCCTCTTTGGTTTCTTCAGTGATCTCTTCGTTATTATTAATGTATTGTTTAGCCTCCATGTGTTTGTATTTTTTTACAGATTGTTTCCTGTAATTTATATCCAGTCTTATAGCATTGTGGTTGGAAAAGATACTTGATATGATTTCAGTTTTCTTAAATTTACCAAGGCTTGATCTGTGACCCAAGATGTGATGTATCCTGGAGAATGTTCCATGAGCAGTTGAGAAGAAAGTGTATTCTGTTGTTTTTGGATGGAATGTCCTATAAATATCAATTAAGTCCATCTTGTTTCATGTGTCATTTAAATCTTGTGTTTCCTTATTTATTTACATTTTGGATGATCTGTCCATTGGTGAAAGTGGAGTGTTAAAGTCCCCTACTGTGATTGTGTTACTGTTGATTTCCCCTTTTATGGCTGTTATCATTTGCCTTATGTACTGAGGTGCTCCTATGTTGGGTGCATAAATATTTACAATTGTTATATCTTCTCCTTGGATTGATCCCTTGTTCATTATGTAGTGTCCTTCCTTGTCTCTTTTAATAATCTTTATTTTAAAGTTTATTTTGCCTGATATGAGAATTGCTACTCCAGCTTTCTTTTAATTTCCTTTTGCATGGAATATCTTTTTCCAGCCCCTCACTTTCAGTCTGTATGTATCCCTAGGTCTGAAATGAGTTTCTTGTAGACAGTATATATGCAGGTCTTGTTTTTGTATCCATTCAGCCAGTCTGTGTCTTTTGGTGGGAGCATTTAATCCATTTACATTTAAGGTAATTATCGATATGTATGTTCCTATTACCATTTTCTTAATTGTTTTGGGTTTGTTATTGTAGGTCTTTTCCTTCTCTTGTGTGTCCTGCCTAGAAAAGTTCCTTTAGCATTTGTTGTAAAGCTGGTTTGGTGGTGCTGAATTCTCTTAGCTTTTGCTTTCTGTAAATGTTTTAATTTCTCTGTTGAATCTGAATGAGATCCTTGTTGTGTAGAGTAATCTTGGTTATAGGTTTTTCTCTTTCTTCACTTTAACTATGTCCTGCCACACTCTTCTGGCTTGCAGAGTTTCTGCTGAAAGATCAGCTGTTAACCTTATGGGGATTCCCTTGTATGTTATTTTTTGCTTTTCCCTTTTTGCTTTTAATATTTTTTCTTTGTATTTAATTTTTGATAGTTTGATTAATATGTGTCTTGGTGTGTTTCTCCTTGGATTTATCCTGTATGGGACTCTCTGCCCTTCCTGGACTTGATTGACTATATCCTTTCCCATATTAGGGAAGTTTTCAACATAATCTCTTCAAATATTTTCTCAGTCCCTTTTTCTCTTCTTATTCTGGGACCCCTATAATTTGTATGTTGGTGCGTTTAATGTTGTCCCAGAGGTCTCTGAGACTGTCCTCAGTTCTTTTCATTCTTTTTTCTTTATTCTGCTCTGCGGTATTTATTTCCACTATTTTATCTTCCAGGTCACTTATCCATTCTTCTGCCTCAGTTATTCTGCTATTGATTCCTTCTAGAGAATTTTTAATTTCATTTATTGTGTTGTTCATCGTTTGTTTGCTCTTTAATTCTTCTAGTTCCTTGTTAAACGTTTCTTGTATTTTCTCCATTCTATTTCCAAGATTTTGGATCATCTTTACTATCTTTACTCTGAATTCTTTTTCAGGTAAACTGCCTATTTCCTCTTCATTTGTTTGTTCTGGTGGGTTTTTACCTTGCTCCTTCATCTGCTGTGTATTTCTCTGTCTTCTCATTTTGCTTAACTTACTGTGTTTGGGATCTCCTTTTCGCAGGCTGCAGGTTCGTAGTTCCCGTTGTTTTTGATGTCTGCCCCCAGTGGGTAAGGTTTGTTCAGTGGGTTGTGTAAGCTTCCTGGTGGAGGGGATTTTCGCCTGTGTTCTGATGGATGAGGCTGGATCTTGTCTTTCTGGTGGGCAGGACCGCATCTGGTGGTGTGTTTTGGAGTGTCTGAGAACTTATTATGATTTCTGGCAGCCTCTCTGCTAATGGGTGGGGTTTTGTTCCTGCCTTGCCCGTTGTTTGGCATGGGGTGTCCAGCACTGGAGCTTGCTGGTCATTGAGTGGAGCTGGGTCTTAGCATTGAGATGGAGATCCCTGGGAGAGCTCTCACCGATTGCTATGATGAGGGGCCAGGACGTTTCTGGTGGACCAATGTCCTGAACTCGGCTCTCCCACCTCAGAGGCTCAGGCCTGACACCCGGCTGGAGTACCAAGACCCTGTCAGCTCTAGTCCCAAAGAACCCTGAAGGCTCTCACCTAGGACTCAGGTGGCCCTTTCTCACCTGGGCCTTGCAGAAAGAATCTTCTCTTGAATGATTCCAACAGAAGCACTTTTATGATTGGGTGGTGAGACAAACTAGCAGCTTTTTTGATGGTACAACATTTGTACTTCAAAGAACAGTGAATAAACTGTGATTATTCAGACCTGGGTGTTTGGCAGATATTTTCCCACAAATGAACAGTGAGCCTGTCACTTCCAGGAAAAGGTATTACAATATTTGCTGCCAAAGGTAAAATTTGAGCTTTCAAGCAAAAATTGTAATTTTACAAAAATTACATCCACCACCATGAGCTTGAAATTTTCTCAACACGCAGAGACTTTTTTGAGGATATTGGTGGTGATATTAGCAAGTGTGATATTCAATATTGTATACTAAAATGTGTCAAAATTTGCAAGATCTGCATAACTTAGTTCACTAATATTTTCTAATAGATCAATGTAAGGGGTTAAAAAATAATGCATCGGTAAAAGATTTGTTTAAAATAGAAGAGAGCCTGATGGATTTTAATGCAAAACATTCATTGATACGGTTTCAGATTCCACATTGCCATTAACATTTAAGAAACTACAACTTGTCAAGTTTTGGTTTAGTATTAAAGAAAAATGTCCGCAATTATCTGAAAAGAATATTAAACTGCTTCTCCCTTTTCTAACTTCATATGGGTTAGAGTTTCTTCAATACTTCAGTCAAAGCAACATAGAACAATAGGTTGAATGCAGAAACAGATATGTGAATTCGGGTGTCTTCAATTAAGTCAGGCATTAGATTTGCAAAAATGTAAAATAATGCCAATATTCTCACTATTTTTTGTTTGGTAGAACATAGTCATGTTATATAAAACATGTTATTTATCTTAACATTAAAAGGTTTATTATTCTTAAATGAATTAATAAGTAATTTAAAATTTCTCCATCTCAGTGTCTAATATTGATAAATTATAAAAATAATAATGATAAACCCCTTTACACTCTTATACTTTTAAGATTATAAAGGAGTCTTGAGATCAAAATTTAGAGAATCACAGTCATGGACTTTTTAAAATTTATTTATTTACTTTTATTGAAATATAGTTGATTTACAATGTTATGTTAGTTACAGGTGTACAGCAAAGTGAATCAGTTATAATACATATATATCTATTTTTTTCATATTCTCTTCCCTTATAGGTTATTACAAATATTGAGAATAGTTCCCTGTGCTATACCGTATTGATTGTGCTCTCCAGCATTTATTGTTTGTAGATTTTTTGATGATGGCTATTCTGACCAGAGTGAGGTGATATCTCATTGTAGTTTTGATCTGCATTTCTCTAATAATTAGCAATGTGAAGCATCTTTTCATGTGCCTTTTGGCCATCTGTATGTCTTCTTTGGAGAAATATCTATTTAGACCTTCTGCTGACTTTTAAACACTTTGCCCTACCTGCTGGAACTGTGATTTTTTTTAATCATTTTAAAAAAAATCTTTTATTGGAGTATAGTTGATTTACAATGTTGGGTTAGTTTCAGGTGTAGAGTAAAGTGAATCGGTTATATGTATACATATATCCACTCTTTTTTTTTTTTAGATTCTTTTCCCATATAGGCCATTACAGAGTATTGAGTAGAGTTCCCTATGTCATACAGCAGATTCTTATTAGTTATCTATTTTATATATCATACTGTGTATATGTCTTGCTGTGCATTTGTAATGCCAGTGCCAGAGAGTCCTCCTAAAGACTGATCACATCACTTTTGTAGGTTACCAAAGGTCAGTGTTGCTTGGATCCATCACCTCCCTGCCTAGTATTTTTACCTAAGCCAGTCAGGTCCTTGCCCCACAATTCTGCCTTTCAAATACTTTCCTGCTTCAAGAGCCATTCAAATGCTAATACCTCTTCAAAACCTCTTCTTGGGTACATACTCTGCCTTCCATAAGAAGTCATTTTTTTCTGCCCTTGAGATCCTTAGGAAGTTTCTTAAATCATTCTAACACACTTGCAGTATTACACATTTTAGCATGAGTATAGTTGTCTTTTTCCTGTTATTTTTTGAGCTTCTTAAAAGCAAAGTCATACCTTTCACAATGCCTTGTACTTTGTAGGTGTTTTTATTCATTCATTCATTTAGTTACTACCTACCATATGCTGGAGAATGAATGATTGGTTAGATACAGAACTTTGCATCATGGTTGTTGGTATTAGTTACGGAAAAGATCCGATTAGGTCTTGTTTTATGTAAAGTTCTTTCCATATAACAGCATTAAATCTCCACTCCATCTATAGCTGTTTAGCTAATTAATTCCCAATGTTTTGTGGGTTACATTTACACAGAGTGACTCATTTCATGAATTGAATGTATATCAGATTTGTTTTTATAAGAATATTTAGAATAATAAATAGAAGTTTATAGAGTAATAAATCAGTTCAGATACAGTCTAAATGCATTTTTCACACAAACCGTGAGTGTATCCTTGTGCCACAGCCATAGTTCTAAAGATGTCACTCTGGGCAATTACTCTGAAATGTGATTGTAACTCTGTAAATTAATATGATCACTATAATTATTCTAAAAGGTTCAGTCCTACTTCCTCTTTTAGAGTACTTTCTGTAGTTACAGTTTCACTTCTGTTATATGATTATTTGATTGATATTTGATCCTTCTACTGGCCTGCAAACTCATAAGGGCAAGAATATCACTATTGCTCATTATTGCATCCTCAGAACCTAACACTGTGCCTGGTACACAGCTGATCGTATATATTTGTTAAATAAATAAGTGTAAAGAAATAAATTCTTCAAGATATTAATAACATATGTTTTCATTATGATTTTTATAATTCTAACTTTGATGCACTTCAGTGTCTGTCAGTGTTCTAACATAATTGAACCTTTGTTTATACAGTTACTAATGGAGAACAAGAAGTACAACATTTAGGATAGTTGTGGCTACAAAAAAAAAAGCCATAGACAATATAGAAAATATTAGATGAAGCCAAAGCTGCTTGTTAAGCACTATAACAAATGATTAATAATTATTATGTATTTGGTAGTAATATTTATATTCAGAATCTGAGGCAATAGTCAAAAAGTCTGTGGGTTGGTCTTTTAGAGAAAGTTAAGTATTTATGGGAATTCCCTGGCAGGCCAGTGGTCAGGACTTGGTGTCCGGGGGCACTGGGTTCAATCCCTGGTCAGGAAACTAAGATCCCACAAGCCACGCAGCACAGCCAAAAAAAAAAAAAGGTTAAGCATTTACTTTGGTTACATTATTATTTCCTTTGCATGACCAAAACAAAAAGAAAGTTAAGTATTCACTTTGGTTACGCTATTATTCAGTTTGTCAAAGTATCCTTATTCATAGGAATAGAGAAAGGTATTGCAATACCTTCTAAGCTGCATGATCAGCCTCTACTTTCTCTCTGTCCCCTCCACTTTTCATACAATACTCATTTGTCCTGCCACCAGAATTTCCTCTTTAAAGCCTAAGTCTCATCGTATAGCTTTATTACGCTGCACCCTTTCATGATTATCAGATCCAGTGGTTCTTAACTGGGGAGCAATCTCTCCCTCCTGGGAAACATTTGGCAATGTGTGGAGATATTTTGGGTTGACACAACTGGGGGCGAGTTGAGCATTACTCAGATCTAGTGGGTAGAGGCCAACGAGTCAGCTAAACATTTTACAATGCACAAGAGAGCCCTCAACAACAAAGGATTATCAGGACCAAAAAGTCAATAGTGCTGAGGTTGGGAAACTCTGACCAAGGAATAAAGTCCAAATTGGTATATATCCCAAGTGAAATAATCTTACCACTCTTTCTACATCTTTCACATAGGAAGAAATTTGTAGTTTAAAGGACACATCTGGCAAGCACATGTGTTTCAGTTGATTGCCTGCACCTTTTGGATGCTTCAGATGCTTTCCAGTTTGCCACATCCTCCACCACTTGTTACTGTCTTCAGCCAGCTGTCTTCACTTATTCACGTTTCCCACCTTACCTAAAACATCCAGTCTTGGCAAACCCTACTTCACACCCACACTAGAGCCCTGCAAACCTGCCTAAGTTCCTCAGTATGCCCTTTCATGTGCCCTTGTTTTTGCATTTGCTCCAAAATCGAACTGGAACTTTCTACAACTGTGCCATTTGCCTGATGAATTAATCCATGTCCTTCCAAATTCACGTCTTTCATTTGTGTCCCAGCCATATATTTTATTGTGTCTATTATAATATAGTTTGCACAGAGTAACATTTTGATGCTTATGCCTTTGCCTTCCCTTGAGGTACTTCAATATTAAGGCCATGCTATAATTAGTATGCTTTCTTTGCAGCACCTAAGACAGTGTCACGGCACGTATTTAAGAAATTTTGTTGAACTTCTGTAGTTAAATCAATTTTAGTGCACCCTTTAACTTTATAAACCACAACTGCCATACATCTAATCATCGTGGAATCCAAGTAAAGAATATTTTACACTATTTTTCTGTCATCAACATTATAGACAGTAGAATTAACATTGTTTTCTTGTGAAATTGCAGGTATTAAACTATATAAGAAAAGAAAAATATATCTATGGCAAAAGACTAAAGAATAGTTAATATGTTTAGTAGGGAAGAATAATTTTCAAAATCAATGAATTTAATATATGATAATTACAGATATTTCTTTGTATTAATCTGTATATCCTAAGTTTTCTAAAGTGCCTGTATGCTGCTTTTAAAATAAGAAGGAAAAGAATACTTATATTTATATTTTAAAGAATGATATTTTTTAGATTAAAATTCAGTTTCTTTATTATAATATCAGAATAGGGAATTGTTGATTGGGCCCCCATTCTTGCTGTAAAGAACAAATAAAAAAACTCATAGTTAGTGCAGCCATTATGGAGGTTCCTCAAAAAATTAGAAATAGAACTACCTTATGATCCAACAATCCTCCTTCTAGGTATATATGCTTCTGGGTTAATGGTCAAAGGAAACGAAATCAGGATCTCAAAGAGATATTTTGCACTACCGTGTTTATTTCAGCATTGTTTATAATACCCAAGATAGGGAAACAAGCTAAATGTCCATGGATGAGTAAATAAGTAAAAAAATGTGATGGATAGTGTCTCCACAAAATGGATTATTATTCAGCCTTAAAAAAGAAGTCATTCCTGACATTTCCAACAGCATGGATGAACGTGGAGGACATTATGCCAAGTGAAATAAGCCAGACACAGAAAGACAAATACTGTATGATCTCACTTATATGTGAAATCTAAATAGTCAAACTCATAGAAACAAAAAGAAGAATAGTGATTACCAGGGGCTGGTAGAAGAGGGAAACTGGGAGATATTGCTCAAGGGATACAAAGTTTCGGTTATGCAAGACTGGTGTTCTGGAGATCTAATGTATAACAATGTGATTATAGTTAAGAATATTGTATTGTGTACTTGAAATTTGTAAGAGGATAGATCTTAAGTCTTCTCACCATAAACAAAGAAAAAAAAGAAAGAAAGAAAAACAAAATGGTAACTATGTGAGATGATAGATATAGTAAGCAGTTTGATTGTGGTGAATATCTCATACTGTATACATATATCAAATTATCAAGTTGTATACCTCAAATATATATAATTTTTAATTGTTAATTATACCTCCATGAAGCTTGGGGGTGGGATGGGGAAGCTCATAGTTTGACCATAATTATACAAACCAAACTCATTTTACATTTCTTCAAGCATTTTGGAAGCACCTTTCAATGTGCATAGTATATGTGAAAACCACAGTTCATTTAAATTTGTGCATTAATGTACACGATAGATTTATCATAAGCTAATGTGTTTCTCAAAATTAGTATATGCAGTTTGTTAAATAAGCCTATAATAGAGAGAAATAGGTGACGTAATCTCACATGTCAGGTAGTATGTTAGAATGATAACAAGTCTCCCATTGACTTCTATTACAACTACAAATACACATAAAGGCAAACACACCTCTATTATGTAAGTTTGGTGAACCTCTAGGTCTCTTTTAAGTGTTCAGATGCCGTAAGGAAAACACAATAGTCTTGTGGCAGAATTTGGCTAAGCATTAGCTAAGAATCTAGTTTGGGTGAGGTGATAATCTTCTGACAAATCATAAATCAGGGCAGAATCCTAAACCAAGAACACCATTCAAAAGAGAGTAGTCTATTCAGCTTTCTAGATTCTCACACATACTTTAAACAAAGATAAGTATTCCTCAGCAATCCCAGCACTTGAATACCACTTATTTCATTAAAACTACTTGTAATATTTATTAGGATTGTAATTAACCATCCTCTGTTGTTTATGAGATATACAACTAGATAAATCCGCATACTGCTATTAGACTTCTGGAGTATGAGCTTCTGAGTAGAGCTTTCAAATGAGTACAAATGACCCCTGGTATGTACATGTACATTTCAAATCAGGGCACTTCAATATTAGACTATTGTCTGTGTAGTATAATAAAGATTAAAACTAACTTGCACACACACACACACACACACACACCATTCATACTGAAGTAGATTTAAATAAACTATAAATAATATAAAACCATAGCTAATTTTAAAGTAGGCATATATTAAGTATAATAGAAATAGAATAGAAATGTAGTTAAAACTCTGCTAATGATATAATAGCTAATATTTATTGAGAATGTACTAGTGTCATTACTAAGTGCCTGGAATATTTCCTGGCTCATTATAGATGCTCCATCAACTTTAGTTATTTAGTAATGAGTGAGTGAATATGTCAATGAATGAATGAATGAACACCAAGCACTCTTATAAGTACTTTACAAGTAGTATCTTATGAAGTCCTCTCAGTAACTCTATGAAGTGACATTACACAAATGCATTTTTCTGAGGCTGAGACATTAAGGATTAAAATGTGGTGGCACCAGCATTGTAGTTTGGATATTAGACATTTTTATTTGTCTATTTTCTTCTCTTTCACTAATATGCATATCATTTATAGCACATGAACTGAATATAGGTGTTGAGTAAACAAAGGCATATGGCCAGGAAGCACACACATACCAGGACTGATGGAACAACATTTGTTGGAGAAAGCCTAGAGACAAGAGAGAAAGCAAGTGTTCATTAAACACAGGGATCCAGGAGTCAGATCCAGCAGATCCAGGAGTCAGATTATGGGAAAAGGATCTCAAATTTGGTCTGGGTGACTTCTAATCTAGATGTTGGAAAAGAAACAGCCTTCCTTCATGTGATGGATGAAAAGGGAGGACTGGCATGGAAGTCCTGTAGTTGTCCAAAATTGATTGCCTTAAGCATCCGGCTACTGCTGGTTTCCGTGGAGCTTGGAAGGGAGCTCAGCTCTTCTCTGCGAGGCTAGGCTGTAAGAGATTAGCCTTGAACAAATTAACCCTTAATTCATAAAGTTAAACCTTAATAATGATTCCTATCATTTATTAAATGAGCATTTACTTTACCAGTGCTAAGTGCCTGGGACTGTCTGAGCCAGCCTCTAAACTCTGTAATGATTCTAATGCATTCCATATAAAAAAGCAGTCTAGAAACTCTAAAGCAAAAGTCCTTTATTTTTACCAATAAATAAAATCCACAGAATTGAACAAGACTGGCAATAAAGATACAGCTTCTCCTTGATGGCTTCTTTAGTCTGACCCAGTAGAATCAGGTGTCTTGCAAATAGCTATGCAGCTAGCACAACTGGGTGTTTGGGAACAGAGAATAAATAACCTTCCATTAAAAAGCTTAACATATTATTACATTAGATTCAAATTTAAGTCTAAAAAGCAAAAGGTTTTGCTCCATAACAAAACCTTCATTAAAAATACAAACCCAAAATAGTAATTTAAATGGGATTGGCAAACCTCCAGGTTACACGTTTCTCATGAAATTCAATTAAGTCAAACAAATACCAAATCCTGAGAATTTAGTGTATTCTATTTAGATGAATAATATCAAATTTATTAGAGAAAGTGTTTTCAACTTTTTAAGAAGTCAAGTACTTAATGGAATTTGTAAAGCTATGTATTTCCTGACGGATGTTTAGCTTAAAATATTTCATAAATCTAAATACTTGCAAAGGAAGTGATTTCTGCATATGGAAAATATTGACTTTTTGAAATAAATTGGTTGCAGTACTTTTAAAAAAATGAATTCAGTGGTCCCTAAATACTAGAGGTATTTAATTCCTATGATCGCACATTTTTAAAATTCATGAAAAAGCCATTTTTAACATTCTTAACTTTTAAATTATTATTTTCTCTTGAACTCATATTTCCAGTTCACTTCTCTGATAGAATACTATCCTAAAGCATGTTTTGATGCCTGAAATATTTTATTGATCACCTAAAATACTTCTCAGACACAAAATTATAAATCAGTGTTTGATATTCTCCAATGATTCAATAATGCTCAAGTTTTCTTCTGGATTAAGTTATTATTACAGTTGTTTCTTAAATTATTATTACAGTTAAGTTCTTTACAGTTGTTTCATGTATCCTTTGATGACTATAACTTATTGCTAGATTGAGACTGGGTCAAGCATTGATTCTATTCTTTTTTTCTTTTCTTTTAATAGATGTTAGCACTGATGACCACCTTCTCAGTGGTCTTCTGTTCCCCAGCATGGTTCCTCTGTGTGAAAAGTACTTTAACTCTCAGATACTTGCTTGTATCAATAAATAGCTAATAATATCAGGGGAAAAGCAACTGCTATCATCAGTTTATCTCTTTGTGATTCTCCCCTTTCTGGAATCCTAATCCTAATCCTAATCCCATTTCTTCTGCAGTTTTCTGATATCTCTAACAGATAATTTTATAAATTAGTTTTCTCTAGTTATTGTACTTAGGAACATTTGTCCACTCAAAGAATTATTCAACTCCATTCAAAAGTAGAAGTCTGTCATAACAGTGCTATTTGTTTGTTTGTTTGTTTCTCTGTTTTTCAACCTGCCTGTTAACAAAGTAAAGAAATTTTGGTACATTCATGCAATTGAATACTATGCATGATTAAAAAGAATGAAGCAGATTTATATGTCCTGATATGGAAACACCACCAAGTTATATGGTTATGGAACTAGCCTTATTTTATATATACCTTCTTGAGTTAAATTTTTTCCTACATATATACATTAAAACAAACAAAAAATAAGATAAATAAAAAGTCCTGACAGTGGAGTTCTTTGAGTGATGGTGTAAACTTAAGAACTGAGCCTCTTGTTTCAGAATTGAAAATGAAGGAAAAAAATGTTTACCTTCTAAATATATGGAGAGAGCATTAACAGACAAGCTTTAATGGGAATACACCATACCTGAAAAATCTGGATGTTACAAGATTTGTACTCTAGTGTTAGTCTTTTAGTTGAGTAATATTGGAAAGTCTCTGACTTCTCAATGTCTCAAGATCCAATCTGTAGGTTGATAACACTAAATAATATAATTCCTTTCTAGACTTCTATTACCCATTAATGTGTTATTCCATATCTGAAACCCTGACAAAATAAGTGGATAAGCATCTTATATAATCAATATATGCTCCACTGAGGCATATATAAATATATATATAAATAATTATTATAAAAATATATAAATATATGTTATACAGTATATAATATGTTACATAGTGTATAATATGTTATATTATAATTATATATGTTAATATATATAACATTCAATTTGTTAGCTACTCTGAAATAAAGTTTTAAGGTTGAACTAATACTTTCTCCATTGATACATTATATCAATGATATAATAATATATAATGAATATAATAAATAAATATATAAGTAATATATCATATATACTGTTCTATATATTATTATATTATAAATATAATATATAACATTGAATTTAATAATTTAATTCAATTAAATTAATTTAACTTAATCTGAGATAAGTTTTATGGTTTAACTAATACTTTTTCTTTGATTTATTATATAAATATTATAATGATATATATGTGATATGATATTTTATATATGTATATACACTGATACATATAAATTCAATTTACTAACTAACTTGAAGTAAAGTTTTTTAAACTTTAACTTTTTTAACTTTAATTTAGGTTAACTTGTTATTCTGTGTGTGTGTGTGTGTGTGTGTGTGTGTGTGTGGTGTTTCATTTAAGTTAAGTACAAGGTGTATTTCTAAATTATTAAGTTTATTTGATGATTACAAAAGAGCACTCTGGTGCCCAATAGCTTTTACTTTTTTGGCTCTATTCCATTCTGAAAGCTTTTTGATTACTCTCTAATAGCCTTGGCTATTAAAGATCTTTTAAATTTTAAATAGCATTTATTAGAATACATTTTTTTTAAGTTTTAGGATTTAATTACCCAAATTGATATAAGTATTCCCCTCATAAGGTGTCAAATTTAATGAATGCATGAGCCAATTTATTATCAAAAAACATAAAAGCTAAATAATAATGTCTAAATCTTATAGCCATTTAATTAGAATAATTTCAAATGCAATACTTTTGTGTTTGACTATGTCTGTGAGAAAATTGGTAGTCTTATTTAGGCTGGTCAGTGTGTATTAAAAATGTACATTCCCTATTATATTTAACACTATATTAATTTAAGTAACAGCCACAGTGTTTTAGAATGAAGGTATAAAGCCACTGTAGCAGACACTGTGGATGCCCTGTCCAGATCCCCTGAATCCCTTTAACTGTTTCCCCAGCTTCTGTCCATTGCTTCTAAGAGCTTATACCTACAATTCTCTTCAGAGGATTTATCTTGTCTCCTAGGAAGCTTTGTCTGCCCTCAAATGCAAACAACTGAAAATGTTTGGAAGTTTCACCAAGCACTCCTTGCCATCCAATTTTGGTTCCTTTAGCCTATCGACTAGTGTAGAAGTATGAAAATATAAATCCTGTGCTTTAAGACATGACAAACTCTGAGATATCATTTACACTCCAGAGATGGATCAGGCCCAGGGTGAGTGTCCCCCTAAAATCGCACCATTTCTTGACTTCTTCCCCTTCTCTGTCCTGCTTCTCCCACCCTTTTGCTGAGTTATACTGAAAGTACTCTTTTAAATAAATCACTTGTATACAAAACCTTGTCTATTTCTACTTCTGGGAGAACTGACTTAAGACAGTAGACTTGTAATTGAGCAGCATCTTGCTATAGTGTTAATGAGAAAAGACAAGACACTATCACCCTTATCCTGATCCTAACCACCCTTCCAAAGGAAACCATCACTTTGTAAGGGTAGAGGCAACTGAACAATTCTTTTACCCTGTAGCTGTGCTGCTGTAGGTCTACATCAAAGGTAAAATGACTGTCCTTGTGCAGAACATGCAGAAGCTCTGCCCACCCTGCATTCATCCTCCCTCAGCATGAACATGGGACATGCAGTTAGCTATGCAGATTACATTAGTCTTATTGGAATTTTTCCAATAAATGAAAACAGCATTTGACTCTCAATATATACCAAATGGATAATAGCTTCTTGTATGCAGTAAGGTTTTTCTAATCAAGTGCTTTAAAAGATATCTGTAGCCACTGTTTAAGTCCTGGAAGCAAAATATTCTTGTATTGATACGTTTGGGTTTTTTTTTCCAGAATTTAAATAACACAGCAGATGGCAGTATATTTGAAGCATTTCCAAATTATTTCACTTAAATGTAATTACATTATAGTCCTATTACAGAGAAAAAGAAAGGGGCGATAGAGGCCATGTTTAAGTTAAAGAATCACATTCAAACTAAATTGTTAGGTATAATAATACAGCTAGAGCAGATGGCAGAGGTGATATCATGCTTTGAAATCAAAATAAATCCTTGTTTTAATATAAATGAATGTTTTTGAAATGTGAAAAATTGTAATAAAAATAACTAATTTTAACCTTATTTGTTATTGTTTTGTAATAAGGGAATTTTTTATTAAAACAAACAAAAACCTTATTTAAATGCAACATACATTAATACTCTTAAAATTCCCTCCCAGATTAATTAATACTGCAATTTACCTGCTTCTTTAAAAAAAAAAAATTCTCAAATTATACGACGTTGTATTTCCCTATGTGTTGGCATTAGAAATATACCCCAAAGAGCAGTTTTATCTTTTTGTTTCATAAAATTACCATTTCTAGCAATAGGATTCTTGATTTTACACCTGTTTTTATCTTCTGGCCCTGATACATATGGTCCTTCAGGGAACAAAAAGTGTCCAGTGCTCTGCATTAATGCTTCTCAACTTTCAATTATGCATAAGAATTACATGGAAAAGTTGTTAAATCACAGGTTCCTGGTTGCCACTCCAGAGATTCTGTTGCAGTAGATCTGGGTTGGGACCAGAGAATCTGTTCTTTTTTATACAGTATAACAATGCTAATGCTGCCTGTACCAGGAATCACATTTTCAGCAACACCCTCTAAGTAAAGGTATTCTTTTGTTTTCAAATAAAAGATTAACTTGGTAGTAGACATCTGGTCCCATAAATTCTTTTCACCTCTCTTTCTATATATGATAGAGAATGCAAGATATTTTGTTTGTTTTTTATTTGCTTTGAGTTTTGAAATTGCAGTTTTAGGTTATTTTGCAGTATAAATTTTGGGATTCATCAAAAGCCCAAAAGATTAGGTTTATCGAAGCACATATTTTGAAGAAAATATCTAGCTGTCGACATGCTCATCAGAGCATCATGTCTGGAAAACTAGATAAATCTCCCCAAAAGAATCGACTTTTGAGGGGTAGTGTCAACTCATTTCATCCTCACAACTATCACTTCAGCTCTAACTTGCCCTCACCTGTCTTTCATTGGATGTTTGGCCTGTCCTTGATTGCTTGATAGCTTCCCATTATTTTTTGCCACATTGGGAAAAAGAAGTAAAAAGTGAGAAACCCCATACTGATTCCATCCTCAAAAGAAAAGTTACTCCATGTGGCTTGGCATTAACTAAGCCTGGGACTGAATCCTGATGCAGTTCTGGGACTCAGTCACATGGTATCTTCACCTTCCAGGCAGCTTGGGTCCATAATGACCCCCGAATCTCAGAGAACCCTTATAAGGAATTTTATCAAACAGTTAACTGTCTCAAATTTGAATATTTTATTGCAAAAATCTTAGAAGTTTTAGCCAGACTTTTGTTGTAGTTGTTAAATATTTTAGAGAAAATTTCATAGTTTTTCGTTATTGGATTGAAATCCTGGACACTCCCTCGTAATTATCTGTTTTATGAGATCTTGTACACGATACTTTTCTCGGCTTCACTTTCTCTCATCTGAAATATAAAATGGACAAGATATCTGCATTCACAGCTCAGAAGTCACACCATTCCGAAACACAGTTCCTTGTACCACATTTCTCAAGTAATTTTCTTTTGGAGATGGTAAATATACAACATACTCTTTATCCATGAGAAAGAAGGAAGATGAAGACAAATTAGGTTTGCATATACTTTCAAGAAGAAAACTATAATAAAATTATTTATGGGTTTTAAGCTACTTCCCCAGGTCACTTTCCTAATCTCAGATGTAATGTTTAGGTTCTCTATGAACTTGCATTGCTTAATTATTTATACCCTTTGAGAAATCATACTACTACTCACTGCAATTAATTGACATTAGAGAGTGATGTTATTTAATAGGTTTGAAATATTATCAAACTCTAGATTTGTTTAATAGACATAGCTTTCTGAATTCCTAAAATGGATTTTTAGAGAGGCATCATAAATATATAACAAAATTAAACACTGTTAAGCAGCATATTTATATAAGAAGATACAGTTTGAAACAAGATCTAAAAGAACTAGTCTCAACTTATACCACTCCTAATTTTAATAACAGTTTGACAAAAACTTGGCTTTTATTATGCTTCCGTAGAAATTCTTTAACTTTCAAAGGAGCCGGACCCTTGCCATACAGGGCCCCGGGCCAACCATTTACAGCTTTGGCGCCTGTTGTTCTGCATCCAAGTTTGTCACTTCATCAGAGCTAAAGCATCTCTGTTAAATCTGGAGAACAGCTTTCTGGGCAGAGCAGGAACAAATCTCTTTGGCCTCCTCCTCATGAATTCCCTCCACATCGTCAAAAGAGTACCTCAACATGGTGGACATTCACGTTGGATAAATTGCATAGATAGTAAGATGGAGATGCAGTAGATTAAGTGAAAAAGATAGAGATTCTTATTTAGCCACAAGTTTAATACAAGCTAACAGTATAATGATACTGTATATAGATTAACACCTTGTATTCTGCTAGCTTCAGAAAGTTTGTCTAATTTCGAACCTTGTATCTGAAGAAAGTATTTTGAAAAGGCACCCAGAGTAATTTTTTAAGACCTTAAAATAACATAATAAGAATGATTGAAGGAACTAATGCTAACAAAACCATCTGACCAGTTGTAGGTTAGAGATGGAGATAAATTATTGTTGGATAAGGAGTGGGAGTATACTATTGTTTTTAAAAATTTACAGTTAGATTATTCTGTGCTATTCCTGAAGATGAAATTAAGATTGAGAAGGAAAATATAACTGAAACTTATTCTATTCCTGAAGATGAAATTAGGATCGAGAAGGAAAATATAACAAACTTATTTTGGCTCAGATAAAAATCAACTTCCAAGAAATCATCAGTGGATAGCAGAGAAATAAACTTCCTCACCAAAATGATTAGAAAACAAATCACTAAAAGAGGTGTTAGCAGATATCACGTAACTAATTCTTAAAAAGACTCCTACCCTAGAATTAAATTAGAAAATAGAACTACTGTTCTTCTGCCCAATTAAAAAAAAAAATCCATGATTCCTCAGTTTGAATATGAGTTTCTTGAGGACAGGTCTTGCTTTCTTTCATACTCCTCAAGTTGGAAGCCTCTCTTAGAAATGGCATCATGAATCACAGTGTCTCTTTTATCCTTAGTACAAGTGCATAATTTACCTAATGAGAGCAATGAGCGTCATAACAAAGGAAGAGAGTGATATAACCCAGTACTGAACACAGAAGAAATAAATGTTTTTAAATGAATGGATAGTTTTCAATTTATCTCGAACCTTATTTTATAGAACTTCATTTTAACCATTATTGCTCATGATTTCTTTAGCAAATGATAACCAGAATCATCGTTACTTTTTATTGCAATCTGAGAATTGATATAAAAAAATTCTTCTGTTTATATAGCTTTAACCTTTGTTTTCCTCAGCAGTCTAGATTTCCAGTGGCAGAGTGTTTCCTTGCAAATTTATAGATGATAGAATATAGGTAACAGAGTATAACTAAGATTCCTTCAAGTGTGTACAGTGGAAGGTTTTTTTTTTTCCAGTTATTTATAGAGCATTTTAAAAGTGAAAAAATTCAGGGGGAAAACTAGCAAAAGTTTGAAAATGTTATTGCTTAAAAGTAAGCATCAGATTACATTTTAAAATAAGCTTCAAATGCTATGCTTTTGCTAGATTTTCATCTCAAAACACTTTCTATTTGGTTGATCTTTATGTGGTGTTTCATATTTCCTGCCCCTAAGAAAATGTTTTTGGGTGTATTGGTACATTACCTTTGTGCAACACCATTACAAGTGTGTTTAAAGAAAAAAGAAGAAAACAATCTAGCAGGTTAACATATTAACATTTCGGTGTTAGAAATAGAGGCTCAAATTTTAAACTGCTGAATGGGTTTGGTGCTGGGAGGTCATTCATCCACTTCACAAAGATAGTACAAAATTGACAGCTTCGTATTAGGTGAACAAGATCATAGAATGCAAAGGAGACATACATAGTCTTCGGAATAAATCCTTTGTGTGGGTCCTTTCAAATGGTGCTGCACTATCATTTATATAAGAATGAATTTTCTGACATTTTCCAGTTCACAAAGATACATTCTCAAGTTTTCCTGAAGATGCCCCCATGTATTTCAAAGCTATTTTTAAATTTACATAATTAGAATGAAATAAAGGAATCTCATTTCCCCTCCATGTTTCTAATAGTTATGTTAAAACCTAAGGTATTTTAGTCTTTTCCAAACATATTGCAGCCTTAATGCAAGTTAATTTGTCTCCTCAGAGAGCTTTTGATACTTTTTAAAATTAATTATGGCACTCTGATATATTTTGATTATTTCAGGTTGAATACTTTGCTACAATTTCTATTAACATCAAATAGTGAAGTATAAGATGGTGCAAAAAGGTGCTACGGAAGATATTCTACAGAGAGGAATAAATTAAAGTAAATATTAGATTTTCTTAATGTTAATTTTTAGCTAAAATAATGGTCAGAAGTTTTTATGCTAATCATACAATTTTTTCTCTTGTGAATCTTAAATTCAAAAAGCAAATTGTAAGTGCTAAACAAACTGCATGACAGAAAATAATCTTCTAGAGTTGAGTGTGCCTGCAGTTATATCTGCAAGAGAGTCCAAAGACGAGATTGACATCAATGAAAAGAACCTATAGTCAAGTTTCAAAGCATAATGCATCTCTTTTTAGTTGAAAAAGTGAGACACAAGAGGAGATGGAGGGTATTTTCCCCACTATAATGAGAAATATGATGGAGAAAAACAATAAAGGGTTGATTATGTATCCTAAGTGACAAAGGTTACTGTCAAAGGATGTGAGGACCCCAGAAATGTGGATACGAAAATATTTGGTGGTCCTCCCAGTTGGAGGATTAGACATGTTTAACAAAACCTGTTAAACTCAAGCATGACCATATGACTTGCTTTGGCCAGGAAATGTGAGTGAGAGTGACATGTTCCATACCTAGTCTGAAGGTTGAAATGTAGCTTACTACATTTTCTTGTCACTGACAGCAATTCTGGAAGCATGCATCACAATAGAGTTTTCATCAGCCCATACCCTAGATAACTGTGATGAACATAGCCTCCTTGCTTGCCCACAATAGAGATGAAACATGTGTAAGAAATAAACTTTGCTGTTTTAAGTAAGTGAAAATTTCAGTTTTTCTTCACTGTACCATAGTTTATGCTATTCTGACTGATACATTAAGCCATGTGGCCTATGAGGTCATCATGGGGAGTTATAGAAGAGAAAGATGCTCCCTGGTGGCTTGAAGGATTCTGAAGGATAGTGGCACATTTAAGATACTTCATTAATTTCATCAGAAAAAAAAAAAAATATCGGGACTGGATTTCTGTAATTCCATTGTGGATACCTGTCATTCAAGAGGTTCACAGCCACATATCACTAGCACCACACAGTGCAAATATAACATAGATTTTATGGGGGAAAAACTTACAAGCAGAGAAGTAGTAGAAAACATGCAGGCCTGTGGTCCGTACAGGTACATATAAAATGCTGGGGCCTTGAGGGAGCCCAACAATTCACACCCTGCTTCTCCACCTACGTTCTCATAGTACTGATAAAAAGAAACATCGATATTAGAAAATGTAGGGATACCCTCATTATAACTATGATGTTATGAGTATTGGAACAGTCAAAATGGTATCACCACTTTCCTAATCACCAATTTTAGCCTTAGAACAACTCTACCAAGGATTTGAGCCTACATAAGAGAAATTCCCAGTGATAGACCTACTGATCTGAGTGGAGGAGTTTGAGAGAGAGCAAATTCCTCTCACATAGGAACTTCTAAAAGATTATCTACACTCAATCAAGAAATTTCAATCATGATGTCAACTCACTAATTTTTCTTCTGTGAGTACAAGTAAGAAGTAAGACAAGAGAGCAAGAGTATTTAGAGAAAAATCTCTTTTTATAGAAACTAACTGTAAGGGAAAAACCCTTTCTCCTTAAGAACATTTTACTGTCTTAACCATTTGAGTTTAACCATGAGGTCAGTGGTTATCCAGAAGTACGGCTAGATGTGTTAGAAGACATCAGTGATCTCTCAGAACAATCCTGGTCCAGCTTTCTGGAGGCAACTCTCCAATGTCAGCCATGTCGATGGCATAGATTAAGGCCCTAAAAGAGTCTGAAATGAATAAAAATAGTGCACTGAGTAAAATCATCCCAAGGCCACTTTTTACTCAGGACTAAAAATAAATTCTCTATTCCCTTTCCCTTCTAAGTTATGGCTGGTTATTTTGTGCAATATAGCCTATGAGACCATGAAATCAAAGTGACATTACAATAAACCTCGTGAAGACCTGCCATTGATAACATGCTGATACTGTCCCTTATCAAATTCCCAAGGACAAATTAAATATCAGAAATAACACTGTTTTTACTATAAAGGGAATTAAGGCCAAATATTAAATTATTTTACTTTGTGAATTCAGAGAAATTGAAAGCTAAAATCTACCCCCACCCCCACTTTGTATTGTGCTTAGTCTCAGCTGGAATGTTTCTCAAAACCAAGTGGAGGGACTTCCCTGGTGGCACAGTGGTTGAGAGTCCACCTGCCAATGCAGGGGACATGGGTTCAAGCCCTCGTGCGGGAGGCTTGAAGATCCCACATGCCGCGGAGCAACTAAGCCCTTGTGCCACAACTCCTGAGCCTGCGCTCTAGAGCCTGTGAGCCACAACTACTGAGTCTGCCTGCCACAACTACTGAAACCTGCATGCCCATGCTCCACAGCAAGAGAAGCCACTGCAATGAGAAGCCCGTGCAACACAACGAAGAGTAGCCCCCGCTCGCTGCAACTAGAGAAAGCCCACGTGCAGCAATGAAGACCCAACGCAGCCAAAAATAAATAATAAATAAATTCATTAAAAAAAATGAATGGCTTTTCTCAGCAGCTGCAGCCTGTGCTGTCTCTCCCTCCATTTGCTTGTGGTTCCATGACATGAATTTAATGCCAAGTATTTCATGGGCTGAACATTTAAAGATTCTAAAGAATTAATCATCCTCACAAGATTATCACTTCACTGAGAAACCTCCACTAAATTCAGAAAACAAGCCAGTCTGCATTTCCTACCCCAGTCAGTCCAGAGAACAAAATGTTTTTTCCAGAATACAATTAGGGTTGCCACAGACTCACTGCTATGTCGGTGATAGAGGGTAGGCAGACAAAGCCTTTGGCTTTAGCCTCAGTAATATCTCAGTTAATCTATAACCATTGAATGGGATTTACGACTTTGAAGTTATCCATTGAGAGTAATATCCCAAGAGTAGTTCATTTCCATACTCTGCCTATATCATACTTTTGAAGAGGAACAAATCCTGTCATCTTCCCTCGGAAAGTGACATTTAAGTCCCTACTGCTTTCTCAATTAGCCGGACCTTTGTAGGCATGGAGACACTGGTTCTCAGTTCTAATCTGTGGTGCGTTTCCCCCTCTTTATTGAGATCTTAATTTCTGTTTCCCTCTTTACCTCTGTTTTTGGCATTTCACTGCTGAATAGAATGCAAATTCTTTGTGTGTGCATGTGTTCATTAAATAATTCAGAACTAAGAGAATTGCTGCTAGAAAAGTGGCCATCGCATCTTCAGTTTGTTTCTGGAGAATCACCTGCAGCAGATTCTGAACTGAAGCTGCTGTAGAAACTTATGAATCTGTTTCACTAGAGAGGTGGTGAAAACCAATATCTCGACCATTCAGTCCTCATGATGTCTTTTCCTCAGTGTTCTAATGTTCTAGCCCTTGAGTGGGTTTTCACGGTTTTCTCCACACACTAGATGGAGAGAATTCCAGTGGGTTATTTCCAGATACTGTTCCTCTACTGGCTTCAGGAAGGCTCAGCTAGTGTGTACAGTTAAACCTACTTAATTTTGACTCTTTCCTTACTATCCATGGTGAGCACTCTTTGCTGAGTCAGGTAGCCTTTTTTAGGTTTTTGGTCCAGTTATATTTTTATTATCATTTTCTAGTTGAATCCATCTTGTTGTGTCCCCACAGTGAGAGATTTGAAACCGTGAGTCTGGGGACTGCCAAAGGCATCAACTCTTCCAACATCATGACCAGTTTCAGATTCTTGATTGGATAATCCTTCCCAGGAGATATTCTCCCATGTACATTATATTTAGCCAAATCTCAGACTTAAGATATCATTGTCTCGCCTGTTTTTCTTTGTGTCTTCATTCCCATGTCTTTCCTTGGAGTCTGATTTCCACACATTTTTACGGTATATTTTCTTGAGACCCAAATATTACCTGGGTACTTTGCTATACTACACCACTTGGAATCTCAAAAAAATATTTATTTGATTATATTTAACTGACATTCAAGGTCTTCTTTTCTCAAATGTGTTCAGATATTTTTTCATATAGCTGGTACTCCAATTTTCAAAGGTGCATTCCCAATTTCTCTGATTATGGATATTATTAATACTGTTAAGAAGTCAACTCTAAATGTTTTTCTGGTTTTCCTTTTCTGTTTTGTTGTTTTGATGATCAAGTGCCTAGAACAATGAATGCCTGGCACAGGGTTGTTCCTCAATTAGTGTTGACTGAATGAATGACTGATTATTTTTCAGCCTTTATTCAAGATTAGTCTCTCCATGGGTTTAGTCTAGATGGAGTCAAATTAAAGGCAACCAATGTACTGTCACTCTTCTAGGTCCACAGTTAAAATTTTCCACAGATACCAAGGGGGAAAGGGATGGGGTAGGAGGAATTGGGAGATTGGGACTGACATATATACACTACAATGTATAAAATAGATAACTAATGATAACGTACTGTATAGCACAGGGAACTCTACTTAATGCACTGTGGTGTCCTAAATGGGAGGGAAATCCAAAAGGGAGGGGATATATGTATATGTATGGTTGATTCATTTTGCTGTGCAGTAGAAGCTAACACAACATCATAAAGCAACTATAGTCCAATAAAAGTTATTAAATAAGAAAAGAGTGGAGAGACAATAAATCATAGTGGTTAAGAGTAAAAAAAATTTTTTTTCCATAGAATCACTGAAATACAAGATACAATACAGCAAATAAGTGCTTTGCCTTCCTTATAGCTGTAAGGGTGTGAATACAAAAAATTCTCTTTTCCCTAGATTCTTCACTCCAGCCAGGCTTGTATTCTTGGTGCTTGTTAAATCTTCATGCCTTGCTTAAGGCCAGGGGATCTTCTATAGATATGGACACTCACCTCCATAAAAAAGGACACATACCTCAATATGGGCAAAGCCACCCACAAAGTCTTCATTCAGAAAGTGGCATTTAAGATTGTTTTTCTATTAATTTAGGCTCTGGGAAACACCAATTGCCAGCTCTAATTTAAGGTGGTTTTTTTTCCCCCTCTATATACAAATCTTAATTTTTGTTTCTTTTTTGAGCTCCTTGTTTTGGCTATCCAGGGCCAGGATAGTTGGAACCTAATAAAGTACCAACAACATTTAGGGCCACTCTCCTCAGCAAGCCAGAATCCTTGAACTCTCTATGTCCATTTGTCTATAAAATTGTCCCCTGCCTTGTTTATTCCCAATGATTGTTCCCTTTGCAACCAGGTGACACACTTATTCATCATATATTTTCCTTACCAAACTGAAATTAAGCATTGTTTTACTATTCTGGGAAGAGGAAGAAAGAATATAAGATAGGAGACTGGGAATGCTTAGGGAAAATCCATAATGGAAACCAGGTTTAGGCAAGTGAATCCTATAGGATAATCCCCTTAGTTATGTCAGTATCTTGTTTGATCACCAAAATCCATCAAGTTTGCTTTATTTTCTCCATTTTTTAAAGATAAGGAATATGAGCTTTAAAACAGTAAGATAGTTTTGCAAAATTACACAGCCTATCATCGGCCATAATTTCTAAGTCTCTTATTCTCTCACTACTGAAATACTATCTGGATCTGTAATTATATATAAGACCTCAATATCCCAAATACAATTCCAAAAAGCTTTTGAAATTTTGTTTATATCATCTCATCATTCTAGAGTTTTTCATGTAGGTGCTTTACCTTTAGATTATACAAACAAAGGCAAGGCTAGTATCACTAGAAACTGGAAAGGGAGCTTGCCACCCTCCCCCTACACCCTCTGCTTCGAGTGCTATTTTCAAATGAAATTGGGTTATTTTAAAGTTATGGTTTTCACTTTGTACTATGATATTAAACTATGGACTGCTCTGAATTATCATATTAAATGAAGGAGAGAAAAAGAAGAAAAACCGAAAATATCTAGAATTGAAAAAAAATAGGTACTAAAATATGAGGAAACTAAAAATTGAAACAAAAATAATAGATTCTAGGTTGGGAGAGGATCCCTGAGATACCATGATTTGCTTCCTTTATACTCACTCTCTCCCCATTTTAACTTTCTCCTTTTTTTTTAGTTTTTTCTCTTTACCCTGCCATATCAAGCTCCATATTACACAAAATAACTATAGGAAACACGTGGAAATTCTAGAAGGATTTTGATGAAATGTAGATAGCAAGATGAATATAGATACAAAAATTAGGTATGGTTTGGGATGTGCTTCTTTGTGAATCTCAGGGTGCAATTTGTTTTCAGGTAATTGGGCTCTCATATGCTTTATTAGAAGAAAACCCAACATGTCCCTCTTGAATTTCCCTCCTCTCTCTATCTATCTAAGGGCTAGTAATCTAGAAAGGATTTAGTTCTGACTTGTAGACCCAAGAGGGAGACTACTAGTTTGGAATGATTCTCCTTTGATCTGGCCCCTCTACACTGAATTGAAGCTGGCATTCGATACTATTCTATTGCTGAGATGAGACCAAGTTGACCCAGATCCCTATACAGGCCATGTGGCTCTTTGACAGAGAGCAACATTATTCCTCAGTCTCAACTTGACCAAAGATACTAGATGCTTGTGCTCCTATGATTTCAGTCCTTATTACTGACTTCTTCAAGTTCATACACCTTAAAAATTCTGAACCACCATACTCTACTTCTCTTGGGGGTTCCACATGATATTTGTCATCTTTTAAGGAAAATATAGTGTTACACTTACTTTGTCTAGACAAAGGGGCTATTCACTCACCTCCTGAGGAGCTACAACAGGAGATATAACAAGAAATGAATAAAATTAAAATAAATTATTACCCAAGCCTGTGCAATATGTGAATACATCTCTTCTTTGTAGCCTAATAAAATTTTAATGTAAGTGGAAGTAAAATGAATACACCCACTTCAATGAGGAATATGTCTGAGGAAAGTAGAATGATGGAGTGGCAAATGTAAAGGTCAAAAATTAGGAAAGGATTTCAGCAACCTGGGCATCAGCTATACAAGAAACTTAACAAAAACTCAACAGTAGAAGCCTAAGAACCATAAAACCGTTACTGGAAATGGTAGAAGAAAAGAATGCTGCTAATGACAAGGATTCCCTCGCAGGCCTTTCTAAGGGAGCTAACTTCAAGAATTCCAAGATAATATATGCTTCTAAGGGGGGAATCTGTATGTTTTCCGCCTTGCAGAAAAAAATTGTCTGTTTTCAGTGATTTCAAACTGAATTTTGAGGGGTTTGTTTTTTTTTTTGCATTTTTGTAGGTAAAAAGAAAACTAGAAATTTATTCTTTGATGAGGCTTTTTGTTACATTTGAAATTAGTTTTAATTTTTGGTAATAACCTAAACTCATTAAGAACTGAGTATATTAAATGGGAGGGATATTTAAGCTGTATAATACTGGTTTGGGTGAAAAATGATCTGTAACTCTATTTGCGAAATGGGTGATGGTGATAGCTGTACAACAATATGAATGTACTTAATTTCACTTAACTGTACACTTAAAAATGGTTAAGATAGTAAGTTTTGTGTTATGTGTATCTTACCACAATAAAAATAAAATAAAATAAAATGATCTATAGCTATAAATTAAGGACCAAGTAACTGACAAACTGGTTCTGACAGTATTTTATGTCTATATTCCTGGTATGTTTGCTTTTATAAAGATTTTGACTTTATAGTCACTCCTCATAAAGACAGATAATTTTACCAAAAAAAAAAAAAAAATGAAACATAATGCTTAACACCCCAAGAGCTAGAAAAAATTCATTCAATGGTTTAACTTTGGAAAAAAAATTTTAAACTAATAAATAAAAAGATGTGAAAATATACTTTTTGAAAAATTAAAGTGTGACTTTCATACAAGTCTAACATGAAAATCTGTCAAAGATTATACTCAGTTTTATTATTCAAGAGGTAACCAGTAGGACAAGACTAATTAAAAGAAGAATTTGAGAACCAAGGGTTTATATAGTTAGTCAGTCAACAGAATGCTGAAATGAATTGTCTAATAGATACAAAACTAGCTTATGTCCTATAAGGCCACAAAACTGTAACATTTGTGTTTATATATTTCTACCAAACAAAAATCTAAAAGTTCACATGTAACAGTTAACAGTTTTCAGGACTCAAATAAAATATTAAATATTAAGTCAAGCACAGTGTTTTCTCTTATAAAATTAAATAAGTTTTGGGTGACACTGTTTTCTAGACCTTAAAATATATGCAGGATTTGTAAGGAGGAAAGTCCATTCACCTGTTACATTTCAAATTTGGATAATTTTTCTTAACAAAAGAAAAGCAAAGCACAAAGAGAAGTTCTGGAGAGGAGAATTAACATTAGGTTAACAGTTTAATTTGAGATTTTTTTCTCTTTATAATTGAACTGAGATACTAAGAAAGAACAAGGATGTTTATTATAAGTAGCAACACATCGTTTTTGCCAAATGCAAGCACAGATTTTAAGACATTAACTCAAATAGAAATGGCGTTCAATTCAGAATAGCACATATTCAATTCAAGCACTGGAAGTAAAAGAAGGCTAAAATTAGAAGGATATGGATAACTTTACTTTTTTAAAGTGGATGTCACTCAGTAAAGCCTTTTTTAATTGTCGAAGTTTCCCTTAGAGGTTTGCGCCATACAGAAAATCATTCAATATCAATACGGCACATCGGGATGTAAGATTCAGTGTACAGGGAGCAGACAACCATGTCTTTAATTTGGTAGTTCCATGTCAGGAAATAGTTTTTTTCCCTTTTATATTCTTGTTTTCATTCCACTGAAGATTCATTTTAAATAATTACAATACCAGCCTCAGCACACAAGTAGGACCAGCTAGCCAATCATGAACATATGTGGGCGTGACTTATATGTGTTTTATAACTTACCATCACTTATTTAACAGAGTAACAGAGTACTGTGTTTTTCTCAGTGGGTTTCATAAAATATTTTCAGTACTTTATCCCTAGGAAAAAGTATGTCTTTATCCACAGGATCATCCAAATATTTGTCCACAGAAAAGTGAGCACAATTTGAAAGCAAAATGAAATTTGAGAATATAAGCATCAAACAGTCATCATTGAAAAGTAATTCTTTAATAAAAGAAAAAGTCCTATAGTAATTAGCAACATACATATATATATATAATGACAACTCATTGCCATAAACTTACATAAAATAATTTTAAAGTATCAGTGTATTTATTTAATAAAGATATATCAAGTTTCTCAGCAGCATTTGTTTGTAATAGACATATTGCTAGACATTTAGCTATGGATATAGAAAATTCATTAGTACAAATTACTGCTCACATATCATCAATTACATGAAGGGTCATATAAAATATTTGAGTTAAAACTTTTAAGCATATGCTTAATAGTTTCCTCCCATTGCCCCCTAAGCCAACTATTCATATAATTAAATAACAAATACAAAATATACACTATCATTATTATATCCTACATCCTCCACTTACTAACTGTACTGTGTCACCTTAAGCAAATTATTTATCCCCCTCATGCTTCATTTGCCCATCTGTGTAGTGAGATGATGTTAATAGTACCTACCTAATAACATTGGTGCGAAGTTAAAATGATTTAACAATACATATAAAGCGCTTAGTAAAGAGTCCAGTATGCTGTAATCACACAAAAATATTAGGTGATTGTATTATCATTGTAATTATTATTAATAGTAATAGAAGTAACATGTTCTTCTTTAAAGTCTCCTATTCACATTGATCAAACTGGTATGTGACATTGAACTTGTTCTCTTAGTCCAGTTCTTTTGATAGGGTTACAGAAATTCAAAGCCATTGGTGATACAAGGTAGAAAAGTGATTTTGGTTGATTTATTTTCTGGAAGAGGGATGTGTGTGTGTGTGTGTAAACCAAAGCACATATGTATTCTAAATTTATATCACTGGTACCATCTTAGCTTTACTTTTTTGTCTTTCCTCTGTTAGCTAAAAAGAAACTTTTCTTTAAATGCAGTTCTCAACTATGTACTCTGCAGTGTACATCCTACACTACCAAGTTGAGTGCTCTGGAAATCCTATGAGGCCTATATCTAACCTAGAACAATTTTTTATTTATCAAATAAGAAAGAAAAAATGCACATTAAGGTATGCATTTCCTAACTTCAATCGCTGGCGTATTTAACACATCTTGTTGGAAAGAAATATTTTGTTACAGAATATGTTTCTATTAAACCACCTAACAGATATATCTGTTTTGTTTTACTTTTAAAAATAAATATTAGTATTATATTTTAATAAGAATAATTACTACAATTGATTAAGTGCCTACTCTGTGAAAACTCCTAAGTCTTATATGTATTTTGTAATATCGTACCAACTTTACAAATGAGAAAATTGTGATTTAGAGAGGCATAGAACTTGACAAAATCCACCTGAAAGTAAAAAGTAGAGCAAGGAATTTACATCATGTCAGAATGTATCCAAAGCCTAAGAATTGTCTGCAGTATATTAAGAATGAACTAATTTGGGAAGGGGGGAGATATATGTTCTATGAAAGAAAAAAAATGGCCAAGAGGGGTTAAATCTACTCTATAGTGATAAGTGCTCTATTTAAGTTTTTTTCTTTAGATACAAAATGTTCCTGTATGGGAATAGGATATTTAAAATATTTTATTGCAAATTTACTTTTAGTTCTACTCAATGTAAAAACAAATAAGTATAATATGAAGTTATAACAGTCTGTGTGATTTTTTTAATATTGACAGATCAGAGAGTTTCAGAGACTACAGATATTATTTTTAATCATTTGTAACATTAAAGCTACTCAGCATCTGGAAAAAAACTTGGTTATAAAATAATGTATATAGCTGCATGGTTAGTACATCTGCCACTGAGTTGTTCTGTGGGTTTTTTTTAATCACAGCTGGAAAAAAAACATATGAAATATTGCCATTAATATTAAAATTCCTACTTTAAACATTTGGGATGTATCAGTCTACACACTAAAAATAGATTGTTAAAATGAAAAAAATCAAGGACAAGACTTGATAATAAATATGCAGATATCTGTGTCAAGTCTAAAGATTACTTTTATGTCCTAGTTATCCAATGAGATTCCCATACATTGCCATTGGTTCTGCAATAGAAAATAAATAATTATGAATGAACTTAATAAATTTCTAGAATTTCAGTTAGCTACATCTAAACTTTGAATCTATCCAATGTATAAATAAATGTTTCTGGAAAGAATCACAAAGAAGAATCTAATATGAAGTTGAAAGGTTGAAAAAATGCAGTCTCCCAATGTTGTATCTACATTATGTTCCTCCCTAGTGTTCTATTGCTGCTGTAACAAATTGTCATGTACTTGGTGATTTCAAAATTCCAAACACGTATTTTCATACAGATCTGTAGGTCGGAAGTCCAACACTGGTCTCATTGGGCTAAGATGAAGGTGTCGACATAACTGCATTCCATTCTATAGTCTCTAGGGGAGAATCTATTTCCTTGCATTTTCCAGCTTCTAGAGGCTGAGCACAGTCCTTGGCTAGAGTCCCCTCCCTCCATCTTCAAAGCCTGCAACCTTGCATCTCTAGCAACATTCTTCCGTAGATACATCACTCTCTGATTCTCCTCTGCTGTCTCCCTCTTCCACTGATAAGGACTGTTGTGATTATAAGGGGTCCACCAGGATAATCTATCTTAAGGTCAACAGGTTAGCAATCTGAAATCCATCTGCAATCCTTATTCTTCTTTGTCATGTAAACTAGCATATCTATAAGTTCCACAGTAATCTCTGGAGGCAGCTATTCCTCTGCTTACCAAACTCCCCCACTGTTTTTACTGTATTCTCTTTAAAATTATCAGCTACATTATTTTAGCAATATATTTACATCCTCAAGAAACTCTTGTGAAGAAGATACTATTCACTGGCTTAGCAAACAAAAATCCCAAAACCCCATTCTCCTTGAAGGCTCCACTGTGGAGAATGACATAGTTTGAACTTGCTTCCCCAGCCAGAATCCTGGCTAGGAGTGGCTGTGTGACAGTTATGGCTAATGAGCCTGCCGAGGGCTTCTAGTTTCCCTTTGCTTTTAAAAGGGTCATACCTAGCTGCTGTCATATATTATTTCTTCTCTCTACCTTGGTTGCAGATATGATTCCTGAAGATAGAAGAACCATGTGGTCTGCAGGAGGAAAAGGCCAAGAGAATCACAGATATGGCAGCCTTTAAATGGATGGTCCACCAAACTGATGCCTGAAACTGCTTATCTCAAGAGTTTCTGTCATGTGAGAAAAATCAGTACTTATTTGTTTATGTGACTATTAGTAGTTTATCTTGTTGCTTGCAGCTAAGTTGAGTATTCTGCAATTAGTAACCCAAAGTATTCATATCAAATTTACCTTGAAACTAGAAGCAGCATTTTGAGACTTTTTCTGAAAAAAATCTTCTTAATCACTTTGACTGTTCCTATTATTTACAAGAAAACCAAAATTTTGGAGGAAGTCCTAACGTCTGTAGAATGTCATCAAAGTAAACAAAGAATACGGAACACAAGAATTTATTTTCTTCTAAATTTCATAATTTTAAGTGCCAGTTATCAACTTAATGTCTCTCACCTCAAAATTTACCCTTCCTTGCCTGCTTTGCAAAAACAAATCTGGCACTTTAAATATGTTTTCCCTTTGCCAGTTGGCAGTAAGCTTTGTCAGTAGCTTTGCAGGAGAGAGGGCTTTTCCTCTTGGTTATAGCACTGACTTGGAAGCCTCATGCATTGCACTTGTATACTTGGTCTCTCCAGCACTGCGTAACTGTGGTGTGGGTAGCTTCTCAGCTGCTCCGGTGTCCGGCTCTTAGAGCACACACTGCTTCTCCAGCATCAGGCTGCTACAGCTCTTGCACAACTTGTCTGTCACCCAATTTCTGCCATGTATAGCATCCAGCAGTACTCAGCAGCAAGCAGCTTCCCCCAGAATCCCCTCAGGAAGTTCCATGGCAGAATGTTTCCATGAGACATCTTTCTGTGAAAGGCTTTCTTCTATACCCTAGAGAATTGATTTCCAGCAAGTTCTAGAGGGAAGAGTTCCAGCAAGTTCCACCAGCACCTCATCACAGTGATGTCTCTGCCTTTCAGTGAGAAATGGCCATGCCTTCTCCAAAAAGGTGTAGCTTTCAGCCCTGTCAGGATGGAGGGTGGGCTCTTCCGTAGGTGTTCTGGTAGTGGCTAACACATATCTGCTCTTACCATATTGTTTAGAGTTCTCTTAACATTTTACCAGCTTATCTATCATTAATCTAATCCCCACTATGCTTAAAAACTCTTTATATTAAATGTTCCCTGTTCAAATTACTGCATGGTTCTATCTCCTGAGCAGACTGATTGACGTTCTTTGAAGTACTGTTACATTCAGTTACAATGACATTTAAGATGTAATTGTAACATTTACCTTAATGCAGCTTCTCTCAAAAATGTTTCTCAGAACCTGCCACATGATGTGCTCCAGGAAAAATGGGTTCCAAAGTCCAACAGCTTAAATAATTCTAAATTCAATTAGAGATTCATAGCACCTATATTAATTCTCCCAGAGATTTTGCAGCAAATATAATCTAATTTTAAGCTAGCATTTCCTGAACCTAAATGACTTTGAAACAGTTTATTAAACAAAAACAACTGTAGCAATTTGTGAAACATCAGGGTCGGAAACAGTCTTGGAAAATATTTTCCTAAAAATATCAGTGTAATACACTAGCCTGTCAACAACAAAAAGCTTTTGAAGAGTGTGGAAAATGCACCCTCCTGGCATTGTGTGCCATTTTTCGACTCTTCGTCTGCAAATGTTAGGAAAATTTTGACTGTAAGATGTGTTTCCTATTTTTCCATAAATGCATTCCTATTCAGAGTGGGTATAATCTGGCATAATTTTAAATAGATCTTTAAATTGTGAATAGCTGGGGAAAAAGAGAGCTTTCAGTTCATGTTATCTCATACCAATCTTCTCCATGTGTGATATTGGTCACTTCATTTGTTATGAGCCTTGCTCTTGATCAAAAATAAATTCCTAACTGAAGTCTGGCTAGCCTCTCTCTCATCCAAAGAAGATTTAAATAGAAGAGTAGCTCTCTAACACTCAGTATCTGTGGCTGGCCACTGCTGAGTGAGCTTAGCTGAAAAAAATCAACACTAACTGCTGTAACAGGGAAAGTGACACTGTGTAATGGTGATGTGATCGTTATTTATTTAGACTAAAACTGCAAAAATTGCCATTCTTTTCCAAAGTCATAACCTGATTATAACAAAATATCCAGTCTCACTGTTCCCTTTATATAGCTCTGTGATGACAGATTACATTAAAGAACTCAAATTGATTCTTCAGAAGGAGGAAATATTTTTTACAATTTTACTGATTAAAAAGACACAGCAAAAATATTTCAAGTTTTTCCCTCCTGAGTGCTTGAGATGTTTTTATCAAAAATTTTGATATCACATTGATGTCTGTGTCCCTTGGCAGCCAATAGTAATTGTTATGAGACTACTACTGGAATTTTTTCATGGTTTCCTGACATGCTGGCAACTTATAAAGTTCATGAGAGCAACATTGCGCCTTATCTTTCTTTTGTTGCCCTGTGTACATAAGTAAATTAATAACATATAGTGAATCTCCAATAAATGATGAAGTCAGAAATCATCATGATAAGTAATAAAGTGCCTAAGGTCTACAATTAAATGTTCAAAATGGCGTTAATAAACTTCTTTTTATGAAAGTTCTATGTCTGAATTATTCCAGTCTCATAGTTTTACTGACACTAGTGCTTCTCAACTATACTGCAGGAATGTGATAAAAGTTTTTGGTGCCTCACCCTGTCCTCTTTACTAGTTTATCATCCGCTATCTGCTGTGAGTACTGAAATGAATGGCTTATAATTGTGGCCTTCTCAGAAGAACTGCCCTTGGCTGAAGGGAACCAACCTGCCTGGAAACACTTGGGCAGTTTCTCCACCCCCTCCCCATTTACTGACTAATAAAATTATACAAAATTCTGTCCCTTAGTCTCAAGGTGTACAACTCTATGGGGTAATTCACTCTTTAGGAATATCCGCCACTCCCTGTCTGTACCACCCAAAACTAGTTTGCATCCTTGCCCAGATTTTTCCCCTCCCTTACTTGACTTCCTTCATTCTCTTACAGGATTTTCCTGAAGAGCACTCACTCAGTACATCGTGCACGCCTGAATCTTTGTCTCAACCTCTACTTCTAGGATGTAAGAAGTGATCCCTAGGAAGCTGAATGGGATTGTGGAGTTGAAAATATGGTGGCCAGCTGAAATGAAGACCCCATCTCAGATGGTAGGTGGAAAATTGACAGTCACTGGTCTACTGTGAAACTGCAATTCTTAAAACTTTCACCTCTAGTGAATTTGACTTATCTGCAGTTGGAAAGGGGTGCACTGACATTTGATATCTGATCAATAAAATATCTCTGGTCTTTGAGAAATATGGCTATTATAGTAATGATAATAGTTGAGAAATTAGATAGCTGTTGGTAAGCAACACTGGTACTTTGAAAAGAAAAAGTGGCAGACTTGGGGTGATCGAACATCAATTCCAATAATTTAAATAAAATTGTGAGAGTCAGTGCTTGCTTCAGCAGTACATACAATAAAATTGGAAAGATACAGAGAAGAATAGCATGGCCCCTGTGCAAGGATGACATGCAAATTCATGAAGCATTCCATATTAAAATAAAACATGTGAGTCAGAGGCTTCCTTAGTAACATCTGATAAAACAATCATTTCCTATAATGGGAGGGCTGATCATGTTAAGAGACTGGCATAGAAGTTTATTTAAAGAACAGAAAAGTATAGAAGAAGGTTGAGTCCTCATCTTGGCAAATCTCTTTCATGAAATTTGGATTACAGTTATGAAGGATCCTGAGACTTGGGATGGGAACATTAGGTAGATGAACTAGAATACCTTGAGGGCCCAAGTCCCCCTGAGATTTCTAAACCTAGAAAAGTAGCACTATATTTTATCCTCTTGTTAAAGGATAAAATATAGCCCCTTGCTTTAGGACTATATGGAACCCTCAGATGTGCTTTCCCAGGCAATTTCCCCCCCACCGGAGGAAAAATACACAAGTTTTATTCATATGCGTGTGGGAGCATTCAGATGAAGAGGCTCACCGAACATCTCGAAATAGGGGTTTATATACCAACTTAACAGGGGAAAGGGAAGGAGGAGAGAGGGCTTCTATGGGAAGAACAAATGAGCCTTTTTTAGGGACGACAAATGGATGGTATGAAAGTTTGTGATAATGTTCGTTTATGCAATTTCTCATCCAGGGAGAATGATTGGTCTTCTCCTGGGAGCGAAGCTTCCTGAAAGAGGGGATTTATGGCAGCTTCACTTCCAGAGTTTCTGCCTTTTAGTCAGATAAGGGAAGCTCCAAGCTTTCTATATCTGCTGTATCTCAAAAGTCTTTAGTTTAAAATAATGTTCATACCAACTCTGGGGGCTGAGTGGGTCCCTACAAAGGGAAATGGGCTCTAAGTGAGGATCAAAAAAATGTATGAGCTTTAGTGACATCTATGGTGACACTTCAGAGTCATTTAAAAAAATGTTCTGTTTCTTAGCTGTGCTCTGGGCAGATGAGTCCCAGGCAATTTTTGTCTTCTTCAACATAGGCTCCCATAACCCCACCTGCTTAACAAATCAAATCATAAGATAACCAACTGGAGAAGCGCTAGGCCTGCTAGGAGAGGAAAGGCTACATGACAAAGGAGCTGCCATAAGTGTCTAGCACGTAGCAACAGGAAGTGGGAGGATATGACTGGGAGCAGATCCTGAGGGAGCTGAATCAAGGGGCACAGAATATAAAGGTGAAAAAGAAAGAGTTTGTCAGTATGGAAACTCTTTCATGACACAAAATTTAAACCCTGACTTCGGCCCTAGTAGCCAATTCGAAAATGTTTCTGAGATGTCCCTTGGACACTTTGAAATATATTGACCGCACAAAGTAAAGAAGATGCTAGAACTGCCGTGGCAGATTGTGGAGAAAAATGGTCATGCCTGAAGTGGGTATTGTAGAATGGATCTGTTATGAAAGAGGATAAACTACACCAGCTGTCTTTCCTCAGGAGGCCTGTGACTTGTCATTTAAAGATAAAAAGGAATGCACTGTGAGTGGGCAGCAAGCAGCACGGATAAAATGTTCAGCCATGTCTCTTCATTTTTAGACTAGGATTCTTATTACAAGATGCTGTTATAGGACTGAAATCCCTAGTAACAATGAGGATGATTAATCTCTGAATAGCAGAGGCCAAGTGCAAGCAAGGTGAGTATAGCTGCCATCAATGGGAGAGCAAGGTTGAAATGGTAGTCTGTGAAGCATGACCATGCATGGCTATATATAAAGATGTATGTGGAGATGACTAAGCGAATATGGTGGTTTAGGGGCAAGAGACATAGGCAGCAAACAAGGAGATATATATATATGTATATTCCAAGGAATGTCAAAACAGTTATAGTAGGTTTCAAAAGAACAATATAACAATAGTATAATTAAGGCTAAACGCTTCACTAGTAACAACCTAGCAACAACTTAAAACAAAATAAGATAGTTTGAAACCAAGGAACAATAGATAAATCAATAATAAGCAAGTGCAAACAAAAAGAAATACTAATATTAGCTAAGATTGAATTTAAGTGTAATAATAATAAAGAGGATACATAAAATATGATGCAAGTGTCTAATAAAATATACAATAAACCTTTATTTTTATGTACCATATAACATAGAAACTAATAAAGTATGCAAAAATTACCAAAAAGATAAAAAGACCTTTATAACAATATAATTGTACTAAGAGACAAATTTTTCCAAATTGGAAAAATATAATAGACAGAAAAGTAAAATAAGTAAAATCATAGCAGAATTGGGAAATATAATAAAAATTATTGACTCTACCTAGTACTCGTTAATAAGTAAGTAAAGAATATGCATTATTTTGGGTATGAACATGAAATATTTATAAAAGATTATCACGAAAATTATACATATTTAAAACGTGTCATGCTGTTATCAGGTAACTATATTAACAGTTATCTGATAATGATCCAAGAAAATTGATAATTAACCATAAAAAGATCTTAACAATTTAGAAATGATGAAATTTATACTTATATAATCCTTGTCTCCAAAAGCTGTATTTTAAAACTTTTAAGATTCAGAAAAACTGAATTCAAAAGTAAATGTATAGCCTTAATGAATTTGATAATAAATAATTCAATGAAGAAAAGGAGGAAGGAAGACAGGAAATTCTTAGCCTACCAAACATTTGAGAAAGAAATATAAAATAAACCAAAAAAATCAGAGAAAGAAATTAATATAGTTAAAATGTAAAATTAATAAATAGAAAATATAAGAAATAAAAATTTTAAATATCTACAGGATTTCTTTATTAAAAACAATTAGATTATCACTGTCCAATAGAACTATTGATGATAGAAATATTCTATATCTCTACTGTCTAAAAAGTAGCTACATGTGACACTTGAAATGTGGTCAGTGAAACTGAGGAACTAAATTTTTAATTTTATTTAATTTTAATTAATATAAATTTAAATCTAAAGGACAGGTGACTAGTTATTATAATGTTAGACAGCACAAATTTAGATGAATAATTTTTCACAAGGATAATTCAAGGAAAAAGATAAAACTTTAAAATATTTTTTATGGATTAAAAAATCTATAAATAAAGTCAATGTACAAATAATAGCTTTGATTTGGAAAAAAATATATTTGTTGAAGAACAAAGGGTAATATCTATAGTATATAAGGAGCTTTTACAAATTGGCCAGAAGGGAATAAACAACCATACAGGAAAAATATAGATATGAAGAAACAATTTACAAAGAATAAATAAATAAGGCCAACTGTGACACTCAAAATTCTAAGGTGGCCTCCATAATTCCCCAGCATTCATTCCCTTGAGTATAGGTGGAAATGTGACTTTTTTCTAACAAATAGAATATGGCAAATGTAAAGGGATTTTTTTCACTTGAGTTAAGGTTCTTAAATGGTTAACTTTGAGTTAATGACATAAAAGATTGTCCTGGCTGGGTCTGACCTAACTTTGAAGCAGTGGAGACTAACTCTCTTCACTGCTGGTTTTGAAGAAAAAAGCTGCCATGAGGAAATGAATTCTACCAACACCTAGAGGATGCTTGAAAACAGACCCTTCCTTAGTCAAGCTTCCAGATGAGATTGCAGCCTTGCCAACACCTAAATTTCAGCCTTATAAGATTCTAAGCAGAGAATCCTTCTGAACGATGCCTGAACTTCTGAATCCTTTTGAGCCATGCCTGAACTTCTGAATGAGATGGGTATTGTTTTCAGCTGCAAAGCTCCTGGTAATCTGTTATTCTGCAATAGAAAACTGATACATGAACAAACAAAAAGATGCTGAAAATAAGTAGTGAGAAAAATGAAAACTAAAGAAACAATGAATTATTTCTATTGTGATGGTATCATGACTGAAAATTCTTTGAAATTCTTCCCAAAGGTGGAGTCCAATTCCCCATGTTATAAACTAGCCTTAGTGACTGACTTCTAATGAATATAATGAGGTAGAAGTGATATTAATGACTCTCCTGTGCTGAGAGTTCTCCCCTGGAATGCTTGCCCTGGAGCTGAGCCACCATACTATGATGAAGCCAAAGAGCTCTTGGAAAAGCCACATGTATGTATTCTGGCCACTAACCCCAGCTGAAATCTTAGCCAACAACCATCGTCAACTTTGCCAGATCGTGAGCGAGCAAGGTTTTGGATGATTCCTTGCACAGCCTTTAAGCAAGCCCAACTGAAGCTGAATGAGGCAGAGAAGAACAAATTCTATCAAATCAACCCACACTGCATATTCCGCAGCAGACGTTGTCAATATTTTAAGCCACTAATTTGGGGTGGTTTGTTACATAACAAAACAATAACAGAACATCTTTGTACCTATCTGACAGGTGAAAGTTTAAAAGAACAATAACACCTATGGCCGGTAGGGATGTTGGGGAAAAGCTTGGGAAAAAGCTAACTGTGGGGCAACAGGCAGAATTGTTCGAAAACGATTCTGAGTGCTACTCTAATGAATGGTGAGGCAATGCCTGCACCCAAACCCTGCTTCCCACAGGCTTAAAGTTTTCCAGGTGCTGGGCAGCTGGTTTTCCCAAACAAGCATAAACATCTCAAAAGGAAAATTGACCTTGCCCGGCAAAAACTAGAAAATATATTCCTCCATTGACAAGGTTGCAACAGTGAATTGCATCCCTCTCTTGGAACATTTATAGATTGTGTGTGTATTCGGCAAGCTGCTCTATTCCTGGCAGGAGTCTCTATAGGAAATAATGAGGATGGAGGATCCGTGCCTTCTCCTCCTATTGAACTCTGGTTTAGAAGTTTTCTGACGTGTTCCTATGTGATGTTGTAGAAAATGTCCTGAAGTCTAGAGCAGAGCTGGTAGCAAACATAAAGGGGCCCACCTGTATGATAGGTAGTGACAATAAAAGGTTTTCACCTTGCACAATATTTACTCAAATATTGCTGGTGATTGTTTAAAGCAGAGGTTCAACAGTAAATAGAAAACAAACAAATGTAAAAGAAAACAAATATAAATACAATGAAAAACAAAAAAAAGAATTAAAATAATTTTAATACCTATTGATAAAAGAATAGTTGAATACATTATTGTATATCAAGAACATGGAAAATAAGAACTCCCATATATAAACATATGCATATAAATTAATTATATATCATATATATGCTTTTGGTGAAAATGAGAAATATGAAGGACTCTATACTAGGTTGTTCATATGAAGAGGGTAGGTTCAGAGAAAAGGAAAATAAAAGTTGATTATTCTTTAAAAAATAAAAAGACATCAGAGCCACTGTGTGTCAAACTAAATAGGCATCAGTAATTTTAGCAGGCCAGAGTTTATTACCTCGAGAATATGTCACATCATGGGATATTTCAGCCTTTTCTTAGGTACTTCATAATTCCATAGCTCAAGATGGAAATAGTCACATTTTACTCATTCTATCTTTTTTATTTCTGACAAAAACTTTCCATTTTTGATGTTCAAACCAATCAGTAGAATAAAAGGCTGAATAATAGCATATTTTCTTCTAAGTCCAGGAGTCTGCATTATTCTATAACAGATGCTATTTCAGAAAAGCAATGTCCTGATCAAACAATTACTTGGTTACTGCAGTTTCATGCCCCCTGGGAAGCTGCTGGAAAGAGAGAAGAATATATTTTATCGCAGTCTTTGCATCTTCCTTGCATCGCAAGTGCAAGTAGAGTAAGTAAATCCCGTGAATGGTATGAAAGGAGAGAACAAATGGGGGGAGAGCTGGATGGTTAAGAGCCAAGCTTTGAAACCCAGCTACTGGATTCCCAACTCTGCTCCACCGTTTATTAGGTCTGTAAATTTAGGCCATTCTTTGTAAAATAGAGGTAATAATAGTACCTATTTCACAGTGTTTCATAGGACTGTAATGAGGTTTAAATGTGTCAATACCTTTAATGTTCTTAGAAATGAACTTGGCATGCTGTAAGAGCTCAATGGATGTCAGCTGATATTATTATGATTATCATTCTTGACAACTGAGCAGTCTAGTTCCAAAAGCAGCAAATAACTAGCTCTTGTTATTTCTAAATGGCTAAGGTGTTTTATTCCACCAATAATGACATTGTAGCAAATGCTGTAGATGCCCCATCCATATCCCCTGGACCTCACCACTTCTATGCACTCCAGCACCCTCCTGTTACTTGACGTCAAGCAGACTTGAAGAACTAAAGAACTAAACTCCCCACCCCAAGAACAGCTCTCAACCAATGACCTGACAGGAGTTGGTGTCTAAATACTCTAGCGCCCTTTCCCCTCAGAGAAGTAATTTTGAGACATATATTTTACACCTTCACTAGAGCTCCTATGCTTTGATTAAAGTGCGTCACATAGGTTTATTGGCTGTCATCCTTTCACTGTCTCATGGTCCCCCGCCCTACCAGGAATGCAGTGGCATCCTCGTTTCAGGGTTGGCTCCTGGAGGAACTGAAACTGAAATAGACTTCTAGATCAGAAACACAGTAACATACACTGGACTTTTGAAATATGGAAAATATATTCAGAAATCCCTCAACTGATAAATAGCATTACCTTTGCCTTATGAAATGCTATAAAATATAACTGAAAAAATAATTAAATGAATAATGGTTAAGAGCACAGACTCCAGTGTCAGTCTGCTCCAACTCTCACTCCACCTTGGCAATGTCACTTAATCTCTCTGTAACTAAATGTCTTCATCTATAAATGAATGTTACAATATTACCAACCATATAGGGTTGTTATGAAGAACTTATATGCAAAGCACTTAGAATGTGATCACTGTTATTATTAATAAAACTGAGTTGATATGCAGAAGCTAGATTGCCATAGTACAAAGTAAATTTTTTTTTTAAGTATTTGTTTATTTATTTATTTATGACTGTGTTGGGTCTTCGTTTCTGTGCGAGGGCTTTCTCTAGTTGTGGCAAGCGGGGGCCACTCTTCATCGCGGTGCTCAGGCCTCTCACTATCGCAGCCTCTCTTGTGGCAGAGCACAGGCTCCAGACACACAGGCTCAGTAATTGTGGTTCACGGGCCCAGCCGCTCCACGGCACGTGGGATCCTCCCAGGCCAGGGCTCGAACCCGTGTCCCCTGCATTGGCAGGCAGACTCTCAACCACTGCGCCACCAGGGAAGCCCCAAAGTAAAATATTGATCTAAGTCTCTCTCTCTCTCCTCCCCTCTCAGTCTAATGCCTTCAATGCCATCCTACTCCCTGGAATACAGCTGACCTCTCTGCTGATCCCCAGCCCACTCCTGGCACTGTGGCCTGCCCCAGCCACTCACAACCAAAAGCAATTTTGGCGCAAATCTTGTCCCGCAATCTCCTTCATAATCATCGCCCTTGTTTCCAAACCCAGCCCTAAAATGTGACTGAAAATTGGGCTTGGACATTCTGACAGGTCTGAAGTGATATCTCACTGGGGTTTTGATTTGCATTTCCCTGATGTCTAGTGATGTTGAGCATCTTTTCACGTGCCTGTTGGCTATCTGTATGCTTTCTTTGGAAAAATGTCTATTCAGGTCCTCTGCCCACTTTGAATCTTTTTTTTTTATACTGAGTTGTATGAGTTCTCTATATATTTTGGATATTAACCCCTTCTCAGACATATCATTTGCAAATATCTTCTCCCATTCAGTTGGTGGCCTTTTTGTTTTGTTGATGGCTTCCTTTGCTATGCAAAAGCATGAAACCATAAAACTCCTAGAATAGAAAAAGAGAACATAGGTGAAACACTCTTTGACATAAATCATAGCAATATTTTCTTGGATCAGTCTCCCAAGGCAAAAGAAATAAAGAAATAAAAGCAAAAATAAACATACGGGACCAAATTAAAAGTTTTTGCTTTTATACATATACGTATATATATATAATGGAGTATTACTATTATATTTACTATATATAATATATATATGTGATGGAATATTAGTCATAAAAAAGAATGAAATATTGCCATTTACAGCAACATGGGTGGACCTAGAGAATATTATGCTTAGTGAAATGTCAGACAGAGACAGATACTATATGATATCACTTATATGTAGAATTTTAAAAATAATATAAAAGAATGCATATACAAAACAGAAACAGACTCACAGACATAGGAAACAGACCTGTGGTTGCCAAAGGGGAGAGGGCGTGGGGAGGGACAAATTGTGGGTATGGAATTAGCAGATATAAACTACTATAGATAAACAACAAGGATTTACTGTATAGCACAGGGAATTATACCCAATACCTTGTAATAACCTATAATGGAGTAGAATGTGCAAAAATACTGAATCACTATGCAGTACACCTGAAACTAACACAATATTGTAAATCAACTATTCTTCAATTTAAAAAAACTTTTAAGTTTGAATAGGTCCCTTTTGTTTATTTTTGCCCTTGTTTCCCTTGCCTGAGGAGACAGATCCAAAAAAATATTGCTAAGACCTAAACTACTAGGTATAAAACAACAAAGATACGAAGATATAATGTTCAGCACAGGAAATATAGCCAGTGTTTCATAATTACTTTATATGCAACCTAATCTATAAAATATCAAATCGTTGTATACCTGAAACTAATATAATACTATAAGTCAACTATACTTCAATTTTAAAAAATTGGGCTTGAAAAAATTTCCAAATTGGTACCCATCATAAATTCTATGTGTAAGACTATGAACACAAATTCCAAATATTGAAGACCTAGTGTATATCTTCATATTCATTAAGTTTCTAACCAAATTATTTTACCTTAAATTAAATATTCTTCTCATTTGAACTTGAGAAAGCATCCAATGTCAGTCATGACAAGTTATATTAACTAAAATTGAGGCTAAGTGATAGGACCCTATCCCCTGTCCAACTGGTGCTGTCTCCTGCAGATGCTTCTGTGGAGGCTGAGTAACCTCTGGAAGCTGACTTTTTCGGCTACAGTCTTTGCAGTTCTTGTATTTGCATCCAAATCTTAACCCAGCTCTCCTCAGTGTCAGAGCCATCCATTATCACCTACCTTCCCTCTGTCCTAGCTGAGAAATGGTCTTTCTTCATCATGCATTCTTCCAAATTTCTGTCTTCTGCCCTGAGTTCTTGCCTTCCTCTCCTGAAGTCCAGACTTTTACAATTTAATTACCTGTTCCTACTTTTCTGCAATAATGACCTTCATCTCAGGAAATGGATACCAAATGCCTAGTTGTTTCTTGATTTGGGGGTCACAGGAGACAGAGCAGTGTGGGTTATGTACATATGTAATTGAAAAGTTATATTCCATCCAAGTTATTTAGGGATTGTGTACACAGTCATCATTTGTTAATCTGTTTTGTTAACTATTATAAACTGCTTAAGGTCAGAAGCCGTCTCAGACACCTTTGGATACTTAAGCCTTAGCATGTTGCCTGATATATTAGAAGACCTCAGTGTATGTTGGCTCTTCGTTGGTGGCTGAATAAATTTATGAGATGCCAAAATGGGAAGACACAGAGAGATGCATGTTAGGTGGGTGGTATTTGAAATTTGATCACAGACCTAGGGTGGACCACATACCTTTATACTCAGAGGAAATTCCATTTTAGCTGGTTAGCATCGATACAGAACAAAAGGCAGCTCACTTAGACCATAGCAAACTAGAGCTGTTTTACCCAAAAGGGAAAGATAATGACCATTCCTATGCCAATACACACACACCTAGAAAGAAAATCCCACTGAGAATGAAGTTTGATTTAAAAGGAGGGAAAAATAAGGCATTAGTTGAAATAGGTCATAATAAGGCAGTTTATTAAGGGCTTAATTATCCGCACCCCCAGAGGAGGGTATGATGTTATGGTGGAGGAAGAAATCATAAAACTTAGCATCAGGGATTCATCTTCTTAGATATTAAATAGGTAATTAATCTTAACTGCAAGAGGCAATTAAGCCTCACTCAGTAAGGTGAGGATGTCTAGGCTCCCAGTCAAAGCAAAACTTCAAGCCAAAGCAGAAATGGAAAAGGCAGGAGAGCAAAATAAATGACACCTGTGAGTACTTTTCTTTTGCGAAGTACATTAATCTTTACATTGTTTCTGTATTAATCTGTATCGTTTTGGAGAAATTTAAGTTGTACTTGAGATAAAATTTTATTTTCTTTTATTTAGAAAAGTACTCTGAATTTTCTCTTATTTTGGTGATTTTTGTTTTTCTGCAGTTGCTATAGGCATAATACTGTAGATGCCAAGAGTGCACCTTTGAACATTCTACATGTTATAGACATGTAATTTGATAATAAATCTATAGAAATACAGGCTGGGGGAAGCATGATTAGTAGGATCCTTTATACATACCTTAAAAAGTACATAAATTCTAAAAGAAAGTTTTTATTAAAATAAAAAAAGCATTAATTTTTGCCCTACATAAAGTATTAAGTAAATAAATTTGAAGACATTTTAACTAATATTGTAACTTTAGGAGTAAGGAGGATAGCATGAATTTGCTAAGGTAGCCATTACAAAAGGCAGCACTATTTAAATCTATTTAAACCATAGACTGACTGGTTGGTTTAAACAACAGAAATGTGTTTTCTCATGGGTCTGGAGGCTGGAAGTCCAAGATCAAAGTGTCAGCAGGTTTGATTTCTCCTGAAGCCTGTCTCCTTGGCTTACAGATCTCCATTTTCTTGCTGGGTCCTCAGGGACTTCTATGTGTACACACAGGCCCCTGGTGCCTCTCTGTAAATCCTAATCTCCCCTTCTTAGAAGGATGCCAGTTAGTTTGGATTAAGACCCAGCCTAACAGCCTCATTTTAAAATAATTACCTTTTTAAAGTCCTATCTCTAAATACAGTCACATTCTGAGGTACTGGGGGTTAGGGCTTTAATAAATAAATTTTTGCAGAACACAATTCCATTCATAATATATACATATAGCCCCCCAAAAAACATAAACCTTTGAGATACAGAGAACTGAGTCAAAATTCCAGTTCTACTCTTGCTTCATGATTTGAAGCCAACTGTTTAAATCCACTGAGGTTTGGATTCTTAAGCATATGTGATTGGATAAAAGTATGAACGTGGATGTTCTCCCTGACTTCTGCCAGCCCCACAGTAGAATCCTGTACTTGGATTTCAGCTCTCTTCTCACTATGACACACCTACATACTCCTATCGCCCCAGGTGAGTCTGTCTTTGTGAGACCAGTTTCTGGATTTCTTGTCTGTAAAATGGGAACTATAGAGTACTTACTTCAGAGGTTGTGAAGATTAAGCAATTGAATACAAGAAAACTTCCTACAAAAATGCCTAGCCAAGAGAAAGCACTACATATAAAAGATGGGAATTACTATCATGGCTATTAAATACCAGAGATAATATATACAAAGTACATGTGCCAGAGCTTGGTGCACAGTAAGGTTACATTACAAAATAGTTACTTGTATTATTACTAGTGTTTACTACAAGTGTCTGTTTATAACTACCGCTACTATTATAGTCATTATTATTATTTTAATTACTGCTATTCCTATTATCATCCACTGCTGTTAATATTTTTACTGAAATGACTGATCTTTCTAAAATGCTAAAATTCAAGTTGGAAAAATGTTACTCCCCTGATTTAAACATTTTAGTGACTGCCAATTGCTTTTAGGACAAAGCACAAAGTCTTATATGGCTCATAATTTTCTGAAGGCTCTAACCCCTCTGAGCCTCATCCCTAGCCACTTCCTACCTGCCACAATGTAGCCACACAAATAATATTTCAGTTCCTTCCACAGCAACAAAAGCACTTACCGTGGGCCTGCCTACTGTGATAGAAGCACAGAGACTATAGCTGTGGGGAAAACAGTCAAGATCCCTGTACTCAGGAAGCAGGTATTCAGGAAGGAGGGGATTGTGGAGTCAAATAATAAGCAAGTAAACATATTATCCAGTGAAGCATGCTTTGAAGAAAGTCAAATACAAATACAAGAGAGAGACTGGGGGCTTCCCTGGTGGCGCAGTGGTTGAGAGTCTGCCTGCTAATGCAGGGGACACGGGTTCGCGCCCTGGCCTGGGAAGATCCCACATGCCACGGAGCAGCTAGGCCCGTGAGCCACAGCTGCTGAGCCTGCGCGTCTGGAGCCTGTGCTCCACAACAACAACAACAACAAAAAAGAGGCCACAATAGTGAGAGGCCCGTGCACCGCGATGAAGAGTAGCCCCTGCTTGCCGCAATTACAGGAAGCCCTAGCACAGAAACGAAGACCCAACATAGTAATCAATCAATCAATAAATAAATCTTTAAAAAAAAAAAAAAAAAAGTAAACTTTAAAAAAAAAAAAAAAAAGAGTGTTCTTCCTATGTTTAAAAAAAAAAAAAAAAAGAGAGAGACTAAATGGTGGACAGCTTGGGATGGATTGCGTAGGAAAGATTTCACTGAGGAAATGATATTTAAGGTGAGATATGAATGAGAAAAGGAAGTAAGGTGAACATTCCAGGCAGAGGGAGGACCACATGTAAAAGCTGTAAGGTGGGAATGCACTTTGGGAATTCATGAAACTGACAAAAACATGGAGTGACTAAGGCCCACGGTGCACAGTTGAGAGAATCAAAAGATGAGATCTAGAGGCTGGGAGCAGCCAGATCCTTCAGGAGCTAACCTGTGTGAGGAGATTGGCTTCATTTTTTTTTCTTTTCTTTTTTTTAATATGTATTTATTTATTTGACTGCGCCGGGTCTTAGTTGCCACGCACAGGATCTTCACTGTCGTGTGCAGGATCTTTAGTTGCAGCATGCGGCGTCTTTAGGTGGCCCAGTGGCTAAGACTGTGCTCCCAATGCAGGAGGCCCAGGGTTCGATCCCTCATCAGGGAACTAGATCCCACATGCTGCAACTAAGAGTTTGAGTGCCACAACTAAGGAGATTGGCTTTTATTATAAGGGCAGTGAAAGCCATTAGAAGAACTTGGGCCTAATAAAACATTATCTGATTTCCATTTTCATAAGACAACTTCAACTTCTTTATTTAGAACTGATTGGGAAAATACAATCATGGAGACCAATTAGAGGGCAATAATGATAGTCCAGGTGAGGAGTGATGGTTCTTGGCTTTGAGCAACTAGGCAGATGATGCAAAAGGCTGGATGAGAAAGTTTTAGAGGATAGCACTGAGACCTATATCACATATTATGGCAGATACTGTTATTCTGTCATATCTGTTCTTTCCTTCCTCCTTACTTGCAGAGCTAGTTGATTTTTAGCTGGACATGTGTCTGCCTAGAATAAAGACCTCATTTCCTTACTGAAAGGAACACAGACTAAGTTCTGAACAGTGGAACCTAGAAGGGGTGTGTGTAACATCACAAAGCATGCTTAAAGGCAAATTTCTCTTTCACAGTTCTTGTTCCTTCTGGTAGAAAGTAGACCAGGAGTGACCATCTTAGCCTATTTACCGAGCATGGTGGAGCACATGGTACCAAGGAACATGGGTTACTGAGAATTAATCTTCAATATGGATGAGAGAAAAATTAATCTTTACCTTTTTTTAAACCACTGGTATATAGTTAGATATACAAGCCTGGAACTTAGAGAAGTTGTCAGGGAAAGATATATGAATTTAGAAATCATTTGCTTAAAGATGCTATCTAAAGCTTAAAACTGACTAGAATCACTGAGGAAGAAAATTTAGCCGGAGAAGTCCCCAGACTGAGCCCTGGGGCACTAGAGTTAGGGAAGAGGAGGAAGCTTCATTAAAATAGGATAAAAAGGAGCAACCAGTGAGACTGTGCTATCTTAGAAACCCAGAGGACAAGACTTCAAAGAAGGCAGGAGTGGTTAAATAATAGGTCAGTCAATGAGGACATAGAAAAAACCAGTGAATTTGCAGGAGCATGGTTGGTGACCTTGACAGGAGCAATTTCAATTGTGTTGCATGGACGGAATCCCAAATTTAGTGGGTTGAAGAGAGAACAAGAGGGAAAAACATAAAGACAATGAAGACCATAGGCCACACATCTGAGTTTTTGAGTTTGTTTTGTTTTTTGTTTGTTTGTTTTACCCTAACAGAGAGCAGTAAAAAGATGTAAAAGAGGAGGAGAATGAAGGTGAGTCAAGGAAGAAGAATTTTCCTTTGTTTTGCTTTGTTTCATGGCAAATAATAGATCTATTTATTCCTTAAAACATCCCCAGGCATAGTCTTTCTCATGGGCTTTTTCACATGTGTTCTCTGCCTAGAATAAACAATTTTCATTCACAATTTTCTCCTGGCTTTTCCACCCAGCCAAAATTAAATATATCCCTTTTTTTGTGCTGACAGTGAAATTCAGGCTAGAGAGAAAGAAGTCTCCTCTTTCAGAAATTTTTCAGTAGAAAAAGCAGGACCTGTGAGTCAAATGGACCTTCTAAATATAAGTTGTCTGATATTGAAGTAGTTGCTTAACAATTCTGTCTTAATTTTCTTATCACTAAAAAAATATGCTTTTTCAAAAATTACTGAAAGTCTGCTGTAAAACCTCAATGAGATAACATGTAAAAGGTTTTGCATAGAGCCTATCACATACTTGGCCACCAATAAAAGTGATTCTTTTTATTGTGAGCCTGTCTGGGTCCCTCTTTCCCTCTTGTCACTCAATTTCTACAGATTCCTTTCTGTGCTTCATCCTATTTTTGTCCATTTCTAGACTGAGCTAGAATATTGACTCCTTTTTCGGTAGTTTTAATTGCAAGGAACAGAGATACATTCATGTCCCCTCAACTTAAATAAATTTAAAAATAGGAATGATTGGGAATAATGGATCTAATTCAGTCATTTAAATCTGAGTGCAAAGAGACTCAATAATTGGGGCAGAAGCATAAAGAGCAATGTCAATCTGCAGATTTCAAGAGGTAAAAGGAACTATGAGTAGGCAGAAACTGTGAATGAGTGTCTTTTGAAAGACTATTACAGTAGAGAGGAGAAGGTTGACTTGCAGCAACAGGGGAAATAGAAATCAGAATTGGTTGAATCTGAGTCAACACTGTGGCGAGATTACTCATACACAGATGAATAGTGGCTGCTAAAGGTCAAAGATAAAACCCAGTCCTCAGAACCATGTCAGTCCTGAGTGACCTTCTATTTCCTGAACTATATTCCAGTCTCCTGCAGCCATGCTATACTTTTTGCTGTTTCTTCCATGATGTCGGTAGGATGTCTTTTCCTGATTCCAGTGAGGTGCCAGTCTTTTGTCTTACTTGACAAACAAAAAACAAAACAAACAAAAAGCAACAACAACAAATATAGTTGACCCTAACTATATCAGAAATAGAGTCTTATGGTGCAACAAAAACAAAATTACTCAGGAGTATATCTACCAACACCTCTAATGCAAAGCAAAACAAAACTTAAAACAGGGAACTGAAACATATTTCAGAAAGGAAAAAATAGGAGAAAACTTCAACTATTGCGCATAAAAGGCTGTCACTCAGTGATACAATATTCTACATTTCCAAATCTTTCATAGCCTAAAACCATCCATATATGTTTTTTCTTAACTGCAGCAACAAACCTTTCCATCTGACTACCTTCTATATGGTGAGAGTACAGCAAAATGACTAAGAGGGTAGATTCTGGAGGCAGAAGGAGTTTATTGGAGGCCCAGATCCAACTCTTACAAGCTGTGTGATTAATCTTCCTGATCCCCAAACTTGACTTCCCTCTTTCATAAAGTTAAAACTGCTCACCAGAACTCTCTCTTTGGGTGTCCCATAGGTATTCGTCATTTTCTTCCTCTAAACACCCTACGTCTTCAACAATACTGAACAAATGCAATTCCATGACAGTAATTTAGGGGAATTTCTGACCAAAGATCAGGCAGACACCCTTAACTTTCCAAGCCACTGATTAACTGAAAGGTTGTCATTTGTTTTCTTTTTTGTTTTAAGGCAGTGAGTTAAAGTTCAGAACAGCATGAGACAGGCATCATTCAGAAATCTTTTGTTGTTGCTGTGGGGGTTTTTTTGTTTTTGTTTTTGTTTTTAAATGTATTTATGTTATTTATTTATTTTTGGCTGCGTTGGGTCTTCGTTGCTGTACGCAGCTTTCTCCAGTTGCGGCGATAAGGGACTTCTCATTGCGGTGGCTTCTCTTGTCATGGAGCACGGGCTCTAGGTGCGCAGGCTTCAATAGTTGTGGCATGTGGGCTCAGTAGTTTTGGCGCACGGGCTTAGTTGCTCCACGGCATGTGGGATCTTCCCGGATCAGGGCTCGAACGCGTGCCACCTGCATTGGCAGGCAGATTCTTAACCACTGCACCACCAGGGAAGCCCCTGGTTTGTTTTTGTTTTTGTTTTTTAATGTTCCTTTATTCTGTACTCAAGATATGGAACATCAGATTATCAGCTATTACTATGGACATTGTTTTCTCAAGTGATGGTAGACCTTTCATATTTCTGAGAAATGAGGCCACACTATTTTATGAGGGTAAGCAGGAGAAGACATCCAGACAAATCACATATTCATTACTTGTCATTGTATTTCTCCTTGACAAAGTAACTTCCCTCCCTCTTTTATACCAAGATGATTGACAATATAAGAATACTCAATTATACTAGTTTCTTTCATCGGGATATGAAAATTTAACCAGCATGTAGTGTTTTCATGATATAGCACAAGATGTATGTACTGTATCACATACCATGCTTTACAGTTCTTCCACTTGGAAATTCTATACGTTGTCCATTGGGAATGGCATAGCCCAATCCATGTGGTCCCATCCTCTCTGGATGCAGTTTGTTAAGTCCATGTATTCCTGCAAGGATGAAGCACTGTCACATTACAAATGACCCAAGGTCTTGGGTACCCAAGTGAGAATGTCTGGGGTCCTCCTACTCGTGCCTTTGTGACTTTGTACATGCTACTCTCTTTTCCTAGAATGGCTTCCCACTTCCTTCCCCTTTCTTCATCTGGTTACCTCTTCACCATGGATAACTGTTTTCCTTATATATTTATTTTTATTTTTTTACATCTGTACACATAACTTTCCTGATATTTAGCACAATGGATTGCACTTGTGTAAACTCCTTGAGGAATCAATCTTAGTATGGACTTGTCACATAGTAGATACTCAAATATTTGACAGAGTGAATAAATTGATGGTTTACAAATTGATTTTACTTTACTATTTGGCAGACACATTGCAAGGTATAATGTGATCAAAGGTGGGGAGAAGGGATTGAACTAATGATAGTGTGGTGTGGAAAATGGTATCTAGTGACAGAATTTGGGATAAGAAATTCACTACTTACAGGAAAACAGATATGTGTGTGTGTGTATATATATATATATATATATATATGTATATATATATGAAACAGTCTCTTCTAAAAGGAAATCATAAAAAATAAGATTAAAATAAATGTACTCAAGTAAAATCCCACTTCTCAGAATCTTTTAGTATGGCCTTTCAATTGAACCAACTAAATTGGGGAAAAAAACTTATTCTATCTTCATTTTCTGCTTTGGTATCATAGCTGAAAATATCAATGGTCAAGGTAGGATTGAATTTCTCAAAAGACAAAAAATAGCTTTTAAAAATAAGCACTTGTAAAAATTTTAAAGTTGATACATTTTAAAACATAGTAGAGATAAAGCTATACCTGGTTTTTATGTTAAGTACCTAGCATATTTGTTGCATGAATTAATTACCTAATTGATATAGCTTCATATTTCTTTAGTATGTGCCTTGAGGATTTTAACTGTAAATACAAAAGTCTAAAAACATAAAAGTTCATATCAAGAGTTACGAGTTAGCATCCCACACTGGCAAAGACATTAAAATGTCAGACCTATAATCCCTTCAGACAAACAGGTTCTATGAGAAGAATAGAGCAGTAAAAGTATTTTTGTTTCCTCCACTGACCTGAATTATGCAACCACTACCTCTTTCATCTCTTTTAAAGGCAGAAATGACTAAGATGAAGTTCAGTTTTACATTACTTTTTTTATGTCCCTCTCCATGACTAACTTTTACTTTTTATGAAGATATGTGCATTGCTTGAAGGAATTAACATTTTGGAATAAAATTGGAGACAAGAAAATTCTCTCAGAATTTAGATTGAAATCAAGTACTACAATATGTAAAGTGAATGCTTTGACTATTTCAGCAACTTTTCTAGTGAGGCAATTTTGCATTTTAATTACATATTTTTATCTTAATTTGGAGGAAGAAGTAGGTGTATCATCCATAAAAAAATGCCGCTTTAAGTCATTAATGAAAATTTTCTCTATATTAGAATTGCATATTTTAACACCACTCCTGACTAAAGTTCATATATCATCCACTTACACAGCTTTGATAGAACATCATTCTCCAATCTCTTTATTCCATGACAGATCATTCAAATTTTATGTGTGTAGAATTCAGGAAAGAAAGTGAAGGTTAGTGAATTTCAATGGACTAATGAGTTTCTTTGATTAAATTTTTCTTAAAATAAAATCAACATTGTACATCAACTGTACTTCAATATAAACAAACAAATGAATAAATAAATAAATAAAATTAAGACAATTTCATGTATAGGACAATCTTCAAGAAAACCACGTAATGTTGTCGTACTCCAATGTAGTTAGTTGCGCTAAAATGTAAGTTTTTGCTTTCAATCACCCCAAAGCTCTATCCCATGGTTACATCAGCTCTCTCGCATTTAGTGATGACCTGGAAAGCAGGTCTGTTCCAAAGGGTTACTGGAAATATTAGACGTAGATGCCAAGTCCCCATGTGGAAGAGCCCTAGCCTTATGCCATGCATCTTTTTGTTTTAAAATGAATAAACTATGTTCAGTAGGAATCTGAGATCAGATTGTTCCATACTGCTGAAACATGTTCTTATTTTATACTGAATCTCCATATTCTCTTCTCTCTTTTATAGAACATCGTTTGGGAGGGAAAAATCAATGATGTAGTAGCTGCTTTCTGAAATTATGTGTCTTAGACACGTGGATTGCTTGGGTCATTGCTTTTCTTCACTAGTGGAAAATATAATGAAAACTGCATAATGAAAAGAACAATCCCGATGAGAGCAGGTTAAACTGGTGCAGAATTTTAAACTTGAAATGTGAGCTATGGAATAAGTAATAAGTTGTCATCTTTGCAAAATAATAGTTTCTTCATATGGAATACCACCGGATTAAAAACGATTTTAAAAAACTCTTTCTGAGATTAGAATCTTCTTTCTCTATATCAAAAGATTTATTCTCATCTTTTTTTTAAATAGATCTTTATTGAAGTATAATTGCTTCACAATACTGTGTTAGTTTCTGTTGTCCACCAAAGTGAATCAGCCATTGGCATACACATGTCCCCATATCCCCTCCCTCCTGAGCCTCCCTCCCATCCTCCCTATCCCACCCCTCTAGGTCATCGCAAAGCACCGAGCTGATCTCCCTGTGCTATGCGGCTGCTTCCCACTAGCTATTTTACATTTGGTAGTGTATATATGTCGATGCTACTCTCACTTCGCCCCAGCTTCCCCCTCCTACTGCTGTCCTCAAGTCCATTCTCTATGTCTACACCTTTATTCCTGTCCTGCAACTAGGTTCATCCGTACCTTTTTTTTTTTTTGATTCCATATATATGCGTTAGCATATGGTATTTGTTTTTCTCTTTCTGACTTACTTCATTCTGTATGACAGACTCTAGGTCCATCCACCTCACTACAAATAACTCAATTTCATTTCCTTTTATGGCTGAGTAATATTCCATTGCATATGTGTGCCACATCTTCTTTATCCATTCATCTGTCGATGGACATTTAGGTTGCTTCCATGTCCTGGCTATTGTAAATAGTGCTGCAGTGAACATTGTGGTACATGTCTCTTTTTGAATTATGGTTTTCTCAGTGTATATGCCCATTAGTGGGATTGTTGGGTCATATGGTAGTTCTATTTTTAGTTTTTTAAGGAACCTCCATACTGTTTTCCATAGTGGTTGTATCAATTTACATTCCCACCAACAGTGCAGGAGGGTTCCCTTTTCACCACACCCTTTCCAGAATTTATTGTTTCTAGATTTTTTGATAATGGCCACTCTGACTGGCAAGAGGTGATACCTCATTGTAGTTTTGATTTGCATTTCTCTAATAATTAGTGATGTTGAGCATCTTTTCATGTACCTCTTGGCCATCTTTTGCACAGCAAAAGAAACCATAAACAAGACAAAAAGACAACCCTCAGAATGGGAGAAAATATTTGAAAATGAAACAACAGACAAAGTATTAATCTCCAAAGTATACAAACAGCTCATGCAGCTCAATATCAAAAAAACAAACAATCCAATTTAAAAATGGGCAGAAGACCTAAATAGACATTTCACCAAGGCAGATATTTTAATCTTTAGTGAAGTTTACATCCCTAATGAATCTAGAGCTAGGACACAGAAATTAAAAGGGCCTGGTATGTTGAACAGGCAAGCAATCCTGGAAAGTGCACCCCTGAGGAAGTATCATTTAGGTATTATTTACATGAGCAAGTCCCTGAAGGGAGCTGAGAAAGGAGCAAGTGTATTTGTCAGAGTTTTAGTTAGACTATATATACATGGAAATGACAAGAATATTGACTATAAACTTGTTAAAGAACACTATCTCAGAACAACTGTAAACTAGGACATGTTTAATAACATAAATACAAGAAGTGGCATGATATTCTTATTTCTTCCAAATGAAGGAAATCACCCCTGTATCCAGCCTGAATTGGGAATTTCTTCTATATTTCCCCACTCCTCCCCCCAAAAAACTTGAATTCATCATCACATTATTACATATAAAACAGAAAGTGAATCAGGCTAAATTCAGAGAACTGTGAGAGAATAAATTTCTGTTGTTTAAGCAATCCAGTTTGTGATACTTTGTTAAGATAGCCCTAGGAAACAAACACAATGTAAGTAATAGCAAATTTTGGTATGAGAGATCTATTATGAGGCTGCTTTGACAATTCACCATTCTGCATCATGCAGATTAGTGGCAGAAGTGAGATTGTCATCAGACCACAAATTATAATGGCCAAAGCATTTTTGGGTATGAAAAAAGAAGCCGGAAGAAAAGCTTAATAAAAATTTGATAATGGAATGTCTCTACATATCCTTTGTATGAAGAGATGATAACCTTGAGGTAAATTACAGGGGACAACCTTACTAATGAAATACAAAAGAAATACACTTCAGCTTAAGGGAATTGGATAAGAGGATGGACAGAAAGGACCAAGCAGAGGGAAAGTCGACTGAAAGTGCTATTCCTGGCCATTACAGAAGCACTGGTGAAAGTTAAACCCCTATAGGAGGAAACTAGAATAGGAAAGTTGTTTTCTCCACTCCAATGGATTGTTAAGCCAGAAATTAAAAATTAATATCAAAACCTTATAATATGTCAGTGGTTAAATCCTGTATATATGCTTATTAACTGAATAATTAACTGAATAAATCAGTCCATAATATGACTTCCTCAAATATTTATGTATGATCTTTATAGAACACCGAGGCAAGGAAACCCTCGGGGTATTATTATGGATAGACATCGGATATATGTACATCCTAAATGGCTATTTCTTTTTATTTGGTTGCTCAGAGTGGGAAATGCTTGGTTGTTGCCTTAAATGTTTATAATTTTTAAAAGTTAAAGTAAAAGCTAAGTGGATAGTGGGTAAGGTATTACTAATGTAACAATTCATGAATCAATTTCTATAAAAGTAAACAAATTATGATGCAAAGTGAATGAAGATTTAGTAAAATGAAACATCAGGTGAATTGACAGATCACACAAAGAGAAATAATTTCATGTTAAAAGAATTTACTGCAGTTATATTTTACTTTTTACTAATTAATACTAATCCATTTAATTCTAATAATATTGTAAATTGCAATATGATGAATGGGTTGGTTCTTCTCAGCATTTTAGTAGTAAAATGAATATTATTTTATCATCCTTGTCAGAGACACTTATGAAATTAGAGTTGGAATATGTTGCACCGTATGCTTATTGAACGATTACCAAATAATTGAGTTTATGCACAATGGATACCATAATCATACTAAATATAAAGAGGAATGTGAACTGAATAAATGATGAACTATATATCTTATCTCATGCCCGATATTCACCATAGGACTTGATTTTAGGTGTTATTGCTCAGGATAATGATGATCTTTCACAAACTGAAAAAGACCATGTATTTATTAGCCAGACTCAGATAAGGTTTTTGCAAACAAATGGAGTACAAAAATGATACCCTAATTCTATTATTTTTATTTTGCTGAATGAGAACTTTTGAATACCTAACCTTTCAAGACAGAATGGGTAATTCAGGATCCTGTTCAAAGATGGAAATTGTCAATGAGTCATTTATTCATTTAACAAAGAATCCATTTAATCAACAAACCATTTGTGAATAATGCTTGAAAATTAACCAATGTATTTCCCAGCAATTCTTGAAATACTTCAGTATATAAAATCCTTTATAAGGAAGCAATCTAAGTAATGAGATATTCTACACTTACATTTGGGATAAGTAATTTATAATGGCTTTGTTGATTCTGGAGGCTGTCAGTCTAATTTCCAGCAATTATAATACTGTATATATATATAATTATTAAAATGTGAGTAAAAGCTGTTTCGCTTTTTAAGTAAAAACCATGATTGTTGCACTACAAATATATCCTGGTAAAAAGCCATTTTGACCTGAGATGAAAAAGTAGAGCTATAAATAATTACCATAGGAGAAAATTCTTAATTTAAGTATACCCATCAAAACTACAACAGCTTACTGACAACTTAGTTTAATTGTAATACTTCATGATTAATGTGTGATTGTTCATTCAATAAATCCATATCCATCACTCCATCCATTTCATTACACTCATCAACATAAGTAATATTTTTATTTCTATCTTGCAACTATATATATTACTATCTATAATTTTTTAAATTCAAAATTATTGATTTTTATTTCCAAAATATTTCCCCCCTTTCCTGCAATCAAGATTCCCTGATAAAAGAACAAAATTCAAAATTGTTCTGGCTGGAGTGTACACCAACTCTATCTCAGGAAAAGCAACAATTCCCAAGAGAACTGGGTTGTTCATGGGCTTTAGAGCTGACTCAGCTGCATTGCTAAAAGCTGACTCTTGCTCCCTTGCAGCAAAATTAAGGGAACCACTCCTGGGAGTCAACTCTGGCAGACCTTTCAGCATTACCCCTGGAAAATGTTACCAAAATCAGAAAGCCATATAGAGAGCCACGAAAGACATTAAGCCCATCAAAATCCTGAATCTACTTATTTTCTGCAGAACTTTGTTTTTGCATGCAAGAGTTGCAATGCAAATTTTAGCGTGAATGCATATATTTATGTGTATGTAAAAATAAATGTCTCAGGCTTCCCTGCTGGCACAGTGGTTAAGAATCCGCCTGTCAATGCAGGGGACACGGGTTCGAGCCCTGGTCCGGGAAAATCCCACATGCTGCGGAGCAACTAAGCCCGAGCGCCACAACTACTGAGCCCACGTGCCTAGAGTCCATGCTGCACAACAAGAGAAGCCACCACAATGAGAAGCACGTGCACCACAACAAAGAGTGGCCCCCTTTCACCGCAGCTAGAAAAAGCCTGAGCACAGCAATGAAGACCCAACACAGCCAAAAATAAATGACTAAATAAATTTATTTAAATAAATAGATGTCTCCTTTTTTTTTTTAAATTTTTTTCTATTTTGGGGGGGTTTGGGCTGAGAACTTATTTTCCTTTTTTTTTTTTTTTTTTAATCCTAACATTATCTTCCCTTCTTTTTTTTCTTTTTTTAAATTAATTTATTTTTGGCTGTGTTCGGTCTTCGTTTCTGTGCGAGGGCTTTCTCTAGTTGCGGCAAGCGGGGGCCACTCTTCATCACGGTGCGCAGGCCTCCCACTATCGCGGCCTCTCTTGCTGCGGAGCACAGGCTCCAGACGCACAGGCTCATTAGTTGTGGCTCACGGGCCCAGTCGCTCTGCGGCATGTGGGATCCTCCCAGACCAGGGCTCAAACCTGTGTCCCCTGCATTAGCAGACAGATTCTCAACCACTGCACCACCAGGGAAGCCCAAATGTCTCCTTTTATTATTCTTTTTTTTATATATCATTTTTTTTAAATTATGTAATTATTTATTTATTTTTGGCTGTGTTGGGTCTTCATTTCTGTGCGAGGGCTTTCCCCAATTGCGGTGAGCGGGGGCCACTCTTCATCGCGGTTCACGGGCCTCTCACCATCGCGGCCTCTCTTGTTGCGGAGCACGGGCTCCAGACACGCAGGCTCAGTAGTTGTGGCTCATGGGCCCAGCCGCTCCACGGCATGTGGGACCCTCCCAGACCAGGGCTCGACCCCGTGTCCCCTGCATTGGCAGGCAGACTCTCAACCACTGCGCCACTGGGGAAGCCTATTCTTTTTTTTTTGAATTTTATTTTATTTATTTTTTTATACAGCAGGTTCTTATTAGTTATCCATTTTACACATATTACTGTATATATATCAATCCCAATCTCCCAATCCATCACACCACCACCACCCACCCTGCCAATTTCCCCCCTTGGTGTGTTCTCTACATCTGTGTCTCACTTTCTGCCCTGCAAACCGGTTCATCTGTACCATTTTTCTAGGTTCCACCTATATACATTAATATACAATATTTGTTTTTCTCTTTCTGACTTACTTCACTCTGTATGACAGTCTGTAGATCCATCCACGTCTCTACAAATGACCCAATTTCGTTCCTTTTTATTGCTGAGTAATATTCCATTGTATATATGTACCACATCTGCTTTATCCATTCATCTGTTGATGGACACTTAGGTTGCTTACATGACGTGGCTATTATAAATAGTGCTGCAATGAACACTGGGGTGCATGTATCTTTTTGAATTATGGTTTTCTCTGGGTATATGCCCAGTAATGGGATTGCTGGGTCATATGGTAATTCTATTTTTAGTTTTTTAAGGAACCTCCATATTGCTCTGCGTAGTGGCTGTATCAATTTACATTCCCACCAACAGTGCAAGAGGGTTCGCTTTTCTCCACATCCTCTTCAGCATTTGTTGTTTGTAGATTTTCTGATGATGCCCATTCTAACTGGTGTGAGGTGATACCTAATTGTAGTTTTCATTTGCATTTCTCTAATATTAGTGATGTTGAGCAGCTTTTCATGTACTTCTTGGCCATCTGTGTGTCTTCTTTGGAGAAATGTCTACTTAGGTCTTCTCCCCATTTTTGGATTGGGTTGTTTGTTTTTTTAATATTGAGCTGCATAAGCTGTTTATATATTTTGGAAATTAATCCTTTGTCCGTTGATTCATTTGCAAACATTTTCTCCCATGCTGAGGCTTGTCTTTTTGTCTTGTTTGTAGTTTCCTTTGCTTTGCAAAAGGTTTTAAGTTTCATTAGGTCCCATTTGTTTAGTTTTGTTTTTACTTCATTAGTCTAGGAGGTGGATCAAAAAAGATCATGCTGTGATTTATGTCATAGAGTGTTCTTCCTATGTTTTCCTCTAAGAGTTTTAGAGTGTCCATTCTTATATTTAGGTCTCTAATCCATTTTGAGTTTATTTTTGTGTATGGTGCTGGGAGTGTTCTAATTTCAGTCTTTTACATGTAGCTGTCCAGTTTTCCCAGCACCACTTATTGAAGAGACTGTCTTTTCTCCATTGTATATCCTTGCCTCCTTTGTCATAGATTAGTTTACCATAGGTGCGTGGGTTTGTCTCTGGGCTTTCTGTCCTGTTCCATTGATCTATATTTCTGTTTTTGTGCCAGTACCATACTGTCTTGATTACTGTAGTTTTGTAGTGTAGTCTGAAGTAAGGGAGTCTGATTCCTCCAGCTCCTTTTTTTTCCTCAAGACCGCTTTGGCTATTCAGGGTCTTTTGTGTCTCCATACAAATTTTAAGATTTTTTGTTCTAGTTCTGTAAAAAATGGCATTGGTAATTTGATAGGGATTGCATGGAATCTGTAGATTGCTTTGGGTCATATAGTCATTTTCACAATATTGATTCTTCTAATCCAAGAACATGGTATATCTCTCCATCTGTTGGTATCATCTTTAATTTCTTTCATCAGTGTCTTATAGTTTTCTGCATACAGGTCTTTTGTCTCCCTAGGTAGGTTTATTCTTAGGTATTTTATTCTTTTTGTTGTAATGGTAAATGGGAGTGTTTCCTTAATTTCTCTTTGAGATTTTTCATCATTAGTATATAGGAATGCAAGAGATTTCTGTGCATTAATTTTGTATCCTGCAACTTTACCAAATTCATTGATTAGTTCTAGTAGTTTTCTAGTGGCATCTTTAGGATCCTCTATGTATAGTATCATGTCCTCTGCAAACAGTGACAGTTTTACTTCTTCTTTTCTGATTTGTATTCCTTTTATTTCTTTTTCTTCTCTGATTGCCGTGGCTAGGACTTCCAAAACTATGTTGAATAATAGTGGCGAGAGTAGACATCCTTGTCTTGTTCCTGATCTTAGAGAAAATGGTTTCAGTTTTTCACCATTGAGAATGATGTTTGCTGTGGGTTTGTCATATATGGCCTTTATTATGTTGAGATAGGTTCCCTCTTGGCCCACTATCTGGAGAGTTTTTATCATAAATCGGTGTTGAATTTTGCCAAAAGCTTTTTCTGCATCTACTGAGATGATCATATGGTTCTTATTCTTCAATTTGTTAATATAGTATATCACATTGATTGATTTGCATTTATTGAAGAATCCTTGCACCCCTGTGATAAATCCCACTGGATCATGGTGTATAATCCTTTTAATGTGTTGTTGGATTCTGTTTGCTAGTATCATGTTGAGGATTTTTGCATCTATATTCATCAGTGATATTGTTCTGTAATTTTCTTTTTTTGTAGTATCTTTTTGTCTGGTTTTGGTATGAGGGTGATGGTGGCCTCATAGAATTGAGTTTGGGAGTGTTCCTTCCTCTGCAATTTTTTGGAAGAGTTTGAGAAGGATGGGTGTTACCTCTTCTCTGGATGTTTGATAGAATTCACCTGTGAAGCCATGTGGTCCTGGACTTTTGTTTGTTGGAAGATTTTTAATCGCAGTTTCCATTTCATTACTTATGATTGGTCTGTTGATATTTTCTATTTCTTCCTGGTTCAGTAGTGGAAGGTTATACCTTTCTAAGAATTTGTCCGTTTCTTCCAGGTTGTCCATTTTATTGGCATAGAGTTGCTTGTAGTAGTCTCTTAGGATGCTTTGTATTTCTGCGGTGTCTGTCGTAACTTCTCCTTTTTCATTTCTAATTTTATTGAGTCCTCTCCCTCTTTTTCTTGATGAGTCTGGCTAAAGGTTTATCAGTTTTGTTTACCTTCTCAGAAAACCAGCTTTTAGTTTTATTGATCTTTGCTATTGTTTTCTTTGTTTCTATTTCATTTATTTCTGCTCTGATCCTTATGATTTCTTTCCTTCTACTAACTTTGAGTTTGGTTTGTTCTTCTTTCTCTAGTTCCTTTAGGTGTAAGGTTAGATTGTTTATTTGAGATTTGTCTTGTTTCTTGAGGTAGGCTTGTATTGCTATAAACTTCCATCTTAGAACTGCTTTTGCTGCATCCCATAGGTTTTGGATTGTCGTGTTTTTGTTGTCATTTGTCTCTAAGTATTTTCTGATTTCCTCTTTGATTTCTTCAGTGATCTCTTGGTTATTTAGTAACGTATTGTTTAACATCCATATGTTTTTGTCTTTTATGTTTTTTTCCCTGTAATTAATTTCTAATCTCATAGTGTTGTGGTCAGAAAAGATGCTTGATATGATTCTAATTTTCTTAAATTTCCTGAGGCTTGATTTGTGACCCAAGATGTAATTTATCCTGGAGAATGTTCCGTGCGCACTTGAGAAGAAAGTGTAATCTGCTGTTTTTGGATGGAATGTCCTATAAATATCAATTAAACCTATCTGGTCTATTGTATCATTTAAAGCTTGTGTTTCCTTATTAATTTTCTATTTGGATGGTCTGTCCATTGGTGTAAGTGAAGTGTTAAAGTCCCCCACTATTATTGTGTTAGTGTCGATTTCCTCTTTTATAGCTGTTAGCAGTTGCCTTATGTATTGAGGTACTCCTATCTTGGGTGCATATATATTTATAATTGTTATATCTTCTCAGAATGATCCCTTGATCATTATGTAGTGTCCTTCCTTGTCTCTTGTAACATTCTTTATTTTAAAGTCTATTTTATCTGATATGAGTATTGCTACTCCAGCTTTCTTTTGATTTCCATTTGCATGGAATATCTTTTTCCATCCCCTCACTTTCAGTCTGTATGTGTCTCTAGGTCTGAAGTGGGTCTCTTGTAGACCGCATATATATGGGTCTTGTTTTGTATCCATTCAGTGAGCCTGTGTCTTTTGGTTGGAGGATTTAATCCATTCACGTTAAGGTAATTATCGATGTGTATGTTCCTATTACCATTTTCTTAATTGTTTTGGGTTTGTTTTTGTAGGTCCTTTTCTTCTCTTGTGTTTCCCACTTAAAGAAGTTCCTTTAGCATTTGTTCTGGAGCTGGTTTGGAGGTGCTGAATTCTCTTAGCTTTTGCTTACCTGTAAAGCTTTTGATTTCTCTGTCCAATCTGAATGAGATCCTTGCCGAGTAGATTAGTCTTGGTTGTAGGTTCTTCCCTTTCATCACTTTAAATATATCATGTCACTCCCTTCTGGCTTGTAGAGTTTCTGCTAAGAAATCAGCTGTTAAGCTTACGGGAGTTCCCTTGTATGTTATTTGTCATTTTTCCCTTGTTTCTTTCAATAATTTTTCTTTGTCTTTATTTTTTGTCAGTTTGATTACTATGTGTCTCAGCATGTTTCTCCTTGGTTTATCCTGCCTGGGACTCTCTGCGGTTTCTGGACTTGGGTGGCTATTTCCTTTCCCGTGTTAGGGAAGTTTTCAACTATAGTCTCCTCCAATATTTTCTCAGGTCTTTTCTCTCTCTCTTCTCCTTCTGGGACCCCTATAATGCAAATGTTGTTGCATTTAATGTTGTCCCAGAGGTCTCTTAGACTGCCTTCATTTCTTTTCCTTCTTTTTTCTTTACTCTCTTCCGGGGCAGTGAATTCCACCATTCTGTCTTCCAGGTCACTTATCTGTTCTTCTGCCTCAGTTATTCTGCTATTGATTCCTTCCAGTGTAGTTTTCATTTCAGTTATTGTATTGTTCATCTCTGTTTGTTCTTTAATTCTCCTGGTGTTTGTTCTTTAATTCTTCTAGGTCTTTGTTAAACATTTCTTGCATCTTCTCGGTCTTTGCCTCCATTCTTTTTCCGAGGTCCTGGATCAACTTCACTATCATTATTCTGAATTCTTTTTCTGGAAGGTTTCCCCTCTCCACTTCATTTAGTTGTTTTTCTGGGGTTTTATCTTGTTCCTTCATCTGGTACATAGCCCTCTGTCTTTTCATCTTGTGTATCTTTCTGTGAATGTGTTTTTTGTTCCACAGGCTGCAGGATTATAGTTCTTATTGCTTCTGCTGTCTGCCTTCTCTCCTTTTATTATTCTTGTACAGTCTGCCATTGTAATATTCATAATAGTTGTGAAAATGGTGTGCAGTTTACCAGAAAGAAACAACAATGCATAAAGAGCTTCTCAAGGTAAATCTTATTGATGTTCTGGCAGAGTATATATAAGACATTATGTAGGGATTTTAACATCTTTCCTTACCCACTTTAGAAAGTCTGACAATTGTTTAGTTGTGGAATTGAATACCTTTGTCAGGGCCTGGAATATGCACTCAGCTGATACATGGACGTAAACATGCGATCCCTGTTCCGAAGCCCAGAGTGGAAATGTACTTACATGAGTTGCCTTTTACAACATTTAATGATAAATCCTGAGGCGGGGGGACAGACAATGTGCACTGGCAACAGTGTCAGCTTAGTGGAATAGAAAATACCTGAGCTCACTTTTAATAAAGGAATGGTAATTTGCTAAGAAAATAAGGAAAAAGAGTTCCCTAACAGGAAGAATTGTAAGAGCAATGATAAAAAGACCAGGGTATGTGTGGCATATTTGAGAGGTAAAAACTATTTAGTGTTCCTGAAGTATAAACAGAACATTTGTAGAGTCAAGATAGAAAGCAGGATAAGAAAAGCATTCCTAAACTTAAGTGGTCCTGAATCTATGCCAAGCAATTTAAATTTAATTTTTTAATGGGGAGTCATTAAGGAATTTTGAAAAGGATGGAACTGGAAGTAGAAACCAATCCTAGGCTGACAAAAGTCCAGGGAAGAGGAGCACAAGGCAGATAAAACAAGGTAACAGAGGAAGGTTAAAGAAATAAAGCTTTCATTTATTATTTAAGCAACTGCATGAGAAGATTTACAAGGTTGGACGAGTCTGCATGATTTTCAAGTTTCTAGCTTGTGATACTAGGTGAATTGTATGCTATTTTGTTACATAGAATATAATAGATTCAAAGAAGGTCAGTGTATTTAGTTTTCAGGTAACTGATGGACCTGACGAAATTTCCAGAAGAGGCTTAGACAAAAAATAATGTTGGCTCTTAGGAGAGGAAAGAGATATTGACTGCAAATAAAGTTGTTGTATATGTAGCAATTAATGCCACAGGGTTAAATTCACTAATAATTTGACTCATCAATAAGTATTCATATATATCACAAGGTTATTAACTTCATATATTACAAAATGTATCACGAATGTGAAAATAAAACATAAATCAACACCAAAATCAATTTTACAATACAACCTCTATTCATTTATCATGCATCTAACCCATGATGTCTCATATACTGTCCATTTCTCAACACATACGAAGTCAGAAATATTTAACAAATCATTTAAGCACTTTGCAGACTTACAGTAATTCATATAGAAAATAAATATCTCATTACAATCAACAAAATCTGACTGTTTCTGTAAACCACAAAGAGATGTTTTTGACCTGCACATCAGTTGTTAGGGAGCTATTATAATGTTCCTAACAAATAACATTATGGTCTTGCAGTAATGCAGTGACATGGATATAGAAAAAAGAGCTCAGACTAAAAGCACTTCTGTGTTTAAGAAAGAAGTTAGAAGTTAATTGACTACAATAGTAGCCAACAATTAATTTTTATTTAACACCTGCTAGTCACCATTCTAAGCACTTTACATGTGTTGACTCATTTAATCCTCACTACAATCCTATGAGATAAATACTATTATTGCTTCCATTTTATGGATAAAAAACTGAAGTAAAAGAAGGAATCAAATTTAGGCCAGAATTTATACTATAGTAAACACCTTTTAAAGACTGGCAGTCTGGGTTCAAATACATGCTGTAATCTTATACACTAGATTTGTGGTCGTTCCTAGCCTTTTGATATACTCTACTACATTCCATGAAGTAGTATCATACATATTTATAATAATAACTTTATCACAAATGAAAAAGCTTAATCCGTTCATGAATCCCAATTGGTAAACCTACACAGAGGTGGTCAAGAAGTATGTATTTTTTATTCTGTCATGTGAATGTAAGCTCAATAAAGCTAGGTAGAGATTTTTGCTTATAACCCTGTCGTATCCACAGCACCTAGAACTAAAGCACTTAGTGAGCACTTAAAAAATATCTTTAAATTAAAAAATGAATAAACAAATTAATTAAGCCATAATGGTCTAAAATATGGGAGAATAGTCTATTTTAATTGAAGAATATATATTGGCAAACACAAGGCTTTTCCTTTAAGAGATTACTGCATAGAAAATTTGTTTAATATTAACAAATGGTTAGAGAAAAAATAATACAATTTTTTTGCAATATGCCCAAATACTAATGAAAGGCACTGACATAATTTTAATATAGGGGTTTGATTTCCAACCCCTCTTTAAAAATAACACTTTGTGATTGGTATGACTATACATATTTTTGAAGAAAATATGTGCAGTAAAAGAAGATATAAATACAAAATTGAAAAGAACTTATAATGCATCATCCAGGGATAACCACTGTTAAACATTCAGGGTCTGAATATCTAATATCCACTCTATGAATGTGATTAAATTTCAATTAAAAAATTAGACTTAAACTATGTATATAGTTTTATTATCTTCTTTCTTCTCTTAAGAGTGGACCGTCAGAATTTCCACATGCCATTAAATATTATTTGAAAACTTAGTTTTAGGGATACATAGCATTCCATTTTCTGAATATATCACAATAAATCTGATTTTTGTGATTCCTAGTACAGTAAGTCTCCTACATATGAACCTTCAAGTTGCAAACTTTCAAAGATGCAAACGTGTGTTCGCATGTCCAATCACGTAAGTTAGTTCATGTGTCTGGTGTACGTTGTCACGTGCGTGCTTCCTCTACAAGTGGTTGTACTTTTGTGTACTTTACTGTACAGTACTGTATAGAGTATAGTAGTACAGTATCTTTATTTCAAGCCCAGGATGTCCAGAAGCAAGAGTAAAAGCAGTGGTGATGTAGCTGGTACTGCTAAGAAGCGCCAGGAATTGGAGGCCCAGAGGAAGGACGAAGAAAGACAAGAGGAAGAATTAACTGAAGAACTGAAGAGACTTATGACACAGGAAAGGGAAAGGGGATTTTCTTTATTTGAGGAGACACTGTTAGTTTTTGAGGCACAGGACCCAAACGTAGAAAGGTACACGAAGGTTGCAGCAGCCGTTCAGAACGCAATCCAGTGTTATTGTGTCATCTATGACTAGAGAAAAAGAGCTACTACCCAGACATCACTGGATCATTTTTTCAAGAGGGTAGATAGAATTGAATCCAGCAAGCAACCAGAACCTGTGCCATCAACGTCAGGCGTGAGTGAAATTGCAGCTTGCCCTCTGTCTCCTATTGCTGACAATCCTTCAGCTCTACCATCTCCCACCTCCTCTCCCTCTTCCAGTCACTAACTCTTCTTGCCTGTTCACTCGATGCCAGCCCCTGTATGCCAGCTGTTGTACTGTACTACTGTGCTTTTCAAGGTACTGTACTGTAAGATTAAAAATGTTTTCTTTATTTTTTGTGTTTGTTTTTTATGTATTATTTGTGTGAAACATATTGTAAACCTCTTACAGTATAGTACTATATAGCTGACTGTGTTAGTTGGGTACCTAGGCTAATTTTGTTGGACTTATGAACAAACGACTTACGAACGCACTCTCGGAACGGAACTCATTCCTATGTAGGGGACTTACTGTATTTCATTTTACTGATTTCTGTAAATAACACTGTGTAGACATTCTTACATGTAAATACTTGAGCACATCTCTAATTATATTTAAGAATAAATTAGGAAAGCTTAAATTTAAGAGGTCAGAGTTGATTTAATGATTGTTAGAGCTTTAAGAATGCTAAGTTATAATAGAAAATGATACATTTGTGTATAATGTTTATCTATTAAGTAAAAAATGGCTTGCATTATTTTATATAAATATCATCAGGTATAATCTTTAAGCCTTCTTTATTTCTTTCATTATTTAGTATTTATAGAGAAGTCTACTGTGGATCAAGCAAATTGCTGGTCATAAGATATAAAATTAAATGGCAATTATGTGATAGGTTTTCATGTATTTATTGTCTTCATCTATGCATGCTTAAAATTGAGAAACTATTGATTTATGGAAGTGTTTGAAATAAAATTGGATCATTATTAAAAAGAATAAATTTCTAGATTTGGAATCTATCATTATTTTTCAGTTGAAATGACTATCAACTCACTAATCATTAAATGTAGATTTCAGTGTCATATAGAATTGCCTGTTTCCCTCAAATGTTCTCTAATTTAATATGTTTTCCTTTAATCTGTAAAACAATTACAGGCTTTATTGGCACAACTTAGAGTAATAAGCATTAACACAATAAAAGTTAAGTAAGTAGAAGTTAATGATTATGATCAAATATTATTCTGCTAAGAGTAATAAACCTCTGCCTAGAGGTTTAAATTCTCTTTCATAACTGTTTGTTTATATTTATTTTAATTTTATAGTGTTACATTAATTTAGACATGATTTTTGATCCAAAATCAAATTTTGCAACTAGACAAGCTTGCAAAATCAAGAGATCTTAAATCACAAATCTGTGAAAAGCCTGATAGCTTCCCGAATAGATGGCAGAGATGACAATTTTAAAGAGAACCTACAAGAATAAACCCACTTATAAATTCTCATGTAAAATTCAACTGAATATTAACATCTTCACATTCCTTAAATTTAAAAGCAACACTTTTATTCATAGTTTTACCCTAGAAATCATGATAAAATCAGACAAGATTTCATCTCAGGAAATATTGTATTCACTGTAGGCACACATGCTTTTATATTAGGAGCAGAGAGCAGAGATTTTTTTTGCATGGTAGGAAAATTAAATTCTGTCTGTAACACTCAACTGATATCTAACGTATTATTTTCTATTCCATTTGCCTGGTTTCTTATCTCTTCAGGTGTGTGGAGCATTTTGAGAACTATTTATATAAATAATTTAATATTGACCCCTAAGTCATCTACCATTGACCACTTTTGTCAGGTATGTATATGACTCAGTGTAAATGATTAACCCTCACATATGTCGGCATAAAATGGCCTTTTAAAACTTTTTGTATTGAAACTATGAGAACTGAGGACGTTTGTAGCAAGGACAGAAAAGGGGAAAAATGAGTACTTTAAGAAAAAATACATAATAAACCTGAATCAAAAGATTAGTCAAATTAAATAATTATTTCAAAGAAAATAGAAACAATAAAAACATCACTACTTTGTATTCCTGGTAAACTATCCATTCAATGTTACTATTATTTCTGAATTCTACAGAAGTTTCCAAAGTGTGCTCTACAGGCTATTAAAGCAGATACGTAGCTGTTAATATTTTAAAACAAAAACCAAGGAGAGACAATCAAAGTTCTGTAGCCAAATAATTTGAGGAAAGTTGGTTAAACGGAACTGTATACTTTTAATTGTTGTTTTGGTTCTATAGTTTCTTTTCTTATAGTTAATATGTTTATGGGTACTGTAAATTCTTAGGATATTTGTATCATTTATTTACTGATATATAACAAACCACCCCAAAGCTTTGAATCTATGAATTTTTGGGCAGCTCTGCTGACCTGGACCAGGCTCCACTGACCTCTGTGTTCTCTCATACTTCTCTCATCAGCAAGCAGGTCAGGTAGGGATGGTCTACTGTCCTCAGCTGGGGCAACTTTACTCTGCTTCACATGGTCTTTCATCTTCCAATAGGCTAGCCTGAGCTTGCTCTCCTAGCAGAGGCAGAGTGCAAAAGAGAGAATGGAAGCATGCCAAATCTCCTGAACCTACACTTAAAAATGGCAAACATCACTTTCCCTGTATTCTATGGGCCGAAGCAAGTCACAGGTGCAGCACAAATTTAAGGGGTAGAGAAATAGATTCCACCTTTTGATAAAAACACCTCTTGGTAGGAGTTATACTGCAAAAGATATGTACAAAGAAATGGAATATGGGGAATAATACTGTAACCAATGTACTGTACACTTTGGGGAACCCCTTTTTTTTCACATAATGTCTTTCAAGATTGAATTTGTAGCTCATATCTCATAAATGCTAACATATAAGGATTTTATAATCCACCGTATTCAATAAATATTAATTGAGCACTGAGTCCAGTTAGCAACTAAATTTTTGGTACACGAGATGTGTTGAGAGCATGTTCTCTATCTTCAAGATAATTCAGGGACTTCCCTGGTGGTCTGGTAGCTAAGACTCTGCACTCCCAGGACAGGGGGCCTGGGTTTGATCCCTGCTCAGGGAACTAGATCCCACATGATGCAACTAAAGATCCCGCGTGCCACAACTAAGACCCAGCACAGCCAAATATATATATATATATATATATATATATATATATATATATATATATAAAAGATAATTCAGTGCAGCTTTCAATGGTTGCCCATGTAGGTGAAGCAAACTTTTGCATTGGTGTTTTCCAGTAAACTACACTTAGTGTTATTTACATACCTGTATTCCTCTTCAGTGCTGAAGCTTGGCCATGTAATTTGCATATCAATGGGACATTAGTAAGTGTGATGAAAGCAGAGGCTTGATAAGTGCTAGCAAAGAGGTTTGTCCTCTTGAAATATTACCTCTTGAGCCTCAGAGACCACTATCTATGAGAAAACTCAACCTAGTCACATGGAAAAGCTAATGCAGAAGAACCAAGAAATTGAATGGATATCCAGATCCCAGACCCCAGATATATGGTCCCAGTCAATGTACTTTAATCAGCTCCAGCCATTCAAGCCACAACATTTTAGGCTACAGTCATTATGGAACTGATACCAGCTGTCTCTGCTTTCCTTGCCTGAAATTCTGACCCTAAATTCTAAATTCTTAGCAGAATTATGAACAAATGAAGTGTTTCTTATTTTAATATACTAAGTTTGGGGTGGTATGCTATGTACCAATAGATAACTGTGAGAGAAATTGATACCAGAAGAGTAGTGCTGCTGTAACAAAAACCTAAATGCAATATTGGCCTTGGGACTTGAAAGCAGGCAAAGGTTTACATGTACATGGCATTTCTTATGGAAAATAAAGATAGACTCAGATGGAAGGAAAAAACCCAGAGACAACAACTCTGTGGAAAAGAACTAGCCTATAATCAAGGACCACGTCCTGTCTCCCAAAAAAGGATACCTTACTATATGGAGCTGTTTGGATTTTAGAATTGTTATGGACCAGTGACTGCTGTGTGCTATACTTTATTAATAGGAATGTGTGCTTCAGTTTTCCTATTATTATCTCATCATTAAATAGTGGATATGTAAAGGCAGAAAACTTCCCTTTTTAGCTCACAGATTTCTGGATTAAGAGGAGTCATACCTGAGCAGTTGCATCCAAAGAACTATGTCTAAAGATCCTCATTTGTACCTGAACCTGATTCAAATGACAAGAGCCTAACTAAGCCTGATACCATAAGGAAATACGATGTTGAGGATCTTGGGAAGAGGGAAGTGTACTTTGCATATGGAAGGGCTGTGAATTATTAGACATCAAAGGATGGACTGAGGTAAACAGTTGCATCAGTTGCTGCCGCAAACCCATACCTTTCAATATTCACACCCTTATATAGTCTCCTCTTATTCCAGCTGACTCTGGAATCAGCTGTGTATCTTGCTTTGGCCAATGGGACATAAGAAATACACTTGATAGGCACCAACACATTGGTTCAGTCCTCATGTAATGCACCCTCTTTGGACTCTGAGACCACCTTTTTATGAGAAAGTACAAGCTAGCTACATGGAGAGATCGCATGCAGGAGAACTGAAGAACCCAGTTAGTCACTAAGACTGAATCTCCAGACATCCAGCCTCAACTGAGCTATGGTAGTCAGCTCCCACCTGTTCAAGGCAGCCCAAGTGAGATCCCAACATCATGGAGCAAGATGAGTTACTTCCACTGTTCCCTGCTCAATTTCTGAATCATGGTAGACTCATGGTCCAAGATGTTACTGTAAGTCACTAAGTTTTGGAATTGTTATGGAGAAATAGATAACTGAAACAACAGAGTATGCTGCAGGTTGGTAGAAGAGTGAACATCATTGAGGAATCAGATGAATCAACAAGTATCAGCAGGTATAACAGAAATATTATATAATGAAGAGTGCGGCTGCCTCACAGAGACGATAGATAGATGATAGATAGATAGATAATAGATAGATAGCCAGCCATTGGTCTCTTCCTTTTATTGAGATAATTGGATAATTGAAACATAGCTCTATGACTTAGAGATTAAACTGTTCAAGCGCACATAACCCACCAGGTCCTTTCACATTATACTGTAAAATTTAATCACATTCTTACTTGATTAGCATAGGCTTTATAAAATCTAGACAGTCATATTATAAGCAAGTTACATATGCCTACTTTCATTTTAATTAGGTTTATGATCCTAAAGCAATTTAATGAAAACTGGCAAATAAAGGGAAATGGTCTTATTCCAAAGAAGTAGATGTAAAGAGAGACTACACAAGAAAGAAAATTTTCCTAAAGAATTCTTTATTAAGAATATCTGTTATAAGGCACAGTGTTTTATATTTGGATATTCTAAGTTGCATCTAACCCTATCTCGATCTGAGAACATTTTAATATGAAATATTATATATCTAATAATTTGAGAATTACTAAAAATGCCAATGAGTTTTAAAGTTTTCTATGATTTTATATTTTCTATTTCTTAAAAAAAATTTAACATGAAATTTTAATATTTTTCTCTGTATAACTTACTATGAAGCTATATATACTTGTTAAATGATACACCTGTCATAGAAGGGAGGAAACGCATTAACATGTTTTCACTGAATACAAATTAGAAATCCCCATGCATAAAAATATTAAACAATTAATTCATAAGTTATATCATATTTCTGTGATCTATGCTGATTGAAGGGAGGTTTTATGAATATGTTTGTTTGAAACAGTCCTATGGCCAATTGGTTAAGAACAACAACTTCAGAGCTCAATTTGCCAAGGTTCATATCCTCACTCTGTCACTTCTTAACTGTATGATCTGTGTCTCTGATTCCACAATGTTAAAATGGAGACAATATTAGTAGCTTTTTCAGAGCGTTGGTATGAGAATTAAATAAGGTAATATACATAAGGCAATCAAAGCAGTACCAGAAACAATATCACACACAGTACCTAAGTGTAAGCTATTGTTATTCTTAGCAGTTTAGTTGCTAAATTTCTCTTCAATTTTAGGTAAATTGTCCATCCCAGTCATTTGTACTTCTTTGGGAATTGTTAATAATTTCTTTAAAAGGAAAAAGAAATTAACACTTACTGACTGCCAAGAAATCTTTTAACAGCTTTACTATTAGAAGTAATGTATTGATTGATTTGATCATTACAACCACCCCTATGAAGCAGAAACTATCATCATCCTCACTTTAGAAATGCAAAAACAGAGCTTCAAACAGTTTAAAGAGGCTGCCTATGATATGCCCCTAGTAAATGATGAAGTCAGCGCTCAAAGTATTAGAGCTCCAGAACCTGCAATCTTAATTATTATATTAAATGACCTCTGAACCACTCTGGATTATATAATTTCCAATTTTTTCTGTCAAAATAGGACCCTGTGAAAATTATTGCCTCTAACAGTCTTCTTTCAACATCTTTATCTTTGCAGAAAACACAGAGAAGAAAGTAATAGTGCATGAAAGAATCAACAGAAAATTCAGATTGGTGAGAGAGGAGAAAAGAACAAAGGGGTCCATAAACCACTGCAGTGAGCACCTGTGCTGTTCTAGGAACTGTGGATCCCAGAATAAAAAAAACTGACACTGAGAAGTTCTTTGCCTGTGAGGAGTTTGCGTTGATTCCGGAGAAGTCTCGTAATGAAATGATGGCAAAATTAAAGAATCAATACAAGTTAAATGAGTAATAAGAACTAGATAAAAGGTAAGGGAGAATCAGGATATGCCACACCAAAATATGCCACTTTGGCATACTGATTAATTTGAGCTGAAAACAACTGAGAAACAGCAGATGCAGGAAAAGCTTTCTATCTTTCCTCTTATCTGCCTAAAAACAGGACATGATTTCCCGTGAAAAAGGTGCCCTCCCTGTACCAAGAGAAGAGAGCACTCTTTATCACCGAGACAAAGAGTCGATGCCAAGATGATTCTGCATAAGCAAGCGTTTCTAAAATAACCCTTATCTTCCATTAGTTTCCTCCATATATTTCTTAGTCACTTTCCCACAATTTATTGGCCCTAGAAGCCCAAACACCCTTTCTTTTGCCTAGTCACTTCCCTACAAGTTAATACCCTCTGTTTAAATTGGTGCTTCAGCTGTTAATTTGCCTTTTGTCAGTTTAATTCGCAGGTCCCAGTGACTTAACCTAAAAAGGCAGAGGAAAAGTCTTTCCTCCCTTACAAGGGTAATGACATAGAGAGGTCAGGGCATGCTATTTTGGAGACTGTACCAAGCAAAGCCTCTCTGAGTAAACATCATTTATATTAAGACTTGAGAAACTAAAAACGTGTGTTGCAGGTAGAGGGAACAGCAATAGCTGTGGCCTGAAGTGAAAGGAATGATGGTCTGTTCAAAGCACAATAATAAGGAGACCAATGTGGATAGAGTATAGTGAGCAAGCGGGAGATATGAAGAAGATAAGTTTCTAGAAGACAGAGACCCAGGGAGGGATTTGTGTACCAGGCTAAGGAGTTTAGAGTTTATTCTAATTAAAATAGAAAGCCACTGAACAACTTTAAGCAGGAGACTGACTCCATTTGATAAAAGAATATTTCGTGTCATTCATTCATGGAGGTCACCATGCATACCCCTCTGTGACAGAAATGCAAGCCAGTATATGGAATCGTGTTTGTTATCTATTTTGTTAAGTGTAGAAAGGAAGCCTCTTATTGAAACAGATCCGTGTGTCCAACATAATATAGAACACATCTTCTGCATTGCGTTAGGTCTTTAACTGCCATTCAAACTTGTTAATAAACCTTAAATTTATTCTTTTCCTGAACTATTTTTTTCTTTTTGTTTAAGACTGTACCCAAATGTGATTTAGTCTTCATGATTTTAAAATGTAACAAGTGTAGTAAATGTGAAAATTATACTTGAGACATTTTTATTAGCAAACAGTAAATATTTATACCATTACAGAGTAGGGTTTTTTTTTTAAGATCTGACTTTTAAGGTTGAATTAATAACAGATTGAAGCAGTTAGAATAAAGATAAAAATCATAAACGCCTAAGGATTTTATTAAATCTCTATAGCCCTCTAGGTATACTTTAGTTTTTTTCTTGCTAATCAGCATGCAATTGCGACACAAAATGAAGGATTTTTCTCTGAGCCACTGTGGTCCCTCTGAAGCTGCTACAAAAATTGAATAGTTCAGAAATAAACCAAAGTAGCTTTCAGTTCATTTTCTTGTAAAGGTCTTGCCTGAGGGGTTAGTTAGAGGTGTGCCATAATGTTTGATTTTAATGCTAAAGAGAAGTTATTTGATTTGCCCAAGGTCATCAATTGCCACTACAAGAACTGAGAAAAAATTCCAGCTCTTTACATCATTCACTGTATCAATGATTTATATCATTTTGTTGTGAAACTGGAAAACATAACAAAACCTCCTGTTGGGTAAGTGCATTTTTTATTTTTTTAACTGAGATATAATTGACATACAACATTATATTAGTTTCAGGTGTACAACATAATAACTCAATATTTGTATATACATTGCAAAATGATCACCACAACTTCTCTAGGTAATATCCATCACCATACATAGTTACAGCATTGAATTTTCACTTTTTACGTGACTTTCTCCATTTTGGCATACTATCCAGTGTAGTGTACTGGAAAGAGCACAAAATGTTGGGACAGGTAATCAGAAGACTTTAATTATAGTCTCAGGTACACTTACTAGTTCTTCCACTTACTATTGCAATAGAACATATCATCCCGATGCTTAGTGACGTAAAACAACAACAGTCATTGTGCTGTTATCACTCCCAGTTGCAGGGGGTTGATTGAACTCTCATCTGGAATTTCTTACACAGTTGCTGTCAGATTGTAGTTGAGAATGGAGTCATCTCCAATGCTTCCTCCCTCATGTGCCTGTTGATTGATGCTAGCTGTTGGCCATATGGCCTACAGGAGGCCTTTTCGCAAGGCTTGAGCTGCCTCACAGCCTGGTAGCTTTTATAACCTAACTTCAGAAGTCACATAGCTTCAATTCGAGTCTAGCCAAGGGCCTTCCCTGCTTTGGGGGAATGAACATGGACACTTGCATCTCTCAGTGGGAAGAATGTCGATGTCACTGTGTAAGAAGAGCATCTGGAACTGGACAGCTTGTTACAGCCATCATGGAAAATACACTCTGCATACTAGCTATGCTATCTTAATCAAGTTTCTGAATCCCTCTGTGCTTCCATTCTTCCATCTATAAAATAGAAATAGTAACTGCTTGACTTATTCCAAACTGGGGTTATGAAAGTCAGATATTAGGATGTATAAGAAAAGATGTAATAAACTTTCAAACGCAATAGCTGAAAGCTGTTATTAGGATATACATATTCTCTAACTTATGTGACAAGGAGGAGCGGATTGAAATCTTAGATTCCAGCTACTCGTCTAGAGTTATTTCTAGCTTGGCAATGAATTGCCCATATGAGATATGCAATCGAATTAACTAAATATTAAAACAAAAAAGTCAAGCCGTATAAAGCTGATTCCAAAAATTCTGTACATGTACAAACTTAAAAATGAATTATCATAAGAATTAAAATGCTTTATTTATGATAAAATAATGATTCAATATGCTGTGCAATTGTCAAAATCTTGGGAACTTTAAATTTAATTTTTCTAATGAAACAGTGCTTTTGCATATAACTTTTCTATGCTTCAGTTGTCTTCATCAGTAAAATTAAAATAGTAGCACTTTTTAATATATGTTATATTAAATAATCAATTAGATAAAGTTTAGAATAATACCAACAACAGTGGTAAATATAATCTGGTATAAAAATTATTGTTGGAATTTGATTCTGAGTTAGGCTTGATCAGACCACATAGAAAGCATGAAATAATGACCAAATTTATCCCCCCCCCCCCCGCCAGATATCCTACTCATATCAAGGGCATATATTTAAGCATATCAAGGGTCTTATATTTGGATTTTTCTTTGCCTATGAAATCTGGTGGTAACATTTTTCAGTTCCGGCTTTCACTAAAGCTGTTTTCTGATGATTCAAATGCAGAAAAACATGACAAATACTATTTAACTAAGAAACTCAGAGAGTAGGATCATGGATCAGTATGGGTGTACCTGCCTAAGAAAATAAACTGAAGACTATATAGTTTAGTAATTCATTGTCATTATTTTAGTGAACAATGATAGAAGGAAAAGAATTAATTTTTTAATTAAAATCCAAACAATTATAATTTTAAAAATAATTTTGACTGAGCTATAAAGTGATTTATATTTTCTCTAAATAAGTAAGCACAAATCATTCTAAAATAGGGAGATTGACTGCATATTCCATCACTTTTTTCAACTAAAATTTATACAATACCAGCAAAACTAACTTTGAAGATTTTAAGGAATGTAAGTGGTACAGTGGAGTGTGATTAAATGCAGCAATTTTCACAGTCATCTAAAAATATCACCCCTCACCAACAGTGATTCATTTAAGAAATATTTACTGGGCACCATAGTTCCTATGTGCATGGCATTTTTCTTAGATCTAAGAAGACAGAAATGGAAGAGACACAAGCACTGTCCTTAAGGGCCTTCAAACAAAGCAACATGATGATTTTCTATAAAGGAATCATGTGATTTAATTGTATAATTGTATTTTCAACAATTATCTTCCTATGGCAGAGACTAGTTTACTGTTTATCAAACTAGTTGCATATTCTTTTTGGATACACAATTATCCACATTTTTCCCAGCCTCATTTGCAGTTGAATGTGGCCTTGTGTCTGAGATTTAGCCAGTGGAAAAATAGTGACAGTGAAAAGTACCACTTTCAGGACTAGACCATGAACTTCCTAGGGTATCATTCACTGTCATTCCCCACACAACCTGTTTGATATCGAAAAACAATGAAAACTTCAAAGGTATGTGAAGATGATGCAAAACTCAAGAAGTGACCAAAATCACTTTACTGTTTCCCTCAGCTTGACTAAACTTTAAACAGGTTTCTTATTGACTGTAGACCCCTGACCTCCCTTTTCTTAGAACATTTACTATAGAATATTTGCAATCCAATACTTCTCCACTAGCTGACCCTAGCACTTAAAAAAATCTCCCATCCTATGTTGAGTTCAACCTCTCCCTCCGATTGCAATAGTCTTGACACCTATTGCCATAGTCTTGAATAGTCTTCTTTGCCAGTTTAACTTTTCTGATGCATTTTCTTTTGATATAGGAAAACTGGGTCTCTATATCACCTCATGGATTTGAACACAAGCTATACAGTAATACCTGTTTTGGACTTATCATAAATGAAAAAATCAATTATCTTGATTGAGCTATAAAATTTGGGATTTGTTGCTTAGAAAAATTAGCTTTCCCTTAGTTAACATAATCCCCACAATAATGCAAGCCTCTGAGGACAAATATCCTTTTTTTCTTATTCACCATTGTTTCCTATAACTGTGAGAACATAGAAGAAGGGACAAGATCTAATTGGGATGATTCAGGAAAGTCTTCATATAAGATAACATTGATTTGAAACATTAGTGAGAAGGAATTTTCTGAGAGTTGATGCTCTCCAAAGAGTGATCAACATATATGAAACCCTGGCAGTAGAAGTAAGCATAGTATATAGAAACTAGTCCTTAGCTATAATTAGGTTACATAAAGGCAAGTAGTTTGCATTAGTATTAGGTGAATAAATAGGGGGTGGATTTTAATATCAGAATCTCTGTCACTGAGTGATGAATTTTAAAGTTCACCAGGGCAATGGGTTTTCTTTGGACCAAGGATGAGAGAAAAAGGCAAAGATTCAGAGGACATGAAAATCAGAGGACTGAACAAATCCAGGAGGCTATTTGGGAACTTAATTTAAAAATCTGAAGAAATAATTAGGCCAGAAGCAAATACCAAAGCCAAGCTTATAGAGCCAAGAATATATGAATCGCAGATATTAGCCAGAAGAATGTAGTTGGTTACTGCAACGGTACAGGAGAAGTCTAAAGACCTAAATTTGTGGCATTATGGTAGAGGAAAGAAACCAGACAGAAGATATGAAATCTGTAGAATTCTGTGATCAACAGACTTTGAGAAATTATATAGAGGAAAATCCACTGGGCTTTGGTTTATGGCTTCTGGCCTAGAAAAGTAAAAGATAATGTAGTCATTCACTGAAAGTGATTTAAAAGGGAGCAACTATTTTTGAAGTAAAAAAAAAAAGAATTACAAGATCATTTAGGATAAAGTAAATTTTGACACCCTAATGGGCTATCCAGGTGGAATCCAATCTTCTTAAGTTGTCATCACCTAGATACCCCATAAGAGTTTCAAAAAGAAGATGAAGGATGCCAAGAGTTGAGTTTGGAAGTTTTTTTATTACGAAATAGGGGTGGTAAAGCACACAGTAGATTATAAAGGGGGTCATCAGTTGCAAATGAGTCAGTGACAGAGTGACAGAGTAAAAGTAAAACACTGAACTTCAGTAATGAGAAAAAAAACTGATGGCTGGAGGTGCTTGTCATGGTCTGTGGATATTTGTTTTATATAAAAATAAGTCATGTACTACACAGACTAGGGTGCATGACACCTACTGGCATGGCTAGTGCAGTGAGGAAATTAGTCCTCAGATGCTCTCCTTTTCACTGCCTAAAACCATCCTCAACAAAGTTACATGTTGGATTAGCCCAAGCTGAAAATAAATGTGATATTGAAAGTAGGATTTATTAGATTATCTGTTTGATTCCTGCAATCAACAGCAGGTAATAAGCAGATTTTGAGTGAATGAGGCAAAAAATAGTATTTTTGATTAACTGAGAATTTAAGGGCAGTTGGCATTGGAGCACCAGCTATCTGGAGCACCAGCTATCTGAACCAGAAAATGGTCGCCAGTGATCAATACGAAAGTAATTTTCCACACTTGAAGATGTAGTAGGAGTGGACATATGATGTAGTAAGTGGGGTGGTCATTGAACATACAGTACACACTTGACTTTTGTTAAGTTTGTTAAGTAATCATTGCACTCATTTTAGAAGTGTTTTCACATGATTATTTTTTCCTAAAATTTAAAGAAGATTTTTTGGTAATTTTTACAAGTATCTCAGGGAGATTATCAAACATTGAGCTGTCTATAAAATTTTGTCAGCTCTCTTTCACTGGATTGATTATCCAGTCTTCTAATTAAAGTTTTTTTTTCTTTTTTCCATTATTAAAACGCAGTCAAAACCTTGAGATTGAGAACTTGTATGTGAACTATAAGATTCTCAAGCATTACATCTTAAGACAAGAGACTATTTATTGGCCTCTACAGAGTTACATATAATTTGTTTGAAGTTTTTAACTGGAAAAATGGTAAGAATATTTTGGAACCTCAATCATCACAGCACCTTGTCAATAGACAGTGCTCTCTCTCTCTCTCTCTCTTTAAAGCTATCCATTGTTCTTCATTCAGGTCAAAATTTTAAAAGCAGAGTAAAATACAAAGTATATGCCCTAGAAAACTATTATTTATTCTCGACACTACAGTGCAGTGCTTTGTGAGGTGCTGTCAATTTTGGAATGGGTTACACTATCAGGAGCTCTGGGAAATATGACGATGTCATTTTATTTAGGAACAATTGACTTACAAAGTAGCTAATTTATTTTTAAATACAGCTGTGCTAAGGCATCAAATACAACTAAATAGGCAACAAGATAATATTTATTGCTCAGACTCTAAAGACAAGCCGACTGGTTTCAAATTAAGTTTCTGTCACTTACTAGCATGTGACTTTGTTCAGGCTATGAAACTCCTGAAGCCTCAGCTTTTTCACCTTTAACATTAGTAAAATAACAATACCTACTACACCCTACTTAGATGGGGGTTTTATAAAATAATGTATATAAAATGCTTTAAAATACATATTGTTTTTTAAATAAATAATTGAAGCTTTCATTGGAAGATGAATATAACAGGGCAGAGGTGCAGGCTAGGAGCACAATTAAAGTACTGTGGAGAGCACTTTAATCACTGGATAAAACTATTTCCTTTATCCTAAACAATATGATCGAATTTATGGCACTACACTATTAACTGACTCATGACCAGATAATTTTGTTATTAATTGTGAAGGTCTGCTCAAATTGCACCATGAGGAAAACTCTTTTACTTTCTTACATATTTTCCCCTAATTCACAGATAGTAAGCATCCCCTTCACTGAACTTTCTTAATGTGTACCTAGTGAATTCCAAAAAGAGAAATCGATTCAGCAGCATAATACTACAGTGATATCTGCCATCAAAGAACGGGTGCTATTTTGACAGCAGTTCCCCTGGTGGTTGATCATTTATCCCTGGTGACACTAGAAATGCAAAGCCATCAGCAACCACCAGTTAAGTGAAAAGATTAGGAGAGCACATGTTCAACAAATAGATTTACTCTAGAAAGATCCATTTGAGTCCTTATTTGATTTTACACTTTCTCTATAAATTGTAGCTTTATTGATTCAAGAAGCTACACTGATTGAATAAAAATAACTAAACATAATTTCTTCCATTTACGTACTAGCAGTCAAAGAAAATTCTGTTTGAAGCATGTAAGAATATTGAGTTTATCCAGATGCAAGGTGTTAACGAGGCTTCAAGATGAATGTGTCAATTCAATACTAAATGTGTGGAAATGGAGTGAGAGTGGGAAAGTATGGAGTCCGATTAGTCAGCAAGTGCTAGAAGTAAAGGAAGGGCATAATAAAGCAGTGACCATTCATTGTTCAGCTTTTTAATTTCTAAAACTAGCTATAGAGAATATAATGGGAAAGCCCTTCAGAGACTGAGAAGTGGAGTTTGTACTATAACAAATGAAGCAAAAAACAGAGTAAGAGAGTGTTACAGGCTGAATTGTGTCCCTCCAAAATTTGTATGTTGAAGTCCTAACCCCCCAGCACCTCAGAATGTAACCATATTTGGAGATAAGGTTTTTAAAGATGTGATTAATTAAATATTGAGGTCTTTAGCATGGGTGCTGATCCAATATGACTGGTATCTTAGTAAGAGGAAATTTGAATACAGACATGCACACCCACAGATGCCTTGATCTCAGACTTACAGCCTCCAGAACAATGAGAAAGTAAATGTTTAAGCCACCTAGTCTGTAGTGCTTTGTTATGGCAGCACTATAAAACTAATACAGAGAGAAAAAGAAGAGGGCAAGGTTGGGGAAGGCAGATATTCCAGGTCCTCCAAGGTCATACTATGCCATCATCATCTCTTTCCTGCTAAGGTGACCCTTATTCAGTCTCTAACAGCCTAGATCTGCAAGAGGGTACTTGAGGTATAAACCTTTTCCTTGATCTCCTTGGTGGTCCTTATTTAAAATCCTCTGTACATTATGTTGGAACTAATCATTAACTATTCCTGTTTCTTGGAAATTTTTCTGTAATAATTCTCAATCAAAGGTGGAAACCTTTGACCAGTTGAGTGTTGGCACAAGAAATCATGGGAGTTGACACATAGATTGACCTTCTCAGATATATAATATTACCCTTGGACACGAAATATTCAAGTCTATATGTTAGTAAAAATTTTCAGTTGTAAGTTAACTCATTAGTATCCAAGAACATTAATAAATCAAGATAACTTATTGAAATATTAATGTCTGCTTGTTCTTTCTTTTTTCTTTTTTGCTTCTCTGCCACTCTCACTCTCTTCCACCAAAGTAGGTAGCCAGGCTTTGGAAGTCCAGGGACTTTTGGTGGGGTGGAAACCTTCAGAAGTAAGTGATGTAATAAATTCCTTTTGTCTTTTGAAAAAAAGATGTTTAACTGGGAGCTGAAACAGGCCAGCAGGAGTGTCAATATTGTTAAAAGTATGAAATTCGCAACAAGCTTCACCATTCTTTATTATAGTCAGTCTGATTCTAGGAGACAAATCAGCTTGAAATCCCTGAGCCCTAAACCAGTAAAAAAAAAAAAGATTATGTTAGGTGTATGGGCAGAGTTTGGAAAAAAAGTATCTTTAAGAATCAAGGAGGCAGAGAAAATGGATTATGGAATGGAAGATAGCATTCTGAGTTCCACAGGTAATGGGCATCTAAGTACTCCTCCATGCGGCACCAGGGAAGGTGACTCAGTCTTTAAAGAGACGGCTGTATGATCTGTCTTAAGGAGATGCTATATCTGTTACAAAAAGACAGAAAAACAGATCCAAGAGCTTGAAGAAAGGCAGTTTATTGGCTTACATGGCTGAAAATTTCAGGAGTTATTTGATCAGCTGTTGAAATGAAGCCCCAGGATTCAGCTTCCTGTCCTCTACCTTTCAGTTCTATTCACCTTACCATCAGTGCTATTCTCCAGCAAACTCTCCCCTCTCCCCTCTTAAGACAGCTTAAGTAGCTCCAAACTATACATGATCTGAGCCTCGTATTTTAAAGGAAAAATGAGATTCTCTTATCCAGGATCCCCTCCCTGAGGTAAGGTATCATTCATTTCATTAGCCCTGAATGTGTCACATGTCATCTATGAACCAATCACTGTAGCCAGAGGAATGCGCTGTGCTGATTGGCCAGGCTAAGGTAGTATGCATACTTCTGGGTCTTGAGGTTAAAATCAGCTTTACCCAAACCACATAGGATGAGATTGAAAGAAATGACAGCTTTCAAGGACAAAAATGGTTTCCAAGAATAGAATAATTAGACAAAGATTTCTATAGCCCACATCTAGCGTGAAAGTACAAAACTGCAGACACCAAGGGAACACTGCAGACTTAGACAAAAAAGATACCAGCATTAAATAGTAAACAAGAGCTTACAACTCATTATCTCATTTGGGGGGTAGTGTCTAGATCTGATTTCTGAGTGAAACTGGAAGAGGAAGGATCCTATAATGACTGAGAAGAAATTCTCATCCAGCACAGGAAAAGCGCAACTTTGAGACCAATCTGAATTGATTTAATGGTATGTACAAAGTAATATTTCTTTTACTCTTGGACTTGTGGAGTAAGTTTAATATCCTTTCATAAGGGTCTTAGACTTCCTTTTAAATGCTGACCCAGCCAGGTTAATGAACTTGTAAGGTTAAATGATATCGCTGAAATCATGAAAAGTCACCACAGAAATGCCAGCATATGATAACTATATATGACTTCGGGATAATTTCATTATGACATATTCATGAATTAATGAATATGTAAAACTATAACCATCCATTTACTGAAGCCTACCTTAAAAACTATACCATTTCTTCCAAAGTTATCAAATGAATTTAAGAAAAACAAATAGAGTGGACAGAGGGGTATGTTTTACTTAAAGACAAAGCCTCTTTAAAGAAATAAAATCAAAGAAGAAAACAAAATCCATATATCACATTCCTCTTGATAACTCTCTAATTTAACTCCTTTTTCTGGAAATATTAAAAATGTATGTCTGTACTTCAGAAAGAGGAGACCCTTTTGTTACCAGCATTAGGGTTGTGTTTTAATTAAAAAAAAAAAAGACAATGAAAAACTATAAATATGGATCCAACCATAAATATATATGGAAATATCTCAAGTCCTAAAAACCTACATTTTTGCCCACACGTTCCAGCAGAATAAATAATGAAACCAGATGACCTCCAGTGGTGACAGATGGGCTCAGTTTTTGACAATGTGATTCTTATATTTTGCCCTAAGCTAGAACATCTTTAAACTTGATGAGGAATAAAATGAGAATTTTATTGCACAATTTAAAATAAAACTCAGTCATATAAATTGAGCATGAACCTGGAGCGTTAATTTGCAATAACTTGAGCTACATATAATTATACAAACATTTATTCTAAGTCAGTAAAGCAGAAGCAATTTTACAATATAGTAGTTAAGTTTACCAGGATGGTGCAGGGTTGATAGTTAATTAGTTTTTTCCTTTATTTCACAAGAATATTTGAAAATTAATTTGTTTTCTTTCTCTTGGTTACTTGGTTAATTTAGTGATATGTTTCCCCAAGAGATATCTTCATGCCAAAAGTCAATACCTTCAAAAGCCTAAGAAATTGTCTTTATTTGATTACCTGTAAGTCTATGATTTAGAAACCAGTTGTTCTCTATAGAAAGTTTGTTTTATTAATTATTAGGTTATATAGTTTTATTTCTTCCCTCTGGTACCCAAAATATTTATTTTAGAAAAATAGGTTTTCTTTTTATTATTCATAACATTTTGAGTCAATAAGTAAGAAAAAATCCGAAGAAACTTAAAGTTTGAGATTTTACATAAGGTTTCGGTACCCCTCAGTATACTGAGATAAACTACCTGCCAAAACATTTATGTGTTTATTTCATGCAAGATACCAAATTTTCCCCTTCTTTTTCCAAGTTATAGTTAGCTAGGAATCTTTTCACTTTGGTCTTAAATTGAATCAATGGGGGGCAAGTATGCATGCATTTTAGAATATATCACAGAATGATTTTCCACTATAACTTTCCTATGGGAGCAGTCTGCTACCAGACAAGTGTTTTAGCTGCTTTCCATCAGATCATTCCAGTTATGGAATGCATAACTACTTTGAATCCTGCTTTTTATTAGGTTGGGTTGTTGACATTAATATCTAGGGTGCATTAAAAAAACCAAGTATAGGTAAATCAAGTAGTTAGGGAAAGGAGAGGGCTTCCTTTTTGACTCATTTGAACCAATATACATGTGAAACAAAAATTTTTGTTTGATTAATTGAAATATTTAAGGCAAACTGACCAATCAGCCTTCTTAATTCTCCTCTCTCTCTTTGCTTTTGCTTGTCAAGGGGAAGCTATAGGCAATGGTGAGTGACACTACAGATTCTTCAGTCAGATTATTATACAGGTAATCAGAAATACTAAAATGATGTTTTTTCAAAATGCAAAACTACTAAATGTCCACAGGGCAATAATTACTGTGTTCCACTTGGCAGAATTCATTTATATCTCTATGGATATGAATTATTTACTTTTCTATCAATATCCTACACCTAGGAATGGTAAAATACCAACAACCAAAGTCACAGATAACCCAGCAGGCTGAGTTAAACAGGTCTTCCAGGAATCTTTTTTACCCATTTCAAAGTCTCCCACATTTTTTCTTGACAATAAAATGGATAAGAAGCAGAAGCATATTAGTTGTTTGATGAGAATAGCATGTTACATCTTCCAGATAAAGAAAAAAAAAAGGAAGAGAGCAAGGAAGAGAGAGGATGGATGGGAAGAGAGAAGGCAGACAAATAGAAACTTCACAAAGAAAAAGATTCTACAAAAACAATAGTCCAAATAGGACACAGCTAAAATGTGACATAATTTAAATGACTGAGGGATGTAAGAAAATATAATCCATTTGACCTTGACTCTAAGAACATTCTCTTTCAAAGAGCAATCCAGAACCTACCAGATGTTATCTGCAGTGGCCAAAACTCACAGTCATAATAATGGAAATGGAATTTATTTGTTTTCACCCTTTGGAATCTGTTAAAACAAAAGTGAAAGAATAATTTATGAGATAGCTAGTGGGAAGCAGCTGCACAACACAGGGAGATCAGCTCGGTGCTTTGTGACCACCTAGAGGGGTGGGATAGGGAGTATGGGAGAGAGATGCAAGAGGGAGGAGATATGGGGATATATGTATACATATAGCTGATTCATTTTGTTACACAGCAGAAACTAACACACAGCAGAAACTAACACAACAATGTAAAGCAATTATACTACAATAAAGATGTTAAGAAAAGAATAATTTATGGTTTACACAAAAATATATAAACATGAAAGATATAAAATACACTGCAGAAGGATCCAAATGTGTCTCAGCATTCAAAGCAGAAAATAAAAGCAAACAATATTTCATCATTAAGCAGTAAAAAATAGCTAACATTTATTTAAAATGTGAAAGACACCTTAGTAAGCAGTTTACATTTATCATCTCATTTATTCCTCACAAAACCACTATCAGTAAGGTGCATTTTTATTGCCAATTTACTACTAAAGAAAATGAGGCACAGAGAAACTTTGTAGCTGGTGATCATATTACACAACAGAGTGTCAGAATCTGGACTTAAACCAGGCAGTTTGACACCTAGGTTAACATAGGAGAAATTGGAAACTAAGATTTCTCAGAAAATAGAATCCAAACTGGATAGGGCAAAAGGAGAATTTATGGGTTAACAGATCTGACAGGCCCAAGAGTATAAATAACTTCAAGAACAGCTTGATTCAAGGGCATACACAATGCCATCTCTCTCCATTTGCAGTTATGTTTTCCATGGCTTCTATATTTAGGTTTCATTTGGTATCAAGATGGTTCTCAGAAGCTCTAAGTCCACATCTGCCAGGTTAAATTCCAAAGAGGAAAGGAAAGAGGGAGGGGGGAGAAGAAAGAGATATACTTCCACAGATGTCCTAGCCTGTGTCTCTGTTGAATTGTTATAAAACCATCCTGAACCAATCAATGTGACCAGCACAATGTGATGTTCTGCTTGGCTTGGTCTAATATGCATATCTATTCTGGACCTAGAATCTGAGCTAAAGCAACCAAATCATCACAGACTGATCTTGGGACATGTTCCATTTCCTGCAGAAAAATTGGGTTGCTAATACCTAAAGGGTGAAAAAAATACTAGTCAGTAAAAATGAGATATCTAATATACAGATATATGCAGTCCTTCTTCAATTTGTAGGAATTACAACTCTCTCCTTATATATAAGCCTGTGTCCAGAAAAATGTCCAGAGCTCACAAAAATAGAATGATAGCTTAATATGTGATAGAATATTGGATTTTTGTTCTCAAAAGCTCTAACAGTATTGTAACTTCATTGTATGAATACAGTGTGATTAACTCTTAATAACTCAGCTGATTATTCGTAAGAAATTATTGCTTATACCTAAAAATAAAAGGCAATGGGATAATATATCATTTGACTGTAAGAACTAAATAAGGGAATAGTCTTATTTTTATCAGTTCCTCCCCATGAGGCAGATACTCCAACTCCACAGTTTGGGAACACCTGGCCTAGAGTACTGAAATACTTACCATGACATACAACATATTACAAAAGTTAATCTAACTTACCTTCGTGATACACTGCTGCATCCCACAACTCTCACCTTCTCACATATGAAACATGTCATCACTTTTGAAACAATCTGTACCTTCATGCCTTTATGTTTTGGTGTTTTCTCCTTATTTTTTTTTAGACGGCTCTTTCCTGTCTACCTGTCTTCTCAACCAGGTGAATTGATAAATCACCCTTCATAACTAAATATATATCACTTCTTCTTGGAAATTTTCCCGGAAATGTCCACATAAGTTTAGATGCTTCTACAGAGTGGACTCACATGACACAATTATATTACTGATTATATTTGTGTAACTGATATATTTCCTTCCCCAAATTTTCACTTTTCAATGACAGGGATTGTGTTTTTTTCATCAGTCTCTTTCTAGCACCTACTGTAGCATGGTGTTGAGAACACAGAAGGAACTCATAAATACCATATTTCATTAAATTGAAAACGTCATCTGATGTAAGATGCACTGTCATAGTATATACCATTAAGAAAGAACATAATAACGTTAGCAATTAGAGTTCTTATTTTGTAATTCCTGAGAGGCTTTATCATACATTCCTGAAACTTCTTGAGTCTGACTTCTCAGAATTCTTTTTCAACTCCGATAGATTGATACCTATTTTTTCCACAAAATATCAGCCTCTGTGCTATTACCAACATCAATGATGCAGCATTTCATTAAAAGGTTCTTAACAATTATTCAGAATTTTCTTTCAAAGTGCTGACATGTTTTTATACTGGGCTTCCTTGATATTAATAGACCAAGGACTCACTTGCCACTTCAGTTGTACTCAAATGTACTTAAGTACTTGAGCAATTAAATGTTTACTGATGAAAATGTCAATAGTTTACAGTTGTCTTGTTTTATCACCAATAAGAAAAATCAAGTTAGTGTATGCCTTAGGCTGAAGTATGTTAAAAATGAATAAATAACTAAAAGAAAATTTATACCCTATATTTATTTTTTCTAAGATATTATAATAAAACTTTCCAACATGGAAAAAACTTGAAAGGTGTTTTCAGTAAAGACCTAGTTCATAGGTGGTACAATTAATACTTTGTTATGTTTGCTTTATCATATATCTATTCATTAATTCATCCCTCTATTCATCCATCAACCTATATTACTTTTGGTGTACTACAAGATTATTTGCAGACATCAGTACACTTCCCTATAAAGACTTCAGGATATATATAATTACCTACAGTTTAAGCTTTGTTTCTTTTGAGATAAAACTTACAAACAAATGCATAAATATTTGTGTACCATTTAATGAGTTCTCACAAATGCATACACCTGTGCAACCTAGTAAAGATACAGAATATTACCATCACCCCAGAAAGTTCCCTCACGCCTCTTCATAGTAAATCACTGCACCAACTCCCCAGAGACAAATACTATTTTGATTTTTTTTTTGCCTATTCTAGAACCTCTTTTAAATGAAATCATACAGTATTTATTCTTCTGTACAATCTTTCTTTCACATCCATATTGTTTGAGATTCATTCATATATCAATAGCTCATTCTTTTTATTGCTGAGTAGTATTTCATTTTATGAATATATCACAATTTGTTTATCAGTTCTGTTACTGATGGACACCTGGGATATTTCCAGAAAGTTTGGGCTGTTATGAATATAACCGATATGAATATTTTTATAGTTATTTTTTGTGGACATGTTTTTAATTCTATTGGATAAATACCTAGGCTTGGAATTTCTGGTTTATGGGTAAATATGTGTTTGGTTTTTTAATAAACATCCAGATAGTTTCCAAATTGTAACATTTTAAACTTCCACTAATAATATTTGAGTTCCAGTTCTTCTACATTCTTGCCAGTATTTGGTGTTGTCAGTCTTTTTCATTTTAGACGGTCTGGAAATATGTAGTGGTTTCTTGTTTTAGTTTTAGTATGATTTTTCATAATGACTAATGATATTGCACACTTTTTCATGTGTTTATTGTCCATCCATATATGTTTTTTGTGTTGTTGTTGTTAGCTATTTGAATTTATTTATTTATTTATTTATTATTTTTGGCTGTGTTGGGTCTTCGTTTCTGTGCGAGAGCTTTCTCTAGTTGCGGCAAGCGGGGCCACTCTTCATCGCGGTGCGCGGGCCTCTCACTGTCGAGGCCTCTCTTGTTGCGGAGCACAGGCTCCAGACGCGCAGGCTCAGTAGTTGTGGCTCACGGGCCTAGTTGCTCCGTGGCATGTGGGATCTTCCCAGACCAGGGCTCGAACCCGTGTCCCCTGCATTGGCAGGCAGATTCTCAACCACTGCGCCACCAGGGAAGCCCCCATATATGTTTTATTTGTGAAACATTTTTAAAATGTTTTGCCAATTTATATTGTGTTGTTTATATTTTTTATTTTTTGAGTTGTAGAAGATTTACAATATTTCCTGGATACCAGTCCTTTGTCAGATATAGATTTTGCAAATATTTAAAATATTTTTTCCGTAACTGTGGCTTGTATATTTATTTCCTTAATGGCATTCTTTATTAAACAAAAGTTTTACTTGAGGTCCAATTTATCATCTTTTTCTTTTCTTTTTTCTTTTTCTTTTTCTTTTATGGTAATTTCTTTTTATATCCTACCCACAAGTTGTGAAGAATGTCTCCCTCCTCAAGTTTTTTTTTTGTGATTCATCACATCGTAGTCTCAGGCTGTGTCTTGAACATTATGAATGAAATGTTGTAGAAGTTCTAACTATTATATTCCTCCAAACCTTTTTTTTTTTTTAACCAAGACTAAATTTACACTTCAAACTGCAAGTCCTTGTTTCTCCTTTAGTGGAAGATAGCTTAAACCTCAGATCAGTTCATTTAGCATTTTCTGGGCTGCTTGGAGTCTTTTCCACGCATACATATTCAGGGGTCAACCAAGATATAGGCAGAGTTTATATATAGAACATGGGTTCCTCTCTCTGACTTTCCTCCTCCTAGGATTTAACTTCTAGCTTTCCAGGAAGTTTAGCTCTGAACCCTGTCCTGTTCTTCATGACAGCAAGAAACAAGGTTTTCCATTGAAGTTTTAGCTGACCCACAAAGTGTTGTCTGGGACCTGCCATTCTGGTAAAAGCTGTAAAAATAGGATATTTACCTAGTGTCATTCTCTCCTTCCAAATGTCACCTCGTCTTCGGAATCTACCTACTTCTGTCTACTCTCCAGGCTTCAGGTAGTTGTTTTATACATAGCTTCCAGAGTTTATAGTTATTATCTATGGTATGGTTGGTCCAACAAGTGCTACACAACCATGGCTGAAGTAGAACTCCTACATTCATTCTTTAGTTACAATTATATGTAATTAATTTCTTCCACCAATAAAACACATTGTGGTACATTGTGATTTTTCAATAGGATTGGTGATAATTTTACTCCATCTTTATAAAACTAATGGAAAATACTGGGTTAATAAAGTATGAACTAGTAGTGAAAAGATAAAAGTTATTTCGAAAAAAACCAAAGATAATATTAAGCTTTCTCTTTTTGTTTGATAAGTTTTTGCCAAATGCATAAAAAATCCAAGAACAAAACTATTCCTTTGTCTTTTCTTTTTTAGAAATAGAAACATTTCATATGCCTAATAAACAGCTTTTATGTTACTGAGATAACCATTTTAAGGCCAATGCCTCAAAATAAGACACCAAATTTATCAGAAAATTCTGAATAAAATAATTGTTTATTTGTCTAATACTCCTAAATATAAAATGATACCTTCAAGCCCTTTATATATAAATGTGTAACTCTCTGTAAGTGTAATAGGATAATATGAAAATTGTAAAATATTGTTCCAGTGAAATCAATAAAAAACACAAAAGCCAGCTAATCTGCCACTATAAATTTAAGATCTAGCCTCTTAGCAATTTTGAAGTATATAATACAGTACTGTTGACTATAGTCACTATGCTATGCATTAGATCTTCAGAACTTATTCATCTTCTAGAGGCAAGATTATACTCTTTAACATCTCCCCAATTCCCCCACCATTATTGATTTTAATACATTGTATGAAAACACTGGAATAAATGTGAATCTATCAATCATGTCTCTATGAATTTACCAAAAATAATCCAAATTACCTAAATAAGTGTCTGAATGTTTTTAACATACTATATACAAGGTGTTTTGGATGAGTTTTTGCCATAATTCCATCAAGCAGTCAATATTTTTGAGTACTTACCTGTGTAGACCTGTACAAAGAAGAGTTATTAAAAATGAAAAAAGTTAAAGAATGATAGACAGAGAAATAGAGCACAACCATAAGAAAGAAAAACACAAATGGCATTATTAAAAAAAAAAAGATTGAGACTGGCATTTGGAAAGAATTAGAAATAGAAAATAGGAAGTTATGAGATTAGAAAGTTTAAAAGGTAAAAACAATGAAATCCAAATTAGAACCAGCTTTTCCAGAATGAAATGAAATCCAAGTTACAAGAGGGAAAGAAAATTATGAAACATGTTTATAACAAACTGAAATCCATCGTAGGGCACTTAAATTTGAAGTCCAGTTGACATAAGTGCTTAGTAGACAGATGACTGTAGTTAAAATTGGAAAAAATAATTAAGATTGAATTTAGTTAGAATATAAGTGTAAATAGACTCATAAAATAAAATCAAAGGTAAAGGGTCTATAACAAGTTGAAATAGATGGGGCTTGAAGTATACCACTTCCAAAAAGCACAAATTGGTATTTGACAGTGTAAAGATATTTCTTACTAGACAGATGAAAGAATACCATTTGACATTTGTTGCTTTCCAAAGTTCATCCTTATTATAACATATTTCCCTAGTCTCATGTATAAAACTTAAATAAAAAACACACACTTTTTTTTTTCATTTTTTTTTAACATCTTTATTGGAGTATAATTGCTTTACAATGGTGTGTTAGTTTCTGCTCTATAACAAAGTGAATCAGTTACACATATGTTCCCATATCTCTTCCCTCTTGCATCTCCCTCCCTCCCACCCTCCCTATCCCACCCCTCTAGGTGGTCACAATTCATTTTCTATGAGAACTTGTGATTCATATATATTTGGAATGGAGTTACAATTTTTTTAGCCTGTGATGTTAAAGTCTTCATTCCCAGTCCTAAGAGAATTGAATGAAATTTTTTATCTTGAACTTGCAGAAATGAATAGTCAAATAATAAAAACAATAAAATGAAATGTGTTCCATTTTGAAAGAATCTTAGAGAGGTCTTGGTTCTCACCAAAAAAAAAAAAAAAAATTATTGGCATTTATATGTGCTCCTAATATCTCCTAGTTACTACTGTCTACATTTGATTCATGGACCTGCCTTAGATTCCATTATCTAGAGTAGATAAACTATGTAATAAATGATGTAGCTTCATTTTTCAGTATGATTTTTAGATAAGAGCAATGTAGCAAAGAAAGATGGTAAGGGAGAAACTTTCAAAGATAAAAATGAAAGTTATATTTACTCTAATTGTTTCTTTTTTTTATAATAACTGAAGTAAGTTATCACTATTCTAGGAAATAATAACAATAAGTGTTTACATTTAAATTAGTAACTAGGCTAACAGATATTATTGCATATGTAGTATATCTTATATAGTACCCTATGCTGCTAAAGAGGCTGAGCTCTGGGGACAGATGTTTTGTTCAAATCCTGTCTTCAAATGTTTTGTCAAATTATTTAGTTTCCTTATGTCGCAGCTTTATATCTGTACTATGGGGATCGTGATGTTACCTTTTAGGTTTATTGTAAAGTTAGTATATAGAAAGTGCTTATAATAGTGCTTCCTATGTTATTACTATTATAGTTATTTGTATATAATACACAAGGAAGTGGAACTCAAAATTAGAAACTATGAATATTACGAACCATTGAGTGTTTACTTATCAACCTTTTCTGGTCTCATTATCAGCATGTGATCTTTGAAGCCAAGAGTAAGAGATGAGGCATGTGGAGGGATATCTGCAACCACAGAGGATTTTTTTTTCTCAAAATAGATCTGCCTTAAAGCTATATAAAGCTACAAAATTAGAATTCAGGTCACGGGTGAAATTGAGAGGAGAGGTAAATCTTGTCTGTCACCCTCTCATCCTCAACCTTTGAAAGCCATTTGTCCAGGATCTAGACTCCTGAATGACTCACCCAGAGACTGCCTGATGACAGTAACTATGACACTATTAGGCTTTTCTCTAGATGTATATAACACTTTCTGAAGTGTTAGTTCCGTTTTTGTGTGTGTGTGTTAATTTGGTGACTATTTTGGGTTCTCTTTGTGTGGTTATTTATGAACTTTTCATCTCTTCATTTAACAAAATAATTTGTGAGCCTATCATGAACCTGGCAAAGCAAAAAAAGAACAAAGTACACTTCCTGGCTTCACAGTAAACTGGGAAGAAAGCCTGAAACTCACTGGGGAGAAAGTCTAAATTTTTGAAAAAGAATAGAAGGCAACTCTCCAGCTAGGCTTTCTTGAAGGTAGGGTTTACTTAAGAACTCGGTTTCAGGTTAAGGTCTAAGATGAAGAGAGTCTACTGAAGCAGAAGCCCAACATTGTGAGACAATGTTTTCCCCTGGGTTCTTGGAGATCTTAGAAGCAACAGCCATGAGAATCTCAACAGAGTAAAGAGAAAGAGAAGGAAATGTTTCATTATTTCTGTGTTGCAAAATACACAAATATTCTTAATTTAAAAGAACCTAACTAATAATTTGCTAACTTTCCACTTACTTTATAGCCCTGTTGGCATTGGTCTAACTTGTTTCCAGTAGCTTCTCAATCTTCCCCAGCATTCATTCCCATTCTACATGAGAAGCCCCAAATGTCATTCCTGTCCGTGATCTGTGTTCATCAAGAAATTGAGCATTTATCTACCAAGATCATTTAGTCCCCAAATTGGAACCATTTCCTTTTTTCTAAATACTTCCCATGCTTGATCTTATGTGTGACCCTTCCTCACTCTTCCCTCATTTCTCCCCAGCCCTACAGGTTAATCCTACTTACACTTCAAGGCCTAGTTCTCCTTCTGTGCTCTCAGCAGCCCTCTGTTCCTTCTTTATGATACCTCATATTGTATTTTGTCATAATTTATTGTTACCTGTTCCATTTTTATGCATTCTCTACCAGATTATTCAGTAGTTATATTCCTACAAAATTCAGTGTCCATTAAAATTATGCAAAACTATCCTTTGTGTTTATATGTAAAATGAATGGAGGTTCTAGTCTCAAATAATTATAAGTGAGTTTTTCCACCTGCAAGATTGGCTATGGAAATATTTAAAAGTCATTAGGACACAGGAAAATTATTTTTTATGTGGGACTCTCTCCTACATTCCAGGATTTCTAGCACTCTGATGTAAGAGCTCTGAATGATAGCAGTGCAAAATGATAGTGACACCCAAAACCCTACTCCACAACATTCCAACTCCTGCCCAACTCTCAGGAGTTAATATGATTTTTAATGTATCCTATATTAAGATTAATTTTACTCAGGGAGAAGTACCCTACCAACACCATCACCATCCAGGATATAGTGAAAATATTTCTTAGTGATGGGAAAGTGTTTGAAGAACTCACTCCTTCCTGTTCCCTAGGAACTAATTTTTAGACGATTGTTTAATGGACCATGAAGGTATAATTTGACAGAAAAATACCTAGGGAGGAACACAAAGAATGTGGGGCAGAACTCCAGCACAGCTTCCCGAATTATGTTCCAGAAAAGAAAGGAGAGAAGTGGAGTCCTGCTGTTGGTGAAGAGAAGGGAAAATGGGGCTTGCATTTATTTATGTTTATTTTTAATTTAGGGGCAGGTTGTCTCTGACCTGCTATCCAAATGATCCAGGTCATAAGACATTTGATCTGCCTCTTCCAGGCTGACAACAGGAGGGAAGTATTCTTCCAAACCACCATATCTCACCTGCGAGCTGCACACATGGGAAGTCAGGCAGCCCAGAAGATTTTACTCTGACGCTCTCTGTCTACCACTGAGTACATATTCCACAATGTATGAGAATGCACATCGGCCTAAAATGAGTTTCTGAGTGTGTAGCAGTGCAGTTCTGGTGGGGTACAATTCCCATATCTGCCTTTGACAGAGAGTGCTAGAGTGAGTGAATTGACACCTTGGAGGTGGTGCTTATAATTCATAACGATTATAAACCCCTTGAAGGTGAGATGATCATTTATCTTTGTAATCCCACCCCTACCACCACAACCACCACGAGATCTTAACACACTCTGCCAAAGATATATTCCCAACACATTTTTTAATTGATTCCTATCTCTTTTTTCATTATTTACTATTCCTTTGCAAAGAGAGTATGCTTTTAAAGTGTTGCCTCTTCCTAATACTCTAGGATTTTTCTAAACCCAAACTGTTTATAGCTTTCAAATTTATGTGTGTATAGTTTGCAACTAATAATTGGTCAGACCAACTGTGCGTATGTACAGATGTTATATTTGGAACACAAAATGAGTACCTTAAGAAATATTTGTCGAATTGGATTTAAACTCATTACACTCACTACATCCATGATCCTTTTTTCTGTTTTTTTCCCATATTTTGCATAATTAGAATCGTTGAGGTTTGTCACTAAGTGCTTTGCACAATATTGTGTACATTATAGGATTAAGTAAAACTTCTTGAGTGAATTAATAAATGAATGACTGAATAAAGTGACTACTAATTGTTAGGCAAGAGGTGTAGCCAGAGACCCAAAATGATCTGCATTTAGCTTCTATCTTGTCAACTCTGAATTGATTACTTTGATTTTAACCATTCTTGTCATTTTAGAAAATAAGACTATGGGATTTTGAAGCTGAGAGTGGAGTCTTGTCTTCTTTCCTATAACTACTTGTGTTTGCAATTACATCAAGAACAACAAATACACAACCATCTTTTCATCTTTTGAGTGTGGTCTCCTGTGCCACAAACTACGTAAATAAATCACAACTGGATGGCCTAGGTCAGGGAAGAGCACACAGGCACCAGCTTCAATTCTGTTTAGCCAGTCTAGGGATCAATGCCTCGTATATGCCCTGTCAGTGTGGGCAACCTCTGCAGCTACGGGGTTGCTGAAGTGCTGTATAATGGAAACTGTAGACCCTGTTGGACCAAAAGTAAACAACGATGAAATAGTGAGCTCTTGAGAGACCACAAGTGTATTTAAGTAGAAAAACAGCATCCCACTATGTGATGACTTTAGCCAGCTCTGTGAATTTTCCTTGGGCTGAACCAGACTTCTGGCAGTGCCAATTCCTCATTAGTAGAACTCTGGGCATGCACCTTTTGGAGCCAAGAAAATGAGATGGGGTGGGGGGAGGGAGACTCTGAATACCTGGGTGCTTTTTGGCAAGCAAGCCAACTGGACACAATCATAATCTAAACTTTGCTTGGTCATAGCATAAATGTTGGGAATAAACGTCTAACTGATTTGTTTGCCCTTGCTTGCTTGAATAATAGAGCACTAAATCAGCCATCAACACCAGACAATGTTTCTCTATCCGGAGAAATGTAAAACAGCAATTATTCATTACATTATAGCAATGCAGAGAAGCTAACATATCTTTGTACTCCCCCCTTTTTTAAAAGAGTCAACAAATATTTATTACCCATCTACTCTGTGCTAGGAGGTGTTATGTTTGCTAAGTACATACCTCTGAAATAATACCACTGTCCTTAAAAAATTTATGTTCTAAGAATAAACTCAAAAACAAATAAAAATTATGTATGTGTATACATGTGGAGAGAGAGAGAGAAGGGGAGAGAGAGAGCATAAGGAATATATAATAAGCTAGTGTAATAGGCTACTGTAATAAAGAGGGATGAAGATAGGAAGTTTGAAGGTGGGTACTTCTTTTACTGGGGCAGTCACAGAAGACCTCTCTGAAGTGCCACCTGAGTTTATATGTTTTCATTCATTTATCAAACACATGCTATGGTATAGGAATTTCCTATCAGTTTGGCAATATCTGTGAACAAAGATCCCCTACATCACTACCTTCTAGTGATGGTAAAGAGGGGTGAGAACAGAAATTGACTAGTAAACATAATAAATAATGTGATAGAATGTGATATGTGCTATAGAAAAAATGATGCAAAAAAGGAAGATCAGAAGAGCTAGTGGCAAGTTGTCATTTGAATGGGGTGATCAGAAGGCTTATTAAGGAGACAATATTTGATCAAATACTTGAAAAGGTAAGAGATCTGCTAAGGGATATTTGGGGTGAAATTATTCCAGGCTGAAGAAACATTTAGTGCAAAATTTGGGGGTGGTTTGCTTAGGGATTTTCAGAAACAACAAGGAAGCCAGTTATGACCAGAGCAGAGTTAGGGAGGGGAAGAGAATTGGGAAATGATTTCAGAGGTCTCTGGGTTTAGTTCTCAATAATGAGGCTGTGACAGTGTGTCAGATTTTTACCTCACCAATCGGTACTTCTCTGTTTCGGAGGAAAGAAGCTTTGAGAGAAGGAGGTTCACCTGCTCAGAATAAAACTCTCTTCTTTCTTGATCTGTAAAAAACTTCCACCCCTAAACCCCATCCACCTGCCTCCCCAACACACACCTATACCTGTGTGCACTCTGGGCAGAGAGAAGCATTAGTCTAAGCCCGTGGTTCACCACCTTAGCGGAGACTCAGAATCAGCGGTGCAGCTTATTAACTGCACACATGTCAGTGGCCCACTGGGTGATCCAGATTCAGATCTGTGTTATGGCACAGGCCTCCCTTTTGGTGTAGAATCTCCCCGAGGTAACTTTGATGGGCAGTCAGGCATAGAATCTGGTGCTCTACGTGTACTCGGTGTGTGGTCTGAGCAATGTGAGTGTTATCTGGGAGCTTGTTACAAATGTAGACTCTCAGCCCTCATCAGAGAACTGTGGAATCACAATCTGTGTTTTAACAAACTCGAGAGATCTGTATGCACATCCAAGTTTGAGACACACATCTCCACATCATTGCCTTAATTCTCTATTCTTTTATACCTAGTCTGTGTAGATATGCCCAAGTACTTCAAACCTGTTTCTTAGAGGGAAGTAAGCATAGCCCAACGAAATAGAATAATCTTCCCCCCAAGAGAAACTCTTCATGGGACTTCCTGTGTAAATCTGTTCTGCTCACAGTATTTTTATAACCTGGAAACAATTTGTAAAATAGTGTATGTAGCCAGAAATCCATCATACTAATTATATGTAATTTGATATCATAATAATATAAGTATTCGTTAATTCATTGGTTAAACATTTTTTATAAAGTTTTTCAGAAGTATTCTTAAAATTGAAAATGTCTTTTCTCTCAGCTTGAAAGTATGAATAGGGTCTTCTGAATGTGTGAAATTAGAAAATGATCAAATTCATACAAAAAATTTATGGGGTACATTTTCAGGGTCTGGTAAACAATGTGAGTTTTCTTTTTCAGTTTGTTTTTTTCTCTCTCTCTCTTTGCTTTTAGTAAGTGGACATGAGTATTAAAGCTATGGCCTCAGAATTTCTTTATGTAAGTTTTTAAGAATAAATAATAGCCTATAGATGAAATAAAATATTTTTAATTAGAAAATAAATCAGAAGTATTTAAGGTCCCTTCCTCTTATATATGTGTATACATATATGTGTTAAATGCAGTAACATATCCAACAGAAATAATAAACTTCAAAACTATATATAATTATGCCCACATAATTTCCACAGCTGTAAGAGTAATATCTCACGAACTCCAAAACCACCACCAAGGAACAAAATAAATACATCAAAGGATATTTTTCTCTTTAGGTTCATGGCAAAGAAGATTTATAATTCAATTCAAACATCACATCTGAAAGTGAATGTATTGCAGAAATAGGAACCTGCAGTATCAGCTGTGGTTGACAATGAATTGACGCCATTCCCAATGACTCATATTTTTTTTTCTGCACCGGCAGTCAGTTGAAAAACTGGGTAGTCTATTTAATATCTAATTTTGAAGCTAGATGTGTTTCCATCATTAAGGGTCCATGCTTTATGACATGGGAAAAACTTCATTTGGAAAAGGACAAAGCTGATTTGTTAAATGATATTTAGTCCAATTCTGTATGGTACACTAAAGAATATCAGCCTTTGGTAGGGTCACCTCTAATGATGAAAGATCATTAATTGAGCCACAAATCAGCAAAACAAGTCATTTTTTCAGGAGAGCAAAGTAAGTAAAATACTTTGCAAGGAACATCAAAGCACTGTCACAAATTTTAACAACTAGCCTGTGTCTTCTAAATCTAAGCTTGACTTAAACCTTTGTCAGATAAAATGTACTGCATATAAAAAGTGTTATTGGAAAACAATTCATAGATTTCATGTACAATATTTCATTTCAGCTACACTATAATTCTGTGAATTCAGAAGGACAGAAGTTGGATTGCTTCTCAGAAAACCATTTATTAACAAATCTTCCATCTAAATGTACACATTTCTGAAATAACTCCCTTCTCTAGTTCTTTCCACATCTTCTAAAGATCCAGTGGTATAGGAGGCATGGAAGGATGAGAGAAGGCATAACAACTGTAATATGATCTATTGGCGTACTGAGGATTCAGGAGGAAATGCCACTATTCCATTTTTAATACTACAAAAATTGTTCATTATAGTTAAATTAAATTACCCTTATTTTAACTAAAACCATCAGAAAGTCTAAGACACAGTCATGATAGTATAAATTAGAAAAAATATGCAGTTTTCAATATGCTATTAAAGTAGCTTGGATAATTCAGGCAAAAAAAAAAAAAACTTTTACTGAATTATCTTGGTAAAAGAAAAATATGGGTTATATCTGTTTTCTTGAGTTGCCTGGAAATTGGAGAGACTAATTAAAGATGACTTATTTTTAGCAAATCTAAACAGTAATATCAAATCTTTCTTCAAAATGGAGCCATTGCAAGATTAAAAATATATCAATTTGAGTCAATTACAATCAAAAGGCTGTCATCTGGGGAACAAAATTCTGGAAAGAAGTTCAAATATTTTGAAAACTATTTTTAAAGGAAAACAACTTCTTAGGGACACCCTCATCTTTTTGTCCTATTTCAATAATTCCCAAACTTGGCCACACACTAGAGTTACTTGTGTTATTTAATAAAAATACAGAATTCAGAGGTTAATCCCTGGAGATTCTGACTCAGTGGAGAGAGTTCTGGAAGTGAAAAAATTGTTAAAGACCTCAACAGACTTGGATGGGGCTAGTCTAGATACAAGGATTTAAGATCAATGCCAACAGATACAAATATACAGGATCATGTTAAGGAGACTATAAACAAACCAATCAACAACAAAAACAAAAACAGGTAATAGGTAAGGATTGGCTAAAAGTATACCAGTATTGTATTTAAGTGCTGTTACTAGTCGAAGATTTAGATAAATCACACTTTTTTCTATAAACTATTAAATCTAACTTGCTTTAAGCATTTTATTGTCTCAGAGATCAACCATATTGACCACTAAGTGCAACTGGGCATCCATACCAATGTCCTGTGGTAAACAGAATCATTTCAGGCAAGAAGAAAACCTCAAGTAAATGTCTCGGCTATTATTATATTCCACGCTCCATTATGTCATGTTCATTCTTACTAGTCTTTCCTATGCGATTGCTTGGGAAATAAAGGAATAATGTGATTGCTGTAGAGATTTTAGGGTTGTTGAGAAAAAGTTTATTAAAAACTTTTCCAGATTATTTTCTGGTTTGTGGTATTATGGGTGATTTTATTTACTTTTATAATTTTTCAGTATTTTCCAAGTTTATATACTGTATATAAATTACTTTCAAAATTAGAAAAAATAATATTTCAAAAATATACCAAATGGGAATTATAAGTGGAATGAATATTGTTATAATGATCAAAGATATCAATACCAGTAGATTTACTCAGTAGCATGATAATATATTGTGTTGATAATTTGTGCATTTTCATTCTTGTTAATTTCTTTGTATTAAGTCATGACTTTGGGCTCAAAAGCAAAGCAAAAGTTCCTTGCAGCCCTGCTATCCTACCCTTCTTTCACACAGAAATTTTAGTTCATGGAGGGTATAGAGATTGAGGGCTTGAGGAGAAAGAAAGCAGAGAAAGTGTCTTTGCAAGGGGAGAGAATAAAAGAAAGCCTGTGTGGTGGATCTAAGGAAGCCAGATTCTTTCGACACAGGTGTTTCACAGTGTGCTGGAGCTAAGAGCATTTGTTAAAGTTTGAAATAATTTGTGCATCTGAGTTAGTGGAATATGACATCTATTCACTACACTGTTTGCTTCATATATTTACACTCGATGGAAGAATATTTCTCATAGTAAATGATGCAGATCTTTTGTATCCAGATCTGCAAAAGTATTCATTAAAAATAATGTCAATCACTGAGTCCTTCCCAGACTTATTAAATCAGAATATCTGAGGACTAGAAAGTAGTAATTTAAATAAGCTTCCTAAGTCATTTTAATCACAGTAAAGTTTGAATACTATTATTATAAAGGCATAAATTAATATTTATTAAAGACTTTTATATTTAGAAATTAGCATTTATCATATCGTTACACATCTAATTTTAACACTGGGAACAAATCTCTCATATTTCCCTCAAACAGAAAGTCTCCTTTGGTCCACAACAAGATGGGAAAATGAGGATCAAGCAGTGAATATGTAACTGAGACACCATGCTTCTCCCTTCTCTCATTCTTGACCCACCAGAGAATTGATTCTGATGGACAGAAGGATAATAAGTCCTTCTTTTACCCCGTTCACTGACATCCATTTGCTTCTATCTAATCTAAGGTAAGTAAACATATTTTTTTCTTCCAAAAGGACTTTTTGTGGCAGCAGATACGCACAAAAGACAGATGCTTGGAAAATGCACAGCAGTTAGCACTATTTTTCATTGGCCCATAGCCCTCTGAATATGGTTTTGGAATTGGGAAGAGGATCGTAGGCGTGACTGATAACACTTTGGTATCTACAGGATAGGCAAAGTAACCTAGAGAGAATAGAGTGTGTTTAATATGAATCTGGACGACAGTCCCCCTGAATGATTATTTGTCAGGGTATATGTGCATGTAAACATTTTACACAAATTTTCCACTAACAACCACCCATCTCCAGTCCATCCTAGTAGAGAGTCCTCAGAGGATACTGAAAATCAGAGCACCAAAATCTGACCCAGACCTGTGAGCTACACCTAAATTCCCATGTCTCACCCACAACAGTTCTTTTAAAGCCTCTTCTACACTTGCTATTCATAGGTTGTTTTAAACAGAAAAACAGACCCGTGATATTTACTCAGGTTCTTTTATTGAGTCCCCCAGATTGCACTAGTGGAGGGGAAGAACTGATTCTAGAATGAGACTGGAATCTACAGTTTTGAGTAGAGTTTTCTAAGAGGGGGCTGGAGGGAATGGACCCTAAAAAGGAGAATCTCTCAGGAGATGGACAAAGAAACAGGGTTTGACATAGGGGAGCACGACTTGCTTCCGGGAGTCTGGCCATGGGAAATGGGATTCTTCTGAAAATCTCTTGGTTAAATAGTTTATAGTAGCATGAAAGTTTCCCTAATACTCATCATAAAAAGAAAGACATTTTTCTCTTATTTTCACAGGGTAGAGATGAGATTAGGAATGTCTGATTATTAACAATTGACTTTAATATCTGCATGAACTTCAGCAAAAAAAAAAAAAAAAGATAAATTAACCATAATACAAGCAACATGTAATGATTCCTTGCTATTCTAATGTTGTTCTTAGAGAATAGAGAGGGACCACATGTTCATTGAATCCATCTCAATGAAGTGATAGAATTATGATTGCCTTTTATCACGACTCATTGTTTCTGCCCAAGAAGAAGTAATAAAAATGGCCAGAATCCCTCTCCCCTTTGCAAGTCACCCATTGGAAGCAAAACCCTCTGGGGACATTCAGAACTGCTCAGAGTTTTAGAAAAGAAAAGGAGTCATTTTAATTAGGACTAAGGGATGAAACCTATGGGGATAGAACCTAAATGTGTTTAATACTGTTTGAGGGTAAATAGTAAGAGGCACAGTGGATTCGTCTCTGCCTTTATGTAACCTCTGTTTATTTTAAAAGGACCAAATTAAAATTATATGCTGTCTGAGATTTGCTTTAAAATACTCCAGAAAAAAAATAGTTGTGAAATAGATTAAACAAGATTGGCCAATCCTTTAAAATTATTAAAGTTGGGTGAATGAAATACATGAGGATTTATTATATCTTTCTTTCTTTTTTGTGTATGTTTTAAAATTATATAATAAAAAAATTAATTGTGTTTTAGCCCAGAAAATGGTGCTATCTCTGATTTTTCCACACTGAACTAGAAGAAACTATATTCGGTGTGCAGTTTTTGTATTTTTTCTTCTATGCTTTCATGGTTAAATTTCCTAGTTAACCTTGATTTCTCAGTAAAGCCGTATTAACTCATAGCCTTTAATGGACAAATGCAGCACAGTAAAGTCTGACCTTTTGCATATCAACATTTCTGTTGAAAATATTGTAGCATTATCCTGGGGAGGAAATGGTCCTGAAACTTTAGACCATAATCAGCAAAGAAGTTGCGGTGTGTGGCAGTCCATTTTAGAAGTGGGAGAAAGTAATTGGTACACACACACACACACACACACAACATGCTTAGGAAAACATGCATAACTGCTACAGCGCTTGTTTTTGTAATAAGCCATGAAGTCATAGTTGATGTCAGGCCCTGACTTGTAGCATTTGCTGATTTTTGTGCTGTACATGCTTCCAAAGGCTGATTTCCAGCTTCCAAGGTGACGTCACAGATGCAGAGCTGAGAAATGACGTCACAGATGCAGAGCTGGTTCATTTCTCAGCTCTGCATCTGTGACGTCACCTTGCAGTGACGTCAAGTGAACTGCAGCTGCAGTTCTCAGGAGCCCACATGCGCCTGCTCCAGCACACCCCTGCTTTCATAGTACCGGAAGCTGAGACTGTACCTTGCTAGTTTGCACTGGGCCATTTTGCATTCCTCATGCCACTCAAGCAAAAGGCAAATGGGATAGTATCCTGGTGGGGGTGATAAATCCTAATGAACAAGGATAAACTGTGGTTGTTGCTACACGTCGGGAACCTCTGGGATGCTCATTACTTCCATCCCAATCAGCAAAGTTAATGGAAAATCAGGGCAAAACAAACATATGAACAAACAAGTCGGCAAACAGACAGATAAACGAGGCAGGTCCGCACATGATTTAGACCCCTTAGGAACAAACCTTTAAGTCACTAACAGGTAAAGAACTTCAGCCAGCTCAGATCCTGACAGTAAGCAAAGGGCAGTGGAATGCGCAGTGGATCAAGATCTTTGACTATTAATTTTTGTGCCCCCCCAAACCTAATAGAGTTTCTGACACATTTAAGTGCTCCATACATCTTTGGCAACTGAATAAAATTTATCTACCTGGTTAATTATGTAAATTGTCTTTAAACCAAGTGCTGTTTCTGAACTAAATTATCAAGTATATTAATGACTTTGGGTTTGAAATTCCATTGTTTGTCCCCCATAAATGTATACTGAAGCATAACAAAATTGACCTAATTAACTTTGCCATCTTGATAAAAATCTTCTGGGTAATCCTGATTAGAGATTCCCAAACTCCTCACTTTGCTTTTCATTATACTGATATAAGGAATTCTGGAGAAGTAAAAGCAAAATATTCTCCTTCGGGCTTCCCTGGTGGCGCAGTGGTTGAGAGTCTGCCTGCTAATGTAGGGGACACGGGTTCGAGCCCTGGTCTGGGAAGATCCCACATGCCGCGGAGCGACTGGGCCCGTGAGCCACAACTACTGAGCCTGCGTGTCTGGAGCCTGTGCTCCGCAACAAGAGAGGCCATGATAGTGAGAGGTCCACGCACCGCGATGAAGAGTGGCCCCCGCTTGCCGCAACTAGAGAAAGCCTTCGCACAGAAACGAAGACACAACACAGCCAAAAATAAAAAAAAATAAAATAAATAAATATTCTCCTTCAACTGACTTTAATAGGTGCAGAGAAATAACAAACCGTTAATTTGGATACTGAGCTCAAAGAAAGAAAAACATCCATCCACCCGTGATAGATATGATTTGCTAGTTCTCAGTACCATCCCTGTCCTTCAAACCTCTCTCCAAGACTGCGGGGGAAGAAAACTAAAAACCGTTTTTCCCAGAGTCACTCACCATCTGGGAGGTGAAGAAGGACGGGAGGAGAAGTGAGTATCCCACAGCAGCTGCAGACAGATATGTGGGCATGAGCAGTCAAGCAGCAGATGAAGGATATTGTCGGCAGCCACTGGAATTTCTCCTGAGTATGTTCATTTCAGTGCTCTATGCCTTTAAGATCATTACTGGAAGCTTCCCAAGGCTTTCCCGAGCCATCCCGAAAAGAACCCACTGGTACTGCAAGCAGCCAAGATCACTCGTGTTGATTTCCCTGTTCCTTCATTTCTCCATTTCCTGAAGGTGTCTTTACTGACCGTCACATCCTCTGCCCTTGCAATGGTTTGGAAAGCCTCTAGTTACCCATTTAAATGCCTTTCCTGTCTCACACTAATGTAGCATCATCTCTGAATAATACACCATCCTATCCCATACTTTCTTCTTCATAAATGGCATGATGGAGAAGGATGAAGCAGAAAGAAGAAGCAAAAGAGAAGGAAGCAGAGATCAATATTTGTTGATTTGTCTTTGAAACTAATGCAAAGATTTCCTAGGCCCACGGATCCTTAGAGAAGGATTAGATGAACGTTTGTCAGAAAATACTGAAATAGTGTATTTCTTTAGGAGTCTAGTAGTCACTTCTAAAATTACTTTTAATGCTACAATGTTGTCTAACAGTCACTTCTGAAATTACTTTTAATGCTACAGTACTGTAATTCTATGAACCATCAGGTAGCAACCAAGGAATGGGAGTTCTGAATCATTATGGAATTATTATCAAATTATCTAAAATGTGATAGAATAATAGCAGCAATCACATTGATAGCACACATTATCACTTAAAAATGCTTCAAGGTACAAGCCTGCATAATTTCCTCATTAAAGCATTCATTATGGAAGCTTTATTCTATAATTATGTCCACTTTTCTAATAATTTTCAAATGATATAAAAATTATCAATCAATATATATACAATATACATTGAATATGTAATGTATGCCAGACCCTATGCTACGCATGTACTTTGGAACAAACCAAAGAGCATAATTTATATGCTCCCTGATTTTACAGAGAACCTGAGTCATCCTTAATCCCTTCATTCAATCCATCAGCCTGTAGCTGTAGGTTCTGACTCCAAAATACATCTCACATCTATCTACTCCTTTTCATCTACATCACAGTTGCATGGGCTAAGCAGTCAGTTTCTCCCAGGAAACTGCCTCTTCACTCCTGCTTCTGCATTTCCTCACCACCACCAATCCAATCTACACTCAGAACACACGGTGTAGTTTTTAAAACATAAATCAGGTCATGTCAATTACCTGTTATACAACTTTCAGGACTTTTTCTTTCTTTTACAATAAAAATTAAATGCCTTTGGACAGTGAAGCCCTGCAATATACAGCTCCTGTATCCTTTTCAAGCCTCACCTGGTACATACTACAGCCCTTCCCTCCCTGTGCCAAGCCACCCAGCCATTCTGTCTCTGGCCCCCTTCTCTGTTTCAGTGCCTTAGCTTTTACTGTTTTCTCTTCCTGGAACACTCTTCCCTAGTGGGTTTTTTTTTTTTTTTTTTACTTTGATTTTAAAATAATTTCAAACATACATAAAAGTCATTGGATAGTATTAAGAGCTCCCATGTACCCTTTTTCCAGATTAGGACACTTGCTTTCATAACCCTAGAAAAATGATTACAATCAGGAAATTACCGTTGATCAAATATTGATTAAATATTACTATCTAATCCACAAACCTCATTCAGATTTCACTGATTGACCTAATAATATGCTGTAAAAGACTAAGATCCAATACAGAACTTTATGCCGCACTTAACTGGTATGTTTCATTAGCCTTTTTAAATCTAGAACAGGTCCTCAGGTTCTTCTTGTCTTTAATAGGTTTAAAGAATAGATTACAGTTACTTCATAGAATGTTTTACATTAATTGTGTTCTCCTCAATACATTATATTAGAAAGTACACCATAGATAATTGCTGTATTACTGGTGATATTGACTGTCATCATTTGGTTAAGATGGTGCCAGTCTTCTTCACTGCGGTTAATTACTTAATGTATTTATTAATAATAACTTGAAAGTATTTTGTAGAAATATACTTTGACTCTTCATGTTAATATTGTCATTAGCACTCTTCAGATTTATGTTCTTCAAGAATTTATGTATCCCCCAAATCATTAACTACCTGAAGATTTTTTAAAAATTATAAACTTACAGCACTGAAAAATATTGCATACTTGTGAGCAGATTATACGAAATGTGAGTAAATTTATGTTAGTAGACTATTTCAAAAAAGTACTATTTATTTTTTAAAATAATTCATGGAATTCTACACACACTAATACACACACATGTAAAATATGTCTAAACAATGATGGAAAAATTGGCTAATATATTTTAACTATTGTTATTTTAATAAAGGAAAAATATTTTACTAAAGTCCAAAATTGTTACTGGACTATCAATATATAATTTTCTTGATAGTTGCTTTAATTTAGGAAAACAAGATTTTTTTTAACATCTTTATTGGAGTATAATTGCTTTACAATGGTGTGTTAGTTTCTGCTTTATAACAAAGTGAATCAGCTATACATATACATATATCCCCATATCTCCTCCCTCTTGCGTCTCCCTCCCACCCTCCCTATCCCACCCCTCTAGGTGGTCACAAAGCACAGAGCTGATCTCCTTGTGCTATGTGGCTGCTTCCCACTAGCTATCTATTTTACATTTGGTAGTGTATATATGTCCATGCCACTCTGTCACTTCACCCCAGCTTACCCTTCCCACTCCCCGTGTCCTCGAGTCCATTCTCTACGTCTGTGTCTTTATTCCTGTCCTGCCCCTAGGTTCTTCAGAACCATTTTTTTTTTTTTTTTTTAGATTCCATATATATGTGTTAGCATACAGTATTTGTTTTTCTGACTTACTTCACTCTGTATGACAGACTCTTGGTCCATCCACCTCACTACAAATAACTCATTTCTTTTTATGGCTAATATTCCATTGTATATATGTGCCACATCTTCTTTATCCATTCATCTGTCAATGGACACTTAGGTTGTTTCCATATCCTGGCTACTGCAAATAGAGCTGCAATGAACATTGTAGTACATGACTCTTTTTGAATTACGGTTTTCTCAGGGTGTATGCCCAGTCGTGGGATTGCTGGGTCGTATGGTAGTTTCACCTCACACTGGTCAGAATGGCCATCATCAAAAAATCTACAAACAATAAATGCTCGAGAGGGTGTGGAGAAAAGGGAACCCTCTTGCACTGTTGGTGGGAATGTAAATTGATACAGCCACTATGGATAACAGTATGGAGGTTCCTTAAAAAACTGAAAACAAGATTTTTAATGATTGTTTATATGTATTTTGTTTTGAAGAATTATGTTGGTCTTTTTATATTCTTATAAAGGTTTTATTTCTATAAATTTTTTTTAATTTACATGGTAATAGAGGTATAAAAAAGAAAGCTTTAAGCCATAAAAACAAGATTTTAACATAAACATATGCCTTCCAAAGCACCAATTATTACTGTCAATTTAGTGGAAATAATGTGAATGAAAATAGTTGAAAACCTTCTATTGATATAGAAATGTACTACTGCCCCCTTATGGAAAATACTTTAATGACACTCAGTGGTTTTACACATCTCTTTTGAAGTGGAGAGAAATAGTAACAAGATTTTAAAAATGATTCAATTCACAAAACAACACAAATTTTTTTATTTGTATAATTTTTGCCTTAAGCTAACCAATATAGAATTTCTACAAATTCCCTTCTCACATAGCGTCCTTTGAATTTGTATCAGAATGACCGTAGTAGTATATTTAATGGAAAACTGAAATATAATAATTGACCATTTAATTTTGAAGGTGGATAAAAATACTCACTTTAATATTTAAACTATTATTGCTTAGCATGTCTGGTTAATCTAGATGGAAAAACTGAATAAGAAAATGTTGAAAATAATAGTTAACACTATGTAACATGTACTATTTAATATGCATTAGTCTAGGTACAGAGCATTCTACATATATTAACTCACTATATCCTCACATCAACTTTATGAGTTAGGTACTGTTATCATCCCTCATTTACAGATGAGAAAAAGGAGGCATGGAGAAGTATGTGAATTACTCAGTCACTTGGATACTAAGTAGCAGAGCTGGTATTTGAACCAGGCAAACTGATTCCTTGTTTTTAACTCCAAAACTCTACTGGTCTCGATGATCAAGATAATTTATTAAAAGATTTTATACATTTATCCATGATCCCTGAAAAAAACCTAGAAATTGCCAGCTCATTATTTGTTGGATCTTTTTAGCAAATGGAATGGGTAGACTAGTTTGATCCTATTTAATAAAAGTGTGGATGTTTAGATATGGCCTTGTTTATTCTCCTCTAATGCTTCTTCCTCCTTCACTATCTCCTTCTCAACTATTTCTCCTTCCTTAAAAAAAGAGGTGGGGGGAAGGAAGAGGAGACAGAGAAGAAGGAGAGAAAGAAGAAGAAATTGCATGTCCATTCTGTGCCAAGCACTATGTTAAGTCCTGGAAATACAGTTCTAAATAAAACAAAACATCTAACATTTGGGAGTGTATAAGCTAAGGTGGAAAACAGAGAATCTGAATATAGTGTGATGATGTTATTCCAAAGATGACAGAGCACATAAGCAGGGCAAACAACTCCACAAAGGAAAATACCTTCTAAACTGAGAACTGAAACCTATGTTGATTCTAGCCAAAGATAAAGAGGAAGATGGGGAGGGATGGAGAGCAATCTGGATACATAGAACGGTGTGTGGAAAGAAATGGATTAGGAGGGATTCAGAACATTCGAAGTATAAATACATCGGTTACATGTGGCTGGGGTGTAGAACGTGCCAGGAAAGAGATGAGCCAGAGGCGAGGCAGAGACGTAGTGCAGAAAACCAGGTCTGTCTGCCATCGCAAGCAGTCTGAACTTTATCCTGAGGGAAATACAGAGCCTTAGACAGATTTTTAAGAGAATAATCAGAGCAGAATTATGCTTTTAAGTGCTCTACTTATCTGCCTTTTTCTCTAGAAATGAAGGAAAATAGTGAAGTCTATACTTTGTTATTACTCTCAGCAGCATCAGGTTTATATTCACCAGGGAAGCCGAACATAAATGAACACAGCTTCAGCCTCCTTCGTTGTGGGCTGAATGAAGTGTGTTCTCCAAAAGGCTATGTTGAAGTCCTGACGCCTGGCACCTGTGAATGTAACATCTTCTAGAAATAGGGCTTCTGCAGATCAAATTAAGTTAAGGTGAGGTCATATTGGACCAAGGTGGGCCCTAATCCAAGAAGACTGCTGTCCTTATAAAAAGAAAAAAGAAAAAAAGAAGATACACAGACAGGTGAAGAGAGAACACCATGTGACGATGAAGGCAGAGATTGGAGTGAGGCATCTTTGCCCAGCACCACTGGAACTAAGAAAAAGGCATGGAAAAGACATTCCTCTAGAACCTTCAGAGAGAGCGTGGCTTGATTTCAGACTTGTAGCTTTCATAACTGTGAGACAATAGATTTCTGATGTTTTAAGCCACCCAGTCTGTGGTACTTTGTTATGGCAGTCCTAGAAAAGTAATACACCATTCCTCCTAGGTCTGCCCTTAGGCCTTCATACAGGGGTCACTACAGAGCACTACAGAATTCGCCAAGTGATAGGCAGTTGGCTCATGAGAAAAGGCCATCATTATATTTGGCAAGACATTTTTACATATTTTCCTCTCTCTAAATTTTCTATATGGGTATGTCTTTAGGTAAATGCAATTGTCTAAGCACCCAAGAAGTTTCCTAAGTTAAGTGTAGTGCCTTCTCATTCACCCGCCAAGATAATAGTGCATGTAGAAATACTCCCTGGGCAGGTGATTCCCAAGATTTTATATGGATGCCATGATGGTAGTAAGAACAAATGAGTTATTGCATGTGGATGTGGTAGCAGACTGGCAGCTTGTTAGCAGAATCTGGCTCTTAGAATGTGTTATTTCATTAGAACATATGTTTCTTAATTTTTTTAACAATCGTTTTGAATGAATTTAGACGAGGAGCCCAGTTTCCAACATTCCCTCCTGCTCTCTAGATTCTCAAATGTGTTTAACTTGAAGGATCTGAGTTTGTCACTATACACTGTCCACCTTGCTTTGCATATATTTACCTGCCATCTGGCTATATTATGCTTATAGGGGGCAAGAAGGGTCTGCACTGATCTGGTTCTTCTATGGCAGTACAACCAACCATTGCTATCCCCATGTGAAGAAGATTTGGGTATCCCTGCTCACAGTCAAAGTTCTGGTCCCTCAGGCTTCATTCTTCCTTTGCTTCTTAGTTCCCATTTCTTCCCTCGGTCCCTGACTCTTGACTTTTGGACTACATTGTCTATATTCAGCCCTGCATTCATTGATTGTATCTTATATTTGGCTCCTCTAATTTGGCTGTAATTTACAAGAGGCATAAGCTTGGTAAATATATGTGGAATAGAACAGAGGAGAAGTATATAATGTCTTGGCCATTTCTAAGTCAAGAAGCTTAATTTGTCTTGGCATCTCAGGGCCAGTCTTACACACAGGAAAAATAGGAAGTACTTATATGTGGTTTGATTTTTGTGGGCTCTGGAAAGCCTCAAGCTGGTAAAGAATCATCTTCAGCTTTTGGAAAATGCCTGAATATAATGTCCACTTAATATGGGCCAGCAACTGTGCTGAGCATTTTATCTCATTATCTTCTTTAATTCTCGTAATACCTCTATATGATAGATATTGTTATTAATCCTACTTTACAGATAAGGAAACTGAGCTCAGATTGGCTTGATAAATTATCTAGAGTCACATAGTATTAAGTGGTAGAGCTCATATGAAGAAAAAATTAAATCCAATTCCAGGACCAAAGTCTTCTTTTTATATATAGGTTCTTATAAACTTAGAATTCATTTTTTAATAAAATGTTACCCAACCTAAAAACAGAAAAAAGTGATGCTGCTTTAGTTGAATAGAAAGGAGGGTGGGGTAAGTAAAAACCTAATCCACTGCCTCCCCAAGTACTAGGGCTCTGTGGATTAAGGGTGGAATGGATTTAAGGCTGCACTCTCTATTAAACGGTAGCTGCCACAGAGAGTGGAGCTAAAGCCTAAAACTTCTCCGAGTCATTCATTCCTTGACTAATAGCTATGAATTAAGGAGAAAAGCACAGAAAAGAGCAGAACACTGCAGCCGGAAATGGGCAAGGAGGGAGGAAAGAGCCGAGAGAACCTGGTTGACATGAAGCTTAAGGCTACCCAGGTAAAATTTATAAACACGTAGCTTAAAGTGTATTAATAAAGAGCAGGGATGCAATAGATAAACTCTCTATACCTAGCTGCCCAGACCTCAATATTGGAGCTCTTAACAGAAATGATTACATTTCACTGTTTCAAAAGTTTGGACTCTAATTTTCAGTAGCCGAGTCTCCAGATTTTCAAATCCTAAAACATACTGTGCTTCTTAAAACATGAGTAATGTGCAGAAACTACTTTTCTTTTTTTTTAAATTAATTAATTAATTAACTAATTTTTTTGGCCACACCGTGAGGCATGTGGCATCTTAGTTCTCCAACCAGGGATCAAACCCTCACCCCTTGTACTGCAAGCACAGAGTCTTGGACCACCAGGGAAGTCCCTGGAAGCTACTTTTCTAAAATTTCCATAGTTTATGCTAAGCAATAACCCTCTCCCAATTAGTTCCTTTGTGCGTTTTAAGATGGGGCTGCTGTTAGGGCTACATTCTAAGGTGAGAGTTCCTAGTATTTCCTTTGTGTGAAATCAATGAGACAAATCTGAAACCTGGACAGCACAAGGTTCCAAGTCAGCCTTGAGAGGTAATCAATAAGAGCAGGTGAGGCTGCCATGCCTGGCTGATCAGTGAAGGATATCACAACCTGGGAAAGGAACACAAGGTCCCACAGTCCACTCCTCTACCTAGTGCACACAAGTAAGCTCTTTGGCCAGAAACATCTCCCTATTTTTTTCTGAACAGACCAGAATTGTTTTGCTTTCTTTAGTGATATTACACAGGCAATGCTTTTTTTTTCTGTTAAAAGACAAAAACTCATTCACATATAAATTACTTTCCTCTCTGATGACTAGGATGATGACGTAAAGACAGAGATTTAGAATTTTATTCAGACTATTGTTAAATAATTATCTTCATCATTTTCATTCAGAAATAGGATCATGTAATGACAAAAATATTTTCTCTCTATCCCAAAAGCATTCTTAATGGCCTTGACATTACCTGAAATTATTTAGTCATAGTAAAGAAATACGTATGCCTTAATCATACACAACTATTGAATTCCTATGAAACAAACTACTTGTGAAATTTCAGGTACTTTTTCATTTAATCATGACAAAATCAAGGCAAAATCTCTGAACTAGTGCTTGTCATCACTATATGCATTATAAAGTTTAGTTTTGTAATAAGAACACCAAAAAATGATGCTTCTATCTATCACCCCCATTCTCGAGGTGTTATGCTCACTCATCTGCCTGAAAATAGAGAACCAGTTTTAAAAGCCTTATTTTAAAAAGTTGGAAATGTGAAAAATTAAAAACTTTGAAAAATTCAAGTGGAGGATATGGACTACTGATTTTTAAAAGAACACAGAAAGGTGTTCTGAAAGAACACCACAAAGTGATGACAAAAAGGGTGTGTTGTTTTTGCTATTGAAATTCAGCTGTAAAATTCAACAGGAAGGTAGCTTAATGTACTTGTTGGGGTTGGGATTTGTTTGAATATAAATATTTTATGAAGAATGGCAAAAAAATAAAAATGAAAAAGTTTTGAATGAGAAAATGCTCTCTGTTTAGTGGATATGAGCTATAAGGATGAGTTGAAAAGTAAAAATAAAATAGTAAATTTCATATCATGATACTACAGTGTATACTATGTAAATAAGTAGATTTATTCTACTGAATCTAAGTCCTAGAACCAGTTTATCAATGACCTCACTTGGCTAAAGAAATGGGGAGTAGCCGTTTCTATTTAGAATGGCTGGTTGGTTGTTCATTTAGTTGTCTACATCAACATTGCAGTACTTCATACAGTAACTCAGAAAAAAGGATTGAGATGACTAAATCTCATAGGATTGTTTATAAAAGGGCTGAATAAACATAATTCTACCTAAAAGTGTATTAATAAACTATATAGTGGGATTAGGACCCAAGATGGCGGAGTAGAAGGACATGCTTTCACTCCCTCTTGCGAGAACACCAGAAGCACAACTAGCTGCTGGACAATCATTGACAGGAATCAATAACAGAATAACTGAGGCAGAAGGGTGGATCAGTGACCTGGAAGACAGAATGGTGGAATTCACTGCTGCGGAACAGAATAATAAAAAAAAAGAATGAAAAGAGATGAAGACAGCCTAAGAGACCTCTGGGACAACATTGAAGGCAACAACATTCGCATTATAGGGGTCCCAGAAGGAGAAGAGAGACAGAAAGGACCAGAGAAAATATTTGAAGAGATTATAGTCAAAAACTTCCCTAACATGGGAAAGGAAATAGGCACCCAAGTCCAGGAAGCGCAGCGAATCCCACACAGGATAAACCCAAGGAGAAACACACCGAGTCACATAGTAATCAAATTGGCAAAAATTAAAGACAAAGAAAAATTATTGAAAGTAGCAAGGGAAAAACGACAAATAACATACAAGGGAACTCCCATAAGGTTAACAGCTGATTTCTCAGCAGAAACTCTACAAGCCAGAAGGGAGTGGCATGATATACTTAAAGTGATGAAAGGGAAGAACCTACAACCAAGATTACTGTACCTGGCAAGGATCTCATTCAGATTCAATGGAGAAATCAAAAGCTTTACAGACAAGCAAAAGCTTAGAGAATTCAGCACCACCAAACCAGCTCTACAACAAATGCTAAAGGAACTTCTCTAAGTGGGAAACGCAAGAGAAGAAAAGACCTACAAAAACAAACCCAAAACAATTAAGAAAATGGTCATAGGAACATACATATCGATAATTACCTTAATGTGAACGGATTAAATGCTCCAACCAAAAGACACAGTCTCGCTGAATGGATACAAAAACAAGACCCATCTACATGCTGTCTACAAGAGACCCACTTCAGATCTAGGGACACATACAGACTGAAAGTGAGGGGATGGAAAAAGATATTCCATGCAAATGGAAATCAAAAGAAAGCTGGAGTAGCAATAGTCATATCAGATAAAATAGACTTTAAAATAAAGAATGTTACAAGAGACAAGGAAGGACACTACATAATGATCAAGAGATCAATCCAAGAAGAAGATATAGCAATTATAAATATATATGCACCCAACATAGGGGCACCACAATACATAAGGCAACTGCTAACAACTATAAAAGAGGAAATCGACAGTAACACAGTAATACTGGGGGACTTTAACACCTCACTTACACCAATGGACAGATCATCCAAAATGAAAATAAATAAGGAAACAGAAGCTTTAAATGACACAGTAGACCAGATAGATTTAATTGATATTTATAGGACATTCCATCCAAAAACAGCAGATTACACTTTCTTCTCAAGTGAGCACGGAACATTCTCCAGGATAGATCACATCTTGGGTCAAAAATCAGCCACAGTAAATTTAAGAAAATTGAAATCATATCAAGCATCTTTTCTGACCACAGTGCTATGAGATTAGAAATGAATTACAGGGAAAAAATGTAAAAAACACAAACACATGGAGGCTAAACAATACGTTACTAAATAACCAAGAGATCACTGAAGAAACCAAAGAGGAAATCAAAAAATACCTGGAGACAAATGACAATGAAAACACAATGATCCAAAACCTATGGGATGCAGCAAAAGCAGTTCTAAGAGGGAAGTTTATAGCTATACAAGCCTACCTCAAGAAACAAGACAAATCTCAAATAAACAATCTAACCTTACACCTAAAGGAACTAGTGAAAGAAGAAAAAACAAAACCCAAAGTTAGCAGAAGGAAAGAAATCATAAAGATTAGAGCAGAAATAAATGAAATAGAAACATAGAAAACACTAGCAAAGATCAATAAAACTAAAAGCTTGTTCTCTGAGAAGATAAACAAGAATTGATAAACCATTAGCCAGACTCATCAAGAAAAAGAGGGAGAGGACTCAAATCAATAAAATTAGAAATGAAAAAGGAGAAGTTACAACAGACACCGCAGAAACACAAAGCATCCTAAGAGACTACTACCAGCAACTCTATGCCAATAAAATGGACAACCTGGAAGAAATGGACAAATTCTTAGAAAGGTATAACCATCCAAGACTGAACCAGGAAGAAATGGAAAATATGAACAGACCAATCACAACTAATGAAATTGAAACTGTGATTAAAAATCTTCCAACAAACAAAAGTACAGGACCACATGGCTTCACAGGTGACTTCTATCAAGCATTTAGAGAAGAACTAACACCCATTCTTCTCAAACTCTTCCAAAAAATTGCAGAGGAAGGAACACTCCCAAACTCATTCTATGAGGCCACCATCACCCTGATACCAAAACCAGACAAAGAATACTACAAAAAAAGAAAATTACAGACCAATATCATTGATGAATATAGATGCAAAAATCCTCAACAAACAGAATCTAACAACACATTAAAAGGATCATACACCATGATCAAGTGGAATTTATCCCAGGGATGCAAGGATTCTTCAATATACGCAAATCATTCAATGTGATAAAACATATTAACAAATTGAAGAATAAAAACCATATGATCATCTCAATAGATGCAGAAAAACCTTTTGACAAAATTCAACACCCATTTTTGATAAAAACTCTCCAGAAAGTGGGCATAGAGGGAACCTACCTCAACATAATAAAGGCCATATATGACAAACCCACAGCAAACATCATTCTCAATGGTGAAAAACTGAAACCATTTCCTCTAAGATCAGGAACAAGACAAGGATGTCCACTCTCACCACTATTATTCTACATAGTTTTGGAAGTCCTAGCCATGGCAGTCAGAGAAGAAAAAGAAATAAAATGAATACAAATTGGAAAAGAAGAAGTAAAACTGTCACTGTTTGCAGGTGACATGATACTATACAAAGAGAATCGTAAAGATGCCACCAGAAAACTCCTAGAGCTAATCAATGAATGTGGTAAAGTTGCAGGATACAAAATTAATGCACAGAAATCTCTTGCATTCCTATACACTAATGATGAAAAATCTGAAACAGAAATTAAGGAAACACTCCCATTTACCACTGCAACAAAAAGAATAAAATACCTAGGAATATACCTACCTAGGGGGATAAAAGACCTGTATGCAGAAAACTGTAAGACACTGATGAAAAAAGTTAAAGATGATACCAACAGATGGAGAGATATACCATGTACTTGGATTGGAAGAATCAACATTGTGAAAATGACTATACTACCCAAAGCAATCTACAGATTTGATGCAATCCCTATCAAATTACCAATGGCATTTTTTATGGAACTAGAACAAAAAATCTTAAAATTTGTATGGAGACACAAAAGACCCCAAATAGCCACAGCAGTCTTGAGGGAAAAAAACGGAGCTGGAGGAATCAGACTCCCTGACTTCAGACTATACTACAAAGCTACAGTAATCAAGACAATATGGTACTGGCACAAAAACAGAAATATAGATCAATGGAATAGCATAGAAAGCCCAGATATAAACCCACGCACCTGTGGTCAACTAATCTATGACAAAGGAGGCAAGGATATACAATGGAGAAAAGACAGTCAGTCTCTTCAATAAATGGTGCTGGGAAAAATGGACAGCTACATGTAAAAGAATGGAATTAGAACATTCCCTAACACCATACACAAAATTAAACTCAAAATGGATCAGAGACCTAAATGTAAGACCAGACGCTCTTAAACTCTTAGAGGAAAACATAGGAAGAACACTCTTTAACATAAATCACAGCAAGATCTTTTTTGATCCACCTCCCAGATTAATGGAAATAAAAACAAAAATAAACAAATGGGACCTAATGAAACTTAAAAGCTTTTGCACAGCAAAGGAAACCATAAACAAGACGAAAAGACAACCCTCAGAATGGGAGAAAATATTTGCAAACGAACCAAAGGACAAAGGATTAATCTCCAAAATATATAAACAGCTCATGCAGCTCAATATTTAAAAAAAAAACAACCCAATCTAAAAATGGGCAGAAGACCTAAATAGACATTTCTCCAAAGAAGATATACAGATGGCCAAGAAGCACATGAAAATCTGCTCAGCATCACTAATTATTAGAGAAATGCAAATCAAAACTACAATGAGGTATCACCTCACACCAGTTAGAATGGGCATCATCCGAAAATCCAAACAACAAATGCTGGAGAGGGTGTGGAGAAAAGGGAACCCTCTTGCACTGTTGGTGGGAATGTAAATTGATACAGCCACTATGGAGAACAGTAAGGAGGTTCCTTAAAAAACTAAAAATAGAATTATCATATGATCCAGCAATCCCACTACTGGGCATATACCCAGAGAAAACCATAATTCCAAAAGACACATGCACCCCAGTGTTCATTGCAGCACTATTTACAGTAGCCAGGTGTTGGAAGCAACCTAAATGCCCATCGACAGGCGAATGGATAAAGAAGGTGTAGTACATATATACAATGGAATATTACTCAGCCATAAAAAGGAATGAAATTGGGTCATTTGTAGAGACATGGATGGACATAGAGACTGTCATACAGAGTGAAGTAAGTCAGAAAGAGAAAAACAAATATCGTATATTAATGCATATATGTGGAACCTAGAAAAATGGTACAGATTAACTGGTTTGCAGGGCAGAAATTGAGCCACAGATGTAGAGAACAAACGTGTGGACACCAAGGGGGAAAAGCAGCAGGTGGATGGGGGTGGTGGTGTGATGAATTGGGCGATTGGGATTGATATGTATACACTGATGTGTATGAAATTGATGACTAATAAGGACCTGCTGTATAAAAAAATAAATTAAATTAAATTCAAGAATTAGAAAAAAAAAAAGAAAGTATATAGTGAAAATTAAACATACAATAAAACTACCCATGCTGAAATTTGGGGGAAGTTTAGGTCCTTTAAAAAAAAAAAAGTATTAATAATCACTGACTACATCTATGGTAAAAGTGCTTATTTTGGTTTACTTAGATAATGCTGCAGCTGGTGGAAATGATAAACGTTTAAACTGTTAACACTCTGAATGTATTGGGTTTAAGAGAATAAACATTTTACAAAAATAAAAAAAAGAAAGTATTTAGTGAATAAACTTTTAATTGATTTGTTTAACAGAGAGATTGGGCTATCCATATCTCCTCTTGCTCAGAGAAAATATCGTGTTTGTTCAATCCTACCAGATATTGATATAACTGATCTCAAGTGATCCCCTACTGGTCCTTTTAATATTTACTCAAATTCAAGCAAAGCTTTAAAATGAAGGGGAAAACAGGCATATTCCTGACAAAGGAGACAGAGAGTATTCTGGGGGAATGAATATAAGCCAGGCATCTGCATCTTTGAATTCTGCTGACCTCATCAATAATGTGGGTAAATGCCAGTGATGACCAGATCAAATGAATGCCACATTGCTACCATGCTTGAAAATTTCAAGGTTTATTCAATCTTTTCAGATTGGAGTACAGTGCTGTATAGTGTTCTGCTTTTTTTTTTGCTTTTTATAAGCATTCCTTTAAAGAACAGTGAAATGACATATTGTTGCAACTCTTTTAATGGCTTTTTCCTGAGCAAATTATATTCTCAGAAATGTAAATATCAATCTCTTCTAAAGAACCTTTATCTTCTTTACTATGCAGTTGACTATCCCCTGAAAAGTTAATAAATAGAAAAGGAATAGCAGATGAGATATCATCATTAATCTACAAGGCATGGTTTCTTTTATTTACATGGCACCAAATATAGTATTGCATAGGCACCACAGGGCATGTTTCTTTTGCTATTCATATAGATCAAGTGTTTTTGTTTTTGTTGTTGTTGTGGTGGTGGTGGTGGTGTGTGTGTGTGTGTGTGTGTGTGTGTGTGTGTGTTGATTGTGGTGCTGGGAATGACTGTGATGTTTTAAAGTAATAGTAGAATCCAAAGGGCTTTGAATTTAGGACAAAATACTGTCCCAGTTCCTTTTCTCTTTTTAACACCACATGATAGACATTCTTAAGGCAGTGTTTTAGACGAGAATTATATTAGGACAACTAGAAGATCAGCCATTTTACAGTCAGTCATTTGAGGCAAAATATCATATGAAACATTTTACATCAGTCCTAAGTTATGAAGGTAAAAATATTCTATACTCAGCAATGGATAGCTTAGAGGAAATGTTATTTTTAATAGTTCCAATATTTACCTAGAGTTTTTTCCCCTTTTGTCAAAACTTTTTGTCTCAAAAAACCTACAACTAAAATTTATGGAAAAATCTATGTAATGGCTATAATTGATATTGATTTTATTCATATTCAGTTGACGTAGATATGTATCTCTTTTGGAAGTGTTCAGAAAACACAGTGACCAGAAAAAATATCAAAGGGATAAAGATATTTTACTTTTTAAGGAATTTTTTTAAAATTATGAATTCCAAATTCTATCTACCCAAATTATTTTCCTCCCTAGATATCACAGATACTGAACTTTAGTTTTTATTCTGTTTGATTAAAGACAATTAGAATTCATATTTTACTTGATTTCCTCTTAATCTTCTTCATACTCATGGTTCCTAACCAAGAATGCACATTAGAATAAGTATTAAAAGAAATACTCATGTCCTGCTTCTAATCCTAAAAGGATTCAGATTCATTAAGTTAGAAATAAGGTCACAAGTGACTCAAATTCATATTTATAGTTAAGAAGCACTATGTCTTGATTTTAAACATTCTGGAATCACATACCCATTTGAAGAGCCAATGAAAAAAGATAACTTCTTCCTAAAATAATGCACTTAAATACAAACATATGGAAATGAAAATATACTTTCATAAAATATACCCTAAGACATCGTTTCACCAAGATATTAGACTTCCTCATTATGACTCTAACACCTAAAAGTGAGTACATTTTCTCCTTCTTCCTTTTATTCCACTCTGAACACTTTACTAGCCCTCCTGTCACACTCCCCAGACTGCTTTCCACTTGAAGATAGACAGTCTTTGGCTATGTTACATCTAGGGGCAAGTTTAGGCCAGAGTTTACAGAAATACTGGAAAGTAATACAAAAGCAAATAGCCTCAAATTTTGAAGTACAGAGAAGGATACTTCATACTACTGTTTATTGATTAAATACTACACTGCCTGGGAAAAAGCAGGTAAGGGCACTCCCAGGCAGATGTGAGAAAGTTGGGAAAAGATGAATAGTTTACGCCTCAATTACAGTGGTGTCTGGGATAAGTGCTAAGAATAAGGCAGATTCTTGGTGAATAGATGCTGAAAGAATGGGTGAATAAATGAATAAACAGCTGAAGAACTGACTGAAAAAAGCAGAAAGGAAAGATTGTTCATTCCCTTTCACTTCTGTGGCCTTAGTTTCCTCATCTGCTACATGGGCGCCTTAGAAGCTGTTCAGATTCTCTTCCATCTCAGACAATTCCTGTATTTTTCGTATTACTCTGTGAATGGAAGGGCAAAGACCTATTCCCTAGTGCAAGGCAGGTATCCAGACTGTAAATTAACAGCCCTCATGGCAAGAGAGGGAGTGTAGAGGGATGGTGCTATTTGGCAATGTATTATCATGTTAAGCTAAAAGCTGGCAGGTAAAGTAAGTAAGTATTTGCTACAAACTTTCTAACATTGAGTAGCTTATGGAAGAAAATACTGCTTCAATGTGAAAATAAATAAAATTTATATTACCTCAACTTCTGGAATAAAGAGGCAGATTTATGTGCCTTCATGTGAAACACGGTCCAAAATCAATTTTTTCTCGAAATAAGTAAGATTGAGGAGAGAATACTGAATGCTGTCATTATGTAATGTGTATACATGGAGCATCTCTATAAAGACACATACACTTGTAACTGTGGTTGCCTTCGAGGATGGGAAATGGGTGGCTAGGAGAAATTTTGAAAGGAAAATTTAATTTACACTGAATTGGGATAATTTTTGAGTTTGTATAATGTGCATATATTGCCTATCTATAAAATATTCTTAAACTTTAAAGTACTACAGAATATAATATTAGTGAAGATGCAAAAAAAAAAAAACAGCCTGAAAGTTTGTCACCAGTGGAATTACATTTTAAATGCTGTGATGCAGTCTGTTAATAAATGTCCATAGCAGATGAAGAATATTTGGCCAAAAAAAAATCAATGGATACAGAGTATATACTACCTCCCCTATTTTGCTGCTTTATCCACCATTATTTTTAAAATGTGACCAATATAGTGGTAGGACAGTTAAATAAAAGCTTTTTAACTAGATGGAACTCAGTGGAGTTCTGGTTCATCCAACATCATATATAGAACAGTTTCATAGAAATCATCATAATTTTTTACACTTCAGAGATAGTACTGACCCAGCAAGCAGTCATCTGTACACATGGTTTCCTGGGAGACGATAAGTATTTTTCCAAGAATTCTGGGACTACATTAGAACACCATTTAGCCATAATACTGTCTTTTTCCTTTGTCTCTAAAGTGGTGGTAACTCTATTAATCAGTTTATTAATCCCTCTTGGAATGTGAAGATTAATTATTATGAAATGCCTAAGTGCTGACAGAAGTGCAAGATAATCTAGTTCAGGTGGCACAAGAAAAGTCAATGAGAAAAACAAACATCATTTTTTAACTTTGTTTATTTGTAGCTTAAAATGTAATGCCATACAATTTTAACAATCACTTAAAAAAGGATTTATATTTGCAGAAAACAGAAGCAAAACAGAAAGATATGAAATAAAATGCCATCTTGCTTCAAGTGTTCAAATCAGTACTTAGAGTACTAATATACATCTATATACATTGCAAGTATATTTTACAAATATACTATGAGTAATCTTGAAACCGCAATAAATATCAAGTAGATTTTTAGGCACACGCATAAAAAAATGCGGAATCTGCATAATTCTTGAGAGTGCTGAGTGACTCATTCGTAGATCATTTTCACACATATATTTTACACAAAATATACAGCCATCACACACATGATCCCCAGTCACCTCAGAACCTCACCTTTCATCCCAGCATTAGTGCCTTCTTATTCTTTGATACTATTGCTCTATACAGCTATTACATAAGAAAATATTTTGCAGTTTTCTTCAACTAATTGCCTAAGAAGGTATCAATGCTACCAAAATAAGTACAGCCTATCTACACAATATATTCATGGAAGTGTGCTGAGCAGCACCAACTTACAGAACTGGTCATTGTAACCCTGGGGGTTACCCTGAAGGCAAACTTATAAATTTTGAAGTATACCATTTTTGAGTTGCCCATACCATGACATCCAGAAATTATTAGAAACTGAGGTAACACCTGTGGTTTTTAGAGATAGGAACCCTTGAAAAAAACACCAAAGGTATTTTTGAAAATTCTGACCAACATGGACCTCAGTTATTGTACACTTTGTTTGTGGCTCTTTCTGTGCAAATGTAAACCAGAGAATCCAAAGGAATGCTCATGGTGAATTTACGTACACTGCTAGGATTAAAGGTCACAGCCATGGAACACCTGAGATCGCCCTCTGATAAGCGAAGTCTAACGCTTCTCTTAGTAGAGCCAATGTTCATTGATAAAAATGAACCAGATAAGATCCCACTGATTTTTGCCCCCCAGCTACAAGTCAGATTCTGGCATATCTGGCATATCTGCCATCAAGTACCCTATTCCATATCGTCCATTGGGAGCAGTATCCAGAGTGGGTGATCCACTCTGTTTTCGATAAATATTTTTACCAAAATTTGGAGAGGACATCTCGCTTGATGTCTTTCCATGAATGAGGCTTGCATCATCTCCCTCTAAGTTTATAGGCTCCTTCAGAACCCTTCCTCTCTTATAGGTCACAGACGCTAAATTACCAGAACTATCGTCTATAAGGTTGCAGCGACGAATGATGAAGACAATTGGGACGGGCAGTATTGCCAGGACCATCAGAGAGATACAGACAACCATTCCCCACGTTGGGTAGCTCTGAAATTCCTCTGATGCCTGTTAAAGCCAAAAAATAATTATTAATAATCTCTTTGTCTGCAGGGACATGAAAAAATATATATTTGTCTCAGGTTTTTAAGAAAAGAATCTGGGCTAGTCTTATGATTTTGACTAATGAATTGCTGTGGAAGTGACAGTAAGCAACTTCCAGGGCAAAGCCTTAAAGGCCTTGCTGTTTCTGCCTTTGTGTCCTAGAATGCTACCCTGAGTCCATAATGCCTGGAAGAAACCAAGAATGAAAGCTCACATAGAGCCCAGCTCTCCAAGTTTAATCAACTGTATGAGTTAGCTCACACAAGACCCAAAGAAGAATCATCCAGCTCATCCACAGAACCCTAAGAAATAATAACTCATCATTGCTTTCAGTCATTAAGTTTGGGGGTCATATGTTACTAAGCAATAGTTACCTGTTACATGTGCCACATTAGCTTTCTAAAATCTGAAATTAAATTTTGAACTACATCTAGCCCCAAGGGTTTTGGTAAGGGATAACAGACTTATTTGTTTAGAATAGTCTTGAATTTAGTTGCTATTATATAGAATTACTAACCATAGAATAAAGGTCAGAGGTATCTGAAAAATAAGCATTCTGATTTTCTAACTGCTAATATGTATTTTAAGATTGCATTACTATGTAGCTAAAGCAACATGAGAACAGAAATTGAAATAGTCATGGCTAATATAAAACAGTTATAGCAAAACTTTACTTCAGTATTTACTTAAATTATGTATACATGGCTAATGCATAGTTTCATTGTTAGAGTATCTCGGATATAAGTTAGTAAATTTATACAGGAAAAAATATTTCTGGTGGTTTGATCAATATGTTTTCTAAAGTCAAAGGCCCAACTGGTTCATCTATGGTGACATGAATAAAATTACTTTAATGAGGACCAAGTCAGTACTTCTCATGTACTAAAAAAGTCCACAATGTATAAAAAAATCATACATATTTGGGGCCAAAAAAACATAAAAATCTCAAGATCCTCACATAAAAGCAACACCATTCATTTAACAGCAAACTATGCTGTGAAAAAAGCAAAAAAAACCAAAACCTCTAAAATGACATTTTATGTATATTTTTATCTACCTTCCTTATTTTGCATTTTACCTTATCTTCAATCCATGCATTATAGCCAGGAGGACTTAATCCCATATTCACAATGCTAGCAATTAGCAGTGATAATAGCATTAGAGGAGAAATATATTTCCACATATAGTAGTAATATCTGTTGGGAGCAAAGCCCAGCATATCCTTTAGGTCTTCCATAAACCTAAAAAGAACAAAGGAATTTAATTATTCCTCGAGTTAATATAGCTATATTAAAATATGGTAAATTAAATGTCCTTTAAAATACGCATTATATCAATGGTTTGATGGGGGTTAACCATGATACCCTATGACATTTTACACTGAGTCTAAAAGTCATATTGGAAGATGACTTATAAATTAAGAACATTTATAAAGTAAAATGGAACCAGTTTACTGTAATTTTCATTTGGAGAAAGTCCCCGTAAGTCAATTACTGGAAAGTCTCCTCCAACTGACGATTTCCACTCTATGAACACAATATTTGCAATACATTAAAATTTCCTTGTTTCTTTTTTTCTTAATTAGCCATATGTAATATCATCCAATCCAATTAGTGTTCATATTATCTGACCTCTCATGTCTTTCTGTAGTCTTTTTTTTTTAACTGAAAGAAGGTCCGTACATTGCAGTTGATGTATGTGTTTCTCAGACCATTTTTCATCTCTAAGTTCCTCATACATCTCTTCATCGTTTCCTCTGATTTTTTGTTGAATCAGCTGGTCACTCTGTCCCGCAGTCTGTATTTGGCTGATTGCATTCCCACAGTTTTGCTTCACAAGAGCATTTGATCCTCCTATTTCCCATGAATTAACACTTAGACCTAGTAATGATTAGACTTAACGTGTTTTTGTTGTTTTTTTTTTTGAGTCAAGTTATTGAGGTGCTTTTTACCTGAAGTAAAATTCACCCTTTTTAATTGTATGATGTTAACACTGTCAGGAGCATGTAGACATTACATACTAGTCTACATCCCTTAATGTTTATCTCGAGATAAATATTTACTGCCCACCCACCAGCCCTTATATTAATGTTTCTGCAGACTTCGTGGTTGTCTAAACCTAGTTCTCTCGTAGATTCTTCAAAAAGGGATCGTAGTAACTATATTTCCTAATTTCTTGCATGTTTCTAATTGTTTGTCTGTGGTCACTATACCTGAATGTCAGTTCAGCTGAATTTAAAATCTGTGGCTTATGTTTTTTCCTTGAGAATCATACATATGTCTAACTACATAATATTGTTACAAAAATTTTGTTGACTATTAGATTTTTCTCTCATAAATAATCTTCTTTGCTTTGTTTTGTTTTGTATTATTTTTGCCTGGATGCCCTTTTTTTTTTTTTTGTCTTGTAGTAACATCCTAGGCTATGTCCTCGTGTTGGCCTTTATGTCTATTTCTCCAAGTATATTGTTTGCCCTTTCAACATTCAAATTATTTATTTCAGGCAAGTTTCTTCAATTATAGTTTTTAGCATTTGTTCTGGCTACTGTTTTTAGAGGTCTTCATTGTACATATGCTGAATCATCTTTGCTTAACTACTGTGTTTATTTCTCTTAAATCCTTTGTTATTTCTCCTTGATTTTCAAAAGCATCCCTCCTTTCTAGCTTCTAATTCTTCTGAAATTAGGCACTGTGCTTATCATTTTTGTTTTCTTTTTAATTTGATCTTCATTTTTTAAGTGTTTTTCTTTTATTTACAATTATTTCCTGAGTTCTATCACCTCTGTTTTCAAATCTTCCTTTTCTCTAACTATTATAATTCTCAATTTTAAAATAACTGATTTCTGCTCTTTTTTTTGTGGCTTCTATCATTTTTAAACATTTATTTCAACTCATTTTGAAGTATTGTTAGTTTTCCATCTATTTTGCATGTGTGCTTTTGCTGTCTGCAGAGATTTTACTCTGCCCCTTTCCTCTTTAAAAAAAAAAAAAAGAAACTTTTCTTAAGATTTGGCCACAGTTAAGTGAAATGAATTTTCCTGTGTGTTTTAGGAGAGAGGGATGGGCCTTTCCTCTCTATTTTTGCAAAGTAATCAAAAAAGGTGGCCTCAGAATTTCTCAGTTCTGTTTACCTCTGCTCTCCTCCTCATACTGACCTGGACTTTCTTTTCCATGGCCCCTACTACCTCTCTCCTACTCAACTCAGGTTTTGCTCCCACCACTTTTTCTTCAGTGAAGAGCTTTATCTTGGAAGAGAACTTTGGGTTATTCATTTCAAGAGTTTTTAGAGACCAGATTGCTCCAGCACTGATGATCTTATTGTATTTTGGTCCCTCTGCACTCCGCAAAATGTGGGCAAAGATCCTATAAAATTTCTCCCAGTTTAGCTCACTGTCTTCTGATCAGCCTGCCACACATTGCAGGGAGGACCTGGGGGTGACTGGAAAGCTGTCAGAAGCCCAGCTGCATATCCTCTACCATCTCCCACACGGAAGTGATATCACACAGGTCCTGTGGCTGCCAGTGGTTTGCCCCAACCTTTCATATTTGAGGGTTCACAGGAATATCTTCTTGCCAGTGTTTATGGGTATTTAGTTCTGCTTTCTAGTCATCCTTTTTCTCTTTCATTTTTAAAAGGAGACTCAGGAAAATACAATCTACGCAGCCATCACTTTCAGCTTTACAGGATCCTCCTTCTCGTTTTCTCTCATTCATATTTCTTCCTAATCCCTAACTTGCTATGCTCCAATATTTCCTTTTCTTCATTTGAATTTACTGTCTCAAAAGTTTAGGTTTTGAAAGTCTTCTTTCTCTCAACTCTGTGTCTGGAAATGTAGGTAAATGTGGCAGAAGACAGAGAAGAGCTGAGCTCATGACACTGTTGAAGGTGAACAGGAAGAATATAAGGTTGCTATGACATTTAAAGGAGGGGAAAGTAAATAAATGAGAGCATTTTAGACAGGATAATTCTAATTCTGCTCGTAGGACAAGATATGAGCTTTAGAAACCAACAGACCTGGTTGCAAATCATAGCTCCATCATCTTTTACTGTATATCTTAGTCCTTCTGAGCTTAATTTTTGGCATTTTCAAAAAGATAATACCTATCTTGGAGGGTTATTGTTAGACACATAGACAACATATGCACAGCACACTACCTCACATACAGCAGAAATTTATAGATGCAAGTATTATTATTAGTAGTATTCTTCCTGTTGTTATAATGATTATTATTTAGGAACTACTAAAAAGAAATATTTACTACTATGCCTATTGTAAATGATGAACTGTCTAAATGGAAATCTAAATTATGATCTTATTGATCCATAGATCAGTCCAATAACAATGTCAAATTCCAACACAGTGCAGGTTAGGAGTTGGGGGTAGCTTGGTAGAGTGTAGAAATATCTGGTTTTGAAATTAAAGTCCTGGCTCTGCAACTAACATACTGTGTTCATCTGTACAAGTAGGGCCAATTTTCCATCTAGGATATGGATAATATTAGTTACCACAGATTGTTATAATGACTAACATTAAATGCGTGTCATACAGCTATTGCTACTATTGCTATATAGTACATGATCATTAAATGTAAGTTCCCCTATCTTTCCTTGCCTGGAGCTTTTGCCAGTAATAAAAACATTCTTTAAGCTTTGTCACAAAGCTCACTCAATACCAATAAAGTTCTTTATGTTGTTTAAGAGGACTCTGGTCCACAGTGAACTTATTCCTACTTCACAGAGACCTCTAATAAGCTTGATGGTCTTCTTACCTTTAATTAATCCATATATGTTAACTAAAGACAGCAACTTTAAAAATTATTGGACAAGGCCTCTGGAAACTTTGTTTATTCTGAGACTACTCTAATGCTTCATTTCACGCCAAGTATATATACTTTTCAAACTGAGCAGGTATATAATTCAGAGGTTTAAGCATCTCATGAATTCAAGTCATGACTCCACATAAATATGAAGTTTATGTATAGCAAATGCCATATATATCTTGGAGCGTCATATATATATATACCACTTCCCAAAATTGGCCTGCTACATAAAACATTGTGTAAAATGATAAAATAAGGCATTTTGTAGCATAACAAAATAAAATTCCTCTTGTAAAACAGGTTAGCAACGTAATTAGAAGTATCGTCTTTAGAGTTAAGCAAAAATGGCTATGAATCCCAGGTCTACCTCTGTTCAGGTGTGTGATGAGCAAGTCACTTGGTGTCTCACTAAGCCTGCATTTTCTTATCTGTAACAATAGCTCAAAACAACTTAACAAGGTTCTTGGAACTTAACCAGTATGCTCTAAACCTTGGAAGTTCCTATTTGATAGCCAGAATTAAATCAAAGCTCCAAAATCCTAAACTACATTACCATCTACACCATTCTATCTAACCACCTAATAAGAGGATATACTTCGTTAAAATTATTGAATGGAGTCTGCAAAAGATTTGATTTTTGTGACAAGGAATTTTTCCCTCTAGTCACTTCCCTCCTCTTCTAAATGAGTTATATATTAACAATTGGTCTTTCCAAAATAGAGATGAAAAATGAATGCATAAGAGAGAATATACTTACTTATCTATGCCATAAACAAAGGAAACAGCAATATTCTCCAAAATGACTACAATTAGCAGAGGCAGGGTAGCAGAATAATCATCAAACATTGTAACAAAGTAATTTCCAGAACGCTGCACAAACATCAGGCCAATACAAAATGCCAGAAGACAACAGATAACTGGACAAAAGGAATAAATAACAAAATTAAGCCCTACTCAGAGTCAAGTCTTTTAAACTTCATTATAAGTTATTATATGCAAACAATAATTTTGTTTCCACTTTTGTAAGTTGTCAATGATACAAATAGGATACCTTTCCTGATACCATGGAATATAACATATTGGGAATTAGTTACCTGGATTTAGCCCCAGATTTAGTATGAATTCATTGTAAGACAGTAACTCAACTCATCTCTTCGAGTCTGTGGAAACGTGTTTACTAAACACAAATAACAAATGAGGCAAAACTGAGGATATATTAAAAGTATAAATCTCCATACCTCTCTTCTCATTATTAATAGCAAAGTGACCTTTCCAGGCAGCAAATGTTCGTGGGTCATTTCTACTTTTAAGAATGTTTTATAGTTTTGGAAGCAATACTGAATTTTGAAATTAATAATGAGATTAATGTAACTTAAAATAAGACTATGATAACATGTATTTTTCTATCTGATTGAAATATGGTTATTGTTAAAGCATAACTGAAAAAAATCTGATGAGACCTTGCCTTAGCAGCAATCTGTATCTCTGTCCTGATATTGCCCAAACAGATTAGTTGGGAATACAGCTATGACAGGGTCGGGCAACCTGATTCTCCAGGTAACTAAGAAGAACCATCTAAAAGGAGTTTCTGCAGCAGTACTGAAGAAAGATGCAGAAACTTCTAACCAGCTACCCTTAATATAAAAACTTAGAATTCTGGAATCCATATAATATTCCCATATTTGTGTTAGACTCTTTATTCTCTCTTGCACGTTGGTAGAGAAGCCCTCAAAAATAAAAGATGGCTGTGTTCTCTTTCTCAAGCAGCTTTTAGCAGAGGTGAGTAAAAGTGAAAAAAGTGGAGCAGGTAAGGGCAGTTCAGAAGGGGAGAAAAGACATCCCGGGGGTTCCATCTGATGGGGGTTCCCTAAAAATCTCAATAAGTATGGGTTAAATTAAGCCATTTCCTCCATCTCGTAAGCGCTATGCTAGTGGTATGAGTTACATCGTACATAAGTGAATATTCTATATAAACATATCATGTAGAAAAGGAATAGTAGCGTTCACTTGGAGTCTAACGCATATTGAAATATTTGAATGCTTGTCACAGCAAATTGTACTCAAAGTCTCAGGATCCAAGTAGCAGAGCTTGGATTTGAACCACAGCCTGTGTCACTCTCACTCTCTCCTAATTACATTATAGTATAAGGTAGATAGGAAGAAAGTGTATTCCAGGTGGTAAAGACACTGAGAGTTTTGCTGACGATGTGAGAGGAACAGATAATGAGTAAGTCACTTATCTAAGTCCTACTGTCCTATCAGAGGAGATGAAAACATCTGACAAAGGTGATGGGGTAACATTTAATCTAAGTATATAAAACATGACTCAAAGTAGAAGTATGATCCCAGAATACAGGTAACAGGGGGGTAGAGAGTATATTCCTCTTTACTCTGACCTAAAGGTCTTCCACTGGGAGTTACCAAATACTCACATGTGTGTTTCTCCCTCTACACTGTTGTTTTCCCCTTAATTTTGCAAACCCTCTTACCACAGGAGGGTTGGGATATGGGGCAAAGACGAGGAAAGCAGCAAAGGTGACTGTTATTTAGTCTGCATGTCAGGCAGGGTATTGATAGCCTTAAAATAAATAGAAACTGCAGAAGTAGAGACTGACTTTCAGGAAAAGATAGAGACATTTCTTATTTATGTTCAGCTGAATTAAAGATATTTAGATGTAAATATCTCACAAACTGCTGAAATTGTTTTACACACACACACTTAGCAGAACGGTGAGTGATAAAGATATATATGTATTTGAGAGTTATTTACACATAAATTATTACTAAATCTTTCAGAGCTAAAAACAGCCTTGGGGAGCTTGTGTACCACTGCCCAGCATTTAAGATCATCGATATATTTTTTCCAATTAATTATTGCATCACTTACCAACACTGTTACTGCACTCTGGTCTGGCTGGCTTCCTCGCTGCTTCCTTTGTCTCTACTTGGCTATGTAAATGAACACTATCCTCTGACCCCTGAGAAGACCCCTCCCCTCTCTAATTCAATTTCCATGGCTTTCGCTGACACTTCCCTCATATATTTAGATGACCTCTGCTGCGTCTTAATTCGTAGAACAGGTAAAGTCCCTATCATGCTATCTATCAGTATATTACATGGTACAAGTCTTATCTACCCACCTTGATTTTAACTATCAGTCCTATTCTTTTTAGAGGAGAGGCTCTCCTATATCTCTGTATCTCTGTTGTAATTTCTCTTATATCCTTGATATCCCTCAACTGCGAGGACGATGCAACACACAACCAGTATTTTAATAACTACTTGTAGATTGGACTTCTAACAACCATCAGTATTGATAAATTGTGTTATTGTCTTTCCTACCTAGATATATTAACTTCTATCAGGCTACAATTGCTCTTTTATATGAGAACTCAATTTAGGTTTATCAATTTCAGCTATGCACTTTTGGAAAATCCAATGACCTGAACTACTATTTTTATAATTATCTGAGTTGAATACAAAATTATACATGAACATTCTGTGACTTTGTTCTAGTGCCGGTAATTCATGATAATGACATTATTCCTAATAAAGAGTAATAGAATAAATGATCACTAATAATTAATAGAATCTGTATTAAATACGTCATTTGCATATTATATAAATAAATCCCTAAATAACAAATACTAGTATTATTAATAAGTAGACATTAATAATAAACACTTTTCCTATTTCCATCTCCGATCTCTCACCAAGGGTAAAACAGCCCGCCCACATCAGTTCAATGAAAAGTCAAATACATAAAAACTAACCAGTGAGAACTTCTTTCCTCACTTTGAATGTGTCCACAATGGGTGTGATGATCCCTTCAATGGTTCCAAACATGCTGCCAAGCCCTAGATTTACCAGCATGAGGAAGAACATCACTGACCAGAAGGGAGATGCAGGGAAATGTGTCATTGCTTCTGTAAAGGCAATAAAAGCTAAACCAGTCCCCTGAACAGCCTGTAAGATATACAAAACGGCCACGTTAATACAGAGCAATATGAAGTGCTGGCTATATACATCAGTTGCAAAGGGCAGGAGAACTCTGAATAATGCAGGGGAGTTACTGCAGATAAACATGCTGATACCATGTTGTCTCCTACGAAACTGTGCCTCTAAACAAACTTCAAGGTGATCGTGTTATCTCATAAAAACAGCAGATAGACCAAAATTTTAAAAGAACTTTAAGAGTAAGTTAGTAATTAAATCTTTCCTTACAGAATTCAAGATTTTTATGTTAATGATGGCTTCATCCATAATTTCCTGCACGTGAGTCTTTATGTTTAGCCTCAAGTACAGTTAGCTATCTTAAAGCAAGTGATTAACAGCCAATTTCTCCATTATTTTTTCCTTTTTGCCAATGTAAAGAGAGGGTGACAATTAATGCAAGGCTATTTATTCATGTTCACCTATGTCGTGTTTATTAAAAAGTATGACAGTGGCTAGAAAAAGGACTTAATCATGACTTATTGAACACAATTATTAAGATGGGCAAATATCATTCATGTGTCCAAACAACCATACAATATGTAAATGATAATTGTAATTCAAGTTTTGTATTAAATATTATACCAGGAAAGGTACCAGACTAATTTCATTTTCTGGGATGAAAATCACCTAATTTATATCCATATTTTAAATTATTGTGGCTTAATCAGTGAAACTACTTTTCAAAGTAAAACAGACTTTTTTGATTTAAGAAAATGTGTTCTCTGAAGTAAAGAATGTGAATTTTGAAACAGCATGATCTTACACAGGCATTTTAAAGATCATTTTCCTAAAAGAAGTCTTCTGGGTAATGCATATTTTAAGTTAATAAGAATTATTTTATCGCATAAACATAGCCTACTAACTTTATTTAGCTCATCTTCAATTTGACAGGAATTGAGATGAAGAGCAGGAAACTCTTCTTCTTTCACTTTTTGAATGATGTCGTAAACTAAATGATAATCTTCCGCAGTAACAGCTGAAAAGTTGATATGATGGGGAATAATATCTTGACTAATGTTGCCCATTTTCACAAGTTTGATGATCATTTCCAAATTTCTGAAAAGTAAAACAACATTAATGAACACATGGGTTTGGGAAGGAGATTTTTAAATATAATTATGCCATCAAAAGCTAAAGAAAATTAACAACCATACTCTGCAATGCATTTCTCATTTATGACATTTGCTTTGAAGCCCAGAACTGCAAACACCACCAATGTTGCCAGGATAGAAGTAAAAAAATTGATGAAGGACACCAGGACGGCATCAAAGTGGCAGTTGTTGTCTCTCTTGTTGTAGCTTGAAAAGGCAATGACGCCACCAAATCCCAGACCTAAGGCAAAGAACACCTGAGCTGCAGCTTCTCTCCAGACCTTGGGCTCCAGCATCATTTCAAGCTGTTTAAAATTAAACAGAATATAAGTCAGCTGCAAAAAATTATTTCAGAATAATCTACAAGGAATCGGTTCTATTGTTTAAATACATCATAATGACACTTATGCACCCAAAGATTATTTAAAACAGGGGGATAGTCTGTTCTTAAGTAGAAAGAACAAATTTTTCACTTAGGAATAATACAAGGAATATAAATAAGAAAGGCTATAGACTATCGAAACTTTAGATGGAGATGTTACTTAAATACACGGAGAAGATACTTATATGGGAATTTTTAAATATCTTTAAGACAAATCATCAAAGGAGTATTTGAGAGAGAAATGAAATATCTTCAGTTATTCTTATTTATGTCTTTGTTTTCTTTCCAAAGCAAAATAAATCAGTTAGCCATAAAAGTTAAATAATTGTTTAACAAATACCCTAAGTTTTGTGTTTTCTGGTGAAGTCTAACAGCCAAAGCAGATAATAATTATAAGCTGGGTAGAGCTGAACTATTTGTACTTTGCATATTCAGATAGGTATTATTCATTCATTGAGTAGTTTCCTGAAAGCCTTTTCTTTGAAAACAGAAGAAATTCAACCATATCATCGCTAAGACCTTTTCAGATCCAAAGTTCTAAAGTTTGGAATCTGTGCTGAACATATATTTCAAGTAACTGTGCTTCACTTCTTAAGCAATTATCACTGTATATAACCAAACCTTTTAAATGGAACTATTAATATTAGCCATACCTGGCACAGACCTCAATAAACAGTTAAGTCTGATTTCAGTAGCAGTAGTGTTTAAATTGGTATTCTATCTCTTTTCACCATTGCAATAAAATTGCCTTTATTGGGAACAATGCCAAATGTGGTTAAGAACATGAGTTACATAGACACTTTCAGGTCCTGATTCTGCCATTTAATAATCTAAAAATAGTGCAACCTAGGGCAGGTGGCCTGTCCACTCTGAGTTCAAGCTTTCTCAACTGAAAGATGAGAGTAACAAGACATGTACTACTTATCACATTGCCTGCCGCCCTCAAAGTCCTCAATAATTGCTAACATATGGACTATAGTGGCAGGCACACTGATAAGCACCTTATATGGATGACCTCATTTAATATTCACAACAATCCATGAAATTGTGGCTAATATTATGTGCATCTTAGAAAAGTTAAGTAACCTGCCTCAGGTTACACAGCACTTCTGGGGTAGAGCTGACATATGAACACAGGTAGATTTCAAAATGCGTAAGCTCTCAAACATTAGGATATGTTGTTCAATTAATTTTAGTGAATTTGTGCAATCTTATCATGAAACATAATCATGATTATATTTATAATTTATTTGCGATTAACTAAAATATGCATACTGTTTACTGACTATCGCTGCTACATTACCATTCTACGGTTGATACCCATCTAGTAAAATACACTCATTCAACTGTCTATCTCTACTTTGCCCACTAGATGGCAGACAACACCTATGTAATAAAGACATTCTGATTATTTCCAATTCAGGAACTAAATCTCCATTCACTGGGAATATTTCGTGTGCTTAGGTACTTTCTCCCTTACATAAATAATGTAAATTAAAAAGTTATTGACAACTTCTTATCGTTATTATATTAACTATCATCCTACAGTGGCCTAATACAGAATCTTATCAACAGTCCATGAAAAGTGAGCTGAAGAAATAATTAACTATATTTTAATAGTTGTCTCCAGTTCTGGTTTAAAATGTTAACAGTGCTGCAGTTTTAAATACGGGGACCATGTAAAAGCATCATATCAAAGTATTTAGAGTCTAAAGTATCTAGTTAAATTAAATATTTAGAATTATGTCACAAACAGTTGCCAACACAGAGAAAGGTGATATTCCAGGAATTCACAACAAAGCTAGTTGTTTTTAACTCAGAGAACTCTTTTTGTTTGATATTGCAAATATAAATATTTTGGTCACTAAGTATGGCCCATCTGAGGCTGATTTAAATTATAATGTAGCTGAAATTCATAAATCTGAACTAATTATTCACTGAGGAGTTCCAACAACTCTAAATGATAAACAGAACTTTTGAACTATTCAAGAAAACCAGATCACAGTGTCAACATTTTTGCTACTCGAGAATGAACACCACGTTGGAACCAGATATACAAAGAACACAGCTTCTGTGACACAGTATCAAGGCAGCTTCCAGGAGTGACAGTTCCAAGGAGGCTAAAATCTTCTGCCCACATCTCTCAGCACCATGCTTGGCTGCACAGTCATCGTTCAGACAACTTCCAATTTCTGAGCTAATTTTGAAATTGTGTTTTTATAACTCATTGTCTGCCTATGATAGAGTTAGCAAACTAATGTGAAGTGTTATGTCAGTGTATAACCGAAATATATGTACACCTCAAACTTGATTTTTCCTGTCAAATCAGTATAACAAGTCCACAAGGATTGATTAATCAAGTCAGCTCTAAGTTAAACAACGGAGTCTAAGTTCCTAGCCTTTTAGAAAACCTAATGAGAATTTTCCTAAAATGCATACGCATTTATAAAAGTTACAGAACTTCCCAAATGCACTAATATTAAGTACTATTCTAGAAAATACAAAACGGCAAAACGAAACAAAGTAAGAAACCTTGAATTTCTCTGAGACAGGATTTAGAGGGCAATAGGGTTCTTAACCTGGGTCCATGGATTTTAGGTGATCTGTCAACCTCCTGAGACACTAAGCAAATTAATATGTTCATTATTTGTTCTGGTAAGAAGATTCCATTATCAGTTTTTTTTCAAAGGGGTCCATGTCAAAAGGTTAAGAACCACTGAAATAGAGAAGGAAGAGTAAAGACTGAAAAGTTCTAAAATGTACCAGTGTAAAAATAGGAAGTTAATTTATTATAAAATAGGAATTTTTGAAGTTTAAATAGTGAAACTCACTAATGGGGCCTTCAAAATCGGAGAGAGATGGATATAATTATAGATGTCCAAAAGCTCCGGTTTTACTAGGCTGGTTAACATAACAGCTATAATTTAATAGTCTAGTGCACATAGGTTAGAACAATTATCCCTTAAATCTAACTGTGGGAAAATTTTAACAATAAACATAAGGCTTTTGTGATCATAAGCCTTAACTAGAAATACAGTACATACCTCAGGGGTAAACATGTGACGGATGCCATCAATTGAACCATTTAAAAGGAGTGCTCTGATTAGGAAGCATATAAGTACCACATACGGGAACAGAGAACTAAAATACATGATCTGCAAAGTAAGAAAGATTAAAAAAAGGTGAGACATACTAACGACTGTTTTCTTTTTCATAGTTAAGATTATGTGTTCTGTTCTATACCGTGAAAGTGACACTTTTTATAATATGATAAATAATACTTTTAATACCTTGCATAGCCATCGTATCAGAGTGGCTTAATAGCCTTGATTCAATGTGACTAGTTAAGATTCTATTTGAGATATAACAAAAAATAAGAACATTTTCCTTATTTAAACCCCTTTTAAATAGTCCATAGGTATGGTGTAATTTGAATAGTGTTGATTCCTTGCAGTTTGCAAAGCAAGCAATATTTAAGAGAAATGAATGGACACTAACTCGTTAACAAATTTCTACTTTATTGTTTTAGGTAGCAAAAAAAAAACCTCCTTTTTTTTTGTTTGTTTGTTTTTAATTAAGCAAAGTTCCATTATAATTCTATAAAGCTTCTGGAATAGAGAGTGGTCCTGTTAAGGCTCCTACAGAACTTGAATAATAGTGTAGAGATTTTTACTTTCTACTTCAGAAGTCTCATCATTAAAGTTAAGCAAATGTTTATCATAGAAAAGCAGTTGTCCTAACCAGACAAGTACTGCCTCCTTGACATCTCCATGTGGTATCCAAAACTTTCCCGATTTTCCCCCAAAGCTGTCCTCACCCATCTCCATCTCCCACCACCCATCCATTTGCTAAAGTCAAACATCCAGAAGTAGTTCTGCACTATTTGTAATATTCTAGTTTCCAAGCTACCACTCAGGTTATCTCATTCCCTGCTTAACCCTCTCCAGGGATCTCTAATGCAGTTGGAGTAAAATGCGAATTTCTCACTCTGTCCTGCAAAGCCTTAGACTAGGCTGCCTACCTGCCTGCCCCACCACTCTAACCCCAGCTGAGCTTCAGCCCCGAGGGAAACCAAGCTCTTTAGCTTCAGGGCCAGAGGAGGCTGTGCCCTCAGTCTGAGGTATTCATCTCCCTCATCTGTCCAAGACTCGCTCCTCTTTGTTATTTTACGTCTCATCTTCATTTTCTCAAGACTACCTAGAACACCCAGAATAAGGCGATGCCTTTTTCCCATCAATATACCCCCATCTGCCCTCCTCTATGCCCCATGAACCTTCAATAATATTATTTTGTTTTATCTTGACAGCATTTAACACTGTTGAATTTATCTTGTTTACTTGTTAATTTTCAATCTCCCCTACTGGAATATAAGCTCTGTGAGGAAAAGAACTTTTTCTCTCCTGTTCACTACCAAATCCCAAATACCTAACAGAGTTCCTAACACATAGTACGTATATAATACTTATCTGTGGAGGAAGGAATGGAGGAAGGGTAGGAAGAATGGAGAAAAAACCTGCCATAGTAGAGGATGGCTCAGGCAGGTTAGAGATATTGAATCCTATAGTAACTGTAGACAAACAATAGGCAAGTCAACACAATAATTTGCCCCTCTTCTACTGTTCTGTACACCTTATAATTATATTAAGCATTCTAAGAAAAAATTAATATTACAAATAAAATCTCAGCATAATTAGAAACCCACATTTTTCTAAAAGTAATTATATTTTAATTTAATTAGTTGTAAAGAAATATAATTTTTTGATCATTTCAAAATGGTATAATTTTTAAATTGCATCCATTCATCCACATTTCTTGATTTCTTTTTATCAGAATGCTTTTAGATGGAGTACTTTTTTTTCATTCTTTCTGCCTACTTTTAGCGTTCTTTAAATTTGTGGGTCTACTATATATCTATTCAAGTAGCCTTGATCTCACTTGATTACAGCTATTCATTTTATGATTCTTCACAAATCTTGGGGCTAACCAGAAGCATGGATTCACCTTTGCACAATAGCTTTTTTTTGTTTGTTTTTTTTTTAACAGAATTCAAATTTGCTGCCTTATAAATGACTTAAAGGACTTCCATTAATGCATTTATTTTAAAAGTGAAAATGAAGGCTGCACACTGAAATAATCTGGATAGTTTGATTATGATTCTTTCCAATAAATACGGTATACCCTCAGTATATTTTAAATATAATAGCAAATTAGAAGCTAAAGGAAGAAATGATTCTTCCTGTATGTGTATTTGCCCAGGCTAAACAACTCTAACACACCTGAATATGGTCCTCTTCCCCACATCCCGTAACAACTGACCAACAAGTCCAACTGACTCCACATTTCATCTGTCCCTTCGTTTTCATCCTCAGTGATGTGTCACTTTTCACTATTAGCTTCCTCCTCATTTTGCTTCTCGATTTTCCCTGCCAGCTCTCCTCTTCATCCCTGAAATTCATCACCCACCCTGCTACCAGAAAGATCTTTCTAAGGATCTGATGGTGTAATGAACTGCTAAAAATCTTCAAATATTTCACACCGTTTGTTAAGTAACAGCCAGTCATTTTACCAGTGTCCATAGATACTTTAATACCTGCAATCAACTTACATTTCCAGCCTCATTTCCCACAAGCTGCACAAATTGTACGTAAAAGTCACACGGGGTTACTCAGCAAACTTTGGGCTTTGCACATGCTGTTTTACATGCCTCCAATGTCCTCTCTCTGAAGTTTCTGGTGAACTCTTCTTGAACTGTCAAACTCTAGCCCAAAAGTTACCTGCTTTGTGAAGCCCTCCCCCAGTTCCAGGTTAATTTCAGTGACTGCCTCTGTGCTCTGTACTCTCAGGCACTTTTTATTTGTACATCTTACTGCGTTTATTCTGCTGTCATTATTTGTCTCACCCATTAAATTATGGGTTCCATGAGGATAAAGATGGTAGCCTATTAACCTTTGCACATTCTTAGATACTCAAAAATATTGTACATTAAGAGAGAATTCATAGGAAGTTTTCCTTTCTGTACACATTCCCTAAAAAAAAAAAAAAAAAAAGAAACAAACAAAAAACCCTCATCTTTATTTTACAGTATTTTAAAAATTAGGTACTAATTATATGATGAGACATTTCAAATTTCGTTTATTAATTCAACACATATTTGAGTTCTTAATACTCATCTGGCTTCAGTGATAAGACTCTGATAAGATAAGGATAGCTTCCTCCAAAAAGGAACAGGAAAATTTCATGTTGGATGTAACATGGAGCAAAGTAACAGTCAAGATTTTAAACACTTAAAAACTTAAGTAGTAATAGGTAGGGTTCACACCTGATTTTTTTTCTTCTGTGAGCAGGTAAAGGACAAATATTTAATTATTAAATTCTGAGATTTAAAGATGTGTCTTAGGTCAGCCTTTTACAGAGGTATCCATGTTGTGCTTTTAAACACAAATTCATTTTATTTAATCATATGGGTCTCATAATAATAAAATTATCAGTTGAGTAATATTATTGAAAATAGTTTAAATTCTACCTGGCTATATGTAAAATGCTACCCCAAACACTTTCTCCTTATTTTATTTTTTGCATTGCTACCTGATATTATTTTATGATTTGTTTATTGTCTGCCTCTGCCACTAGAATGGACATTCCATGAAGACAGGTATTTTGTCTGCCTTGTTCACCACTGTACCTCCTGAGCTAGATCAGTGCCTGGCACATAGTAGGTGCTCAATAAATATGTGTTCAGTGAGTAGGTGAATGACCCTTAAGTATTATTCTTAAGAACTTGGAAGTGAAACAATGAAATATGTTTCCTTGGCTGATTTTAAGACTCCCTGGGCCTTAAAAACTGACATGCCTTTCACAGCAAGTACATTCAGTAAGAGACATAAGTTTATCAATCAAAATGTTGCATGAAGATATTTTCATTCTACTCAACTATTGAAAAACAGAAACTATATGAAATCATTTAGTTGTTTTTCTCTCTTACATGTTAAAATGTTTATTTTAAACATACCTTCAGAAAGAGTCATTCTCTCTGAGGATTTCATAGCCTAGTTCTAACTCTGCCACTTATCAGTTGTTTAATTCTGGCCAATTATTTATTTTTCCTAAGCTTAACTTTGCAGTAAAATGGAGATAAGAACATGCAAATCATCTTGCTGCTAGAAAGATTAAACAAGCTAATGTATGCAGAGTACTTACTTAGCACAGTAGTAGTACTAATGGCAAAGTAGTACTAGTAGAAAATATTAGAGTTAGAAGAAAGCCTAGAGCTTCTCATTTTTATCCTTCCCCTGGGGCAGGCATCCCCTGCATAGAGGCTCTAACAAAGGGACATGCAACCATACCACCTCTGCTGGACCGCCTCCAATAGTGCTGAGCTCTGCCACTGTGCAACTGATTTCATTGTTGCCAGGCTTGATTCCTGAAAGGTCTTCCTTTCCTTGAAGGTTTACCACCATCCCGCCACTCTGCATAATTCCAAATATTTGATCATGGTCCTGTTCTCTGTGACCACACAGAATAAGACTTATTCCTCTTTTTATTCAACTATTGGAAGACTGTGATCACAAAGCTGAGATGGCTCTTTTCCATAACAAAGTAGAAAATAAAGATTTCAGTAAAATCCAGTATTACAGGTGTGGTTCAACTGGCATGTGCCTACCTGACCTAAAGGAGAATGACACCGTCATACTCCTGTCTTAATTCATATAGTTTCAAATTAGCATTGTGTGTGTGTGTGTGTGTGTGTGTGTGTGTGTGTGTGTTTTGGCTAGGCATATCACAAGTTGACTTTTCTTTCAGCTGCTAAATTCTCTAAGTTTTTTTTTTCACATACTACCCTTAAACTTCATTACCCTTAAACCATATATCTCTATACTGCATTTGTGTGATTGTTTATTTGGAAGCTTTCTTGTTTGGCAGGCTAACAGAGCTTTACATTTATTCCTAATAAATTTCTTATTATATTTAGCTCATTGTCTCAGAATGAGGAATTGTCACAATTTAGACTTTCATAACTTTGTTCATATTACTCACAGCTTTCTCCCCATCTGTGCCTACTAAATTTTTTTCTCAAAGTCTGCTGAAAAGCTACCCTCTCCCTGAAGCCTTCTCGTTGAAATAATAAACTACATGTAGTCTATAAATTGTATTAAATTTTTCCAGATAAAGTTATATTACACGACATAAGAAAAACATCCCCAATGTTGTGATAAGAAAAGGATGAATATTTCTTTAAATGATAAGACACATGCTCAGACAAAGAAGAAATAAAATGTGGTGGTAAGACTTGAGCAGCGAGATTTTTGGACTTCTCTGGCTGACCATAGTTGGTTCTCATTCTATCAAATGACATTACCTTAGGAAGCATATAAATGTGGTTAGATTTGGCTTAGGAATCTAGTCCTTTATTTATAACTTGACTGTAATGGGGCTCTGACATCGTAGAAGACACACCAAATGGAACCAATTAATTGAACTTACTTAATCACAGAATACACTAACATTCACAGAATATGGTGTTATCTACCACATTCATTTCTACAAAGGAAAAATGGTATAGAAGTTCCATCAGGAAGGTAAATGTAAAATCAGCTGTAAATAACAAGTTTAAAAAAATTGTCAAACATTTCTAATTAAATATGAAGTAACAGGAAGCAAAGATGAATTAGACAGACTTCGCCTAAAAGAGTTCACTTTTTGGTGGGAAAAAATATACCACAGTGAGAGACGTTATAGTGTTGCAATTAAATAACATGGGCTTTAGATTTAGACAGAGCTGGGTTTGATCCAGGTACTAGCATTTACTAACTATGATTCTTTGGGCAAGTTACCTGTTTTCTCAAACTTGTTTTTTTATCTGTAAAGCAGGTCTGAGAGTAGCAATTACTTCTTAGAGTTGTTTTTTTTTTTTCTTTTTTTTTTTTAGATTTAATTGAGATAAAGTATATAAAGCACTTATCACAGTGCCTAGAACAAAGTAAACATGTAATAAATTTTGCCTTCTGTTATTGTTCTTGTTCTCATCATTATCAGAATCATCTCCATCATCATCATTTATTACCACTAATACTGCTGCTGCTACTGCTACTACTATTCCCACTCTTACTAGTATATGATGCTAAGTGGCAATATGTTAGCCTGGAAAGATATATGATCAGATCTATTCTTTGGAAAGAAAAAACAGTAGAGGTGGGTTATTAAAGGGCAGAGAGAAGACGAACCAAAATTAATTCTTGCTATGGTCCAAACAAAAGAAGTAGAGAGCTTTAAAACAATGGCAATAATAATGGGAAAAAATGTAATATGAAAGCAAAATAGTGAATAACAATTACTTTCCTAATGCATCCTTTTAAAAAATTATCTGATTGACTTCCTGGGGTATCTAGAATTCACTTACTGTCTTTCTCAAGCACAGCCTTATAAAATTTTCCATTTGCCCTGGCAGGCATACCCTTTAGTCTTTTATATTACTCTGAGTTCCTTGTTGAGATATATCATAACTACCTAATGTTCATATCTTTAAGAAACACTCCACACTAGACTATTTTAAAACCTTTTATGCAACTTTTCCCTAGAGCACCTATAGTAGAGAAAAATGAATGATATAACACAAATAAAATAAACAAATTCTTTATTCTACCACTTTTCCCAATTTCCATGATTGAAACTAATCAGAGAACTAAAAACATTAAGGTCAGCTGAATACCAGCAACAAGAAAGGACTTTTAAGTATTGACAAAAAAGCTCAAAACAGATCTTGATAAAATAGGGAAAGATTATAAACGACTTTAGATTTCATTATAAAACACTTACATCTTTATTTATGTCCTTTCCTTGATTTAAATACATTTTTTAAAGCACCACTTTTTACCAATCTTTAATTAACTGCCGAGAGTAAAGTGCTACTTTCAGTTTGCCCACACAGATTTATAGTGGGTGGGGGAGATAGTTCCCAGGAATGGTGATGAGGTGATTAGCAGAAGCAGGAGGGGCTCTAACATACTAACTTTTCCAGAAGACTGAATGCCTTTGATCATAGCCAAGCACACCACAACCCAGGCAGCCAGCAAGCAGACGGTCATCTTCCAGTTTAAGCCCCCACTTTCCGAAATGGAACTGGAAATATTCAGTGCTTCTCTGTACCAATAATAGGTAGTGGCAGAACTTTTTTCGCATTCTGGCTCTACGACTGTAGAAAGAAAGGTAACACAATCATTTCAGACTATAAAGAATAATGAGGCCGTTTTCCCCCCAGTAAGCCTGTAAATTAATTCTTAACTTTTCCTAGAAAAGTACTACTATTCTACAGAAGCATTTAAGTCCACAATGAAACCTCAACTGTGCAAAATGTGAAAAAGTCAACAGACATGAATCCTCTTTGACATTTCTTATTACACATTTCTAAAATAGGAATATGTGAGATTTTTATCAAGGTGATTAAAATGTATCAGGTTTATAGCCCCTTCTGCCCCCAGAATTATCTGATTGACTTCCTGGGGGCAGAGCTGTCAAAAACGCTAGCTTCTAGCCATGTGTGACTTTTGAAATGGAGCTGGTTTGGAGTGACTGGTGCTGTAAATATAAAGTACAAAGGGGCTTTTAGAGACTTAGTGTGAGAAAAATAATGTAAATTATTACATAACTAATTTTTATATTAATTATATGTTGGAATGTTAATATTTTGGATATATTGGTTTAAAATATTTCACCTGTCCCTTTTTACTTTTTGTAAATATGGCTACTAGGACATCTTAGACTACATATGTGAGTTTCATTCTATATTTAATGGACAGCGCTAGGGAATTGTTCTTTATGTTCTAGGATATAAAAATAAATGATAAGAAAACCATAGAAAAACAACCCAAGACATAAAAACAATTCCTTCAATCTAAATTCTTTTTGTCCTCTTTTTTATTTTAATGAAAATGTAAGGCATCAATAAAGATGTACAGAATAAAATATTGTCAAAATTTACAATTGAAGGCTTATAATTGTTTACCCTAACGTCATGAGGCACAATAAAATTACTTGGACAGAGCTAGATAAATTAAATGATGCCAAACATCTATCTTTCTGAGTATGTCAAGGAAAGTTTGTTATAATAACAATTTTGAAAGATTTTTCCACATTATTTAAAAAAAAAAAATCTTGAAAGCCCTTGCCTTTACCAACTGTATGATCTTTAGATACAAAAACACTACATGGTACATATCTTACAAGTGTGTGAAGCATTTTTCACCAAAGGACACTGATCCCAAGGTAGAGGTTGCTGAAAAGACTGAGAAAAATAAAACAAACTCCAGCCAATGATGACATTGTAGTAGAGAGCCACAAAAAAGCATACCTGCAAAATAAAATAGTGTGATTACATTAAACCTCTCATGCCCCTTCCTTTGAAACAATGAGATGAAATGCATAAAACCCATTTAATACTTTAAAAAAAAACCTCCTCATTTTATTTTTATTTCAAACACATTATCTTTTCTAAAATGATGACTCTCATAGACATTAAGAACATGCATTAACAAGATTGAACTACATTTAAATTTACAGCTTGTTTTGTGTATTACTGCAAGCTCCAGTAGTGTTTTTTTAAAACATGATTAAAGAGTTGAGTAGAAGTACACACTCAAAGGTTTCATTTAAATTCAAACTATATAATTACAAACCCTGTAAAAAGTATAAGGCATATACCATACCAGGAAACTTACTACACAACTTGCAAATCCAATCCCTCCCAGTTTAGGGCTTATGTAATTCCACACACCAATGCTTCCTCGCCGAATTCTTTGACCCACAGAAAGTTCCAGGAAAAAAAGGGGGATACCTATTACCAGAAGCAGTATTAAATATGGCAAAAGATAGGCACCTACAGAGACAAGAACAAATAAAATAGATTATATTTTCAACAGTCACAGCAGAGAATACACTAATTCTGATTATCTCATGAAAGATGATATTTAAACTTCCATATAGTATAACTACAAAGGACTTTAAAGAAAATGCAGTTTCATTACTTTAAGCTTTGTGGTATTTGAAACTTGAATTTGACTGCTACAAAGAGTTTCTGATAAAAAATAATTATTAAAAAGGTAAGGATATCAATTAATAGTTTTAGTTTCATTTTATTGAAACGGTAAACCACCTTTATTTTTCGTAAAAATAATTGCTTCCTTAAAATTAATTATTTTCTCAAATAGGTTTCACAAACTCCTGGAAATCTTATTCATATGACGTTAATGAAGTCATTTATTAAATTTTATTCAAACTCATCTAAATCATGCATTTCAAATCTGATAAATCAAAATGAATGGGATGTTATGGTATTAAAACTGACTCTTCCTAACTAACAACAGGGAAGAAGAAGTGGCTGCTTAGACTGAAAGAGAAAAAAAAAAAAAGAAAAAGAACTTCTACCACAGACAAATGTCATTTTTTCCCATATATATATATATAATATAAAAAGTTCACTTCAGGAAACAAGTAATTTTTTGCTTTCCAAAATTCTGTTAAGGGGTAGGGAGGACTGACTAAACTGAAATATTTAATAGCTATTGTAAAATATATGTGCTATTTCCCTTGTAGTAAAGTTTTCATACTTAAAAAATATATATATTATTTTACAGCTAAATTTCAATTTAAGATATATGATTAGTGACTTTAAAATGTACTGAACAGTTTGACAATGTTAATATTAGACTCTGTAAATTGATAAAGTCAAATGTGAAACCTGTACTCATTTCTACATGAGAATACATATGCAGATTATTCATTAAATGACTTCTAAAATGGACTTGCTACATTCAGATTTCCTGTCTGGAGTTTTGTCCAACCAGATACTGCCAAGTAGGTCATGTAATCGATGGTACTAATTCTCTTTTTAAAGTGGAGGCCATTTATTATATTTTCTCCTTTTAAAAAAGTGTTTAATGGTATTGAATAGATTTTGGAAACTATTCAAATTGTTATGGTACCTATCCTGCTGAAGAAGTAAAGATTAATGATTTTTTTTTCAAATCATTTATCTCAGTATCTATATGTCTCTGAAATAATTACTATATACAAGAATTTCCCAGGACTTCCCTGGTGGTCCAGTGGCTAAGACTCCGCGCTCCCAGTGCAGGGGGCCCGGGTTCGATCCCTGGCCAGGGAACTAGATCCCACATGCCGCAACTAAGAGATCGAATGCCACAACTAAAGATCCCGCGTGCCGCAACTAAGACCCGGCGCAGACAAATAAATAAATAAATAAATAAATAAATGTTTTTTAAAAAAAGAAATTGAATTAAAAAAAAAAATTTCCCTTAACATGGTAGTTGGTAGAAAATCTCTACTCTCTTACAGCTGATTTTCAGTCTTTGAGACACGAGTTGATCTACAAAGGGGTATGCAATGTAAAGCATTGATGCATGAGATTATAAAACAGAATTATCAAAATTCAAATTCTAAAATGATTAATAACATTCAGGCACTAATGACCTGAACATGTTTCCTGAAGGACCGAAAGTGCATTTTAACACGTCTCAAATCCTGGGGTGTGAATTGGTTTATGTGTGTGTGAATGACTAGGAGAAAAAAGAATGAATTAAGACTGGACTCATTGGGAGCATTTCCTCAGTTATGTGTGCATGACATACTATTAGATACCTGGCCTTTTCTTCCAACTCAAATTTCTCTAACACGAGCCTCCATAACAAAAATAGTCATAGCTAAACTACAACTGAGAATTTACTATTTGCCAGGCACATTTCTATCCACGTTACATGTAGTTACTCATTTATTCCTCACAAGAATCCAATGGGGCAAGTACCATTATTTTCCTCATTGTACAGGTGTGGGAATTCAGCCAGAAGAAATAAGTTAACCTGTGAATGGTCACCTGGATAATATGGGAAAGAGCCAGGCTTTATAGTCAAACTGACTTCAAAATTTGAGCTGGTAGCTCCTACATTATAACACTTATTAAGCTTAACCATTGTGCTTTCAGTAATATCTTCAGACAAATCAACTTATATTGGTCTATTACTTTTTATTCTGTTATTCATAAAGTGCCTCAAATGATGAATAAGATTTAGGTAACCTGAGACTGTTTGACTAAACAGTCAAATACCTAGACAGCTCAATGCCATACTGCATGCTGAGTACTGCCTTTTGAACTCCAACAGCCATCTTGAAACGATAAAGCTCATTGGTGTTTTATAATGTCACTCTCTAGCATTTGTAATTAGAAGAGAGGAAACAATACTAGGAAGGGCATCTTGACTCTCTTTACATATGAAAGAAAGTAAAGAGGTGGAACCATTTTTGCTAACAACTGATTACTAACTATGAAATCCTTTAGAGCTCTCCACCAAGACAAATACTGTATTAAATGGAAAGCAACCTGAGTTTTCAGCCAAGATAGCGGTCTTCCTTAATAGTATCGCCAGTTAGGCTCATAAGGTGAAAGGTCTGAAAATCAGAATTCATCTTCTGCCAGTCTTGCAAATGGGATGATTTGTGAGAAACAGAAAGCAGGGCAGTACATGGCTGCTTGTAGCTGATTTAATAAATAATTCATCTGTGATGTTAAAGACTAGCTAGAGGAGCTTGCCGTTTCAGTGGAGTGATGGGTAGTGCATCACCAACTTCATGTACTGATTCTCACCTCTCTGGCAGATTTGTCAGACAGGCTACTTTTCCCCAAACCTGTTGTTTTGTCCCTGGTTGAATTAACTAAGCAAGACCTTAAACATATTTTGTCACCATGACACCTTAGCTTTTTATCTATTAGTGACTGAAAAGAAACCATTTCACATATGAATGGTTTTATTATTTCATTTGATATATAGGTTGTAACTACATCAAAAATAAAATAAAACCATGTTTTTATCCCGTCAGCAAAACTATCACAAACTGGAATCAAAGACCAAAATATTCAGTCTTTCCTTTACGTGCCGAAATGCTGCTTACAGAATATTTAGTGTTTAATCACACTTGTTTGAACAGCTTCCATATATGTATATGGTAAAGATAGTAATGGTAAAGAAAGTAAAGCTTAATATTAAAGTTATTTTAATTTAATAACCCAAATGTTAGTTAACTTAATGTTCAATTTGACTTTGGTGTACTATTGAGCTTGTATCCTACATGAACAATGTATTCTTTTGTATATGGTTTTATTTTCTTGATTTTAAGACAATTTCCACTAAATAACACTTGGTAATTATATGCACAAACAAAAAACTAAATATCATGTTGATCTAGATAATATGTTTAAAATTAGGAATGCTGATTATCATCTTAAGGATGCTAATATCTAAGGATGAAGACTTTCTGGCATTATATTAAGTATCTGGTTAAATTCCTTCTACTAGGATATACAAAGTTCTGGTCAGCATTTGAAGACTATAATCATTCTAAATTTTATGTACTTTTTGCTTTTTTGAAGAGGGAAACAACTTAAAATTCAGAGTTAATAAATTGTGGACAGAAAATTCTCCCTTGTCTTGTTTACCAATATCGTCTCATACCCAAAACTTGAGGACTTTTCTCCAAAGTGAATAACTGATAGGCACAAGGGATGGAACACTGGTTAGAAAAGTCAGTAATTTAGACATGTTAATAGCATCCACAGAAAGAATTTGAGAATTTATGACCTTAAGCAATCCTTGAGTGTTCATAGCAAGCCATCTGCTCCTATGGAAACCTCATCTGAAAACAGAGCTGAAGTTACTTCCAGCAAAAGTGTCTCCCTAGTTTTACAGTGGAATTCATAGTTTCTAAAATAGTGAGACTACAGCAACAACAGGGGCTATTTGACATAATCAACTGCAATTTGCTCAGCAATGTATCACTCAAAAAAAAGCAGAAAACAGAAACTTACCACCCCCATTCTTCTGACAGAGGTATGGGAATCTCCACACGTTCCCTAATCCTACAGAAAATCCAACCTGGGCCAGGATGTATTGTAGTTTACTGTTCCAAGCTGGTCTTTCATCTTCAACTTCAGATCCTTCTTCAACATCTGTGTCTTTCTCTTCTTGGACGTCAACAATTAGTTCACTCTTCTTAAAGGCATCATCAGCTGAGTCTTCATTGGAAAGAAGGTCTTTGACAGACTCAATAACCTCATCGTCTAATTCTCTTTTTACCACCTTGCTATTCTTAGGCATTGGAAAGTGCGGGCAGTGGTATTTTTTTAAATTCCCTTTTGGTAAGTTTGTTAATTCTTTTTAAAAATATGTTAGTTGATAGGAATAAGAGATGGAGGAGGATATCAAAGAAATCTTTGATTCAAGGTGATAAAGTCTTATGGATCCTGGATCTCTATGTCCAATATTCTGTGGGTACCTGTAAAATTTTAAGTTGAAAAACAATAATATTTAATAAGGAAAAATATTTAAAATACCAAAGACCCTTTCTTATTAATTTTTATGATGCAAACTCTTTCTACAAAGTGTAAAACATATGACTGTCCTTGACCTTTCAGAGCTTATTATTTCCAGAAGTATAAGAATTGTAAAGTACACAAGGGCTTCACACACATTTTCTTTTAGCTAACTTCTTCCTCCTTGCAAAAATCTACTTTGATCTCAGATATACACCACTGCATAATATTTACTCGGTTCATTCGTAAGTAAGTAGAATTTTGAGACACTTTTTCTTAATTCTTCCTTTTTCCCTCTCTGACTAAAGTACATCCCTTATTTTATTGCTTATAGAATTATATACACAATTGCATGCCATCCCTGTAAATTTGTCTTATACAGAATTTCTTCTGTTGGCATATTCATCTACTTATTCATTTAATATTAAGGGAAAAGACATTAAGGGATATATTGGGGGAGGGGAAATTTCTCCTCTTTCCCTTCTTAGTTCTTTTGGTTGGTAATTAAAATGACATAAGACAGATTAACAGGAGAAAAAAAGTTTATTATTTTCATACAGGAAATCCACATAAATATGAAGAATTCCAAAGACAGCAAGGCAAGGTGAGATATATATATATTATTCTGGACTAAGAAGGAGGTAGGAATCTGAGGCTTTAAGGGGAAGTAAAATAATTCAAAGGAAGATAAAAAGAGTTAATGTTTGGTAAACAAATGTTTGCTGGGTCATCCAAAGACAATAGGACACAGAGAGAACTTTGATCAAATGGGCTTGGCTAGGTTCCTTCCTGTCTACCACACCTAATACTTGACTATAGTTATCAGTGGTGATAGCTCCTTCCTGGGACAGGCATCATATCTTAAATTCTTTTAGGCAGTAAGGGGGGAATTCAAAGGTTCTTCCTGAGTCTTTTGGGCTTTCCTTTTTTCAGCTCAAAGTAATCTGCATGCTGGAGTGGCACATCTTGTGGCAACCTACCCTGAATCCCATCAGACACAAACATTAATGAAACATACAATATCTGCTTTTAACGAGCTTATATCTACTATAGAGAAAGGCACATCCCAAATAACTGCACTACACTGCACAATGTAAATGACCCAACATCCTTACAATAGGAGAGACCAGGAACATTGGATAAAAGTGAACTTAGAGTTGAGCAGAAATGGAGTGGGCCACACCAAACATAAGGAAAAACATAAACAGATTCAGGAAGTGGTAAACATTTGTGATATTTGTGTGTACATTCTCTCAAACAACTCAAGAACAACACTGCCATCACCTTGGCATTTTCCCCTTTCTCCATTTCTGTTTGCATTATATCTCATCTCCTTTCTCTATTCAGATACAGACCAAGTAAGTGTACAAGGCATATCTACGAACCAATGAGACTATTTTTTTTTTTTAATTGAAGCAGAGCTGATTTACAATATTGTTTTAGTTTTAGGTGTACAGCACAGTGTTTTGTTTTGTTTTGTTTTGTTTTTGCAGATTATATTCCATTATAGGTTATTATAAGATATTGGGTATAATTCCCTGTGCTATACAGTAAATCCTGATTGCTTATCTATTTCATGTATAGTAGTTTGTATCTGTTAATCGCATATGCCTAATTTGTCCCTCCCCCACTCCCCTTTGGTAACCATAAGTTTGTTTTCTATGTTTGTGAGTTTGTTTCTCTTCTGTATTCATTTGTATTATTTTTCAGATTCAACATATAAGTAATATCATTTGTTATTTGTCTTTGTCTGACTTACTTCACTAAGCATAATATTCTCTAGGTTCATCCATGTTGCTGCAAATGGCAATATTTCATTCCTTTTTATAGCTGAGTAATATAGTGTGTGTGTGTGTGTGTGTGTGTGTGTGTGTGTGTGTGTGTGTATACCACGTCTTCTTAAGCCAATTGTCTGTTGATGGGCACTCGGGTTTCTTCCATGTCTTGGCTATTGTAAATAGTACTGCTTTGAACATTGGGTTCATGTATCTTGTCAAAGTAGAGTTTTCCATTTTTCTAGATAGATACCCAGGAGTAGAATTACTGGATCATATGTTAGCTCTATTTTTAGTTTTTTTAAGGAACGTCAATACTGTTTTCTACAGTGGCTGCACCAATTTACATTCCCACCAACAGAGTACAAGGGTTCCCTTTTTTCCACACCTTCTCCAGCATTTATTATTTGTAGACTTTTTGATAATAGCCATTCTGTCCAGTATGAAGTTGTCTATTTTAAAAAGTGACTAAACATATGAGAGTTTCTCCTCAAAATTGGATCAGGAAGCTTTAAAAATGATATCCCAAGAATTCTGCCATTCATTGCTAGAAAAAAAATGGAATTCTTTGATGGAACTCCTGTTAGATTTACATTAAAAGTCAGAGAAACAGTCTGTCATACTTTATCTTATAATCTTAATGAAAAAGACAGGGTGCTGGGTAACGCAATGAAAAGAAAAATTCTTTAACTTAACCATATAACTATTAGTCATTTTTAGGTTTGTATGTGTTTCATTGTTTCCAAAATTAAAATATATACTCTAAGAAAATACACTCATTAAGATTTGGTGAAGATTAACAGGAAGACTGTTAAGGAAATTCTGAAAGAGAAGCATTCCCAAAATATTCTGAATAATAGACACATCTCTAGAATAACTGAAGAACTTCTCATGGTGACTATTTTAAAGAGGCCAACAAGGGTTGGATACAGAAATAGTTTCATGAGGTTAGGGATTATGTATGTTTAATTTATACTATTTCCCCCTAGAGCTCAGTAATTATTAGTTGAATAGATGAGTAAATATAACCACTGAAAAACTGAAATAAGCTAATTTTCCAAATAGTTTTTGCTGGAAGAAAACAACCTGACATATAAGAAATTGTGATTTGTGAGACATGAATTGTCTAAAGGTCTACATTTTTTGGATCATCTAATGATAAACTGTTTGCATAATAACTTTACTGATACGTGGATAAGAGCATTTGTTTTAATCTGACAAGCTTGGAGTTATGCCATAGCTCTTTTAATTAGTTGTGTAACTTCTTGTAGTTATATGACTCTTAACTTAGTTTCCTCAATAAACATTGGTCTGTTACTCCTTTTGCTTTTTTCCATGCAAATAGAAAGGTAAGGAATGTATTGAAGTTTAAAGATATTATTACAGTAAAATCACCCACCATTTCATGAAGAAAAAATTTAAAAGACAGTGTTATTCATGAGCCTCCCTCAAATTAATTATCTCAAAATTGTTGTATTTCTTCTATAGATTTCTAGTCTTTGCAGGAAAAAAATTAGAAATAACATCTTTGGCCACTGTTGCATGTTTTTTACATATCCAATGAATAATCATACATAGGATATCTTTTGGCATAGTTTAGTTTAAAGATTCCTGTCAGACTACCCAAGGTTCACATTCTTATGAAAAAAAAAAATCAATGTCTAATGGAAACAAAATTTGAATGCAACTTCTATTTTAAATGCCTAAAATATACGTAACTACATATACAGATTTATAATGCAATAATCTTAGGCAACCTTTATAAAATTTAAAACTTAAAAAGTGATGCTAAATATGTATTTGCATGCATTTAGAGTTCCTTTTCTATTATAAGCAAAAAAAAGAAGTGATAGTACATTAATAATATCACAAGTAAAATAATTTACACTCTCTTATCTCACTTTGTTTCTCCCACCTCCTGCTCCTATCTGGGATGGTTATAGGAAAATATCAGGTGGGGTTGCAGTTAACATTGAAGTTTCCACAATAACATGTAAGTCTTGGGGAAAAATGTATATCTCTTCTTCAATAGGCCATAAGCTCTACTTGGAGAATGACATTATCTTACCAATCTCACATTCTCAATGTTTAAATTTGTCTGTCAAATAAATGAACTGAAGTACGACAGAATAATATTGTATAATAACTACAAGTATTTTGCATTATTACATGTTTGGTTGTTTTTTTTGTTTTTTGCCTTTTACCCCAAGTCCCTATATTTACTGAGTCAGAGGCATATCTTTCTTATATAGCTGCTGCATATAGCCAAAAGATATAAACTGAGTTTCTGAGTGGATTTGTAAAAACCTAGTATATGAGACAATTTGGAAGCCAAATTAATTTCAAATTTTTAAGACCTGACTTTTTTGAAAGAGAAATCTTTTAGGAATGCCAAAAGCTTTCCTGAAGAACTTAGCCCGTAAAAGTATGCCATAAACAAAGATTTAAACGTTTAATTGACTATTGCCAAAAGTATATCACTGTTACTACGAAGCAGGAATGTCCAGGGAGGATGTGAAGTAGTGGGTGATAAATTTTTCGTATTCTACAGGTCACATGGGCAGTAGGATAATAAGAATCAATTAACTGCACAGTCTCTGCCAAGTTACCACCATCCACTCCTGGGAGAGTCAACTTGGCGACAAGCTATCATACTGCTCTTCACCTGTACCTAGGAGTTGCATTAACTGTCCTCATCACTAACTGATAAGAGCCTCCTGTCTACAACGGAGTAACAGATAGGCGAGAGCAGGGGTCAAGAAAATACTGCCCATGAGCCTAATACAACCCACGGTCTGATTTTGTAAATAAAATTTTATTGGAACATAGTCATGCCCACACATTTACATATCTCCTATGGTTAATTTTGTGCTGCAACAACTGAATCACTTTGTATGGATTGCAAAGCCTGAAATATTTACTGTTGAAAAAATTTGACAACCAGTGTTCCAGAGATTAAATCCGAATTGAAGATGCAGAGTGCCCCAGATCACTCCATCTATGCTTCATTTGCACGGCACTAGTTTTTTTATCACATGGTGTGACAAGATAGAAATCTCCCCATTCAAAAAGGAGATTATTTACTATGAGATTATGAGTAATTATGAGATTAATTGCTAAGAACGAAAAGGTTTTACATAGAAACAGGGAGATGGAGGGGTAGTAGTTGAGAGGGAAACAAAAGCAAAAGATAAATGTAGAATATATATCAGGAAACAGAATAGAATAAAACACAAAATACTAAAAGATAAAATAGCAGACTTTTGCTAAGACTTGTATTATCTAATAATAATAATAATAATAATAATAATGTAGAAGGGTCAACATTGAGAAATTACTGGTATAGAGATTCCTAGGGATTTCAAGCAGAAGTAGAAAGGAGAAATAAGCCCAGGATATTCAATCACCTCTATAAAAACTAAGAGAAAAAAATACTTGATCTTCAATTTTTATACTCAAGTACTTTGTATTCCAATTATAAATGTCGCAGGCAAATATTCTCATCCATAAGAGATCTGATGAGCCCTAATGGGGAGAAAGAGGGACAGGCTACATGATCATGAAATTTAGCCAATCGAAAAATTTAGCCAATCGAGACAGAGACCCATGTTAAACGACAGAAGTGAACATTAATTTAAACAAGGAAATAAGGTGCAAAATCTATAAGAATTATGTTGAGGAGAAAAATATAAATTAAAATCCAAAAATAACCTAACTAACAAAATCAGGAATTTAAACGGGAGAAAGAAGGAAAGAAAGGTATGAGAACGTCCTCATCTTTCATAGCAGAAAGCAATTTAGGATGCTGTCTAAATATGAAACTCATAGTCCAAAAAAGGATAATGACCCCACCTCTTCATGTTTTTATATAATCCTTCTTATTTACTTTTAATGAGATCTTGTAGGAATTAATGTTTATTGCTGTGAAAAGACATGTGTTGGTGCCAAACATTTATTTATTTATTTATTTATTTATTTAATTTTTTTATTTTTTATTTTTTTGGCTGCGTTGGGTCTTCATTGCTGCGCTCGGGCTTTCTCTAGTTGTGGCGAGCAGGGGCTACTCTTTGTTGCAGTGCACTGGCTTCTCAATGCGGTGGCTTCTCTTGTTGCAGAGCATGGGCTCTAGGTGCGTGGGCTTCAGTAGTTGAGGCATGTGGGCTCAGTAGTTATGGTTCACAGGCTCTAGAGCGCAGGCTCAGTAGTTGTGGCCCACAGGCTTAGTTGCTCCGCGGCATGTGGGATCTTCCCGGACTAGAGCTCAAACCCGTGTCCCCTGCATTGGCAGGTGGATTCTTAACCACTGTGCCACCAGGGAAGGCCATGGTGCCAAACATTTATATCTAGGTTCTAGAGACAGACTGCGTTCAAATCCAAACTCTATCACTTATGGTTTTATGACCTTGGCTAAATTACTTAGTTATCTAATAATAAAGTGCTTGGATAAAAGCAAACACATTGAGAGTACTCAATATATGTTTTCTTTTATTACTATGATTATCGCCCTCTTATGTTTGTATTATATTACAACTTCATTCAATTAAGGATAATGTGAGTCCAGAGCCAATGCTACATGTTTCAGGTGTCTTAACACCACTTTTTTATAAAACCAGTTTTCTATCTCTGCATAATAAATTACCTCAAAATTTAATAGCTTAACAAACAAAAACTGTATTTGCTCATGATTTTGTGGATTAGCAATTTGAGCTAGGCTTAGATGGTCAGTTGTTTTGCTTCTCTTGACTTGGGTCACTTCTGCTCTGCAGTCACCTGTCAACTCGAGTGGAGGAGGATGGTCTAAGAGGGTCTCAAATCACATTCTGGCAGGGACAGCCTATCAGCCAGAGCACTTTGGTCCTCCTACACGTAGTCTCTCCAAAATGCTAGCTCCAGCTTGTTCACATTATAAGCTTAGAGTTCCAACTCTAGCCAAAAGGGGTAAGCCCAACACACAAGTGCTAGTAAAGCCTGTTTGTGTCACATTTGCTGATGTCTCACTGACCAAAGCAAGTCACACAGCTAAGTCCAGATGACTCAAGAGTAAATAAACTCCATGTTTTGATGGAAGGAACAACAAGGTCAATTTGCTAAAGGTATGAGTAGAGGGAAGAGAGAAATACTGCCACCATTTTTGAGAATAATCTGCATTTGTCCAGTTAAGATTTCCTCTCCCTGGATTTTGGACCTTGAGGAGAAGAACAAAGAGATCAAAAAGTTGGCATCTCATTTAATTCCAAAGGCATTATGCCCAGGCTGTAACTACTACCATAGTCATGGATCCTGGTTCCTAGTTTTCAAAACTGTTTTCATTCTTGCCCTTTTCCATCTTATTGCCAAGCACCCCATTGTTTCTTTGAGTCCTTGCGACCCTGCCAATATTTCTTTTTTTTTTTCTCATAGCCAGCATCAGTTTCTGCAGCTTGCAAAGAACCTTATTATACACCTATTATAAATACACCTATTATAAATGTAAACAATACACCTATTATAAATATAAAACAATTGGTGTCTTCCCATTTATCTATTCTATATAGGGACTTACATACAATAAAAATGTTGAAAATGTTACATTATTTAAATTTGGACTTATCTTTATATTTTTCTCATTCTCCCATTTTTGTATTGCTTTAATATCTTCATGTGTAACTTTTCAGAAAAAAAATCTATTTTAAACACTTAAAGCTAGATTCAAACCTTTTAAAATCAACATAATAAAACTTTAACTTGTGGTTCTCAACCCTAACCATTTTTAATGTGTTTTTCCTTTCTTAAGATTGTTTCATTGCCTCTCCACATAAATTTTGAAGTCAGCTTGTCAATTTTTACCCAAAAAAAACAGCCTGCTGGAATTTTGAATGGGATTACATTGATTCTATAGGCCCATTTGTGGAACACTCACATCTTAAAAAATTGAGTTTTCCAATCTATGAACTTGGTATATCTTTCCATTTATTTGTATCTGCTTTAATTTCTCTCTAGAAAAAAAAAGTGATTTTTTTAAATACAAGCTTTATATCCTGCAACAATGCTAAATCAAGTTGTTATTTTTTAAAGATTCCTTAGGATTTTTATATAGACAATATGTCATTGGTAAATAAAGATAGTTTAGCTTTCTCTAATTGTTTGCCTTTAATTTCTTTTTCTTGAGTTATTTTCTGGCTAGGACATCCACCAAAATTTTGAACAGAAGTGTTAAGAGCAGACTTCTTCATCTATGCCCCAATGTTAGTGGGGAAGTACTCAATATTTTACTGTTAGGTACAATGTTAGTTATGGATTTTTTCATCAGGTCCTTTTATCTGTTTAGAAGTTTCTTTTATTCCTAGTTCAGTGATTTTTTCTTGAATCATGAATACCTGTTGAATTTTGTCACATAATTTCCTGCTTTTATTAAGATAATCACATAACTTCTTAATCTGTTAATATAGAGTATTATATTGATTGGTTTTGTATCTTTTATTATGGGATAAACCCCACTTACTCTAGATGTATTACCCTTTTAATATATCAATGAATTTATTTGCTAATATTTTGGTAAGGATTTTTTTCAACTATATTCATGGGAACATGGATCTGTAAAATTTTTTTTCTTATATTTTACTTCTCTGGTTTTGGTGGACTCCTTAATAGAGTTCTGAAATGGCCTCTCTTTTATTTTCTGAGAGACTATATGTAGGATTGGTTTTATTTCTTCCTAAAATGTTTGGCAGCATTCACCAATAAAGCCATCTTGGGCCTGGAGTTTTCTTTTATGGAATATTTTCAATAAAAAATTCAATTTATTTTATTGATATACAGCTACTTAGGTTTTCTTTTTCTTGCTGTGTTAGTTTTGGTAAGTTGTGCTTTTCAAGGAATTTATATCATCTAAATTGTCAAATTTATTGGCACAAAGTGATTCATAATAGTCCCTAGTGTTTTTTAACACCTGCAGGATTTTTAATCTTATCTCATTTTTTATCCCTGCTATTGGTAATAGGTGTTTTCTCTGCTTTTGTCTTAATTATTCTTGCTAAAAATGTCACTATAGAGTTAACTCAAAATAGAAATAATTCACTATAGAATTAACAGAGTTCTTACTCCATCTTTCCAGACTTTTAAACTACTATTGTTACAACATCTTTTGAAATTATGTTATGTTAGACATTAATAAATGCTTCCAGTGAAAATATGCAAAACCCTAAAATAGCAGGCAGGCACTTGCATCTTAGATATGAGAGATGACTCAAACAGACATGCCTGTGCTGGCTAATTACTGGCATTTTCCACGATCTTAATATTCTCTAATAAAGAACTAGAACAACAGTAAATTATCTCCCTGACTTGGACAAATTCAAATTTTACTGAATAAAGTTTTCTTTAAATATGAACCAATTCTGAACATTGAATCTGAAATTCATTGTGAATTCAAATGAAATATATTTTTTCATATTCTAATGTATAAGGTAAAAAGTAAAGACTATTTGAACAAAAATAAAATGTTGAACCATATTGAAATACCCAAGAAAAAAAAGGCACATGTTAAGAAATTTGTAGTTATGAAATAATCGCCATAGAAAAAGACAAAATTTGGTAACATAATGAAATAATGATTTTAACAAATAAACAAAAAATTTTCAACCATATAGAATTCCATCTAAGCATTTATTTTGCAAATTATATCTCTTTATATAAAATGTCTGCATTAAGCAAAAAGATAACAAAAAAAAAATCACAGAATCAATCAAAAGGAGGAGAACAGTTTTACAAGTGAAATACAAAGTCACAACTTACACTTGGTAACATACGTTTTGCCCAAAAATGTGGACTATAACACATCTATCAGAATGGCTAAAATAAATAAATAAATAATGACACCAAAAGTTGGTGAGGATGTGAAGAAACTAGATCAATCATATACTGCTGATAGAAATGTAGAATAGTATAGCCACTCTAAAAAATAGTTGGCAGTTACTTTTAACACTAATAATAGAGTTACCATTGTGACCATCATTTTGCACTCTTAGGCATATATCCCAGAGAAATAAAAACTTATTTTCAAGCAGAAACTTGTACATAAATGTTCATAAAAGCTTTATTCATAATAGCCCCAAACTGAAAACTACCCAAACGTCCTTCAATGGGTGAATGGTTAAACAAACCAGAGTACGTCCATATCATGCAATATCAGCCATAAAAAGGAAATAACTATTGATACATGCAACAACCTGGATAAACTTTAAGGGAATGATGCTAAATGGGGGAGAGAAAGCTAGTTTGAAAAGGATACATATTTCATGATTCCATTTATATTACATTTGTGAAATTAGATAATGACATAGATGAACCACAGACCAGTGGTTGCTAGGAGTTATGGTACAGAAGGACAGGTGGGTGTGCTATAAAAAGGTAGCGCAGGAGAATCCTGTGAGATGGTACCATTTAGCATCTTCATTGTGATAAGGGTTGCATGAGGCTATACATGTGATAAAATTGCAAAGAACAATACATACATACACACACATACAGAAAAAATGACTGCATAATCTGGAAAAGCTGTATGAATTGTACCAATATCAATATGCTGGTTTTGATATTGTACTGTATTTTTATATAAGGTTATAAAGTGGGGGAGGCTAAGTGAAGGTTACACAGGACCTCCCTTTGCACCTTCTTGTGAGCTTGCAATTATTTCATAGTTAATTATAATTATACAGCAATTCCCAGAAATTGAAATGTATTTTTGTTGACTTCTATAAACCAAGGACAGATCTTAAATTTTATTTAACTAAGTCTTTCAAAAGGCCTCTTAAACATTTTTAAAATACACAAAAAGTCTTTTAAACATTTAAAGTTTTATTGGGAACACCTCAGATTTAGGCACTGTATTCATTTCCTGAGGGTTCTGTAACAAATTCAAATTTAGTGGCTTGAAACAACAGAAATCTGATCTTTCAAAGCTCTGGAAGCCAGAGATTCGAAATCTGTTTCAGTGAACCAAAATCAAGGTGCTGTCAGGTCTGCAGTCCCTCAGGAGGCCCTAGGGGAAAGTCTGTTCTTCGCCTCTTCTAGCTTCTGGGGCTGCCGGTGTTCCTTCACTCATAGCCACATCACTCCAGTCCATACCTCCATACCCACATTGCTTCCTCCTCTTCTATGTGTGTCTAATCTCCTCTGCCTCTTTCATATAAGGACATCTGAGATGGCATGGCATATAGGGCCCATCTGGACATTCTAGGATAACCTCTTCATCTGAAGATAATTTCTGCAACAAGTCTTTTTCCAACTAAGGTAACAGTCACAAGTGCCAGGAATTAAGAGGTAGACAAATCTTCAGGAGCTATTATTAGCCTCCTGCAGGCACATTCTACTGTATTACACTTATATATATATTTGTATTATCATGCCTTATGGAAAAAATGAATTTGAAAGCATTCAACATGTTTCATGGTCATCATCATAGAATGTCAAGTATGATCTCTCTTAGATATTTCCTATAATAGATAGCAAACACAAATGTTAACAACTCTTCCCAATGCTGTATTATCCCTGTTACTCATCTCATTAATAAGATGGAGTCTATTTCCCCTTCTTTTAATTCTGGGCTGGCCTTGAACTTCCTTTGACCGTTAGAATGCAGAAGTGACACTATGCAAATGTCACTAGTCCTCAGGAAGCCTGGCAGTTTCTGCTTTGACTCTTTTGGAAGCCAGACACAATATAAAAAATGTCCACCTGCCCTGTTAGAAATCCCACATGAAAAGTGAGAGAGAGACTCTATCAGCCATCAGTTGTACCAGCCATCTGAGCTAAACCCACAGGCACAAGTTGAATAGCCCCAGTTGAATAGCCAGCTAATATCAACTAGAAATATCAACTAGAACAGATGAAGCACCTAGCTGAGCCCAACCAACACAGAGGATAATGAAAAATAATAAATCATTATTGTTTAAAGTCACTACAATCCCAGGAAGGTAACAGAGGGTGAATGCTTCAATATAACATTGTTTCAAACCTACTAAAAAAAAAACCAAAAAAAACCGCATAGTTTGTTATGTAGCATATGTACTAACTGCCTAATGGGGGAGATAAATTGAATAGTCATTGAATTTAACTGAAAGTAAAAATACTTAATTAAATTTGAAATGTTGTCCAAGGAACCATTCACAGTGGGGCTAGACCTGTGTAAAAAAAGGTGTGGTTTAGGTTTTTAAATCCATGCAGTGATTTTCTTTTAACCACAAGATAAATATTAGCCTTGAAAGACACGTTTAGTTACCCTAATGTAAAGCTCCATAAGGTCGATCTTATGCTTTTGTATATCATTTTATATATCAGAAATGAAACAAGGATTATAAGAAAACCTGCAGACATCAAAATGACCATAAGGAAATACTAGCAAAACTCTACACACGTAAATCTTGACAACTTAGTTGAAATAGGCTAATTCCTTGAAAAACACAAACTACCACAACTTACCCAACATAAAACAGGTCATTTAATATCCATATAACTATTTAGAAACATGAATGCATTATTTTAAAACTCTCACAAAAGAAATCTCCAGGCCCAGATGGTTTCACTGGGAAATCCCACCTAACATTTAAGAAACAATTAGCACCAACTCTGCACAATCTCTTCCAGACAACAGAAGATGATAGAACACTTTGCAATTCATTTTATTAAGTATTACTCTGAATCCAAAACCATACAAAGATGGTACCAGAATAAAACAAACAAAAAACTATATATCTATATCCTTCATGAATAAAGACAAAAACTTCCTTAACACAATATTAGAAAACAGAATTCAGTGCTATATAATAAGAATTGTACCCCATGACCAAGTGGGTCTTACTCTAGGTACACAGGCTTGTTCAATATTCAAAAACTAATAATGTAATGTTTTCTCTGAAGCTCAGGAACAAGACAAGAATGTCCATTCACATACTTTTATTCAGTGTAGTCCTGGAAGTTCTAGCCAGTGCAGTAAGGCAAGAAAAGGAAATATAAGGCATATAGATTGGAAAGGAAGAAAGAAAATTTTCCATTTGTGCAGACATCCTGATTGCCTATATTGAAAATACCAAGGAATCTACAAAATATGAACAGTACTTTTATATTGAATACTTCAAATGATGAAAGAAATCTAAGAAGATCTAAATATATGGACAGACATACCATGTTCACGGACTGAAAGACTCAACACAGTAAATAAGTCAGTTCTCCCTAAATTGGTATACAGATTTAAGGCAATTCCTATAAAATCCCAGCAAAAATTTCTGTAGATATAGATTAGATTATTCTAAATTTATATAAAACATCAAAAAACTAAAATAGCTACAACAACTTCAAAATGGAAGAATGAAGTAGGAGGAATCTTTCTACCTTATTTGAAGACTTATATAGCTACAGTGATAAAGACTGTGTGAGGTTGACAGAAGGACAGACAAATAGATCAATGAAACAGAAGAGAGTACCCATAAGTAGGCCCACACAAATACATCCAACTGATTTTTGACAAAGGTGCAAAAGCAGTTTCAGTAGAGAAAGGATAGCCCTTTCAACAAATAGCTCTGGAACAATTGGGCATTCCCAAGCAAATGTAGCCTGGACCTAAATTTCATACCTTATACAAAAACAAATCAAAATAAATCACGGACTTAAATGTAAAACGTCAAACTATAAACGTTTTAAAAAGAAATCATCAGAAAGAATGTTGAGATCTAGAGCTAAGCAAAGAATTCTTAGACATGAAACCAAAAGCAGAATCCATCAAAGCAAAAATTGGTAAAATGGACTTCAAAATTTAAAAATTTGCTCTGTGAAAGAACCTATTAAGTGGATGAAAAAAATAAGCTAAAGACCGGGAGAAAACATTTGCAGACCACAACCCCAAGAAAAAAAAACAGTATTTAGGATCTGTAAGAACTCATAAAAGTCATCAATTAAAAATAATTTAGAAAATGGACAAAGGACATAAAGGGACATTTCACTGAATATGAGGTCTGGATGGCAAATGAGCACATGAAATGAGGTTTGACATTATCAGCCATTAGCAATGGTAACTAAAACTACAATGCGATGTCATTACATACTTATTGGGATGGCTAAAATAGAAAGACAACAAAATTCTGGCAAGGATATGGAGAAAACTGGATCATTCGTACATTGCTGGTGAGAATGTAAAATGGTACAGCTCTCCAGAAAACAAAACATGCAACTACCATATAATCCAGCAATTGCCCTCCTGGGCATTTATGCTGTAGAAATGAAAATTTAGGTTCCATAAAACCTGTAAACAAGTTTCTATAGCAGCTTTGTTCATAACAACCCTAAACTGGAAAGAACTCAGATGTCATTCAATGGGTGAATGCTTAAACAGACTCTGGTAAATCCATACCATGGAGTACTACTCAGAAATAAAAACAAACCACTAATACACACAACAGCTTAGATGAATCTACAGACAATTATGCTGAGTTGAAAAAGCCAATTCCAAAAGGTTGCACATTATATTCTACTTACATAACATTCTTGAAAAGACAAAACAACAAACATGAATAATAGGTTAGTGGTCACCACGATTTAAGGACAGGTTGGGGACAGGACTGAAGTGGTTGTGCTTATGAAAGGGCCACACAGGGATCCTTATAGTGATGGAACTCTGTAACTTTGCTTTATCAATGTCAATATTCTGATTACGATGTCATAGTATAGATTTGCAAAAGGTTACACTTGCAGAAAACTGCATAGAGGGCACGCAAGAACTCTGTGTTATTTCTTATAATTATATATTATCTTATATAATTATTTCTTAACAACTGCATATGAATCTATAACCATCTCAAAATTTTTTTTAAAAAAACCTTAGTCAACTCACTAAAACAATGTGCATTTTTATGCTGATATAACCAGTTAATTTTAGTGAATCCACTAAATCTCATCTGCTGCTCTAATACAGTTTTATTACTAAGAATATTGAATGTAGGAAACTTTCCTATAAATTCAGAAACTACAGAAATCATGGACCCAAAGTATCCATTGCCTTTTATACCTTACTCATTTGATGGCATCTGATACCTGGCTACTGTTCTCCCAAGAGTACTTTTTATATGGTACTGTTTTCACTTTAGAATATGTTCAAATTTATATTTAGAAAAAATAATACAGTAATATGGTGGGTATAGAGTGAAAAATATCTTCCCACTCTTTCCCCAGCACATCTAATCCCACCCCTATCTCTCTATAAGTTACCAAAGTCCTCCACAGATATTTGGTATATATTCAAGCTAATATGTATATTCAGGCTAATATGTGTTTTCTTTCCACCTGCCCAACCTTTTTCTTTTTACACCACTGTTACTATATATGATGCATAATTCTGCATCTTGGTTTTTCACTTTAGAAGTCTTTAAAACCTTTTGCTCTCAATACAATAGTTTATTGTGTTTTTTTAAATGATCATATGGGTATGTCATACATTACTGTGTTTTTTAAAATGATGGTATGAGTATGTCATATATCAGTCATTTCTGACAGTTTGCTTCAGTGTTCAAGCAACTCACTTTGTATATCTGACATTTACATATCTGTAGAATAAATTCCTAGAAGCGGAACTGCTTAATCAAAAGTTATATGCTTTTATAATTTTGGTAAATATTGACAAATGACCCTTTATAAAAGCTGTCTCAATTTGTACTACCACAAGCAAAGTATGATAGTGCCTGGTTCCCTCTGCCTTCTTCAATACAGTGAGTAATATTTTTTTTTAACATCTTTATTGGAGTATAATTGCTTTACAATGTCGTGTTAGTTTCTGCTTTATAACAAAGTGAATCGGCTATATGTATACACATATCCCCATATCTCTTCCCTCTTGCGTCTCCCTCCCACCCTCCCTATTCCACCCCTCTAGGTGGACACAAAGCATCGAGCTGATCTCCCTGTGCTATGTGGCTGCTTCCCACTAGCTATCTATTTTACATTTGGTAGTGTATATATGTCCATGCCACTCTCTCACTTCGTCCCAGCTTACCCTTCCCCCTCCCCGTGTCCTCAAGTCCATTCTCTACGTCGTCTGCGTCTTTATCAGTGAGTAATATTTTTGATCTTTGCCAATCTGATAGGTGAAAAAGCTCCCAGCTTAAGCATTCTGTTCAAAGATAACAATCAATTAATCTTATGTGAAAGGATACCTTAGCGCATCAATCACAAGGAAATAAACTGACCTTCGAGACTGAAAACAGCTCTATCCTATATCAAGTGGTACTGTGCATTTAATACCACCCTGTAGCCCAGTCTCTAGGGCTTGCTGTTCACCGAGAAATATGAGACAATCATTACTGGTCAAAGTTAATGTATAAGCAGATAAATTTGTTTATTAAAAAATTATTTGCTCAATATATCCAAAAGAGTAGTTAGGACTTGCTTTAAGTTATAGGGCAAATTGGAAATAAATCTAAAGATGCCTGCTATGTAACCTTGAATGTTTTCTCGCATCAGACTACACCCATGGATTTTTGTTAATGATGCCATCTGCTCAGAAACTATTTTAAAATCGACTCTGCATAGGAATATATTATTACAGCCAATCATGCATATGTATGCAGTAATAAAGGGGTTAACACACTCTCCAAAAGAAGTCGAGAAGTAAATTGAGAAGTAAAAGCTTTCCGCCCTTTTGATCACCAACAGTCTCTTTCAGGTCTATCATTCTAAAAGTTAATGATTTTTTAATTACCTGGATTATAACCCCAGAGTTCAAAAGAATGCAAACTTCTTACCAATTAAGACAGAAGTTTTATGTCATGACAGGACAAGCATATTTTCTAACATGTACAAAATAAAATTTGAACTGTGATCACTGGGTAAACTAATGCTTATCAAGTTTAGGTTTTAGTAATTATTCTAACTTATTTTAAAATTTCAACAACTGACAACTAAGCATCTCCACCTGATTATTGGTAGCTCAAACAGCTATTATCCAATTTAAAAATTCTTTACTATTTGCTATGGTTTGAATGTTTGTGTCCTCCCCCCATCCCATATATGTTGAAATTCTAACCCCAATGGGATGGTATTAGAAGTTGAGGCTTTGGGGGGTTAATATGAGACGCTAGAGAACTAACTAGCCCCCTCGACCACGTGAGAACACAGTGAGAAAGCACCCTCTATGAACCAGGAAGCAGGCTCCCACCAGACACGGAATCTGCTGGCACCTTGATCTTGGACCAGCCTCCAGAAGTGTGAGAAATACATTTCTGTTCATTATAAGCCACCCAGTTTATGGTAATTTGTTATAGCAACCTGAACTAGACTAAGATAGTATTTCTTATTTACTTTATTAATTGGATAACAGAGCACTTATTTCCTAAAAACATATGTAAATATCTTTCTTAACGCCATTAAAATACAGTATCTTGAGTTACATATATTGGAATATAAAGTAATTATTGAATCAAATATATAACGTGCAATCAGAAAAAGAAAACTTGTGAACAAATGATGACATTCTCTTCCTTTCACAACAACATTAATTCCTATCTTTCTACAAAAAAAAAATACACTGAATGTTCTTTTCATTTGGAGGAAAATGGTCAATGAATTCAGTAATATATTGATAATATATTTTAAGCTAACAAATATACATGGATCGTTGGTCATGTACGACACAAAACCCACTCATTTTCGCAAAATAGACAATTTTGATGGTTGAATACTCCGAATTTAATGAGAGAAATACACACACTCTTCGGTCCATCATCAAGTAATTTATTAAATACCTCCTACAAGTCAAATCCAATACTAGGCGTTGAAGACAGAAGCAGGAGTGTATCTCAGCACCATTCTTGCAGAACTGAGGCTGGGTGGGGTAAGGAGCTCTTCACGGGGTTGTTCGTCAGAGAATGATATTTCTTAAAGCAAACACATTGTTCCCCGTGTTTCGGGAAAGCAACCAGGCAATGACAGGTATAAAACAGCTTTAAAAACGGGGAAACGAGAAGCCGAAATGTAGCACAGAACGCAAACGCTTCGGTCCTCTTGTGTTTCTGGGCAGTGGACCAAACAAACGGTGCAGACTGAGACTGGGTCTACCTTTAAGACCTGGAGGGGAAACGGCCGGCCTAGAAGAAACGGTCGCAGTCTCATTTGCATAAGCACCCAAACACTGCTGACGTCACCGCGCCCGAGTGCGGACCCCGCCCCTTCTTACTCCACTGTTTCCCCGCTAGGGAAGAGAATGGAAAGCGGAAAGGAGAGCTCAGCACCGGAGAGCGCGAACCTGGGGGCTTCCCTCTCCGCGAACGAGGGGCAAACGCCGCTTTTCCGCTTAACGGAAAAGCATTCCAGCCACTGCGGCCTCTGAGACCGGGTAGGTCATAACTGTCCCCAGGACAGCTCGAGCGTTTATTGATCCATTCGTATTTATAAGGCGCGTTACTGACTGAAAGTCTACCCCTATACTCAAAACGGTCCTCTGCCCAGGCCACGCACAAACGAGCCGAGTTCATGAAACGTAGAAACGGTCTCCCATCGTCTCCTTAAAATCCCGGCGCCAACACCCTCACCGCCACATTCTCAAATCCCTGGATGCGTAGAAACACACAGGCTGTGCTTTCTCCGGGAGCCTCGTGCCTTGTGCGGGAGAAAGGCCCACTTCAGGACCATTTAACGCAGGATACCTCAGGCAAAAGGGAACTGGGGTCACGTGAAAACACACCGCCTTGGGCAGTCGCCTTCGGCAGTTGCAAAAGCAACCAGAAGCGAACAAGGAATGAGGTTGGCTCCTCTCCCCGCCCCACCCTCACCTGCACGAGGATCAGCTTCCAACTCACCGAGAGCCCTGGAAGCGTCTCGCTCCGTCCCGACCCTGGCAACTTTCCGACTTGCCTCAGGCGGACCCCGCCCTTCGGCCAACCCTGACTGGACTTGGAAATGACTAGTCTTTTGGGGATGCTGTGGTCACGACAGGAAGGAAGGATGGCGGCACGTTTCGACCCATGTGCTTCCCGTTACACACCGCTTCTAGGCCCCCCGATTGTGCACAGGTGCAGGACGCAGAGCCCGAAGGGTCGCCCGCAGAGCCCAGCTTCGCCCTCCTGGGGCTCTGGAGCCGCCCTACCTCCCCTCACCCCCCGGACACAGCCTGAGTCCTTCCCGGGATCCCTCCATCAATTCCGCTCCCTTCCCCGGCCCCGAGCTCCAGGGTGCCTCGCGGTGAGCCCCACCCTACCTCCACCGTGTCCTTAGCGGTAGGAGCGTGTCCTCACCGTCAGGGTGTCTTGGCCGGCGCCTCTTGCTGTGTCCACGTCCCGACAGTAGCAGCAGTGGCCAAGGGGTCGGGTCCAGGTGGCTGACCGAGGCCGCGGGGAGCTGTCTGGAGAGAAGCAGCTGCTGAGGGCGGGCGGGTCCTGGGGCAGGGTGGAGGGGGTCTCTGCCCTGCGGGCTGCAGGGGACTCCTCCTGAGCGCCTGTGTGTCCGCCAGGCGAAGAGCACGAGATGCAGGCGCGCGGGTGCGTGCGCGCGCGGGTGTGTGTCAGTGTGTGAGTGAGGGTGTGACGGAGGCGCCCACGTGCCCGGCCCGCCGGAGCTGCGGCCTCCGACAGGCTGCGGGGGAGGGGGGAGGCTGCGGGCGCCTGGGGGACGCGAGCCAGGTCTCCAGGCCCGGCGCCGCACCTCCCCGCCCCGCCGCCCCTTGACGCAGAGGCCGCTGCGGCTGCCTCGCGGCGTCCTCCCTGCGCTCCAGGCGGGGGACGGGAGGGACTCCGGGAAGCCGGCTCCAGAGCAAAACAAAACAAATCCCCCGTGCCATCCCGTACTCCCCCAACCTACGCAACCGAAAGGATGGGCACCGCTTGCGCGCCCCCACCACTGCCACCCCGCCTTTGTCTCAGCCGGGATAACAATAGAAATGGTCCTACCTCACACCCTTTGAGTATTCTCCGAACGTCGGGGACCGGACTAGAAGCAGTGAATGACTCAAAGAACCCTTTCCCCTAGCTCTCTCTCCCAGCCTGCCATTTGCATCTCTCGCAAAAGGAAAGTACTCTGGGCATTTGCTTCTCCATCAAACGGTGGCCTCGTAGCGCTCAGTGATTCTGGCCAAATTATGAAAGGCTCTTTTAAGGAGCCAGTCCTCACCCTATGTTGGTCCCTTAGCATCCCACTTGTCTCCAAGGGGTCTTATTACAAAATGAAGCCTGACTCACCTCTTGTAACAATGAAGACATACTCATTAAGCCACGTGGAGAATTCCTAAAATATACATCACGGAGCACAAAAGCTTAGACTACTATTGAAAATGGCCGAATCTTCCCCCAAACAGGGCATATACTCTAGAGATTAAATTTTATGTCCTTGAAAGTTTAAAAGAAATGCAAAATGAACATAAAATATATTATAGCGGAAAGTTTTAGTGACTTGGTGAAGGACATTTTCACTTCTAGATGATTGATATTACCATTAAAAAAATACCTTTGTGCACTTTTAGGCCTTCCAACAATCCCTCAGATTTTGACGGTTTGTATCCAATTAAGATTGAATTAAATAATAAGGCCATTGCAGACAGGTTTTTCATGCAGTGAAAAATCTCCTGGAAAGAAATCACAAGACCTAAATTTCAGGTCAGAACATTGCTACTAATCCTCAGCTTTTAATGCAGCCAAGAGAGCTTTTTCTCAGTCTCTTCCAAACCCACCTTTAAAAAAATTTTTTTTCAGAAAAAATTAAATTAGATTTGATCCTCTGGATGCCCTTCTCCTGGCATGGGTAAATAAATAATCTGATAGATGCCCCACAGGAAAAGCTAAAAACAGTTACAATAAAAGTCTTACAGAACATCTTGTCTAATTTGCTTTTACTTCACATATTGGTGATAGACAAATATTTATGTTAATATATATCATTTTATATATATTGAAATTGAGACATAGTAAAAATAATACCAATAACAACTGAGAAGAATTTAAGAAAATAAGTAGAGCTCTGTCCTCCATAATCAGGATTAGGCTTATCTGTGGGAAACAAAGTTTTCTGTATGCTTGCAAGAATTGTTTATAGTAGTACCAGGAAGGCCTTCTGGCCTACCAGTATTCCCCCCTCACACTTTTTCACTGATGTTTGACACCTGTCTCAAATGCATGTACAAAGGTACAAGTGACAAATTATTTGTGGAGCAATGCCCTCAAAAATGATTGATACAATTTATGTCTTGATGCCAATGAGGAAAAATAAGAGAAAGTAGCTACTGAGTTTCCCCCTAAGCACCTGGGGCTTTAAAATAGTTTATTTAATCTTCTCAATTAATTAATGATGTGATTTTCCTAAGTTAGAGATTAGATAGAGGTGATACCCAGAAAAAAAAATGTGGGACTTTCCTGGTGGTGCAGTGGTTAAGAATCCACCTGCTGATGCAGGGGACATGGGTTCAAGCCCTGGTCCGGGAAGATCCCATATGACGCAGAGCAACTAAGTCCGTGCGCCACAACTACCGAGCCCACCTGCCACAACTACTGAAGCCCGCACGCCTAGTACCGGTGCTCCGCAACAAGAGAAGCCACTGCAATGAGAAACCAGCGCACCGCAACGAAGAGTAGCCTCCGCTCCACGCAACTAGAGAAAGTCCGCGCGCAGCAATAAAGACGCAATGCAACCAAAAATAAATAAAATTTTAAAAATTAAATAAAATTAAGTTAAAATTTTTTTAAAAAGAAGAAAAAAGGAAAAAAATTGCAACAGTCACACAGGGACGTTCAATGGCAGAATGGAGATTTAACCCCAGATCTGTCTGGCGCTTTTTTTTTTTTTTTCCATGCATTTTTGTAAGCCTTTAATGGATGTATAGATTTCAACAGAAGGAAAGTGTAGAATTACCACCAGGACTAGGCACCTTAGAAGATAAGAAGTGGAGTAGGGGTGCAAAGGTCCTAAAAGGAGATCCTGGGTACTTCCAGTCATGGAGGTGAACAGTACCGTTTAAAAATTTTAACAACAAAATCTTTCAAAGATTGACTGTTCAACTGCTAACATCTTTTAGCTAGCAATTACTGAGTGCTTTCTCTGTCACACGGTAGGAAAATGGCCACCATGTGGTGGTGTTGGTGCAGCGGGAGGAGGCGGCACACAGAAGGGAAGAGCAGAACTTGGAAGAAGATTTCTCCCTACAGGTAAAGGGAGACTCATCCTTATGCCCACGCTGTACTGACGTGTACTTACATATCAACACGTATTGATGTGATGCTGAGTATGTGCCTTTGCAATGTGTGGAATAATCCATATGCTTGATTTTTCTTAATGCTTACACCAACCCTATGAGGTAGGTACACTGCAGAAGAAAAACCTGAGGCTTTGGTTGTCTAAATTCACACAGTCAGGAGGCATCTCTCAGATACAGTAAATAAATACCTGCCTGTATCTAAATCACCTTCTGAATTTGACACCTACTTTTAAGCAATCAATATTATACTTCTCATTAAAAAAAAAAAAAGTAACAGAAGGTCTGAAAGAGAAGGTAAGTGAGTATTCCCTTAAGTGTGTGTGGGGTGTATGTGGTGGGAGGAATCTTGACTTGCCAAGACTTTCTACCATAGTATTTTTTAAAACCAAATCCCTCAAAATGACAATATTATGCAAAAACTCCCAGAGTTCAGAAAAACAATTCAAAGATTCTTTTATAAAGTTTTAAAAGCATGATACTAAAGGAAAATATTGAAATCATTTCACATCATGAGATAATATTAATTCATGTTCAAAATTCTGCCTTTTGGCACTTCTGCCAATTAACATAGGAACAATTGTTTAATTAATCGTTTAATTAAAATTTTAATAATTTAGAAATCTTTCCAGTTCAAAGGATCCCGTGCATTGTCTGGCCATTGATGAGTAGGATCTTAATAGCAACTCAAACCAATAAGCCTTTTTATGGTTTAACTAAGGATGTAAGAGGTGTCCCACAAGACAGTGCAAAGGATGCAGCTCTCACAAGATCCAGAAATTTCACTCCCAAGGATAGTCTGAGAAAGTAAAGGTCTTCATTGTACAAGGGGAAACAACAATTCAAAGGAAAATATTAAAATCAATTCACATCATGAGATTATATTAATTCATTTTCCTATTGTTGGGGAGGAAGAAATTTTTCTCTACCCTTCTAGGTTCTTCTGGCTGGTCTAATAATTAAATTGACATGAGATAGATTAACAAGAGAAAATCAAACAAATTTTAATAACATGTATACATGAGAGAGACCCAGGAAAACTGAGTAACTTACCAAAATGGCCCAAGCCCTCACCTTAAATACCATCCTCAGTTAAAGACAAAAGAGGATGTTGAGGATGCTGAGAGTCATTATGGGAGGTGACCAGGGAAAGCATAGTAAACAAGGGTGATTGTGATGCATATTTAAGTCATTGCCTTCTCCACTGGTAAGAGTTTCTAGAGATTTGGTCATCTTCCTCTTCCATAGACAGAGTGGGAGACACACTTACAAATGGAGATGTCCCTCATAAATGTAAATGTTTCTTACAAAAAGGCAACTCCTAGTGGTTTTCAGAGCCCTTTCCATGTCTGCTGTTTCTCAGGGGGGAAAAAAAAATTTTTAAACAGCTTAAATTCACTAATATGACAAAGAGACCTGTTTTAGGGTGGCAAATTCTGCTTCCCGACACCATAATATTCAGCATATTGTGGAGATTCTATTTTTCATTCCAATAAAAATTTTTATTATATGACCCTCCATACCAAATGTTATTTGATATATAGTCTCAAAATGTTTCTAAAATAAAGTCTGCGCAATCCCAAAATGCCTAGTGAATATTCTGTTGATCCTATATATTCATGACTGATGAAGGACTGAGAGGTAAAAGCAAGGCAATTAACCAGGTTGTCTGATCTCTGTATAAGCAGACGATGGTTTAACTGAAAAGATAAATGTCAAAGCAATCAAAGCAAATTTTTAAACAATTGACTAAGATAATGAATCATTCAAAACAGTAGACAAGGATCAAATTTGCTAGTGTTTCTGCATTTTGTAGATAAAGCCATAATGGCTCTGATACGTGAAAATACAAACAAAAGTGATAACTTTTTAAAATTTTTTGGCTGAGCCACGCAGCGTGCAGTATCTTAGTTCCCACGCCCCCTGAAGTGGAAGTGCCCAGTCTTAACCACTGGACCACCAGGGAAGTCCCTTAAGTTCCTTTTTAATTATAAATTTCTTTTATATAATAATAGATTATACTTCTAAAATACTTTATATATGTGGACAAAGAACATCACCTGCCATTTTAGTAAACAAAGATTATTGCCTGCTAATACAATAAGCAACATATGTTACCCACCATCAAGCCATCAGCCACTGCAGCAGCTCCCCAAGTGGTGCACCCTGAGGGGAATTCAGGATGGAGAAAAATTGGAAACATTCTGTGCTGGATACTGGCTCTAGTAGTTAAGATGCATATCTAAGGAATAATTTCAATGATCCCAGACTCTTGCATCCTCCCATACTTAGAAAAGCACTAAAATCATTCACTTGAGATGTCTGTATTTTGTGATTAGCAGTAATCTTTTGATGTTCGACTACATGGTTTTTTTTTCAGCAAAAACTCCTATATATCCTGGCTCCTCCCTTACCCCTTTGAAACAGTTCTTCAGTGCTATTTGAGAGGTGTCTCCCAGGCTATAGTGCTCTGTTTGGTCCCTGAATAAAACATAACTCACTATTTTTAGGTTGTGCATTTTTCTTCAGTTGACATATATGTCAGGTACTGTGCCCAAGCATTAATCTGGGTCTACAGCTATGTAGAGATGTAAAAACAAAATGTTTTATAGTATTTGTTTTGCATGTCATGCCTTTTCTGCTTTTTCTTTGATTCATTTCAAAATCTCATTACCGATTTATTCAAGTTCCATAGACTCCATAATCTAATCTAAATTCTAAATTATTATTTTAATACAACAATGATCCCTACTCATTGAATAAATGTCAAAGTATGAACTTGTACATGGTAAGAAGTTAAAAAGTTAAAGTCCCTGTGTTTAAGTTTCTTTGCCTTTCTGTCAATTCTACAAGCTAATATTTAATAGTTAAATATTGTTAACTATTTGATATGTATTCTTACAAAATTTCCGTTCCTTTTCTCACTCTCTCTTCCTCTCTCTCTATATATATGTCTATATATACATGCAATATACAAATATATAGTTTTGTTTGTTTTTATTAGTGTTGTTGTTTTATAAAGTGTTACAAATGACTGCTTTTCTCATTGAAGCATAACCAGAACGACTCAAGAAAACTAGGTTGATACTGGGGTTCTATTAAATTAAGATTATAGTTAAGTACTTAGGGCACCTATAGGCCTTCTAGGATGCAATCAGTGGTTCTCTTTTATAAAAGTAAATGCCTACAGTTTTCTTCTGAAATCTTAGCAACCCCTTATCTATCTTCTTTATAAATGTTGATAGCTTTAGGGTTCTGTCCTTGGTCCTTATATCTTTTTTCTTTCCATACTCTCCCTGGGTGATTTCATTCACCTACATTTTCTTTCATGTTTGATTCAAATAATGGTGATATTAAAATATTTAATTTTATGTAAGTAATAATCTATAATTGGCACTGACCAAAGGAAATTGATCATAGAGAGAGCCAGGGTTCCATGAAGGGAGCAAGGGTGACTGAAGTAGCAGAAAGGAGGCACTTGGGGGACTCAGGGCACAAGTATCTCTCCAGAAGTAAAAAATATTTCAATTTTCCTTCAACTGATACAGCTGAATAATGTGGGATAAGTGAAAATTATTCTGTACATTGAAGTGGTTTTTTGGACATATGCTATTTGTTATGTTAAAGCAATTCCTTTTCATTACTAATTTACTAAGTTTTTGAATCATGAATTATTTCATTCAACAAATATTTATTGAGCACATACTAAGTAGCAGGCACAGTTCTAGGTGCTTGAAATACATCAGTAACCAAAACAGACAAAGATCTCTGCTGTCATAGAATTTATACTTTAGTGGGATGGGATGAAGGAAGGCAGACAATTCACAATAAACATAATAAATAATTAAATCATATGGTATGTTAGAAAGTAAGTGCTATATAATAAAAAAGAGAACCTAAACCAAGCTAAGGGAGTTCGGAGGGTCAGGGGCAGGAGAGTGGATTTCAGTTTTAAGTAGAGTGGTCAGGGTAGGCCTCACTGGAGTTTTCTGGAGCAAGCACTTGAAGGACTTGCAGGTGTTCTCATTGTGAATGTTGGGAGGTGGGTGTGTTCCAGGCAGAGGAGTCAGTCAGTGAAAAGACACTAAGAGAAGTTCACCTGGCATGTTTGAGGAAAAGAGAGGAGACCCAGATACATCAAATGCCCGTATTACTTTATAAAGTCAAGTTTATGTTTCTTAAACTTTAAATTGTTATATAAAATTTATAATCATAGATTTTCTGTTGTTTATCCATGCTTGCATTCCTGGAATAAATGTTTTCTTGACTATGATATAATATTATTCTCTGTATAAATTGATGGATCCAACTTTTTCATATTTTATTTAGAGGTTTTTTTTAATCTAAATACATAAAAAAATTAATCTGTGATTTGTTTATACTCCCCTCACAAAATTGTTTCTCAAGGTTATTCTAGCATCATAAAATGATCCATAGTTTACACTCCTATTCTAGTCTCTCAAATACTCTTTTATAAGATAGAAACAGTTTACTACTTGCCTGGGACATTGAGAAAAATAGGAAGGGGATGGTAGATAGAGATACTTTATTATTAATTCATTTTTTCTGTTTGTCTATTTATGTTAACTCTTTCTTTTGTTGACACTATATGCATTTTAAAATTTTTTCCAATGGTATTCAGAAATTATTGGCATATATCTCTGTATAAGTTTAAGGCATACAGCATGATGGTTTCATTTAAATATATTGTGAAATGATTACCACAATAGGTTCAGCTAACATCCATCTTCTCATATAGATAACAATAAAAAGAAAAGAAAGAAGAAAAGAGTAAAAGAAAGGAATTCTCCTTGTGATAAGCACCCTTAGGATTTACTCTCCTAACAACTTTTCTGTATCTCATACAGCAGTGTTAGGTGTAGTCATCATGTTGTACATTACATTCCCTAGTGCTTATTTGTCTTCTAACTCCAAGTTTGTACCTTGTGACCACCTTCCTCCAACTCCCTGCAGCACACTTGCCTCTGATAAGCACAAGTCTGATCTCTTTTTCCATGTGTTGGGTTTTGTTTTTTGTTTTTAGATCCCACATACAAGTGAGGTCATACAGTCTCTCTCTGTCTGATTTATTGCACTTAGCATAATGCCTTCAAGGTCTATCCATGTTGTTGCAAATGGCAAAATTTCAGTTTTTTTATGGTTGAGTAATATAGCATCATATATTACTCAACCATAATTAATATGCTTTGACTTCTTTTATGTGCTTACTACAGGATTTTCCCATGGGGTTACCGTGAGGTTTACATAAAATATCTTAAACTTTTAATGCCCTGTTTTAAAATGATAACAACTTAACTTCAATAGAATTTGTACACTTTACACTTTTAGTTGGTTTCCTCTTCACATTTTAGGTTATTGCTGTTACAATTTACATTTTTTATTGTTTTTTAATTGTGTAACTAATACCAGGTTATTGTATTTGTGATTATTTTTGCCCCACTCATTTTTTTTTTAAATGAGAGCTGTGAGTTATGCATCACAGGGTCTGTACAGCTTACTGTTTCAGGACCTGAATCAGGCCTGAGGTTACACTGAATTCCCTGGTCCAGTGAGGCCACCGGTTTTGCTCTGCAGATGGGGGAAGCCACAGCCTGTGTTCTCTTTCAAGAGCCACTGTATGTAGGGCTATCGAATGGGCTATATGGCTTCCCTGGTTGGACAGGCTGAAGGCTACATTCAGAGGTGAGTGGGACTATGAATTAGACGCCCTGCTGAGGCACAGTTGGAGAAGCGTCTCTAAAACTGGCAGTGCTGTTTGTTGTCTTAAGTCAAGCCAACCCACAACCCAAGTTCCCTGGCCAAATAGGGCCACTAGCATTGTTCCGCAGACTGTCAGCTCTGTCTGCTCTTCTCTTGTCTTGAGCACTGCTGGGCTGCACAGCTTCCAGGAGTTGTCACCAGTCCTTCTGGTCAGATGGGACTGGGAGGCGCTCTCCACAGGGGATGGGATTGTGACTCAGCACCTTGCCTGGGGGTGGGCAAACCAGGTTCTGGGTCTGACAAAACTCCTTGTTTGAGGATCCAAATCAGGTAGATCTGCACCCCACTGAGTTCCTCCAGAGCATACCCCTGATTAGTTCTGCAGATGAGCAAAGCCACTGGTTGGAATTACTACTTGGGCACCGCAGGTATGAACTCAGGCTGCCAAGATCCACGTGATGGTTTTTGCAAGCCTTCTTTGTCACTGTCAAGATTCCCAGCGACTGAGCCCTGCAAATTCTTAGTGTGAGGTCAGAGTAGGGGCTCCTGAAAAGTGACCCACAATGGGGAGGGGGAGCTGCTTGTACCTCCTGGATTCTCTTCTTCCACTGGATGAACCAGTGGCTCGGGGGAGACCTCTCTGTGTGATGCTGTGCTGTCCTGGGGGAGGGCAAATGCAGTCAACATGTAGCTGCTTCTGTTACCCTTCTAATGCAGTCTCTCTTGGTCTCTGGGGGTGGGGGGTTACTTCAGCCTCACTCTCTTACCCTAGGATTCTTTCAGTGGTGTCTTGTTCTTGAATAGGTGTTAGTTGTTCTTCTTGTGAGGGTAAGTGAAGTCAGGAATGACTGATGTTGCCATCTCAGTGTCATCATTCTCCTAAGTTAACTGTTTCTTACTGAGTAAATTTTGGCAATTCATTTCTTTTAAATTATTCATTTTTCTAATTTTTTAGTGTGTTGCAATAAGTTTGTTAGTATTATTTTTAATTTAAAATTTTAGATTATACTTGTAGATATATGTACTTCTCCATAATATTGTCTATTTCAACCTTTTCTCTCTCTTTTCTAATCAGTTTTGCTGATTAGAAAATTTGTCTGCTAGTCCTTTCAAAGAATCAACTTTTGATATTGTTGGTGATGTACTTTTTGCTTTTTTGTGAATTTTCTTTTCCCACATTATTTATATATTTCTTCTACTTGTCTTTTTCTAGCTTTTGGATTTGAACAACTATGATTATATTTTAGTTTGTAAATTGCTTCAAGATTATAATTTACTCTATAAGTACAGCTGTAGTTGCAAACTACTAACAACCTCAGTCTCAAGCAATATAGCAGGTAGAGAGTCCCAAGCTCACAGGGAATTCCAAGAAGCCACTGCATTAGCTGTGTGAACTTCTGAGAGTTGTGACTTCCATTTTACTCTGTCTTCCAAATTACATACATGTCCCTCTTATTGGCAAATGCTAAGAATCTACAAGGAAGGAGATTCTTGGAAATTCAGTGCTCACCCTTACAAGGAAGCAGTCATGATAGCATATTGAAAACAGCCAATCCAGCACATAGCATTCCTATCCATAATTGAATTTTTTATGAGTTCCTTTGTGTATGTGTGATATTTTTGTTAGGTGTTATTATTATGGTTACACTGATTTTACAAAATGAATTGGGAAGATTTTATATTTTACTAAATTTTTGGCTAGTATGAATATATCTCCTTGGACATATTTCTTCTTTGAAAGATTGAAATGAGTTAGCTTGTAAAGCCATCCGGGCCCAATAGTCTTTCATAGGTAATTCTTTCACATTATTTCCAAAAGCTTTTAAAAATTCTTCCTTTCTAGGTTTTCTTCTTCATCTTTATTTGCTTTGGAAAAAAATTTTTTTCAGAGACTATTTTTTATTTTAACCAAATTTTAAACCAGGGTTGTGCATACTAAAGCTGTATTTATAGAATACTTTTAAAATCTGTTTTCTAGCTATGCTTGTAATAAACAGTCTTGCTGCACAACTAACCATCCAATAATCTCAGTTGCTCACAACAGCCTTTATTTCTCACCATATTACACTTCAGCAATTGCAGTTTGCTCCAGTCTACTTGACTCTGTTCGACTTTGTTCCATGTGTCTTCTCATTCTGGGACCTTGCCCGAAGGAGCAAACCTTATATGGAACACACCTATTCTCTTAGAAAAAGGGAAGACAGGAGGCCAACGCAATTGAAAATACAACTTCTGTTTAGATGTGGTGTGTGTCACATCATTTACTTTTCATTGTTCAAAACAAATCAGACCCAGGAGTGGTTCTTCTTGATCTGAAGATCTGGAGGAGGGGAGGTGGGAACCCAACCTTTCACACATGCCCACAACACAAATCCAATGTACAATGGTGGAATAGGAACAAGACAACTATAATAAACAATGCCATTCAGAGCAGTCAGTCATCCAAAGCACTTCTGAAATCTCACGGAGCTAACTTGTAATGTGTTCCTGTGCTCAGTGAGGAAATGTTAGTTAGAGGCCATAGTTCTCCTTAAAAGTAATGCCCTTGTCATTTGTTCTCCATGGCTTCTGAGTCCCCCCACTCTTTAATTAATGTTTCCTTTTTCAATATCACCCTTGGCCACATATGAAATGGAAATTTTGGTGCCTAAAATAGTTTGTCAGTTTAATCAGACTGGTGGTACTTCTAGAAGTACAACTCTCAAAACAGTTTAAAAAATTATTTGCTTCCAATCCACTCTATGTATTAATAGGCACATGCACAATTCTTTTCAAAACATGCCTTTCTCTTTAGATTTAATCATAGGTACTTTGAGCTTACCAGATACCTGTGAGATTATGCCTTTGGTCTCTTTCCCCAGAGATGTTGTCCAACTTAAAGGATCTGATGGGGGACTGGCAAATTAATTAAATCTGAGTTTAAAACAAAAGATGTGGTGGCCATGCCCTCACTTTGTTCACTGAAGTTGCTCAAAACATTTTTTTGTTTTGTTTTGTTTTGTTGCTCCCATTTACCAATTAGAGAAGGGAAAACATTATATCTCTAAATCCTGCAAGTTCTGGAATTTCTGAGCTTTTTTTCTTTTCTTTTTTTTTTTTTGTCTCTTCTTGAAAATGAGCCAGTTTTCTCCTAACTCATCTCCTCCTTGGCACACACCTTATAAAATGCAGCTAACACCAACAAACGCATACTAATAACATTCTGTTTAAAAAAACCCTCTCCCAGAACCACAGGTTCATTAGATTCATTTTCTGTTTTTTAAATGATTTCAGGTGACAGTTTTATCAAATATTTCACCACTGTATAATGTCGGTTGCCATTTTCCAGTCTCTACTAATGTTTTACTGTTCATTCACTATCTGATCCCAAGCCAATGCCGTATGTGTTAGTTTTTTGTTGTTGTTGTTGATGGTGGTTTTTTTTAAATGACAGAACCCACTTGTATCAATTTCCCTATTAGTTAGATTTGTGTCATAACGAGCATGTTTCATGTGGCTTCTCATCCCGGAAGCCAGACTGAAGGAGCAGATCCTATGCAGAACATGCACATTTTCAAAGCAAAGGGAAAGGGCAAGAATATGAATCAAACTGAACAATCATATTTAAAACTGTTGTTCAGACATGGAGAATGGTTTACTTTGTGAAAGACCCAGGTCTTAAACTTATTTATATATTCTACTGATTTTTTTCTATTTCTTAATTTGCTAAGTTTGGTTTCAACTCTGTTATAGTCTTCTGCATTTATCGATTTGCTTTGTTTTTCTGTTTCTAGCTTTTTAGATTAATGCTCAATTAGTATTTCCTCCTTTTTTGAATAAGAAAAGGACCTCACTCGTTACAAAGAAATGCTGTATTCAGCCTCTTTCCTACTGTTGCTCTCAATGTTAGAGATTTTCCCCAGTTGCTCCTCAGCTTTCTGGAAGTTGCTGTCTGTTTTCTGTATGAATTCCAGTCCAGCTGCTTTCAAATTTATACTGTTTCACAGTGTTAAAAAAAAAAAAGAAAGAGTGATAAGCTCTATCCCTGTTCATTGAGGGCTTTACTCCTTGCTCTACAAATTAGAGTGCATTTAAGATGTTCTAAAAAGGTATACCTTTATTATTTTGAAGTGATACAACATTTTCAAAGAGAGAATATTCTTTGTGTCTCCCTTCATTATACCTAGTTAAAATTCTTGAGTTTTTTTTTAAAAGCATCTTTCTTTAGTTTCAGTTCATATCCAGAAACTCCCTCTTTGAGATTCCCTTTGATAATTGCAGTGGGATTCAAAAAGGAGGAGTTAATTGCCTGTGTTCACATCATTATCTACCCAGGAATCTTCCCTTGAGGATACTATACATGTATAGTATATGGCAGGATTTGAGCTATGTGTAATATATTGATGTTTTTGGGAGGCAGAGTCTTCACTGGTTGGGTTGGGTGATACAAATATGCAGTGTTGGAAGTGAAAGAAGTTAAAAAATGTAAAGAGAACACGCTAATGTTGCAGTGAAATTGGAAGTATCAGAATTAGCTCATTTTTAAAATATATAATTTAAATATATGTACATATTAAATTCATGAAATTCTACTGAAAGGGCCTAGAAGCAAAGACACACAGAGCAATGAGCACATCTAGAAATAAGGTCTCAGTTTCTAAACATCATTCTGCACTGAAAAGAATCAGTGTTTCTGAAATGGCTAAACCTAGGTCTGAGACAAAGAAAATACACGATGAGCTTGGAAATATCTTGTGCCAGAAGTGATCAAAAAGAGATAGGGACATAGCAAAAGGAAATAGCTAGCTTGAAAGACTTCCAACTTGCTAAATATGGGGACTTTCAAACTTGAAAATTAAGAATGACAGTAATGTAGTAATATAGTATAACAGTAAATAGAATAAGAATATGTCCATACTCATAATAAATAAAGCAATAAATATGAAAGAAGAAAAAGATCTTTCTTATAGTAAAAGACCAAATACTGAATGTAAATGGAATGGGGATTTGTAAAATTACCATCTTGCAAATAGCAGAGTAGTAATTAATTTGAGTAAGATAATCTATGGTTTCTAAAACTGGTAGTTAAATTTTTTTCCAGTACTTGTTATGAAAAATTTCAAACATACAGAAAAGTTTCAGGAATTTTCTAGTGAATACTTATATACTCACCATTTAGATTCAACCATTAACATTTTACTACCCTTGTTTTATCACAGATCAACACCTTTCCACCATTCTACTTGTCATAAATCCATCTTATTTTATTGAAGCATTTCAAAACAAATTTTATACATCCATGCATTTTCCCCCTAAACACTTCAGCATACATATAATTCATTGGAATTCAATGTATATTTATAGTTCTTTTTTTTCTTTTGAGGTAAAATTTACATAAAATAAAATTAACAAGTCTTAGATATATCATTTGATGAGTTTTGAAACAATTGTGTAACCCAACCACCTGCCAAGATACAAAACATAACCAGAAAACATCACTCCAGAAAATTGCCTCTTCCCAGGTAATACCTATATCACCCCTCCAAGGCAACCATTGTTCTTATTTTCTCCAGCATACATCAATTTTTACTTCTCTAAAACTTTATACGAATTAAATCATACAGTAGTACTCTTTTATTAAGACTTCTTTCACTCAGAATAATACTTTTAAAATTCATCCATGTTAGAGGAGTAGTTCATTTCTTTTTATTACTGAGGAGTATTCTTTTGTATGAATATAAGTATACAATCATTATCCATACTCCAACTGATGGATACTTAGGCTATTTCTAGTTTTGACTATTATGAATACATTTGCTATAAACATTCTTTCACACTTATTTTTATTGACATATCTTTTCATTTCTCTTGGGTAAATTTTTAGGAATAGAATTCCTGCACCACATAGTAGGCATATACTTAGTTTTATAGGAAACTGAATAACATTTTTCAAAGGGATCTGGTGTCAAAGTCTGTGCTCTTAACTACTGTGCTGTACAGTTGAAATGGGACTTGCAGGAAAAATAGGATTTTCCAAATAGAAAATTGAGGGAAAGATATTTCCGATAAAGAAAGCAAAGCGTACACTCGTGAATTTTATGCATGAGAGGGAATTGAGGCATGTGTTTGATGAGATTTCAAAGGTAATTAAGTTATGTCCTGGAGATCTGCTTGATCACAATGATAAAGATTTACGGCTTAATGCCATAAAAGATGGTAACTCATAGGAGTTTGGGGAGGGAGGAAGTAACCATTCATTCATTCATTGATTCATTCTCTACAGTAAACATTTGCTGAATACTAAGCATGTTCAAACACCTCAGTGGTCTTTGTGGTGTTTTAAGAAGATGTGCTAAAGTTTTGAGACAGCACGATGTCAGGAAAGGAAAGAACATCTTCGAGAAACACTGAAAAGACAATTCCAAAGGATTTTTAGTTAATTGAATTTAGCTTCCTGAAAGAGAGTAAGAACTTAACAGTAGTCAAAGCCTGAATAATTGGGAAATTTCTATTGCTTTTAACCACAATAGGGAAGTTAAAAGACAATCAAGTTAGGGCTACGAAGCTGGAAGCAGAACGTTTTTGAAGGCACACCTTCTAGGGAACCCAGTACTTCTGTTATAATACCAAGTACAAAGTTCTAAACGTAACAGAATTTGTGTTCTTGGCTTTTACATAGAAAAGACCTTAAACTACTCTGTAACATAGGGCTATTTTAATTCTAAGTTGGTATGCCACGTTTTACTTATATTTATAAGTTCTGTCAAATAATTTCTTAGAATAGTTTTGTTTGTTGTAGGAAATATAGCCAAGAAGTTCAGATTTCCTTTGAAAGTAACAATATTTAGGGATTTAAACATTGATTTCAAGGCTTTTGAAATTTAATAATGCATACATATTGGTGCTTTTTTGGATTTAAGCCAAACTAATTTGCAGAACTTAAAGTTAGAGGGAGATATAATAGTGTGTCTTTCAAGGGAAAGCAGTGTACAATCATATTTAATAATATGTTACTATAATGTTATGCCAATAAAGCATTTAGAGATATGTGTAAAACACGAGAATTCAGAGTGAATCAGAAGAGAATCTACAGTCTTAGAAAAGCCCTACCAGCAATCTTTCTCTTCCATTACTTTCATACAACCTTACCCTGAGTCTAATTGTCACATTGTAATCTCTTAGTTATTTGCACATGCTTCTCTTGTGAGTAATATTTGAGCATTATATTTCCAGCCCAGCTAAGTAGATTTTTATATTAAATTAAGTTCTGCTTTTTTTTTCATCATTTAGATTCTCTTTATATTTGATAACACTGGGGACCACCATTTAATGGTCCCTCTCCACCTCCCTGCACAGCTCTGTCAATTTCTGATTATAAAAGGTATGATAAAAGTCACAATGTGAAATAATAGCATGACAGGAATAAAGTGGAGGTCCTAGGGAGATTCAATTGGAAGATAGTGCTAATTCAAGTATAAAGTGAGGGGCACTGAATAAGTCAGTTACTGTCACAAAAATGATGTAAAACCAAATCATTCCCAAGCTCAATGGCTTAAAACTATGATTACTATCCTCATCACATATCTATAGAGTGGGCAGGAATTACCTTATCTAAACTGGCCTGGCTCTATTGGTTCTAAGCTTCATTCAGGGCTGCTCCACATGCCTCTCACCTGCCTTGGACCATTAACTTCCAAGGCATGTTCTTTTCATGGCAGAAGGGCCAACAGAAACTTGATGCCTCTTAAGGACAGAATTAGAACTGGCACATTATCACAACTGCCCACATTCTATCAGTCAAAGCAAGTCACTTGGCCAAGCCCCATATAACGAGGCAGGGATGTTTATTTCTCCCATAATGTTGGGGAAAGGACTAAATATCATGAACAATAATCTATAAAACCCAAGCACTTAAGCAATCTAAAATATTTTCTGTAACTAGACTTCTCTTTTTTGAGTTTCACACCTATACATTTCCATACCTAGCTGTCCCCCAGGTACCTCAACTTCTCAGTCTTTGACAATTCCAGTCTTGCCCAATGGCATGTTTTAAGTACCTTTTATGTGCAGGCACAGCCTCACCCAGTCCCTGAGTCATCAATAATGAAGAAGGCAATTTATTAGTCATTCCATTTATATTAAGTCTTGCTGTAGAAAGTGAATATCATTGTGCGTGGGCTGGGACTCTAGGCTTGCTGAGCATTGACCTTTTGTTCTCCAAAAAATGTTTGCAAGGAGGTGGGTAGCTTTTAAACTAGTATTCTGTATCAATTTTCCTAAGTTCCAGAAAAGAGATAGCAATAAGTTATTATAAAGAATGCATTGTGTAGAATGGACATTTTAACAAGATTAATTTCAATCCATGAACATAGAATACCTTTTCATTTATTTATGCCTTCTTCAATTTCTTTCATCAGTGTCTCATAGTTTTCAGTGTACAGACCTTTCACTTCTTTGATTACGTTTATTCTTAAGTATTTTATTATTTTTGATGCTGTTGTAAATGGGATTTTTGTTAAATTTCTTTTTTGGATAGTTTGTTGATAGTATGTATGAACGCAACTGATTTTTGTATATTAATTTTGTATCCTGCAATGTTACTAAATTCATTTATTAGTTCTAATATATTTTGGGTGGACTCTTTAGGGTTTTCTATAAAGATCATTTCATCTGAAAACAGAGACAGTTGAACTTCTTCCTTTCTCATTTGGATGCTTTTTATTTATTTTTCTTGCCTGATTGCTTTGACCTGAATTTCCAGTACCATATTGAATAGGAGTGGTAAAAAAGGCATCTTTGCCTTGTTTCTTACCTTAGATAAAAAGATTCCTCTTTTTACCATTAAATATGATGTTAGCTGTTGGTTTGTCATATATGGTCTTTATTATGTTGAGGTATATTTCTTCTGTACCTAATTTATTGAGAGTTTTTATTATGAATGATGTCAAATTTTGTCAAATGCTTTTTCTGCATATATTGAGATAATTGTATGATTTTTATTCTTCATTCTGTTAATGTAGTGTATCACATTTATTAATTTGGTATTTTGAAACATCCTTGCATCTCAGGGATAAATCAGTCTTAATTATGATGTATGATTTTTTAAAGGTACCGCTGGATTAAGTTTGCTAGTATTTTGTTGAGAATTTTTGCATCTATGTTCATCAGGGTCTCAAGAAAGCTGGAAATATATATAAATATATGTATACATATGTATAAATGTATATATATATATATATATATATACACATATATACATTTCTATACAACCAAACAACATAAATGAAATTAAAGTTAATGAAAAATAAAGAATACATTGTTAGTACAATGACAAGGAAAGAAACCATTCTCATTCTCATTCATTTAAGCAGTAAGTATATATTGAGAATCTAGCTTGTGCTAGGCACTCTTCTAAATTCTAGACTTCAGAGGACTGAGAAAGAAGCATTTAGACAAGAAGTGGACCTTGAATCTGGGAACAAAAGGAAAAACAAATGACAGTATCAGTAGTAAAATAATTATTTGTTTTGATTTTTCAACTGTAACACATCTGCTCTGCAGCAAGCTATATATTATTCCATATCCAAGTCCACAACACCTAAGTGCAGATTAGAAAAAAATAATATCTATCGAAAATATCAAATTCATGCTCATCTTTGCATATTAAGGATTTATTTAATTATTGTAATATTGATGGGAATAAAATGTTCCTATATACTTTAACTTAGAATATTGGTGTTTTATAATATGCTCAATGCATATTTGAAATGTCTATATATTAAATCATAAGTAAATCTTGCTTTATCCTTCCATTTTTAAAGTCAAAAGTTATCTGTGATTGCTTTAGAAATAACTGAATTCAAAGGTACAACCAATTGTGTTTTACAGGAAAATGTATACTGTTCAGATAAAAAGTAAATATAATATACTTTATTCCCTGTTTTAAACCTTATGCTAAAGGTTGAGTACATTTTTCTCTTCATTCTTAAGGATGATTACTATACTCCAGGGCATAAAATTGGGAAAGTAGGTCCATATACACATAAATATATAGACCAATAAACCCATCAGTAATAAGAATTACCCTTTGCTCTCAAAAAAACAGTCATTCATGGAATAAAAATAAAGTAACTTGCACTCTGTAAATAACTGGATACGTTTAATAGTTTCTTAGTTTGTGGTTTGCAAAAGGTTGGCTTAGGCAATTAGAAGGAATAATTAGCTGCAGCATCAAAAGTGGCATGTTTATTTTGTGGTACTTTTTCTAAAGAAATGATTAAATATATTGCATTTAAAGTGGTAGTGCAAAAATATGCCAACCTCACTATATTTAATTAGTAAAAATGTATTATTTTATAATAATATTAGTTTAAAAAGTAAAATGTACCTTTCAATATAGCACATAATTAAAAACTATCATTCTAGCAGAAAGCTTTTTCTGCTTCATAAAAATAGTTCTTAAATATAGTTCTTTAATATAATGGGAAGTGAGCTAAATAAATAAATTTGATAAGGCATTTCACCATTTAAAAATAATTTACTCAAAAAATTTTAAATTTTAATTTTGTAGTTAAAAATTCATTAGGACGATCACTAATTTGCATTAAAACTGGCTCATTATCATACCAGCTGCTGAAAAAATTGTGAAACAAGTTTCATGTTGGCAAGCAGAATTACAGGCTGTCTTAGATGTAAAAATATCTGCAGGCATGAAAGATGTTCTATGCAATTAGAGAAGAAGTACAGACCCAGATTTCTGAGGATTTCTCTTGTGGATGATTTTCATTCTCAGTGAAGATGGGAAGTTATAAGGAAAGGTTGCCTGGCAAAAGTGGACATCCTGCAACTAAACTGACGTATTCTCAAATAAAAGTATTATTATAGTTAAAGGTACAGGATCATATAAGCATAATGAATTGGCTTGCTCCAAGATGTAGATTTGCATTAAACACTTTTCATAATAAACTGGAATCAATGGGTGTTTCAGAATTTATTTCTAAATCTTTATATTATTTATTTCTGAGCGAGTCAAGAATTTTGAAAAATCACCACATTGTTCCACTTGAATTATTTTCCACAAGACAGTGTAATAGTCAAAGATTAAAATACCTTAATCTACAAAACTTCTCAGTTTTTTTATTTTTATTTTTAATTTTTTAAATTTTTTAATTTTTTGCTTTCAAATTTTGGCAGGCCAAAAACAAACAAATAAGAAAAGCCACAAGGAAATAGTTTTGTGGTTGCACCTTATTGTCAATTTTATAGAGGCTACTAAAGGTGATCTTTTTAGAAGAAAAATATAAAATTATCCAACAAACTCAGATTTTGGAAGAGCAAATGCTTCAAAAGTATATTTAAACTGGACTACTTATGTTTCATGAAGTTCTACAAAAATTTATCACTAACCATTTTGCCCTATGTCCTAAATATCTTCAATCTATCATGTATAGTTGCTAATGTGCTTATTTTTTTAGCTAGAAAAACTCTGATTTCCATTACATTGAAATTTAAATATTAATGTAAAGGTGTCTGTAGTCTGAGCTTTATATAGGCAAAGTGTGTTTATCTCAATAATGCAAGCAAGATTCTTTGCTTCTCTATCAATTAGACATGTTATGTCAAAGTACTTTCTGCATAATTCCTTACCCATTTCAATTTCTTGGATTATGTACCTTCACTAATATTATGGACTTTAGATCAAAATAACAAAAGAGAAAAATTAAGCTTAACATAATTAAATGAATTTTCACTTTATAAATTTAAGTCATAATTTGTGTTGAATATTTTTTTTTTTTTACTTTAGGACAATGTGTATTCCCCCAGATCATTGTTGGAATGCATATTGCCCTCTATAGAAAATAAAAACAGGGTACATATTTTCAATTTGTTTTCAGATTTGGAAGCTATATTACTTGGTTTGTTTCACTATAGCTTAAATTATAGAGGTTATTGGATATTTCTATTTTATACTAAAGATTGACATAAACTTTAAGAGGCCAAAGGTAATTATATTTATTATACTAACTTTCATGTCTTTATGAAAAAAACTGTATCAAAGCACACTGTGTTCACTGTTCCCAGGAATATCCCATTAACTTAAATTCTCATCTCTTTCGTGGGGCAGATTTAGGCTTAAACTAAATTTCACTCTTTCCTTCTTTTATTCACTGGTAGTCTCTTTTGTTTTTTTGATTGCATATTTGCATCAAGAATGCAAAGAATATTAAATTCTCTTGCCACAATAATATAATTGATGAAAACATTAAGTGAATTAACATTTGTCATCATGCTATTTTATTAAAATAATAATCAGCATTTATTGTCATAAAACATGTTAGATCTCATAAGTTTTTAATCACAGAATACTTAATAAACAAGATAACTAAACAAAATTGGAAATTTTCAGAAAACTTTCTCAAATCTTCATTTAAGAAAACTAACCCAAGAATATTTACTAAGTACTTTGTACAGTTAAGGCAGAGTGATACATGAAATTTGCACCCTATACTCGAGCAATTCACCATCCATGTGCGAGATAATACAAATATACCTGAAAGGAACAGTAAATGCAATGTTTTGAGTAAGTGTTTTAGCATTACATGACTATTTTAACTGTCACCTCTAGTTGAGTTCTTATAAGAACAAATTAAATGAATTAAACCAAATTAAAACATTAAACCTTCAAAATACATCCAGAAACGGACTACTTCTATCTTCTCTCCTTCCACCTCCCTTATGTAAACCACCATCTATCCCTTGCCTATATTATTCCCATTGCCTCTTAGCTGGTTGACCTAATTCTGGCCTTGTCACTCTTCACTTCATTTCTAATAGTAGCCAAAATAATACTTTGAGAATGGAAGTCAGATCCTGTCACTCCCATGCTTAAAAACCTGAGATGGCTCCCCATTTCATTCACAGTAGAGTCAGAATCCATAAAATAGCCTACAAAGTCTTCCATGATCTGCTCTCCACCCCTTAACACCCTGCACAAGCTTATGTACAATTCTCCCTTGTCTATCCCGTTTGCTCATTCAGATCCTGCCATGCTGGCTTCCTTCTTGCCTCAAATACCCCAGACATGCTTTACCCTTAGTAGTGACTTTGCAGTGGCTGTTCCCTCTGCCTAGAACACTGTTTCTCCAAATATCTGCAAGTCAAATGTTCTCATCTCCAACTCTGCTCAAGTATTCTTGACCATCCTCTCTTAAATTTCACCCTACTCCTCAGCCCTGGCATTCTCAAGTCCCTTTACCTTGCTCTAGTTATTGTTATTACATTCTGATAAACTATAATTATTTAATTATTTATTATGTTTATTCTTTTCTTTTTATGCCCATGAACCTAAGATTCCTTGTATTGCCCACTGATGTATCTCAATCATGAAAAGTGATACAGGACTCACAGTGGGCACTTAATAAAAATGTGTGATGTCAATAAATGACCATGTGAACAAATAGAAAATGCTAGTCTTATTTTTCTATTTCTATTAAAATGAAAGCTAGTTATATTGTGTTTAGATGTTTGTCTATTTTTTATTCTCTTATTTCCAACCATGAGCTTTTGCTAGAAAGACTGAAACACCACCACCAATGCATGTAGAAGAAGCAAGAAATAATAATAGAAAAATTATCAAGGAGCTTCTCTTTGTTATTATTGATCAAATATAGAAGTTCAAAGTTAATGTCTAATTATTTGGGGCACTTGCTATTCAAAAGGAAATATCTCTTGTCATGCTAAATTATTAGTCTGATCTTTTAGCAGGCAGATCAAAGTCTGGGCTTTGGTCTACTTTCAGAGAGCGGGACACCTTTGCAGGTTTATAGAAAAAGAACAGACTAAATATCTTCTCCTCTCTGATGAAATCAGACCTCTGCACACCTGCTTTGTTCCCATATTCCCCTTTCCTTGGTGCTGACACTCATTTCCCTGCCAGGACATACACCATGGATATATGCTTAAGGCTATAAGCAGAATTATGTGAAATTTCATCTGTATGTTAACTAAAGCACTACTTCTCTTCTATGAAAAAATAGCACATTGGAATGCTAATGTAATGAATAATTTTATATCTGATCTCATTTGTTTTCATACCGATATTTTAAAATTCACAAACACTGTTTCTTTGCCTACCTGTAACTACAAGGTAATAATATAAGATAGATGAAAAAGCAGCACTCGGTTTTGACACTGAGTAAAGATTTACTAATTGGTCAAATTCTAAGCATGTTTTTAGAAGAACATATGAAAGTGTTGGATTCAACTGCTACATACTGGCGGCTGGCTTGAACTTTTATTGATTGATTCATTCATTCACTTGTTCAACAGTTATTGAACCCCATGTCTCAGACAGTATATTGATCACATAAGAGAGTTCAAAGATAAGACATGGTGCTTGCTTAAAAATGGAACAAAATCATCAACTAGTAAGAGAGGGAGAGATAAAAAAACAATTAGAGTACAATATACTAATTTCCCTAGACAGCCAAGTGTAAGCAAAACTTCCATAGAATAAATAGATTGAAATTTTCTCCCCTCTGAAACTAAAGAGCCAATATTCACTAAAATTTAGCTTAATCAGTTCCATATTTAGAGCATTCTATGATTTTGATTGTGTGATAACTTTTTTTTGCCTTAAAATTACACAAGAATATGCATTTATAAATGACATCCCCCATGCTGATATCAACATGGCATTTCTGGAATATACGTCTAATTATGTGTCTCTATGCTTAAAGCCCTCCATTACCCTCTCCCCCTGCCACTGACTGCAAAGACTTTCATAACTCAAGCCCCAGCCTTTACCTTTCATGTTCTGCCTCCACATTTTGCTTTTCTAAAATCAGCCTTCTCACTTTTCCTCGCACTGCACTACTTCTTGATTCAACAATGTGGAACCTCTTATATCTTCCTCAAAAACAAGCCATGATTTTTCACGCTTCTGAATCTTTTTTCATGCTGTTTTCCACGTCTAGAATACCATCACAACTTTCCTCCCTAGTAAACTCTACCTGTCCTTTAGAACTTTCTTATATCCACATTCTGTGAAGCCTTCCCTGAGGCCACAGTTATTGACTCCTAATTGTACCCTCGGAATTGCATTTACGTTTTCCTTTTATATGTATACATATATATTTTTGGCGGTGAGCACACTAGGGCATAGAGAAGTAGAAATAGAATGTTGCGCATGAAACTTCCATAATGTTACAAAGCAATGTTACCTCAATACAAATAAGATGTTTTTAAAGTTTTCCTTTTGTATTACATTTTATTTTTTATTTTTTTAAACTTATTCATTTTATCTTATTTTTGGCTGCGTTGGGTCTTCGTTGCTGCACACGGGCTTTCTCTAGTTGCGGCGAGCGGGGCCTAGTGTTGCGGTGCTTGGGCTTCTCATTGCAGTGGCTTCTCTTGTGGCGGAGCACAGGCTCTAGGCACGCAGGCTTCAGTAGTTGTGGCACGCAGGCTCAGTAGTTGTGGTTCGTGGGCTCTAGAGCACAGGCTCAGTAGTTGTGGCGCACGGGATTAGTTGCTCCGTGGCATGTGGGATCTTCCTGGACCAGGGCTCAAACCCGTGTCCCCTGCATCAGCAGGCGGATTCTTAACCACTGCACCACCAGGGAAGCCCGTGTATTACATTTTAAATGTTTGCTGATTTCCTTCTGTCTCTACCTGGCTGGAGCACTTTGAGAATAAGAGACTTAACATTCATTTATATTTCCATTACCTCTCACAGTATTGGTATTCAGTAGTTGTTCAGTAAATATTAACTAATTAATTAAAATGAGTTTAATTTGACCATTTTATGTTACTGTTGTTTTTTGTTTGTGCCAATGGAAATGTTTTTTAAGCATCTACTTTACCATTTGCCTCTTAATAAGAACTAATTTGTCAGATTCTTCTAGCCTAAACTAATCCATGATTTTATATTGGACTTATATTAAAAACTACATTAATACATTAAGGTTACTCTCCAAAACAGGAAGTGCACCTCAGAGAATGTGATCTCAGTATAGCTAACTTATTTTTTAAGCTCACAACCTTGAAATATGTTATAGACAGCTGACTCTCTTTTACTATATCTTCATTTAGAACCACTTTTTAAAACTATCAACATTTATCTAACTTTCATTCACAACTCCAAGTCAGGGAACTATGTATCTTTGTTTCCCAGTAAAGTAACTACTAGGTACTCCATGAAACATATACATTTTTCAAATGGTGGAGACTGAATCTGACAAAGAAAATCTGTTACTCTAAAAGGGAAATATTAATATTTCTATTTATTAGAAAGTGATACTGATACCTGAAATGTCATTTCAGGTCAGGTATCAATTATTTCAGTTGGGAGGGGAAACAAAGAATTCAGTAATATTACAATGAAAGTTCATCCTAGTACTCCCTGTGTATTGGCTTATCTCAGTGTATCACAATTCTGTCTCACTGAATTAACACATTGGTCCAGATTTGTGTATCGTGAATTTTTGAGAAATGATCCTATATTGGTTGCCGGATATTATTTGAACCATTTCTCAATATTAGGGTAATTTACCTGTCATTGAGAAATATTTTTATTCTCATCAGATCATACTGGCAAATAACATAATTAAATTAGAGTGTTTATTTCTATGCCAGAAGGTTTCTGTAGTCATTGCAGTGATTTGTCTGGGTGGGAATGGGGAAGATAAATTTTAAGGAAGAATTATGTCCTTAATGTCCACATATTTTAAAATTTGGAAAAAATCCTAATGTTCCTGAATCCTAGGCTAATTTTAATTCAAATAAATAAAATTAGGATACTAATAAGTAACATACAAAATCTATAGCTGAATAATAATGTCACCAGCACCAAAACATAAAGACAGAGGAGTTAGCTCTAGAATAAACTTTGAGGTGATTTATCCTACACTAGTTTAGTTTGGAAACTAATTTATAAAGTGGATAGTAATTATGACTTTTAACCTACTTTTAATTCACTAAAGGACACGTATGTATCTGTGATAAAGGAACAGCAAACATTAGGACATCTTTTACCCTTAAAAGTATTCACCTTGGTTCTTGGAACTGAAAGCAATGTTTTATGATGGTGGACTTGTGGCTGGAAATGAAAGCGCAGGACTGTGTTAAAAAGCCAGTTTCACTGATCAACATAATAGTACTAACTAGCATCTGGATCCTGTGATCCGTGTACTATGTTAATACCACGATCTGTAAAGTTTCCTTCATTTGCATCTGTTAATTCTCAACCTTTGCCGCCCAATTCCAAAAGGATTCTCTGCATACTGTGTTCCTAACCTCATGTTCTAAACCCAGAGGCTAGAGTGATTTTATGATCTCATTCCCAACACTGTTACTGCCTAAAACTGGACACTGAACAATTTTATACACAGATGTTTGTAGATAGTACAACATGGAGATATTATTTATCTGGACAATACAGTAGTAAAAGATTGATATTATAAAATCCAGCTTTGTTACCAGCTTTTAAGTCAGAGTTAGAAAATAAACATGTCTTCTCATATACCCAACACAAGTCTCCATATCCATTGCTGGAAATACATAGAAGTCTCTCTGGTAAGAATACATATTGTCCGTTAGAAATAAAACCTTGTAAATGATATTTTATGAAAACAAATTAGGTGATTAATAATCTCCCAGGGATAGGAGTGGGGGGGGGGGGGAATATTGTTATAAATTTGTTGCCAAGTCCTGTATTCCTCTGAAGGATAGATTTATTAACAATACCACCTAGTGCTTTTGCAATGGTTATTTGTAGCCAAGATCTCCAAACATATTTAAATGACCTACTGTAGGCACCTTAACCCAGTGTTGTACTAAAGCAGCCAAATGTGTTCTGTCTATACACAGATGCTGGAAGTACAGAAGGCATGGAAACATGGTGAAAGTATAATACCCTTCCTGAAACAACATCAAAAAATTGACAAGTACAGTTGTAATTTTCATTTTGAAAATCAGGCCACTCTTTAATAATGTTAGTTAAAATCCATTGTTAAGAATGTTAGGGTTTATAGAATACTTTGTATAATCAAAAAATGCAAATTGATCAAATGAGCACAATAAAACCAAATAAAGCAATCTATCCATACAGTAACTTTCCATGTTTATACCATTTATATATTTTTAATAGTTCTTTATTGGAGTATAATTACTTCACAATACTACGTTAGTTTCTGTTGCAGAACAAAGCAAATCAGCCATATGCATACACATGTCCCCATATCCCCTCCCTCTTGAGCTTCCCTCCCATCCTCCCTATCCCACCCCTCTAGGTCATTGCAAAGCACCGAGCAGATCTCCCTGTGCTATGCTGCTGCTTCCCACCAGCCAACTATTTTACATTCGGTAGTATATGTATGTCGACGCTACTCTCACTTCACCCCAGCTTCGCCATCCCACCCCATGTCCTCAAGTCCATTTTCTATGTCTATCTCTTTATTACTGCTCTGCAACTAGGTTCATCAGTACCTTTTTTTTTTCTTTTAGATTCCATATGTATGTGTTAGCATACAGTATTTGTTTTCCTCTTTCTGACTTCCTTCACTCTATATGACAGACTCTAGGTCCATCCATCTCACTACAAATAACTCAATTTCATTTCTTCCTATGACTGAGTAATATTCCATTGTATATATGTGCCACATCTTCTTTATCCATTCATCTGTCGATGGGTATTTAGGTTGGTCCCATGTCCTGGCTATTGTAAATAGTGCTGCAGTGAACATTGTGGTACATGTCTCTTTTTGAATTACGGTTTTCTCAGGGTACATGCCCAGTAATGAGATGGCTGGGTCATATGGTAGTTCCATTTTTAGTTTTTTAAGGAACCTCCATACTTTTTCCATAGTGGTTGTATCAATTTACATTCCCACCAACAGTGCAGGAGGGTTCCCTTTTCACCACACCCTTTCCAGGATTTATTGTTTCTAGATTTTTTGATAAAGGCCATTCTGACCTGTGTGAGGTGATACCTCGTTGTAGTTTTGATTTGCATTTCTCTAATAATTAGTGATGTTGAGCATCTTTTCATCTGACTCTTGACCATCTGTATGTCTTCCTTGGTGAAATGTCTATTTAGGTCTTCCACCCATTTTTTAAATGGATTATTTGTTTCCTTAATATTGAGCTGCATGAGCTGCTTGTATATTTTGGAGATTAATCCTTTGTCTGTCGTTTCATTTGCAAATATTTTCTCCCATCCTGAGGGTTGTCTTTTTGTCTGGTTTATGGTTTCCCAGCACCACTTATTGAAGAGGCTGTCTTTTCTCCATTGTATGTTCTTGCCTCCTTTGTCATAAATTAGGTGACAATATGTGCGTGGGTTTATCTCTGGGCATTCTATCTTGTAAAATTGATCTATATTTCTGCTTTTGTGCCAGCACAATCCTGTCTTGATTACTGTAGCTTTGTGGTATAGTTTGAAGCTGGGTAGCCTGATTCCTCCAACTTCATTTTTCTTTCTCAAGATTGCTTTGGATATTCGGGGTCATTTGTGTTTCCATACGAATTGTAAAATATTTTATTCTAATTCTGTGAAGAATGCCATTTGTAGTTTGATAGGTCTTGCACTGAATCTGTAGATTGCTTTGGGTAGTATAGTCATTTTCACAATATTGACTCTTCCAATCCAAGAACATGGTATATTTCTCCATCTGTTTATGTTATCTTTGATTTCTTTCATCAGTGTTTTATAGTTTTCTGAGTACAAGTCTTTCGCCTCCTTAGGCAGGTTTATTCCTAGGTATTTTATGCTTTTTGTTGCATAATTAATGGTAAATGGGAGTGTTTCCTTAATTTCTCTTTCTGATTTTTTGCTGTTGGTGTATAGGAATGCCAGAGATTTCTGTGCATCAATTTTGTATCCTGCAGCCTTACGCAATTCATTGATTAGTTCTAGTAGTTTTCTGGTGGCATCTTTAGGATTTTCTATGTATAGTATCATGTCATCTGCAAACAGTGACAGTTTTACATCCTCTTTTCCAATTTGTATTCCTTTTATTCCTTTTTCTTCTCTGATTGCCGTGGCTAGGACTTCCAAAACTATGTTGAATAAGATTGGCAAGAGTAGACATCCTTGTCCTGTTCCTGATTTTAGAGGAAATGCTTTCAGTTTTTCACCATTGAGTATGATGCTTGCTGTGGGTCTGTCATCTATGGCCTTTATTATGTTGAGGTAGGTTCCCTCTATGCCCATTTTCTGGAGAGTTTTTATCATAAATGGGTGTTGAATTTTGACAAAAGCTTTTTCTGCATCTATTGAGATGATTATATGGTTTTTATTCCTTAATTTGTTAACATGGTGTATCACATTGATTGATTTGCTTATATTGAAGAATCCTTGCATCCCTGGGATAAATCCCACCTGATCATGGTGTATGATCCTTTTAATATGCTGTTGGATTCTGTTTGCTAGTATTTTTTCAGGACTTTTGCATCTGTGTTCATCAGTTATACCAATTATATTAAACGTTGCATTTGAAATGATTTACCACACGAGGAAGCAAAAAATATCACTGCAGTAGACTTAATGTAAACTTAAAATGGAGTGATATTGTGTTTGTCAGATTGTGCTGATACTTTTTTTTTCGTTTTATAAATATGTTAAAACATTTTTTTAATTAAGGCATAAACCCAACCCAACAAATCTGGCACACATTTATTTTAAAATGCAAATCATGCTTCCAGGCAAATTTGTACAAGTTCAAAAAGTTCAACCAAATGTTAGAAAGGATTAAGAAAGCCATAGTTGAGTAAAATTAGTTTAATATCCATATCCTATTATAAGGCATTTATGGGAAACAAAATTAAGATTTCTAAATGGGTTGAAATGTTCAAACATTCTTACGATATGGTGTACTTTCTTCTAAGATATACGTCCTTTTCAGCTTAATGTATGCTCGATATTATGAAACTTATTTATAGTAATAGAAATGCATTCCTTTATTTATTCATTTTTAAGATCATATTTATTCATTGCCTTCTTATACCCTATATTGAATTGTTTTTAGGAATGCAATATATAGTGGGTATCTGACTTTTTTTCTCTAGACAGTATAAATTTCTTTGAGAGAAATGAGCATTTCTTATACCATGTGATTCTGGTATCACAGAGTTTGAGTGCAGAATCCGGGTCAACAGCAACAAAAAGACTTCATTCCTCTGGCTAGCTGATTTCATTTTTTTTAGGGTTTGATAGATGCCGAGACAGAGTGCATCTCTTTCTCTCTCTCTCTGTTTCTCTCTCACACACACACACCTAGGAATAAAAGCTTCATAGGTGTTGTCAACTTGAAGTTGCTGTTATCTGAGAGACGCTACTTTGGAATGAAGTCTACCTACACAGGGGTAAGCTTAAACAAGCTGTGCAAAAAGCAATTACATCCACTTGTAATCAGACGACATAGAATTTAGTCAAATTTGAACCCGATCTTGAGCAATGAATGGTCTACCAATAGTTGTAGATGGATGGGAATGATAGATCATGCCTGGAGAAACATAGATACATGTGGAGAGATAATTAAGTGACCGACCTCCTTCCTTCCTTCTTTCCTTCCCTCTCTCTCTTTTTCTCCTTTCCTTTCTCCATTCCCTCCCCCTCTCTCTCCTTTTCTTCCCACCTTAAGCATTTTGGGAACAACAACTATAAACCATTATGGATACTGAGAATAGAAATAAAGAGTCCCTGTCCTATCTAGGACCATAGAGTCAAAATGTAATACCTTTACATTTGTTTGATGGAAGTGAAAATGATCTATACAAGAAAAAATTTTTGTGTCCCTCTGAGAATTCAGATAATAGAGCAATTCTAGAAATATGTGTTTTTAAAAGAATACATTTTATGTAAGGTGGTTTTAAATCCTTGAGATATGTCGACAGCATAAATTATAAATTGCCCTAAATCTATTTAGAACATGATACCTTAGATAAGAAGTAGAAGATAAATAAGTTGCTTTTTACAGGAAATATGTAAATTTGTTTTTAACTGTATGATACAATTAATAAATACTAAGTCTTCTGACTCTACTGCTATGCTACATCATATGCATCTTGAAAATAATGGTTTTAGAACTTTATTAAAAAACTGTGTTGCTGATTATTTTTCATATGGCTTAATAATTATCAAATGAAACTTGTGAGTACAAAATCAAATAGAAAGACAAAAAAAGACATTTTTGTTTCCAAAAAATGAATAATTTGATGAATAAAGGACAGAGAGATAATGTATAAATAAATTTTAAAATTACACACACACACATACAAAAACACACAGGGAAAGTGTTCTTACATTGTTAAGAGGATAATCTCACCTTAATGTGATAAAATTTAAATTTCAATTAACTTAATGATTCTGAGAAATTAAATTTATTCCTTGAAACAAGACTTCTTCAAAACAGTGGAGTCATTTCTTTTTATATTGCCAACTATGAAACTGCTTACATTTTATAGCCAGAAAATACTGCTGACAGATAATTTAAATGTTAATTTCATAACTCTTTAAGACAAAATGGAGACTGGCATTAAGATTTGAGATATTCAAAGTTATTCAATACGCTTTACTTCTGTTCAATACGCTTTACTTTCTGTTCAATACGCTTTACTTTGTTGTTTTCCCAATACGCTTTACTTTGTTGTTTTCCCAATTTGATCTTGGGCTATGGCCAAAAGTATTTTTTTCTATTATAAACTGTACTCTTAAAATAAGCATTTTATAATTTTTGCCTCTATTAAAATTGAAAAAAAAAGTTTCTACATGTATTACTCTAATTACTTAAATTACCTAAATTAAATTAGGATAATAAAATGAAAACTTTGCAATTATCCATCTTATTTAGCATAGAATTTGCACAATATTGTAATGGATGTTTTATTCCACTTTACATTGTCTGTTTAGACATAACAGTAAAGCAAATTTTTTCAGGTTTGAACTGGGGTATTTTTTCTAAAGACTTAAGATAAAAATGGTATTGATAACAGTAGAAATTGGATTATTTATTACAGTGGAAATAGAATTATTCTATTATTTAATGGAGTGGGAGAGGGCAAGTTATAAAACTTACTGTCTTTTTTTTTGTGAAGTTGAGTATGATGTTAGCTGTGGTTATCATATATGACCTTTATTATGTTGAGGTAGGTTCCTGCTATGCCCACTTTCTGGAGAATTTTTATCATAAATGGATGCTGAATTTTGCCAAATGCTTTTTCTGCATCTATTGGCATGATCATATTGTTTTTACTCTTCAATTTGTTAATGTGGTGTTGTATCAAAACTTACCATCTTTAATCAAGATTCTGCCATTTTTCCTGAAGTCTTGAAATTCTTTGGTTAATTTCCCCATTTCTAAAGAGGTGATTTTTAACAATCATTGATATTTTTCTCACAGCTCTTATGGAGAAATGGATTTTTATTATCCTTACTGCATCATTCCAGAAATACTATGTTCCACCCACTTTGAAGGGCTGGTTTCTATTCTTTTTATCAACTTTACCTCCAGTGGAAATTTGATGTTAACACAGATGCTATCCCCTTATTCTAAATGGTTAGAGCCTTACCTGTGGTCATAACTAGGTCAAGATGGAAGATCTTTGTGTAGCTGCTGGGATCAATTACAAAGAATAGTTTTAAGATTATGGCATTAAATGTGCTAGACTATATATTATTTAAGTTTGCATTGGCAAAGAAGAATTCATTTCTTGTCTCAATATTTTGGGGAAAGAAGGAACTGAGATAAATGGGGAATGCTATTTGTCAGAGCACATACATAAATCAAGAATTCTAAATGACAGGAGATGCTGAACTCAAAAGCTAAAGAGTAAAATAAACCCCATATGATGTCATCAGAGCTCCATTTCTTCCAATCTTATGAGGATGAGCAGAAAAAATTTGTGGGTGGAGAGAGCCACTCTGTATCCATCATCTAGAATAGATAGAGTCTACCTACTGATTAACACAAACAGTATAAAGAAATCGTACAGCTGTAGTAACATACAGGCAAGGAAGGCAGTTATAATCAGAAAGGAATAAAAGTTTTCCCCAGGGAAATCCTGAGATTCAGATTAAAATAAATGATAGTAGCCCTATCTATTAACCAAGGCAATTAATGCCAGCTTCTGCAACAGAAAACCCCGCAATTTTAGAGGCTTACTGCAAAAGGTGTATTTCTCCTTCACATCACATCCAGTGTGACTCAGGTGGCTCATCTACAAGAACTCTGTAGGTTCTTGATGACTGAAGAGCCCAGGTTGTTTCCATCTTGCTTTCCAGCTCAAAGAGGAGAAAAGAAAATGAAGTGGAGAGACCCACACACCCTTGGCTGCCTTAAACCAGAGTGACTCATCACTTCACTTCCCCTTCCAATAAACTGGTGATAAATCACCACCTTTACCCAGTTAGACATGTGAGGTCTCTGAAGTATAAGGGAACACCTGGATATTTGATGAACGCTGGTAATCTCTGCCAGACTCTCACAACCTAAAAACCAAAGAACAACCAACAATGAAAGGAATTCTTCTATTGTGTTCCTGATCTAATTTGATAGTTCCAACTTCCACCTTGTCATTTCTGGGAGTTAGGGTCAATTTCTGGCAGCTTTCTCTTCTCAGTTAGGAACTGCTAAAACTTATAAAATATCCACTTAATGTAGCTTGATTTTTTTGTATATAAATGATGGAAATATCATAAATGATGGAAATATCATGTCCAGTTTTACTCTAGTAGAAAAGTCATAGGAAATTAGATGTCATTTTAAAGGATGAAAGTAAAATACCACTCTAGGCATTTGGTAATCTTTTTATCTTACTATATTTAATGTTTATCTTATTATCAATTGCTATTTGACTAAATCAACACTTTGCACATGCATTTCACTCTTCCTTACTCACCTGAATCTGTTGGGTGATTTATATTCAGGTAAATTCATGCCACATTCACTGAAATTAAGGCTTATTCAGCAGATAGTTTCTCTTTAGATAATACTGCAGTAATAAATAGTTTCAATAGACATTTAACTCTTTATGCTGAACAGATGGTAGAGACTCCAATGAATCTCGACTTGATAGCTGCACTAAGAAAAGTTTTTTTCATTGAGCTTAATTTTCTTATTAATACAAAACTGGATTGTCAGCCTTAAAAGGGTAGGGATAGTATCTCTTTTTAAGTTTTTTTTTTTAACTGTGGTAAGAACACTTAACGTGAGATCTGTGCTCTTAACAAATATGAATACTCAATACGGTATTGTTAGCCATGTACAACAATGTTATTCATCTTGTATAAATGAAAATTTGAATAACTCTCTGCTTCCCCTCTCCCCCAACCCCTGGCAGCCACCATTCTACCTTTTGCTTCTATGAGTTTGACTATTCTAGATACCTTCCATAAGTGGAATCATGCAGGATTTATCCTTCTGTGTCTGGCTTATTTCACTCAGCATAATGTCCTCCAGGTTCACTCATATTGCTGCATATGACAGGATTTTCTCGTTTTTTAGGGATCATTCCTCTTTCCCTCACCCTAAAGCTTCCTACATCTAACATAGTGCCTGGCATGCAAAACTCATTCTGTAAATGCTTATTGAATAAATTAACTTTTGCTAGATTAAATATGAATACCACAATCAGCTCTCTCTATTATTTTTCTGAGTCATTGTTCACTCTTCATCCCGTTAATTAGCTGAATGTACATATTTTCTTTTTTCCAACTGCAAATTTCCTTCACCATTTTTCCTAATCTGACTGATGCTTGCTGTCCCTGTCTACAATGTCATATCATGAACCACAAATGTCCTGTGTGATAGAACAGTAGCTTGTGTGCACACCCCCACTTACTATCTGGAGGCACTGAACTTGACAGGCGTGAACTCATTTAATCCTCCCTATCTCTGTGAGATTGGTATTATTAATATGTCCATTTCACAGATATTGAAACTGAGGCACCTAGACACTGGTAATGTGCCTAACATCACACAGTTAGTTATCAGTAAGGCTGGGATTTTAATTTAGCCTGTCAGACTCCAAAATGTATATGCTAACACAGCATCTAGCCACTGTTATGTTATGCTGCCTCGCTGCTGTGCAGTGACTAAAAATGATTTATTTACTTTCACAGTCAATGTAACTCCCATTGGTGTAATAAGGGCCTTTCCTTAAAGAAATATCTTTGATATTTATATTTCCAATTAATTGCCTTAGAAGTTAATGCCTATATATTAAAGTTATATTTTCCTTCTGTGAAATTTGAAATCAGGCAAATTTTAGATTCGCCTCATATCAAATATGCCCTTTTCAGTAAGTTACTTATTTTTACCTCTTATAGCACAATTTTTAAATCTGTGACATAGCTAGTGTGTAGGGCTTCCGTGATGTTAAATAAGACAAACAAAAATGTTTTTAAGTATTAGCACAGCACACAAAATATAGCAGCCTTTCAATAAAGGTAAGTATTAATAATAGTTCTTTAGGACTTCATCAACAGGTTTTGGTTTTACAATATTAGGTAGGGGAAGTGTTCCCCAGAATGACATAATATCCATTCCCATAAGGTTTGTAACATCATAATTCTTTCTGTAGTTATCTTCCCATATTTAGCTAAGTTTTGTGGTTCAGTATCCTAAGTAGCCTATTGTTAAATCTCATGGTTAAATAAATGGTAGCATAAAAAGGTTACCTATTGCTTTATTAGTTAATTGCAGTGATACACTTTTATTTCAAGGAAGATGAATAAAAGACCTCCAAGTAAGTATGTCTTTAGGTATGAAACATTTACATGAATGCATAATATTGAGTACGCTAGATCATTGTATCGGCTCCTTAAAAGTATGTATGCATCAACAGTGCACTTCTGGTTTTATTTCCACTGATAATCTTATTTAATGTCAGATTTCTTCATATTTTTAAATTAAGAAAAAGGGCATAGAAAAGGCCTTCATTCCATTTTATACTCCAAAAAGTGTCAACAAAAAAGCTGTGTTGTACAGAAAATAATACATATTTAAATAATGAATGCCACAGGATTTATTTCAAAATTGTAGACTAATGTTCAGTTATGAATGTACACTTTGAGGATTAGCCTGTGGGTACAGGAAACAACATGTTCAAGAGATCTCCTTTTCAGAACAATAAAATACCTAGAGCATTATGAGGCTTAATTGACTAAAATATTACCATATACACACATTTATAAGCTTACAACTCTTAACAAGTTAAAACTTCATCAAGAATTCAACATCAAATAAAAATTAATTTCTACCAGCAATGTTGCGTGAAACCCTAATCCAGATAGGATGATATTACTAACACCTACATTATTTTTCTAAGTCACAGTTGCCCCTAAGCTAATTTAAAAATGTGTTTCTGTTTTCTTCATTCTCCCTGAAGGAAGTATCATAAATAACTGGCATGACATTCTCAAGAGATTGTTTTCCAAAGAATAAAACTTTTAAAATTCTATTTTCCTGGAAGGGAACTTAATCATCCAAGAGTGTAAAACATATACGTACGTAACTACAAAATATTCTTAGCTTTTCATAAATTAACAGTAGTAATGTAAGAATAAATATACTAGCAATATTAAAAATATTTTTATTTATGTAAATTTAGTGCCTATACAAAATCTTCTTGAACAAAGCATGGCTTATGGCTTAGACAGTCATTAAACATCAGTTGTGTACCCAGTATGTGAAGTGCATATTACTTTCTTATTCATCAAAAATAAGGAGAGGATGGATTAAAGCAGAACCTAGTGAGTTTATTTGTTATAGATTAAGGTTTTAAAGACTAAGGTATTTTACTCAATTATATGATTAATTTTAAAAAAGTATAATAACTATTTTAAGATGGATATTTATGAACTAAAACTAATGATGTCAGTATGGTTTTAGTAAGTGCGTACTGTGTCACCCTGATTATCCATGAGACAGGTGATTTTTAAATATATTCAGTTGTTTATACCAAAGTGTTTTTCCCCCTTCTGTTTCTATTCTGTTTTGACTGTGTATTCAGCTTAAGATTATACATGCTGAGAGAATAGAGTTATTGTGATTTTACTTGTCTTACTTGTCAAATGATTTGAAGCTCACTTTAGGTCAACAGCATTTAAAATTCCAATTGAATTGTGAATAGCTGAAGGAATTTTCCAAGGAGGATGGAAAGAAATGAGTATACTCATCATAAATCCAAGCATGGAAAAAGCAGGCTGTGAAAAAGGCCCTATCTTCCTCATACCTTTTTCTTTATTTTTCCATTTTAGAACCTATTCAAAAATCCCACTCTTGCTTTGCTCCTTTGGTTTTTAGAAAGAACAAGTCACTTAACCTCTCCGTGCCTCAGGTTTTTCATCTGCAAAATAAAGGGACAGGATTAGAACATGTGATTCACAAAGTTCAGAGTAAGTATGAACCAATATGGGGAGCATCTGAAAAGATTCCCAAGACCTGCCTCAAAAATTCTTATTCACTAGGACTGGGTAAACCTTTGACTTTGCTTTTTTAAAACAAGCCCTTCGAGATTTTTGAAGCAGGTAGTCTGCAGACCCCACTGTGAAACCCTGAACATATGACAAATTCTCTCCAAGCCTCCTCCCACCTCTCATAAATCCCCAAGATACCGTTTCCTGTAGATTCCATAAAAAGAATGAAAACTGATTTTCTGGCTTACAAAAGTGAAGTAGCAGAATTTTGACATTATTTAAGTATTCCAATTCATTGTTCAATTTTTTAACATCCATGTGGAGGTGTTAAACCTATGGAGAGGCCGTTCTACAAGTCAACAGAGTATTGCAAGCAAAAAATACCTCTGCACAGTGATTATATTGTAGCTTATGGAGTATTTCATTGAACATTGCAAAACTATACAGGGATGCTGTTACACTATCAAAGCAAGCAGTCGTTTTTGAAAGTGTGCTGATCTCTTAATAGCTTCAAGGTTATGACAGAAATAAAATCAATATGCAGCTTGCCTTTTTCATTTTGTATTTCAGTTTGTGTTGGAACATCAAGAGGAATCAAAATTACAAAGTTTTAGAGTAGATTCCAGAGATTATTGCTCACATTTCTGTTCCCTATATGGTGTTATAAGTCCTATTATACCAATAATCAGGATGTATTCATGTTTGCATTCTTATTGCACAGTGCCTAGCTCATTGTAGACACTCAAAAATGTTCACTAGCGAATGAGTGAATAAATGAATGGAATAGAATGAATGAATCCCATTTATTGAAGTACTTACAGGAAGGCTAAGTAAGATACCTAACATCACTTACTTGGTAAGTGGCAGAAGTAGGTTTAGAGTTTATTGAGATCTCCTGAATCCCAAGAGAGAGGCCTTTAAACATTAGTACTGTGGTTCTGTAGACAAAGAGCTCTTAAGTTTTCCAAAAAATGGGTTGAAACCTGCCTCTTGCTTCTCTTCACTCATCTCCATTCCCACATTGGGCAACATAAGCTTGAAATACTCAGGGTAGTGAATTTTACATAAGAAATCTTGCTCCTCATAGCCTACCTAATTGAAAACCCAGATAATTCCAGATGATTTTTTTCTGATGATAGTATGTCTTTGTAGCCCCATCATGTGGCAATGATGTAAACTCAGTTTATAAATAATAGTCTGAAATTATGTGATTCTTAAGAGTTATTTTTATCTGTGGGATTTGTATCACAAAGTGAGACTTGGTATTTTATATCACACGACCTCAAATTCATATGATTCAAATCTGCACAAAATGCAACCATACAGCACCATCATTTTAATTCTGGCACAGAGTCTCAAAACAAGTGGGCTAAGGCTTTCTTGGCTCTCTCGTCAGGCCACTGGCTTTGTACACCGCCTTGTTTGAAAGCAACGTGAGTAATCAGAGTGGGTAGTTATTGATAGTTAATTAACTTAGTCATTGGCCCCTAAGGAAAAGGGGATATTGTAGTCTATTTTGTCATAGTGTATAAGAGATGAGATTTTTCATGTGGATATGCTTTAGGTAAATGAGATATTATACATGAGGTAAAAACTCAGGAGCCAATTAAAAACGTAATTGATACTTAAGGCCTCAGCAGAGGTAGATTTGCTTATTTGTTTGACTGAAGAAAGAAACAAATTCAGTACATTCAAGAGAAGGCAAGATTTAGGGGGTCCTTAATGTTTCAGTTATCTATTGCTCTGTAGCAAACCACCCAAAATCTAGTGGCTTAAAACAGCAACCATTTAGTTGTATCTCAGGCTCTGTGGGTTGGTGGGACCCAGATGTGCACTTTCCCAACTGGTCTTACTTGGAATCTTCACACAGGTACTGTCAAACGGCCACTGTGACTGGCTGTCTGGCTCCTCAATGCCCCTTTATGTTGTTTCTCTTCCTCAAGTAGATCTGCCTGAACCTTTTCCATGTTGGGATCCGTGCTCTAAAAAACGGAAGGTGGATTTGCAAGACAAGTTTTTTTTTAATTTGGGGGTTCACCAGTCCTAGAGCATCCTTTCCTTCACACACTGTTGGTTAAAGCGGCGATAAGCCCAGCCAACATTCAATGGGAGGGGACACAACCTCCACCTCTTCATGGGAAGAGCAGCAAGTGGGAGAGATGAGTGGAATTGTTTTGTGCTACCTTTGGAAACCAGCTTCAATATTCGTTGTTATTCTAGCCAAAATTTGGTGCACCCAGATTATTGATGATTTTGATTTCTGGAGATAATCAAATGCTTTATGAAAGTATTTCTGTGCTTTTTATCTTTCCCTGGACCACTTCTATGGTGAAACTATGCTATATCATATTATCTATGTACTTTTACAATAAATGGAGACTAGCATTCATTGATGTGTGGAGAAGATAAAGGAAAAAAGCTAGGAACCCACACAACAAACCCCAACCCTTGTTGATCTCACAATGGAAGATTCTCCTGGGTGCAGGCATTCTTCCTCTCTGAATTGACATGACTGACAGAAATGTAAGGAATTTTTACACAAGGAATGTTTACCCAGGTCATATCTTTTCCATCCTAGGGAGAGTTTGAAGAATAGGGTAGAGATTAAGACATGATCCATCATAGATGGATGGAAGACCAATTAGAACAGACCTAATTTGTGATGGGACATTATAAATTTTAAGATTTCTCCCTGTCTTCCAGCAGTTCTTATTAATCAGATGAAACCCATTCTAAATGGTCTTCCTTTAACAAGGCTATGCTAACAGAAACTGAATCTATCTATCTATCTATCTATCTATCTATCTATCTATCTATCTATCTACCTACCTACCTTTCATAGATTTACTTCTTCCTGAGACCAATTTGGAGATATTGGAAGTATTCTGTATTTTCTCAACTCTTATATCATATGTAAGGAGATAATTTTAATAAATCAGAACAACCATCTGGTGTGGTTTAGTTGATAGAATTGTCTGTTTTATTTAAAACACATTTTGAAGCAAATTACGTTCGTTATCTAACATCTAATCACTAGTATTAAATTTTACCTATATTTTTCCAAAGAATGCAGATTTTTGTAGAGGAAAAAGTCTTCAAAGCACAGGCTGGCAACTGCTTTACTTTTTAAAGAAATCCTAGCCACCAAGAATACATAGTCCAAAAATTACTTAAGAAATATAGTGTCAGTCCACATACACCTGGGCATAATCCTTTCTTTGTATCATAGAGGAGAACAGCAAGCTTTTATTTCTATAGTAGAAAGGTAAAAAAAAAAAAACCCAAAAACTCCCAATCTGCTCTGAAACCTTGGTGCCATGATAGAGCTCCACCACATAGAGAAGATAAAGAACTGGATCATGACCTCAGTGATCCCTGGATTTTAGAGGACCTTCCTATAACCAGTACATCGAACAAGTGGGTGTCATGAACAACTCAATATTTAGAACAACTCAATTTTTAGAACATCTGGTTCTATGTACTAGCCAAAGCTGTTGATTTCATTCAAGCTTGCAGCCAATCTCATTTTGCCTTAGGTGCTAGCTCTCCTTTTAAGTACAGCTCTGATTCCTCAGGGTTGAAATAGAGAGTGAGGGGAGAAAGCCAGGTCTTACTTGGCTGGTATTCTTGTTTCCCAGATTCATTCTTTATGCACGTACCAAATATTTAAAACTGACAATGTCCCATTTAACTGTGTTTGTGCGTTCTTCAGAGGCTCCCTTGTTCATATGTAGTTCCCTCAATCTGAGCAATTGCTTCTCTCTTCTCTTTTGTAGCTTCTTGCTTAACCTTGCAAGCCCTGGGATATAGTGATATCTACCACTGAATACTGAGGTTCTTTTGCTCCTCTAAAACTATCCTGCTGGCCAAGGCCTAATATTATCTGCATGCTAGCTCTCTTTTACATGCGGTCCATATGTGGCCCTCAAGAAACACTTAGACATCCTTTGCTCCTGTAAGTAATGAGGAGGAAAGTTGATCCTAAGTAAGTGGCAAAATCCTTTTACCCTTGCCTTTGGAGCAGCTGCCTGGCCCATCTCTGCCATTTAGATTCACAGCTGAGAGCCTGGAACAAATCTAATATACTTTCTTAATCTTAGGAGACAGATATATTTTCTGAGAGACTCATCAAAGCTTCTCCCTGTCTTGATTTGAGAGGAAGGTTCCACCCAGCTCCTCTGAGGAAGGTTCTAGTCAGGATCTAGTCCCTCAGTCCTTTCATGTTTTTGTGCCCAAGTTGAGTGAGGGGGGGGGGCGCGGTTCAAGATTCATAGAACTGGTTTTTGGTTATATTCCCTTTGAAATTCTTCAGCACGATCTGACTTACTTTGGTATCTGAAAAACAGAATAGTGGAATAGCTAAAAGCACAGACTCTGGAGTTAGATTCTCCAGCTTCAAATTCTAACTTCCTTAACCTTGCTAGCTTGGTTTCTTCTTCTATAAAATGTTCTTACCCGACTGGTATTAATACTGCCTACTTCTTAGGTTCATTGTGATGATTAAATAATTTAATAATATAGGACACTGAAAAAAGTGGCCCAGAAGTCAAGACAAGAAGAATCTTATTTTTACATCCTGTTAACATTCTCATTATCCCTGGAAATGTCAGTCAAAAACTAGAATATGAAACACATAACAGAAGTTAGCTGTACAGAAGGTAGGAGGGTGAATACAAGGATACTCCAACTTTTACCTAAGATTCAATTAGCCAGGAAACCTGGTCCAAGGTTTAATACTGCCACTGAGTAACTAGTATAATCCACAGTAAATCCTTTAGTAACGTGTATGTTTGGTTTTCTCGTTTATATGTAAGAACCAAAGTTTTTCTCATTCCAGGACATGAGACTTCTTTGTCAAGGGCAATTTATTCATTCAACTAATACTTATTAAACATATACTATGCGCCAGGTACTCTAGGCACTGAGGATACAGCAGTGAACAAAAACTGAAAAAAAAAATCTCTGCTATCATGGAGGTTATATACTAGTGGCAAGATCCGAACAACAAACAAAATACGTATTATATCTTATAGTTGTCCCACTGCCCTTAGAACCACATGAGGACTTGAGATGAGAGGAGCGGGAATAGACTGTATGTCCTCACCTCCTTGTTGTGACCGAAGTAATATCATGTTTAAGGGATAATAAAAGGAGTTCTGATCATCTCTAGGTAGATGGTGATGCTGAGGCTGTGAGTAGCATTTGGAAAAGGGAAGGAGACTTCCGCCAGGAGCATGCAGAGACTGGGCTCCCCGTCTTTGCTGGACAGTGGTGGTGTTGAGGCCAGCAAGGGCTGGTCTTACTTAGAGCACACAGATCTTCTGGGCTCCCTCTTGAATCCTGATAGAGTCTAGAGGCTAAGGAAGGGCAGCCTTACCTATAGTTCCTCATCCCCGTGTTCCTTTGTGATTCTTAGTGCAAAAAACCTCTAAGATTGTCTGTTGTATCCTGCAGATGGGGGCATAAAGGAAGAGGAAAAAGAATCATTGGTTTCACAGGGTTATATGTGTCTTGGAATTCATTCTAACCAGAATGAAACACTGTTTCTGTGACCTATAAAAGAAGAACCTAGGAACACAGGAGTCACTTTTAAAATCTTATATCTATCAGAATGTCTAAACGTAAAAAAAAAAAAAAAAGACTGACAACATCAACTGCAGGTGAGAATGTAGACCAAACTCAGCCCTCATACATTATTGGTGAGAATAGAAAATGGTACAATCACGTTGCAAAAATGTCTGGCAATAATTATAAAATTAAGCGTATACCTACCCTGTGGTCCAGAATTTACTCAAGAGAAATGAAAACATATGCTCGCACACACACAAAAATATACAAGAATGTTTACAACAACTTTTTCATAATACCTCAAAACTAGAAACAGCCCAAATGCTCACCAATAGGAAAATAAATAAATAAACTGTGGCTTATTCATACAGTGGAATACTGCTCAGCAATAAAAGTAAATGAGCAATATGAAGGAATCTCAAACACATACTGCTGAGTGAAAGAAATCGTACACAAAAGAGTCCATAGTGTGTGATCTATATGAAGTTCTAGAACAGGAAAAACTAATCTATGGGGAAAAAAAAGAATAATGACTATTTCTGCAGTGGTAGGAGCAAGGATTGACTGAGGAGAATGAAGGACCTTTCTGGGGTTATGGTCATCTTCTGTGTCTTAATAGGAATTTGGGATTGCGCAAGAGTATGTACTGTAAATGGTACATTGAAGGTTTTTGCATCTCATTGTATGTAAATTTTACCTCAAAAGAAAAAAATAATTCTGTAAAATTTTAGTAAATGCTATGCCCGCTTAAATATTTGGGGAACATACTGAGGTCTGAACTTATTTGGAAAAGCATCAAAAAATAAGATGGGTGAATAGATGGATAGTGGGATGGTTAGATAATTATGTGATCAAGCAAGTATAGTAAAAAGTTAATCATAGAATCTAGGTGGTGGGTACATGTTTATTTACTATAAAATTCTTTACTTTTCTGTAAGCTTGGTAATTTTCAAAATAAAGTTTCAGGAAAAAAAGTCTAGTTTGAGGTGGAAATATGATATTTTATTATCATGGCTCACATATTGTAAAAATTCAAAAAAACTATGAGTATCACATAGCTTTATTATGTACTTTTATTGAGATAATAGAGATGATAGAAGATGCATTCATTTACTCAATTATTATTTAATGAGCAACTCATTGTTAACCTAATAAAAACAGGCACAATAGTCTGTTCCTGCTTTTATATTGTAATGGAGGGAGAAAAGATATTTATTTTATAAGTTTTCTGCTAACAAATAATGTATCACATTGGTAACAATAATTTTAAACAGAATAATTCCCCTTTAAAACTCCAAACACTGCTTGGATATTTTACTCTGCTTTATTTGAAATATTTTCGTTAAAGAATAATGAATTCCGGGCTTCCCTGGTGGCGCAGTGGTTGAGAATCTGCCTGCCAATGCAGGGGACACGGGTTCGAGCCCTGGTCTGGGAAGATCCCACATGCCACGGAGCAACTGAGTCCGTGAGCCACAATTACTGAGCCTGCGCGTCTGGAGCCTGTGCTCCGCAACAAGAGAGGCCGCGATGGTGAGAGGCCCGCACACTGCGATGAAGAGTGGTCCCCACTTGCCGCAACTAGAGAAAGCCCTCGCACAGAAACGAAGACTCAACACAGTCATAAATAAATAAATAAATAAATAAAAAAGAACGTGCATTTCTAAAAAAAAAAAAAAAAAAAAAGAATAATGAATTCCTATGAAGACAAGTTCTAGAAATAGGTTTTATGGTGCTTCCCATATTGAACCAACAGTTAGTAAATTATCTCCAATTAATAGTCTTCACATCTTTCATGTAAAGTATAGTTATAAGATATTAGGTTCTGAAATTAATTAATCCAAAATAAAACCCAGTTGAACAAGTAATCATTAAGAAGCATAATTTAGGAAATCTTTTAAAAATCAAAAGAAATTTTTTTGTCTGAAACATGAGCCAGCAACATCACAAGATTTGTCCTTAATACCTACATAATGTAAATTATATCTGGCATGTCTCCTCACTAAAGCCACAATGCCCAGAAATAACTAAAGTAAATAGCTTTAAGCAATTTAATTTATAATCTCATCTAGTGAGTGTATATGCAGCTGTCAAAAAACATTAGCTTTCTAGTTACTGACTTTAAATACAAATCCTATTATCTCTGTTATTGAAAATGCTAAAAGCCAGTTTTGGACCAGTAGGAACTTAAGTTCAGTCCTCAGTCTTCTAGTCTTTCTCTCTATTCTTCTCTTCTGTGAATTTACCCACCTGACATTTTCCCTAAGCTCCAGTCTTATTTCTCCTATAGAATACTGAATATTTTTCTTTAAACATTTCCAAAACTGAACTTTTCATCTTCCTCCCAAAAGTCATGCAACTTCCTGCTTTAATCATAGCTGTACTATTTTCTCATCATCCAGATGCTAAATCTACTCCATTCTTCTCTTAATCTAGTGTAATAAGTCACTGAATTTTGTTAGTTTTTTCCTCAGAAATGTTCTCATCCTTCTTTTTTTCTCTTTATTCTCATTGCCACCGGCCTAGTTCATTGATCTCATACTGAACTACTGCAATAACTTTTAAAAGTAGAATTTATTGTTGCTCCTTTTCCAATTGTTAAGAAATCAGAAAATAGAAAGTTTTTAAACATTGAGAATGTAATGCATGTAATTTTGGTGCTGCTGTGAGCTAGTTAAAGCAGCTGTTCACATATTATTGTAAATTCTTCTAATTGCTTCTCACTTTTCTTTGAACATGATTTGTAATTGCATTATATTACTTTCTCACAAATACACCAAAATTTATGCATTTAATCCCCACATTTGAATATTTGTTTCATTACTAATTTCTCCTTATTATAGATAACACTGATATGGACATCTGCATATATACATGTTTATGTGAATCTCTGGCTACTTCCTAAAGATAAATGCCAAGAGGTGGAAATAGTGAGTTAAATAGCATGAATTACCAAAACTTTAAAAATAATCTTGCCAAATATCCTTCCAAACCTACTTCCAGCAATGTATGAGTATCTGTCTGTCACCCTTCAAAAAAATTAGCATTATCATTAAAAAAATTATCAATTTTATAGCTTGAAATAGTATCTTGTTTTAATTCTTAGCCATTTGAATAATGATAATCATTTTTTTAATGTTTACTGGCCGTTTATAATTCTCCTTGTGAATTACTAATTCATGTCTTTACTCCATTTTCTTTTTTTTCTTTTTTTTAATTGAAGTATAGTTAATTTACAATAATATTTAGTCCACTTTCTTTTTAGAGGCTTTGTCTTTTGCCTACTCATTTCACAATAGTTTTACAATCAGTACATTTGTCTCCAGCATCTCAAAATTATAAATATCTTGTGCTTTAATTCAAAAGAAATATAGCTAGTACACCATTTGCTTATCCAAATGTTGAATGGCTCTCCATTCCCTACAGAATCAAAACGTTAATGTTCAAGAGTTCTAATTTCTCTGTCTACCTAAGCCTATCGATAAGTATCAACAATGATGTGTCCAACTCCAATGTTCAGTGTTACCAGGCGTGTACAGATACCCTTGCCTAATGGCCCGGACCTCTCTTCTCCACCTAAACCCTAAGGATCCTTCTGAATCATATCCTGCATAAACCTTAATCAGTTACTCCAGCTCACGTGAATCTTTCCTTTTCTAGTTTACTCTTCCGTTATTCTATCTATGTGCTCCTGCCAGAAATCTGGAGCCCTTTGCTCATACCTTCCTCTCCTTCATCTCACATATTCAACCCATAGGGACTCTTAATTCTACTTCGTAAATGCAATTTAAATTCCCTTATTTATCTCTACTAACACTGTCAGTATTCCGACCACGTCTTCATTCTGTACTACATAGACTATGGATAGCCCCCTCCGCTACCTAAAATTCATTCTCCCTTAGTAGTCATAATGACATTTTAAAAGGCAAATTTGATCACAGTACTTACTCCCCTGCTTAAAGCTCTGTTGATAGATTTTACTGCACTTAGGCTAGAATCCAAAATCTTTTACGTGGCCGACAACATCCTGTGAAATCTGGCCCCTCTTCATCATCATCTTTCACTCCTCCCCTCACCCTCACCCCCATCCTTATTCTCCTCAAATGCCCTAAACTTCTTAGTCAGTACTTTCCCCTACCCCTCTTCCTCTGATTTACTCTCTTCTCTTCTCTGCACCCACAACTTACTCCTCCTGCAGTTGCCAACTTACATGTAACTTTCTCACGGTACACTTCTCAACTCTCCAGACTAGGCTTCTTTATTGCTGAGGCTCACAACATATGGCACTTATCATTGCCTAATTCTTGCACTTATTTGTTTAATATTTGTTCCCTTTCGCAAGGGTAAGGACCATGTCTATATGTTCCAGCGTTGTATCCCAAGCGTCAAGCAGAATGCCTTGCAAAAACAAGAGACTCAATACTGTTTTGTGGCCTGGAAAAAACATGAAAGCCTGCTTTGTCCTATGCATAGAGTACTTACTGGTTGTCCTCCAAATTGTTCTCGTGGTTAATTTTTTTCCCCTAAGCATATTTTATCTTTTTTCAAGTCAAAGACCATGCTCTATGCTTCTCTATAATATTCGCATAACAAAGAACAGTTCTGCAAAACAGCAGACATTAAATATACACCAGTTGAGATAAATGTGCAGCTGAATAGTTACAACACTGACCTTTTGAAAAGAAATTGAGGAACAGATGGTCAAAACAAAATTTGGTATTGAGAGAAAACAGAAGAGGGGGATAAAACATCTCTACTGAGGGTTGATTAATAATCAAATTATTAAATTGAGAATGTTTTTAGCTCTCCAGTTGTGCTATGCTTATTTTGCTCTTCACTGACACGAGGAAATCTGTTAATACAGAAAAATTAAATTTTCTTGAATGCAATTCAAACAAGAGGTTGAATTCATTTGAAAAATTGCCTTTTTCTTATACATAATAATAAGTATTAGAAGCTGTTTTTTATTATCCCATCAACTGATCCTTTTAAGGATCAATTCAATCAAGTAAAGAGGCATTAAGGAGAGGGTGATAAGGTCAAGGAAATAATAACACGGTATTGCATGTTTGAAAGTTGCTAAGAGAGTAAATCTTGAAAGTTCTCTTGACAAAAAGAAATTGGTAACTCTGTGTGGTGATGGATGGTAACTAGACTTATTGTGGTGATCATTTCACAGTGTATATGAATATTGAATCATTATGTTGTATAACTAAACAAATATAATGCTATATGTCAATTATACCTCAATTAAAAACTCAAATTTAAAAACAAAAATATAGTTAAGTCTGAATTATTTAGTGGCAACTTAACCCAGTTAGGACACAGGGCAGATCCAGTACCTTCTTATTGCCATGATTAAGCACAGGCAGCAGCCAATGAATGTTGTTGGACAACACTCCACAACCCAGACTGGAGAGTAAAATCTAGCTTTGAGATTCAAGTGGAGATGAGACTAATGAGAGACATCCTAAGATGTGGAGCCCAGAGTTTAAGCTTCATCTAGAGCAGAAATGCCAGGGGCTAGCCTCCTCTCCTCAGATCCTGACTGGGGCCTACATCAGCATCGTTAACCACAGCCAAATTATTCAATGTCTCTGAGGGTGTGCTTTTCCCAGGGTCTATTGTATCTCAGATCGGAATTCATCCTTTCTTCTTTCCCTCCACATCTATGCATGAGCAAAAGTTGTCTTTTTTTTTTTTAATATATGGATACAGTGCAAATTCTTCTTTTGAAACAGTGTAGTCATATGTACCCCTGGTCCTAGGTGCTGAATTCCTTGGTTGGTTTCAAAATGCAAATTTGAGTTTAGGGCCAAGGGAACCAATTTGCTCTTCAGGATTGAAAAAGGATCACACATTCTAGGAGGGAACTTTAGGGATAAGAGATAAAGGCCAAGCTAGGACTCCGGAGGGAAGAGAGTGCAGCTACAGGGAGCGGCATGGAAAATTGCCACCTGTTCCAACAATGACTCCTTCTCCCAAATCTCCAGTTGAGTGCACTGAAGCCCATAAAATATGTAGTCCAAGTGGACTGTTTGTGCAAACTATTGAAGGGGCTAAGACTCATGTCTAAGTTAACCTGAGAAGGGAAGGCAAAAGAGACAGGGTCTGTGGTAGAAACAAGACTCTCTAAAGAGTGATTCCTGAAGAATAGAGTGTTGTAAGATCTTTGAACTTCCACAGCTTAGGTGGCTGCACAGGGACCATGTATCTAAAACTAACATCCCCAACTAAAATCTATGTTTCATCTCCTCTGAGAGAAAGCAAGAGCATTTCTTAAGGAAAATAGTGAAATTGTAGGTGAATTAGTTAAAATAACAAAGGGGTTATGTAAGAGGAGCAAAATAGAATCATCTAAATTATTTTTAAGGGAAAATTTTCTATAAAGTAAGTCAGTGCTTCATTGAAAAATTATGCAAATTACAGAAATATGAATTATAATCCTATTTCTTCAAAGCTGTTTCACAATCTTGTTCAATCTATCTTATTTATAAATGTGACTGATAATATTTGCAGCATGTGACAGGGCTGGATGATCTCCTAAGACCATTATATCTCTCAGAAATATGATTCTCTGAATAACTGAATTGGATATTTAAATATATAATTTGTTCCCATTATTTGCAATTCAATTAGCTAAAACAAGCACATACAGATTAGTAAAATGAATGTCACTAAATAGTTCAATATTCCTAATTTTAGTTAAGGACTCATAGAAAATGATATATGGGTAGGCAAGGTAAAATAAAAACATGGACTCTAAGAGAGTTCTAAACAATATTATTATTCCCCATAAATCGATAATTGAGAAAATTATTCTATCTTTATTTTACATGCCTTTATTTGTTACATTTTGAGATACCTCCTTCAACTATATATAAAAACAAATATATGTGAACATTTATCTGTTAGATAATATTTCAAATTATGCTATTAGGCAATACTTTAGTTTCAAAACTTAAATGATGTGTTAATTTGTGGCTTTTGTTTGTTTTTTCATTTTCATCTGATTCCATTTTTTTCTGAATGGATACTACCTCTGGTAAAGTCCTAAAACAATAAACCAGCACCTAACAACAACACATATGTATGTGAAAATGTATCATTTAAAAGTATATTTACAAGTGAATGTTCCAAACCCCTGTGTTATTGTTTTTTGTTGTTTTACATATGAGGAAACTGAGACTCAGAGAGGTTAAACAAACTCCAATATTGTATTAGACTTGCAGTCAGTGGGAAAGGAGAAATTCAAATATGGATTTCTGATTTAAATCCATGTTTTTTTGACTTCACAAAAAAATGGAGAACACAAACATAATACAGAAAGAGATAAATGGTACCCTCAAGCCAAAATCATTTTTGTGTCCCCAAATATTTAGAGGTTTCAGATGATTCGGTTTTTTAGTAACATTATTAATCCATATCTGTAATAGTGATGTAAAAATTGGGTAATATCTCAGTGAGTTAGATTAGACGATGTGCTTCATTCTCTCTCTTTAATTAGCTGAATAATTGCTTCAGCTTTTCAATTCTCTTTGTCCATAGAGGCTTAACTTGAGACTCAACTTTGCATGAAAATCACATTCAAATTTTTCCAAGATAATCTGTTCAATTTTGTTCACCTAAATGATTGACAGCTGTTCAGAAAGAACAAAATCCAGACAAAGTCAAGCAAAAACTCTGATCCCTGAAAGAAGTTTTTCACTCTGTCAAAAAAACCCCACAGATTTATAATTTAATAATATTTATATCATTTTATATATGTATGTATTTATATAATAAATGTCATCTACTTATGTATATTTATATTTTTGCATATATATTTCTGGATCTCCAGTAGTAAGTATTTTTAAAAGAATGTGGGATCCCTAAGTCTGAAACATTTTATTCAAAGTAAAATCAGGAGAAAGACAGCATGCCCAATACAATGGTCTATGCAGAGATATAGAAATTAGACATTCAAATGTAGTATAAACTTGACCATATCCTTTTTTACACATGATCTTGTATATTACATATTTTATATGTTTCTTATTGTCTTTGAAATGAGGTTTAGCCTAGTCACAAAGGTAATTAATTGCTTTCTTAATAACATAAAGCGGAAATCATTTTATTTAACTGGATTCAGCCTAGTATTTTAAAGGTCGTGTGATCACATGGCATGTAAAATCTTAACACTTAGAGGCAACTGCCCTTGAATGGTTTAAGCTGTTTCAAACCATCATGTGTTTGTGTGTGTGTAACACGTGACATACAATAGCCAGTTTTTTCCATCTGTAGTGTTGCCCTTAGCAACAGAAAACATGTGACAGTGCTTATGTGACTCTGCTGGCCTGCAACAGTGTGTAGAAGGATTTAAGCAAAATGAAACAGACAGAAATATTGATCCAGGCAACTGGAGTTTTCAAGTGTGTTGCAATGATTATGCAGATTGTTAAGGGAAGAAAAGAAAGAAGCAAAGAAAAGCAGAGAAAACTGGAGTGAGAGGCTATGGTAACACAAAGGGGTATGTTTTCCAGAGGTTGTTATGAAGTTGAATTTTAAAATATACATATGTGATCATTCTATTCCTTTGTCCCTGTCATTTATGTTTATATTTAGTAAATAAGGTAAACCCTTTTCTGCTGTGTGATATGAAAAAGGGTAATTCTATAATCACAAACATCTGCTGTATGATATGAAAAAGGGTAATTCTATAATCACAAACACCTTCCTCTGTTACTATCACAATTAAGAATAAGAATGAGAATTTTTTTAATATCACCATGCTCATTTAAAGATAGCTTGTGAAATACATTTTCAGAGGAGATTCTTTTTCTGGAGTCTACAGGACAGTTTAAATTGAATAGAATTATAAGATCACGTATATGGAATAACATGATATAATCATGTCTACTGTAATCCATAAGATTTTTTTACACACAATCTTTTTATTTGAGTTTGGGAAACTTAATAAAACTAGGAGAGTGAAGATCCTGTAGTACCCATTATAAAGTAACCCAATTTACTCACTCTATTAAGAACTCTGGCTATACATATATCTTCAATCAGAAAAAAAAAAAAAAATGCAGATGTGACAGCATAAGGACCAGTGTTAGAAGTGTATCATGTAGACAAATATTCTTCTAAGCCTTCCATGTAAATTGCAATACATTTAATAGTCTATTGTGAAAAGTAGGATATTGTGAAGAGAACTATGGCAAAGAGAACAAATCTCAAAAGGGAAAACATCTTCACTTTTACTATTTTACGTTTACTATAGTGAAGAAGAGAAGAAATACATGAATTTTACACTACCAAATAGTTCAATTGATTAGAGAACCAATGAATACTGAGTACTTGTGATATTTAAGTTCCTTTATATGATTTAATTGCAAAAGCAGTATAAAGTACATGGTGTTATACCCATTTTACAGATGAGAAGCTTGAAACTTTAATAGCTTAAAGGAATCTCCCAAGGCTATTACTTAGGAATTAAGTGTATTTTTGCACCCAAGACTTATACCACACCCTTGCTTGCCACTAAGCCACTTAGACAGAAGAAAGTCTGTGTGCATGTACAATGCATATCATAAGTCTTGTACCATTGCAAAAAGTGAGCAATACCTTTTAACTCTGAACTTCTGAAAAGTCAAACCAATAAAATAAATACATGATAAGTTATAATTCTTTAATTTTTTTGATAGATAATTTTTCTGTACCTCCTCTGTGTCAGACACTGTACTAAGCACTAGAAATACAATGGAGGGAAAACAGACATAGTTTTTGCCTTATATATTAGTTGGGGTTAGTTTTGCCTTATATATTAGTTGGGGTTCTCCAGAGTAACAGAACCAATAGAACCTATATATATATATATATATATATATATATATATATATATATATATATATTCAAATGCTAATCTCTCTGTATACATATATGAATAAATGAGCTTTATTAAAACTGTAGGAGTTCAGAACAGACCTCCCCAAAATATGCTACTTTGGCATTTGGATTATTTTGAGCTAAAGGAAATGGAGACCCTATAGGCTCAAGAGAAATTACTGTCCTTCCCTAACTACTAGAAGAATTTAAACTGGGGCTTTTTCCCAGGAAAAGAGTTTTACCAGAGATAAATTTTTCTAAGTGGCCCCATCTATATGGCAGGGCAAACATCTAGTTACCAAATATCTGCTCTTCTTCTTATCGTCCTGTGAATGACCCTCCTGTCTTTGGAACCCCCAGGCTCCTATCCCATTTCTTAACTCAGGGTGACATATACAGCTCATTTTACCTTCTGCCTTTGAATTTCCTCATATTTGTGGTGTCTCTGATTCTCTCGTGTATGTGGAGTTCTTGCACATATGAAGTAAAATTTGATTTTTTCTACTATTAATCTGTCTCATGTCAATTTAATTCTTAGACCAGCCAGAAGAACCTATAGAAGGTTAGAACCTATAGAACCTATAGAACTGTATAGAAGGGTAAAGAAAAATTTTCTTGTTCATGACATAAGGAATTGGCTCATGTAATTATGGAAGCGAAAATGTCCCGTGATCTGCCATCTGCAAGCAGGAGACCCAGAAAGGCCAGTAACATGATGCCAGTTCTAATCTGAAGACCTGAGGACCAGGAGCATTGAGGGCAGAAGACTTATGTCTCAGACAGAGCACATACACCCTTCCTCTGCCTTTTTGTTCTATTGGCAGATGCTCCCCTACACTGGGGGTGAAGGGTGGGAATTTACTTTGTTCAGTTCACCAATTCAAATGCTAATCTCTTCCAGAAACGCTCTCACAGACACACCCAGAAATAATGTTTAACCAGATATCTGTAACCAGTGGCCCAATAAAGCTGACGAATTAAATTAACCATCACACCTTATGTGTTCTTGCCTTGCCTCTGTAATCATAACTTCATAGAATTACAATGTGCTGCTTTCTTAGTCCGCATTGAAATGACAAAATAAAACATTAATCAAGTGTTACGTTTATTTTCTGCATCCCCAATAAGAGTACCACGGCTATAATTTATCCCCTAGAACAGTGACCTACTTCACAATTATGTTTCAATGAATGATTAAAGTCATCACACCTAAATATATAATTTATGTATTTATTTATTTATTTACTCTAGTTGTGGCGCATGGGCTCTCTTGTTGTGGCACGTGGCCTCTAGAGACCAGGCTCAGTAGTTGTGGCACACAGCTTAGTTGCCCTGTGGCATGTGGGATCTTAGTTCCCCAACTAGGGATTGAACCCGCATCCCCTGCATTGGAAGGCGGATTCTTAACCACTGGACCACCAGGGAAGTCCCTATAATTTATGTATTTAGTTTATAATCTATATAAACTATGGAAGGAGGTATTTGGTTTTATAAAGTAGGAGGGAAAGGTGGGTCATCAGATAGCCTTAGGAATGAGAGAGACTGGAAATAGCACTTGAGAAAGTTTGGCTACAAATGGGAAGAACGATGAGGTAAGACAGTAGCTAGAAGATAAAGTAGAAAAAAGGCAAGAGTTTTAATATTTTTAACTTTTGTCGAGTAGGAAGAAATTCTCCTCTACCCTTCTAGGTTCTCTGGCTGGTCTAAGAATTAGATTGACATGAGACAGATTGACAGGAAAAAAAAAATCACACAAAAGTGAAACGGAGTTCCAATCATGACCCTGGGAACCTTCCCGGGTACAAAAGACCCTTCGTGTTCCCTGTTTCTTGTTTGTAGGAAAAAGACTTTAGTTTCCTAGACCTTCCCCAAGTTCCAAAGAGCAGCACAAGCACTTACTAATTAGGGAAGTGAGGGAATGCAGAAACAAAGGAAAAGCAGTTAAGCAAGAAAAGCAATGGCAATAGCTCTGCATAAAACAGAGTCCTAGTTCCTCCTCAAAGGATATACATAACAATTGGGCACGTAGCTTTGAGTGGTTCTGGAGGAACTAAGACCCCTCACCCAGGTGGAGGATGGTAGGAACCAGAAGGCTGATGATTAAGATTCCCAAAACATCACCCTGTTACCTCACCACCAACCGATCAGAAGAAAGTCATGCACCCTGCAGCCCTCACTACAAATGTTGCCTTTAAAAACCCTGAAAGCCATCAGAAAGTTCAGGTCTTCTGAGCATGAGCTATCTGTTCTCCTTCCTTGGTGCCTGCAATAAATACTGTGTTTTCCTTTACAACAACCCAGTGTCAGTAAATTGGCTTTGCTGCACAGTGAGTGAATGGACTCAAGTTCCCTTTGGTAACAAAAATTTAATTACATGGATATACATGGGAGAGACCCAGGACAACTGAGCAGCTCACCAAAGTAGCAGAAATCCTCACTTTAAATACCATCTTCAGCTAAAGAAAAAAGGGGATTTGGGGGGTAGTGGTTAGGGACTTCAAAGTGGAGGAAAGCAATTCACATGAAAATGGAAAAGCACTTGTATGATACACAAGTGTTTGCTGGGCCACACAGAAACAATGGGACATAGAAAGAAATTTTAACAAGCAGATATTGCTAGGTTCCTCTCTGCCCATCTAGTTCATACTATAGTTATCTTTGGTGATAGTTTACTTTCTGGAATAGGTCCTCTATTTACAATCTTCTAGGCAGTTAGGAGGAAGGTTAAAGTCTCTTCCTGACTCTTTTGGGCCTTGATTGCTTTTAGCTCGAAATAATCTGCATGCCAGATGCATTTTGGAGTGGCAAATTCTGTTCCCCTACACTTTGCTTTGTTTTGTTTTTTCAAGATAGAAGAAACTTGAATAGACCTAGGTGTTGGTGAGAAGTTTGGCAGACTGCTAATTGGCCCCTAAAGTTTCTTCTCTTTACCCACAGAAATAGAGTTTTAGCTGAGCACATAGCCACTCAGTTGGAGACTACATTTCTCAACTTCCCTTGTAGCTAAGGGAAGTTAGACTGACTATGACTGAGTAAGCTGTAACCAGTGGTATGTGAATGGAAGTGATCTTTGTAACTTCTGTAAGTCTCAAAGTGGAATTTTGTGCCCTCCACTTGTGCCCTCCTCTTCTTCCAAAAGGCTGGAATGTGGAAGTTTTGGTGACTTAATTCAACCTCATGGAAGAGCAACAATATGAAGGGAAATTGGTTCTGTGAAGGAATTAGAAACATCTGCAACTCGTCTCCAGACAAAATAGCTAAGAGAGAAATAGCATTTATCTCATTATGCCTTTTTATTTTGAAGTCTCTTTTTCCTAATGGCTTACCCTATACTTAACTAATATAGGGAGGATCCAGTGAGAGGGAGAAGTTAGAAACCATAGTAAAATGAAATAGGTAAGATTCATTAGAAGCTGTAAGAATTAAGAATTAAGAATGAAACTGTATATTACATATGAGTATGAGTACACATGTGAGTATATAATAATATATAAAATCAACCAAAAAAAATAATGCAGGAGGCTGCAAGGGTAAAGATCTTTAAGAGTAAAGCTCTTTTAAGTATATATTGTGGATCTGGCACAGTATGAGGTGCTTTTGAATCTGCACCTCTGATGGGACTTGAGCCCACAATCTTCCAACTGAAACTGCACAACTTGTCTCAGAATTTAATGAAGCTCAGGTTCTTTATGTCTCCTCGCAGAAGGAATTCAGCAAGAGGCAAAGTGATAAGTAAGAAGTAGGTTTATTAGTACAGGACATTTGTGAAGGATACAGGCTGGCAGGCAAGAGGGCTCTGCCCTGAGAACTAAGTGGGCTACATTTTTTATAATCAAAGGAAAAGTGGGGAGGGAGAGAAGACCACCTTCTTCCTCATCTTCGAGTAGACGGCAGGCTTACATCATTAGCTCCTCCTTCACGTTGGATGGGAAAGTTTTTGACCCTATAGGGTCAAGCCAGGACTGTTATTCAAATCAGCACAAGGGTGGTAACATTTACTAAAATATGTTAAATCATCTCAGGTTTCAGTATAATGAGTGTCTTCTACTTTGGAATGTCACCTTTCCCTTATATTCTTGTCCTTGGTATGTGTAGAGGTGCATGTCCTAAGGATCATTATCTTGCTGACCTCCACCAGCAGGATACAAGCCTCATTTTTTCACTGAATGGCCTGGGGCACATCTCGTCTTTTATTTATGGCTTTATTATTAGGCGAGTCTGCGGCATTTCCTAACTTTCTGATAGCTTTCCTGAGTGATCATTAACTTACGGTGGTCTCCCAAAGTTCCCTAAAGTTCCCTCTCTATCTGTAATCCCCTAGTGGGATTTCTAAAACTACCTGTGTAACTATTCCACTCTATCCTTATCATTTTTACATAATGTTATCTCATATAACATTGATTTAACGACCCTAAGAGTAGGTATTACTAAATTAGGTTTTTAGAAGCAGAGAGACAAAAAGGCCTTTTTTTGTCCATGTCTCACAACTATTAAGTGGCTTATTTGGGGTCCAAAGATAAAGTGTCTAATTCCTAATTCCTTGCACATTTTATTATAATTGAATTCTTATTTGAATACTAATTCAAATATCTATCTACTTAAATATCTATCCAACTCAAATGTCTAATATACTACCAAGAAGTAGTTTAAAGAAATATATTAATGGAATACTAGCATATAAAGGATTACTTGTGCTATTTCATGCTTGTGATTAAGGGGAATTCTAACTAAATATGATTCTGCCTCAAGTCCAAGTCCTAAATCTAATTGCCTTTGTTTGCTTGACAGGTTGTTCTATCCAATCAGCCTCTACTTTGTTTTTAAAAAAAAGTCATAATCAGAGGCTCCTCCTTTTACAAACTTCTTCAACTTGCAAACTTTCATAGATTTGAACATACTTTTCAGAACAAAATTATTTTCACCTCTGCCTGTCCCCAATAAATGGCACTAACATTTACTAGTACAGTATTGCTATGGCATTATAAGCATATAAAATTTAGATATATATTTATATATAAGCATATAAAGTTTAGATGTAGCCTTTCATAATTTACCTTGTTCATAGAAGAAGAGCTTTTGTACACTTTATAGTTTGTTCCCGTGTTTCTCAAATCTTACTCAACAAAAAGTCCCATGACCAATGGCTGGTTGGATGCAATCCTCAGAGTGTAGAAGAAGCAGAGCTTACTCTGTAGCCAGATTGCTTGTTTAAATCCCAGATCTTTTTATTTCCTAAATTCAGGTCGTTTTGCAAGTTACTTCGTGGCTCTCTGTGTCAGTTTTCTCATCTGTGGTTAGGGTACCCACCAGAAAAGTTTGTTGTGAAGGTTAAAGGAGATAATTTATGTAATTATAGTTGAAGAATATTCAAGATATAGATTGGTAAAAATATCCTAAACTTTTTGAACCTCTTTCACACACAGTCATTATTCAATCTAGACATTTGTTTTTTCCTTAAGAACAAGTATTAACTGACGCTACACAGTTATTAACAAAATTTTCAAATTAGGAAGCACTGTTAAAAACACCTTTGTAAATATGAAATACACTCCTAAAATCCTAGGAACAGATTTTAAAATTTGTAGAAAGTTGAAAGCTCACATATAAAATGATATTTCTATACTAAACTTCAGCACTATAGTTATCTTTGTCATAGCTTAAACTTTTAAAATAATAATTCTAAAAACTGTAAATATACATACACATATGCTCATAAACACATACACACAGAGTGTGTGTGAAACTGGAATTTTAGTTCTGTTCTCATTTATGTCCATTGATATTACTCATTGCTGTTGTAGGTTGAAACGGACAGTGCTTACACGTGCAACTTCATCATTTCAATGCCTCCCAAAAAACCTTAACACACCAAATTTGGGGGTTAGTTGTGGCTGATGGTTAGACTAAAGACTGAACTCTGTAATAAGAGACTAGAAACCAGAGTATCTTTAAAAAGTTCTTTATTTCTCTTTTAATTGGTAGTCTGTGTCTCTGTTCCAGGGCTGGTATGCCATCTCTACTGTGTTAGAGATGAAGGTACTTTCTATCTGTTGCTCTTCCACTCCACAAAGATTGCCCTTATCCACAGAGCAAAAGGTAGTTCACCCTTTCATCCACATTTCATTCCTGGAAAGGGGAAATGAGAGAGAGGGAGGGCATGAACTTTTCAGTTTTACAGGCATTGCGTGGTTGTTGGAAACATCACTTCCATTCATCTTCATCGACCAGAAACTAGTTACATCACCACCTTAGCAGCAAGAGACGTGAGGAAAATTAATCTTAGCTAGGTGGACATGAGTCCAGCTAAGACTTATATATTAGAAGTGGAGAGAAGGAATTAGAGGAACCAACGTTGGTGTCTACAACAGTTTGCCAAAGCCCAATCCATGTGAATCCAAAGGTTCTAAATTCACTGACCATCTGTTTGCCAACTTCTTTACTTCTGAAAACTGTGGGTTCACACACAGAATAATGAATTATGACTCTGAGGAAAAAATATTTGGAGTTTATTCTTTCACATAGCTTTTAATGCCATATACTGCATTTTCATTGTAAAGGGAAAATAAAGCATAAATAAAACTAGTTTGGGGGTTCAGTGTGGGAAGTTCCCTGGGTAGGGACAGCAAGATGTTACTGTGGGCTTAAGGAAGAGGAAGTAAGAAATAATTCTCAATATCTTTTCAGTATTGATAACAATCCACAAAGGATGTGTTGTGTATGACATATTGCTCTCTTTCCTCTACTGAGAGCAACATCAAGTGAAACATAGAAAAAAATAAAATAGATAATAAGATGCAAAAAATATGGACAGATAAAAGTATAGTAGATAACTTGTGATTTTTTTTTCTGTTGAGGAGAAGGCAAGCCACTTTTTCTTTCTGTTTAAAAAAAAAAAAGACTGTGGTGCTTTTGAAAAGCACGTGACTTTTGAGCTTTTGCACAGCAAAGGAAACTATAAACAAAACAAAAAGACAACCCTCAGAATGGGAGAAAATATTTGCAAACGAATCAATGGACAAAGGATTAATCTCCAAAATATACAAGCAGCTCATGCAGCTCAATATTAAAAAAAACCCACAACCCAATGAAAAAATGGGCAGAAGACCTAAATAGACATCTCTCCAAAGAAGACATACAGATGGCTAAGAGGCACATGAAAAGCTGCTCAACATCACTAATTATTAGAGAAATGTAAATCAAAACTACAATGAGGTATCACCTCACACCAACTAGAATGGGCATCATCAGAAAATCTACAAACAACAAATGCTGGAGAGGGTGTGGAGAAAAGGGAACCCTCTTACACTGTTGGTGGGAATGTAAATGATACAGCCACTATGGAGAACAGTATGGAGGTTCCTTAAAAAACTAAAAATAGAATTACCATATGACCCAGCAGTCTCACTACTGGGCATATACCCAGAGAAAACCATAATTCAAAAAGACACATGCACCCCAATGTTCCTTGCAGCACTATTTACAATAGCCAGGTCATGGAAGCAACCTAAATGCCATCGACAGATGAATGGATAAAGAAGATGTGGTACACATATACAATGGAATATTACTCAGCCATTAAAAGGAATGAAATTGGGTCATTTGCAGAGACATGAATGGACCTAGAGACTGTCATACAGAGTGAAGTAAGTCAGAAAGAGAAAAACAAATATTGTATATTAACGCATATATGTGGAATCTAGAAAAATGGTGCAGATGAAACGGTTTGCAAGGCAGAAATAGAGGCACAGATGTAGAGAAAAAATGCATGGACACCAAGGGGGGAAAGTGGAGGGGCTATGGTTGGATGAACTGGGAGACTGGGAATGACATATATATACTAATATGTATAAAATAGATAACTAATAAGAACCTGCTGTATAAAAATAAATAAAATAAATTAAAAAAAATGAAAAGCGTGTGACTTTTGATTAATAGAATTTATAACATCAATCCAGACCCTGAAGCTCTAATATTTGATAGAATAAAACAAAATAAGGTTAATCTTTTTAAAGTTTAGTACCTTTTTTTGAAAAAAAAAGTGTTTGTCTAGGACTTAGATGTTACAAATAATTGTATAGTGGATTTTAATTTTAATTTCTATTTTTAAATTTTAGTTTCTTAATAAAACTTTGATTCAAAAAGCATTTAGTGCCTGACAGCCTCTGCGGTCAGTCTAAGCTCTGGCTGCACTATCTAAAGAATAAGCACCTGTGTGGCTGCTCCAAAATGCACCTGTCTCCTGGGTTCTGAAGAAGTAACAGCGCATGCTGTGGAGGCAATGGGCTTCCTCCTCCATGTAAAACATGTGGCACAGGGAAGAGCAGAACTAGTAATCAAAATAAAAACCACAACCAGTGAGAAAAATAAGAGATAAGATACAGCTCAAGAAGGAATTAGTGAGTTGGAATGTCAGATTGAAGAATTATTTCAGAAGGCATCAAGAAACAATAATCTAATAGTTCAAAAAATAATTAAAAAAAACTAAGAGACATATAGGATAGAAATAGAAGTGCTTGGGGTTTAGTATGGATAAATTATTTAACTCATAAGCAGGTAAACCAACCACATCTAAACGTATCTCAGAGTACACTTTAACTCGTGTGAAATTATAAAGCTGTATTTCCTTATGGGAAAAAAAAAAGGACAGGAAAAGAAGACAGTTTCTAAGGTTAGTGATAAACATAAAGTGAAAATCAAGAGATCAAAGAAACTGATGCTTTTTTAGCCAGAAAATATGTTTAAAGAATGGCATATCAAATGTCACTTCATTTGGACAAGATTCGTGACACTGTTTCAGAGAGGGTTTCTTTTCTGGCAAAAGATAGTCATCACACAAGAGATAGAACTTTAGTGAAATTTAAAATGTGGTTAACTTTCCACGTGAGGCTATGATTAAATTTAAAAGAAATTCAAGAGTTTCTACAAATAATTTCATGAGGCAATAGGATGCTGAAGTCACTTGTACTGCCACTGAAATTCACTGTAAGTTGGTTTGGAAATTATATTTGCTTCTGAATAGACAATCGGAGCCATGAAGAGGTGGCCACAGCTGACGTGTTGCCATGGTAGCATTTCCTCCCCAGCTGAGGAAGCTATACAGAAGAAAGGATATAGGTCAGAAAGTGTTTACACTAACAAAACAACTGCATATTAAAATCAAATGCTTTTGTAAACATCATATGCCAAAAGAGAATTGTGAATCCTAGTTTCAAGCTATTAAAAACAGACTGATTCATCTTTGGGATGATGTAGTAAGCTGCGAGCACAGTGAGACAAGGGACATTCAAGGTCAAGAATACTCTCTTCCCTGCATATTGGCAGTTGAATTTTAAAAAATGGGGTCATGATAAAACTTTTTCCTATGGGTTTCTTCTGAGTTCCTTGAAATAGAGATATATTCAACTGAAGAATTCTCCCAGAAGGCAATTCATCTCACAATGAATTACCCCAGGGTAAGAAGGATAAACTCTATACTCAATAAATATCTGTGGGTTATTAATTCTGTACCCTTATTGATGGCCAAAATTTCTGAAATGTAATTGAAATCAGATATAATTAAAGAGAAGGAGAAAATAAGGGTGAGAAATGAAGAAAGAGATTGAGTAAAATTAGTCAATAGCCCAGAAGTAGAAAGAGTGAAAGAAAGAAATAACAAAAGTAGAAAAGAAGAAAAGATGGAAGGAAAAAAGAAAAAGGAAAGAAGGAAGGAAGGAAGGAGGGAAGAGAGGAAAGACCTCAGGGAGTATCATAGTCTCCCTGAAAAATGATGAAGGTGGCATTTGCAAGGCAGTGGCTGAAATGAAAATTTGTAGTTTGCCTTCACCGCATCCATCAGTCCCCAAGCCATCAGACAACCCTAACTTTTCTCATCTGGGGAATTCACACTTTGCATTTTTATTAACTTTGGTTTGGATGGGGTTAACTGGATGCCCAGTTCTAAGGGTAGTATATGATAGGCTTAAGCTAATAGTATATCTCATTATTCACTGAACAAAGTGATTAATTCAGATAGGCAGATGATCCAATCTGACTCAGTACTTACATGTTTTTTGGAGTTTCTAAAAAAGAAAAGCTCTTTCAATCTTCTCCTGGAGTGGCAGTATGAAGATTTGAGGTCTCTCTGCAGCCATCTTGGGATCACTAGGAAAAAGCTTGAAGCTAGTAGAAGCCATCAATTGAAGCTGGGGATAGAGATATCACAGGGAAAGGTGAACCAAGGCATGGATTGAGTGACATTTCAGCCTTGAAGCAAACTGTACTGGAAGACAGAGCTGCTTGTTTAGGCATGGGCTGTTGTTTAGTTGCAGGGACAATTACATTCTTGATTTTGTCTAAACCAGTTTGAGTTGGGTTTTCCATTTCTTGATTTGAGAAAGAATTCTGATAAAATTCCCCTTACTTCCCAAATCCTCCCCCTCTTTTGAGCCAAAGGAAGATAACTGAAGTAACTGAGCACAAAATAGTAGTTGTATCCTTGGGTTCAGAATCCATGAAAATCCCTGGAACATCCATTTGTGACTCCCTATGTGTAAGGCACTAGAAAGGTTATGACTATAACAAGACAAAGTCTGTGACATTAAATGCACAGAAATGAGCAGGAGACTAGAATAGGTAACAAATACTTAGCAATGAGGTAGATATTTTATTTTCACCATTTACGAACAAGAAAATTGAGGTACTGAATCTAAGAAACTGCCTCGAGAGGTGACAGAAGTGATGTAGGATGGAGATGTGAAATAAGGCACTTTGATTTTCACGAACTATGGGCCAAAAAAATAGTAGCAAATATTATATGCTGTCTGTATTAAATTCATATACAATATATACCATCTGTTTATTGTTATATCTATTAGTAATAAAAACCGTGTAACTGTTGTTACCATTAAGAATTTGATTAGCTTTTGTCTCTGTTTCCTAAGAGGGAAACTAAATCCCTTGGGTTTCCTTAGTGATAGGAGCTTTTTGTTACTTATAGTGGGCCCTGATAGTTTATACTAGTAAGGTGACTCATGGTGGGCCCCTAATGATCTTACACTAAAAGATAATTTAGAATGATGTAGGCCACTGCAGAAAGATAAATTGTGTGATTAAAGGGTTGGAGCTTTGAGCCACAAGATATCAGCCAAAGTTCTGACCTCCAGGGAGGGGAGGGAGGTTAGAGATTGAGTTCAATCATATGGTCAATGATTTAATCAGTTGTGCCTATGTAATGAAATTGCGGTGAAAATTCTGGGCATGGAAAATCAGTGAAGCTTCTTGGTTGGTGAATACACTGATGTGATGGGAGGGTGAGGTGGCCCCGATTCCACAGGGAAAGGACGTAGAAGCTCGCTGTTCCTTCCCAGAACATGAATTCCCTTCTGCACCTCATTTTGTAATAGGGACAGAGTGCTTTCAAGATATTTCGCTTGCTGCCAAAATCAGCTGAGGTAAGTTGGTGGGAAGGAGCTGCTGAGGCTCAAGTGATTATATGACTCCAGAGTCTATACGAAGTGGATCCAGAGTTCAACTTCAGGTTATTTAATTCTTAACTCTGTTTTTTCTGTCATAACATACTGGTCAAAGGATTAATGTCAGCTTTTGCTAAATCAATAAACAGGGAACACGTATTTGCATATTCATTATTTATTATCATTTTTATAGTTCCTGAAAGAGTACTTCCTCACTTCTCCATAATACTCTGCAAACAGTCTTATTTCCCATGAGAAAGGGAACTTAGAAGAAAACCACTAGCATTGCCAGGAAGTACAGAGTGCTGATTTAATGTCGCTGATCATGATTTTATAGTGTTCTGCGCAGGAGTAATATTCAGTATTTTCTCCAGCAAACTTCAGCTACACGAAAGCCAGCATAGAGTTGGCTGCTAAGATTAAGGGAGAGATAAGGGTGGTTGTAAAGAAGTTACTTATGAATCATGAATCTTATTAAGTAAAAAAAGAGGGGAAGACAGGTGGTAGGTGTGAATAATGAGGCTGTGGAGGGGGTCAATAGACAAAAGTACTACAAAGGTAAAAGAACTGTTTTCATGGGGCACTTATGAGGGCACAGTGGCAGGACCTGAAGGCAGAAGCAAAGATATTTTTCTGGTTTCATGTTAAGTCTTCTGAGTCCAGAAGGCCAAGAAGCTCAACCACCCTAGTTGGTTGGATTTAAAAGAAAAGATTTATAGCTCAAACAAGGGTAGACTCAGAAGTAAACACTAAAACTCAGTATATTTTCAAATCCTAGAGATTGAAACACAAACTTTTTAATTCTGTGACTGTTTTGTTCACAATTGCTTTTGAAGTTATTGGTATTGTTAGAAAATTTTCATGTGAAAGACCAGTGGAGTCACATGGCACACACCTGATCCATCAGAAGTTCAGTGAACAGGAGATTGGTTCAAGACGGCGGAATAGAAGGACGTGCTCTCCCTCTTGCAAGAACACCGGAATCACAAGTAACTGCTGAACAATCATCGATAGGAAGACAATGGAACTCACCAAAAAAGATATCCCACATCCAAAGACAAAGGAGAAGCCACAGTGAGAACGTAGGAGGGGAGCAATCACAATAAAATCAAATCCCATAACTGCTGGTTGGGTGACTCACAAACTAGAGAACACATACCACAGAAGTCCACCCAATGGAATGAAGGTTCGGAGCCTCACATCCGGCTTCCCAACCTAGGGGTCTGGCAATGGGAGGAAGAATTCCTAGAGAATCAGACTTTGAAGGCTAGCAGGATTTGATTGCAGGACTTCGACAGGACTGGGGGAAACAGAGACTCCACTCTTGGAGGGCACACACAATGTAGTGTGTGCATCAGGACCCAGGGGAAGGAGCAGTAACCACATAGGAGACTGAACCAGACCTACCTGCTAGTGTTGGAGGGTCTCCTGCAGAGGCAGGGGGTGGCTGTGGACAAGGACACTGGCAGCAGAAGTTCTGGGAAGTACTCCTTGGCATGAGCCCACCCAGAGTCCACCATTAGCCCCACCAAAGAGCCCAGGTAGACCCAGTGTTGGGTCGCCTCAGGACAAACAACCAACAGGGAGGGAACCCAGCCCCAACCATCAGCAGTCAAGCAGATTAAAATTTTACTGACCTCTGCCCACCAGAGCAACAGCCAGCTCTACCCACCACCAGTCCCTCCCATCAGGAAACTTGCACAAGCCTCTTAGATAGCCTCATCCACCAGAGGGCAGATAGCAGAAGCAAGAAGAACTACAATCCTGCAGCCTGTGGAACAAAAACCACATTCACAGAAAGATAGACAAGATGAAAAGGCAGAGGGCTATGTACCAGATGAAGGAACAAGATAAAACTCCAGAAAAACAACTGAATGAAGTGGAGATAGGCAACCTTCCAGAAAAAGAATTCAGAATAATGATAGTGGAGATGATCCAGGACCTCGGAAAAAGAATGGAGGCAAAGATTGAGAAGATGCAAGAAATGTTTAACAAAGACCTAGAAGAATTAAACAACAAACAAACAGAGATGAACAATACAATAACTGAAATGAAAACTACACTAGAAGGAATCAGTAGCAGAATAACTGAAGCAGAAGAACAGATAAGTGACCTGGAAGACAGAATGGTGGAATTCACTGCTGTGGAACAGACTAAAGAAAAAAGAATGAAAAGAAATGAAGACAGTCTAAGAGACCTCTGGGAAAACATTAAACGCAACAACATTCGCATTATAGGGGTCCCAGAAGGACAAGAGAGAGAGAAAGGACCCGAGAAAATATTTGAAGAGATTACATTCAAAAACTTCCCTAACATGGGAAAGGAAATAGCCACCCAAGTCCAGGAAGCCCAGCGAGTCCCATACAGCATAAACCCAAGGAGAAACACTCCAAGACACATAGTAATCAAATTGGCAAAAATTAAAGACAAAGAAAAATTATTGAAAGCAGCAAGGGAAAAATGACAAATAACATACAAGGGAACTCCCATAAGGTTAACAGCTGATTTCTCAGCAGAAACTCTACAAGCCAGAAGGGAGCGGCATGATATACTTAAAGTGATGAAAGGAAAGAAGCTACAACCAAGATTACTCTACCCAGAGGGACCTCATTCAGATTTGATGGAGAAATAAAAAGCTTTACAGACAAGCAAAAGCTAAGAGAATTCAGCACCACCAAACCAGCTCTACAACAAATGCTAAAGGAACTTCTCTAAGTGGGAAACACAAGAGAAGAAAAGGACCTACAAAAACGAACCCAAAACAATTAAGAAAATGGTCATAGGAACATACATATCGATAATTACCTTAAACGTGAATGGCTTAAATGCTCCAACCAAAAGACACAGGCTCGCTGAATGGATACAAAAACAAGACCCATCTATATGCTGTCTACAAGAGACCCACTTCAGACTTAGGGACACATACAGACTGAAAGTGAGGGGATGGAAAAAGATATTCCATGCAAATGGAAATCAAAAGAAAGCTGGAGTAGCAATACTCATATCAGATAAAATAGACATTAAAATAAAGAATGTGACAAGACACAAGGAAGGACACTGCACAGTGATCAAGGGATCAATCCAAGAAGAAGATATAAAGTTATAAATATATATGCACCCAACATAGGAGCACCTCAATACATAAGGCAACTGCTAACAGCTATAAAAGAGGAAATCGACAGTAACACAATGATAGTGGGGGACTTTAACACCTCACTTACACCAATGGACAGATCATGCAAACAGAAAGGTAATAAGGAAACCAAACCTTTAAATGACACAATAGACCAGATAGATTTAATTGATATTTATAGGACATTCCATCCCAAAACAGCAGATTACACTTCTCAAGTGCGCACGGAACATTCTCCAGGATAGATCACAGCTTGGCTCACAAATCAAGCCTCGGTAAATTTAAGAAAATTGAAATCATATCAAGCATCTTTTCTGACCACAACGCTATGAGATTAGAAAAAACGCTATGAGATTAGGGAAAAAACGTAAAAAAACACAAACACATGGAGGCCAAACAATACGTTTCTAAATAACCAAGAGATCACTGAAGAAATCAAAGAGGAAATCAAAAAATACCTAGAGACAAATGACAATGAAAACACGACGATCCAAAACCTATGGGATGCAGCAAAAGCAGTTCTAAGAGCAAGTTTATAACTATACACGGCTACCTCAAGAAACAAGAAAAATCTCAAATAAACAATCTATCCTTACACCTAAAGGAACTAGAGAAAGGAGAACAAACAAAAGCCAAAGTTAGCAGAAAGAAAGAAATCGTAAAGAAATCATAAAAATCAGAGCAGAAATAAATGAAATAGAAACAAAGAAAACAATTGCAAATCTCAATAAAACTGAAAGCTGGTTCTTTGAGAATAAACAAAATTGGTAAACCATTAGCCAGACTCATCAAGAAAAAGAGGGAGAGGACTCAAATCAATACAATTAGAAATGAAAAAGAAGTTACAACACACACCGCAGAAATACAAAGCATCCTAAGAGACTACTACAAGCAACTCTATGCCATTAAAATGGACAACCTGGAAGAAATGGACAAATTCTTAGAAAGGTATAACCTTCCAAGACGGAACCAGGAAGAAATAGAAAATATGAACAGACCAATCAAAAGTAATGAAATTGAACTGTGATTAAAAATCTTCCAACAAACAAAAGTCCAGGACATGATGGCTTCACAGGTGAGTTCTATCAAACATTTAGAGAAAAGCTAACACCCCTCCTTCTCAAACTCTTCCAAAAAACTGCAGAGGAAGGAACACTCCCAAACTCATTCTATGAGGCCACCATTACCCTGATACCAAAACCAGACAAAGATACTATAAGAATAGAAAATTACAGTCCACTATCACTGGTGAATATAGATGCAAAAATCCTCAACAAAATACTAGCAAACAGAATCGAACAACACATTAAAAGGATCATACACCATGATCAAGTGGGACTTATCCCAGGGATGCAAGGATTCTTCAATATACACAAATCAATCAATGTGATACACCATATTAACAAATTGAAGAATAAAAACCATATGATCATCTCAGTAGATGCAGAGAAAACTTTTGACAAAATTCAACACCCATTTATGATAAAAACTCTCCAGAAAGTGGGCATAGAGGGAACCTACCTCAACATAATAAAGGCCATATATAACAAACCCACAGCAAACATCATTCTCAACAGTGAAAAACTGAAAGCCTTTCCTTTAAGATCAGGAAGAAGACAAGGATGTCCACTCTCACCACTATTATTCAACATAGTTTTGGAAGTCCTAGCCACGGCAATCAGAGAAGAAAAATAAATAAAAGGAATACAAATAGGAAAAGAAGAAGTAAAACTGTCACTGTTTAGATGACATGATACTATACATAGAGAATCCTAAAGATCCCACTAGAAAACTACTAGAGCTAATCAATGAATTTGGTAAAGTTGCAGGATACAAAATTAATGCACAGAAATCTCTTGCATTCCTATACACTAATGATGAAAAATCTGAAAGAGAAATTAATGAAACACTCCCATTTACCACTGCAACAAAAAGAATAAAATACCTAGGAATAAACCTACCTAGGGTGACAAAAGACCTGTATGCAGAAACCTATAAGACACTGATGAAAGAAATTAAAGATGATACCAACAGATGGAGAGATATACCATGTTCTTGGATTGGAAGAATCAATATTGTGAAAATGACTATACTACCCAAAGCAATCTACAGATTCAATGCAATCCCTACCAAACTACCAATGGCATTTTTCACAGAACTAGAACAAAAAATCTTAAAATTTGTATGGAGACACAAAAGACCCCGAATAGCCAAAGCAGTCTTGGGGAAAAAAGCAGAGCTGGAGGAATCAGACTCCCTGACTTAAGACTATACTACAAAGCTACAGTAATCAAGACAATATGGTACTGGCACAAAAACAGAAATATAGATAAATGGAACAAGATAGAAAGCCCAGAGATAGACCCATGCACATATGGTCAACTAATCTATGACAAAGGAGGCAAGGATATACAGTGGAGAAAAGACAGTCTCTTCAATAAGTTGTGCTGGGAAAACTGGACAGCTACATTGAAAAGAATGAAATTAGAACACTCCCTAACACCATACACAAGAATAAACTCAAAATGGATCAGAGACCTAAATGTAAGACCGGACACTCTAAAATTCTTAGAGGAAAACTTAGGAAGAGCATTCTTTGACATAAATCACAGCAAGATCTTTTTTGATCCACCTCCCAGAGTAATGGAAATAAAAACAAAAATAAACAAATGGGACCTAATGAAACTTCAAAGCTTTTGCACAGCAAAGGAAACCATAAACAAGACGAAAAGACAACCCTCAGAATGGGAGAAAATATTTGCTAACGAATCAACAGACAAAGGATTAATCTCCAAAATATATAAACAGCTCAAGCAGCTTGATATTAAAAAAACAAACAACCCAATCTAAAAATGGGCAGAAGACCTAAATAGACGTTTCTCCAAAGAAGACATACAGATGGCCAAGAAGCACATGAAAAGGTGCTCAACAGCACTAACTTTTAGAGAAATGCAAATCAAAACTACAATGAGGTATCACCTCACACCAGTTAGAATGGGCATCCTCAGAAAATCTACAAACAACAAATCCTGGAGAGGATGTGGAGAAAAGGGAACCCTCTTGCACTGTTGGTGGGAATGTAAATTGATACAGCCACTATGGAGAACAGTAGGGAGGTTCCTTAAAAAACTTAAAATAGAATTACCATTTGACCCACCAATCCCACTACTGGGTATATACCCAGAGAAAACCGTAATTCAAAAAGAAACATGCACCCTTATGTTCATTGCAGCACTATTTACAATAGCCAGGTCATGGAAGCAACCTAAATGCCCATCGACAGATGAATGGGTAAAGAAGTTGTGGTACATATATACAATGGAATATTACTCAGCCATAAAATGGAAAGAAATTGGGTCATTTGTAGAGACGTGGATGGACCTAGAGACTGTCATACAGAGTGAAGTAAGTCAGAAAGACAAAAACAAATATTGTATATTAACGCATATATGTGGAACCTAGAAAAATGGGACAGATGAACTAGTTTGCAGGGCAGAAATTGAGACACAGATGTAGAGAACAAACGTATGGACACCAAGGGGGGAAAGCGGCAGGGGCTGGTGGTGGTGGTGTGATGAACTGGGAGATTGGGATTGACATGTACAGGTACAATGAGTCACTCTTGTCATTTAAGGAAGTTTCCCATCAGTGTAGGGAACTGTTTATCAGGCAAGTTCCCAGGTGTAAGCTAAGAGGCCACCTTATATGCAGTGTTTTCTAAGAGTAGACAGTCTCAGGCCTACTACACTAACTCTTTCCTGCACAGAAGGTCTTCAGAAAATTTATGAGGTAAAGGATACTGCCTTTTATTCCAAGTATGAGAACACAAGTGAAAGATGCATCCATGTTTTTGTTAATAAATTAATTTATTTGATGTATTCTTGCGATATGATGGGGACACTAAATCACAGTCCTCAAAGCTGACCTATATGTGGACTGTGGTTGAGGCCTTAGGCTGAGAACAAATAGCTTGAAAACACCCTCATGTTCAATAGTATAATGCAAGACATTCTTGCACGTCTTGCAAAGAGGGTGGACCAAGTGAATTGGGCAAACCTTAGCCTATACCCTACCTTAAAAGTTTATGGAGTGGTGGTGGTAGAGGGCTTAAAGAAACCCATATGCTCAGAAATTGAGAGGACTCTTGTTTTCATCCTCTTGGTAACACATGAATCTCCCTATAGAAGCCTAGGGAACAAGAAGGTCCACCGAGCTATGGTTGTAATATTGGGGCTTATAGATTTTAATTTAGAGAAAATAAAGATAGGTAATGTTTCTGAAAAAGCTGAATTTTCTGATGAAAAATCCACTTCTGGTACAGTGTCTATAGATTGAACAGAGACATCAGAAATATTATAGAAAAAAGATTGGTTGGCTTTGAAATAGACCAAAAGTGAAAGATGGGAAAATGGTGTTTGCAATATTTTTAATAATATGGATGAATATATGACATGATAAACATCATATAATAATATGTGTAATAAATTGGTATGATGGGATGCAAGGTTACCTGTTTGTGTTTAGTAAGAATTACTAATTAAAAGCACAGTTTCATATATCCAATAATAGTCCAGGCATGTTTGAGTTGAAAGAAAATGTCTATACCTGAAAGTCAAACATCAATAAACACAAAAGTATACACTAAAACTCAGTATCTTTATATCATAGAGTCTTGAAAAATAACCCTCTCAATGTTGTGACTATTTTGTTTTTAATTCATTTTGAGGTCGTTGGTAATGTTTACCAAATTTTCTTGTAGAAGTATTTCAGACCTTTCAAAACATGTTGTATTTTTTAACACAGAATAAATTCTTATAATCTCAATTGATCTAAATTTGTTGCCCTGTGACATGTTGGCCATTTTTCATTCAGTGGTATTTAGACACACTAGATAGTGATATACTTAATACAACAGGAATATTGCTTATTTTGTTGTTAAATCTGGTCTTGTTGCTTAACTCTTTCCCAATACTTTCTGTTTTCTGGAGTTTCAATAGTAATAAAATACATTTCAAAAAGAAAAAAATTAGCATTTCCTCCCAAGTGAAATAAAATCAAATAAATGAATAAATAGTAAACAACTTACACTGAAATATCAGTTATAAAATCTGATTTACTCATACCATAATGTGTTATACCCTAGAAAATTATAATGAAATGACTGAATTTTTTCGTATAATATCTTCTTTCTAATTCCACTACATATAATAATTTAAATGCTATTTATACACATACATTTACACACATATTAAACCAATTTTCTGATTAAAAAAACTGTAGAGATTCTTACAAACATATTCTGTGGTCCAGTATCTTTTATACTTTTTCCCTGAAATAAAATGTGCAACTGGGATGAACTATTAATTAAAGAAGTGAGCAGTTCTGCATGTTTTTCATTCCATAAATCTTTTCAGACATTCAGGAGACTGTCTACTATACTTGAGTACAGTTAATAATAAGCTTTAATACTTTTCAACAATGATTACACACTTTGTTTTCATATTACAAATGCTCTTGTAAAAAAAAAGTTTCCTTTTACTTTGTTTCAAATATTCAGAATATTAGCAAAGGCTAATCTTAAAATAATTTGATTTGTCAAGAAATAGCTTCTGCTTTCCCTGGTTTTATCATTTATATAGTGTTAAAACCCATTATCATTCAACAAATATTTATAGATTTACTGGAAATATGCCATTATCCTCTTTCATTTAATGGGTGACTTCAAAAGAAAAAGGAATAGAGAAGAAAAATGAAGAGGTTAAACAATGAAGCATGACAGGTAATGTAAAAAATAAAAAGTTTTTTTTTTCTTTTGTAGCCTTATATCATGGCAGTAAAAACATTAGATTTTTATGTTTTCTGTTTGCCAGGGGCTCTTATGTCCCTGAAGAATTATTCCCCTAAGATCAGAAAGAGAAAATAAAGGCATACACATATATTTAAAATGTTGCAAACATTAAACAAACAGGACTAACAGTATTTCTACTGTATTCTCTTAAAATTTTGTTTCATTGAAATCCTTTTAAAGAAGTTTCTGCCAACATCTCTCATTCAGGTGCCTGGAGAAGGGAAATGTGGGTGGCAGTGACTAACCGAACTAGCAGCTATTGTTTACCAAACAAATTTGGACAGATTTTATCTGTGATTGCCAAATGGAATCAAAACCATAGAGTACAGAGTCAGACAACCTCAGAGGGCAGTTGGGGTTTTTGTTTGTTCAGTTTTTTTTTGGTCTTTTTTTTTGCCACACCTTGCAGCTTGCGGGATCTTAGTTCCCTGACCAGGGATCAAACCCGTGCCCCCTGCAGTGGAAGTGCAGAGTCCTAACCACTGGACCGCCAAGGAATTCCAGGCAATAGGGTTTTATAACTGATGGCATACTGAGTAATCTGACCCATTAAAGATCATTAACATTTATTGGCCACCTACATTGTGAAGTACTGAGCAAGGCTTTAGAGGTCACTTTTGTCTCAGACCCTTTCTTCCTTCCTACTTGCTGTTTCCTCTTGCTTGCTGTGCTCTTTCCCCTTATCCTCTCATTTCCTTTGGTTCTTCATTCAGAAGTCATTTTCTCCATGAGGCCATCTTTGTACAGCCTATTTCAAACTGCAATCTTCGTAATTCCCCAACACTCCTTATTCTACTTCCTGACTTATTTTTTCCTCTACAGCACTTCCCACCATCTGACATAATAATTTTGTTTATATGTTGTTGTTTGGATCTGCTGACTTGAATGTAACCTTCATGATATTTTGTTTCCTTTGTTTTATCCACTACTCTTTCTCTAGCACTTAGAACACTGCCCAAGAAGTAGCAGTTGCTCAATAAGTAACTGTTGAATGAGTGACTCTCCTTTTTGAAGTGCTCTCTGATTTCCTAAAGCAAACTTAGGCATTTTCCTTCTGGGTGTCCATAAAAATTATAACATGAACACAATTTATTTGTTCACATGTCAGGATGTGTGACTGACTCTGAGTTTAACCACAGGGACAGGGCTGGTTACCTAATTTAGAGAGCCCAGCGCAAAATGTGAATGTGAGGTCCCTTGTTCAAAAGTTAAGAATTTCAAGATGGCAACTGCCAAGTATTAAGCCAAGTGTGGAGCTCTTCTAAAGACAAGTTGTATGTTCCTGAAGCTAGCCCTGAAGAGGAACTATACATGTATCTATTCATCTTCATATCTCATAAGTAAGTAATGTCCCTGGCATATAGTAGGTTCTCCATAAATGCTTGTTGACTGAATGCATCCATCTTTATCTGGGAGAAGAAAAGAAGATAAAAGGAATTTTTAAGTAGTTCACTTATATAGCACCATCACAAAATAGTCCTGATTTTTGGAAACATAATTAAAATGGGGAGCCTGAAGTAAGCTAAATGTGTTTTGCAAGTGATATAACAACTTGCAGGGGAAGTCAGGATTATGTGTTGCCCTTAATTTTAATTCACTGTTTCACTTCTGATCCAGATTGATTTTCAGAACTTTCTACGTTTTCTACTTCAGAAATGAAAAACAAATATTGAGAGAGATATGATCCTGATCTAGTCTATCTTACCAAGTAAGTCTTTATTTTATTCAAGGTGTAAAGCAACACCTTTTAAAACAATGTTTCCTAAAATCATAAAGGTGACAGATTTGATCAGTAGTGCATATATTTTGTGATTTAACTGTAGTAACTGAAAATAGGCAATCTAGTATCTAGAGACCTTTTTTGTTTCTTTGATACAAAAAACAAATATATCAGAATATATTTCTATAATATTTATTTGATTACAAATAAGTTGGTTCTCAACTCCCAAGTAGGAGAGAGATTTTTGCTATCAGTGTGTTCCTGTGGCATATTTTAGAGAAAACAGGAATTTGAAAATGAGCTTTAAATCCCAAGAGAATTTCCCTTAAATTTAGAAGGCATGTCTGTTTACAGGTCACTTCAGAGAAAATGGTTATTCTACTTTCTTTTGTGCTGACTAAAAAAAAAAAAAAAAAGTCCATAGGTCTCTGTAATCTGCAGTGTACTGAATAGACAGATGAAAAGAGATATGATTGAATTAGTAAATGAGAGTGAGCCTTCTATAGGAGCAGATCCTTCTATGCAGGATCTTCAGTTAATCTATTCTTTCTTCATTTCCTCAAGGTCAAGGCAGCCTTTTCCTATAAAGGACAGCAATATTATAATACCTCATATCTGTATAGCAGCTTTTATTTTTTCAAAGGACTTTTTTTCTGTTCTCACAGTATCATTGTTAGGAAAATACAACAGGTAGGTTATTTTTATATCCTTCAGAGAACTGTGAATGCATGCACAGAACAAAACTTATAAAAAAAGGGAAAAAATGAGGAGAAAGTAATGAGTATGAGAATTCAGCGAGTATTTAGAATAGATTATTTTTGCTATAGTTAAAAATTCATTGTTATTTTAATATTTTATTATTGCCACTAAAGTATATCCAAATCTGTAAAATTTAAAATTTATTATTCACTTGCAAGCACTATAAGAAGAGAGAAATAAATTATTAATCCAATGTGGAGGTAGTGTCATGAAGATTTTTCAATCTTTCTTTTAAATCTCCTATAAATCAGTATTGTTTCCTTAAATTTGCAAATGTAAAGTACATGTTATAACTGCTTACTTAGTGTTTTCTGAACATCATATAGGTATTTTTTCTACATAAGAAACTCAAAATATATGTGATAATTTACCATATTTTGAAATTAGTATATATGATGATATTCTCTGAATTCATAAAATAAGTCAAGGTAAAGTCCTGAGCTACGGAATTTGATATTTTTTACATTAATTTTTTTTAAATTAATTTATTTGTTTATTTTTGGCTGTGTTGGGTCTTTGTTTCTGTGCAAGGGCTTTCTCTAGTTGCGGCGAGCGGGGGCCACTCTTCATCGCGGTGCGCGGGCCTCTCACTATCGCGGCCTCTCTTATTGCGGAGCACAGGCTCCAGACGCGCAGGCTCAGTAGTTATGGCTCACAGGCCCAGTTGCTCCGCGGCATGTGGGATCTTCCCAGACCAGGGCTCGAACCCGTGTCCCCCGCATTGGCAGGCGGATTCTCAACCACTGCACCACCAGGGAAGCCCTTTTTACATTAATTTTTATTGGAGTATAGTTGCTTTACAATGCTGTGTTAGTTTCTACTGTACAGCAAAGTGAATCAGCTATATGTATACATATATCCCCTCTTTTTTGGATTTCCTTCCCATTTAGGTCACCACAGAGCATTGAGTAGAGTTCCTTGTGCTATACAGTAGGTTCTCATTAGTTTTCTATTTTACACATAGTATCAATATTGTATATATGTCAATTCCAATCTCTCCAGAATTCGATATTTTGAAAAACCAAATTAATAAAAATTTCATGGGCTGATTTATTAAAATATCCAATAATTCTCTGTTACATATAATCAATGACTTGAATAAATCTGAGACTTAATGAATATAATTCAAAACTTTTTTGTTTTTTGGACTAGAAGAATACAACATGATTATTTTGAGAATTAACTGGTTTCTTCTGGACAAATTAAAATCTAAAGATCACTTTTCTGCGTATATTCTATTCTTGATGTGTCTGAAGAAGGAAACGGTTAATGAGAATTGCAAAACCTGGAAAAAAAGGAAACAATAAGAGATCAAAATGTAATCAATAAGAATTATTTGTAAAGCTAATACTATATAATCACCAGAATGTATTCTGTAAATGGAAAAGGGATCAAGGAGAATAAGAAAATTTCAGAGTAAGGTACATAAGGTTGTGAATAAGAAGTCTGCAGAATGTGTCTTGTAGGGTAACCTAGCTGTCACCAAGTTCATTTATAGAGGGGCTAAGGAATAGACTGCTCAGTTTTAATGACATGGGCTATCACTGGGCTAGATGCCTTGATGAACTGCTGATGTTTTGTGTTCATCATCTTTCTAACTTCGTCATCACTCCTACAAAACTCCCTCTTTTTGTTACAGGATCATGAAAGGTGGTCTGCAAAGGGTAGATGATAAAATGGAGCACAGATAATATCCCCCATTCAGTCTTGCCTTAAATACCTCAGCATGAATAGAGAATAAACATTTAAAAAGAATGATATCGGTGCTTATAAAAATGTCTTGTTTACCACTATCCTGAGACTAACACTGTTACCAGCTGAAGAGAATTTACGGAACTTTACGTCAGTGCCTTTGTGGATCAACATAAAATTAAATTTGGTATCCTATTTTGGCCAAACCATGCGTTACATATTTATTCCAACATTTTAGTCTACACAGTAATAATCTCTCCACTCTCACAGTTTCTTTGAAACCATAGCCTTCACTAGCTTTCATCAGTCTTCACTGAAACTGGAGAATGAAGTACTATTTCTGAACTTTGATTCTGCAGTTGGCACCCTGGAGGTCAAGGAATATGTAGATTTTGCTTCCCATTGTATCTCTAACATCTAGTACAGTACCTGACACACAGTAGATGTTCTCCCCCCCTCCAAATTTATTGAATGAATGAATGAGGCAATGAACGAATGAGTATTTGAGTGAATAGATTTACTAATGTCAAACATCAGCCTAGATTTAAGAAATTTGCCAGCTTGCAGACTGCCAAACATGGTCCTCTCACTGCCGAGATATGAAGTATTGATATTTCTAAAAAAATCACAAAGCAATGAAATCACCACCTCCCAGGATGAGAACTTATTAACAGGCTGCACCCAGGCTGACTTAGGGATATCACCTCCAGTTGGGACCTATTCCTCTCCTGGATGTGAACAGTCTCAGTGTCCTGGTTCCTATTGGATTAATTTGTCTGATGAGGTCTCCATCTGGTTGTTCTACAGTTTATCCTATATAGTTTATACTTAATTTTTTCATCTTTAAACATATAAACAAAAGCTTACCTCTGAAGCCAAAAGTCCAAAGTTAATTCCAATTAATGTTAAAGCATTAGTATGATACCATGTGTTGATTTTATTTTCACAGCCCTAAGGAAAAGAACTTACTTAGGCTGACTTGGAGATGGAAATGTTTTTATACATAATTCCATTACAAAGAAGAAGAGACACAGAGATTAGTAATTTACCAAAGTCTAAAAAGCAAGTCAATGTCTAACTGGAGACTGGACTTACTAGCCCAGAAAGCTTCATATAATTGCAGTACACCTCGGTTGCTACTTTTAAAGTTGCTATGATGTTGTCATGTAGTTGAAATCAGAAATTTAGTTTTGAGAGGGATTTGATTTTCTACACACTACTGTAATTCAGCATACTACTGCCTAAAGTGATATGTCCCAAATAGGAGAACCTTTTAAGAAACATAATGCTCCATTTATCTATGAATGAATTATGTTATTGAAAGATACATCTTAAAAATAGAATAACATCAGTATATAAACTACAAAAGTATAAGAAGTTCTTGGGATGGAAATCCCTAGTTTATCAATATTCTGTATCTGTAAATAGCAGTTGCTACAGATGAACCTCTACTCTTGCTTCTGCCACCTTTACCTAAACACCATTTTTGTCACTGCTGGGGTTTCCTCCCTCAGTTTTTGCCAAACCTCATGCCTCTTTACTTCTGCTATTGCAGCTCCTTTACCAATCCTACACAACAGAGATTTGTCAAAAGTGCCTCTTTCATCAAAGGATGGTTGAGGAGAAAGTTGATGGTATCCCAAGTTCTAGGAGAACTTATATCACATACTCCAGCAAGTTTAATTAATTTGTTATATAACAAATAATACAATTCACCTCGCTATGGTTTCATTTTAGTGAAGTTGCTTAAGAACCTAATAACCATGAATGACATTGTTTTTAATATAAAAAATTGCTCAGAATTCTAAAATGACTTGCAAAAAAAAAGGTACCGTAAACACTTGGAGAAGCCTTAACTTACATTTACCTCTAGGTAAGTTGCATTCAGTGGCTCATCACAAAACCACTTTCTTAATGTAGAATTTGTGCAAGAACATGGCACCTGTTCTGAATTTTCTTTATTCTTATTCTTCATCCAATCTGTGTAATTTTTTTGGCCACAACACTGTAACTAGAAAAAAGATTCTATAAATTTTACTATAAAATATTGAAAATGCAGTTAATTATATGACTCCTATGCATATCAAAGTGGTTTTGTGATAAATTTATTAATTTATTCTCCATTGAAATATAGTGAATTAAAACAATAAGTGTATTTTTGTTTGTTTAATCCATTACCTTGTTGCTGCTATGGTTGATGTTAACCAGAGCTAAAGATCTCTACTCATATAAGTGGGCTATGTTTGAATGAAATTGTTATATCTGAATTTACCTTATAGAAGCTCAGGATGAAAGAGACACTTGATTTACTAAAACATGTTTAGACCCAGAACAGAAGAATCACCTTAGCCATACCTTCTCTTAACTATAACAGTTTTCTTTATAATTTATCCAACATGTGCTGCCATATGTGTTTAATATACATAGAGACTCAAGGTTATTACTACTTTCTTAGGGTTAATGTGAGACGTTAACTTTATATTTTGTATTGCATGAAAATTTGCCACAAAAAACCCAAAAAGTTAATAAGGAAAATGGTCATAGAAATGATCAAATATCTATTAAATGTCTTATTTCCAATCCTATCAAGTTGAGTTGGGAGCATGTGAAAGAATCAGCTTATATATTTGTCACCTAGAAAATAAGAGAAAGTTGTAGTTCATTATTTTCTAAATTTGTTATTGAAAGTTATAACAACAGTACTTCCTATGTCCCAATACGTACCAACAATCTTGTCAGTCTTGGAAATGTCGAATGACTAAAATAGTGCTTTAGAGTTTGGATATCGTAAGTTAGTTTAAACAATCAAACCGACATATGCTATCTCAATGATATTCATGGCTAGAAACTGTAAGCTGGATTCTTATTAATAATAGACGTGGATGGACCTAGAGTCTGTCATACAGAGTGAAGTAAGCCAGAAAGAAAAAAACAAATATTGTATATTAACCCATATATTTGGAATCTAGAAAAATGGTACAGATGAACCTATTTGTAGGGCAGGAATGGAGACGTAGACATAGAGAATGGACATGTGAACACTGGGGGAGGGGAGGGGAGGGTGGGACAAATTGGGAGATTAGATTTGACATATATACACTACCATGTGTAAAATAGATAGCTAGTGGGAACCTGCTGTATAGCACAGGGAGCTCAGCTCAGTGCTCTGTGACAGCCTAGATGGGTGGGATGGTGGGGGAAGGCGGGGAGGGAGGGCCAAGAGGAAGGGGATATAGGTATACATATTGCTGATTCACTTCATTGTACAGCAGAAACTAACACAACATCGTAAAGCAATTATACTCCAACAAAAAAAACTTAAAAAAAAATACAATGAAATAATAGCTAAAAAAAAATAGTGATGTCATACATATAGAACTGTTTTCCTAATTATCAGTTTATGACCTTAGGAAGGTTTGATACCCTGCTATCAGTCATAATGCAATCTGAAAATGCAATACATGTTCAGATCATATACATCAGCAAAAAAAATAAGATGAATAAAATCATTTATAATACATTTAAATTCTCCTAAAAAGCATTTCTGTTATTAAATATACTAAAAATAATAACTATGCTTATGTGAGGCTCTGGTGTAGTAGCTGAGTACAAAATCTAGTGCTAGATTGTCTGGGTTTGAATCTTGGCTCTGCCACTCATTAGCCAAGTGAAACTGGCTAAGTTACTGAATTTCTCTGACCTTCATCTATAAAATGAAGATAACAGTTCTTACCTCATTGGGTTGGGAGAACTAAATGAGTTAATATATGAAAAGCACCTATAAGAGGGCCTAGTGCTGTTAAATGTTTGCTTTTTTTTTTTTTTTTTTTTTTTGGTATAAAGCACTTACTATGTTCCCATGCTGATCTATTCTTGTAAACAATTTGGCTGACTACATAGACTCCCTTACCTTGCCGAGAAAAATCTGAACTGTGAAAATAATAATGCTAACAACATTAGCTAACAAGTATTAGTTGCTTACTATGTCCCAGATCCAAGGCTTTCTCTATATTCCCTACATTACTTCCTTTATTCTTAACAACCAGAGGTAGGGGTTATTCTGCCTATTTTGTTAATATGGTACGTGAAGTTAAGAAGGTTTCTTATCCGGTATCACAAAGTTACTGCATGGCAAACCTGATGTTCAGGCTCAAATGGTAACCGCCAGGATACTATGCTGCCAGCAGGGGCTGTGCTTAGACCCTATCTCCCCATGGGGGCGACAGGGTAGATTATTCCACTTGGCAGTAGACTCCCAATACTTTTACACATGAATTCAGGTTAAAATGCATGTCAATTAACTCAGAAAAGGAGATACACATTACAAAAGAAAGATAAAACTCAAGATCTGTAAGTTGAGACGATCCTATCCCACGCTGTTGGTTTAGATGAAATACAAGAGCCTCTAATTGCTGTGCCCCATCCCCTGTCCTTCCTTGTCTCCCCATTTCTCAGCAGCGGTCACCTTTGGCATCTAATTTTTAGTTTTATGCTAATTTCATCTTACTCTTTTCTGCAAGGCATTCAGAATCGTCCACTTGGGTATGTCTTCAGGCAAGTCCTTAGATCCATACTCAGAAATGACTGAATCAATTTTATCATGCCATATTTGGTGAACCTGTTGAAAATTTTATTAAAAGTGAAAATTTGATAGAAACTTTCCTTATGGTTCCTCATAAAAAGTATTCAAAGTCAGTTTGTTGTTTTCTAATTATTTCTAGGTGTTTTTTTCTTCCTTATAACTATTTTTAGCAATCAGTGAGTGTGGAGGCCTTTGGTCTTTCACATTGTGATCTATAGGAAGACTACATTAGACTTATTTTCTGATTAGGGAGAAAGTTATGTGCTGTAAAGGCTTTTAAATGGACCCAAAAAAATGACTGAGGATCTTTTCAATGAAAACTAGGCTTTCTCTAGTATACCTTCAGGGTCCTCTGATTCTACGAATCTGTACCTTTCCTAGTTTTTAATTTATTTTACAACTTTGTAAGTTGTAGAAAACTGTAGTTAGGCAAATGATTCTTCGTCAGAGAAATGCAGATGAATTTTTCCTGGTGGGGATGGAATTGATCTGTCCCCTTTCCAAGCCTGTTTTGTGTCGGTTTTGTAGTGTCTTCTCTTTGGACTCTCCTTTGAATTAGTTTTTATATCTTAACTGGTTCCTGCATTAAACAAGATGTTAAATAAAATTATTGACCTGTGTCTATTGTATATTTTTACAAGAATTATGATTTTTAATTAAAAAAATTATCTTTTCACAATGCTAAAACAAAAACAATCATGTGAAAGTTTTGGGGAAAACTGCTATTTTGAAATCTAGATTTTGCAGAGGTAGTTTTTAGTAGGAGCTTTTTTAAGCATTTAGAACTTTATATGACTTTCATAACTAATTCTTAACTTGGTCCTGTAAAATAGCAAAAGGTAGAAAGGCCAGGGACTTCCCTGGCGGTCCAGTGGTTAGGACTCTGCACTTCCGCTGCAGGGGCAAGGGTTTGCTCCCTGGTCAGGGAACTAGGATCCCGCATGCTGCACGGTGCGGCCCCCCCCAGAAAAGGTAGAAAGGCCAGATATTATTTGTATTTTATGAACACGGATATAGATACTCAGAGAATATGATTATTTGCTTTGTTTACATGAATAAAGAAGAGGAGCTGCGACTTCTAAATATAACTCATTTGGATTCTAGTCTAATAATTTCTCATTGTAATATGCTGTTCTTGAATAATGAAAACTAAATAACTGGTGGGAATACTACAATAATTAAGACATCTGTACAAGTTAAACTTTTACCCACTTACATATCTATGCTTTAATACATTTAAGAAGATTGGAATAAAATAACATGTTATTTAGATCTATAAGTAATCAATTTAACATATTCCCTAAGTTAATTTTTATTTAGAATAGAAAATAATGTTTTTCCATTTTATATTGTTGTGGAGAGGGGGCAGACTTATGTCCTTACTTACCTTCTAAAGCATTACTTGGGAGATTCAGAGTGCATATGAATCACACCTTAGTACATAAGAGTAAAAATGATTTTCATATATAATCTAGGTGACTACTATATAAATAAAATTCCCTCACACATATTCAATTTGACAAACATTCCATGAAGACCTAGTGCATCTCCAACACTGAGTTAGGCACTGTAAATGACATAAAATATTTAGAGGCTCATGAGAGCTCAGTCCAGTTTGAAAGTAGAAAGCAAGTGATGTAAACAAAGCTGTCATTTCTGGGATCAGTTAATGAGTATTAGAGTGCAGACTCCTTCATTTGGCTATGATATATTTTAGCATGTTTTTTCTCCTTTCAAAGCCTCAGTTTCCTGTCCGAGAAAGAAGGATTTACAGTGCAGCTCTAGGAGTTGTTGTGAGGATCAATAATATAGTGCCAATAAAGTGCTTATCACAGTCTCTGGCACATGGTAGTTATTATTAAATGATAGCTCTTATTATTCTTAAAATAGGTAGAGAGGAGTATGTGAATAATACTTAAATAAATAAATATGGGTGACACTGATTAACTATGTTCATGTGTTAAGGGTCCTTAAGTGTGATATTCAGGTTCCATCACCAGGTCCAAAAGTTAGAGGCTGATGGATTGGGATCTGGTGTTTTGCCACCAAAACAGCTTTATAGGACTCACTTGAGTGTGTGCATACACACACACACACACACACACATACACACACACACATTTTGGATATGGAAAGAAGAAATTTTAGCTCCAAATGCTAAACCATTAACAACAGGCCCTAGATAATTAGATATCCAGGATAGATGCCAAGCACAAGAGAGCAAATGAAGTTGGAGGGCAATGGTGTTGTATAGGAAAGATTTTGTCGAGGTTTGGCCATTAATTAGGAGTTGGTATATAGAAAGAATCTGAAGGCTAGGAAGCCTAGAAATTAATCAGGTTCTCCTTCAAAATCAATTAAGGGAAGGTAGCACGCTCTCAAATAGCTACTCTATAACAGGAACTTTATAATTGTCAGTTAATGATAACTCTATAAGGTAGGTAGATGAAGACATAGGTTTAGGGCTGTTAAGTGGCTTGTTGTTATCTAGTCACATGCCGATCTGTATGACTTAAAGTCCATGCTCTTATTGCTACAGGAGAGTCGCCCATGAGACAAAGTCAGACCTTCACTGCACTGAAACACTGAAATTTCTTAAAGAATTAAAAGTCTGTAGGCTGTAATAGGTAAGTTTGGCTACCAAAAAGTTTTTTCAGGCAAGTTATTATGTGCTTTTTTGAACTTGACTTGAAAAATATAAATCTTGTTCTAGTTAACTTAATTGTATCACTCATGACCATACCTGTACAAAATATACGAATTGTTCAATAATCTTATTTAAACGAAATTGCTAAATTTAAAATTAGTACAAGTCTAAAGATATTTCTTTACAAAAATAGAATATAGTACAGTGATGGAGTCAGTAGTGGCAGCCAGGGTTGGCTGGGGGGCCAATTTTGCATATCCCACCATAAGCATCATCTCCTCTTCCCCCACATTCTTTGTTATTTACAACATTCTCAATCTTCTGCAGACAGAGTCAAAGACAAGTTCTCCTAGCCCACCATTCCAATCTGACCCCTGTCCCCTTCCTATGTGGAATTCTAGTACTTCCATTGAATCCTTTTTTTCCCCCCAAGACATTTACTTTTAGCTTTTAATATAGGTTTAGGTCTCAATAATCTAAAGTATCTGCTTTTCTTTATTTTTCAAATAACAGGATGATGTTTCCATACCTCCTCTTTCTTTGTGAAGATGAGTGCTGAAAGTACAACTTGAACACCAAAAGCCCACATTAGCAGTACTGCATACTAAAACAAAAGACACATAGAAATGAGAACTATGCTCCTAATATATTTTTAGATGCTACAGTGATGGGAAAATGCACATCACATGAAATGTACAGTCTTAAAATATACATAGGTATTGCTGAAGTTTCCTGTTCTCATACATGAGTGAAATTATTGAAACAAAAGGCAAAGAAAAAAAATCAATGAACATTTGAATAAGAGTAAGATAGAAAGAAGTGATAGTGCTTCATGAGAACCTAACAGACTACTTGGTCTAATGGAGTTGATGATGATACCTTCTTCATTCGGATCTAAAACTGTCATAGAGGGGAACTTAAATATCTAGACCTCCACTTACACCATTCTGCTACCAGTGGAGAACTCACTAAATTGTGACCTACCATGTAAACTATTCCATCATGCACAAAGTAACAACAGCAACAATAATAAAAATAATGAGAAAGTAACAAAAGCAACGGCAATAGTAAAGTTAATCTGTATGCACATTTGGACTATTTCTTTGAAAACTGAAAATACTTCTATGCAAAGCCAAACAAAATGATTTTCACATTATTTGACTATTTTCTTTATTTTAAACTTATGGCCACTGCAATCTTCTTCATCATAGCAGTGCATAGTGATACATATTATCTAGAATTCAAAATAATTTTAAAAGTTAGCAGTCTGAATATTTCACTAACTAAAATATCAGTATAAGCAAGGATGATTTACTGTTAGTATTCTTAGTTTCACCTATTTTAAACATTTAATACTTTAAAATACTCCATTAAAATTGCTTACTTGACAAATATATTTCCTATTTTCAGAGACAAAAATATGGTCTTTAGATACGTTTAGAAGTTTAGATTTTTAATACTTCTACACACAACACCTTACTTAATCTTCACTGCCAAGGGATAGTAGTGAAGACAGGTAGAGAAAGGGAAAACTGTGCAAAACAATTGTTTCCAAAAAGTCACTGGGTTTCTTTTCAATGGCAAGCTGGTTATTGTCTGTGGACCCTCCCAGGTTTCTGATTCAATGGGAGTATGAAATGTTACCTTTGACTAAACTATTATTCAACTCTGTAAAGAGTTAACTTACACAACTCTGATAGTAATACAAAAGTTTCCATAGCAATGCAAATGATTACTATTCATGAATATGCAAATGAATAGTCTATAGAGAATATAAATCTCCACAAGCTTAATTCTTATTTAAACTGGTTGTTACTTCTTACTGGTTCCCCTATTAATTAATTATATAAATAAAGTCTCTGATACATGCTCATTTTCATATAGGTGATTCATGATTTTACCTTTGAAAATTATTTTTTAACAGCAGTTAGATATCTACAGAAGAAACATTCAGTGTATTTACATGTTATTAGCACTTAGAGAGCACAGTGAGAGACTGCTGGAGAACTTTTAACAGGGAAGTGAAATTGTCCCAAGGAGTTAAAATGCAAAAGTAGTATCTATTTGATTAGAGTAGGAGCATGCAAAATCACCTTTAAGCCAGAGAATAGTGTTTAGGCCTATACAAGATTTGCCCATAGCTTGACTATGTGAATTAACATGGTTAAAGAGAAAGTGTGTCCATCAAAAAAGTATTGGTAAATTCAGAGAATAGCAAAAGTGTCGTGATTACAAAATGTTGCAATACCCTTCCATGGACCGTCGGGAAGGGAGAATGGTATCTTGGCTTCAGGATCTAAGCTATCAGGTCCTAGTAGCATGTATATTCCTTATGATGGGGTCTGTCAGGCTTTCTCAGTCACGGTCCATTAATACTTGAATTACATGAGGCAGAAACTTATAAGATGTTTATGTTTTTCTCCCTCTAGTTGACCCCTTCCTTTCCCATCCTCAAACCACAACATTATATTAATAGCAGGCTCTGTGTCTCCTTTACCTAAATGGGAATTTGTGGCAATGAGAAAATTAAAATTTTCCTGCAAATCATTTCTGTCCTGGTTTCCATATCCAAAATCAGAAGCCCCATGAGAAAATTATGTTATAGGTCCTGGGAGAAGAGAAAGATAAAATTTGAGAATAGAGGGTGTGCCTTTGAGGAGAGTAAGAAGAGAGAATGAGGTCTTTTTTAGACTAAAAAGATTGTGAGACTGATCCTAGAGTCTGCAGATTCTCAAAGCAATGGGCACTAGCGCTTGGCTTCCTGGCATTGCCATGGTAAGGAGGCAAGACCCAGAGGGAAATGAAGGTGTGGTTTCCAGTGTTGCCTAAAATGCCTCTGCCATGGGTAATATTCAAATAATAACAGGCAGCAATTATTAACAATAGGCAGTAACTAATTCCTCTGTCAGGCATGACTCCTTTAATTGCTGTGTCCTTGGCAGGGTTGAATGTCTCAGGCCTCGGGGAAGGGGAACTGCAGGAATGGTTAGGAACTAAGGTAATGGTTACTTACCAATCCTTCACAAAAGAATTTCACCGATATGCCTGTACTGGTATATACTGGATGAAGAACAGCACTGCCTTTGCTGTCCTAGGCCATTCAAACAGCAGAATATGTAGTCCTGAAGGGACCACATCAGCTGGGAAAGTGAGTGCTTTCATGGTAACTGGTGTAGACTGATAAACAGAATCCAAAGTGACCACCCAGACTTTCAGCACTGCATAAAAGCTAAGTATCTCTGCATTCTTCCTGGCAAGAGGGGCACAGTTGGCTACATTTGAATTTCCTATCTGCTTCGCAGGAAAGTGCCTGTGAATTAAAACTAATTTGATTTAAAGAAAATGTTAGAAGCTATATTTTACCTGAATCCACTGATTGTGATCCACACCTATTCCACGTATGGTAAATGGCTCATGTTCATTATAATTTACCTTTTCATGTTATATGCCTGGGGAGAGATAGTGTGCTAGCCAGATGCCAGGGTCTGGCCCTCTCAGCAGTTGTATTTCTTTTTGTTAAATTATAAATTGTGATCTCAGTTACAAGTTAGCTTCCCACATGGCACACCCACAGGGAGAAAATGTGCCGACTACAGGCCATGTTTCCTTTTCCCTGCTAAACTTCATTGTTCGTTGCCTTTAACATACTGTATTCTGATTTTAGTCTTCAGATTTAAGTTTGGTTAATTGTAGTTCACCCTAGGAGATGGATTCCTACTGACGCTGTGTTGAAAATTAATATCTAAGTGTGTAAGTGTTGAGGTCCAGATTTAGTCCATGGGAAACTCACCAAGAAAATTCTACCTAGAAAAGATTCTTGGGAGGGGGCACTTCATGGCCTTACTCCCAAGAGCACATTGTACTGCAGTGTTACAGTGACATAAATCATTCTTGCTCACGTGTGTGACTCAAACACTGAAAATCAAAGATACAAATTCAGGCTATTGAAATGAAATACGTACCAGAATTAGAAGCCATCTGATTTCATTGTGAATTCCCAAATAACCCAAGAGACAAAGAAGAACAGAAGCAGAACCAGTTCCAATCAAAATTCGAAAAATATATCCTATCAAGTGATTATTTTCATCTGTGGAAACCACAAAATAGCTATTATTAAGTGATATTTATTTTCTATTTAATAATAAATGCAGCATCCCAAGGTTTCCTAGGCAGCTGCTAACAAACCACTAGGATTCTCTTTCTCTCTTTTTTAACCTCATTCTAGCACCTCTTACTTGCTCTTAACAACTTTTCTTCCTTTAATGACATGATAGAGAATTTCTTCAATCTCAGAAGATCCCTTTAACTTTACCTTACCTTTATTGTCTTCTGTGAAAGAAGATGACTTTTTCTAGGGTGAATTCTTCTATGTCTAATGTACCTCCAAACATTTTTATATTCATTCATTCATTCATCAAAAATTTTCTGAGTACTTAACACATGTGGGTTAAGTTTCCCGTGTATGAAACCCTGAGTTTATTGCTAATATGGCCCCATTAAAACTGTATTTTATTCTCTCCCCATCTAGACTGAGCTGTCTGTGCTAGAGACTATATATATTTATATAGTCAACAGGCTAACTGTTAAATTCTTAGTGCTATGGCACAAATGTAGTGCTTAGCAATTTGTTTTTAAAGAGAGATAAATAAATTAAATATGCCCTAGGTTTTATGGGAGAAGAGTAGAGGCAATGGGCAGTGGTGTGCTGGAAACAGATTGTTCTGGCACATAAAAGCCAACTGTTAAATTTTCACAAAATCTGTAAACCAACTCAGTCCACACTGGCACCTTGAAATTGGCCATCATGGGATTATATAAACCACAGAAATCAGCAAATACCATAAACTGAGACTCCATCCCAGGACATTTACCAGCACACCACTGGGTATAAGAGCACCTAATCTAGTAGGGGGAGAAGGTGAAGATATGCAAGATTACTGGAGAAGGTAACACCTGGGCTTAGGCTTTAAATTATAATTGGAAGTCTCTAGGTTGGAATGGTGGAAGCATTCTGAGACACAGAATGGTGCAGTGTGTGTAGGAAACTCAGCCTTGCTGGCATTTACAGCTTCAGGCAGGTGAGACTGGGAAGGTTTGCAGGGGTCAAATTGTGAACATTCTATGTGCTGTTTTCTAGTCTTCCTCACTGGAATTATGCTCCATGAGCACAGGCCCTTTATCTTTCTTGTACACTTCTGTATCCTCAGCTCATGGGATAGTGCCTAACGATATGATATCTATATATATAGAGATAGATAGATAGATTTATATGTCTATATCTGTATATAGATATATATAAAATCTCTTTATCCATTCATCCACTGATGTACATTTAAGTTGTTTCCATAGGGAATATTTTATTTTATTTCTAATCTTGTGATGGTGACAGGATATGGTAACTGAGTTTTAAAAGAGATTATTTAACTTGGGCAGTGAAGCTATGTTGATCTCCATTATCCTTTCAAGTCTATAGATCTGTCAAAGTCCAGAGTCAGCAGAACAACCACAATCTTCCATTTCTCTCATCTCTCTTGCCCAAAGTTCCTAGATCTCTCTCTCAAAATTCCCTCTCCTTTATGGTCTTGGATTTAAGTCTTATTATTTAATAAGGTGTTTTTAGAACAATTGGCAAAGACTTTCTGAGGAAAAATTGGACAGTACTTAATGAATTTTAGAGAAATACTGCCACCTGCTGAATAAATCATGTATGCAGTTGTTTAACACTGAATGCCTTGTTTGATTTAGAGAAAGGAAAATAGATACATACCCAAAGCTGTGAAAAAATTATTTCTATCTAATAAAAGCCATGCACCAAATCCCATGAGTAAAAGTCCAAGAACCTACAAAAAAAGATAGCCAATACTTATTTTTGAACTAACTGCCAATATAAATGCACATTTTCTTTACTAAATAATTATGAAGATACTTACCAAGAAAGCTCCATTAATGAGATTAAGAAAGTATTTAAAAATTAATGTTTTGTTTTTCCTTAACATTCTTTTTCTCCCCATGTACTGATGATTCTGAAAAGATAAACACAACTTTTACAATAAACACTCACCACAGTAATAACTTTAAATAATTCTGCCTATTCACGTCCTTTATTTGCATATTTTTCTTCTCATACCAGCGGTCAGTATAACATTCCCCTTTGCTCTCCTGAATATAAGGAAATATTGAAGATATCTTGAAACTGTATCTGTCTTTCTGTATCTGCATTTTTTGGCCAGGCAGTCGAGACCAACAGGGCATTTGTAGAACATGTCAATAGCTGCCTTACTGAACTCCTTGCAGTTTTCAGAAAATGAAATATTTTATTTTGTTTCCAGTCATAACACACCTTGTTCTCCTTGCTAGAAACCTTTCCTTTACATCTGACTGTCCTACTCTTTCCCAGAATAATGTTAACTCCTCACTGAGGTCTAGCCTTGGAAGCTTTTCCCTGATCTCTATTTGTTGCCTCTTTTCATCTTTACTTGTCTTCCTTCCCATGTAGACTCTGAGGTCTTTAAGTGGAGAGAGTAGATCTTGTACACCATTACAACCCCGAGTCTAACACATAGTGGGTACAATAGCAATAGATATTTATTGAATGAATGAATCAATGAATAGGTGAATTAAATTATTTAATGAGCTTACAATTTACTTTGGTATACAGTGTAAGGAAGGGAACTAATTTAAGGTGGTTTTAAATAAAAATTATTTTCCAGATAGCCAATTTTCCTAAAACATTTATGTAAAAATCAATACTTATCGGTTTTGGTGCTTGGTTTATTAGATATGGAGGTTTTACATTTTCTTGGGTATGTTTCTGGGTTTTCTTTTTTCATTGGTTGTTTCAATTCTAGCTGGCTCAGTATTTTAAAAAGTATTGTACTTTACAATGTTTCAATACATGCAGTACATAATTGACCTGGTGAAAGTGAAACAGTATACAAGCCCGTGTGTCCCTGTCCTTTGAAGTAAAAGGTTTTTGCTTTAGCCTCCCAGGCCTCCCTTGAGTCTCAAAAGGCTGACTCAAGAGTTAGTGATTGGGAAATGTGAAGATGTAGAAACAAAGAAGAGCTGTTGGGCTGGGGAACTGGTAACAATTTAGACTATAAATCTGCTACATACCAGAATCACCCAACTCCCAGTTCCCTGAAAGATACAGATAAAGGCCTGACACACATTCATAAGTTGTTTTTATAGGAAGCAGACCCCCACCAGAGGAAAACTGCTGACATAAGAAGATAGACCCTAGACTGGTTGAAACCAGAAGGTTGATGATGCTTGAAACTTCACCTTGATGCCAACCGAGCAGAGAACTGTGCATGAGCTGATCACGCACCCTGCCACCGCCTCCCTCACACTGCCTTTAAAACCCCTTCCCTGAAAGCCATGGGGGACTTTGGGTCTTTTGAGCAGGAGCTGCCTGTTCTCCTTGCTTGGCACCTTGCAATAAATGCCGTACATTCCTTCAGCACAACCTGGTGTCAGTAGGTTGGCTTTACTGCGTGTGGGCGAGCAGACCCAAGTTTGGTTTGGTAACGAAAGCAGAGTTAGTAGGACTGACTTGAAGCTGTTTGTCCCTAGTTAGGAAGACACCAATCCATTTGTTGAACTGAAAGATGCCTTAGAAAGTGGATAAGTAAGAGATGTCTAGGTTAGCATCCATGCATTTCCCTCCCTACTTCAATCCAAGGCCATATTCCTCCTAAAAATTTCCAAGGTACTTCTTCCCAGCTTCAGGAGTCTCTCCAGGCTTCATCTTCCACCCTCTGCCTCAAACTCTCCCGCTATCATTTGGTTTCTTCAGTTTCTGTCCTCTAGTCTTATCCCTGGATTCCTCCAGTTCCTGGATTATTTGGATGGGACACTCAGTTGGAAAGACTGCCTGATTTTTATTTCAGTTTCTTTCCAAGATGTTGTAGATCTACATTTTGGCTTCAATTCTATTTACTGCAGCATATGAGATAGCTGTGATCCTCTCCTACCGTCTGAATGAGAACTTAAGCCCAAAGACCTAGCCTCTGTTTCTCTACGAATGAGAAAGAGAAAGAAGACTAATGCATGAGATCTCTGCAGTGATTCTGGTGTGAAATGTTGAAGGCAGAGGCTTGACTGTTGATTTGATAATAATTAGCAGGGTAGAGTCAAGGCTAAAATGTTTTATCAAAGGACCCAAATACGAAACTAAACTGAAGTTTATTCTCTCTCAGTCCAAGATGGGTAATGGGTTCTCTACTGGGAAATCATCTTAGGAACGTGGGACTTGCTCCAGCCTGTTCAGTATATGGCTCCCAAATTTGCTCAAGGTGTAATCCTTTACAGTCAGCAGAAAGGAAGAGGATGAGTAAACTCAGGCGAGCATCTTTTAAGCAAGTGAGGTGGAAGTTGCATACTTCTCTTCTGCTCATATTCCATTGGCACATAGTGATTAATCACATGGCAATTCTCAGTTGGAGGCAGAGGTAACTATGTGCCCAAGATGAGGGAATGAAGTGAGTTAGGGTGGGAAAAGCCAAACAAAATGACCGATAGATAGGAAAGGGCAGTAAAAAGATAATTAGAGGGAGAAAAAGAGGGTTTTGTTACATTTCAATATGCTTTACTACAAGCAAGAAAGAATCAAAGATGATCAGAAAGATTTTTTATGATGGGAAAATAAAAGAATAATGAGAATCACTGGAATTGTTTGAAAATTTTTCATAAATTCCATAAATTTAATATTTAATAATTGGGTTTGAATTGGTAAAAGATACCCTTGTGGTTAAGCACTGGAAATGGAGTGCAGGTAAGTGGAGAGCATAAGCTATGCAGAACTGGGAGTCATCCATAGAGAGCTGATATCTTGGGAATAAGTGAAAGAGATGAGGGATTAACTATAGATAAAAATGAGCAGAGGTTTGATTGTAGGGAATGATATAATTAGGAATTTGGATTTTTTTTTTTTTTAAAAGCAGACTTTAAGAAGCGAGAACATAAGCAAAGCATGATCTCACGGAAACCAGTCGAGGAAGAAATTTCTAAAATAATGTTACATGAGACAGATGTCAAAAAGGGAGAGAATTCTGTACTCTCAAAGTCAGCTGACTTGGTTAAGGAGGATGTTGATGGTAACTTCAGAACAGTTTTAGTCCATTTGGGCTGCTATAACAAAATACCATAGATTAGGTAGTCTATAAACAACAGAAATTTATTTCTCACAGTTCTGGAAGCTGGAAGTCTGAGATAAAGATGCAAAGTTTCAGACTTATTTTATTCTCACATGGCAAAAGGGAGCTCTGTGGGATCTCTTCCTAAGAGCACTAATCCCATTCATGAGCTATACACCCTCATAAACTAATCACCTCCTTTTAAAGGTACCATCATATTGGGTGTAAGGTACACCCTCATAAACTAATCACCTCCTTTTAAAGGTACACCATCATATTGGGTGTAAGGACTTCCAACATGTGAATTTTGAGGGGATACAAACATTCAGACCATAGCAAACAGTTCAAGTTAAAGAGTTAGAACACAACAAACAAGGTGTCTCAGCAACGAGCCAAGGAAGCCCATAGCCACGTTTGCATAGAATGGTAAGAGATGGTCACGTGTGACCTTTTCAGCCACAAGCCCCGCATACTAAAAACAACATCAATGAAAACGAATATTTGCTTACACAAAGATATGCAAGTTCGTGCAGTTCCTAAGTAAATATTTGTAGTGTGGTAGACTTGTATTTTATTTTGCTATAGACAAAGAATTTTTTTAACTAACTCAGATAAGGTCCTGGTATGGTATTTCTTTGGTTCATTTCCTGATTAGTTAATAAATGGTCCAACAGCAGAGATTGTTTTAATAGTATAAATGCTATAGGGAAGGACAATTTACAATAATTCACCTATTCATAGGTGTCATTTTTCACTAGTTAAATAATACTCTAATTACTGTTCTTAAGTTCCTTCTCAGTGCCAGGAGATGGGAACACAAAAAATGAATAAATAAGACAAGCTGTTAGGGAATCAAGTATTAAAGCCTGTGGCCAACTCTGAACTGTGTTGGGGGTGTGGGGACTGGGAATAACGGAGCTGGGAAGTTTCAGAAAGGCAATGAATTTGAGATAATCCTTGAAGGATGATTAAGAGGGTCCCAGTCAGGCAAACACAGGGTAGAGGCAGGAATTTTCAAGACAGATGGAACACTGCGTTCACAGGCTTTAGAGTGAAGTGCACCAGGGCGTGGGTAGAGTGGCAGGAGATGAAAGATAAGGCTGGAGAAGTAGACTCAGTAAAGATTGTGAGGGATCATGTGTGCTTTGCTAAGAATTTGCAAATAGTCATAGATTGTAAGTCAGTTCAACTTGAAACTATTGTTTAACTAGGCAGCGTTTAGCAAAAATCTCTTTAATTGCACTCCTCCTAGAAATCATAGCCGAAAGTGGATTATGTTACTTTGTCCATAATCCTTTAACCTGAGTAGGTTTTTTTCTTTTTAATAAGTAACTTGAAAGTATGAGTTGTAGAGACATGCACCATGGATTAATTTATCTTCAGAAGAACTTCCAATGTTTTTCTTTTTTTCTGTCAATTTGTTTGACAAGGTAAGCATTAAGAAGGAAAGCAATTCAGACAATATCTTCAAATTAGTTGTTTAAAATTATTTTTAGAAATTAATTTGTTACTAATGGATTTGATATTCTTTGGTAAAAGTACGAATAATTTCATAATTACAAACAAAATTTTAAGATTTTTTTAATGTGAATTTCAACATAATGTTAGTCTGAGCATTTTAAATGAAGAGTTTGATAGTTTATAAATCAGCAACAAAACTAAACTAAAAAAAGAAAAAATGTTACTTGAGCATGGACTTTAGTAATGAAAATACCCAAAATTTAATTCTGAAACCAGGAGTAGTTTATTTTTGAAAATCATTATCTTTCTTGAATGAGGAACTAATGTGTTTTTTTAATAACAAAAGTCTACTGGTTTCTCACTCTATATTATTAATTCTTAAGTTGACACAATACATTTTACTATTCAGTTGTTACCAGGAAATATAGTCTATTTTCTTTCAAAGGCTCAATGAAATTGTTTGCTTTTAGCTTATTGTATATCAGATATCTTCTACAATTATGCTTAACTACTTCCGCTTGGAATTTAATGCTTCATTTGCAAACTTCAAAAAAATTAAAATCAGGGATATCTGTTATTAATTAAAATGAAATTTTACATTTTGTACACTATATATTTTCTTCACCAAAAAAAGAAACTTTGATGAATTTTTAAGTTAACATTAAATATTATGATATATACTTAAACTTCAAGTTTTATATTAAAACAGTGTGTGTCACCATCAATATTTTACAGCAAAACATATTACAGAAAATAATTTTTCAAATTTCTCACCCCACACATGCATTCACTTAGAAGTTTTTCATAACTGATTCTGATAATTGCGTGATAATTGATTGATTTTTTTTTTTAAAGAAACTGTTGTCATGGAAGGCAAACAATTTATTGGCATTTTTTCCATACTTCCAGTCCCCACAAATCACTATTCAGGGTTAAGGTTTTGTGGAATGTACAATTTATACATGGGCAACTCAACATTTACTAGATGCACATAATAAATATAGATAGGTCAGAAACAATTTAAAGGTCAGGCTACCTCTACTTGGGTAATTGTAACAAAGTGTCATTTTTTATTAAATACTTTCCAAAATTATTTAAATGTTAAAACGTACCTGAAAGAAAATTTAAATTCCTTATCCAGCTCCTGAGATGAAGCGTTCGTTCTGGTTTCGAATAGAGATAGTTTGTCCTACTGGGGCACCGGTAAGGTCCATCTTCCCTGGGATTGGCAGTTGCCATGGTTACTCTTTGTTTGGAGGCTCCGGGCGCTGTTTTCCAACAAAGCCGAAGGTTTAGCTGCGGCTGGGTGAGCCGAGACCCCTCAAGGCCGGGGTAGGTGTAGCGGGAAGCGAGGCAGAGTTGCGGGAGCGCAGGCGGAGCCGGGCCCCTCTCCGCGGCGGCCAGGCTTTAGGGCGAAGGGGGGACCGCGCGCCCAGGGGGTGGCTGAGCGAGTCTGTGGAGCGAGAGGCTGCTTTCAGTTTTGAAGATTTTTGGTAGTTCATTCACAACTTGAAGAACTACAGTTGAAGGGTGGAGTTCCTTAAAATTTCACATTTTTGGCAGCTTTAGCCAACTCCAAGTGATGTATCGTCAACTTGAAGTAGTTTACTGTAGCCTGTTTGCAGTGAGATCAATCTCGGGCTGCCCTGTCCTATCCTGTAACCACCGGCTACAGGTGGCTATTGAGGGCTTAAATGCAGCGAGTGCGAATTGAAATGTGCTGTAGGTGTAAAATGCACATCGGATTTTGAAGAATTATTTTACAAAACAAAAATGTAAACTTTGTAATTACATTGGCCTTATAATTAATAATTTTCTATTGATTATATGTTGAAATAATATTTTGGACATATTGGATTGAATTAAATATATTATTAAAATTTCACCTGTTTCTCTTTACATTTTAAAAATTTGCTACTACAAAATTTAAAATCAAATATGTTGCTCAAATATGTAATTGGGCAGGGCTGATCTAAAGAGCCAGTAGATGAGCAGAGAGGGGCATATAATGAAAATGTCTCTTTCCTTTACCCTATTCTCCTGCCTTTCTTTCTATAGAAAGTTTTGTGCATCTGTACATTCTGCTTTATAGCCATTTTAAAAAAATCTAATTTTCCACCTAGCAAAGCTTTTGAATCGCATTTTAATTGTTTGATTACAGGTAGCATTTTGCACTGGTCCTGGTTTTGTTTTGTTTTCTTTTGGAAGAGGGAGGTTATGAGTAAAATTGAATATCTTAAAATTAGCTTTTAAAGTTATAGAAATAATACATATTCATGATAAAAAAATCACTCAACATAAAGGTATGAAATGAAAATTAAAAGTTCCCCAATTTCTTCCAGAAAGTTTCTGTCTAAAAAAAGTGTGTGTACGTGCGTGTAGTTACGCAAAAGAGATGTTATTCTCTGTAGTTTTCAGCCACTTGCCTTTGTTCAGTTATTTCTTCTTGGCTACCTTTCCACAGGAGTACAGTAAATGTACCCATTTTTTAAAGGACTTGTATAGTATTTCATTCTGTGGATTTATCATAATTTATTTAACTGTCCTCTCAGTACTTAGGATGTTTTAAAATAAACTTTTATTGAGGTAATTATAGATTCACATCCAGCTTAAAGAAATAATGCAGAAATACCTCTTATACACTCTGTCCAGTGTCTCCCTATGGTAATGTTTTGTTAACTCTAGTGTAATATCACGACCAGGATATTGATATTGGTATAATCTGCTAATCCTATTCAGATTGCCTCAATTTTATTTGTATTCATGTGTGTATTATGTAATACACTATTTATCATCTGAATATGCTCACTAATTAACAACCACAGTCAAGATACTGAACAGTTCCAACACTACAAGGATCTCTCATGTTGCCCTTTTATCACCATAACCACCTTCCTCCAATCCCATCCACTCCATTAGTGGCAATCACTAATATGTCCTCATTTTTATAAAATTTTAGTATTTCAGAAGTGTTATATAAATGGAATCATATAGTCTATTACCTTTTGCTGTGGGCTTTTTACTAAGCATAGTTCCCTGGAGATTCATGGAGAATAATTGGTATTGTGGCATATATCAATGGTTCATGCCTCTTATTGCTGATGTTATGGAGGTACTAGAGTCGGTTTAACTCACCTATTGAGGGACATTTTGGTTGTTTCCAGTTTGGGACTATTATGAATAAAACCATTGTGAACATTTGTTTTGGTGTGAGCATAAATTTTCATTTATTAATGAAATTTTCATTTCATTTTCATAAATTTTCATTTCTCTGGGATAAATGCCTAAGAGTGTATGCAATACATGGAGATCAGTCGAGTTAAATCATTTACATGTGAAAGAAAGATATGTGATATCTATAGCTAGAGGAAGGACAGGCACAGGTATTGTGTGGGTTTTTGTTTTTGTTTTTTGATAGGAATGAACTGATTTTGTTTATGGAGGGGGTGGCAGTGGAATACAAATGTATGGCAAGGTAGTAAACAGAAGGAATAGTGGATGGAGCAGACAGTTCAGTAGGTGAGAAGTTGTCAGATTCAGAGCATAAGTACAGGATTACACTTTATTAGGAAGAGGGTCTCCTCTCCTAATAAGATTAGAGTAAGAAGAGACTTCAGGAAAAGAAATAGGAAAATGAGGATGTTTCATTTTCTCTGTTAACTAGACTGTAAACTCTATGAAAACAGGTTACTTATTTAATCAGTGTATTTGTAGCACCTAGCACTGTTGTGGATGCATCTGGTAGGCTCCCAAAAAGTTGATTTTGAGATGAATGAGTAAAAGATGGAAAATAAAGAGGAAGGGAGTGGAAGGAGGGATGGAAGAAGAGAGAGCATGGAGGAGGGAAGGAAGGAGGAAGGAAGGAAAGAAAAAAAGGAAGGAAGGGCCAGGAAGAAGACAGCAGTGGAAAGGCAAGGGACTGGAGGAAAGAATGAAAGTTTGGAATAGTCTGGAAAATAAAATAAAAGCTGACTAGTACAGTATTTTTCAATCTTTTTTTTTACCAAGACCCACAGTAAAATAAACAAACAAAAATTTACATTGCAGATCATGCACACATGCATACATATACATGTACTTATAATTGCAACAAGTTTTTTTAAACAATTTTTACCTGTATTATATGTAGTGCACTTACAGTTTCTTTTTTGACCTATCCTGACTTTTCCTATTCTATCCTATCATTTAAACTAGATGATCAAGAGCTACTAAATTAATTTATTGATCCACGAATGGGTTACCATCTGCAATTTGAAGACTATTGGACTAGAAGTTGTTCAAGGGATTGCTGGGCAGATAATGAGCTTGACTGAGTTTGGATACCATTTGATAGTGGGAAAAGCACTGGCTTTGGATTCAGGATCTCTGAATTAGGATCCTGCTCCCGTTACTTACTAGCTTCATACTATGGGCAGTTAAGTAACCTCTTCCGACCTTGGTTTTCTCATCTATACAATGACTATAATGACCTTTAACCCGTTAAGTTATCAATCACTCAAGTGTCTTCTAGTGCCTGGTTTGTCACAGGTGCGTAATACATGGAAGCTAATGATGGTAGTTAACGATGATGATGTGAAGACCTACTACAATGTACTGCTTGACCCATATCCATTACAAGCATTAGAGATTTAAATGAAATAAATATTGAACTTATAAGCCATGTATTATCCATTATTGCAACATGTTATTGTTGGTAAAAACATGTGGCTATCTGGTGGAATTAACAACTCTGATTTAATGAGTAGAAACTAACCACATGTTTCACCATATATAGACATAGGTTGTTCTCTTATAAATATTTTAATCTCTGAATACTCAAGCTGTTCAGAGGTATTTTGCCATTAATTATTACCATGAAAATGAATTTTAGTATGAAGTTTCTTGGTTCAGAAAGGTAAGCCAGTTCATTCCATGTAACTTTTCCTTTAGAGAATTTAAAGAGTACTATTAGAGTTGATCATTTTGTAGTCAAAACATTAAAGAAATAATGAATGAATATAGGGAGAAAACATTTTCTTTAATATATAGTACAGCCATGATAAGTGTGACAAAAGTTTGTTAAACTAAAACTATGTTAAACTAAATTTTTACCTAGAGCATGTTGGATTGGTATGGCACATTAAAGAACCTATAGTTTTTACCGGCATTTAGCCTCTTCAGTTTTCTTTAAATGGTTTCGTGTTTTATTATGAAGGATGATGGAAGACAACGATGATGATGATATAAAGCTCAAAGAAGAAATAGAAGCTGAATTGGATAAAATCAGCATTTCTTCCTTGGAAAAAGATGATTTTGATAGTGATTCAAAATCAGAAACCCAGAGTGATAATAGTGATACAGTAAGTGTTGTGTTGTATTTTTGAACCTTTTAACTGGATAAGCCTTTTAGGAGAAATATCACTTTTCTCAGTGTGTTTTGTATACTTATCTCATTTTTTCCTTAGGGTCACCTTTAAGCAATATATATTAGTAGATATTTAAATATAAAAGGTATATTGAAGGTAGAAATTACCTATAATTTCACATGTATATGTGTGCATTTTTCGCAAAATTGGGATTGTACTATATGTATAATTATGTGTATGTATATATACATGTATATACACTCACGTATATATTTGTATCCTGCTTTTTTTACTTAATCATGAGCATTCTAATGTGATTAGATATGCATAAAAAGCAAAATGTATGTGAAATCTTTAGACCAAAGAATAGTTACTTTTTTGGAAATCAAACATTTATTTTCTTTTCATTTGTGTATTTTCTCCAATGTTTATATGCCTAGAAAAGTTATTCATGGATTCATTCTTTTATATAAAAATCCTTAATCCAATGGAAACTTATTTTCAGCTATGTTATAGAAAGTAGATCTAATTAAAATTTTCCTGCACATATTTAACAAATATTCCCAGGGTCACTTATGGAATAATCCACCTCTTCTCAATTGATTTGTCATATCTGTTGTATATATTTTGTTGTTATACATATGATCTATCCAAGACTATTTATTCTTTTCTATTATTGTGTTAATTTTTGCCCTATAGTGGTTTTATATTTTTAAATATAAAATGGGTCAAATTCCTTTAGTAGTTTTGCTATTTCAAAATCTTTTCAACTAAGCTTTTTCCAAAAAACTCATTTGTCAAGTTTCAAAAAATAATTACACTTTGATTTTTAATTAGGATTGCAATAACCTACATAATACTTTTGGAGAAAATAATATTTTTATATTATTGTATCTTTTTATTCACAGCTAATTTAAGTGTGACAAAAGTTCTGAAATTATTCATTTGAATATGAGATCCAACAGAATCATGGATGCAATTTATAACCACCTGAAAATTAAAAGCAAATTTTAACCAAATATATTTGTTTGGATTATGCTCTTTATACGGAGCCCTTTTACCTCATTTACACATTTTACTCAAATTTTTGGCATATCAAAACAGATTTTGATACATAGTTTTAGTAAAGAATTTTACAGTTTCTTTCATTATTTACATTTTTAGGATTTAGATGAATTACCTGACTCAGTTCTTCACTGTATTAACGTCATAAAGAATAAGAGTAAAACTGTTGAAGGGCTCATTCTTCAGGATGTGGAAGATACTGATGTTTTAAGTAAGTACAGTTTTCATCTGCTTGGCAGATAAGTTTTCTGTAAGTATGAATACTGAATAATTTATAATTTAGAAAATTAAACTGCTTGAAGTTCTTGTCTCTTGTCATATACAGGTCTGTGCATTTATCTCTAATAAAATATCCGTAGTATATTGGTCTGTTCAATTTAGTTCATTCATTTGTTTTACTTGCTACCTTCCTTAGGTCTCAAGTAAGTACTAGCCACTAACAATTTGTTTTGCCAGTCCTAATTAAAACCAGACATTCTATTACTTTATGTTAAAGAAAAGAAAACTAATTGTGGGACTATTTTAGATGCATCAGTTCATACATATTTTTGGAGAAAAATATAATTTATATCAAAGCCTCACAATCTTTATTTGCTTCAACTGAGCAAATTTACTTCTTGCAAATTTATTCTAAGAATAATAGAATGAACAAAGATTTAACTAGAATTAATCCTGGCTTAGTTTATAATGAAAAATGGCAACAACCTAAATGTTCAACAGGACATTGGTGTGTCTAACAATACACTCATTAAAAAAATATGGCTTAGACAATGTTTAATAACATAAAGAGTTTCATGATATACTATTAAAATTATTATGAAATTTAATGTCATTTATAAAAATATTAGTATTAACTATAATGTAGATATTCATAGATACTTGTACCAAAAATATTACTGTGTGAAAAGATATGTTCTAGCCACTGAGAATGCAGCAGGGAACAAAATAGGCAAAAGTCCTCTCTTATTCTAATGTTCTGGTGTGGGGAGACAGACAATAAACAAATAAATACATATGTAATATTTCAATAATGATAACTTCCATGAAGGAAGGATTTTAAGATAAGGGGATAGGGACTTCACTGGTGGCGCAGTGGTTAAGACTCTGTGCTCCCAATGCAGGGGGCCTGGGTTCGATCCCTGGTCAGGGAACTAGATCCCACATGCATGCCGTAACTAAGAGTTCACATGCTGCAACTAAGGAGCCCGCCTGCCGCAACTAAGACCCAGTGCAACCGGAAAAAAAAAGAAAAAAAAGATAAGGGGATAGAGATTGAAGATTACTATTTTAGATAGGGTAAGTCAAGGAAGGCCTCTCTGAGGAGGTGATATTTAAGTAGTGACTGAAATGAGACAGTAAGCCACATGGGATATCTCAGTGAAGGAGAAGTGAGTCACGTGGATGTCTAGAGGGCTGGTGTTCCAGAAAGAGGGAATCGTAAAGGCCAAGGCACACTGAGTGGGCATAATATGTTCAAAGAATAGTAAGTCTTTGTGGTTGTATCCAAGAAAATAAGGGGTCAGATCATACAGGGCTCTTATCAATCCAAGGTGTGGACTTTGGATTCTGTTCTGAGTATATGAAGGTTTTTGAGTAAGGAGTGACAGAATCTGACATATTTTGAGACAATCATTCTGGAGACTGTAGAGAAGATGCCTTGAGGTAGCAAGAGTCCACTACGAGACTGTCACAGTAGTGTGGTTAGAGATGAGAGTGATTTGAGTAGAAATGATGAAAAACAGTCATATTCTAGAAAACATTCTTAAGGTAGAAAGAAACAAAAGTATTTATTGATGGATTTGTATGAAAGGAAGAGAGGAAATTTGGCTCCAAGGTTTTTGTTCTGAGTACCTGTGTGAAAGGATATAGTAAGACTTATGTAGACCCTTCAGGTTTTAGCAGTGCTTATCTATAGTCAAGTTATGGGGGATTTTAATGGTTTTCTTATTTATATTTACTAAGGTTTATACAATGAAAATGTATTTTAAATATATTGGCAAGTATAGAGCCTAATTATGAAAAAAAGCAAAGGAAATATAATTATAAAAAATTAGTGGGGCTTCCCTGGTGGTGCAGTGGTTGAGAGTCTGCCTGCCAATGCAGGGGACACGGGTTCGAGCCCTGGTCTGGGAGGATCCCACATGCCATGGAGCAACTGGGCCCGTGAGCCACAGTTACTGAGCCTGCGCGTCTGGAGCCTGTGCTCCGCAGCAAGAGAGGCCGCGATAGTGAGAGGCCCGCGCACCGCAATGAAGAGTGGCCCCCGCTTGCCGCAACTAGAGAAAGCCCTCGCACAGAAACGAAGACCCAACACAGCCATGGATAAATAAATAAATAAATTAAAAAAAAATTAGTTACATGAAAGATTATATAATTACAATTATAACAGTGGTTTAGAAAATTATAAGATCCCATGTATATAGCTCTAATCAAATAAGTTTGATAGTCTCAATGAATAGAATAATTTTCTAAGAAAATTCAAATTATCAAAATTGCTTGATAAAGGAGAAATCATGATTAAATCAATAATTTGGCTGAAGGTGGAAAGAGATATCTTCTCAAATGTCGTTAGGAACTAGGGATAATTTCGCAATTGAATTATTCCAATCCATCAAGGACCAAAAAAGCTGCAGATTAATCTTTCACTTATAAAAAACTGCACATTTTAAATACAAAACTGTGCAAGCCTCACATACACATACATAACAGAAACTGAGGCTAACTTTATTTATGAATATGGATGTACTGATTAGGGCTCTCATTTGTAGACAAAAGCTGTTTTAGCTACTTTAAGCAGTAAGGTTTTGGGGAGTATTTGTGTAAAACAAACTTAGTGGCTTAAAATAACAGTATGTTGTTATCTTTTATATAGTTCTATGGGTTGACTGGGCTTAGCTAGGCAGTTCTTGCTTGCATTTCTTATGCATTTACAGTCAGATGTTGATTAGGGCCACAGTCATCTGAAGTCTTTACTGGATTGGAATTCTAAGATGGCTCACTCAAATGGCTGGCAGTTGATGTTAATTGTTGGCTGGGAGTTCAGTTGGAGCTGTCAGCTGGAGGCACCTATGTGGTCTCTCCCTATGGCTTGCATGGCACCTGGATTCTGAGAAAGAGCATCCTGTGAACAAAATATCAAGAGACTAAGATGGAACCCTGTAAAGATTCATATGACTTATTCTCAGAAATCATGCAACATCATTTCTACCACATCCTGATGGTTACATAGGGTCAGCACAGATTCTGTGCGGGAGGGGACTACACAGGGTATCATACCAGGAAGTGTGGGAGTGACATCTTTGGAGACTAGCTATTACAATAAATAACAGAATTGTTAATAGAACTGAAGAAACAGATTCTAAGCTGAACATCCAAAGTGTAGAAAATATACATGCAAGTACATTGTAGAACTGGGCTGCAGCAGTAGCTGCTGATATAATAAAGAAATTCAGAGACATTAATCCTCTACTATACACTGCTGTCTCCAACCCAAAGCACCCTCTATCATAGTCTGAGCCAGAAAAATGAAAATCTCTCTCTCTGCCTTTCTTCACACATAATATTTTTATGAAAATGAAGACTTACACAAATGTATCAATTGGCAGAATATAAATCACCCTCAGAAACCTAGCTTCAAAGGCATCTGGAGAATGTTATTTTTGCTTTTCAGCTCTCACATAAGAAAACATGCCAGAGAGGTTGTAAATAGGTGTTGAAAACGAAAATCTATAATAATAGACAAAATAGGTGTGAATAGTCAGTTAATTAGCAGAATGGTCATCTGTAAAAAATAGTTTACTACTAGGGAACATTACCATGATAAAACATGTTAGTTGAATAAGGAAAAGAAACATAACTACATCTGCACAGATGATAAAAACACAATAAAATTCAACAAAAACTCAAGAAATTGAGAATGAAAGTTTACTTCATTCACATGTTAGTAATTATAATCTTTTAAATTAAGACTTTTATTAAAGCATTTTCAGTATCTTGTGCTGCAAGATTATACTGCTAGTTTGTGGCAGGTAGAATTGAACTTTTGTTGGTTTCTAATCAAGGTGTCATTGTGATATTAAACACAGCATTATTCTGTGTACATGGAAAATGAACTTCAATCTAGAATATGAAAGGTGATAAAGAGCTCTAAAAATCTGTTACTTTTATTTTTGAATAAAGATTACAGATTTCCTATGTTCTTTGTTCTTCAGTATTTTCCTATTGTTTTGAGTTACTGATCGAGAATATGCTGTGGTAGAATTTGAGATTAAAGGATGATGAAATAGTTTGGGATTTTAACATGTTGTGTCCTGCTCTAATATTTAAAGTTATAATATTTCTTTCTCTTTATAGGCTATGACTATGGAGCAGTTTCTAATAATCATATGCATTTAAGGATAGAATTACGAACTGAATGTAAAGAAAATCCAGAACAATTAATGAAGGTATATGTTGTTTGACTGAAAGTACTCAATATTACAGTTAGAAATTTACCTTTACCTCTCATGTAGCATTTAAAGTTCACTGGCTTAAAAATTAAATTATTTTAAGCTAATAATTTTTGGATTTATTTCCTCCTCTGGCATATAATATAAAACAATACAAATTTCAATCTTTAAAAATATTAGAAATAGTGATTTGAACCATCAATACTTGGGAATTTAATGTAGATAAGAGAGCAGAACTATATTGAATAGTATTTTTTCCCTAAAAACTCCAAGGAAAACAATGAAGTATACTCTAATATTATTACTTTGCTTAGGAATGTACTATGATCCAGTGGAGACTTTAAATACCCTGTGGAAACTTTAAACGTAGAATATCTTATGTTAGTTTTTTTTAAAAAAATGGTAAAACAGAAACATCCGTAAAAAAGTAAGAGTAAAGGAGAGCCTAGCATTTTTGGGTGAAACTCCCGGAAATGTATTTAAGAGAAAACCTCTTCCACAGGTTCAGCATCTTGAAATCATTTTTACTTCTCATTTTACCCAACTCTAATTTTACCTTACTCTATTCTTGCTCTCTGTGTATTTAGCATAATGTGAAAATTACTTGTATGTATGTTTCTTACTCTCTTTTTTGGTAACCCTCAAACCTGAAATATATTAATTTTGAATTATCATATTGCTACTTCAGTGGAATAGATATCCTGTATCTTTCAAGCTAGAATATATAGAAGTATAATTATGGAAAAGTATTAATCAAAATTATAACTTGTATGTAAGTCAGGGCAAATTAGAGAATAGTTCTGTTTTTAAAACATACTGAATATATTAGCAATTTGTATATGTGAGCTATTGCTGCAGATAAGAAATATAGAAAGGTATTAGGAGGAAAACACATATTAGTAGAAACATTTTGACATGATTATTTAAGCAGTTTAATTGAATACTGTGAGTAAATATTAGAAAGTAATTAGAATTCTGAAAAACATTAGGAGGGTAGAACACAGTGCGCTTGCATGGAAAAAACATTTTTCTTCACCATAAAGAGAATAATTATCAATGTGCTATATAGAATTGTATTTGAGAGCGATTTGAAGTAAATAAAGTTCTAGATATGTGTATGTAAATACTTAATACATTATTAAAATAATAGCTTTACTCTCTATTTTGTTTTTCTTTAATCACTGGTACTTTTTTAACCTCTTAGATGTTATCTGAAATAGAAAAAGAAGAATTTCTGAGAAGTAAAACTCATTGTGGCAGTCCTGATTCTGTTCCAGAGCCTGACCCTTGTGATTTGCCTGTGGATGAACATGTTTTGCCAGGTGGACTAAATTGCTTGGTGATATTTATGATAATTTTTATGTGATTGACCTTAATTATCTGAAAAAAATTTAGACGGTTTTCTTTTGACATTTAGAAGAATATAGTCACAATATTTGAAAAATGTTGTGTACTTGCTATGCTTATTTAATTACATGTTCTCATAGTTTTTTTATGACTCTTAATTTAACTTCATGTAAGTATAGTTGAACATTTTCCACATATATAGCTGACTGCAATAGATATACCCAGACCTGAATTTTTTAAGTGTCTCTTAACTGTGTTCCTTATGTATCCCTTAACTACACACATGCGCACACACACACATTATGTTTTTATAGAAGTCTTATGGAATAGTTTAAGGCAAGTTATGTGACTTCTTTATTGATGCAATGGAATTTTCATGTATTTTGCATATTATCACTTTTACTTTGGTAATATATTGACATTATTTATTTATTTTGAAATTACTTTTAAACTTTGCACTGGATCAGTTTTGACTGTTTTGATTTAAAAATTTTTCTCTTCATGAATACAGATGATGCTGATATAAATTTCGGATACTGTGAAGTGGAAGAAAGATGTAGGCAGTCCTTTGAGGCTTGGCAAGACAAACAGAAAGAACTAGAAGACCAAAAGAAACAAACTCTCAAAGCTCAGAGGGATAGAGAAGAAAAGCAGTTTCAAGAAGAAGAAGAAAAAAGACATTACTGGATGAAACAGTTTGAAGTTGAAAAGAAGAAATTGGAGAATATTCAGAAGGTAAGGTTTTTTAATTTTAATTTTTGTTTTTCATACATTTTTTTTTTTAAACACTATTTTATTTATTTTATTTTATTTTATTTTATGGCTGTGTTGGGTCTTCGTTTCTGTGCGAGGGCTTTCCCCAGTTGTGGCAAGCGGGGGCCACTCCTCATCGCGGTGCGCGGGGCCTCTCATCATCGCGGCCTCTCTTGTTGCGGAGCACAGGCTCCAGACGCGCAGGCTCAGCAATTGTGGCTCACGGGCCTAGTTGCTCCGCGGCATGCGGGATCCTCCCAGACCAGGGTTCGAACCCGTGTCCCCTGCACTGGCAGGCAGATTCTCAACCACTGCGCCACCAGGGAAGCCCTTCATACATTTTTTAAAATCAGTATCTACTTCTGAACAGTATTGATGTTTTGGTTTATGTTGCGGATTTAGCTCCATTCTATGGGTTTTAATTAGTCCTAATAATCAAAGGAGTTGATGGTGGATTAACAGTATTAATATGGACTCCTTGCCTAGTTTTCATGAAATTCATTAGAATTTCAGGTACTGCTTTGAAACTTCATAGTTTCAAAGATTGTCCTAAAAAAGCTGATATTTACTACATAAGTTGTTACTTTTTTACACCCTTCTAATCATAGAAAAAGGCAATAGAATTTTCTCAATCATGTAATGTCCTTGCTATGTGGTCTGATATCTAGCAATTATGTAAAACATATTTGGTTGAAGTGGTTTAGCCATGTAGGTGATGGTATGTGCCTCATTCCCATAACTGAGCTAATTCCTGGGACTAGAAATTTTTTGGTGTGAAGGAGTTTTGTGTTGTTTTCATTTCTGTTTCCTCCCAGCTGCACCTCAGGCGGTCCTCATCCTCAGGTCATGGTAGTGGCATATTGAGAAACTGGTGGATTTCTAGGACCTACCTGTGGGCCATTAGGACGCTTAGAATGTATGGATAACAGACAGGACTTACATCTCTTGTTTTACATTACTAAAGTTGCCTTATATATTACTCACAACTTACTAGTTTGTGTGTTCCATATAGAGAACCTTAGCATGTAGTCACATAGGCAGTTCAGGGTATTCAAGCCTCCAATGTTGAGTACATTGCATTTCCTGATTATATAGAAAATAAATAAATTAAAAACTGTGATAATATTGTCGAGCCAGCTTGGCCATTGGTTTTTCTAATAGTAAGCTATGAATGTTTAGCTTTCTTTTAGTTATATTTTCCTTTCCACAGACCAGATTAGTCATTTCCAAAAGTCAGAAGCTTTTTTTTTCAATTCCGGAGTAGGAGTGAATATAATGTAGATTCTTGGAGAAGTGTTTGCTGGTTTGTGGTAAAACGTTATTATTGCTATTGGTTGTTAGTGATATTTTCAAATATTTTCTAAAAAACATCTGATTTTTAAATTCTGTTCAGCTAAGTTGCCATTTTTATTTGTTTTGTAACAAACATTCACTGACTACTTTAAGGGCAAAGCTTTCAGCTATGTGCTTAGATGATACAAAAGAGATTTAACACCAGGGCCCTACCCTTGAAGAATTGTAACTTGTTTTTTGAAAGTAATTTGTGCTTTATCATAAAATTATGATTTAAAAAGTATATATGACATTAGTAGGTTTAATGAGTTTCTAAATGTGCGCTTTGTTTTACCTTGGGGCTTAAAAGTTTTCCAGTGGGACCATTCCGTAATTTTATAATGATGGCTTCTAAATAATTTACTTATTTAGTAATTCTATTCTGTGTCCTTTGTTAGCTTCCTCTTCCATTTTCCAAAACAGCTGTCGTAAATCTCTTTCCTTAGGAGTTCTACCCAACTCCTCCCTCCTCGTTATTAGCAAATGATCACGTAACATTTTTGCATCGATTGCGAACTTCCTTTTCTTTCTCATCCTGCATCTAGTTAGCATCAATCTCTGTGGTCGCCTTTTTGCCTTTTTTTTTTTTTTTTTTGCCTTTGCTCTTATCTCAGTAAGAGAGGTTTCTTCTACCAAAGGCTAGCTTTTCCTCCTTTGCTCTATATTCTATCATTTTCCAGCTTACCCCAGTTTTCCTTTATGTTGAAACACCCCTACAGCTTCCTCCTTTCTTATTGCTTATAGGCATGTTCACTTTTCTCCTGTCCTAGAAACAAAACAAAAGAAAAATCATGAGATCATTTCCCTTTATATGTCTCACATCAGCTGCTCTTTAGCTCTCCTTATCATAGGCAGGCTTCTTAAGGAGTAGTTATTTGTGCTCAATCCATTTCCTCATCTCTCATTCAATCCTAAATCTGCTAGGGATCTTCCACCACCACCCCAGTGAATGAAACTGCTTTTGACAAAAATAATCAATGTTTTCTAAAGTGGCTTGGACAAAAATAACCAATGGCTTCTAGAACCATACTCACAGGTTCTATTTCAGTATTTATTTTTGCCTCTTTAGCATTTCATGCCAATAAAAATTTGATTGCTGACCATTTCTTTTTCTCTTGACTTCTGTGGGACCATACTGCCTTGACTGTCTTCTTACATGTTTGGCCGTTCTTCCTTGATATCTATTTTAGGCTTCTTTTTCTCTCTTTCTCCTTGAATGTGGTCCTACCAAGGATTCCATCCTTTGTTCTTTCTTTTCTTACTCCATGTATTTTCTCTCTTGATAATCTCAAACACAGTTATGGCTGTTCAGAACCAAATCTATAGTTATAACAAAAATAGGCAAACTACATAACTCTCCTACACTCAGAACTTAATGTATCTAAAACTGAATGCACTGTCTTTCTTTCTGAATCGTGCTCCTCCTCTGGTGTTCATTATTTTGATGAGTTACACTATCATCATAGTCGAAGCTAGAAAGATATGGACCATTTTTAACTCTTCTCTTTCTTTTATTATCCTCTTCCTTCTAATTATATTATTCCTTCTAATTATATTATTATATTATTCATTGTCTCATCCATATGTCTACTGCTACCCCATAGTTCAGGATGTCCTAATGTCTAGCTTGGAATATTTACTATACTCTCTAATTGATCTCCCTACTTTTGGTCTTGTATTCTGTAAACTCATGCACCATAGTGCAGTTGGTAGGATAATTATTTTCTAAAAAAAGTTATTTCCCTGCTTAAATGCCATCAAAAGTTCCCACAATTCCTATAAGATAATGTCCAAAGAACTTTTCCTGCTTCCTTTTATCCAGTCAGTTGGCAGTTTATGACCATTTCATGTTTACATTGTGTTTGTGTCTCTTCTGACTCCTGCCACCCTATCTGCAGAAGGCCCTCATTGATTCTCACATGGACTTCTCTAATACCTACTTCACTGATCTCCTTAGTGTCTCCTTGACTTACTTTCTCTAATTCTATCAAATGTAACCTTATAATTTTTCTAAAACAGAGCTGTAATCATTTTCCTAGCTCAAAAACATTTAATAAATGCCTAAAATGTTTATTTAATCTCTTAAAAGCCTAGTCATTTCAAAAACAATCTTCTGTATGAAACCTTCCATGATCCTCTAATTATAGCACCTATTCCTACCATAATCCTTATAGTTCTTATCTTGTGATAAACATATTTTGCTAAATTTGGGGCAATGTGTGAATGTATGATTGCATTCCCATATTATTAAAGGTAAAGTTTTTGAGGGAGGGGATTATATTTTACTGATTTTTTTTTTATTCTGCAGAGCCTTAACAAAATAGATGCTAATAAAGAGTTAATGAAAGAAAACAATTACCCTCTGAACTGATTTATTATGTGAATTAAATGAAATGGTGTGGAGAGAAAAAAATTGTAATGCAAAACCCATCTTAACACACATTATCATCTGTAATTTTTGCATTGTCCAGGTGTATATCTAGCCAATGCATTTTATTATATGAATAAACATATAAATAAACTCAAATAAATAAAATGACTTATCCAGATTGTAAATATCTTTATATGCTAATGGGAACCCTAGGTATCATTTTATTATATTTCAGGTTGGGATTAAAGTTGTTATCCCAGTAATAATAACTGAGGACCATTGGGTGAGTTGTTATCTTTAACCATTGTTTACAAATATATGTCGTAAGAATCATACATAATAAACATAATATTGTTTGATAGTTGAATATAATATTTCAATATTATCATATGTTCAGCAAAAACAGGACAAGATGAACGATGAACTTCATAAAGAGGAGAAAATATGGAAGGAGAAATTTAAACAGCATGAGGTATGTGTTTGTTGTTTTTAAGCAGCACAATAATCATTCTCCATTTGAAATAAATTACTATGCTTGGAATGGGTATTTTAAAATAATATTGCCTAGTTGGTATAGGATTTAATTTACTAAAGTTTTGAAAATACCTTAGTTATAGAAACTCTCCTTGAAACAGAATGTCTTGAAAAGGAAAATAAACTGGTTCAATGAGTGAATATGTCTATATAAACTTGTAATTGTAAAATTTCTTTTAAGTTTTGAGAAAACATACTATTACGAATATTTCATTATGATTGAGGATTGTTATAAAACGTTGCTGCATTTCTTTAACACAACTAGTTGAATGTGTTAAATAACCCCTTTATATTTAAGATGATCCTGATGACATGTTTATTGTTTTAACTTTAATTTACTCCACAGTTTTTATATAAAATTATTTTGAATAATTACAAGTAAAAAGTAGATAAAATTTCCCATAATCCTGTAATGTAGCTAAAAATATTAACTATCTTTGTATTTTTTCCAAGTCTTTTTAAAATTTATACAAACACATTCCTGAAAAAGTATGTTTATAGTGTCCATCTCTAAATTAAAAAAAGTTGGTTAGGCATGTGAAGACACATGGTTCATTATGAATGACAAGAAAAAAAAAGACAATAGTGGCTCACTTTCAGGTAATACAAATGTTGGAGTTAGGAGAGCCATTAAAATACCTCTTGCACTGTTGGTGGGAATGTAAATTGATACAGCCACTATGGAGAATAGTATGGAGGTTCCTTAAAAAACTAAAAATAGAACTACCATACGACCCAGCAATCCCACTACTGGGCATATACCCTGAGAAAACCATAATTCAAAAAGAGTCTTGTACCACAATGTTCACTGCAGCTCTATTTACAATAGCCAGGACATGGAAGCAACCTAAGTGTCCATCAACAGATGAATGGATAAAGAAGATGTGGCACATATATACAATGGAATATTACTCAGCCATAAAAAGAAACGAAATTGAGTTATTTGTAGTGAGGCGGATGGACCTAGAGTCTGTCATAACAGAGTGAAGTAAGTCAGAAAGAGAAAAACAAATACCGTATGCTAACACATATATATGGAATCTAAAAAAAAAAAAAATGGTCATGAAGAACCTAGGGGCAAGATGGGAATAAAGACACAGACCTACTAGAGAATGGACTTGAGGACATGGGGAGGGGGAAGGGTAAGCTGGGACAAAGTGAGAGAGTGGCATGGACATATATATATACACTACCAAATGTAAAACTGATAGCTAGTGAGAAGCAGCTGCATAGCACAGGGAGATCAGCTCGGTGCTCTGTGACCACCTAGGGGGTGGGGGGATAGGGAGGGTGGGAGGGAGACATAAGAGGGAGGAGATATGTGGATATATGTATATGTATAGCTGATTCACTTTGTTATAAAGCACAAACTAACACACCATTGTAAAGCAATTATACTCCAATAAAGATGTTAAAAAAAAAAAACAACCTATAACTATCATGCAGTAGCAAAATAATTAAACAGGTGATATGAAAAGAAAATTAGAATCTTTAATGAAATACCAAGTATATATTCTAGAGTTGAATAGTTCAGTGTATAAAAATAAAATTTCAATGGATAAGTTTGACAGTAGATTTGACACAGCAGGTGAGAACATTAATTGAAGCTGAAGGGAAGTCAATAGAAAATACCTAAATTTAAGCACAGAGAGGGCAAAAAAAAATGGGAAAAGCAGAAAAGTACACAAGAAATATGTGGTACATAATGAAAATATAAAAAATATGTATAATAGTAATCTTGGAAGGAGTGGAGAGAATGGGGCAGAACCTATGTGTAAAGAGATAATAGTTGAAATGGTTTCAAATTGTTTTAGAAAAATCAGTCTGAACATTTGAAGATGATTAAAGATCTCCAAGTAGAATCAATACAAAGAAAATCACACCTGGGAATTTAATAGTATTGAAATTCAAGACAAGAGGGAAAAATCTTAAAAGCAGCCAGAAAAAAAGACACATTACCTAAAAAGGAGCAGCAGTAAGCTGACAGCTGACTCCTTAAGTGAAATGATGGAAAGAAGACAGAATAAAAAATTTAAGTACTAAGTGTTAAGGGTTTCTTTGATCATTGGTGTTCTTTGAATCCAGTCTTCCTCTGCTTTCTGGACTCAGTTTTCCCTTCCTGGAGTATATAGCTAAATACTTGTCAAAAATATACTTTTGGACAGCAAATTTTCTCAATCTTTGCACAATTGAAAATGCTTTTATTTTGCTTTTAAAACTGAATGATTAGTTTTCTTGGACACAGAATGCAGGTTTATTACCATTTAGTTTTAACAATTTAAAGATATAACTCCATTGCATATTTATTTTTTCACATGCCATATATGATTGCAAATTTGATACTCCTTCATTACATTCTTTTGAAGCTTTGGGATTTTTCACTTTTTACATTCATCCACACATATTTGCTGGTTTTCTACTGTGTCCAGGCACTTCTGTAAGTACTCAAGATACAGCGGTGAATAAAACAGAAAATAATGCTTGCCTTCACGGAGCTTATATTCCTTAGTGTTCTGAAATATTGCTAGTATCTAGTATATGAGTGCATCATTGTGTGTGTGTGTGTGTTTGTATGTGTGTGTGAAGTTAACTCTGTATCTTAACGGCCTTTTTTTTTTTTTTTTTGGTTTAGAAAACGTATTTTTCTATGATTCTCTTCCCTTTGGTTTTTCTCAGTTCTTCATTTTGGAACTCCTATTAGTCATATGTTGAGGTTTCTGTGTTGATCCTCTTTACACCTGAACATCTTTGACATATATTTCATAGCTTTGTGTTTTATATGTTGTTTTGGGAAACACCTAATTTTGAAGTTTTTGTTTAGGCAATCAGCTGTTCAGCAATTTTATATTGATTTTTTTATTTGAGTGAGTCATATATTTTTATTTGAGGACTTGCATTTCATTTTTATATGAGGTTATTCTTGTTTACACATTTTTTTCTCAAAAATATCTTTATTTTAATTTTTACTTAAATAGCTCTTTTCTCAGAAATTGGTTCTTCCATCTTCTTATTGAAGCATTTTTATTGCCTCACATCTTTTGTGTTAGTTTTTCTCAACTATTTGCCAAATTTTGTTGATCTGTTTACTTTTGTTTTAGAACATTAGTGACAATGATATTTTCTCACCTACCTCCAAATTATCTCACTTAATGCAAAATGTGTTTATCAACTTTCTTAATGGTTGAGAAAGGATACGATGTGTAACTAGGCTTATCTGTATGTACTACCTCACCTTCCTGCTATTATAAGTCACAAAATAATTCCCCACTTCTGCAATCCCTGTGCTAGTTCCTTTATCAGAACTCCCATCTCAGAAAGTCTGAAGTCCTTTTCTCCTACACAGATTTTAGCTTGAGGCTTTTCTTTCTTTTCCTCTGTGTCATTCTGATTTCATAAGCTTTCTATCTTCAAGGAGTTCCTCAATCTGTGTCTGGGTGGCTTAGTATAGCCATAATATTACAGTATCAACTTACTAACTTGATAGAAGCTCCTAAATATTTAAAAAATTAATACACCCTTTAAAATAAATTACTTTAGTTCCTCTAAGTAAATTTTATATTGACTTTACTATGATTTCAGTTTTAGTATTTGTTCTCAATCTATATTTTGGATGATACTTTAGTAACATCTCACATTTAATTTATGCTGACTACTATTTATCTTACTTTATTTTAGGAATTTATTAGAAACTTGCATTTACAAATGGAAGAAGAAAGAACAAAATTTAAAGAGCTACAGGAAAAAGAAAAAATGCGTTTGTTAAAACTGCAGCATAATGCAGCTGTAAAAATTCAAGCTAAATATAAAGCATTTGTGGCCTACCAAAAATATGGCCCAATCATAAAGGAACAAATAGAAAGTAAGAAAAGGAAAGCTCAAGAGTGGAAGGAAAAGGAAGCAAAAATACGACAAATGGAAGAAGAAAAACGAAAAAGATTAGAGGAGGAGCAAAGAATAGAAGAAGAGATAAAAAAGCAGAAGCAAGAGGGAAGGAAAAGGAGAGAAAAAGAATATGAAGAAAAAAAGAACATCCTGAGACAAGAAAGAGAGCAACTACTAAAGAAGGAAAAATTGAGATTAAGAGAAGCTGCAAGAACACAGCTAATAATAAGTAGAGCATTAAAAAACGGAGATTATAATGCCAAATATTTAACTGTCGAAGATAGATCAAAGAATAAGGATGATGTAGCCAAAAGACTAGGGGATGAAAAGTCAAAGAAGTGGGAAGGTGCTCCCCCTTTGCCAGTTGAAGAATCGAATAAGAGAGAAAATGTAGATAGACAGCTTGTATTGAAAGAATCAATACAAGTGCAATTAAAAGAATCTATATTAAGCCAAGCAATTTTGCCAGTATTTAAAACGGAAGAAAAAAATGAAAACCTAGCAAAACAATGCTCAGAAGAATCAGTCAAAAAAGCAAGGAATTATGAAAACATAGACCAAAAGACTCAATTGGAAAACCTAGATCTAAAAGAAAATGTGAAAGAACAGTTTCAGCTGCAAGAATTAAACTCTCAAACACAAAAAGAAGTCATGAAACCTCCCATAAATGAGATTATGAGGCAAGAAACCCAAATAATAATATTAGGACATAATCAAGAAATTAATGAGGTAAACAATGAAGCACAGAAAATAATCGATGATAATCAACAGAATAAGATACAAGTAGAAAAAGAAGAGATATCAGAACAAAATGGAACATTATATGAAGACAATAATATGAAGAAAATTTCAGTGATTTCAATAAAACAAAAACCACTACCACTAAAATTAGAAAATCCTGAAGATATAGGGGAAAATATAACACTACAAGAAAAAGAAATAGATTTAAAATCTAAAGAAACTGAGGAGAACCCAAAAGGCAGTGCTCTGAATAGTAACTTGGTTTTTAACACCAATGATGCTATGATAAATGTAGAAGGCAAAATAAACAAGCAAAATTATATTTTAGGTAGAGATGCTCCTTGTGAAGATTTGGGTGGCAATACTGCAAACAACTCTTTGGTTTATAAAGAAGTAAACTCTCTGAAGTCTCAGATTAAAGAAATTCCAGAAGAATGTCATGAAAATAGAACTGAATGTGAAAATATAGTGACCTGCTCTGTACCAGAGCCAACACTTATATTTTCTATTGAAGAAAAGAGGCTTGCTTGGATAAAATCATTTAAACCCTGGTTTGAAATTTTCAAGCAAAATCAACAGAAGAAAATTGTTAGGAGAAAGAGACTTGTAAAATGCCCAGTCAACGTGATGCCCCCTTTGAGTACACTAGAAATTCTTCAGTGTGGCCCTTGGAATACTTTACAGCAGGTATTTTATAAGACTTTTTTCATATTGAATTGTGATTGGTTCACTAAAATGTAACTTTAAAAATCTTAATAGAAGGCGTATTTTATTTATTTAATTGAAGCATAGTTGATGTACAATATATAGGTTACAGGTGTACAATATGGTGATTCATAGTTTTTAAAGGTTATACCCCATTTATAGTTATTATAAAATATTGGTTATATTCCCTGTGTTGTACAGCATATCCTTGTAGCTTACTTTATACATAATAGTTTGTACCTCTTAATCCCCACCCCTATATTGCTTCTCCCCCCTTCCCTCTCCCCACTGGTTACCACTAGTTTGTTCTCTGTTTCTTGGCGTCTGCTTTTTTTTGTATCCAAGAATTCTGTCTCTTAATCAGTGAAGTTGCTAATGAAATATTTCTCCTATTTGAGAGAGGTTGCACTTAAAAGATCTACTCAATTAAAAGTATTCAGGTCATCTTCTCCTTCAGTGAAACACTATGAAGAGCTTTGATTTGTCTTGAAACCTGTGTTCAAGGGCCCTATAGCCATTACTAGGTTTCCAAGAATGGAGGCATCTGGGAATGTAGAGCTGAATTAGAATAGGAAACTCCTAGCTTGATACTCAGGAGTTAGTTTGCTTTAGTCCTGGGCCACAACACCACCTAGTGGCTCCTTTCGGAAGGAAGTGGATTTCCTTGAAGTGGATTTCACAAGTGCTGTGAAAGAAGGGCTTACAACAATGGAAGACTCTCGAATTTCTATATAGAAACAGAGTTATTTAGTCACTTGCTATATAAACATGCTACATCTATGCCTGAAATTTAAAGTCGTTGTCACCAAATGCTACTAATTTTCTATGTTTATGGAAACAGAGTTTCAATCAAAAATAAGACAGAAACTAACAAATGTGTAGAAAAACAGGAAAGAATATTTCAAATAGTGAAGTTCTAGAAAGGATTTAAGATTAAAATACATATGTTTAACTGGGCCCTGAAACTCAAATGTGTTTATACAATTTATTTAGTTTCTTGATATAGGTAGATGCCTAGAAAAGGAAACATTCTTATTAATACATATGCATTATTTGATTCATTCACTCAGCAAATATTCATCTGTCTAATATGATCAATCCATATTTATTGTTAGATTAAAGGGACAGAAACAAACCCCAGTCTTTGTCCTTATGGATCTGACTTTGGTAGACAAAAAGGCATTAAACAAATAAATACACATAAATACATTACTGAAGATTTTGATATTTGCTATAAGATTTCAGGGTATTCTGTGAGAGAATAACAAGAAGGTAGGATTTAAAGAGATCTCTGGGATGTGAAAAAGCAGTATAAAGAACAAGAACTACTTTGAAGTGTATTTTTTTTCCCTAGGCAATGTAGTTTTCATATCTATCAAACCTATAGAGTTACATATAAAATCTCTCAATAGCTCTTCTACTACATTTCTTTTCTTTGGCCATGTTATCTCTGGAATCATTCTTTTCCTACTTTACCTAAGATGTTGCTGCAGGCTTTCTGAATGGATGACATTAGATACTAACTCTTTCATTTTATTTAAAGTAATTTTCTTCATGAATATCTATTTGGGCTAGGCATGAGTGACAGCTTCTTGCCTACAGTATTTGTTTCAATAGTTAGAGAAACCAGTAGTGCTCTTCTCTTGCGTTGTGGTTCTCTGTTTTGTCCAGTGAGAGGAGCACTGAGGAAGTTAAGATGCATGAGCCTCTTTCTCCTTGGTGTTTCTTCTTCTGCCCACTCTGTTCCTTGTACAGAACTCTTGTCAATTTACATAAAGTGAGGATTAACCTTTTCTTATACTTGTTAGAGCAAGACCTTGCAAACTGTAATGTGTATACAGATCACCTGGGGATTTGTTAAATTGTTGATTCGGATTCTTTAGGTCTGGTGATCAACTGCAGGGTACTGCATTTTTATGGTGCCCCCGGGTGATGCTGTTGGTGCTGGTTCATGGACTAATTTGAGCAGCAATGTTCTAAAGGACCCTGTAATCCTTTGACTACTACTCAAACCACTATTTCAAACATTTAATTTTTCTTTGAAGCATCAAATATACAGTATAAACATGAAAATATAAGTGAATGTGCCATATAAGTGCTGAAGTGTTATAAAAACCATCTTGTAATGACTGTTTACGAGGTGGTTTTTATTGTGGTATCTTCATTCACCACTGCTACTGACCCATGAACTCACTTTCTTACTTTGATTTTCTGTCTCTTAGTTTCACGTCTTTGTCATTATCTGCCACCTTTGTAAAGTCCTTCTGGAGTAAACCTTTAGAAGAGAAAAATTTATTCTTCTGGAATTTCACCCAGTAATCAATTCATTTTGCTTATGTTACTCTCTCACTTTGAGCCTTCAGGACATGATTCAGGTCTGCCTCTTGTCCATACTTCTTTATTTATTGTCAGACAAATAGTGGTTTTCATTACTTGACTGTGAGATGGATGAGTGGGAGGATGGATAAATGGATGGAAAAAGAAGTCCAACTGAATGTTAATCTTATCTCCATATTATTATCAGCTTCACAATTTAGCTAGGTTGTATTGATTAAAAATGAAATTAATACAAAAATTACTTGAGTGTAATTTAATAAAGTACTAACAATCCCTGTATCAAATAAGATCAGGGTTCTAATTTTATTTCTGCCATTTACTGGCTGTGTCACCTTGTGCAAAGTGTTTGGCCTTTCCCTTTCTGAGCCTCAGTTTTGTCTTCTGTAAACTGGGAAGAGCAATACTTACTTTATAGGATTGTTGACTTTTTAAAATACCGTATGTAGAGAATCTGGTCTTATGCTCCTAACATATATGATAGTCATTGTCTAATGTGTATCTCAAACATCTGAAGAGAAAGGCAAATGGATTTTTGAGGGCTGCTTAATAGCCTCTTTCATCAAATACGTTATAACATTGAAAATGCTGGATCATCTACTATATGGAATAATATCCCAAAAGCATATGATTGAAGAGAAGTGATTATTGACAACTAACATAGTTTTCTTTTTCCTAGTTGAATGCTTTAACTAATTCATTTTTCTTTCATTTTGGGCATTTTGCTACTAATGGTAACTTGCCTTAAATAGGAACCACAAAAGAAGGGCACTAGCTTAAGGATTTTTTGCTATGGCTTTAAAACATGGCATGGATGATAACATTTTAGGGGCTGAATGTCTCACTTCATTCAAGGCAAATTGTAATTAACTGGTGTTGTGATGGCACATGATTTACTTGAAGTTATATTCTCATTCATTTAAGCCACTAATCATACCTCAGAGTCAATCTCTTTGCCGCTGATTTTTTGAACAATATTATTTCTCCAGGTTGAATAGATTTGAGATTGTGGCACTGAACATAAAGCAAAACAGTCATTGCTTTCATTACTTTTGTAATTACAGTTTACCATAGATGACTGACATTGCTTTGGTTGAACTCAAGAGTAACTGAGAGTGAACTCTATAAAAAATCTGTAGCTATTTTAGGTCATTTTATTTACCAAAACTGTCAAGGATTTGGGGAAATATAGACGATTAAGTGGAAAACTGATTTGTGATCTTTTATCAAAATATAATGAATGAGTCATAGGTTTTCTATAGATGGAGTAGTTCATTTTCAAGTCATGAGAGCCCCAAAATATTAATCTTCCAAATATTTTTATATTACCCTTTGTAAGGGAATGAAACTATGAATGCTATATTTTAGTTTTGCCATAGGGCTAAAACAGTTTACTTGTTTAGTTATTTAAGAAGAATTTAGCGACCATCCACTATGCCCCAGTTGCTCTTTTATCAGGCTGACCATGCAGTAATGAACACCTGTGAGTACTAATTCTATTTGACCTTAATTTTTAGAGCATAAGGCAGTTCTATTTATGTGATTATTGTCATGCATATATCAAAATGATTAATGTAAAAGTTTATTTGATCTCATATGTTTGGAAAAAACTAGAGTGCAGTAGAGAATAAATTGCTATATCATAAGGAAAAATTTTAAATGTTTAATAAAAGGGAGGAGGAAGTACCATGAAATACCTCATATTCACAAGTAGACACCATCAACAAGGATACTGCAGCAGCTGTCACTCCTGTACTGTAATTAAATTAGAGAGGTTGCCACATCATAACTAGAACTTAATTGTGCTTATATAGTTGATTGTAAGCAGCATATTATTAAATCAGGCAGGATAATATAAATTATAAGGTAGAGCAGCATTTGTTACTATAAAGCTGCAGCTGTAGGGTTTTCAGTTTTTAAGTGCTCAGTTCTAAATAATGTGTTCAGTTTTTTAGTATAGAGCCAGTTTTCCAGTTACAGAATTTATAGTATCTCTTTGTGGACAAATTAAGTGGGCATTACACAGCAGTTATCCTGACACAAGTAGATTAATATTTTTCTTTCTGAAAAATTATAAAAAAGAAATTTGTTTCAAAAGTTGTTTTACATTATGAGTAATTGAGAAATGCCTAAAATCATTATGAAACTAGAAACATTTATTCACCCAAAGTTTTAAAAATAATCAGTTATTGCTTTTGCTACTTAAAGCAAGGAGTAGACTAATCCCTTCTGTCTCCATGAACATATGGTCTTCCCATTTACTTACATAAATATGTAAATGTAAAACTTTAATGCACAGGAAATATTTCACATGAAGAGGAGTTACTGCACTTAAGAATTTTATACTTTTTCCAGGTTTTTTGAAGTAATAATGCTTTCAATTTCAATAAAACATTTAAAAAATTTCTTTTGAGTAAGACATACGCTAGTATGATATATATTATAAAGCTAATCATTTTAGAATTGTTATTCAGTACATGGGAAACCTGGCCTTAGGACTTGTGATGTGGCAGTATGAAAGTATTTTTACTATAAAGCAATTTAGCTTATATAGTTATTTCAGTGCACGGACTCAATTATGGTGAAGAACCAACATATTATTACATTATTACTGTGCCAATTTTACTTAGGTGAGAGCTCTTGAATTTAATAAGTGGAGTGCTTTTCAGTAATCTCAAAATATTTCTATCTGACATATTCTTGTAGAACTCTAAGTGTAGTCCTTAATATGCATACCATAAAGTTGAATACATTCTTTGATACTGAATTTTCTTTAGTTGAAAAGACTTAAAAAGAGAAAAGTGCCTTAGGAAAAAAGGAAGTATTGAGTCCACAGTAATATCTCAATAATAAGAAATGTTGTAAATGTATGTTAAGAACTAGTCATGATTTTTTATACTGCAGATTCTATATGCGCTGGGTATATTACATTATTCAGTAGTACGGAATGATTCATACCTTTATAACACAGAAGACATAATAGAATGCTGTTTTTATTGCATGGTTCAACTATTATTGCATGCTTCTACTTATTACAGGTTCTATAATATCTCTTCTCAGTTAAACTTGCTTTTTTTTTGGAAGATAGCTAAGGTATTCTAGTTGAAGCATGGCAGGTTGGATATAAAATCTATCCCCTGACCTGTTGTGGCTCTGGTACTATCCAGGTATCCCTAAGATACTGTCAAACACAGATCTTAAACATTTATATAGTGCAATCCTGAAAATAATGCCAAGGGACATGAAAAACAAGGAAAATGAATTTGGTGAAAAATCAGGGAGTGAACTAGTAAATGATTACATTATTATTGCTTCTATGCATATTAGTTTTGAACTTGAATTGGTCATGAATGACTGCATTATTTTGTCTTTCTATGAGGGGAACAAAATTGGCAGAATGGCCGGATAGCTTAAATGAAATTGAGTTGTTAATAAATGTAGGTTTCAATATATAGCATTACTTTTTTTAGATGAAGTTTTTAAAACAATTTTGCAAGACTAGTATAGTTTATATTCATTATAGTTAGATAATGTTATGTGTTCCAATTTTCTTGAATTCTCTAGGTTACAACAGTAACATTTCAAAATTTGCCAGGTTGTAGTCTCTCCACACTGGCAGAGTGTACAAATCTTCAGTTTCTGTCTCTTCGGCGCTGTGGATTAACCTGTTTGCACAGCCTGAGTAACTGCAAAAAGTTAAAGTACATTGATGCACAGGTATGTCCTATGTTCTCAATATTTATTTTATAATAAAATATAAAGTGGAGTAAGGTGTAATTCAGGTGTACATTTTAAGAAATGACAATTTTGAAGAAACATTTACTAAAGTAACCTATAACTCAGGGTCTAAAAGAGATCAAGGGCCAAAATTTGTGAGAACCATACAGGGAAGGTGATTAGATGGTATGACCTGGAAATTATCTCTACTTGCAGATGATATAGTTATTGTTTTGTTACTTTTTGCTGCATAACAAATGACCACATTATTTAGTTAATTAAAAACAGCAACCACTTTATTTACTCACAGTTCTGTGGGCCATGAATTGAGGCCAGACTTATCTGGGCATTTCATCTGCTTCATACCGTGTTGCCTGCGTCTCTTATGTAATTTGCAGCTGGGGCTGGAATGTCCAAAATGCCTTCTTTTACATGTCTGGTGCCTTGGGAGTTTGGAATTTCTCTCTCTCTCTCTCTCTCTCTGTGCTTTCTTGGGAATCTTAAAAGGGCGAGCTTTCCAAAAAGACAAGCTTCAATATGAAGTGCTTATCAAGCATCTGCTGGCATCATGCTAGCTTGTGTTCTATTGGCTGAGCTTTCAGTTCATGTGGGAGGGGAATATGTGGATGTGTGAATATTGGGTTGTGAGGTTTATTGGAACTGCTTACAAAGTAAAAATCTCCTGCAGTCTGCCCCCTGGCTCCTAATGAGTCACATCGTTCCCGTATGCAAAAGGACTCATGTCCCAAAGACCCCAAAGTCTCATTAACTCATGGCATCAGACTCAGACTTGAGCACAGAATCTTCTCATCTAAATCAGATCCAAGTGGAGATGATCTGCTCAGAGAAAGTTCTTTCAACTCAGAGATCTATGAAGTTAAAGGAAAAGTTGTCTTCCCTCCCTCCCCCACACCCACATACAGTGGTGAGACAGGACTTGATTAATTACAAGAGTTGTTACCATTCAATATGGGAGAAAAGAAGAAGCTCATGGCAGTCCCTGGTCCATAGCTAAGAAACTACCATCAGTTATTAATAAGGACTTGGTTCTGCTCCATGGGAATCGGTCTCTGTGACTCTTGGTTCAGCCCACTAGGCTTTTAACTCCATTCTCAAGACATACTTTCTTTCTTTTTCTTCCCATTTATTTATTTATTTATTTAGGATATTTTGCTGCGTTGGTTCTTCATTGCTGAGTGTGGGCTTTCTCTAGTTGCGGCGAGCAGGGGCTACTCTTCATTGTGGTGTGCGGGCTTCTCATTGCAGTGGCTTCTCATTGTGGAGCACGGGCTCTAGGTGCGTGGGCTTCAGTAGTTGCAACACACAGGCTCAGTAGTTGTGGCTCGCGGGCTCTAGAGCACAGGCTCAGTACTTGTGATGCACGGGCTTAGTTGCTCTGTGGCATGTGGGATCTTCCCGGACCAGGGCTCGAACCCATGTCCCCTGCATTGGCAGGTGGATTCTTAACCACTGCACCACCAGGGAATCCCCAAAGACATACTTTCTTTTCCATAAGAAGTGCCCTGTTTTGCAGCTGAGAATTTTTCTCAATGTTTCTTTCTCGTAGAAGATTGGGGGGGTGGTGTGCTAGAGTTTTATTTTTATTTTAGATTATATTATTTTCAATTCAAACTGACTGTGCTTCCACCAATATGATTTTCTTTTCAAACTTTGTGTTTCCTATGCTTCTTATTAAGTTTACTCCATTAGACAAAGGCTATATTCATATTTTTGAGAAGGATATTGTAGGACTACACCATTAAGATTCTTAGAAGCCCATTTATCTTTCTGAAATCTTAAAAGAAGAGAATTGCTGTTGCATCCGTGACATATGATCTTGACATTGAGACCAATATTATGTATTGCAGAGATGTGTATGTTTAGTAAAAGTATAAATCTGTACATGAGATATATACCTAATTCATGGTATTGGTATTCTTTGGAGGGAAAGATAGCAAAAGGGACTGAGGAAGGGAAATGGGGAGATTTCAAAATTTTCCGTGTTTGGTTTCTTTAAAATAAGTTTTTTAGCAACTATGACCAAATGCTCACTCTTGTTCATTTAGATAGTTTGAAATATTTTGTTATATGATCCTCTGTGTTTTCTAGATTTTAAAAGATTATTAATAAATACAAGATCATTTATTTGGTTACTTAGTATTTTCATCTAGATAGTATAACACTCTACATAGTTATCTTAAAAGTTAGGGATTCAGATATTCATTTAAAGATCATATATCTCATCTTCCCTCTTTTTGCAAGCTTTAAATGTTTCATTAATTATCCATTGAAATAAAACTAATTACATTTGTTTGTTTTAGGAAAACAATATTGAGACTATCAACTGTGAAAATTTGGAAAATCTCTGTGTTGTTCTTCTTAATAAAAATCAACTGACTTCTTTCCATGGTTTGGATGGCTGCACTAATATCCAAAATCTTGAACTTTCACATAATAAAATCACTCGAATTGGTGAGAACAGTGGAATTTAAATATATTGACATTTATTTCTCATTATTATATTTTGTTTCATTTATTCATTTTTGAGAATAGGCCACCGTCTCTAATTTGCTTATTTTATCCAAGCCATACTTATTTAATCTTTTATCCAGATTTATGAAGGAAACAAAATTAGTTTTAATATATATAAAAGGAATATGCTCCCACCACTGGCAAATGGGTGGTTGTTAGTAGCTCCTTAAATTAGTATATTCACCTCCCTGTTCCTTTTCTTATAACCAACAGTGATCTGAACTCTACTGAAGAATATAATACCCTAGTTTGTTGCCATCATATTTTTATGGACCCTATGCTTTCTATACTTCTCAGCAACTGTCATAACTGTTTCCTGGTATGACACTACTCTCCTCACCTACATACATCACTTGTACTAACCTTTCCTTCTTTAGGTAAGGCTACTAATACCACATAAGAGAAAGAGTTTATCAGTTTGAATCTCCCTAATCATCTTTGTCTCTCCATCTGTCTGTCTGTATATCTATATATCAATAGCGTTTCCATCCTTATTCTTTGTAATCCATAAAATTCAGTGATGAAAATGTCTTTTCTTATTTAAGACCAGCCCTTCTATTTTCCGTAAATATACCTGTCATTCTCCTCTGGTACCTTCCTCCATCATTTATCACCTTTCTCATGTCAGATTCTTCCTCTTGCCGTCCATTGCCTCATCTCTCTTCCTCTTGTTGTCAAGTCTTGTGAAAGAGTGTTCTGTTCTTGCTCTCACTTCTTACTACCCAATTTCCCTCTTCTGCCCACTGAAATTCAGCTTTAACTCACTTCTATACATTTCCAGTGTGGTAAGTCTAAAATAAAAATCTCATGTTTTTTAATACCTGGCTTAAAATTCTGTTTGTTTGGTTTTTTTTTAATTTAACTTGTGAGATTCTCAAGGGACTTGATAAGGGCTTAAATGATGGTTAATCAATAATCAATGATTGGCAAAAAATAATGAACTAGATAAAAGCATTACTCTGGTATACTACTAATGGCTTAAATTATTGGACCCCCAGAAGGTACATTCTTTCCACCTTCTCCATCCTATGGTGGTTAGGAAATGTGATCTGGACTGAAATATCACGAAATGGGATGGGAACGGGTGGAGGAGTAGAAGTAAGCCTGCTTTCTGTGTTTAGACCTGGTTCTACCTATGCCTTCTTGATATTAATTTTATTTGTTTGCCTATATAATATTTTGTTTTTTCTTTCATTTTTTTTATTGTTGAACATTTCAAACATTTACAAAATGAATACATGGGGATTCCATATACTATATTCAACATTTGGTCCATCATTACTGTTTTGTTCTTTATTGTATTTTTTCTTTTTTAAAACAAATCCCCAAATCATAAAGTTTCATCCTTTCATACCTCAGGAGATGGTTTTTAATAATATGGTCCTTTCTTACTTAACTACAATGCATTGTGTTGCCTAATAAAATTAATAGTGATTCCTTCTATCAACTGATAATCCATAATCCAAATTTCCTTATTTTCTTAAAATTATCAGGGTTTGTTTGAATCATAACACAAACAATGACCACATATTACATTTACATAGGTGTCTGAAGTCCTATCTAATCTGTAGTAGACCTTCCACTTTTTTTCCTCCATGCCATTGATTTGTTGCAAAACCTATGTTAATTGTCCTATACAGTGTCCCACATTTTGGGTTTGTCCATTTACTTCCTTTTAGTGTATTAAAATTGTTTCACTATGCCTATAAATATTTCATGTCCTGTAAATGAAAGCTAGTGCAACAGGCTTGAGTTAATTAAAATTTAGTCTTTTTTGGCAGGAATTTTTCATAGGGGTTGCTCTGTGCTTCGTATTGCCTTACGTCAGGAGTCATACAGTGATTATTTGCTTTTAATGATGCTACAGTTGCATGTTGGGTATGTGAGTGATAGCCTAAACGTTCCATTATAAAGTTTCCCACGAACCTTTTATCTAATGCTTTCATCCATTGATTAATGTGGCCTGAATCAATTAATGCAGTGGGGGATACAAAAAATGAGTTTTCTAATTTGAACATTCCTTCCACATTTTAAAAACTGGAATCATTTATTTAATAACTATTTGGTTACCTTGGAATCATTCGTAGAGGAAAGACAGGAATAAATGCCTACCTTTATATTGATAGACTTTTACAGTAAGGTCATTACTTTCAGTGGTGTCAAATAAATTTTCTTTGTTTCATTTATTTTGTTTTGCTTTTGCACTTTTCTCTCTCTCCCTGCTCTTCTCTCTTTCTTAGTGTTCTTATGAACTCATAGAATTTTATAATATAGAATATTTCAGTCTCTTTTCTTATTATACTGCTTGATACTCAAATTGTCCAGTCCTGTGAATTTGATTGAAGATATCAAATATTGATATCTCCAAATTTACTTTTTGAACTTTACAGTTGTGTTATTTTCTCTTCCACTGTAGTCCTTGGTTGATACCCAAACTAACATAACTATTTGCTATGGATTATAATAGCCATAAAATAGTTTCAAAACAACAATGCCAGTATTAGAAGCATTTTAGAAGTATTTAGAAGAAAACTTCTAAATTAATTTTGAGATTTTTTTTTGCATTTCTTTTGGCCCTTACACTTTGTCCCCCAAAGTGATGTGCTCACTTGAAGTATTTTATCTTTGTGATTATGTTATGAATTTGAAATATAATTAGTTCACTTTTCCCTTTGATTCAGTTTTATTTTTGAGATGTAAGACAGATATATGTTTCTACAGACTACATTTAAGAAGACTCAAAGAGATTGTGCTTTCATCCTTTTTCATTTCACTGTTATCCCATCTACTTTTATATACAGATATTTATGTATATATGTGTATAATACATGTGTATCACATATGTGATATATGTGTGTTTGTAAATATACATACATATACATATATCTAAGAAATATATGTATATATGCTAATTCTTTCACAAAATATAGAATATTTTAAGTACTGTTCTTTATCTTGCTCTTTTTCATTTTACAACATATATGGAGTTCATAGCATTCTTTTTCTATGTCTTGATAGTATTCAGTTGTGTGTATGCACTAGAGTTTATTCCACTGGTCCCTGGTTGATGGACAATGGATGGTTTACAATCTTCCACACTGCCATCATGACTAACCTGATACCTATGTCATTTCATACTTTATCAGATATATCTTTAGGTTAGTTTCCTGATATATATATACTTTGGGGCGGGGGGGCAAAGGACATCTTTAATCTAGGAAGATACTGCCAGACACACTTTATGTGGGTTGTACCACTTTGCACTCCTACCATTAATACATGTTAATGGCAGAGTTTTTTGTTTTTTGTTTTTTTTCTTTTCTTCTGTTTATTATGTTGTTCTTTTCTATCTTTAAGTTAAATTTGTAATTTAATTATTTATCATTTTTCACTCTTGTTGACATAAGTACTTAAGTCTATACATTTTACTCTGAGCAGTGCTTATTCTGTAACTTCTGAATAAGGTATAGGTATTTTTGTCTGTTCTACAATTATATGATGTATTTTATCTTTTACCTAAAATTTTAAATTTCCATATGGAAAGGCCATTTTTGTTGTTATTTTTTCTAGTTTTATTGCATTATAGTCTGAGAATTATTTTTGTGCCATATCTGCGTTTTGAAACTTGTGGTTTTCTAATATGTGGTTAATTTTCAGGAATGTTTCACGTGCACTTGAAAAGAAGGTTGTTGTTTTTTGTTGGAATATAAAGTATATATTTTCATCTTTAAGATCTACATTAGTGATCTTTTATTTTAGGTCTTAAATGTGTACGTGATTTACCTTGGACTGAAGGAGTTGAGCTAGATTGAATGTATCTGTTCTTTTTTTTTTTTTTACCATCTTTATTGGAGTATAATTGCTTTACAATGGTGTGTTAGTTTCTGCTTTATAACAAAGTGAATCAGTTATACATATACATATGTTCCCATATCTCTTCCCTCTTGTGTCTCCCTCCCTCCCACCCTCCTTATCCCACCCCTCTAGGTGGTCACAAAGCACCGAGCTGTGTATCTGTTCTTAATCAGCCTATTTCTTTGTGTACATCCTTTTGTTTCTGCGTTATGAATGTTGCTTCATGCTGTTATACAGATATTCTTAACTGTGTTATCTTTATTGTGAATTTCAGCCTTGAAAATTTTAAGTTCCGTTCTTTGTCTCTTTAATGCTTTTGTGACTGAATTCTACCTTGTCTTACATGGTTTCATTTTGTTTGTATTTGCCTAATCTAAAAAAACTTTTTAACATTTCTGAATCACTTTGTTTTAGGTATGTACTTGTATACAGCATGGATTTGGGTTTTATTTTTTGATCCAAGCTTAAATGTTTTTCTCTCATATAGACCATGGCCATTTGCATTTATTAATTTAATTCATATACTTGGTCTCAGTACTGTCATCCCACTCAGGATGATGCTCTCTCTTTCTGGAGGGAGGCCTTGTTGGTAATAAATGGGTTCTTCCACCCCTGGGGCACCTCCAGTTTTTACTTATCCGTTCAGTTTCTGTAGGATTTCCTCTGTACGAGTGTCAATTCAGCCTGGATTGTGTTGATCCTGGATACTTATTATCCCACTTAGAAAGAAATTTAGCTTGTGATTTCTTTATCTCCCATTTGCAATGGAAGGATAGGTTGTGGGTATTTTGATTTCTTTGCTGCACTTTATGAATTTCTGGAGGAGGTTTGGGGAGAATTGGATCTAATCAGTCACCATCAACTCCCTTTTTTTAAAATATAAATTTATTTATTTATTTATTTATTTTTGGCTGTGTTGGGTCTTCGTTGCTGTGCGCAGGCTTTCTCTAGTTGCGGTGAGCGGGGGCTACTCTTTGTTGCAGGTGCGCGGGTTTCTCATTGCGGTGGCTTCTCTTGTTGCGGAGCATGGGCTCTAGGCACGTGGGCTTCATTAACTGTGGCACGCGGGCTCAGTAGTTGTGTCTTGCAGGCTCTAGAGCACAGGCTCAGTAGTTGCGGTGCACAGGCTTAGTTGCTCCGTGGCATGTGAGATCTTCCCGGACCAGGACTCGAACCCGTGTCCCCTGCCCTGGCAGGTGGATTCTTAACCACTGCACCACCAGGGAAGTCCCCCTTTTTTTTTTTTTTTAATATGGGAAAAATATAGTGGTTTTCACAAAGCAAGCTTTTGTTTTGCAAACATTTCAAGGCATAATTTCTAAAATGTAATGTATAATGTTCTTTAATATGTTTATTTGTCTATGTGTCTGTGCTGCCTGCTTTGGGACCACTCATGACTTCTCCCATATGGAAATACTGATACTTTTGATACAAAGTTTTTATTTAAAATTTTAATTTAAAATACATACAGAAATAATTTTGTTGTTGTTGGAATGAAGGCAAGTGCACTGATAATGTATGTTACTTTATTGGTACTCACTGAAGCAAGCTTGAAAAAAAAGAAAAAGGCTGTTTGTAAGAAGAAATGCTTGAACTCCCATTCACTTCATTTTCATTGCCAACAGTGCTGTATGGGATTTTTTGTAGTCAGCGGATTTCCTGGGATAGTATATCTGCAAGACTTATGTGAAAACTGCCATGTTATTAATTGATGTACCTGAGGTATCTCTATGTAGTACACTCTCAGCAAACAAGGTAAAAGACATCTTTGCTGTCTGTTGGGTACAATGAAAACACTGTATTTATTGAGTGTGAGAAGAGTATACATGGGAAAGTAGATTTTCTGAAGACCAGTTGGAGTCTGTTTTTCATCTTCAGAAACTGCTTACAGAGATTCTGGTTGAGTTAAGTGAAAAGCATAGATTTTTGTCTTTCAATGATATATTGATGCTAAGAACTCTTATGAAGGGGCACAAAGATAGATTTGTGTTTATAAGTTAATAAGTCACTGTTCCATGCTATAATATTTCTTAAGGAGGTGAAATAAAATTGGAAGCAATACCAAATATTCTACATTTGTAGTTTCGAGTTTAATTTGTTCCTACTTCTAACTAAGCTATATTATTGCAGTAGTTAATTCTCAATGTTAACTCTAATTACTCTTTTTATTAGAAAACATTAGTGTAGATTTTTTACTTTCTTTGCATTTAGTGACTGAAAATAGCAACTCTATCACTCTCTTTAAGGCACTTTATTTGAAATAATTTGCTGAATGTTTTCCATTCTAATTAAACTGGTTAACTGTAGAAATAGAAACACAATGTGAAATATACTCTTTTAAAGTAATAGTTTAAAATTTAATTCTATAAATTGAAAGTTACAAAGTTAGTTCTTTAATGTTTAAACATATTGTGTGCTGTGACTATAGAAAGAAATGGTCTTAATTATTATTATTAATCATAACTGAAATATTAATTTAAAATATAATTCAAAATGATATCCTTAAGATGTATTACATATTGAGGTACAGATTATTTTCTAGTCAAATGTAGCAAAAAATAAACTATTATATTGGGCATATATGGTCATATAAATTTTGTAGTCATTTAAAGAATACTTTATACGTTTTTATATTATTTTCTATAATTGGTTCTATTTTGGCAGCAAGTTTTTGACTATAGAGTATTTTTACTTGACCTGGCATTATTCTTGCATGTTTTGAACGCACAAGATAATTGCTTTAAGCTCTTTAAATTCACTTCAGGTTGATGATTTTAAAGATGGATTTATTTTAATTGGAAAAGAGATTTTATTATAATTTTTAATTTTTAATGTTTTTTTCCCTGAAGTTACACGAATCTTTATCTTTTATAACTCACTCACACCCACTTTAATTTGGGTGGATTTCAGTTTAAATTTTAGGGTTTGTTGTCTTCGTTATATTTCTTGCTTTCTTTTGCCTGAAATTTCCCATGAGTAAATTTCAGACAAAATTGGTAAGACATTTTTTTTTTATATAAGTAATATGGAGAAAACTTTTCTTAAATGAATGTTGCCACAGTGTTCATTAAAATTTATAAATTTTACCTATGGGGAATCTTTCATATTTTGAGTTAGTATTTTTGCTTTAGTTTTTTAATGAATAGCCAAAGCAAATGAAAAATAGGTGATTTGTAAGTTATAATCTAGTTTTCTTTTTTCCTCCCAAAACATACTGAATATTCTTGACTTTCTAGCAGAAACATTTTAAAACTAAACTAATTTTTAAAATCCATGCTGCATGACCAAAGTGTTTATAGAAAAAATACAACTTAAGTATAATAAATATAGTAATAGATAACTTTTTTTTACCACCAGGCATTTCATGTGCTTTATACATATTAACTCATTTTATTTTCACATAAGTGTTACTAGTTAGGTACTGTTTAATCTTTTTTTTTTTTTCCAGATAAGAAAGCTGAAACATAGAAAGTTTAAGTAAGTTGTCTAAAATCACACCGTTAGTTAATGATAGAGCCAGGATTTGAAACTCAGCAGTCTATCCTGGTACCAATTTTTTTAATCGATTCATTCTATTGCCTCTCTCATAAATACGCATTTAATATTTGAGATTATTACTGTTTTGTTACACCGTATTACAAAGTCTTTATGCTGAAAAATATATAATGATTTTAAGGTTTATTCATTAATAAATTTATTAATGAGCCAATTTATTAAGCATCTACTACGTAGAAGCACTTTTCCAGGCACTAGAACACAGCACTGGAATATTGCTGAGGATGTAGCAATAAACAAAATAAATGACTATCCTGACTTCCACTGAGATTATCCTACTGATAGATATTGATATAGAGAGAAAGAGAAAAAGAGTAAATTGCCATGTTTCCTTTATTGACTATTGGGTAAAAATGAAAATAAGTATGATGTTAATGTCTTTAATGCCAGCAATTTATAAATAATTAATTTATAAATACAGCCCTAGAAAATATTATTGTAAATAGTTAGAGATACTAGGAGATGTTTTTTCTGGTGCTTTATTTTCAGATAATACTGCTTTCTGGAAAAGTGAAACTAGTATTCTAAGTATGAAAGATATTGAATAATTCAACATTTTCACATAGGCTTGATTACTATGTCGTGGCTCATAGGGGAAATGTGCCTGGATTAATTCTTGCTGCCAAATGTTGTCATTGGAACATTAGAAAAAATAATGAAGTAAAATAAGATAAAGCTGTAGATATTTTGCTTGCAGAAATGTTTTTCATTATATACTTAGTGAATTCTTTGGATTCCACTAGATGGTGCTAGCTTACTCTTTAGTTTTGAAATGCAACACAATGCCTAGAACAAAGCTGAAAAGGATTTTGCAGATCTGCCAGTCTAGGCTTCTTAGTTTACAGATGGAAAAACAGACCCACATAGTTTTCATCTAACTCCTGGCAGAGGTGGGGCTAGAATCCACATTTCCTGATTCCTGTTTCAGTATTCTTTTTTCCATACAACCTGTATGATCCTGAAGGACTTTTGCCTTGAAATTGAAAATCTCAAGTGTAACTCAGCATATTTGTACGTAACTGTCAAACATAGCAATCATTGAGCAGCTAAAGGAGGTAGACCTTTACCAAACACTTTTTTAGTGAAAACCTCCAGCCTAATTCAACATCTTTAGTATTGCTGTGCCTTACAGGAGAGTTTTTTCCCCCTGTGGCAGGAACGTTTTATTAGACCATTGGCTCATTTCTGTGGGAAGAATTCTTTGAAATAGATATTTGTAGCAAGTATAGCCAAATGCTAATTTTGCCATGGGCAATGGCCTTTTGAGGGATAAACATAGTTGGCTTCAATTTTATTTTGTGGGACCTAGGAAACGTTTAAAGTGCTAATAAAGAATATATTGAAGCAGTAAACTCTAGAATATTTAAGCAATCCTTTATATTTATTATATTTAAGCCCTTTGAAAGAGACTCTTGGATATTTTTGTGGTTATTATTTGTTTTGTTTTAGATGGGTAGTAGAAGAAATAACAGAAATTTTTACAGGGAGAGAATTATTTCTTAGAGATGTTGAGGAAGTAATGATGTTCTAACGTAAGTCTTGCTGTAAGTCTGTTTTGCTCAGTTCTCATCCTTTATTTGACAGCGAAGAATTTCTAAGATTAAAAGAAGAAGGGGGGCAATTTATTCTAACTTCCTTCCCACCTAGATTCCTCCTTTTGATCCAATGCACTGACTGGATCAAATTACTGCTTAATCAGTTGTGTATAGACTTTTCTGAGTATGTATTAATATCCTATTCCTTCTTCAAGGCTTAGCTCAAACATATCTCTTTGAAGCCTTATTTGGTCACCACAGTTACAGTTTTTTAACTCCTCGTTTTTATGAGGATAATTGTTAGGAAACAATAACTATCATTTTTAGTACCCAACATGTGAAAGTGTTGTAAATGCTACTTTAAAATATTATTTTTAATCCTCCCAATAATGTGAAATCACCCCCACTCCACAAAAAAGGAACAAAGGATCAGAGTAGTTAAGTAACTTGCTTATAGTCATATAGCTAGTTTTCGAATAGGCATGTGTTACTGAAATTCAGGACTGCCTGCCTCAGAGCCTATTCATTATTGATTATGCAATACTGCCTGTTGATTAAGTGGAGCACTTGTCATGTTAGCAGAGTCCTGGAGAAAAAGTTATATACATGACTCCCATGATGTTTGTAGATTGTAGATCTTCATTCTCATAGCTTTTTTTTGTTTTTCTTTTTAATTTAAATATTTTTGAGGCCATGATATTTGGTGCACACAAATTTATAACTGTTATATGTTTCTGTTAAATTGACCAATTTTATCATTTTTAAATGTCACTTTTCAACTGTATTAAAAGTTTTCTGCCTTAGTCTTCTGTGTCTGACATAATCAAACCAGCTTTTTTTTGGACTCAGGACCTTTCTAACACTCTTAAAAATTATTGCGGACCTCCTTCAGACAGCTTTCATTTATGTGGGTTATATCTATCAATATTTACTGCATTAGGAAAAAACAGAGAAAATTTTTGTATTCATTCAAAGTTTAAGATAATAAAGCCTTTGCATTCATAACAGTTTTAGAATAATAACTGTATTTTTTAAACAAAAAGATATAATGAGAAAAGGTTCATTGTTACACATATTTGCAAATCTCTTTAATGTCTAGCTTAACACGAGACAGCTGGATTTCCGTATTCCCTTCTGCGTTCAATTTACTACAATATCACACCTCATGTAGTTCTCTGGATAACTCCACCCTACACTCTTGAGCAAATTGGAGTGGAAAAGGCAAATAACCTCTTAGAATTATTATGAAAGTAGTTTTGACTCCATGGAACCTTTAAAGGTATCTCAGGATGGGGACACTGGCCCACACTTTGAGAATTACTGTTTTAATGTTTACATAATACATCTTTTTCTGTCCTTTTACTTACAATATTTCTACAAGTTCTATTTTTGGAATTTTTGTAATGTAACATAAAAATTTGTTGTTTTTTTCTTGTTTTATCTAGGCTGCCTGACAAATTCAAGCTTTGATTTGTAACCTTTAGTCCCTAATAATTAAGTGTAATCAATAAAGTTCAATTATTGACATATTTGGGTTTAAAATTACTCTCTTACTATTTGATTCTATTTGTTCTTGTTGTTTTTTTTTTTTTTTTTTTTCTCTTTTCTTGCCTTCTTTTGCTTTGGTTGAGATTTTAAATTATTCCATTTTTCTTTTCTATCATATTACCATTTTTATATTATTTTACTATCCTTTTGGTTTACTATAGATATTACATCATGCCTTCTTTATTTACCAAATCTAAGTTTATTTAGCACTTTCCTCTCTTTTCTTTTTTCTTTTTTTTTTTTTAACATCTTTATTGGAGTATAATTGCTTTACAATGTTGTGTTAGTTTCTGCTGTATAACAAAGTGAATCAGCTATATGTATATATATATATCCCTATATCCCCTCCTACTTGTGTCTCCCTCCCACCCTCCCTATCCCACCCCTTTAGGTGGTCACAGAGCACTGAGCTGATCTCCCTGTGCTATGCAGCTGCTTCCCACTAGCTAGCTATTTTACATTTGGTAGTGTATATATGTCAGTGCTACTCTCTCACTTCATCCCAGTTTACCTTTCCCCCTCCCCGTGTCCTCAAGTCCATTCTCTACTCCTGCGTCTTTATTCCCGTCCTGCCCCTAGGTTCATCAGAACCATTTTTTTTTTAGATTCCATATATATGTGTTTGCATACGGTATTTGTTTTTCTCTTTCTGACTGACTTCACTCTGTATGACAGACTCTAGGTCCATCCACCTCACTACAAATAACTCAATTTTGTTTCTTCTTATGGCTGAGTAATATTTCCTTGTATATATGTGCCACTTCTTTATCCATTCATCTGTCAATGGACACTTAGGTTGCTTCCATGTCTGGCTATTGTAAATAGTGCTGCAATGAACATTGTGGTACATGGCTCTTTTTGAATTATGGTTTTCTCAGGGTATATGCCCAGTAGTGGGATTGCTGGGTCGTATGGTAGTTCTATTTTTAGTTTTTTAAGGAACCTCCATACTGTTCTCCATAGTGGCTGTATCAATTTACATTCCCACCAACAGCACTTTCCTCTCTTTTCCAAGGCAATTCTAGGGTCTTAGAAAACTTAAACTTTATTTACTTCCTCCCAACTTAATGTGCTATTGTTGTTGAGTATTTTAACTCTGCATGTGTATATATGTATCTATATGTGTGTTTCAAATGCCTTAAGACATTATTATTTTATAAAGTCAATATCATTTGGATTGATCCATTTCTTAAACCTTTCCATTGATCTTTATTCTACCTTTCATCTGTGATATTCCTTTCACCTGAAGAATATGCATCCACACACACACACACACACACATCTCTGTTTATGTATTTTGAGATACATACTTACCATTTGACATGCATTTTCTGCGTTGTGAATGGATTTTATTTTATTATAGCTTTCCTTGCCTAGGGTGATGTGCAACAACCTAATTGTTGATCCTTGGAAGAAAATTTCTTTTTCCCCTTTTAAGATTTTTGTTTTTTGGCCATTGTTTTCATCAGTTTACTCTGATGTTTCTACTGTGGTTACCTTAGTATTCACCCTGCTTGAATTCATTGTGCCTCTTAAATCAGTGGCTTGGCATCTTTATTCAGTGTTGAAAAATTCTGAGCTACCTACTTACCTATAGATCTAGATCCAGATATATATTCCCTCTATATTCTATAATCCCCTTATGCTTTTATAATTCTCTTACATTTCTTTTGCATCTCTGTGCATCATTTTGGATGTTTTCTTGTGACTCAAATTATGGTTCACTAATTCTCTCTTCAGCTGTGTCTAATATAGTGTCCAGTCCATTCATGAAGGTCTTGTTTCTAGTTGTAGATTTTCAAGTTTAGAACTTTTATTTGCTTCTTTTATTTAGCATTCAATTCACATTTTTATAGTATCTAATATGTAAGTTTCCAATTTTAATGTTTTAGTATGTTCAGCAAAGTTTTGTTAATTTCTGTGTCTGGTAACTTCATTTTCTGGATACCCTGTGGATAGTTTCTATTATCTGTTCTCTTGATTTTTGTTCACATGATGTTTTTTCCTTACTTAGTTTTTTGTCATTTTACAGTCAGAAAATACTAAGCAAAACAAAACTATAGAATCAATTTGAGGCTATGATGTTATTATTTTCCTCCAGAGGTCTTTATTGTTTAAAACTACAAGCATTAGTGATCTCTGTGCAGCTAAATCCATGTTTTGCTATTGATATTATTTAAAGCTTGGCTTCAGTACCTTGGGAGCTATTCCATATTTGGATTAATGTGTAGCACATGGAGGTCCAACCAAAAGTAAGGTAGGGATTTGTTAGGCCTCTTTTGCTGAGGAGAGCTCTGGAGCCCAAATTTTGACCCCCTGATGCTGCAAGCTTTCCTTTCTCAGAATTAATAGATATATTGAATAATGTGTTCACCTCATTTCTTCTGGAACTTAATCCTCATATTCTATAATACCATTTTAGTTCTTAAATACCTTCAGCAGCTATGTTTATATTTGTTTTCTCATTACCTAGTCCATCGTTACTGTAAACAGAAAGCCTTTGCTACATTTTGTATTTTCCCCTTCTCTTGTCTTCTTTTGACCTATTTGGTATTTTTCCCCTCATTTCCTCTTTTGTCTCAATCTTTTGATAGTTATATACTTTATTTAGTGGTCACCATAGAAATTATAAAATATACTCAATTTATCTCAAGTTAATTGATATCTTTACCTCAAATTTCCTGACTTATATGTGTTTGTTTTTCAGGATTTTAAATGTATTTTTATTTAACTCTTCAAGCTATACATTATGGTTATTTTATACAGTCAAAGTTTGATCATATTTGCCCATATTTATTGCTTTTATGCCTGTTACTCTTTTTTCATTTAAGATCTTGGATCACTCTCCTTCTTCCTGATATAGATCCTTTAAAATTTCCTCTAGTAAAAGAACTAGTTTGTGGAAGATAATTTTTCTGTAAATGTGCTTACTTAACATTCATTGTTAAATCATAATTTAACTGGATGTATTTTTCTAAATTGAAGTTTATTTTCTTTCAGTAATTCGTAAATATCATTCCGTTACTTTTTTACTTTCACTGTTGCTTTAAGAAGTCAGCTGTCTGTTAAATTTCGGAAACTTTGAGGGTATTTTCTGTGTCTTTTCAAGTATTCTTTTTCTTGTTATTCCTGTTATGAATTTTTATTCTGATATGTCTAGACATGGATTTCTTTTTAATTCATCCTCTTAGGGTCTGATGCAATTATTGAGTATGTGATTTTCACTTTTAAGTTTTATCTGTTAGCCATTATGTCTTCAAAAAGTTTTTTTCTTCCTCATTTTGTTGAAACGCTACACATATATTAGATTTTCTGACTCTTGCCTCCATATTTCCTATATTCTATCTTTCTGTCTTTTTTTGCTGCCTCTAGTTACTTTCTATATACCTATATTCCAGTGACAAATTCTGACTTGCTGTTAATCCTGGTCATTGAGTTTTTAATTTGAATTAATTCTGATTTTCATGTGGGTCTGGTTTTGCTGGGATTTGTTATTTCTGCTAACTCTTACTTATGGCATCTTATTTCTCTGTGTTTTTCATGTGATTTTTTTTTTCATCACCTGTTTATTTCCCTTGGAATTTAAGCTTTGTGATTATTCCTAGTTATGAGATTAAAGTTTGTTCTTTAGAGATTTTTCAGATGCCAAAGGACACAAACAATCTAGAATCATTTGTGCTACATTTTTGGTGGAAGTTTTCTGATCACCATGAGAGTGAATTTGAGTCGTAAACCTATGGGAGAGTCAGCTTGTATTTAATATTTTAAAGGAGGATTTTTTTTCCCCTCTTACTGAGATTTGAGATAGATAGTTTAATTTCCTGTCTTCAGTTGGGTATAGCTGATTGGGGTCCAGGTTTACTTGGAATTGCCTGTCATACTTGCCTCCTATTGGTGAATTTTAAGTTTTGTTTCCTCAAACTGTGAGGCTATAGGAATTGATCTTCATATTCACCAGCTTTAACAAGTTTTCTCGCATTGAAAACTGGCTTTACTGTTCTGCTGGCTTCTCTTTGCCTACCATATCTATTTAGATTTTGGACTAAGAATTCTTTGCTTTCTTAACAACTCATTTGGAAACATTTAAAAAATGTAATTACTGTTTTTAGTTATTTTCAGGGGTAAAAATCACAGTATCTGAGCAGAAATTTCTGGAAATGGAATTTTGTATTTTTTTCTAAGTAACTTTTAATCTAATCTACACAATTAATATACGCTTATTGTCTATAAATTATAATGTGAAATGATAAAATAATAAGCCATATTCCCACCATCCAGATATAGCCAGTATTGGTGAGCTTTCCAGATTGTTTTCTATCTATTTTAAAAACCACTACTGTAATATTGTTTTGTAATTAACTTTATTCACTTAATAAATTGTGAATAATTGTACATGTCATAATTTAAAAAAATATTCTAGTTGAATTTATCAAGTAAATGATACTTTAGCAGAGATTCTGTCTATACCTTTTTTCTATTTCTATGAGGACACAACACAATCTTAGGACTTGTAGAACGAGTTATGACTTTTATATTACAAGTAAAGCTATTTTTGCAAAAAACAGATTTTCATATTTCTTGTAGAAATGTGGAAACTATAAAAGCTTTACATGTGTTAACAGAGAAGATACTTCATGCCTATTATTTCAGGAAATTAGAGAAAATTGTCACATATAACTATTAAGAAAAGAAAACTCTAATAAGCGTAGCTAACACCTGAATAGAAATTCAAAACTCTTTGAGGAATAACAAATATAAAATGGTAAGCAAAATGTCCTCCTTTATGAAGGAGGCATATTTATGAAAAAATGTGATCAAAATAAGAAATCACTTGAATGAACATGATCTGTAACAATTCAGACAATGATGCCTACTTTTTCTATATAAATAAATGTACTTAGGGTACAGTTTAGTTAAAGAAGGTTTAGATAATTAGTTAAGTAAAGTTTAATTAAACATGAGAAAAAGCTTAATAATACCTGTGATTATTAGAGTATACATAAAGAGATGTGCTCTAGGCATAATTTTATATTCTAATAGTAAAGTAACAGTTAACTTTTTAGTACTTCTTTTGAGATGATGCAGTCAAAACTTTATCACTACTGAAGTAGAATATCAACTTGAATTTTTTAAAAGTACAGTGATTTATAAAGTAATCAATTGTTGAAATATATGAAGGTATTATAGAATAATCTTATGGTGATCAAAAATCATACACACATGAATTACTGGTTGGAAACATTCATTTTCAGCAAATTTTCCTACAATTTACTAAGATGGGACATATTTAAAAGCTCATGAAAACATTGCTAAGCAATAGAGCAGGAAATTATATGAAAGTGTTTTGATTTCAAAATTTTAGACTATCTATTAGCTTCCTCATGCTACAAATGATAAAATTATCTCATTTACAATTCCATCTCCTCCTAATAATTTTGTCAGTTATAATATTTTTGTTGTTCAGTGATTTATAAAAAGATGTGCTTTGATTAATCTATTTTAGGCAATACTAACTCCTCTATAAGAAAATAGAATAAATTAGGATATTTACACTTTTTCCAATCTTCTTTTCCCATCACAGTTTTTGTTTTTCACATCAGGATTTATGACATCAAATCAGGATTTATGACTCTTTCTTATCTCCTCTAGCAGCATTAGATCTGTATGAAAATGGGTCAATATCAGTCTTTTTTATGACAAACTGCTTCTTTCATCTTCTGCTTGTCTGGGTTACATAGTTCATTAACTCTTTTTACATCTTATTTTTCAAAGAAGGACTAGTGGATGCTATATTCCCTGAATTCTTTCACATTCAAGAGTATCTGTCAGTTGCCTTCATACTTGAATGAAAATATAGCTGTGCATTCTATTTTTAGGTCACATTTTCACTTTGTACTTCATGGACATTGCTTTGTTGCATTTTGATATTGTGTGTTGCTGTGGTTAACTAGAGGCTAACTTGATTTTACTCCCCCCAAACTGGTTTCTGCCCAGATACCTGAATAACATTTTCTTTGTCCTTGATTAATAAATTTAGCAAGACGTCTTATTGTCAATAAACCCACATAAGTTTTTTCGTGGAATACAATGTCCTTTTCAAACTATAGATTGTTATTTCTTCATTTCTGAAAATTTTTGTTTTTTATATATTCGAAAACTTTTTTGTCTTGGTTCTGTTTTTCAATCATGGATGATCCATATTTTGATTGACTTTATCTGTTATGTCTATTTTTATTTAATTAATGTAATCTGTGCTGCTTTATCTTCTGCTTCTTCACATTTTGTTCTCAGTGTGATTATTTCTTCTTGTGAGCAACTCAATCTTTAGCTCTCTGTCCTGTACAACATTTTTTCTAAATCATTTATTAGTTCTATCATGGTGTTATTTTGGTCCATTTGTTTACCTACATCTGTTATTTTAGTATCTTTGAATTCTTGTTACATTAAATTTCTGTAACTGTTCTTCCCTAGCCCAAAACATTTTCAACATATTTTCTTCTTTCTCATGTTTTCTTCAGAATAGGATCCTTACTATATTAGGTATATACTTTGGTGAAGCAGAGTACCCCCAAATTTAGCAATTTAAAACCACAGACATTTATTACCTCCTATTTTCTGTGGATCAGGTATCTGGAATTGCCTTAGTTGGTGGTTCTGGCTCAGGGTCTCTCTTGAGGTTGCAATGAAGCTGTCAAACAGGACTGCCATCATATCAAGGCTCAGTGAGGCTGAAAGATCTACTTTCATCTCACTTTTTCCTTTAAACCTTTGATCTTAAAATCTAAGAGGTATGATCCCCTGTCTATGTACAGTGTTCCCACACTTTGGCTATCTAACAAACCCTTCTGATGGATGACAGCATCAGGTTTTCTCATTTTTCTTCAGTTCAATAACCATTTGGTGATGGTGGTGGTCAGGAATAAATACAGAATAACAGTTCTATTCAGTACTTGCTCTGATTTTTTTCAAATATATTGTTTTAAAAAATATTATACAAGAAGTACATTCTCATTTAAAAATTTTAAAAATAGAGAAGTATACAATGTAAGCAGTGAAACGTTCTCTCTCTGCTTACCCCGTTCTCTTTCTTATTTTGCAGGAGTAGCCACTGTTCACAGTTGCTTACAAATCAATCCAGACCTTGTTCTACGCAATACAATTAATAGATGTGTAGATTGAAAGTCAGGTATATTCAATAGCTAAAAGCCTATGTATGCAACTTAGGTTTTACATACAGTAGTACATCATGGGCATACTTCTATGTCAGACTACTTCATATTGAAGATTATACATATTCATTTGATAGATACTCCATAATTTATTTAACTATTAGCTACTGATGAACATTTAACTTTTCTCCATTTCTTTGTTTAAATAATATGGCAAGGAATTTCTCTATATATTACTTCATAGTTGTGTGTATGTGTGTGTGTTAATATATAATGGATTCCTAGAACTAGAAATGCTCAAAGATTCCTTAGTATCTGAGGCTTGAAATCATGATAATTTCGCTAGATAGGAATCTCTGATAGATTGTTGAATAGATAAGTGTAACTTCTCTGTATATTGATTGAGAATCATGGTGTCTTAATATCTGAAGTTAGCTGATAAGCTTTATTTAATTCTTCCTAACCTAACATGTCACACACACTGATAGTTGTTTCTTACATATGTAGGCAGCCCTAAGGTGGAAACACATGTGGCATGTTCGAGGGAACAGCCAGGAGGTCAGCATGTTGGAATGAACCAAGAGAAGAGGACAGTAGCAGAGGATGAGTTCAGAGATAAGGCTTCCATTTTAAGGACTTTGGAGGATCTTCTCTCCATTGTCAAATATCTAAAAAGTAGTCTACACTCACTGTCTTCACTTCCACTGCGCTGTGGCTTTCATCCTGTTTACTCCGTGGATGCCTCTAGCAAAAGTCTTCGGCTGCTTCACTACTTGTCAAGCAGTGGCCTCTTCATACTCCTTTTCCCACTCTGGCTCACACTGTTGACCGTATATAATTTAGTGTAAATAAAAATGCCTTTGATAATTGTAAAATGTACCTTTACTAATCACTCCCATCATCACAGAATCTCATCTGCCTTTTCCTCTCCCAATTGTTCTGCTTTATGTGCTATTTCCTTTTATTTTTAGCTTTTCTGCCAAATCTTTTACCTTTCTTCAGCGTGTAACCTAATATTACACAGGGTAGTAACTACAGAGAACATATGTAGTCCAATATTCAATCTAAATAAAATTTTCTAGATTTTTAATATCTTCCATGAAATTTTTACAGACTTCCTCAGCATCTCTTTCCAGTGCTAACTATGATGACTTATTTAAACAACCTTCTCAGTTTTTTCTTTATGGCCACTGAGCTATAGTCTAAGGCTCCTCTGATAGTTTTTAGATTGGAATCATATTGATTTTAAGTTTATCTGGGTAAAAAGGAGGCTACTTGTGACAATCTTATAATACTAGAAGAATATACTAATATTTTATTGATTTTAATACAGTTGCACCTACTTCATTTGTGAATCTAAGGTAGATATTTCAATGGTAGAAAAATTGCATTGTGCAATTACATTCTGTAATTACATTCTGCAACAACCTTAACCAAGCATTGAAAATTCAAAGACCCTGGAATTGAATTGAAAACTGTTATTTTTTCAATGATTCCTCCCTCTCCCTTGTTCCATTGTCAATTGAAAATAACATTCAATGCCCAATGTATGACTTCTAGGATTTTGTTCAATTTTGAAGTGATATATAATTAAGTCATTCAAAAATACATCTCTTAGGCACGAGTTTAAATAATAATACATTTTACACTTACACATCTTTCACCAGGAAATTGGGCGAAGTCTTGTAATTAGGAATATTGGAAATAAAAAGATGCAGTTATTTAGAAAAAAATTGAAACTCTAGAGTCTGGAAGAATGTATGATAAAGTGATCATGGAAATTTTTTCTTCCAGGTGGCTTAGAATCGTTGAAAAATCTTCAGCAACTAATTGTGGACCATAATCAGTTAATTAGTACAAAAGGTCTTTGTGATACGCCTACCATTATATACCTGGATTGCTCACATAATCATCTTACTGAAGTTGAGGGCATTGAAAACTGTGGATTGCTCCAAATACTGAAGTTACAGGGAAATTATCTAAGTGAGGTAATTGCTTTGAATTAATTGATTTCTGTGATTAACGCAGCATTTTTCTTTTGCTAGAAATATCAACCATACATTTTAAAAGCAGTTTTAACTTTTATTCTTTTTACTTATCGGCTGTATTTGATTTCCAGTTTAAACTATTATATACTTTTCACCATTTAAAAAATGTTCAACATAATTACAATATCTTATAAGAAATCTAATTTAACATTAGTTTTTTATAATACTAAAATATAATAAATCATAACTTTTCAGTTATGATTCAGTGTGTAAGTGGGACCAAGTTTATCTGAAATTCTAACTAAAATTTGTCACAAAGTATTAAAAAAATGCTAACTATGAAAATCATTATTGGAAATTTTATTCATACTAAAATTCTCATAATATTATACTTTGATTTATTATATGCTGTTTACCAGAATATGTCTATTGTTAGTTTTGGTAGGTTTTATTGTTTTAAATTTGGCTAAATAACAAAAATATTTTGCTTAATATAAGCTAATAACCCAAATTTAAATATAGCTTCCATCCTTGGAGAATCATGTTCTTCTAAGAGAATTGCACTTGGATGATAACAGCATTTCAAGTGTGGAAACATTTTCTTCATATTGGCTGCCTTTACTACAAATCCTGAGTATCTCTCAAAACAGGTAAAAATATAATTTGCTTAATTAAGCTTAAATGCAGTGAATGATTAACATAAATGTGTGATCTTCATAATAAGTAGAAAAGCTGTTAGGTTCTTCCAGTAATTCAAGGAATGCACACTACAATAAATTGGACATAAATTATAAATATAACTTCATAGAATTAAAAAAATTAAAGTGTATTGACGTATCCTCAAATTTTAGTAGAATTTTAATTGTCACTTATCTTACTCATTTTGTTTCTTCTCAAAAATGTACTTATGGAAATCTCTCAGGGCAGGTTTGTTTATATTTGTAAAGATATAGTTCTTGGAAAATACAGGAGGTAGTTAATTTAATTCAGAAGGATGTCTCATTCTCTCAAATGGTACTTATTAAGTCCTGGAAGAAAGATTTTTAATCTGCTCTCAACTTGCATGTCTTTTTGTAACTGTTAAGATTGATTTAAATTTGATTTCCCTAAGGATATAAAATAACACTTAAAAAAAAATACCTTAACATTAAGTCGAGATGGGTACCTGCCACAGAAGATCCATTTAAAACCACCAAACATCTGGATCTTTGCAGAGAATAACTGTCTAAAACCAAAACAGGAGCACAATATGTGTATGTCTCCCTCTGTTTAATATTTCATTGAGACCTATTCACCCTAATATGATTAATTTGTTCATCAAAGGCACAAGGAGTAGGGGAAAGGAACTATCTTTAACAAGAAGTTGCTTCTGTGAGTTATACAATTCTTGCAAAACAAGTGAACAAGACAACTCAATGTTAATATATATGTACCTGTCCCCTCCCAAACGTAGTTTTCTCTCAATCTCTGTCACAATAGTGCTCATCCTTTGAGCATATATGTCCTAAATGATTTAACTTCCACCTATTAAACTATTCTACTATTTGACAGATCAAAAACTGAATCTGTATTTTAAAATTCCCTCAAATTATTTTAATCACATCTAAAATATGAAAGTTGATTTGTCTTTAAAAGGATATTTACCCCGAACAGCACTGTCAGATAATACTATTTAAGTAATTTGGGCCATCACAAACTTATTGGATCTTTTCACAATATTTTTCAGGTAAGAAATACAATTTCAATAGAAATACTCAGCTATGCTTTGGACATATGAAGTAAATCACTGAGTAATTGACATGTCTAGTATATTTTATAGAACTAGATCCCAAGCCACATTGATAAGCATAATAATCTTTAAAGAATTTAGAAAATATTTAAATCAAGAACATCTTTTGAGAAATAACGCCTTTATTTCTTTGGACAATTTAAGTCATCAAAGAAATATTCTGCTTTTAAAAATTAAAATTAACACTAGCTGATAGACTTTTACCCTATCAATATGATGTGCCTTGTTTCTCATATCAACCTGATATGACCAGGAATTTTATAATTTTATAATAAACTGGACTATTAAAAAAATTTTAGCGTTGATAACAATAACTAGGATACTTAAACCAAATAATCCATATTTATAATTTTGTTTGTTTAGTGTTATAACATTTGGATATTGAGGTGGTGTTTGCCATTTTAGGGGATACAAACCTGAGTACCATATGTCCTGACCCTCAAAAAAACTCTTAGATGTAAAATAACAATTTGCTGAACTTAGCTATATAAAAAAGTGGTGAAATTATTATATAATATATGCTATATTGAATTTTTAATAATATTGTCACTTATATTTGAAGATATTTTTAATGGGTCTCTCAAAGCTCTTTGCACAAGTAACCTCCTACCATTTCCAGGAGGATGAAAGAATAAGTCCTGAGGACACCAGGGAAATGTGATTGATAGAAATGAACATATAGAGTAGTGAAATTATTTCCTAAAATCGTAGTGAAAAATTATCTTCAAACTTGGGATTTTTCACCATAAGCTAATATCATTAACTGTAGAAATTACCCATTTTACGTTAAGCTTTTACATGTGCATTGACTTTTTAAGAACTATTTTAAGTTTGATAAAACTCAGGGTCAACAGATCTGGGTTTGAATTCTGAATCTACAACTTATCTGTCAGTTGGCACTAACTCTTTTCTCACTACCTGATCCTCAGTTTTTTCACTTGTAAAAGGGGTGGTAACACGTACCTTATCTATTTTATGGGATTTTAATGATTACCCAAAAGGAAAATGTATGTCAATATATTTTGAAAACCTGAGAAGAATTTTATAAATGTGATATTTGGATTTCTGTGTGGTATGTCCTTTAAATTGTATGTGTTTTTCTTTTAATTTTTAATAAATATTTTCATCACGAGGAAGAAATTATGTGCCCATATGCTTTTTTCCAACAAATGAAATACATATAAAGAATGATACTTAGTACATATTGTTTGAAATACGTGTTTCATCCTGACTTCTGTTTTAAATTTTCATTAGGACATGTGACTGTTTTAAGTTTTTCTCAGCAGAGTTCTAACTGGAAGACTTTCCAGCTTCATAAGCCTTTCTACTTCCAGTGAGACTCTAAGTAGGAGCAGAAAGTGGAAACTATTACCCATTGGCTGCTCATTGTACAAATCTTTTGCTTTTTGTCGTCTTTGAAATTTATATCTTTTTTATGCCCAGGGCTAATGTGACAAGGTCAAATGGTATTAGGTTTTCACTAATGTCCTTTGTCTTTCTGGTTTGAATTTTCTTAGAAAAAATATACACAGAATGTCAGTAAAAGGAAAAGTTCTAGAGGTTAAAATAAAAACGATTCTACTATTAGGTTTCTACCATCCTAATGGTGAATAAATAGCCAGTTTTCTTGATTAAAATTTCCAAAAAGGAACATGATTCTAAAAGCATGGTTATCTGAAAAGACAAAATTTCGATATTATGAAAAATATGTGGTCAAACCAAATATTTCTTCACCTGAAGAAATACTTTATTTTTGCAAAGGGAATTTTTATTTTTAATTCTAAAACTTTATTGGTTATTTTTAGTTAATGTCTTCATATAACCTATATGTTACCAAATATTGCCATATAACTTATTGGTTAAAAACATGAGATATTCTGAAAAACGAGAAAAGTTCATTATCTATTAATCTTTCAAAATCCTATTAGTAGGAGGGTAAAGATTTAGCATTAGAAATATACTAACGGTAAAAAAGAAATAAGAATTTTCTTTTAATAAATACATTTATTATCATTGTATTTTCACTTAAATAACTTAAATTTCTTACTTGTAGTAATGATCTAGAATGCCTGAATAGGAAATGTCATAAAATTAGGACTTGAATACACTAATTACGTATTGACAAAGTTTTAAGTTTCTTTTTCAGTGTACATGTGACATTTCAGTAAATTTTTTATTAAAGAGTGTGTGTACAAATAATGAACTGTATATGCAAACGTAATGGCCAATATTTGATCACTTTTTCTTTTATTACCTTGGATTTTTCCCCTTTAAATTGTTTTTAAGAAGCAGTGTTGTATAGGTAGTGTAAATAGTAATATTGTACTTAGGATTGGCTACAATCAGAGAGGTCTTCCAGACTCCTTATTTAGTCTATTTTATCATCAGTAGCATCTTCTGTCTCTCTTCTAATGCAGAACAGGATAATACAAGAGAGGAGTTAATGTCAGTACAAGGGTTGGCTTTGTGCCATGAGGCTTCCAGTCACAGTATTATCCTGTAAGCTTCTGATCTTAGAATAATAGTACGTTTTTTTTTCCTACCAGGGTGTTGGTAGAAATAAAGATGTAAAAATCTCTGCCAGGTAAACTGGAGGGACAATATTAAAAAAACCAAGAAAGTAGAAGTGGAAACTAATGCATACTTTTTTTTCTTTTTTGTACCAGAAATACTCATTTAGTGGAAGTATATTCTGAACATACATGGATCTTCAACATTTATAGAGGGGATTAGTTCAGAAGACTTTTGTATTTGTGATGAGAATATATTTTATACAAAGTATTTTTTATCTTGTTTAAAGATTTAGATGAACTAGCTTAATTTTTATTGCCAAATAGCTAGGGTAATGTGATATTATGTAACAAAGTAAGTGTAAACTTGTCTTAGTTGGAAATGTAAATCAAACTAAAATTAATTTTCCCTTCATAGCTTTTGTTACCAATACAGTGAATATTTTCAGTATCACTTATGTTCCTTGTTTGAATATGAGGTATTAATGACAATTGTATCTTAGAAAATGATAGAAACTTTTAAAAGTAGGAGAAAAGTTTATTATTATTAGAATTTGAACATGCTTGTTTTAATAATGAGTATTAATTTTAAAAATTAGTATATTTCTGCCAAATTTAAGTCTATTCTATCAATAGAAAACAGTTTCTATTATGTGTTCCTTAAATGCATATTTCCAATTTAAAAATAACCCCAGTGTAACCTTGTGCACTTACAGGACTTATAATACTTTTAATCTAGTAAACGAAACCTTTTTTAAATTAGAAACAAAACTAGTGACTCTAATTAAAGTTATATTGTTAGAAAGTAAAAATACATATTTTTTATGTTTTTACCTCTTAATGGTTTGTTAAATGTTTGAGCCAGAAAAAAAATACATAGAAAATATGAATTCTGTGTAAATTTGGCCATATGCAAAGATAAAACAAAACAATAACAACAAAAAACCCATTTATTTTTATTTAAATACCAAGTACACATTAAGCTTCATGATAATTATGATTGATACTAGCAATTCCATGATAACTTCTCTTTAGAAATAAATATAAATCTTTCATTATAGAATAAATACTTAGAATCTTATAATTACTGCATTTTTAATAAGTACTGTTAGTAAAGATTATATTATTGTATTCTATTGTGAAAATGCAATTGTATATAGTTATACATTTCTGCCAAATTTATAACATTATATAATTGTGTTATATAAATATATTATTATATAATTACATCAATAATATTAAGAACATTCCAATTTAAAATTTTTATAAATTCCATTTTGGTTTTCAGCTTGACAAAAATCATACCACTTTTTCATTTTGTTTCTTTGGAAAAACTAGATGTCAGCAACAATTGTCTTTCTGGTAAGTTTATAGTAATATGTAATTGTTTTTTAAATAATAGGCTTTTGAGTTTCTGTTCCAAGTATGGTAAGGCATTGTTTTGGGTAGATGAGTTAATGGCATTTACAAATAACATATCTATACAAAATGGTGTAGAGGAGGAAATATTTCCTCTACCTTCTCAGGCTAAGCCTGAGAATTAAACTGATGTAAGTCAGATAAACAGAAAAAGAGAATACAAGTTTTAATTGTTTTTTTTTTTTTTTTTTTTTTACATGTACATGGGAGTTCTCACAAGAAAATAAAGACCCCAAGAAGCAATTAGAGGTTGAACTTACATAGTGAGCTGGACAAAGAGTAGTAAATTGTGAAAATGTGATGAGGCAGAGGGGCTGGGGCTAAGGTAGTTAATTGGATGGAAAAGTGACTAGGAAACAAAGGCTAGTTTAACAGGTTTGTTTGTATACATATCTCTTGGCCTGGACTTCCTGTCCTTGTGATAAGAATGTCCCTTTGCTTCTGGTATAGGTCGAATATCTTTCACATAGGAATTTAATCTCCTGCTTTGAAGAAAAAGAAGGAAGGTCAGAGGGCCCTTGCATCTGCTCTTTTTTAAGTGCCTTTAACTCAAAATAGTCAAAATGCCAGAATGGCGTACTGAGGTGCTGTGTATTCTAAACTCCTTCAAATGTGTGGTGAAATAATTTAATTAAAAAGTTCTCCCCACTTTTAAATTTGGTTATTTGCCTTTTATTGATTTGAATATATTGTTTATATATTCTGGATGAAATTCTTTGTCAGACATGTTTTGTGGATGTTTCTCCCAGTCCCTCTTTTACCTATTAATTTTGTTAATGATATCTTTAGATGAGCAGAAGTTTTCAATTTTGGTGAAACTTTATTATATTTAATAGTTTTTGCTCTCTGTGTCCTTTGTAATATTTTTCTACCTCCAGATTGAGATGATTTTCTATGCTTTCTTACTTTCTTACAAGAAAGTAAGAAGTCTTGTACTTTAAGTTTTTACTTTTAGGTCTGTGATCCACCTCAAATTAATTTTTATGAAAGGTTTGAAGTAGAGGATGAGTTCAGTTTTTAATATGGATATTTAGTTAACCATTCCAGCAACATTTGTTGAACGAACTATTTTCATCATTGAATGACTTTGATGTCTTTATCAAAAAATTGATTTACATTTTGCCTATGTTGGGATGTGTCCCTATTAACTGATTTTCTCTTAATGATAAGTCATATTTTCCTATTTCTTTTTATGTCCAATAATTTTTAACTGTATGTTGAACATTGTTCGTAGTACAGTTTGCTGAGTCTGGCTGTTGTTGTCTTCCTTTTAAAGGGTATTAAGTGTAATTCTGGCAGGCAGTTAAAGTATTGGTGGATAATTTTGTTGCTGTCAGCCTTAATTTCATTCCCTCCTAGGACAAGTCATTTTAGTTTTCAACTGTCAGTGCATGTCCCTACCCCAGGGCATTGTCTTCACTCCTAATGCATGGTCTTTCTGGATTTTAGCTGAATCTCTGAGCTATTCAATTGAGTCTCATCTGACGGGGCTGAAATTCCAATGCCTTTCACTGCTGCATGAACTATAATGTCATCATTCGGCTCTTAGCCTGATAGCAGGTTATCTCTGCTAGGTTTATCAGAGTGTTGCCCTGCCTGTAACTCCTAGCACTCCAAGGACCTGTGGCAAATCCTCACATAGACTTCTTCCCCCAATTTCCTCCCCCCAACATAGGCACACACAGCTTCTTCTCAGAACTTTTCACCATAAATTCCAGCTTCACATCTAAACTTTGCCTCCTCATTCAGCAAAACAGCCTCTTTGCTTGGTTTCCACTTTCTTGCTCTAAGGTAAAATGCATTTAGGCAGAAAACCATTGTGATTGTCAGCTCACCATGTGTGTTTCCCTTTTCTCTGAGTGAGGCTTAAAAACAGGTGCTTCATGTTTATTGCTCAGTTTTATGATTGTTTTCTGTGGGAGAGTAATTCTGGTATAAATTACTCTTAATGTATCCTAGATTGACCTACTATTTTTACTTTTGAAAGTATAAATATAATTCTGTTTAGGCATACGTTCAATTTTACCACTATCATATTATTTTTGATTTTACTTTTTTAGATTTTGTATTTACAATCTGGGACAAACTGCTCTAAGTCCTTTAACATACATTATCTCATTTAATCCTCACCCTATGAGATAGAGATGAACCTGAATCATCAAGCAGTTGTATGATTTGCATAAATTCACCCAGTGGCTAAATGGTAGAAATATGTTTTTTTTTAACATCTTTATTGGAGTATAATTGCTTTACAATGGTGTGTTAGTTTCTGCTTTATAACAAAGTGAATCAGTTATACATATACATATGTTCCCATATCTCTTCCCTCTTGCGTCTCCCTCCCTCCCACCCTCCCTATCCCACCCCTCTAGGTGGTCACAAAGCACCGAGCTGATCTCCCTGTGCTATGTGGCTGCTTCCCACTAGCTATCTATTTTACATTTAGTAGTGTATGTATGTTCATGCCACTCTCTCACCCTGTGACATCTTACCCCTCCCCCTCCCCATATCTCCAAGTCCATTATCTAGTAGGTCTGTGTCTTTATTCCCATCTTGCCACTAGGTCCTTCATGACCTTTTTTTTTTTTCCTTAGATTCCATATATATGTGTTAGCATACGGTATTTGTTTTTCTCTTTCTGACTTACTTCACTCTGTATGACAAACTCTGACTCCATCCACCTCACTACAAATACCTCCATTTTGTTTCTTTTTATGGCTGAGTAATATTCCATTGTATATATGTGCCACATCTTCTTTATCCATTCATCTGATGATGGACACTTAGGTTGCTTCCATGTCCTGGCTATTGTAAATAGAGCTGCAATGAACATTTTGGTACATGACTCTTTTTGAGTTATGGTTTTCTCAGGGTATATGCCCAGTAGTGGAATTGCTGGGTCATATGGTACTTCTATTTTTAGTTTTTTAAGGAACCTCCATACTGTTCTCCATAGTGGCTATATCAATTTACATTCCAACCAACAGTGCAAGAGTGTTCCCTTTTCTCTACACCCTCTCCAGCATTTATTGTTTCTAGATTTTTTTTTAAACATCTTTATTGGAGTATAATTGCTTTACAATGGTGTGTTAGTTTCTGCTTTATAACAAAGTGAATCAGTTATACATATACATATGTTCCCATATCTCTTCCCTCTTGCATCTCCCTCCCTCCCACCCTCCCTATCCCACCCCTCTAGGTGGTCACAAAGCACCGAGCTGATCTCCCTGTGCTATGCGGCTGCTTCCCACTAGCTATCTATTTTACATTTGGTAGTATATATATGTCCATGCCACTCTCTCACCCTGTCACATCTTACCCCTCCCCCTCCCCATATCCTCAAGTCCATTCTCTAGTAGGTCTGTGTCTTTATTCCCGTCTTGCCACTAGGTTCTTCATGACCTTTTTTTTTTTCCTGAGATTCCATATATATGTGTTAGCATACTGTATTTGTTTTTCTCTTTCTGACTTACTTCACTCTGTATGACAGACTCTAACTCCATCCACCTCACTACAAATACCTCCATTTCATTTCTTTTTATGGCTGAGTAATATTCCATTGTATATATGTGCCACATCTTCTTTATCCATTCATCCGCTGATGGACACTTAGGTTGCTTCCATGTCCTGGCTATTGTAAATAGAGCTGCAATGAACATTTTGGTACATGACTCTTTTTGAGTTATGGTTTTCTCAGGGTATATGCCCAGTAGTGGGATTGCTGGGTCATATGGTAGTTCTATTTTTAGTTTTTTAAGGAACCTCCATACTGTTCTCCATAGTGGCTGTATCAATTTACATTCCCACCAACAGTGCAAGAGGGTTCCCTTTTCTCCACACCCTCTCCAGCATTTATCGTTTCTAGATTTTTTGATGATGGCCATTCTGACCGGTGTGAGATGATATCTCATTGTAGTTTTGATTTGCATTTCTCTAATGATTAATGATGTTGAGCATTCTGTCATGTGTCTGTTGGCAATCTGTATATCTTCTTTGGAGAAATGTCTATTTAGGTCTTCTGCCCATTTTTGGGTTGGGTTGTTTGTTTTTTTATTATTGAGCTGCATGAGCGGCTTGTAAATCTTGGAGATTAATCCTTTGTCAGTTGCTTCATTTGCAAATATTTTCTCCCATTCTGAGGTTTGTCTTTTGGTCTTGTTTATGGTTTCCTTTGCTGTACAAAAGCTTTTAAGTTTCATTAGGTCACATTTGTTTATTTGTGTTTTTATTTCCATTTCTCTAGGAGGTGGGTCAAAAAGGATCTTGCTGTGATTTATGTCATAGAGTGTTCTGCCTATGTTTTCCTCTGAGTTTGATGGTGTCTGGCCTTACATTTAGGTCTTTAATCCATTTTGAGTTTATTTTTGTGTATGGTGTTAGGGAGTGTTCTAATTTCATACTTTTACATGTACCTGTCCAGTTTTCCCAGCACCACTTATTGAAGAGGCTGTCTTTTCTCCACTATATATGCTTGCCTCCTATATCAAAGATAAGGTGACCATATGTGCGTGGGTTTATCTCTGGGCTTTCTATCCTGTTCCATTGATCTATGTTTCTGTTTTTGTGCCAGTACCAAACTGTCTTGATTACTGTAGCTTTGTAATATAGTCTGAAGTCAGGGAGCCTGATTCCTCCAGCTCCATTTTTCTTTCTCAAGATTGCTTAGGCTCTTCGGGGTCTTTTGTGTTTCCATACAAATTGTGAAATTTTTTGTTCTAGTCCTGTGAAAAATGCCAGTGGTAGTTTGATAGGGATTGCATTGAATCTGTAGATTGCTTTGGGTAGTAGAGTCATTTTCACAATGTTGATTCTTTCGATCCAAGAACATGGTATATCTCTCCATCTATTTGTATCATCTTTAATTTCTTTCATCAGTGTCTTATAATTTTCTGCATACAGGTCTTTTGTCTCCTTAGGTAGGTTTATTCCTAGATGTTTTATTCTTTTTGTTGCAATGGTAAACGGGAGTGTTTTCTTAATTTCACTTTCAGATTTTTCATCATTAGTGTATAGGAATGCAGGAGACTTCTGTGCATTAATTTTGTATCCTGCTACTTTACCAAATTCATTGATAAGCTCTAGTAGTTTTCTAGTGGCAGTTTTAGGATTCTCTATGTATAGTATCATGTCATCTGCAAACAGTGACAGCTTTACTTCTTCTTTTTCGATTTGGATTCCTTTTATTTCTTTTTCTTCTCTGATTGCTGTGGCTAAAACTTCCAAACCTATGTTGAATAATAGTGGTGAGAGTGGGCAACCTTGTCTTGTTCCTGATCTTAGTGGAAATGGTTTCAGTTTTTCACCATTGAGGACAATGTTGGCTGTGGGTTTGTCGTATATGGCCTTTATTATGTTGAGGAAGGTTCCCTCTATGCCTACTTTCTGCAGGGCTTTTATCATAAATGGGTGTTGAATTTTGTCGAAAGCTTTCTCTGCATCTATTGAGATGATCATATGGTTTTTCTCCTTCAATTTGTTAATATGATGTATCACGTTGATTGATTTGCATATATTGAAGAATCCTTGCATTCCTGGAATAAACCCCACTTGATCATGGTGTATGATCCTTTTAATGTGCTGTTGGATTCTGTTTGCCAGTATTTTGTTGAGGATTTTTGCATCTATGTTCATCAGTGATATTGGCCTGTAGTTTTCTTTCTTTGTGACATCTTTGTCTGGTTTTGGTATCAGGGTGATGGTGGTCTCGTAGAATGAGTTTGGGAGTGTTCCTCCCTCTGCAATATTTTGGAAGAGTTTGAGAAGGATAGGTGTTAGCTCTTCTCTAAATGTTTGATAGAATTCGCCTGTGAAGCCATCTGGTCCTGGGCTTTTGTTTGTTGGAAGATTTTTAATCACAGTTTCAATTGCAGTGCTTGTGATTGGTGTGTTCATATTTTCTATTTCTTCCTGGTTCATTCTCCGCAGGTTGTGCATTTCTAAGAATTTGTCCATTTCTTCCAGGTTGTCCATTTTATTGGCATAGAGTTGCTTGTAGTAATCTCTCATGATCCTTTGTATTTCTGCAGTGTCAGTGGTTACTTCTCCTTTTTCATTTCTAATTCTATTGATTTGAGTCTTCTCCCTTTTCCTCTTGATGAGTCTGGCTAATGGTTTATCAATTTTGTTTATCTTCTCAAAGAACCAGCTTTTAGTTTTTTAGTTTTATTGATATTTGCTATTGTCTCCTTCTTTTCTTTTTCATTTATTTGTGATCAGATCTTTATGATTTCTTTCCTTCTGCTAGCTTTGGGGTTTTTTTGTTCTTCTTTCTCTAATTGCTTTAGGTGCAAGGTTAGGTTGTTTATTCGAGATGTTTCCTGTTTCTTGATGTAGACTTGTATTGCTATAAACTTCCCTCTTAGAACTGCTTTTGCTGTATCCCATAGGTTTTGGGTCGTCGTGTCTCCATTGTCATTTGTTTCTAGGTATTTTTTGATTTCCCCTTTGATTTCTTCAGTTATCACTTCGTTATTAAGTAGCCTATTGTGTGGCCTCCCTGTGTTTGTATTTTTTACAGATCTTTTCCTGTAATTGATATCTAGTCTCATAGCGTTGTGGTCAGAAAAGATACTTGATACGACTTCACTTTTCTTAAATTTACCAAGGCTTGATTTGTGACCCAAGATATGATCTATACTGGAGAATGTTCCATGAGCACTTGAGAAAAATGTGTATTCTGTTGTTTTTGGGTGAAATGTCCTATAAATATCAAGTAAGTCCATCTTGTTTAATGTATCATTTAAAGCTTGTGTTTCCTTATTTATTTTCATTTTGGATGATCTGTCCATTGGTGAAAGTGGGGTGTTAAAGTCCCCTACTATGATTGTGTTACTGTCGATTTCCCCTTTTATGGCTGTTAGTATTTGCCTTATGTATCGAGGTGCTCCTATGTTGGGTGCATAAATATTTACAATTGTTATACCTTCTTCTTGGATCGATCCCTTGATCATTATATAGTGTCCTTCTTTGTCTCTTGTAATAGTCTTTATTTTAAAGTCTATTTTGTCTGATACGAGAATTGCTACTCCAGGTTTCTTTTGATTTCCATTTGCATGAAATATCTTTTTCCATCCCCTCACTATCAGTCCGTATGTGTCCCTAGGTCTGAAGCGGGTCTCTTGTAGACAACATATATATGGGTCTGTTTTTGTATCCATTCAGCCAGTCTGTGTCTTTTGGTGGGAGCATTTAATCCATTTACATTTAAGGTAATTATCGATATGTATGTTCCTATTCCCATTTTCTTAAATGTTTTGGGTTTGTTTTTGTAGGTGTTTTCCTTCTCTTGTGTTTCTTGCCTAGAGAAGTTCCTTTAGCATTTGTTGTAAAGCTGGTTTGGTGGTGCTGAACTCTCTCAGCTTTTGCTTGTCTGTAAAGGTTTTAATTTCTCCATCAAATCTGAATGAGATCCTTGCTGGGTAGAGTAATCTTGGTTGTAGGTTTTTCTCCTTCATCACTTTAAGTATATCCTGCCACTCCCTTCTGGCTTGCAGAGTTTCTGCTGAAAGATCAGCTGTTAACCTTATGGGGATTCCCTTGTGTGTTATTTGTTGTTTTCCCCTTGCTGTTTTTAATATGTTTTCTTTATATTTAATTTTTGATAGTTTGATTAATATGTGTCTTGGCGTGTTTCTCCTTGGATTTATCCTGTATGGGACTCTCTGTGCTTCCAGGACTTGATTAACTATTTCCTTTTCCATATTAGGGAAGTTTTCAACTATAATCTCTTCAAATATTTTCTCAGTCCCTTTCTTTTTCTCTTCTTCTTCTGGGACCCCTATAATTCGAATGTTGGTGCATTTAATGTTGTCCCAGAGGTCTCTGAGACTGTCCTCAGTTCTTTTCATTCTTTTTTCTTTATTCTGCTCTGCAGTAATTATTTCCACTATTTTATCTTCCAGGTCACTTGTCCTTTCTTTTGCCTTAGGTATTCTGCTATTGATCCCGTCTAGAGTATTTTTCATTTCATTTATTGTGTTTTTCATCGTTGCTTGGTTCCTCTTTAGTTCTTCTACGTCCTTGTTAAATGTTTCTTGCATTTTGTCTATTCTATTTCCAAGATTTTGGATCATCTTTACTATCATTATTCTGAATTCTTTTTCAGGTAGACTGCCTATTTCCTCTTCATTTGTTAGGTCTGGTGTGTTTTGACCCTGCTCCTTCATCTGCTGTGTGTTTTTCCGTCTTCTCATTTTGGTAATCTTACTGTGTTTGGGGTCTCCTTTTCACAGGCTGCAGGTTCGTAGTTCCCGTTGTTTTTGGTATCTGTCCCCAGTGGCTAAGGTTGGTTCAGTGGGTTGTGTAGGCTTCTTGGTAGAGGGGACTAGTGCTTGTGTTCTGGTGGATGAGGCTGGATCTTGTCTTTCTGGTGGGCACGTCCACGTCTGGTGGTGTGTTTTGGGGTGTCTGTGGCCTTATTATGATTTTAGGCAGCCTCTCTGCTAATGGATGGGGCTGTGTTCCTGTCTTGCTAGTTGTTTGGCATAGGGTGTCCAGCACTGTAGCTTGCTGGTCGTTGAGTGAAGCTGGGTCTTGATGTTGAGATGGAGATCTCTGAGAGATTTTTTGCCGTTTGGTATTACGTGGAGCTGGGAGGTTTCTTGTGGACCAGTGTCCTGAAGTTGGCTCTCCCACCTCAGAGGCACGGCCCTGATGCCTGGCTGGAGCACCAAGAGCCTTTCATCCATTCGGCTCAGAAAGGGAGAAAAAATAGAAAGAAAGAGGATAAAATAAAATAAAATAAAGCTATTATAATAAAAAATAAGAAAAAAATTATTAAGAAACATTTATTAAGAAAAATATTTTTTTAATTTTAAAAAATAAATTTATTAATTTTTATAATAAAAATAAGAAAATTATTAAGAAAAAAATTTTTTTAAGTTTTTTAAAATAAAAAATAAAAAACTTACTAAGAAAAAATTTTTTTAATTTTTTAAAATAAAAAGTAAGGAAAATATTTATTAAGAAAAAAAATTTTTAAGTAAAAAAACAAACAAACAAACAACAAAAAAACGGACAGACCGAACCCTAGGACAAATGGTGAAGGCAAAGCTATACAGACAAAAATCTCACCCAGAAGCATACACATATACACTCACAAAGAAAGGAAAAGGGGAAAAATTAATATATCCTGCTCCCAAAGTCCACCTCCTGAATTTGGGATGATTCGTTGTCTATTCAGGTATTCAACAGATGCAGGTACATCAAGTTGTTTGTGGAGCTTTAATCTGCTGCTTCTGAGGCTGCTGGGAGATATTTCCCTTTCTCTTCTTTGTTCGCACAGGTCCCGGGGTTCAGCTTTGGATTTGGACCCGCCTCTGCGTGTAGGTCACCTGAGGGCGTCTGTTCTTCTCTCACACAGGACGGGGTTAAAGGAGCAGCTGACGCTGGGGCTCTGGCTCACCCAGGCGGGGGAGAGGGAAGGGTACGGATGTGGGGCGAGCCTGCGGTGGCAGAGGCCGGCGTGACATTGCAGCAGCCTGAGGCACACTGTGCGTTCTCCCAGGGAAGTTGTCCCTGGATCACGGGAGCCTGGCAGTGGCGGGCTGCACAGGCTCCCGGGAGGGGTGGTGTGGAGAGTGACCTGTGCTCGCACACAGGCTTCTTGGTGGCGGCAGCAGCAGCCTTAGCGTCTCATGCCCGTCTCTGGGGTCCGTGCTGATAGCCGCGGCTCGCGCCCGTCTCTGGAGCTCGTTTAGGCGGCGCTCTGAATCCCCTCTCCTTGCGCACCGCGAAACAAAGAGGCAAGAAAAAGTCTCTTGCCTGTTTGGCAGCTCCATACCTTTTCCCGGACTCCCTCCCTGCCAGCTGTGGCGCACTAACCCCTTCAGTCTGTGTTCACACAGCCAACCCCAGTCCTCTCCCTGTGATCCAACCGAAGCCCGAGCTTAAGCTCCCAGCCCCGCCCGCCCCGGCGGGTGAGCAGACAAGCCTCTCGGGCTGGTGAGTGCTGGTCGCACCGATCCTCTGTGTGGGAATCTCTCCACTTTGCCCTCTGCACCCCTGTAGCTGCGCTCTCCTCCATGGCTCCGAAGCTTCCCCCCTCTGCCACCTGCAGTCTCCGCCCGTGAAGGGCCTTCCTAGTATGTGGAAACCTTTCCTCCTTCACAGCTCCCTCCCACTGGTGCAGGTCCCATCCCTGTTCTTCTGTCTCTGTTATTTATTTTTTCTTTTGCCCTACCCAAGTACGTGGGGATTTTCTTGCCTTTTGGGAGGTCTGACGTCTTCTGCCAACGTTCAGTGGGTGTTCTGTAGTAGCAGTTCCACGTGTAGATGTATTTCTAATGTATCTGTGGGAAGGAAGGTGATCTCCACATCTTACTCTTCCGCCATCTTGCCCAGACCCCTAGAAATATGTATTTTGACAGCAGAGTCTAGGTTCTTAATATGGTCTCCTTTTAAAAGCATATCATATTCTGCAAAATAAATATTTTTTGTTGCCTTTCTTTAATAGCTAACACATAAATAAAATGGTCATTGATTTATGATTATTTTTCTTTATCTGTGATAACTTTCATAATAATTTTTATTGTTTATTTTCTATAGATCTTAGAAGTGCCCTAAGGTGGTTTGCTGCATGCTTTTCTCTCCGTGAATTGTCTCTCACTGGAAACCCACTTCTTCAAGAAATAAACTGGAGGTAAAGAAACAATGTTGCACCCTATGTACATACTTTATTATAGTTGCAGAGAACACAGTTTGATGAAAATTGTTCTGTGTATACTAATTACTTGGGAAAAGTTAGTAAAACATAATCTAAAAGTTATTCAAAACAAAACAGTTTTGTAAAAATAGTTTAAAAAATATCTTCTACCTAAAATGATTTTTGTACATGTATGAACTAATGCAAATTTAAATGATAATTTTGACCGATACCATGGATTATGTGACACTTTTAGTATGATGTCAATTTAGGTTTTGTGTTTATAGAAAAGACATTTGGTGGGAATTACTTTTTGAGTCATCTAAATCCCATAGCTTGCTATTAAAAATTATTTCCTTTCTGCCAGTAATTTGATTTTGTTTTATTTTCTTAAAAGAGAAGGTTGGTGTCTGTTAATGTATGTATTATAAGTATATGTGAATTCGTGCCTCTATTTGGAATATTGCAGTACCTAGATGTAAATGAAAAAAAAATTGTGATTAATTTTTAAACTTTTTTTTTTTTTAATTTTAATTTTTATTTATTTATTTATTTATTTATTTATGGCTGTGTTGGGTCTTCATTTCTGTGCGAGGGCTTTCTCCAGTTGTGGCAAGCGGGGGCCACTCTTCATCGCGGTGCGCGGGCCTCTCACTATCGCGGCCTCTCTTGTTGCGGAGCACAGGCTCCAGGCGCGCAGGCTCAGTAGTTGTGGCTCACGGGCCCAGTTGCTTTGCGGCATGTGGGATCTTCCCAGACCAGGGCTCGAACCCGTGTCCCCTGCATTGGCAGGCAGATTCTCAACCACTGCGCCACCAGGGAAGCCCTAAACTTTTTTTTTAAAAGATTTAATTTTATTTATTTTTGGCTGCATTGGGTCTTCATTGCTGCATGTGGGCTTTCTCTAGTTGCGGCAAGCGGGGACTACTCTTTGTTGCAGTGTGCGGGCTTCTCCTTGCAGTGGCTTCTCTTGTTGCAGAGCACGGGCTCTATGTGCGCAGGATTCAGTAGTTATGGTACATGGGCTTAGTTGCTCCATGGCATGTGGGATCCTCCTGGACCAGGGGTTGAACCCATGTCCCTTGCTTGCATTGGCAGGTGGATTCTTATCCACTGAGCCACCAGGGAAGTCCCTTGATTGTTTTTTTTTTAATTTAATTTTATTTATTTTTTTCTACAGCAGGTTCTTATTAGTCATCAATTTTATACACATCAGTGTATACATGTCAATCCCAATCTCCCAATTCATCCCACCACCACCCCCGCCCCCCCACCACTTCCCCCTCCAGGTGTCCATACGTTTGTTCTCTGCATCTGTGTCTCCATTTCTGCCCTGCAAACCGGTTCATCTATACCATTTTTCTAGGTTCCACATACATGCGTTAATATACGATACTTGTTTTTCTCTTTTTGACTTACTTCACTCTGTATGACAGTCTTTAGATCCATCCACGTCTCTACAGATGACTCAATTTCATTCCTTTTTATAGCTGAGTAATACTCCATCGTATATATGTACCACATCTTCTTTATCCATTCATCTGTCGATGGGCATTTAGGTTGTTTCCATGTCCTGGCTATTGTAAATAGTGCTGCAATGAACATAGGGGTGCATGTGTCTTTTTAAATTACGGTTTTCTCTGGGTATACGCCCAGTAGTGGGATTGCTGGGTCATATGGTAATTCTATTTTAAGTTTTTTAAGGAACCTCCATACTGTTCTCCATAGTGGCTGTATCAATTTACATTCCCAACAACAGTGCAAGAGGGTTCCCTTTTCTCCACACCGTCTCCAGCATTTGTTGTTTGTAGATTTTCTGATGATCCCCATTCGAACTGGTGTGAGGTGATTCCTCATTGTAGTTTTGATTTGCATTTCTCTAATAATTAGTGCTGTTGAGCAGCTTTTCATGTGCTTCTTGGCCATCTGTATGTCTTCTTTGGAGAAATGTCTATCTAGGTCTTCTGCCCATTTTTGGATTGGGTTGTTTGTTTTTTTAATATCGAGCTGCATGAGCCATTTATATATTTTGGAGATTAATCCTTTGTCCGTTGATTCGTTTGCAAATATTTTCTCCCATTCTCAGGGTTGTCTTTTCGTCTTGTTTATGGTTTCCTTTGCTGTGCAAAAGCTTTTAAGTTTCATTAGGTCCCATTTGTTTATTTTTGTTTTTATTTCCATTAATCTAGGAGGGGGATCAAAAAAGATCTTGCTGTGATTTATGTCAAAGAGTGTTCTTCCGAAGATTTCCTCTAAGAATTTTATAGTGTCCGGACTTACATTTAGGTCTCTGATCCATTTTGAGTTTATTCTTGTGTATGGTGTTAGGGATTGTTCTAATTCCATTCTTTTCCATGTAGCTGTCCAGTTTTCCCAGCACCACGTATTGAAGAGACTGTCTTTTCTCCATTGTATATCCTTGCCTTCTTTGTCATAGATTAGTTGACCATAGGTGCGTGGGTTTATATCTGGGCTTTCTATGCTATTCCATTGATCTATATTTCTGTATTTGTGCTACTACCATATTGTCTTGATTACTGTAGCTTTGTAGTTTAGTCTGAAGTCAGGAAGTCTGATTCCTCCAGCTCCCTTTTTCTCCCTCAAGACTGCTTTGGCTATTCGGGGCCTTTTGTGTCTCCATACAAATTTTAAGATTTTTTTGTTCTAATTCTGTAAAAAATGCCATTGGTAATTTGGTAGGGATTGCATTGAATCTGTAGATTCCTTTGGGTAGTATAGTCATTTTCACAATATTGATTCTTCCAATCCAAGAACATGGTATATCTCTCCATCTGTTTGTATCATCTTTAATTTCATTCATCAGTGTCTTATAGTTTTCTGCATACAGGTCTTTTGTCTCGCTAGGTAGGTTTATTCCTAGGTATTTTATTCTTTTTGTTGCAATGGTAAATGGGAGTGTTTCCTTAATTTCTCTTTCAGATTTTTCATCATTAGTGTATAGGAATGCAAGAGATTTCTGTGCATTAATTTTGTATCCTGCTACCTTACCAAATTCATTGATTAGCTCTAGCAGTTTTCTGGTGGCATCTTTAGGATTCTCTATATATAGTATCATGTCATCTGCAAACAGTGACAGTTTTACTTCTTCTTTTCCAATTTGTATTCCTTTTATTTCTTTTTCTTCTTTGATTGCTGTGGCTAGGACTTCCAAACCTATGTTGAATAATAGTGGTGAGAATGGACATCCTTGTCTTGTTCCTGATCTTAGAGGAAATGGTTTCAGTTTTTCACCATTGAGAATGATGTTTGCTGTGGGTTTGTCGTATATGGCCTTTATTATGTTGAGGTAGGTTCCCTCTATGCCCACTTTCTGGAGAGTTTTTATCATAAATGGGTGTTGAATTTTGTCAAAAGCTTTTTCTGCATCTATTGAGATGATCATATGGTTTTTATTCTTCTATTTGTTAATATGGTGTATCACATTGATTGATTTGTGTATACTGAAGCATCCTTACATCCCTGAGATAAATCCCACTTGATCATGGTGTATGGTCCTTTTAATGTGTTGTTGGATTCTGGGTTTTTTTTTTCAGTTTTACATGTATATTCATCAGTGATATTGGTCTGTAATTTTCTTTTTTTGTAGTATCTTTGTCTGGTTTTGGTATCAGGGTGATGGTGGCCTCATAGAATGAGTTTGGGAGTGTTCCTTCCTCTGCAGTTATTTGGAAGAGTTTGAGAAGGATGGGTGTTAGCTCTTCTCTAAATGTTTGATGGAATTCACATGTGAAGCCATCTGGTCCTGGACTTTTGTTTGTTGGAAGATTTTTAATCACAGTTTCAATTTCATTACTTGTGATTGGTCTGTTCATATTTTCTATTTCTTCCTGCTTCAGTCTTGGAAGGTTATACCTTTCTAAGAATTTGTCCATTTCTTCCAGGTTTCCATTTTATTGGCATAGAGGAACTTGTAGTAGTCTCTTAGGATGCTTTGTATTTCTGTGGTGTCTGTTGTAACTTCTCCTTTTTCATTTCTAATTTTATTGATTTGAGTCCTCTCCCTCTTTTTCTTGATGAATCTGGCTAATGGTTTATCAATTTTGTTTATCTTCTCAAAGAACCAGCTTTTAGTTTTATTGATTTTTGCTATTGTCTTCTTTGTTTCTATTTCATTTATTTCTGCTCTGATCTTTATGATTTCTTTCCTTGTACTAACTTTGAGTTTTGTTTGTTCTTCTTTCTCTAGTTCCTTTAGGTGTACAGTTAGGTTGTTTATTTGAGATATTTGTTGTTTCTTGAGGTAGGATTGTATTGCCATAAACTTCCCTCTTAGAACTGCTTTTGCCTCTGCTTTTGCCTCATCCCATAGGTTTTGGATCATCGTGTTTTCATTGTAATTTGTCTCTAGGTATTTTTTAATTTCTGCTTTGATTTCTTCAGTGATCTCTTGGTTATTTAGTAACGTAATGTTTAGCCTCCATGTGTTTGTGTTTTTTACTTTTTTTTTCCCTGTAATTGATTTCTAATCTCATAGCGTTGTGGTCAGAAAAGATGCTTGATATGATTTCAGTTTTCTTAAATGTACTGAGGCTTGATTTGTGACCCAAGATGTGATCTATCCTGGAGAATGTTCTGTGCGCACCTGGGAAGAAAGTGTAATCTGCTGTTTTTGGATGGAATGTCCTATAAATATCAATTAAATCTATTTGGTGTATTGTATCATTTAAAGCTTGTGTTTCCTTATTAATTTTTTGTTTGGATGATATCCCCTTTGGTGTAAGTGAGGTGTTAAAGTCCCCCACTATTACTGTGTTAGTGTCAATTTCCTCTTTTATAGCTGTTAGCCATTGCCTTATGTATTGAGGTGCTCCTATGTTGGGTGCATATATATTTATAATTGTTATAGCTTCTTCTTGGATTGATCCCTTGATCATTATGTAGTGTCCTCCTTGTCTCTTGTAACATTCTTTATTTTAACATCTATTTTATCTGACATGCGTATTGCTACTCCAGCTTACTTTTGATTTCCATTTGCATGGAACATCTTTTTCCATCCCCTTACTTTCAGTCTGTATGTGTCCCTAGGTCTGAAGTGGGTCTCTTGTAGACAGCATATATATGTGTCTTGTTTTTTTGTATCCATTCAGCGAGCCTGTGTCTTTTAGTTGGAGCATTTAATCCTTTCATGTTTAAGGTAATTATCGAAATGTATGTTCCTATGACCATTATCTTAATTGTTTTGGGTTTGTTTTTGTAAGTCCTTTTCTTCGCTTGTGTTTCCCACTTAGAGGAGTTCCTTTAGCATTTGCTATAAAGCTGGTTTGTTGGTGGTGGATTCTCTTAGCTTTTGCTTGTCTGTAAACCTTTTGATTTCTCTGTCGTATCTGAATGAGATCCTTGCCGGGTAGAGTAATCTTGCTGGTAGGTTCTTCCCTTTCATTACTTTAGATATATCATGCCACTCCCTTCTGGCTTGTAGAGTTTCTGCTGAGAAATCAGCTGTTAACGTTATGGGAGTTCCCTTGTATGTTATTTGTCGTTTTTCCCTTGCTGCTTTCAATAATTTTTCTTTGTCTTTAGTTTTTACCAATTTGATTACTGTGTGTCTCGGAGTGTTTCTCCTTGGGTTTATCCTGTATGGGACTCGTTGCACTTCCTGGACTTGAGTGGCTATTTCCTTTCCCATGTTAGGGAAATTTTCGACTATAATCTCTTCTAATATTTTCTCAGGTCCTTTCTCTCTCTCTTCTCCCTATGGGACCCCTATAATGCGAATGTTGTTGTGTTTAATGTTGTCCCCGAAGTCTCTTAGGCTGTCTTCATTTCTTTTCATTCTTTTTTCTTTATTCTGTTCCGCAGCAGCGAATTCCATCATTCTGTCTTCCAGGTCACATATCCGTTCTTCTGCCTCAGTTATTCTGCTATTGATTTCTTCTAGTGTAGTTTTCATTTCAGTTATTGTATTGTTCATCTCTGTTTGTTTGTTCTTTAATTCTTCTAGTTCTTTGTTAAACATTTCTTGCATCTTCTCGATTTTTGCCTCCATTCTTTTTCTGAGGTCCTGGATCATCTTCACTCTCATTATTCTGAATTCTTTTTCTGGAAGGTTGCCTATCTTCACTTCATTTAGTTGTTTTTCTGGAGTTTTATCTTGTTCCTTCATCTGGTATGTAGCCCTCTGCCTTTTCATCTTGTCTGTCTTTCTGTGAATCTGGTTTTTGTTCCACAGGCTGCAGGATTGTAATTCTTGTTGCTTCTGCTCTGTGATTTTTTTTAAATGAATTTTCTTTTTAAAAAAATTCTTTAATCTGAAACTCTGAAATTATGCTAACACCATTTTCCCAAAGTTAAGCTTCATCTTTTTTTATAATCACATTTTTTGGAGTAATTTACCTATAATAAAATTTATCAATTTTGAGTATCAGTTTATGAGTATGAATATTGTGTAAAAACCACCACAATCAAGGTAGTGAACATTTTTATCACCTTGAAAAATCACCTTATGCCCCTGGGTGGTCAGTCCCCTCTTCCAATTGTTTAAAAATGTCTCTCCACTGTCTTATGGCTTTCACTGTTTCAGATGAGAAATCTGTGAACGTTCATGTCTTCATTCCTCTGTCTCTGAGTACTTTTAAGATTTTCCCTTCATCAGTGGTCTTCAGCAATTTGATTATAATGTGCTTTGGTTGCTTTTATATAGATTTACTCTGCTTAGGATTTTTTTGTTGTTTATTGGCTTAAGTTTTTTTAAATTAATGTATAGTTGATTTACCATGTTGTGTTAGTTGCTGGTGTACAGCAAAGTGATTCAGTTATGTGTGAGTGTGTGTATTCTTTTCAGATTTTTTTCTATTATGGGTTATTACAAGTTATTGAATATAGTTCCCTTTCTTATACAGTAAGTCCTTTATGCTGATCTACTTTATACATAGTAGTGTGTATCTATTAATTCCAAACTCCTAATTTATCCCTTCCCTCTGTCTTTCTTCTTTGGGAACCATAAGTTTGTCTTCTATGTCTGTGAGTCTATTTCTGTGTTGTAAATAAGTTCATTTGTATTTTTTTTTATTCCACATATAAGTGATATCATATGATATTTGTCTTTCTCTGTCTGACTTACTTCACTTAATATGATAATCTCTAGGCCCATCCATGTTTAGGATTTACTGAACCTCTCAGATACAGTGGATTTATAGTTTCCATAAAATTTTGAAAATTGTTGGCTAGTAATTTTCAAATATTTTGTTCTATCTTATCCTACTAGGACTCTAATTTCATCAGTATTAGACCACTTGATATATCCCAGATGTCGCTATTGCTCTGTTCTTATATTTATTATACTTTTTTTCTGCCTGTATTTCAGTCTTACTAGTTATTGCTATGTCTTCAAATTCTCTGATATTTTCTTCCTGTATAGCTACTCTGCTGTTAATCCCATCTAGACTGTTTTTCAGTTCAGATCAGATATTATGATTTTCATTTTGAGACGTTTCCTTTATTTTTTAACATTTACAATTTCTCTCCTAATCATGGTCATATTTTCCTAAATCAACTTGAACATGTGGATAATATTTATAATAGCTGTTTTAACATCCTTATCTGTTAATTTCATCATCTCTATCATTTTGAGGTCTATTTTTATTGATTTTTTTTATGATTCTGGGTCATATTTTCTTACTTCTTGCATGCCCAGTCAATTTTGGTTGTAGTCTGGACATTTAAAATTTTATACTTGTTGATTTCTTAATTTTGTTTTTTTTCCCTTTAAGTAACATACATTTTGCTTCTCACATGCAGCAGCTACATTACTTGGAATTAGTGAGATACCTTCAAAACTTCCTTTTAAGTTCTGTTAGGGAAGTCTCAAAGAAATCTTCAGACTAGTGCTAATTTAGCCCCACTACTATGGCACCAACTTTCTGAGTATTCTGCCCAATGTCTCTTACATGTATCCTTTCAACTTTGGCTGATGAGACTTATTCCCATCCTCATGTGAGTTCCTGTAATTTTTCTGCCTTTTGCTTCCCACTTGTTCTTTCCCTTGGCTCTAAGTGGTTTTTCTCTCACACATCCTCAGACTCATTTACCAGGTCTAGGTGAATTAAATCCCAGTATACTGAAAAACTTTGCATATATCCACTTTGGAATTTTCTAGTACTGGTGATGTTTATGGCCTGAACTCTTATCTCTTTTTATGTCCAGCAGCATGCATTTGTTAGATGGTTTAATATGATTTATTGTACATTTGACATTTGTATCATATCAGGTCATAGATACATCAAGGCAGAACAAGCCGAAATGGACAGAGCTTGTAGCCTAATTTAGCAAGGTGTGTTTGGCAACATGCTAAGTGTAGGGAAAGGCAACCATTTACTAAAATTCAGGTAGGAAAATCTATTTCAGGATCTTAAGTTTGGATCAAGTCAGCAAGTCTTATCAATTTGACCAGGTAGTAAAAATAATTTATGAATAAAATATAGACAGGGAGAAATGAATGACTGAAAAAAAGGTTGTTGTGACATCCAGTCCTAGGGCAGAAGCAGTTGACTCTTTGCCCTGATTTGGTTTCCCTGTGATGTGTGGCCATAGCCAGGAAGGTCCTTGTTTTTCTGAGTACTTCAGAGGAATATAAGATATCTTACAGAAGAACCAATGATCTGATTATGTTTAAAATTCCTTTACCTGACTTAATCCACCTGTAGAAAAAGATAAGAGAGTCTAGGGAGTAGTCGCTGTTCCCTCCCTTGTCTAAGGTCACTGCAAACCTGTGACATTCTCTTTCTAGATGTATTGGTTTCTTGAATTTGTTAATTGACGTTTAGTTAAGAAAACAGCAGCATTTTTACACCAAGTCAAACACCTGTGTGATTTGCTACTCATTGATAAGTTGAGTATCACAGAAGAGTTATTATCTTTTTGCCAGAAAATCTATTTTTCTTTCTTTTTTCTTTAAAGCTCAGTTTCCACATAAATTTCTAATGTTACAGTGTTTTTTAGGGAAACCTGGTATGTTTCCACATGTTTTAGAACAGAACCTGTCAACTTCTAGTTTAGAAACATCTGTTTCTAAGAGCAATTTAAGCTGTATAGCATGGAGGAAAGAGTATAACCCAGTGCAGTGGTTCTTAAAGGTGTATCCCCCAGACCAGCAGCTTCATCATCACTTGGAAGCCTGTTAGAAATGCAAAATCTTGGACACTGTCCAGATCCACTGAATCAGAAGCTAGCAGATGATTCCTAGTAATCTATGTTTTATCAAGCCCTTTGTGTGATTCAGTGTGCACTAAAGTTTGGAAATCATTGCGTTTTTAAATAAGGACATCTTCCTCCTGCCCCGTGTTTTGTGATCCTGGGCAAGTAACTTACCTTTTCTATGGCTCTGAATCTTCATTAGTAAAATGAGGATAAAAATGGTACCTATCTTATGGTATAGCCATTAGATTTGAATGGGATAATACACATATCTTGTTGATAACAATTCCTAGAACACGGTAAGCACACAAAAATCTATTATTTTCTATTACTAGGCCTACCAGTTCGTATTCAGTCACCAAGTATTTAGTGTATGCCTGCTATATGCAACCAGTGTCCTAACATGTTAGACATTATAAGGGAAATTCAGTGTAACCCATGATTTCAAGTCATTTTTATAATCTTGTTAGGGATAGAAAATGTATTCAAAAATGATAACCATGAAAACTAATGGTAACAAACACTGAAACAGCACTGACTTTGTGCCCAACACCGTTCTCATCGTTCCCATTTAATCCTCACAACATGCCTGATGAAATAGCAACCTAGTGTCCCCATTTTATACTTAAGAAAACTGAGTTCCCAAAAGGCTAAGTAGCCTGCCCAGTTTCACACAGCTAGCAAGTCAAAGACCCAGGATTCAAATCCATGCAATCTAGCTCCAGAATCTGTGCTCTTAACTCTTAGATTTTAGTACCTAATAAAATGTAAGTGTCAGATGATTATTGTAGGCAAGAGATATGCTTTAGAAATTTGGAAATATTATCTTAATTTAGTGTGACCAGGGAAAACTGCCTGCTCTGAAGAGGCAAACTTTGAGTTAAACCTCAAAAGTTTGGTAAGACTGAAAATCAGGGACTTCCCTGGTGGTCCAGTGGTTAAGACTCTGCTCTCTCAATGCAGGGGGCACGGGTTCAATCCCTTGTCAGGAAACTAAATCCCACATGCTGCACGATGTGGCCAAAAACTAAATAAATAAAATTAAATTAAAAAAAAAAAGGAAAACCAAATTTAAAGAAAAGAAAGCACTTCTGATGGAGGAAATATCCAAAAAAGGAGGGAATGTGAAAGGTGAAGTTAGGCTCTGTTAGAAGGCCAGTCTATTCAGGTAAAGTGGGTATAGTGGGAATACCATTGGAAAGAAGTAAGAAATCAAGTACTTATGCTTACAGTGTGTCAGAGAGTGGGCTAAGTACCTATATATATTCCTTCATTTCACAGCAGCTAAGTTAGGTTCTGTAATTATCATTCTCATTTTACAGAGTATTTACTGAAGCTTAGATACCCTGTGACTTACCCAGTTATGAAGTAAGTGTCAGGGGTGGAATTTGAGTTCTGAAGCCTAGAATTTAAACATTGTACTCTGCGGTTTTATGTGTTGTATTACTGCCAGATTGTAAAGGGTTTCATATGTGAGGATAAAATGTCTCCTTTATCCTGTGGTCATGGAAGGGGACTGTAGCATAGTGGATATATACATGGGCCTTGTGAGTAAACTGCTCAGGTGCATATCTAGTTCCACCACTTCCTGGTTGTTTGCCTTGCTCAAGTTACTTAATCTTGCTATGTCTCTTCCTTCATCTGTAAAATGGGTATAATAATAGTACCTATCTCATAGGATCTATTCATTAGGGTAGTATAGGTTATACCACACAACAACAAACTCAGAAATCTATGTGGTTTAATACATCAGGAGGTTTTTGTTTGTTTGTTTACATTATGTCTGATGTGAGTTTGGCCTGTCTAATCTAAGCAGACTCAGAAACTCAGGGTGCTTCCATTTTGTGACTCTGTGTCACATAACTTCAACATAACCTCACTTTTTTAGGTAGTAGATTGTGGTGGGGAAAATGACCACCAGGAAAACAACTGACATTTAACCACTCTGCCCTCAAAAGTGGCAGTGATCACTCCTCTCATACTGTATTAACTGTAACTAGTCATATGGCCAAACTAACTGCAAAAAAACCCTGGGAAAAATAGAGAAGAACACAAGTATCAGAGCATACCAACAGTCTCTATGAGGAATAAATATGTTACCACATGACAGCACTTTATAGTAGTGCCTGTCAGAAAGCATACTTGATAATGCTAGCCATTATTTTTAAGGAGCTATAGAGAAATTTTGAATAGTTGTATGAAAATGAAAATAGTATTTGGGGAAGCTTGTTTTTAGTAGAAAAGTGACAAGAGATTAGGGGAAAGTAGCCAAATTAAATGAAAATCCAAGCATTAAAAAATGGCTAAAATTAAGTAGTAGAAGTGACCCCAGATAATTGTACAGATCCTTATAGTTTAGAGTCCTTGTATGCCTTGTATTTAGTAGACACCCAAAATTATTTGTTGGAGGAATACATTACTGAATTTAATTACATTATAATGTGTAAAAGCTTGAAAAAATGCATGTTTCAGCCCCTCTAATTTTTCTACTGAATTTATTCAATTTTATTTTAGTGATTGAAAATGTTATTTTCTATAAATTGAAAATTTATATTATTGTTGATTTGCAGTAATTATCAATATCTGGAGTTCTAAAATTGGAGTCCTCAGACTCCTAGGGAACCATAGTATTTATCAGATTCTCCAAGTTTCCTGAGAAGCTGATCTTAGGACAAGTTATTATAGGAAATGTCAACTATTAGTTAATGTCAAATCATAAGGTGATCAGAAATTAAAACTATTTAAAGATTTTGTGTGCATATGTGAAAAGGCCACCTAGATATGTTTCTAGACCTCTTACCAGCTTGGTGAAGGACTCCCTTTTCTGGAATAGAAGCAGTCAAGGTCCCCATCCAGATGCACTAGCTCACATTCTAGGGCTGTGCTTCTCTTACATTGAGATTTAAAGCACTAATCCCCCAAGTTTTGGGTCCTCATTTCTAGGAACCAGATCTTAGAGTGAAATTTCCCATACAAAAAGAAGAGTGTAATCATGTCTGAAAGACTGCTTAGCAGGTGATATTATTTATAATGAAAATGTCTGATGGGTTGTTTCTAGAGAGATATTTTCCCAAGTAATTCTATAGAACAAGTTATATAGTTGGCATACAGTGACAAATAAAAATAGCAGCTGTGCCCATTATTCAGAGCAAGTTCTCTGGGGGGCAATGGTTTTTCTATTAGGTGTTGGGCAAATAGGACATGAATTCTCTTGCTGATCTGGTATCAGTTACCATCTGAACAGCTCCCATGTTGCAAGTTGCAACAACTAGAAACAAACCTATGTCCTGAGTAACCTTTTAATTTATTTATTTTTCATTATTTTGTTTGTAGAAAGCATAAGCACTATTTTATTGAATAAAATGTGCTTCTTGTAAAATCTATTGATATAACACTGTAATACGTATATAAAGATAAACATTCACATTTTATTATACTTACTAAGTATATATATTTTATAGTTTTAAAGAAAATATTTAATTAGAAATAATCAATATGGAAAGAGAATAGGTAGTATTTATATATACAATTATTTAGCTATTACAATTTCTATGTTTAAGTTAACTTTTATGGACTAGACTAATAGCAACTTGAAAATGTTACCTATCAAATTTCACTTAGATCAGTTGCTCTAATACAGCTTTCATAATTTTAAGAAGAAATTCATTTATCTAAAGAGGTTAAAATCTAGTAATCTATAAAATATGGATTTGTTAATGAAAGGATCAACTCAGACTTTAACCAGTATGTTCCAATGAACTTTACATAACCCCTTGATACCAACGAAGGGATTAGTTATAGATTTTCCCAATTGGCTTCTTACTTTCATGTCTAGCCAGTGATAACATGAACAAAACTGATGTACTAAAAGAAATCTCTTTTTAAAACTTAATCCACAGACTCAGTTTGGAATTTCCTTTGGGAATGCGTTTCATTCATTAATGATTAATAGAGCTTCTTAAGTGACAGAATATTCACCAGGAAGTTTTCACTAAATGAAATATTGATTCAGCCCTTGACTAGGAGGAGCCCAGCTGGAAAAACTAAGGCTGAGATCTCACAGTGTCCTTATACTTCATTTTGAACATGAATCAACTTGTTACAGCACTTTCTAATATATTTATCATAGACTCTTTATAAGGCTGCATTTGAATTTAAGGCCAATTCATGCACTACTAACGTATACAAATCTGACTATTGTTCCTTAAAAAAAAGATTTAAGAAAAAAATGTTTAAATAAAACACGAACTCCAATCTGAATATTTATTATGTGCTTCACAAATTTGAAGACACTGTCGTATTCTTGAAGATCCAAGCAAACTAAATTTTTACATCCAAAGAAGTTCAAAATATTGTGACTAAAATAAACTGGGAACTTTTAATGTAAAGGTGATGAGTGTAATATCAAAATATTCCAAATTTAAAAATTCAAGCACTGTTGACCCACATTCTCTAGAATTATTGTGTGTAGCTAAAATATTATACTTGATGATATCTATATCAATAACCATGTCCAAAATATAGCATTTGATGATAAAACTATCATTTTGCTGATCCGTGTCAATTAACATCTCAACAGCTTCCACATGATGCCAGTTGCAACACCTAGAAAGAACTCTAATGTCCTGTATTACCTTTGAAATTATTTTTCATTACTTTGGTTGTCTGGAGCATAAGCATTTTTTTATTAGGTAAAATGTTTGTGGTAAAATATTGATCTGTTCCTTAATCTGATAAAGCAAATTCTTATATTTTTGCCTCTTGGATTATATTAGATTATTTGGTTAAAATGGCTCTTTATTCCAACCATCAATTATTTCTGAGTAGAAAGCTGATTTCTTTATTTATTTGGTATGTACTCTCTAATTTTAGAGTTACAGGGATAGTTTTCTTTAAAAAGTTCACAGCATTTATATAAAACCAATGGCAATGTTAATCAGTGACATATCATTGGAATGTAACTGCCCAGGACCACAGTATCCCTTATTTTAGCAAATTCTTCTGATATCATTGATATATAGACTATAGTATAAGTTTCCATGCAAGCCTTTTTTTTAATTTAGGACAATTTGCAAATGATTTGAATTTCAGAGTTTCTTTAAGAGTTATTTTTGTTTCTTTTTTTTTTTTTTTACTTTAAACCCTATCATCTCTGATTTTAGCATAACGTGCTGAGGTCTATTTTCTTCCAAGTGTAGTAGTTTTACTTTTTAAGGTGCACAAGAAAGACTATGTTTTAAAAATACAGATTCCCCTGAACCTGCCAGTAGAGGTCTATGTGTAGCTGAAGACTCTGCATTTTAAAAAGCACCCCAAGTACCACTGATACAGTAGTTCAAGGACAGTCTTTTCAGAAACACTACCCTTCAGGGCTGGAGGCACACATAGGGATCTAGCTTGAATTCTCATCTCAATGAATTTCGAGAGTGACTAACTCAAAGGATAGATGTGTTGGACCCTGAGGTTCTTATGTTAGCAACATGAGCATTGCCTTCCTTTTGCTGACACCTCCTCATTTAGCCAAACTGAGACCTGAAAGATGACCACTCAAGAGTGTCTCATAGGTATTACTGCATCTGCAGTACCACTGTGGGTCCACCATCCTGGTAAAAAGTTTTGTACACACAAAAGCTTGCTGAAATGGTTATACACTAGAAGAAAAGAAAATCAGCATTACCTAACTGCTAAGAAATCACACTTATAATAAGGTAATATGCTTTATTAATTTTCCTTATAAGACATACCTTTTTCAAAGATTAGAGCCTGTCACTGGCACACGTCATTCCTTCTGCTAGTCAGGTCCACTCTGGAGACCAAGATACCAGGTAGAAATTCTCTTGGTACACAAAGAATTAGAACTGTTGGCTATTCTCAAGAACTATTTCCATCAAGTTATTAAAGTCTTTTATTTGATCTTCTATAATTTAGGAAATTTACTTTGAAGAAACAGGACCAGTAATAGAATTAGAGCATCTTTTTTAAGCTGGATGAACACCAATGCAGTCTTAACTTTCAATACCCTTTATTATCGCATCTCAAAAATCCTTATTTCATACCTGGCATTTTATAATTATAACTAAATAAGTTATTTTGACATTACTTTGACATTACAGTCATATCTTGAAGAAACCTTGACACTGGGTATTTTGATAAAGATTTAGAATACAGTGTAGCTTCCTTAGTACTGTAATAAATTATTTGGTAGGGTGGAATATTTCCTTGCTTTGATGAGAGCCTCAGTTAACGATTTCATGTTATATTTAATATTGTACCTCTGAGGTGAACACCTCTGATTACCTCATCACCTGTGATGAATAGATATTATCTTAATGTAACATCCTGCTTTCAAACCATATCTTAAAACGAATCTAAGCAGAAACACAATATATGCCATTTATTTAACGCTTTGTGGTAAACATGGTAGGTAGTTTTTGATTTGGCAAGCATTTCTAGCTTCAAACCTCCTACAAAGTTCAAAATATGTGGGCTCAAATTTTCTTAATAGCGTTAACTCTTTATTAGCAAACCATTAAGCTTTTGTCTGCTTCTTAACATTGTAAAACATCTGATAATTACCCTGAAGAACCGAATCTAATCCTTTCTTTCTTTCCTTATTAAATATCTGTAAGAAAAAAAAAAGCATCATTTCTGGAGTGGTGGAAGGGTGTAGAGAGCTAGTCAACTGTGTCCTCAGTAAATGAAAAACTGTGGTATTCCTCTATTTTGTTTCATCGAAAGAGATGTATTTGTACCTCTCTGATGATTATTTTATTTAATACCAAGGCTACCAAGATCATAACTCTACACAGGGATGCATTATGATCTTGGTTGGCCCTGTGCATTTTTGCCTTAATGGACCACTTCCTCCATTAAAAAATAATTAAAATTATATTTTACAACTGTGTTTGCATAAATAGATATACCAATCCTGACTTTACAGTCTAGGTAAAAGGAATAACTGTTGTTAGGGCTTTGCCTTCTTAACTCTTAGTATTTTAGTAGTCCTACCCTCCCATCCTTCATTTAGTGTTTAGGAACTGCTTGTTTTTTAATTAATGAATTCTGTTTTTTAGAGCAATTTTAGGTTAACAGCAAAATTGGGCAGAAAGTACAGAGAATTCCCACATACCCCCGGTCCCCACACATGTACAGCCCCCCTCACTGTAAATACCCACACCAAAGCAGTACACTTTTAACAATCAGTGGACCTACATTGACACATCAGTATCACCCAAATTCCATAGTTTTATATAGGAGTTCACTCTTGGTGTTCTACATTCTATGGGTTTTGAAAAATGTGCAATGACATGCATCCACCGTGTGGTATTATATGGAATCGTTTTACTGCCCTAAAAATCCTCTGTGCTTTTCCTTTTTATCCCTCCCTCTACTTTAACCTCTAGCAACCATTAATCTTTTTGTCTCCATAGTTTTGCTTTTTTTCCAGAATGTAACACAGTTGGAATCATACAACATACAGCCTTTTCAGATTGGCTTTTTCCAATTAGTAATATGCATTTAAGTTTCCTCTATGTTTGTTCATGTCTGGATAGCTAATTTCTTTTTAATGCTAAATAATATTGCATTGTATGGATGTATCACAGTTTATTTATCAATTACCTACTGAAGGACATCTTGGTTGCTTTCAAGTTCTGGCTGATACAACTAAAACGGCTATAAATATGTGTGGGTAGGTTTTTGTGTGGACATACATTTTCAGTTCATTTGGGTAAATACCAAGGAACCTGATTGCTAGATCAAATGATAAAAATATGTTTAGTTTTGTAAGAAACCACCAAACTATCTTCCACAGTGTCTCTACCATTTTTCATTACCACCAACACTTAATGAGTATTCCTATTTCTCCACATAGTTATCAGTGTTTTGGATTGTGGACATTTTAATAGGTATGTAGTAGTATCTCATTGTTGTTATAATTTGCAATTCATTAATTAATGCTTATTTGTCATATTTATATCTCTTTTGGTGAGATGTCTTTTAAGGAGTTTGGCTCATTTTTTAACCAAGACATTCATTTTCTTATCATTGAGTTTTAAGCGTTCTTTGCATATTTTGGATAACAGTCATTTATCAGATATGTCTTTTGCAAACACTTTCTCCCAGTGTATGACTTATCATCTCATTTACTTGACAATGTCCCTAGGAGCAGGAATTTTTAATTTTAATGAACTTCAACTCATTAATAATTTAGATGTGTATTTTGTATTGTATATAAAAAGTCATCACCATACCCAAGGTCATCTAGATTTTCTTCTATTTTTTCTTCTAGGAGTTTTGGGGTTTCGCATTTTGCTTTTAGATCTGTGATCCTTTTTGAGATAATTTTTGTGAAAGATGAGAGGTCTGTGTCTGTATGTCTAGATTCCTTTTTTTTTTTTTTACATGGCGATGTTCAGTTGTTCTAGCACCAGTAGTTGAAAAGACTTATTTTTTCCATTGTATTACTTTTGCTCATTTGTCAAAGATCAGTTTACTGTATTATGTGGGTCTATTTCTGGGTTCTCTCTTCTGTTCCATTGATCTATTTGGCTATTCTTTTGCCATTACCACATTATTCTGATTACTGTAGCTTCATAGATAATCTTGAAGTCAACTAGTGTCAGTCTTCCAACTTTTTTCTTCTCTTTCAAAATTAAGTTGGCTATATGCTTGTTTTGCCTCTTCATATAAACTTTAGAATCAATTCTTGATATCCACAAAATATCTTGCTGGTATTTTAGTTGGAATTGTGTTATATCTATAGATCAATTAGGGGAAAACGGGCTTCTTGACAGTATTGAATCTTCTTATCCACAAAGATTTTTTTCATGTGACATCTTTCCATTTATTTAGTCTTTGGTATCTTTTGTCACTGATTTGTAGTTTTCCTCATAGGAATTGTTAGTTTTTTAGTAAGAAGTTTTACTCATTCAAGTTTATTTTGCCCCTGTGATCATCAATAGCCTTGTGAAAAGAAGCCCACACACTCTTCTTGTGAAAGGCTTGGGAAGTACTTTGAGGTGGCTGGGCTTGGTGGACCGCTCTTGCTTTCTGATCTGGTTTTTCATATCATTGGCCTTTTAAATTGATAAAGACTTTTGCTCATATCTGGGAGATTCTTATTATAATCCTTACTACGATTCAAGGAGAAATATCATAAATTTAGATATTCCAGATCATGTAATATGGGGTAATCACCACACCTTTTGTTTTGGTTTAACCCTCGGGTCACTGTATTTCACTGAGAAACAATCAGAATTCACACTTTTTCTGAAATAAACAGCAACTTTCGATTGAATTATTTTAATTATCTTATTTTTAAAAGAGTGTGTCTGGGCTTCCCTAGTGGCGCAATGGTTAAGAATCTGCCTGTCAATGCAGGGGACACAGCTTCAAGCCCTGGTCAAGGAAGATCCCACATGCTGTGGAGCAACTAAGCCCATGAGCCACAACTATTGAGTCTGTGCTCTAGAGCCCATGAGCCACAACTACTGAAGCCCACACACCTAGACCCTGTGCTTCACAATAAGAGAAGCCACCACAATGAGAAGCCCACACACCACAATAAAGAGTAACCACTGCTCACCACAACTAGAGAAAGCCCGTGTGCAGCAGAAAAGACCCAACTCAGTTAAAAATTTAAAAAAAGTAAAATAAAAGAGTGTGTCTGATACTATTCTTCTCATAATGCAGTCTTTTATCTATTCCCAGCCCAAGTTTCCAACTGCTTGAATTTACCATTTGTGTTTTACAAGAAAATGGTTAGAAAAAAACCACATTCACAGAAAGATAGACAAGATGAAAAGGCAGAGGGCTATGTACCAGATGAAGGCACAAGATAAAACCCCAGAAAAACAACTAAATGAAGTGGAGATAGGCAACCTTCCAGAAAAAGAATTCAGAATAATGATAGTGAAGATGATCCAGGACCTCGGAAAAAGAATGGAGGCAAAGATCGAGAAGATGCAAGAAATGTTTAACAAAGACCTAGAAGAATTAAAGAACAAACAAACAGAGAAGAACAATACACTAACTGAAATGAAAACTACACTAGAAGGAATCAATAGCACAATAACAGAGGGAAGAGAACGGATAAGTGACCTGGAAGACAGAATGGTGGAATTCACGGCTGCGGAACAGAATAAAGAAAAAAGAATGAAAAGAAATGAAGACAGCCTAAGAGACCTCTGGGACAACATTAAACGCAACAACATTCGCATTATAGGGGTCCCAGAAGGAAAAGAGAGAGAGAAAGCACCAGAGAAAATATTTGAAGAGATTATAGTCGAAAACTTCCCTAACATGGGAAAGGAAATAGCCACCCAAGTCCGGGAAGCGCAGCGAGTCCCATACAGGATAAACCCAAGGAGAAACACGCCAAGACACACAGTAATCAAATTGGTAAAAATTAAAGACAAAGAAAAATTATTGAAAGCAGCACGGGAAAAATGACAAATAACATACAAGGGAACTCCCATAAGGTTAACAGCAGATTTCTCAGCAGAAACTCTACAAGCCAGAAGTGAGTGGCATGATATATTTAAAGTGGTGACAGGGAAGAACCTACAACCAATATAACTCTACCCGGCAAGGATCTCATTCAGATTCAATGGAGAAATCAAAAGCTTTACAGACAAGCAAAAGCTAAGAGAATTCAGTGCCACCAAACCTGGTCTACAACAAATGCTAAAGGAAATCCTCTAAGTGGGAAACACAAGAGAAGAAAAGGACCTACAAAAACAAACCCAAAAAAATTAAGAAAATGGTCATAGGAACATACATATCAATCATTACCTTAAATGTGAATGGATTAAATGCTCCAACCAAAAGATACAGGCTCACTGAATGAATACAAAAACAAGACCCATATATGTGCTGTCTACAAGAGACCACATCAGACCTAGGGACACATACAGACTGAAAGTGAGGGGATGGAAAAAGATATTCCATGCAAATGGAAATCAAAAGAAAGCTGGAGTAGCAATACTCATATCAGATAAAATAGGTGTTAAAATAAAGAATGTTACAAGAGACAAGGAAGGACACTACATAATGATCAAAGGATCAATCCAAGAAGAAGCTATAACAATTATAAATATATATACGCCCAACATAGGAGCACCTCAATACATAAGGCAACAGCTAGCAGCTATAAAAGAGGAAATCGACAGTAACACAATAACAGTGGGGGACTTTAACACCTCACACCAATGGGCAGATCATCCAAGCAGAAAATTAATAAGGAAACACAAGCTTTAAATGACACAATAGACCAGATAGATTTAATTGATATTTATAGGGCATTCCATCCAAAACCAGCAAATTACACTTTCCTCTCAAGTGTGCATGGAACATTCTCCAGAATTGATCACATCTTGGGTCACAAATCCAGCCTTAGTAAATTTAAGAAAATCGAAATCATAACAAGCATCTTTTTTGATGACAATGCAATGAGATTAGAAATCAATTACAGGGGAAAAAACGTAAAAAACACAAACACATGGAGGCTAAACAATACATTACTAAATAACCAAGAGATCACTGAAGAAATCAAAGTGGAAAACAAAAAATACCTAGAAAAAATGACAATGAAAATATGACGATCCAAAACCAATGGGATGCAGCAAAAGCAGTTCTAAGAGGAAAGTTTATAGCAATACAATCCTACCTCAAGAAACAACAAACATCTCAAATAAACAATCTAACCTTACACCTAAAAGAACAAACAAAACCCAAAGTTAGTAGAAGGAAATAAATCATAAAGATCAGAGCAGAAATAAGTGAAATAGAAACAAAGAAAATAATAGCAAAGATCAATGAAACTAAAAGCTGGTTCTTTGAGAAGATAAACAAAATTGATAAACCATTAGCCAGACTCATCAAGAAAAAGAGGGAGAGGGCTCAAATCATTAAAATTAGAAATGAAAAAGGAGAAATTACAACAGACACCGCCAAAATACGAAGCCTCCTAAGAGACTACTACAAGCAACTCTATGCCAATAAAATGGACAATCTGGAAGAAATGGACAAATTCTTAGAAAGGTATAACCTTCCAAGACTGAAGCACGAAGAAATAGAAAATATGAACAGACCAATCACAAGTAATGAAATTGAAACTGTGATTAAAAATCTTCCAACAAAAGTCCAGGACCAGATGGCTTCACAGGTGATTTCTATCAAACATTTAGAGAAGAGCTAACACCCATCCTTCTCAAACTCTTCCAAAAAACTGCAGAGGAAGGAACACTCCCAAACTCATTCTATGAGGCCACCATCACCCTGATACCAAAACCAGACAAAGATACTACAAAAAAGAAAATTACAGACCAATATCACTGATGAATATAGAAGCAAAAATCTTCAACAAAATACTAGCAAACAGAAACCAACAACACATTAAAAGGATCATACACCATGATCAAGTGGGATTTATCCCAGGGATGCAAGGATTCTTCAGTATATGCAAACCAATCAATGTGATAAACCATATGAACAAATTGAAGAAGAAAACCATATGATCATCTCAATAGCTGCAGAAAAAGCTTTTGACAAAATTCAACACCCATTTATGATAAAAACTCTCCAGAAAGTGGGCATAGAGGGAACCTACCTCAACATAATATAGGCCGTATATGACAAACCCACAGCAAACATCATTCTCAATGGTGAAAAACTGAAAGCATTTCCTCTAGGATAGGGAATAAGACAAGATGTCCACTCTCACCACTATTATTCAACATAGTTTTGGAAGTCCTAGCCATGGCAATCAGAGAAGAAAAAGAAATAAAAGGAATACAAATTGGAAAAGAAGAAGTAAAACTGTCACTGTTTGCAGATGACATGATACTATATATAGAGAATCCTAAAGATGCCACCAGAAAACTGCTAGAGCTAATCAATGAATTTGGTAAAGTAGCAGGATACAAAATTAATGCACAGAAATCTCTTGCATTCCTACACACTAATGATGAAAAATGTGAAAGAGAAATTAAGGAAACACTCCCGTTTACCATTGCAACAAAAAGAATAAAATACCTAGGAATAAACCTACCTAGGGAGACAAAAGAGCTATATACAGAAAACTATATGACACTGATGAAAGAAATTAAAGATGATACAAACAGATGGAGAGATATACCATGTTCTTGGATTGGAAGAATCAACATTGTGAAAATGACTATACTACCCAAAGCAATCTACAGATTCAATGCAATCCGTATCCAATTACCAATGGCATTTTTTACGGAACTAGAACAAAAAATCTTAAAATTGTATAGGGACACAAAAGACCCCGAATAGCCAAAGCGGTCTTGAGGGAAAAAACGGAGCTGGAGGAATCAGGCTCCCGGGCTTTAGACTATACTACAAAGCTACAGTAATCAAGACAATATGGTACTGGCACAAAAATAGAAATATAGATCAATGGAACAAGATAGGAAGCCCAGAGATAAACCCATGCATGTATGGTCAACTAATCTATGACAAAGGAGGCAAGGATATACAATGGAGAAAAGACAGTCTCTTCAATAACTGGTGCTGGGAGAACTGGACAGCTACATGTAAAAGAATGAAATTAGAACACTCCCTAACACCATACACAAAAATAAACTCAAAATGGATTAGAGACCTAAATGTAAGAGTGGACACTATAAAATTCGTAGAGGAAAACTTAGGAAGAACACTCTTGACATAAATCACAGCAAGATCTTTTTTGATCCCCCTCCTAGATTAATGGAAATAAAAACAAAAATAAACAAATGGGACCTAATGAAACTTAAAAGCTTTTGCACAGCAAAGGAAACCATAAACAAGATGAAAAGACAACCCTGAGAATGGGAGAAAATATTTGCCAACGAATCAACAGACAGAGGATTAATCCCCAAAATATATAAACAGCTCATGCAGCTCAATATTAAAGAAACAAACAACCCAATCCAATAATGGGCAGAAGACCTAAATAGACATTTCTCCAGAGAAGACATACAAATGGCCAAGAAGCACATGAAAAGCTGCTCAACATCACTAATTATTAGAGAAATGCAAATCAAAACTACAATGAGGAATCACCTCACACCAGTTCGAATGGGGATCATCAGAAAATCTACAAACAACAAATGCTGGAGACGGTGTGGAGAAAAGGGAACCCTCTTACACTGTTGGTGGGAATGTAAATTGATACAGCCACTATGGAGAACAGTATGGAGGTTCCTTAAAAAACTAAAAATAGAATTACCATATGACCCAGCAATCCCACTACTGGGCGTATACCCAGAGAAAACCGTAATTCAAAAAGACACATGCACCCCTATGTTCATTGCAGCGCTATTTACAATAGCCAGGACATGGAAGCAACCTAAATGCCCATCGACAGATGAATGGGTAAAGAAGATGTGGTACATATATACAATGGAATATTACTCAGCCATAAAAAGGAACGAAATTGGGTCATTTGTAGAGACGTGGGTGGATCTAAAGACTGTCATACAGAGTGAAGTAAGTCAGAAAGAGAAAAACAAATATCGTATATTAACGCATATATGTGGACCCTAGAAAAATGGTAGAGATGAATCGGTTTGCCGGGCAGGAATTGAGACACTGATGCAGAGAACGAACGTGTGGACACCAAGGGGGGAGAGTGGTGAGGGTGGTGGTGGTGGTGTGATGAATTGGGAGATTGGGAGTGACATATATACACTAATATGTATAAAATGGATAGCTAATAAGAACCTGCTGTTTAAAAAAATAAATAAAATAAAATTCAAAAGAAAAGAAAAGAAGAAAATGGTTAAATGTGTGTCAAGATCTCTAAAACTTTGTACATGACATGATACCATAATTTTTTAAAAATAATTTAACAGTATAATTTTCTCTATGAAATCAATAAGTTTCAGAGATATACTCTGTATTTATATTATTTAAGTAATAGGCGTATATTTATTTTAGATATAAACTCTCCTTTTCAAAATTATTTTTTTTTCCTGTTTTCAATAGGGATTCTCTACTTAAAATATTACCTGCTGTAAGAATCCTCAATGGTGAAATGCTAACCTCTTATTCAGAAAGTCACACTGAAGAGCACTATGAAGTAGAATTAGAGCGTTTCCTGGTACTTTGTCAGTCCCAGATTAGAGAATTTAACTTACTAACAGAAAAATATATTGGAGAAAGGTAAGAGTGTTATCTTCCCCTTGTCATAATTAAAAGATATAATGCAATTTATACATATGAATAAAAATTATTCTGATCAATACAATGCTACTCTTTTGGACTAGTACAACGTGTTTTAGGGATATTGTCTCTTTAGAAAAGAACTTCTGGGCATCACTTTTTATTATTTGAAATGTATTAATATGTATTTTGAACATAATTTAGAATATAATTTAAAAACTAAAATTAGATGAAAATAAATGAAAGCATGAGGATAGCTTCAAGACAAGATGCAAACATTCATTCAGCTGTTCATTCAATTAATCAGTCATACATTTTTTCAACAATTATTGATGGGCAAGACATAATAAGCTAAGTATTACACTTTACCCTCAATGAATTCATGATTACATTAAGAGAAAATTAGCTAAATAAATAGTTACAATGGAGCAAGGCAAGTTTTATAAAACATATGATATTTATTATGTATATTTATTATATAAGGAATCATATTACACATATATTTGTGTATTAAGGTATTATGGGAGCACAGTGTAGAAAAGCAGTCAACATGTGCACACATTCAGAGGACAGAGGCTGAGAGCAGAGTCCAAAAAATATATCAAAGAAAGAGAACTTCCCATTCCCCACCCTGAATTCTGAATGCATTACTAGGAATTAATTACAATTGATCTTTTTAAAACTGTATTTCCTAATTTATACTGCTCCAAAAAGACACAAATGAAAAAGGAAAATTATTTTATATTTTACTTATGATAATTCTGCATTATAAGTGGAACAGTTATGTGCTTCCAAATGTCTAAATTTAATTACTAAATTACATATTAAATTTTTGCTATTTGTACTTTCGTACATGCTCATACTATGTAAGAGTTGGTTTTTCTATTTAAATGTTTTTAAATATAGCCTATTCATATTATAAGTAAATCTCACAGCTTTAAAAATAATTCCAATTCTTATAGTTAATGTTTACTTTTAGCAAAAACTAAGGTTATTTACATTTATCTTTCTGTAAATCTAAACTGATATCTCCTTGTGTATGTATAGTAATCTACAATTTTTATGTAAAGGTGACTCTTGACACCCCTTATGTTGAAATTTAGATTTACAGTTCTTTGGGAGAACTTATTGTTATTGCAATGAAAGTTTTACTTGAGAATTGAAAATAGACTGTATTTTTTATGTTTGATCATAAATGGTGGTGAATTCAACACTTAACCATAAACAGTTGACATCCAATATTGAACTGAACCTTTGCTGCATTATTCACCAACAAAATGAATGAAATACAAAATATCAAAATATATTGGAAGAACCTAGGCTAATGTCTACATTTGTCAACATACGAGGTGTCTATCTCTATATTTTAGGAAATAATTATAACTTTCATATTGTTTGGTATAGCTAAATCCAACAACTGTTCAAGAGAATCACAGGCATTTACATCTTAAAGTATTTGAATTCTCTTTGCAATGGATTTTTTTCCAGAGAAAAATGGGAATAAAAGCTTTCCCATGATATAACTTATCTGTTTAAAAGTCCAATACAAATATTTTGCATGGCAAAAGTCAGTGTACAAAGTACTTTTAACTTGTTTCGTAAATAACTTCTCCAAATTTAGGCAGCCATCATTTCTCATGCTTATGGCAGCTTGGATTTTTCTCATTCATTTGTACCAAAGGTACCAAGGATAAAAATGATTCTAAAACTTCCAGACGTTTTGTCTGGATTAATGGATTGAAATTAAGTAAACAAATGTTTTCACATTTTGTGAGAAATAAGATAAATTTTTATATAAACAATCAGAAATAAGTTTTTAATGAATTTTGTAGTAAAATTTAATATGTCAGGCCACACAGGGATATTTTCAAAACCTGTACAAGTGTTAATATTTGCTGATATAATTCTTATTATTAACCATCCTCATTATTTATTTGCTCAGAAATATATTCACGTTGCATGCTGCAGAAAATCTCTGCCATTATTTCAAGAAATTGATGACACTTAGCAATGAATGTCGATATGCACATGAACATGGGGATGTTAGTATCACCAAGAGAGATGAATCAGAAGCCCAGCAAAATCATTTGCCTCCTTCAAACAGTGACAGCATACTGCAAAATAGAGTCCTTTACTCTTATGCAAATGAACAGAAACTGGACTCACCAGGTATTTCTGAGAAATGGATGGACTCTGGCTCTAGTCGTTCCTCACTAACCAACCCCTCCTTATGTGAAGATACTAAAGGAAGAAATCAGGAAAAAATAGTAGGCCAGAAAAGAGAAGACAGCAAGGCAAGCAATTTCCCCACCAAAAGAATACCATTCATGGAAACAGTAATGACAAGGTCTCTATTGAAGAACTGCCAGAATACTGAACATCATGAAAAAATGTAAGATTTATAGATCATTTTTCTTTTACAGTTGTATTTTATTACTTTTTATGGATAATCTTAGTCATTGTTACCAAATAATAATTTGGTAAAGGATTTCAATCACTATTATATTTCATGTTAATTCCCTTATGTTTTTATGATATGCACAAATTATTAATTACAGTGAAGATCAATTTGGTTGAAATTTGGCAGGTTCTGATTTAATTAACTAGTATTATTTAATTTAAAATGAGTAACTGTGAAATTATTTTTTCTGCCTTCTAATCTCTAAATAATTAAAATGAATGTTTAAGAAGAAATAAAATAATCCCATTATTCTTAAAATACTATAAAGACCTCTCACATGAGGGTCTTATGACATGCTTCCAGGGAAAGTCAGAAAATCCTTCCTGCACATGCCTTTTCTCAAATTCCTTGAGCTTAAAATATTCAGCATGCCAGGGTACATTGGTATATTTTGGCATAGTATTAGCCAGGGTACCCTAGACATTGCCTATTTGAATCCCGTTAGCTCTAAACACTCCAGACATTTCCTACTGAAATTTTAGATAAACAACATTTAGAACTTTTTAATTCATGATAAATAAAATAGCCAAATGATAATAATAATAAGGAAGGATGAGGAACTGAAAATATAGACAAACCAAAGACCTAAAGAATAAAAGGAAAAGAAAATGTATACCCACTTGCTGAACCTTGCCATTCAGTGTTTCAGGAAGATTCACTGTCAGTTGTATAGGCGTTTCCTAAGCATAATTTACATGTGTTCCTATGCTAAGGGCATTTTTATCATCATTATTTTTACTAGATAAAAGACGATGATGATGATAGTAGTAATACGAGCTGTTTTTCCCAATATGGAGAGCACCTTATATTTAGGAAGCCCTAAAGTCAGCTTCTTTACCTGCTTTCACAGCTTTCTGCGCGGTGGAAAGCAGTCCTGTTGTTAGTGTCACTGAGGAAGATATCCCTCATCTACCTTTTTATTTTCTTCCTTGGGAAATTTTGATGATAGTGAGCTGAGGAATTCAAGCACTAAATGACTGGTCAGCTTTACAAGAAATTCACAGTTACAGTCAGTGAAACTTGTATGTATCTGTAGAGACATATAAGATGCTCTCTCAGGTTAAATGTGTTTTCTTACAGACCTTTCATTCTTTACCAGTTATGCATTGCAAATATGTTTTCAGATCTTTTTCTTTATCACCCAAATACATATTATAGTGTCTTAAATTCCTTAATTCTTTTTTTATTTTTTAAAAAAAAAATTTATTTTATATTGGAGCATAGTTGATTTAAAATGTTGTGTTAGTTTCAGGTGTACAGCAAAGTGATTCAGTTATACATATATCTATTCTTTTTCAATTCTTTAACTCATTTTTGTTCAAAAGATGAAGGAATGAATTAATGGTTGAATGACCAAATGTGAATTAATTCCATAGCAAAGTTTATTAAGTTATAGTTACCCTAGGAGGAGGAAATGATTTGTTGAAACATGATGTTTTTTCCTATAAGGAGTACAAGTACTTTATCTTATGCCAGAAAAAAATTTTATCCACTAACTTCAATTCATAACAAAATAGATTGAAGCCTTCCACAAGCTTTAGGTAAAATGGTGATGATGACGATGACAATATTAATAACAATAGAAAATGGTTACATCTTTCCTTTCTAATTTCCCACAAATGCATTTCTATGAGAAAAAATATATATGGTGATGTCTGGCAGTTTATCACTTAATTCCATTTTGCCTTAAACTCACTAGTATGAGGAATGAAAAAATTTCATTGGGCTTGGCAATTATAAAATTATTGAAAACTTTTTCAAGGGAGCCTGGAAAAGATGAATATACATGAATCACTTCTCCTTCATATGCCTTTTAAAACTAAACCCAAAGATTTGAAGAACAATTAAGCCAGTAGTTAGCACTTTGACTATACCTTGTACCTTGATAATGTTTCTGCAGTAATCTATGTGGGAAAGGAAAACATATCCAATGATGAAGAATTAAATGATTAAGCAAGCTGAGAACCCACTTACAATCAATGTACATTATTATTCAAATTTTGGTAGTGTTGCTGGGCAGCTTATGGGGATGTGGGAAAAACACAGTGTTGATTGATTCAGTGCCAGAAATTGGTAAATAGATGTAGGCTGGAAAAAATGTTAGAATTTACTACTGGGCTTGTAAAAGAAAGATTTAAGTATTTGTCCATGGGCAGATAGGAAAGTGAAGCTAGCAAAGACCTGATGGGTCCTTTCTCTTAGAGAGAAGGGGGGGCCCTTCTTCCTCTCAAAACTTAGTCTCTCTGCTGTGAACAGGATCCCATCCTCTCTTGCCAACTGACTCCTATATTTTTCCCCCTTTTGCATCATCACTTTTCCCCCCTTTCTACTGGTTCAGCATCCTCACTATTATACAAAATCTCAGTAATATCTTCCTCCTTAAAAGAAACAAAAATCCCTAGTACTCATATCCCTCTCTAAGTTACTGGCCCATTTCTCTCCTTCAGATTTTAAGGTTTCCGTATTATTTTTACTTCTATGACTATAGTTAAATAAAAGAACGGGTCTTATTTTTAAATAATACTTTATATAGTCTATGTTTACAAATAAATATAGCTTATGAGGACCTCTTAACTACAACTGTATATTTATGGGTACTAAAAATATTTTTTTTTCTCCTCTTAATAGTATGGCAGCTATGGTAATTCAGGCATGCTGGCGTGGTTACACTGTGCGCAGACAGATTCATTTCTCTATAAAGCTACATCCTGCTGCAATAGGACCCCTGACATCCCAGTCAAATTCCTGCATTGAAAACCAAGTTACTTTAAAGAAAGAAGAAATAAAAAATACTGTGAACATCCAAGAACAGAGGGAGAAGGCTGCTATTCTTATTCAGGTTACTTTTAATCTTTGGGTGCAATAATTAATCATGAGAGATGTATTAGTTATCTTTCACTGGGTTATTCTGTATAACAGGCAATCCCTGAATCTTAGCCATTTACAAATACATGGATTGATTTCTTATTCACGTGACAAGTAGGCTGCCGGTTAGCCGCAGGTTGGCTTTGCTTCTGCTGAGTATCTAGGCTTAAGGATTAGTCTATAATTTGTAAATACTGTTCTTATGACTGAGGGTCAAGCTGAACCACACAATCATATTAAAACTTCTGCTCAGATGTGGCATTTGCCACATATGCTAACATTTGATTAGTCAAAGCAGGTCTCTCTTGGCCTAATCTATAGCTGTTTCTAGAAGCATGTTTAAAAATCTACTAAAATAATTGTTAAAGTCCTTCAAATATCCATTTAACATAAAAATTCAGAACCTCACCAAGATCAGATTTCAAAATGAAGTTCAATCTGATCACATTTATCCTTTTATTTATTCACTCATCAAATAATTTTTAGAACGTACTGTTTGTCAAGCACTATTTTAGGTTCAGGAAATTTAACTAGGAACAAAGCATGCAAGATCTCTTCCCTCATGGAGTTTATGTCCTGGTGGGATAAATAAATACATAAAATAAAGTCTGGAAATTCATGGTACTACACCTGAATTGAATGATAGTAACTAAAAAAAAATGTAGTGTTTCCCTTTATTCATTCATTTAGTAACTATTACTTGGCACAAAAATTTTACTAGCTTACATTCTGTTGGGATGTGCAGATAAATAAGGTAAGTATGTTAGATTGTGATAAGTACTAAGGGGAAAAATAAATCAGGAAAAACGGGATAGGAGTATCTAAGGAAAATTAATCATTTTAGACAGGATGGATGTGGAAGACCAGGAAAGGTGACATTGCAGCAGGAGATAAGCCATTGGGTATCTCGGGGAAGAATATTCCAGGCAGAGGAATATCAGATTCAAAGGCACTGATTTAGGAGCATACCCACAGTGTTTATAGAGCAGTAAGAAACAGTGTGACTGAAGAGGGATGAAGGGGAGAAGAGTAGGACTTATAAATCCTAAATCATTGTAAAGACTTTGGCTTTTACTCTGAATGACATGGGAAGATATTACAGGAATCTGAGCAAAGGACTCACATTACCAAGTTTCCTTTATGTTGTGATTGTACTATAGGAAGGCAATAGTAGAAGCAGCAAAATCGGGAAGCTATTGCAGTAATCCAAAGTGTAGATTGTGGTAGCATGGACCAGAGTATTGCAGAGGAAGTGGTGAGAAAATCACATTCCCGAATATATGTTGATTTATCTTGAGGGTATGCGTATATACTTTGAAGGTAGGCCTGATGATATTAGTACATGGAGATGTGGTCTTTGAAAGACAGAGAGGAGTCAGGGATGCCTATAAGGTATTGGCATAAGCAACTGGAAAAATAGCCTTAAAATTAAGTTTCTGGGTTTTGTTATTAAAGCCGTAGTTTTTCAAGAGGATTATCTTTGCTATGGTTCTAATGAATATATTCAGTATTTCAGTTGACTTAAGTTGTCTGGACTGTATTCCTAAAGGCAATGCATAGACAAAGCTGTTACTGATGCCTGAATGGGTTGGGAGTGGAGGAAGGGCAATGGATTCAAGGAAACTCTGAGGAAAAGAAAGGAACCTCAGTTACTGTCTCAAAATACTGTTCTGCTGCATGAGGAATGAAAATGTCATGCAGTCCAAACTTCCTCCTGTCATGAGTGGATGAGCAATACATTTTCCAGCATTGATGGTAAATAGATATTAAACTTTTGCTTCATTCTATTCAATAAAGAGAAGTTCATTACTTTATGAAATAGTCTAGTTCAGTGACATATATCTGTTGAATGTCCTTTTGTTAAGTTTGTCTCTAACAAATGTAAGCATAATTCAGCCTTTCTTTGCAACTTAGAACAAGTCTCTTCTGAGGTGCATCATGGTATTATACTTAAAATCATTGAATTCAACTCAACTTCATTTTCTCTTCTCCTGAGTACAATCTAGTTTCTTAAACTATTCATCTTTAAAATATGACTTCTAGACTGTCTAACCATCCTGGAGAGCAGAGCATGATATGGTAGAAAGAGCCCAGGCTTTAGAAGGAGTAAAATGAAGATTTCATGAAGGATGTGGTGGAGACTGCTCTCTGCTCACCAAAACCCACATTCTCCTCTTCTTCCTAGCATACTTCCAGCCTAGATATTCCAGCTTTCCTTGCGCTTTGTAGTATGGCCCTTTTTTCTGAGTAAATGAAAAATATGTGCACCACTTCATGTCTGGCCCATAAAACCCTCCCACAAACATTCTTTCATATTCTTTTCCCTTTCTGGTTGGCTGAAGTGAAGACAGCCTTTAGGGCATCCTTGGATGCTGTCTCTTGGGATTGCAGAGTTGCAAAGCCTGGATATCTGAATCACTTTATGTTAAACTGCTGCCAGTTGTCTTGTTTTCACTCTCAATGCTGGTTATGTGATCATGAAATAAATTAGTTTTGAATCATTGTACATTTCTGGATATTTTTGTTATAGCGCTTAGCTTACCCTAACTAATATAAAGGATATAAGATACAGCTTGAGAAATAGATAGGGTTCAGTGTAAATATGTAAGAGAATGGAATCCCAGGTAAAAAAGATAGTAGGAGTAAAAGAACATAGGATTTCATATTACTGGAATAATAAGTTATAGTGCAGCTAGACTACCGTAAGGACTAGAATATTAAGAGAATATAGGAGAAACACGGGCAGAGATGTGTGAACAATTTTAGCAAGAAACAAGTGTATGGTATGGGTATGTTCTGGAATTGGGAGTTGATGGTAGTTAGAGGAGAAAAAGATGTCGGGTATGTCTAATATAGATAGGACTCTGACCAGGGAATTGATTTGAATGTGTGAGAAAGAGGAATTAATCATAGATGGATGGCTGGGAGAAAAATTGAAACCTTGACATGAATAAATAAGTTAGAAGAAGAATCTGAACATTACTTATTACACATTTATATTACCTTTATTTCCCATAAACTGAACAGAGGTGGCTGGGACTTTAATTCCTGACCCTACACAGATTCATGAGGGAGGTATCTATACATGTCACACCAGAAAAATATACACTGTGTATTACAGTTTAGAGCTTTGCAGAAGTCGTATCCCTGATAAGTTAGGCTGGATCCATTGTGAGCCATGATGAGTCAGTCCTTTTGCTCTTGTCCTTGAAGGTCTGTATTAAAGAATTCCCTTTATACTCTCTTTTCCCTAGGTCTGCACCTCATCTTGATATCTTATAATTACACTGGTGTAAGAGAAAAGGGGGGGTGGTGGTGGAGGAGGGATAACTGAGGAAGAGAAGATGACCTAACAAAAAAGAATCAAGGGAAGGAAAGCATGTTTCCCTAATGCTTAGAACCTTGTTAGGACAGGGTTGGGGAAGAAAAGATATGAAGGGTACCTCCCTAGCAGGAAGAAGTCACAGGCCCATTTGCCATGTTAGAGAGAAAGCATTTTGAAAGGTAGCAAGGAACGAAGGGAGCATAAATACTGGATAAAGGGATCAAAAAAGAGAGGAGTTTAAAAAACAAAATTCCAAAATGAAGGGTGCTATTGACTGAAAGTTTACGTTCTCCACAACATTCATATGTTGAAACTTAATCCCCAATGTGATGATATTTGGAGGTGGGGCCTTTTGGAGGTGAATATGTCATGATGGTGGAGCCCCCATGAATGGGATTAGTGCCCTTATAGAAGAGACCCCTGAGAGCTCTCTAGTTCCTTCTACCATGTGAGTACACAGTGAGAAGACAGCCATCTATGAACCAGGAACCTTGCTCTCACCAGACAATAAATCTGTCAATGACTTGATCTTAGACTCCTTAGCCTGCTCCAGAACTGGGAGAAATAAACGTTTGTTGTTTAAGCCACCAAGTCTATGGTATTTTTGTTATTGCAGCCCAAACAAACTAAGACAAAAGGGGGAAAAGAAAAATAGTTTGTTTTCCTCTAAGGTAGCTAGCTTGCATATGCCACTCACCCACAGTACATAACATGCCCAGGACTATAATAACAACCCAGCTACATGAGACTAATAAAGCGGGCAAAGAGCTTTATTATGGTACTCTTTGATGGTACTCTCCATAATGGGTAAGTTAAAAAGAGGAAGGCCACTTTCTCAGGCAATACTTTTAATCATGTTCCTCATCGCACAAAGGTGTCCTCTCTTCTGTTTCTACCATTTAATACTGTTCAAGTTCTTGATTCATATTGACATCCTTTCTCCTCAGAAAGAGTTTTGAACTCTCTTGAGAAGTTATTTATTCATAGCAAGTTACAAAATAATGGAATGCTATACTGGAATTCATTTGTAGAGACAAAAATGGTTAAAATTTAGTTATAGTTTTTGAACTTTATGTGATGTTTAATATCACACTGTTTTCTTATTTGATAAACTAAGAAGTAAATAGAATTGTTAAAAACAAGAGGACAAGGAAATTGGGAAAATAATATTTAATGTATGCCTAGTATGTGACAATCGTGTTCATCACTGTATATAAATGTATATACATTTATCCTACTCCCTTCCCTGCCTTTGAGTCTATGCCAAAGGCAACAAGTGATGGTGACTGACTCCCTTGCTATAGTCTGTTTTTTCTCATTTGTGCAGCCCTTGTTTGTTTCCACTATGTATGTGCATGTGTGCACACACACATGTACACAAACACACACACACACACATGCCCAATTAGAAGTGGGGCATCTTATGTGATTGGTTTGGGAAGCATATTTGCCTATCTCTGGTTGGTCCAGTTGGTCCTGAGTTAGAAGTAGGGACAAAAAATAGAGAAGCTAGCAGTCATTGACCAAGTCTTAACCATTCTTGGCTAATTGTTGCAGAGGTTGTGGTTTGGCTTCCTAGGCTGATTGACAGATTGTGTGTGACTTCTATTGTCATATATGTTCTGACCATTATATGTTTGTATCTTTCTCTTCTCAATATATATATTTTTCAGAATAACAATACCAGTATTATTGTTTGCAGTATGGTTACTAAAACATATTTAAGGTAACTTTTGTAGTTAAATTTATCTTTTGATTGTATTTCACTAGTAATATAGTCAAATAAATCTATTTTAAAGTCACTTTAAATACCTTCTGTGTGGTTATGCCCATAGCACAAAATATATTTTTACATTTTTGGGGGGAGTTTCTTTTACTTCATATTTATTTGTTTTACAATTTTATTAAGCATGTGCACAGTTCCAAAATCAAATCTAAGCAAGGTGTATATTCAGAGACATCTGGCTTCTACTGTTTTCTATCTCTATAGGTAATAATTTTTAAAATTAATTTTATGCTTTATGCTTTCACTTCATAAATATTAGCAACCACATATATTTAAATATATAAGTTTATATAATGTATATTGTTTATTATATATTTTATATGGATTTTCATAGATAAATGGAGGCATGCAATACACATTTCTACCTGTGTTTTACACTTACTATATATCCTGGAGCTTACTCCCTAGCAGTGTATACAGATACTAATTTTTTTAAAACTCCAGTATTCTTGGAGTTATAGTTAGGAAAGCGCCAAGATTCCTCCAAGATTATTGAGGAATCTGAATGTTTTTAGTTCTATTATTATGTGCTGGCTTTATTTAAAGATGAAATTAGTTAATTGTTATGGACCAGGATACTAAGTCTCTAATATGGCCATTTATATATGTTGAAGTTTTCCTAAATCAGTGTAAGTTTATTTTATACCTAATCATTTGAAAATTAGCAAAATTGGTTTTCCTCTGTATCTCTTTCTACTTAATTTAGAATGGGTCCCAGAGGAATTGTCAGATAATTGATTGGTTGACCTACATGTGCAGTTGAGGGAGTTTTAAAGATTCTTTTCTGCTTACCACAAGGAAAATCTCCTGAGATTCAGAGCTTTAGACACAAGCAGTCATTTAATTTATCTTCCAGTTTTAAATGTCACATAAAGTTCAAAAAACAGATTATTGAGCCATTAAACTAAGGTCTAAGATGTTTTATCTTCCTAATGGGATAACACAGAGAATCTGGTTTGGAGTTTGATCTATAACCTTGTATAACATGCTTTAAATTTTTGTTTAGGCAGTTTGGAAGGGCTTTCTTTTGCGAAAGAAACTGACAACAGCTCTAGAGGCTATTAAGAATGAAGAATCTGAAGAAGAATATGAAGAAATAGATTTAGAAGATTTTACATTTGATGAAGTAAGTGCCAACTATAACATATAGATATTGGTCTTAAAATATTTTAGTATACTATTTTGGAGCTAAACATTTTTCTAAGGTTTTCATCCTTTTAACACTGTGTTATAGATTGTTTTCAAGTTGCACTTGAAAAAGTATGCTTCTAATATTTTAACATCTTCATTTATGATACAAGCTTGTACAGTGTGTAAGTGTGGTCATGGAATATTTACAAGAATTCGTGTGTATTCTTCAACCAGATTTACACAATGTTTTATCAATTATTCTTCATTAAATATAACTCTGAGCTTATTTATGCCCTGTTCAACAAATTTTAGTAGCTCTTTGTTGCCTAGCAAAATGAGGACAGCTTCCTTAAATAGTTATTCAAGTATTCAACAATAAGACAGCAAACTCTACAGACATATTTACCACTTCCCACCTGTGGCGTCCACATGCTCTAACCACATTGAGCGCCCTCTTACCATACCTTTTACGTCCTTAGTCTTGCTTATTCTGTTTCCTCTTCTCTAGACAGTTAAACCCACATAACTACCACTCAGATTAAGGTAGAGGACATATGACTATCCCCAGAAGACTTCTCATGCCTTCATAGTATTCATACCTCCATCATCATAGATTAGTTTTGCCTATTTCTGAACTTCCAAATAAGTGGAATCATCCAATATGTGCTCTTTTTTCACATAATATTATGTCTGTGAGATATACCTATGTGGTTGAATGTAGCTGTATATATACCATTATTTTGAATATACTACTTTTAATCTATGATTTGAATATACCAATTTTTAAAAGTCTGTTCTACTATTGGTGGATTATTTGTTACTGAGTTATTTCTAGTGTTGCCTATTATGACTAAAGACGCTATGAACATTTTTTTTAAAAAATAAATTTATTTATTTATTTATTTTTGGCTGCGTTGGGTCTTCGTTGCTGTGCGCGGGTTTTCTCTGGTTGCGTCGAGTGGGGGCTACTCTTTGCTGTGGTGCGCAGGCTTCTCACTGTGGTGGCTTCTCATCTCAGAGCACGGGCTCTAGGTGTGTGGGCTGCAGTAGTTGCAGCACGCAGGCTCAGGTAGTTGTGGCTCACGGGCCCTAGAGCGCAGGTTCAGTCATTGTGGTGCAAGGGCTTAGTTGCCCTGAGGCATGTGGGATTTTCCCAGACTAGGGATTGAACCCGTGTCCCCTGCATTGGCAGGTGGATTCTTAACCACTGTGCCACCAGGGAAGGCCAGCTATGAACATTCTTGTACATGCTTTTTGATGTGCATGTTCACATTTCTTTTAGGAACTGAATTTCTGAGTCATAACGTTTACCTATTTTTAGTAGCTAGCGCCTAACAGTATTCCAAAGTGATTGTATCAATTTACAGTCCCATCAGCAGAATATGAGAGTTTCAGAGGAGATTTATCCTCACCAACACTTTGTATTTTCATGTCTTTTTTTTCCCAATCCAGTAGGTTTGTAGTGGAATCTAGTTGTTTTAATTTGCATTTCTCTCCTAACTAATAATGTTGAATACCTTTTCATATGCTTACTGGCCATTTGGATATCTACTTTTATGACATGATCAAGTGTTTGTGCTTTTTTTAAAATTTAATTTTATTTATTTTTTTATACAGCAGGTTCTTATTAGTCGTCAATTTTATACATATCAGTGTATACATGTCAATCCCAATCGCCCAATTCATCACACCACCACCCCCGCTCCCCCCACCCCGCCACTTTACCCCTTGGTATCCATACGTTTGTTCTCTGCATCTGTGTCTCAAATTATGCCCTGCAAACTGGCTCATCTGTACCATTTTTCTACGTTCCACATATATGCGTTAATATACGATACTTGTTTTTCTCTTTCTGACTTACTTCACTCTGTATGACAGTCTCTAGATCCATCCAAGTCTCTACAAATGACTCAGTTTCATTCCTTTTTATGGCTGAGTAATACTCCATTGTACATATGTACCACATCTTCTTTATCCATTCATCTGTCGATGGGCATTTAGGTTGTTTCCATGTCCTGGCTATTGTAAATAGTGCTGCAATGAACATAGGGGTGCATGTGTCTTTTTGAATTACGGTTTTCTCTGGGTATATGCCCAGTAGTGGGATTGTTGGGTCATATGGTAATTCTATTTTTAGTTTTTTAAGGACCCTCCATACTGTTCTTCATAGTGGCTGTATCAATTTACATTCCCACCAACAGTGCAAGAGGGTTCCCTTTTCTTCACACTCTCTCCAGCATTTGTTGTTTGTAGATTTTCTGAGGATGCCCATTCTAACTGGTGTGAGGTGATACCTCATTGTAGTTTTGATTTGCATTTCTCTAATAATTAGTGCTGTTGAGCAGCTTTTCATGTGCTTCTTGGCCATCTGTATGTCTTCTCTGGAGAAATGTCTATTTAGGTCTTCTGCCCATTTTTGGATTGGGTTGTTTGTTTCTTTAATATTGAGCTTCATGAGCTGTTTATATATTTTGGAGATTAATCCTTTGTCCGTTGATTCATTTGCAAATATTTTCTCCCATTCTGAGGGTTGTCTTTTTGTCTTGTTTATGGTTTCCTTTGCTGTGCAAAAGCTTTTAAGTTTCATTAGGTCCCATTTGTTTATTTTTGTTTTTATTTCCATTAATCTAGGAGGTGGATCAAAAAAGATCTTGCTGTGATTTATGTCAAAGAGTGTTCTTTCTAAGTTTTCCTCTAAGAATTTTATAGTGTCCGGACTTACATTTAGGTCTCTAATCCATTTTGAGTTTATTTTTGTGTATGGTGTTAGGGAGTGTTCTAATTTCATTGTTTTACATGTAGCTGTCCAGTTCTCCGAGCACCAGTTATTGAAGAGACTGTCTTTTCTCCATTGTATATCCTTGCCTCCTTTGTCATAGATTAGTTGACCATAGCTGCGTGGGTTTATCTCTGGGCTTTCTATGTTGTTCCATTGATCTATGTTTCTGTTTTTGTGCCAGTACTATATTGTCTTGATTATTGTAGCTTTGTAGTATAGTCTGAAGTCAGGGAGTCTGATTCCTCCTGCTCCGTTTTTTTCCCCTCAAGACTGCTTTGGCTATTCGGGGTCTTTTGTGTCTCCAAACAAATTTTAAGATTTTTTGTTCTAGTTCTGTAAAAAATGCCATTGGTAATTTGATAGGGATTGCATTGAATCTGTAGATTGCTTTGGGTAGTATAGTCATTTTCACAATATTGATTCTTCCAATCCAAGAACATGGTATATCTCTCCATCTGTTGGTATCATCTTTAATTTCTTTCATCAGTGTCTTACAGTTTTCTGCATACAGGCCTTTTGTCTCCCTAGGTAGGTTTATTCCTAGGTATTTTATTCTTTTTGTTGCAATGGTATATGGGAGTGTTTCCTTAATTTCTCTTTCAGATTTTTCATCATTAGTGTGTACGAATGCAAGAGATTTCTGTGCATTAATTTTGTATCCTGCTACTTTACCAAAGTCATTGATTAGCTCTAGTAGTTTTCTGGTAGCATCTTTAGGATTCTCTATGTATAGTATCATGTCGTCTGCAAACAATGACAGTTTTACTTCTTCTTTTCCAGTTTGTATTCCTTTTATTTCTTTTTCTTCTCTGATTGCCATGGCTAGGACTTCCAAAACTATGTTGAATAATAGTGGTGAGTGTGAACAACCTTGTCTTGTTCCTGATCTTAGAGGAAATGCTTTCAGTTTTTCACCATTGAGAATGATGTTTGCTGTGGGTTTGTCTTATATGGCCTTTATTATGTTGCGGTAGGTTCCCTCTATGCCCACTTTCTGGAGAGTTTTTATCATAAATGGGTGTTGAATTTTGTCAAAAGCTTTTTCTGCATCTATTGAGATGATCATATGGTTTTTATTCTTCAATTTGTTAATATGGTGTACCACATTGATTGATTTGCGTATATTGGAGAATCCTTGCATCCCTGGGATAAATCCCACTTGATTGTGGTGTATGATCCTTTTAATGTGTTGTTGGATTCTGTTTGCTAGTATTTTGTTGAGGATTTTTGCATTTATATTCATCAGTGATTTCGGTCTGTAATTTTCTTTTTTTGTAGTATCTTTGTCTGGTTTTGGTATCAGGGTGATGGTGACCTCATAGAATGAGTTTGGGAGTGTTCCTTCCTCTACAGATTTTTGGAAGAGTTTGAGAAGGATGGTTGTTAGCTCTTCTCTAAATGTTTGATGGAATTCACCTTTGAAGCCATCTCGTCCTGTACTTTTGTTTGTTGGAAGATTTTTAATCACAGTTTCAATTTCATTACTTGTAATTGGTCTGTTCATGTTTTCTATTTCTTCCTGCTTCAGTCTTGGAAGCTTATACCTTTCTTAGAATTTGTCCATTTCTTCCAGGTTGTCCATTTTATTGGCATAGTTTGCTTGTAGTAGCCTCTTAGGATGCTTTGTATGTTCTATAAATATCAGTTAAATCTATCTGGTCTATTGTGTCATTTAAAGTTTCTGTTTCCTTATTTATTTTCATTTTGGGTTATATGTCCATTGTTGTAAGTGAGGTGTTAAACTCCCCCACCATTACTGTGTTACTGTCGATTTCCCCTTTTATAGCTGTTAGCAATTACCTTATGTATTGAGGTACTCCTATGTTGGGTGCATATATATTTATAATTGTTATATCTTCATCTTGGGTTAATCCCTTGATCATTATGTAATGTCCTTCCTTGTCTCTTGTAATATTCTTTATTTTAAAGTCGATTTTATTTGATATGAGTATTGCTACTCCAGCTTTCTTTTGATTTCCATTTGCATGGAATATCTTTTTCCATCCCCTCACTTTCAGTCTGTATGTGTCCCTAGGTCTGAAGTGGGTCTCTTGTAGACAGAATATATATGGGTCTTGTTTTTGTATCCGTTCAGCAAGTGTGTGTCTTTTGGTTGTAGCATTTAATCCATTCACGTTTAAGGTAATTATCCATATGTATGTTACTATGACCATTTTCTTAATTGTTATGGGGTTTTTTTTGTAGGTCCTTTTCTTCTGTGTTTCCCACTTAGAGAAGTTCCTTTAGCATTTGTTGTAGAGCTGGTTTGGTCGTGCTGAATCCTCTTAGCTTTTGCTTGTCTGTAAAGCTCTTGATTTCTCCATCGGATCTGAATGAGATCCTTGCTGGGTAGAGTAATCTTGGTTGTAGGTTCCTCCCTTTCATCACTTTAAGTATATCACGCCACTCCCTTCTGGCTTGTAGAGTTTCTGCTGAGAAATCAGCTGTTAACCTTATGGGAGTTCCCTTGTATATTATTAGTCGTTTTTCCTTTGCTGCTTTCAATAATTTTTCTTTGTCTTTAATTTTTGCCAATTTGATTACTGTGTGTCTCAGCGTGTTTCTCCTTGAGTTTATCCTGTATGGGACTCGCTGCGCTTCCTGGACTTGGGTGGCTATTTCCTTTCCCATGTTAGGGAAGTTTTCAACTATAATCTCTTCAAATATTTTCTCTGGTCCTTTCTCTCTTCTCCTTCTGGGACCCCTATAATGCGAATGTTGTTGTGTTTAATGTTGTCCCCGAAGTCTCTTAGGCTGTCTTCATTTCTTTTCATTCTTTTTTCTTTATTCTGTTCCGCAGCCGTGAATTCCACCATTCTGTCTTCCAGGTCACTTATCCGTTCTTCTGCCTCAGTTATTCTGCTATTGATTCCTTCTAGTGTAGTTTTCATTTCAGTTATTGTATTGTTCATCTCTGTTTGTTTGTTCTTTAATTCTTCTAGGTCTTTGTTAAACATTTCTTGCATCTTCTCGATCTTTGCCTCCATACTTTTTCTGAGGTTCTGGATCATCTTCACTCTCATTATTCTGAATTCTTTTTTGGAAGGTTGCCTATCTCCACTTCATTTAGTTGTTTTTCTGGGGTTTTATCTTGTTCCTTCATCTGGTACATAGCCCTCTGCCTTTTCATCTTGTCTATCTTTCTGTGAAAGTGGTTTTTGTTCCACAGGCTGCAGGATTGTAGTTCTTCTTGCTTCTGCTGTCTGTCCTCTGGTGGATGAGACTATCTAAGAAGCTTGTGCAAGTTTCCTGACGGGACGGACTGGTCCTTTGTGCTTTTTTAAGTTGGGTTTTACATCTCTTTTCTTATTGGCTTGTAGGAGTGCTTTATATAATCTAAATACTTCTCTGTTTTTCCATGCAAATATATTCCCTAAATTCTGGGATTTCCCTTTTTTTCTCTCTTTATGGTTTAGTTTGATGAACAGAATGTTTTTGTTTTAAATTAAAAACAAAAGTTTTTAGTTGTGACATATAAGAAATCTTTGCTTACTCAGGTCATTAACATATTCTAGAAACTTTATTATCTTAACTCTCAGCATTTAAGTCTGTGGTGCATCTGGAATTAAATTTTGCCTGCAATGTTAATAAGGGGTCAAGTTCCCCTCCAAACATACACATTTGGTTATTTTGTTGACCCACAACCATTTGTTGTTTAGACCATACTTTTCACAATGGATTACAGTGAATGCTTTATTTAAATTCAGGAAAATGTGTGCATGGGTTCTCTTAATTTTTCTCATCATTCTGTTGTTTATTCTTATATCACTACTTCAATTTCTGTATAATTTATAATAAATTTTGTTATCTAGTCTTATAAGAGCTCCAACTTTGTTCTTCTTCAAGAAAGAACTGCTGTTGCTACCGTTGATCCATTTCATTAATGTACAAGTTTTAGAACCATCCTGTCAATTTGCACAATAAATGTTAATATTTTCTCTAAGATTGCAAGAAATCTATAAATCAATTTGGGAGAACTGATATTTTTAGAATATTACATTTTTAAATTCATGAACATAGAATATCTCATCATTTATTTAAGCCACTTAAAATCTCTGCCCATAAGAGCAGAGATTTTTTTTCTTGTGCCTCTTATTTATTTTTCTTGCTTTATTGTCCTGACTACTACCTTCAGTAAAATGTTAAATAGTGGTGGTTTTAGCAGGCCTCTTTTGCTAGCTCCTGGTCTCAGGGTGAAAGCTTTCCACCATGAAGTCAGATGTTTAATACATGTTTCTTGTAGAAACTCTATATTTGATTGAGTTACCCTCCTTAGTATTTTCTTACCTTTCTAAAAGGTTAATATGATGATGATGTTGATGATTCTATATATGATTTGGATTTTATCAGATACTTTTTATGCCTATAACATTGATTTTTAAAAATTAAACCTTGTATTCCTAGAATAAACCAACTTAGCTATAATACATTATCTTTTTATATATCTCTGAATTTGATCTGCTAATATTTTGTTTAGGATTTTTGCATTTATATTCTAGAAGAAGTTGTGCCCGTAAATGTTGTTTCATGTAAAACTCTTCAGATTTTAGTATCAAGGTTGTGTTGACCTTATATTTGATTAGGAAGTGTTTCCTATGTTTCTATTTTCTGGAAGAGTTTGATGTAAGATTGATATTATTTGTTTCTTAAAAATTTGTCTTAGCACATAATCTATTTGGGATAATGTTCAATGTGCACTTGAAAGGAATGTGCATTTTGCAGGTGTTATGGTTACTAAAATCTCAATTACTTCAAGTTTGTTAATTGTGTTTAAATGAATCCTTATTTTTAGTGATTTGGGGAGGTTTCTATCAGTTATTGACAGAAGAATGTTAAAATCTCTTCTTCAGATTGTGGGTTTCTCTAAATCAGTTTTTAGTTCTGTCAAATTTGGCCTCATACTTTGAGGGTATGTTATTAGGGTATACACGTTTAGAATAGTTAAGTCATTGTATTATTGACGCTTTTATAATGATAAAATTTCACTCTTTAACTCTAATTTCCCTCTTTAACTAATTGCCTTATTGGCCATTCCCTCTGATATTTTCATACTTACAGCAACTTTCTTTTGACTGGTAATTTTATTATATATGTTTTCCTAAACATTCCCATTAAACCTCTCTGTTGCTTTTATATTGAAACTGTGACTCTTATAAGAATATATAGTTGGATTTTGCTTATTTTTATTTTCCATTTTGATTTTTTATTAATGTATTCAGACTTTAAATTTATTTCAATTGAGAGTATAATTAGGTTTATATATATCATCTTTCTGTTTGTGTTCCATTTGTCCTGTTAGTTCTGTGTTCCTTTTTTGCTTCTTTATTACCTTGTTTTCCCTTTAATCAGGTATTTTTGTTTTTCCTTTTTTTCTCACGTTAGCTTGTTAATTTATGGTTACCTCTTTCTATGCACTTCATTCCTTCCTGCATTATCATGCTTCCATCATTTTCTTTTACCTTAAGGACTTTCTTTAATATTTATTTTAGTTCAGGTCAGTTTTTGATTGCTTGAAAATTTCTTTTACTTAAAACTTTGAAGGATATCTTCTTTAGATATAGAATTCCAGGTAGGCTTTTGGTGTTTGAAGATGCCATATTTATTATCTTCTGGCTTTCATAGATTCTATTGAAAAGTCAGTAATAAGTCTTATTTTTTCTTCTTTGAAGATACTTCTTTCCAACTCTTAATCCCCAGACTACTTTTAAGTTTCATTCCCTGTATTTGTTTTTCAGCATGGGTGTGGTTTTCTTTGTATGTACTCTGCTTGGAGTGGGGGAGGTTATGTGGCTTCTCGAATCTGTGGTTGATGTCTTTCATCAGTTTTGGAAATTGCTTGGCCAGAGGTATTTCAAATATTTAATCTTTTTCATTATCTCTCTTCTCTGAGATAAAGTAGCTCCAAAAACACATATGTTAGAATCCCTTACCATTTCTCATGTGTCTCTTAGACTCTTTTCTGAATTGTTTTCTTTTTTTACTTCTGTGTTTTAATTTGCATGTTTCCTACTGACCCATCTTGTAGTTCACTGATCATCTCTCTTAAGTTATCTAATCATTTTTAGCCTATGTATTAAATTCCTAATTTCAGTTATTCTATTTTTTAGTTCTGGAATTTCTACTTGATTATTTGTTGTAAATTCTAGTTATATATTGAAGTTTTCTATCATTTCCTATACTTTCTTGAACATACTGAGCATGGTATATTCAAAGTTTTCTCAGTTAATTGCAACATCTGGATCACTTGTAGGTTTATTTCTATTGACAATTTATCTCTTGTATTGGGTTGACCAAAAAGTGCCTTCGGATTTTAAGTAAAAATAGAGGACACATTTTTTGTTTTCACCGAGAACTTTATTGAACAACGTATTCACCCTTTTGTTCCACTACCTTCTACCATTTTTCAGGCAACTTCACAATTCCATTTTCCCAAAACTTTTTATCTTTTTGAGCAAAGAACTGTTCCAGGTGCCTTTTACAGTCTTCCAGGGAATTAAATTTTTTTACATTAAGAGAATTTTGTAAAGACTGAAATAAATGGAAATGCAAAGGTGCAATGTCTGGTGAATATGGCAGATGAATCAGAACTTCCCAGCCAAGCTGTAACAGTTTTTGCCTGGTCATCAAAGTAATATGTGGTCTCACATTATCCTGATGGAAGATTATGCATTTTCTGTTGACTAATTCTGGAGGCTTTTTGTCGAGTGCTGCTTCCAGTTGGTCTAATTGGGAGTAGTACTTGTTGGAATTAATTGTCTGGTTTTTTTGAAACGAGCTCATAATAGAAGACTCCCTTCCAATCCCATCATATACACAACATCACCTTCTTTGGATGAAGACTGGCCTTTGGTGTGGTTGGTGGTAGTTCATTTCGCATGCCCCACAATCTCTTCCCTTCCACATTATTATACAGTATCCACTTTTCATCACCTGACACAATTTGTTTTAAAAATGGAACATTTTGGGCTTCCCTGATGGCACAGTGGTTGAGAGTCTGCCTGCCAATGCAGGGTACACGGGTTCGAGCCCTGGTCTGGGAGGATCCCACATGCCGCGCAGCAACTGGGCCCGTGAGCCACAACTACTGAGCCTGCGCGTCTGGAGCCTGTGCTCCACAACAAGAGAGGCTGCGATAGTGAGAAGGCCCATGCACCGCGATGAAGAGTGGCCCCCGCTTGCCGCAACTAGAGAAAGCCCTCGCACAGAAACGAAGATCCAACACAGCCAAAAATAAATAAATAAGTAAATAATTAAAAAAAAAAAAAAAGGAACATTTTCATTATGTTTAAGTAGAGAATCGCATGCGGAAAAATGGTCAAGAAGGTTTTTTTCACTTAACTTACGTGGAACCCAAACATCAATGCTATTAACATAACGAAGCTGGTGCAAATGATTTTAAACGCTTGATTTGGATATTTTGAGTTTGTTGGCCATCTCTCATGTGGTATAACATTGATTGTTCTCAATTAATGTCTCAGTTTGATCGCTATCAACTTCAACTGGTCTATCCAACCGTGGAGCATCATCTAGGGAGAAATCTCCAGCATGAAACTTTGCAAACCACTTTTGACACGTTCGATCAGTCACAGCACCTTCTCCATACACTACACAAATCATTTTTTGCGTTTCAGTTGTGTTTTTACATTTCTTTAAATAATAAAGCATAACATGCCAAAAATGTTGCTTTTTTTTCATCTTCAATATTAAATGGCTACACAAAAATTCACCAATTTTGATTTTTTTTTTTAATGCACGCTAATATGACAGCTGTCACAATACAGTCTAACAAAATTGTTTCAAATGAAGTTAAGACAACTAAGCACTACTAGAGCCATCTTATGGAATAAAACAGACAAACCTTTTGGCCAACCCAATATTTTGAGTCAGCCAATTCTCTCTATTAGCATTTAGTCATTGATTAAGTATCAGACATATATGTAAAAATTATAAAGACACTGGAAGATGTTTTATTTCTCTAAAGAAGATTTAATTTTGTTCTGACAGGCAGATATTATATAGACAGAGATCCTTTTGAGGCTTATTTTTAAGCTTTGTTAGGGCTGGTCTACTTCTGGTTTCTCTTAGGGTTGAGCCAATATAATGTCTAAACTGAGAGTGGAATATTTACCAGGTTACCTTCACCTTGTTTTTTCCTGAATTCTAATCTCTTTCTCCATAGCATCAAATGACTAAAGAAATTTCTTCTTAGCTTTTTAGCACGCCAGCTATTGCTATTGCACTTTGAGTCTAGGTATCTCTCCAACACACATACTACTTGGAATTTGCAAACATATGAAGGGTTTATTTTATATATGACTTTGAACTCACATTTCAGTGGTTCTCTCCTCTCAGGGATCTTGGTCCTTCAATCCCAACTGCCTTGGCATCCCTACACTTTAACCTCTGTCTCTTCATTCCAGTGAAACTGCTACAAGTAGGCCTTAGATTTCTGCTTGGCTTCTCTTTCCTGTTAATAAAATTGGGGCTTTCCCTGAGGGAAAATGTGGCAGGAAATACAGGGTTCACATCCGCATGAGACTCTACTCTCTGGGATCTTAGCTTTTTGAGTCTTGACAGCTTCAATTGTTCTTGAGTACCTTCAGCTCCTTTTTTAATCCAATATTTATAGTTGTTCTCAGGCGAATCTTAATTCTAATTAAAGCTATACCAGAATAAAATGTCCAAAATGAAATGTTTATAAATATTTCAAGTCAGTGATTATTTTAAGTGTTTCAGACATTGTTCTCACCACAGTGAACAAAAGAGATAAAATCCCTGACCTCAGTGACCTTACATTCACTTAAGGTGACAGACAGTGAATAAATATATAAATATACAGAATACTGTAAGATATTGAAAATTGCTATAAAATTTTTTATAAGGAAGGTTAAGAGATAGAGCATAGAATCTGATTGGACAATCATGGGAGGCCTACATGAAGTGAAATATTTTTATAGAGATGTGAAAATAAAGTGAAGGGATAGCCATTGGGTAATATGGCACTGGGCTAAGTGGAGGGCAAGTATGGAAGCCTTGAAACAGGAACTTTTTTAGTATACTAAAGAAACAGAAAATTCACAGTAAGTAGAACTGATTAGTAGTGGAGAATAGCCAGAGATAGGGAAGAAACAGAAAAATGGTCAGGGAACGGTTCACATAAAGCCTATGATATGAAGTCAAGAACTTTGAATTTTATTTCAAATGTGATAGAACATTATTATTGGGTTTTGAGCAAAGGAGTTAAATGTATTATTTGTTTTAAATGGATGAATTTGTTTGTAATACAGAGATTATAGTTTAGGGGAGCTAAGAATTAAAGCTAAATACCAATTAAGAAGGTATTATTACTTTGCCTTCCTTTGACTTTTTTTTACTCCTTTTTTTATGGCCATCACTTTATTTTAAAATCATCTTACAACTTCAGATGACATAATCAAATTACAAAAGTGTCCCTATATTTTTTATTCTTTCTTTCTCTTACTTTCTTCTATACAACTGTAAGACATATCTAACCAGGACTTTCCTTTTATCACTTATTTAGGTCATAACAATAGTTGCCTTTGGTATAGTCTATACTTTTCTTTAAGATTTATCACAAGAGAGTTGTAGTGATATACATGTATTCAAACTTATATTTTCCTTCCCAGCCAACAAATACTGAATGTTTACAGTATGGTAGGTACCGTGCTTGGTGCTAGGGTAGGTACATAGACAGATATAACATGGCCCCAAGTTTAGGAGATGTCAGAAATATATTTGAATATTTTCAGCTATAAAAGAAGTAAATATAAAATTGTCTTAATAAATTAGCCTCAAACAAAAAGCCTGGATCAATCTGCCATGAAGTCTTTATATTGGTTTGTTGCCTCTCTGAAATGTGTTTTCATTTTACAAATGGTTAACCAAGGGGACACTGATAACAAAGATCACTTTGTTTTAGTTTTTATTAAGCATAGTTTACCTTAATTTTTTAAGTACCAAGAACTGTGAGGGATCTGAGGTTGTATCCTGCATGCAGTCTAACAAGTTAGGCTGCCACACTTTCATGGATGCTGGCAGAAGAAATGAGACATTACTTGTCACCTCAGGCAGCAGAAGCCTCATGTTTTTATCTATTCCCTTTGCCCCCAGGTTACATAGGCAGGAATTCCCCCTTAGGAATCCGAAAGCTTAGGAAACCCTATATTTTATAAAAGGCTGCTAGCAAACCTGTTCATCCTGTGCTCCAGAGGAAGTAGTTATTTTCTTATACGAGACAGCAAACAAATTTTGCCTTCTGCTCCAGAGGGAATCACTCAAAGACTATATCTTCCAAGTCTATTAGCTATAGTAACATCCTTGGAAAGATAGTCCAGAACAAAAGATGTCATAAGTCATGAAGAAATGTTAGAGACCTATGGAAAATTATCTCCCAACAATATGTACCCTTCATGTGTACATGGCAAATTTTCCCACAAGTACCCACTCCAGTGGCTACTCTGAATAATCTGAAGGGCTAGGACAAAATCCATTAGGTTATCCTCATGATACATTTAATGAAGGATACTATCAATACCCCAGGCATTTCCTCTTTAAGTTTCTATATTGACCTTCCCACTAGACTTGAGGCTTTAATCCAGGTACAGCTGCAAGTATTAGCTATTACAGACTCTTTTTGGGCCCGCAAGGAGGAAGTCGAAGGCAGTTCTGCCATCTAAAACAACCCTAGCCAGTGAATTGAAGCTGACTTGAATGCTTTCCAGGGCCATAATGGTGTTTCCTTAAATGTTTGAAGGTGATCTATGACCAGGACACCTTCCAGGTGGCATTTGTCAGCCCCATAGGATGACTGAGAATGGGAGTGGGGAAAACATCCAGGCTGCACCCTGAGGATGTGTCAATCTCGCTGGCCTGAGACATCCTATTAGGGAAAGGAAATACGTTTCATGCCCAGGAATGATCAGGAGAGAATCCAGAGTTGTCAAAATAGAACTGTATTATCCTCCATGTATTTTTTCATAATCATTACCTAGGAAGTAGCTGCAAGGGTATGATCCCTTTCTGGGGACAGCCACATTAACTGACCAAATTGCCTTATTTAGGTATGTGGACAGAAGGAAGTGAGAGTGGTGAAGTCAGACTATCAGCTCATTGTTGAGTACCTTTTGTGATGAAAGGCACATAACTGTCAGGCTCCAATGGTCCAGAAAACTGAAAAATTATACAGACGAATTTCAAGGGCCACAGTTATATGGCCAAACTTAGCTGATAGATAACCTGAAGATGTATCAAAAGTTGAGAATGAAGAGAGGGCTTAGAAAGTGAGATTTGAGATTCATAATGGGCCAAATTTCCAAACTGTAAGGATTCTGAGGTGCTACATAAGTTATCAAGAAGTATTAGAAAGAATTCTTTTGAAAATGGCATGAGGCAACTTGGATAGAAGAGGAGGAAAGTGTTGGGGCTCAGAGTTGAGGATGGTGAAGAATAAAAACGAGACCAAGACATGGCTTTTAGAATTTCTAGGACCTGTTCAACTCTAACTAACTTGTGGCTTACAGCGAATCTGATTCTAGTTTCATATGTCAAATGAAAGGATTATATTAGTTGGTATGAAAAATTTTGTACATACATATGCAAATAAACATGAATGTTATTCCCGGCTCTTCTGATAGCCTTATTTCCTAGTCTCTCAAAGTTGGATTATAGAATAATAATTTCTTCTCTGATAAAAAGTCAGATATATGTATATCTGTTCAAATATTCAATTGTGAGTACACAGTTACAAATTTATCTAAGTTCAAGTTTATTTTTAATGTGTAAGTAAATTTGATAATAGTCTTCTAATAAACAGAAAGCTTTCCAAATTCTCAGTTGTAAGTTAACAGAAGGTTTTCTTAAGCAATAATTGAAATTTGTATAAATGTCCAGTAGTAAGCATGATATATTAATATTCATTTTTTTAAACAGTAGTATATTTATAATCTTGGCCAATTCCTCCTGACATTTGAGATTTTTTTCCTCAACATACTAGGTACTGCCAAATATAGTTGATATTAATAAGCTTGAACTCATATAAATCAGTAGTCTTGGTAACCTTTTTGGTTGAGATTATGTAATTACTGAAAGTAGCTTTAGCATTTTATATTAAACCTTCTATTTATGTCTCTAGAAATTTCTAAGAGACAGTGGTTCTGGAATCAACTAACACAACATTGTAAAGCAACCATACTCCAAAAAAAAATTAATTAAAAAAAAAAAGAATTGTTCTGGAATCTAACAAAAGTTTGTGACCTTATATTAAAAACCAAGAAAAAGTATTTTCAAAGTTTTCTGCACTTTTAGATATCAATTTAAAGAACTAATTTTTTCCCTCAAACTTCATGTAGCTTTTCCAAGGAAGAAACCTCCATCACCATCTATATGATACAGCAAAGAAATCACTGTGCTTTGTGGGACCTTGTCCTGCTGCAGAAAGAAAACAGCTGGAGTCCCAGAGAGTATAAAAAGAGGTGGTTTGGCAGGTGTTTAAGAAAAAAAAGTTGTTTGTTTATATAAAAACTAGTGCATAAGTCAGACTCCTTGCCTGGCATTACTTGTCCTTTTCCACAGTCACTCCTCAGATAGCATATTACTTTTAAAATTTCTCTTCCAGTTTTTTCATTGTGGGAAAGTACACATAACATAAAATTTACCATCTTAACCATTTCTAAGTGTGCATTCAGTGGTATTAAGTATATTCATAAAGCTGTGCTACTGTCACCACCATGCATATCCAGAACTCTTATCTTACAAAACTGAAACTATATACTTGTTAAACAATAACTCCTCATTCTCCCTTAATATACTAATGTTATAAACACCTTAATTTGCATTTACACCAGCTTAACTTCAGTAGCATCCATGAATTATTCTCCTTTATAGCTACATCTCCACCCCTTTCAGTTGTTGATGTAACAAAATTGCATCTTTATACATTGTGTGCTCCAAACATAGACTAATAATTTCTCTAAACAGACTAGTATTTTAAATCATATGGAAAAGAAAATGTGGAGTTACAAACCAAACTTTCAATAATACTAGCTTTTAAACTAAGAATTGTTTGTTTTTAAATGTATTAGTATCTTAAAAAGTGAAGTTAACAAACTGTTGTTACAATAATATTAGCTTTTATAATTTCCCATGTAGTTACTGAGATCTTTATTTCTTCATATGCCTTTTAACTGCTGCCTAGTATCCTGTCACATCAACCTGCAGAACTCTCTTTAGCATTTTTTTCAGGCCAGATCTAATGGTAATGAATTCTCTCAGCTTTTGTTTATCTGGGAGTGTCTTCATTTCTTCCTCAAATCAAAGGACAGTTTTGCCAGATATAGGATTCTTGATTGGCAGGTTTTTTTTTTCTTTCAGCACTTTGAATATATCAGCCCATTGCCTTCTGGATGTCAAGGATGCTGATGAGAAATCTGCTGATAATCTTGAGGATTCCTTGTACATGACAAGTTGCTTCTTACTTGGTCCTTTCAAGATTCTCTCTTTGTCTTTGTCTTTTGAAAGTTTGATTATAATGTGTCTTGGTGTGGGGCTCTTCGAGTTCATCTTACTTCAAGATCATTGAGCTTCTTGGATGTTTATATTCAGGTCTGTTATTGAATTGGGGAAACTTTTAGTCATTATTTCTTCAAATATTCTCTCTGCCCGTTTTTTTCTTTCTTCTCCTCTGACTCCCATGATGCATATGTTGGTCCATTTGATGGTGTCTCACAGGTCCTTTAGGTTCTGTTCATTTTTATTCAATCTTTTTTCTTTCTGTTCTTTAGATTTGATAATTCCATTGCTGTATCTTCAAGTTCACTCATTCCTTTATCTGCCTACTCAGAGGCAGATTCCTCTAGTGAATCCTACCAGCGAATTTTAGTGAATTTTTCTTTTCAGTTATTGTACTTTTCAACTTCAAAATTTCTTCTTGGTTTCTTTTCAGGTTTTCTGTCTCTTTATTGATATTTCCACTTTGTTCATAGATCATTTTCTCCCTTCTTTTAGTTCTTTGAACATATTTAAGACAGTTATTTTAAAGTCTTTGTCTAGTAAATCTGCCATGAGGTCTTTTTTAGGCATAGTTTTGGTTGATTTTTTTCCTTTGAGTGGGCTGTAAATTTTCCTGCTTCTTTGTATGCCTTGTGATTTTTATTTAAAGTTAGACATTGAATCTAATAATGTGGTAACAGTGGAAATAAGATTATCTCTCTTCCCCAGTGTTTGCCAGGTTTTTTGCTTTTGTTTTTATTGTTTTTGTTTTTGTTTTGATTGTTGTAGGCTGCGTCTGTGACAAGGATCAGCCTGAGTTGTAAACTCAAGGTCTCCTCATTTCTTTTCTAAGCCTGTGCCTTCCCCTGGGCATGTGTGCTAACTTTCCCCCATATATGCAGATGCTTTTGAATATCCTAGTCTTTTTTAAAATGAATATTCTAGTCCTTAGTGTTTGTTTCCCAAAAAAGGAAAAAGAGAAAAATGAAGAGGGGAGGAGTTGGGGGAAGAACACCTGCCCTTTAAATCCTCTGGAAATCACTTAGTAGGTGGGGTAAATAGTCTTACAACAATAAGGGAGGTGCCACTCACCTCTTTATACCTCTGAGATCAGAAGCAACACTCAACAGTCAGAGTACAGATCTCCAATCTTTGGAAGACAGTGTCCTCATTGTCCACCCTGGCTCCTGCAAACTGTGTGCAAGGTACTTCTAAAACACATGAATAGCTGCCTGCCTTGAGGCTGGGGAATGGAGGATAGATAGCTGCAACTGTGCTAAGGGCTGACATTTACCAAAATTAACCACAATTTACTATCCAAGTCTTCCCCAGGACATCACAAGCCTTCAGTAGACTCTAGAGTTCCAAAATGGTTACACTAGACAGATTCTGCCAGTTTAGTTGTTGTCTAGGTTGGGAGACAGGTTCCTGGTACTCCCTACCCCACCATCTTCCCAGAATCCTCTGGCACATTGCCTTTTGTAATATTGTCTCCACATCTTCTTTTCATTTTAGCAATTTACAGAGTAAGAATACTAATTTAATGATAGCTGATATGCCTTGGGCCTTGATCTTTCTTGGCATAAATATGAATTTTCCTTTATTTGTCATACAAAAGAAAGACTTTAGAAATCTGAGCCCTCCATACTGTTTGCAATTTTGCATTAAATAGCTCTTCTTAAACCAGATATATATTCTTAAATCAGATATAACTGGTATATAACTGTGATATATATGTTAACGATCTCTGCCTAGAAGGAACTGGACAATGTACTGGTGCACAACTGTATCCTTTTTACATAGATATTCAAATAACGTGAATCTGATAAGGTTTCCTAAGACTAAATGCTGTAAGTAATGGTCTGTCATTGCGCTGCTGACCTGTAGTCAAGATGTCTTAGGCTTGCCTTTCCAATGGTTTTTCAAGAGATAGTCAAGAAGCACTTAAGCTGTATAAATGGAAAATTGCATTTAGGTCTTCTCAGATTATAGTCATTCCAGTTTTTAAAACATAAATATGTTTGATCATTTTAGAAACTTTTAAAAAACAAGTTCATTGGTATTATGATCATCCTTTTTTCTTAAAGATTCAAAAACAATTATAGAACCACAGAATATTATTTAAACCATATTAGATAATCCAAGTGAATAAAATTTAGATAATTATACCCTAAATTATACAACACGAACATAACTAATATATTTCCATTGTAGAATGATAAATTTGGAAATTACATAAATGGAATAAAGATGTTGTAAGATGAAGAGTGAAGTGACTTAAGATCATTTCAAAATTTAAATTTATATTTTTATCATTCAAACTCTTGAACTAGAGAATATAATATCAGGAACCATGTTCTGTATATTGCCACAAAATTCTTTTTTCCATCTATTCAGGAAATTCGTGAAATGTTGAACTAAAGTTAAATAAAAGCTGTCTTACAGATGGTATTTACAGAAAATTGATACTAATATGTTAAAATACTATAAATTTTTAATGGTGAGGTTTGATGGAAAATATATTTTGCATAATAAAGAGCTAAAGGATTATTTCCCTCAGTTACATCTAGAGTTGGCTCAGAGTCATAGTTCTCAAACAGTTAAATACACTGAACAATCTGCACGTCTCATTTTTTAGAGCATGTGAGTACTCAAGGCTTTACTTTATTCCACTTCGGGATGAAAACTCTTATCCCATTTTTTAGAATGTTTGCATTAAACAGATACATAACATCTCACAAGACTGAGCAAGTAGCAGATTTTCCTCTAAATAAAAATGCTGAAATACTTTCTTAACATGTGTAGTATATAAGACAATTTAAAAGAATCTTTGTAAAAGTTATGCAAACTAAATTATGTACATTAATGTTATTATTTGTGCAGGCTGCCTTAGAGAAGGAATGGCTTGCTTTAGATTCCGCCCGCTTCCCTTCACAAACACTGCTTCTTCCAAACCAGCTGCACTGGCCAAAGGTAACATGTCATGGAAACCTCTTAGTGCTCGATCTTTGCTCATTTCTTAAGGTTATGCTCTGCTGCAGTGATTAATAATACAATTTATTGACTTGAAAAACACAATTACTTTTAGAAGCCTCTGACTTCCTCCTCATCCCCAGATGTAATTTTTCATGTAGCTTTTCTTTCATTTGCTCCTGATTTTTTTCTTTATTTTGGATTTCTTTCAACACTTTATTTCACAGTAGCAAAAAAAAAAAAAAAAAAAAAGATATGGTTCAGCTGCATAAAATCACTAGTTGACAGCACTTTAAAAATACAAAAATATGCATTAAAAGGGCAACAGCTGAAGATTCTCAGTCAGAGGTCAATGGACTGCAATATCTGTTATTTATTTGATAATCTTTGAAGTTTTTGTTTTCTAAATTTTTTTCATGATCTTTGCAATTAATCATTCTGTATATGCAAACTATACCAAAAGCATATCTCTCATGACTACAACAAAGGACATTTGTATGTATATTCCATAAATTTCATTTGATTATAATTTTTAATTTTTATATGAGTTTTTCTTAGGCTACTCAGTAATATGCATGTAAAGTAATACAATATACATGCTAGATTTTTTTCAATTTATTTTATACTTATGTACATTTTTTTCTGATAAGTTCTCTGGAACCTTAAAATCTGATGATACTTCACTTAATTTACCAAGTCATCCAGCTCAAGCATGGATGTATAATGAGAAAGAAAATTTGTTTTCATCGGAACACACACACTTTAATAGCAGGTAAGCTAAATTGCTCTTTTAGAGGATCAACCTCTAATGAATGACAAGAATATTATACTGTTTACAAAAGTAGTAAGATGATGAAAAGAGGTATGAATTTGTTAAAAATATAATGATTTTATGGAGTTTTCAGTGTAAGTAAAATGTGTGATGTAAGTTTATTAAAGCAAATACAAAACTTAAGTGTCAGTGAAATAATGTTAACTGTTGTAAACAAATGAACTTTTAAATACTGCTATATAGGTAGAGATAAGGGTTAGAATAAAAATTCCAATCCTGTGTTTCTTTCAACGAAAGGATTGAAATATGCTTCAAGTAATTGAAATGTAAACATTTTAAATTAATGGCAGACTTTTATTACTTTTCAAGATAAAGTTTTTCTGTAACTTAAATGTATTTTATTTCCGAGTTTGAGACAACATAAACAGCTTGTAGTTTTAAAAAGTGCTGATACACTTGTGTTGATTCAGTTAAGTGTGGTCTTTTCCTATTGCTAGATCAGAAAATAGAACTTTATCCAGGACACCTGAATCAAAGACCAGCAGAAAGAGTTTGCTAAAATCTGAAAAAGAAGAAAAAATTTCAGAAGAATGGTATGTGGTCGGTCTGTTTTACACTAAACTATTAAGAAATTGAGAAATGTTTAAATATCCAAAGCAGATATTTTTCAAGATTTCAAGAATACCTTTATTAGTTTTTAAGAAACCATACCTCTGTTAAATTACAGATTCTTAAATGGGAATTCAAATTTGTTTTGGTATGATATAATTCAGATATGTGTGTTTATATGTAAGTGCATATATAAATATAGTCTGGGGATTTTTTACCTTTATTAAATTTAATCTTTTAATAGGGGCTTTAAGGATATTTCTACGGCTCAGCAAATGCTGAAGAGAGCACAGAAAATGAAATCAAAGAAATTAAGGAAAAAATTAGGTGGGTAATCAATGATCTTTGCATAACTATGTATCTGACATTGAAGATAAAATCTTTTAAACTATTTTTTAGCAAATTGTATTTAATGAGAATATAAATGAAATGCACAGATATGAGAATGTCCAAGGTAATAATTCCATAAAAAAAGAACAAGAAAACTTAGAGAAAATTATGATATTACATTTAATGATTTATTATACTCTTAAATGCTATTTTCACTTTTCCCCTGTTTCTTAGCTACTTGGCTATTGATTTTTCTATCTATTGTGCACTGAGAATTATGCTGTAATTGGTTTCGAAGCTGGTTCATCTCAGCAAATGTTGATTCTAAAGAGCGTCTGCTTCGTGTGATTATTCCTTTGTGTGTTTTTAAATTGCTTGATTATTCAGTAAACTATTTCTATAAATTCATCAGTTCCATGAATGTCAGCTATGAAGACTTCACAACTTGACACTTTGGAAAAGGAGCACAGTGTATATCTTTTGTGATTATGCTGAACTTGTGAAATGTTCAAAGGCATCTTTTCTTCTATTCCATTTGCCAGGCTATTCAAATCATTTGTCTTTCTTTGGACACCTCTAATCATTTTATTAAAATTACTTAATATGTGGAGTGGTTTATAGATGTCAGAGCAAGAAATTGGTTGTTATGAATTTATAACCATAATTAAAACAATTTAAAATTATTTGTATATTTCATATAACTTTGCATTTACTTAAAACTTTATATTTACTCATGGACTCATAGGCTCAATATAAGCAACATGACTTTTTTTTTAATCTGTTTTGAGTTTCTCTCACTCATCAGTTTCTTTTATAAAGATCTTAATGTCAGTGAAATGTTTCCATAAAAGTAACATTACTCCTGAGAAGAGCAAGGAATCTATATTTATCCTATAGTTCTAGCTTATATCAGCATACAAAAAAGCACTCAGATTAATTTTTATCTTTATTAATTTTTTTAATCAGTTCAATTATAGAATTCTAAGAAATATGTATATTTAATTTTTAAAAGCAGATATAAAAATAACCAAGATACTGTTGGTTTCTAAGTAATAACTGTTATTTGTTGGCACAGCACTTACTAGCCATGGATAAATTACTGATGACTCAGTTTTATATTCCTAAATGTTCAACTTTCCTTTTTTGGCATTATATTAGTGATATCTTAATTTTCCCTTTTATCTTTTTGAGATAACTATAATGTTTTTTGTTGTGTACTAAACGTTTGTCAATTTTAAAATATTGAAATTTTAAGCATTTTTAGAGAAAATGTAAATATGTGCTCTGTTTGTCAACTTGCTTTATGCCTCCTGTACTCTTGTAAACTCCTACTAAGTTCATCAGGGCTCTGTGGTGGTTTCCCAGGGAAATACAACCCCAAACCCTTAATGATGATGAGACTCTCAGTTCCAGGGAAGTGGAATTCAGTAAATCGAGGTAGTTTGATAATGTTATATTGCTTTGATATATTTTTCTACTCATTTTCAACAGTATCAAAAACAATGTTTAAATCAATGTTTTGAGAAAAATAAAAGTTACTGAAACTCCTGGAGCAAGTTCAAATACCAGAAGTGGCTTAAGAACTGATTCAGCCAACGTTCAACAAATAATTATTATTTATTTAGTTCAAGGTCTAATTTCTTAGATACTTACAGTGTTTGCAATGTCTGTGATAGTGAAGGTAAGGAAAATTTTATCTTGTTGGAATCTGTCTCTGGAAATATATAGATGTTTCTTGCTAATTCTTGTAACTGAGGGGTTTTTTTTTAGGTTGAGTACATTTTTAATTGATCAGCATAGTAAATAATATTTTTTAGAAAAAATTTAATAAGGAATATATGCTCATACATAAAAATCATTGCTTTAATGGCCAAAAATTAGACATAATTATTATGAAGCAAAAATTAAACCTCTTTTTATCTGTCACAAGGGGGCATGGTAGGGTAACAAATGAAAAAGGACATCCAAGTTAACACCCACATCTTAAATTTAACATTTTGACAGTGGTCATTAAGCATGACCTGTTAGGTAAAAATCCAAAATGACAACTGTACAATTTTTATGGGGATATTTACTCTAACTACATGATTGTAAACCAAATTGCATTCTTATTACTGTGTGAGGTTTTGTGTCTTTACATTAAGCTTTTGTTTTGCTTCTGTTTTATCAAAATAGTATTAGATTGATGAAATAAAAGCAAGTTTTTAAAAATTTGAATTCTGAAGTGTAAAACTTAATGATGACCTTTAAATCCTCCTCACTCTTTTTCTCTGCTCCCCCCTCACAACATATACACAGAATAGAAATAGTCAAGGTAAGATTAAAGATGAAAAAGAAAATCAGTGGGATCCTCTACATTTATGATACTTTCATCTTTAGTAGGTTGATGATGTAGAATTTATGTCATTTTGTATATGTGAGCAAATCATTTAAGACTCAGTAACTCCGTCTGTCTTCTTACAGAATAAAGAATTTTCTAGTATTAATGCAATCAGTTTGTGCTATGCTGTTAACTTATTTGAATCTGCCTAAAATAATGGCCATAATTTTAAACTTTTATTACTCACTAATAAATTTAAATGATTTTTAGATACTTAAATTCTGTTAAATACTTTAAAAATTTACAAGTAATTTTCAAATATGCATATATATGTATATATCTTACATGCACAACTTGCCAAGTTGAAAATTTCAAGCCACCAGAGGGCAACATTTTTCGTAAAACTGTTGGAGACTAACCAGCTCTGTGTGGGTAGGGAGGGTGTCAAGTGGGGCAGTCAGAGAATAGAAAATTAAATGGGATCCCTAAAATCTAACAAAGCACTAATCCTCGTGGAGGTGGGTCATAAATGCACGAAGTGTGGAAGCTTTAATTCAAATTTCATGCCATGAAAAACTTAGAGCAACTTGCTTAGTAGCGAGCTCTTAATAATAGAGCAACTTGCTCAGTAGCAACTTGCTCAGTAGCGAGCTCTTAGAGCAACTTGCTCAGTAGCGAGCTCTTAATAATATTTCCTGTTTGTGTCTTGTACATATAGTTATTTAGCCAAGGGATATGAGTCAACAATATTTGATTTAAGATGAGAGTGAAAATAGGGCAGAAAGTAGGGGGTTAGTTATTTGAAGAAAGTTGCAGATAGAGGAAGAATACCACTGAGGTTGCTGATTAATGAAGAAGCAAGGGGCTGAGAAAGCAAGCAGTGTGGGCAGCCATCAGAGGACACTCAGTATTGATGACTTCCATTAGGATAAATGAGGTCATCTGCTTTAAACAGAAGAGAGAGGAGGGCGAGAGGGAGGGGGAGGAGGAATTAATTAGAAGCCACAGGATGGAATCTAAAATTGTGAGGAGTTACCATGATTTACTTAGTTTGGTTTTGGCTTCTAATTGTTGTTATTCCTAGTAAGTCATTGCTATTTCCCTCATGATGGACATAAGTGTGAGCCAGTAATGACTGGTCTTGTGTTTGTGGGTTTTTGTTTGTCTTTTTGTTTTTACTGTTGCATCATGCATGGAAGTAATTTCAGAATCTGGTGATCTGGGTTGGTATTTAGCAGGGAAGTTTAGAGTTTAGTACTGCAGTGAAGAGCATCATGTGTAAGGTGAGAGTTGCTGGGTTGTTGAAAACCCGAGGGTCAATATCCTAAAGATAGTGAGCATAATTGGTAGCAAGACTGAGATGAGCCAGATGGAGAAAGAGAGTGAGTGAGTGCTTTTGATGTGGAGCACTCCTGAGAGAGGACAGGTTTTGAGTATAGGGATTTTGGTGGAGAGCAAATGGTAAGAAGTTTAAGGGCTAAGAATATAAGGATGAGGACATAACGTGGCTTTCCAACATTTATAATATTTATGCATATCAAATTTCGAATTTCATAGTTAGAAGAAAGAAAGATCAGGATGAAGCAGACAAGGTTAATTTTGTTATAAACGTAGAGCCACCACTAGGGATTAGAATCATCCTGCAGCTGTTAGTAACACCTAGCACTGTTTCAAGTACATGTTAAGCATTCAATAAATATTTGCTGAATTTATTTCAATGAAGAAAAAAGCTTGAGACTGTGTTAGCAACACTTAGTTATAGCCAAGAATTAAGCCAGGTAGAAAATAATTAAAGCTAACTTCTTAAAGTGAATTAAACAGTTCATGGGCTATAGCAAAGAGATTGGGTTGCAAAATGATAAGGTAATTAAGAAATGTTAAGGAAGGATCAAAAGGGAACAGCTTAGACAAAACTGTGACAAAATGAAGTTTATTGCTGATTTATTTTGTTTACCTTAGTGATTCCCAAAAGGAACTTAAAAGAATTTTGATCAAATGTTACTTTGTTGTGCTCTGAACAAAACAATAAGAAAACTTATTTGAATACTAAGATCCTGGAGGACCCAGTCTCCACTTGTTCCCCACCAAATTCCCTGAACCTAATACCATGGTAGATGTTCAATAAATAACTGTTAACCAAATCAGCAGTAGATTAGCTAAAAGTCACTAAAGACATTTGACTCTGTGTATGCGTATGAACTGTGTGTATTTTATAGTCATTTAAATATATGTTTATATTTGAGAAGGCAAATTTAAATTAGTAAATAATACTCCTTATAAAAATGAACTATAGCTAGTCATTCAATCTTAGCATAAAACTTATTTGACAACACTGCTCTACGTGGCACATGCAGAAAATGGATAATAACCAGATTTTCACGTATGTCGTTAATGAGAATAAGATAAACCAGTGAGCTAAGATTAGGGTTATAGAAACTGTGAAGAGATTGCACAGGGGATGGAATAATTTTAAGGATATTATAATGCCTAAATAAAATTGTTACTTAAATGAGGTAATGGATAGAAAGTGTTGAGTACAGAGCCACATACATAATGGAAAGTCAGCTTACTTATGGGTTTCTTTAACTATACGATAAAGATGTATTTAAAACCTATTTTCCAGATACTGAGCAAGTCATACTGGGAGATAAAAAATTTAAAAAACAACAACATTGACCTGCCATTGATGATTGCTGAGGAGTAGATTTAAATGACTTTGTAATGCTCTTTACAATATCCTTGTATCCTGGCTTTCTTACTTGATTGTGTATTTTTTGAGGGTAACAGTAGTATCATTCATGGTGGTCTTTTTGGGTACTGTCAGAATCAAGTGATTTTTTTCCCATCTAGAATTACTATATTTTTTGCTTCTTATCATTATTCCTTATTATTATTCCTTAGCAATTTGAATTAATATGTTTTTAATCAGTTTAAGGTGATGCAATCAGAATGTTTTGAAATACAAAGATTGAAAATGTAGCACTCTTTATGTGCTCTTGATGAATAAAATGATTTTATTGAGTAAATTGAGCTAGACAACTCTTCTAAATATTTTATATGTGTTAAATTATTTAATCATGATAATAGTGTGAGGCAAGTGCTGTCATTATCCATGTTTTACATATTAAGAAATCAAGTCATAGAGAGATTGTTATTTGCCCAAAGGAGTGCCAAAGAACTTATACAAGATCCATTGCTTTTATTTCATGTGCTATACTGAATAAAATGAAGTCAGTTATGGATCCATCTATCTATTTCCTATATGTCCCACCTTATTCAAATAGCAATGATTTAAGATCTTTTCCAAGGATATAGTAAGTTGGAAATATTATTGTTGTTTATGTTTTAATTATATGCTTACTAGCTGCCCTTTATTGAGCACCTACACTTATGTCTTGCTGCTTTACACACATTATCTCATTAATTCTCACAGTAATATTTCAAAGTCAGCATTATTGGACAAAAACGGAGGCAGAGGGTGAGACCAATTTGTCCAGAATCATACAACTAGTAAAAGTTGGAGTTTGGATCTAAGCCAGATCTGTCGAATTGTAATATTTTTGCTCAGGAAATACATAGCTCAATTAAAAAGGCAAGAAAGTCAGGAGAATGTGTAGAAAGATCAGCAGGTTATAATAAGGTATCGTAGAGTATGTAAACCCATGATAATCTGCTTTCCCTGACTGACTAATGCTCTTTTTAACATGTCATTCTTTTTTTTTTGTAAATGACTTAAGTGATATATAATACTTATTCAATTAAATATATAGACAGAGTTTTTTTATTATTCTTATTGATAGTTCATATTGAATTCATATAGAAGCACCCAACTCTTATAATACCTTAGGTCACTTATAATTATGAGATGTATCCAAATATTGACCAATATCTTTCCTAATATGAAATATATAATCTCTCTGAAACACGTAAATCATGCTTAGCAAGGGTAAATTATTACTGGAAGACTAACGGAAATCTTCAATATGCACATGCTTGAGAAATAACTCTGCAGATACTCTTCTGCAATTCACGTTCTAAAAAACGTGCTACTTTAGCATTTAATTAAAATATGTAATTTGGGTTTTATGATATTTTGAATCTTATTTTTTCATTTAGCATATTCACTTCTATTGCACTAGATAGTAATCGAAGATTCTTAAGGTCTCTTTTTGTAAAATGATGTAAGATATTAATAAAATGTATGCTGCCCTGAATTGTGGTTTTATGTTAACCTACTTCATTTATTTTTTTATTGAGGTATCATTGACATACAATGTTGTACAATGTCAGTAGGTATATAAACCTACTTTAAATGCAGAACTTTCCACTCCTTATTCTACTCCCTGTTACTTATTTCACTATTTTCTTTTCTTACAGTTCTTCAACAAGCAAAAACCTTTTGTCTTAATTCAACCACACTAAATCCCTAATTTCACATTCCATAGAACCATTTATTATCAATAAAAAATTATAGCGCCCTACATTTACAATTATTCTATTTATTTTGTAAAATTAATAAATTCAGAATTCTCTTGTCTATAAAAAATACTTAGAATTTATACATCTTCATTATGTAAAATATCATACATCAAGGCAAACAAAACATCATTCATTTATCTTTAAAACTATTGAAAATTATCTTTTATCTGTTTCTTATCTCATTATTTGTCTTGTTTCCATCTCCTATATCTTAGCTCCTTAGAGTTTAGAGAATTAAAAAAGTAGGGTATATGGTTTTTCCTGTAACAATAGATTTTATCTACATGTATTTATGAAGAGTTTACCTTATTCCAGCAGAAATGTCAGGAATTTAACAAAGGAGCTAAAATAATAAACAGTAAAACAACTCTGTAAGTAAAAAGATGATGCCATAACTGGAAAATGTAAATGTAAATTTTTTCTAATTATTAGTATTTCTGCCCTGTATATAAAGTATTGGCTATATGCTTAATCAGATAACCAAGAATATATAAATGTTGCTTACTTTTTCATATTATAAAGCTTTTTAAAATAACATCATAATCAATTTCACAGAATTTTATAGAATGGCTATTATTTTTAATATTATTATAAAAAAATGTATAGCGATTTCAGAGAAGGAAAAAACAAGAGTTGAGCTTTTGTCTTATTTTTCTCATTTTGTCTAGATCCCACTGTGCGCCTAGCATTATTCAAAAACAATGAAAATAAAGTATCTGATACAAAGTCACCAAAGAAAGCACAGCCACAAAGAGATGGCTACTTTGAAGGTATGATTTAATCACAGATATATAGAAAAGTAAAAAAGATGGAAAATTGTATTTAAAGCAAATTTTAGAAGTCCTCATTAGCCCTAAAGTACATATATAAAAAATTATGTATAAAATATAATTAAGTAAAAGTCAAAATATGGCTCTTGGAGCTAAAATACTAATTTGGTGTCTTGATTCATTAGCATAGTAGTTTAGTATTTGTATAAATGCTTATATAAATTTAAATTCTTTGTATTTTTATGTGAAAGTCTTATAATGCTGTATCATCAGTGTTGCTAATTATATTTAAATTTTACACTGACAGATAATGTCACCCTATATCAATGGAAGTGATTACATGTTGAAATGACATTCTAATATATTTACTGCCAATATATAAAAATTGCATTAAACATTATGAATTAAACTCTGGAATTTTAAATATTTTACTACATTTGAAGCTTGTCCAACTCACTTCTTGGGTAAAGGATCTGCATATCTAAGTGGCAGATTGTATTCCTTATTTCAGCATTCAGAACAATTATGGACTTATATTATTAATCAGAAATATTTAAATGTAATAGAGCAGCAAATATGACTTAAAACAAGTTTGCTATTGCTTTATCTTTAATATTAAAATGGTCATAATTTTGCCTATAGTTTTGGATTGTAATTTCTAATAGGAAAAAATGGAGTCAAATATTTTGAATGGAAGTGAACTATTCAGAAAATTTAATACTTTGTCTTCTGTACATTTTAAATAAATCTTAAAAGTTATGCATCATTATAGCATGACTGAAAATAGATACATTTTAATTTAAATTTCTATTCAGTAAGGTCTCAATTAAAGAAAAATTTGATAGTTACCAATTTTATATTTATTCAGAGATACCTACTAAGTATGTAGGGGTGGAAGACATTGGGTCTAGAATTTTCTTTAAGTATATAGTAATAAAAATATGCCTAGAAAGATAGGTAAAGCAAGTCTGGCAAATTATTGAAATTGTTAGATCAATAGATGACGGTATAAGGAGGTTTGTTTTACCATCCAATTTTTTTTAATATTTAAAATTCTCCATAGTAAAACATTAAAAATGTGATGACCAATGAAGGTGTAAAAAATCAAAATTATTGCAAAAAATGTTTATGGATTAGTATTTTAATAGAATTAAAAAATACTTTCAGTGTAAAATAAGGCTTCAGTTTTAATCAGGGCTCATTTCTTTTAACAGTCTTAACTTCACCATTTCACTGTTTTTGAAAGGAAGAGTAGAAATTCTGCTAAAATCAATAACAACTCCACAGATATTACCTCTTAAGTAGTATAGCACTGTTACTTTAGAAAGGATATGCCTAGGAAGAAAGATAATTGGGGCATTTTTGCCCTTTAAATTAGCATGTACTTTAGAACCAGGAGGAAGAAATCTATCCCAACCTGTTCTGTTACATTTTCTTTTATCCTATGAAAGGTGAAGATATGTTACCATCAAGAATAGTATATATGTATACAGTATATCTATTGATCTGTATACTAAAATAAAATATGCCAGAAGAAGTTCAAATAATGATAGAAATAAAATGGAACACTTCTGTATATGCTTTATGATACAATGTGCATTTTTGTTTTGTTTCCTCCATATGAAATGTGTTTAGTTTACTTTTTTCTTTTTAAACCTCAAGTACATTTGGCATGTCATTAATTTCACTGAATGGTCTTTATGTACCATATATTCTAGTGACTAATAGTTATTTTAAGGCATTTTTTTTTTTGAAGGAATGGGCTTGGCAAAAATGATTGTGTGTAGAAGAACATTATTTTCCCTAATTAATATGTTTATTTCTGCCCCCTCTTTTAAGGGGAAAAGAGTAAGGCAAAGATTATTTGATTATTGCTGGCCACGTTGAACCCCATGTTATGTTTAACTGCTGCTCTGGCCTCATCCACCTCCTAGACTCATACTCTTTATTTTCTGACTGGCCACAGAGGCCAGTCAGCTTCCAAGTTAGCAACCTGACTAACCACAGCTTCCCAGTGGAGGGCGCATTTTTAAACCAGGTGTTTTGAGATACAATCTATATAGTATAAAATGTACCTGTCCTGAGTATGATTTGATAAATTTCAATATATTTATAGTTATACAACCTAAATCTAATATAATTTTAATCTAATTAAAATCACCACAATCTAATTTTAAAACATTGGAAAAACTTTGCTTTCCCTTAAAAAATTCAAATAAAATTAACAATTGGGTATATTACCCCCAAAAGTGAGGGAGATCAGAATTAAATTTTACTGTAGGTTTAGATTGAATGACTCTATGTGGAACAGTATCTCAATATATTTGTATGCCGGCACTGTAATAATTTTCTTGGTTTTGTTGGAATTAGATGATAGTATTATTTGAATATTTTTTCTATAATGCACATATATTTTATAATAACTTTGATTTTTAAAAAAACTAAATTTAAAAATACTTCACATTGCAATGTTGCCTATGTGGGATTTTCATGATTCCTCTTATAAATTGTACTAAAATGCTTTGATTTTTTTTTTTTTTTTTGTCTTTATCTGGATGTCACTAGCAGGACAGAGAGGATGGTAGATATACTCTATTGGTCTGGGATTTAAAATATGCTTAAATATGAGGAATATTTAATATGAAATATCAAAATATGCTTAAATATGGGGAATATTTAATATGAAATGTCAAATTATATTAAATGACGTAAGGTAAATTATACCCTTTTAACAGACCATGTTTTACAAAATATCTTTATATTTTGCTATATTCATGACTTGCTGGCAATTTTTGTCTAGCTGCCCTTAACCCTTAAGACCATTTAGACCCTTCACTCAGACCTAAGGCTGAAGAATCTTTGACCACACCTGTTCTCAGGGTAACCTCATACATGTGCCATGTGTCAGATATCAGTTAGTTTTTCCTATGATATGCAATTTAAGAGCCTGAGCACTTTACAGATTCAACACTGGTTTACTTGATTTATTTGCTTATTTATTTATATTTGTTTAATGTCCGGTACTTGTCTTGGTTTATTCTGTATCACCAATGATTTCTACTTAAGTTTCAATATCTGATCTCGCCTTAGAATGGAAAACATTTTTAAATTATTACCTTAAATATTTTCCACCAAGTTTCTTTTTTTGGTTTCAAATGTTCAATTTGGAGCCCTTACGTCACTCTTCTCTGGCTATCACTGCTATAAAAAGAAGCATAGCTTAATGGATGTTAAGTGTAGATTCTAGAGTTAGTCAAACACAGTTTGAATCTTGATTCCACCTTTTATTGGCTGTGTGGCCTTGGGGACATTATTTAACTTCCCTGTTTAGCATTATTTTTTCACCTGTACAATTGGATACTAATAGTACCTACTTGTTGGGGATTACATGAGATCCTACTTGTGAAATGCTTGAAGCACACAGTATAAATACATAGTAAGTGCTCAAAACTTGTAATCTTTGACAACAGTCATTTTTAAAGTATAGGTGTGGTGTTTTGTTGTTGTTGTTGTTGTTTGTCTTGTTTGCAATTGGTAGTATTTACTGTATTTCTTGATAGGTACTGTGCTAAGAGTTTTATTTAAACTCTCTGGTTCAGTCTTCTCAGAAACTCTTAAGAATGTATTGTAACTGTCAATATTTTACAGAGAAAACTGGTTTTGAGAGTTTGATAAGTGACTTGCCCAAGGTCATACAGAGAGTAAGTGGCTGAAGGGAAATGGGGATAATTTCTTTATCAAAACAAAGCTAACAAAAGTAAAACAAAATGCAGACATTGAAGAGCAAAGGTTCTTGGGTAACCCTGAAATGTATACAAACTTATAATCAAAATATTTAAGAAAAAATAAAAAGACTAACTATTATATTAGGCAAAACTCTGGGAAACTAATATTTTTGTTTTTTATTCCTTTCTTATAGCTTGCATTAATATAAATTAAGAAACAGTTTAGTGCCAACATGGTGATAAATATCTGTTTTGTGACCTGTGTTTAGATGCTATCTATTCTAATTTTATTATGATTACCTAACATTATTAAGTACCAAATCTTTTAAACTCTAGGAGTTACCATATTTTCAATCAACAATTTTAATTTTCAGATAGATGAGAACCTCTCCACCCAGCCCAAAAGTAAACACTATATTTTTGTTTTATTTATTCCTCTTTTTATTTATACATAAATTAAATGACTTCCCTGCCCTAATCTGCTGAAACTTAAATTTCCTACTCCTAAAGCCCAATGCCAAACTTGGACTTCTGGTTTTGGCCAAGGAAGGAAGCTAGACAAGCCAGGAAAAAAATTGGATCTGGCCCATCAACCTTCACAGAGAGGTAGGTTCAGTCTTAACTCCTCTAATCCCTGGGACAATTTTACTTCACTTTAAAGTCAGATTTTCATAATTCCCAGTTTGGTGCTGTCGTCACTAACATGCTTCTATTTCTGTTCTTATAAAACTGAAGATTCACACATACCATATGTTTTTATATATCATAGATGTTCGAATATTCTTGTATCAAATTTTTGAGTATTGAAGTCATTAAAAGACTTTAATTTCTATAATTTTTACTTCAGAGCATTTCTAATCAAACCATGTTCTTTTGTGGTATTTTTTACTGTATGATTACAAGCATGTTCTTCTCACACTTTCTTTCTTTTAATGCCAGCTTAGAGCACAGAGTCACATTCTGTATATGGTTTTATAGTAGGTCTTGTATTTCCATAGTTATATAGAGTACTTGCTAATAGTGCCAACACAATTAGGTATTAAGAGCTGGTAAAATAAATGCCACAAGGTTAATGCAGGTAACCAAAGGCTACCTGAAGGTACTCTTTTAAGAAGAGACATGCTTATAATCAAAACTCCCCAAATACATTTTAGGCACTATCATACCATTTAGTAGTATAAAGGTTTGGAATCATTTCAACTTTCTACAGAAAAACAAAAAAAGTCTGATTAGGGAATTCAGTCTAGTGAAGCATAAAACAAACTGCAGTTTTTAAAAAAGTATTTGTCTATGGATAATTGAGATTTGGGGAATGGCAATCCAGGGCCAGAGAGAAGCTGATTAAACTCTTCCTTATCTACATCAGTAGTAAATGTTTGTATTTTCTAATTTCCACCCAAATTCAGTCATAATAATATGTATATATTCTATTCCAAAGTATATATTTGTATTTACATATATGTCTTGTGTATATATTATTTACATATATCATATACAAATATATAATATATATAATTGACATATAGACTATATATGTTTCATATATATATGATATGTATATGGATAAAAATGAAAAGGGATTTCAGAACTTTTAGAGTTCTTTGAAATAACCATGATATATAGGCTGTGAGATATTATTAGTTTATTTTTTATTAAAAAATACAAGAGGGTTTCCACTTCTGGAAATAGAGGACTGTTTAATTAAAACCAACTTTCTTTCTGAGAACAACTTTAAAAGCTGGAAAATGTAGTTTTAAAAAAGCTAATTGACGTCATTGGAGAACTAACAAGTAAGTAAAGAATTATAAGCCAAGAAGGACATCCCAAGAGCTAAGACGCTGAGCAAAGCTTTTGATGATGTCACCAGTCTATGTGAACTGGAAATAGACTTTCTACTAACCTCTTGCCAGAAACAAACATAAACTATGTCCCAAAATAGATAACATCGTCTCAAGCTTCAAATTATTTCTACATTTTTTCCTATATAATTTTTGGCACACAATAGAAAAAAAGGCATAGAAGGAGATGAGACATCACTGAACACCATGAGAAACAATAGACAACAGAAATTGAGCCAAGAAGATTTAAGATAATGAAGACTTTAAAAGAAACATACATAATAACTTTAGGGATATAGAAGAAGAAATTGAGAATTTCAGTATACATATTAAACCTATAAAAATATCTGAATGGAAAGTCTATAACTTAAAAGCACAACAACTGAAATAAAGAACTCAGTGCATGGGTTTAACCACAGATTAATCAAAACTGAAGAGAGAATTACTGGACAGGACAATAGCTATGAAAGAAATATTCAAATTGAAGCATGAAATGAAAGAGAATGAAAAATACAGAAAAGAGAAGACGTGAGATACAGAAAAAATGTCTAACACACGTGTAATTACAGTTCAAGAAGGAAAGGTAAGAGAGAATGGTGTAGAAATAATGTCTGAAGAGTTAATAGTTGAGAATTTACTAAGGTGAGGTAAAACCTCAAATTATGGATTCAGGAAATTCCATGAACTACAAAGGAAATATATACAAGGAAAACCACACTGTAGCACATCATAGTAAAAGCACTAAAAAACCAAAGACAAAGAGAAAAATTCTTTAAAGAGCCAGAGACAAAAGTTTATTATCTTCAAAGGAGCAATAATAATGAAGCTGGCTTCTTAATAGAAATTATGAAAGTCAGAAGACAATTGTTATATCATGCTGCTCCCCAAAGTCATAGTTTGAAGCCCTAAACCTCAATTTGACTATTTTTGGAGATAGGACTTTTAAGGAGTTAATTAAGTTTAAATGAGGTCAGATTAGTGGGACCCTAATCCAGTAGAACTGATATTTTTATTAGAAGAGGAAAAGACACATACATATTCACAGAGGAAAGGTCATGTATGGACACAGTAAGAAGGTGGCCATCTGCAAGCCAAGGAGAGAGGCCTCTGAAAAATTAAACTTGCCAGCACCTTCATCTCAGACTTCCAAACTCCAGAACTGTGAGAAAATATATTTCTGTTGTTTAAGCACTCAGTCCTTGGTATCTTGTCATGGCAGCTCAAGCTGACTATTACACAATGTAATGATATCTTCAAAGTGCTAAAAGAAAATAAGTTCCACCATGAAAGTCTATACCCAACAAAACTTTCTCTTCAAAAATGAAAGCAAGACACTCATGCCACCCAGCTGTCTACCTGCTGCTTCTCTGTACAGCCACAAGGAAGAAGGAGGATGACATCTGGATTCCCGAGCCAAAGCTTCACAGAGAAAATGGGGAAAGAGATTGGCTCTGGGAGAAACCTATGGCACCCTTTATTTATCTGTGTTGTTCCTTGCTCCCTGAAAGTAACCTTTCTCTCCACCTTTCAGCTGCCTATTCACTTGCTACCTAGGACACTTCTTATATTTCTGTGATGGCTGATAATCCTATCAGGGTGTTGGAGAATTATTACAATATCTTAGAAAATTCATCATCAAGGACATTAGTTTTCTATCTAAAGAAGGCTACATGAGGTAATGAAGTAACAATGGATTTGGACTGAGAAGACTTCAGTTTGAATCTTGCATAAATACTCATTATCAGTATGCTCCTTGTGTTTGTTTTTTCTCATCTGTAATTGGGAACACTAATCTTTACTTCACGTGATGTTTTGAAAATTAAGTGATAATCTAAGGTCTTCCAGGTAAAGACGATGGATCTGAAAACCCTCACTAAAACTTCAGGGGAGATATTTTAAAGACACATACTAACAAACATGAGAATATAAGGAAGGGGCAACGGCATTATAGTTTTTTTAGACTAAAAAATAAATATATGAATAAATAGAAAACAAAAGCTTAAACTAGCAATGAAATATGAGAACTATCTCAAACCAAAAGTTTCAGGAATTGATGGTATTAGGCCTTCTGGAAGTGGGGTGAAAAGGGTAATAAAATAAATAGGTCCAGGATACTCTTGAAAAATTCTTGAACTTAATTCTTTGTATAGGATAAAACAGAGTCTCTGGATTCAGGAAAAACCTTAGCACCTTGCTAAAACTAAGAAGAGTAAGTGTAGGTATTCATGTTAAATGCCAGGGCCACAAGCCCTTCCCCTGCTTAGCTACCAGAAGGCTGATTGATAATCACGTTTTTTAGCCTGCTCGAGTGGCCATAACAAAATACCATAGACTGGGTGGCTTAAAAAACAGAAGTTTATATCTCACAGTTCTGGAGGCTGGGACGTTTAAGATCAAGACGTCAACTGATTCAGTTCCTGGGGTGAGCTTTCTTTCTGGCTTATTTCTTGTTATGTACACATGTGACCTTTCCTTAGCACATGTGGAGAGAGAGAGATATCTCTCTTCTTCGTCTTATAGAGCCACTAATTCCATCATTAGGTCCCCACTCTCATGACCTAATTAACCCTAATTACCTCCCAAAGACCCCCTCTTCAAACACCATCACATTGGGAGTTAAGATTTCAATATGGGAATTTTAGGGAAACACAGACATTTACTCCATAGCACCATGCCTTTGACTTTAAGGAAAGAGATTATAGGAGTCTTTCTGGAGATTCTTTTTTTTTTTTTTTTTTTTTTTAAACCTATGGGTTTCTGCTTACTTTTTTTTTTTTTGATTTATTGATTGATTGATTGATTGATTGATTGCTATGTTGGGTCTCCGTTTCTGTGCTAGGGCTTTCTCTAGTTGCAGCAAGCGGGGGCCACTCTTCATCGCGGTGCGTGGGCCTCTCACTATCGCGGCCTCTCCTGTTGCGGAGCACAGGCTCCAGACGCGCAGGCTCAGTAGTTGTGGCTCACGGGCCTAGTTGCTCCGCGGCATGTGGGATCCTCCCAGACCAGGGCTCGAACCCGTGTCCCCTGCATTAGCAGGCAGATTCTCAACCACTGCACCACCAGGGAAGCCCCTTTCTGGAGATTCTTAACAGTCCAAGAGGAAACATCTAAATATTGACATCAAGTGTTTCCAATATAGGACTCAGGTAGGTCACCCTAAGATGATAGGCATCACTCACTTGTACAGTTTCTTATCAATTTTATAGACTCCCTCTCTAAATATAAGCACACAAATGATGATTCTTAAAACATCTGAAAGAAACTTTTAAGAAACAGAGAGAAAAAGTAACAAACATAGTCAACTTCAGGTGAAAAAAATCTTCAAAAATACCATGAATATTTTCATAGACATAAGAAAAGATTGCACCCATGAAATAAGAATAAGATGCTATAACAAGAAAGAGAGAGCTCAGAGAACTAAAAATATCTCATTGTAAATAAAAAAATGATATCAGAAATGAAAACTTGGCAGAAGATAAAGTTAGAAGATAGTGTTAAAGAAATTTCCCAGAAACTGAAGCAAAATACAAAGTGATAAGAAACATGAGAGAGAACATAAAGAAAAGAGGCTCAGTCCAGGAGGTCCAACCTTGATAACTAATAGAAGTTCCAGAAAGAGAGAACACAACAACAAATATATTGAAGGAAATTGTCAGAGAAATCATTCCAAAAAATTCCCGAAACTAAGGGAATTTCCAGTTTCCAGATCAAAAGATCCCATGTTAGGAAAATGAATGAATATAAAGCCTTTGTAGCACATCTTAGAAAATGTCATAAAACCAGGGACAAAGAAAAGAGTTTAGAAGTCCTCCAGAAAGACAAACAGATCACATGTAATGGATCAGTTATCTAAAAGGCACTGGACTTCCTAACATTAATCTTAGAACCTAGAAGATGATGGAACAGTATATTCAACATTCTTAGGAAAAGTTATTTTCTACCTAGAATTCTATAAACAGGCAAACTATTAATAAAATTTAAAAATATAAAAACATATCATCTTACTTTATCTCCCTTGCAACCTTGCTCAGGAAGCTACTGGAGGAACCACTCCACAAAAATGAAGAGTTAAACCATGGAAAAGGATATATGAGATCTAGCAAAAGAAACAGACAAAGGAATCTTTACAATGATGGTGAAGAGAGATCCCAGGATGACAGCTCACACAGGTTTTGAGAATAAATACTCTATGGTGACTGAAAACATCATGAGCAATCTCTCTGAGGGAAAAAAAAAATTGTTTTTATTGTCTGATGTGCTCGAACATATTTGATAGGAGATATACTTCTCAGGAAGAGAGTGTTGGAGTGACCTATTGATATGTGTGTACAAGGCTAATGCATGAATATATAGTAGATATACCCTTCTAACAAAGAATTTGGACACTAATGATAGTACATAGAAAACTAAATGTAAAAAATTAAATAACTAAATGTTAGGAACAAAAGTTATACAAGAAAGGAAATGTAATCTGTAACTGCTTTGCTTTTTTTTTTTCTGTTTGAAGCTGTGTGTTTTGAATTCAAATCAACACTTAAATTCATGAAACATGGTAGGCTTCACACAACACTAAATTTACTTAGCTTTAAGGAAGGACAAAGGAGAGGAGACTACAAAGCATGCTTAGTATAGTGAGGGCATTGTGACACCTAGGCATAGGACCTGGTGTCCTAGTCATTCTGCACTTAGGAAATATGTGGGCATCAGAGTCAAGTCGAGGCTATGAGTGTGTAGATAATCTCAATTAAAGGAAGCCGTCAGCTCTGGTGATCCCAGCAGCTTTTATAATTAATTAGTCATGTAGTCGTCTCCGGTATATGACCAGCTAGTAACCAAGTCCACTTGGGGATATATAACTAGCTTCCATTCTCTGGTTCAGTTGCATTTTATCCATATTGGTTACTTGTAGCTCAATAAACAATCTCAACAATGAGGTAAAAGGGCTTGATCTGGTACAGCTGAATTCTCATTGATCTTGAATTCAGTAGAGATTAAATTCTAACAATTTCTTGACCTGAGGATTAAATCCTCACACCTCCCTGCAACTAGAGGAAAACCATAGAACAAGCTAATAACCCTTCCCTTATGGCTCATATATGGTATTTACAGTACCCTATGTGGCTCAGCTATAAATGATATTTACATTGTCATAAATAGGTAAACACTAAGTGGTGATCTAACCAAAACTTACGATTTGTCTAAGAAATGGGAAGATGAGGTATATATGTTTATGGTAGAGGTGTTGTAAAAGGGCTAAATCTTTATCTTTTATTTTGTGAGGTCAATAAGTGATATAAAAAATTTTCAAAAAGTGAAAACATCAAGATATGCGCAGGCTAGCAGTGGGAGAAAAGACTAATATGGCTGAATGTAGTTGCCTTTAGAGTATAAATTGAGAATGGGAAGGGGTAGATCTGGGGATAATTATTTTCCGTTCTTAAAGCCATGTACATATATAACATTGATGAAATTTAATTTTTAAAAATGACTAAATTAGGTGTTTTTGAAATCACCCATTGAAGGTCCTGTTTTTTAATAAAAGATAATAAATGAAAACATATTAAGGTAAAACAGTGACATTTTTAAACAAGCAAAGCAGAATTTTTCACCAATAGACCAAGTCTAACATAAATACTAAAGGGCGTTATTCCTCAGGTAAAAGGAAAAGGATTTCAGATGAACTCTCTTAGAGACGTAGAAAGTAATGAAGATCATTTTTACCCTTTTTTTAAAAATTTACAAAACAGCGGTAATTTGTAAATTAAACTCTGTTTAATTTACAAAACAGAGTAAGGGCTATGGTTACCAGGGGATAAGGTGGGGGAGGGATATGTTGGGATTTTGGGATTGACATATACACACTACTATATATAAAATAGATAACTAATAAGAACCTGCTGTATAACACAGGGAACTCTATTCAATACTCTGTAATGGCCTATAAGGGAAAAGAATCTAAAAAAGAGTGAATATATGTATATGTATAATGGATTCACTTTGCTGTGCACCTGAAACTAACACAACATTGTAAATCAACTATATTCCAATAAAAACTTTTTTAAAAATTGAAAATGTCCCACCTATAATAGGGAAAGAAATCTTGGAAATTGGGATATCAGAGATGTTTCTAAAAGCATTTAGTAATAAATTCACAAATTTAGAAAAAAAGTAATGTAGAGCAAAGAAGGACGAATATGTGGGTAAATCTAAATAAACATTGACTTAGTCCAGGAGGTCTAACAATGATTTTAAATTCTGGTGAGTTTATTATATTTATAGACATGGTAACAATAACATTTATACTTTTTTTTTCTTTTTTAAGCTGTGCATCAAATCACTTACCTAGGAATTTATTTTTTTTTAATTTTGTTGAGTCTTACATTCCCCTGTTCCTTCTATTTTTGCTATCTCCACCCCAGCAGAAAGACAAAACTAGCTTGGAATTAGGACTGAGTTTGGATCCCAGCCCAAACCTATGTAATTTTGGTGAAGGTATTTAACCTTTCTATACTTAATTTTCTCATTAATTAATTGGAGCAAATAATACATACCACATAAAATCACTGGCTAAATTAAATAAAAATGTTTGGAAGATACTAGAAAGGGCTAGCCTTTAGAACATGGAAATTCAGACTTAATTCCTTGTCTTTCCTGTTTAATCTATTGACACATCTTTATTGAATATCCACCATGAGCTTGGCATTATACAAGAAGATGAGGATTCAGTGGTGAATGAAATAAACACAGACCATGAGTAATGGGGTTCACTATCTGACAGGGGCAGGGAAGAGGGTGACTGACATTTATTAATACTCATATAAGTGCATAATGATACAACTGAGTAAAGTTCTATTGAGGAAAAGTAAGGGGAACTCATTATGAATTTAAGCCAGAGGGATGTGGGAAGAAGTGACACTTGGGATGAATTTGAAGATTGGGTAGGAGTAACTAGACAAAGGGAGAAGTTGTGGATAAAGGGTGTTCCAGGCCAAAGTGTGGGCCTAATGAAAGACTTTGAAGACAGGGGTAGACTGGGACATTAAAGGAACTGAAAGAAGGCTGGTTTGGCCAGAGATCAAGGAGTGAGATGAAGCTGGAGAAGTTGGCAGGTGACAGAGAAATTTTAGTTTGTCCATGTTAGTCCGTATTGAGGATTTGGCTTTCTGTATTCCAAGAACAATAGTCATTGTAAGCAAAAGATGAAATGGTCAGATGTGTTCTTCGTGTAATGATTATGGAACATGTGGTGTGGAGAGAAGATAGAGAAGAAACAAGAGTGAACATGATAAGACCAGTTAGAAGGTCATTGCAGTAGGCCAGCATAGAGATGGTAGCTTGGACCAGGGTGAACACAGTAGATATAGAGATGTAAGGGGAAAAGCAGAGAAATAGCAATCACAAGGTATGAATGTATTTAAGTTGCTTCTCACCTGTTGAATAAGAAGAATAATACTATTCCATAGAATAGTTGTGAGGAGCCAAACCATTGCTTAGCCCAATGTTCAGCATGTAGCAGCAATCATTATTTTTATTCCCATTAATATTCCAAATTTTACTTTCTCTCTTTAAATCCAAGGCTAAACTTTTCATCCTTGCTATGGATGCTATTCTGCCTGATCCCGTGATGTTCTCATGTATAGTTATCTCCTGTCTTGTTTCTTAAATTTCTGTCTCTATTATATCCACTTACTTCTTAAAATCAACATATGAATAAGCTGCATCTTTACCATTGAAAATGTGATGCTACCTCCTTTTCGACTACCCCATCCATCTCTCTTTCTTCCTTATCAGCCTTCTTAGGTAGTCTAATCAGTATCTTTATTTCTCACCTTCTGTTCATTCCACATTTTTTATTCTTTCAAAAAAACATTTTTAAGCTTCTGCCTTCTTTTATTGTACTTGAGACTGGAAGCACAAGTAAAAATCAGTTCCGGCTTTAGAAGCTCAGCCTAGCGGGAGACAAACTAATAAACTGAGATTTATAATCTCATGTACAATCCTTTCATAAAGTTATGCAGAGTGTACATTCTAGTCACATTCTCATCATTCTACTCAAACTACATTCATTACAGTAATCCATGTTAACCTCTTAATTGCTAAACTCAGGAACCTCTCTTCTGCCCTCATTCTACTTGCCATTTCTTCAGGAATTTCTCTCCCTAGAATTTTTCTCCCTTTACATCCTCATTCCCACTCTCTCCTGGTTCTCCTAGTTATCTGACCCCTCCTTTTTTTTTTTTTTTTGACCCCTCCTTTTTAGTTGTCTTCTCTGCCTATTCCTGTTCCTAAAAGAGCAATATCCTTTAGAATTTTGTCTCTGACCTTATTCTATATTCAATCCACATATTTATTTACTAATACAGCAGACGTTCACTTTGCCGAACATTATACTAGGTCATGGGATACAAAGATGAGTAAGACATAGTCTCTGTCTTTAAAAAACTACCTTTGAGTCCAGTTGAGGAGACACATAAATAAGCAAAAGAAAACATCATGGAAGTACAAATCAGACCTATTCCCGGGGCGTGATGAAAAGATCAAGATATAACACCTAATTCTCTCACATAACTTATGTTTACAGGAAGTGACAGCTAAATATCCATCTCCATCTTTCCCCCTTTGATTTTTTTCTAGACACTTAAATTTAACCCACTATGTTTAATATGAGGTGTATTATATATATTCCACTCCACCCACCTGTTTGATTCTTTTCGCTGTCTCTGTTAATAGCATCGGTAACCATTCACTCACTTAACCGAGAAAAATCAGAATCATTCTTAATTCTGTTCTCTTTTTCATTTGCTGAATGTAAGCACTACCCCCACATCAGTTATTGCCTGCAATGTCTCTTGCCCTGAAAAGTTGTCATGGTCTCCTTTCTAATATTCACACATCTCTTAATCTTATAAATGCTATCTTCTATACTTGTATAGCAATGACTTTCTAAACTGTAATTCTGCATACAACACACCCCTGTTTAAAATCTTGTAATGTCCTTCTGTTTCGTCTAGTATAAATTCCAAAGTCTTAAGCATACAATGACCTTTACATACTGTTCCCAGCCTACCTTTCCAGTACCACCTTATATCATTTCTCCCCCCTAACCCCCAAATATTCTCTAACCATATTGAACTACTTCAGTATATCCCCAACTATAATGGAGTGCTTGTTCTTTTGAAAAAGTGTCCTGCTCTTCATATTTTCATGCCATTTTCTTTATCTTTATTGCTTTTCCTCACCTTTCTAGTTTCAGACTTTTACTTGTCCTTCATGACTCAGATAAATGTCATTTCATTTGTAAGTCATTCCTAATAACACCAAGCTTCCCATAGGCCTTTGTCATATCTCCTTAATACTGTCCTATCTATTTCCTCCCCTGACTGTAAACCTTTTTAAAGTCAGGGATCAAGTTTTAGTCATATTTCTGTTTCCTCCCATCTTCAGGACCTAGCAACAGTATTAGATTCATCTATACTAGGCATTCAATAAGTATTTGTTGAATTAATAAACAGTTCTGACTCTAAAAAAAAAAATATCTTTGGAGTCTCAGAAACACTCTTCCTGCCAATTGCTATTACTCAAAGTCAGATTATTGGCCTATGCCCAACTTAAACTTACAACTCATTTAGTGTTCACATCCGAGCTTTAGGTCCCACTGCCTCAGCCACCCCTTAGATCTACTAAGCACACTTTGGAATTCATTTAATCATTTCCTACTTAAGCTCCACCAGCTGTGGGGTTTTGGATCTTGGAAAACCTCATCATTATAAACAGTATCCTTTCATTTTAAGATTTCATAGTTTTTGAAACATTTTCTAGAAGAGTAGAGATGGGTAATATATTAAAGTCACTATATGTTTTTGTGTTCCCAGAAAACTAAATGATTTCTAGTTTCCGTTTATATTTTATAGTAGTTTAATAGAAGTGTGGCATCCCATATGTTTTCCCCACAGCTTCATTAACTTCTGTAAGATTTTTTAATCATTATTTTAATTAAAAAACAATACTCAACCTAACAGTTAAGAGAGTTAGCTATGGAGCCAGACTATCTAGGTTTAAATTCCAGCTCTACCCCTTGCTACAGGTATGACTCTATCATACACTTAATCTTTCTGTGTCTGTTTCCTCATTTATGAAATTAGTATAATGAGGTACAATAATGCAGAGTTTGCAGAGTTTACAGAGTTGAGCAAATAAATCAGTACATGTAAAATGCTGGGAATAGTACCTAATGCATAGTAAGCTCCATACACTTTAGCTATTGCTATTATCAGGAACAGTAGCCATTTACAATGAAATCTATACAAGTTAGAATTTCATTATAGTAACTCCATACACTTTGAAACGTTATATTTTAAAGTATGGTGTATGTGTGTTGAGGAAATTTATTATTCTGCTTAGCTGATCATTTTTCCATAGAAAGGGATTTTCTAGGTGACAGTAAATGCATGTACCTGAATAGACAAGATACAGATTCTGATCAAGGATCCATTCTACTCTAAATTTTAGCTGGACAAATTTGATAGGCAGCTTTATTCCAGACTTTTTAAAGTGATGTCAGTCAATCAGTCACACTTCTGGCATTAACCTACCACCCCCAATGTATATGCTATCTCTTGTCATTTTCCTTCTTCACTCTGTGGAAGGTCTTGAACTTAGGTAGCCCACTGAAGCATGAATTAAAGAAGAAACCGATATCTTTAAACATTCCAGTAATAAATCTAATTATAAAAATTAACTTAGTTTTTATCCTCCACTTAGAGATAAAATATTTTGATTCAGATACTGATATATGTTTTGTAAAGATAAAATTTATCTTGCAATTTTATTCAAGAAGAATAAAAAAACTAATATGGAGCAGTGAATTAATTTTCTATAATTCTTGTGAATCTAAGATTTATAATTTTTAACAATTTTTCAATGTTTATCAATATTAGATGGAAGTAAAATTATCCCTTGAACTTTTCTAAAATATGTCCTATGATACTTTGCACCAGTGACCATAAATTGTATAAGAGATTTTCCTATTTAAAGAGAAAAGATTATATCAAGTACTATTTGTAAATTAATTTACTGTATTACTATCAGAAGTAATATTTAGACTTAATCTTAAGAAATTAAAACTTATTTACCATAGAGTCAACATTTTGTCATCACCAAAATGCTAAACTCAAAGTTTATATAAAGCTCAAAGTTGTTAGCTCTCAGAATTGCCACTTAGGAATGACACGCTTATGTTCAAATGGGATTACTTGTGTTTGTGGTGGTGTAATACCGTGAAGCTGCTTTCCAGTTTCACACTGTGCTTGTTTCCATTCTCACCTATTTGCACATGTACATATATACAAATTTCCATCTCATGAAATGAGTTCTTATTCTTGGCATGCAATGTTAAATTGGAATTTATACATTTTTTTCTTAAACTGCTTGTCTTATCAGTATCTATATTTAAACCAAGGCTTTACATTTTAAATAGCCCTTAAGTTTAATTTTATGTCTTTTTCCTTTGATACAATTCTCTTAATTTTAGAAGAGTAAAATGTTCAAGTACATTCTTTAGTAAGCTTTTCTATTTCTATGCATAATTTATATATTTGAGTGTTTTAATATTTGAAATATTTTTAAAGTAACTTGAATGTTCATAATAAAAATGCTATTTCATTTGGAACCTTACGTTATCCTAAGAGAAAAAACATCTATTTAAAAACTATGAAAATTTTACCCTTTTGCATGGTTTCTTCAAAGAAGAAAAAAATTGTCCTTTTTAAAAAATGTATTAATAGTCATCTCCAAAGAAGTCATCCAATCACCTCTAAGTTTAAAATACTTTACTTTGAGAAGTATGTAAAAACACCTGAATTATATTCCTGCAACTCATCTCACCCATGATAAGAAGAAAATGTTGCAGAAATAGAAACAATGACAGGGGCTGGCATATAAGAAAGAGAATAGACCCTTCCATATATTTTTATTTGACTATTAACTAAAATTGTGTGTGCCAAGACTTAGGTTAGTTGAAACCCCCTACAAACTGGGCTTATGGAAACAGTAACTGATCCTTCTAACATTGTGTTTTTTAATACACCACAAGAATGCATTTCCCAAAAAGTAGAAGATCCCTATCTTGAGATGTGATGAAATGCTTTTAAAAATTCTATATTAGAAGACAGACATCTTTCTTAAAATTTTGAATCATGTAGTTAATTTGAGCTCACACAATAGAGCCCGGCGCATTGAAATATTTTCTCATTTTTTAAGGGAATTAATGGCTCTCCACCAGCCCTTTAACATGTAAAATGAGTAAGTTACTTGTGTCCAGTACATCCAAGAAAGAGCCAGGATAAAATAAACATAAGGGGTTGGATATCTTGGAAAAAATCTGTCATGGGTTTGGGTTAATCATCTCCAGAAGAAATTCAACTTGATGCCTGAAATGTAAGACTTCTTGGAGAAAGCAGAAAGGCCCGAGGCAGTGTTGATCTGAAGGAGTGCTCTCCATGGGTCAGAGCTGCTCTGCTGGCAGAGTGCAAACCCAGTTCACAACCGAGGCCTCTGAAAAGTTGTAAAAGACTGCAGGGGCCTTCCCATGCACGCACTCCAGCTTTGGTTACATAGTTTTAATGGCCCAGTTTCTTATTATAAAATAAAACTTAAAAATAAAATCTGTGCCCAGTTTTCCAACTTTCTGTCCATCAATGATAGGATTGCTTCCTTTAACATTTGTGGAATGAAACATCTATTTCTTAAAGTTTTAGTGACCATATAGAGAAGTTACGTAAATATGGAATACCTTTATTTGGTGCAGTTTTCATAATGCCCTATCCTTAGGCTTTCAAACATTAGAAAATGAGTTATTCAGGCAATACTTTGGCTTAATTCTCTTCTATCACTTTTCATACATTTAAAAAAAATTTTTTTTCCAGGCACAAGCTTCTCTTTGCATAAAATCCCTGACACTGCATGCCTTGGAAACTGTGCAAAATGATAATTTTGATTTCTAATAATGAGCTTGAATTCTAGGGAAACTGATCTAGTGCTAAATGCCAAATCAAGTATATACTTATTTTGCCCCAACTTCCCCCTATTTTGACTATTTCCATCATCAGAGAGAGATTGTATTTGCTTGAAGTAGCATCAGGTGAATATAAAAACAGGCTTGGGTTAATCATTATCATACAAGAATATCCTTTATGATTGTAAAGTGTGCTGTTAAATAGTATGACAAGTTTTTAGTCTACTCTGGAAGAAAAACAGCGTAGAGAAGTAACTTTTAAGGTCCCTTTGCTTTTACCCCTAGTTTTATTGCACTCAAATGCCAAGGAACTTATATTAGCCTTGGACTCAGATAAGTTGTTAATTAAAATATCTGTGCGTATTCTAAAGACCGTTCCTTTTTGTAAATGTATAAGGCTGTTCACTTGTACTCTTATAATATGTCTCTTTATACCCTGTAGATTTTTCTTAAAATTGCTGTAATCATATAGGCATAATCTGACTAGTTCCACTAAAGAAACTTCAACCTTTTAAACAACATAGAAGTCAATCATTTCAATGAGCAGAGTCCTAAGTGCTGAAGCATTTCAAATCCTTTTTCATTTGACCACTCAGTGACCTGATAACTATTTCCTGTCCCTAAATAAGGTTGTGACCCAGGTCTTAGAGTGCGAAACTCAGATAATTTTAGAAACACGTCAAATGCCATAGGATTAAAAAAGTAGAAGACAGTTTAACCAAAGTTTTTCCTTTTAAAGTGGAATTGTGTATCTTAAATACGAAAGAATCCAAATGAAATGTATTAACTTGTTTGTTTAAACTTGTGTTTAAAATGATCAAAATTATTGATTTTATTGCCCATTAGGATGGAAATTCCCCAGGTGTCTCTAAAAGATTTAACTTGTAGTACAAGTCCTCATTTCTAGTCTTTTAAGGAATTCAGATTATAAAATAAATAAGTAAATAAATCACAACTAATAATGTTTCAGTAGTTTGAGAATAGTGATGTTAAAATTAACTCCAATTACATATGTACCTATGTACCTGTATGTGTGAATATGTGTGTGTGTAGGTGTGAGTGTAATCTTCTGTCTTTATTAGTATTTATAGCTATAGAAAGAGGGAAATCATAAAAAGATAACAACAACAACAAAAAACCCTGTATATTTCAGAAAGTATGGCAGGAATGTTTCTAACCACCTATTTGAGCTGCTAAAATGCCTTTGGCAATTGGATTAGGGGAAGGAAGACTCTTACAAGTGCATTTTACTGATCTTAAAATGTAATTGACTGTAGTTTGTTTTGATAATTTTTTTGCTTTTTCATAACTTGGATGTGAAATATAATGTGAAACGTTAATTATTTTAATGAGGTCAAGAAGTGTTTCCTTAAAATAACAGTTTTAACGTTTAACATACGTTTGATACTTTTTCCCCTTGTACAGTTAATAAACTTATGTATTAAAGATATATTAGAACTAAACTTAAAAATATATTTTTAAAAGAGTAAATATGGAAAGAAATCTCTGAAATTGACACTTAGTCTGAGCTGTTTAAACTAAGCTGAGATTTACACTTCTCACAGGGGTCATACAATTTTTTAAACTATAAATTCTCAGTTTTGATCTTACACATTCTAAAGAATCATTATAAAATAAATAGCTAAATGCTATACAGTTGATTAAACAGTAAGAATATTATCTTAGATACTGTTTTAGAGTGTGATGTGTCATATTACTCATAGGACCACAGTTTTCTATTGATAGTGTACTAATTATGCAGCCATGAAAAAATAGACTTTCAGTCTTATTCAGTTGAATGTTGAACTATTGCCAATTTTAGTCTACAGTCTTATAATTTAGTTTATTGAGTGTTTCGCTTGGAACTATGTTGTGGGGTTGTGTGGTGTGTTTGTGTGTATGTGTGTATAATTTAAATATTAAATATAAGAATTTTCAAAGAGAAATATAATACAAAATAAAACCAGGAATCAAACTCTTGATTTTCTTACTTCTTGGAATTTATATGAACAAAAGAGAGCCCTAGAATGCACAGTTATCCAAGTATGATTTGTTAAAAATATGCAAAGTAGTAAAATTTATAGTAAAAATAATAAATTCTCAAGGATTTTTATTTAAATTAAGCAATAACTAAAAGAGTAGCATAACTAAAGATGTTTTAAACATTTATCATTAAATTGAAAACGTGACCTAAAATTAAATTTTCAGGTGTGATCTGAGTTTTTTTTAAACAAGGTGGTAATAATTCATAAATTCCAAATTGCTGTGAAGGAAAATGTGAACTAATATTGTACATCATACATCTCATATAAACCTAAATGCAACTCTATTCATATATATTTTATTTTCTCTATTTGATTTAAATTCATGTTTCAGCTACTTATTTATAAATACACCTTTTGTTACATGTTAATTACTATTTGTAAATTTTGCCTCTTTTTTAAATAAAATTACTATTCTGAATTTAGTTGCTTTTATATAAATGATACATGCAATGATATATAAATGATATTAAAATTTGAGATTCTGTCATTTGAATATGACTATTCTCCTTGTTATTTTATTTATAATGCATTTTATACACTAAAATATGAAGTTTGAATTGTGATTTTTATCATACAGTCAGAATTTTAAAATTGTGTAGGGCAAGCCAATAGTAAAATGGAATTAAATGACAAATGCATGCATTTAAATGAAGGTTTGCTGTTGTTAAGATCAGAAAACAAACAAAAAAATTATTAAGCATTTCCTTGATCAAAAGAAAATTACAGTTGTAAGTTTAAAAACTGTAAGGGATTAAGACTAGCACGTAAGTTCTAAGTACCAGGGAAAAGAACTGAGATTTAACCTACAGATGACCTGGACTTGTTTGTTCAGATGACAGTTCTAAAAGTGTGCAGGGAATATTCCTGTTTAATACAATTATTTGCCTCAAGCCTTGACCTCAGTGACTGTCAGGGACCAGATCTGAATTGGCCCATTCTCTGATATGGTGACATTGCTTTTGTTACCTCGATTGTGACCTCTGATTGCATGGTACCCTTGAGAGTTCTATGTAACAAGCGTAACTCCTGGTTCTTAGCCAGGAAGGTTAGTCTGCCTACATACATTTGTCAGCCCCCTTAGTCTGAGTTACATATGCTATCTATCCTGCCATGGTATAAAACTATGTTATTTTGTGTATATACATCTCTCTGAGTACTTTAATAGTAGCATTTCACAACTAGTGAAATATGCAAATTTTTTTCAAGTAAGGAGACGTTTGTGTGATCTATTAATTTCTCGAACAAATGTTCATTTATTTTCAAGCAAGCTTATTGTTTTAGTGCATTTTTAAAGTTATATATGCAACAACTTCTTGCATACATCTCTTTGTGTACCTCAGAGAAGTACACACTGCTTCCCATCCCCCATCTTTCTAATCCAACCATATCTAGGTTATAGAAAATTGATGTAGAGAGGTGGCATGGCTGAAGATAAGGTCTAGAGAAGACAGACTACTGGCTTTAAATCATAGCTTCACCATTGTCACCATGAACAAACGACTTAGTTCTTTAAACCTCCTCACTTTAAAGATTGGGAGCATCACTCAGAGTTTTTATAAGAATTAAATAAAAATTAATGTAATGTGAAGGGCATGTCACAACTTCCAGCACATATTGTCGTCTTCATTGTTATGATGATATTCTTTTTTTATATGCCTTTTAAAGGAGGGAAAACCATGAATATTCTGACACATAATGGATACAGGATAGTTCTAGAATTCTTGTAATCACAGCATGAAATGAAGGCTGTTCCATGCACAGAAGCCCAAACAGAATAATTTGCATAGCTTTCTTCACAGTTTAACTGAAAGCTAGGATCAGAATCACTTGAAATCATTTGTTTGTCAGTCATGTGTTTAGACGTGGTTTGGTTATTGGAAGTCAAATTATAAATAGGCAGTAGAGTTGGAAATTTAATTTAAACATTTTCATGCTGAGATTAGTGCTTTGTCCACCATATCAGTGGTTTTCAAACTTTATATTTTAGCAGAAAACCTCTTTCTTCAAATGAAATATTACCCCAAATTCAATATAGTGTGTAAAATAGCTAAGAGTACATCTGCTCTGGTTTAGGAAGTGGGTCTGATCTCTTGGCTACTTCCCATAGCAGCCACTAAGACACATTTGCAAAGCCTCCTAGGGCTTCACAAAGCACAATATAAAAATAGTGTACCTGATTAGTCTTTACCAAAGAATAATTCCCCTCTTATATACTCCTATTGAACCTAGAACAGACTTACTTGTGTCCTTAGTGCCTATCACATGCAGAAGTATCTGTTTAATAACTAAAACTAAAATGTCTTTATTCTGTATGCTGCTGAAGTTCAGGACTCTGTTGGTTCGCTGCTAGATCCTCACCAATTAGCATAATGCCTGGCAATATTAGGCACTCAATAAAAAAATAAAGCAATTCATGCAAAATGTATCGAATTTATATTAGAGTAACAATCAAAAATCACGTAGCATAATTCTTGTTCTGGGTAAGCTAATTTAATGATCCAAGATTGACTGTTAGGGATAATTACATTTCATCTTATAGAATACAGTGTGCTAATAAAAATATTAATAATTGATTCATATTTCATTGATGCCAAGATATGCATTTTTTTCACATTTTGTCCTCTCTGAACTCAGAATGCATCTCGTAATAGATAGAAGCTTAGAAGTTGCTGTCAGCCAGGTGGTAGTTGACACATTATGTGAAAACCTTCAGTTGTCATTTTCAGCAAGATCAAGATCAAAGCATCATAGACACTATGAAATAATACAGGGCTCTAAACTTTGGCGAGCATTTAAATAGAGCTAATATAAGACTGGCATATTCAAGTATGACTGGAACAGTTAGTTGTTAAAATACTGAAATACGTTTTTATCTTAAATAGCTACTTCCTTGAGTCTCTTGCCACTGCTGCCACAGCAGGCACTATGGCTGCTTTAGCTACTCACCTGGAAATCCCCTCCCAAGTCAATGATACTCAGTAACTAAAGGGCCCCTGAACAGTAGGGGCCCTCCAGAACTCTGTTCCAGTTCAGAGCCAGTGTCCTTTCTGACTGATGAGTGCCCCTGTCATAAAGCTTAAAAAGTTTTGACTATTACCACTATTACACATCAATTTTAAAAATATGATTCAACTCTGAGAGTAAGGCAAATGAATTGTTGTGATCCCTTAATTTTATAGATAAAGAAATAATGCTCAGCAAGGCAACATTACCTCTCCATTTCTGCAAACCTCCCATTCTGAACTGATGCCTTAAGTAATAGAGACAGACCAAGGTAGAGAATCTCAAATCCAAGCAAGTACAGGCACAAAATTTGTCAGTTTGAAAGATCAAGTTAAGATTAGCGAAATCGGGGGCTTCCCTGGTGGCGCAGTGGTTGAGAATCTGCCTGCCAATGCAGGGGACACGGGTTCGAGCCCTGGTCTGGGAAGATCCCACATGCCGCGGAGCAACTAGGCCCGTGAGCCACAACTACTGAGCCTGCGCGTCTGGAGCCTGTGCTCCGCAACAAGAGAGGCCGCGATACTGAGAGGTCCGCGCACTGCGATGAAGAGTGGCCCCCACTTGCCGCAAATAGAGAAAGCCCTTGCACAGAAACGAAGACCCAACACAGCCAAAAATAAATAAAAAAAAAAAAAAAAAAAAAAGATTAGCGAAATCCCAGTAAAATATAAACAGACAATTCATTCAAAGACATTCTCTCAGCCAGGGAAAGCCAGGGTATTCTTCCTGTTAGTGAAGTAGCTCATGTCCAAAATACCTAGCTTGGAGCCTACAGATGAAGCTAAGGAAGAGCAAATGGCTAAATTCAACAGTGAGGAGACACACTGAATATCAGCACTCTCCCGCCAGCCCTGACGTTACACCCTGATGTTACTCTATGAATGGAATGACCCTTACAAGAGGCGCCTTTATAGACTGTTCCTCAACTTCTTTAACTATTGTCAGAAGTATCTGTATTCCTGCCGTAATATGAACACTGAGAAAAGCATAGAAGGGAAAAGAGTAATTGAAGTAAAGGTAAGGAAAAATAGAAGATGAGTGAAGACAAAGTAGGAAATAATTGAAGAATTAAGAGAAATATTAAAAAACAAAATGACAAAATTTTATGGGTTATGATATCAAATTAAGAAGAAACATAAAAGTATTCCTCCCAATACTATCCAGCCTCAGAAAGACACCATGAATTGTAGGAAAAAAATATGGATATAGTGACTACATCAAAAATTGTTTTTTGATAGAAATTTAAAAGTAACTCCTGACTCCCAAATCCTACGTATGAAGGTAGATAAAATTGAGATCTGAACTTTCCTTCCCTGGTGGGAATGTAAAAAAATTATGATTATATTAGTTAAGAAATATTCTGGTAGGAGCTCCAGACTAATTTTAATTTCCCAGCTCTACCACTTACTGTGTGTTGTTATATGTAACCTCTCTGGGCTGAAGCATTCTTATCTTTAAAATGACAATAATACTGTAGATTTCTCAGAGTCCTTGTGAGGTAATGTACTGGAAGTGTGTGGAGCTTTGCTGGGCATTTAAGTCCTCAGTAGAAAACTGTAACTGTTACTGCTGCTAGAATCTTACCTCTACCTCCAAATATCCCCTCCAGCCATATCAGAAATGTACTCTGTCACTACAGTTTATCACCTATTGGCCTTGGGCTGTTGAGCTTCTGCTTCCGCAGTAATTAGAGATATCTGTTTCAGGCAATGTGGTGAACTAAACCTTTATATACAGCTCACCTAAGATACCGAATTTTTAAAAAATATTTTAAATACTTTAAATATTTTAAAATATTTTTTAAGTAGTTTAGGTTCATGGCAAAATTGAGCAGAACGTACAGAGAATTCTCATATACCTCACATATGCGCAGCCTCCCTCACTATAACCATCCTTCACCAGAGTGGTACATTTGTAACAGTCATTGACCTACACTGACACTTCATCACCCAAAGGCCATAGTTTGTATTAGGGTTCACTCTTGGTGGTGTACATTATATAGGTTTGGGAAAATGTATAATGGCCTGCATGCATCATTATGGTATTATACAGAATAGTTTCACTGCTCTAAAAATCCTCTGTTCTCCACCTCTTCATCCCTCCCACTGCCTTAAGCCCTGGCAACCACTCATCTTTTTACTGTCTCAGTAGTTTTGCCTTTTCCAGAAGGTCACATAGTTGGAATCATGTAGTATGTAGCCTTTTCAGATTGGCTGTTTTCACTTAGTAATATGCATTTAAAGTTCGTATCTTTTCATGGCTTGACAGCTGATCTTTTTTTTTTGTCATTTGTTTGTTTTCACTGAATAATATTCTGTTGTCTGGATGTGCCACAGTTTATCCATTCACCTACTGAAAAATATCTTGGTTGCTCCCAAATTTTGGCATTTATGAGTAATGCTGCTATAAACCTCTGCGTACAGGTTTTTGTGTGGACATAAATTTGCAACTCATTTGCATAAATAACAAAGCATATGATTGCTGGATTATTCGGTAAGAGTATGTTTAGTTTCGTAAGAAACTGCCAAACTGTCTTCCAGAGTGGCTGTACCATTTTGCATTCCCATAAGCAATGAATGAGAGTTTTGTTGCTCTGCATCCTCATCAGCATTTGGTGTTGTCAGTGTTCTGGATCTTGGCCATTCTCATAGGTGTGTAGTGGTATCTCACTGTTGTTATAATTTGCATTTTCTTAATGACATAGGATGTGAAGCATCTTTTGATATGCTTATTTACCATCTGTATATCTTCTTTGGTGAAGTATGTGTTAATGTCTTTGGCTCATTTTTAAATCAGGTTGTTTGTTTTCCTTCTGTTGAGATTTAAGAGTCCTCTGTATATTTTGGATAGCAGTCCTTTATCAGATAAGTATTTTGCAAATATTTTCTCCCAGTCTGTTTCTTGTCTTCTCATTCTGTTGACATTATCTTTAGCAGAACAGAAACTTTTAATTTTATTGAGTTCCAACTTATCAATTATTTCTTTCATACATCTTGCCTTTGGTGTTTTATCTGAAAAGTCTTAGCCATATCCTAGGTCATATAGGTTTTCTTCTGTGTTATCTTCTAGGAGTTTTAGAGCTTTGCATTCTACATTTAGGTTTGTAATCCATTTTGAGTTAATATTTGTGAATGGTGTAAGATCTGTGTCTAGATTTATTTTTTTGTATGTGGATATCCACTTGTCCAATCACCATTTGTTGAAAAAACTATCTTTGTTCCATTTGCTCCTTTGTCAAAGATCAGTTGACCGTATTTTTGTGGGTCCATTTCTGGGCTGTTTGCTCTGTTTCACTGATCTATTTGTCTATTCTTTTGCCAATACCACACTGCCTTTTTTGCTATAGATTTATAGCAAGTCTTGAAGTAGAGTAGTGTCAGTCTTTCAGCTTTGTTCTTCTCCTTCAATATTTTGTTGGCTAGTCTAGATCTTTTGCCGCTCCATATAAACTTTAGAGTCAGTTTGTCAATATCCACAAAATGTTTTGCTGGGATTTTGTTGAATCTATAGGGTAAGTTAGGAAAAACTGAACTCTTGCTGATGTTGAATCTTCCAATCCATGAATGTGGAATATTTATCCATTTATTTAATTCTTCTTTATTTCATGAGAGTTTTGCAGTTTTCTTCGTATAGATCTTGTATATATTTTGTTAGATTTATCCCTAAAGCCTTTAATTTTGGGGATGCCAACGTAAATGGTATTGTTCTTTAACTTCAAATTCCACTTGTTCATTGCTGGTATATAGGAAAGTAATTGACTTTTGTATATTACCTTAGATCCTGCAACCTTGCTATAATCACTTTAATTTCAGAAGTTTTTTGTTGGTTATTTTAGATTTTTTTAAAAATTTATTTATTTATGGCTGTGTTGGGTCTTCGTTTCTGTGCGAGGGCTTTCTCTAGTTGCGACGAGCGGGGGCCACTCTTAATCGCGGTGCGCGGGCCTCTCACTATCGCGGCCTCTCTTGTTGTGGAGCACAGGCTCCAGACGCGCAGGCTCAGCAATTGTGGCTCACGGGCCTAGTCGCTCCGCGGCATGTGGGATCTTCCCAGACCAGGCCTCGAACCCGTGTCCCCTGCATTGGCAGGCAGATTCTCAACCACTGCACCACCAGGGAAGCCTAGATTTTTTATATAGATGATCATGATTCAATTTTTTTTGATTCAATTTTTAAAATAGATATAGGCCTATTCAGACCATCTATTTATGCTTATGTGAGCTTTGGAAATTTGTGTCTTTCAAAGAATGGGTCCATTTTGTACAGGTTATCAAATTTGTGGGAATAGAATTGTTCATAGCATACCTTTATTATTCTTTTAATGTCCATGGGATTTGTAGTGATGTCCCCTCTTTCATTGCTGATATTGGTAATTTGTGTTCTTTGTCTTTTTTTTCTGTAGTTTTCCCGGCTAGAGGTTTATTGATTTCACTGACTTTTTCACAGGACTAGCTTTTTGGTTTCAGTGATACTCTCTATTGATTTCCTATTTTCAACTTCATTGATTTCTTCTCTAATTATTATTTTTCTTCTGTTTACTTTGAATTTAATTTGTTCTCTTTTTTCTCATTTCCTAAGGTAGAAACTTAGATTATTGCTTTAGATCTTTCTTCTTTTCTAATATATGTATTCAATGCTATAAATTTCCCTGTAAGCACTGCTTTTTCTGCATTTCACAAATTTAATAGGTTGTGTTTTCATTTCATTTTCATTTAGTTCAAAGTTTCATTTAGTTCAAAATATTTTTGAACTTCTCTTGAGATTACTTCTTTGACCTATGTATGATTTAGAAGTGTTGTTTAATCTCCATGTACTTTGGGAGTTTCCAGTTATCTTTCCAGTATTGATTTCTAATTTAATTCCATTGTGGTCTGAGAGCAGACACCTTATATTATTTTTGAGGCTATATTATACTCTTAAAATTAAAAGTATTATATCTTCCTGGTTAAATGAACTTTTTATCATTTTGAAACAACACTAATGTTTAGAAATGTTTAGTAAATATTTAGTAAATTTAGGGGTTTTTTGTTTGTTTGTTTGTTTTTGCCCTAAAGTCTATTTTGTTTTATGTTAACATGACAACACCAACTTTCTTTTGGTTAATGTGTTTGTGGTATATTTTTTCTATCCTTTTATTTTCACACTTATTGCACCTTCATAATTTAAGTTTGGCTCTTGGATTTTTTTGCTTTAATCTAGAAAAAATTGTTATATGCTAACTGGGTTATTTAACCATTTACGCATAATGTAAGAACTGACATATTTGAATGAATATCTTATCTTATGCTTTCTATTAGCCTGGACACACTGTGTTCTTTTTCTTTACTTTCTTTGCTTCATTTTGGATTGAGTACTTCTTTTCTTTCTATTGTTTTCTTTTTATTAATGTGGAAATAATATTATCTGTATATATTCATTTTAGTTTTTACTCTGGAAATCATAACATATGTAGTTAACATAATCTAGAATTAACCAATCTTTTTCTCTTCCTAGGGAGTATAGGAATCTTAGAACATTTTAACTCAATTCAGCTCAATTCTGAATTATATAGTAATTTTCCTCTGTATTTTACTTGTGACATATTTAATTTCACAAGATATTATTGCTATTTATACTGTCAATTTTTGTTGATTTTACCAACATTTCATATTTATGAATTTTTTCCGTCTTCTTGCAACATGGATCTTTCATCTGGAATTTTCTTGTGGAAAGGACTGTCCATTTAAATAAATTTCTTTAATAAGAGTTTGGTAGTAGCAAACTCAGTTTTTGTTAATATGAAAATGTCTGTATTTTGTCCTTATTCTGGTGAATTCCAGTTTGGCAGTAAATTTCTTTCATTCATACAAATTTCAGATCATTGAAGATATTTTACTCTCTTCTGCCTTCTCATGTTGCTCTTAAGACATTAGCTGTCAGTTTAACTGCAACTTTGTTGAAGATAACCTGGCTGCTTTTTTTCTCATTACTTTAAGATTTTCTTTTTTCTGCTGTAAATAATTTTATTCTTATGAGTCTAGCTGTGGATTTCTTTTAAAATTTATCCTGTTTATGATTTACTCACCTTCTTGAATCTATGGGTTGATGTCTTTCATCCAGTTCAAGAAATATTTCAGTCGTTATCTTGGATATTGCTAATGCCTCATGCTATCTTGCCAATCCTCCTAGAACTCCAATTAAACATAACTTAAATTTTCTCTAGCTTTCTCTATATATTTTTATTTAAAAAATTTTTCATCTCTTTGCTCCTCTGCACTAGATTCTAGATAATGCCTTCTCACATATTTCCAAGTTCATTATTTCTTCACCTTTGTCTGATCTGCAAGTAAACCTGCATTATAGATTTTAATTTCGATTATTTTGTTTTTCATTTCTAAAATTTATATTTGCTTTCCTCAAATCTGCCTTCCCTGCGTTTTTCCAGAGATGATGTTTTCAGTTCTGCCAGGTATATAGAGGTGCTATCAGATTGGGATCATGTTACAATAAATTCACATCTTAAGATTACTTTTTAAATTATATTCTGAATTTATGGTTTGTCTTAGCAGAAGAACTGATTTATCCCTCTTTATTTCCCCAAATGGAAGCTCTGTATCATTTTTAGCCCTTCAACTCTTTCATTATTTCTGTCCAAATTTACTTCTGTATTCCAATATCATAAAACTCATATAGCCCGTTTCTGCCCAGAAGTATTTCTGTACTTTGTTTCACCAGTTTTACCTTTCATTTCCCTTCTATGTACTTACTATAAGCATCTTTCCTAAAGCCAAGGGATCATATACTACTGAAAGATTTTCAATATATGGAAAAGAAATAGTAACCAGAGTTGTCTTTCAATTTATTTTACTATGTTGGAATATATGTTACTAAAACATTGCCTATCATTTTTGAATGATACAAATTTAATATAACTTGGTGTGGTGGAGAGAGAATTGAATTAAGAAGCAGAAAATTTGGTCATTACCAGTTTAAATCTCAGTTTTATCAGTTGTAAAATGGGAATGATACATGTCTTTCCAATCTGTGAAGCAAAATTATGAAATCAGCGACTTCCCTGGTGATCCAGTGGTTAAGACTTTGCCTTCCAGTGCAGGGGGCACGGGTCGATCCCTGGTCAAGGAGCTAAGATCCCACATGCCTTGTGGCCAAAAACCAAAACATAAAACAGGAGCAGTATTGTAACAAATTCAATAAAGACTTTAAAAAATGATCCACATCCGGGACTTCCCTGGTGGCACAGTGGTTAAGAATCCGCCTGCCAATGCAGGGGACACAGGTTCGAGCCCTGGTCCGGGAAGATCCCACATGCCGCGGAGCAACTAAGCCTGTGTACCACAACTACTGAAGCCCGTGTGCCTAGAGCCTGTGCTCCACAGCAAGGGAAGCCACTGCAATGAAAAGCCCACGCACTGCAGTGAAGAGTAGCCCCCATTCACCACAACTAGAGAAAGCCTGTGCACAGCAATGAAGACCCAATGCAGCCATAAATAAATAAATAAATTTATTTTAAAAACAAAAAGGTCCACATCAAAAATAAATCTTTAAAAAAAATTATGAAATCATTTGAGTACTGTAAATAAAAAGACTACTACCATTTTCTTGTTTCTGGAATTTTGATATTTGATCCAAGGTCTGCATGATTTCAAGACTTTTTTTCTCTCTCTGCTTTAGAAAATGACATGTTTCTTGGCATAAGGATTATTTGTGCTTATTCACGTAACACTTGTCCTAAAATCATAGCCACAACCAGGCAAATTTGACACATTTTTAGTCCTAGAATGTTGTAAGTTAGTATTCCTTAAAACTACTGTATAGCTAATAAACAATAATTACACACCTGTGGTTACTAACAGCATTCCCACAAAATGAGTCAATCAAAAAGATGGGATAAAGTACACACACGCTTAAACAACACTTCATAAAGCAAGAATGATTCATTATATAGTTATATGTGCCCATTATTGGTAATTCATTTTTTTAAGTTGCAAAATTAAAGTTTTTCTATGTCAAGAACTCTGAGAGCTTGAGATTTGATCCTACTTTCAGGAAGAAAGGTAGCCTGACATTATTTTATGAATGCTGGCAGAAGATACAAGACTCCTAGGTCAGGGACAAAGGGCTTTATTATTTACAGCATAGCAAGCAGCCTGAGCACTAGAATATTTGTGTTGGTTCCCTTAGCCCCTCAATTTCCACAGGACTAACATGTAGGAGTCCAGGTGGATACTGAGGTAGGTTTATGTCTCAGTTGAGAAACCCCAAGCTTAGGAAGCTCAAATACTTTATAACAGGTTGTAAATTAACTTGCATTTTGTACTGATGAGAAAACATTATCTTTTACTGGACAGCTAACAAATCTGCCCTTTGCTTCAAAGGAGACACTATCTCATCTTACAAGGCTGTTTGGTATACAAATGGTTTTGAAAAAATAGTCTGGAACAAAAGGCTAGTTAGTGCCACACTTCCCGTATGTTCAGAAATGGAAAACTGTGTCACAACACTACCACCTGGTCAGTTTTGAATGCGAAACCAATGACTTACTTCTCCTTTCCTTCTATCAGAATTCAGACTAAAGCAACCATATAGTAATGGTTAAACTAACTAACTATTATGTCCTACTTACTGTCTATGATTTTGAGTGTTCAACTTGTAACAATTTTCTCTTTATAAAATTGTTTTCTTAATTTGAAAAGTAAATTCAAAAACTAAGCCAAACCATTTACATTTAAGTTTAAAAGAAGAAGACAAAAAAGGGGGAAAAAATCAGAGTTCTACTATCTTTTAGGTCAAAATATGCTGTTTTATAATTCTTTTGTAGCACAGAAGCACATGTAGCTAAAAATTAGTTTTTTAGAGAGCATAGACAAAAAATATGCTTTAAATAGTCATAAATTTATTTATTCTTCAAATGTGTGAAAAAGCTACTCTTCATAAAGCATTTACTATAGGTAGAGTACAGCATTATAGAACACTGTGTTTTTTGACCAATTCATACATCATTTCCTATGGCTATTGTTCTTTTTTATTCTATTGTTCTTTTTTATTCCCATAATTTAACATCTGAATAGGTTTAGTAGAAATTTACAAATTCCCCTGAGACCAAATATGGAAAATTTTATCTCAAAATTATTCCTTATTTTCCAAAAGTTATCCACAAGAGAAAAATAAATTCTGTGTTATTTATTACAGCTGGTATATTAAGAACATTTTAAATGTCATTTATTTCCATATTCAGAATCTGACATTAAGGGGAATTTCATGGGAAAATATGGCTTCTTGATGAAATGGAAACACTGTGGGCTTTGGACTCAGCCAAACGAAGGTTCAAATTCATACTACTCTTACATAAGCTCAAAACTTTTGTTTCATTCTCCAGAAAAATGGGGATAATTATTGTTTTCTTCCAAGGATATTGTAAAGACACAATGAGACATATAAGGTCTCTCAAGAGTATTCTGGTTGCTCAACAAATTGCATTCTATCCTATTTTCTCCTGAGGCAGCCACCTCAAAATATTAAGAATATATCTTAGACATCAATTTCTTAGGTATAGATATTTACTAGAACTCTTTATCATATTGTTTTTTTTACTAGCCTAAGAATAGGGTATTAATCTTTATGTATTTACTATAGCTACACTCAGAGGTAAACTCACAAATGAAAATGCATTTCTTTCATAATAAAAACACACAACTTTTTTTTAAGTGAGAAAACTGAAATTCAGAAAAGTTAAATGATTTACCAAGGATGCAACAGCTAGTTAGTGACAAATCAAGAACCTTCTGCTAAGCCTTATTCTTGTGCCCTATTCACTATATTGCTAGTACTAAGCAACCAGTGAGTTTAGAGTTGTTTGAGACCACAGCTGAGTGCTTTCCATGTTCATAGGAGTTAAGAATGCCCACTAACATATTCTTCTGAGTTATAGAGCCAGAAGACAGAAAGAATTTCTTAAGTCTCTACAGAAAAATGCCAGTGCTTTTGGTCATGTGAATCCTGAGTAAATCTCAGGTTTATAACATTAGGTAACAATCTAAAATAGTGTGTTGTTTTTTGGAAATTAATAGCTAATTTCATAAATAATACATAATGACAGTAAACCAGGTTCACTAATTTTTTTCTTCAATCAAATTTTATGTTTACTACATCTACTGAGTTACTAATATCGGTTATAGTTCAGTTTTATGATTTTATCAATCGTATTTCTTTTTTTAAATAAATGTATTTATTTATTGGCTGCGTTGGGTCTTCATTGCTGCGCGTGGGCTTTCTCTAGTTGCAGCGAGCAGGGACTACTCTTCTTTGCAGTGTGTAGCTTCTTATTGCGGTGGCTTCTCTTGTTGCGGAGCACGGGCTCTAGGCACGCGGGCTTCAGTAGTTGTGACACATGGGCTCAGTAGTTGTGGCTCATGGGCTCTAGAGTGCAGGCTCAGTAGTTGTGGCATACGGTCTTAGTTGTGCGGCATGTGGGATCTTCCCGAACCAGGGCTCGAACCCGTGTCCCCTAAATTGGCAGGTGAATTCTTAACCACTGCGCCACCAGGGAAGCCCTATCAATTATATTTCATTTCTAGAATTGCTACCCATGTTTTTCAAAACTTCCTAATTTTACTAGTCTCTTATTGCTTTAATGCCTTTTAAGATCTATTTTTAGGTATACAGATACATAATATTTTGTGTATTTTATCAAATTAAAGATGCTTATTTTTTATTCTATATCTGATAAATCCACTACCTTCATGATTCAATGGGCCGATTTTATGGTTTGTTTTTTCTGTTGATTCTCACTCTAATGGCTTATTTCCCAAGGTGTTTAGTGACTTTTGTTATTGTTCTAATTAGTTTGTGTTGTTTAGATCTGTATTAATGGGAATTTTTAGAGGTGTGAGTTTAACCTATTCAACTCAGAAAGATTTTTGACTACTTCAGCCAGTTACTAGGGGGCACATTCCCCCTTAGCCTGGAGAGATAACTCGTAAGCAGTCACTTGCTACACCTGTATATTTTCTTTTTGTAATTTTTCAGCAATATTTTTAATTTTATTTTCAATAAAAAGTATATATATTTAAAGTGTACAGCCTGATGACTTGGTATACATATGTAGAGAAAAATGATTACAAAGCCAAACTAACTAAAGTATCATATCCTCACATAGTTATCATTTTGTGTGTGTGTGATGAGAGCACGTGAGAGATTTCCTCTTTTAGCAAGTTTTCAGTATTCAATGCAATATTTTTAACTATAGTTATCATGCTGTACAATAGCTCTCTAGACTCATTCATCCTTATATTTGTGTTTTCTTGTCATTTCTCACTTCTGAGGATTTCTCTACCTTTTTTACCAGCTCAAACTTTCATTTTAAAATACTTTCTGGAGCATTGATGTTACCTAACTTCAAGACTTACTATAAGCCACATTAACCAAGACAGTGTGGTAGTGGCAAAAGAATATACAAATAGATCAATGAAACAGATAGACAGGTGAGAAATAGACCCACACAAATATAGTGAACTGATCTTTGATTAAAAAAAACAAAGGCAATACAATGGAGAAAAGATAAGTCCATTCCAACTCTTGGTGCTAGAACAACTGGACTTCCACATGCAAAAATTAAAAGAAAAAAAAAAGAGTAAGAATCTAAACACAGACCATATACTTTCACAAAAATGAACTCAAAATGGATCATAGACCTAAATGCAAAACTCAAAACTAAAAATTCCTAGGAGATAACGTATTAGAAAATCTAGGTGACCTTGGATTTGGTGATGAACATTTAGATATAATATCAAAAGCATGATGCAGGAAATAAATAATTAAAACCTTCTGCTCTGTGAAAGACACTATCAAAAGCATGAGAGGGCAGGGCACAGACTGGGAGAAAGTATCTGCAAAAGATACCTGATAAAGGACAGTTATCCAAAATATAGCAAAAACTCTTAAAACTCAACAATAAGAAAACAACCAACCTGGTTTTAAAAATGGATAAAAAAAATTAAAACAACGCTGAGATAGCACTACACACCTATTAGAATGGCCTAGGTCCAGAGCACTGACAACACCAAGGAAGATACACAAATTCAAGAAGCATTCTATATTTTGCTTTTCTTTCTAATGTTCATGAATGACAAAACTAAGGCTCTGATAAGGGAGGTGACTCACCCAATTGAGGGCCCTTCCCACTTTAAACCCCACCCACAATTCCTCTTCTACAAAAAATAAAAGAGCTCCACAAATCAATATTTATCTAAATAGTTTAAAGTTAAAAGTTAATTTTGTAGGGAAGTCCTATAATTACTACCTTGACTTCTTTCTCCACTAGACTGTGAGTAGAGCAGTAATGCTTTTCATGAATGGAGGCCCTGATTCATTTACAAATGCAGTTCTGCTACATAAAGTTCTATCTTTCTTGGGTAATATAATAAAAGATAAAAATTTTTCATTAATGAGTATCCACTTAGAAAACTCTTAAGTCTTCAGCAGGCTATGGGATACTTGCTTAAATTATTACCAATGAAAAACAATAAGTCTGGGGCCAGGTTTATTAGTCTCTGATATGTTGTTACTCAAATTGTGAAAGAAAATTATTTTTACTTACATTTACTTATTTTTTTATAATCAAGCAATACTTTAATTATTCAGTGTTTCATATGATGTTATCTCTACCTGTAACAGAAGTGTATCTGTATTCTTAAGTTTGGCAAATACAGAAATCATCAGATGCAGAAAATTAATAAGTAATCAATGAGAAATATATAGGAATGTATAAACATATACATTATGAGCATTTCTGTTTTATAGCTATTCAAATACAATGATTACAATGATAAAAGTGTCTAATTGGGTTCATCAAGCCTCTATCATTAATGTACCAATGTAATACCACTTATTGGCTTCTTTTGAAATAAAACTAGTAAAGAAAATTAATCACCTACTTGGCCTCAATTAATAAATATACATGAATTAGAGATGTCTTTTTAACCAAAGAGTAGAAACTTTTAGATACAACAGGGAGCTGAAGTCTAAACTATACCAAAAAAACAAACAAACAAAAAAACAAAACACAGGTGGCAGTAATATTTATGCGGCCATTATAACCATATTATTTTGAAAGCCAACCTATTTACATCATCAGTTTCTCCATTATTCTATTGGGTGGGCCCTAGTTTGGATGACCTACTACATTAACACTCCCTGAGGGAGTCTAGGTTGGATAGAGGAATATTCTCCAAGGATAATTAAATTGAGAAAGTGAAACAGAAGAGAATCATGTCAATGGAGCCTCCTTCATGGTTATTACTGAGCAACTGCTAAAAATTATTTGAAATAACTTCAAATCAATTAGAACTGTGTACACATCTTATCTTTTGGAAATTAATTTTTCTGTATTAAAGACACACTAAAATCCTCATATATTATGAAATAAATACATTTAAAATAATACCTGAAGCAGATTTAGAATTCTGGGAAGGAGGACTTCCTGGACTCCCCCAGAAAATTTTTCTGTCTAATTTTGTGGTTAATCCTGGAATCTTCCCCTCCTGACAGTGACCCCCTGAAACCTTGATTTTAGCCTAGATTTAGAAACTTCTACAACTAGTCCCACCTCCAGGGTGGGTAAGTCTTAGCCTGTGATAACTGAGATAGTATTAAATCTATGCATAATGGAGCTCATTTCACTTTAAAAAAAAGAAAAGAAAAATGGCTACAGTTATTAAATCCATACTAAATGTGCAGCATTATATGTGTTCTATTATTTTATATTGTTAATATATCCATTTTAAGAGGAGAAAACTGAGGCAGAGAGGGAGTAATTTGCCCAACATGACACAGTAAGTGAAAAGTCAACTTACTATGTGCTAATTAGTTGCTAGGCAGATAGAAAGATGAATAATGTATAGCTTTCCTTTATAGACTGAATTAATTTATTCTATAATTATTTTCTTATATTTCACAAATCAAGGGCCTCATCTAGTGAAAAGCTCAGTGGTGTGCCTGATTCATGAGAAACAGTGGAAAGCAATCTTAGACAATGGCTATCTGGTAGTTCTTAAAACAGTGTCCTGTTGATACTTTTATTAGTATTACTTAGAAATGGGTAATTCTGCCGATACCATGGCAGAGAAGGATCAGTATTACCAACTTTCCCTTTTACCTCAGGCTCCAATAGCATTTAGCACCACCCTGTTACAGATTCTGTCATTTAAAACTTTGATATTTTGTTCATCATGGATTTTTGCATTAATTTTGCTTTTAAAATATTACATTAAAATATTATTTATCTCGATTACTGATTTTTTTTGGCACTTCCTTAAATTTTGTGCTAAGGCAAGTACCTCATTTACCCCACTTGCCTTATCCTAGTCTCAGCCCTGGTTAACAGCAAACATGGAGACACACCATACATGAACAAGCCTGCTATTTTCTTGAGTTATGTGGCTGTCACAGGAGAAACCAAAGAACCACTCTTTATGTAGTAGTTGGTACTCCTCTATAAAGACATTAATGAGGAGATACAGCTCAACTGAACAATACAATTGGGAAAACATATCCTTTCAGGTAGAATTATACATAAATACAGAAGGCTTATAACTGTTTAATAAGCACAACTATACCCACTTTGTAAAAGAATGATTCTGTTATTCCAGAGGGATTTGCTTAAAGTTAGCAACTCCATAGTATTGAAAGTTATGTCTTACAAAATCCATGTATTTTAAAATGTATAATTTAGTAACTCACTTTTGTTTTTCTTTGCTTTCGTAAGGGTCATTCATACACTTTATGTATTACCCAACACCCCCCAAACAGATGAATTTTGAAAATTCAAATGTCAGAAACTAGCAAGTATTTTTTATTCTAGTACTTTTTTTTTTTAACCCTCTTTGACATAAAATTTAGTGAAATATGTAAAGGAGTGATTAGAGCTGCAGTTAGCCTTTGACCTTTACATATAGTTTGGCTCTGTTCCCCAAATTTCTGTTTTTAAACTCTTGTACCAACAGTCCTCTTCTTTATTCATACAGTAATTTTTCTTTAGTGATCAATTACATACATATTTAAGTATATTTTAAAAGAATAGAAATGTAGCTTGTCATACACAAATGGCTCTTAGAGAGTTATTGGTTTCATGCCAGTGCTGTCAACTTCCCAACAACAGATTGGATTGGTTAAGAAAGAAGCCATAAACAGCCTATCAACAAGTATTTATACAGATGTTAATGAATTTAAAATTCTGTTAGTATAACATTTATGCCAAACTCCAATTTTATTTGTCCTTTATTGTGAGATATGATGCAATAACTTCTTTTAATAAACACATGCAGACCACTTACACTTTATAATGTAAATCATATTTTTACTATTCCCAGCATAAGATACATAGAATCAGCCATTTATCAAAGTTACCAAAAATATTTCCGTCACATGAAGCATTTTGCTGAGTATGCAACCACGTCCTTCAAAAGCTTTTGGTAAAGAAATGAACTCATCTCCATCCATGAAACCAAGAGTATTTTGTTACTATATTACTGAGAAAGGCCATTAAGAGAAAAGAAAATAGTCATGGGAAAGTCACTTTATGTATTAAAAATATAAATAATTAGCTTCTTTTTGTGTGCCCCAAATGATAATTGAATCCTAACCTCCCTCTGTAAATTTAGAAAACTGATTAATTTGAGGCATATGAGTTTAATGAACACTTATTTTGCTTTTCATGAAGAAAAAAAAATTTCCATTAATTTAAAAAAGACTTCATTTCTTTTTAAAAGAAAAAAAATTATTTATTTATTTTTGGCTGCATTGGGTCTTCATTGCTGCACACGGGCTTTCTCTAGTTGTGGCGAGCGGGGGCTACTCTTTTTTTTTTTCTTTTTCTTTTGAATTTTATTTTATTTTTTTATACAGCAGGTTCTTATTAGTTATCAATTTTATACATATTAGTGTATATATGTCAGTCCCAATCTCCCAATTCATCCCACCCCCTCCCACCCCACCTCCCCCACCCCACCCCACGGGGGCTACTCTTCGTTGCAGTGCGCAGGCTTCTCATTGCGGTGGCTTCTCTTGCTGTGGAGCATGGACTGCAGGAGTGCGGGATTCAGTAGTTGTGGCTCGCAGGCTCTAGAGCGCAGGCTCAGTAGTTGTGGCACACGGGCTTAGTTGCTCCGCGGCATGTGGGATCTTCCTGGATCAGGGCTCGAACCTGTGTCCCCTGCATTGGCAGGCAGATTTTTAACCACTCTGCCACCAGGGAAGCCCCCAAGACCTCATTTCTTTTGGAGAACTTCTTAAAGCTGAACTGCTTTCTTCTAGGATTGTGTACATTGTCAACGTTTTATTTATAAAGTAGCTATACACACACACACACACACACACACACACACACACATATATTGTTTTTAATTTACTACCTTTGGTTGTCAATTTTTATCCCAATCTAATTCTGACTTTCAGAGCTGAAGTTTCTATTATAATAATTAAGTTAATCACATTTAGACATGTGTTATTCTCCACAATGCACAGGTTCATCTACATGCTAAAAATCTAAATTGCAACTCTTTATTTCTCAGAGAACATTAATCAACTATGACAATCACTCCGTAATTTTACCAATATTTGTTGAGCACCATCCTACTATGTATCACTTAAAAAGTGTATATTCTAGTAGGCAAAACAGACACATGAATAGGTAAGTAAAGTATAATGTAATAAATGCTATCATCGGGTCTCTATATTATCCTTTGGAGGGCATCTCTAACCTAATTTGGATAAGGAATGGAAGTGTTCAAAGATCAGGAGCTTACCCCAAAGAATGTAATTTCTAAACTAAGACCTGAAGACCTGAAGTAAGAACACCATTGATAAAGTGGATAATCCCAAACACAATGTCTATAGGCAAAAAAGATCATTTTGAGTAATTATAATACATCTGGGTGATTGAGGCAGGAACTTAATAGATGTGTCTGAAGGTATAAGGAAGGCCTGTATGCTATGCAAAATGTTTTGAACATTATCCAAAGATAGTAGAGAACCAAGAGTTCAACCTCTGAAAGAGCAAACTAGACGTGTACTTTAGCAAGACCATTTGCAGTATGGAGATATATAAGTGGGAACAAGGCCAAATGGAAAAAGACCAGTGAGAAGGCTGTTACAGTAACTAAGAAGAGATGATAGTAGCCCGAATTTAAATAGTCACAATGCAAATACCAGAAATTTGACGGAATGAAAAGAATTTAGAAGGTAAAATCTGCAGCTGAAGGGTGAGGAAGAATGCTGGTTCAGTACAACACTCTGGTTTCTGAATTTTACATTGACGATGATAGTAGAATTATAGGAACTTAGAAAAGGTGGGATAATACATGAGTTCAGCTTTTTACATATTCTGTTTAAATTATCTGTAGGATACCAAAATGGAGAGATTTTGGATAGATACATTTCAGAAGGAGATAAAGAAAGTGATTGAAGAAATTGAATGAATATCCTCTTACAGGAAGATTATAACCAAGGAATAAGATAGGGCCAGAATAGTACCCCAGAGAAGAATCCTGAGAGTGGAAGAGATAGCAAAGGAAGATGAGCCCTTGAAGGAAACTGGGGTTTAGACAAAAGGGCAGAGAAAAACCAGATAAGTGGAATTAAACAAGACTCAAAGGAAATAATCCTTTTAAGAAGGAAGACGTGAACAATGTATAATATTACAGAGGAGTCAGTAAGAATTTCAAAAAGTCCCAAAGATTTAGCAGTACTAATGATCTCGGTGTGAACGGTTCCAGTGAAATGGTGTGGGGAGGAAGCCATATTGCAGTGAGCTGAAGCACGAATGTCAGTAAGTCAACAGAGACTCTCACTCACTCCTGTTCAAAATGAGGGCAGTGGGGATGAAAGAAGGAGCCAAGTATTACTGAGATACCCAGCAGGGAGACTAGACCCAGTTTCTGGATTAGATGTCATTACATAAGGAATGAGCAGCCAAGGTTTACTCCAGAATATCTAGTCTGACTGACTTGGGAATTCAGGAGAAAAACCAGACTTAGTAGGGTGATAATGATAAAAACAAGTTGTGATTCTGAAGTTCAGCTGGATCTGAGAACAGGAATAAGATAGAGGTTGGTGATATCTAGTTCTCTAAGCTGCCAGCCTCCTGAGGCAATAAACAGTGCATATCTAATTGACTGGCATCAAAAACCAGCACAATACCAGGCATGGGGTGTGGTGGTGGACAGCAGGGGTGCGAGTGCTCCTAGATACTTGCAGAATGACAAGCATCAACATCTGAAGGAACACAAATATAAAGGAGCCTGAAAGGAAGCACTCAAAGTCTGATGTTCCAAAGTCCTGCAGAGAAGAGAGTTCTAAGACAAAGAAAATGTTCTGTGTAGTTGAATTCAGCAGAGAGGCCAATGAAGATAAGGAATAAATGTGTTTGGTAGATAAGATAGTTTAAGACCCTCATAGTAAGGACAGTTTCAATTTGACAAAATCAGATTGCAATAAATTAAGGAGGAAATGTAAAGGAAAGACCGAGAGAGTAGATTCCTCTTAAAAGAATTCTGTTAACAACCGGTATCTTTTAGTGTGAAAGACAAAATATTAGAAGAGTATAGAATTTGTCCCTGAAATCTTATGTGTCATTTTATATAAGTTTATCAAATCGGGAGATACAAACCTATAAATTATGAGATGAAAATTGTTTATAGTTTAGAAAATATTTAGCAAGTAGATAAATTTGGATACCTAGAGAAGAAAATATTTGCACCAGTGATAACAGATAAAGGATTATGAATGTCAGTTGAAAACAAAAATGGAAATACTAGAATCCAGCATATAATTGGGGAGAACAAGAAAGATATTTTACACTTTATGACCTATAATTGGTAAATAATCATATGGAATCACTTTCAATCTCACTAGCAGTAGAGACATATAAATTAAAATCATATTAGACAATATTTTTCTCAAATTATCAACAGCTTTAAAATATTTAATATCCCAATGTTGACTAGGGGCTTAGTGAAATGAATAACCTCATATAGCAGATGGTAAATTGGTGAAAGTTTTTAAAACTATTTGACAATATAGATTATATTGTGTTCCTCGAAATATTTATAACTTCAGACATGTTATCTTTAATTCCACCTGAAAAAGTGGATTAATTAAATAGAATAATTAAAAACCTTCATATAACAAGTTAGTACCTCACAGTGTATAACCCCTAAAAGTACTTTCAGGATGAGATTTCCATTACATAGAATGCATTTGTTATAGTACTAACTGAAAAGTAGAATGTATAGGATACATACAATTGTATGTAAACGAAAAACAAATCTATGAACAAAAGAACGAAAAGAAAATGCCTTAAAAGTGTTATCCAGTTGTTGTCTTTGAATAGTGGGGCTTTCTGTGGATTTTCTTTTCTTTGACTTTTTAGTTTTGAGTATTTTTTAAATCATCTATTATGAAAACGTATTATTTTTATAATAAAAAGTTTAACAATTTGTTTAAATAAAATTATTAAAATGTGTGTTTTGAAGTAAAGCAGCATATATAGACTGTACTAACTAGGGGAGAGCAGGAATCAAAAGGAGACTTTTTTCTTAGGTTGATGGTACGAGAAATTTATGAAGACCCAGAGAAGTAGGAAAGAGCAGTAGATATGCAGTAGCTTCGAGTTTTGCAGACCAAATGATGCTTCTTCTAAAACCAAGAGGATTTATTGGGGAGCCTGAGTAGAAAGTGATAAGCATCTGTTAAGTAATCCGGGTCACCATCATTCTTCCTACACAAGATGCTAAAAGCAAGCTTCAAGGAGTAAATACTACTTTCTCCTCAGTGACAGGGGTAATCCTAAAATGGTTTAGCGAAAATCATTTGCCAGAATCATTTCCTCCAGCATTTGAATGGCAATATTTTTGAATACATCCAACCAATATCACCACTATGCTAGTTCTCTTTTTTACACGGAACTCATGCCAATCTACCAATCTATGCCTTCAGATTATGAATATGAATTGGACCCTTACAGTGAAATCTCTAATCTTTACCCAGGGATTGTTATTTAGAACCTTGGCTGAGTTCTGATGTAAAACCACTTAGGGTTTATGGAGTGTTATTGTACAGTTGAGGAAAACTTTTCAGAATGAACACTTTAAAAAGGGACTATTGCAAGTATATGTCACTTTTTTAAAACAGAAAGACGTAGAGATAATTTTTATTTTCAGCTAAAAGTACACTTGCTACAAAACGATTCTCTACATATCAAGAGTAGGTAAGTTTCCAATCGTGGGTTCAATTGATTATCAGGGTCACTGATTCCTCACTACTATCTGTCATTGTACTCATGGGTTCACCATTTGGTCTAGTCAACCAAGAAAGGCAGATAAAAGGCTGGGACTCTGCTGGCGAAGAGACTTAATGCTTAATGCAGTGTGGGTGTAGCTACCCCAAATCTTCCCTTTGTTTGAGTCTTTTTTATAGTTTCTTTGTAAGGAAGGCCATTTATCAAAATGGTGTCTGCTCATGGATGCAGTGGTCAGCCCTTGAAAGTGAAGTAATTGTTCATTCAATACAGCAACTATGGAGGGATTGGCTTAAACTCAAGAAGAAAGGGTGTGACCATTTTAGAAACATAAGGTGGCACAAGAAGTTAACAGGAAGTTAACTTTACTAAGTAACGTAATTTGGAGAAAAAAATCTTGATTTGTAGCTTTCCTGAGAACTGGCTCCAGTATCTCTTTGGACTGAAAACTAGAGTCATTTCACTAATACAACAGTAACTTTTATGGAATAAAAAGACATGATGAATGTACCATCCTCAACATATTCTGAAAGACAGATGCTAAATGTATGTATACATGTGTGATGTGTCTCTGTACAGCACCAAGCATTCAAAATAGGCTTTGCACCATGCTCCATTTGTTTTCCAAACAACTTGCAAATATAAAATGACTTTCTATGTACGAAGATCTGTAGTGAAAGAATAATTCCAATTAATAAATTGACATTTTAAACATCAGGTTTTAAATTATAGAATTCTTGTGAGTTTGATTACCATGAGTTAGTTTCAAGAGGTACCTTCTCTGGTGTACTGTCAGTCAAGCCTACAATGCTAACAAGTCCCTAAGCATGGTGATGGCACCAAAAAAGAAGCAGTCTAAAAACTCAAGAGAAGTGCTCTAAAACGACAGGTCTTCATTGTAACTCAAATGCATGACATTGATGTAGCAGCAATGTCTGCAGGGTTTTTTTTTTGAAAAATACAAACATATATATAGTAAATTTAAATGTGAATATAACGGTCAGATTTTTCTTTTTCTTTCATTTTCTTACTATTTTATTTTTGTTTATGTTTGTTATCTTGTGTTCTTACCTTGTATAATTTCTCCTCTTGCATATTCTCTATACCCATCTTCACTGTTACGCTTTCCCCCCTCCATCTTTGAAATCACTGTTATGGCGTTAGCACAGGTTTCCTAAACCAAATATAAATGATATCCTAACTTAAGCATTGTACTAGCTTACACAAACCAAGCTTAGTTTTACATAGAATTAAAATTCTGTTTTGAAAATCCTGAATATAATTTATAAATTCTACATATGGATAAGATAGCATGAGAACAATTAGACTTTAAATTCCGTCTACCAAAAATAATTATTTGTATTTTCTAAAACACTAAAAAACAAGCCCTATAAAATGTAGGTTGCACTAAAACAACTCCTTTATTTTTCAATATAGTTGGGTTTGAAACTCAAGCTGGAAAAGCACTTAATCTGTAAGTGACTGACATTATTTCTCTTACAGATGATTTAGCTCCCATGAATTAAATTGTCTTGTTTTTCTTTTTTTTCGTGTGATAAAATTGTTAGCCTAGACTGAACTGGTTGGCCAAAATTTGATCTCTTTAAATAACAAATAAAATTTCCATATTTTTTTCCCTAGGTAAGGAAGAAGAATTTATGTATAAGGATACCACTGCAAATGAAAAATTAGAAAGGAATAAAGAATATACATACCAATGGCTTCATACACAGGTTGGGCTTCATGAAACTAGTTCCAGAAACATGAAATGGTGAGGTCATTTCCTTTAAATTAGAGTTTTGTATTGCAAATACATCTTGAAAACTGAAACCTAAGTTAATTGTGCTAAAACAAACATGACTTTATATAGCCAAAGGCCAATACTCTACATTGCCAGGTTATAAATGGCCTCTTATGTAGAATAGATTTGATCGTTCTTTATATTTTTCACCATAAAATATTCAAGAACTTAGTTTCTGTATTGCTTAAAACCAACACAAATGATTGATGGTGATGATGAACCACACAAATAATTCTACTTTATAAAGTAAAATGCATGGTATCGATTAACTGTTTATAAATATCATATGTATTGGAGGTTATAGTATTTTATTTTATGTTATTTTTGTTATCATTTATGTTTGGGAGTTAAAATTATAATTCAACCCTGATGCTGCCACTTTACCAGTCATGTAACTGATTTTCAATGATGTCTCAATGCTTTAGTTTCCTCTTCTTTATAGTGAGATGATAATATCTTATCTCTCTACTTCACAATAGAAGTGAGCTCTCAAGGTTGAGGGTATCAAATGTTGATGTGCCTTAGCAGCAAACAAGGTGCCTTAAGCTTAATAGGTAATCAATAAATTTTTATTACTTTAATGTATGTATTAGTTTTCTGGGGCTGCCATAACAAAATACCACAGATCATGTGGCTTTAAGAGCAGAGATGTATCGATATTTTCTCACAGTTCTGGAGGTTATAAGTCCAAGATGAAGGAGTCAGCAAGTTTGGTTTCTTTAGAGGTCAGTCTCCTTGGCTTGCAGATGGCTACCTTCTCACTGTGTCCTCACATGACCATCCCTCCACCTGTGTTATCTGTGTTTTAAACTCTTCTTACAAGGACACCAGTTATATTGGATTAGGGCCCACCCCTATGACCTCATTTTACCTTAAGTACCTCTTTAAAGGCCCTATCTTCACATAGTAATATTCTGAGGTATTGAAGATTAAGATCTGAACATATAAACTTTGAAGGAACAAAATTCAGCCCCAAAAATGTAACATAAAGCGCTTATGTGCATAACCACTAAACCAAAGTTTTAAGGAAAAAGAAGTCTGGATATAATTTTTTTTTAATTAATTTATTTATTTTTGACTGTGTTGGGTCTTCGTTTTCTGCGCGAGGGCTTTCTCTAGTTGCGGCAAGCGGGGGTCACTCTTCATCGCGGTGCGCGGGCCTCTCACTATCACGGCCTCTCTTGTTGCGGAGCACAGGCTCCAGACGGGCAGGCTCAGCAGTTGTGGCTCACGGGCCCAGTTGCTCTGCGGCATGTGGGATCCTCCCAGACCGGGGCTCGAACCTGTGTCCCCCGCACTGGCAGGCAGACTCCCAACCACTGCGCCACCAGGGAAGCCCCTGGATATAATATTTTGACATAAATTTTTTAAAATTGAAGTATACTTGATTTACAATGTTGTGTTAGTTTCAGGTGTACAGCACATACATATTCTTTTTCACGTTCTTTTCTCTTATAGGTTATTACAAAATATTGAGTATAGTTCCCTGTGCTATACAGCTGACATAAATTTTTAAGACTTTCATTTTAGCTACATATATCCACAAAACAGTAAAAAAAAAAAGTGCTATTATAAGCATTTATTAAATATGTAAACCAGTATTGAATCTAAATGTAGATGACTCTTTGGAAAGGTTTCCAGGGATTGTGGGTGACAACTATTTAAATGAGTAACAAACAAATCTACAATTATGAGGGCTAAAACTTAATTTAGCAGAAAATTATAATGTGCAAAAATGCAACCTTTTTTAATAATATATACGAATGGAAACCTTTGTATGTAGTCAATTCTATCCATACAGTTTCTTTAAAAACATGGAAAAGAAAGTGAAATTAAAATATTTCAAAATCTGGATTGTTATAGCCTATTTCATTGTGAGCAAAGAAAGTAGGAATAAAGCAATCAACATTTGAGAATTTTTTATTTTGCTAAGTATTCTAATTAATGCAAGCACAATTTATTTTATGTTGGTATTAATCAATTTAGCATAATTCATAACATGACATTCTTAGGACTGTAAACAAATATAGTATAACCCATAGCTTACCATCTGTATTAACCAGGTGTAAGAGGTCTGGTTTAGAAATATAAAAGCATCTGTATAGATAATGTGAAAAATACAAGCAAAATGTTTCAGGATGTATTTTAGATATGCTTAAACATTTCACAACATCCCTTACTCCTAAATAAGTTATGTTTAAACATATACTGCAACAGGCAATTGTTGATGGATTTTCTGTTTTGAAAATATAATATAATATATAAAAGAAGATATAGGTAGTAATATTTTAAGAAAAATTGTTTTCAAAAACAGAAGTTCTTGAAAAGCCAAATATCAACAGAAGTTCATTGTGAGCATTAGTATAATGCCTTAAACATACCAGAGCTATTTTAAAGATAGGAAGTTTTGCCTTTCTTATAAGTAAGATATATAAGTACATGTAGTAAAATATTTATATTTTCTATAATTTATTAGCTATGGTTATTGGTACTTTCAGATTTTTGATCTGTGTATGTGTTTATGTTTGGCAAAGAAGGGTGGCATTAAAGTGTTGTTTAGAAATTTAAATTTCATGTCAAACTGAATTTTAAAATGACTATGAAAAGATGTAAATTTGTATGTATCTTTGCATGTCACCTAATTTAAGAAAAGTATTATTTCCATTTTGTAAATTATTGATTTCTCCCAAACTTTTCATTGGGCATGTCTTTCATAGTCTTCCTCTACATTTATATAATGATATGATTTCTGTTTTTGTCACTGTGCAGCAATCACTTCTTGCCTGAGTTAGATCCAGATGTACTTAATGGTGGAAGAGTTCAGCTTGTGGTAAGAAATGTGTTTAAAGTTCAGAAAAAATGTTGTGCACACCAGTACTCAATAAATGGCACTTTAAGATATGTCCATAAGTAGTGTAAATTATGAAAATACCACAACTGTATCTTTTTGGGATAATGTCAAAATGCTATGTATTAAAATAGTACCATGTTTTCTTGGCTTGTAATATAACTTTAAAATATGATATTACTTTAAAATATTAATTATATATGGCAGATTTTAAAATATTAGCATGCTACCGTATTTTTAAAAATACTCTGGACAAGAAGTTGTATAATAACATTATTTTCTAGAATATTTTAAGAGTAGGATATTTGAGGGAAACAGCAAAGTACCCTCACAACTCAGGAAATCAAACCAGATAAAAATTAGAAAGTAATTGTGAACTCAACCATTCTAAGTAATAAAGTGTAAATTATTGGAGCTCAGGACTTCCCTGGTGGTCCAGTGGTTAAGACTTCGTCTTCTAATCCAGGGGATGCAGGTTTCTATCCCTGGTGCGGGAACTAAGAGCCCACATGCCTTGTGGCCAAAAAACCAAAACATAAAACAGAAGCAGTATTGTAACACATTCAGTAAAGACTTTAAAAAAAATGGGCCACATCAAAAAAAAAATTATTTTTTAATTGTTGGAGCTTTAGGAACAACCAAGTTCTAACTTGGTCACCAGAGTGTAGACTCTAGACAGTATAACTAATGGGCATTGCAAAAGTCAATTGAACTATATATATGCTATTAGAAGGAAGACTATAGTAACAGAAGGAGAATGGCCAATATGGAGTCTAGAGAAAGAATCCCCAAACAAGAAATTTTAAATGTGTTTCCAAAAATTTCCAGAAAAGAGGTTACCCTAACCAGTGATGGAAGTGTGTGGCCTCCTTGGCAGGTGAAAATGGATGCATCAAGTGACCCTAACTTTATGACACCTTCCTATGTCAACTAGTAAATATTCCTTGCTCAGATTCTACATTCACCAAGAAAACTGATTATAATTTAACTTACCATGCAGAATTTAGTGTAAAAAGATAATGTATTCCCTAATAGGAACTAGTATTATCGTATCCAGAGCAGTTATTCATCATTCTCATGAATAACTCATTCAAGGAGTTTTCCTGAAAGAGGAGAAAAATTAGGATAATAGCTAAAATTAGTGTGTTTATGAAAATATATAGAATCTATGTACATATTTGAAATAATCACTCAGCAAGTATTTTCTTGCATTTTAATAGAGATCCCTGTGGCAGAGTGACATGTAGATTACCCTAGGAAAATTGGTACTTCAGGCTATTAACACCCTATGTGTTATTGACTAGCACTTTTGCACAGATTTTTGTGTGGCCACTTTGGAGCAAGAATGGGGAATATAAAAGTGCCAAGGAATGCCAGGATAAAGGAAAGGATATTACATTTAATTATTATACCTCTAAAAATGAATGAAAACAGATTGGGTAGATTACTAATCAAAATGGTTCTATGAGATTAATGCTCTGACATTAATCTCCTTCCTCCCTATCCCACTATATTATACTACCTACAAATGTATGGCAAATACATAGCAATGATAAATGATTGTTTTTTAATATGTTGAAGAGGTACAGCTGAACACAAAACAAGGTAAGTATTAATAGTAGTAGAACAGACTCTTTTTTTTGAGTCAAGACAGGGGAATGGATCAAGGATTTATGCTAAAAGGATACTGGGGTAATTGAAGGCCAAGAGTGGAAATCATGCAGGGTGTTGGAGAATAAAAACACCCTACTAATGGGGGAACTTGTACAGATAATTGCATAACTGAGACCAGGCCATAACTAAGAGGAAAATCTTAAAATTTTAAAAAGCTGCAACTGCTGCTACTATAAGATCCTCAAAGACATAAGAATAACACCCATAATAAAAGGACAGAAAATTATGGAACAAAAATGATCAAATTTTAATTAAAGGAGAGATGGATATGCAAATAAGCCTATTATAAATTCTGGAAATAAAAAATATCATTGAACTGAACCCTCGACTAGACATCATAGAATAGAGAATTAGTGAATTGAAAGTTTATTTACAAAGGAACAATAGATTGACAGCTAACATCATATCAGAACAAGGTATACCAAAAGACAATGGAGTTATTTCTTAATAATAGGGATGAATATAAATATCATCTAGAATATTCATCACTAACCTTCAAAAGTGAGGACAGTTAGACATAATCAAACACTCAAATGCTGGGCTTTGAGGAAGCTAATAAATAACCTCTCTGTCTTCCAAATGGGATTAAAGCATATTGTATGACAGACAGGAATGAGAAAAATGGAAACAAGATATTATTTTACTTACCTACAAATATATACTTCAGAAGGCATGTCACAGAGCTAGACAATTATATATATATTTTTTAGAGTATTTTTTTTATATTTTTATTTATTTATTTTATTTATTTATTTGGATGGACATAGTGGTTCTTTTTTATTTATTTATTTATTTATTTATTTATTTGGCTGTGTTGGGTCTTCGTTTCTGTGCGAGGGCTTTCTCTAGTTGTGGCAAGTGGGGGCCACTCTTCATCGCGGTGCGCGGGCCTTTCACTATCGTGGCCTCTCTTGTTGCAGAGTACAAGCTCCAGACGCGCAGGCTCAGGAGTTGTGGCTCACGGGCCTAGTTGCTCCGCGGCATGTGGGATCTTCCCAGACCAGGGCTCGAACCCGTGTCCCCTGCATTAGCAGGCAGATTCTCAACCACTGTGCCACGAGGGAAGCCCTAGACAATTATATTGTTTATTAAATTTATCCCCCCAAACGCTAGCATTTTCCTGCAGAAGACAGTCATAGTTCAGGTTCTCCAGAAAACATACTCTGAGATTCTGATATTTGAAAGCAGGATGTTAATTGGGGAAGGCTTTCAGGAACAACTCCTTTGAGGGATGAAAAAAGCAGGATTGAGCAGAAGGAGAAGGTGAATTGCAATAGAGTTAAATGATAAATCTTAACATTAATATGTGCAAGGCCCCTACAATGATAACTATCAAACATTCCTTATAAAAAAATCAAAGATATATACCATATGCATGAATAGGAAGACTCAAATTGTAAGACGTCAGTTCTTTCCAAATGATCTATAAATTCAATAAACTTTTAGAAAGCTTTTTAGTAGAAATGGACAGATTTTTAAAATGGAATTTTAAATATGAAAATGCATAATACCTAGAATAGTCAATGCACTCTTGAAAAGGAATAGTAAGGAGAGTCACACTATTTGATTTCAAGACTTGCTATACAACCCCAGTAATCAAGACTGTATGTTATGTTCATAAAGAAAAAAAAAAAAAATCAATCAATGGAAAAGAATAGAGAGTCCAGACGAATACCATACTTATAAAGTTAATTGATTTCCTTAAAGATACTAAAGCAATTAAAAAGAGGGAAAGAATAATTTTTTCAACAAATAGTGCCGGGCAACTGGACATCTACATGGAAAAAAGAAATGAATCTCGACTCCTACTTCACATCTTACTTAAAAATAAATTTGAGATGAATCATGGGCCTAAATGTAGAAGCTAAAATTGTAAAAATTCTCAGAGAAAACATAGTATGGTATTTTCAAATACCTGAAGTAGGCAAAGTTTTCTCAGATAAAAAAAGCATAATCAAAAAAAGAAAAAGGTAAATTGTACTTCATCAAATTTAAAAGCATTTGTACTTAAAAACAACATTCAGAAAATGAAAGGGAATGATAAGTCAAACCACATCCTAGGAGAAAAATTCATTCTCCCTCTTCCTCCCTCCCTTCCTCCCTACCCACTTCCTGTTTGCCTTCTTACAATCAATAATATAAAGACAGACACCCCAAGTTATAAAAAAAAGTGGCAAAAGGTTTGAGAGACTTCACAAATGAAGATATTTGAATGGTTAATAAATACTTTAAGTTAAAACAACAATGAGGTACTACTACATAGCACTAGAATGGTTAATATTTAAAAGGCAAATGTGGGTAAATATATGGAACAACTAGGACACTCACACATTGATGGTATAGTGAAAAATGATAAAACCATTTGGGAAAATAGGCAGTTTCCTATAAATTTATACATACACCTACCCTATGACCCATTAATTCTACTCCTAGTTGTTTACCCAGAGGAAATGAAAACAGATGTCCACATAAAGACCTCTATGAAAATTATATAGCAGCTCTATTGATAAAAGCCAAAACATGCAAACAGCCTAAATGTTTATCAACAAGAGAATAGATAAACCGTGGTATATTCTTGCAATGGCATACTTACTGAAAAATGGAAAGAAATAAACTCCCAATATACACAGAAAAATGGGTAAATATCAAAAACAATATAGTGACTGAAAGAAACCAGACACTAAAGAGTGCATACTATATGATTCTAGTTTTATTAAGTTTAAGAATAGAGAAAACTAACCTATCCAATGGTGAAAGAAATCAGAACAGTAGTTGCTTTAAGTATGAATTACTGGAAGGAGGCACAAAAGAACTATTTGGTAGTTATATTAGTCAGGGTTCACTAGAGAGGCAGAATCAATAGGATATATATATATATCCTATATCCTATATCTCTAAATAGATAGATGATAGATAGATAGATGATAGATAGATAGATAGATAGATAGATAGATAGATAGATAGATAGATAGATGATAGATAGATGATAGATAGATAGATGATAGATGATAAATAGATAGGCCAGAGGGCTGATGGTATAAGTTACAGTTCTAGTCCAAAAGTCTTGAAATCAGGTAGTATGAGTCTTCTTACTGTTCTTTTTCAAGATTGCATTGGCTATTCTAGGTCCTGTATACAAAGCTTTTTTACGTGTGTGTGTGTGTATGTGTATGTGTATATATATATATATAGAGAGAGAGAGAGAGAGAGAGAGAAATTTATTAGCAAGCTAGCTAACTAGAGATTTTATAAATATATTTATTTATTTAGTATAAAGGATTATATACTATTTATTATAAGGAATTGGCTCATTTGATTATGGAGGCTGAGAAGTCCCATGATCTGCTGCCTGTAAGCTAGAGACCCAGGAGAGCCTGGTGGTATAGTTCCAGTCTGAGTCTGAAGGCCTGAGAACCAGAACCAATGGTATTAAGTTCTAGTCCAAGTCTGAAGGCCTGAGAGCCAGGAGTGCTCTCCTGGCTCTTATTGGATAAGTTTCAGTCTTAAGACAGGAGAAGACCTATATCTCAGCTTCATCAGTCAAGCAGAGAGATGACTTCTCTCTTCCTCCACCTTTTTGTTCTATTCAGACCCTCAAGGATTAGATGATGGCCAGCCACATTTCTGGAGAGCATTCTGGTATACTCAGTCTGCTGATTTACATACAAATCTCATCCAGAAACATGCTCACAGACACACCCAGAAATAATATTTAACCAAATATTAAATATTTGGTTATTTAATATTTAATAATTGAACTCAACAATGTAATTAGAAAATGAGCAAAGGGCTTGAATAGTTACTTCACCAAAGAGAATATTCAGATAGAAATAAGCACACGAAACGATTTTAAAAATCATTAATTACTAGGGAAATTGTTAAAACCACCATATGACACCACCCATAACCTATTAGAGTGGTTAAAATAAAATGCTGACAATACCAAGTGCTGACAAATATGTGGAGCGACTGGATCGTTCATGCATTGCTACTGAGGAAAAAAAATATTCATACATTGCCACTGGAAAAAAAAATGTGTCAATTTCTTATAAAGTTAAATATATACTTACTTGACTCAGTAGTTTTGCTCCTGAGCATTTTTCCTAGAGAAATGAACTTATGTTCAATCAAAAACCTATACATAAATGTTCATAGCAGTTTTATTTGTGAGAGCCAAAATTGGAAATGGCTCAAATCTCATTCAGTGAGTGAAAGGATAAACAAGTGGTGGTATATACATACAATGGATACACAAAAAGGAATAAAAAGCAACAAACAAGAACAAACTCATGTTACACACAAAGACTTTCATGGATCTCAAGAGCATTTTGCTGAGTGAAAGACAATTTCAAAAAGTTACATACTGGGACTTCCCTGGTGGTGCAGTGGTTAAGACTCTGCTCTCCCAATGCAGAGGCCCATGTTCGATCCCTGGCTAAGGAACTAGATCCCACATACATGCCACAGCTAAGAGTTTGCATGCCACAACTAAGGAGCCAGGGAGCCACAACTAAGGAGCCCACCTGCCACAACTAAGACCCAGCACAACCAAATAAATAAATAAATAATTTTTTTAAAAAAGTTACATACTGTATGGTTTCATTTACATAACATTCTCGAAGTTATATAATTATGGTGATGGGGTGTATATTAGTGGTTGCCAGTGATTAGACTGGGGGGAGGGTATGACTCTAAAGGGAAAGCAAAGGAGTTTCTTTGGGAAGATGGAATAATTGTCTATTCTGATTGTGGTGGTAGTTACATGAATTTATACATGTGATAAAATGTCATAGAAGCATACACAAACCAAAAAAAAAAAAAAAATACTGCATGTGAAAACTGGTGAATAAGGTCTGTGGTTTAGTCATGGTATTGCACCAATGTCAATTTCCTGGTTTTGTTAATCAAACTTTGATTATATAAGATATCATTTGGACAAGTTGTGTGGAGGGTATACAGGGAACTCTTAGTACCAATTCTGCAGCTTCTATGAGAGTTTTAAATTCAAAATAAAAATTTTGAAAATGACTGAACTTCATGTTTAAGTTCTGTGCATTTCATTACATGTATATTATAACCCTGTAAAACATTTGAAGTGCCTTCCATGCCCACATATGTTACATAACAAGGTGTCTGCCTTATTATATAAGAAAAAGGGCTTGTGCAATTATGACAATGTATTATGAATGGAGGGGTATGCATACCTCAGCTTTCTGCAACCGAAGATAAAAATATTTTTAAATCACTCATATGTCTAGAAATAATACAAATAATGATGTGGTATGTTCATAGCATATACAATAATTTGCATATTATCCAAACAGTTGAATGAACTAAATCTAATTATTATTACATCTGTAACTAATTATTACAGATGTAATAATGTACAGTGAAAAAAGCAAGTTGCAGAAAAAAGATACCACTTAGGTTAATTTTGAAAATAATACTCTAAAATTTTTGAATACCTATATGTAGAAATACTAAAAGGTAGCTTATAAGTGAACTTCACTTTATAACATTTTATTTCTCTTTTTAAAAAAATCTGGATAATAAGTAAATAGGTATTTATTCTTATCTGTGCTGTTTATGTCTTGACTTCTAAAAATAAAAACTTTTAAAATAAATATTTAATAAAATCTTGTTTATGAAAAAAAGCAGAAGGAAGAGGAACTCACAGTTCTTTATTAAATGAGAGACATTCTCTATTTTTAAATTAAGTTGCTTGGTTTGGAGGTGAACCAGGATCCACTTGCTTAGAGAAGTCATGTTCCAAAATTCATACCCCTCATTTCATTGTGAAAATATGAGAAAAAATATTATGAACTTTGTAGATGGGGCTGCAAATGTGACCTGATCAGAAAATAAAGACCAACGAGAATTTTGCAAAATCACTATTTAAATATTTGCTATTGAATTGCATATAAGAAATGTCCTATCTGACATTAACTCAAAACTGTTTATTGTGTTATAACCGTACAGAATGTTTAATATTACAGTGTTTTGGAATTAAACATACATTTTTGTAGAACAAGTATTAAAAGCATGGTTGATTATATTCCATTTTTAAGTATATCCATTTTGCATGACATAGAAGAACATATATATTTTCTTTATGATTTCTCTACTCGTTAACAGTAAGAGGAAGAACGGTGTTCAATTTGAAAGCCAGTGTTTTCAGAAACAGAATTTGAATATAAATACATATGCGCTACTGGACTTGTAGCTAGCCTCTTTATGAAATTTCTAGGTTTGCATTTAAGCTGATAGGTGGCACCGTTGCGAAATTGTGTGTTACTGTTAAGTTTCACTTCTAAATTTGATTCCCTGTTAAAATCTGGCTTAATTAGTAACTGACATTGTTTTCTACTTTGGAAGAAACAATCTTTTGGATATTAATGGCTTAGATGATAACAAGGTTTTGGGAAGGCATGTGTTCACAAATATTTTCTTGACATGTAGGTATTGTCTTGTTTGGAGGAGGGTGGGATTTCTGTGTTTTAAATAGGTGTACTGAAATTGTGTCATTAAATTGAAGCAAATAAAGCCTGATTTTAATATCCTGAGGCTTACAGATAAAGCCTCTTTAGCCAGCAGGAGAGTCCCCTATGTGGTTAACATGTTTTTCCTTGTTTTGTAACTGGTCTCACCAAAATTGTGGTATTGCTTTGATAGTTCCCCCTTATTCCTGTCTGGTTCTTTTGATGTCTTAGTATTGATGGAGCTATTCTAATGGGAACATTAAATACATACTCTTGTGCACTAATTGAAATAAACTCCAGAAAGAATGTGTTACATTTTTTGGACTAAAATCACAAGTGTAAATTGGAAGCCAATTGTTATTTATTTCATTTTCAACAGTTTTCTGCTGAGGTTTTTTGACAAAACAATTGTATCACTTAGCCAGATACATTTTAAAAAGTGACTGATGCTATAGAATGGTTTCTATTCTGAGTTCAGTAATAGCAAACTTGCTCACTTAACAATGAGAAGGTCATGCATATGGGTGGGAAGGTGGGAAGGGGATGTAAAGGAGAAGAGCAAAGATCTGGATCTGAAAGAAGATGATCTTTAGATTCTGGTTTCATGAGTTTTTGTAGCTCATCATATGGGAATAGCTTTTTAACCACAGCGATGGTTTTATGGCTTTCTTTCACTCTATTTAAATTTTTCTCACATCAAACATTAAGGACAATGCTTTCTCACAGGACTTCAAGCATCCTGTGGTTTGGGTGAAATCCCAGCTACTTTGAGGCTGCTTTGCATTCCATCATGGCATTTTCTCCCACTTCAGGGCTGAATCCTGATAAATCCTTACTTAATGATATTAGACATTATGTAAAAACAATATTTTATAGGCAAGAAGTGACTCTTTCAACTCTTAAGTTCAGCCCAAGATAGTAATAAAAGTTCTGAGAGTAATTTTAGATGAAATAAATTACCTAACACATATGTCCTTAAAATAAAATATCTTGAAACTTCTATCTATCCTTACTCCCAAATTAGACTTAATGTATAGTATTTTTATATTAATAATGACTATAATGAGAAGGTAGAGGTCTTTTGTGACTTTGTAGTATACAATTATGTGATAAAAGGCATTTCAGGGAATTTTATAAGTGGTAAAACATAAATATTGCAGAAAATAATCCAATGTGACATTTCTAACGTTCAATTAAGAATTAAATAATATCCTTGGTAAATAAGTGATGTTAAGTTATTTAAAGTTTCGTCAGTTGCCTTTAAGATTGATTTTCATCAAAATTACTGTACTAAAGTATTTTCTTTTGTTGTACAGACTCAAATAGCAAACCTCAATTTTAAAATCGGCTCTTATTTGCAAAAAATGCTTTGACATAGTGCATTTGTTCTGCCTGGGCTGCAATAAAGGATTGTGGTATCATTTTGAAGAAGGTTGTTTGACAGAGCCTGTTTGTTTATTTGGGGTAATGTGAGCTGCATTCAGAAAATGCCATATTTTGTTTCATGATTGTATACATTCTCTCCCACTGCTCCCAGGCAAGGCTTGTAAGCAGAGAAGACACGGATTTAGACCTTTTTTCCATGACCAGTGGAAGTGCTTTGTCTGTGAAGAGAGAGAAAAAAAATCAGGCACACAGACACACAGCAGGATCTTCAAGTAAGTTGTGGTTTCCTTCAGAATTAATTTAGAAATCACAAATGAATTGATGGAAACTAATGCCAGCAAACATTCTTTTACAGATAAGGGGTAGGATGCCAGCAACCAGAACTGCCCAAAACTATGCATTTGAATTTTTCCTTCTTTAAATGTCTTCTTTTGATATAAACAGAATTAAATTATTTCAAAATTAATAGCATCAGTTTTTATTTTAATTGTATTCTGTGACTCAGTGGTCTACTCCCCCACCCCCCAACCCCCATGGATTGTATTGAATTCTTTGATCATTTAGTTCTAAAAGAATTTGTTTAGGCTAATTGTAAAAAGTTGGATTTATATATCAAAGTAGTGTGTTTTGGTCTTTTGTCATTAATTTAATATATATTATAAGTAAAGTTTGTTTTTGAAGGAAATTTTTTTTAAATAACAGATTTTAGATAATAATATTATACTGTCAAAACCATGCTCTTAAAAACTATTTCCTTTGAAAAGATGACAGTTTATATTTCTTAATGATGACTTTTTCCAATTGTAAACTTGTCACACACATCTGTTACCTTTAATTTGGTAATATAACTACATATATATACATATATATATACATATATATATATATATCATGGTTTCAACAAGAATTGCATAGCAGTTTTTAACTCTGAAAAGATTGTAAACTTTAAAAAATATCTGTATCTTAGGATATTCGGGGGTAATAAAGCCTAATTTTTTCAAACTCTTCAATTAACTTACACTGTAGAGATTTTGAAATATCTTCTAAAGTGTTATGGTATATGAGTATAAAAGATGTTTCATTTAATACCGTATTTTGTTAATTTTCCCAAAGTATAGTGAACCTCAAAAGTCCACACATTAACTTACACTTCATTTTAAGGAATAGTTATTCTCTAAAAAGATTTATTATTCATTGATGGTATGGTATGACACAAAGTCAATATTTGATTGAATATGAACAATTCAACAGTCCAGATGGTGCTCTTCAGATAAATGAACACTTCAAAATGATTCTCTGACTTTTCATCCAGATGCTTGGTATTATTAGATTCCAGTCATTTAAATCCATTAATATGTGCAAGTTCATTTTGATAAATTTTAATTTTGTTTTAAAATTATTCTTTTAATATGTCTAACTTAAAAATATTTCCCAGCCTTCAAAGTTCTTAGAGTGCTTGAATTTTCCTTACTTAATTATAGAATCTGGTCATGAAAGGTTACCCTAGTCAATATGGTTAAGAAATATTTTAGGTTCATTCACCTAAGTAAAATTATTCATTTAATATAAATTTTCTACAGCAACATAATGTGTTAATTACATCAATTATATATATATATATATATATATATATATATATATATATATATACATATATATATAATACCTTTCAGAAGGAATCAACCTGTGCCACACATAATAATGAATATTGCCATATCTGTTTTAAGCATTGCCTATTACAAACTCATATCACTTCGAAGCAGTGTAGGTAAAAAGAAACAAACCCAATAAAATTTTAACAAAAATTGCCTTGTCACTGTACAGAACAACAAAGCTTCTGTCCATCATATACCATCTGAATGTTAAAACATAAATAACTCAATGTCGGCAACTGTCCTGAAATGCACAAGCTTCATCTTTCACTTACATAAACACTGAATCATAGATTTTAGAGTATACAAGATCATTATAGAGAGTTCATTTCTTAACACTTTCTCTAAGAAACTGTAGTAAGGCAATTCTCACTGTAATTTCAATTAGTTTGTCAATAAGTGGCATTATTGCAAACACTACTAATCACTAAATCTGTTCATCCTCACTGTAATTTCAATTAGTTTGTCAATAAGTGACATTATTGCAAACACTACTAATCACTAAATCTGTTCACTTAGTGACAATTTAAGACAAGCCACTTTAGAAAAATAGAGTTTTTATTAAAAGGATGAATATGAATAAATACTACTTGCTGAATTATTGTAATTACTAGTTTACTATAATAGTCATGTAATATAATGGTAAAAGATGTGAGTGAGCTCTGACACCAGTTTGCCTAGATCTGTATCATGACTTAATTTCCTCATCCTTAAAATGGGAATGATACCTACCTTGTAGAGTTGTTTTAGGATCAAATGTAGCACATTTAGAAGAGAATCTGACTCAGAATAAGTGCTTAGTAAATGTTCTTTGTAATTGCTACCCACACATAGCTGTAAAAAAAAAAAATCAATTGAGGTAAGATATTGAAGTCTCTAGTGTCTAGTCACACGGGCTAATGAGCTCAGCTTAAAAGAAATGTACTCTTAATAGTTACTTGACTGAAAACATTGGCATAGCTTATTATCCATAGAAATCTTTTAACTCTCAAAGTCTTTGGGTCCTAGGCCCCCATGGTCCTAGGCCAGCCACTTACAGTCTTGGTATTTTGAAAGCTCTTTTTCCTCCAGCTGTCTCTCTCTCAAAATCTTGTCACCTTATTAAAGCTAAAATATTTCTTTTAGCTTTGCAAGCCAAATCTAGAGAGTAGTTTATGGGATGCAGCTCTAAAATTCTTTCAGCCTTTGAGCTTTTCTAGGTATTTCTCTTTCAATGTTGCTATAATATTTGTAACATGTATTCTTTACAATTAGATGCATTCAGGTTTAAAAACCCCATTCCACCATCACATATAAGTTGTGTGACCTTGGATAAATTATTTAACCTCTGAGAATGAGTTTATGATCTATAAAATGGAAGTATAATGTCTATCTCATAGAGTTGTACTGAGGAATAAATAAGTAAAAATATCTGTAAAGTATGTGATATATTGCCTAGTAATAAGGAAGGGCTTAAAGTATAGTCCTTGTTGTTTGTATTGTTTGTTATTGTTGTATGTTTTATGTTACTGCTGCATTACTTTAAATAACTTCAAAGTAGAGTTGTCTTCCTTTTCTGTGTGTCAAATAATTCCAGAACCACTGTACTTTCAGCATGCTGTCCATCTCAAGCAATACTGTCTTTTCTTAGAGAATTTCCTGATTTTTTGTCCTTTTCCTTTTAAGTCTTATTGCTCTCTTACAAGAGGCCAAGGGAATCTTCTACTACCTATCTTTATAATCTATCTAATGACTTGAAAAGAGATGAAAGAGGTCACATTCTTATTTAAAACTGTGCCATTTATAAAATGACTATGCCAAGAAATTTCCTCATTTAGACAATATTTAGATTAAAATATTTGATTTCCTTAAATGGTTTTGGTTTTGGTTTTCTCGATTAATGTTCCCATTTAATACTTAAAATAAAGGATGCATTACAATAATAATAACTTTATTGCTCTAGCAATTTATAGCTTAACCAATTTCTTTTAATTATCTTTTCTTATTTATAGTGATTATTTTTCTTTGATAGCTAATATAAATGAGACTTTGAGAGTTTATTTAATTTGACTTTGGCACAAAAAAAACTTAGCAAGGGAAAGCAGCAACTTGAACCCATCTTTTCTTATTCCAAACTCAGTGCTATATTGTCTTCTATTCTTCCTTGGGCCAAAATATATAGCTTAGTTAGTAAGAATAGAACATAATTAATGTAGTTCCTCTTATTCATTCATTCATTCATTCATTCAAGAGCCATTTATTGATTGATCATTGCTCACTATATACCTAGTTTAGGTTGCCAGTTGCCTTCTCATCATCTCTGCACTTTCCAGGACATACTCCATTTTCAAAGTTAGCCAGGGACTGAGAATCCACAGTACCTCTGTAAGAGTGCATACTCAGCCCCAAATCAGCTTCTTCTTTGAGCATGTCTAAATTCTCATGAAATGTAAGCCCTTTTAATATGGTACTGAATTTTCTGAATATGGAAAAAAATATTTTTCAGAAGTAAAACAGCTAATGTTGTTGGAGTGAAGAAGGCTTCTTGGAGGCAATATACTTGATCTGTACCTAGAATGACATTTGGGATTTAAGTAAGGAAAAAAGTGGAAATACATCCACTAAACGAAGGCAAAGGGTGAAATATATTTGTGAAACTTTGAGGAGTCCGTCTGGACCAGAGGTTCCACATACTGAAGTAATGTAAAATAAGGTTGAATTAAAAATGAAGCCTAGTTTCAGGTAAGTTTGAAAGTAAAGTGGAGGAATTGGACTTTCCTACTGATAATGAGTAACAAAGATTTCTGAAAATACCTTAGTGTTTCAGAAAGCCTAAGATCAGTTGAAGAAAGGCATTCTGAGTCAATCCTAACATTATACAATGACTCCAATATATTGACAAAGTAATTTTATAGCTCTTATCAAAAAAGGTTAATTTGATTATCAAAAGTACAAAGTGAAATGTATAGTTTACTAGATGTCAGTGCTCTGTAGTATGTGGAGATTGAGAGACTAAAGGTGGTAGCTAAAGCAAAAGTAGATTTCAAGGATGACCATTAAAGTTTACTCCAAATTTACTAAGTACATTCCATTAACATAAATTAAAATTTGGAAGTCAAGAATTATTAGCATGTTATATATTCATGTATGTCTGTATGTATATATGTACATATATATGGTATCTAATTTGTACATAGCTGCAGTATACACACATAATGTGCATTTATAATTCCTCACTGAGTAAACTTAAGACTTAAATAGTGTTGCATATATCTGTGGGTCATTATTTAAACCACATCATGGGTACGTGGTGAGTGCAAGCAATTGCATGCCTACAATAAGCAAAGCACTGTACAGATCATTAAGCAAGTACAAAGATGGAGAGGTACAAGACTTAGAACAACCAACACAGTGTTGAAGAAGAAGAACAAAGTTGGAAGGCCAACACATCCACTTCAATACTTACAATAAAGGAAAAAGCAAATTAAAATGAGATGCCACTATACACCTATTAGAGTGGCCAAAATCTAGAACACTGACAAAACCAGATGCTGGCAAAGATGTGGAGCAACAGGATCTCTCATTCATTGCTAGTGGAAATGCAAAACGGTACAGCCACTTTGGAAGACAGTTTGGCACTCTCTTACAAAACTAAACATATTCTTACCATATGATCCAGCAGTTTTGCTCCTTGGTATTTACTCAAATGAGTTGAAAGCTTACGTCCATAGAACAACCTGCACATGGATGTTTATAGCAGCATTATTCATAATTGCCAAAATTTGGAAGCAACCAAGATGTCATTTAGTGGGTGAATGGCTAAATAATCTGTAGTACATCAGATAATGGAATATTGCTCAATGCTAAAAAGAAATGAGCTACCAAGCCATGAAAAAACATGGAGGAAACTTAATTGCCTATTAATAAGTGAAAAAAGTCAACCTGAAAAGGCTACATACTGTATGATTCCAACTATGTGACATTCTTGAAAAGGTAAAATTATGGAAACAGTAAAAATGTCAAAGGTTGTACGGGGTTGGGTGGAAGATGAATAGGTGGAGCATAAAAGATTTTTAGGGCAGTGAAAATAATCTGTATGATACCATAATGATGAATACACGCCATTCATTATACATTTTTCCTGACCCATAGAATGTACAAAACCAAAATCCAAGAGTGAACTGTAATGTAAACTGTGGACTTTGGGTGGTTATATTTTGTCAATTTAATTTCATCATTTGTAGCAAAGGTACCTCTCTGGTGGGGATGTGGATAATGAAGGAGGCTATGCATGAGTGGGGGCAGGAGGTATATGGGAAATCTCTGTACCTTCCTCTCAATTTTTCTGTGAACCTGAAACTGCTCTAAAAAAATAGTCTTAATAAAAGTGAGGAGGGGAAAAAAGAAAAGCTCAGAAAGGTTTTCCTTACCAGCTATTGCCTGAGATTTACTTTGGAATAGGTGGGATTTAGCTTTTAATTTTATAAATAAATTGTCCAGAGCTAAGGACGCAGAAAGTTGTAGAGCTGAGACTCAAATCTGAGTCTCCTGATTCCTAGTGTAAAGATATCAATTGCTTCCCATCCAACTTGTCTGCATCATGAATGCTTTGCTTCTATCTATCTCAATGTAAAGATGGGACAAAAAGACAATATTATAAATTATGATTTCTTCTTTAAAAAAGTACAAAGAGGAATTGTATATGCTTAGCACATGGAAAGCACTTAAGAGAATAAATGAATTTATCAGCCATTGTTGCTTTTCTCCTATATCATATATTCATATCACCTTATTTTTCAACGGATATTATCTTCTCCAGAACAAGGGAAAACATTTCCATCAATATTTTATGATCTTCTCTCTAAACTGTTTATATGAGATTTATACTAGTAAATGGTTACAGATTTTAAAGAAAAGTTGTAATATGTTATAAATAGCACTCTATTCTGGAATTCAATCAACATGAAGACAGAATTTTGAAGGACTTAGCCTCTATCAGGGAGGAAAATCTAAACACTTTATTTCAGATTCCATTGGCCACAACAGTGTGGTACTAATTTTCCATGTTTCTTGTTTATTCTCCTTCTCCCCTGCTAGTGTGTATGTTCCAGGGGGGCAGGGAATTGAAAGGAGTATCCTTGGTGCCTAGACTAACTCTGGCGCATGGTAGGACCTTTGATGTATATTTGATGAATGAATTAATGTATGAATGAATGAATATGGCCATCCTTTAGCTGCATTAGAGCCAAAAAAGAGAATATCTGACATTTTTTTCGAGTTCCGTGGCGGGAGGCAGGCTGTACTGACAAAGAAGGTGGGTGGAAGGTTTACTGTTTGGTAGACATTCAAGTATCTGCCAAGGCTTCTAAGAGCACCTGGCGTGTTCAAAATCCTGGTACTATTATCATTAAAGAGAACAATCTACCTAAATGGCAAGGATTTCCTTCTGGGTGAGTCCTTCAAACAGCCCAGATCATGAGCTGCAAGTTCCCATAGGTCTACCCTACATGAAGCCAATCCTGTCATTTGTTCATTCAAAAGTATGTATGGAGTGCTCCTTGAAGGCCATCGCATCATACAGGGGAGAGAGTGCTGAGGCACAGCAGCATAATTCTGGCCCTCGTGAGTTATAATCTGCATAAATGTCAACTGTGACAGTCTGGGTCCAATCAGGAGATAGTTATTGTAAAGTAGGTTAAACAGGGAAAGCTTAAGTGTTATTTATGCCAAAGGAACAAGTATAAAATATAAGGAATGGTATATCCTAGGGCTGAGGAAGAACACCCAAGGAAGATAAACTTGGAGTTCGGACTTCACTGGAGAAGGTGTGGTTTGGCCACTGAATAGCAGAGAAGTTCGTGGTTTAGCCAGACCAAGGCTGGTCTGGGGTTACAGGGCAACTCTCTGGAGTAAAGGAGGGGGGCAGGTGATGAGCAGTGGTAGCGTAGGCAGTGAGTGGACTTGATAAGGGCAGAAGGTGTGCAGGCTTAGATTTCCCTGTGGAGAGGACAGCACACAGGTTATGGTTAGGTCGAAGCTGCAAGGTTGCAGAGGGATCATGTTCTGGGCCTGTGGCTCAGGCAGCTTGTATCAGAGGGCCTCAAACCCACAAGGCCAACCCCACCACCTCCATCTATGCCAGAAATTGCAAAGCCTCTTCCTCTGGGAGTGACCCTTCAGTACCCTCTACTGAGAAGGCTTCACGTTTTTCTCACTTTAAAGGAGAAACGCTTAAAGGAATTCTTTTATCACAAAACATGTAATGAAGGGTGTATTCATTGCTAAGAGGCAGTACATTGATAACTGACACATATGCATGTACTAAATTACTAGTCTCTGAATACAGTCATTTATATATATATGTGTATATGAATTATCAGTATATGTATGAAAAATATCCTTATAAAAATAAATTGGACTCACTGTTCTCCCAAAGAGATTCACAACTTGGACCAAATTAAGGCCTAGTATTATTTTACTCAGGGTGTCGTAGGCTAAAAATCATGTTTAATTGAGAAAAATTGCAAAAAAATTTTCACAATTGAGAAAAACTGAGAAGTATAAGACCTCAGATTGTTAAGCTAATGTTGTCCCATCATTCTCTTTCTTCTAAGTTTTAGAAACTATTGATACTTCCAGCCTATAAAGCCATGTCATTAACTAGGGAAAACAATTAACTAGGGAATGACTTTAATGAAGTATAGCATAGCTCTTACTAAACTGGAATTATGAAGCACAGAGGTGAGAGATGATTGATATGTCAATTGCATTTTTAAACACACTGAGAGACAGTGTGGTACTGGTAAGAGTATGTGTTCAGAGATTGAGAAGTCAATTTCTAGTTCTGCCTTGGCTCCTCACCAGCTTGTTTGTGACCTTAGGTTTGGTAGGAAAAGGTACCCTGGAATAGTGGAAAGAAATTTGGAGAAGGACAGATTGAATTTGAATCCCATTTCTCACACATATGTTTTTGTGAGCTTAGGTGAGATACTTCATGTTTGGTTTGTTCATTTAGAAAATATCCTGGGACTTCCCTGGTAGTCCGGTGGTTAAGACTCCGCACTCCCAATGCAGGGGGCCCGGGTTCGATCCCTGGTCAGGGAAATAAATCCCACATGCTGCAACTAAGACCGGGCGCAGCCAAATAAATAAATAAATATTAAAAAATATATATATATCCTGCTGAAAATTAGATGAGTATATAAATATATATTCTGTGTTCATGTGGGATGGGGGTGAGAAAAACAAACATAAATGAGATCCAAGAATTCTTATAGCTTTAAAATTCCATAATCTGCAACTAAAACAATAAAACTTTATATATGACAATTTTCCAATTAGAAGGCAACAGAAGCTATTATTTCTGATGTTTTATTGTGTGAAAATCATGTTTGTAACTGAAAATTTTCTCCATGCCAGAATACTTTTAAATGACCCTGATTTCAATCATTGCTTAAATTATCTCTAATTACTTGAGCTAAGCACAGTCAACTGAGATGGGGGAATAAATAAATCTTTCTTTTAAATGTTTTCTAAATAAAGATCAGAAAATTCCATCATCTATGAGAAATGATGGCTATTTCATAAAATCAAGTTGATTTTTAAAAATTTAGGAGTGATTCTAAAACTCAACATGCTTACTAAAATAATTTGGCTTAAGAATATTCTACAGGGCTTCCCTGGTGGCGCAGTGGTTGAGAGTCTGCCTGCCAATGCAGGGGACATGGGTTCGAGCCCTGGTCTGGGAGGATCCCACATGCCGCGGAGCAACTAGGCCCGTGAGCCACAACTACTGAGCCTGCGCGTCTGGAGCCTGTGCTCCGCAACAAGAGAGGCCGCGGTAGTGAGAGGCCCGCGCACCGCGATGAAGAGTGGCTCCCGCTTGCCACAACTAGAGAAAGCCCTCGCACAGAAACGAAGACCCAACACAGCCATAAATAAACAAACAAACAAACAAACAAACAAATAAAGAAACCCAAAGTTAAAAAAAAAAAAAACTGACTTCGTTTAAAAAAAAAAAAAAAAAAAGAATATTCTACAGTAAATGCTTTCTTAGTAGTTGATATCTTCAGTCTCTCCGGAAGGAAGCAGTGTTATGTTTTGAAAATTCTAGTATATTTATGGGCAAAAACCAGAAGGAAAGAGAGGATTTCTCTCTTTTTTTAGGGGATCTCTTTTGAAAATAAGGCTAATAACGTTAATAATACTTTAAATCCACCCTGAATGAATTGTACCTCTGAAGTTATTTGTGGCTGTTTTAATCAATGAACATTTAATGAACACTTATTATATATTATATATTAGGCATGATTCTATCTCTAATAGAGATGATTTCAAATTCAATTAAATATCAAAATTCTAAATTTTTAAAAAATACAAGTCAGCTTGTGTACCTTATACTTAATATAGCAAATATTACAAATTTTTTAAAAGGTAATGCTTAAATTTATTTTCAAAAATTGTTTTAGTATTTTGGTATTTCAAAAACATGAACAATATATCTTATGTGAAATAGCTTTGGTTTTTCTCTCTGAAAGTATTAATAACAAGTTTCATCCAATGCAAAGATGTGTTCATGAATGGCAATGTTAATTTGTAATGTGGGAAGACCCACATCTGTGGTCAAGAGCCGTCTCTCTCCACTCCTACAGTAAAGAAACTTGATTGGGTGAATACAGTTGTAAATATAGTTATAAATGACTTTAATCTATGAATACTAGTCACTGATGCTTCGCTGGTGAATTTACCTCCCCATTTTGTCATCTTGCTGCTCTCCAAGCCTTCTGCCACCCTACTCCTAACCTGCATCTCCTTTGAAATTTCCCTTTTTCAAGGCTCCAAGATCTCTAAGTAGCATTTTGACCATTTTGGCAGCTCTGCTACTTCCAACTGATTCCCTACATTCCATAACTTAAATTTACAAATCAATTATTTCCTCACTGGATGTTTAGAAACGTTTTACATTTAACTTAATTTTCTGTCACATAGAGTGGTCAAAAGGTGAGTGAAAGTTATGTTTAATTATGTCCTTACCTGCATAATTTTTAGTATAGACTGAAACTATATATTAAAAAAAAATTGAGTTTTGGCTCAATTGTCCACTAATTAACTTGGTTGGGAGATTGGGATTTATTTGTACATGAGCTTTAGAAACTCTAGGTAGCTATATAATTCTGATACATTGTCCTCATATACTTTCTTAAAGAAAAAAAACATGTAGTTTCTAATATTCCATGTCTATTTTTGCAAAGTTCAAAGGAGACACTCTTTAATGTTGTTTTATTAAAGTATATGTTCATGTAATTCAGCCAAAATCATTCAAATATGGGAGTATTCTTTGAAGGACTTCAGAAATTCTGGTAACACCTACTTTACAAAGACCTTGACAGGTAAACAGAAAGACAGTGACATAAGTGAAGGATAAGAAAGTCTGAAAAAAATCTTTTGATAAAGTAATTCTTAAATTAAAAAATCATGTTGGAAGGGGAGGGATTAATAGGTGAAGCACAGAGAACTTCTAGGGCAATGAAAATACTCTCTATGATACCATAATTAATGATGAATAAATGTCATTATTTGTTTGTCCAACCCACAGAATTTCAATACCAAGAGCGAGCCATAATGTAAGCTCTAAATTTCAGGTGATTATGATATAGTTTCATCAATGTAACCAATGTACCTCTCTGGGGAATGTCAATAATGGGGAAGGCTGTGCATATATGCTGGCCAAGTGTACATGGGAGATCTCTGTACCTTTACCTCAATTTTGCTGTGAACCTTAAATTGCTCTTTTTAAAAAAATAAAGGCCTTAATAATAAAGAAAAAAAAATCATGTTAAGGGTTATGATATCATACATAGATACAGGTAAGATATAGATATGGATACAGATAAAGAAATATCTTTCTCTTGTTTTTCCTCAGCCTACAGAAATTAAGGATAGTATTGTTTTTCATTTATACATTTTATTCATTTTTAGTTTCATAGGCCTATTTCCCATAATGGACAGTTCTTTCCGTTGCAAGACATGCAAAAACAGATACACATCTCACATTTGCTGCCTAATGATTTTCTTTATGGTACTGTGATATTAGAAGCATACTTTATTTCTTAAAATTAAGAAAGATATTGTCTGCTTTTTAATAAAACTTAGTCATGTAAAGCCAAGTTTCAATTGTGTTACTGTCACTTACTTTTGGGCAAATACTTTAACTGCATTGCCTCAGTTTCCCCATTTTTGAAATGAGGGTGATATGTATCATGCACAGTTGTATTGAGGATTAAATGAGATAGTGAATAAAAAATGCCAATCCAGGGCCTGGAACATAATGGACTCCTAAATCCCTGCTACTCCTTCAGTATGACATTTTCAGGAAGATTATAAGTAAATGGACATTGGCAGAATTGAAGACAAATGCATGATGAGAAAATGTGGACGATAGCACATAATAGTATTTTAATAGACTTGATAGTAAAAAGTAATATAATTGTGTAAAAGCAAAAATATTGTTGATGCTAAATGCACAATAAAGAGGTTGTTAAAAATCGCACTGTAGTAATACTTTTAATTAACTGGCATACTTATAAATGATGGCGTTCTGCCCATAAAATCTTCTAATAAAATAATTCCACAATACCACTATCTATGTCAATTGTTGCAAAATTTCATTGTAGACGTAAAAATTGACTTATCAGATTTCCTATTGAAAATATTCAAACTTTAATCCTGCTCTAGATGTTATATTTTTCCCCAGATAAAAATAAGGTAAAAATAAGATTTTTTTAAACAACTGTGGCCAAGTTAAACTTTTTTGTTCTGTGTATAATAAAATCTGGCTTTGTTTATCCTCTTGTTTCTTAGCTGAAGAGTTTGATTTTAAAGTAACACTCAGTAAAGAATCTTAGAGCTACACCATAGAATTACTATTTTTAAAAAATTTTGTTCAGCAAGAGCTGGTCTCTAACAATGTAAAACTTTAAGGCTTTTATTTTATTATTGCTTAAACCATTAACTCTGATTTTTCTTGGTCTCAATTTTTTTGGCAGGAACTTTAATACAGATTTGTTAGGTCTTAATATTTTGTCCCTGAATAGACAAACACATTAACATTAACACTTCAATCCTTCAAATATTCCCATAATCAGAACTGGATAGTCAAAATTAATTACTATTATACCAAGAGCATGTTTACGTGGTTGCTGGAAACATCCAACAGACATATATTAAAATTCTAGCACAGAGTAGGGCACATAATAAATAGCTGTTGATTTAATGTCCTTTAACAGCTCAATACAGCCTGTTTCCAGGATCTGAGACAGTTTAATGAAAGAGTCAACAATGATTCCAGACAGTTAAATATAACAGTTATTAGTAACCACAGAATAATGTTTACAGATCTAAAACAGTAGTTAGTTTCACCAGCAGTTGACATTATCCAGAGAAAGACAAATCTCAACTGTACGTGTGTGAGAGAACTAGTTGTACATATGTCAACTACATTTATTCTTTGTAAAAAAACAAAAGAAAAACCCAACTTACACACATTTTAACAGTTTTGAGGATAGGATCCATGTATGCTCTATTGATAATAGATTAAAGCATCATGTTTCTAACTGTAATATTTTAGTTCTTACCCCTTTCCTTCATAAATAAATAGCTTGACTTTGACTTTTTTTTTTTTTTTTTTGGTTGTCGCTTTCAAACCGATTTCTTACACTAGCTAATGTGGTGCAAAAATAAATGGGTATGGTCAAATGTGAAATGCATTTGTCAAATGAATGAAACTGAAGTGCAATAATATAATAAATCCTCAGGCGAGTCATGTTTATTGTTGCCAAATGTCTCCCTGCTAAGAACTAATATGCATGAAAAGGGATAATGAAAGTTTCCATGAAAAGTTTTTGGGAAACCTATCCACAAGTCTTCACTATCTGGGAATGTGGAAATAAGTATTTGTTTTATACAAGTTCCATATGAGGATTGTAAGGATGGAATTATGAGAATAGAGTGAAATAGAAAGCAACTGTAGTATGATGGTTACTAATATTACTTGGCACATGGAGGAATATTGACAGGGAAGCTTCATTGAAAGGCAGAATAGAACAGTGCCTGCTACATAATGGGCACTAAGTAAATACATATTGAATGAATGTGTAAATAAAAGGAAGAGTTTAAATTCAAGCTTTCAAAGACTCCAAGTGATCTTGAAAATCTAATTTAGGTTTTAAATATTTAAATTCCAAAGGATAACTGCACAGTGATAAAAATTTGGGAATTTACTTAAAATGCATATTTTTGCTATATGTTTACTTTTGGCAAAATTAATTAACATGGGAAAATGAGGGGTAAGACAAGATTATTAGAAATTAGAGTGTTATATAAAAACTGGGTTGTTTCAAAGGAATATGCATATCAATTAAGGGTAAAAAATGCTCTCAATTATTAGCATAATTCATGCCATTACTCCTTAATTACAAATGCTTATGGACACTTAGTTGTAAGTATAATAAAATTGAATAGAGTCGTGAAGAGAATATTTTTAGAATGACTGGAGAATTTGGGAACAGACCTTTTCTGAATTGACAAGAATAACGGGACATATGACCTGATTTTTTAGAACCAACTGTGTACAGAAGAAAATAGATGCCTAGATAACTTATAGATCTGTTAAATTTCATTCTTAATTCCTTATTGAGTTACACTTTTTATTACCTAGTCAATTTAGGAGTTTAAATGCACAAGTATCTACTAGTTTGGTGGGAAGCCAGAAAAGCCAGGACAGAATAGTTATTTAAGGGTCACGTGACAGAAGGCAAATCTAATTCTGAAAAACATCACAAAACCAATTTAGATTTTATAACCAAAAAATAAATCACTCAAAAAAATTTCCTCCAGAAAAAAAATTAAAACAATCTTGAACAATATTAGAATAAGAACCACAGGATTTAAAGAAATAAAATAGTATTTTTAGCACCACATTCTAGCCATCCTTGTCTGTGCAAACACACCTCTAAGAAGAAATCAACACAATAGTATGTTAAAAATAATAAAACCTGGGGAAACACTGCATACTACAGGGAGGCCTCAAAGATTCTAGATCAAATATGAATGGTAGCTATTATAAAAGATCAAGAAATGGGCAAAATACAAAAGTAAAAATCTACATTGTATAACAAAATAAGATACCCTACCCTATATGATATGTATTAGATTTTATGCTCATTAGGAATTGTTTTTTCAAAATAAATGTACATAGACAAAGCAAATTGTATGTGTCATGTTGATTTAAAAAGAAACATCAGGCATCATGATTTTTAGCAACAATAACAAATACTGTGGATATTTTTGTGACTATCAAATGTACCAAACCTAACTGGTTTTCTTTTTTGTATGTCTCTTAAATATTGGGTAAGAAGGATAACTGTAAATGTCATTGTCCAATTGGGATATCAAGAAACAGGGAAATTTTATTAGTATTTTTATAAGTTATAGAGAAAACTTCTATTCACTGAAAAAGCTTGAAAACAATTTCAAAAACAATCAAAATCACCATGTTACATTGAGGCAATCTGAGTATGATATAAACAACCTGTTTATTTGTTTTATTTTCATTCTTAGTGTTCGACTTCAGCTATCTATAAATACTCATTATAATTCAAGGCTGGATATAGCAATAGCCTTAAAAAGCAACTGTTATTTGAACACTGTAATATCTAACTCAACCTCAAACTTGCCCAGTGTAACTCACTCACAGCACTTAAATTGATGTAAACGCTTTGCTGCTAAAAATTTGTTCTGGTCACTTTCATTAAAATGTTGAATTTTTTTCCTTCATGCTTTACTTCTGCTGTATCTGCTGTTAAGCAGTACAATATGGGAAGGACTTTGAAATGATTTCTATATCCAGACACATAGTGTATCGACAAAAATCTGATGACGTATTACTATACATCATGAAATTTCTATTTTAACCTGTTTAAGGAAGTTTTTCTTATTCATACCAGGAGAGTCATTCAAAGCATTTTACATATTAAATTACTTATCAAAACACAGCATATATAGACCTTGACATTTGTTAAAGAACCAAGGATTTAACCCCCCCAAAATTTTAAAGGACCAGAACAAATCTTTAGCAGAACACAGATTACGTGGCAAGCAGTGAGTTACTGGAAGATAGAGCGTACTTATCAACACATACTTTCAGCATGTATGTAAGAGACTGATTGGTTGATTTGTATGGTCACCTGCAAATATGCAGCCTACTGTTGTTTAAAAAAATGTAAAATCTGTAACAATAATGTTGCAGGAAAGAGAAAAAAACTGGCAAAGATCCTTTAGTTATAATTTTTTTATTCCAGGAACCCATCAGTAGGTCTAGCTCTAATATCCATTTTTTGAGGCAAGATTCTCTCACTATTGTATTTTCATGTGGGTAAGTAATTTCAGAATGATTATACATTGACTGTATTAAATTGCTTCTTTATTTTCTTTTTTCATTTCTAGAGTAATCATAGGACAAAGTAACAGCTTTGCAATGAATGCCAATATGTGGTTCCTTCGTAGATGTGTTGCTTTACTCCTCAATTTGTTTCTGTATATCTGGTGGTTCAAGAATTTATATGATAACAAAGACTCACTATATGCAATGAGAAAATAAGCTATATTGATTACTGCTCAAATTGTTTATTTACACGTAGCAAAACAATAAAATGCAAGCTTATTTAATCACATCTAAAATATTGTTGTTTAAAAAACTATATATTCACATAAGTATTTATGTAATTTTAAAGACTAATTTCCTACAGCGTTTTCATTCCACAGAAAATGTACTTCAAAATTGTTATAAAGCTGTCTTGTAATATCACACAATATGTTTTTAAAATTATAATTATTTGCTGAAGGAATTACACTAAACAATGAAAAATATACAAGCTGCCTTTTAAATATAGGGTTACACTGTGGATGAGTACAAAAAGCCTTGAAGATTCATCAGCAGCTTCAAAATAACAAAGACAACAGAACAATATTAGGGAAAAAAATGTGCCATACGGTAAATTTGTAGTCAATAGTAAAATTCTTTAGAATGCAGAAACACTGTTGAGAATGAGGATTTGGTCTACAGAAAAGTTATGTTGTAATGCAATTCACTTTAATTTTGAAATTATTTTAGAAGTATATGAAATTATCTTTAAATATTTCAATGCTTTGTACAGAAAGTGCCACCTTTCTTACATATTATTTGCCGTCTTTGATAAAAAGTTTATATTAAGAATAAAGGCATTAAATAATACATCTATCTACTATTAAGATACTTCCATCAAAAATATTAACCAATAATGGAGCTATGTTATTGAATTATATTTTAAAATATATACTTATTTCTACTTATTACCTTGAATAATGCTTGCAAGGAACTTGATTTAGCTTTCGCTATTGGAACAAAACATTTGTGTCAGCCATTTGTGGAAATTCGCTTACTCTTTAATTAATCTCTAGTTTTTTATCTTCAATAAATATACCTGAATTTTAAATATGTCCCAATAGCTCTTCATTTCTCAATCCCCTCTGCCGCCCCGCCCATCAAGCCCCAGCATTCTCCCTTGATAATGTGCTCTCATAAATAGGTACTTGTTATCCAGGAAATAGTTTATTCATCAAAGAATTTTTACTTGCTAGGGCAAGGTGAGGGTTTGCTGTTACTGTTGTTTTTTTAAAAATAGACCAAAGTAGACATTCCATTCTGTTATTTGTTTAAAAAATGTATATATATTTCCAATATGGAGCTAGCAAATAGAGGACAAGCTTTGAGGATGCTTTCTTAGTTTTTTAGGCCACTATTTTATCATTAGGAAATTCTTGCTTTTATGTAGCAGTAGCATTCCTGTTGCTTGAAAGAGTTTTGCAGTTCTTGCAGTTTCAAAGAGGATACTGACTGACTTACTGGGGGTAGTTTAACACAGGCTAAATCTGGCTGGCACATAGAAGCCAACTTCACTTGGTATCTCTCTTGTTTGTCTCTCTGCTGAGATTGTCTTCATGAGGGCCAGCTGTGAAGGTCTCTAAACTGCACTCTCTTCTATCTCTTAATTCCATCACAGACTTCTGCCTATAGTCATAGGCATCAGCCTTTCTGTGCCTGGATTACCATTTCCTAAAACAATAGCTTTTAGTTTTTTTTCCTGCCTTTTAGTAACATTTTCTGTATGGACTGAAAGTAAAATATGCTCCCTTTATAGAGGCTCATTAACTCCTTTGAATTTGTTTTCCTAATCATAGTTTTAAGATTAAAAATCAAAAAAGTAATACTCTGTTTTAAAAAAGCTTTTAAATATAAGATGGACTTTTACAATCAATTTTCACCATCATGTTGCATTAAATTTGAAATTACAGACCAATTTCCACAAACGGTCTAATGTTTTCAAACCTTTCTATTTGGACATATATTTTAAAAATATTTTAAAATTTAGTTGGAGAAGTATTAATCCAGAAAAGAATTTTTTGATATATTTCCCTCTAAACTTATTTAAAGCACAAAAGCATCACAACGAAGAAGAGTCACGTGGTTTGAACCTTTGCCTCGAACCAGGACTGAGGGAGCTCTGGAATGCCTCACTTTGCTGCTTCTCAAATCGTTTCCCCACTGATACAGCCCTGTGCACTTGCTTAATCCTCAGGAGATTTGAAGCAGATGATCATAATTCTTTAATAGTATTCTTGATACGGCATCTTGGGGTCTTGCCGAGTAAAACATTCCTAATCTGCTATCCCATTCTTGCAACTACTATGTGCTTTTAACCCTCTAACAATTTTTGTTACTTTTTTCTGGATAAATTCTAACTTGTTGAATGTAAGTAATTATTTCTTCCATCTTATAGCACCTGCTTACAAAGCATTCTCCCAGGTCTAACCACCACTGCAATATAATCAGAAAGTTAATCTTCACAACAACCCTGTAATGCGTGATCGTTTCCCTCATTTATAAAACTAAGGCTCAGAAAGGCTGTGACCTGTCCAGTCACAAAGCTGTGTTTTATGCAGCCAGACTAGAAACCATGAATATCTTTAGATTCTGCATCTAATATTCTTTCCATATTGCCAAGGTTTTTTTTTTTTTTTCTGAAAAAGTTCTTAATTCAATAGGACTATTTCTAAAACTAATTTTAACATATTCACTGTTTATGAAATATAAACAATTATAAAAATTTAAACTATGAAAACATAAATGTAAATATCTAGAAACTAAGACATATCATTTCATAGTCTTGAAATTCCAGGGACATTTGGATTGTAGATAGAAGGAAATTGTTATATCTATTTAATTTTTTTAAGTCCGTTTCTTTCATTTAACCTAAATACAATTTATAATAAACTTTGATTATATTATTTTGCAAACAAAAAGGAAACTCAATATACTTTTTTTAAACTGAAAGATCATACAGTTCTAAAATGCATGTGATTGACAAATATATTTCTTTTAAATATAATTTTACTTGGATCAAGTTAAGTGAAAGTGAACATTTAATGTCACTATCTAGGTTGTTCAATTAAGGGAATACTTGCATCAATGATAACAAATACAAGACCTTCTAAGAAAGAACGTATATCATTCTGTGACAATCCTGTACAACTCAGTGGTGGATGGGGAAGTGGCAAAAAGAAGGTGAAAACTTCAAACTAATCCTTCAAGCTTCAGCATTCAAAGCATATGGCACACAGTTTCTTTTCAAGAGATCTGTGGATAAACTGGTCATATTACCAATCGGATACAAGGTTTTAAGTGTATTTAATTTGTATTATTATCCATATTTCACGATTCTGTTTTCTGATGGACTTCTCTTATTTTCCATCTGTAAAATACAGTTTTGCTGTTGTTCCTGTGTTCATATGGAATGGCTTCCAGAAATTAATTCTTGAAATATTGTAATGGAATTTGCATATCCAATTTCTTTTTTTATTTAAAATGTTTATTACACATGTACTAGAGATGGTTTTTGTAACCAATAATAAATTGTAATACCATAAATCTTATCATAAGAGAATATAACTGTATTTTATGGGACCATTTATAGTACTAATGGATCATTAATATATTAATAAATTTTATTTGACTTTATTATTATAATTGGATATTTCAAAGATAAATTGACATGTAAATTAATTCAGAATAGAAAATGAAAATAGCCTTTTTCTTTTACTTTGTCATCTTAAATAGATTAGAGTTATGTTAAGAAAATATACATCCCATTTAAATTTCAGTGACATAAATTTAAATATTTATCAATTTAATGATTGGATATTTTATGTGTAATGTTTCATTCTTATCATTTATAAAGGGTAGATGCTCATTCTGGTTCACTAATATTATTCTTCTGACTCAAAAATACTCTATAATTTTAATTTTTAATGTGCCTTAAAATAATTATCATTAAAAAAAATATTTTCAACATTTCAAACCGCAGTCTTATAATTTTGTAACGTTAATATATTTTCTAAAATTACAGATGAGTTTTATTAAATTCTTACTATTGTGTAGTCAGTATTCTGTGATAGCTTAGTAAATATAATGTGCAAAATGCTGCATTTACCTTTCATGCTCCTTAGGATCTGTAACTCTCCTGAGTCTGGGTCTTTTTTCACAAAGCTAAGTTCTCCAGTGACTTTCCAGTTTGTTGCTGTGTAATAGGATCCAGTGAACTTCAATTTTGTTTTGTTTTGCTTTTCCTACTCTTTATTGAAATATTTCATTTTAAAATGATTAGCAGATTTAGAGATGCATTTATTTAGTTTGTGTCCCCCATCTACTTTTGGAGCTCTGTAGCATCTCAAACCTGTAAATCTCTTTTAACTTGATTGAGATGGAAATGTTAATGAGCCTTGAGCTGTCAATCAATAAAGAAAACATGGATTCATATGTTGTGGCCTAGAAATTGAGGCTTTGGAAAGTAAGCTCCATGTGTAGTTGCTTTATGAACATGCTGTTATGTCATCTTTTTACTAATGGCATCCACAAACCAGCATAATGTAATGAGGGAAAATATTTTATCTCAGCTTATTGTGAACCCTGCAAGAGAAAACCACATTAAAGCTGATATTGATGGGGTTTTATGGTTCATATGTGCAAATCAATGAAGTGGAAAGGCTGGTATGAGAAGTGAGATGCTTATGATTAAACTGTTTTAGAGCCTAAAATAATTTAATCTCTAGTTTCCTTATTCTGTGATCTGTGTAATTGTTTCATAATATTAATTTTGAGGAAGATGATGGGTGTTGATGCTTCTTAAATTTGTAGGTTATGATTGATTTATATGTCAATAAAATAGTTTCCTAATTATGGAGTTATATTGGAAGTTCTTTGTAATGTTCTTTATTGTGTCCAGCCCTAAAATGGTCATTTGAAAAATCTTTCAAAGTTCAAACTTATCATTTTTGATGCTAGTTTATTTATGTTTATGAAAATAGAAAAGGGAAATTTTAAAACTGAATAAATTTTAAATTTTAATTAAAATTTTTTTAATTTTAAAAATTGAATAAAACCTGAAAAGAAATCAAAACAAGAGATACTCTTTCTCCTGTTTCCTTGATGAGACATTAAGGCAAATATTTGTCTTTAAGATTTGTGAAGGTAGAAATATGAGCTTACATTGTCACTTGGTTGACTGAATTTTGGATTGGCAGTGATGGACCTAGGCAATGCTACTATTCAAATGCACATCCCAACATGGCATTTTGCTCTTTCCTACACCCTATGTTCTATGACCAGACCCTTCCCAACTCAATTCTCACCTTCCTACCTGGCCACCTCCCCCAGTGCTATCACAAACAATCATCACCAATCACTTCTTATAAGAATGGCAGAGTGAATCACTGATCACAAAAAGGCTGATAGGATGTTTGGTGATTCCAGAATGTCTTGATAGGAGAGTTAACTATATTGGTTTATGGCGCTATCACCCTCCCAAGGTCCAGTCTGCCCAACATCTTTGGGCACATAGTGCATTATAGGAGATCTTACTAGACGCTGTGGGAAGCATTCCAAATCCTAATTTCTTATTGTGCTCATACAATAGTTAGTGCTACAGCCCTCACATATTTCCTACCAAATGCAGTTTCCATCATCTTTAGCGGCCAGAAAATTATTCACCATCAGGATTTATGATTTTCATGACTGTACTGGGGTCAAGTGAATTATCTACTGAATATGCTTTAATTTAGGGGAAGAAAACCCCTAAGCTTTCTATAGCATATTGGTTGTCAAAGCTAATTTCTAACTAATCTCTAATAGGAGATGTAATTTTACTGTCTATTTCAGTGTAGGATGCAATCCATTATCTACCATGATATTTTTACCTACCTAGATAGAGCTGTTTTTTTGTCATTAATGTTTGTGACATTCAGAGAAAGCCTCTTTCCAGCACATAAACAACTATAATCCAGATCTGTGCTGTCCAAAATATTAGCCATTAAGCCACACGTAACTACAGAGTACTTCTGATATGGTTAGTCTGAGTTGAGACCTAAGTATAAAATGCACAGCAGATTTCAGACATTTAGTATGAAAAAAGAATGCACAGTTGCCCAATAATTTTGTATTGACTATGTTTAAACAATAGTATTTTGGCTTAAATAAAGTAATATCATCTATTTTAAAAAATGTTTTAATATGAGTACTAGAAAATGTTAAGTTACATATATATCTAACATTGTATTTCTATTAGGTAGTGCTGACCTGGAGGCTATCCTGTGAGATAACTTAAGTAGGGTGTATTTATGCAGAAAATAATTGATAAAATAACAGATAAAAGATAGTGCCTACAAAACAGGCACAAGAAAATCCTAGTTTATAAGAAAAGGAACTTTGATTCTGCTAAACATAGTGAATATTATTAAATAAAAAGGAAAAATAACCCTCCACTGTGGTTCCAGACTTTAAGATGGCATAAGTGCATTTAACTCTGCATAAATTTAACTCTCATATAGTGTGTGTGTGTGTGTCTATTTTTACTTGATTTTAATAAGAGACCATCTTATAAAGTCAGGTTGAAGTCTTTTATGTAACTGGTGATAAGAAATAGAATTCACACCCACCTTGTAGTCTATGTTGTATCAGGCTTTACATATATATAGCTGTTAATTTTTCAAATGGCAGGATTTGAACTGTGACATAGATGGGATCTCTTAATGGGAGCCATATTATATTTGGCATTCTATTGTATAATAAATCCAGTTTTAATCCAAGATCTAAAACATAAAGGCCAATAACAGTTGTATAAAGGAATATAATGCATTTGAAAGTAACAAATGTAGTGTGTTTATAACATATGCTTCATTTAATACAGCCTGACCACCAATCTTCCTTACCTCCAAATATCATGCAGTTGATGTCCTGTTTCTAGGATCCAGAATTTTACCCAAGTCAAAAATTGAAGTGAAAGGTTTCATGGGACTTTTCATTTATAACTTATCTCCCTGCCAGCACTGAAGGGCAAGAGCCCTCTGTAGTAGATCTGGAATGGCCACCAGTAGGAAGGACTCTTTAGAGCTCAGTGAGGAAGGATGCAGGAAGTAGCAGGAAGGAGTGCCACAGTTGGCAATGTCTGCTTTAGCACTGGGAGGTTAGAGTGAGGGCTTCTCTGGTGTTGCTTTTGCACAATAGCTAACCAAGGTGCTACAGAAAGACAAATCCTTTCTATGAAGCTTTAGAGAAAAGTGAACCAACTGAATTAACATTACAAAGGTTTGTCTTTACTATGAGTGTAACCTTCGTAGCATCCCTACATTTTAGGAGGTCTTGTTATAACCACTTTTACATCACAAGAGCAAAGGTGAGAAACCACTGCAAGTCCATGCTTTGCTTATAAAGGCCTGACTGCATCTACCAGTGGTTACCAGGTGAGTAAATGTAAAACTTTTTTAAAAATAAATATATCATTGGAATTTCTAAAAAGTTATTTTCTCCTGCAAAAGCTATAAGAGAAACTTTCAAACTTGTTTTATAATTTTCATAGAATTGATCTAGATCAGCATTGTACAATACAAATATAATGTGAGCCACATATGTAATTTTAATGTTTCTAGTGGCCACATTACAAATGTAAAAAGGAATTGATAAAATTAATATATTTTATTTAACCCATATCCAATACCTTTTTTTAATCAAATGGAATTATAAGAACATTATGTTACAGGAGAAAACTTCAACTTTACCAGCCTCTAAAATTACCTATCTTGGAGAAAAAATAAAAACATATAAAAATAAGATGATTTCTGATTAGATATCTATTAATGTATAACAATTAGTAATATTCAGCTATACACATTCCAAGTCAAATATATGCTAACTTTACTGTTTTGCTCTTTGATATGGATTTGAGGTTTCCTCCCACAGTTATTCAAGATTTCTCTCTCAAAGTTCATGTAGCAACAGAAAATTACAAGAAGACACAGTAAGGGTGGGTCTGTTTTTCATCTCTCTCTGGATCATTCAGATTTGGTCTAACCATGGACTTTCTATTAACTTCAAAATGAAACCAATGCTTAGAATAACTCAATATAATACAAAGAGCAAAGTAGGAAATCAGCACATCAATTTTGTTCTGCTCAGCACATATTTTGATATGACACATATGGAAGAAAGTGAAAAGAACATGATTTTTTTGTAATCTAACTGTCCTGTGTTCTAATCCTCTGATATGTTACCTTGGACAAGCAGCAAACTCTGAGTCTGTTTGTTTACCAGTAAATTAAAAATACAACTCATAGGGTGCAGTGGGATCAAGTGACAAAGTAGATGAGAAGCCTCTGGCTCCGTCCCTCGGGTATCATAAGCACTCAATAAATGGTGACTTGACACAGAAAATCTTTCCAGACCAATCTTCCAAAGTTAAACCAAAAATTGGATCAATTCCGCATACTTTATTTTAGGAAGTATTTCCATGAAATGATGAAAAAATATTTAAAATATATCTTGAAAACTGACTTCTCGAGATTTGCCTTGAAATGGAAGTAGAATTCAGTGCTTCAAATACATACATATTGAGCCTCCTCCATATGTATGAGTGCAGAATACTTTGGAAATGTAAAAGTCATACACTTCTAATAGCATGTTAACTTATTTTTTCACATGGACAAGTAAAAACATATATTTCTATAAAACGGGCTGAAATGTCAGCACCGCAGCTCTGTAGGCAATGCTCTAGACCCCAAAATAGACTCATAAAATGTTTCCACTACCAGGTCCCAAAGGGGATGCCAAGTAATTGGCTAGATTGGCTCACGTTCTCCTCTCCTCCCAATTCTCCACTCCCCATGCCTTCTCTTCAAAGGAGAGACAAAGAAAAAAACGGGGATCCATCCCTTGATTTCTTTCTTAATCTTTATTCAATTTTAGAATTGAGAACAAAAACTTGCATATTTTATTATCTTCATAAATATAAACTGATTTTAAAAGATGAGTATACCAGTAAACAGCTCTATAAGGAACTTTTATTTTAGTATCCTAAAGGGGATAAAAAATGTTTGGGGCATGGGAAGGTTAGTTTCAAAGGAGAATGAACAGGGAAAGGGTGTTTTCATATTCTGTTTATTTAACTGATCTTCAAGGATGAATTTATATTGAGGCAAGCAAGCATTTCAGGCAAAGGATACAGTCTGAATAAATACCTGGAGACAGCAGCATGTCCAGGGAATGGAGAGTAGACAATCCAGGGACTGAATTACTGGACAGAACTGAGAGAGCCCGGTGAGAGAGACAGGGAATTAGTGGGAAATAGGATTGAAAAGTAACATTGGATAAAGTACCTTGAGACCTGCCCAGCCTATAGATTTTAGGTTATATGTGTGGTCTCTAAGTGGAAAACTGCTATGTGATGGTTTTCAAAAATATTAATAGGAAGATGTTGGTATTTTCAGATAATGTTATTACCAATAATTACTGGCTTATTTCAAAATAAAAATAGATATTGTTAGGCAAAACATTAATTTGATTCAAATACGAAATAACAGTATAGTTGCCTATCCCAAAGTCCCTGATTAACGGGTACACTGAGTTTTCTTTTATTCATGTTAAGGGGGAGAAAATTGAATGACTTACAGAGGCGTTGGCCTTTCAGTCTTTTGAGACTTGATTTCACATATGCTGATGCTTCTTAAATCTGAGTGAAGCTGCCTGGCAGAATTCTTTGTAAATGCTTTCCTCACAAGGATATTGCTACAGACGGTGACATCCTGAACAAGCTGTTCTACCCCAGGGAATGAGCTCCATGAGGGCTTCAGGAGCACTATGCTGAGTCCTCTAAGTCCAGCAATGGCTGGAAAAAGCTAGAATTTCTAATATTACTTACTTGGAGTATATTAGAATCAAAGAATTGGAAGACCTCTGTCCTAGTCTGCTTGGGCTGCTCTAACAGACTACCATAATCTGGGCAGCTTAAATAACAAATATTTATTTCTCACAGCTCTGGAGACTTGAGTTCTGAGATCAGGTTCTTGGTGAGGGCCCTCCTCCTGGTTTACAGATGTCCATTTTCTAGCCGTAACCTCACATGGCAGGGAGAGAGACCTCGTGTCTGTTCATCCCTTTATAAGAGCATTAGTCTCATCATGAGGGCTCCACTCTCATGACCAAATATAACCCTATGTATCCCCCCAAGGCCCCACCTCCAAATAGATCATATTGGGGATTAAGGTTTTGACATAATGAATTTTGGGCGAACACAAACGCTCAGTCCATAGCAGCCTCCTAGAGACCATATAGTTTAATTGATAAGAATTGTATTTCTAATAAATAACTTCAATAGAGTCTTTTTTTCAATACATGGCTTACAGTGAGAATATTTTAACAAGGGGAGCTGAGACCTTAACAGGTAACTCTATTTGTTTTAGGTTATACAAATTGATGGTTAATCACAGAGCTGGGAGTAGGACCCCAGTCTTCCGAGTCACAAAAATCTTGGAAAATTTGTTAGAGGTAATGCCTGTGTCTACAGCCTAACTGAATAGTAGCTTTGGGCAAGCACACTTACCTTGCATTAGCACACACACCTCAGGACATAGCATCTTCATGGAGATTTGTTTCCCATATGTGATCCTTTCTCCGTCTCTTTCTAACTCTTAAATAACCATAATTATATATTTCATTTTTTAAAAATTTAAATAGTTGAATTTTATGTTTTTTAAAATCACTTTTCACTTCTTAGCACCATTAATTTATTTTTACTACGTCCATAAGTTGTATTAAATGCTTCCCTATTCTGAATTTTAAAAATCATAATAATAGTAAACATTTAGTACCTATAGTATGGCCAGGCACTGTACCTAAATCCCTTAGATACATTAACTCCTTTTATATTTCCTCCCATCCTTTGAGATAGGTACTACTCCTAGCCCCATGCTACAGAAGATGATACTGAATCTTAGAATGGTTACATACTTTTCTCAGCATCACAAAGCCAGCAGGTGGTAGAACTGGACCCAAATCCTGTGAATGTGAGTCTAGTTTGTACTTTTCAACATTTTTGGTGTCATAGATAAATAGATATGCCTACATATGCATTGTCCTAGAAGTTGTATGTAACCAGTTAGCCAAATGCCATCAATAGGTAATCAAAAATATTATCTAGATAAGAAAAATATAGGCAGACCAGAATGATACCATGGTTATTTGACAGAAAACACCTGCTTTCTAAGTGTAGTCTTTAATTTCAGCTCATAATTAAGGCAAAATATGCTACAAAGTTATTTTTTCCTTAGAGAAAATTAATCCTAATTCGGAAATTAGTACAGTAATTTTTTTGTGAAGGAACTTCAGAGATGTAATGCTACTGTAAACGTTAATAGCAACATTTGGAAGCTTTGGTTTAGAAGAGACTTAGACAAGACAGATTTCTCTAACATCTCTTGTCCAGCAGTGTGCAACTTTGACCATCAGCCCACTTTAGTCAGAGAGAACTGTCATTGTTTAAAAAAAATTTGCTTTTTACATAAAAAGCTGTTTTCCAACCGAACGTGATCCACTTAGTTCCACACTGGGGCTAAACTGAAAAAATTTAATCGCTCTTTTGTATGTCTTAGCTAAAAAATCACTAACTCCTTTAGCCATTCTTTCCATGACATGGTTTCCAGATCCTCTTTGACTCACCCCCAGTACACTAGAAAAGCTCAAAATTGTTAATTTCTCTCAGTAAAAAGTTTCCAGAGCAATTCTCAGTTCTCTAGATTTCTGCATAATACAGTGCGTAATGAGGACCTGATCTTTCTTGATGTGTGACTGCTTCACTTTTGCTAATGCAATATAAGCTAAGTTTGTTGCAGCTACCTTAGCAACTAAGTCATACTGTGGACTCAAAATATCTGCAAATCTTTATTCTATGGACTCTTATAATAAAGCTTTGTTTCCCTTCTCCTATATTTCTTTTTTTAACCTTAATTTGCAGCTTTATGTTGGTCTTCACTGGTTTAATTCCATCATTCATTCTACCTTCTCCAAAAATATTTGCCTCCCAATTTCTTGTATTCTAAGGCTTTAACTAGCCCTCTAAGGAATGCATACTTCGTAAAATTTTGTAAGTGCAAACTATATTTTAGTTTTTGGTGAAAATATTGAATCGAATTAAGGTCCACTTTGAATAGATAGTACTTGAAGGAATTTTTGAAAAATGATTTACAGGATTCCTCAGTGTTCACTTCTAGAGCCAAAAAGTTGCAAGAGATACTTTAAAGAAGCTCTTATATCCATCCTATATGGTTTGCCTCAACTGTGATCCAGCAGTTAAAGATGCCCAGAGAAGCTCATATAGTTCAAGTAAAACACTGCCCATAGATCTATTTTATTTCATGAAAAGTAAAAATTACATTAATAAAGTCTCTTTATTTATTTTGCCAAGATTTATATTTCTTTTTAAACTCTAAGACAATATTCAAAGTTGTATTAATATTAAAAAGAATGCAAGATTAAAGAGCATTCTTACTAAAAACAGAAATCAGTTACTTAGATTTTGTTTAATTCAATTCAATTATTGAGCAATTCTTAATGCAGCAAAAGAATGACTGCAATTCCCTCTCTGCAAAAGTAGGACATGTGAATCAAATACAGGGTAAGAGAAATAATTTCATTAATGTTAATCAGAAATGAACTTTATTGGAAATATGTGGCTTCCCTATAAGTAACTGTATCAAAGAGATTTCCCCCCAAACAAGTTCCTTTAAAATTAAAGTCCTCCTTAAGAACTGAGCTTACTATATATATATATATATATATGCATGCAACACATATATATGTATTGCACAAGTGGTGGAAATCTCACAAAAATGAAATATAAATGAATTGTTTAAAGCCAACTTTTTTTCTTTCTTTCTCTTGGGGAACTTGAGAAAATACTCGCTGAAGGATGAAGGATTTGGTAGAATGGCAGTAAATATTTTAATTGCTTGTTATATTTGAACTTTATTAATAAATTGTGTGCTCATGACATTTTGTTATCTCCGAGAGCAAACTGTGAACGCAGGAAAGTGTTTAACAGATCTGACTTTATAACAAAGGTCCATGGGGCATCTGCCTCTGGGAGCTGAGAAATGACGTAATCCGCTAAGGAGCGGAGGATTCCTTTCTAGTAGACGGCCTCCAATGCGTCGGGCATCACCCTGCTAAATGTAGTGCGTCAGTTTTGTTTAACAAAAAAGACATTAAAAAAAATGCAGTAAAGGTTGAGAAATTTTTACTGCAAAACAAGATCTTAAGAAGAGACCGGACCATTGCCTTGCATTTACGTATGTATCCGCTAGGAACCTCTTGCAATCAGGGTGAAAGCTGGCTCTCCCCAACGGAAGAGGCGCTCATTCCCGGTGGAAGGCAGGTACTAGAGTGAGGTGTGCGCTACTTCACACACTCACGCGCACACGCTACTGTTAAAGAGAGTCACACGTCTTCTGCTTCATCCCCTAAATCTGCAGCAATTTGTGATATGGAATAATTCTGGTTGCCAACTTGTGAAACAAAAAGTGCCCTGTCCTTACCAGGGGACTGTTGGATGATCTATTTGCCAATATCAATATTTGGATGGAAAGCTTAAAATATGCTGTTTTCCCAAGAGTTAGACATTAAAGGAGGGAGAGCACCACTGATGAAATATTAGCAGCAAATCGGTTAACCACTAACTTCTTTCTGTAGTCGTCGAGGCTCTTTTAAGTTTTCAGGAGAAACGAAACTGCATTCTCTTTGCTCAGAACAGAGACTCCTCCACATCTGCTCTCTTAACCACAGCGTCGTCCCCGGCCGGTAGGTGACTTCGCCTACAGCCTTGAGGTCAAATCAGGCGGCGTCTGGAGACGCAGCCGTCAGCCCAGAGGCCCGCCAGGGCGGTCCCCTGCGGCTCCCCCGGGCCGGTAGCCGGGAGGGTGGTCCTACCCCAGAGGTGCGCGCCAGGTGGCGAAGCACCGGTGCAAGGGGGCGCTCCGACCGGCCGCGGAAGCTCGCTCGGCTCGTAGCCTTTCTCAGGTTCCCGACTGGAGAGCGCCGGCGTGAGGTCGACCGCGGCCGCGGTGGGACACGCGCGCAGACTCTGGAATGCGGGTTCGCGCGGCCGAGGCGCCGCTCGCAGCCCCGGTCCAGCCTGCGCCCCAACGAGGGGCATCCCAGGAGCTCGGCTCTCCTTCTGCGAGCCACAGAGACTTTTTTATTCCGCATCTCTACTTAACGGCACTTTGCAGGTTAAAGTTTACTTTATCAAAAGCCACAGCGGAAATCCATGTTGTTGGGGTCAGGCAGGACAGGTTGGAAAGGAGAAGTTGAGTGAATATTAATCTTGACCTTCCTCTAAAGTTCTTTAATGATTTTTCGAATGAAGGAGTTGGCGCCCTCCCCCATCCCCCCACCCCTCTCCCCTCCCCGACTAATCCTTGATGTAATGACCGTGTTTGTGTTTTTCTTTCTGTTGAATTCATAGAGCACCGCGGCAAAGAGGTTAAACTAGATTACGAATGGTTTTCAGCTGCTTAACGATGAGGTGCGTTCTAAGCGCACCACCTCGGCACCCAAACCCTGTTTTCTTGTCCAGAGGTAAAGGGTATTCGTGGGCGAGGGAAGGGCACAGTAGGTGGGGGTCTAACAGGAGGAGAATCTGCTCCTCTCGGTTTGGATCTGCCTTGATTATGTCTATTGGCCCTACCCTGATCGGGTTTGTTTAATGACCATGGGCTTTATACTTACATTGTATATAATTCCAGTCCAAAGGAGAAACATCGGTCCTGTCGTTTTGCTTCCATCTGTATTGAGATGTTAAGTCTTTTCCTGAGACGCGAAAACTCAACGCGTAAAAGTGTTTGCACAGCATTTTTTTGAAAGTAACTTCTGTCTTTAAGAGATAGCTAATAAATCAGCAGGAAAAATGTATCAAAAACATATTGGATAGAAGCTTAAACAATTCACATCTCAAATAAAACGGTGGAAGACATGTTATAGGTAAGCGATTAATAATTTGCTAGTGAAATCTGGGTTTATGAATTGAATACAGTTTATCTTAATTATGCACTATACGAAAGTATAGGTGTCATAAAAGAGATCTAACTTTAACTTTTTATTTTATTATATTTAGAACTTCCTGGAGCAATGACGACAGCCATAAAGAGAAATAAAGGTAATTAGATTATTGCAGTTGAATTACGATTTTTTTAATATTTGTAATAAAATACATTTCTCTACTAAATGTAAACAGTGGCATGTTAGATAAGTCACAGTATTTGCAAGTGGGGAAAATAGTCATTTTAGACTTTCACATTTAAATTAGATCCTTTAGGAGAGCAGAAATTAAGTCCATTTCTCTCTTTAAGAAAAGGGCAACTCTGTAAGAAACTATTACTGAAACAAGTTGAAATTCAAAAACAAGCATAGGTCTTCGAAAAAGCATGTGAATTTCTGAAATACCAGAACACTTACTATGATTGAAATCACAGGTAAATTTAATCCATTATATTTGAGAGCTTTGTTAACAGCACACTTGAAAGACTGACGGGACTGATTAAAATTCAGGCCATTGTTTTTTAAATTAAAATATAGAAGCTTCAAAAATATGACAAAGTTATATATATTAGTCTATAGGTGTGTTTTCTGGAGTAGATGATGGAACAGATATTTTAAAGGAAAGCTTAAATGTTTCTTTGTGTATATATATGTACATATATATTTTTTATTTTGATGAAAACCTCTTGAGCTGCTTCAATGCAAACTATATTTCAGTATCTGTTATGTCTGTAGAGCTGTGGGAAGGGTGAAGATGAAGCCAGGGAAGGAAAGCAGCAGCGGAGCACACACAAAACATGAGGCCACCTGGCTTCTTGCCATCATACATGACATTCAATTATTTTAGTACTTTTTCATGAGAGTTTTCTCTCCACCCAGCTTCCCCTCCCCTCTCCAGACTCTTGCTTTTCTACATTTGTCATAGTTCATCTAATTCAGCACGCATTTTTCCTAGCTTTACTTACTAGTATGCCTCAAACTCTTGCCAAAAAAAGAAAGGGCTAAGATGAAAATTCTTGCAATCCTATCTTGACAGTCCCACTATTATTATATAAGTGTGACATTTCTTTCAAGAAGTTGAGAAAGGAACCAGAGTGGTATACACATTGCTTCAACTGTTGCTTTGATGTATGTACTCAAAATATTTTTCATTTCCCAAAATATAGTCTCATGGGGGAGGGGGGCATCAAAAGCAACTTTCAGACCATGAGAATTTTTTTTTTAATGTAAACTAAGTCAAACTGACAGCCAATCCCTTATCTGAACTTGACTTACCTGAATTACCTTTGTATGTGTGGGGGGGTGGGGTGGGGAGGAGGAGTCAGTCATTTCAGTGGACTTTTAAACTAGTTTTAATTTAATTACTTTAATTCTAGGCTCTAAAGGGAACTAAGTAAAGAAAACTTTAAACACATTCCCAAATCACTGTGTTTGGGGAGCTGGCACCTCACAGCAACAGCAGGAACAACCACAAACTGGTTGCAGGAATGTTAAATGTAACTTCAAATCAGAACATCAGAGTCACTTCACAAAATAGCCTTTCCGCTGTGTTAGCATCCCTGGTGCCAGAGAAATGAGAAAACAGTGTTGCAAAGAGGCTGAGACTTGAACCTGCAGTAGGTCATGTTAACCCTCATCCTTTTGCTTCCTGGACTCCGCACATTCCTTCCTGACTCTGCCTCAATCCCATCAAGGAGATGTGAAGAAGCATCAGTAGCTGCACCCAGGGATCTGAAAGTGCCAGCATCCTAGAATGTCCTAAATTTTGTTAGGATTTAAAAGAAACTGATGGCTCCCCATCTCTGTCCCTCTCCTACCCCCACTCTCACCCCACTCCCACCACCTCCTGCAAGTGCTTTTTGCCAGGTAGATTTCTTCACTAACATGAAAGATGGGGAGCTGAATCCTGGATTTAGAACCCAGGTTCCAGGTATAGAAAGTGATGAACAGTTCTCTCAAAGGAGAAATAGAAAGGTGGAGGAAAGAAGGGAATGGTAGCCTGGGGGTGATGGACTGAGTGTGCTGAGATAAAATCCCAATTAGAACCTGGTTTAATAGACTGGCTCTCTCTGGCCAGCCATGGTTCCTCGAGGCACTGGACCCCGGGGCCCTAGCCATGCTGACCCGTTGGAAGTGGGGAGGCTGGGATGAGGAATGTGGATTTAGAAGCAGGTTTTTAAAGCCTGCTGAAGAGGAAAGAGCTATGTAGGCTCTGGATAGAGTAGCTGAAAGTATTTATCAAAGTGCTGTGGTCAATTTCCAAGAAGGTTATCCTCAAAGCACCAGGCAGAAAATGCCCAGGTAAATCTCAGAGACGGCAAGACACCCTCCAATCCAATCAGCCTCGTTTCTTCTCCCTTCTTGTGCCTTCCAGAAATCATTTAATTATTGTTGTTTTAATTAGTATTATTTTAAATTTATTATTTAAGGCTCCAATGGTTAGAGCTGTGACATTACCATAAACTCCATCTCAACCTCTCAGAATCCATTTAATGCAGCTCTTGGCAACCAGAGACCCAGCTTCTTGCCAAAAACTGCAGATTAAGCATTCGTTATGGGAGTTTGCCATTAGCTGTTCCCTATGTTTTGGGCACATGTGGTTACATGTCCCCAAACATACAGGACTCTGTGTAATAGATTTGCATTTCCAAGAGGCTCCAGGCATATTAAGTGGGGTTGGAGACACCTTGCACCCACCCCTCCAATCACTCATCAAAAGTGGGGTTGAGGTGTGGGGTGGAAACGGGTTTACTAGGCAGCTGTGGACCCTGGCTCTTCTGTAGTTTCCTCTGCGAGCTGGACCTTTATTGGTTTACAAGCACTCTAGAGCTTGCATCATATGTCTTTCATTTAAGAGACACCGAATGTTTTTCAGGGAATTCAGGGCTCTTAAGACGCATATTTATAAACAAGCTGACAGAGCTCTACGAGGTAACTAAGTTCATAGCTAGGAGTTGTTTGTATATTTCCTCAAGTCAGCAAGGCGTTGTTCTTGCTGCTGTGAATTTTTGAAAAACCTATTAAACGACCATTTCTCTTATCCTCCCCGTGTCTATTAGAGAAAGGCAGGCTGTCAGAACGTCTGAAGGTAAGGTACAGAAGGGGTTAGGAGAGAATCAAAAATTATCAACCCGGATAAGAGTGAGTGGATAACTGGACTTCCGACATTCCTGTAGGGACGGCCCAGGAACAGCTAGAAAGTGCTCAGGAAGCGCATAGCTTGCTCCTTCGCCTTAAGCGTGGATAGGATGTACCAGGGCAACCTCTCGCCAGCTTTTCCTGGGCCTTCCTCCCGCGTACCACCCCCACCCCGGCACCCCACACCCCCCATCCGAGGATGCCAGGCTTGGAGTTCGCGCGCCTTGGTGCAGTCTGGAATTCTCCCTGAAAGCTTTTCTTTGCGCCCCTTTTGAGATTTAACAATTAGTGTTTGGTGCCGGCTGCACGGCTCCGGAGGTAGTAATAATACAGCTGAAGTTGTATCATTCAGGAATAGTGTCAACTGGCGAGAACCTGAGTGCGCGCTCAAGGCCGTGCAGAGCGCGGCGCCACGTGAACCGAGCTTGTGCCCCTGGCTCGGGAGAAGCGTCTTGGGAGAACGGAGGCTGCTGCTCGGGGGCGCCTGCTCGGGTCCCACTCGGCCGGATCTGGGTTTAGGACCGGCCCCGCTTCTGGGGCACTGCTGAAGCGCCGCTCTGAGGTGCGCAGCGCTCCACGATTCTTCCCCGGCTGCGGCCCATGCTGGCCTCGAAGAGGGTCTCCCAGTGCGTCCTAGGTCAGCCAAGACCCCGAAGAAAGTGCAAATTCCCGAGCCCATCCGGAGGCTCGCCAGAACTGGGCTTGGCCTCGCCGCCCCGGAGTCGGGGCTGCCCCGCGTGCCCAAGGCCGCGGGGTGGCCACCCGGCTGTCCTGGGGAGACGCGACGGGCGCTGCGAGGGCCTGTGCGAGAAAGGCCGTCGGGTAGAGGCCTCCCTTGGAGGGCGCAACCCTTAGTCCCCAACTTGTGGGCGTTTTCACCCAATTTGCCAGTTTAAGAGGCCTGTTGCTAATGGCGGCCTTTCCTTGCCCAAGGCGCTGAACGCTTTTCCCTCCGACGCGGCGGGCTCCTCCGAAACCAAAGGCAGTCCCGAAGCCTCCCAGAGGGGCTTTCAGCTCCGCAGTGCTGCCTGCCCTCAGGGAGCGGCCAGCTCCCCGGCCCCCCACCATCCCCTCGGGCTGGAACCGAGGTCCGGGCCCAGCTCCGCGCGCGCCCGTCGCTCCCCGAACGCGCTTTTCGAACTCGACCGCGACTATTTAAGAGTAAAATAATAATCTTTTGAAAACCACCCTGAAGGCCTTCCTCGTTCATAAACCCCTTTGTGTAACGAACCTCTCTCTCTGGCCTATACTAAGGGCCCTTAGGAGGTACTTTTCCTATCGGGGTTTCTTAAAATAATCTGGATCTAATGATAAAATCGTGGACCAAGGGGAGGGGTGGAAGAAGGGTGGGGAAATCAGGTTGGTATCGGTATAATGTTTTCAGTGCCTCTTGCTCGGCTTTCCTCTCCCACTGCCACCACATCCACACGCCACCGCATTCCAGAAAGAAAGAAAAGGCCACGAGTTCGTGAGCGCCGAGAGCCCCCGGACGCCGAGCTCCTCGGGATTGCAAGGAGAAGCGGCCCCTCTACCACGGCCATCCCAGTTCATAGCTGCCAACGTACCCGGCTTCTTGGGCTTCGGATTAATGTGGATCTTCCACAGAAACGGTTTACGGATGAAGTAAAAGCCCTTTAGAGCAGTACTTCCTTTCAAGTTGGTAAGACGCCTCTAAATCTTTCTGGTAGTGAGTGGCCGGCGTGGGGGTGGGGTGGGGACCGGGTGCCGGGCGGGCGGCCCGGGAGGGCGCGGAGAGCGGGGAGTGGAGGGTTAACTGCTTTGCGATCTCACCGAGCTCTTCCGAAATGCCAGTCCACTGTCGCGGCGGCAATGTTTCTGGGTGTCGTGGCCTCATCCCTGCTGGCATTTGTCTGAAATGGAGCTGTCTGTCTAACCTAGGCCTGGACGCGCCCTGCCCGGGTAAGTGGGGGAAGATGGGGGTGGGGTGGGGGCGGAGGGGAGTCCGGGGTGGAGTTAGTCGCCTGCCTATTTTCATATTCATTAGAACTGGGAGGTTGCCCGAGGAGCCCAGCTGAGTTTCAAGATATAAAAGCAACTTCGGGTGCCCCCTTTCCAGCCGGGACGTCTTAAAGGGCTCGGAGCCGGGCAGCTCCCCGCGCCGCAGCGCCTGCTTCCCCTTCGCTCCTCTCTGGCCCTCCCTCCTCCCGCCCCCTCGCTCCCTCCCCCAGCGCGCTCCAGCCTCCGCGCTCCAGTAGCTCCGAGACAGCTTTCCAGGATTATGGAGTTTCTGAGCGAGAAGTTTGCCCTCAAGAGCCCACCGAGTAAAAACAGTAACTTTTACATGGGCGCAGGAGGCGCGTTGGAGCACGTTATGGAGACGCTGGACAATGAGTCCTTTTACAGCAAAGCGTCGGCGGGCAAATGCGTGCAGGCCTTCGGGCCCCTGCCCCGCGCCGAGCATCACGTGCGCCTGGAGAGGACCTCGCCCTGTCAGGACGGCAGCGGTGAGTCCCCTGCTCCAGCCGGAGTCGCGGAAGCCCACCCGCAAATCCGGGGTGCGGGGAGTGGTCGGGGCAGGGAGGGAGGGAGGGAAGGAAGAAGGAAGGAAAAAAGGAAGGAAGGAAGGGAGGAAGGAAGGAAGGGAGGGAGGGAGGGGGAGCGAGAGAGCTGGAGGGCGGAGGAAGGCAGTGGAACGGTGCTTATTTTAGGAAGCGGAGTTTTGGCTGCTACAGACTTCGGGGGGAGCCGAGGAAGGAACCCGCACCCGGTTGCCTCCGCGCGGTTCTCCTTTCGCTGTCCTCCACGGGTCCTGGAGTCCCTCTGTCAGGACCCCGGCGTAAACTGATAGGGCGCTAAATAGAGCGTAATTGAGTCAAGACAGCGCGCTTCCTCTGCGAGCCCGCCGCGCTGCCCAGGCAGGAGGAGCTGAAATCCATCACAGCTCGTTAGAGGACGTCACTACCGTCACGAATAAGAAAACTTAGGTGAAAAATGTTTTTTACTTTTCAAGACGCAACGATATTTTTCTCTTGAAGTTAAAGGGTTACTAGATTAGTTTGTGGGGCTCTGTAATTTCTACTTCTTTGGGTTTGCGATACAACAACATACATTTTTGTTAAACGCCAAACCACTTTAAATAGCTTCGGGCAAAGAGTCTTCAATATAATCACTCACTCCCGAATTCTGCATTGTCTATTTTTCTGACTCCACGTAGAAGTCACCTAAGAAGACTTTCGGAATGCTTCTGGATGAAATCTTTAACTTTGGATGGCCAAGTATCTCAAAGTCAAAATGTTATCAAAACAAACCATCTATCTTTTCTATCTTGTAACCCAATACAAACCTATTTTTTTTTAGATCGCGACAGCTAAAGCAAGTTTACAATTCCAAGAGGACTTTTTCTTATCATTGTATATATTCCACAGTTAAGCTGTAAGGAGCGGGTTGTTTTAAAATAACAAACGAATTAAGTGTGAAATATTTACAGCAAGCCTGCCGCCCCCTATTCTAATGGTAGTTCAAAATCTGGCAAGGCACCGGCTCATAGAAGCTCCTTTTCTAAATACCTAGTACGCAATAAGCTTAAAAAACGACCTCGTATATTTTACTTATTTTGTTCAACGTTGCAAGTTACTTTTGACCTGCAAGGTTAAATAAAAAATAAAGGCGCAAACAATAGAGAAAATCAGTTAAATCTCAGTCATTTATTTAGGAAGACGCAAAAAATTTTTATTTTAATACACTGAAGTTTTGGCTTTCCGGCTGTATTTCACATTGCAATATTTTTATTTTGGAATTTACAGAGATATACATAAAGTTATTTCTATGGACAGGATTTTTTAAAAATGGTTCTGAAATGTCCTCTGTTGACAGCTGGATACGACTCAATCATAATTTTTATTTAAATTGTCGGGATTCCAAAAATAAGAAGAGAAATAGGTGATTTTTGATACTTTATCAAGTTTTTAAAGAACATCATACTATTAGGATGGATTTTAGTAGGAAAGTATTAAGTAAGATAAATGTAGGCAACAAGGAGTCCGCTAAATTTAGGAAAGTTCCTGTCTTTCTCCTGAGATGCCCTTACCCTCACGCCTGCTTCCCCTCCCCCATCCCTAATTGCCGCAGTTCCCCATTTAACTCTGCCCGCGGAGACAAAACCGTATTGTTTGTTCATGTCCAGGCTCTTCTTTCTGTTTAGTTTTACATCACATCTTTTTTTGCCTAAATACTCTTCCGTATTTAAGTTACCTAGGTACTAGAGTTCAGTACATTTGTTTAATGATTAAAGCAGTTGTAAAAATACATCACGAGAGAATTTAAAAATAGACAAAAACGAAAAAAGTGTAACAATTCATTGGAAATCATTGTTGTGGCAGGGCTGACTTAAGAAAAATGCTTCTCGTTGCACTATGTGCCTCCATTACATTTGTGTGTGTGTGTGGTACCATATGATGCATTTTCGTTTTATATCATACTGCAAGCATGCCCTCAAATCTGGAGGAAATCACTAAAATTAAAGCACCCCTAAACAGAATGCCAGGTGACATCCTTTGTAATCTTTTAATAGATGTTTTAATTTCTGTGCTTTACTAGAGGGAAGAGTAAAGCTTTCTGTCTTAAAACATGTTTCATGAGTTAGGCATAAATTTGACAAATTTAGAAAGAACTGCAAATGAGTTTTTAAGCTAAAGAAGTCTACCTAAGTCTTATTATTTTCTGTAGGAAACGCACACAGAAATTGATGGAAAATTCATTTTTTAACTTAGTACGTTGCTTTTTGAAATAAAAAAATTTAAATGCAGACATGATATACAGTTGAAATATTGGAAATATAGTAGGAAACAATACCATATCTTAAATCTATAGTCCATAGGTTTTGTGTGGAGGAGAAACATAACTTTTGAAAAGAGTTTGGATTTTGGTTTACAGATAGTATTTAAAATTGAAATATCTTTTTTGAGCCATGTAAGTAGCTTACTTTTGTCTGCTGTGAATAAATAAGACATATTAAATTTGGCTCACCTTTCAAAAATTACGCTCACTTAGATTTTTTTAAAACTACAGCGTCTTTTAATTTGACTAATTTGATTATAAATTATGTGCATAAACATTACGTTAATCCTGGAAAATAGAACTGTGTGTTTTGACAAATTATATGAGTTCCATGTACACATTTTTAGATGATTCTAAACCTGCCCAAAGTGAATTAATAATGTGATGATCAAATTAATACTGGCACAATAAATCATAATGGACCGCTTCCCTGATGCTCTAAATTACTTCAACTTAAGTCCTTCATCCATATGTTTTGCAATCCTGAGAACTGTTGTTTTCCCCCTTTGGGTACAGTGAACTATGGGATCACTAAAGTAGAAGGACAGCAGCCTCTTCACACCGAACTAAATAGAGCTATGGACAACTGTAACAGTCTCCGGATGTCTCCCGTGAAAGGGATGCCAGAGAAGGGAGAACTGGATGAACTTGGGGATAAATGTGACAGCAACGTATCCAGCAGTAAGAAACGGAGACACCGAACCACCTTTACCAGCTTGCAGCTGGAGGAGCTGGAAAAGGTCTTTCAGAAAACCCATTACCCGGATGTATACGTCAGAGAACAGCTTGCTCTGAGGACTGAGCTGACTGAGGCCAGGGTCCAGGTAGGAGCCAGATGAAGGCTTGGGTGTGTGTGTGTTTGGAGGGTGGAGTAGTTGGAGGGGGGATAGTGTTTGATCCATAGTTGTGTTTTACTACAAAGGAAGAAACTGATTCTCCTACTGAAGATACAGAACAGTGTAGTATGTAAGTGTAGCATGTAAGTCTACTAAAGTTACTTTCTACTTGCAAAGGATTTGACAACTCACACACAAGTATAAAAGAAAAGAACACTTGAATTATTACATAGGCATAAAAACTAATGATTATTTTAAAAGAACAGAATATGATAACAAATCTCTGATTTCAAAAAGTGATTTTTAAAGGACAAAAAACCAGTCATAGCTATCCAATCTAGTAATCCATGTATTTTATTTTTCTGTTTTATCAGCCGTTGAAGTTCTTTTTGGGTTATATACCCTATATTGGTAACTTATTTGTATAGTGGTCCATAAGTCTATAATTTTACTGAGGTTGGGGTTATAATGAAACAAGGAAAAATGAAACAATCTCACAAACTCCCAGTTGTTATGTATACCATAAACTATTTTCACTATACATAATTAAAGAAAGATCATATAGCTCATCTACAGTTTTCTAGCCCCAGGAATTGCCAGTACATGCCATTCCGTTATAATTTTTCAAATCTAGATAACTTATATGATTTTTGCAGAGGCAATAGGAATAATAATCTTAAAGTAATTTTTAAATATATAAATTCAGTTAAATTATATCTATATGTTGTATTCAAATTATCAAATTGGATGATTCAATATACTAAATTTCTTAATAATTTGAAAAAAATTTTTAAATATTGGGTAAAATTCTACCTCCTAAGTGTATTTTATTTTTACTAGCCTTGATATTCTAAACTATATTAGTCCCTAAGTAACAATAATTCAGAAGAATAACCCTTTTCTTTGTGTGTGTTTTTACTACTCCAAACAAAATAATTTGAATTTTGCAATTCCCATAAACTACTAGAATAGAGAAATAAATAAAAATTTTATTCTGAGTGGAGTAATAGTATTCCTTCTGAAGACTGAGCCATTGTAAGGCCCTTATACATCAGTAAAGACAACATCTGGTGGTGCAGGAATACCAAGCAGCAGATTTTTGCTTTAGTTTGTGGAGACAAATGGTTACTTTATCTTAGTTCAGGAAGTAAATGTATAGAAAGTCAACACTAAGGAAGAATTTTAGAACTGTCAAGTGTTAACACAAACCCCCCACATGTGTGTTTCTTGGTCTTGTGTTCATATATGTAAATTAGTTATACTTGTAACCATAGAAAAATGTATTTACACACACACAGTGATCAGCTGTGCACAAAGCATGTTTTCCCCTTATCATTTCACCAAGTTCTGATTAATTTTTGTCTAAGAACATGCACAGAGAGCCAGCCTGAACCTAATTTACTCAGATGGTTCTCTTTTCTGCTTTTCACATCAGAGTGGTAATTGGCACCCATTTTAAGGAGATTGTCAAGTCTTTTTCTCAGTAAAAAAGCCCTCATTACTAAATTCCCTCAGTATGCTCCTGCTGCGGAGAGAGCAAGAAAGTGTGTTCTGTTTTGTTTTGTTGTTGATGTTGTCTGAAGCCCTGAATATAGTGGATAATACACACTTCCCAGCAGTGTTCTAAGAAACCATCTGAACAGGTAGCTGTCTTTGTCTTCTTTTAATTGCTGAAAACTCTTCAAAGTGCCATCTTAAATTTGCAGTACATGCTTACGCACCAAACTGAGTATTAGTATGTCTCCATAAGTGTGAAGGTAAAGATATGAAAGGTTAGAATTGAATATGAAAAAGAGTAAAAATTTCAAATAAATTTTAATGAAAGGCTTTTTACAATTTGCATTTTTATACTTCATTTCCAGCTTCTTTCCTAAATATTTTATATTCTAAATATAGTTCTGTAAAGACTAAAGAGCTTCCTGAAAGCTGCTTATGTAAATTTTACATATTGAATATCAAATTATACATATTGAATATAATTTTCTATATAGAGAACTGTATTAAAGAGAGCTTTAATACCTTAAAATATTAAAATGATGATTCTGCAAAGCTATAAGTGTGAATTAGTTAATATTTAACCCTCTGAGGAAGATAGGTGTTATAATGGATATTTCATCTATGCAATTAATTAGAGAGATTTGGAAGGCAGTTTAGTGACCCTGTAGAGGCCGTACTAACTCACAGGCTTTCTTGACACTTGATTATATCTGCCCTGTTTCTTTTTTAATTTATATTACCCGTAAGTCTTTTAAATTGGATAAATGATTTTGAAGATTTTATGAGCATTTTCTATAAGAGAAAATAAATAAGTGGTGTCATTTACATAATAAACAATTTGTATATTTTAAAACCATAGTTCAGCTTCAGATGATACCATTTTACCCTAAGTCTTTATCATAATCAATATAATATATAATCCTAATGGTTTTTGTTTCTAAATAATCATGATATTTCTGCTGACGCCATACGTTTTAGATATAATCTTTATGTTTACATTTTTCTAAGTTTTTCTAAGTCTGGTTACAACCCAGAAGAGCCAATTGTTTTGACAGACCCAGATATTAATTTGGTTATAGATTGGCTGGGTTAATATTATATACATAGCCCCAAACTAAAAAGTTATGAATGTCTTCCAGGCTTGCAGCATTCTCTGAGAGAGGGATTATTATCTGTGATAATTTGGAGATATAAGGAATCTTCACGGTCATATAATCTAATTCTTTTTTATTTTCTGTAAATGAAAAAACAGAGGCTCAGACATATTAAATAAATTTTTGAAAATGTCTTGTCTCTTTGTATTAAATTATATTGCCTCATGGACATGGCACTTGTCAGGGTAAAATAGAAAGTAAAATTTGTGGATCCTTTTCTAATATAAAAAAATTCCCTTTTTAGTAATTATGTTGACCTGGTTTACCTTTCTAATTTGAAGTCTTTGAACATCATATTTGCATTATCAACTATTCCTTACCTAAAATTCTACTTTTTTAAAAAATTAGGTTTGGTTTCAAAATCGAAGGGCCAAGTGGAGAAAAAGAGAACGTTATGGCCAAATCCAGCAAGCTAAAAGCCATTTTGCTGCCACCTATGACATATCAGTTTTGCCAAGGACTGACAGCTATCCACAGGTATGGTAAACTGCACAGAACACTGAGAGGCATAGGTGTGGTTTGTATATTCTTAAAAGGGCTAGTATAAGCTTTATTATATCTAATAGCCAAGAATGAAAATTTTAATCTCCAAAAGAATTTTTCCATGTTTGTTAGATTTTTATTTTACTAAAATATTTTTATTTATTTTAATTTATTTTTCTAGAGCCATTCATGTAAAAATATTTCAGGGTCTCTTCTTTGGTATACATTGAAACAACTTAAGAAGCATCATTCAGTAGTATGTCTTTTAATTACTCACTCCCTTTGTTAACTTTTAAAATACATAAAGCATTGCTTGGCATGCTATCTCTGTGGCTGTTGTTTCATGAACCATACCATAACCTGGTGTCACATGTGACCTGTGACACCTTCAGTTTCACTGAAAACCATCTTTTTTTCAGTTTTAAGTTCCACTTAAAACTATGTTGTCTTTTCAGCTTTGAGTTTGCTCATTGTTTCAAGGAAACATTTAGCCCTTTGTGACATAAAACATATATAGAATTAGTGCTGGACATAATTTTTTCAATGTATCATGTTAAGAAAGACTTCTTTTATAATGGGAGCTCTCATCTCATTTCAAAGAATATTTAGAAATTCATTTTCCTCTAATTTTTCCTTTTAATTTAGAGAGGGTTTTTTTCCATACTTTGTAATTCACATAAATAAATTTTGTCTTTCTAATTGGGTATTACTTTTTCCTAATACTGAATTATAATATTCAAAATTGTATTTGATACGTGATAAAGGATGTGTGTATTATAAGGAACTTTTAAACCATCTGTTATTTCATTCCTTATTGTTTAAGGATGTGCATTGTAAGAGACTACTTTGAAAACAAATATGTAACATATATGCTGGTAGAATACCTTGATAGTCCAGTAAACAAATCATCTCAGCCCTAAACTTAAGGGTATTTGTTTTCTTTAACTGTAAATTCATACCCTGTGAGCATGAATTCAGTCCTTTAATTTCATGCTATCTTTGTGTTCTTGGGCATTTCATGATTTTTTAAAAACCTATTTTGAGACCTTCATTCCTCCAGATAAATCCACCAAATTTATTAATGTAATATTATATGCAAACAAGAGCCTTAGAGATCACCTAGTTCAATTCCTTCATTTTAGAAGTCAGGAAACCAGACCCAGATGAGGTAAAAAAAAAATTGGTCTGTGATCACACAAGTGGTTCCTTACAGGGTAGTCTACAAAAGACTGTTACAGCTAAGCCTTGCCACTGCAGTTTGCTAGAAGACCAACATTATGGGTACCTTTTGAATAGATGCCCATACCTACCTTAAGAAGAATCTTGTTTCTTTCACTTTAAAAATTTTATCTGAAAGTAGCTCCTTTATATTTTCTCCTATTTTAAAAGCATGTATATACTCCTGGTTACTTAACATCACAGGGCTAATGAAATTTTATTCACCAAATATTTTGAGTGTCCTAGTTGAGTTCTAAACAGAGTGCTGTGAGGATGTTTGTCCTCTAGGCTGTAAGCGCCATGAGATCAGGCACTGCTATTTTCCTAGCTGTTAACACGACTATAGCCCTTACTGTCAGGCACTGTTCTAACTAGGCTACATATGTTAACTCATTTAATCCTTACAACAACCTTATGCAGTAAGTATTATTGATTATTCCCATTTTTCTTATGAGGAAACTGAGGCACAGAGAGGTGAGGTATTTACTCACTTTCATTAGTGGTAGTGAACCCAGATTTGAGCAGAGCCAATCTAGCTCTCAAGGGCAAGATCCTAACTCCCACAATAGACTGTCTCTCCCAGTGAATATGTTTGAATGATTGAATGATTAACTAATACCAAAGGAGCATAAGGCTTAAGTTGCATTATTCAAATTGCAGTTTAGTTCAGGGGAGCAGAGGATGTTCTCACAACCAGTGAAATCACAATTAAAAAAATAACGGAGATGGCATATAGTGCATATAATTTTGAACTACTTGACTGTTGGCGACTTTAGAAATAATAAAGTCAAAAATTATGAACTCTTTTCAAATGGACTTTAAACAGTCTTACTGATATGTCCCACAACACTTGACTGTGATGTATCTTTTTTTCACCTTATTATTTCAATATTCATTCCTTTCCTTGCTACCATTTCTATTTGCCACTTTTCTGCTCCTTGCTTTTGGTTGCCTTATCTCTAACCCCCCTTTCTTCTTAGTATACCATAAAATATGTAGAATAGTGCCTGGACCAATCAAGCTCTATATAAAAGCTTAATATAACAATATAACTAGTCAGCCTTTTTTCCTAAAATTATCTTGCTACTATGTTATTGTGCCTCATAGCTTGTGACATTAACGATTAGCAGAATGAGGTCACCTAGTAGCTCAGGCAGGAAAGGAAATGGTAAAATCAAATTATACATTTGATAGTCTTTTTCACGCCAACAAAGGATACATTTAAAAAAATTCCCCTCACAGATAACAGAATTTTGCACTAATTCTTCTTGTGGCTTCTCCATAACTTACATACATTGGTTACACCACCTCATAATTTAAGTATGGGAATGCAGAGATCATATGTTGAACTTATTTTGACAGTGCAATTCATTAACAATGATAAAAATCAATACTGGTGAGTCCACACTACTCTTCTGTATTGGTAAGTCATTTAATGTTTGGTTACCAAAAATTCTGAAATCAAGCATCTCCCACTCCCCACTGTAGGTATTGGATAAAGTCAGGGGAAAATTCCATTTTGACTTAAGAATATATGGTTGACATTTTTTAGTTTGTTTGAAAAAAAATAATTATGCAAAAATCATGTCTCTCAAGACTCAGCCTAAGGAAACTTTTTTTTTTTTATCATGTGGCTTAAAAATAGAAGTTTATAATGGGAAAAATAGGAACTGAAATAGAGCCTAACCAACTCAATGCAGTAAGACACTGAATTTGGTTACTGTTACTAATTACAGAAAAAAAATTATTAATTACAAAATGTTGGAACTAGAAAATGTTGGCGGCAGGACAGAAATAAAGAATTAGCAATTTGGCAAGGAAACAAAAGCATACACAGAAATACATCAAAACCAGAAATTGTTTACAAAATGATCTCCTTAAGCCTGCTCATAATAATAAGCCTGTGTATCATAATCTTACCTAGCATAAAGGTATCTGTATATAACATGTAATGTTTATTTGTGAATAGTAATTAATATTTTCTAAAATGTTCTAAATACTTTGTTTCCACTGGTCTTCATTACACTATAGTAACAACAGCTGTAACAGTAAAAATAGTAACTACCAGTTGAGGGCTTATTTTAAGCCAGGCTTCCTTCTTATAGCCATTAACTCATTGAATTTGAGCCCAAGTTTCTTGAGTTCAGGAGTCCCAGGCTTTTTATGCAACATTATGTTGGATTCTCCCTAATCCAACACTAAGTGTTGAAATAGTACAATTTTGACCCTAAAACATCACATTACTTTGGTAAGGAAAAATGCTTTCATTTTTAAAATTTGTAAAATAATAAAACATTTAAAAAATGTAGATACTTCTTAGACTGTTTAAGATATTCTTTCATGAAGCCTCCTCTCAATTTTCCCTCAATCAGCTCATCACTTTCTCATTGACATTGTGGTGGATTGTGTAAAATGTCTCCCACACATTTAGGATGTAAAGTATTTAAAAGATGATTCAGTTCTTATTCACGTTTGTATCACCACAGTATTAAGCAAATTATGTATACACTGAATAGATGTGAAAAAAAGTACTGGTTCACCTCAGTATTCAGGATTACATTATAAAACAAAAACTAGTCTATTTTTAATAAAACAGATGGTTTCTGAATCTCTGATATTAACCAGCTCTGTGGTCTTAAGCAATTAACTTTTCCTCTTTGAAAAGAATAGACTAGAAAGATTTTGTAGACCCCTTTCAGCTTAATTTGTTTTTCTTGCAGAGTTATTTGCATTTTATCAAACAAATATGCCAGGTATTGTTTTAGGCACAGAGGTTATACAAATGATCCAGACAAAATCTCCTGCTTTGTGGACAGATTACAAACTAGATATTACAAATTCTGCAAACACTTCTTGATGCAAACTAGACCCAGCAAACCAAACCAATTAGAGACCTACATAATTTTGTCCTTGAGTTTAAGAAGCAAGCACGTATCTATCAACATAAGATTCTAACTTGTTTCTAATTTATCAAAACCAAAGCATTTTAAAAATAATTTTAGTGAATAAAATATTTTCTGTTAAGTTATAAACATTTTCTAGAAGATTATAGCAACCTTCATTCTTAAAAGAAGAGCTAATTTCATGCCACTAGGTTTAGTTTGGATTAAAAGTACATTAACTTTATCATTTACCAGCTGAGTAACTTTGGGTAAGTCTCAGGACTTCCTTGATCTTCAGAGTCTTTATTTGTAAAATTGAGGTATTGGTGGTGCTAGAGTTGGTGGTCTTAGTAGTGTAGATGGTGATGATGATGATGGTGATGATGATGATGATGATGATACTTTTTCTGTTATGGAGAGGATTAAAGTGACTTCTAAACAGTCTGTGCAGCTAAATCCTGGGATTTGGGATGGGCCATGGACTAATGTATGACTGTGGGCTGCACAATTAGGGAGTTGTGGATTCAAATCCTGGCTCTGCCACTTTATAGATTTTTAGACCTTTGGCAAATGAATTAACCTCTAGGAATGTTTCTCTTCATTTATAAAATGGTGATACAAGTTCATATGTTATTCGTGAGGATTAAACAAAATAGTTTATGCAGAGTTCTTAGGATATTGCCTAGTACATAATGAGTGCTCAATAAATAGTCATGGTTCTATGATAGTCATTAGTCATTATTAATTTTTTTCTGCAGTAGAGAGGTAGCTAAGTGGTTTGAATTTTCCCTTATGTTGTAGCATTTAAGCTCATCCAATCTGTGAGTATATTTACTATTTGGGGATCTAGAGAAAGATCAAATTCAGTTAAATACGCTTTCTTCTTTAGATTAGGATGAACAAATACGGTAGCTTTAGGAAATTTTGAGTATATTCTTAATCCACCAAAATTATTTTCTCATGAAGAAAATATTTTCATCAAAAATTTTGAAAAAAGAGTTGAAGGTTTTTCCCACCAAAATTTTCAATGAGGTTTTACTTAGTATATATTGAGAATCATAATTAAATCTATAAATTCCAAATGCACTAAAGGACCCATGCAGTAGTTTTGCTTTCTGTTGTTTAATTGATGACTTTTTAAATATATGCCATTTGGATTTTGAACATACCAAGAGTTGGATTCAAGTTATAGATAATTTGTAGTAACTGGAGTTTTAATTTTAAAAAGCAGATGAAAGTTGTATTTCTAGTTTAACAAATCTATTTCAAACATTGTTATTATACAACTTTTAAAAGGAAATGTTAAAGTTTCTGTAAAATAGTGATTTGAAGATATTGTTCACCCTACTTTCTTCTCTCAGAAGTATCTGTCCTAATCTTAAAGTTTACCTTTGCTTAAGCTAAATAAGGAATATGAAACTTGTTTCCTTTACCACCGTGGTTTAGTGATTTAAAGGTATCTGGAGCAGGTTTTTGTTTGTTTGTTTGTTTGTTTTCTGGAGCAGTCTTTACCTTTAGAAAAAGTATCACATTTTTATCACTATTATTTCTGTTTTTTCCCCAGATATTTGAAGTAAACAAAGATCCCAAGATCTTTAAAAAATGTTAATAATATAGCTATACTTGATCATTGTGTAATGAATAGTCTCATATCTGTCAAACAACCAATAAGATGGTCATATATTGTGATACAATAAAACTTCCCTCATGATGAATGGAGGGACAAAAATGTTAACAGCATCAGGTCAGCAGGTCATAGTGATATTGTACAATTTCTCACTGATTGTAAGCACAGATATTTAATATTATAGAAGGACATAATTTATTCAAATTAATATAATTTTTACAATGGATAAAGTTGCTAATTTAATTAAATATATGCATATATATTTTATATAAACACATATAAAGACTATTTCACATATATGTGTATGTTAAAACTAAGTTATGTGTAGTAGGAGGTAGATTTTGTTAGTATCAGGTAAAGGTGCAGCTAGACACAGACAGTGAATAATTCTTTTATTTTGTTGAAAGTACAGATACTTTAAAGAGGTAAAGAATATCCTCCAGAAGAAGTAAAGTGCATTCATGTTGTTGACTATGAAAATAGATTTATTTTTTTTAATGTAATATTCAAATTTAATGTGATTTAAAGACTTTACATAGTCGTAATAACTTAGCTGGTTTTTTTTTTTTTTTTTTGCTTTTAATAAGTGACCACTGTTAAAGCATTGCATTTAACTGAATTGGTCATACATATTTTATATTTTAAGAGGAAAGAGTAAATCAATAGATTGAGTAGGTTACCAAAATAAGTAATAAATATGAAAATAAATTATTGAGAAGTGCCAATGTTCCTCATACATATAAAAACTACCTTATAGGAGAATAGAGAAGAACCAGGGGGGAAATTAAGCATCAAAGTCTGAGAAGTCTATGAGAACAGACTTGTGGATTAAAACCTACAGTTCAAACCATTATTGTTAGTGTGAACCTCAGGATATATTTTAATCCAGAATTTTATGTGTGCCATATTTATTAAGCCACATGTGTCTATGGGTTTTCTTTTTTATTCTAAATTATGGAGCATTAAATAGAAAAAAATTTTTGTGCAAACGCACAGTTGAATTAAAAAATCACAAAAATAAAATTCAAATTATAGTTAACACAAATACAAGATGAATATAATTGATAACTTTACTCGGGATTTTAAGAATAAATTCAAAGCTCGTACATGACACCATGTGGGACTCTCTAAGATTAAAAATATACTGTGTAAATACTTCAAGTGTTTGCATATTTGATTTACATTTTAAGTTAATAATTCACAAAGAAAACTTAATTTATATTATAATTTTTGTTTCTTATAATTGTAAATTTTTTAATAGATGAATTGTCATTAAAAATGAATCAGCAATAGTTACCATGCATGTATTAAAATACATGAAAAATAAGGTGACAAATAATTGGAAAATACTTCATATGATAATTGTTGCTGGATAATTATTAAAAAAATAGCACATGCTAAGTGCTATGATTTTATTCTCTCCTTAAGTGAGTTGATTTGAAAGGTTTCATTTTAAGGCATGTAGGGTGAGATTTCCTATGAATCTTTTTTTAAAAATGATCACAATTAATACAAAATTTGAGAACACATTCAACACTAAAGGAAACGAGAAATGTTCTTAATGCTTCCTCTGTCTTTGACTTGGAGCATATTTCAAATATTATTTGAATAATACAAAATTTAAACACCTTTATATGGTATCATTCTTAAAATTTTCAGACATTAACATTTCTTATGAGACTTAGTGCTTTTAATTTTTGCACTAATGAGATATATACTTTTATTTTTTCTGTATAGCAATTTTCTTCTCATTAGTTCATTAATCTCATATGACTATTACATCTAATAGTGATTTTTTTTTAACAGAAAAGTCACTCTTTCTTGTTTCAAATCCCTGTATACATTTCTAAGATGAAATTTAATTTAAGACCTCAAAGTAGCAATGAATACTTAACATGTGATCCTTTTCTGATGAATAAATAATTTCTAATCCCTTCAACTTAATAGTACTATGTGTTGAAAACATATTTTGGGAATTTTTGAAATGTAAATTGATATGCCCCAAATCTTAGTATTTATATATTATCTTAAATTTTTTTCATTACAATTCCACCTAATAAGAGGGCACTGATGAAAACATACCCTCATTTCTATCTCAGGTAGTACCCCTAAACTTGCTCAGATTGATCTTTTCACTGCATAATTAATTCAAGTTGGGATTTTTTTTTTTTTCCAGATGCACAAGGTCTCAGTGTGTGTTATTCACTGGTAGCAAATTCACTATTTAGAAAAACACTTATACCCCTTCTCCCTGCCAGCAGCTTACTGATGTAGTTACTAGAAAAGTTAATGGGACCCTAAGTTTAGACAACAGCTAAAAATATCTGCAAGTTCCTAAGCATATGATTCTTATTAATATTTTATCCCTCTAAATTTTAAAGGAACAGATATGCTAATAAAGAATGTAATGGTCTCTTAAAAAATTGAACTGCTTTTGTAAACAGTGATGTTTTCATTTTTAAAAGAGACCATATAAAAAATCAGGTAAATTAAATTATATAGTGATAATGTGGTAATAAATATATATAATAAGTATTGAATAATATTCAGAGTAGTCAATAAATGTAAACATTCTGTCAAACAGGAAAAACCAAAGTCAACTTTCAGATTTTAATGCAAAGAAGCTATTGCTATAACATCATCACAAATACCTCTTTGTGAATCCCTGATCTCTGTCTTTTTAAAGCAGCCTTTTAACTCTCACAGGGAAGTGTTGGGGCTGTGATGTGATGGTAGTGTGAGGATAGGATAATATGTGTATCATGGTGTGTATGTGTGTCTATGTATGTGTGTACATGTAGATATTGGTGGCTGGTAGAAGCAGTGTATATGTAGAGGAGTAAAGTTAAATAAACTTATTTTAGTAGAAAAATATTTAGTTGGTTTTAGAGATGCTTTAAAATTAAGGAACAGTTATTACTCATATATTCTCACATTTTTCAGTATTTCTATTAAATCCAGATTAAATTCCATTGGCTAGTGTCTCAATAAATACCACTAACAGTAGGATATAGAGTATATAAATCAGGAAACTATTTGCTTTTTTTTACACATCATGCTACTTTACAACTAAGGGAAAGACTAATAAACTTACATTAAAAGGTTTTTTAAAAGTATGAAAAATTCTCCACTACAGTGAAATCAGCAAATATATTAGAAATATACACCAGATTTAGCATACTAAAATTTTCTTTACAGTTTTGGTTATATAAAGAATATGTCTGTATCAAGTTTCCATGGTGAAGGTAGATGAGATTTATAATTTCCTATCCATGATTTACCCTATTCAATTCATGACATATGTAGATCCACAGTGAAGAACTCTTAATATATATGTGTATACTTATATGTCACCCCTCTCCTTCCTAGCCATTGCTTTTAATTCCTTGAAAGGAAAGTGAATGTTAAATGAATTTGATTTCAGTTTGGAAAGAGACGAAAAAATCAACTTTCCTCCAAAATTCAAAGTTATGGAATAATTAAGTTTTTACTTGATTAGAAAAACATTAAGGGGCAAACGTTCAAAGTGGAGAGTTCTAAGTCAGCTGAACTTCCATTCATGCTAATGGGAGGTTGTTGGCTAAGTTCCCTGGACAGTGCTTTGAACATACCATCAGAACTTTAAAAAATGCCATGAACCGCATTGAAACATGGAATATTTTTAGATTATCCACTCCTTTTAAACACAACAAAGAAGAAAAAATGTAAAGGCAAGCAGTCTTTTTTTTTTTTTTCTCGTTTTTCTTTTCTTTTTTTTTTAAGCACTCATGAAAAAAGGATGTGGACATTTTTCAGTAATGCTGTTCCTGGTTGTAAAGCCCTTGAATATTATACAGTTAGAAACCTACCAAAAAATTATTTGGTGTCAGTGAACTAGTCCAAAACTAGTCTAAAAACAGAAAAGTAGTGATCTTATTTAGAAAAAAGTGCATTCTTTCATTCCAAAATTCAACAGCAAATACAGTATTTTTAAGAAGTCAGAGAGTAAGATTTTTGTATGACTTCTCTGTTGACAAATATATACGCAGTTTTAGACAATATGTGTCGATTCTAGCACATCGTTTTAAAATGATCACTTACAAGACTAGGATTGGTGGAGGGATGGAGGAGACATAGAATGAGCCCACTTGGACAGCAGTAGATTTATTAAAGCACAAGCTCAGACGACCTTGTCGTTTAATCAAATATCGCCTTCAAATATTAACAGACGTAGATGATCTAGAACAAAGATGATACCTGCTGGGTTATCCCTAAGGTGATCAGACGGCATCTAGATTATATTCTGTTGTCAGTGCTGGATGTTAATAAGGGTGAAGGGTGTTGACAACCTCTAGCATATCCAGAGGAACGTGACTGGAATGATACCATCTGGAAATCACGTCATATGAGGAATCCTTAGAGGAAGGAGACTTGTGATCGTATAATAACCGCCTGATGATATTTGAAGGTTTTCCCATGTAAGAAGGTTGCTACTTATTCTGTATCATTTTAAGGGACAGACATAGAAGAGATAGATAGAGAAAGATAACACTCACTTTTTTACAGAGCTCTCCAAAAGGGACTGGAATGTTTTTTTAAACAGGGTGAGCTTCTTATCACAGGAATTGAACATAATTGAAAATGTACAAGGGTTTTTTGCATTTGGAAAGAAGCTGGACTTCAATAGCGTTTCCTGATCCTAGGTGATTTTAAGAATTGCTTGTGTGTATTATCATTGCCATTATTTTAGTACAAATCCCCTCAGCCACACCCCCTGCTTAATGAATCAGAATCGCCAGGAAGATGCATCTGTGGTGGATAATAAGTGTTTAACAGAAAAAAAACAAACCCAAAAAACTGCCTAGGCAAATATAGTCAACAGGGTCTAGCTTTGTAATTTTCATGATTTCTGTTAAGATTGTGTAGTATGGTGATTCTAGCATTCAAATCATGAAAAAAATTTTAGATATATTAGCATAAATTGTCCATAAAGCTTTGATTACGTCTGCAAGATGGATCAGTCCAAATTTCATATTCTTAGAGATTTTTCCATTGTTTAATAAATGTGTATAAAGGGTTTTTCATATACTGTGTCAGGCCTGGGGATGAGAAAACAGTTGTGAGTGATCATTGGGAATTTTGCTTTCAGAAAGTGGAGTCTATGAACAACCAAAAACTTAGGGTTATTAATAAGTAAATAACAATTTCAACTCATAAGACTAGTTTTTATGTCATTGTAGCATTTATTAAGATTTCTTGGGTTCAGATTTGACCTCTACCATTGGAGTTATGCCATCTTGGGTGAGATTCTTAAACTCTTTGTTCTATAGTTTTACCTTTTACGAAATGGGGATAGTAAAAGCACATACCTTTTCCGATGTCAAAACGATTAGAAGTCTTCATCATGCTTTTAACATAATGCTTGACACGTGGTAATTAATTGATAACTGTTAGCTATCATGAGCGTGATCTTGATCGTCATCATCAGACGTTTTAAACATCCAGAGGGAATGCTTCAGAGGAAGCAAAACCTCAGTTCACTGGGGATATTATTTTTTATGATTTGCATCTAACTTTAATATAGAAACCAACTAGATCCCCAAAGTCTAATGAAAACATGCCAGAAATTTGAAAATCAAAGAAAGGCTGGGAAGAGAGGGGTGATAGAGATCATGGAAACAGGGCATAGCAGTAAAAACATGTGACAGCATCACTACCCATGAGAATATTTGGGTATCCCCTCAAGTCCAACTAAAGTATTGCTGTTTGTAAATTGCTTTATTAATCTGTCTGTTCAGAAGACATTTCTATATGTTGTATTTCATGAAAAGTAATGCATTTAACTTGCTTGATCATGTTCAGGTAAGAAGTTTTGATCAAAATAACAATATTTGCTCATGTCATGGAAAGTGGAGAATTTCTTTTCATTTTATACATAGATTACTGTTCATTCTTTCAGGGGAAAAATATTTTAAATTTAAATTCATAGATTTCCTTCCTTGCTTTTACTCTCCTTATTTTTTCTTTTTGACTGAGTTGTTAAATATATTTCTATGCATTTGGAATACAAGTAGATGATTTTAATAATAAATTCTAGCAACACTGTGTATAAGTTGAGGGATCCTTTAACAAACATAAAATATAAATAATCTTTCTCCACCACTATCTTGCCTTGCATTTATTTTTTCAAAAGTAAGCAAACAAGTTCACTTTCATTTCCTGAAAGCCCTTTTGTCAGACATATGACTCTGGTTTTTGCAGTGTAGCACAATGTTCGATTGAATGTCAGAGGAAAATAACCCAGATCAAGTTAGAAGAGCTAGTTTGACAGACTAATGACATTAACAGCCCCTCCTGTTGGTTTGAGATACATAACTCAGCAGTCACTGGCACCAATCATCATATTTTGGCTAAAGTGGGATACATATACTAGAATGAACCAAAATTAAAACAGCATAGCCCATGACGATTTAAGGATTGATAATGTATGCAAATCGTGATGGACAGCTAGCTAGATAGCTAGATAGATGTCTATAGAGATCTCTCACAGATTTGACGTATTTAAAGCAGCTTAGAAAATATTTCTATAAAGAACTTTAAAATAAACAATACTAAAATGAGCATCTTGCCAACCACTGAAGCACCACTTAAGGGATAATATTTGTTGTTCAGTTTAAAACTGGTTGTGGTCCTTTCTAAGTGACAGAGTAGCATCTCTACAGTGTAATCTAGAAGATTCATCAACATATTTTTGGCTATTAATTGAAAATAAGTTGTCTTAAAAAGTATGGCTTCAGCTTGGGTGTTGTAAGACTATACCAGAGGCTATATGTAGCAGACTGAAATTTCTATGTAAAAATAAATATGAGAAAACAGTTCTTGTATATGTGTTGAAATAATTGATGATTGCATTCTTATTATGATTTTAAAAAAGAAAAGAAAGTCAGATGGGATAAACATATATACTGTTGTTGTGTTCTAGTCTAAATCTATTGTAATAATACTGTAAAAGGCATATAATTTTTAAATTTCATTTTCTAAGGCTGCATCTCTCTGCCATGCTATACCAAGCAACATTTTCCTTCTTTTTTCCCAGCTCCTGCCGTTTATCAGGATTTTCTCTGTGCTTCTCAGTCATGCATGTGATCACTTTTTTTTTTGCCCTTGTTTAAATACCTAGTCTAAGATACCTCCTATTTAAAATTCATAGTATACAAATTCTACTTAATGTTTCTTTTACATGCTAGTAACTTTAGAGAAATTTGTATTTGCTGATAATATTGCACTGAAATGTTTCCTGTAGAGATTTAATAAGATGAGATGTGAATTTCTTGGGCACAAATGATAACCCAGTTTTCAATCTTATATAAGATGTTATCTAGTACTTTATTTATATTCATATGATATTTTTGCTAATACTTGCATATTTTTCTCAACTGTGCTTTCGTTATTGGGTAATAGTCAAGTTTTAGAATTCTAAATCTGTTCTACATGTCATACTTCTGCTGCAACCTCACTATATCATATATAAATCATAGAATAAAATGTTTAAAATATGTGTATAATTGTCCTTTTCACAGAGCTATGTATTCAAGACTATAGGAAATGAAAAACAATGAAACAGTGAACATTTTCCAAAATGAGTTTGATCAAAAGTATCTCTAAAGAACAAACAGCCTCGTATCAGCATCGTTTTCCAGCACAAACTACCACACCAAGAGTCCAGATGTGGAATTTAAAAAAACAAATGCAATTGTGTAATTTTGTTTAGAAAGATGAAAACTATATTTAAACTTAAAACCATATTTTTAACCACTTTTCTAAGCACATGAATTGGTCAGGAATCATGACTAAATCTTCCAGATTTCATTTTAAAAATCATGACTATAAAAAGAATACTCAAGAGATTGACATGTTTTGAGAGTATTTTATGTGGTCAAATATGTGGGTTTTGGTGATCCATTCCAGTATAACAAACTAGAAGAATCTTTCAAATAATTATTTTTCAGTAATTGCTTGATGTACTCAGAATGAAATTACAGACCACCCAATAGGAGCAAACAATGAACAGCTAACAAAACTTCGTCAATACAGTTTCACAAAAGTAAGGGAACAAAAGTGAGAACGCGTAAATGTAATATTTGTTGTTTTATATATTCCAGATTCAGAACAATTTGTGGGCAGGAAATGCGAGTGGTGGTTCTGTGGTCACTTCATGCATGTTACCACGTGACACTTCCTCCTGTATGACACCTTACTCTCACTCGCCTCGGACAGATTCCAGTTACACAGGGTTTTCAAACCACCAGAACCAGTTCAGCCACGTGCCCCTCAACAATTTTTTCACTGACTCTCTTCTTACCGGGGCTACCAATGGACATGCATTTGAAACAAAGCCAGAGTTTGAAAGGAGGTCCTCCAGTATCGCAGTTCTTCGAATGAAAGCCAAGGAGCACACTGCCAATATTTCATGGGCCATGTAACATACAGTACTCTTTTCTTTTTCTCTTAATGGCAAAGTAAAACATTCTTATTTCTCATATTTAAAGGATACCACAATAAGCTGCTGTGTGTGGAATTGCTAAAGGTCAAGATATACAGTGAGACCAGCTTAAATGAATAGTTGTTATTATTTAACATTAAAATCTAAGAATGAGCCTCTGAAAAGACTAAATAGGTTTACCATGCATCCGTCTCCACAAACTCTGTTTTAGTAGTAAGATTTTTTTTCTATTGTACGAGTCGATGAAATATGATCATGCAGCTTCTGAAAAGAATAAATGTATTAAACAAATTCCTCTGTTATAGATTGATTTATGTTAGTTCTGTATAACAAGAAATCCCTTGTAAAATAATACCTGAAAAAGGAGGAAATGCACTGGGGAAAATGTCAAGATACCAAAGCTGTCAGGTAAATATTGAAGCAGGGTGTTTGGGGGAGTTAACGGCCATTTCTCCCTCTCCGGCTCCAAGACACAATGGGCATATCCTCTGTTGCTGAGAATTTATCTACAGGCCTTGAAGATTTTTTTACCTCTACATGTTTTGGTGAATTTCCACTCCGTGAAAAAAGGACTCTTCGGAAATGACCAGCATTTGCATGAAATATTCGGGCATCGTTTCCTGAAACCATGTGGCTAAAGGTGATAACTGAAATATCCTGGTGTGATTTAAAATACAGTCACAAGAACAGTTTGTATAAGTGCCATCTTTTTAATGAAAAAGCCAGCACGGACTCAGCAATTAATTATCACACACAAGAGAAAATGAAAGTTACAAAACCCGCTGTTGCTTTTAAACTAAAATGGTCAATTAAACTGTACACACAAACATCTAATAAATACACTCAAAGAAATATTTTCAGTTAAAGGAGCAGCAGTTGGAATCTGTATTTATTTCATGAGTATGTGCAAGTGCACGTGTGTGTGTGTTTGTTTTTTGACATAGAAGCTCTAAGCAGTTTTTGCTACTGTGGTTTTGCACAGGGAATTAAAATGTCAGAAGGCTCTCTAAAATTTCTGGTGGAAAAGAAGAGAAGAAAAATACATTGCATCTGGAAAATTGCTAACCCCTTTGATTTACTTCTCCTCCCTTTCCCCTGTCACATTCCAGGCTTTTTCAGATGAGTGAAATGTCAACCTCCTTGAAAGACTCTTAAGTTCATAAAGGCAAAGTAAATTAATTGAAATGAAGATGGGTTCCATGGCTTGGATCAGAGCACGATCTACGCTTAGTACTCACTTAGAATCTTCCTTGTGGTTCCTACAACCTTTAGGGATATGCTTGGAAGCCCTAAAGGCTGAAGGGCAAGAATAAATGAATTTTTAAAATTAAATTTCAGAAAAAGTACTTAAATCCAGTAAGTGTCTGTTTCTAGTGGGAAAATATTTACAGCAGTTAGACATCTTCTGTAATAAAATTTTAAATCAAGCAGATGATGGAGATGAGTGATGTCCTAAACAAACATTCTTTGACTTCATAATAACTCTGTTCTTTATTACTTTTGTGTTCTCTCTTTTTCGTTTGGTTCCCAAGACAAACTTGTTCAACTTTGGCCCTGAGAATTATGCTTACATGCAGGAGCTTTTGTCAAAGGATTGTTTAGGCAGCTGTTAAATATCCTTCATGTTTTAGAAGAGCATGACTTCTTTTAATACACACATATATGTGGTCAGTAGGAATTTGTGAACTAAAACTTAGAACTAAAATGTGAGATTTTTTTTTTTCAAAAATTTCCCCAATCAGTGGTGTCCATGTTCATTTTCTTCTGCTTTCATAATTGAAATTTTAGTGTCCCTTGCCTAATAACTTATATTTTTTAAATGAGACAAAACTCATTTTTGAATCAAGTTTGAATTTTACTTCCTTATTTTTTCCTTCTCTAAATTTTTTCCTCATTAATTCTAATAATTAGTTGGAGCTTCTGTAACTCAGTTCTTTTCAAGGTAAATAACATCTTTTTAATTGAAGTTCTGTGTCTTCAATGCTTTGTATAAGTTTAATTCAATCAGCACTTTTTTTTTTTTTTTTTTGACACCTACAGTGTGTGAAGTACTATTTGGGATAATAAAAAAACTAATGGAACCATGGTTCTTGCCCTTGATGAGTTCACAGTCTTCCTGGACAGACACATGCCTAAAGTTTGCACCCTCAACCGTGCTTCACATTTTATGAAGGTAGTAAGAATTGCACGAATTTTCTTGTGTTAACATTCTGACCTTTGTTTTTATTGGCTGAAAATTTTATTACACATTTAAGTGACTAAAATAAAACAAAAATGAACGTCTGATGTAGTAGGATAAGATAAAGCTAAAACAAAAAGTGCATAGATGCACTTCCTGAATTTTCTCTTGCTCTTTCTGAACTTAGGTTAACAAAGTATTATAAACTAGAATTCATAACACTCACAAAAATGTTGAATGTACGTACTCAAAGGAGAAACTAAGGAGCATTTCGTTTACTTTTATTTTGGTTCACTATTGACAGTATCGAAACTGGGTATTTTGGTTCATTAAGTAGTTGACCCACTTGGACATTTGTTCCTGTAACAATTTCATCCTCTATTTGCCCCTTCCACACTTCTCTTGCACAGATGGTTTAATAGATGATTCTTATACTCTTTTTCTTCCTGAGTGAGTTGGTTAAGGTTTGGACCTTATGATAAGAAAGAAATTTAATGGAGTATTAGCTAAAGTATGCAGTTTCTTTCATAAACATAAAATTAAATTTCAGAAAATGGTTTGTGGAATTCTGAAAATATTTATTTATGGACATTAAATACTGATTATTTTCTTCTTATGTAACTTTTCATGAAAGCAGAGAAATAAAGCCACTGTAATCTTTGCCCTCAGTCCTGACAACATATCTTAAAAGAATAACAGAGTTACTTAACCTATATAACCTTGAGGAAACTCATGAAATTGTGCGTATAAATTACTGGAGTGTATTAGTTTCATCGTTTCCATTGGCTGTTGATTTTTTTACCTCCAAGGAAGGGGTGAGGAGCAGACCGATGCACTTAACACAGTTTTTACAAAGATGATAATGCTATTGTTTCCTTCTAGTATCTTTACTTTTTCATCTCAAATTCTGGATGCTTATTTGACTTCCATGGTACAATTCATACATCACCTCCCTGTGTTTTATATAATGCTGTTTGATATATAACGTTGTAGTTTTAGTTTATCAGCAACTAAACCATGCCTTGGTGAGAAATAAGAAATGAAAAGATCAACTACAGTGTTTGCATAAGCTGTTTGAAATTTTCAAGTAATTTTCTAAACTTACCAGTGACCCTAACTTTTGTCTTTCAACATTTAAATCAAATAGTATTGTAAATGATGAGTGATCATGTTAGATATATATTTTTCATTAAAAAAAATGACCACTTTTGCTGCCAAATATTTTAGAAGAAATATGGAGATCATCTTATTTTTAAAATTCTACTTGGATTGACTTCTCTTTTCTCTTTTCAGGATATAAAGATGTATGTTTATTATTAAAACATAATTGCTAACTTTAAGCCATTTCTACTTTAAGAAATTAGTCATCTAAAATTCAAACAGACATTATTTCCTTATAGCTATTCATATTTTGCATTGAAGAAAGTATGACTTTTTGTGAGGGAATCTATTTAATAGAATGATATGTATTGAATAGTACTTTTGTTCTTAGCATATATTGCATATATTTTATACAAGCCAGGCAATAATGTCACTAATGATGCAAATGAAAACAAGATCATAAGTGAAATACCTAACAGTAGTAGAGTCAGCATTTATGGCACAGAACCTCAAAAACAGATTAAATGCGATATTGGTTTCACAGTGTATAGTAAATGCTAAAACGGGATTTTGTTTTATTTTAATAACTCTACTTTTTAAATAAACATACTGCCGTCATTTATCCTGGAAATATGTTGCAAAAATGGTGAGCAAGGCTTCAGGGCAGGATCTAGCTAATTCTTCAGTTTTACTGCATAAAATAGTAGAGGATTAACAGAAGTTTTTTTCTTCTTAGTCTGAGAGTTGTATACCACTATGCATTTTTCTAAGTTCAAGGGACAAATAAATGACTTGAGTATTTCATCATGACACTATTTTATAGCGTGTCTGACTTTAGAAAAAGAGACACTGCATACTGAAGGTTTTCATGCATCTTCACATAATATATACTTGTAATATTTTTTAATCTATTTACCTTGACATACACTTTAAAGACTTAAGACAATAATTCAGAACAATTACCAGCATTGTCAAAACACAAATTTTCAGTAGAAGGCAAAAGGAGCCCCCTACAGGTTACTCACACAGTCCAGTTAGGGAAGATGAAAAGATTCAAATGCTCAAAATCTCTCCATATCGCTAGAGAAGAGTTCATAATGTAGGGAGAGTGGGTATAGGAGGGTGTATCTCCGGATAGAACTGAGAGGATACATAAACTGAGATAGAAAAGTAATTAGATCTTTGTTTCCACTAACACCTAGAATGAAACATAGCATTTTATTTATGAATGGACAACAAATCTGAGTAGTTTTAGCAGTACCTGTGTTTTTGTCACCAATAGAAAGAACAGATATTTGCATATTACATTTATTAGAGTTATTAAAGATATCCTGAAATAATTCAAGTTTATCACTTGATTAGGACAGTTTTCAAACTGCTTCAATAGTTTCAAACTACTTCAAAGTTAGGGTAAGTTTTAGCTCTGTTGCTGGATCTTGTTATCTGTCGATAAAGATTCACAGGTACTACTACATCCTAAAATTAGTTTTGTAAATATCTGAACACCTGTATTTTAATATAATTAGTTTCCCTCTTAAGCCTATGTATTTTATTTATTTAAAGACATCTACTAAGGAGTTCATAAGATCACTAAACTACCAGAGGGGTCTATGGCACAAAAGGGATTAAGAAACCCTTTTGATGCACCAGAGTCATTTCTCCAGATTAAATAATTTTTCACCCTAGAGGATGGTCCTATGTTGTGGAAGGAGTATAATAGAGTGCCTAATAATTTATCAGATTATTTATCTCTTACTAGCAGAATAGAGGATTGAAAGAGAATAGGACTTTTTTAAGGCAGGCAGCCCCAGAGCATTCATTGTTGAATGAATGAATGAGGCATTTTAGTGCGGATCACTGAGGAACCAGGACACAGTAGATGGGCGCTAGGCATTGGGAAGAGGCAAGTGGTTTGGGCAGCATCATGGAAAGTTTGGCCTTAGGAATCCTTGCTCCACCACCTTTTAGCTTTAAAGTTTTAGGAAGGTTATTCAATTTCTCTGAGCCTTAGTTTTCTGGATAATTGAAAAAGTTGTATAAAGCTTTGGATTAACAAGGCACTTTCACATTTATTTTCCCTGACTTTCACAATTTTGTGACAGTGGGTATTATTATCATCTCCATTTCACAGATAAGGAAATTTATGCTCAGAGAGTATAAGGAGCTTCTAAGTGCAACACCGCTCCTTCTGCCTTCTTATTCTACATGCTTTCTTTAAAGCTATGAAAAAAAATAATTGAAATATGCATTTGAAAATACTTTATCGTAGTCTGTAAAGTACTTAATTGAAATACTTTTTTTTACAGATTCTAATTTTTCCTCCTGTTGAGTCGATGTTAGATTTTTTCTTCCTTTTCTTCATTTTTTAATATTTAAATTCAGTTTTACTCAATTTATCAAACATTTATTGAGAACTCCCTTTGTGCTAAGACCTTAAAGAAACTACATGCTGGTTGGGGAGATGAAAGAGTACAATAAATAATTAAAATATGGCATGGAAGTGGCTCAAGCAAAATACTATTGGAAAACAGGTAACCAAGCAATTAATTCAGCCATTATAAATAGTCATGGAAAGCTGAAGAGAAGAGGTGGCATTTGAGCCAGACATTGAAAGATGAATAGGAACTTATAAGAGTATAGCATTTTATCTCTCTTTCTCTGAAAGATAACCCAAATATGTCTTGAAAGACTATGTCCATGCTAATTAAAATATTTCCAAACCTTTTTATATATATCACACAACTTTTCTCTCATTTTAGATATTTCTTTTCCTTATTATTATTACTTTATTAACTGGATTGAAGCTCTCAGGTTCAGTGGAGAAATAGTTTGTTTCATTCAATAATGTTTTTCAAGTTTTTTACTCTCATTCAGTGAATATGTGCTGAGCTCATAGTATTACAATGTGCTATGCTAGCCATGGAGGTTATGAATAAATGCAACCATGACTTTTGTCTTCAAGGAATAGTCAGTTTAGTTGGTTGGATAACGTTTGCTGAAACTTACCTAATATGAAAATACAGCAAACATATTTTAATATGATCTTATATAAATGTATAACAGAAAACAAGGAAAAATTGTAAGTGCAGCTTCAAAGTACGCATGCAGAAAGTTGATAGAAAAGTTCAATAAGAAGAAGGTTTCACCCTGGTGTACCCCTTGATCTCTGACCAAGAAAAAGACAGAAGATTCTGAGGTCATTACAGGAAAAATACTCCCTACTCCACGAAAGGGAAAAGAAAAAGAAGCAGCAGCTTGGTGTTGCTTTTGTGTCTTTAACTCTTTGTCTGCCTCAGTATGGTCAAAGTTTGTCTCATTTTATACAAAACTCTTGCCTAAATTTTATAAACAGAGGTTTAATGGACGAATTGCTCTCTCTTATCTAGATCTCTCCATTCCCAGCTGTGAAATTGATTGATGTTTTTAAAGCCCTAAGAAGCCTCCCCCTGTAGATATGTTTTCTGGTTCAAAGGAAAGAAAAAAAAAAAGGCAGGAGAAATTATTCAGGGAAATATCTTTGAAAAAAATTTTAATGACTTAGGAAGAGAGCTATAAGCTAGATGTTATGAAGGGGGAAAACCCTGAAATCAGTCAATGTATTGAGTGAAAATACATGGCTAGAGAGAACTTACTAGGTTTATATAATTATATGGCTCAGATTAACATTTGTAGCTGTGTGACATTTTTTTTAGATTTAAATTTCTTCATGTAATATTTCCATTGGCTTTGGCTGGGATCACTAAGTGTCTGGCAGAACAGAATCAAGATTCTGATCCCAGATGTGTCACTGATGATCAGTGCCACCTCACCTCTCAGTTCTCAGAGTTCAGTTCAATTCAGCAAATATTTATTGAGTGCTTATGGCTGCCGACTTTTCGAAGTCAGAGAAAAATAATGAGATGTTAGTAAAATGTGACATGTCTCGGGCAAGACACAGTTGCATATAGAAAGCCTTTATCATCATTGGCATTTTAAACCAGAAGTTCAATTTAATTGCATCAATAACACCAACAGTATACATTGCTTCAATCTACAATAATTTCCACACTGGATTCTGATTTTTATCTGCAAGAATCACTGGATACAAACCACAGTCCCCAAGGCTTGACTTAGAAGTAAAATAACACCATCCCTGGTCTAGCATCAGTTATACATGTCCCTAATAGCTCAGCTGAGGGACAGCATTAGCCATTATATAAACTAATTGGGTTAATTCTGCTCTGGAATTTAGGCAAATAATGTAACCGAGATAAACAGAGGGTCACTTATGCGTCTACTTGTACACATTTATCTACACTTCTTATTTATACTACTAAATGCTTAAAATAACACTAGGCTATAAATTTGTCTTTTCTTTCTGATTCTCTTGGCAGAGTTTCTTACATGCTTAACTTTTAAAGAGTGGAGTTCGGTCTTCTCTCAAATAAATAAGAGAGCAGTGGAAGGAAAAAACTGCAGCTACAAAGTAGTTCTAACCCATTAAACGCAGATGGCTCACAGGGGGTTTAATCATCGGGAGCGAACACACATCATGCTGAAATATAGAGCTGTTTTCTATCACTTGTTACCATTTGAATGTCTGTCTCAGGAAAGTGAATTCCATATATCTTCCTGGCCATCAGTTGCCCTTTGAATACTCCTCTCTCTGATGTAGCTAGATTTCTCTTCAGAACTTACTGAGATGAATGAGCTCTGGCCACACGTAGAAGTGAAAGAAAACATTTCTTTCTCTGCCAGAACAGATGAGATTCATCATTAGGAGAATGGATTTGACCTTGTAAAGTGGACCAAAGCAATTTACAAACAAACCCCTTTGGGGAAGATTGCCTTTATCCTCGTCCACTGACAGAAGCTTTTTTTTTTTTTTCTTCTTCTTCTTTTTTGGATGTGCTCATAGCTGTGTCTCAAAGTCTGTTGAATCTGATCACCTGAAAAGAATCTAAAATGTGGAATAAGAAATCATCTCTAATTTAAGCCTTCCCATGCAAAGAGAATTTCATGGATACTTAAAAGAAATCATATGGATTTATCCTTGGCTATCATAAGTCAGTTATCAATCATCAGTCAAATTGATCAGAGATCATTAAAGAAATCCATGAAACCAGTTTGATGGCAGCATATACAACAAAACTAGAGTTCAGCATTTAGAGCCTGTTATAAAAATGGTGAAAAACTCAATTTGGGGACAATTTATAATACCTAAGAAAAAGATTGATTGCACTTTGTATCTCTCCTCAACTCACTGTATCAGCTTGTTTAATCTACTTATCTCTTAATTCGTGATCTTTCTTCTATAGTTTCTTTCCCCCACTCCTTATCTATCCCTTCTTCTTTTATCTATTCTCCCCTTTCCTGGAGCCCATACCTAGCCAAAACCCATTCTTCAAGTCTAATGTCTTAGGTGACATTCAGGGAAAGAGCAGCTACCAATCCCTGGGATAACACAGCAACTGTAAGAAAGCAACTTTCTTACTTTCCCTCCGGTGCATGTTTGGCTGATGCTGTTAAGGTGAATGACATAATCTTGAGTAGACCCCGCTGATAAACCACATGGAAGCTGCCCATCTACCATGGTGGACCTGCAATACTTTGGTCTTGCTATTCACTTGTCTTCCTGAATGAGTATATAACCCATTCAGCAATTAGACACTTAGATATGGATTAAAAGTTATTGCTTTATCCCACAAATAATATAATCAGTTGAAGACATTTGTAGAAAGCCATTCCTTCTAAAAATTCTGTGCATTTATTGTATTTATCTTATTTTTCATTTGGCAAACTCTACCTTTTGAAAAACAAAAAACAGGTCAGGTGAAGGATATCAGGCTAGCAAAAGATCAGAGATCTCCATGCATTTTTAAAAGTTCAGAAACTTGAAAAAATTTATTATTGAGGAAAATATTAAATCCACTTATTATTATTATATTTTTACCAGTAGATGGCACTGCACAGGTGTAAGAGACGTCTACGAGAGAGGGTCATCAACCAAGCGGCTGGTGTGAAATGCCCTCCACTAGAATTCTCTCTCATTGTTAAAGTATTGTATCCAGGAATCCCAACAATTGTATGTGAGGAAAGAACAGAAATTCATTAACAGTCATTTTATTTACCAAACACTCGAACAGTGCTTATTACATGACAGATGAGCAAGTCTTCTTATTTCCACTTTCTGATAAGAAAACTGAAGCACAGAGAGGTTCAGATTCTTTAATGTCACACAGCTACTTAAGTGGTAGGACTAGGATTTGGCCCAGGCATTTGATCTAGTCTGTGCTCTCTCTCCTTTGCTCCCTCTCAATTCACTAACATGAATCACTCATTTTTCTAATCAACAGTTTGTAAGGAGCTGACTTGAAAATCTAAGGTATTGAAACTGACAGATTCCAATTAAAGAAACAGAGAAGTTTTAGGATCATGGGGGTAATGTTGAAGAAAGCAAAGGGGTCTTCAAGGGGGAGGGAATATATGGGTCTGTTATGGAGGAAAATAGGGCAAGGTAACAGTAATAAGAAACACCAACAAAGAGGAACAGGTGCTATACATACATAAAATTCACCAATTCACAACTTTGTTTAGAGTCAGGATGCTGCATATTTTTAAGATAAATACATTCTTAATATTGTTCAACTGTATTTTACATTCTAGCTGATGTAGAAAATACTTTAAAAACTTTAATACGTGGATTACAAACTTGTTCGGTGCGTTGCAGCATCAACTCCAGTAATTCTCGCTTCCCCCTTCCTTCGGGCATCTACATCTCTAGTGATATCTCAGAGCTTCAGATTACCCAGAACTGTGCCATCGTGGAAGCCTGAAATGCCACCTTCCCATTCTCTGGCAGTACCCTACACCGTTCACAGATTTTAACTTACTTTCTTCAATGTGCCTGTTACCTGACTCCATCAAATCCTTCAGTCCCTCGGCCTCTGCATGTTTTCTCTGACACTCCCTTCCATATCTCCATTTTTCCTATCCAGCTTAAACTTCACAGCCCACTCTTTCACTACTCTTTGGCCAATACCTTCAAATGCCTGCTGTTTTCCTTTTATCACACCTGCCTCCACCTGGGCTAATCAACATCGCTTAAAAAAAAAATCAGAAATATGTGCAGATTAGCTCCACTAAAAGAATGTATATTAGCTCCACTAAAAATGTGGGCCTTCGGTCCCAAAGGGACCCTCCACATGCCTGAGCCAGTCACTCTTTCTTCCCATTTTCAACCATAAACATTTTGATGCTTGTCCACTCTTCAAATCTTTTACCTTAATGGTCCCCCACCTCGCTGCATCTTCTCCATGAGGGAAAAAAAAAAAAAAAATCCTGTGGGAACTCTGTCAATTTCTTGCCACTACATCGACAAATATACCTGTATCCATAAGTGTTTTCCTTCTTCTGGCTTATTTTAGGGGAAGAGAGATTCTCTTGCTAATTCTAATCCTTGCTCTGTGTCTCATCCTTTTCCATCTTTTCAAGAGTTTTTACAGTATGTCCTGTCTGTTTAAGCTGCTTCTTTCTGCCATTTACCTAACCTCATGTGTTAAATATAATAATAATAATAAAAGTGGGAAAAAAATCTTCACACCCCTTCACTACTTCCAGGTTTGCCCCAAAACTTCCTGTGAAGGTGTATCTGCCCTCGTCTCTTTCACTTGCCATTTATTATTCAAACCTCCACAGCTGGGTTTTGATCTCTACCAATCCATGGAGAGTGCTGTGTTTTGTTCTATTGTTTTCATCTTCCAGTTCTTTTTTAATGCATTTACATTCTATACACATAACTTTAAAAAATGGGGCCATACCCTATTTAGTATCTTGTAACCTACTTTCTTCACTTAGCACCTCCTATCTCTTTGAAAACAGGATTTTTAAGGGCTGCTAAGTATTCTGCTATATTGACACAATATGTTTAATTGTTCATTTAATTAACACAATATGTTCATTTAAGTGATCCTTAAATTGTTAATATTTGTTTATAATATCCTTTTAGCTAAATGTTTTTGGACAACCTTAATTCTTTTTTTTTTAATTGAAGTATAGTTGATTTGCAATATTGTGTTAGTTTCAGGTGTACAGCATAGTGTGGAAAGTACTTTTTCAAGATCACCAACCTAAATCCAGTGGTCAATTTGTTGATCAGTTCTGTTCTGGGTTGAATTGTGCCCTCGCCCCAAAAGTCCTAACCCTCAGTGCCTGTGAATATGACCTTATTTAGAAATAAGGTCTTTACAGATGTCATCCAGTTAAGATAAGGTCATACTGGGTTAGGAGGGATCCTAATCCAATGACTGTTGTCCTTGTAAGAAGAGAAAAATGATATTCCCTTCCTGTCTGAATACAGACAGACAGGAAGATAATATAATGTGATGATGAAGGCAGAGATTGGAGGGGCACATCTATGAGCCAAGGAACACCAAGGGTTGCTGACAATCACCAAAAACTAGAAGAGTGTGTGGGGCAGATTCTCTCTCAGGGCCTCCAGAACTGCAGTGTCTAATAATACCTTGATTTCAGATCAGTAGATCCCAGCGGTTTTAAGCCACCCATTTTGTGGTACTTTGTTACAGCAGCCTGAGGAAACTCATACACATTCTCAGAGTCCTCTGGCACGTCTGATTCTGACTCCCCTTTCCGCTCAAGGGAGACTTCCATGTTGGCTTCTATGGCACCCCACTCATCTATTCATCCTCTTGCCCTCCCTATTCTCCCCAGTCTCCTCTTCCTCTGTGTCTAAATGGTGGTGATCCTGGGTGCTGTCCTCTGTCCTCTTCCTTCCTCACTCTCAATATTCTTTGCAGGTATTTTTACTGCAATAACTGCACCCTTGACCAAACTCCCGATCTTGCTTCTGAGGAGAGATGTATGTATAGGTATATGTATATATATATATATATGTATATATTCATATATATATATATATATGAATTTATTTTTTAGAGAGCAGTTTTAGGTTCACAGAAAAATTGAAAAGAAAGTACAGAGAGTTCCTGTATACCCCCTCCTATTATTAACATCTTGCAGTAGTGTGGTACATGCGTTAGAATGGATGAGCCCATTTAGACATACTGTTATTAACTAAAGTTCTTAGTTTACATAGGGTTCACTCTTTGTGTTGTACATGGTGAAAAATGTATTCACCATTACAGTAGTATACAGAATAGTTTTGCTGCCCTAAAAATCCTTTGTATTCTGCCTATTCATCCCTCCCTCCACCTTAACCCCTGGCAATCACTGATCTTTTTACTTTCTCCATAGTTTTGCCTTTTCCAGAATATCATATAGGAAATCACACAGTATATAACCTTTTCAGATTGGCTTCTTTCACTTAGTGAAGTGCATCTGAGTTTCCTTCATGTCTTTTTGTGGTTTGATGGCTCATTTCTTTTTGACACTGACTAATATTCCATTGTATGGATAAATGTACCACAGTGTGTTTATCCATTAATCTATTAAAGGGCATCTTGATTACTTCTAAATTTTGGAATTATGAATAAAGTTGTTATAAGCCTTCATGTGGAGATTTTTGTGTGGTCATACATATTCACATTATTTGGGTAAATATCAAGGAGCCTGATTGCTGGATTGTATGGTAAGAGTATGTTTAGTTTTGTAAGAAATCACCAAACTGTCTTCCAAGATGACTGTACTACTTGCATTCCCACCAGCAATGAGTGAGAATTCCACATTTTCACAGCATTTGGTATTGTCAGAATTCTGGATTTGGCCATTATAATAGGTATATTATGGTATCTCACTTTTGTTTTAATTTGCAATTCACTGATAACGTTTGATGTTGAGCATCTTTTCGTATGCTTATTTGCCATCTGTATATCTTCTCTGATGAGGTGTCTATTCAGACCTTTTGCCCATTTAAAAAATCAGTTTTTTTTAAATTGTTCAGTTTTAAGAGTTTTTGTGTATTTCAGATACAAGTTCTTTATCAGATATGTTTTTTGTGAAGCTTTTTTCCCCTCATTCTTTGGCGTATCTTTTCATCCTCTTGATGGTGTGTTTCACAGAGCAGAAATGTTTAATTTTAATGAAGTCCAACTTGTCAATTTTTTCTTTCATGAGTCATGCGTTTGGGGTTGTGTCTAAAATGTCATCACCAAACCAAAGGTTGCCTAGATTTTCTCTTGTATTATCTCCTAGGAGTTTTACAGTTTTGTCTTTCACCTTTGGATCTTTGGTCCATTTTCCGTTTATTTTCATAAAGAGTGTAAGGTCTATGTGTAGATTCACTTTTTTGCATGTTGCTGTCCACTTGTTCCAGCACCATTGTTGAAAAGACTGTCCTTTCTCTCTTGAATCACCTTTGCTCCATTGTCAAAGATCAATTGAATATATTTGTGCGACTCTATTTCTGGGCTACTTCTGATTTTCATCCTCTCTAATTCTAACTTCCTAAAGGGAACCCTAAATGGCATTCTTTACTCCTCTCTCTTTCCTCTCATAGCCAGTCATGGCTGAGTAGTCACCAAGTCCTGTGCAAAGCACTTCACATGTATTATTTAATGTAATACTACAATAATCCTATGTTATTATTAGGCTTATATTAATAGTAAAAACCTGAGCTCAGAGGGGACTCTATATAAATAGACTGAAACACCTTTATTCTTAACCCCTATGGTATATTAGCACACACAGCTCACAGCAAAGCAGTTTGACTTCAGAATATGAACTCCCAACCATGACACTAATTTCTAAATATATTTTGAAGTCATTAATATCTCTTCTCATTGTCACCATATTAATTCAAGCACCATCATCTTTCAGTAAGTTTACTAACAACACTCTCTTAATGGCTTTCGTGCATCCAGTTTGGCCCTATTCCAGACTGCTATTTCTAAAGCACAAATCTGATAACGCTAAACATAAAACCATCTCATGGCTCCCCATCACCTCTAAAGAAAGCAGACACTCCAAAATATGTTTATAACTCCCCTGCTCCATCCAAATCCTTAAGTCTGCCGTACTGACCTGTACTTCTCTGCAGGCACTGTGCCCATACTTAAATCTGCATCTTTGTACATATGGGTCCATTTACTAATGTTGGTCTTTTCTGTTTCTCCATTTGACTCTTTCTTCAGATTGCAACTTAAATATCATGTCCTAGTCAGAGTTGTCAGATTTAGCAAATAAAAACACAGGATACTCAGTTACAAATATTGCACGGAACATACTTATATTAAGGAATTATTCATTGTTTATCAGAAATTCAAGTGTAACTGGGCATCCTCTATTTTTTCTGACAACCCTACATCCTAAGGAAACCTTCTCTGAAACTGCATCCCTAGGATTGGGCTAAGTGCCCTCTGATCTGCTCCCATGGCCTCCTATGCTCATTGCATCACAATATCCACTTCTATCTATTATTCATGTAATACATCCATCTCACCCACGGTCTTTAAGGACAGAGAGTGTCTTTTCCAACAGCATGTCTCCAGCGTCTAGACATCCAATGCTTCGTGCACAACAAATGTTTATTAAATATTTTTTTGACTGGATTCAACACCTTCAATTCTAACACTTTGCCATTGTAGGTTGCTATTAGTTGAACTATTAAGATATATTTTATACTTATTTTTGATGTGTTTAGTAGAAATTGCTTTTTGTATTTAACTTTGACAGTCTCGATTTAGAATTTTGTGGAACTATATAAATTATCTTCAGTTAACTCCTGGCCAGCCTCAGCTCCTCTAACCGCAAAGACAGAGGTATGCAAAGTTCAGTTGTAGGCTGTTAAGTGTGTAACTTATCTAGATAGTAGCAAGATTGGACTTTCTTTCCTTTCCAGTGGCTGGAGGTGACAGCTCAGATGCCAAATACTGTTCACTTACCCAATCTAAGAGAAAAAAATTTTTTCTATATTAGTCATTAATATTTTTGTCCATAATATGTCTTAAGGAACACTAATTCCTCAGATTGATAATAGGTGTTGTTCATATGAAAACACATTATAAGTTTATCAGGTAGGCAAAACAAGTTTGAACAGATTTCTGTCCTCTAGGAATTTTCAGAACTTTAACATGTTCGTGTACATAGTGAATCTCTAGGAGGTGATGTATAATATATAGAGTTGTTCTAGTCTAATTAATCACAGAATTTTTTTGTTAGTTAACACCTGATTTAGGAAATACGAATGTAGATTTTGATACTCTCCTCAGGGTAAGTGAGTATATTGACTAGATTTTTATTGTTAAAAACAGGTTTTTTGGAATGCCTGACTCAAAGATGTGATCACAAAATTTATCAAATAGACCTAGCTTTATTGGGTCATGTTCATCTGTTTTGAAGTAGAGTGCCAAAAAGTTTTCAAAATAAATGTCTTTGGGACTTAGTGTATATAAAATAAAGTTTGTATTTGACACAGAAATTGGTAAGCCCATAAGGAGGTATGTAAAATCCTAAAGCAGTTATATATAATTTGGATGGCTGAATATTTAGTATTATTGGATTTAAAACAGGAACTTCAAAGGTAAAATATAATTCTCACTAATGAAAAGCACATGTGATATGGCTGAAACCCCCATAGGCAACAGTCAGTCAGGGCAGGCCTGGTGTGTGATCAGAGTACCGGGCTGGCCCCATGAACTGCAGTTTGAGGGTCCTGAGCCACAGATCTGCCTTCCAAATCATACTTCCCTCCATCATTTGAATGAGGTTGAGTGTCACCAGAGAGTTAACATATAACGTGTTGCATCTGAAAGGTGGCACATCACCTATTAACCTAGAGGTGAGGATGCATTTGTTTCTATTACTGTCAAATGCTGTAGCTCTAATATTTTATAATTTCCATTTATTCAACCACACATGTCAAGTACTGTGCCAGTTGCTTTTCATGATGATAGTGACAATAGCTCGTCTTTTTGAGCACTTTGCACACTACACACAGTGCGAAGTTTTCTACTTGCATTGATTCATTTAATGATTTCAACAACCCCTTGAAGTCAATCTCATCATTTATATCCACTTTACAGATGATGACAACTTAAGAGACTTACTCAAGAGACGTAGTATGTAGCTGAAAAGTGCTTTGAAATGATCTCTATCTGACCTGTGAGCCTGCAATCTTACCCACTATGCCATGATAATGCCACAGTTTGGATAGATCTCAGAACACTGATGTAAGTATTCTTATTACCTCTTAACGTGGAAGAAACCGAGGCTGAGAAAATATATGTACTTTGCTCAGGGTCTTGAGGGAATAGGTACATGGGTTTCATTGTGGGAAAATAAAGGTATAAATTGTGTGACACTACCAAAATAGGAGCATCAAACGTGAGGTCCTGGGCAATAAGAACAAACATACAGTTCTGGACTATGTGAAGAGGAGGTGAGGAAAAGAAGGACCAAAAATGAAGTAGGATGAACTCCAAAGAGCAAATTGGTCTTCCTACTAATTCTGTTTCAGACTTTAAGGAAAACTCTGGCTATTTAAAGTGGATTGGTGTTTCCTATCTAATTTATAAACTGTATAAAATAGGTTTGAATGTAATATGATGTTTTTGACTGCTCAAAGCATTAGGAAATAGACCACTTGAGGTCAGGGTAACACCAAGAAGGATTTCCCAGCACTAAAATGAACCACATTGCAAACTCTTTCTAAGTGCTTAGCAATGTCCTGAAACGGCTCCATTTATGTGAGGCTTGAGAAACGAAAGGGGCCTCTTGTGAACTTTTCAACCACAGAGAGGTGTGTGCTTTAAGAAAATATACTCAGAGTGATAGAACAAGTGTTAAATATGAGTTGGTGAGTCTCCTTACTTAAAAACAATTGTGAATAAAAGACATTCTTCCTGTTGAAAGTCAAAATAGTTCAATCTTCAAAAATTGTTTCTGAAAGCCATAATAATTAAATATTATACGCTTAATGTTCTTTATATTCCATAATTGGTTTTTAATTTTTTTCTATATATTTTTTCATATATGTGATAGCCCATTAAAGATCTCATGATTCTTACATCTTATTGAATGACTGGGTAATAGAGATTGATGTTAATAAAAATGGACATTTAGTGGTATCAGACACTCTGCAAAGAGGCTTTGGAATATAGAAACTAAGAATTTGTCATGGTGGTTGTTTGATTTCAAACAACATCCCCTTTCAGGCAAACTTCCCCTGGAGAAAATGTTGGTTTTAGCTCTTATAGCCCAAATGGGAGTGAGATTATTAAAAATGGTTGATATATTACAAAGGTTAGTATAGCCAACTAGTATCCCACTAAGCACCTCATCAACAATTTTCAGAATCATTCTGTGAAGCAGCTACTATTATTATTCCCAATTCATAGATGAAGAAACCGAGGTTTAGAGAGTAAGTAATTTATCCAAAGTAAAACAGCTAGTCAGTGGTAGAGCCAGGATACAAACTCTGGCAACCAGACTGCACAACCAACGCTTGTAACCATTATAGTATATATGGTCTTCCATGGAAAGAGCATTGTTGGGGAACCAGTTCTGACACAGCTCTGACTTTAATTTGTGTGTCTTGGATTCCTACCATCTGTAAAATGAGGCCAATCTAGCTGACTCTTGAGATTCACTGAAGGTCTGATGTTCTATGATTCTAATTGTTATAGCAAAACTTTAGAGAAGTGACTACTTGTGCAATGTCCAAAATGGATTATATTATACATGGAAAATCTAGAGAGAATGAATAGTGATTTATGAAAGAAGAAGTTAAAATCATACATATTAATAACTTACGAAGTACAGTGAACTCATTTAGTGTTCCCTGTACACATGAAAAAATTACTTTTACAGATGCCTTTGGCAACTGCATACCTAGCCTGTGGAACTTAAATCTGGAAAACATTCATTTTGGGGGGTTTTGTTTTATGTATTTGAATTCATACAGCTAATATAGAGTGCCCTTTTTCTTAGATATATTCATAATTAATGGTAAATTAGAAAAATTTTGCCAAGGAGCCTTTAACCATCTATTTCCAAAATATGTTTGTCTGACTTTCTTGGGTATGACCAAAGAACTTCAGTCTTTGTTTGGATTCTCAAGTGAACTTTTCCTCTTTGTAACTCCATCTTCCATTTTTATTAACCAGTCAAGCATGTTTTACTTTACACTGTGATAAGGGGATCAGAAACAGCTTCCCCACATGTAAGGCGATCTTAATCAACTGCAAGGAATACATGAGTGGCATAGTGTGGAAGCTTCCTGCCTCAAGGAGGACGAGATCTCCTTTGGATTATTACTTTTGATTCCATTGACAGAGGGAGAAAATTAGGTAACCTTGCAAACGAGGTACTTTTGACTGTGAGCCATTTTGAAAGGACATAAGGTGAATTGTCACCCCCCCTTGACCTTCAACTAACCTTTCACTTTTAATATATGTTTTGAAGTGCCAGCCATGTTGATTTCCATGCCTGTTTGGTTACAAGTTTCAGAGAAACCTACTGCCCCCAAGTCTTTAATCATTTTTTGAACTTTGAATATAAGCATTTAAGATGCTCTTAGGGCCCATAGAAGACTGGCTAACTGGCCCTGACTGCACACGCTCCCCCCCAAGTTGCATTACAGAGCCCCTCATTCAGACACCTTACTATGAGGTCTCATTACCCAGGATGCAGAATGAGCCGTGTAAGCTCACTGTGCATATAGTGGTGAAGTGGTGATTGAATCCTGGAATCTACTGGACATCCTGAATTCCTGTTTTTCGCACAACCACAGGAAGGCCCACTTGTTTCTGGGGCATTTTCCAGCTTATGCTGTGAATCAAGCTATTGTGTGCCGATATTTCTTCTTTCAATGCCATGAGATATGAAAGAGTAAATGTACAGTTAATGTGAGAGGAGACTGACATAGCAAACATGAAAGCAAAGTATCAAGGGTTCATTTCTGGCAAAGGCTCTTTCACTGTGGAGTAATCAAAAAGTGTAAAAGTGCAATTAATCATAAGCGCACATAGAATATGGCCCTCAAAAGAAGAGAAGAACAGTGTTAGACGAACTGGATTCTCTCACTTTGGCTTCTGTAAAACAACTTTAACTCTTTCTTCTGTTGTCTTTGCTACCAATGCTGCCGCCTCTGAAAAACCTACCACATTTTTTTTTTTTTTTAAAGAAATAAGGTCACATGAATGGAATGAAAATCAAGCCTCGCTAATGTCCAGGGCAGGGGCTGGCAGCCTTCCAGAAATGCTTTTCCAAAATACTGGTTTCAGGTTTTCATTGTTGAGGGGGAAGGGAGAGAGGGAATTTTGGGACGTTGAGAACCTCTGGGGATTATCACTGGCTCAGACACCTCATTACACAGCTTTCGAAGGCAAGCAACAGGAGAGCACTGGAGGCCAGGGAGATCCTGGAGAAGAACTTCTTGAAAGTTGGAGTGTACAAAGAAAAAAAAAAAAGGAAGGAAAGAAAAGAAGGTCTTTCATTTTGTGATATTAATGGTGTGAGCTGCCAATTTATGTGCCACCAAAAATGATCTTCTGTGCAAAAATATTTCTAAGGAAATAATCAGTATATCATGTTAATTAAATAAGGTGATAGGATTTACTGATGGGCAGCAATACATTACACCATGAACAGCACATAGGAAGTGCTCATAAAATTTTGTTGAATTAATTTAAGATCCTGTATGGACAATCTGAACATATACTTTGTGTCAAGCCATGTGCTAAGTATCATGGAGGATACAGGAATACATCCTTAGACATAAATCCTGCCCTCCGGGGTTTATAGTTTAACTATGATCATAAACAAGTTTAAATGTTAGTCTTATGTGATGCAGTTGCATTAAATTGACCTTGAGTGAATGAAAAAAATGCCACTTTAAAAGTATTTTAATATTGGACTTTCAATTGGCAGGGATAAACTTTAGCGCTTTAAAGAACTCATGTAGCTCCTAAGAAACTAAAGTTTCATTAGTAAGTATCCCAGTACCTTGTAGAAGAATCCTCTCAAATAAAGATCCTATTCCCTTTACTATATAGCGGCTATTTAAAAATAGATCTCAATGTGACGTGTGTGCTTATGTACATGAATGTGTGTGTTTGTGTGTGTGATTGTTCATGTGCAGGTTAAAAACAAATGAAAGGAAAGTAAGAGAGAAAGAAAGATGCTCTAAGGCCATGCTGAACCTATCTTTCATGAGTTAATGACTAACATTAGTTTGAAGAAAAAGCCATTCCTAAATATTCCACATAAAACAAGATAAAAAGCAAAAATTTTCCACATTGGAATAAAAATGTAATCTATTCCCTGTGTCTACCTGGCTTACTGCATTTCTGCCTCTAGTCGTATCTGTCATGATCCAGAGCCCATCTCTAAACTGCAATCGAGTGTAAGACTCACATCTTATCAAGTCACTTCTCTGCTTCAGACTCTTCAGTGTCTTCAAGTGCTTTAGGTTAAAGTCACAATCCTGTAACATGGTGGACAAGGGATTCTGTGATCCAGTGTCTGCTAACATCTCTAGCCCATGGCCAATTGTTGTTCAATTCCTGGATGCACTATATGCTCTTTTTGATCTTTAGGGTTTGGGTTTTTTAACAACTAGATGTAAATTTATTAAAAAGGCTGATTTAAGCATCTGCAATGGTGACTTCAACCTTGATTCCTGACTCAGTAGTGATGGAAGTAATCTGCTTGACAATCTCAGAAGGACTGTGTAAGTCAATGAATCACTTGTAGATCTTGATCTGAAAAAGATCCCAAGTCTTAGAACCTTCACCACAAGGAGATTTCTTTGTAGTTATTCTCAGAGTCTTGGTGGGCATCCAAACTGGTCCTTTCCCTTTGAGATTCTTTTCTATTAACTTTGCCTGGAAAAAATGTTCTCTTTCTTTTTTATCTAGTTACCTTCCCACCTTTTGAGTTCTAACTTAAAAGTCATTTATATCAGGAGGTCTTTCCTGACCATTTGCTGACATTGACCTAAGTGGTTCTGTTCAAAGTCGCCCTGCACCTTCTATTTCCCTGGTTATGGCAATTATCATACTTTGTTATAGCTGTTTCTGTGTCTAACTCCTCATTGCACTGTCACTTTCCATGAATATAGGGATGATGTCCTTTTTGTTCACAGAATCTGGAACATAGCAGAAATGCAATATTTATAGAATTCATTAGTTCATTCAAGAAATATTTATTCACTGATGCTAGACACTGTTGTAGGTGCTTGGTATATAGCAGTGAATAAAACAAACAATTTTCTGTCCCCATGGAGATTATATTCTAAAGGACTGAGTGAAAACATGGTATGTTACAAATAAGTGCTCAGTTAAAAAAGCAAAGAGGAAAGAGGAGGTAGGGAAACACTAGAGTGGAAGAGGACTATGTATAATTGACATAGTCAGGGGGCATCTCCTGGAGAAGGTGGCTCGAAGGAGCTGCAGGAGAGGCCAAAGGGACATAGGGAGGAAGGGCACCGACACAGAGGAGATAACTGCAAGGTCCCAAGGCAGGATTCTCCCCATTGTGTGAGGGAGAACATGATACAAGGGACCAGTCACTAAGGTACCTGTGGGCTACTGTAAGAACTTGATATTTTTTTTACTTTTTATTTTGTAATAATAGATTGATAGAGAGTTGCAAAGATAGTACATAGAATTCTTCTACACCCTTGACCAGCTTTCTGTAATGTTAACAGCTGTCGTACCATCGTACATTTACCAAAATGAATCCATTACCATTGGTACCATATTATTAACTAAACTCAGATTCAGTAGTTTTTCTACAGACGCTCCCCCCCCCCCTTTTTTTGGCTCCAGTTCCCCTCCAGGATACTCCATGGCAGTTAATCATCACGTTTCTTTTGTCTTCTCTTGTCTGTAACAGTCTTTCAGTTTTCCTTTGTTTTTTTATGTTCTTAAAGTTTTTGAAGAGTACTAGTCAAGTATTTTGTAGAGGATACCTCAATTTGGGTTCACCTATTTTTTTACTTATGATTAGGGTGGGGTTATGAGATTTTGGAAAGAATACCTTCAGAAGTGAAGTGCCACTCTCATCATATTATATCAGGGGTACATGATATCAACATGGGTCACCACTGGTGACCTTAGTCTTGATCACTTGCTTAAGGTAGTGTTTGACACTACCTATTTTCTCCACTGCAAATTTACTATTTTTTTCCCATTCCATACTCTGTTTGGGAGGGGAATTAAACTCCACCTCCTGGAGGGAAGAGGATCAAAGGATTTGTGGACATATGTTAAAACCACCACAGAAATTAGTAAGTATTTGGGGGAGGTACTTTGAGGATACACAAATATCCTGTTTTTCCTTCAAGTTTCACCTGCTAATTACAGTGTTCATTCATGAATCTTGCCTGCAGTCAGTATTACTGTGGTGTTCTAATGGTGACTCTCTGTTTTCTTCATTTCTTCTACATTTATTGTTTGGAATTCTTCCATAAAGAGGTTTAACCGTATATGTATATTTAAACTATATTTATCTTTTCATGGTAAATGATAATTCCATTTCTAGTTTTTTAAGGGAAAATGAGATTTGCACATTTTAAAGGGACCTAAAAGGTAACAAAGCAATTTGTATTCCACATCTGAAATGCTCAGGTGGGAGTTACGTGTGCTGACATCAGCTCTACCAGGTCTGAAGCAAGAAGAGAACAGTGCTCCCTATGAATTAGCATGTATCTATTGAATACCATCAAAAGTGACATAAATATCGTGTTTGGAAGAGTGCTCCAAAAGCTGGAAAGCTTTATATTTTACCTGATTACAGAGTCGATTAGCTTATGAAGTAGCAAATAGTCCTTGAAAATAATGACATGTGTTCTAATTTAATGATTAGTATATCAAATGCATGTTTACATCAAAACACCAAAAAAAAAGTTTCTGCAGCTCAGTTATGGACATAGGTAGAATGCTCTAGGTAGGGTACTGTGCTGAACAAAGAGGAGTAATAAAGAAATTTTATGGGACTGAAACAGGCTTGGCAAATACTATTCACTAGCCTGTTAACATGACAGTTATCTTTCATTGTTTATCATCATAAGGCAAAAGGAAGCAAACACGATGAAATAGCTTCCTTCAAATTCTTTTATTAAGTATCTTTGCCTGGTTCCTTTTTATTCAAGATATATATGTGCATTTTCAGTGGATAATTGTAACAGGAATTTTAGAATGCTTAAAACATAGAACCTGTGTCCCTACAGGCTTACTAGACAAGGATAAATAAACCAAAAAATTTTCTGGATACACACAATCAAAGAAAACATTTTAGTGTGAGCCCTGTTGTCTGTGGGCATAAGTTTGCCTGTCCTTTCCCCCTCCTCTCCCCCCACACACAGCACTTAACAGATGGTTCACCTTCATCTTTCTTCAATAATTCCTGTTTCTGTGTTGATCGTTCCCCTTTTTTTTTTCTCCCTCCCTCTTCTTCCTTCTTTCCCTCCTTCCTCCCTCCCTCCCTCCCTTCCTTCCTACCTCCCTTCCTTCCTTCCTTCCTTCCTTCCTTCCTTCCTTCCTTCCATGTTGCCAAATCTTGCTTTTCTTTTAGCCTTTGACCCTCTATCTCTCTACCCCTAATTCTGTATAATTCCTCTCTGTATTTCCTTAGCACTAATAATTCTATTTTTCCTTTTACCTTTCTATTCTCTTTTTCAGAGTCATTACAGGGTAAAGAGAACAATCTGCTCCTTAAAAGCATTAACATAGTCGTTTCTATCACTTATGTGTCTCTCTTGTGCAATGTATACAGATATGCACACTGGTCCTTTACGCACACAGACACGGGGTACTGTTTTGTCTGTACCTGTCACGTCAGTCATAGAGTACAGCCTTCTCTTTTTCTCCTGACCTGACTGATTAAGTCAGTCAAAACATCAAACTGGTTTATATGACTAGACAGCATCACTCTGTGTCTTGTTTGTTATTACATGTCATGTTTCCCTGACATTTTTGTAAATTTCAAGTTATGACATTTTTCTTTGAAATCAGCTGCTACTGTTTCTTAAAAAACGTATCTGTGGAGTCTCCAGCTTTTCAGCCCCCCAGTTGGAACTCATCACTCTCTCCTGAATGCTCCCATTACACTTTGATCATACCTCCGTTACTTCATGTGTTATAGTTAGCCAAAGAGGCAATTGTTTCCTTTGCTAGATTATACATTCTACAGAGAGTATTTTTTTTATACTTTTAGTATTTCATAGAGTTCTTTTTATTTAGTAGGTGCCTAGGGACATATTCTATAAATAGGTGAATGCTTGCATTCTAATTTTCAAAATTAAAATTTTGAGTTAAGAGTAACCAAAAAAATAAAAAATCATAAACAAACGGCAGCAAGATACATGATACCTGATTTCAAAGGAGAATGTCACGTCACCACTATATTAACAATTCTTATGTTAGATGGTACTTAGCAAAAATTGAGGATAGCTCATCTTTGCCTATTCCCCTCCCTGACTTTATAGATCTATGGAAAAAAATTAAATATAGAAGAATTCTTGTGCTTATTTATGGAAAGGTTTTTTGTTTGTTTGTTTGTTTTGCTTTCTTCATTGAATTAAATGCAATGTACATTTTTCATAGGCCGACAAGCTTTGAAGATTTTACTTAGGTTTAAGTTTATGTAACTTTTAATTGGTTACACGTGCTCTGTGGATGTCTATGTATATGAATGTGTACACAATATACCTACAAATATATATGTAAAAAATGATACAAATCCTCCTTATCTGTTTATAAGCTTCTGCTTTACAACTTCTAAAATGTACTAAATCCGTCTAAGTACTATAGTACATTGACAAGTTAAAAACCATCTAAAAGTGTATTGATGTCTCTGTCTCTCTATCATAGATACACATTTGCAGGCAGAGTAAAGAACAGAACAAAAAGGAAGAAGAGAAAAAGAGGAAAGAAATATGTATGTGAGTGGATGCATTTATGGGGTAGCATATTTATGTTTGTGCCTTTGGTGGGGGATCTATGAACACTGGAATATATGAACAATTACATCCATATCTTTATATCTCATTCTCTACATATCCAAATCTATATCAACTGGAGGTTAAAAATATTTTGCTTATGTATATATTCTAACTTTTATGCATATTTTGTTACTCAAAGTAACAATTATTAAAAATTAGAATGCTAATAATAATGAGTAGCAATTACATAGATAATGCAAAGTTTAAGTTTTTGTATTACAAGTGTGGGTATTTAACTAAAATGTAAATACAAGGAGTTTTTTCCATTTCTAGGGAATTTTTAAAATTATAATGCTTTTGCTCTCTAAAATGCAGAGTAAAATATCAAATTGGGATAGCTATTTGATTAATTTGACCAACTCAGGTTTTTATTCTTAGGATAGATTGTGCAATATGCCTGTGTAACTTAAAGTGAAGAAATAGCTAAAAAACTTTAAAATTTTTGTTATATGAAACATGTATTCAGTGTAATTATTATTTTTCAGTAACCTGATTTCATATTACATGTGAAAACAACAACCTTGTATGTGATTTGCAAAGCATAAAGAAACAAACATTTTCCCCCAAACAGGATACAAAACGTTAAAGGTAACGTAGATTATTTGGTAAAACAGCTTATTCAAGAAGCAATCCTCATCTTTCTTTATTATTCTAATTCTGAATCTTTCCTCTTGTCAGTAGTTCCATATTGTATTTGCTTATAAAGAACATTGATTAAATCTCTAGTGTAATCTGGCTAAGTTAAAAAGTTGTGATTCCTCAATACATATAATCACACAGCAAAATATTTGTTTCTGTGCCTATGGAAGCATAAATGATTTATTAATAATATAAATATGGACATTTCAGTTTCAGTAAATTAACTAGAAGTTGTCAGCCTTGAGTGTAGTATAAGGAAAGCTTTTGTTGAACAGCACATAGTAGAATGTCTATTTAAGCTGGAATATTTAGCTATTAGCCTGAAACAGATTCATTGCCATAATTTTTATTCTGATAGCATTTAAAGCATGTGAAATAGTAGATGTCATGGAAATAAATAATTGCATACTTGTTTTCTGGGATTTTATTTTAAGACTTGAGAAGGAAATCTTAGTCTTAGCTTCATATAGATGAATGTATTTCTTTTAGCCTTTTTCAAAACAAAGACTAATTTTAAAAAGTTTAGGCAAATAAGTAAGTCTTTGATAATAATTGGGCAATAAACAAGGTTACTAACCAGTCTTTTTTACTGAATTCAATAATCTTCAAAACTTGTTGTATGTCGGAATAGGGCTGGATTTAATTATAAGAAAAAAAATTGTCCACAAGCCATGTCCTGTAATATTTATGAATTAACCATCTGTCAGCTTTTCTGAGTCTAATTTTTTCAGTCTAATTGTTCACTGTAGACTCACTGTTTCTTCTTCATGACGATTTACATACATAAATACACACATACACACACACACACACACAAACACACATGTATTTATTTAATTGTAGGGGCTGAAGACGGAGGGGAAATTCAAATCCTTATTTCAACTTGTTAGTATTTCTGGTAAGAAAAAGGGCACTGAGGAAGAGAATGAAACTATACATTCACTAAAATTCAGGCTTAGGGATTAAAAAAAAATTATCTTCTTTAAAAATTGACCTGATAACTCCCCTACCCCTGCTCCAATTTAGGATTTAAGGCCATAATGAACACACAGATATGTGCAGTTTTTATCTGTGTGAATGACACCTGTATCGTTCTAGCACTTTGATTCTCAGAACTGTCTCATGGTCTTCATTGAGCTTCTCCATTCTATACTCTCTTCCTCCACCATCCATCCTCCTTTTTCTTTTAGAAAGGGAGATCGGAAAACAATGATTTAAATAAAATGGGAGAGGTACAGAATATAAAAGGGAAAAGTGACCAGAAAGGACTAGAGAGAGACAGAATTGCCTTAGGACACTGAATGATAAGACAGAGGTGTAGGGCAAGATGTGCTACATATTTTTGTTTCATTCCCTCTGTCATCTTTTTCCCTCTTTAAGATCACTTGAGTATATATAGGTATGAAGTATAGGAAGAAACACAGATTGTTTCAAAGCACACATCTAGTTCAGAAATGTATCCATGAGGAATGAATTCAATATTCATAATATTATTTTTAAAAATCTGTATTGAAGAATGTGACACAGCTTTTATATAATCATCTAATCAATTATAATTTTCAGATGATTAATTTTTTGTTTCTTTTAGAGTCCCATTTGTGAATATAGAGTGATGTGTTTTAATTGCTGTGGTTAGTACATTGATAGTATTTAGTTTACGGCTTTCCACTATACCGTATAATGTGTTCTAAAAATGTCTTCATAATTCAGTTAACTGGAACTTAATAGACCTTTTTTTTTTTTTCCTCCAATAGTAAACAATGTTAAAAATGGTGGTTAAGATCTCAGGATAGTTCACAAAGACACATTTAGACGTTTAGCCTGACTCTGCAGCCCAGCTTGTTCTTGCACGCATGTAAGAAACATTCCCCAAGAAAAAAAGATGTGCCTGACTTCCCAATCCCCCCAGCAGAGGTGAGGCAGTTAAATTCTACCTGCTTCTATAAGGTGTCTTCCTTTCCTTTCTCCCTTCTTCTCTCTCCACACTTCATCTTTAACCCTCCTCCCCCTTCCAAGATCACAATTGTCGGACAACGACCAGCACACGAAGAGGGCCTTCTCAGCCATAGAGGGGAGTCAGTTTATATGTGCCCACTTGCCTTAGGCAGTGAGCACGCGACCAGAGTACCAGGGTGGAAGAGAACTGAATGATTGCCTTGTTCTACAAATGACAGATTTTATTTCATGATGGGGATTTTCATTTTTCTTTGGATTTTCTCAGACAGCTCATTGTCCTTGTGTGTGTTATACCAAATCAAAAAGTATTTTGATTGTTCTGGCTACACAGATCAGTACATTTTATCACACGTTTCTAACAACTTTGAACATGCTGCTGAACTTCTGAGGAATATACATACTGCATCTACTTATGGTTTTGCACATTGACGGAGGACTGGATGATAACCATTTTCAGATTTTTCTAAAGGCAACATTCTAGAACTACAAATATTTTCATCTTCTCCTTATGTATTTTGTAATTCTTATATGAGAATGATGCTCTGTTTCATGTCTTTAAATTTCGTTCAGTTGCATCCTCAATTTAGGCTCAGATTCATTCTGGGTGCGTTTAATATTACATCTCTAGGTCTGGTCAAGGTTTCCCCTTAAACCTAAAGGAAATAGTTGAGAGGAAAAAAACAGGATATAATATCATAGGAAGACTCAGACTTGGTCTGGCTATGTTTAGATTTCTTCCAAATTTTGGCTCAGTTTTAAGCTTTATTGGCAGACTCATTCAGAACTGTGGCTTTATCCTTTTTTTTTTTTTTTTTTTTCATTTGGCTAATATGATTTGTTAAAACATTCTCTGTTTATTTCTTCTTGCTTAACATTTTTCCACACAGCAGGCATAATGAATTTTTGTTTATGATGGGCTGTGCTGCCTGAATTATGGTATGGAATCTGGATTTGGTTTCTTTGGAAAGGTATTTCATTGCTCTTTGAGGGGATTTTTGTTGCTTCTGGTGTTCTCTTAGGCATGAGTGTTTCTGAAGTTGGTTGCGTAGATTTCTAAGGAAAACTAGGCAGTATCTGCTGATAAGTAGCACCAAAATTTGTTAGAAATAGATTTCTTGGTGTAGGTGTTGTCGTACTCTCTACCAAACTATCTTTGTATTGTGCAATGCATGATTTTTAAAATATAATACACACTTTTAAAAAAATCAAAGTATAATTGATTTACAGTGTTGTGTTAATTTCTGCTGTACAGTAAAGTGATTCAGTTATGTGTATATATATATATATTCTTTTTTATATTCTTTTCCATTATGGTTTATCAGAGGATATTGAATATAATTCCCTGTGCTATACACTAGGACCTTGTTATTTATCCACTCTATATATAATGGTTTGCATCTGCTAACCCCAGACTCCCACTCCATCCCTCCCCCTTGGCAACCACAAGCCTGTTCTCTATGTCTGTGAGTCTGTTTCTCTTTCGTAGATAAGTTCATTTGTGTCATATTTTAGATTCCATACATAAGTGATATCATATGATATTTGTCTTTCTGACTTACTTCACTTAGTATGATAATCTCTAGGTCCATCCATGTTGCTGCAAATGGCATTATTTCATTCTTCTTTGCTGCTGAGTAGTATTCCACTGTGTGTGTGTGTGTGTGTGTGTGTGTGTGTGTGTGTGTGTATATGCACCACATCTTCTTTTCCCATTCATCTGTTGATGAATACATGAATACAATAGCCATGTCTTGGGTATTGTAAATAGTGCTGCTGTGAACATAGGGGTGCATGTATCTTTTTGAATTATAGTTTTGTCCAGATATATGCCCAGGAGTGGAATTGCTGGATCACATGGTAACTCTACTTTTAGTTTTTTAAGGAACCTCCATACTGTTTTCCATAGTGGCTGCACCAATTTACCCTCCCACCAACAGTGTATGAGGATTCCCTTTTCTCTCCAACCTCTCCAGCATTTATTTGTAGACTTTTTAATGATGGCCATTCTGACCTGCATGAGGTGGTACGTCATTGTAGTTTTGATTTGCATTTCTCTAATAATTAGCGATGTTGAGCATCTTTCCATCAATATGCACCTTTTTAACTGAAGTTCATCAAAGCTCTTTAAAGTGCCATATGCACTGGGGCTTGTTAATGCTGATTGGCTATAGGAAACACATATTGAAATATACTCTCCCCAGAAAGAGCTAAAAAGACCATATTTCTTTGTATAAGGAATATTTATATGGGCTACATTTTGAAATAAAAAGTACCTGGTTTGTAGCTGAAGAAATGATTATGCCTCTTTGAGATGCCTCACTGTAAATTTGAATTGTCTAACATAAACTTTTAAAGAAACCAAACCACAGTTTCCCAGTTTATCTGCCAACATATCATATAAATTGACTTATTAGAGTTTTCCAAGAGAGAATACTCAATAAATTCATTCATTTTTAAAATACATACTCGAATGGAATGCATTTTTTATATGAACAATTATTGTGTTTTCCTTGAGATACAAAAAGAAAGAGGCAAAACTCCAAAACCCTTGTGTGGAATTACTTTTAGTTTATTTACTTGTGAAATGGCCATCCAAATACCTGATATCCCACAGAGCATAGACTTTGAGGCTGGGCTGATCTCATTTGCAATAACAGCTCTACCTCTGAGTAAATTACTAAATCTATGTTGAGTCTGTTTCCTTATATGTAAAATAAAATTAAGAATACAGAACCTGACTGTTGTACAGACCAAGTGATGTAATGAATGCAAAATGCCTAGTATTACATCTGGCAGATATTACGTGTCCAATAAATAAATAAAGTAATAGCATTACTTTATTATTATGCGTTCAGTGGTAATGACTGTTTCTTGAAAGACATTTTGAAATAGAAAGATGGGTGTCTATGACATGTTTTCTGAAAATATATACTTTGTATTTAATTACTGGCAAATAAAATATGGATCAACAACACAGAAATTGTATTTTTAAAGATAATACTAATGGAATATTGTACGGTTAAGTAATTCTTCTCCGATGCTAATCCTTTCATAGGTTTTGGAATCAACCACTCAGGATCAAAGAACTCAAAGAGAATTTCAATGGGGATCCAAAAAATAATTAAATTAGTGATAAATAAGACCCAGGATAAATGGAATGAAAAAATGTTAGTGGTTATTTTTGTTTCCTTAGGTTGAGAGTTACTGCATAGTTCCGGTATTATAGTTGTTAACAGCACAGGTTCTGAGGTCAGGCTGCCTGACCGACCTACTTCCTAATTTTGTGATCTTAGACAAGTTGCTTTTGTTTTTGCTTCTATTCCCTTTCATAAGATAAAAGCAAAATTAATATTAGTAGATCTACACTATTTTATTTTTCTTACCATTTACATGTAACATTTTTATTAAACAAGCAGATAAAATACCAAAAAGTTCATGCCCCTGTGTTCAAGAAGATTCTTCCTTTCCTTTTTTTAAAAAAATTAATTAATTTATTTATTTATTTTTGGCTGCATTGGGTTTTCGTTGCTGCACGTGGGCTTTCTCCAGGCGAGCAGGGGCTACTCTTCATTGTGGTGCGTGGGCTTCTCATTGCAGTGGCTTCTCTTGTTGCGGAGCATGGGCTCTAGGTGCGTGAGCTTCAGTAGTTGTGGCACGTGGGCTCAGAAGTTGTGGCTCGAGGGCTCTAGAGCACAGGCTCAGTAGTTGTGGCACACGGGCTCAGTTGCTCTGTGGCATGTGGGATCTTCCCAGACCAGGGATCGAACCCGTGTCCCCTGCGTTGGCAGGTGGATTCTTAACCACTGTGCCACCAGGGAAATCCCTTACTTTCCTTTTAATGCCTCCTGTTTTTGGCTCTATTGCCTGCTGTAAGTTTGATAGACACTGGCTCATAGTGCCTTTTTCATAATTTCAAAATTATGAAACTCTGAAAATTGAAAGGTTTCTTTTGGCAACTAATTTGGTAGAAAAACCCAATATGATCCAAATAAATCATTTGATTGCATTTGATTACAAAACATGATCTGAAATAACATAATGTCTAGAGCCATTTTTTGTCAATTTAGTATGAACGCTTATCTACATATCAGTCAGGATGAGCTAGGTTATGCTGTAGTAATAAACAACCTTCAAAATATAGTGGCTTAAAACAAAACGTTCACTACAGTTTGGCATGGTCACTCAAGAACCTGGGCTGGTAGCACATCCACCACCTTAGATACCACTGACTGTCATGCCAGAGGGATAGAGAGCTATGGAGGATCTCACATTAACAATTAATACTTGAATTTAGAAATGACACACATCACTTCCACTCACAAACAGAACTAGCTGCATGACTTTTCCCAACCACAAGAAGTATAATCCTACTCTGTGCCTGGAAGGGAAGAGGAGTGGACATATATTTGGTAAATAACACTAATGAATACCAAACTATGTTTCACTGCAGAAATATCATGGTGATTACAGGGTACAGTCGCCGATACCTGGTTGTGGTCTTATACATTACGTATCATATATACCATATTATTTTTCTAAAATCCAAATGATTTTGGATTCTACCAAGACCAAGTTTCAGATATGGAATTAAAAATGAGTACTGTGTTAAGCTCTAGGGATCTGAAGACAAAGACGACATGGTGCTTATTTTCATAGAGCTTACATTCCAATGAGGGAGACAGACATGTAGCCATAAACTTTCAATGCAATGCATAATGTGTTCCATTAGAAATTTGATGAGAGTACAGAGGAGGGAGTAAATAGCTAGGCCTGGACTAAATAGGAAGGCTTCTGATAGAGGTTACATTTAAGCTGGAGTTTGAAGTATGGCTAATAGGTAAGTAAGCATTGAAGGAGATGATACACATTTCTGGCAGATTTTAATAAAAATGTTTTTGTTGTTGCCAGGCTCTGTGCTTTGCTCTTACACAGTATATACATAATTTGGTTGTACCTGCAATGTTTAGGGGTAGAGTAAATATGATGGTGTTTCTGCCATGGGGAAAAGATAAGTCTGAATAAAAATTCATGCCTAATCATGAAGGGTTTGGAGATGCTGTAGTAAAGCACTTTTAATCTTATTCTGTGGGAAGCAGAGGCAATCAACCAAATTTTTTGGAAGGAATTGTGAAGTTTTCTGTTCTTTGAAAAGGTCCTCTTGAACCAAAGGATGGGATGTAGGAATGTCAAACTCATTGGAAACAGTGATTTGTGAAAAGAGAAGTAAATCTGATTTTATATTTTAGTTCTTTTTTAATAATGTCTTTTCAATGTAGAGCTTATATTCAATATTAAACCTAGCTGGGAACTAAAATCTTAAACATCTTTACACTCATTTGGGCAAAAAGTCATACTGAGGTATTCCTTATATTTATGTTTAGATTTGGTTGACTTCAACTTTTCCTTATGTATGTTGCATTTCTGGAGTCCTATCTGGTGTCAAATGCATTTGCCACTGTCATTCTATATTTTAATTCATGAAATATGTGAGTAGAATATGATGGATGAACTCTCTGTGCAAGAAGTGGTGTAAACACCTCCTTAAAAAACCACAGCTGCGCTTGCATCAATCCTTGAAGTGAAATTGCAGGAAAATCTCTGAAAATGAGGAAAACATGAAAAAATAGAGCAGTTAACATTTACAGAGGAAACACTTCATTTAGAGAAAGATATGGAATATTTGAGAACTATGGAAGTCAGAATTTATTATTATATGTTGTACACTTTATATAATTATAGCATTTGCAAAATGTATAGTCTAGTAGGATCATATGTTACTAACTTACGGAGACTATTTCAGAGTATGTACCAGTTTATATTTTTTAATAGTATATAAAGTTTAAAATACCTTTCCATACATTAAATTCAGTAACTAAATGCTAAAGTCATTGAAGTGGTAAAAGTAAAAATTATGTTGTATCTTCATCAAGCAGATACCAGTTGAGAAGCATATTGCACTCAATCAAATAAAACTAGCCAGTATTTAAAATACGACATGACTTTTCACTATAGAAAAAATTATGTAAGACTTTCCTTGTGTTGAAAAAATATCTCTTTAGGGGAGACTGATTAATAATTTATTGTCTATGTAATACAATTTCCTTATTTGCTTCATCCTATAGACCAACATAGAATAGAGTAGTGGAATGAACTGGAATTTTGATTGAAGTAGATAAAGATTAAAATCCAGTTTTGTTACTTATTAGCTATGGCCTTGAGCAAGTTGCTTAAACTCTCAGATCTCTATTTTTGCACATGTAAATTGAAGATCATGACATCTAACATAAAGAGTCGTGCATATGAAAGAAAGGATGCAAAGTCAATGCAGTGCAAAGGAGCCACGGCCCCAAGAAAAAAACTGTCATACCATTCTGATTTCACTGTTAATGGTCTACCACTTCCACTCACAGAAATCCCACCTTCCTGATGTTCGTCGTCCTTTAAGTAGAACAAAAGCTTACTTTCTAAGAAGTTTGGAATAAAAGTATTCCAAAGACAGGTATCACATTGCATTGTTTTAATAAGAACCAGTTATGCATCCATGAAATAAGTTGTACTACAAAGAGAAAAGTGGGATATCAATTGGAAACAACAGAATGCCATGCAGATGGGCAGGGTAGGAGTACCAAAAAAAAAAAAATCAGTCTGAACTTGATATCTGTGATATTGTGATTTATAATAAGAAATATATATTTGGTCTTCAACCTAGTTCCTAGCACAGAGCTGCTAAAACCCTTGGAATCTCCTGTGATAAGAGCAATAAAGGTATCATTTGTTATGTTAATGAGGCAACTTTTGGAAAGCCCTTAGTTGTTTACCAAAGGTTGAGGGCTGGTTGCAGCCCTAGGTTGGGGAACCAACCTAGGTGATCAGAGGGTTGGACCTTTCAGTACCATACCCCCAGCCGAGGAGGGGAGAGTGGCCGGAGGGCAAATCAATAGCCAATACCCAATGATTTAGTCAATCATGACTATGTAAAGAAGCCTCCATAAAAACCCAAAAGGACAGGGTTCAGAGACCTTCTGTGTTAGTGAACAGGTCAAGGTGCTGGGAGAGTGGCATGCCTGAAGAGATCATGGAACGTGATTGCCCTTTTCCCAGACCTTGCCCTATACATCTCTTCCATCTGGCTCTTCCTGAGTTATATATATCCTTTCATAATAAACTGGTGATCTAGTAAGTAAAATGTTTTTCTGAGTTCTGCAAGCCTCTCTAGCATATTAATCGAACCAGAGGAGGGGGGGTCTTGAGAACCTCTGATTTATAGCCATTCCTTCAGAAGTATAAGTGGGAACCTGGACTTGGCTACCGGCATCTGAAATCCAAGGAGGAGGCTGTAGAAACCTCTGATCTGTAGCTGGTCAGTTAGAAGGACAGTAACAACTTGGGCTTGCAGCTGGCATCTGAAATGGGTGGGGGGGTGGGTGTCAGTCTAGTGAGTCTAACCCCTTAAACCGTGGACTTTGATGCTATTTCTAGGTAGATAGTATCAGGATTAAGTTGAATTGTAGGACACCCCACTGGCGTCCAGAGCATTGCTTGTTGGATGTGTGGGGAACCTCTTCCCCCCCTACCCCACTCCCACAGTGGAATTAAGATGAGAATCTAATTTAATATCAAAACTTCAAATCAGAAAGGTCCACAACATCATTAATGCTTCAAAATATATATGCTTCACGATGATATTCTCTCCTCCTCTTCCAATTTAGGTTCCAGCCTATCACCTTCACTTTTCCATTCAAGAAATTTATGTCCCTTAAATTATAAAGACTTCTTTTTTTTTTTTCCTGCATTTGAACCTGCTGATAACTTCTTTCCATCCTGATTCTATTTTTAACCTTAAGTTCTATGATGCCATGGTCTCCTGGTTCTTCTGATACCGCCCTGCTCATTAGTTCTTGGTCAAGCCTCAGAAGTATTTTTCCTCTGAAAGTTTTGTAATCCCCAGGATGCTGTCCTCTATATTTTCCTCACATTTTCTGGGTGTGCGTCTAGTTTCATGGTTTTAACTATCACTTACCTATTTTTTTTTAACATCTTTATTGGAGTATAATTGCTTTACAATGGTGTGTTAGTTTCTGCTTTATGACAAAGTGTTTATTCCTGGGAAATGAATATGTGTACCTGTGCTAGTTTCCTATAGCTGCTGTAAGAGTCACAAAGTTAGTGGCTTAAAGCAACATAAAGTTAGTCTCTTACAGCTCTGGAGGTAGGAAGTCTAAAAGCAGTTTCACTGGGCTAAAGTCAAGGTGTCAGTAGGGCTGGTTCCTTCTGTAGGTTCGAGGGGAGGATCTGTTCCCTTGCCTTTCCCACCTCTCCTTCCAAGCCTGCATTCCTTGGTTCAAGGTCCCTTCCTCCATATTCAAAGCCAGCAGCACAGCATTTTCTCTCCTTTCTGATCTCTGCTTTCATCCTCTTATCTTCTCTCTCTGACTCTGATCCTCCTGAACCTTCTTACAAGGACCCTTGTGATGGCATTGTGCTCACCTGGATAATCCAAGGTAATCTTCCCATCTCAAGATTCTTAATTTATTCGTATCTGCAGAGTCTCTTTTACCATGTAAGTTAGCATACAAAAGTCTCTTTTACTATGTAAATTTCCAGGTATTAAGGCGTGGGCATCTCTGGGGGACCATTTTGCTGCTTACCCCAGTACCTAAGATTCAGATGAATATCTCCAGCTAGATGTTTCACAGGCATTTCAAACTAAACTTGTCAAAACTGAATTCACTCCATTATCCTCTCTCCTAGACCAAATTCCTCTTTTGTAACATCTTAGTTGTTGGTAAAGTCATCCCCTCGTTTACCCAAGTCAGAGACCTAGGATTCAGCTATGACTCTTCCTTCATTCTCCACATATATTAAATTGTCACCTCTTACTTTTCATTTTTTCTTTCCATGTCACATTGATCTATTTTAAGTCAAATTTTTCTCTGTGTTTCCCTTTAGATTTTCACTCTCAAGTGCATCGTGCTTGCTGTCATCTAAATAAATACACATAGAAGCAAATCAGATCATGCCATCCCCTTACTTCAGTGCTCCTCCCTTCCCCATGTCTCCATCACCTACTAGATAAAAATCAAAGCTTCTCTTAGCGATGGACTTTTCAATGTAATCCTACTAAAATATAACCACCTTGAAGGCAAAGCTTGTGATTTATTCTTTGCCTTCTACTACCTAATATAGTGTCTGGCTATGCTCAATAAATGTTGATTGGAACTGAAATTTCTTATCATGAAATGAAAGATTGTCTATGATGGGGCTGTTCCTTTCTCTCTCACTGAACCTTATTCCACAGCAATAACAGAATTTATTCACTTTGGCAGATGCCACTAACGTGTGCATGAAAACAATTTTTTCCCTTCTTAAAAAAAAAAAAGATAGAATATATTTCCCAGCCTCCCTTGCAGATGGGAGTGGCCACTGTGTTCTAGGCAAATGGAAATGAGGTCAACTACTTCCAGGACTGAAAGGAACCTCCCATAAGTTCTCTTACCCTTCTTTCAACCTGATGCCAAAAAGTTTTAAGACCTTGGAAGCTACACATTGATGATGGTGGAGATTTGAGATAGAAGGATCCTAGTTTTCTGAGTCATCACCATCAGAAGAACCTCTTTGACATCAGGAGCACTCACTTTGATAGTACATATATGAGAAAAACGAACTTCTATCAGGTTTGAGCCAATATACATTTTTGGCTTGGATTGTTATAACAGTTAGCATGACTTTGACTAATATATATGCTGTCCAGTATCAGAACTCTATGACTTTGTTCTGGCAGTCCTCTCTGTCTGGAAAATCAGTTTCACCATTGTCATCATGCAAGATTCAGTACAGGCATTCCTCTTCCAGAAAAACTTCCTTGGCACCCACATTTTTGAGTAGAACTTCCTGTTCCCGCAGAATGTAAGCTTAGTCCTATTAGTATGATTCAACATTCAATTGAAATTATGTTCACCTATCTTGTTACCAACCCCCTCAGCAAAGACTGAAGTTTCATAAAGGGCAGAAAAACAATCATTTTGTATCTTCAGCCAGGAACACAATGCCAAGCTGAAGATAAAAAATGGTTGCAATAACCTGGCAATAAATTCTTGCTGGCCTAACCTCAAGGCAATTTCCTCACCTATAAAAGTAATGTAATAATTCAGACCCATATGGTTACTATGATGATTAAGTGAGGCAATATATGCAAAGCACCTGGCACAGAGCAGGTGCTTACTACGTGTTCTCTTTCATCCCTTCCTTAACTACTTTGGTTCATAGGTTCATCTTTTTATTTTAATTCTCTCCAGTCAGGATTACAATTTGTCTCTTAGTTATTTGGTAATTATTTTATGTATATATTAGTGTTTTTTCCTCGTCCAAACTGCAAACTCCTAGACACAACTATGTTTTATCCTTCTTCCTAGCCTCATTGCACCTTGGACAGAGGAGGTGTTCAGTATTCACTTTTTAAGTTGGCTGAGATCTCTCTATAAGTGTTCTATTGTGTTGCATTAAAAACAGCTCCAAAGCCTGGTCTCCATGACGGAAAACAAATCTTTGGCCAAGAAATAAGCCAGTGCATAAAACATGCTGTCAACTTGGCTTTCATACTAACTTGTGCAGGTGTGTCTATGTTTAGGGAGTAGAATATTATGGAATATCAATGCCAATTTAGGGGGAGGGGGAGTGGGATGGATGTGTGTGTGTGTTACAGATAATCTGTAAAATATAAAATTTTCTAGTGCTTAGCAACCATTTACTAAATTTACTGGCTGTACTTCAGGAGCACATATACATACGCACTGACTCTAGAACCATATGAGGTTTTGTCATGATTTGACGTACAGTCAAGTATCTCCCTAATTGACATCTTCTAAGCTCCTCCAGTAATACATCCCCTCTTATACCCACTCTTCTATAATAATATTCTGCATTCATCAGTTCAGTTTACACATGTTGTCAGAGTTGCAACACCAGAGAAATTCTGGTAAGTGGTCCAGTTTACTGAGAATGATGAAAAGAATGGGTATTCAGGGTTGAGAGGCAGATAAGCTAAAGGTAATCTCAAGAGTACAGTACAAAGGGTAAGAGCACAGACTCTGGAATCAGATAACTGGGTTTCAGTTCTTGTTCTGCCTCTTGCTACATGAGGCACGTTTGATCAAACATTTTAGATGTATTAAGAGCCTAGTATGTGCCAGACACTGTATTTGGTGCTCAGGAAAGAGCAGTGAACAACATAAACAAAAATTCCTTCTGTCATGGACCTTACATTCTAGTGGGAGAAGGCAGACACTAGATAACAATAGCAGAAATATGTAGAAGTTAGTGAAGTGCTCTGAGGAAAAATGAGAAAGAAATAAGGAGGCAGATAAGGAATGCAGGGGTAAATGGGGGTGAATTTTTAACAGGGGCATGAGGAAAGATTCCGCTGAGAATATAACTTTTGAGAGAAGACTTTAAGGAGGAGAGGGAGAAGGTTCTACAAGTATAGAGGAAAGAGCTTTCTAAGAAGGGAATAGCAAGTTCAAAAGCCCTGAGCAATGTAAGAGGAGAGGAAGGTGGAGATCTTATAGGCTCCTTAGGTGGCTTCTGGTACTTCAGTTTTATTTGAGTGAGTTGGGAAGCAGTGAAAATAATTTGAGCAGAGTTGTGGCCTGATAGGACTTATGTTTTCACAGGATCACTCTGATGGCTATGTCAAGAATAGATTGAAATGGGGTGAGGTCAGAAGAATGAGACCAGTAAGGAGGTTATTGCAAAAATTCAGCGAAGAGTTTAAGAAGAGGCTTTGACCAGATGGTAGCAATGGTGATAATAATAAGAGGTCAGATCTGAGAACGTATTTTGGAAAATAGAGCTAGTAGGCTTTGTGAGTGGATTGCTCATGGGGAATACAGTCAGGGATAACTCAAAGATTTCTGGTCCGATTAAGCAGAAAGAAAGGGTCAACATTAACTGATAGGGGAAAGGCTATGGAGAAAATTTTGTTGAATAAGATAGAAGCTAGTTCTGTTTAAGTTTGAAAAGCCTATTGTACATCTAAGGCCGTGAAATAAATGAAGGTTAAGTTCAGATGGAAAGGTCTGAATTGGAGATATAAATAAAGAAGTCAGTTCAGCATATAAATAGTATTTAAAGGAAGAAGATTAGAAATCAGTATGTGTGTATGTATAGGTAGAAAAGTTCAGGACCTGTAAAGCGTACACAATAATGGGACCTACCTCAGTGGTTCATTGTAAGGATGAAATAAGTTATATGTATAAAATGCTTAGGGCATTTTCTAGTACACGGTAAGTCCTCGGTGATTGTTAAATGTGACTGTTTTACTTTAAACACAGTAGAATGAGGCAGCCTTGTTCAGATATCATGAACCCCAAATCATGTTGTAAAATGAAGACTCTATATTATTTGACAAAACACGCTTCTCATACATAGTCATCTCTCAAACATATTTTTCTATAGCGGTCTCATAAAATAAAAGAAAGTGATTGATATTTAATATTAGAATTGGAACAGAGCAATGGTTTTATTTATTCTCACCTTTCTTCCAAAGGGAAGTGGTATTTGTTTAGTGTCTCTATTCTATATTCTTCTGTGCTATCCTGTTGCATACCTCTCTCATTATATTTATCTCCATGTATCATAAGCTGTGTGTTTTGCCCACTAGATTATGAACTTCTTGAGGATACAGATGTATCTTATTTATCTTTGTAGTCCCAGGGCATAATTTATGCCAGGAACTCAAACATTACTCAGTAAAGATTTGGTGAAAGAATGGAATGGATGGGTGGGTATCAACTATATGTTAGGGATTACACTGGGGCTCTTTGATGGGTTGATTCATTTAATACCTACAAGAGCCTGGCTAGATTGGTAGTGTTAGCTCCATTTAAAAGATGGAAAACTTTATGCACAGAGGCTAATTGATATGCTTGAGATTAACAATCTAGTTAGGTGTAGTTTGTATTATACCACAGGAACACTCTAAGGCCCAAGTGTTCCCTGCTCTATCCAAAGCCTCTTTGACTGGAAAACTTTCAAAATGGAAAGATCACTAATTACAAGTAAATCTATGCTATTATTATGTAACTTTAATGGATAGCAACCCTTATACATATTGAGCCAAAAGAAAATAGATTGTAATAATATGATTATAGAAATTTCATACATATATTATTGTGAACAATCACAAACGTACAGAAAAGTTGAAAGTACATAGAACTGGGGAATATTTTTTTCGGAACTGTTCAAGTGTATGGTTCCAACATGGTGCCCTATCACCCTCAAACACTTTAGTGTATATTCATTACCAACATTATCCTACATAACCGCAATACAAGCATCATAATCAGGAAATTAACACTGATACATTTTTACCATTTAATCCTCAGACCTTGTTCAAATTTTACCAGTTGCTTCAACAATGTCCATCATAGCACAAGAATCCAATTCAGAATCATGTGTTATAGTTGGTTGTCATTTCACTTTATTTTTTTCATTATGGAACAGTTCCCCAACTTTCATGATCATGATACTTTGGAAGATTACAAGCAATTTATTTTGTTGAAGTGTCTCTCAGATTGGGTTTGTGTAATGTTTTCCAGTGATTAGATTCCGGTTTTGCGTAACTGACAGGTCACTGGATCTTCTCATTGCATCCTATTAGGTGGTATACAATTTCAGCTAGTTCCATGCTGATGATATTCATTTTGATCGCTTGACTGAGGTAGACTTCTCCACTGCAAAGTTAACCTTTTGCCATTTATAATTAATTAGTATTTTGTACACATGATGTCAATATTCCATTCCTCAACAAAAGTTCAATTAGTCCATCTCTATTTGTAACAATATGGTCTCAGGGTTTATTCTTTTGGAGGGAGGGTGGTAAATGTGTTATAACCTATTTCTATCAATTATTTTGATATTCAAATCTTCAAAGATTTGGTCACTGGTAGCCCCTTTCAAGCTGGTTTCTGTATCCTTTTAACATGTCCTCATTATTTATGAAGTACCTTCAGCTTACTGGTATAAGAAAATGTTCCAGTCTCACTTGTATCTTCCCTGTTCCAGCCTGGATAAACAAAAGGAAGAGGAGCAAGGAGAAACAAAAGGAAGACCAGCAAGCGATATTCTTAAAAGTCAAATATATATGCTCATTTCCAATTTATTATTTTAAAATTTCTTATAAAAGGTTTTTCTTTATTCTTGTTATACTTCAGATTTTCAATTCAAACTTCTAGTAAAAGATAGGCACAGAACCAGTCTCCAGAGTTTTTGGGTTTTTTTTTTTTCACTTCACAGTTGCAAGTTTGTTTGCATTATTTCATTGTGTATCTAAACATAGAAGCAAAGAATTTTAGGGTTAAAAGAAGTCCTAGAGGCTGTATTTTCCTAGCTCTCTCCCATTGCAGAAATCTCTGTAGATTCTTGATTGATTACCACCCAGTTTCCTTAAACCATTACAGAGATCTTTGCTACTTTTTGAGATTACCTTTCTCTATGTTGGTCAATTCTGATATTTCTTTATTATTATTATTTATTTATTTATTTATGGCTGCGTTGGGTCTTTGTTGCTGTGCGCAGGCTCTCTCTAGGTGCGGCGAGCAGGGACTACTCTTCGTTGCGTTGCACGGGCTTCTCATTGCAGTGGCTTCTTTTGTTGCGGAGCATGGGCTCTAGGTGCACGGGCTTCAGTAGTTGTGGCACATGGGCCCAGTAGTTGTGGCTCGCAGGCTCTAGAGCGCAGGCTCAGTATTTGTAGTGCATGGGCTTAGTTGTTCCGCGGCATGTGGGATCCTCCTGGACCAGGGATCAAACCCATCTCCCCTGCATTGGCAGGCAGATTCTTAACCACTGCATCACTAGGGAAGTTCCAATTCTGATATTTCTAATTGAGTAAAAATGTCTGTTTCTCTGACTTCTACCCATTATTACTATTTCTGCATGTTGGTACAATACAAAGGATATACCATCTTTTCTACATCAGTCATTCAAATGATGAATGACACTTTAGTGCCTGCATTGCTGGCCTTCAAGTCTTCCTTGCTCCTGTTAAAATATCTCTAGTTCTTCATTCTTCACAGTACATGTTTTTCTGATCCCTCATTTGCTTATACCATAAAAGTATATTAATCTACTAAGAAGACTGAAAATGGAATCTTCAAGACTACAATTTTCCTATTTGAATTTAATAATGTAAAATTGCCATTTTATATTTGGAATATTTAAGAAACCATTGCTCTGGGTTATTTCAGTGAGAATGAGTCTCAGTTGGAATTGGGACCCACCTTGCTACAAATTCAGGCATTTCTTGTACTGCAACTGATATGAACTGGAAAGTCTACAGTCTAATACCTGTATACAAATATATTGTAACATAGTCATTTATTTTAGTATTTTAATACTACATTACATTTCACAGTCTATATTTCCAATACTTCATCTATTTTAAGTATGAACATAATTCATTTTCCAATGTGATGTTGAATATTAAAACGTTTCCTTGAAAGAAATTTTTAATTTTAAACTAATTCCCAGATATAGGTGAAAGAAGGAAAACTGAGAACGTTTCAGACCACTAGAAGAACTTTAATTAAATTCCAGTCCCATGAGCCCTCTGTTGAGAAGAGCTTACTCCTGATCCCTAATTTGAAGCCTTGGGATTTTAGAATAAAACGTTATTCAGTTCCACTGCCATGGAGGTCCAGCAGGTGGCTGCAAACTATGGTGAGAAAGAAATTATGACACTATATCAAAATGGCATGAAATAATTCTCTGGGTATCTAAAACATTTTGAAAAGAGAATGTCTTTAGGAAAACTGAATGACATCAGCTTATGACCTTCTTCCCTAAACCAGAAAAAGCCTTAAGTAATTATGAGAAACCAGTGGATATTACTTTAAGCTCTGATTTGATAAACGACTTTTTAAACTATGATTGAGAAATAATTGCACATTTTAGGGTTTCTTTGACCAGAATGTATTAATATTAGTGAGACTGTGCCACAATTCTTACTAATTTTACCATAGTACATTTTAATCATGATGTTTATGAGTTTTTAAATTGGTCCCTAGCCTCTGATTAAGGATATATATATATACATACACACACACACACATACAATATATATGTGTGTATATATATATACATATGTGTATATAATATATATTTCCATTTTTCAGAGAAAATGGAGAATAAAATAATAACATAGAAGTGGTAAAAACATACCAAAGGCATTGTTGCTCTAAACAATTTATTTTGCATATTTAGCCTAAAAAACAAATAAGGGAACAGATGCATCACTCTAGTTTCCCTATAAAGATATCTCCTTGTGACAGATATGGAATCAGTTAATTCAAGAAAAAAATGCAGACTCTAGTCATTTCAGGTGGGCAAGCAAAACATTAACTTTTAAATACATAACTTAAAATTTTGCAACACATTTTGATGTATTTATCTTTTTTCTTTTTAAATGACACTTTTAAGTGACATTTACAGTAAACCATCTCCTAAAGGAAAGATTTTCTCAAAGTGATAAACCTATTTGTAAATGGAGAGGATGGTAGTCAGATACAGGTTATTTCATTTTACAGTTCTTGATGATGTAGCTTAATTTTGCAGTTTAAACAACTGTGATTAAAAGTTTTGATATTTTTCCAAAAATAATTGGTCCTTATGTAGGAATAAATCTTCTTTTAGCTTATTCAACATAAAATGGTTTCATAGACTTATTTTTTCCCCTACTTTCTGTTAAGATTATTTAAATCTGGCAATGGAAGTAACAAAAGAGTATTTCCTAGCATGTTTCATAATGAACATTAGTATCCTTTTTTTTTTTATTTGGCTGCGTTGGGTCTTTGTTGCTGCACGCGGGCTTTCTCTAGTTGGGGCGAGCGGGGGCTACTGTCCGTTGCGGTGCGTGGGTTTCTCGTTGCGGTGGCTTCTCTTGTTGTGGAGCACGGGCTCTAGGCGCGTGGGCTTCAGTAGTTGTGGCTCGCGGGCTGCAGAGCGCCGGCTCAGTAGTTGTGGCGCACGGGCTTAGTTGTTCCGCGGCATGTGAGATCTTCCTGGACCAGGGATCAAACCTGTGTCCCCTGCATTGGCAGGCGGATTCTTAACCACTGCACCACCAGGGAAGTCCCCATTAGTATCTTTCTAACTAAAGAATAGTCTTTCAAGATTGTTCTTATAAGGTTAAATCTCAAAAATAATGACAGAAACGTAAGACCAAACAGAGAACAATATTTAGTGGTGTGCTTAAAGAGAAATTCTTAAAACAACTATTGCACCTATGGTGGACACACTTTTTTCCTAATTATATCTTATTGAGGGAACCAAATGTTCATGTATCTAAAAATTCCACAAGATAGATTTTTTTGAAATTTAAATTTCGCCACTGTATTTACAGATTTCCACCTTCACTGAAAGTAGATTTCAACATTAAGGATTTCAAGGGTTTAAATAAATGTAACAATATATTCACTATCAGGGAAAAGTGAAAATTTAAATATCCTAAAAATTGATTTAGGGAGCAACTACGAAAAAGGAACGGATTTGTTGGTATAAGTATTTTTCTTATCAATGATTCATCCATCACTGTTAATAGCTTGAAAGTTTTAATTGCAAAAATAATGCCACGTGATTATAAACATTTGATATACTAACTTTTGTTCTGAATAATTGAATATATACTGAAAGAGACTTTTTAAAGTTTCCTGGACTTAAAGTTTAGTGTGTTTTTTTAAAAGTAGTGCCCAGTCCTGCTGTATGTCTCCTGCCATTTGTGTGCTGGAGACATTCTGCTTTCCTTCTCTAATGAAATGCATTAGTCAAGAGCTCAGTGACCTCTGACAAGGCTCAGTATGGGATTATAGCCTGACAGGAGGCAGCTGGAAGGAATACTTGACAATTCACACTTAGAGTAATCCCTGAAAATTGCAAGGCAGTTATGAGGAAGTAACAGTTTGGCTCCCTTGTGAAAAAGAAATTTCAAGTAGAGTTTTGGGACACTAACTGTAGTTTCTAAACTACAACTAAATGATCAAGTTCTCTAAGCACCAGTCAATAGGGAACAGTCTCTTGAATAGATTCAATCTACAACCCTATTTCCAGCAGCTATCACTTTAGTCTGTTGATAGAAGCCTCACTTAGCCAATGGATTATCTATAGTTGACTAACTTCTTTAATAGGGTTTTAACACATCTCACAGGTAAAAGCATTTTAGCGAGGGCTCAAAGAGAATAATGGTTGTAATCAGAAATATGAAATGGTCATTCTCTGTAAAAATTATCACAAGAAATCAATAGTACAGATTTTTATATGTTGACTTGTCTTTTTCTAACATGCTATTTTATCTGAAAATGTGTATTTTTTCAAATCACTGCTCTGCTATAATTTTGCTTAAAATCCCATTGTCTAACAGCAAAAATATTTTGTAAAAATAACTTTCAAAGATTAAATATGTTAAATAATTTTAAATTATCATGCATATTACATATTATATAACATATTATATAATATATAATGAATAATATGCATATATTTTTTAAAATACAGATACCTTAATTTCTCTAGTTACCTCTTCCTCTAAGTCTCAGAATATCAGGTTTCTTCCCACTATCTGCTAGTATTTTCTTACAGTTGTGACTGAAACTCATCCCATAACCGAGAAATGAAAACACCAGATGCAGTTTCCTTGGAAAATTTACTATCTTTTATCTAACTTTAAATTTTCATCATGCACAGTATATGTTGATTGACGTACACCTAGCTGGCACTCAGTAAATGTATGATGGATTAAATTGAAGTAATTCATCAGCATTATTCTCATAATTGTTCAGACTATCCTGAAATTGTTTTCCCAGGTCATTCAACAAATATTATCTGATATCAACTATGTGACCACCACTGCTAAAGGCTGAATTCTACTTTACTAAATGTCTTCAAATCTTTTTTTTTCTGCTGAACTCATGGTTTAGCCTCTAAATGTACTCTTTATAAGTCTACAGTGCATTAAAAAAAAAACAAACAAACTGGATAACTGGATTTAATTCTACCTGCAAGCCTAGTGTCTTATTTATGCATCTTCTTTTAATATTCTCTCAGAGCTTATCAGAAAACTTGCTTAATTATGACCCTTATGAACTGTCTATCATAATTTGGGCTGAATGTCCATAACTAAGTTTGCTTATTTTGGTGATCTAAAGGCAGCTAAAGGAAAGGAAGGAGATAGAATATGTGCACAAACATCACTGATGGATGAACTCTTGATTCCTTTCTCAAATACTAGACTTTGGGGGTTGCAAACTGCCTGAGTGTAGGGAGAATTTAGGTCCCAGCAGCAATGGGCTAGATAGGAATGGCTGTGCAGCAGCTGTGGGCTAACCTAGCAGGTTGAAGGCTCTCCTGGGTCTCCTGTGGCATGTGTATAGAGAGGTACTGTTTTAGACCATGTGTCCCTTAGGTAAGAGAACTACTTGCTAGATGATCAAATTCAGAGTCATTACCTTTGGTTTAATGTTACTCAAGGGGATGACAAAATCTTGCTAAATTTAGTTTTTCACTTCCCCATTAATTTACATTCTATTGGAAAGTGTTAGGAAGATCTGTTCTTTATTTATTGATTTGTATTTATTGAGACCTATTCAGAACAATATCATGCTACAGGAGACTTAGAGGATAACATATAGGGTATCATGCTGTTTCCCATTCTTGCAAATTACTTTAGGTGATTTGTCCTCATGGATTGTTCATTTTTACTTTTTTTTTTTTTAAGGATTGATATTTTTCCCATTCTTGCTGAGATTTTCAATCACCATGTTAAATGCGTTAGAGTCCTGGACTTCACATAGTAAAACCCTAATTCTAACACTTGTAAAATATTTTACCTTAAGCTACTTGCTCAGTTCCCTCAAGGCCTGCCTACTTTCCTCACTGGTAAAATTGAGATTAAAGTCCCATAACTCTTAAGACTGTAAAAGTTAAGTGAGTAAACATCACGTGTTTTGTAAAATCGAAGACTTCATAGTGATTTAAAATATTAAACTCTGTTTTACTTGTTTCTTCCTTTCACCTGCTTTTTAATGCTGATATATGTTAACAACTGAAACTAGACTATATTTGTTGTCCTTCAGAAAAGCTTAGGTATAATACTGTCCAAAGGATATTTCCTATGATTTTGGAAAAAAAAAAAAAAATCAGCCGGGGAAGTTAGTTTTTTGAATTTTATGGCTACACGCTCTCTCATACCCAACTCACAATATTTCCTTTGTGGAGGTAGGTGTGGCTGAAAATCATGATGAGAAACCACAGATATATATTTTTTCCTGTTCTGAGCATATTCAATATGCATAGAGGTTTTGTGTGAAGCTGGTTGTTGCTTTTAACTTTTAGGAAATAATAAAATACAAAAAGAGACTTTCAGAAATTTGGAGTTGCATTTAATACAAAGCAAATAAACATCTCAAAATTACTTAACAAGAAGGCCACATCCGATTTTTAGCTACTGTTTCATAATCCTTTTATTTTTTTTTCTAACCTTACTTTTAAAGTGTTTATGCACGTGTAATTGCTTTGTGTTGTTATGCAAAGTATCAAAACTGTGAAATCTAGCTTAAAAGACTATATATTTTAAGCTTCAGTTTCAGTGAACACATTTTTCCTCTTAGATGTAGCAAAACATTCTGTGGTTTAATTGCTCAGTGACGAACACATTTCTTCCAAAATGTGCTCAGCATTTTAGGGGTGAGGATGTCTGTAAACTGCTGCTGTGGAATACCTCAGAAAGCAGGGACTGCCCGCGCAGCTCAGACTCAGAGAGTTACCTTCACTTGAAACCAGCCAGTGTTTCCTTTTGCCCAACTGATCGGCTTTTAGAGACCTCATGAGATGCAGCAAAATCATAATTAGTAGCTTGTGAATATGAGTAAGATTGATTATTTCATGCCATGCTTTTGTTAAAAGAAATATTTGTTGTTTCCTGGCAGGTTTTATTAGGTCTATGCTAGCATGTCTGTGGTGTCCTCTTTGCATTTCAAAGTCACCAATGTAACCAGAGTTGATGATGCTGGTGTTCCAACTCAGACTGTATGTAGCACCAGCCCGTCTCCTTTAAACTCACATGAGCATGTATGTGCAGGTGTGAGGAATAAATCATTCACGTAATGTATCTCATGGGAAACCCGATGTAAAGAATGCTGTAATCTTGCCGATAATGAAACCTCAAGATTAGAGACCATTTTAATTATTCTGTGTATCCTAGTGTCTAGTACAATGCCTAACATGGGGTAATGCATGATACGTGTTTGTAGAACGGTTAATTGTTGAACAAGAGGCTAGAGAGTTGTTGAGAGATGATGGCTTATCAGCTCTGTAGGGTCTTCACCTGCTAGCTTCCAGTGTCTCACGCATTATTGTTTTCCTCAGGTGATTATCTTCTGATCCTCACTACTCCAATCACTCTCTGATACTCTAATTTGACTCTAGGGAATGTTTGTATCATTTCATGAAATGACTAACTCATGAATACACTACAGACCTGCAGAGAGACTATATTATCTGTTTTTAAAACATGATCAACCTGATAACATTGCCCATTTACTCAAAATTCCTTGGGAACCATTTAACTTGGGTTCTATATATAGGTAATCAAGTGCATAGCAAGAGTTTTCTCTCTCCAGTGGAAGGAGGAAGAGTGCCTCACATTTACGTAGTATTTTCACATTCAACTCATTTGACTCATTTGCATTCATGAAAAATGGATAAGGCAGAGCAAATGCCGTGAAATTCTATGTAAAATTGTGTGTGCTGGTATGAATTTAACTGACAAAGGGTGCAATATCTTTTTTTTATTAGGTTTTCAAATTGTTTCTTGACACCCTTCCTCCCCCCAGCCCCACTCCCCCAATTTAGGATCATTGATGTTGGAATTTTCTAAATAAAGAAGCAGAGTAAAAGGGACTTTCAGCATAAAGCGAAACGTGAGCAGAGCCCCCCCGTGTGAGTAAGTATAGGACGCGTTAAAAAATTCACATAATTTGGGGTGGTTGGAGCGTTGGGTACAATGGGGAGCACCTGAAGATGAGGCTGCAGAGTAAGTCTGTCAGATATTGTGAAAGGCCTTGTGGTTTGGGCATGAATTTAAGCTGTATCCTGTGACCAGTAAGAGGAAATTACAAAATTTAAAGCAGGGAACAACAGTGGATTTTTTTAAAGACAGGTAGGTGTGAAAGGTGCCTTGGCGTGGGAGTAATTAGAGGCAAAGAACAGTAAGGAGGACGTTGTAATAGTTTAAGAGATGCTGATGAACCGAACTAAGGGAGAATCATCAGTGAGAATAGCGGATAGAGCAGGTAGAGTCAAGCACTGAGAACAACTCTTGAAAACAAGAGAGCAAGCAGAGCTCAAGGAAGACGGGAAGAAAAATGGGGAGAAGCAGAGGAACTAGGTGAGAGCAGTGTCATGGAATCTAAGGGAAGCACTTTCACATTTTCTGACACATACGAAACATTCAGTAAATGTTAAGCAAATTACCGAATGCTTTCTTTAGGAGTATCAAATATCCAGAGAGGTCAAGTTGGTTAAGGACTTGCACTAACTAAAGGCTATTACGAAGTTACTGGTGACCTCCCTGAAAGCAAATACAGCAGATTTGTTAAGACAGTAGTCATATTCAAGAGTAATGAAGAATAAATTTGACCTGAGAAACTTGCATGATGGTTATAAACTGCTCTTATAAGAAGTTTACCCCAAAAGAGAATAATTCAACTCAAGAAATATTTATTGATCATCCATTTTGTGTCAGGTTTCACGCTAAGTACTATGTCCCCTAATGGAGTTTAGAGCCCGGAGGAGTAAGCAGGTATTTAACAAGTAAGCTGAGTGTTAAGAAAGGCTAAGGACAAGATGATATGGGCTAATATAATAAATGAGCTGACCTATTTTAGATCAAGGAAGACCTCCCTTGGAAGAGACAACTAAGATGAGACTCAGTTGAGTTGGAGTTAGCCAGAAAACCTTGGTGGGGGGCATAAGAAAATGGAAAGAACTGGCTGAGAAATATAAAGGGAGAGAAACGAGAGACCAGAGTTTTTAAACTGTGAAATAGATCATACCCACAAAAATTCAGATATAACGTTCATGGACTTATCACCACACCTCCTTACTGGAAATAGAAATTACCAATCATTTTGATGCACTTTGTACTTCTGTTCTTGTGTATCCCTCCCCCTTTCTTCAAGGTACACATATACATGTATATAGAGAAATGTACATAATATATTCAATATATATTATGTATTTAATTACTATTATGAATTTTGTGTATATTATTTGCTTGTCTTGCTTTATATTATTAATATATGCATATATATCTTTGTTCATATATTGTTAAATTTTGTTTGTTTCTGAATTTTATGTAAATGCAATCTTATTACATATGTTATTTAATGATTTTCTTTTTTTCATTCAACGTGTTTTGAGTGTCATCCAGGCTTATTCTTGCAGCTGAGGTCATTTAACTTTTATTATTATATAGCTGTCCAATGTAAAAGATATCAAAATTTCTTTATCCATCTATTAGACATTTGGTTTGTTTCCAGAATTTTGCTTTACCAACAATATAGCTCTAAAAATTCTTATATGTCACCTGTTGCCCAAGTGTGAAAGTTTTTCTGGAGTATTTAACCTGGGACTGGAATTCTGGGTCATTGGATAAGAACACGCTAAGCATTACCATGTAATGCCAAAATATTTTTGGAGACCATAGAGTTTTTGAGGACTTGAAAGAATTTGAGATTGTTAAAGTAGAGAGAGACAGGATGGTAGGTTATGAGGAGACAAGATCAAGGAAAAGTTTTGTTAGTTTGTTTTTGCATGCGAGTGTGTGTGTTGGTTTGTATGTTTTCAGCAAAGGACACATATAAGCATATTTAGGAGAGCACAAGGGAACAAACCAGTAGAGAGAAAGAGTCTAAACACTAAAGTAAGAAGCTGCACAATCGCACAAGTTCCTGAAAGAGAGGAGAGAATATGAGTTCAAGAGGTAAGAGGGAAAAAATGAAAGCAGGGAGACATCAAGTGAGTAGGGACCGCAAGGCTAAAATGTGAGAACTGAGAATAAAAACAGAGTCTTTCAGTTGCACTGCCCAGGGTTTCTTCCCACTGGTTAAAACTGGTAACAAAACAAAACAAAAACCAAACAAACAAAAAAACAATTGCAGTGCAACATATAAGTGAACACATTATTCCTTCATAATTTAAAACAAATGATATTTTAAATAAAGTGAGAGGGTGTTAAGTCATAGTTTTTCCCATATACTAACACAAGTTAACAGGGGGGAAATGTGTGAATGAAGTCCATGAGCACTATATGAATACTTGAAAACTATTCTCTTGGAATAATCCCTTGAAAAATATCTCTTGAAATTAAGCCAGTCACTATTTTCCACAGGCATTAAGGTGGTTCAAGTGACTTTTTTTAGTAACAGAGCTATCTATATTCTTTGAAAGAATACACATCTGGTTGAATATTCTTTTTCTTATTGCTTTTATTACAACAATAGTCAGGAAGCTATATCTTGAATATTACCCTGAGCATTACCAGCACTAAGACCAAGTTGGAAAAAATTCAAATATTTGAGATGTCCATGGACAGCTACTTGAGTCAGTTGGAATAACTGTGTCAATTAATCAACTGCTCATAGAAGTGTGCATGACAGCTTTTTTATTTTTTGGCCAAAATCTGTGTGTGTATATACATACACACACACACATACACATATATATTTATATAGCATATTCTGGATATATATTATACATAAAGGTGTATATCAAATATATATGAAATATTTGTATTATCTTCCAAAGATATATATATTTTGAATATATATATTAAATATTCGTATTATCTTTCAAAACTATTTTTAATTTTTTAAATGCTTAGACTTTTGGGGAAAGCTAATTTTTCTGAATATGAGTTTCAGGATTCTACCTTTTGTCTCAAGAAATGGCTTTAAAAGTATCATTTAAAAATGTGCTGAGAGGTAAAAATTAATGAAATGAAGGATAAATGCTTCCAGGCTTTTGCTACTGTTTGTATCTAGGCTAGACAAGCCTATTTCAGTTTATTGTTATTCCACTCTCCCTAATTTTCGTTGTATTTAATGACTCTGTTACATGTGTCTGCTTTATGTTTTTCAAATACTTAATCATCTACTTGGTTTGTCCCAGAGGAACTTTTTGTTTACAGATGCAGCTTAAATATATACGTTGGTTCTTTACTATTTAATATCCCTTGAGGATAATCTCACTGGAAAATACTTCCTGCTGTCTTTCTTCTAAAGTCAATATCCATGCCTTGTTTTTGTTGCTGTCGGAGGTCAAAACAGCAAAAATCCCACAGCCAGGCTAGCTTTAGTTAAAAGCAGGCAGCTATACGTTTGGAAAGCCCGTGTAATTTATTTGGTGCAGGCAATATCTTTAGCAGGAGAAAGGTTTCCAGTAAAGACTTGCTGGTCTTCCGCTCTAATGTAACACCTTGATATCTCACGTGAGGTCATCAGAATCACATGTGCATTTATTCCTTTGGAAGAACTACCACATGAGTAACATACTGAAGCTCGACATGATTTTTCCATTGCTGCCAGCTCTAAGGTCACAAACAACTCTAACCTCGGCTGGAAAGAGAGCATTTTATTTCTTACTTTTTTTAAGAAGAAGGGTTTCTGTTTTCTTTATAACCCAGGTCACCTCAGAAAAGATTTGTGATTCCTATTCCTTATTTTCCTAAGAGAGTATTTTAGCTTCTGGCCCAAAGTCCTGATTTTTATACTGGTTTGGTTTTGGCATTTATTCTGTCCTTTGCTCCCAGTGGGGTACGAAGAACCACAACACAATACAAAATGGTACTTTTTTAATCCTCACTTCCCCACTCCATATATATGCTTGAAAACAGAAGTTATATGAAAAAAATAGAAGTTATACAAAATACATGTGTCCAGATTTATAGTGGAATTTTGAAAAGATCCTGTTGTAAACTGAAAGTTATAAGCTGGCCTTCCCACACTAGTTGCTGATAACCTGCTTCATCTGTCTTATGTCTGAGAGCTAAGCTTAACCTGGAGATGGGGCAACCTTTCCAATTCCGAAGTCAACATGAGAATAAACAGTGACGTCGTAGGTAGGAGATGATTTATATACCTCTGGCTCTTCCTCAGACACCCGTGGAAATATTTCAATGACCTTTGTGCCCAGAATAGTTTTACTTTTCTGCTTGCAGTAGATTAGTAACTATATTGACTCTAGGAGCCTGTTTTAATGAGTTCATTTTTTTATAATATTGTGTAAATAATTTTCAAAGTATGTTTTCACTCTTTATCTCATTTAGCTCATTAGATCATTGTAATTTAAACAGACTAAATAAAATTACCCCATTCTCCTGTCAAAAAAACTGAGGTCCAACGTATTTAAAAGAACCTTCTCAAAGTCTCATGATTAAGAAATTATAGAGGGTAATTCTAGATTCCTGACTCTTAATCCAGTGCTCTTTTTACTATGCACCCTGTATTACGTTGAAATATGAAGCGTTCTCAATTCACGTTCAGAACCTTACCCTGACATTAAGTGTTTAATTAATCTTTCCTGGTTAGAAGCATGCTTAGACAAATTTGCTTTAACCAATAAATGACTGTACAAAAGCCCCTTTATCTGTGTTAGTATAAATCAATTAACCTCCTTTACTTTCTGCTGAAAGTTCCAAACTTTAAATGAATTGCCCATTAACTTTTTGTGCCCAGTGTACTAACAACAATAAAAGCAGACATCTATATGATGTGCTGAGTGTTCTATTATTATCAATTCCGTTTTTTTATGCGTTCCTTAAAGAGGAACTTAAGGAGTTGGCCCTGATATATTATATCGTGGCAAGGTTTTGCTGATAGAGAAGCTGCTATGGGTGACTCCATTGCAAGAGTGACTATGATAACTTTAAATAGTTTTTAAGCAATGTCCTTCCAACAATAAGGTGTAAGAACTGCGTTCTGTATGCCAAATAAGCACATATTCACCGTGAAATTCTCACAACTACACAATGGGAAAATGAGCCAAAGATGCAATTTACATAGCACTTTGCAAATGATTTATAAAGCTTCACTAGTTTTTTTTTTCTTATGAGTGAAGGTAAAAATAATTAAGTTTATTTCGCTGAGCAGAAGAGGCCATCTAAAGTTGTTTGAAGCACAACTAAAATCAAAGAACAAGTCAGGCACATGGCAAAGAAGTTTGCTGGAGTTCTGAAGAGGATATATTTATAGTTTTTATTCCTTCCTTCCTTCCTTCTTTCCTCCCTTCCTTCTTCTCTCCCCTCTCCCCTCTCTGTTTCTTTCTTCCTTGATGATGAAAGAAATGCTTACTTTCAAATGTAACCTGTCATAGTTTTATAAAGTCCAGAGCATATTATATAAATAGATAACTGCTTATATTTTCTCGATTTTTTTATCCACTCTTTGGTGACACCTGACTAACCACCCTAACATATCACATGTTGTATAACATGGTCCTCCTACCTACGCCTGGTTTGCAACTCCTAACACAGGCAACTCACCACATAAGTTCCACAGAACCTGAGTTGGCCTCCACCCTATTCCAGATGACCGATCTCCCAATCAAATTCTTACATGTCATAGGAATAACAAATGCTACAGGATGTGTCTAACTGCTTACCCTTAACTTCTGAAATTCTCTCTTCAAGGATTTATAACCAGCCGTTCATTGCCCAAGCCACAATCACTTCTTCCCTGACCTTTGCCAGTAATAACTTTGCATTTGGAGTTCTGTCTTCTGTGGCTCTCTTCTAATAATGTTTCCACATAGAAGCCAGGGTGATCTCTATAGAATATAAGTAGTAGAGTAATTCCTTACTTAAAATCCATCATAGGCTTCCCCTTGTACTTAATGGTAGTCACACTTGACTGACAAGAGGACCTTACATGTACTGGCCCCTGGCCATCTTTCCTACTTAGTTTCTTTCTGTATTCCCACTTGTCACTGTGGTTCTGCTACTTGCCTCTGTTTTATTTGAGAACTTCTGTGCATGTTCCTTCCTTGGCCTAGAATGCCATTCCCCTGCCTCTTCCTAAGGATGAATTCTGCTCATCTCTAGGTCAAGGATGGGCAAAGTTCTATAAAGGGCCAGATAGTAAATATAATTAAGCTTTCGGGTCATACGGTCTCTACTGCAACTATTCAACTCAGCCACTGTAGAGCAAATGCTTTAAATGAAGGAGCATTGTTGTGTTCCAAAAAAACTTTATTTATGGACACTAAAACTAGAATTTTTTATAATTTTCATGTGTAATGAAATATTCTTCTTCTTTTTTAAAAATTTAAATGTAAAAAAAAAAACAACAAAAACATTCTTAGCTCAGGGCACATTAAAACAGGTAGCGTAGCCTGCACACCCCACCATCTAAATTTTTGCTTAACACATGAAAAGCTGTTCAACAGCACTAATTATTAGAGAAATGCAAATCAAAACTACAATGAGGTATCACCTCACACCAGTTAGAATGGGCATCCTCAGAAAATCTACAAACAACAAATGCTGGAGAGGGTGTGGAGAAAAGGGAACCCTCTTGCACTGTTGGTGGGAATGTAAATTGATACAGCTACTATGGAGAACAGTATGGAGGTTCCTTAAAAAACTAAAAATAGAATTACCATAAGACCCAGCAATCCCACTACTGGGTACATACCCAGAGAAAACCATAATTCAAAAAGAAACATGCACCCCTATGTTCATTGCAGCACTATTTACAATAGCCAGGTCATGGAAGCAACCTAAATGCCCATCGACAGTTGAATGGATAAAGAAGATGTGGTACATATATACAATGGAATATTACTCAGCCATAAAAAGGAACGAAATTGGGTCATTTGTAGAGATGTGAATGGACCTAGAGACTGTCATACAGAATGAAGTAAGTCAGAAAGAGAAAAACAAATATCGTATATTAATGCATATATGTGGAACCTAGAAAAATGGCACAGATGAACCAGTTTGCAGAGCAGAAATTGAGACACAGATGTAGAGAACAAACGTATGGACACCAAGGGGGAGAAAGCAGCAGGGGGTGGGGGTGGTGGTGTGATGAATTGGGATATTGGGATTGACATGTATACACTGATGTGTGTAAAATGGATGACTAATAAGAACCTGCTGTATAAAAATTTAATTAAATTAAAAGAAATAAATTTTAGCTTAAATGTAATTTTAAAAATTTGTTTATGTATTTATTTATTTGTTTGCCACACTGTGCAGCATGTGGGATCTTAGTTGCCTGACCAGGGATTGAACTCATGCCCCCATTGGAAGCACAGAGTCCTAACCACTGGACCACCAGGGAATTCCCTAAATGTGATTTTATAAAGACTTTCCGTAAACTTTTTATCTAAGTAAATCTATTCCTTATCTCAGCACTCGGTTATTTTAATTTATATTACTTTTCCTTTTCCCTTAGTGATTGTTTGTTTCCCAATTGTTGTTTGTTTATTCTGTCTTTTCATGCAATTACAAGTTCCCTGATCCTGACTATTTCATTAATCTTGTAAACCCACAATTAGAATAATGCCTCGACATGGTAAGTTTTCAGTAAATATTTGTTGACTAAATTAATTCTGTAAACTCATTTCAGTAAAACACAAAATGCTTTCAAAAATGAGCTATGTCGGGGAGGATCTTCAAGATGGCGGAGTAGTAAGACATGGAGATCACCTTCCTCCCCACAAATACATCAAAAATGCATCTACATGTAGTACAGCTCCTACAGAACACCTACTGAACGCTGGCAGAAGACCTCAGACTTCCCAAAAGGCAAGAAACTCCCCAAGTACCTGGATAGGGCAAAAGAAAAAAGAAAAAACAGAGACAAAAGAATAGGGATGGGACCTGCACCTCTGGGAGGGAGCTGAGAAGGAGGAAAAGTTTCCACGAACTAGGAAGCCGCTTCACTGGTGGAGATGGGAGGTGGGAAGGGGGGAAGCATCGGAGCCACGGAGGAGAGCGCAGCCACAGGGATGCAGAGGGCAAAGCAGAGAGATTCCCACACAGAGGATCAGCACTCACCAGCCTGAGAGGCTTGTCTGCTCACCTGCTGGGGTGGGTGGTGCTGGGAGCTGAGGCTCTGGCTTCGGACGTCAGATTCCAGGGAGAGGACTGGGGTTTCCTGCATGAACATAGCCTGAAGGGGGCTAGTGTGCCACAGCTAACTGGGAGGGAGTCTGGGAAAAAGTCTGGACCTGCCTAAGAGTTAAGAGACCATAGTTTGGAGGTGCGCGAGGAGAGGCGATTCAGAGCAACGCCTAAATGAGCTTCAGAGATGGGCACGAGCTGTGGCTATCAGCGCAGACATCAGAGGCGGGCATGAAATGCTAACACTGCTGCTGCAGCCACCAAAAATCCTGTGTGCAAGCACTGGTCACTATCCATACCTGCCCTCCCAGGAGCCTGTGCAGTCCGCCACTGCCAGGATCCCGTGATCCAGGGACAACTTCTCTGGAAGAGCACACGGCATGCCTTAGGGTGCTGCAACGTCACATTGGCCTCTGCTGCCGCAGGCTCACCCCACATTCCATACCCCTCCCTCCCCCTGGACTGAGTGAGCTGGAGCCCCCTAATCAGCCGCTCCTTTAACCCCCTCCTGTCAGGCGAAGAACAGATGCCAGAGGGTGACCGATATGCAGAGGTGGGGCCAGATCCAAAGCTGAACCCTAGGAGCTGTGCAAACAAAGAAGAGAAAGGGAAATCTCTCCCAGCAGCCTCAGGAGCAGCGGATCAAATCTCCACAATCAACTTGATGTACCCTGCATCTGTGGAATACCTGAACAGACAATGAATCATCCCAAACTTGACGTGGTGGACATTGGGAGCAACTGTAGACTCGGGGTTTGCTGTATGCGACTGACTAGTTTCTGATGTTTCTGTTTATCTTAGGATACTTTAGCGCTTGTTATCATTGATGGATTTGTTAATTGGTTTGGTTGCTCTCTTATTTTTTAATTACTTTTTTATTTTAATATTTTTTTATTTTAATAACTTCTTAATTTTATTTTGTTATTTTTTTTCTTCTCCCTTTTCTTCTGAGCTGTGTGGTTGACAGGATCTTGGTGCTCCGACCGGGTGTCAGGCCTGAACCTCGGAGGTGGGAGAGCCAAGTTCTGGACATTGGACCACCAGATACCTCCCGGCCCCATGTAACATCAATTGGTGGAGCTCTCCCAGAGATCTCCATCTCAATGCTAAGACCCAGCTCAACTTAATGACCAGCAACATCCCGTGCTGGACACCCCATGCCAAACAACAAGCAAGACAGGAACACAACCACACCCATTAGCAGAGAGGCTGCCTAAAATCATAATAAGTTCACAGACACCCCAAAGCACACCACCGGACATGGTCCTGCCCATCAGAAAGACAAGCTCCGCCCTCATCCACCAGAACACAGGCACCAGTCCCCTCCACCAGGAAGCCTACACAATCCACTGAACCAACCTTAGCCAGTGGGGGCAGACACTAAAAACAACAGGAACTACAAACCTGCAGCCTGCAAAAAGGAGACCCCAAACACAGTAAGTTAAGCAAAATAAGAAGACAGAGAAGTACACACCAGATGAAGGAGCAGGGTGAAAACCCACAAAGCCAAACAAATGAAGAGGAAATAGGCAGTCTACCTGACAAAGAATTCAGAGTAATGATAGTAGAGATGATCCAAAATCTTGGAAACAGAATGGAGAAAATACAACAAACGTTTAACAAGGACCTAGAAGAACTAAAGAGCAAGCAAACAATGATGAACAAGACAATAAATGAAATTTAAAATTCTCTAGAAGGAATCAATGGCAGAATAACTGAGGCAGAGGAACAGATAAGTGAACTGGAAGATAAAATAGTGGGAATACTACTGCAGAGCAGAATAAAGAAAAAAGAATGAAAAGAATTGAGGACAGCCTCAGAGACCTGTGGGACAACATTAAACACACGAACATTGGAATTATAGGGGTCCCAGAAGACGAAGAGAAAAAGAAAGGGACTGAGAAAATATTTGAAGACATTATAGTTGAAAACATCCCTAATATGGGAAAGGAAACAGTCAGTCAAGTCCAGGAAGCGCAGAGAGTCCCATACAGGAGAAATCCAAGGAGAAACGTGCCAAGACACATATTAATCAAACTATCAAAAATAAAATACAAAAAAAATATTAAAAGCAGGAAGGGAAAAGCAACAAATAACAAACAAGGGAATCCCCATAAGGTTAACAGCTGATCTTTCAGCAGAAACTCTGTAAGCCAGAAGGGAGTGGCAGGACATATTTAAGGTGATGAAAGGGAAGAACCTACAACCAATATTACTCTACCCAGCAAGGATCTCATTCAGATTCGACAGAGAAATTAAAACCTATACAGAGAAGCAAAAGCTAAGAGAATTCAGCACCACCAAACCAGCTTTACAAGAAATACTGAAGGGGGCTTCCCTGGTGGTGCAGTGGTTGAGAATCTGCCTGCCAATGCAGGGGACACGGGTTCGAGCCCTGGTCTGGGAAGATCCCATATGCCGCGGAGCAACTGGGCCCGTGAGCCACAACTACTGAGCCTGCGCGTCTGGAGCCTGTGCTCCGCAACAAGAGAGGCCGCGATAGTGAGAGGCCCGCGCACCGCGATGAAGAGTGGCCCCCGCTCACCACATCTAGAGAAAGCCCTCGCACAGAAACGAAGACCCAACACAGCCAAAAATAAATAAATAAATAAATAAATATTAAAAAAAAAAAAAAAAAAGAAATACTGAAGGAACTTCTCTAGGCAAGAAACACAAGAGAAGGAAAAGACCTACAAAAACAAACCAATAACAATTAAGAAAATGGTAATAGGAACATACATATCGATAATTACCTTAAATGTAAATGGATTAAATACTCCCATCAAAAGACATAGACTGGCTGAATGTATACAAAAGCAAGACCTGTATATATGCTGTCTACAAAGACCCACTTCAGATCTAGGGACACATACAGACTGAAAGTGAGGGGATGAAAAAGATATTCCATGCAAGTGGAAATCAAAAGAAAGCTGGAGTAGCAATTTTCATATCAGACAAAATAGACTTTAAAATAAAGACAATTACAAGACACAAAGAAGGACACTATGTAATGATCAAGGGATCAATCCAAGAAGAAGTAACAATTGTAAATATTTATGCACCCAACATAGGAGCACTTCAGTACATAAGGCAAATGCTAACAGCTATAAAAGGGGAAATCGACAGTAACACAATCATAGTTGGGGACTTTAACACCCCACTTTCACCAATGGACAGATCATCCAAAATGAAAATAAATAAGGAAACACAAGCTTTAAATGACACATTAAACAAGATGGAGTTAATTGATATTTATAGGACATTCCATCCAAAAACAACAGAAAACACTTTCTTCTCAAGTGCTCATGGAACATTCTCCAGGAGAGATCATATCTTGGGTCACAAATCAAGCCTTGGTAAATTTAAGAAAATTGAAATCGTATCAAGTATCTTTTCTGACCACAACGCTATGAGACTACATATCAATTACAGGAAAAAAACTGGAAAAAATGCAAACACATTGTGGCTAAACAACATGCTACTAAATAACCAAGAGGTCACTGAAGAAATCAAAGAAGAAATAAAAAAATACCTAAAAACAAATGACAGTGAAAACACAATGACCCAAAACCTATGGGATGCAGCAAAAGCAGTTCTAAGAGGGAAGTTTATAGCACTACAATCCTACCTCAAGGAACAAGAAAAATCTCAAATAAACAACCTAACCTTGTACCTAAAGCAATTAGAGAAAGAAAAACAAAAACCCCCCAAAGTTAGTGGAAGGAAAGAAATCATAAATATCAGATCAGAAATAAATGAAAAAGAAATGAAGGAAACAATAGCAAAGATCAATAAACTAAAAGCTTGTTCTTTGAGAAGATAAAAGAAAATTGATAAACCATTACCCAGACTCATGAAGAAGAAAAAGGAGAAGACTCAAATCAACAGAATTAGAAATGAAAAAGAAGTAACAACTGACACTGCAGAAATACAAAGGATCATGAGAGATTACTACAAGCAACTCTATGCCAATAAAATGGACAACCTGGAAGAAATGGACAAATTCTTAGAAAAGCACAACCTTCCGAGACTGAACCAGGAAGAAATAGAAAATATAAACAGACCAGTCACAAGCTCTGAAAGTGACACTGTGATTAAAAATCTTCCAACCAACAAAAGCCTAGGACCAGATGGCTTCATAGGCGAATTCTATCAAACATTTAGAGAAGAGCTAACACTTATCCTTCTCAAACTCTTCCAAAATGTAGCAGAGGGAGGAACACTCTCAAACTCAGTCTATGATACCTCCATCACCCTGATACCAAAACCAGACAAAGGTACTACAAAAAAAGAAAATTACAGGCCAATATCACTGTTGAATATAGATGCAAAAATCCTCAACAAAATACTAGCAAACAGAAGCCAACAGCACATTAAAAGGATCATACACCATGATCAAGTAGGGTTTATCCCAGGAATGCAAGGATTCTTCAATATACACAAATGAATCAATGTGATACACCATATTAACAAATTGAAGGATAAAAATCATATGATCATCTCAATAGATGCAGAAAAAGCTTTCGACAAAATTCAACACCCATTTATGATAAAAGCCCTGCAGAAAGTAGGCATAGAGGGAACTTACCTCAACATAATAAAGACCATATCTGACAAACCCACAGCCAACATCGTTGTCAGTGGTGAAAAATTGAAACCATCTCCACTATGATCAGGAAAAAGACAAGGTTGCCCACTCTCACAACTATTATTCAAACATAGTTTTGGAAGTTTTAGCCACAGCAATCAGAGAAGAAAAAGAAATAAAAGGAATCCAAATTGGAAAAGAGAAGTAAAACTGTCACTGTTTGCAGATGACATGATACTATACATAGAGAACCCTAAAGATGCTACCAGAAAGCTATTAAAGCTAATCAATGAATTTGGTAAAGTAGCAGGATATAAAATTAATGCACAGAAATCTCTTGCATTCCTATACACTAATGATGAAAAATCTGAAAGAGAAATTAAGGAAACACTCCCATTTACCACTGCAACAAAAAGAATAAAATACCTAGGAATAAACCTACCTAAGGAGACAAAAAACCTGCATGCAGAAAACTGTAAGACACTGATGAAAGATATTAAAGATGATACAAACAGATGGTGGGATATACTATGTTCTTGGATTGGAAGAACCAACATTGTGAAAATGAGTATACTACCCAAAGCAATCTACAGATTAAATGCAATGCCTATCAAACTAACCCTGGCATTTTTCACAGAACTAGAACAAAAAATTTCACAATTTGTATGGAAACACAAAAGACCCCAAATAGCCAAAGCAATCTTGAGAGAGAAAAACAGAGGTGGAGGAATCAGACTCCCTGACTTCAGACTATACTACAAAGCTACACTAATCAAGACAGTATGGTACTGGCACAAAAACAGAAATATAGATCAATGGAATAAGATAGAAAGCCCAGAGATAAACCCATGCACATATGGTCACCTTATCTTTGATAAAGGAGGCAAAAATATACAATGGAGAAAAGACAGCCTCTTCAATAAGTGGTGCTGGGAAAACTGGATAGCTACACGTAAAAGAATGAAATTAGTACAGTCCCTAAGACCATACACAAAAATAAGCTCAAAATGGATTAAACACCTAAATATAAGGCCAGACACTATAAAACTCAGAGGAAAACATAAGCAGAACACTCTATGACATAAATCACAGCAAGATCCTTTTTGATCCACCTCCTAGAGAGGTGGAAATAAAAACAAAAATAAACAAATGGGACCTAATGAAACTTAAAATCTTTTGCACAGCAAAGGAAACCATAAAGAAGACGAAAAGACATCCCTCAGAATATGAGAAAATATTTGCAAACATAGCAAGTGACAAAGGATTAATGTCCAAAGTATACAAGCAGCTCATGCAGCTCAATATCAAGAAAACAAACAACCCAATCCAAAAATGGGCAGAAGACCTAAATAGACATTTCTCCAAAAAAGATATACAGATTGCCAATAAACACATGAAAAGATGCTCAACATCACTAATCATTAGAGAAATGCAAATCAAAACTACAATGAGGTATCATCTCACACTGGTCAGAATGGCCATCATCAAAAAATCTACAAAGAATGAATGCTGGAGAGGGTGTGGAGAAAAGGGAACCCTCTTGCATTTTTGGTGGGAATGTAAATTGATACAGCCACTATGGAGAACAGTATGGAGGTTCCTTAAAAGACTAAAAATAGAAGTACCATATGACCCAGCAATCCCACTACTGGGCACTACTGGGCATATACCCTGAGACAACCATAATTCAAAAAGAATCATGTACCACAATTTTCATTGCAGCTCTATTTACAATAGCCAGGACATGGAAGCAACCTAAGTGTCCATCAACAGATGAATGGATAAAGAAGATGTGGCACATATATACAATGGAATATTTCTCAGCCATAAAAGAAACGAAATTGAGTTATTGGTAGTGAGGTGGATGGATCTAGAGTATGTCATACAGAGTGAAGTAAGTCAGAAAGAGAAAAACAAATACTGTATGCCTACACATATATATGGAATCTAAAAAAAAAAAAAAAAGGTTCTGTAGAACCTAGGGGCAGGACAGGGATAAAGACGCAGACGTAGAGAATGGACTTGAGGACACGGGGAGGGGGAAGGGCAAGCTGGAATGAAGTGAGAGATTGGCATTGACATATATACACTACCAAATGTAGAATAGATAGCTAGTGGGAAGCAGCCACATAGCACAGGGAGATCAGCTCGGTGCTTTGTGACCACCTAAAGGGCTGTGATAGGGAGGGTGGGAGGGAGATGCAAGAGGGAGGGTATATGGGGATATATGTATATGTATAGGTGATTCACTTTGTTATACAGCAGAAACTAACACAACAATGTAAAGCAATTATACTCCAGTAAAGATGTTAAAAAATAAAAAATTTAAAAAAATTTTTAAAAATGAGCTATGTCAAACTGTTTGTTTTAGGAGCTTTAAAACACTTTGAAAATGGAACTTACTCAAAATAAATGACCTGCTGTCTTTCTCATTGTGTCCTGTCTTCAAATTAAATTTGAGAGAATATTTACTCTTATTTGTTCAATCTATAAATACCAATGCATAACAGGCCTAACAGTGCAAAAAACCCACTTCTGTGCATTCACACTGTGTATCACATTGTGTTTATAGAAAGATCAAAGAGACAATGCATTATTATAAGTCTTAAGAAAATATTTTTATTTGACATTCAAATTACAATCATTATCATAGAAATGGATTCCTGTGGTATCATTTGTGAATCTCATGATGTGTCTCCGCAACAAGAGAGGCCACGATAGTGAGAGGCCCACGCACCGCAATGAAGAGTGGCTCCCGCTCGCTTCAACTAGAGAAAGCCCTTGCACAGAAACAAAGACCTAACACAACCAAAAATAAATAAATAAATAAATAAATAATTAAAAAAAAAAAAAAAAAAGAGTTCATGATGTGTCTCTGTTGGATAAAGAACCAGAAGAAGCAAAATAGTTTTGGTGCTCACTGTGGATGCCCATCTGTCACCTTACTTTCCCCACCCACCCCTTTCTCAGTGGAAGAGCCCCAGTGTGATCATGAGCCCAGGAAAGCTAACCCCGCTTTAGCCCCAGAGTGAATGTTGATAAGTCTTAGCCAATCTTGACAGTTCCATCCCTCCTGCTAATGGAATCACCAGGCAGCGGCTAAAAACACCCAAGAGGTTTGTCTTGGGGGCTTTTGTGAAAGATATTCCTCCCTGTCAAAAAGAGACACTGCCCTTCCTGTGTTTCAGCAAGGTCATGTGAAGGCATGATGTCCAGAGCTGTGGCAGCCTTCTTGGGAACATGAGTGAGAAGCTACGAAAATTAGAGAAATGCTGCCTGGGAAGCTGGAACCTACCTTCCAGTTCTGTGAAATAATGAAATATTGTGTTGATTAAGCCAGTGATTCTCAAATCATAATGTGCATCTGATTCACTTGGGAATCTTGTTAAATTTAAGATTATAGTTCAGTAAGTCTGCATGCTCCCAGGCGAGACTGATACTGCTGGTCCAGGGTTTCACTTTTAGTAGCAAGGCTTTAGGCCTCTGTTAATTTTGTATTACTTAGAGCTGGAAACACCTTAACTGATACATTATACAAACCAAATCTGCATAAAGAGCAAGAAGCTGATTTCTCTCTATTGCCATATGTATTAGTCATACTAACAAATACAGATTGTGTAATTTCTTCATGTTGTTTTAATCACAAAAAAAAATCATGTTATTCTGCCTTCACAATGAGTCTGCCTTTCTCTGAAGAAGTACTGAAACCCATAGAGGCTGTCTTATTTGATATCACTATGAGTTATATTAAAATTGAAACCTTATTTTAGAACTTAGTATTGTGTTGAATTTCGGTATTGTGAAATTTATTATTGTGAAACTTTAGTTTTGAAAACTAGTTGAAACTTTAGTATTGTGTTTATATTTGATAGCAATATAATTATTTTCATCACAATTTTTCAAAGATGTTGAATGTTGGAAACATCATATGAATTCTCAAAGAGACATTCACTATTAGATATGTTCTTTTGGAAATTAAATCGGTTAAGAAGAAAGTTTACTCAACTAAATTTTTAAGTAGACACGCAAACCACCATTTTTTTTTAATTACACAAAATTTTTTTGAAATGTTGCTTTGGAGATATGTCAACACGGTCTGAAATAGAGCGGAAACAAAAGAATCAAGATAGTGAAAAATTAAAGATGCATCTAAAAACTCAGAAAAATTCCAGTTTTCTGATTTAGGTCTTTCATTTAGATATGTTACAGGCATTGTCTGTCTGGAACAATGCAAAGGTTTAAAGGATACTGTTGGGAAGTGAGCATAAACAGTGAACAAAATTGCATCAGTACAAAATTAACCTGGGAAAATATAAATGATGCGTCGAGGATGAAAATTGTTTGAGTCTCATGATAAACACAACATGGCTTCTTCTGATGATTGCTTGTTACATATAGGAAATGGATACTCTTTGTATATGTTGTGATTATTGCTGTCGACCCAATAACTTTTATCTAATGTGCTAAAAATATGTTTTGCGTAACAAAAGTAACTGTTGCAAAGAAATCTAATTACATCACACTTTTTTTTCATAGTTTCCGAATCAAAATAAAAGTTATGTCAGAAATCATAAGTTCATTCTTTTCTGAGAATAACTAGCTAGATTAGCAGCCAACCCAGATGCAAGGGCGATTGATGGGTCACAAAACAAGTCCAGCAATCCAGGAACATGATGTTGATTTTGGCCAGTCCCTAAAGAGTGTTAGTACAAATATTCAGGGTGGAGTTGACTTTAGTCTTTCTTTCTTCTAGCAGAATGCTTAAAATGAAATCTGCAAATCTGCTTCTTAAAAGTGTTTATTCTCTGATGAAATTGTGAAAGAAAGTTCTTTAAAATTTCATGAATATTCTAGACACTTAATGAGATCCATTTCTACAAAAACCCATGATCTTGTGTAAAAGAGATAAGGAAATGGGATGGTTTTCTAGGCCCCAATTTTTTAGGCAAATCATTATAAAGGGCAGATTTATGTTTCTTTGGTCCTATAGAATCAATGCCAACTCACCATTCTCTGAATTATAGAATTCCTCAAATCTCTAACTATATGCAGACTTTGAGTGCTACAGATTTATAAAGTGTTATCTAATGCTGTATTCAGTGTTGGGTGATTACTATGCTCTTTGCTTTTGTGTTGTATAATTTGTTTACGTGTTTTATATACATAGCTCATGCATACTTTTTATATTCTATTTTAGATATTAAATTATAAGTTGAATGATCTAGATTAAGAACTATAGATCTACATAGAAATCATTTAATTCTTTAATAAGTTTGGCCATTTAAGCTCACAAGGCAATAACATTTAATAAAAAATTAAACACACTTTACTAAAGTACTTTATAAATATTGTTAAATAAAAAGTTTAATAAAACATTTAAGAAAAAGTATGTGTCATCACAAATGTGTATTCACGGTACCAACCATGAATTGTTTTGGATGCTAAAATGATTGATGGGTATGTTAAAACAGGTCATTTTCATTTAAAACCTGTTTAGATGCACGTGCTGGTACTCAGCTAAAGGGAGCAAACAAAGGTTTCCAAACCAAGTTATACATTTGGGGCCCCATTGCATAATCTCATGCTGGGCTACAGTTGTTTCTTTCTTGCAGAAGTTAAAGAAAAAAAAAAGAGTGTTGTTGGGTGTAATGAAGTAAAGATACTAGAATCAAAGATGCTACTGTTCCATTTAGATACTAAGATTCCACAACATTTCATAACTTTCTCAAATTTCCTTTAACACTTACTCTAGGTAACTCTAGGTTTTATCCCTCCAAAAATATGTAATGTTCTGTAATAAAGATAAGTTATTTTAAAATATGGCCAAATGATGAGGGTATGACAACTTAACATCACATATTTAGAAAATATAGAAAGAATTGATAATATCTGCATGTTTTAGCCAGTCTTTCTTTCAGAGTCTTCAGCTGAAATTTACTTGCAGTTAGAGTCTTTGTTTTCTTATAGTAAAAGAGCAAGTGAACAAATCAATAGATCTTTATTTTAAGTTTTAAAAGATGTCATGTGACATTGTTAAACTCTAGGTTACTAAGGCTATTGCAGAAAATTAAAATTATATGATGCTGCTTTCTTTTAAAAAAGATCAATAAAAAGCAATTTTATTTGAGCTGTGATTTTCAAAATTATAACCCACAGATTTAGATTCACTGTACAGCCAATTCAGTGATGAGCAGAATATGATCATTAGGATAGCTTTAACAGAATGGGCTGTTAAAAGAAAAATGAGTTTAGTCATCACAGATAGTCTATATACATTTTGTTTTCTATATTTAAAGAGACATAATTAAAAATAGTAATTTAAAAAATCTACAGTGCTGCCCATTTTGTGTAATAGTATTTTCTGGGATTAAAGACTATGGTACTGTGTATCAAGTGTGGAATTGGCCCCTATAATAATGCATGACACACACTGAGTACTCACTATGGGGCAGGTGCTGGGTCAAACACTTGATCTGCATCTCTCATTCCATCATGCAACCGCTCCTAAAAAGTAGGTGTTCTTTTTCTTTGTGTTTTAAAGATCTGGAAACTGAGGCTTCAAGTGATTGAATAACTTGCTCAAGGTCAAATCATGGGCAAGTATTTGTACCCAGATTTGAATCCAAGCAGCCTAGGGGTCAGGAACCATGGCTTACTCATCTTGGCATTCCTAGAGTCTAGCACAATGCTGGGCTCCTAATAGGCTCCTAAGCCTTAAGTGCTTTAAAAAGAAATACATGGAGCCCCTGTGCAGCCGACTAGCCTTTGGAGGCCTTGAGAAACTGAAGGGAAGGGCTGAATCCTGGTCTAACATCCAGGCTCAGCCGTGTGAAAGGCCCATCACTGAATCATCCTAGCACAAATTATAGGCTTTAAAAATGGTTTGCAAATGTTACATTTTTGAGTTTGCTGCACTGTATGATATCTTAAATTTCACTCCCCTCTCTGGGCAGCGTTCATTCTGATTGTATGTTGGTTTGTTCGCTCAAGTAGAGAAAGCCAGATTGAAAACAAACCACGAATACAGATTGCTTTCCTACTCTGATTCCTCCTGTGTTTATCACAGTATCAGAACTAGGATGCCCTTAGAGATATGTGCAGAAGGGCTACCAGGAATGAAATTTCAATTCCAGTTTGGCACTAAGTAAGCAACTCTTCCAAATGTCTTTACAATGTGCTGACTGTAATACTTTGACCAGAAACCACTGGTAATAGCAAGAAATTAGGCCCTGGTTAGAAACATATTACTGCGTTGCCAAATCCTTCTGTGGAATTCAACTGCTACATATTTTTAGGTTAAAGAAAACTGGATCTTCTGCAATTCAGCCAAATCTGACTTTGGTTTCAAATTACCTCAGAGAAGAATTTTTAGCTGATAATTCACTTTATATGGTTTGTTTCACATGGAGATATATTCACAATATATTTGGTAAGTAAACCTCTTTTCTATTAAAATGGCAATATTTACTAAATAGTAGAAGTTCCCAGTGGAAAATACTGGTTATACTTGGGGGTTGGGGGGTGAGTGGATAGGAAGTATGAAATCTTAGATCACTGGAAATCGGGAAGTGGGGATTTAAGAAGAGAAAGACTGAGAGAAGGACTCTGAGGACTCCAGAGAAGTATCTGGAAAAGTCTAGGACCTTATTCTAGGGAACATTCCTGCTAGGGTGGCATTCTGATTGGGCTTGGTTGGTTGTTTACATATGTCATACATATATACGTTGTATACACTGATATTTTTCATTTCTCTTGGTTAATCTCATTCCTTTCATCTTGAAAGATAAAGTAATGAAAACATGTGGATGAAAAGAGACTTCCTGGAATATCTCCCCTAAACTGCATTAGGTAAGATAACAACGTGAAGTAGATCCACATTTCTCTAGTAACTTGTAATCTTCAGCCTTGTTTAAATGAGCACATCAGGAATACAAATGCCTCAGGAAAAAAAATAGAATTTCTAAAAGGAAAACCAAAACATTTCTAGGGCAACAGTTGATGCCAAGGAGAGACTTCACTACTTATTCAACAAACATTTATTGAGTGCTTGCTGTATGGAAATAGTGAAAGTAATAGTAAAAAAAAAAAAAAAATTAACAAAAAGACATTGTAATTCATAGTGTCTTCTCCAGAGGAGCTTATTGTGTAGCAAAAATTTCCAATTTGACATTTTGAAATTATGGGTTCACTGAGAAATTCTAACTCCCAAATTCTGATATAGATTCTTATTTGTGATAAGCCTGAGCCCTGACCTTTGTAAGTTTTACTTACTTGGCCATTTTTATAATTGATCTTAATGCAGGTTTTCTTATTTTGCAGATCCCTCCCAAGTCATTCCTGACAATTAATTTTACTAACTGCTAACCCTAATCCTCTAAAGTGATTTGTGTCTACTTGTTCTGAGCTTGTTGTCAATCTCAGAGATTTTAATGAGCAACAGTGAATATATTCTCAACAAAAAAAGTTCATTTTCTTTACCTAAATAAAATACCTTTGTTTCAGTGATAAAACTGCTAATATGCTTATCCATAATTTTTTTTTAATTTCAAAAATTTCTCTTGCATTTAAGGAATGAAAAACATTGCAATTTTACTTCATGACATATTAAGAAGGCTTCAAATACAAACTTTGGTCATAATGTTAGGGAGGAAGAAATTTTCCTCTACCCTTGTAGGTTCTTCTGGCTGGTTTAAGAATTAAACGGACATGAGGAGGATTAACAGGAGAAAAATCGAACAAAGTTTAATAACATGTATACATGGGAGAGACCCAGGAAAACTGAGTAACTTACCAAAATGGCTGAAACCTCACCTTAAATACTATCTTCAGCTAAAGACCAAAGAGGAATTTGGGGGTAGTGGTTTGAGACTTCAGAGGGGAGGAAGGCAGTTCACATGGAGATGGAAAAGCAAATATTGGGTATACAAATGTTTGCTGGGCCCTGCAGAGACAGTGGGATATAGAGTGGGCTCTGACCCACCACACCTAGCCCATATTATTTGCAGATATCTCTGGTGGTGATAGCTCTATTCCAGGAACAGGCCCTTTATATATAAATTCATTTAGGCAGTTAAGGGGAAGGTAAAAAGAAAGACTTTCTGAGTCTTACGTTTCTTAAAAATAATCAGCCTAAATTAATTCTCATGCCAAAAGGGACACATTTTGGCGTGGCAAATTTTGCTCCCCTACAATAGCAATTACAATAGTTTCTGCTTATTCCTATTTTAAAAAGGAAGCTTTTAATTGAAATACATACAGACAAGTGCACAGAACAAAAACATATGCTTATTTCTTTGGACTAACTAGCGTAGTCATACACAATCAGGGACTACATTATATATGTAAAGTGATATCACTTTTTAAAAAACCTAAAGGTTTTAAGTTTTGGATTCTTTCCCCTCATTTCCTTTCTTTGGAAGCAATGTTAGAACAAAATAACCCAGTTTCCTTAAATTTGAGGTACACTTTTTTTGTTTAGAGAATTTAGAAGCACTCTTGGGTGATACATTATGAAGGAATGTAAGGCCTATACATAGACATATTTGCATTGCTAAGGAGGAAAATTTCCAGTCTTTGTGAACATTCTTCTTTTGCAGGTTTTCCTCAGCTCTTTATAGAGGATAATCACTATGCCAAAATGTCAAGAAACTAATGATAATCAGCAATGAGGATTTATCTTTTTGTACACTCCTTGGAAATAGACATCCTCTTTGAAAGCGAATCTTTTCATTAATTAACAGATTGTTTTACCTACTAGATGCAAGAATAATAACGAAAGAGTTGTAACATATTCAGTAATATATTTAGTCATACACACAATCAAATGTGTCAATTTATTTATCAATCTATGTATAAATACTTAACGTAGTTGACTTATTGAGGTATATGAGTTTTAAGGTACATGTTCAGATGATTTAGACTACAAAGTTTGTGAGAACTTGGTATGGTGTAGCCAAAAAACACTGACATTGCAATCAAGAGACATGTTCTGATTTGTATTCTACCAGTAAAAGCTGTGTGACTTTTGGCAGATTATTTTAGCTCCAAAGGCCTTGATTTCCCTATCTCTTCAAATTCCACCCATTTCTAACATTCAGTGATTCCTTATGGCTGAGAGCCTATATAGAGATAAATTACCTGGTTTGAATAAATTCAGTGTTTTTAAATGATTACCTAACTGGCTTACTTAACTTTATCCTTGTAGTTCCTTTCATGAATTTCACATTGTTGTTTTGTTTTGTTTTTCATAGCATCATTGCTTCTGATTGTTTAACTGCTTTCTATAATTTGACATAGGTGCTTGATTACATAACATATTTTTATTTAGGACAGGTGCAAAATACTGATAGACGTAGCAAAGATGAGCATAGAAATCCATGAGCAGGATTGTGTACTTGAAGTAGAGCACTGAAAAGATAATTTAATTTACCGTATCCATTTTTTTAACCTCTTTATCACCACGTAAAGTAACTAGCCTGTCACCTGTGCCATTTTAACCATTTAGTTACTTATTCAGACATTTAGGATGACTATTTAGCTAACTAAAATCTGAACTTTCTCCTCATCTTTTCCATGAAATTGCTCTTATTAAGACTCCTTAAATACCATATTGAAGCATCACTTTTCATTCCTTGTTTTACTTGATCTATGCATGATATTTACACTTGCTTGAATCCCCTCCCCGTCTCTGCTCCCCCCTCGTTTGAAATCTCTTCTCTGACCGTTTTGATTTAGAATTCTTTGCCGGCTCACTGTATGGTCAGCCCACTCAAGATGGCTGTTCTCTTGCTCTTTGTACATCCCCTGCTCTACCAATCACTCACACGACTATCCAATCCTCTTAATTATAGGGCTTAATCAGTAACTGCCTTTGTGTTTGCCCCCTGCCCCAGTTGCTGGTTTCCCTGGTAACTGATGAGGCAACCCGAGGTCAATTCCCCATAAATGGTAGCCTCCTTCTCCGAGTGGCAATGCTGTGTCCCGCCTGCTGCCTGCCTTACACAGTGAGGTGTTGCTCCAGGACCTTTTGCTTCAGACGTGTAAGATCCCCTGTCCAATAAACCATGGATGTCTCTGTCGCTGTTTCTAGGCTCTTTCTTCACTCTCAGGCTGGGCCACTACAAGGCTTGTGGGCCATTGGGGTGCAGCCCAACACTCACCTTCCTTTGTCTACATAATATTGATTTTATCCCTAGCTCCATTCTGGGATCTCTTCTGACTCCACTCATTCTTGGGTGAGTTTATGACTTCAATTCAATGTCCTCCAAATATCTATCTCATTTTCAACCCCCAGATTCCTATTTCTAAGAGCAGCTTACTCTGTTTTGATCTCCTACAAGACCCCGCAATTCAACAAGAACAGAAGTAAATTTAACTATCTCTCCTCTCCATTCCCATCATGCTTTTTCTCCTCGTTATACTTTTAATACTAGCATGCTGTCCATGTGGCCATCTAAGAGAAAAATCTAGGACCCATGTTATTTCCCATGGTTTCCTAGTTATAAAAGTAGACTCTAGAGTCCTTGTTTGAGTTTGAATTCCAGCTCGACAGGGCCTCTACTTACTACTGGTGTGACCTTGGGGAAGATACTTGACTGCTCAGTGCCTTAGTTTCTGCATTTGTAAAATGGAGATAAAGATTGAATGAACACCTTGGGGTTGTTCTGAGCACTAAATGTGCTATGTATAAAGTTCTTAGAATGTTACCTGGCAAAGAGTGCGCACTCAGTGTTGGCATTTATTGTCATGATTATCACCATTATCGTTACTTTCAGGTGGTAACTCCTGATTCACTGCTATTGCCTTCTGGGACTTTGTAATCTCTACCATGGACTATTGAGCTAAAGACTCCTCAATGTTTTCTTGCCGTCAGTCAATCCCTGTCTTAATTTATGCTTTGCTCTGCCACTTGAGTGAACCTACAGGCTTATTTTTTCTTTTTTTAATTTTTATTGGAGTATAGTTGAGTTTCTGTTGTACAGCAAAATGAATCAGTTATACATATACATATACCCACTCTTTTTTAGATTCTTCTCCCATATAAGTCATTACAGAGTACTGAGAAGAGTTCCCTCTGCTATACCTACAGGCTTATTTTTAATCTACTCTATATTCTATTCATATTGTTTGGGTGTTTCTCTACTTGACCAATATTAGTAAGGGGAACAAGAATATCTTATAGATCTTTCTATTTTCAGTGCTTGGCATAGAACTAAAATGTAAGTCTTTGTTAAACAAAATAATGAATGAATGTTCATTTATTTAGAACTATGATGTAATACAAAGCCTAAAATTTCATAGTCATTGTATTATTATATTTACTAAATAGAGTCCTGAACAGACAAGAGAGAGAAAAAAAAAGTAAATGTTGCTATTACTCTTTGTGTATTTAAAACATATAATAAATAAAAGTTTCATGAGCAGGAGTGAGCTTGAATATCTAAAATAATGTCTGTTAGGTTTAAACTCCATACTCCATTTAGAAGAATTTTACACAGATTGTTGCAGGAAGTTTCTAGGTTTAATTTAACACCTTTCTGTCTAAATAGACTTCCTCTAGCTAATCTTTTACCCTTGCATGAGGCCAATTAGAAGCCACTTTTAAATGTTTTCTTAGAGAATTAAGAATCTATGATAGGCCGTCTATAACTAACCCTGATAGGGAATTCAAGAACTTTAGGACTGTTGAGCCCGTCACTAGGTGACAGACAAATATTTGACACCCCCCTTTTTGCCAGGGTGCCCAGGACAACACGATGGGCTCTCCCATTAGATGAGGTAAATTAAAGCCTACAGTCCACGTTTTATTCTGGTTAGTCAGCATCCAATTGACTGTTACTCTTTTGAAAAAAACGGAAGTGGTGGAACCTTTGCAGTTATGACTAGCTATTTTGAACAAACAGGGATTAAAGAATAATAATTTCTTCTGAGCTTATTCTTTGGATACATTCTGGCTGTGCCAAAGGACTCATTAATTCAATCAGTACAAGCATCAAATCCAAATCATTCTGGGAAAAAAATCAGTTTATTCAATAATAATTTATTTTACTTCAAATTTAGACATGACCATAAAATTATACTCAGAGCAACAATTCTGAAAATTGACTAAACCATGGGTTTGATTGGGCTTGACAATTAATTAGGGCTTTCTGAAAGCAGAATTGTATAGTTTTCTTTGGTGGTGAATTACTACCTGAGATTGAAGAGTCAATTTTCCGTGGTTTTAAATGGCAAGGACATTTATTTCTAAATGAATAAGGATTTATGCATAACTACCTTAATTATAAATACTAATTTGAGAATATAATACTTACTTTGTATATTACTCAAATGGGAAATAATTACTATATTTTCTGAAATCATTTAAATTTTTATTGTCATTCAGTGTCTATATTCGAATTTAAGTTTTTTCTTATCTATGCTTTGGTTCTTTACTAAATTATATGCTTCCAAATTGAGAAACTGCCTTGGATATGTCTCTGTCTTATCTTTCCACAATGATTTTAACATATTGGATATATAAAAAATAGCCAAAGCTTCCATTTAGGTATATAAATTTACTGTTTATATACCTTTTAATCCACAAAGAAACTTTATGGGATAAGTACTACTATGTATATTTTATAAACGAAAAATCAGAGATTGAGAGATTTTAAAGAACCTCTCACCCAGTTTCACTTGTGTAGGAAGTATAGAGGGGGCTTCCCTGGTGGCACAGTGGTTAAGAATCCGCCTGCCAATGCAGGGGACATGGGTTCGAGCCCTGGTCCGGGAAGATCCCACATGCCGCGGAGCAACTAAGCCCATGCGCCACAACTACTGAGACTGCACTCTAGAGCTCGCAAGCCACAACTACTGATCCCGCGTGCCACAACTACTGAAGCCCACGCGCCTAGAGCCCATGCTCTGCAACAAGAGAAGCCACCGCAATGAGAAGCATGTGCACTGCAATGAAGAGTAGCCTCTGCTCGCCGTAACTAAAGAAAGCCATCATGCAACAACAAAGACCCAATGCAGCCAAAAATAAATTAATTAATTAATTTAAAAAAAAAAAAGAAAGTATAGAAGGTGTAAAGGCCCATGACTCTTTCCACCATGCCATACTGCATGGCATATTGATTATTACTAAAGACAGGCCCTTAAAAAGTAGTATATAAGTCCCAGATAAATCTTTGGTTAAAAGTTACTCAGCTGAATAATTGAAAAAAATTCCATGGAATTTGATAAAATGCCCAAGATCAGCTAGGAAACTTCTAAGGAAGACCAGAAAACAAGGGCTTGCCTTAGCCAATGTCAGAACTTAGTATGAATCTACAGTAAGTCAGATGGTGTGGTACTGGTTCAAGGAGAGAAAGAAAAAAAATGACCAACAGATTTCTTAATAAAGATCCCAGAAAGATATCCATTTTGTTACTCTGTAATGTGTCATCTTAGCTAAGTTTGAACTGTGTTTCTTAGAGTTCCCATAGTTTTGCTTAGAATGACATTTTTGAAACCTTCATTCATTACACTAGCTCATTCATTACACTAGTTCAAGGGCCAATTCACAACTCCTACCAATAATTTTTTTCTAATCACCTTAACCAAAAGTGGATCATACCTTCTCTGTACCTCTGTGACACCTCCTTACCTATTCTTTAAAAGAACAGATCTTCTGTAGAAAAATATCACAGTATTTAACCTTCAATTTAAGTAAAAAACTACAAAAATTTAGTATTCCAAGGTTGCTGCTTGGTTGAACATTTTATTAACATGACATTTTAATATATAGAATAGGACTTCTCAAACTTTGCTCTTTTAAGATATTAATAGGTGCTTTGAGAAAGAAAGAAAAAGAAGAAAGTAAATTTGGATACATTTGGCAAATGCTGTCAAATATTAACTACCTATTGGTTACTAACAGTGATAACTAGCTTACAAAATTCTCTGAAAAACCTGGAAGTAAAGAATTCCTAAATTTGTTTAAGCCAGTCTTTTCTATACTTTTTGCCCACAGAACACCCTTTTCTTCCAAAATCCTTAAATTTCATTGCATTTAGAGTAGAAAATTCTTATGGTGCTTTCTGTCATTTTTCATAAAATTTAGTTTAATTTTTTGAATAAATAATCCATATGTTTCAAATATCAGAATAATGCAGAAACATTACATTTAGATTTTTCTTTTCCATCCTGTTCTTGTCCATTACTCTCATGATTAGCCATTTTTTAGATTCTTGTCTATGCTTCCAGTGTTTCTTTCATCAAACACAAGGCAATTAAAACACAGAAATATATTTTATTTATCCTTTTTTCTTAAAAAATAGTACAGTATATTACACTGTTCTATACTTAATTTTTTTCACTTAAAAATATATCATGGACTTCTTTCCACGTTAGTATATAAAGGGCTTCTTTATTCTTCTTTACAGTTGTATAATATTCCATTGAGTGGACATGTAGTGGCTTATTTCATCAGTTCCCTAAATTTGGATAAATATATTGTTTTAAAACTTATGCTGTTACAAAAAATGCCACAATGAATAAACTTGTATGTGTGTCATTTCATAGATGTGGCAGTATATCTATAGGATAAATTCCAAAGATTAGTAGGTCAAAGAGTGAATACATTTGTAATTATTAGAAATTAACAACTCACTCCTCATAGAAATCCCATTCTCCTCTCCCACAGTCTGTTTCACTGTAGCCTTGACAACAGAATGTGTTTTCAAACTTTGAATTTTGCTAAAGTTATAGTTGGAAAATGATAATTTATATTTTCTCTTACTATAATTGAGGTGTGGAACATTATTTAATATGTTTAAGGATCATTTGTATTAATTTTTCCAGGAAATATGAATTCACATCCTTAGTTTATTTTCTTTTTGAGATTTATTGTTAATGAGATAGTATTAATGAGATGAGCCCTTTGTGTGATACGAGTTCCAATTCTGCTTGCCATTTATCTCCTAATTTTGCTTCTGATAGTCTTGATACTTATGTAGTTAAAAATGTTTAATCTTTTTTCTTTCTTTTTGTGGTTGCTTCTGAATTTTGGTTCCGGAGGATTGTATTTTCCTAAATGATCACAAAATCTTCCATCCCACACACTCTTCTTACAATGTGACTGAATTAGCTTGCTAGAGTAGCTATAACAAAGTACCACAGGTTTTTTAAACAACAGAAATTTCTTGTCTCACAATTCTGGAGGTGAGAAGTACTAGATGAAGGTGTTGGTAGGATTGATCTCTTCTAAGGCCTTTCTTTTTTTTTTTTTTAACATCTTTATTGGAGTATAATTGCTTTACAATGGTGTGTTAGATTCTGCTTTATAACAAAGTGAATCAGTTATACATATACATATGTTTCCATATCTCCTCCCTCTTGCATCTCCCTCCCTCCCACCCTCCCTATCCCACCCCTCTAGGTGGTCACAAAGCACCGAGCTGATCTCCCTGTGCTATGCGGCTGCTTCCCACTAGCTATCTATTTTACATTTGGTAGTGTATATATGTCCATGACACTCTCTCACCCTGTCACATCTCACCCCTCCCCCTCCCCATATCCTCAAGTCCATTCTCTAGTAGGTCTGTGTCTTTATTGCCGTCTTGCCACTAGGTTCTTCATGACCTTTCTTTTTTCCTTAGATGCCATATATATGTGCAAGCATACTGTATTTGTTTTTCTCTTTCTGACTTACTTCACTCTGTATGACAGACTCTAACTCCATCCACCTCATTACAAATACCTCCATTTCATTTCTTTTTATGGCTGAGTAATATTCCATTGTATATATGTGCCACATCTTCTTTATCCATTCATCCAATGATGGACACTTAGGTTGCTTCCATGTCCTGGCTATTGTAAATAGAGCTGCAATGAACAGTTTGGTACATGACTCTTCTTAAATTATGGTTTTCTTAGGGTATATGCCCAGTAGTGGGATTGCTGGGTCATATGGTAGTTCTATTTTTAGTTTTTTAAGGAACCTCCATACTGTTCTCCATAGTGCCTGTATCAATTTACATTCCCACCAACAGTGCAAGAGGGTTCCCTTTTCTCCACACCCTCTCCAGCATTTATTGTTTCTAGAATTTTTGATGATGGCCATTCTGACCGGTGTGAGATGATACCTCATTGTAGTTTTGATTTGCATTTCTCCAATGATTAAGGATGTTGAGCATTCTTTCATGTGTCTGTTGGCCATCTGTATATCTTTTTTGGAGAAATGTCTATTTAGGTCTTCTGCCCATTTTTGGATTATGTTGTTTGTTATTTTGTTATTGAGCTGCACGAGCTGCTTGTAAATCTTGGAGATTAATCCTTTGTCAGCTGCTTCATTTGCAAATATTTTCTCCCATTCTGAGGGTTGTCTTTTGGTCTTGTTTATGGTTTCCTTTGCTGTGTAAAAGCTTTTAAGTTTCATTAGGTCCCATTTGTTTATTTGTGTTTTTATTTCCATTTCTCTAGGGGCTGTGTCAATAAGGATCTTGCTGTGATTTATGTCATAGAGTGTTCTGCCTATGTTTTCCTCTAAGAGTTTGATAGTGTCTGGCCTTACACTTAGGTCTTTAATCCATTTTGAGTTTATTTTTGTGTATGGTGTTAGGGAGTGTTCTAATTTCATACTTTTACATGTACCTGTCCAATTTTCCCAGCACCACTTATTGAAGAGGCTGTCTTTTCTCCACTGTATATGCTTGCCTCCTTTATCGAAGATAAGGTGACCATATGTGCGTGGGTTTATCTCTGGGCTTTCTATCCTGTTCCATTGATCTATATTTCTGTTTTTGTGCCAGTACCAAACTGTCTTGATTACTGTAGCTTTGTAATACAGTCTGAAGTCAGGGAGCCTGATTCCTCCAGCTCCATTTTTCCTTCTCAAGATTGCTTTGGCTCTTCGGGGTCTTTTGTGTTTCCATACAAATTGTGAAATTTTTTGTTCTAGTTCTGTGAAAAATGCCAGTGGTAGTTTGATAGGGATTGCATTGAATCTGTAGATTGCTTTGGGTAGTAGAGTCATTTTCACAATGTTGATTCTTCCAATCCAAGAACATGGTATATCTCTCCATCTATTTGTATCATCTTTAATTTCTTTCATCAGTGTCTTATAATTTTCTGCATACAGGTCTTTTGTCTCCTTAGGTAGGTTTATTCCTAGATATTTTATTCTTTTTGTTGCAATGGTAAACGGGAGTGTTTTCTTAATTTCACTTTCAGATTTTTCATCATTAGTATATAGGAATGCAAGAGATTTCTGTGCATTAATTTTATATCCTGCTACTTTACCAAATTCATTGATTAGCTCTAGTAGTTTTCTGGTAGCAGCTTTAGGATTCTCTATGTATAGTATCATGTCATCTGCAAATAGTGACAGCTTTACTTCTTCTTTTCCGATTTGGATTCCTTTTCTTTCTTTTTCTTCTCTGATTGCTGTGGCTAAAACTTCCAAACCTATGTTGAATAATAGTGGTGAGAGTGGGCAACCTTGTCTTGTTCCTGATCTTAATGGAAATGGTTTCAGTTTTTCACCATTGAGGACAAGGTTGGCTGTGGGTTTGTCATATATGGCCTTTATTATGTTGAGGAAAGTTCCCTCTATGCCTACTTTCTGCAGGGCTTTTATCATAAATGGGTGTTGAATTTTGTCGAAAGCTTTCTCTGCATCTATAGAGATGATCATATGGTTTTTCTCCTTCAATTTGTTAATATGATGTATCACGTTGATTGATTTGCATATATTGAAGAATCCTTGCATTCCTGGAATAAACCCCACTTGATCATGGTGTATAATCCTTTTAATGTGCTGTTGGATTCTGTTTGCTAGTATTTTGTTGAGGATTTTTGCATCTATGTTCATCAGTGATATTGGCCTGTAGTTTTCTTTCTTTGTGACATCTTTGTCTGGTTTTGGTATCAGGGTGATGGTGGCCTCGTAGAATGAGTTGGGGAGTGTTCCTCCCTCTGCAATATTTTGGAAGAGTTTGAGAAGGATAGGTGTTAGCTTTTCTCTAAATGTTTGATAGAATTCGCCTGTGAAGCCATTTGGTCCTGGGCTTTTGTTTGTTGGAAGATTTTTAATCACAGTTTCAATTGCAGTGCTTGTGATTGGTCTGTTCATATTTTCTATTTCTTCCCGGTTCAGTCTCAGCAGGTTGTGCATTTCTAAGAATCTGTCCATTTCTTCCAGGTTGCCCATTTTATTGGCATAGAGTTGCTTGTAGTAATCTCTCATGATCCTTTGTATTTCTGCAGTGTCAGTGGTTACTTCTCCTTTTTCATTTCTAATTCTATTGATTTGAGTCGTCTCCCTTTTTCTCTTGATGAGTCTGGCTAATGGTTTATTAATTTTTTTTATCTTCCCGAAGAACCAGCTTTTAGTTTCATTGATTTTTGCTATTGTTTCCTTCATTTCTTTTTCATTTATTTCTTATATGATCTTTATGATTTCTTTCCTTCTGCTAGCTTTGGGGGTTTTTTGCTCTTCTTTCTCTAATTGCTTTAGGTGCAAGGTTAGGTTGTTTATTCGAGACGTTTCCTGTTTCTTGAGGTAGGCTTGTATTGCTATAAACTTCCCTCTTAGAACTGCTTTTGCTGCATCCCATAGGTTTTGGGTCGTCGTGTCTCCATTGTCATTTGTTTCTAGGTATTTTTTGATTTCCCCTTTGATTTCTTCAGTGATCACTTCGTTATTAAGTAGCGTATTGTGTAGCCTCCATGTGTTTGTATTTTTTACAGATCTTTTCCTGTAATTGATATATAGTCTCATAGCATTGTGGTTGGAAAAGATACTTGATACGATTTCAATTTTCTTAAATTTACCAAGGCTTGATTTGTGACCCAAGATATGTTCTATCCTGGAGAATGTTCCATGAGCACTTGAGAAAAATGTGTATTCTGTTGTTTTTGGGTGGAATGTCCTATAAATATCAATTAAGTCCATCTTGTTTAATGTATCATTTAAAGCTTGTGTTTCCTTATTTATTTTCATTTTGGATGATCTGTCCATTGGTGAAAGTGGGGTGTTAAAGTCCCTACTATGATTGTGTTACTGTCGATTTCCCCTTTTATGGCTGTTAGCAGTTGCCTTATGTATTGAGGTGCTCCTATGTTGGGTGCATAAATATTTACAATTGTTATACCTTCCTCTTGGATCGATCCCTTGATCATTATATAGTGTCCTTCTTTGTCTCTTGTAATAGTCTTTATTTTAAAGTCCATTTTGTCTGATATGAGAATTGCTACTCCAGCTTTCTTTTGATTTCCATTTGCATGGAATATCTTTTTCCATCCCCTCACTTTCAGTCTGTATGTGTCTCTAGGTCTGAAGTGGGTCTCTTGTAGACAGCATATATATGGGTCTTGTTTTTGTATCCATTCAGCCAGTCTGTGTCTTTTGGTGGGAGCATTTAATCCATTTACATTTAAGGTAATTATCGATATGTATGTTCCTATTCCCATTTTCTTAAATGTTTTGGGTTTGTTATTGTAGGTGTTTTCCTTCCCTTGTGTTTCTTGCCTAGAGAAGTTCCTTTAGCATTTGTTGTGAAGCTGGTTTGGTGGTGCTGAACTCTCTCAGCTTTTGCTTGTCTGTAAAGGTTTTAATTTCTCCATCAAATCTGAATGAGATCCTTGCTGTGTAGAGTAACCTTGGTTGTCGGTTTTTCACCTTCATCACTTTAAGTATATCCTGCCACTCCCTTCTGGCTTGCAGAGTTTCTGCTGAAAGATCAGCTGTTAACCTTATGGGGATTCCCTTGTGTGTTATTTGTTGTTTTTCCCTTGCTGTTTTTAATATGTTTTCTTTATATTTAATTTTTGATAGTTTGATTAATATGTGTCTTGGCATGTTTCTCCTTGGATTTATCCAGTATGGGACTCTCTGTGCTTCCAGGACTTGATTAACTATTTCCTTTCCCATATTAGGGAAGTTTTCAACTATAATCTCTTCAAATATTTTCTCAGTCCCTTTCTTTTTCTCTTCTTCTTCTGGGACCCCTATAATTCGAATGTTGGTGCATTTAATGTTGTCCCAGAGGTCTCTGAGACTGTCCTCAGTTCTTTTCATTCTTTTTTCTTTATTCTGCTCTGCAGTAGTTATTTCCATTATTTTATCTTCCAGGTCACTTATCTGTTCTTCTGCCTCAGTTATTCTGCTATTGATCCCGTCTAGAGTATTTTAAATTTCATTTATTGTGTTTTTCATCGTTGCTTGGTTCCTCTTTAGTTCTTCTACATCCTTGTTAAATGTTTCTTGCATTTTGTCTATTCTATTTCCAAGATTTTGGATCATCTTTACTATCATTATTCTGAATTCTTTTTCAGGTAGACTGCTTATTTCCTCTTCATTTGTTAGGTCTGGTGTGTTTTGACCCTGCTCCTTCACCTGCTGTGTGTTTTTTTGTCTTCTCATTTTGCTTATCTTACTGTGTTTGGGGTCTCCTTTTCACAGGCTGCAGGTTCGTAGTTCCCGTTGTTTTTGGTATCTGTCCCCAGTGGCTAAGATTCGTTCAGTGGGTTGTGTAGGCTTCCTGGTGGAGGGGACTAGTGCCTGTGTTCTGGTGGATGAGGTTGGATCTTGTCTTTCTGGTGGGCCCGTCCACGTCTGGTGGTGTGTTTTGGGGTGTCTGTGGCCTTATTATGATTTTAGGCAGCCTCTCTGCTAATGGATGGGGCTGTGTTCCTCTCTTGCTAGTTGTTTGGCATAGGGTGTCCAGCACTGTAGCTTGCTGGTCGTTGAGTGAAGCTGGGTCTTGATGTTGAGATGGAGATCTCTGAGAGATTTTTGCCGTTTGGTATTACGTGGAGCTGGGAGGTCTCTTGTGGACCAGTGTCCTGAAGTTGGCTCTCCCACCTCAGAGGCACAGCCCTGATGCCTGGCTGGAGCACCAAGAGCCTTTCATCCACACGGCTCAGAATAAAAGGGAGAAAAAAATAGAAAGAAAGAAAGAAAGAGGATAAAATAAAATAAAATAAAGCTATTATAATAAAAAATAAGAAAAAAATTATTAAGAATCAATTTATTAAGAAAAAGATTTTTAATTTTTTAAAATAAAAAATATAAAAAAACTTATTAAACAAATTTTTTTAATTTCTAAATATAGAAAATAAGGAAAAAATTATTAAGAAAACATTTATTAGGAAAAAAAACTTTTTAAGTAAAAAAAAAAAAAAAAAAACGGACAGACCTAACCCTAGGACTAATGGTGAAAGCAAAGCTATACAGACAAAATCTCACCCAGAAGCATACACATATACACTCACAAAAAAAGGAAAAGGGGAAAAATTAATATATCCTGCTCCCAAAGTCCACCTCCTGAATTTGGGATGATTCGTTGTCTATTCAGGTATTCAACAGATGCAGGCACATCAAGTTGTTTGTGGAGCTTTAATCCGCTGCTTCTGAAGCTGCTGGGAGAGATTTCCCTTTCTCTTCTTTGTTCGTACAGCTCCCAGGGTTCAGCTTTGGATTTGGACCCGCCTCTGCACGTAGGTCGCCTGAGGGCATCTGTTCCCCACCCAGACAGAACTGGGTTAAAGGAGCAGCTGCTTCAGGGGCTCTGGCTCAGTCAGGACGGTGGGAGGGAGGGGCACGGATGCCGGACGAGTCTGCGGCGGCAGAGGCCGGCGTGACGTTGCAGCGGCCTGAGGCGCGCCATGCGTTCTCCCGGGGAAGTTGTCCCCCCGGATCACGGGAGCCTGGCAGTGGCGGGCTGCACTGGCTCTCGGGAGGGGTGGTGTGGAGAGTGACCTGTGGTCACACACAGGCTTCTTGGTGGCGGCAGCAGCAGCCTTAGCGTCTCCTGCCCGTCTCTGGGGTCCGCGCTGATAACCGCGGCTCGCGCCCGTCTCTGGGGTCCGCGCTGATAGCTGCTGCTCGCGCCCGCCTCTGGGGTCTGCGCTAATAGCCGCGGCTTGCGCCCGTCTCTGGAGCTCGTTTAGGTGGCGCTCTGAATCCCCTCTCCTTGCGCGCTGCAAAACAAAGAGGCAAGAAAAAGTCTCTTGCCTCTTCGGCAGCTGCAGACTTTTTCCCGGACTCCCTCCCGGCTAGCACCAAAGCTTGAGCCTCAGCTCCCAGCCCCCGCCTGCCCCGGTGGCTGACCAGACAAGCCTCTCGGGCTGGTGAGTGCTCCTCGGCACCGATCTTCCGTGCGGGAATCTCTCCGCTTTGCACTCCGCACCCCTGTGGCTGCGCTCTCCTCTGTTGCTCCGAAGCTTCCCCCCTCTGCCACCCGCAGTCTCCGCCCGTGAAGGGGCTTCCTAGTGTGTGGAAACCTTTCCTCCTTCACAGCTCCCTCCCACTGGTGCAGGTCCCGTCCCTATTCTTTTGTCTCTGTTATTTATTTTTTCTTTTGCCCTACCCAAGTACGTGGGGATTTTCTTGGCTTTTGGGAGGTCTGACGTCTTCTGCCAGCGTTCAGTGGGTGTTCTGTAGGAGCAGTTCCACGTGTAGATGTATTTCTACTGTATCTGTGGGAAGGAAGGTGATCTCCGCATCTTACTCTTCCGCCATCTTGCCTCTTCCCCCCAGTAATTCTTTTTCTTCTTCACAATTTTATTTTCCAACTTGCAGTAGAATAATGGCCAAAATCAGCTTAAGTATGTTTATTATTCCAAAGAGACTCCAGACAAGGTCCAAACTACCTCAACGTTTTATATCAAGAAGCAGGCTTTTCTTCTTGACTTGTAGATGGCTGTCTTCTTTGTCTTCATATGGTCTTTGATCTAATCTCTTCTTATAAGGAAACCATTTATATTGGTTTAGGGCACACACTAAGGACCTTATTTAATCCTAATTGCCTCTTTAAAGGACATATCTCCAAATACAGTCATATTCTGAGGTAGTGGGGATTAGTGAATTTGTGGGGGAACACAGTTTAGCTCATGATGGTAACTTTGATGTTCTTACACCCAAGAAGTGGAATCTGTTTCCTCCCTTTAAATCTTGATGGGTCTTCTGACTGCCTCAATCAGTAGAGTATGGCAGAAGTGATACTAGGTGACTTCCAAGGCTAGGTCTTAAAAAAGACATAGATCCCACTTGAATCACTCTTTTTGGAATGCTAGCTCTATGGAAGACAGCCATTATGCTGTGAGGAAGCCCAAATTACCACACGGAGAAGCCGATGTTAAGGAACTGAGACCCCCAGACAACAATTACCAACAACCTCACACAAGAGAGTAAAGAAGCCTTTGGATGATCCCAGCATCCAGCCTCCAGGTCTTTGAGCCTTGGCTCTAGGCATCATAAGACCTCCTCTGCTCTACCCCATCAGAATTTCTCACCCTTACTTTACACCCATCTGAGGATTGCATCTCCTTTGGAACGTTTTCTGACATACAGTGTGTAGTATTGATCAACATTTATCTTCTTCCAGGTGATTACTCAGTTCTCCCAATGCTATGAGTTAAAAAGTTTATGTTTGCCCATGATTTAAGATGCAGGTTTTTTTTTTGAATTTTATTTTATTTATTTTTTTATACAGCAGGTTCTTATTAGTTATCCATTTTATACATATTAGTATATATATGTCGATCCCAAACTTCAAATTCATCACACCACCACCCTCACACCACTTTCCTCCCTTGGTGTCCATACGTGTTTTTCTCTACATCTGTGTCTCAATTTCTGCCCTGCAAACCGGTTCATCTGTACCATTTTTCTAGGTTCCACATATATGTGTTAATATACGATATTTGTTTTTCTCTTTCTGACTTACTTAACTCTGTATGACAGTCTCTAGATCCATCCACATCTCTACAAATTACCCAATTTCGTTCCTTTTTATGGCTGAATAAAATTCCATTGTATATATGTACCACATCTTCTTTATCCATTCATCTGTCGATGGGCATTTAGGTTGCTTGCATGACCTGGCTATTGTAAATAGAGCTGCAATGAACATTGGGGTGCATGTGTCTTTTTGAATGATGGTTTTCTCAGGGTATATGCCCAGTAGTGGGATTGCTGGATCATATGGTAGTTCTATTTTTAGTTCTTTAAGGAACCTCCATACTGTTTTCCATAGTGGCGGTATCAATTTACATTCCTACCAGCAGTGCAAGACAGTTCCCTTTTCTCCACACCCTTTTCAGCATTTATTCTTTGTAGATTTTTTGATGATGGCCATTCTGACTGGTAAGAGGTGATTCCTCATTGAAGTTTTGATTTGCACTTCTCTAATGATTAGTGATGTTGAGCAGCTTTACATGTGCTTTTTGGCCATCTGTATGTCTTCTTTGGAGAAATGTCTATTTAGGTCCTCTGCCCATTTTTTGATTAGGTTGTTTGTTTGTTTAATATTGAGCTGCATGAGCTGTTTATATATTTTGGAGATTAATCCTTTGTTCATTGATTCATTTGCAAATATTTTCTCCCATTCTGAGGGTTGTCTTTTCGTCTTGTTTGTAGTTTCCTTTGCTTTGCAAAAGCTTTTAAGTTTCATTAGGTCCCATTTGTTTATTTTGTTTTCATTTCCATTACTCTAGAAGGTGGATCAAAAAAGATCTTGCTGTGATTTATGTCAAGGAGTGTTCTTCCTATGTTTTCCTCTAAGAGTTTTAAAGTGTCCAGTCTTACATTTAGGTCTCTAATCCATTTTGAGTTTATTTTTGTGTATGGTGTCAGGGAGTGTTCTAATTTCATTCTTTTACATATAGCTGTCCAGTTTTCCCAGCACCACTTATTGAAGAGACTGTCTTTTCTCCATTGTATATCCTTGCCTCCTTTGTCATACATTAGTTGACCATAGGTGTGTGGGTTTATCTCTGGGCTTTCTATCCTGTTCCATTGGTCGATATTTCTGTTTTTGTGCCAGTACCATATTGTCTTGATTACTGTAGCTTTGTAGTATAGTCTGAAGTCAGGGAGTCTGATTCCTCTTGCTCCGTTTTTTTCCCTCAAGACTGCTTTGGCTATTTGGGGTCTTTTGTGTTTCCATACAAATTGCGAAATTTTTTTGTTCTATTTCTGTAAAAAATGCCATTAGTAATTTGATAGGGGTTGCATTGAATCTGTAGATTGCTTTGGGTAGTATAGTCATTTTCACAATATTAATTCTTCCAATCCAAGAACATGGTATATCTCTCCATCTGTTAGTATCATCTTTAATATCTTTCATCAGTGTCTTATAGTTTTCTGCATACAGGTCTTTTGTCTCCCTAGGTAGGTTTTTTCCTAGGTATTTTATTCTTTTTGTTGCAGTGGTAAATGGGAGTGTTTCCTTAATTTCTCTTTCAGATTTTTCATCATTAGTGTGTAGGAATGCAGGAGATTTCTGTGCATTAATTTTGTATCCTTCAACTTGACCAAATTAATTGGTTAGCTCTAGTAGTTTTCTGGTGGCTTCTTTAGGACTCTCTATGTAAAGTATCATGTCACCTACTAACAGTGACAGTTTTACTTCTTCTTTTCCAATTTGGATTCCTTTTATTTCTTTTTCTTCTCTGATTGCCATGGACAGGACTTCCAAAACTATGTTGAATAATAGTGGTGAGAGTGGACATCCTTGTCTTGTTCCTGATCTTAGAGGAAATGCTTTCAGTTTTTCACCATTGGGAATGATGTTTGCTGTGAGTTTCTCTTATATGGCCTTTATTATGTTGAGGTAGGTTCCCTCTATGCCCATTTTCTGGAGAGTTTTTATCATAAATAGGTGTTGAATTTTGTCAAAAGCTTTTTCTGCATCTATTGAAATGATCATATGGTTTTTCTTCTTCAATTTGTTAATATGGTGTATCACACTGATTGATTTGCATATATTGAAGAATCCTTGCATCCCTGGGATAAATCCCACTTGATCATCGTGTATGATCCTTTTAATGTGTTGTTGGATTCTGTTTGCTAGTATTTTGTTGAGGATTTTTGCATCTGTATTCAACAGTGATATTGGTCTGTAATTTTCTTTTTTTGTAATACCTTTGTCTGGTTTTGGTATCAGGGTGATGGAGGCCTCATAGACTGAGTTTGGGAGTATTCCTTCCTCTGGAGTTTTTTGGAAGAGTTTGAGAAACATAGGTGTTAGCTCCTCTCTAAATGTTTGATAGAAGTCACCTGTGAAGCCATCTGGTCCTGAACTTTTGTTTATTGGAGGATTTTAAATCACAGTGTCAATTTCATCACTTGTGACTGGTCTGTTCATATTTTCTATTTCTTCCTGGTTCAGTCTTGGAAGGTTATACCTTTCTAAGAATTTGTCCATTTCTTCCAGGTTGTCCATTTTATTGGCAGAGAGTTGCTTGCCGTAGTCCCTTAGGATGTTTTGTATTTCTGTGGTGTCTGTTGTAACTTCTCCTTTTTCATTTGTAATTTTATTGATTTGAGTCCTCTCCCTCTTTTTCTTGATGGATCTCGCTAATGGTTTATCAATTTTGTTTATCTTCTCAAAGAACCAGCTTTTAGTTTTGTTGATATTTGCTCTTGTTTTCTTTGTTTCTATTTCATTTATTTCTGCTCTGATATTTATGATTTCTTTCCTTCTACTAACGTTGAGTTTTGTTTTTCTTATTTCTCTAGTTCCTTTAGGTGTAAGGTTAGATTGTTTATTTGAGATTTGTCTTGTTTCTTGAGGTAGGCTTGTATTGCTATAAACTTCCCTCTTAGAACTGCTTTTGCTGCATCCCATGGGTTTTGGATCATCGTGTTTTTGTTGTAATTTATCTCTAGGTGTTTTTTGATTTCCTCTTTGATTTCTTCAGTGATCTCTTGGTTATTTAGTAACATACTGTTTAGCCTCCTTGTGTTTGTGTTTTTTACATTTTTTCCCCTGTAATTGATTTCTAATCTCATAGCATTGTGGTCAGAAAAGATGCTTGGTATGATTTCAATTTTCTTAAATTTACTGAGGCTTGATTTGTGACCCAAGTGTGATCTATCCTGGAGAATGTTCCATGTACACTTGAGAAGAAAGTGTAATCTGCTGGTTTTGGATGGAATGTCCTATAAATATCAATTAAATCTATCTGGTCTATTGTGTCATTTAAAGCTTGTGTTTCCTTATTAATCTTCTGTTTGGATGATCTGTCCATTGGTGTAAGTGAGGTGTTAAATCCCCCACTGTTATTGTGTTACTGTCGATTTCCCCTTTTATAGCTCTTAGCAGTTGCCTTATGTATTGAGGTGCTCCTATGTTGGGTGCATATATATTTATAATTGTTACAGCTTCTTCTTGGATTGATCCCTTGATCATTATGTAGTGTCCTTCCTTGTCTCTTATAATAGTCTTTATTTTATAAAGTCTATTTTATCTGACATGAGTATTGCTACTCCAGCTTTCTTTTGATTTCCATTTGCATGGAATATCTTTTTCCATCCCCTCACTTTCAGTCTGTATGTGTCTCTAGGTCTGAAGTGGGTCTCTTGTAGACAGCATATATATGGGTTTTGTTTTTGTATCCTTCCAGCAAGCCTGTGTCTTTTGGTTGGAGCGTTTAATCCATTCACGTTTAAGGTAATTATCAATATGTATGTTCCTATTACCATTTTCTTAATTGTTATGGGTTTGTTTTTGTAGGTCCTTTTCTTCTCTTGTGTTTTCTGCCTAGAGAAGTTCCTTTAGCATTTGTTGTAGAGCTGGTTTGGTTGGGCTGAATTCTGTTAGCTTTTGCTTCTCTGTAAAGATTTTGATTTCTCCGTCGAATCTGAATGAGATCCTTGCTAGGTAGAGTAATCTTGGTTGTAGGTTCTTCCCTTTCATCACTTTAAATATATCATGCCATACTCTTCTGGCTTGTATATTTTCTGCTGAGAAATCAGCTGTTAACCTTATGGGAGTTCCCTTGTATGTTATTTATCGTTTTTCCCTTGTTGCTTTCAATAATTGTTCTTTGCCTTTAATCTTTGTCAATTTTATTACTAGGTGTCTTGGCGTGTTTCTCCTTGGGTTTATCCTGTGTGGGACTCTCTGCACTTCCTGGACTTGGGTGGCTATTTCCTTTCCCATGTTAGGGAAGTTTTCGACTGTAATCTCTTCCTCTTTCTCCTGTTATATGTTTGTCACCTACTGCAGCCTGTCCTTTCTCTCTCTCTTCTCCTTCTGGGACCCCTATAATATGAATGTTGTTGCATTTAATGTTGTCCCAGAGTTCTCTTAGGCTGTCTTCATTTCTTTTCATTCTTTTTTCTTTATTTTTTCCATGGCAGTGAATTCCACCATTCTGTCTTCCAGGTCACGTATCCATTCTTCTGCCTCAGTTATTCTTCTATTGGTTCCTTCTAGTGTATTTTTCATTTCATTTATTGTATTGTTCATCTCTGTTTGTTTGTTCTTTAATTCTTCTGGGTGTTTCTTCTTTAATTCTTCTAGGTCTTTGTTAAACATTTCTTGCATCTTCTCGATCTTTGCCTCCATTCTTTTTCCAAGGTCCTGGATCATCTTCACTATCAGTTTTCTGAATTCTTTTTCTGGAAGGTTGCCTATCTCCACTTCATTTAGTTGTTTTTCTGGGGTTTTATCTTGTTCCTTCTTCTGGTACATAGCCCTCTGCCTTTTCATCTTGTCTGTCTTTCTGTGAATGTGGTTTTTGTTCCACGGGCTGCAGGATTGTAGTTCTTCTTGCTTCTGCTGTCTGCCCTCTGGTGGATGAGGCTATCTAAGAGGCTTGTGCAAGTTTCCTGTTGGGAGGGACTGATGATGGGTAGAGCTGGGTGTTTCTCTGGTGGGCAGAGCTCAGTAAAACTTTAATCTGCTTGTCTGCTGTTGGGTGGGGCTGGGTTCCCTCCCTGTTGATTGTTTGGCCTGAGGCAACCCAACACTGGAACCTACCCAGCTCTTTGGTGGGGCTAATGAGGGACTCTGGGAGGGCTCACGCCAAGGAGTACTTCCCAGAACTTCTGCTGCCAGTGTCCTTGTCCCCGTGGTGAGCCAAGCCACCCCCCACCTCTGCAGGAGACCCTCCAACACTAGCAGGTAGGTGTGATTCAGTCTCCTATGGGGTCACTGCTCCTTCCCCTGGGTCCCAATGCACACACTACTTTGTGTGTGCCCTCCAAGAGTGGAGTCTCTGTTTCCCCCAGCCCTGTTGAAGTCCTGCAATCAAATCCCACTAGCCTTCAAAGTCTGATTCTCTAGGAATTCCTCCTCCCATTGCCAGACCCCCAGGTTGGGAAGCCTGATGTGGGGCTCAGAACCTTCACTCCAGTGGGTGGACTTCTGTGGTATAAGTGTTCTCCAATTTGTGAGTCACCCACCCAGCAGTTATGGGATTTGATTTTATTGTGATTGCACCCTTCCTACCATCTCATTGTGGCTTCTCCTTTTCTTTGGATGTAGGGTATCTTTTTTGGTGAGTTCCAGTGTCTTCCTGTTGATGATTGTTCAGCAGTTAGTTGTGATTTTGGTGCTCTCGCAAGGGGGAGTGAGCACACGTCCTTCTACTCCGCCATCTTGAACCAATCTCTACCAGATGCAGTTTTCATTATACAATAAATACAGTGTGTGAAATAGGATCACTTTTCAACTTTCAATTCTGTTCTCTACTATTCATGCTATAATACCACACTATTTTAATTATCAAAGCTTTATATTATGTTTGTTATTTTACTCTCAGGTAGGGCTAGTCCCTCTAGTATAATAACTTGTAATCTTTAATCTCAAGTCCACTGGACTGTCATAAGAAAAGGCTACACACGATCAATAACTGTGCCCTGAAAGGGCACTCAATGTCAAAAGAATATTTCATTACTGAAAGCCATGGGTCTTGTTTGTGCTATCTCTGATGAGGATTGATATTTTAAAGATGATATTCATCCACCTCTCTTCCAGCATTTGTAAATTTCCATTCATTAAGATGATTAACATATATCAAAGAATTTTCTTGTGGAGCAGGCCAAAGTTGCTATCTGGTTTCTGTTCAAGACAACGAGGTTGATGCCATATACGTGCATATATGGTTTTTTTAGTATCTACTCTCCTTTTTGTTTCTGTAGTTTAAGCCTTTATATCCGAAATTGTTTTGCTATTTTACTTCTGTTTTCTTCCTTCTACCGGTTTCCTCTTTCTCCTGTTGTATGTTTGTCACCTACTGCAGCCTGTAAAACTATACTGAGTTCTCGTATTTCTCATCTTCCACTGAATCAGCAATTGCTACATTAAGGTGCTTTTGTTGTTGGTGGTGGTATTCATGCTGTAATGTTGGGTTATAATTTCTAAATGCTTTGTTTCAGATTTTTTACCTAGTGAATTTTATTCTAGTGAGTTTTTCTCATATTTATTGTAGTTTTGTAACTTTAACTTTTTCTTGTAACATTATATTTTTTAAAATTTCCATAAAACATTTATATTTAAAAGAGATGGATTTACCTGGATAACTATAAGCAGATGATTTCTCTGTGTGTGTGTGTGTGTGTGTGTGTGTGTGTGTGTGTGTGTGTGTGTGTGTGTTGGTGGCAGGGGGGTGCAGTGGTGCTGCTGGGGTGGGAAGGCAAGAAAAGGGCCAGGATAGCTTCCAAATTTACAATCCTGGATCCTTGTCCCTCTAGGTATTGCAGGATTCTGTAACATTTAAAATCTACTGTCCCTGTATAATTTTTTCTTATTTCACTGGTTTGTTTTGAAGAAAAAGTCAAGCACAGTTCTGCTTATATAATGAACATACAGAGTATGGAAATTCTCTTTTTAGCTTTTCTCTGACCTGATTTGACTGTTCTATAAAAGTTAGAAAATGGTTGGCTTCTATTTTTGCATACATTTAAACACAGAAAGCAAATAAATGTTGCAGTTTGAAGAGCTAAAATCTTGCCTCAATAATTCTGTGTACTTTTCTTGGCATCAACCTCACTGTCTGAACAGAAAGCAGATAGCAATTTTGGCCTGCTCCATAAGGAAATTCTTTGATATTTGTTAATCATCTTAATAAATGGAAATTTACAGATGCTGGAAGAGAGATGGAGGAGTATCATCTTAAAAATATCAATCCCCATCAGAGATAGCACCAACAAGACCCTTGGCTTTAAGTGATGAAAGATTCTTTTGACGTTGAGTGCCCTTTCAGGGCACAGTTATTGATCATGTGTTGCCTTTTTTTAATGACAGTTCAGCGGACAATATTAATACAGTTATCATGAAATTAAAGATTACACGTTTTTGACTAATGTATGAAATCAATAATCATTCAAATGTATCCCTTCAATTAAAACCTATTTGTATACATTTAATAAATAAAAAGGTTTTTTTATATTTGATGTTTGAATGGTTTAGTTAAACCAACAAAAATAAAGATATAAATTAAAGCTATGTAAATCTTGTAAATACATGCAAAAATAAAATCAGCATGTACATTGTAGTGGAAAAAGTTATTATTTATTCTTTATTGAAAATAGATTTATAAATTTAAAAAACGTATCTAAGTTCATTCTAGTTCATATATATAACCATGTGAAATTATTTTATGTACCTGTATAATTCTTCGTGGAGAATTGTGTCATCTTGATATATTAAGAAACAAGACATTTATTAATATACTGTAATAATCTATACAAACTTTTAGGAAATATCTTTCAGTATACACTTTAGAAAACTTGGATAATTTATTAAATTGAACTTGGCAGCTCAAAAGAGAGAGAGAGAGCCAAAATTTATGTTCTCTGGCTACTGTATTTCAGTAGCTTGCTTATGAAATAGCTATTTAATTTTTTAGGGAGAAAAACTTTAAAAAATCTAAATTTATTGTCATTTGTTGGAAATTGAAATATTCATAAGTATTTATCCAGCATAAGTGGATTTATTTTTGCCATTTGAAACCTAAGCTAAAAGCTTGGTGAAAATGAACTTCCTCTTCAAAGATTTACAATTCTTCATTTTTTTTTTCTGTGGGAACAGAAATGCTGAAATATCATTTTCCCTTTAAGAGTACAGTATTTGTGTTTCAGAGCCAAACCAAACTAAAGCCATCTGGGAACTTGCCATTCCTCACCTTTCAACTTATTCACTGAGTGGAGATGATGACCCACAGCTCTCATTGTTTTGGCACTTAAGTTCACCTCAACAACTGTTGAATGAATGCCATTCATTTGCCCATGTGATTTTTATCTGTCTTTATTATTTTCAATTTGTTTTCTATAAGTCTATCTCCTGATCCAGCAATAAGTTCTTAACCATGTATAATTATTTTTTTATTCATCTCAATTCCAAGTATAGTGCTAATCACGAAATATAGGTGAATAGTTATCTGTGAATTCCATAGAAAGTGATGACCTATAAGACTTAGAAGATTTCAGCTTCCGAGTCTGATAGAGAGCATTTTAAAACATTCTATTCTAAAATCCTTATTGCATATCACTGAAACTACACAGCATATTAGTGCAAAGATCTCCTGTGTTCTTGTGTTACATGCCTTCTCCAGTTTGTGCTTAGTCCAGACCTAGATACCCCAGAGATATGATCAGTGAGAAGGATAGTGGTTCTTCCTTCAGAGAGGTCCAGCCATTTAGAAATGATAGACTAAAAAAGTAGTCAAATACATAAAAGTTAAAAATTGTGATAAATGCTATTAAGGAATAAATTAGGTCCTGAGATAGAAAGTAACAGAAGACTTACTTTTGATTGGGTAGTCAGAGGATTCTTCTCTGAGGAGGAAATTTAAGGTGAGAGATGAAATATAAGAGCCAGCCAAGTGAACAGATAGAGATACATTATGAATTGCAAAAATTTCAAAGACAGTATATGTCTTGAACACTCCATTTGTATTTACTTCTAATAAAAAAATATTTATTTATGACATTTTATTTACCACTTATTTTGTGCCAAGCACTGTTCTAAGGGCTTTATTTGAATGGTCTCATTTAAAATTCACAACCTATTGGGGATGTTATTAGTGGGATACTACTATAATTTTTTTTTTTATAAATTATTTATTTTTTGGCTGCGCTGGGTCTTTGTTGCTGGGTGTGGGCCTTCTCTAGTTGTGGCAAACAGGGGCCATTCTTCCTTGCAGTGCATGGGCTTCTCACTGCTGTGGCCTCTCTTTGTGGAGCATGGGCTTTAGGTGCGCAGGCTTCAGTAGTTGTGTCACATGGGCTCAGTAGTTGTGGCTTGTGGGCTCTAGAGCACAGGCTCAATAGTTGTAGTGCACGGGCCTAGCTGCTCCGCAGCATGTGGGATCTTCCCGGACCAGGGCTCGAACCCGTGTCCCCTGCATTGGCAGGCAGATTCCTAACCACTGTGCCACCAGGGAAGTCTCATACTACTATAATTTTTATTTTACAATTTGAGAAAATTGTAGCCCAGAAAGGTTAAGTAACTTGCTCAAATTTATTTCAGTTAGTTCCTTCATTATGGGGCACCAGTAATGAAAACTTTTTGATCATCAATTGTGCTAGAAAATAATCTATTTTTTTCCTTTATATAAATTTATTTTTTCTGCATATAACCTTAGTGATCTTAAAGTAAATCGCTCATGAACATTTGATTATCCTAATTTCATAAACACAATTAACATACTTACAATCACACATGATGAAAATCTTGGAATTGAAGTCATCTTTAACTCCACCCATTGCCTCTTCCTCCACATCCAATCAATAGTCAAGATGTATTGGTTCTACTTCCCTGTAGTCTTGTAATCTTAGTGTCTTCCTTTTTGTTCCTATCGTCTCCACTATAGTTACTTTATCATAATATTCTTTAAACCACTCTAAAAACTTCCTAACTAATGTCCTACTTTTCAGTTTGTCCCCAGTTTAATTCATCCTTAACACTGCTTCCAGATAAATCTTCATGAAGCACAGCCATAATCATGTGATTCACAATTTCAAAACTCTTCTAAAAACTCTGTCTTGCCTAGTGAATTACATCCTTATCTCTTGAGTTTGACATTTAAGACCTTCCACAATGCATTCTACCTGTTTTACAGCCAATAGAGAAAGCTTATGCCAGCTCCCAAGAGCGAATGTTAACTTTTTAGCAATTTTGTTAGCCAATTGTCAAACACAGCCATTAAAAAATTAAATTATATAAACTTATAATTAAAAGTCTTATTAAAAACAAAGGTAATAAATACTCAAAACTCATCACATCTTAATCATTTTACTATAGTTTACCATTATGCTCTTGAGGTTATTTGCATGTATTGTAGCTGCATGGTGGAAATACTCTATAATGAAATGCTACTTTGCATCTCCTATTAACTGTGCATGCAAGAATGTGAACTTGGTAGATTGAAATCACCATTGTGGGGATATTTACACCATGGAAATGGGAAAACACTACAAAGCAGGGGTCAAAATGTATGGTTTTGTTGATTGTCTAGAGCCAGGGTCAGCAAAATATAGGCTGTGGACCAGCTGTCTGGTTTTGTATTAGAACTCAGCCATGCTTATTCCTTTATGTATTTGTCTATGACTGCTGTTGCACTGAAATGGAGACTAGTTTTGACAGAGATGGTTGGCTCCCAAGCCTAAAATATTTACTCTCTGGCCCTTTAAGAAAATCAGGGGTTGGCCATCGCAGCAGAAAGGCAGCTAAAGATAACAGGGAAGAAAATAGGAGTGGCCCCACCTCCTAATACTATCACGTTGGGGATTAAAATTTCAACACATGGTTTTTGGGGGGACATGAACCTTCAGACCATAGCATTCATCAATTTCTCTCTTCTTATCTGACTCCCAAGTTGAAGACCCAAGATGATTTCCATCTCAAGCGGGAAATATTCCCTGAAAATAAGAGCAAAAAGAGTTTCTTTGTCTGAACTTCAGTATGTTTCACTTATCCTGTAGTCTTCCTAAATTTTATGTGTAAAAATTTTACCTCCCTAACTGAAGTTAGGTTTCTTGAAGAAAGGAATTATGTCTTCCTTATGTTCACACAGCACAGAGTACTTCCAAAGCACTCAGGATAGAGCCTTGCACTCAGATGCTGAAAATGTTTCATGAATGAATAAATTTCTCATAAGTCTCTGTATTCCCTACCGTGCTTAATGGTGCTGAACACATTGTATTCACTCAATAAATAGTTGTTGATTGATTGATATGTTAGGAAACATAAAAGCTGAAAGTACTTGAAAATTAGACTTATATTTTATTGAAATGCAATAAAACTATCTTCGGTTTCTAAGTATTTTAATGCTTTCAACTATTGTTTCATCTTTCCATCACAGTCAAATTTTTATGCAATGTCATGAGGCTGTTGTCTGCTCAAATTTATAAGACGCTTAAAAATGCTCAGGCCCCATAGCAATGCCGGGATCTAGGAAATCTGCAGTCATTTATGATTAATGATGCTCTGTGTTTTGTGAGGGATTATTAAAAACAGAAGCCTATGACTTCACTGTTTCTGACAATAACTTTGAACACAGGGTCAGTCCTTCAATTTTAACTTTTCTTTGTGAGATTAAAAGAAAGTAAAAACAATGGCATTGGGAGCTTCACCCAGATGTGACAAAATAGGAGACACAAGTTTTCAATCTGTTTCTTCCAATGAAACACCACCTCATTCATAGAATATTGATGATGAGCAAATGTTACTGAAGGGCCAATCTAGTCATCAGAAAAACACAGAGTTCAGGACTCTATAAGGCATCACATGGTCAATTCATAGAAGATGTTAACCAAAAGACTTAAGAGCAACTTAAGACTGACTCATAACAAATGTAGTTTAATATTTGCATTTCCCTCCAGATGAGTAATTGGAACAAGAGTTATCAAGTTCCAAAAAAATCAAAGTATTCAAGGTTCTATCAAAAATGTAAGCAAGTACTGCACGTTTCCTGAAGAAAAATGTTGTACGACATAAGGACCATTTTTATTCAATTACTTAAAAATAATAATCATGTGCTCCAGCAAATAAAAGTAATAGGAACAACACAATAGTTTGCTTTTAAATGGAAATTCCAGATTTAAGAACATACATAATTCTCCCTCTGCTATCTTCTTATTTACTAAATATCTATAATTTACCTATAATTATCTAGGATAGGTTATTTGATTGCAATTATTGTTTTAAAAAGGAATGTATGCTTTTACAAAAATGAATTCAAACTTTTCAACTCTGCTTACTGGCAAAACTTTACAATCCATAGGAAATAAAGACTAACTTCTTAGAAGAATTAGTACAGCCTTCAAAATACACCATTGCACTGAATTCTTTCTCTACTACCATCTTAGAAGCATTCTCTTTAATTGTCAGGTAATGTGGCAACCATATTCAGAGTAGCTCCTGGTGTGTAACTTTTTCTGTGTTACAAGCACCTCACTGGTTGCTAGGCCACAGTCTGACCTTAAATTTGTATGAAAAATTAAGTGGAAGACCAACGATTGAGTTGTGGTTTTTCTCAGTTTAATATGATTGCCCTGGAGTCTGGCAGGGGAAGAAAAAACCAGCTGCTTGATAGGAATTGTCACTTTCCAGTCCTTCAGTGAAACAGCATAAAAAGGATTTAGCCGGAGCCAGCTTTCAGCCAATCTTTCTTCCTGAAAATGTGATGATGTGAGGATAGACAGGCCTAAAGGACAGAATAATCCAAAAAGTTTCTTCCTCACTTTATTACTACAAGTTAACTTCTAGGTTTTTTTTTTTTTTCTTTTTAAATGGCTTCATTTGTCCTTTTTGTTTCAAAGCAGTAAAATGATATGTTAAAGCTATACAGTTAAATTAAACGGTCCTGGGCCATAAGAACAAAGATCCTATCATGTCATGTTTTCAGTCGTTACAGTAACCCCAATTTAAGATAATCAAACAAGAGATATCTGAGAAAGAGCGCTCATTCATAATTATGGAGTTTCAAACCTTCTTTTCTATTAAACTGAACAGGATGTGTGAATTAGGGGGTGTTGTAACATGTGCTGAAGTAAAGCTCTTTGCAGTTAATGTCACAAGGAAGTGAGTTATAATTTTGTAATGAGACACCTTTCTCTTTAAGTAATAAGTTATGATGTTGCTTTCTACCACAGAAAAAGCAGTCTTCAATTTGTAGGGTTTTTTTTTTTTTGGTTGTTTATTTTAATTATATTACCTATCCTTGCATCCACGCCTTCAGTATTTGACCAGTAATTTTCAAAATACTGTACATTGTAACTAGACCAAACTGTTCTGGATGTGGATATCTAAAAATGTTGGTTAAGCTCCAAGAACTGGAAAATACAAATAATTGGCTCAAAAAGATTGTTGTTAGTATTTCTTCATTGCATTTTGTAGGTCAAACAAATTAGAAACAAATAATAGAAATGTAAAATACTTTGCTGTGTTTTAAAAATTGTCCCAGACCCATGAAGTAAATCAACAACATACCTTGTACCCTCCCCCTACAAAGGAATGCGGTTTTCAAAAACTCTCTATGCACTCCTGGCTTTCATTCATTCACTCCTTTCTACAGTAAGTATTTATTGAGCACCTACCATGATGAAGCATTATGCTGGGTCCTGAGGATGTGGTAATAAAGAAGGCAGGCATGAGCCCGTTCTCATGAAGCTTACACATCTAGTGATGTGAAATGGACTATAAACAAGTACATTAAAAATAATGAAAAACATTAGGAAGTGATAAGTCTCCCTGTGGAGGTGACTTTTCAGCTGAGATCTAGATGACTGCATGCACCAGTTATGTGACTATCTGTACAGAAAATCTGTACAGGCAGAGAATGCAGAGGCCCTGAGGGAATAAGCTTGATGTTTGAGGAACTGAAGTAAAGGTACCCATGGCTAGAGCCTACTGTGAGGGAGCAGAGAGGTGTGAGAAGAGATGGGAAAGAATAGTGGGGCTAGATCACATACAGCCTCACTGTCAGGGCAAGGAGGTTGAAGTTTCTTTAGCTGTGATGGAAAGCAATTAGAAGATTTGAAGGAGGGGAGTAATAGGATTTGATTTATGTTTTTAAAAAGATCCCTCTGTCTGCTTTTGAAAAGAACAGATTGTAAGAGAGCAACACTTGAGGCTGACTTCTAATCACTCTTATTGCTGTAGAGGAGACTATGCGAGACAACCTTGAATAGGAAAGGGGTTTGTGTATCTAATGGAATTCTCATAAACTTCTCCTGTTTTGTTTTTTTTAAACCTGTCTTTCATGTGTGCTGTGAACATTACCTTGACTCTGCTCCCTGAGATGCTATTTTTCCCCCTACTCCCCAATCTTCTGTATCTACAAACTATATCTCTTTTATGAAATCCTCCTCTATCATAATAGAGTAAACATATATGGAAATAAATACATCTTCAATAACAAATCATAACTTAGAATAATAGGTAATAATAGTAGCTATAAAAAGAACTGCTAATAACCATAATAATATTATAATAATTGGGGCAGATTCAATTTATCTTGACAAAAAGATGAAGCAAAAGATATTGTTCTCATATACAAATAATAAAGACTCAAAAGAGTCAATAAATTGACCAGCTGCTAAGTAGGGAACCACAGGTTTTCTAACAAAAAAGCTTCTGTTTGTTTTCACTATTCTAAGCTGTCCTTGTAGCGGAAAATTTTTTCTTTTTTGCCAGTTACTGGGGATCTTGGCAGGAGTCAACATCAAAGAGAAGAATGCTCCCGTGTACGCTTGCAAGTGCAGACAGAAATATCAATAGGTAAAAGTTACTGTTCTAACCAGTGCTAACATCCTCACGCTTACAAAATATGCAATGAAATATGAATATGAAATAGCAGAACCTTATTTCAAGAGACTAGGAAAGGAAGGAACACAGAGTGATGGTTAATAACATGTAGTTGTGTTCCTGTTCACATGTACAAGGGATACTGCATGCTTAATAACGTAATTGTGTTAGTGTCTTTTCAAACAGTAAAAGTCTATAGATAACAGCTTCACATCCAGTTTGGGAATACAGTGTGGTGCCATAACACTGCCATGGTCATCGTTATCTCCCTATTTTAGAGTAAGTGATAGCCACAGAATTATACAATTGCCAAAGCAGAATGAATCAGATAACAAACTGATCCTGTTTACCAATTACCCCCTTTATCACCCATCCCTCCTTGGCTACATAAGGTAATAGGAGCATAAGAAAAGAATGATGCACATAAATTATCTATGAAGACCGATTTCGACACACATCCTGAAGTTAGAGTTCTTGAAAATCCATTGTGGATTTCCTTTGTTGCACTATGCCAGGAACCACTTTTAAGTCAAAGGGAGTAAATTATGGTGCCTAATTATCCTTTTGGCTAGTTGGATTCTAATTGCAATCTTAGCCCACTGAGGTAAATAGAAATTGCTTCTGAATCAATAATTTGAGGTTGATTCTCACAGGGAAGCTACAAGGAATGTTTATCAGTCAATCCATCTATAAAACTGAGTTGCCTACTAGGAGGTTAACTTTGTTTTGTATTAGCACATAATGGAAGAATTAAACAATGCCTGATTTCAAAATAGATTTCACTTTAAACAGAGAAAGGTTGAAGAGTATAACCACATTAGGTAGCTTAAAATAAAATTAAAAATGTCATACTTCACCTATATAAAAAACAGATCTATATTGTAATTAACTTTTAAAAGGATGAAAAAAAGTGGATGGAAAATTATGCCCTATTTTGAATTGCAGAATGTAATTTCTATTTTCTTAAAATTTCCTTTCTATTAATTTCCCACTTTTGCAACTGGAAAGTTATGTAACTTAGATTCAGTTAAATAACTTATATTCAGTTTTCAGAAACACTTCTCTGATGTTTAAAAAACTTCATGAGCATTTTGAAACATGTTATGTAAAACAAAAGCTATATTTTCCCACCAGTATAAAGCTGGACTCAAATTTGGAAAGATGGATTGATTATTCTATCAGAATTGACAAATCTTTATTATATATAATTATTCACAGGCTGTCCTGATTCAAATAAATTTAATAAAACTATTTTAATGTTGCAGTGTATCCACTTGCATTATAGAGCAGTTCATATTTATTTAATACGTACTTTGATTTACAGTTGTTGAGATACTATGGGATTTTAGAAGAGAAATTAAATAAATGTTGTATCTTTTTTAAACAGTTATGTGAAAGATTGTATTTCAAAAGAAAACTTACTATATTTCCACATGAAAAATGGAATATTCAGTCATCTAATTGTTTGGACTACATAACAACAAATACCAAGATATTAAACAACATTGACATTTTACGAAGTATCAAAACAATAGAATTTTTATTTTACTTTTTACTCAGATTTTGGTTATCATTTAGAAATAGTATTAGATTCAAATTCAGTTAAATATATTTTTCAAAAAGCATTATTTAAAGCAAAAAGCATAGCTTACCTTTCTTGTTTGAATAGAACAATGATTCTCAACGGGGGTTTATTTTGTCCCCAGGGGGATGCTTGGTAATGTCTGGAGACATTTTGATGGTTGTCCATGGTGCAAGTTTGAGAAACCCTGGAGCAGAGAGGTATTAAAGAACCTTAATACTAGAGAGTGCTTTAAAGATGAAATTAAGAATGTAAGCATTAAGAAGTTAGGGCCTGGGTCTACCTGGCTAACAACAGTCTTGTACATTGTAGAAACTTAGTAAACATTTGTTGAATAAATACATTAATAAACAGGTAAAATATAAACAATTGTTCCTGAAGCCTTGTTCAGTTTTTTTGCGTGTAAAAAGACACAAGTAGTTATTCTTTTCTATACCAAAACTGGTTAGTAATCATCGCTGTAGGGCAACGTATCCTACTTAATGTATAGGAAACATTTTTAGGATTATATTTATGACATACTTCAGAATGCATGTAAATGAAGAGTTGAAATATGTTTTAGCTCATTCTAGTATAAGGGACATATTAAAATGGATTTGGAAATACATACGTGTAACCATTTTATTATACTGTGAAATTACTGCTCATTCTTATGGAAAAATAAAATTTGTGGAAAGGGCCTTTTTGCAATTTTTAGTCATAAGTGATAGAATTTTTATATACCCCAGGCAGTAATATTACTTATAAATTTATACCATACACCACTTTAACTTAAACTTTTTTTTTTTTTTTTTTATTAAGAGGAGTGATCAGAGTCAAAACCATATGCTGTGGCTTTGCCCTTTGGAACTCTCAAATATACTGCAAGAATAATTATTCCTACTTAATGGAGTTACCAAAGAGAATGTGGTGCTGGATGGTAAAACGTATGTAATCTAATGAAAACCCTCTGTAAACTCTCTAAAGCCTTGTGCTAGGAGTTTTGAGTTTTGTGGGTTTTCTCTTATTAAAAGACTAAATAGCAGTTGAAATCTCTAAGAGAATGAATGGATGTTAAAGATTCAAAAACTTTCCTTCTCAGAGGATTCCATCGTAAGCGTATAATAAAGAGTATGGTCCTTTGGGAAATCAGAGTCTTTATGAGAGAGAGGGAGGAAGACTTTTTATTATATTTATATTTCTCAAAAATATACCATGTTGAATTTTTCTTTATTTGGAAAGTAAAACATAAATGTAGACCCTCATCATTTTCTTTTGATTAGCCTCCTAAGTGTCTTTCGGCTCAGCTTCTTTTCCATCCAGCCCATTCTTTGGAGTTTTGTTTTATGTTTTCAAAAGCACAGATCTGGAGGTGCCTATCCCCAGACTCAAGATACTTGACCGCCTTAGCATGTGAGAAAAATTCTTTTAAAATCTGCTCCCTACCCTTCTTGCCAACTCTGTTCCCACCACCCATGCAATTTCCACACACGTCTTTTCCTGTCTCTATAAATGCCATGATCTTTTATGCTTTTATGTCTTTGTTTTTTCTTTTCTTCTTTTCTAGCTGGGTAATGTCAAGGTATCTTTCAAATAGTATATCTCTAAAAGTCTTTCCTAACCTGTCTTTGACTTCTCTTCCCTAGGTTCCTAAAAGAATTTCTATACACTTATATGAAAGGATTTACCATATACTAAAATTATGTTTATGTATATTCTCATTGGCTGCCGCATCTGTGAAAGAAGGGGTATATGTTATTAATCTGTGTATCCTTGCTGCCAAAGCCTGGCACATAAGTGTTTTATAACTCAAAGGTGAACCACCTATTAGAATGGATAAAATTAAAAAACTAATCAAACCAAGTCAGTCAAGGCAAGGATGTGAAAGAACTGGAACTTCCATACACTGCTGGTAGGAATGGAAAATAGTACAAAAACTTTGGAGAGTAGTTTGGCAATTTCTTAAATAATTAAACATATATTTACAAACAACCTGGCCATTCCATTCCTAGATGTTTACTCAAGCATATGTCCATACAAAAACATGTACATGAATGTTCACTGCAGTTTTAATACTCCCAAATTGGAAACAACCCAAATTTCCGTCAACAGGTGAGTGGATAAACAAACTGGTATATCCACACAACGGAATACTACTTACAGCAATATAAGAGTGAACTATGGAGAAATGCAGTAATGTGAATAAATCTCAAAATAATCATGCTAAGTGAAAGCAGCCAGACAAAAACAAGTACATGCTGTATAGATCAATTTTAATTTGCTATTAAAATGCAGACTCTCAAAATGCAAACTCTTCTACAGTGACAGAAAGTAGCCTCGTGGCTGCTGGGGTAGGGATGGGGTGAGTACTGAGTTGAAGAGACAGGAAGGGAGGGTTGAGGAAACCTCTGAGGGGGATGGGTATATTCACTATCTTGATTTTGGTGATGGTTTCATGTCTGTAAACATATGTAAAAAATTGCCAAACAGTGTATTTTGAATATGTGCTGTATGTTCAGAGTCAGTTATAACTCAAAGCTTTTTTAAAAGGAAAAGAATTAGAAGGTGAAATCCTGATGAAAAGATATTTTGCGGGGAATTTACAAGGTAGATGTTACTGGTTTTCTTAGGGTATAACTGGGTAAGTATATATATTTATTGACATAATTTGACAATACATATTTTCCTTTTTCAAGAACTCACAGAATTATCGATTTGGGATATGTAAAGTCAGACACTATTCTTCTCCATTAAAAATTTGTATAATCTTCTCTGTTAATAAAACATGATTACTTAACATCTATATTTACTGTGGTGTCACAGCAAGAAAAATTGAACTGAGCATAAGTCTAATCATTCTCCCGAGGTCACTGCGTGGCCGCTGGGTAGGTACTCTAACCTTGTTGGGCACCAGCACTTCATTTTGGAAAATAAGGCTGTTGGTGTAGAATGAACACAGTTCAACAAATATTGAGGCAGTTTTTTACAAAAACACTTGGGAAAGGCTATTGTTTTTACAAAGACACTTAGGAAAGTGGTGGAAGGGTTCAAAGATAAACCGAGGTACGTTAAAATGTTCAAGTTTACTTGAACAAACACTGATTAGAATCCGGCCTGCGGTGGCAAACCACAAGCGATTAGGCGCACGCCCCCCCCCCCACCGAGTCGGCAGAGGCTTTTAGCCAGCAGTGCTGGCGGGAAACCTCGGTGCTTCCCAGGTGAAATCTGAAACCGCACCGCGGTACAAGGAGGGCAAGGAGATAGAAGAAAGAGGCAGCCACTCCAGATTGGTAAGTGGCTGGTTTAATAATCAAGGGAACTTAACATAGGAGGCTTGTCTTGGGCGCTGGTAAGTGGCTGGTTTAATAATCAAGGGAACTTAACATAGGAGGCTTGTCTTGGGCGCTGCAAGCTGAGTAGATCTCCGCTCCGCTGGCGCCTGCCAGAGTCTTACAAATTTATACAGAGGCCTTAACATGGCTCAGTCTATAGCGTCCAGATCGTCTCCACAACACATTGCTCTCTCAAGGCTGAGTCTTTGAAAATGGCTCCCACTGTGGCAAATGTGGGCAGAACATGCGTTCCAAGGACAGGGGAGGGGTGGGGAGCCCTCGCGCATGCCTGGGTCCAGCTCCCAGGTCAACCCTGGATCACTCACCCTCTAGATGACCTGCTACAAGCAAACACAGGAGCAAAGCAAGGAAATTATTTGATTGGCTATAGCTTAAGTGGTTGCCTTATTTGGGAAGGCCTAGTTGGCTGTCTGTGCTTGGTTATTCTTAAATTCATTTTCTTCAGTACCGGTGCATTTGCAGGAATTGGCTCTGGCTTAGGTCTTGGTTTGCTCATGAGGGTACCAAAGCTTTAGAGCCACCTCAGTCTAATGGCCTCTTTGTTTAATTACTTTAACAGTAGATGAGATTCAGGGTCTCTCAAGAAGTTTAAAATCTAGAAGGGAAATGAGGTCATGCATAAATCATTTTAAAGATACATAAATTATTTTAAAGACATGCTAGGTACATACTATTGGTATATGCAACATAGGAGCCAAATACTCTGAGAGGACAGTGAGGTCCCTTCTGACTGGAGAATGGAAAGCTTGTGAAGAACATCTCATTGGATTCTGCCCTTAAGGGATGGGTAAGCTTCCAGTAAGGTGGAATTGTGCTCTTGTGGCAGCACACAGTCTAAATATTATTGGGCCAAACAGATGGGAAAAAAGATCTAAACAGAGGTGACTTGGCCACAGTGCAGAGTAGGTTTGATAAAAGGTACTTACTGATGTTGACTGGAGCAGACCATTCTTAAAAACAAGTGGAAATATGAGAGGGTTTGGAAAAGGTTTGGTGCAAATCCCAGAGGGCCTTGAATGCCATTGTTAAGAAGTTTGGATTTGTGTTATAGAATCGCATTTCAGAAAGCAAGTTTATGAAACTCTGCACTTAAGCATAGCTACAGAGTAAATATGAAAAATCTTTTTTGGAAGTTAATTTTGCTCTACCTAGTCTGGAGAACACTGATACTCAAGACAAGGTCAAGCACACAATTGGATTATCTGGTTTACAGGGAAAGGGATTAAACTCAGTTTTCCATATGTTGAATTTGAGGTGCTAGTGAAACAGTCAGGTACAAATGGCCATTGGGCAATTGATACTAAAAAGTTTAGAATAAGCCTAAACCCAGAGAGGTTACAAGGAATGAAAGACGTTTTATTTATTGATGGCTTATGGTATACAAGACATTGTTTTAAAAAAAAAAGCCTGTTAGCTTATGTAAATTCTCACACTATCCCACCGGGACACTTTTTGGTCTGCCTCGTTTTAACTCACATCTCTGACCTCTAAACATGAGGAAGAATACTCCAAGGCTCAGTCTTTGACCCTCTTTTCTCTTCTCATTCCCTAAGTGGTCTTGCCTCCAGTCTTATCTTGAAGCAAAGTCTTTATGTTGAAGACATGTATATAAATGTCCTGGGCTAGACTTTCCCAGAACTTTGTATGCCTAATAGATACACTGAACTTAACCAAAGGCAAAGTCTTGATTTCACTTTTCTCACCTACATTTACTTCTGCTCTTTCATATCTCAGAAAATGGCTACTCCATCCATAACTTACTGAGGCCAACAAATAAAACAAAACAAAAAAGGAGCCATTCTGTACTTATTTTCCTCTCTTATACTTCACATCCAATCCATAATAAATCCAGTAAGCTCTACCTTCAAAATATATCCAGAATTCATCTATTTGTCATCACCTTTACTGCTACTACCCTGGTATAAAGCAACATCATGCCTCACTGGATTAATACAATTGTTCCCTAAATGGTCTTTTTCCACTTTTGCCCCCTTCTAGCCTGTGATCCATATACCTGTCAGAGTTGTTCCTTTAAAACATGTCATATCATGCCACTCCTCTGCTAATAATCCTCAGAATAAACAAGCCAGAATCCTTACCAAAATGCCTAGTGACCTTTCTAACCCCCTCTAACTTCTCTACCCCTTGTTCCTACCAGGGCTGCATTTCTAGCTATTCCTGGAACTCACTGAGCAGGCTTCACTCTCAGCGCCTTTACACTTGCTGTTTCTTCTGCCCTGAATGCTCTTCTCTCTTATATTTCTAAGGTTCACTCCTTGCCTACCTCTAGGTCTTTGCTTAAATGTCACTTGTTCAAAGAATCTTTGCTTAACCATCCTGTATATAAACAAAACAAACAAAACTAACCTTCTCATTTCCATCACTCCCATAGTAGGTGCTCAAATATATTTTAATGAATATTCAATATTTCAAATAATCATAAAGAATCATCTGTATGTTGAAAATAAATACCTTGTAACTTAAATAAATGTCCCAAAGTTTCTTTTTTTTTTTAAATAGATCTTTATTGGAGTAAAATCGCTTCACAATACTGTGTTAGTTTCTGTCATACAACAAAGTGAATCAGCCATATGCCTACATATGTCCCCGTATCCCCTCCCTCTTGAGCCTCCCTCCCATCCTCTCTATCCCACGCCTCTAGGTCATCGTAAAGTACCGAGCTGATCTCCCTGTGCTATGCTGCTGCTTCCCACTAGCTATTTTACATTCAGTAGTGTATGTATGTCGATGCTACTCTCACTTCGCCCCATCTTCCCCCTCCCACCCCGTGTCCTCAAGTCCATTCTCTATGTCTGCATCTTTATTCCTGCCCTGCAACTAGGTTCATCAGTACCATTTTTTTTTTGTTGTTTTTTTTAGATTCCATATATCCCAAAGTTTTATATCTGGTGTGTTGTAGGGCTGAAATTTGAATCAAATTCTTTTGGTCTTCAAAACTTTATTTTATGCGTATTTAAAATACTATGAATATTTGAATACGTGAAAGTCTTCTTCAAAGAGAAATATTTGAAACTGTCAGAGGAGATGGAATTATGTAGTGGCTAGATTACATAGATGGACTAGGGAGAGACACTAGGGTAGGGATTCTTACTCTTTTTCAGGTCATGAATTCCTTTGAAAATCTAATGATACTCTTTGGCCCTCATTCCCTAAAACACACGTAAGCATGTACCACAGTCTTGCATAATATTGCATGTAATTTATAGACTCTACCTTCTGCTCTAGCTGAAAGAGACAGAAAGATGGTGAGAGAGGGTGGATTTGGAGAGAGTTTGTGCAAACTAGTCTTTTGGGAATTTTGAGAGTAAATGTAAAGGGAGGGCAGGTGGGCCTTCCAGATCTGTAGGCTATGTCTCTGACTTCTCTGTTTATGCCTAAGTCATTCAAACATCATGGTCTCATAGAGTCAAGACAGAAGGGACACAGGAGATCATCGACTACCATCATTTTTGCATGTGAAGCAGTGGGGCCCATGTGGCCCCAGTTTCTTGCTTGTGTACCTCCCACTGGCCAGTAGCAGAGCAGGGACTAGATTCCAGGTGTCATGACTAAGGCCCAAGCTCCTTCTACTGAACCATGTGGCCTCCTCAAAAGCATTGGGTTGTCCTCCTGTATTTCTGAGCTATTCTCAAGGTGCTTCAGCATACAGGATATTGGTGTTTTTCAGTATCAAAATGTATATTGAGTATAGATGTTGGACAGAGCTTTGCACTGGAATTATTCTTTTCTATTGCTGAAACATGCCAAGAAGTCGTTTTGTAACTAACTCATGACTTTGAGCAAATTACTGGTTAGTTATAACTGATGAAAGAATATTTGATGGTTAAGTGGGAACTTTAAAAATCTAGATAAGGCTTAAAATACTAGTGCAAGAATTTCATTATCCAACTCACTTTAATCTGCAATTTGGTTTTCATTGTGGAGACGGCTGAAAGAGTGCAAGATTGTGACATTGTGGTCAATTGCACAATTACGAGGAATGTTATACATTCCAGATCTTTGTAGAAACAGTACAAAATGTCAGTATATATTCATTCACTTGGAGAAGCTTAAATAGTACTTAAAATCTTCAAGATCTGATAGTAACACTGAAGAGTAATTAAAGGAAATAGTGAACCCATGTATTTGTATTTATCTATTTTACTCTCCACTATCCATTTATCCATGGGTTTAAAAAGAAAGGGTTTTGCCAGAAAAGTGAAAATCCTCCTACATTATTTATGAGCTCTCTCGGAGTGACTGACAAGACTACCCAGAGTGCTAATGTCCTCTCTTCTCTGGCTTATCAGTTAACTAGTGAAATTTAACGCGAATGGTGTCGGCTTTATATTTAGAGTGTAACTGTATAAACAGAAGCCACTGAGAGAATCTTGTTTTAGAGTTTTCACCTCATTTAAATTCTTAATTTATCCCTTCAGTTTAGGAAAGGCTATTGTGGTGTGGTCCTGCTTCCAATTAATGAGCTTCAGAAAAGGATTAGGTTTGCCTCACTCAGTCTTTCCAAAATAGACTAACCTTGAATCACACAAACTCTGAAGAAAAGGTAAATACTCTGTTCTGATTCAAATTAACTTCGACAGGGAAGACAATCCTAGGTTGTTTATTTTATTATAGACTGAGCTAAGAGTCCCAAAGTTTTAAAGTTGATAAAACAGACATTTTTTGAAAGTTAAAAAAAAATTAGTTTGGTGCGCTTTTTACTTTTATTCCATTTTTTTCACTTATCTAATATTTTTTGTTTCTAGTCATTCGATAAATAGTAGCAGTAACTAATAGCTTGTATCAGTGTCATGAAGTCCAGAATGTTTGGGTGATTTTGTTATTTGGAGTTAAATCCTGAGGAGCCAGTGACGAAAAACTCCAAATATATTAAACATCTTAAGCATATTATGAAATTATAAAAGGAACATAATTGTGTATATATTTGTAAGGTCACTTTAAGGATATTCATTGCCCTATGATGAATATTTGGTGATTTCATAGAAATCAGGACATCTGAAAGGATCACAATCTAGCTTCCTTTTTCATGAAGGTAGGTATCCATCTCCCCCTCAAATCCATCCCCATACTCATATCCAAGATTAAAGACTACATGTGGGGGAATCTAAGATGGAATCAATTTCTTAGTCCATCTTTGGCAGTATTTTTAAATGTACTTCTACCGGAGTCTGATTTATTTTTTCCTGAATTCTTTGAAAATATTCTGATCATACCCATAAGCACATATATATTCTAGTCCCTTCCAAAGATAAAATAAGCTCATACCTTATTTACATGAGAGGAATGTAGTACATCTGTTGGTGTTTAATTATTAAAAATAAGATTTTTTTTAGAAGCAAAGAAAGCAACAAGAAAATTCATTGATTTAGGTCAAAGTATTCATGTTGTTAAAAACAGATTTTAAAGTTTTGTTTCACATAAATCTCTCAGCCTGGGTTAAAACAATCAACACCGCTGTGAATGAAGATATGTTTGAATTAAAACAATTAGGCTTTATTTTCTTGTCTTGCATCTCACAGCAGGTATTCAAGCACTGCCAAAACTTGGATGTGCTGATACCTGTAATCAACACGAAAGGTCTCTTTTAAACTAACAAATCATCCCTCCTGGTAGAAGTATAAACAAAACCCTAATTGCAGATTTTGCTAACTATTCTCCCCTGCTGTGAATACTAGTTAGTTTCTAGTGTTTAAGCCTAACTTCAGCTATAATTTATAATTGGCAAAAGATAAGACCTAATTCTCTAGATTCAGTCAATGTTACTGAGTTCTTAAACCGAGCCTATACCAATCAATGAGTTCCTAATTACCAGCTAGTATCAAGCATCTTGATAAAGTGCTAGACTGGAAGCACTTTTATTTTTATTAACTCGTTTAATCTTCACAAAGTACATCTGAGGTAGATACTAATATTATTTCCACTTTACAGATGAGGAAATTGAGGCTGTGTAGTAGCTTGTCTAAGCATCACAACTACTAAGCAGTGGAGGTGAGATCTGAATCCAGGCTATCTGTGTTCAGGGTCTGTGGCTTGTCTTTGCCACTAAAAGTAAAGATATAAATAAATAAAAATTAACCACTATTCCATTTTATACAGATAAATTGAACATGTCGGCTGAAAAGATGCTTCATGCAAGCTTCCTAGGTCTTATGCATCATCCAGGAAAGGGGTTCATGGATTCTAAGAACCATAGTTTGCAAGTCAAGGCATAGCTTTGATTAAAATAATTGATTGGGAGAAATAAATGAAATCTAAGTACACAATGAATGAACACCCCTATCTGTTTCTCAATGTGTCTATCAAATGCTTTACGGATAGATTCTCCTGTTCCTTAACATATTCTTAGACCACAAACGCAAAACTTTTGAAAGTGTCTTAACTCTTTCAGGTATTATATTAGTGTAATCAATTTAAATAGTGCCACAATTTTAGTCAAAGCCTAGTTTACTTGTTTAAAGCCTTGCTTACTCTCTGTGGCTGTCAACCACCTACAGCATCACCTGGGAACTTGTTAGAGATGCAGAATCTCAGGCAGCAAATCCCAGACTTATTGAATCATAATCTGCTCTTTAACAGGATAACCCAAGTGATTTTTATGTAAATACTGTTTAAAAACAGGTGGTTTAAATCACTCTATTTAAAGACGAAGAAAAGCTGACGTTTCAAGTCCCATAAAGTAAGTTCTTACGAATTTGTGTGTGTTTCTTACGTTTGTACAAAAGAAAAAGTAAATAAATATTAGCAGAAAATAAATATGACACCATAGGCAGTTGGATTAACCAATGAGATTCTCATTTCATTTTTATTTTATTACTTTTTTTTTCCCCAGAAATGTGAAGTAGGAGTAGGCTAGTTAGGCTTGAGGTGTTAACTATGTACAACTGTGGTCTTAACTTCTCCACACATCCTTTTTCTTCCTTAAAACCCACTCCTTCCCAATTAACAGTCCTTGTTGTTCAGTGGGGCTAATCCCACGCCTTACTCCAGGTTTAAGGGTGTGTTTCAGACCCTGGCTCTGCCAATAAGGGTATATAATGATTGGCCCAGGGATGACACATGATTCCACATTGACCAATGAGAGCTTTCCCCAGGGCTCTCCCCACCCACCCGCCTCCGCACTCTAGGGGAAAAGCTGTCGCTATTTGCTGAGATGGCGATCACTAAGGGCCAAGGGAACCTGGAGTTTCCAGCTACCATCTTTGGCCATTCTGAGGCTGGCGAACCCTGCCTGAGAATGAAACCAACAGAGAAAAAAGCAGACCCAAGAGACAGAGACGCTTGGTGACGCTGGTCAGACACCTGGATCCAGTCACAGCTTTGGATTCATCCCGTGAACTTTTCAGGTATATGTGAGTCAAGTCCATTTTGTTTTTTTTTAAATTGAGATATAATTGACATTATATTAGTTTCAGGTATACACCATAATGATTTGATATTTGTATCTGTTACAAAATGATCACCACAGTTAAGTCTAGTAAACATCCATCACCATACATAGTTATAAATTTTTTTTTCTTGTGATGTGCTTTTAAGATTTACTCTCAGAAATGTTCAAATATGCAGTATAGTATTTTTTACCATAGTTACCATTCTGTAAGTTACATGCCCATGACTTATTTATTTTATAACTGGAAATTTGTACCTTTTGACCCCTTTCACCCATTCCCCACCACTCTCCCCATTCCCCGACCACCAATTTGTTTTCTGTATCTATGAGCTTGGTTTTTTGTTTGTTTTAGATTCCACATATAAGTGAGATCATTACAGTATTTGTCTTTCCCTGTCTTACTCATTTCACTTAGCATAATATCCTCAAGGTTCATACATGTCACAAATGGCAAGACTTCATTCTTTTTTTATGGTTGAATAATATTCCTCTGTGAGTGTGTGTGTGTGTGTGTGTGTGTGTGTGTATGTATGTGTGTGTGTATATATATATATATATATATATATATATATATATATATATGCCACATCTTCTTCTTTATCCATTCATTTGTTGATGGACAGTTAAGTTGTTTCCATATCTTGGCTATTGTCAATAATGCTGCAATGAACACGGTGGGGGGGGGGGTGCAAATGTCTTTTCATTAGTGTTTTTGTTTTCTTTGGATAAATACCTAAAATTGGAATTGCTGGATCATATAGTAGTTCTATTTTAATTTTTTGAGGAGCTTTCATACTGTTTTCCATAGCAGCTGCACCAATTTAAATTCTCACCAATGGTGTACAAGGGTTCCCTTCTTTCCACATTCTCCCCAACACTTTATATTTCTTGTCTTTTGGATAATAGTCATTATAACAGGTGTATGTTGGTATCTCATTGTGGTTTTGATTTGCATTTCCCTGATTAGTGATGTTGAGCACCTTTTCACGTACCCGTATGACGTATGTGTGTCTTTTTGGAAAAAATGTCCATTCAGATCATTTTTAATCAGATTGTTTGTGGTTTCTTTTTTTTTTTTTGCTGTTGAATTATATGCATACTTTATGTATTTTGGATATTAACCTCTTTTCAGATACATGATTCGAAATATTTTCTCCCATTCAGTAGGCTGCCTTTTCCTTTTGTTTCCTTTGGTGTGGGTTTTTATTTTAAAATGTGGCTATTTTCTGTTTTGTAAAAATAATTTTCTCCATTCCAAAATCTTTTTATTTAATTGACCATGTATTGTATTTTAGTTTGCGTCAAAAAGGGTTTAAGGCGACTTACTAAGATGCAAGCATAGAGTTTGAGAGCTTTAAATCCAAAACTTTGCTGCCTAGATTTGCAGTCTTGCTTTCTTATTAGCTGCGTGAGCTTGGTCATATGACTTTACTCTTTCCTATCTTGGTTTTCTTATTTGTACAATGTAGATACTACCATAATCATATATATTTCTTAGGGTAATTAGGAATATTCAGTGATTCATATCTTAATTGCTGAGTACAGTCGTGAAATATGATAAGTACAATGGGCTTTAGGTCCTACTAAGACACAACCATAGACTTATGTAAAATTAATTGAAAATAGGCAACAAAAATGGGAGAAAGTAACATAAGGATTAGAAATGAGAATGTGCCAGGTGTAAGTTAGAACATAAAACATGTGCCACAAAATCCTGCACACATGCCAGAAGCAAGCCCAAATTTTGGTTCCCAGCTTCTTCGTTGCCAAAGTGGAGACCATCAGTTACTTGATTCATAGCCTCAGATGAAAAATTCTTGCCTTGGAGCTGTTCAGTTGTGCCTGATTTTTACATGAACCGATCTTACAACTGAAATATTTTTGTGCATAACTTTTTAATGTGATTAACATAATTTGTTTTGGATAGATAACCTGGACTGAAATTGAGGTCAGAAGGTTTAAACACTTAAAGGTTTTTATAAAACATAATATACTTTTAAGTATTGCAAAGGGTGTACTCTATACAGAAATGTTTTAACCAATCAACCCCTCAGTAAATTGTGGTAAAAATTTAGATAATTAGCTATGAATATAGTTGTTAATACTGAAAATATTTTGCATTTGTAATTTTTATAGTTGGAGACATTGTGTTGTTATTTCTATACTATCACTAGGCAGACCATTCAGAACAGATATCTTACCAATGTCAATCCAACAGAATTAATTTTCTAATGAAAATTTTCTTTTAACACACACTAAAATATCATTTACTAAATACACTATTTAGAAGAGTTTAAATGTGTAACTTTTAAGTTTTGACAGCATTAGTAAATGTTTAGAAAGAAACACAAAAACAAATTTAAACTTTTAGTAGCTTAGCTTCACCTTACAATCCAATGTAGGTATTTTTGGTTGGGATTGAGGAGAGCCTCTGTTCCATTCAGCACAGTCAACGACTCAGGTTGATGGAAGCTCTGCTATATTTAACAATGGCTTCCACAGTCATTCCGGAATCAACATCCAATTCATGTGTTGGTGAAAGAGAGTATGGAGAAAACATATCCATTTTGGTCTTGTCCCCAAAGTGACAAATCACTCTTATCACCATTCCATTAGTAAGAACTAGTCATATGGCCTTGCCTAAGCTCAATCTGTACAGCCTTGGGAATATTACATAACTTTCTAAGTTTCAATTTTCTTATTTGTAAAATGGGGAAAACAGTAGTGATCAGCTCACATGGTAATTGTGAAGGTTAAATACTATATAAAGCACTTAGCTCAGTGTCTGATTCATACTAAGGGCTTAATTAATAATAATACTCATTATTATCATCATTTTTGGTATTAGAAAAGACATGCAACTAGATATATATTACAAAAATATTTTAAATTACATATAATTACATTTAATAATTCTTAAAAGAAGCCTGAGAAACAGGAAAAAAGTTACCTACCAAAAAAAAAAAAATTAAATCTGGGCTCAGTACTTAAATACCAGAAAAAAAAAAAAGAAAAAGAGAGTAAAAAATGTTGTGGTCAAGAATTTGATCACTGGACTAATGTATAAGGCATGTTTATATGTGTAGTTACATGGAAAATATAGTATCCATTCTTCATTTAGAAAAACAAACAAAGATACACTCTGAAAAGCTGAACTGAAGCATGAAGAAGACTTTGGATAAAAGGGATGGTGATAAGTTCTAATATTCCGAGTTAAGTTTAAACATCATTACAAATATTAGTCCAAAATAATCTAAATATGAAGAATAGTTATTGAAAGATAATGTGTGTTGTGAAATTAATAAAATGAGATGGAAGCATGAGATTATTAAAATAAAGGAAAATGTGAAGGAAGATGTGGTGAAGGCTGCTTTGCTGCGAATGAGGGGAGAGGAGTGGCTTGGAATGAGGCTGAGGTGACAAGCAGGGAGCAAAACAGAAAGAACCTTTATCTGTATATTGCAAGTATGCATGTGTTAGAAAGTAGGGATACGTGATGATATCTGAGCTTTCAAAGAATCACTCTGGATCAATTTTGGTGAATGGACTGGAAAAATCTAAGAGTGGATGTGGTGAGTCCAATTAGTAGGCTGTTAAAGAAGGTTAAGAAATGCTGATAGCTCACACAAGATTTTTGGCATTAGAATAGAGAGCAATTGGTACGTTTGAGAATATTGACTGTAGAAATGATAAAAACCCAGTAATGGTTTGGGCATGTGGATGAGAAAAAGAGTAGTGAAGGTGACTCTGGGTGTCTGGCTTGTGATCCTAGGTAGTGGGTGGTAATGCCACTTACGACTGAGGTTGAGGACGCATAGGAGAGAACTTGAGATTAGTTTGTGACAAATTGAGTTTAAGTGACATTGGGACATGCAAGTGGTGAGGTTATATAGACATTTGCATATATAGATTAATGATTCAAAGGAGCTATTTGTAGTAAAGATATTAATGCATAGTCATGTAGGTGGTATAAACGAAGCTTAAATCAGTTTCTTGACCTTGGCACAATTGACATTTTAGGCCAGTATTTCTTTGTTTTGCAGGGTGTACTGTACATTGCAAGATGTTCAGATCATCCCTAACCTCTACCCAGCAGATGCCAGTAGTGCCCCCCACCCCAGTCATAATAACCAACAGTGTCTGCAGATTTTACATATGTTCCATGGGTGAGGGGAATCAGCCCACTGAGAAACACTGGCTTAAATGATAGTAACTAATAAGAGAATACACAGTAATAAGAAAACCATAGAGTCCCATTGAAACCAGTAATTTGGTTCCCAACTACGTGGCTCAGGCAATTTTCGTTAGTTGGAATAATTGTCATGGATATAAGAGGAGATAAGAACGGGAACACAATGTATTTGTATGTGCAGTTGTAAGACTAGTCAAACTAGCATCCAAGGTAGACGGAGAAATGAAGCCAGAAGGATTAGAAATTTCAAAATGGCTGAAGATGGGATTTACCAGAAATAAAGAATTAAAAACGTATGAAATATCTGTAAATTCTAAATTGAAAGTGGTATAGCCTCTTTATATAGTTAATCCTGCATATCTATGAATAGCTTAACAATGACAATGAGTGACAATGTTCTTGCTGATGCCATTTTCAGAAAAAGCAGGTTTAGATTGTGTCTCTGGTGTTAACGTAGACATTGATCAGAACAGAATCTTTCTCATTTGAGTTTAATGACAATGAATTCTAACAGCTCCACAGAGAGTCTTGGTATCCTTGAGGGTTGGTAGAAGATCAGGACTTTGTTGAATCCTATAGAGTAACATTATTAGTTACATGGTACTATTAACAGTATTTTCAATATATAGTTTTTATTATCTGCATAAATTTAGATTATGAATGTTAGAAATGTTTGTTCCAATTATTTTGTTGGTAAGTATCCCTTTCATTCCTTGAAAAATATGCAAATATGTAATCATTTTACAAAATGAAACTAGTAGAGCCTGAAGTACAGTTAAACTGTACAACATTTGTTCTTTTTTTCATTAAAGTCATTTTCTTCATTTACAAATATTCAGTTGAATAGTGTTTCCTAAAGTACTTGCATTTAACTTTCACTTGATTATTTGTACTGTAGAATGCGCTTGATAGAAACTTTAGAGGTTCTTTGCTGCTTAACTTTGATATGGAATACCCAGTTCGGCAAGTTGTAATTTGCCTACAATGCCAACTCCTTTGAAAGTGAGAATGAAAAAAAAAATGGAAATCTCTTTTAAAATAATTTAAAGATCTCTTTTTTCCCCCCTTAATGACCAGAAATTTCTAAATCCTGGTTTCTAAAAACCGTGCCATTTTGAAATTTATCTGGCGGATAGCACTGCTCTGCTGCATTACATGTGGTTGATGTTAGTCACATCCTTGATGTAACATAACACAAGCTGGCTAAGGTAATCCGATGTGACATATGACAGCATTTTGAGCCAGTCTGGGATATTTGAAAATATGCCATCTTTCAAAGACTATGGGCAGATAGCATGGTGAGCCAAGATTGTGAACTCTGCTGCTTTCATTTTGAACAACCACAAGGCAAGGTTCTATGATAATTAAAGGGTGAATTCCAACCTGGTAGACTCGAACAAATACTAAAAAAAAAGTACAATTTCTTTTCTTGCTGGTGAGTTTATACTTGAAACCACTTAAGTTAAATCATTAAGAAACATGACCACCAAAGAGAAGTTGATTAAGCATTAATACAGGTACGTGAGAAAGATGATGCAGAACTGAGCTAACAGTAGCTGGTAATATATAAAGAGGTGACAAGTAGGCATTTAATAGCTAGCTATTTACCATTTTTTCAAAGTGCTCAGATCAAATCAAGTATCAATTTATTAGCTTTAGAGGAAAAACAACCTAGAAACATGAGCACCCAGGCGAAAATATAAGTTTTCTACATATGTTGTTGAGTTTCTCTGTAAAAAGTCTCTCTGTCCTCAGTCTAATTTATTGTGCAGGCTGTGGAGAATTTGAAAACCATGTTTTCTTCTAGGATTACTTCAAGATCAGCTCCTTTGGTTTTAAATTTGTTTCACATTTGTTTGAGCAGAAAATACTAGCACTAATAATATCTGATGAATAGTGATGAGTTACAGAAATGAAAATAACCTGGACACTAAATTTGATAGAGGATGGAAAAGGAAATTGAACATAATATGTACATCTTAGAATAAAAAGGTAAAATTGAACTACAAGGTAAAGGGTCAGGAAAGCTGGGGTTTTTTTGTGAGATTTACAACTGAAAGTCGTAATATGCAATTGCCTTACTCAATTATATCTTAAAATACTCTTAACTTATACAAAGCTTTTCTTATCTTTCCATGTAAGTTATTCCCATGTAAGAAATCATTAAATAATTCCTGTATCAATCTATTAATAACATGATTTAAGTAAATGCAGAAGACAATTCACTTTCTTGTGAATTAACACATCCTATATGCATATATAAATATATATGTAAATACATTTTTCATTAGTGTTTGCACATATAATATATTTTTAGAATACTGAGGTTTGCTGAACTGCTGAGATGAAACAGGGCATTGGGCAAAAAGACTGTTTTTAATTAACTTAGGTGCAACAGGAAAAATTCCCAATATTTTAATATTACTCTTACAACTTATGATTTTCTAATGCTTTCTCCTTTGGAACTCAAAAGTACATATTATTAAAGATAGATTATTTTATCCATTTAACAGAAAGGAAAATCGAGACTCAAGGTTGTTCTAGGAATTGGTGGAATCCTAATTTCAATCCAGGTTTTGAACCTGAAATCTACTACCCTTTCTTTTAATGGTTCTCATAAAAATTAGAAGTTTGTTGAAGTGACCCAAGATGTAATGACTGATGCCAAAATTCAATGTCAAGATACACAGTTTAACATTAAATAAAGGATAGATCTATTACCCTGGAGTTATTCTTCAAGAGTGCTGAAAATGCTCACACAAATTACCTCCCAAATTCTAACTGATAATTAGATTTAAAAAAGGCTGTAGGTAAAAACTTTGTAGTGTTTTGCGCTTTATGCTATAGGATATACTGGACTAAAGACGTAACACTGCCCGATGATATCTTCTAATATAGAAGATCTGATATTTTTTGATTTGATAGAAACAAACAAAAAATATTGCTAAACTTACTGCTGTTATAAAACAGTCTAGAAAAAGCCCATTAGAAAAACAAAACAAAATTTAAAAAGTTTGTCTCTTTGGAGCTCACTAAAGATTAAAAGGTATAAACTGAGAAAAATTAAGGTCAAGCAAATATTTTATTTGCTAGGTTGGTTTCAAAAATGTTGTTTGAACATTTTAGGATACAGCTGTGGATGACTCCTTGCCATCTATTCTAGACATATGTTCCCTCACCAGAAGGAGAGAAAGGATACTAGAGAACAAGATTTTAATGTTTGTTACGTGCCTGCCATGACTACATTTTTCACAGATTATTCTCACAGAAAGCTTGTGAAAAGGTAATGTTATCCCATCGTATATACAAAGAATTGCGGCTCACAGATTAACTTATTCACAGCAAAATAGCTAACATGTGGCTGACTAGGGATTGAACCCAGTTACAGAATTGAGATTTGAATGCTGGAAGTATTGAAAATTAATGTATATTAATCTTGGAAGAAATATAAGCAGATGATAAATGCCAGAAAATAGAAAAGCAAATAAAAGAGAATGAAGGAGTTTTTCAAACTGGTAGTCTAGCATTGGTAAGGGCCTACCCAGGGAGAGTTGTACAAATCAGTTGGATAACAGACAATTCTGTTCAGATATCTAGTTGAATTAGGAATTGCCTGGATAATGAATTGGCATGCATTTTGACCTACTAAAATACTGTAAGGTAGAACATGGGATATAGAGCCAGACAACTCTGAATTCATTTCCTCACAGTTTAGTTTACTATCTGTGTTACTTTGGGTAGTGTACTTAATTCTACTGATCCTTAACACATCCCTCAGCAAAATGAATATTCACGTTACTTACCTGCATTCTGTTCAGTTACACTGTGGTAACAGACATTGTCAAACTCTGAATGGCTCACAACAGCAAAGGTCCATTTCTTGCTTGCATCGCAGATCCTTTTCAGGTCAGATACAGCTCTGCTCCTTGTTTTCTTTCCACTGGCAGAAGAAATTGCCCCTTCTGGCGTGTGTTTGTCTCATGGCAGAGGAAAAAGAGATGCAGGAACCACGGGATGGCTCTAGAAGTGTCTGCTTGAATGGTTTGTGCATCACTCTCAGTGACCTTTAAATGGCCCAGAGGAAGTCACATACCTAAGCCTCCTGTGAGTGGAGCAGGAAAGTATCATTGTCTCACAGGGAAGGGCAGTGAATGATTGGGAACAATCCTGCAGTCTACCATTACACCCACAGGATTGTTGTGGTGATTAAATGAGAGGGACAAGTGAAGTTTCTGGCAGAGTTCCAGGCACATACTATGTGCTTTTGAAATTTTATTTCACTTTCATCCCCTGTTTGGGATCCAAAGTCAAGCTGAACAAAGGCCAAGCTCATGAAATATTTTAGCTGCCTATAATAATTTTCCAGTGTCCATTTTGTGTACAACCTTTATTATAGTAATTGAGAGAATTACAAATGAGTGAATTACTGTGTTTCTCATTAGAGACTGGGAATTAAAAGAAGAATTAAAGTCATATTTAAAAAGATGACAGTTAGAAAGACCTTAATCCTTTTATTTAACTCTCAGTGAAGAATCGACAAATTAACACCTGGCTTCTAAAAGTACATTCTTCTCAGGAATTCCTGACTCCTTAGAAATACACCACACACAGACACACACACAAAACAAAAATATATATAAAAGAATTAAATGAGAACGATTAGCAAAATAACAAGGTTTCAGCTGGAAGGTAGCATTTGGGAAACCAGATGAACATAAATTTTGGTGAGGATTATATTCCATTAAAAAAAAATTTCTCTGGAATTTTTCAAATTTTAGCACCAAAGAAAAATTCCCTATTGAATGTTTCTGAAAAAGTCTCTTTTCTATGTCATGTGGTCAACTCCAGCAAGAATTTTGTATGAGTAATATATTTGGTCTTGTAGATTTTTGGATGAATCCTTGAGGAAAAAGCCAACCAGTCTTGCCTTTGCTCTAAGAGATCAAAGCCACCACTGTATTTTTGGTATGAAAAGGGTTTTACCATAGTTGCCAAAAATATGCTGTTTTCCCATCAACTGTGTAGTGGCTGTGCAGTGATTGACAGCCCATGTAGTCACTCTAGGGTGGCTCTATTTCAACTTAATGGTAGTGCTTAATTTCAAAAGTACTTTAAGTCCCTTTTGGATAAAAATTATAACAGTACAAAAATAGTTCTTCCCTCAGCTAACAGTTAGTTAACAACACCCACTGTGTAAGGTGTTACTGTAGTATGAAGCGGCCCTCTGGGAATTCACAGCATAGATTTCTGTGTGTTAGACCAAAGTGTTCAGTTGTGATGACTCACCTGCCTCTTTTTTCACAATAAATTCAATGGAGAAAAACTTTCAGATGAAGACTAAATAGTTTAAATGCTTCCACAGAAACAAATTTTTGAGAATTATTTTTGTGGGAAAAAATGTATTAAGAAAGTAATTGGTATGCCATTCTTCAGTATAAGCTATTTAAAAATGGAAACTTACCACATGATTTTAGATATAATACACTGAAACATATCCTCTCATATAGCAAATAACCAGTAAACTCTGACAGACAATGGACAAAAACAGGTGGATATTAATCACGTCTTATCAAGGGAGTCCCATGGTATGTGAACTGCACTTGGATATCATACGTAACAAAAATTTTGAGAATCTGTTTGTTTGTATTTTATCGTGCTTATTTTTTAAAAATTTCAATGTACCCAATATATAGCAAAATTAAATAACAACAATAAATTAGCAAAAAGTAAATAAATTAACAAAGGTTAATTAAAAGCCACTGTCTGTCACTTGTGGGAGAGAGGAAGAGTATACAGATAAATAAGTTGCTTCTTAAAGGAGCATGCCCTCTGAACCGAGGTTCAATTTATATGAGAGTGGAGAGTCCAGTTGACTCAAAAAAAAAAAAAAAATCCTGCAAAATATCCTCTACTAGGAACTATCTGGTCTTAACACTAGTGTTTATAACCTTCAGATTTTCAGCATTCATTAGCTTTTCCCTGAATTTCAGACCCAACTAAATGAAGTGATGTGAAAAAAAACACTTTAATGCTTTATGCTCCAAATCATAAAACTGAGGATATATCTTGAATGATTAGAACTAATTGGTGACTGCATACAGAGGTCAAAATCACAGAAATCTGTCTTACTTTTTGCTTCAGTTCACAGACACTGTTTAAGATCAGAAGTATAAAAGGGTTGCATGTTGTGTTAATTGATACAAGAGTATGTTTTCTGCTCACTTTTGATGCTATAAAATCAAATGCAACAGTTTGGAATGCAAACTGAAAGGAGAGGTTACATAGGTGTGGCACACAGCCTAAACTGGTTTTTAGTATGACAGTAAGCATTCATTTGTTTCACCTCTGATATTTGGGTCTTGTTCCAGGAGTATTTTTGAGAAAATATAAAAAGGTCTGTGTGAAAAAGTTAATACTCAGTTAAGTTTTGAAGATTTCATTGTCTCAGATTATCTATATATTTCATGAATTATATTTCGTCCAGTTTTTCCAAGTTACTATCTAATATCTCCACTTCACTTTGTGTATATCCTGTCCAAAATATTCTGTAGCCTTCAGGGGATGTTTAGGTCTATATTCTGCAATGTCTTATTATTTTTTAAGTCTATAATACATAGGCAGTTCATGTTTTAATTATTTTATTAAACAACATAACAAGGCTTTTAAGTGAAATTCATGAAAGCATTAAAGAAAAGCCACACTAAATCTGGAAGTTCATTTATATGATGTTAACTTTATTGACAAATTATGCTGCTTTTAGTAATAATGTTGGTGTATATGTATACATGCATCTTTTCTAAAATGAGAATTGATAGACATCTTTTTTCTTCTAATTCCTGCTTGCAAATGTCCGGGATCTGAAAACACGCTTATACTCTCTATCAGAATGATCTATGACAGAGAAAAAAGACATGCTCTTTGGCAGAAATACATGCAGTAGGCTTAAATTGTTAGATTTTTTAAATGTTTCAGTGATGGTTATCTGTAGCCCAATCTCTTCTGATGTTTGAACTGGCCTTATCATTACTGCCTGAATCATTATCAGGAAATGCTTTTTTAAAAGATTTCTCTAAGTTGGGAAGCTTTTAATCAGTTTTGCTCCTATTACGAAATCAAATCCTTCCGTTGACAACAACCAAACTTAATAAGGTAGAGGCTTTTGCTCTTAACAATGTATTTATCTTTAGACTAATGCTATTATTTGGGAGTCAGAAATTAATAAAATCTACCAACATTAGTAAGATAACTAACACGTTTAAAATATGCTAAAGTGAAACTGAACCCATTTTGTGTTTAAATTCCTGAAGCTTTGATTAAATCCTAATACATATCATCTAGCTGCCCTGAATTCATTTGATGGAAACACTTGATAATTGTTCACCTTATACCCTTATCATCTATACACATTCTCAGCGCTCTCTACTTACTATTCCTTGTAAAAATAAACTCAAATGCCAAAGTAAAAAAAAAAAAGAAAAATTAAACAGCAGTCTGAACACTGAATAAAAAAGTAGCATACTCTGAAAATAAAAACAGAAACCTCTAAAATAATGTTTTATTTATCACATACAAACGTGTTTTCCTAAGAATTATTTCCAGTATGGGCCACCATATGGAAGTAGAAAGCCATTATAGGAATGAACTAAGATGGTTTGTATCACCTGCATAACTTGTTTTGTTCTATGCCTTCAGGCTTCAAAATCCGCTTCCCATATTTTTTTCCTTTCTTTAAAAATAATGTACATCAGTTTAATTTATCCCAGGTCCTGACAGAAGGATCAGATTTTAAGCATTTAATGCTGTGGTTTCAAATCCAATTTTTCAGTGTTCATCGTTTCAAAAGTGGTAGAATTCGGTTTTTGAAAAGGTTCAGGAACTTGGGAAGGACTGGCATACTTTCTAAAGTCCCACATTGATGTTAAAGGCAGCTCTGTATGGTAGAGAGCAGTTTGGTCTGAAGTATTCTATAGTGCTCCAGGAAATACTAACCCTTTGCCTACTCTAACAAGAGCCCCTCTTAATAGTGTCAACCTAGGAATATTTTTTAAACTCCTAAAGCATATTGAATAAATAACCTATTTACAGATTTTCTGAGCTAGGACACTGATTGGTTGGTACATTTTCCTAAAAGGAGGGTATCAATATATCTGCTTAAGGCTTGATTCCACTGCGTGTGTTCGGAAACAGCTTTCCTTGAGACCAATGGGATTTTTATCCATTCAGACGCTGAAGCACTAGATCTTAGCACAGTAAATTCATTGTAGGCTCACTTTATTGGTGGTGGGGGAACCTCAAAAGGTCAGGAGTCCAGATTGCTTCAAGTAAACATCCAGAATCTCAGATGCTTTTTTGAAATGGGCCCAAGTTTATTTGAACCTCTCTTCTGGTTTGGAAATCAGGCTGAAAATTTCACAGAAACAGATTTTCTTGTGAGATCTCAGAATGTTGTGGTTTAAGTAAAGTAATAAACAAACTTGAAAAATGAAAGGCAAAATTGGCTCAAACTCACCTGGTTTCATTCTATTAAATGCTTGAAACTGAGTGGCATTGTGCAATATTTTAAAAAAGAAAAAAAACAGAGTTTGGCTGTGGTTTAGCTTAGAATCATCAAATATTCCTGCTGAGGAGGTTTAAGAGAACTTTCTGTCATTCTATCCTCCTCTGTCTTTATGTTTCAATAACTTTTAATCTTTTTGTTTCTCCTTATTTTCAGTTTGGGAGACTTCAGTATTGGTCTTTCATTTAACATATTAATGAAGAGTACTTCTTTGATCTTCTTTTGCAGATGAATAATTTCCACTTATTTACGGGTGAGATCTCCTTGAAATGTGTGTTATGGTATTTATATGGTATATATAACATGAAAATAAGGTGAAATTTTTTTGAATATTTATTATTAAATACCAGGCATAAGAGTGAAAACTTTTACATATATCATATTATTTGTCACAGCAAAACCATTAAGCAGGAATTATTCTCTCCATTTTATGAGTTATGAAGGAATGGTTGATGAAGTTATGGTAACTTGCCCAATTGTATACTATGTTATTTATAGCTAGGAAGTAGCAGAGGAAGGATTGAAGCCCAGGATGTCTGTCTTTAAAGCTCATAATACTTTACTACTGCTTTACAAAGTTTCCTGTATAGTTGTTGAGGTTTTCCTGAGAGTTTTTTTAAAAAGCCATTTATCCTTTACTAATAACTTTAACCCTAACCATTGTATATAATGGCTTTATATAGTATATGCTAGCAGGAAAGAATATTTGTTTTGTAACTCTTAGATGTGAATAGGAAATTTCTGTAGTTAAGAAAGCCTGTTTTAATGATAGTGCCTTAGATTTGTAAAGCACTATATACAGAGACCTTTTGTGTTTATCTCATTCTGATCCTTCCAACAAACCAGGAGGTAGGCAGATAACACATCCTGGGCCGCTTGTGCCAATGACAAAGACTGAGGCTCCATGAAATGAAGATATTTCCCCAAAGTCATGAAACAAAGAGACATCCAGAAAAAACTTCAAATCACATCTTTTACCTATGTAAATTGCTCTTTGCAAATCAACGCTTCAGACTTCCATTCTGTGATCTCCTTTTATTAACATCTTACTTTATTTTCTCACTCTTCCCTCTTTCCAATTACACTGTGTTTTCTCCACAGTACTTTTGCATATTCCAGCTCGCACAGATATTGTGCTCCTGATAGAAAGCACTCTCCGCTAACTGATAAAATCCAAACTACTTTTGCAAAGCCCAAAATAGTCTGGACACATGATACCAAAGCTGTTCTTGTGCTACCCATTTAAGTTATGTATCAAGTCTAAATTTAATCAAGGCCACATTTTATTTATACATTTCATGCATTAAACTCATTTAAACTTCTAGTCAGATTTCATTAGAAGAAATACTACCGTGCACATCATGCAGTAGTAAAGCTAATGTGCTTCAGGAATTTGAAAGGAGTTCGAGATCGGGGGTCTGATTTCAAAATTTCTTTTTCTTTCTCTCCTCAGAGCTTGCAGCAGGTCTGGGAGCAAGCGGCACAGTTTGTTTCCTAGGACACTAATACAGTCAGCATGCTCTGTAGAAATGTGTAAACACAGACATTCCCTGTAATCAGGGAGGTTGGTGTCTTAAGGCAAGATTATGTTTTTTTAGGAAATGCAATTTATGTTCAGGATTAAGTTTCCCTCGCAGACTGATAACGTCAGAGGTTCAGGGAGATGATAATAAGTATTGTGTCCTAACTCCCTGCCCTACATCTGAAGTCTCAAATCAGTCTTCCTGGATCGCCTTCATTATCATGATCCCAAGTAAAATTATTTAGATTCTTCAGTTCTTAGAAAGATGAGAAAAGTAAATGATATGAAAATACAAAACACGTTTTTAAGAATTAAAGCTTCTATAAGCCTCATTGGTGGGTGCGAGGAAATACAGAGGGACATGAGGAAAAAATAAAGATGACACCAGGGCTAACATCCTTCTTCACAAATGAGGAAATTTAAGTTTATGTTGGGTACTTTGGTATTCTTGAGGTTGACGTGGGGTTGGGTAGCAAGTTAGACATGATTCTTAGAATGTAATCATTTTTGTCTGCTTGTGGCCTGGCCCTAATACTATAAAACAAGTTAAATACATGACAAATATTCTCTCTCTTTTCAAATAAAAGTTGAAATAAATCCACCCAGAATATAAAGTAAGCTTTCTCTCTAAATCCTTCCACCAAAAAAACCTAACTGTTCTATTTCTTTTCCCATCTAGCAAAAAAAGTTTTCACTAGTTAAAGAGCAGTTTCCGTGCCAGAAACACACAATTTTTTTGGCCTAAAACTAAAGTCACGGGTTTTCTTTTTTTGCTTTTTTTTCTTTTTCTTTTTTTACCTCCAGAGTTAGGAATCTGAGGTCCCCCACCCCATTTTAAACAGCAAATTACAAATTGTGCAAAAGAGAATGATGGCCTTGATCAGACAGCTGAGTTTTCTCCATCTTTACAAAAAAAAGTCTTTTCCCCAAATGAATTGAGTACGCAGAACTGGAACTTTTCTGACCACAAGGAACACTGAAGTGCTTTTTTTTTTTAAATCATGGTAACAGGTATTGCTTGGGCAGAGGCCTTACCACGGAAACCTCAATCTGCCTCAGTCGTGACTTTGAGAGCGGGAGTGACACCAGGCAGACTGAGGGGGGCGTTTACTTGTTTGTTCAAACATATTTTCTGAATTACTTGTTTGTGTCAATTAGGAGGATAGAACTGGAGAATGCTGCTTTGAGCTGATTTTCAGAGTAAAATCCTTGTGTAGCATTATAATAATCTGAATAACTAAATGTGCTCTTACAGGCAGGGAATCAAGTCTGATAGAGGCGTTGGACCAACTCTATCTTCTGACTCCTGCTATTTTCTAACAAGACATTTGAAAGAAAATACATCATAGTTTAGAAAAATAATTCCTTTATCCCTTCTGTCTGTTCCACTTCCTCTAAAAGCAGAATTTTATGATGCTCAATCTAATTTTTTTTCAAGATCATTTATTCAATAAGAAGAATGGTCTCCTGGCCTGAGATGCAATATAACTAAATACGTATTTTTTTCCCATAAAGTTAATGTTTACGGCAGAGGTCTAAAGCACTGCAAATAAGGATCTGAATTGGAAACGGACATTACTTTAGCTGCAGTCCCGCTGTCTTAACTGGGGAGAAAAATATTAGCCCTTGTCCAACTTATCTTTTCCATGAGGTGTAAAAAGCACCCTATACAAAGGGAGACTGTGAAGCCCAGAGCTAGTGTGATTGCTTGCATGTTATTCATATACACACCCCTTGTTGTAAAGGGGCACTGGGTGAGCCCACTGATTTTAACCACATGGCTGCGAGCAGAAGTGCATTGAGGGGTTTCCCCTGGGGGGCTCGCACGGTGTCCTACTGGCTTCCTGGGCTGCAGAAGAAAATGAAAAAGCTGAGTTCTCCCATTATGAGATTTCATCCAGATGCTCATGAGGTTATATATTTAAATAACGAGTCTTGGACTTTAAGGAAAATTACCATTTTAAAGCTTGGCCGACTATATGCATTTCTCCACTGGGTGGCGCCCAAAGGCCGTAATACTGAAGACAACTCAGCCTGGAAACTGAGAATCTAATTTTTCAAATATTTTAAGAGTGGATTAATTCAGAACTACTCTTCTAATCAGATTTTGAGGTTATAGTGTCAAATGTCGCTCAGATTGTACTTGTACTGCCTGCTGCATCGTCGTTAATAATCCCGCATTACAGAGAGCGCGTAGAAACTGTTGAGATACAGAGTTTATTTATCTATGCCGGTAAACTGAAATTTGGAGAATAAAATATTTTCTAATCAATATATGAATAGAATGGTCAAATGATCACAAGAATTTTTTACAATCAAGTTGCTTTCCCTCCCCCCGCCATCATCTTTCAGTTTTTAAGGAGGATATTCCTTGCCCCAAATAACTTTCAAAATTTCAGGAAAACATCATTAACTTAACAGTACTCTTTGGCTATGGTCCATTATTAACAATTCTTACAAACTGTCCTGATTATTTCTGGAGCTGGAATTTTGAGGACTATATGGCACATTCATTTCAAGAATATTCAGCTACTGTGTGCTATATGAGCCATTGACTGTAAATAGGAAATCTTATATAGAGACTTAGATTCTAATGGGGTCTAGCTAAAGCTCCTTTTATATATGTGCGTCAATTTTTAGCCACCGAGTTGGTGTTTTCTTCTTCCTTTTAGCATTAATTTCTGTCTTTCTACGTATCTGCTGTGAAAATCCTATTTTAAGTCTTTCTTGGCTACTGAAACAAGCAGCGTTACTAGTATAGGTAGGGCATCCATTAGGGCAAACTCTTGCTGCTTCTAGGACCTACTTATATGCCCCCTATTTCACCATACACCTTTCATTACTAGCCAGAGCCGGATATATGCAAAATTGTGAAGTAAGTGGTACTGTTTTTGACTGCTAATTCTCTTCTCTTTACCTGAACTTATCTTCACATCACGTGTTGTATAGTTGAGAAAACAAGTACATGGGTATAAAATAGACTTGGGTTAGAATGTTGATGCTACTATTTATAGTTTCTGTGATTTTTGGATAATTTACTTACTCTCTCCGTACTTCCATTCATTTGAAAATGGGAATAGTAGTCTTTATAACTAAGGGTGGTTTTGAATATTAAATTAGATCAAACATACAAAGCACTTATGCCATCTTCTCAATAGATGGTAGCTATTGCCATAAGGATAAGCATTTTAAAAACCTAACTCTATTTGTATGGCATTGTGACAGACTGAGGTGAAAAGATCGTAAAATACACTGCCCTCAGATCTATGCAGTCTAGTTGGGATAATCATTCCTTTGTTCATTCATTCATCAACAGATATTTTTTAAATACCTACTACATGAAAGGAATTGTTCTGATGGTGATATTATAACAATGAACAAAAGAGAAGTGACCCTTGCCTTCACAGAACTTAGTTTGGTAGGAGAGACAAACTCTAAACAAAACCACATTATTCAAATAATGTTTTTAAATTACAGTGATAAGTATCATGAACAAAAAGTACAGCATAGTGAAAGCTCAGATATCATCTGAGGTCACCCTTACCTTTGCATTAAAAAGAAATATTGATCCGAACCTCTTTTATCAAGTTTTCTTCAAAAACTTATATCCTCTTCATGGCTATACAGATTCCTCCAGATTTATTTTTCTGAGAGTCACCTTTTCTCTAATTTCACATTCCTGTGAAAAGCTTTATTTCTCTATGATATTAACTCCTATAGTGTTTTTCTTCTCCTGTCTCTCATGGATTAAGACAGATTACCCAGCTTTTCTATTGCTAACAATGTTTTATTTTTTAAAAAAAGGTCTCTAATGCTGAAATTGAGAAATTTAATTGCTATTTATTAATGGCAACGATGGTGCAAATAAAGATTTATGGTGAAAATCGATGATAGTGTTCTCAACCTGGTGGAGAGAGACTTTATGGCAGAAATTCATTCTGGTATCTCTCAAATCATATCAAGGAAATTTGTTTACCAAGCTTATTTACAAAGTGGCTCCCACTAGCTTGGGCAAATTTAAAAAGAAGCAAACAAAAAATGACAAATTTTAACCAAACCTTAAGTTTGATCTTCAATTTAATTTTTTTTCTCCTCATTACTTCACAATGCCGGAATGTCTGTCCTCTAATAAACATATTATTCCATTCTGTGCCTTGCCTTATCCCTTATCATTTTCTTAATATGTTTTGGAGAACAGGAATTTTTAATTTTAATGTACTTCAACTTATCCATTTTTCCCCTTTATGGCTAACATTTTCTGTGTCCATTTAGCAAAACTTTTTCAACTACAAAATTATGATGTTCTCCTACTTTTTTTCTGAAAGAGGAAGATTTTTCCTTTTCTATAACGTTATGAACTAACATTGATCTTGGTGGAAATTTAATAAGTGCTAAATGATAACAATGGTAATATGAATGTCTATCTATGTGCTCAATAGGTAGGATATTATAAAAAAGAAAATAACACAAACAAGTCTATTTTTTTCCTTAAAAAGAATTATAGGGACGTGAAAGTAGTCCAAAATGTTTTCTTGTGATTAAACTTCAGTTTTTCATTGTTGGAGCTGAGTATCAGCAAAGCAGATTTTATATGACTTCATGTCAGCAAGTAAATAGTCTGTTTTGGGAAATTAACCCATGTATTTAGTTGTGAGAGAGTGTGTGTTTATGGGTCTTGGTTATAACCTTCAACATCCAACTCCTACTTGTTTGAAAATGCCGGCTTTATAGATTAAAAATTCCTGACCTGTTACTGGAACAGGTGTCCTGCTCAAGCCTGCCTAATCCTGATAGGCTTTCAACCCAGCGTTGACAATCTGTTTTGGTAAGGGACAGTGGTGTACTTGAGAAGGGAAAGGTGTTTAGACCAATAAACTTCATGCTTTCTGAAGTTTAGAGCATGTGTAAGTGCATAGGGTTCTTTGAGTTGTATTTTATTTGAAGTTTTTCACGTATCTACTCAATTATTAAATTGTGGCAATTTTTTTTTCTGAAGTTAATCTATAAAAGAGTATTAGTTTGAGCTCTGACTCTGAAGTTCTGAGTTCATTTTGATGACATCAAAATGGTTTCTATATTCTCTACTCTCCACGAACTCTCATTCTAATAATGGGTAAAATATAAAAATGGAAGGTACATGTGTGATAGTTCTCCAGAGATTTGGGGGGGAAAGATGTGCTGTTAGTGACAATATGAAAAGTTTGTCCTGAATCCTCCTTTGAGCTCACTGATTTTTCTTTACCCTAAATGTATGATTCATCCAGAAGAAAATTGCCAGAGTGATTATGTAGTTTCTCTATGAGCAACATTTATTAGAAATAGAGACCAAAGAGAGATACTTTATGTAGGAAGTTGCTGGTCATTAACATTTCTTCAAAGTTTGTCAGGCATTCTGCTCAATACCCACCTCTCTTAACACATAGAATATCTAATCTTCACAGCATCTCCGAAAGCTAGCCAATCTCCCTCACTAATCCCATTCTTCACCACCAGCTCAGTTTTATTTTCTTCTCAGCACTTACAACTATCTGAAATGGTTTATTATTTGTTTATTTTTTTGTCTACACCAATTAAAATGTAAGCTCCCTTCCAGCTGTTTTCCTGATAACAATTCACTGATTATGTGTTTTTTATTTCTCTTATCTACATTTGACCTACTTTTTCCTGTTATAGGAAGAAATGCAAATGTCCTCAGTAGATTAGGTTAAGGCAAAATACAAATTAAGAAATTAATTATAAGCAAATTGTGTGGCCCTATACGGTTTTGCCTATTTTCTTTACAGCTCTCTCCCTAGTATCAAGAACAGTGACAGACATATAGTAAGACGCTCAGCAAATATTTCTTGAATGAATATCTTCCCACTCTATTAGACTAGATAAAAAAGAAAATCATTCTGTTGTCTAAAGGCAGACCTGGGATAGAAATACAAATTTGCTGAGCATCCAAGCTCATAAACTTTTTCCTATGCCAGTCTGCCTCTGAACTTCATTTTGAACAATAAAAACCAGTTGGTGAAGTAGAATTTAGCAGAATCTTAAAGGGAAAATTATCGTATCATATGAGTTGACTCTAGCCAAAGAAGTCTCAGCAAGAAATGAATACCCGATTTTAGACGATAGGATTTCCAGAAAGTTCAGATACAATAAGTTTGAAAAAAATGGCCTGAGGCTCTGAAAGAGAAGATGGCTGAAAAGAGATGGGAGGCCTTCAGAAGCACATCATATGTGCACTTAACTCTGACAAACCATTCCATTGTACTCTTAGTATATTTTGTTTCCTACTCATACTCATTCTCTCAGAGCATTGTGGCATAATTTCCTCTCTGCACAAACTTCTAACTCTCAGGTGGAGATCTTAACTCATATTTAATTGCAAAATAAAACAAGATTAATCAGACTCTAGGAAGACAACTGTCTCCAGAGATTTGTAGCTCCATCTAATGGATGGTCCAGAGGGCTGGTCTGGGGTTAATAAAAGTTACAAAGAAACTAAGTTTCATTTACCATGTGAAAAAGTTGTGCCCAGATGATTGTGAGTTTTTAGTGAAGTACTGGGAGGGAGAAGCTAGGCACTATGTTTCTGCACTCTTGTGTATGAAAAAGAACCACACTCATGTCGTTTTACTTGGGTTTGAAAATACCTATGACACTTGCAATAGTCTGGTTAAACCCACATTTCTAATTTTAAAGGTGGTATAGAGAGCAGTTTCTTTATCTTTTAAATAAGTGGATGTTTAGAGAGAGAAAACAGACTCTCCAAAAATGAATAAAAGAAAAGCAGTTAATTTACTTAATGCTGCTTACAAGCCAAACTTACCTGAAAGAATGAAAGATGAGATTCCTAGGCAGGGAAATGTTAAGGGTTTCAGATCTTACCATGCCAGGCCGGTGGAGATGGGTGTGGGCCGGGGGGAGGAGGTCATTCTGCTAGTAGAGGGGTGGAGGACAGAGGCTGGTGTCCTAGCAACCGTGGTTTCTGTGAGAATTTCTGATTCAGCTCTTTAGGGCCACAATTCTACCAAAAGATTTCAGTCAATAACATACTGGAGTACATGTCCTGCTAACTCAGGTGGCTCCGAAGTGATTCCTGGGCCTCTTCCTGTGTGAAACGGACTGAGATTCAGTCCATGTGTTATCCATGCAGAGTTCTTTAGCATTTTACTGCTGAAAGGCAATCATAGTCTTATTCATTCATTCACTCATTTATTCATTCAGTGAATTTATTGAGACCCTGTCACTGTTCTAAATGCAGGGGATACAGCAATGAAAATTAAAAATAACAAGCTTGTCTGCTGAACCTTGCATTCTAATGAGTGAAGGCAGAAATTAAACTGTGTGACTAAGTAAAATATATCCTGTGCTAGATAGCAAAGTGAGCTATGGACAAAAATAATGTAGAGGATGGGGTTAAGTGCATCTGATGAGGATTACAAGTTTACATAAGGTGGGTAGAGAGTGTGACATTTAAAGGAAAGACTGAAGGCTTAGGGAATGGGGATGAGAGAAAAAAGGGGCATAGAAAGTAATTAAGCATACAGGTATCGGGGGAAGAGTGTCCTGACAGAAGGCACGGTAAACTCAAATCCTTTAACCAGGGTTGGCTTCATTGGTGTGTGGTCTTTGCGGTTGCACGAGACCCTTTGCACAAGACCCACACCATCTTAAAATTCTTGATAAAACTTGAGCAAGGAGTCCTGCATTCTTATTTTGCCAGTCCTGTCCGTAAGGCACCGTAGGGGAATAGTAATGAGGTGCCCATCATCAGGGAGGAGTGAGCAGGAGGCGGAGTGGTAGATGTCAGGGATATAGTGACGCAACACACCTTGTATGACCTTGAATGACCTTGAATAATGTTTCAGCAGGATCACTAACTGCTGTGTTGAAAATAGAATGAAGGGATCAAGGCTAAAAACACAGTGATCTGTTTTAGGAGAAATATTGCAATGACATCTCAGCAAGACTTGATGGTGGGGTAACATCTGGTCCTAAATCTAAAATACCATTTTATCATCCTGTTTTTAATTAAGGGCTTATGGGTTTCAATGCATTTAGATGACATTTTATGGACAAAAGGGAGAAAACCTTGTTATAAAGTGTCATTTGCTTGTAGGATGCAAGCCCAGAAAAAGGATTGTCAATGTACCGCTTACGACCTGTAATCTGAAAGTCTCATGCATATTTTAAAAAAGGCCTTATAAACTATATGAAGTTATCATGATCATTATTATAATTGAGCAGTTTGAATTTGATCTGTAAAGGCTCTTTTCAATTCTTATTTTCTTTGTAAATTGTCTTTTGTCGTTTAATATCTGAAATCTGATTTCATTTGACTTACTCTGACCCCAGACAGATTGGGTCTATTTTCAATTCATGTTTAATTTTGAAGACTGTAGAGTTGTCATAGTTTTACATTTTTATATACAATTATATATATTTCATCTATTAGAATCAAATGAGATAAGGTATATAAAAATACTTCGGAAAGCCTAAATCACTCTATAAATGGAAGAGATTAAGTAGTATGTTAGGAAGATTGTTCTTTAAATCTGTTTGAAATAATTTGTTTGAAATCTCTCTTACATTTTCCAGCAGTCTGAGAGAACTATATACTCGTTTACTATAGCTAAGACATAGAACTTGCTTTCATTTTATAAAATTAAATTTTTGGAGATAGGTTAACTAGCAATTTTCTACATAGTGTAAAGATTGTTCTTCTGATATTGGCACTTGTAGCCTGTTTAGGATTTTCCTGCCAAATGTGCAGTTTCTTGACTTTTTTCAGTTGGTGAGAGAGAATTTTCTGTGCTCATGCTTGTTTCCAACTTTAGACTTCTATTTACAGGCAAGAAAATAAGCTTTTCTCCCCCCTAAAATGTTAATTTGAAGTACTCATTCCTTGGATCAAGTTGTTGGCAATTAAAATTTTGCTTACAAATTTATCTATGTTTTTATTATCTAGACAGTGATGCAATTTTAGATATACTTCCTTAGGAAGATGGCCATCTTTGCAAAGGTCAAGTCCTCCATAATTGCTCTTGATCCCAGCTTCAAACATCAAGTATCAGCTCTTACTCAGATCTCCCTTTCCAGTCCTCCCTAAATTCCCAGATTAGGTCACACCCTTTTACTGCCCTCTGCTCTTCCTCCTGGACATTTGTCATGATTAGGTTGATATATTTTTTTGTTTATCAGCTGTCTCCCCCACAGATTCTAAACTCATTTGGAGCAGAGACCGTGCTTGTTTGTTCTCCCAATCCTATAACACTACTTGGCAAATAGGAGTTACTCTGCATTTGTTCATTGAATAATTAACACTCAGGCGCCTGCTTCAAGTGGGACTATTGTACTAAAAATATTCAGAATAAGATAAAATGTAAAAGATATTAAGAGCCATGGGATGAATAGTGATGAAGTAGCAAATTTTACCTTGAATTTATTAGAAATAAAACATAACTTTACAATTATACTTTACTGGTTTAATTATTCAGTATTGTCTAGATTATGCTGCACTAAAAATCTGTCTCCCAAATGTTAAACCATATCTCGTGAGATCACTGGGATAATTGCTCTAGAAAGTTACTCAGGGACCCCAGCTGACTGATCCCACTGTGTTGGGACATACCATCTCAAAGCATGGTTTCCAGAGTCACTGCAACAGGGAAAGAGAGAGGGCATGGGGAACTCACAGCCACTGTTAAAAGGTCAGGGCTGGAAATGACAAGAGCTACTTCTACTCACAGCCATTTGGCCAATGCTTGCCCCATGGCCCTACAGGGGGCTTGAAAGTTGTCTTTTATGTAACTGAAAGAGAGGCAAAGTAGATGTGGGGAGAACTAAAAAATTTTACTGTTAAGTAAAATTTTTATACTTGGTAGTGTTTATTTCAGGTGTTAGAATGAAGAATTAGAATTTATTATGTGATAATAAATAGGTAACTAGATAGCTCATTCTTATAAAGCAACAGGACTTGATTGGAAAATATCATCTAAAAGGCAAAGTGCCTTGAATTAACTTTATCAGCTGAGTCCCAACCATCACCTTCCAGAAACATTGCCAAATTATTTAAGACCTTCCCTCCCTTCCTTCCTTCCTTCCTTCCTCCCTTCCTTCCTTCCTCTCTTTTTCTCTCTTTTAAAGAGTAAATTTGAAGCTTGACATTTATTCATAGCAGCATAGGTCATTTAAAAAAAAGAATAAAACCAATTCTAGTTTTCTTTTTTTTTTCTTTAAGGATTTTATACTTCTATAAGTAACTTTCACAGGTTAAAAACATAAGTGGCATATGTATACAAAAATTATGAAATGACAATACTTGATAAAATCATTTAGTCACCCTCCTTTTGAAAATACTTGAAAGAGCATGGTAATTATCATAGCAAAGGCTGTGACGAGGATTATGAAAACGGGGGAAAGTGTTACAAAGCAAAGTTACACATAGAAATGGGAACATACATTTTTATAAAGAGACTTTCACTGAGTCTACATAATCAGTTTTGACATTTTTACTAATTTTCGAGCTTACAAACTACTTATTTTTCAATTTAGTCAAATATTAATAACAAGTGTGCTTAGCCAAAGTAGTTAGTAAAACTAAGAAAAGTAGTCAAACTGATGGAATATATAGTTTTAGCTTCAAATCGTATCTGTGACAGTGACAGAAATGAGTGTGACCAAAAGCTGTTTTGGTTTGGAATCCCTGACCCCATTTTGGTATAAATGTTAGAAATCTACATATTCTGGATCAACTTCTCACAGGGATGTCTTACTGAATCAGACAAACTGACTTTTTTAGCCACATCTGATTCCACCACAATTACACATGTACAAACTAGGCATAAAAGCGATATTAAAATGTTCTCACATAAAAACCAACAACTGAAATCAATATAAAAGTGTTTATGCATTTTTGTGACAAATACATTTATGTTACAGAAATACACATTCTGGGAAACCTAGTTTGGCTCACTGCATCATCCTAATTTCTTTTCTATAGAAGGAAGCTTTACATCAAATTACAGCATGCAATGTCAAGGGAGCTTTAGCAAACTTTAGTAATGCCTATTTTGCTTTATGTTTAGCCATTTATTGAAAACACGTCCTATATTATAGGCTGTAAATAAATATCTTTTGAATTAAGATTAATACCAATTTAATACCAATTTGACAACTTACTTATTTAGTTTTCTTCCTATTTCTATATTGAAAACTTTCTGTGAATGGCAAAGCAAATTTTTTTTTATTGAATACTGGTTATTAATGTCTAGAGTATCATTCATTCATTCAAGTGTTATTGAGCACCTACTAATGCCACTACTCTAGAACTTTGGTTTAAATCAATTAAACAAGATTTCCGCCCTCATAATAGGGGGGGAACAGATGTTAACAATTATAAGTAAGGAGTCTATATAGTGTGCTAGAAAATAAGTGGCATGAAGGTACTGAAATGTGGATGGGACAGGTTAGATCTCATTGGGAAGGTGCCATCTGAGCAGCAACTTGAAAATGTTGTGGCACTAGCTACGTAATCATTTGCAGAACATCATTCCAAGTAAAGGGAAGAACAGAGCAGAGGTCCATGACTGGTGTGTGTCTCCTGCATTTGCAGAAAAGCAAGGAGGCCGGTATGGCTTGAGCCCAGGAAGAGAAGGGGGGAATGGTAAGAGTTGAGGTCCAAGGGGGAGAACAGGGAACCAAGACTGACTTTCACTCTGAGTGAAATGGGGAGAGTTTACAGGCTTTGAGTAGGACAGTGACATGATCTGAGTGGTGATTAAAACATTCACTAGCTGCAAGGTCAAGAATAAACAGTAGGGAAGCATGACTGAAGGAGGGAGATCAGTTGTGTGGTGACGGTGACTAAGAACAGGATGAGAGCAGTCTGGGTGATGGGAAGTAGTTAGATTCTGAACATACTTTGAAAATAGAGTCAATAGGATTTGTTAACAGATTGAATGGAGACAACAGGGGGTGGGAAGAAGAGGGGAGGAGGGGAGAAGAGAGAGGACAGAGGAGAGGGGAGTGGGGAGAGAGGAGAGAGGGTAGAGGATAGAGAGGAGGGAAGAGAGAGGGGATAGAGAAACCCAAAAACAGAGGAGTGAGTATGATTCCAAGGGTTTTGGCCCATGCAACAGGAAAGATGCAGCTGTTTGGTAAAAGAGCTTTGGGTGGGGGTGATAATGAGGATGGACGGTTTAGTTGTGGACTTGTTGACTTTGAGATGATTTACACAATTGTGTGGAACACTGAGTAGTTAGTTGGATATAGGAAGCTAAAGACTTATTTTAATAAAAGACTATTTGGAGGAGGCAGGACATTAAGAACTGTTTTAGAGGCATTTATGTGATTTCAGTTAAAATAAGAAACTATTTTCCCTTCTGTCCTATATGCTGTATTTTATAGCTGTATATATATATATATATATATATATATATATATATATATATATATATATCCCACATGACTGTTTATAGGCTCACTGGTGGGAAAATAGCACCATCTTGTGGGTAATAATATACACATATCTTGAGAAAATCTTTATGAAAATGTACATTTTTCTGCATTCTAAAGGAATTTAATTCTGAAATAATTCACTAATACTTTGAAAGCCACACAAATTTTATGAGTGTATTTGGATAAGGCTATGTGTATGAGTTCCAGAATAACTGACAAAACCAGTAAGTCAGTCAGGCAACTGAATAATTCAAATAAATATCAATTGAATAAATTATCCCAATCTTCTAAGGACTATGAATAATTATGTAAATTATAATGTAAATAATAAAGTAGGAGATGAAGTAATTATATATGCATATATGTTTAATTTATGAAAGAATGTAAATTCTGCAGTCTTGACAGACTTCTATCTATAATTCATTCATTTATTCATTCTTCAAACAGCTTTTAAAAACATTTTCTGTATATGCATTATTATACCAGGCTCAGTGAGAAACCAAAGAAATTATATATATCAATATCTTTGTCCTGAAGAAACTTATTACCTAAATGAACTTACTACCTATTAAAATTTAAGGAACATTAAAATTTGTAAATCATAGTACTAGAATAATAAGTACACAGTAGCTATTTATGAGTCAACATATTTGTTTAAACTAGTGGTTTTCATATTGAGTTAATTAATTGGAGTTGCTTTAGGCATTCCTCAACATTTTATCAAAAGATGGGAAAGTGTGTAGAAAAGTTTGCTTTTGTTGTGTAAATGAGCAGATAAGACATATTGTTTAAAAAACTGTATTAGGATACAAATTTTACAACAATTTGTTCTCACCTTTTCACTTTACTTTTATTGTTATACTCGTATTTGTTTTGTTTAGAGAATATTTAGTTCACTACATACACCTAATGTAATTTTCCTGATAAGATGGATATTAAAAAAATAAAATAAAACAATCAAACAAACAGCATTAACTTACCAAGCATCATACAGCTACTCCTGGCTCTTATTACTGGAAAAAAGAAATCCAGGCAGGATAAACCAGAAATGAATGAAGTTATTTGCTAAGAGAAGAGTGGAAGGGAAAGAGAAAGGGGATGAGACTTCTACGATTATACCTTTTTATATAGTTTTGATTTTGAACTATGCAAATATTTTCCACATTTAAACAAATACTAAAGAAATAAACATAGTTGATCTTTGATCAGAGGGCAAAAAACCACTATAAACTACATTGTTGAACTACTTGGTGATATTTCTAGTGTAAGATGGTTGTTATTGCATTAGGGTTCAATTTCTTGGGTATGATAATGTTATTGTGGTTATATAGGACAATGTCCTTGTGTTTAGGAGGTAATGGATAAAATGATGCTTAAGTAATTAGGGATAGAGTCTCATTGTATCTGCAGTTTACTCTCAGGTTTTTCTGGATAAAAAGACAAATCAGTATGTATGTCTATGCCTATATCTATACTTTTATCTACATTTATATCTATGCATGAAGCAAATTTTTATCTAGTTGATGAATTTAGATTAAAGGCATGTGAGAGTTCTCTCAACCTTCTAATAGATTGGATATTTTTCAAACTAAAGAAATTAGGGTAAAAATGCTCTCACTTATCTCATCTTTTTAAAATAGTCTATAAAAATACCCTGAGAATTGCAGCCAATATTCAAAAAGTGTGATGTGATTTACTTGAGCTCCCAAAGTTAAAATCTGATGGAGATGAGATGCGAATCCAGACTTGACTGTCGGTGCTTTGCCCTTGCCACATTATGATGTTGCCTTCACAGCGTTCTTCATCCCAATCTTCCAACCAGTTTAGGGAATACTAACTCCATTTCCTTAATCTCCTAATCACAACTCTCTTCTGACTTTAAGTTCTGACTTTAACTGACTTTTTGACTTTATCAATTCTCAGGGCACTCTTTAGTCTATAAAATAAGATATTTGAATTAAATGAAAGTTTAACCTCCAACTACTTCTAAGATTTTAGGCTTTCATGGATTTTAAATAGTCTTCATTTCAAGTACAGAGAAATAAGATATGATATAATTTGTATATATGATTTTTCAACCTGTAAGACCATAAAATGATTTCTGAATTAACAACATGTAAACTTAAGTTCACTAAGATTTAATAGTATATATGATGTTATATTCTGATTATTTGAATACGCCCATTCATATATACTCACTTATTCACTGTGTACAAATCCCTGATTATTCCAGAAATTTTTACTTTGGCTATACTTCTTTATTTTATTTTATTTTATTTTTTATTTTATTTTTTTTGGCTATACTTTTTTAAATTGGAATATTGAAAATGGATGAATTCCATCATTGGAATTACAAGTAGATTTTAAAATTTTTGTTTAAATAATTCAGTAATTTAAAAATTATTTTCAAGTAATTTATCTGTGAATGGCTTTCTTTCCTCCTACGTGATTCCTAATCTCTATCTACACTTGGCAATGAAAGTTTCATTCACCAGTAGAGAAAATTCTGAAAGTGTTTACTTTGTTTTTCTTGCTAGGATAACGATTTCCTTTGCATTAATTAAATTTAGCAAACCTGCCTTACATTCCGCCTTGCTTTAACAGAAGAAGGCATTGAGGAACGGTAGAAAGAGGGGAAAGGTATAAACAACGAAAAACACTCAACAAATGCAATAAAGTATGGGCACAAATGTTTTGATATAATAAATTGAGATCAGTCTAATTCGGGTGAGGGAAATTTTATGGACTCTGTAAAGACAAAATGATTTATAGGTCTATGTTGGACAAATTCCAATGCAAAATTTTTTCAGTATGTAAAAATCTAGGTCAAAAAAATTTGATGAAGCCAACATTCAGAAAATAAGAAAGTTGTTGGCTGATACTAGTAAGTAACTAAAATTATATATGTCTATTTATTAGATAGGATTCATATCTATGTTAGAGATATATCTATATATTATACTTACTGTCAATATACTTAATAGAATATCCTCTATTATATCAGGCTGCTAAATATATTTAATATAATTTAATATGTTCACTTGACATTTATTCAGCATTAGCTATGTACCAAGCACTGCCCTGGACAAATTGATATAAAATAAATGAAATGACCCTATTAATACAACCAAGTGGGAAAGAGAAATTTTATCAAGCTGCACATATTGGGGTCTCACCCTCCCTTACTCTACAGATTTTGAGTCTCTTCATCCCTCTGTTGGCCACCAGAGTTCTGCCTCTTGAAGCTACTTGAAAAATACTGTCTCTGAAAGTGAGCCGTTTCCCTCATGTTGGAGCAAAAAAGGAATTGAGATATTCTGGTTATTATGCACCCTTTTTCAACAGAGTTCTGTTATTTTCAGGTGTTTCATGAGAATCCATAATTATGGGTATTTTAATCATATACTTAGAATTTCAGACTTTTCTTGATGGCAGTTTTGCTCTTACAATTCTCAGATGTGACCTTTTATCTTAGTTCAAATACAGAAAATGTGAAGTTAAACAGTATTGCTGATAATAAAGCCACTGCCACTTTAGCCTACGTACTGTTTCCTTTCCTAAAGCAGTCAAAATAATTTTTTAAAGGAATAGCAGATAAATAGCAAGATAAATAATACACAGAAAATGGCAGAAACCTTGACATAGGAGGACCTTTTAGAAAAATGATTCAAGTAGATTTTTAATAATCCTGGTGGCACAATTATGCCCTTAATACTGTGATACAGCAAGTATATTAAGCAAAATCAGGCAAATAGATTCGATCATAAGTCGTTTCTGGAAAGAACACATGATGGTTGCCCTCTTTTTTTCATTTACACAAAGGCCTTTCATGCTGTTTTGAAGTGCTTAATTGCTAGACAAAGTGATTCTCTTCTGTTTCTCTGACCTCCTCTGTGACATTCCAATCGAAGGGATTAAATTAAAAACTGTCAGATAAGTGTCCTCAAGGGGTTTCAGAGCAAAACTCAGCAAAGATCCAAAATAAAAGTGCTGTGATTATAAGTTACTATTTGCATTTATTCAGTTTCCAAGAATATAATTAAAAAGAGAGGTTCAAGCAGTTTAGTTGCATACTTAATGGCAAAGAGTCTAGAGAAAAATAATCTAAGAACTCTTGAAAGATACGAGATGAATCTAAAAGCAGTACTTAAAATGTAGCTCATTTGTCTTCTCTGCTTCCTTCAAAGATACTGTCTTTATACCATCTTCGGATATGGCTTTGCTTTCTGGAAGGGCAAAATTATTAATGCATAAGGGTTTATAATCCCGATCTCCTCTGCTCTCTGAGTGTGGATCCTGGTATCTCTTCCTTTGTTGTACTGAGTGATGGGTGGACTGGCAATAATAATAGAATACTGGAGAAATGCTGAATAGCTCTTTATCAACATGTGGCTCCTGGAGAGATGGAAATTCCAGTGGGGGAGAGAGGAAAGGTCTAGATTCGTGTGAATTGAGAATGTGTAGTGAGAGAACTTAGCAGCCATATCCCAGCCCTTCAACCTCACAGCCCCACCCAGACCAGGGACAACTTGGGCTGAAAGTGCATGAATAGTATGAAAGTTTTGTTTGTTTATTGGTCATTTGTATTCCTTCATGTGTGTTTATATTTTTTGTCCTGATTTTTAAAAAATAAGCATTTAGTGTTTTATTCTTTTTAATTATAGGCATTCTGTTGCCTACTGAACAGCTCTCTCTGGATGTCCTTTAGGACTCTGAAATTCACTATGTGCAACACAATTTGTTTTCTGTTCACATACGCCCCTCCTTTAATAATTCACACTTTTGTAAATAGTATCATTCACCTAGTTGTGGAAGCTAAAAGTTTTAGGACCTCTGTGGATCTTCCTTCTCCCTCATTCTGCAAGTCCAGTTCATGACCATCCTTCTAATTCTGCCTCCTAAATCTCTCTTCATCCCATGACCACTGTCTGACTTCAGACCCTCATCTTTTCTTACCCAGACCATTTTACTAGGCTTGTATTTGGTCTCTCCACTTCAAGTGGATTGGTTGTCTACATTACCACCAGTTTTCTTTCGAAGACAAAGATCATATTCCTTTCCTAACTAAACTTAAAAGAGATGCTACTCTATCTGCCCGAAATTTATTTTACCAGCCTTCCCTCCAGTCTATCTTGACCACTCTTCAGCCAGACTAAACTTACACAATCCTTTTCATTATTTTGTGCAATCTGTTCTTCAAACATGCCTAAACATGTTCCCACCTCTGGGTCTTTGCACTTACCCTTCTCTCTTTTTTGAGTGCATTTCTCCCACATACACTGTCTGCACATAGATTGCTCTCATTTCAGGCATATTCTCAAATGTTGTCTTATTAGAGAGACCTTTCTTGGCCGCACTGTCTAAAATAGCAATCCTCCCTAGGATACTCTTTATTCCCTTACTGTTTTCTTTTACTTCTGGCACTTCAGGGCCCTTCTCACCAATTAGCATGTTATGTTTTGTTTATTAGTTTGTTTCTTTTCCACTACTAGAATTTAAGCTCCTAAAGGACAGCGACTTTATTTTGTATTTTATCCCTGCACCAAGAACAGGGTTTGTCTTGTGGTAAGTGCTTAAAACATATTTGGAATGAAGGCATGAATTAAGTTCTTTTCAATAAGCTGAGTGTGTTCTCCCCTCTTTTATGTCCAAATGACTCATTTTTCTAATCAGGCCAAATTCAAATTCACTTTCCTTAAACCACCATTTCTTTTACTAGAAATACCTTATGGCTCCATCTCCAAGATACTATTGCACTTTGTAAATAAGTATTTCAACATATTGTTTAAAGATGTTGCTATATTAAGTATATGTTTTTTCCATTGACGATGAGAAATATTAGAGGTGATGGATCATGTAGGGGTTCAAAAATACTTGAATGATTAAATTGATTATTGAATGGACTATAAATTAAAAACAAGTACTATACATAAAGAAAAATGAAAATAATTTTCCTTCTAAAATTTTTTTTCCTTCTTTGAAATATTAAAACTACTTTCTTTCTCTCTGGATAGTCAAAAATCACATTTATAGCACATATACTTATAATATTATATCTTTAAACACAGAAATACAAAGGGGCCCTGGGCAGCTGGGCTTGTCCCTGACTTGACCTGTCAAGTTAATTCATTCTTCAGGACATAGGGAGATCAGTGTACAAAATCTACTTTCCTTAAAAGATCTCTATTGCCAATAAAGAAGAACTCTACTATATTTCTGGATCCGACTGAGATTTTTTAGAACTGTAACAATTTAATCTGGAGTTTGAAATTAAGCTTTTCTCCTAAATTGTTAGGTTGTTCAGGAAAGCACCTTCTGAAAGATTGTAAGTAACATAATTGCCTGACAATTACTTTGAACACACTGAACAATTTTCTTCCACTGAGAAGAAACCACGTACTTGAAAAAAGAAAAGTCACTGAGCTGTAACATACTGGAATAATAGTCCAAAAACATAATGGCCAGAATTCCTTTCTTTTTCTCTGACTTGCCAAATAATCTGAATAAGCCACAATTTTCCTCTGGCTAAAATCATTGAAAAATCTTAATTCTCTTTATGGTTCTGTAGATCACAAAAATGGGCCCTAAAGGAATGGAGTCATAAAGAAATGAAAAGACTTCTCTAATAACTTTATTCTTTAACTCTTAAATTAGGCTTAAACTCACAACCCCTGATCCCCAGTATTTCTGTTGGAAATTTTTAGAGCTATATCTATAGTCCCCACTGACATCCTAGTATTACTCAAATTTATATTTGTTTTCTAAAATTGGAAGTCCAGCTCAGCCTGTGGGTTGGCATTGCTTTGGCAATTAACTTGAATGTTTTTCAAGTCTTCTCTTCGTAGTAAGTGGTGCTTATTCTCTGTCCCCATATAGTAATCAGTGGCAGTGCCTTAATTTGTCACAGTGTTTGGAGCAAATTTTGGAGCAAATTTACCTTCACAAACACCTTATCATGAAAATTTAAATTTTAGAGACAACCACTTTTTCACCTTTATCTGTCATATGGAAATGGAATTTGACTTCCACCATCATTAAGAACTGCACTCTTGTGGCTCAAGTTCTTCTCTGCTGTTAGACTAAAAAGAAGGGTTGTCAGAATTGATTCTTGTTTGGTCCTTCACTTCCCAAGCTCCCAGTAGGTAAATGGAGTGATATTTAAAACTAAGTAACTTATTTTCAATTTTGGAAGTTTTTTTTTTTCCCTACCCAATTGATGAGTCAAATTTAAAATAAGCTGTAGATTTAGAAAACTGCAGCAAATTAGTTGTAGTCCCAAGTAAACAGTTTTGTGGCTATTTTCATTGCATTGAATGAACTTTAGAGTTAATAAAAATTATTTTTCTGATGTCATGATAATACAAGTACCAACAACAATAATAATTGACATTTATGAGCACTTAACATTTATCAGTAACTGTGATACATACTTTATGTGCATTATTTCAGTTATTTTAACAACTATGACATAGGCCCTATGATTCCCATTTTATAGAAAATCTTGACATTTATAGAGATTATATAATTTTCTCTTGTTCATACATTTAATAAGTGGTAGGTTATAATTGAGATTCTGTCCCATTCCGTGGAATTTGTTTTATTTATTCATAAAATAACATTTACAATAATGCTAAATGGTAATTTCAGATGTATTTGAAATAACTGTATCATAGTAGATGATCATAAACAAATATGAAGAATTAAGCAGACCTATCTCAAAAGGAGAACTGAGATTGTTCAAGCATTTAATGGACCAAAGTTGTGAAATTTCATTGCAGGCTTTAAAAAATATCAGAAAAGTGATACCATATTAAAAGTATGGATTTTTGTTATAAATTTATATTAGAAATCATAATATATTTTATAAAGACAATAGTCATAATTTTTGGTTTGGAATTGTGAAGAGTTTTATTATATGACTCTTTCATTCTTTAATAATATTAAAATAATAGTAGGAGATGGTAATCTTTCTTTGTTTTAATGTTAAATAATCAATTATCTTAACTCAATAGTTATTTAAGATCCTGTTTAAGGATCAGACCTTTCCAGTATCCTACGTTTGATTTTACCATGTACAGGAAAACAACATTACCTGTGGAAAACAACTTGACCACATTTTGGTGAAATGAATAAATGATGTGGGGGAAATCTCTGATTAGAAGTTATACGTATCTCAGTACTACAGATCATAGGACTGTAATATATAATTCATCAAACTTGGAGATTCTTTTAGGGCTCTTGCAGTTTTCAAAAAATAAAAAGGAATGCTTAATGCATAGCAGGAGAGAGAAGTTTATTTCTCAGGTTCATCTATAAGTAGAGCAGGAAACATGTCTCAGCAGGTCTTAGGAGAAAGTCAAATGTGAGTCAAGGTCCAGGATAATTCTGGAGACTTGGTTCTTCCCTGCCAGCCCCTGTCGTCTTCTCAGAAGTAGGTTTCTGTTGTTCCCTATAGGATCTCTGCCTCTGTGGGCAATTGCTTAGCTTCCCTCTGTTTCGGCTTTTACAGTTACTGCTTCTGCCACCCAAGAGCCCCTGCTGTCTTTTGTTCTGTCCATGGCTTTGGCTCACACTCATGACTTCTCCTCCCTCAGGACACACTCAGCTGCGGTAGCATTGGCTTTGGGGACCAAATAATTCTTTGTTGTTAGAAGGAGGCTGGTCTTGTGCATTGTAGGATGTTTAGTAGCATCTCTGCCCTCTGCCCACTGGATGCCAGAAATACTCAAGTTGTGACAACCAAAAATGTCTCCAGACATTGTTAAATGTTCCCTGGGGCACAAAATGATCTGTTGTTTCAACCGTCGACTTACACTTAAGAATTTCTTCCTGTGTGTTCTATGTCACATTCTCTCTCTGCCTCTTCTTTTGTCTCTCATTACTGTCTCACAGTTAAACTCACTTCCAAAGAAAGAGAGCTTCCCAGAAGGTGACAGACATATATCCAACCAATATGTTACATGGTCTTTCCATTAAAGTTAAGTAATATCTTCATCCTAAGCTCTTAAGGGATGCTAAATAAACCAAATTAGAGACACAATTTCCCTTTATTCTGCTAGTGTTTATAATAATTTATTTTTATAAACTCAAGGGATCCTGCAGAAATAATATCTTTAGTGGTGAAGGAAAATTTATTTAAAGTTCAATGATTCCTTCATGTCTACTTCTGTTTATAAATTTTTAAATCCAAGTAAAATAAAATTGACTACTTTTAAAATATGATCTTAATGTGGTTTAAATTTTTGCAGAAGAAATTTTATCTGTCTACCACTTCTATCAGTATATACATACAGATACTATACTTAAATGTGTAATTTATGTTCCAGAATGCCTAGATTGAAATTCAGATTGACACTTACTAGTTGTATGACCTTGGGAATTTACTTAAACCATTTACATCTTAATTTTCTTATTTTTAAATGGTGGTTAAAAATAATACCAACCTTTTAGGATTTTAAGGATGACTAAATGAGTTAATGTTTATTAAAAAATTTTCTATTAAATGCACAATCAAAATAATTAACATATACATTATCGTCAAAAGTTTCTTTGTATATCATTATCTTGATTGTTGTGACAGTTTCTTGGGTGTCTTCATATAGCAGACTCTTCACATTGTATATTTTAAATAAGATCAGTTTATTGTGTATTGATTATACTTCAATAAAGCTGAAAAAAATTGTCTATTAAATAAGTAAAAACATATTTATAACATACTTATAATGATCACTTATTGATGAAAATGGTTATTTCTGGATAGTGGTAGTCTATGTGATTTGTTTACAGTTTAAAGTTTTATTAAATTTAATTAAACTGTTCTTTTCTGCATTGTTTAGATTTTTTATAATGAGGATATAAAAATCAAAGCAAACTGTTTATCATAATTTCTTAGAGGACAGCATTTTAATTATAACAGTGTATTCAATATTCATTTAATTCGTCACAATTTGTCACTCTTTCTTAGACAGGCTACTGATATAATATTTCTCATCAAATCTCTGAGCACTATTATCTCTTGTTTTACATTTTGATAGGTACACATTTCAGAGATGACTTACTTTGCCATCTCCAAATACAACTATGAAAACTCATCACTTAACTTTGCCATGTTTTGTATTTCTTTCCTGTATTTGGAAACAACCCATAGAGTAAATGAACCCCTCCTTACATTTAACTTAATAGCATGCTGCAGTTTAGGTGCATTGTTGCTTCCTGTCTACATAACCCAACTGCTACTAACCAATTTTGGCTCAGTAATTTTTCACAAAGAGTAAGTGCTAAATTCTTAAATTTCCTCTTAGCGCCTCTGCGTAAGATTAATTTTGTTTCTGTAGGCTTGTTTCTTTACGTTTCCATAAATTGTACATGAACATGACATTTTTCACTGAACTGTCTCTGAGTGGGCCAAACTTTATTAATTTCTGTGGCATAGTGGGGAGAACCTCTCCCTCTTCCTTTTTCAAATATACACAAAGTGATCCTTTTATACTTGAAGCTATAGGCAATTTGAAGATATTAAAAATGAGACTATAGTTTATGGGGTAAAACATTTTACCCATAATGATATGGCTACCAATGGCCTCATATACTTCAACGTTTTAATTGGTGCTTATGTTAAACACTCATTTTTTAAAAACAAGTTATTAATTAATTAATTTAGTTTTGGCTGCGTTGGGTCTTCGTTGCTGCGTGCGGGCTTTCTCTAGTTGCAGCGAGCGGGGGTACTCTTTGTTGTGGTGTGTGGGCTTCTCTGCGCTGGTTTCTCTTGTTGTGGAGCACGGGCTCTAGACGCGCAGGCTCAGTAGTTGTGGCACGTGGGCTTAGTTGCTCCACGGCATGTGGTATCTTCCCGGACCAGGGCTCCAACCCGTGTCCCCGCATTGGCAGGCGGATTCTTAACAACTGTGCCACCAGGGAAGTCCTAAACACTCACTTTTTAAAGTTACTTTTATTTTTTGTTGCAAAAATGTGTATTAATTGTAAACATTAAGAAAATGCAAATAATTATTCGATTTTATTTTTTCCCATAATATTGGCAATACCAGTGCCTGCTTTTGTGTATGAACACAGTATATGGGGACCAGAAGTGAAGAGTCTACTCTTTATTTATGAAATAAGCAAACACAGAACAGTCTTAAACTTCAATTTCTTTTGCCTTGGGAGCAGCTTAGAACCAGTACCTCTCAACTTCATTTTATGCAACTATATATTTTTTCAAAACATACCCTTTGGGGCTTCCCTGGTGGCGCAGTGGTTGAGAATCTGCCTGCCAATGCAGGGGACACGGGTTCGAGCCCTGGTCTGGGAAGATCCCACATGCCACGGAGCAACTGGGCCTGTGAGCCACAATTACTGAGCCTGTGCGTCTGGAGCCTGTGCTCTGCAACAAGAGAGGCCGCGATGGTGAGAGGCCCGCGCACCGCGATGAAGAGTGGTCCCCACTTGCCGCAACTAGAGAAAGCCCTCGCACAGAAACGAAGACTCAACACAGTCATAAATAAATAAATTCTTTAAAAAAAAAAAAAAACAACAAACAAACAAAAAAACATACCCTTTGACCAACTAGTCCTTTCGGCAATAGCCCTGGTTCATTAAGGTATCATTTTGATTCCCTCTATACTTCTGTTCATTTCCTTTCCACAACTACTTCCTTCACACTTGGTTCTTTCTGTTACCCTCTAATTGTGTCTCTCCTACTGTCTTTTAAAGTTGCTTGTCAAAATTCTTACCCTGATTTTCAAAACTCCTCATGATCTGGCTTCTGTCTCTGACATGGGTCTCTACCCACTCAGATTAAATCTCTTGGTTAAATGGACATGCCACACCATTCACTGTATTCCATTTTAATTTTGTGTTATTTATTTATTTTTTTCCATGTTTGGATACCTTCCTTGTCCTTTTTGGACACTTTCTGAAAACTACTTTTGCTTTAAGGCCCATTTCAAGTTCTGTTTTCTCTAAATAGCCTCTGAAAACACATTTGTTCTCATCCTAGTCTGATTATCTTTAAAATTAAAGTCTTAGAGTTTAGAAGTGAAAGAACTTTAAGAGATCATGTAATTCAACTTTTTGGTGAGGTCTGAAGAGTTTAAGTGAGCTTGTCAGTGTCAGCTAACTCCTGCAGAGCCGTGATTAGAATTTACGTCTCCAGATTTTATGACACAGGATAGTGCTCTTTCCTCAGTAGCATGCAGTTTTGTTTTGATATTTAATCACATACTACTTTTTGGTATTACTTTATTATCTCATAGCATGAATCTTGCTTTCCAGTTTGGTAGAAGCTTCTTGAAAATTAGGCTTATACTTGTATATCCTCCAAATGCGTAGCGTGATCTGAGCCATGGAGCTATTGTTTGTGCATTCTCACTCTGCATCATCTTGACTCCCCCCCCCTTTCTTTCTCTGTTTGCTCTCTTGATCTCTGTGTGTATGGTACCCTAGTTCCAATTATAGACTTAGTAGATATCTGTTGTTTATTTTTTTATTAAAGATTTCATTTTTAAGAGTAGTTTTAGATTCATAGCAAAATTTAAGAAGGAGGTAGATACTGAGTGAAGTAAGTCAGAAAGAGAAAGACAAATACCATATGATATCACTTATATGTGGAATCTAAAATATGACACAAAAGAACTTATTTATGAAACAGAAACAGACTCACAGACATAGAAAGCAAACTTATGGTTACCAAAGGGGAAAGGGGGTGGGGGAAGGATAAATTAGGAGTTTCGGATTGGCAGATACAAACTACTGCATATAAAATAGATAAACAACAAGGTCCTACTCTACAGCACAGGGAACTATATTCAATATCCTGTAATAAACCATAATGGAAAAGAATATGAAAAAGAATATATGTATAACTAAATCATTTTGCTGTGCACCAGAAACAAACATAACATTGTAAATCAACTATACTTCAATTTAAAAAAGGAGGTAGAGCTTTTCCATTTACCTCCTACCCCCCCACGTGCATGGCCTCCCGCATTATCAAGACCCCCACCACAGCAGTACACGTGTTACAACTGGTGCACTTATATTGACATGTTATAATCACCCAAAGTCCATAGTTTACATTAAGACATTAGGGTTCACTCTTGATGAGATGTCGCTTTTTAAGAGCTTTGTATACCCAATATAAGTTCTACTAAGGAATTTTTTGATCCTTTATAATTGTTTAGCTTTGACTAAAAATTAGATCATAATGACATATTGAATGATTCTCTGACTCTCCTCTGCCACCTGAATTCTTATTAATCAGATCCATCACTTTCTTCCTTTTGCTTTCCTTGGTGGTAGGAAAGGCAGTCATCTTTATGGGACAAGTTCTCACTTCTCTTCCACCAAAATAAATCTCTTTGAGAGGCCACAAAGGCCAGAGTTCAGTGTAACAAAACTTTTTGCATGTTTTTAGAATCTACCTCCTTTTTCTCCTGGTCCATTACATACTTCTTATTAGTTTAGGGTTTGTGTGTGTGTGTGTGTGTGGATGTGTGTGTGAAATTGTGACAAGCAGTACTCACTGTGTTCATTAGACAAGGTATATCTTTATAGATCCAGGTGTAGTTTTGTCTGTCTTCTAACAGTCTCACCACAAATTCAGAACTAAGTCTATAAGACAGAACACGTGTGTGTGTCGTGGGGGCTAGATTGGGAAGTAGCTGCTATTAAGATAGTTGTGTGGAAGCCACATGACTGAGTCATAAAATGCACTACATGAAGAGAGAAGAGGTTTGAACATAAGGAAGTCTTACAGTGAATTGCTCTTTCACAAGGGAGCAGTCCCTCTGGAACATCAAGTTAGTAATCTAAACTATATTTTACTATTAAAACAGGCTTAAAACAAGTTGTCTTAGTCATTAATTAAATCATAAAACTGCTGAATGAACTAACTGACATCTTTGTAAAATGGGGATTTAATTATAAACTTGAATCTTGGCAATGCTGCTTGAACGAAACTTAAAACTGTGACTGACCATAAATGTGTATACTCAATAAAATGTAACCTTTCCACTTACTAGCAACACTTCCCTCACTTAAGGGGTTTCCTTTTCTTAAGCTGTTGGCACATTTGACCCACTCTCCAATTTATAGGGCCTTGGGAGACATATGTACTCCTTTAAATATGGAGACGACATCCAGAAGCCTCACAAATGACTTAATGAATTAAAACTTGGGGAAATAAATGTTAAGTAGCAGCATGACATTCCTTTTCATCTGTAATTTAATTTTTTCTTTATTATGAGACCATAATGTTTATTAACTTTAGCAAAAGTGAATTAAAGAGAAATCTTGCCTGCCTGCTGCAATATCCCTTCACTCTTAAGAACACTCTTTGCTGGGCAATGTACTGCCTTAGAAGTACTTTTTCACTGAGATGACCTGAGCCCATAGCAGAAGATGCCACCTGCCCTAGTGCATGCTCACCCCTTGGATATCTTCTTTTACAGCAAGCCCTAAAAGCCGTAGCTCTGTAATGCAGCCTGTCCCAGAGAATTGTTTACATTAGTGAAAGCAGGCTAATTTTGCTAATAATACTCCCCGAAGCATATAATGGTTCTCGCACAATAGTTTTTTCTTTTTTTTTTTTTTCACATAGATTACCTGCCAGGTGAGCAATTGGATAGGATGTCCTTCTGAGCAGTCATTCAGGCTCCTAGGTGAATAAGGGTCTTTCATCTTCAATAAATGTTTCCAAGGATACCCTATGGGCCGCTATCCCTGTCAGCTTGAAGGGAAATGTACATTGATGAGATAGTGTGGTAAATTTTCATGGACCAACCTTGGTAGTAGTGCATATCATTTCTGCTTCCCTTCTATTGGCTAAAACTCAGTCACATGGCCAAACTTAAGTAAAAGAGAGGCAAGGAAACATGGTCTCACTCTGTGTCCAGGAAGAAGAGATGCTTGTGGATTTGGGTGAACACCTGGCTGTTTCCTCCACACCCATTAAGGCTCATTCAATTTCCACTGGCATAAGAAAGGAATATCTTACCCTCAGATCTTAAGAAAGTTTTGGTCTTCCAAAGGGAGATCCAGTTAGGCCATTTCCTGGTTTTTAATTTAAGAAGGTAGAGCTGAATTCTCTCAATGAAATTGGGGCTATTGATATCAAACACATATATCTTCAGATACATATAGTTTGCAACAGAGATTTTACAAAATTCGTAACTGTACTTTTCGTGTTTGGAAAAAGTCAAGCACCTCTATCCTTGTGTAAGCCTGTCTTCTTCTATCATATTCTTTATTGACAATTTTAGGTGTAGGTAAAAAGTTCAAGGTCTGTAGAACTGACTTGAGCTTTTGGGTCTTAAAACTTGCCAGATTTCCTAATGAGATTTTTATTCTCTTTCATTTGAAAAGAGTTATACTGAAAAACCGTGATGAAGAGTTATAAATGAATGCAAAGGAATGACATGTTAATGGAATTGGAGGCTTCAGAAGGCTTCACACTAAGTTCAGTCTTACATTATTCGTGATAGCAATTTATGCCAAATTCATTTCCTCTTCTACATTTTATTGCCACTTGATTTTACTGATTTGCAAAAAAAAAAAAAAAAAGGGAATACTAAAGCTTAAAAAAAAAGTTCCTTTTAGCAGGACAGATCATCTACTGCTCCTGTGATGACTCCAATCAATGAGCACTTCTGAATAGGACCTCTTCCCTGTTGTTAGCAAAGGTAGTTGCTCTAGTTGGGACTTACACTCCTCCTATTCGTATAATTCCTCACAGTGATTCCCCAGCAGCTAAGGTTCTTAGTGCGGATGACCTCAAGAGGCCCTCTTGTTCTTTGCTAAGCTTGCTTCTGGTAGCTACACCTGTGTACAACTCTTTTAAGATGGTTTCTTCAGTGGGGTGACTAGCTGTCCCAAGTTGCTTGGGACTGAGGGTTCTCCTGGGGTGTGGGAATTTCTGTGCTAAAACTGAGAAATCCCTGGCAAACCGGGAGGAGTTGGTCCTCTTATAATCCTATGGTCCTCTAGAGCAGCCAGGTAACAACAGCAGCACAAACTATACTTCACTGTCCCTCACCGTTACTTTTGCTTCCTCTGAGGCAGGAAGTCTCAACTCACTCGGCCTTGGCTCAGCAGGAAGTAGCTCCTAAACTGTGGTCCCACACTACCAGCATCAGAATGGGGGTGGTTTTTAAAATGTACATCCCACGGTCCTACTCCAGATCAACCCCCAAATCTCAGCAGATGAGGCCTGGAATCCCCCATTTCTAATAAGTACCCATAAGATTAAGATGTACTAAGATTTGGGCTCTATTTCATTATGGAGTCCGTCTATAGAATGTCAAGAGACAGTCCCTTTTTCTACCTGTCTGGATCAAGTTTAGGTAAATACAGTGTTTGGCAAAAGTCTCACACTTCTTTTTCAATGTACTCAACTTTATTTAGGAAATACAGGCACTTATGCGAATAAAGACCCAAGTTATAGTTACACACAAGGGGTTTGCCAAACTCCTTCCGCTTGCAGGAATCTTAGGGGTATAACTGGGATTCCAATGATCTTTGTCTCAGTGCTCCCTCACCTCCCACCCTCACAGCAATCATCAAACTTCCAAGCTCCCATCAAGCTAGGCTTGCTCTTGCACAGTCCCTAAGAGCCATAATAAAAATTCACTTTACTGCAGTCACATCTTCACCACTGTCAAATTCTCTTGAGAGAGTTGCATTTTTCTTCAACTCCTGGTTATTTTCTTTGTCATTTCTTCTGTCTCGCAGTAGTTACCCCAGTGAGAACCCCCCCTCCCCCCAGAATCTGAGCACAAGTATGTATTATACAATTCTTTTGAGACACACAGCAGACCTTTTCCTCCTGCTCTTTCACTGCCTCTAAGCTGGGGGGTAGGTTTTCGACAAGGGGAGAGAGGGGGCAATGCTTACCATTACCTTGGTCTCTAGGTTTCAGTTTCTCTCCTCAGTTGCCAGATATCAGCTAGGACTTTCCTTTGCTGGACGGTAGGCTCTCCCCAAATTATTTTCTTTGTTTTAAGTAAAGCCTGTGGAAAGATAGTAACCTGTTGTGGTCGCTTCTAGATTTCTCCACTAGATGGCATTCCTAGGTTAGTTTTGTATTCAGTTTCCTACAAGGGGGTGGATTGATCTTTACCTTGAAGCAAGAACAGAGAGCCATGATTTACATTTCATGATTTACTTGGCTGATTACAAGGACTAAGATAGTTTACGTTGTTTTGGAAATTGAGCTGTGCGTTGTACTGTTGAATCTGAGATAATTAGACAGTGATATATTGGGGGGCACCTCATAATGTAGGCAAACAGTCATAAGCAGGCAAATGCCTCCATTGGGCTCCCCAGCTCTTTGTTGCTGCAGACCAAAGAGTCAGAAAGCGCAGAGTGCCTCTTTTCACCGAGATGGAGCTTGGGCCCTACCGTATCTCTCACTGGGACAACTCCATCTCCACCTGTAGTCTCTCTTCTCTTCTGACTCCTAATTAAACAGCACAACCACTGTCCTGCACCTTTTCACTAGACCTGGTCTTCTTTCTTGACCCCCTCTACTCATACAAACTAAGTTTTAATGATGGCTCTGGTTATACTTCATGTTTATTATTCCAGTTCATGACTACTTAAAGAGAAAACATACTTTCCGAGGAAGATATGGCCAGGATTTTGGAGGAAGATAATTTTTAATTTTAAATACCCTGCCCAAATTAGTAAAATAACATTTAGCAAGTACCAGAACATACAGGGAGGAGAAATGGTACCCTTAAACAGCATGAGTAATAACCATACATAAGTAGAATTCAAGGTATAAAAAGATAAATGGTCTTAAGCTGGATGCCCCTATTAAGAAAGTGGTGAGAATATATGAAAATGTGTAAATAGAATTGTAACTTTGAAGGATGTTGAGGCAAATCCCCAATTTTACTTAGTTCTGATTAGACCGTAGTGAGAGAATAATAATAATGGTACAAGGGCTATCCAGAAGAAAAGGAAAAGTCAGTAAGGTTATTGAACCTAACTAAAGTGACACTATCTGCAGTGTTGTTTACATTATGGTAAATGCTGGAAGGCAGAAGCCCCTTTTCACATTTCATTTGTCCCTTCTTTTGAATAGTACCATAAACGTTCCCTGGAACTGTCTACTTGTTTATCGTAAGCAAATTGCTTAACCTCTGTATGCCTCATTTTTCTCATCTGTAAAATTGTGATCACAACATTCAGTCTTCTTGCAAGGCATTGGTGAGGTTTCAATTATACAATGTTTGTCAAGCACGCAATAGATTATCAGAATATAATGTCTTTATTAGTATAGTAGGATCTCAATTAATGGGAAGCATTAATATTTTTACAATTAGTCCTCTTTAAATAGTTTTTAATAAGCAAATACATGCTGGATCACCTTGTTTTTATGCTTTAATACACTTAGCAAGGAAGCTCTAATTTTCTGCATATAGTTTATCTGGGAAAGAGCTCTCTAATTTTCACATTTGTAGAGAGGAAAAAAGGATGGCAGAGCAGGGGTGGAGGAATAACTGGGTGAGGTTTTAATACCTCAAAATGATAATGATAAGGATTAATAAGAAAAAGAGAGGGTTTAGAAACCACAAATACAAATTAGTGTGTATTAGTGGGTCTTCAGCTTGTGGAAGAACAATTGAAAAACTGGTTTAATATATTAATAAAAGTATGGGCTTAGTCTTCAACTCACTTTCTCCTTTGTCATGTATTAAATTTATGAAAATTCTTTATTTAAACTTTGACAATAAAAATTCACATGTATAAATTATAGAGGCCATTCTAGATTTTCAAGTTAAGTGACTGAATGTCTTAAGTCTGTTTCACACCGATGAAGTCCTTGAACATTAGCCATCAATCTCAAAGGTACTAAACTAGACAGTCTCTTCTTCTAGTCTTTTTTAAAAAAATTGGATAAGTTTCTCTACTTTATTCCAGGCTTTTGAAGGTACATGCATAGTTGGAAGCAGCTTCATAGGTTTCTATCATATAGGGAGTCATGTTGTCAAAGAAAAAAGATGAATCAAATATTTTCTTAATATTTCCTCTAACAGACTGTTTTTCTTTTAGTTTTAAAGTGCCAGGAATGACCAAGTATACTTGGAAAAATGGTTTGCTGAAGTTTTTGTTTTTCTTTGTCCAAGTGAAGCTTTAGTTGGTTGGTAGGTAGATTTATGTATCACTTCAAAAGAGGCTGTTGGTAGAGTATCCCAAATAAACTGAAGTAATGCTATGAAGAGTGGACACATGAATAGCACAGATGTTGCAATAATGTGAACTTGTTTCCCTTTCTTTATTTCTGAACATTTTTATGTCTTACGATGGCATTCTGAATTCCCACCACCCGTAAAACCAGGCAACTTGATACTGTTTGTATCTTCAGTAGTTTGTACTCAGTAATTCAGATCAGGAAAAGATAACTCTCTAAGATATAAGGTTGAGGACTCACTTCCATGAACATGTTCTGCAAGTTGACAGTGGCATTAATGACAATTTATGGCAGCAAAATTCTTTTTATCTAGTTTATTAATTTGCTAAGTAAACTTTAAAAATTATTTACTGGTGTCAAGATAAGAGAGCACTGAAACTAGACATATTCAGAGTTCTAATATGTGTAAATTTTCTAGAGGCCAGAAGTCAGCAGAATTGGAGAAAGTGCAAGGGAAAAAAAAAAAAAAGCCCTAAACTTTGCTTTGAATGAGGTTTTGCAGAACTATGAAAGAATATTAGAAATGTATGACTGGTATGGCTTAAACCTTTAAAATGTCAGGTTTAAAGCAAATGAAAGAACATACTTAATAAAGACAGAAAGAACCTTAGCATTTCATTAATCCAAGAGAAGGTCGTAATTTTTGCTGAGTGCAAAATTAGTATCGATGTTTCTTTTCTCCTGGAAACTTTGCTGATAACTACCAGTAATTGCACATTCCATATAGCCTGGCTCTTAAAGGCTGGACTACTTACAGGAATGATTAATAGTGTAAAGAATTCTCTAATTTTCTTTTCAATTTTAGAGATAACATAAAAATCAATCTAGGTATAAATATTAATGAGCACTACATTTAACTGTAAGCCACAGTGTAAATAAAAATTTTAAAGAAATACAAACAATAAAATGCATTTGATATCTTTCTCCATATTCACTTTACCAATGTCTGCTAATGTGCCTCTGTTTTTCATTTCAAACCTGAATTAAACGTTAAATTTAATAAGGCTGATTGAATCTTTATTTTTAATCTAAAAACTTTTAGGACTTTATGTCTAGATCTATCACTTTGGACTTCAAGGCAATATTTGTTGTCCTTATTTTATTTTTCATAGCCATCTGCTTAGAAGTAGAGGAAGGAAGGAAGGAAGGAAATGAAAAGAATGAAAGAATAAAAAAGAAGATAAGAATGAAAGGAAAGAGGGAGAAAGGGAGGGAGGGAAAAGAAAGAACACGTTGACCTCTGCTGTTTTCATCTCCTCCTTCTCTCTCATCTCTTGGTGTATGAGTGTAGAAAGAGAGCCTTGATTAGGGTTGGACATGTCATTTAACAATCAGCTTACTTATCTTACACAGTAGCAAGCAGTTCAACATGAGGACTTTTTATGTGAGATGATTCACAAGAGTGTTTCATAGATGAATCATAAACAATTAAACCATAAACACGTAGATGCTGTTGACTTGTATAAATCTCCTAATGAGGTCTTTTTTATAGTCTACATGGAATAGTCCATGAAGAAGCCTCATCATACCTAAAGAACATGTTCCCCGAGCAATAGCTACTTCAAATCCATCTGTAAATAAATTCAGGGAAGATAAAATATACCATGGGTTATATAGGGAATGCTCTTAGACAAAGAGATTGATTGAAAGGATCATCCTCTCTATACCCCTAGTATCATTGTGGAAGAAACAACTGTCTAGGAGCACTGTAGATATTCCTGAGTTCTTGAGTAGCAGCCAAGTTAAACCGCTGGCCATCTTCTAAATATTTGTCTCTTCAGCTTAGATTTTCAGAAGAAAGCTTTCACTTTAAGGAGATCATGAGATAAGAGAAATTCTCAACCCTTTCAGATCCGATCCCTTTTCATAACAAGTATCCTAAAAATAATTCATAGGCAATGTATCTCATCTACAAACATAATTTATAAATATATATAATGCTCATTTATAATATAAAAGACAATAAAAAGAAATAGATGACAGAATGATCTACATTTCCATGTGTAAATACTCCGGGTACAAGTATAATAGAAAACTTAATGAAGGAGATAGATGTCTGCACTTAAACACAAAATCATCATACTCAGCAGCTAGACAATGTAAACTAATCCAGAGGTTTTGTTTTGGCAACGAAAATACCGTAATACCATGAATGATGTTGATCAATGTCATCATTTTCTAAGATGGTGAACAAGTCTTAATAAAGCTTTAGAAAATATAAAAAGTACAATTTTTCTTTATTATACAGTACTTGCCTTCTGGAGAAAGCAATGTGTGTTAAAATAGATTAAAATATTAGTTTTAATTTGCAAAGTAGAGTTGGATTCATGTAGGTGCCATCCCTATTGATGATGATCTCAGCAGAAGACACAAGGTTTCTCACAGAGGGAAAAATCAGTTTTCTGAGTCGGAGATTTTTCTCTTAACCCCAATCAGACACTTTGTAGTACTGGGGAGAAGGGAGTACAATAGACATGAAAGTGAAGACAGCTAAAGAGGAGCCCAGCTCCAGGTTTTCTTTTCATGGCTCTCAAGTCCAAACTTTCTCCCACACAGTAACACAGGTTGGCCCCTTCAGCAGCTCCTGGTCCAAAGCAATTCTGGTACTTAGGTCAAGTCAGTCATTTGTGAAGATTATTTGTACTGCTTCAGACCTGTATATATAATACGTAAGTAGCAGTACATCACTTTTCCAATATCAGTAGGCTACCTAAATTAAAAATTCCTTGGAGAATGGAATGGAGGTTGTTGTTAGCCCCAAACATATCTAACCAGCAATAGAGAGGTGGATTGGTATAGTAGCTTAGAGTCAGACAAATCTGTTTTCAGATCTTAACTTTGCAGATGACTGAATGTTCGATACATGACTAAGTCACTCAGAAGTTTTCTATGTGTACTCCATGAGGCTGTCATAAGGATTAAACAGAGCTTAACTAGTGGACTCTACCCTGCTTCATTCATTCTGTTCTCTTATGAAATACCCCAGGAAGAGAAATAGAAAAACTCAAAGAAGACGTGAGGATAGGAAACAAAAGTCAGAAGGAAAAGTGAATTTTCCTGGGAGAGAAGAAAGAAAAGAAGAGTATCAAACTGAAAAAGAGATGATAAGTTTAAGACCTAAGTCCACTCTCAAAATTAAGATTTTGGGGGCTTCCCTGGTGGCGCAGTGGTTGATAATCTGCCTGCCAATGCAGGGGACACGGGTTCGAGCCCTGGTCTGGGAAGATCCCACATGCCATGGAGCAACTAGGCCCGTGAGCCACAACTACTGAGCCTGCGTGTCTGGAGCTTGTGCTCCGCAACAGGAGAGGCCACGACAGTGAGAGGCCCACGCACCGCGATGAAGAGTGGCTCCTGCTCGCCGCAACTAGAGAAAGCCCTCGCACAGAAACGAAGACCCAACACAGCCATAAATAAATAAATTAATTAATTAATTAAAAAAAAATTAAGATTCTGTTCTTTTATTTGTCTAGATAAGTAACTAGAGCTCTTGATTATATGAAGGAGATAAGAGGGAGGTCATTGTTCTCATCACTTACAATTTAGATTTGATGTGTATCCCCACCCACCTTTTAAAATAATGGGCTTAAAAGGAATAATGATATCTGGGAATACTTTTTGTTAGACTAACATCACTCTGGTTTTTGGAACATCTTACAATATGTAGCTAATCTGCTTAAATTTCACAATTTAAAATTGACATTGACAGTAAAAAAAAATTATTTTCTAGGAAGAGAAGAATAAAATCTCATGATATTATAAAAATAAATATTGGGGGACTTCCCTGGTGGCACAGTGGTTAAGAATCCGCCTGCCAATGCAGGGGACATGGGTTTGAGCCCTGGTCCGGGAAGATCTCACATTCCACAGAGCAACTAAGCCCGTGTGCCACAACTACTGAGCCTGAGCTCTAGAGCCTGCGAGCCACAACTACTGAGCCCGCATGCCACAACTACTGAAGCCCGCATGCCTAGAGCCTGTGCTCCGCAACAAGAGAAGCCACTGCAGTGAGAAGCCCATGCACTGCAATGTAGAGTAGCCCCCGCTCGCCGCAAAACTAGAGAAAGCCCGCGCACAGCAACGAAGACCCAACACAGCCAAAAATAAATAAATAAACAAACATTGAAATTTAAACTTGCAGTCAGAAAAAAATTACGTAAGTCAAGAATTAATTCTGCCCTAAGAATAATAATTAATCCTGCTCCCAAATACAATTTGGGCTTACTAGGAAGGGAACCCTCATTGATTCATTAATTCATTTATTTAAAATTTTTTAAAAATTTCTACTTTAGGTTAGGTTTTGTGCTAAGTGCTGGGAATCCAGTGATGAATATGGTTATAATACCTGCCTACAAGGAGATAACATCCAATGCTAAGTACACTCTTTAGAAACAAAAATGTATGGGTTTTTACATCTAGTTTACCCACATAGGCATACTTTCTACTGCTTTTTCAGTTTTGCTTTTTGTGTTATGTACCATTCATATGAAGATCAAGCATAAAATTCCTTTAGTTACAAAAATACATTAAAAAGGAAAAATAAGCAACTCACAGAAGTGAAAATAAGTTGAGGTGGTTTATGTAAAGCTTTTTTGTTTGTTTTTTTTCAGAACTAGAAAGTCAAATTGTCAGGTAATTTGTCATGTGCAGTGATCTTCAAGGTGACTTTGGCACAGCAGTCTACAAATTTCGTATGGATCACAGTACAAAATAATTCCTATTAAAGTTATCAGGAAATTTTAGACTGTCAAACATCCTTCTTGGCAATCCCTGCTTTTAAGTGTTAGAACATCACACTGTGATGACTTACAATGAATAAACCCTGAAGTATTTTAGTTGAATTTTATTTTGATGCTTGGAACTAATGACTCACTCCAGTGGGTATTGCTAGAAATTTAAGGCCTTCAAATAAATACAAAGTATGATGCTATTTCTCACCTCAAAACTCACAGTCAGTCTCTCTCACCCTCACTCCCAAGCCAGAGCAGTGATTTAGATGTGACAAGGTTCCTGAGAGGTTGGAAATTTTCAGCTGACTAGTTTTTAAATGACAAATTTAGTTTTACTGTTCACTTGAATTCTGAAAGAATTTCTCATTGAATAACACATGGGGAACTTAATTGGAAATATACTAGAAATCATAGCTTTGTTCTCAATGGACTTATTAGATATTTGTTTCATTCTTTAATTTCAGCAAAAAACAGCGTTTCAGGAAGTATCCAAGAGATAAAATTGGGATTGATATAAAAATTGTTGCTTAAGTTCAAATGAAAATGGTCACCATATATACTTGTTTCTAGAAAAGTTATTGTTCATAAATCCCTGTTTCCTTCCAAAGAGTCTCTATAAAGTGACCTTTTATTACATGTCCTTAAAATATATTATCAGGTTTCTATTGGATATAGTTACTCAACTTGACAATGTGTTATTGAAGTTTCACTATATAAGGAAGGGTGTTAGGCGCTGGAGTCCCCAAAATACCTGTGATATGGCCTTTATTTTCAATTTGGTCACAGTCTATCTGGATTTCATGAGAGGGACAGATCTGTCCCTTGAAACCAACATTAAACACAGACTTCCCTCTCTATGTGGATCATACATGAGCTACAAAGACACAATCTTTCTTTGCTCTGAAAAGGCAAGGTTTATATGCCAATGTGTGACTTGACTCATAAGACATTTTAAGCCAAAAATATAAAATATATCCTTTAGCTTTGCTGTGACAAACTTTGAGAAGTGGCAGATGTTTATTTTTCTTATATTCCATGGTCCAATTTACCTTTCTTTTGATGTTCTGTGTTATGCACTTGATTTCTGGTTTGTAAGAACAGAAAGGCAAGAAAGAAAGGAGGGCCACAGGATTTAGAACACTTATCTGGACCTTATCTAGAAGGTCAAAACTCATTGTTAAGAATTATTTCAACTGATTCAACTTGAAAAGAAAATGTGATGTCTCTTGGGATTGAAAAAAATAATCATTAATTTTGCTCCCTTATCTTTGGTATCGATATGTACACTATATAAAGGTATTCATAAGAAATAAGTTAAAAATCAACTAAGTAAGTAAATAAGAAGTCTCAAGTTTAGTAACTAATGTTGAAATATTTGGTACAACCCTTTTTATAAAATATAGCAAAAATATTATTATCATATGGGAAGTTGAATTTTACTTCCTAACTGTATGCTTTAATGGACACACACAGACACAAACACACACAAACACACAAAGATATTTCAAATGTATAAGACAGAAAAAGGAGAGTAATTTGTAGTAATATATTTTTTTTCATATAGAAAATGCATGCCTTTGATACATTTCTAGTTGTACCACTAGATGGAGCTCCTTGCTAGAAAGTCACCTATGTCTCACCAAAGGAACTACTTGAGGAAAAAATAAATATGTATTGTTCTTCATTATATATTTCTCTAGAAATATGAAAAAATTAAACTTTAACATGTAAACTAAATGTTTAATGAAATTTTCTTAAAGTTGACTAACCTACCTGGGAGTGAGATTACACATGAGTATTTGAACACTAACAAATTTCAGAAAATTTCCAATTGCCCTTTAGTGAAAAATGTGGATCAACCCTCAGAAAAATAGTCTGAAAATGTTTGGTACCACAGACCATGTGTCTCTTTCCAATTCATAGATAATACTGTCATGGGTATCCAGAGTGTATACGTTCCATTCTTATAAAAATAATACTCTAAAAAATTACAAATTGCAATGACAGACTGTAAGGAGATGGATGAGGATGCTTTATGGAGACTCCTGTTAAAAGCATAAGCAAGTAATCAGCACAATTATGAACAATGGGGCACCATGTTCTCAAGAACTGGGCAGTCTGGTGGAGAGATGCACATTGATCTTTGTTCCTAGTACTTTGCAGACGTACTGCAATTATCATGTGACCAAGAGATATCATAAAAAATATAACTTAATAGAAAGAGGTGATGAGTGAAATTGGACTTTGTGATCAAGATGCCCTAATTCAGAAAATGCCCGTGATCACAGAGTTACCTTCACCTGCTCAGTCAAGGAGTGATTCCAAGCCCATAACAAGTTTACAGCCCAGCAGAAAAAAAGTCTTGTCAGGCTAACCATTTATTTATCTATTCATCCATCCCAGCAGTGGTATCATTGAGAGCCTATAGTGTGGAAGGCACTATGTTATTTCATGAAGATGACAAGCACTATTCATTATAAATTCTACACTGGAGGTATGAACAGATCCTGATGAAGTAGAGACGGGATTGACAAAAGGTGCCCAGATTGGTAGTAAAATGCTTTGTCAAGAAGGGGATATTTGAACAGGCTCTGGAAGCATATTTAGAGAGATTAGCGATAAAGATACTGAAAAATAGAAGAAAAATAATTGGGTTGCATTGAATTGCATACAGATATAAAGATAAGTGAGATTTAATAAAGTGAGTTATGAAAATAAAATATGTGACTTAGTTATCATGTCATCTCTATTGAAATCCTAGCCTGGACGTAACTATGTGGAAGACTTGATGGTGAGAGTTCTAGGATGGGAGCACTCCTGGTTATCTCTCTTTAACCTAGAATATGTTCTTCATGAGTGTTTGAGGCTATAGCCCCTAAATCTGAGATGCTTTTCTCAGAAAACTACAGATGTCTGAGTCTTTTATTCTTTCAAACTCTCATGATATGTTCAATGATAAGATTGGAAGATAAAACATTAAAAAATAAATATTTGGAAAATTCTTTGGGACCACCACTTCATGACCAGGTATGCCCATCATAGCTTATCTCTATATGGGAAGAATTGAAGAGTATGGGAAGGTGGTCACCAGGAAAGCAGACATTGTTTTTGTTTTTGGCTCTGGGAACCCAGAACAGAGAGTAATAGGGACAAGGACAGTTCAGTTAATATCTTGTAGCATAGATCATTGTGATGATTCAGTAAAAAAAATCATTCAATTAGAAATGTCTTTGTTTTTTGTCTGTTAATGGTGGGAAAAATACTGGTGTTAGAAGGTCTGTTGGCAGCTATGAGCTGAACCAGGACCTCCTCAAGTGTCCTAGGAAAATATTGTGCTCTTTAGTGCATTTAGAGGTGGCTTTTGGCAGAGATTGGGCTTCTCAATTCCTGGATGATGAGGGAAAGTCTAGGTAGGATGAAGATTTGGGAGAGGGATGTAGAAAGCAATAAGAAGGGAAATGATAGTAAAACAGAGCTTGATTTTGTCTATCTTAATGCTTTGCTTAGAGTCCAGTACTAAAGTCTAATAAAATATTTGGTCCTTCTGGCTCTAAAACCAATGCTCTTTTCATTATTACACTAAGTGAGAGAGAGAAATAATTACAACTATAGGAAGGAAAGGAGAGAATAAAGACATATTTCATGTTGACAGAGGAACTGGTTATGTTAGCACTTCAGACTGGAACATCAATGTTACAGAACAAAACTCAGACTCTCTTCCTTTATCCCATGGATGCCCTCCAAATATTTGTCACGTTGTTCTAAATAGGTTCTAGGGCCTAATCTTCATTCATCCATTACTCAGCATTCATTGAGACACTGTAGTAGACTTAAGAAATCTAGTCTGGACACGATTCCCTTGGCTTGGAGTATTTCTGAAAATTAGCCATCTATGTGCTGTCCCAGGAGGAAAAAACAAAAACTCTTCAATTATCCCTTTGCCTTGTGTTAATCCATCAAACATAAGTACTCTTAAGTGGAAGTCACTCATTTCTGGCATCTTGATAAATCATCTGTGTAACCACACTTTGAACTGCAATATTGTACAACAAAGGAAATGATCTTGGAATGAATATCTTAGAAAAGCATATGAAAACATATTTTCAACCACTTATAACCATCATTTTTTTTAACAGAGGAGAAAAAGAAATACAATTTTGAAATGATGGTTGTTTAGATGAATCACTCTTTCCTTCCTCTTCCTAATCTCTCCTCTATGACAATATAATATAAATATGGGAAATGACATAAGAGATTTAGTTCCTATACTATGAGGTAAGCTGGTCAGCCTTTAATAAGATAACTGAATTTTCATTCTATCAAGAATCTGAAGAGTTGAGAATCTCCAGTGTGGAAAGTAAAGAATAATAAGGAGAAGAAAGGTGAGGTGGGCTAACCACTGGGATTTATGGGTTAAATCTAAGAATCTTGACTCGCTGTTTTGGGGATCTTACAAGTGCTTGTTTCCATAGACAGAAAGTTAGCAAATACCTTTCATATTGCTTATATAATTAATTATCTTTTCTAAAATAATGAAATTACTCTTTGGCATCCCTTCTAATTAAGATCATCTACTTATCTGAAATATCAGAATCTCCAGCCAGGGATCTAAGATAATTTGATTACAGACAAGAATTTTTTATGGTACAGAGTAAAACTGGTTTGTATTTGATAGTAGAAAATCTGCCATTATTTGGGAACTCATCACTGTAACAGCTGTTTGACAGCAGAAAGTGTTTATTGATACTGACTCTATATGGCTAAATATTAAATTAATACTGAACCAATCAGCCATCCAGCTAAAAAGAAGAATGAAAATTGCAATGTTATTTTCTTGCTTTTTCAATATAATTTGAAGCCATCAAAATTAGATGGAACCTCGGAATTAAAACACATTACACAAATGTGTTCAGTAAAGAATAAAATATACAGGGGAAGTGAACAGGAACCAGAAAGGCATTTATTAGGCAAAGCTATTCTAAACTGGCAAAGGTGAACTTCTGCTGCATAGAAATTGGGAAGTGACATTGTTTAATGTCAACAAAAGAGATGCCAAATACTTTCTTTACAAAGACCAGAGAGAAATAATTTGCCATGGAAACCTTACCCAATACCAGACAAAGGATGTGTTTCCATTCCAGTCAAGAACGCATTGAGATCTAATTCTTTGTAAAGTGTAAGAGAGGTCACAGGCCTGTCTTCATTCCTTACTTTAATTTTACCAAAAACTTGAGTATTTATTGTGTGTCAGGCACTAAGCTAGATGATAGGAATACCTTTGACTTGGAATACTGTGCTGGATATACAGGAAGAAGAACACATAGACTTTTCTACGTCCCACTTTTCTATTGTTATTTCATTGAATAAGACAACCATTGGTGTAGGCCATGGTAATCATTGTATGCACAACTAGGAAAGAGAAAGTGCTGCCAGTTAAGCTATGACAAGCTAAGATTTTTAAAGCATGTTGCAATTTCAGGGGAAATGTTCCTTTTAAATGTGAAAAAAAAAATGTGAATTATGGTGTGTCTCTCTCACAAGGGTGATACAAGGGCCAAGTGTATTTGAGTAGTTCACGAACCCAGCATTTTCTATGGAGTGTTCTATGAAACAAGCAGCTATGCATATACACTTGAATAAGTGTATCTGAGAAACATCAACAACTGCATAGACAACAAAATATCCCATGCTCAGAGAAGTTTGGGAAATGATAAATTAAACAACATTAAACTCTACTGTAGGATATCATAATGTCTTTTTTTTTCATGGAATATGTGATGGTATTAGGGCTCACTAGAAAACATGAATGCATTCAGAATTTAATGGAAAGCAAGTCCAAATTTATATCAATTGCTTCTCTAATTTTTAGGTTTCTAAGAAACACAGCAAAGTTAAAATATAAGTGAATGCACACTCTCTCTTCCTTGGTAGTATGTCTATGCCAGAGTTCATGCAACTTTCCTTCCCTATTGATATGAGTTGGGCAATAAGGAGAACTCAAAGACACCTCTTTGTTCTTGAGGAACACTAACTAATATTTCCCATCCTCTTGTTCTCTGGGAAGCAATCTCCAATAGAATATACTCCTCCTCCTTGCTCTGCCTCTTAGTCATTCCTCTCCACAGGGAAGCATGTGTTTTCTCTCTAGATTGGAGGCGGGTGCTGTTCCAAGGTCTGGACGGAGTGTTTGTGTAGGGAGGGTGTTAGCAAGCCCATGTGGCCACACACTTAAGCAACGTACTCCAGCCTAGGTTTTATCTGTAATAAACCTACAATTTTATCTCTAACTCTTGTATCTCTTTGTTGGTTCTAAACTCTGGCATAGAAGAGAGAAGTCTTATTGCTTAAACCCCAAAGCGTCAGAAAAAAACTTTACATTAAAAGTGCCTGAGAGAGTGCAACCCAAGCAGATAACTCTTTACTATGTATACTCTGAACCTTACCCTGGCACCTCCCAGCCTTCAAAGAGTATCTTTTCTCTGAATTTTAGAATTTTACTTATTTTTTTATACAGCAGGTTCTTATTAGTTATCCATTTTATACATATTAGTGTGTATATGTCAATCCCAATCTCCCAGAAGATACATCTAGGTACTACTCAAAAGGTAAGCGTAAATTAAGAGGAACTGTAGAGGCCCACGGATCTAAAATCCCACACAAAGATTCTTAAAAGAGCATTACTTTACACAAGCTTTCCTAGAATAATCCTTTCATTCCTACTGAGGCCTCAGAGGAGATCTTTCTCTATTTTTTTTTTTTTAACTCTCTTTATTTTGCATTATATAAAACAATAGCAACAATCAGTAACATATTGCTCTTCTTCACATTTGTATGGATTTTAGGAAATTATTGTCTCTTTCTCTGAAGAAATAACCCACAGACAAAAAAGTAGTACCACGTTGTGAAATCTGCAAATCCCGGAAGTCAACAGCTTGAAGATACCCCCAGGAGAAGGGAAGAAAACAAGTGTTACAAGAGATGAGACAAGCTAGGGAAATGTTGATTTCAAAGCCACTGACACAGACAGTAGGTACATTTTTCCTCTGGCACCCACTGCCACCATCTCAATGGGGTGATTTTTGGTCTCTGATATGAAGAACTGTTTTCAAATGACATAAGAGTTGCTTTGAGGGGAGGTGCAACAAGAAAGTTTCAAGTATGCATAAGAATCACACCAAAGTCCAAAGTCAGGAAAAAAATCCACAGTGATAAGAAAGCCCAGAAGTGTCAATGTCTTGCTACTTCAACTGAATGCCTTCATTAGACCGAAGAGAGAATCTCAAAAACATTTGAGGGTTCCAATCAGCATATATATCATGTCCCTCCACCCTGTAGGGATACTTTCTTGACTATATGCCAGATCCAGAGATAACTAAAGAGTTGAACATCCTCCAGTTGTTTTAGCTCTGAGATACTTGATGCCACTCAAGCCATTTCCTCCCTGAGAAAATTGAAATGACAGGGGAATAGGGTGTGTGTAACCAACTCGTTCCTTCACCTTCCTTCCTGGAAAGCCAACATTTTAGGAAGAATGAAGACACCTCCTATCTTTCCATTTCTCTCCAAAAATTTACACGGTTGTTGGTCCAGAAGAATTCTGAAAGCTCAAAGAAATATAACTGCTTCTCTTATTGTGATCTTAATAGAATTCTTAGGGACAGTTAACTTGTATCCCTTTTTCATTCTCTGAAACTTTTAATTCTTTCCCTTCAATTCTGTGTGTGCTGTGTGTAAAATCTATGAAGGGTGAGACTAGTAGATTAAAAACATCTCAGCTTTTCCTAATCTGTATAAAAGTCTAAAATAACTTCTCCTCCCTTACCTCCTCCTCTTCTTTCTCCTTTGAGGGGAAGATTTCTGGCAAATTTTGGGTTGGGAAACTGCAGTCATTGTCACAAAACCTAACTGTAAATCCAGTGATTACTTTTGAAAGGCAATTGCAAAATAGGAATATAACCCTCTAGAAAACAGTTAATTTTGACTGAGTCTTCCTAATATTGAGCTGTACTTTGAAGAAAATTCTTTGTCAGGTTATTGACATTCTCAGTATTGGAAAAATTACTAAAGGAGAAACATTATAGGCAGGTGACATTTTCTTTTGGGGATTTTGCCCAGGATTTAAGAAAATGAGTGAGGCACGTGAGAAAACATTAATAGGTAAAGTTGGCATACTGTATATATGTAACTATGCATTATTTCTTAAAACTGTACAACAAATTTTAAAAAGTAGAGATTTTAAAATATAAAGGTCACTGTAGCATAAGGAACAGTAAAAACATGTTAGAGACTCCAAGAGACTGAGAAACCAGAGTGGAAAGAGTAATTTTCCTGTCATGAGGGAAAAGTGGGCCATTTTTTGTCAATCAGCTCTACTTCTGTATCCCTGTTTGGCCTTGGAATCCCTCTCCTTTCTCCTTATATGGGACCTGAGGGGAATTAGAATATCTGGGGCATATGTTTCCTTGGTAATGTAACCTATAATAATTTCTCTTAGGGCCGGATCCTTGTTGAAACTCAGGGCAAAGCTGTTTTGCCAGTAATTTCTGAGCCATTGATCATATTCTGCAATCTGTCCTACTTCTGTGAGATAACTTTCGAGGATGATAAAAACGAGAGTGCATTTCTATGCACCTTGTGTCTCCTCCATTGTCATACTTGGTTTTGAGCTCAAAGAAGAAAAGTAGAATCTGTAAATACAATATAGAGCATCTTTTATTATTTTTACCGTTGCTTCCCTGTCAGTGTTCCATGGTTGAGATATTTAAAATCAAGGCTAGTAAATGCAGCATCTTAAAGTATACTATGCAAACAACACTATGCCCTTGTCCAGATTAATGAAATAAGAGGTTCTGTTAGAAAAACTTCAATTCCTAAGGAAGTGTTCATCTTATTTACAGCATTGTTTTGTTTAGAATAAAAACCCCAAACACTCTTTATGTGATCATCAGTGTAAGGAAATTAATTTTCTTCTTTTGAATTTTACATGAATTATTGGTCTTACCATTTTGGAAAGCCTGGACTACAAGTCAGGCTGCTACCATGTAAAGAATTATTTTAAACAAAAACTCTCCCATTTCTCACTTGTATGAACCAAAATACAAATGACTGAAAACCTGCTGAAGAGCTCTATTCACAGAGTGCAGTTTGGTATGGCTATAAAGGTACTATCTGAACATAAATTTTATAAAATGCTTTAAACCCAGAGAAACATGTTTTTTTTTTTTTTCCCTACAAAAGTCTTCAAAGCAACCCTGAGGAGACAAATTATTAGACACGAGTCTACTGTCGTTTGGAGAATATGACATAAGATCAAATTTTATTTTATTTTTTTAGAGTTAAAAAATGATTCTTTTTCCCAGCTCCCTTCACAGTTTATTCTCTTGTAAGCCTTAGTATATCCTTTATATTGTTTAGTTTATAGAACTGGCCATTAGAAGACACGAACTGTAAATCACAGTATGAAACAGATTTTTTGTTGGCCAACAGAAGAGAAAAAAAAGAGACTATAGCTGCCTTTATGTCACTTTACTCCAGGTTGGTGAAAATTATATGTAATGAAATCCTCAACTGTAAATGAACACTGTCAGACACAGATTGCACTGAAAAGTCAAAGGATAAAACTGATGAAAAGCACATTTTATTATTAGGGCATTTCCATTTCTAAATGCTAATGTATTTAAAAAATGATAAACTGTAAATACATATATAATAACTATCATTTGAGAATATGTTTACGTTGTGATGGCTGAGTGGGTTATAACTGTCCTGAGTGAACGACAGTTATAAAGATCCCCAGTTGAGTATGAATTTGAGCAACAAAAGCTCCTCTGGACTCTATGGACAATGGATACAAGATGAAAAACCATCAATTTAGAAAATAGACACTGAGATACCCTCTACTTAAAGTCAACTAATTCAATGGAAGGTGTTAGGAAATAGACCTTTGCTTCTCCCCTGCCCCACCTCACCCATGGGCACAAACAAGCTCAGGGCACAGGGAATTAGAATTTAGTCTATGGTAATTAAGGTCATAGAAAGTAGAGGAAGTACACCATGGTACCTGAAGCACATACCTTTTTAGGGAAGAAAATCCCATATATATATATATAGAGAGAGAGAGAGAGAGAGAGAGAGAGAGTGCAAAATAATGGTCTTCATTTGGAGAGATCATGACTTGACTTACATATTTTGCTAGGATTGAATTTTACTAAATTATAGTTTTCTGTGTTCATTTATTAATAAAGATACCTCATTAGGCAATTTGGTGTGCCTAACAAGTACTGCAACTATAATTGCCTTCAAATTAAACATAAACACTAGGAGATATTCATCTAAACTGTTAATCATAATTTAATTGCTATATACTGAGACATACCCATTACAGAATTCACACCATATTGGCCAAATAATAGATTACAAATACAGTATTATCATATGAGACTGGGTAATAAATTCATTTATGAGATGCTTGAGAAAATATTCTAGGAAAGATTCTTAAGCTAGTTCTGATGAAGAGAAGAAATCCATTTATTCAGATTTAGATTCTTTATTTTCTAGACTCATTTTTCTAGTTTGATGGTCAATCAGTTCAAAACCAACTGCACAATTGGCTTTCAGAATACAAATAGAAACTCATGGCAACACATCCTGACTCCCATAGGTTTAACAATTACATATCTAATTGCCCTCTGCTATGACATAAAAATAAATAGAAATGGAGCAAAATATTTTTACCCCTCAATACTTTAAACAAGGACAGTTTATGGTGGGAAGTGCTTATCTGCCATGGGGGAAAATCTGCTCCCATATTTTCAAGATCCCGTCTCAATTCTTCTCAAGACAGTATATGGTTTAAGAGTCACCTTCCTAGTTAGAACAACCAAGTTGTGGGATAAGAAGACTCTTGTGTTCGAATACAGGTTTAAATATATTCAAGTACGTACTGTTTTAGCAAATATAATTTTTCATTGTGACTTCAGTAAGAAACAATTTTGAGGTAAGCTCATACTTTCAATTTAATTCCACAAACGTTGTTAGAGCCCATAGTGTTTCTTAAGCACAGTACTGGAGATTAAAATCAGGTCCAGTCACAAACCTAGAGACCCACCAACCTATGATCTTTCAGTGAAAGTTCTTTTCCTTGGGCTTCCCTGGTGACACAGTGGTTAAGAATCCGCCTGCCAATGCAGGGGACACGGGTTCAAGCCCTCATCCGGGAAGATCCCACATGCCCTGGAACAACTAAGCCTGTGTGCCACAACTACTGAGCCTGCACTCTAGAGCCCGCGAGCCACAACTACTGAGCCCGTGCACCACAACTACTGAAGCCCGTGTGCCTAGAGCCCATGCTCCGCAACAAGAGAATCCACCACAATGAGAAACCCATGCACTGCAATGACGAGTAGCCCCCACTCGCTGCAACTAAAGAAAACCCGTGTAGTAATGAAGACCCAATGCAGCCATAAATAAATAAATAAAAATAAAGTTCCATTTAAAAAAAATAAAAAATAAAGAAAAAAAGAAAGTTCTCTTTCCTTACTTTATGAAGGTCACAATCCACGGAAACTTAAGCACAAAGAGAATTCCAGCTTGCAAAGTCAGGGACATGGAGCCATTGCTCCATACCGCTCTCTACACAATCTAAATTTTTTACCTTCAAGGACAAGTTACTCCAGAATCTGGTGCCTCAATTACCCAAGAGTCTTCCCTAAAACCCCTAAACTGATCAGATCTTTTTTTTTTTTTTTACATCTTTATTGGAGTATAATTGCTTTACAATGGTGTGTTAGTTTCTGCTATATAACAAAGTGAATCAGCTATATGTATACATATATCCCCATATCCCCTCTCTCTTGCGTCTCCCTCCCACCCTCCCTGTCCCACCCCTTTAGGTGGTCACAAAGCACGGAGCTGATCTCCCTATGCTATGCGACTGCTTCCACTAGCTATCTAATTTACATTTGGTAGTGTATATATATCCATGCCACTCTCTCACTTCGTCCCAGCTTGCCCTTCCCCCTCCTTGTGTCCTCAAGTCCATTCTCTACATCTGCATCTTTATTCCTGTCCTGCCTCTAGGTTCTTCAGAACCTTTTTTTTTTTTTTTTAGATTCCGTATATATGTGTTAACGTACGGTATTTGTTTATCTCTTTCTGACTTACTTCACTCTGTATGACAGTGTCTACGTCCGTCCACCTCACTACAAATAATTCAATTTCGTTTCTTTTTATGGCTGAGTAATATTCCATTGTATATATGTGCCACAACTTCTTTATCCATTCATCTGTTGATGGACACTTAGGTTGCTTCCATGTCCTGGCTATTGTAAATAGAGCTGCAATGAACATTGGGGTACATGGCTCTTTTTGAATTATGGTTTTCTCAGAGTATATACCCAGTAGTGGGATTGCTGGGTCGTATGGTAGTTCTATTTTTAGTTTTTTAAGGAACCTCCATACCGTTCTTCATAGTGGCTGTATCAATTTACATTGCCACCAACAGTGCAAGAGGGTTCCCTTTTCTCCACACCCTCTCCAGCATTTATTGTTTGCAGATATTTTGATGATGGCCATTCTGACGGGTGTAAGTAAAACTACTCATTGTAGTTTTGATTTGCATTTCTCTAATGATTAGTGATGTTGAGCATCCTTTCATGTGTTTGTTGGAAATCTGTATATCTTCTTTGGAGAAATGTTTACTTAGGTCTTCTGCCCATTTTTGGATTGGGTTGTTTGTTTTTTGGATTGGGTTGTTTGTTTTTTGGATATTTTTTGGATATTGAGCTGCATGAGCTGCTTGTATATTTTGGAGATTAATTCTTTGTCAGTTGCTTCATTTCCAAATATTTTCTTCCATTCTGACAGTTGTCTTTTCATCTTGTTTATGGGTTCCTTTGCTGTGTAAAACCTTTTAAGTTTCATTAGGTCCCATTTGTTTATTTTTGTTTTTATATCCATTTCTGTAGGAGGTGGGTCATAAAGGATCTTGCTGTGATTCATGTCATAGAGTGTTCTGCCTATGTTTTCCTCTAAGAGTTTTATAGTGTCTGACCTTCCATTTAAGTCTTTAATCAATTGTGAGTTTATTTTTGTGTACGGTGTTAAGGAGTGTTCTAATTTCATTCTTTTATATGTAGCTGTCCAGTTTTCCCAGCAGGACTTATTGAAGAGGCTGTCTTTTCTCCATTGTATATTCTTGCCTCCTTTATCAAAGATAGGGTGACCATATGTGCATGGGTTTATCTCTGGGCTTTCTATCCTGTTCCATTGATCTATATTTCTGTTTTTAAGCCAGTGCCATACTGTCTTGATTACTGTAGCTTTGTAGTATAGTCTGAAGTCAGGGAGCATGATTCCTCCAGCTCCGTTTTTCTTTCTCAAGATTGCTTTGGCTATTCGGGGTCTTTTTGTTTCCATACAAATTGTGAAATTTTTTGTTCGAGTTCTGTGAAAAATGCCATTGGTAGTTTGATAGGGATTACATTGAACCTGTAGATTGCTTTGGGTAGTATAGTCATTTTCACAATATTGATTCTTCCAATTCAAGAACATGGTGTATCTCTGTATCTGTTTATATCATCTTTAATTTGTTTCATCAATGTCTTATAGTTTTCTGCATACAGGTCTTTTATCTCCTCAGGTAGGTTTATTCCTAGGTATTTTATTCTTTTTGTTGCAATGGTAAATGGGAGTGTTTCCTTAATTTCTCTTTCAGATTTTTCAACATTAGTGTATAGGAATGCCAGAGATTTCTGTTCATTAATTTTGTATCCTGCTACTTTACCAAATTCATTGATTAGTTCTAATAGTTTTCTGGCAGCATCTTTAGGAGTCTCTATGTATAATATCATGTCATCTGCAAACAGTGACAATTTTACTTCATCTTTTCTGATTTGGATTACTTTTTTTTTTTAAATTATTTATTTATTTATTTATTTATGGCTGTGTTGGGTCTTCGTTTCTGTGCGAGGGCTTTCTTCTAGTTGTGGCAAGCGGGAGCCACTCTTCATTGTGGTGCGCGGGCTTCTCACTATCGCGGCCTCTCGTTGCGGAGCACAGGCTCCAGACGCACAGGCTCAGTAGTTGTGGCTCGCAGGCCCAGTTGCTCCACGGCATGTGGGATCCTCCCAGACCAGGGCTCGAACCTGTGTCCCCTGCATTGGCAGGCAGATTCTCAACCACTGCACCACCAGGGAAGCCCTGTATTACTTTTATTCCTTTTTCTTCTCTGACTGCTGTGGCTAAAACTTCCAAAATTATGTTGAATAATAGTGATGACAGTGGGCAGCCTTGTTTTGTTCCTGATCTTAGTGGAAATAGTTTCAGTTATTCACCATTGAGAACAATGTTGGCTGTGGGTTTGTCATATATGGCCTTTATTATGTTGAGGTAAGTTCCCTCTATGCCCACTTTCTGGAGGTTTAATATCATAAATGGGTTTTGAATTTTGTCTAAAGCTTTTTCTGCATCTATTGAGATGATCATATGCTTTTTCTCCTTCAGTTTGTTAATATGGTTTATCACACTGATTGATTTGTGTATATTGAAGAATCCTTGCATTCCTGGGTTAAACCCCACTTGATCATGGTGTATGATCCTTTTAATGTGTTGGTGGATTCTGTTTGCTAGTATTTTGTTGAGGATTTTTGCATCTATGTTCATTGGTGATATTGGCCTATAGTTTTCTTTTTTTGTGACAGGTTTGTCTGGTTTTGGTATCAGGGTGATGGTGGCCTCGTAGAATGAGTTTGGGAGTGTTCCTCACTCTGCTATATTTTGGAAGAGTTTCAGAAGGATAGGTGTTAGCTTTTCTCTAAATGTTTGATAGAATTCGCCTGTGAAGCCATCTGGTCCTGGGCTTTTGTTTGTTGGAAGATTTTTAATCACAGTTTAAATGTCAGTGCTTGTGATTAGTCTGTTTATATTTTCTCTTTCTTCCTGGTTCAGTCTCAGAACGTTGTGCTTTTCTACAAATTTGTCCCATTTCTTCCAGGTTGTCCATTTTATTGGCATATAGCTGCTTGTAGTAATCTCTCATGATCCTTTGTATTTCTTTAGTGTCAGTTATTACTTCTCCTTTTTCATTTCTAATTCTGTTGATTTGAGTCTTCTCCCGTTTTTTCTTGATGAGTCTGGCTAATGGTTTATCAATTTTGTTTATCTTCTCAAGGAACCAGCTTTTAGTTTTATTGATCTTTGCTATCATTTCCTTCATTTCTTTTTCATTTATTTCTGATCTGATCTTTATCATTTCTTTCCTTCTGCTAACTTTAGTGTTTCTTTGTTCTTCTTTCTCTAATTGCTTTAGGTGTAAAGTTAGGTTGTTTATTTGAGATTTTTCTTGTTTCTTGAGGTAGGATTATTGCTATAAACTTCCCTCTTAGAACTGCTTTTGCTGAATCCCATAGGTTTTAGGTCGTCATGTTTTCATTGTCATTTGTTTCTAGGTATTTTTTGATTTCCTCTTTGATTTCTTCAGTGACATCTTGGTTATTTAGTAGCATATTGTTTAGCCTCCATGTGTTTGTAGTTTTTACAGTTTTTTTTTCCTGTAATTGATATCTAGTCTCATAGTGTTGTGGCTGGAAAAGATACTTGATACAATTTCAATTTTCTTAACTTTACCAAGGCTTGACTTGTGACCCAAGATATGATCTATCCTTGAGAATGTTCCATGAGCACTTGAGAACAAAGTATATTCTGTTGTTTTTGGATAGAATGTCCTATAGTTATCAATTAAGTCCATGTTGTCTAATGTGTTATTTAAAGCTTGTGTTTCCTTATTTATTTTCATTTTGCTTGATCTGTCCATTGGTGAAAGTGGGGTGTTAAAGTCCCCTACTCTGATTGTGTTACTGTCAACTTCCCCTTTTATGGGGAAATTTCCCCTTTTATGGCTGTTAGCATTTGCCTTATGTATTGAGGTGCTCCTATGTTGGGTGCATAAATATTTACAATTGTTATATCTTCTTCTTGGATTGATCCCTTGATCATTATGTAGTGTCCTTCTTTGTCTCTTGTAGTAGTCTTTATTTTAAAGTCTATTTTGTCTGATATGAGAATTGCTACTCCAGCTTTCTTTTGACTTCCATTTGCATGGAATAACTTTCTCCGTCCCGTCACTTTCAGTCTATATGTGTCCCTAGGTCTGCAGTGGGTCTCTTGTAGACAGCATATAGATAGGTTTTGTTTTTGTATCCATTCTGCCTGTCTATGTCTTTTGGTTGGAGCATTTAATCCTTTTACATTTAAGGTAATTATCTATATGTATGTTCCTATTACCATTTTCTTAATTGTTTTGGGTTTGTTTTTGTAGTTCTTTTCCTTCTCTTGTGTTTCTTGCTTAGAGAAGTTCCTTTACCATTTGTTGTAAAGCTAGTTTGGTGCTGCTGAATTCTCTTAGCTTTTTCTTGTCTGTAAAGGTTTAAATTTCTCCATCAAATCTGAATGAGGTCCTTGCTGAGTAGAGTAATCTTGGTTGTAGGTTTTTCCCTTTCATCACTTTAAATATGTCCTGCTACTCCCTTCTGGCTTGCAGAGTTTCTGCTGAAAGATCAGCTGTTAACCTTATGGGGATTCTCTTGTATGTTATTTGTTGCTTTTCCCTTGCTGCTTTTATTTTTTCTTTGTATTTAATTTTTGATAGTGTGATTAATATGTGTGTTGGCATGTTTCTCCTGGACTTGATTTGACTATTTCACATATTTTCTCAGTCCCTTTCTTTTTCTCTTTTCTTCTGGGACCCCTATAATTTGAATGTTGGTGTGTTTAATGTTTTCCCAGAGGTCTCAGATTGTCCTCAATTCTTTTCATTCTTTTTTCTTTATTCTGCTCTGCATTAGTTATTTCCACTATTTTACTTCTAGGTCACTTACCCGTTCTTCTGCCTCAGTTATTCTATTGATTCCATCTAGAGAATTTTTATTTTCATTTATTGTGTTGTTCATCATTGTGTATTTGGTCTTTAGTTCTTCTAGGTCCTTGTTAAATGTCTCCTGTATTTTCTCCATTCTATTTCCAAGATTTTGGATCATCTTTACTATCATTACTCTGAATTCTTTTTCAGGTAGTCTGCCTATTTCCTCTTCATTTGTTTGGCCTGGTGGGTTTTTACCTTGCTCCTTTATCTGCTGTGTATTTCTCTGTCTCTCATTTTGCTTAACTTACTGTAATTGGGGTTTCCTTTTGACAGGCTGCAAGTTTGTAGTTCCCGTTGTTTTTGGTGTCTGCTCGCAGTGAGTAAGGTTGGTTCAATGGGTTGTGTAGGCTTCCTAATGGAGAGGACTTGTGCCTGTGTTCTGCTGGATGAGGCTGGATCTTGTCTTTCTTGTGGGCAAGACCGCATCCAGTGGTGTGTTTTGGGAGGTCTGTGACCTTATTATGATATTAGGCAGCCTCTCTGCTAATGGGTGGGGTTTTGTTCTGTCTTGCTAGTTGTTTGGCATGGGGTGTCCAGCACTGGAGCTTGTTGGTCATTGAGTGGAGCTGGGTCTTAGGGTTGAGATGGAGATTCCTGGGAGAGCTTTCGCCATTTGATATTATGTGGGCCTAGGAGGTCTTTGGTGGTCCAATGTCCTGAACTCGGCTCTCCCACCTAAGAGGCTCAGGCCTGACACCCAGCTGTAGCACCAAGACCCTGTCAGCCACACAGCCTGGTACGTTGGGAGTTTCTTGTCTTTTGGGAAGTCTGAGGTCTTCTGCCAGCTTTCAGTAGGTGTTCTGTAGGTGTTCCACATGTGGACGTATTTTTGATGTATTTGTGGGGAGGAAGGTGATCTTCACATCTTATTCCTCTGCCATCTTGAAGGTCCTCCTATTCTGAGTTGTGTCATGACAGAAGGTCCCGATCAGATCTTTTCATTATATGGTTCATTTCATTCCACTTGGCAGCTGGAAAAGTCCTACCTTTATTTTAAGATCCAGATGAGGTAATACATCCTTTGAAACCTCTCTCTTCCTCAGGGAATATTGCCCCATCCACAGTTTATTGATTATGTCACTGCATTTGTATTTACCACACAAACATATACAAGTCTGTCTTTCTCTCTAGAGCAAGAACTCTGTGATATTAATATTTATATCTTTAATACTTAGTAGAGTTTCAGGAGTATTTTGTCTAAAAAATATTGAATGTTGATTGAGGATGAGGTTCCCCCCCTCCCCGGAAGAACTCATGCTCCAGTGGTAAAACGAGCATGGAATGAAACCAAAAAAAAAAAAAAGGACTATAACACAAGGATAAGAGCTAACTTTTATTAAGTCATTACTGTATGGCAAGTATAGTACTAAAATATTTTCAGGAATTATCACATAGAAACTTCATGGCAACCCTAGAAATAGTTGTTATTATGTTTCCTGTTTTACAGTTTCCTCTGAGCACTTCTCACATGATATTACCATTTCTTTGTTATTCAATCTAATCCATTCTAGACTGTAAGCATTTTGAGGACATAGACTGTATCTGGCACTGTTTCATTCACAGCATCTGATGTGGTGTCTACCAGCTAATAGGCAATCCAAATATTTGTTAATGCATTTGTTAGTGCATTCATGCTTTAATCAACTAGTTTTCCCAGTGTATGAAATATTATTGTAGCATACATTTATGCAGTGCTTGTGCTGTGCCAGATGCTCTTCTACATGTTTCACAAATATTAGTTCATTAAACCTTCACTACATCCTGTGAGCTAGCTTCTCTCACTGCAAACTAGGTAATGTTTTACAGGTGAGGAAAGAGAGGCAAAGATAGGTACAGCAATTTGGCCAAGGCTATATGGCTAGTTATCTATCTTGGATGCTGCTCTTTTTAAAAATTTATTTTTATTTTTAAAATTTATTTTATTGAAGTATAGTTGATTTACAATGTTGTGTTAATTTCTGCTATACAGCAAAGTGATTCAGTTATACATATATACACATTCTTTTTCATATTCTTTTCCATTATGGTTTATCACAGGATATTGAGTATAGTTCCCTGTGTTATACAGTAGGACCTCTATATCCTATATATCCATCCTGTATACAATAGTTTACATCTGCTAAACTCAAACTCCCAGTCCATCCCTCCCACCTCCTCTCCCCCTTGGCAACCACAAGTCTGTTCTCTATGTCTGTGAGTCTGTTTCTGTCACGTAGATAAGTTCATTTGTGTCATATTTTAGATTCCACATGTAAGTGATATCATATGGTATTTGTCTTTCTCTTTCTGACTTACCTCGCTTAGTATGATAATCCCTAGGTCTCTCCATGTTGCTGCAAATGGCATTATTTCATTCTTTTTTTATGGCTGAGTTGGATGCTGCTCTTAAAAGTGAACTGAGATTAAAAACCTAGACCATGTAATCAGCCATATGTAATCTACTAAAATGGCAAATTAGGAAGATTGTAAATAGTTTTAGGTAGTTTGGTGATCATTGATCATCTTTCTTTCCTGGTAAAACCCTTATCCCATCCTGGTCATTTCCCTTTATTCTGGTTCAGCATCTCCAACCTGAATTGTATGTTTGGCTTTCCTTTACTGATACAAAGTTAATATGCTCTCTGAAAATTGCTCTTCCTGCATTATTGTGTATGCTTTTTCCCTGAAACTGCTCCTTAAAGAATAGGATCTTGGTTACAACTACCTAGATTTTAGCACCTGCATTACAATTGTCCTTTCAATTTCTGTTCCTAATTACTATTGCACAAATTTGTTTAGGTTAGGAATTGCAGGAAATGTGGTCTTTTTTCAAATGTAAATATGGCTTCCGCAATAATTAGTCTAGTGGGTTTTGTAGATATTTGCAGTTCTAAATAGGGGGAAAGAAATCTTCCATACAGATTTTCCACATTGTTCAAAATTTCTTTTTCCAATATGGTTGTTTCCTAATTATTGCACAAGTGTCCCCATTTTAAAGGAATTATTTCAAAGGAACTTTGGTGTTCAGCCCAGTTGGTTGAAAAGTGTTTTTTTCTATTTACAGTTAGACATCCATTAACATTGAATGCTCATTAACACTCCTCTCCCCTATATTGTATATCTATTTAGTGATTACATCTTTCCTATGCACATGGACCCCTTATTGAACAGCAATGATCACTGATTTATTATTGGCAAAGTTGTTTCCTAGTGGTTATGAGTAATTTAGAGAGTGATTCCTTGGTGAGTTGTAATTGCACATTAATCACTTTTCCTACACTAATAACACATGATATAGAAATTTAATTGCTTTCAAAGGTATGCTACTATAGAATAATAAGATTTTTTTTTTTTAAGTTATACAATTTTTATTTATTTATTTATTTATTTATGGCTGTGTTGGGTCTTCGTTTCTGTGCGAGGGCTTTCTCTAGTTGCGGCAAGCGGGGGCCACTCTTCATCGTGGTGCGCAGGCCTTTCATTATTGCAGCCTCTCTTGTTGCGGAGCACAGGCTCCAGATGCGCAGGCTCAGCAATTGTGGCTCACGGGCCCAGTTGCTCCACGGCATGTGGGATCTTCCCAGACCAGGGCTCGAACCCGTGTGCCCTGCATTGGCAGGCAGATTCTCAACCACTGCGCCACCAGGGAAGCCCCAGGATAATAAGATATTTTAATGAATATTTAAAAACCATTAAGACCAAAGGTTAAAAGATGTTGAACATATAAGAACATTACTCATTTTTGTATTCTTGGAATTAAATTTGAACCTATAGAAGCCTGAATGTACTATTGTAGCTTCTTAAATAGTCCTGTATGTATTTTCTAATGCTAGATAATACATTTCCACAAATTTAGAAGTTTAAAACGACACTCATTTATTAGTTCCTAATTTTCTACATCAGAAGTCCAACAAGATGTGGCTAGGTTTTCCGCTCAGTCACAAGGCTGAAGTCAAGATGTCTTCAGGGCTGACTTCTCATTAGGAGGAGCTGAGGAAGAATCTGCTTAGAAGCACATCCAGATAGTTGGCAGAATCGAATCTAGCTCCTTGCGGTTTCAATACTGAGATCATGAATTTTTTGCTCCTAAAGAGTTTCTAGAGGTCATTCACAGGTCCTTTCCACATGACCACATCCATCTTCAAGCTAACAATGGTGTGTCAAATCCTTCACCTGTTTCACATCTCTCACTTCCACTTCTGCAATTAGTCTGAGAAAACTTTTGGGTTTTATATTTGAATTTTTTTTTTAATTGAAGTATAGTTGATTTATAATATTATATTAGTTTCAGGTGTACAACATAGTGATTCAAAATTTTTTAGATTATATTCCATTTATAGTTATTCTAAAATATTAGCTATATTATCTGTGCTGTACATTATATCCTTGTAGCTTATTTATTTTATACATTATAGTTTTTGCCTCTTAATTCCCAGCCCTATCTTTCCCCTCCTTCTTCCCTCTCCCTACTGGTAACCACTAGTTCATTCTGTATATCTGTGAGTCTGTTTCTTTTTTGTTATACTTACTAGTGTGTTTTATTTTTTAGATTCCACATATAAGTGATTACATGAAGTATTTATCTTTTTCTGTCTGACTTATTCTCTAAGCATAATCCTCTCCATGTCCATCCCTATTGTCACAAATGGCAAGATTCCATCTTTATTCATGGCTGTAGGGTGAATGCTTTTTTAATTGAATCTGACATTCTTCCTTTTAATTGGGACATTTAGTCCATTTAAACCTAGTGCCAAAAAATCATTTGGAAGAAACTTGGAAAATGCATAAGCAAGGACAGGAAAGGTAACACAGGTGCATCATGAGAAGACAGTTTGTAGAACTGAATTTCTGGGGTAGAATGAACACTTGGAGTGTGGAAACATATATGAAGATGTCTAGTTCCTTCTATATGGGCAGGTACATATATAGGCAATAAGTGAATATCTGTATAAAAAACGATTATTGATTGAAATGAGAATGAATGAATGAACGTATGAACAAATAGAATGTTAAATAGATTATATAGAAGTTAAAAAATGAGCCCAATAAATTGGATCCAATATGAGAGGAAGGGAGTTTTTGTGGATTTTGAGCATGAGAAATATTTTTGTATAATAATAATTTAATTGGATAAACCCAGTTCCTGCAACTCTTGGGATGCTCTTTCTCTTTGATATTCACACTCCTCTGTAATAAGAAGGCCTAACCATACACACACTTCTCCAAGGGCCACTTTCTTCTAATGATATTTAGAGGAAAAGAAGCAGTCAGTTCACCAGGTGCCAGACTATTCTGCTGTCTCCTGGCACCACCCTGAATTCGAGGTTCTTCTCACTTTACAGCAATTTGAGATCTATGATGATTTCTGCAAATCACCACCAACTCAACATTGCCATATATAATTGTTTTTCTTATGGAAAAATTTGGGGAAAACAATAGAATTGTAAAGCAAGCAAGAAGTAATTTCAAAATTAATGCCAGACATGCCATTTTATGGGAATTCATGAGCTATTACTCATCACATGAAGTTTCATATGGGCAATTTCCTTTTATAGGCCCTGAATTAGGCCCATCACTTTCTCACAAATTCTGCCCCTTGGTTTACTGAAACCAACGTTTGCCCTTTCTATTATTCAGAGCAAAGGCATGCCCTTTTTGTTTAACCCTTGTCTGTCTGTGATATACAGTATTTCATTATTTTATTCAAACAATAGATCCATCAACTCAAACGTTGAATTACATCACTCTCCTAGAGAGCGTATATCTATATACTGGGTTTGCTTTTGTTTTGTTCTGTTTTTTATTCCCCGTTATAATATAGTAAAAGAATTCTTGCAAATTTACTGTGAAGTGATGTGCAACATACTTTGAAAGGGTGATGGTTCTTTACTTAGTGTAAAGAGCATAGATTTATGGTTTGGACTTTTGATTTAAACAATGCTTCTTTCATACTGTAATGGGAAGAATTCAGCCATTTTATTCATCCATAAGATGGGATAGTGGGCTTGTTATGAGGATTTAAAGGGGTGATACTCAGAGTCTGACACATAGTGACTTTCAGCAAGTGGTAGCTCTTTATTTTGGTGCCAGGGAGCTCTGCTAGGCAGCTCTTACAGTCACCTAGAAGTAACTAGACCCCAGACAGGGAGAGAGCAGAGTGATAGAAGTGAAAAGAATAAATGGAAATGCAGTTTTGGGGAGGAAATGGCAGAAGTTTGTGAGAGAGAGGGAATAAGGGAAAGGAGAGAGTGTTATATCAAGGAGAATGGCAGTATCACTGACAAGTCAGTACATGTTCTGATACAAACTCTATTTGATCTTTGATTTAAGAAAAGGGAGAGGTCAATGTAGCTGTTGGGCATGGTTGTGGAGGAAGAATGATTTGTACAGTGCAGAAAAACCAAAACTAAAATACGTGGAGTAGAGAAAGGAAGGCACATTAGAAGTAAATATGCATCATTACGGAGGTGATAATTGGTAAGGTGAGCGGGGAGAGGTAGTGAGGCTGTAAACCCTCCTGGAACAATGGATTCATATTGTGAGTCACAGTATGATTGGTAGGACGTAGAACAAATTGGGTAATTATTTACCGTGTATATCTGATCAGTCTCCAGAGCCTATTACTAGCCCATTTTAAATGTCTCTCAGATTTGCTATCCCCCCTCCACATTTCTTTGTTTAGAATGTCGGTTGTCGTCACCAAACACTGTGTGCATTATGAAAAGTTCTCTTCATAGTTCTCCCCTAACTCCCACCGAGGAACTGCTCCCTTCTCCAATCCTTGCTGTGTGCTATGTCAGTCAATCATCATAAAGCTCTGTTATCATCCTGTCATTTGTTATGATGAGTCACATCCAGGACTTAAGTGGCAACAGTGAACCAGGGCCAAAAAGCCAAGGAAAACCGTGAGAATATCTTGAAACAGTGAACACAGCCTTGGGTGCCTCAAAGGTGTTTGCTACATGTAAGGTGTAGGATGGAGGATTTCTTAACTGCACTTGACTTTTAAAGGCCCTGCTCACCGATGAAAATGTCTCTTGAAAATTACTGCTTGGTTCAGTGTCTGCTCATCTTCTATTGTATAAAGAGCCAACTTAATAAATGAGGAGGGCAGGAAACTACAGAATAGAAATAAGGACAGTAAGGTGTAAAATTTTACTAGTATATCACTGCATCTAAAATAAAGTAAGAACACATAGCTTTCAAATTGATTAGGACCAGCCGACAAAAGTTATTTCTGTCAGCAATTTTTGGAAGGCAGTGGTAGGCAAGAGGGGAGAAGAGTTTAAAGATTATATATTTTATATATATATATATAAATGTCTAGGTTTATAATATATTTAGAAAAATGCCAAACAATAGTTAGAACTGTATACATAGCTGTCTAAAGCCGGGTCTGTGTCTCTCTCAATGTGCTAAGTATTTTCAGTGTTTGTTCATGGAAGAAAGTTACATGACTTGTGAAAATAATAAATGAATACAGGGGCCCTGAATTTGTTACATTTTTTTTTTGCATTTTCCTTTAACAAATGATTCAAATGAAAATATTTTGTACATTTTATAAATAATTTAAAAACAGCGTTTCCCTTGAGAACACAATATTCTTGCAGTGAAATAGTTACTGGATTGGAAATCAGCTCCAGGCACCTTCACTGGTTTTATTGAGTGACACTTCATCCCTCATCTGTAAATGTAAATCCACTAAAATATTTCGGGATAAATTGCTATTATTGTTGCTTTATACAATAATATCTTTGAATATACTAGAAGGAAAAACCACTGTTTATAATCTCTACACCTTTTTAATATATATTGTTTTTTGGAAGGTGTTTATCTCTGAGGGTCTTTAAACAAAGCACAGGCAAGTTTCAGAGTTGGTTTCAAAATAGAAATTGTGGTTTTATTAGCTACTGAATCAAGAACACTTCACTATATTATTTCCAAACAGTTGTTGTCTTGTAATAATATTTGTTCCCCAGAGAACTGGAGTTGACTCAGCTTGGAGGTGTTCACTAATGATCTTTTGAATCATCTGCTCCTCCATAATTTTTATTCCTCTATCTTAGAAAGCTTACAACATATTGCTAATTTTTCACTAACGATACATGAAATGTAATGAGTTGTATGGGTTTCCAGATTATTATATGAATGACCTTTAGTCTGATGTTTCACTGGGTATTCCAAACTCATATCCCATAATTGCATGAAGATATTTTTTAAAAATTTTGCAATCTCCACTTAATAGCATACTAAATTGCACTACGTGCTAGTCCAGTTTAGCTAGTTAATTTCATCAACATGTAACCACAACTGTCTTTTTAGCTGTGTCTCTCAACTAGCATATCATAATTATTCTGAAAAAAGTAAACACTGTTAATTAAAACAGACTACCTCAAGGCAGGTATATATTTTTTCCTTTTCAATTCATTTCATAGTATCTGTTTTTCTAATTTCTGCTTTATTTCCTTTACAGCTCTTGTTACACTCTGAAACTATCTTGTTTGTTTATTGGCTTTTTGTCTGTCTTCCTCCCTGGAATGCAGCATCTGTAAGCAAAGGAAACTTCTGTCTTGTTGCGTGCTATATCGTCATTGCATAGAACAGCACTTGTCAAATCATAGACTTTTAATAAATAGTCATTTGACATCTTCTGCCATAGAATGCTAGATTTTAAAGCTGTACTTAATCACAACATCTAATAGCTTTCTTCAAAAAAGTGTAGGAACATTCTATTAATAATAAACAATAAATATACTGACTTAACTATGAACATACTAAGTCAAATTTTTAATCTACCTGTGAGTATCATGTGTCCGCATTCTAATAATTTTTTAGTTAAATGAAAATTTGGTAATTTAATTAAAAAACAAAACAATTTCTAAAATTATGCTCAGCATGGGCTTAGGATAAGACACAGACCTTGCTTCAAGAATATATTCCTAAAAAAAAAAAAAAAAAAAAAAAAAAAAAAAGAATATATTCCTAAAATAAAAGCACAGCTTTTTTATAAATCAAAGAAGACTGTAAGGAGTTAGGAATAAGCAGAATACATGTTCAAACCAGGAAGCTGTGAATTGCTTCTAGGATGTTAAAAGATAAACTGATGCATATTAAAAATTTTACAAGTTTATTTGAGCAGAAATTAATTTGAATCAAGCAGCATCCAACCTAGTGGATAAAAAGGAGCTCTGAGAAGCTGTACAAAATCAAAGACTTTTATAGGCGGAAGGGAGCAGGAGCAAGAAAGTTCTACTAGGCAAATGTTGGTTGGTTATTGCAAGGTAACTTTCCTTCAGCGATTGGCAGGGGTCTATTGGGCAGATTTCCTCACTTCTTCTAATCAGGAGGTTCCTAATTGACTGGTGTAAGGTTCCATTTCTGGGAGAGGTGAAACTACAATTAAGTCTTGGTTTGGTGATGTGGGGCTTAGCATAAGTGACTCCATTTGGGGCCTGTTGTCTTGTTTTTAAGAAGGGGAAGGTATCTTTAAAGAAGTAACTAAATGATTTTGAAAATATCTTAGGATGTGTAAGTAATCTATAAGTAAAAATGAGGAAGTGGAACATGAAAGAAGGCGAGATACTGGAAGCTATTGCATGCATTGGAGAATTGAGTTTGGTTGGAATTGTGTGGCAAGTAAGGTTAGAAGAAAGGTTTGGGTGTTGCTGTACCAAGTGTTCCATTCCAGGTTGAGAAATTATATTTAATTTATTAGGAAACAGAAACATTAAATGTTTCTAATTATGGGAGTGAAATTGTAAGAACTCTGCTTTAGTATAATTAGTATAAGCAGCACTAGCTGATTTGACAGAATGAAAATGTAATGTGAGGCAGGAGAGTAGGTAGTAAGTGTCTGAAATTGGTCAGGAGAGGTATCAGGCATTGCTGAAATTGAATAATGGCTCTGGGTCTTGAAAGAAAGGCATATTTCAGGATGCAAAGTTAGGAGTCTCTAGGGCTTAGATGTGGATAAGATCTTAAACTAGCTCTGAACTATGATCCCAGTGCTGATTTTGGTCAATTCACCAATTGTGCTAAAGAGGAAGCCCTTACACCCATTCTATCTGTCCCATTTTTTGTTAGGCCCCTAAACAAAGGTAGTGGCATACAGAGACTCATTTTTGTGCCGACTGTTGCTTTTGTAAACAGCCCAAAATTAAAATTTTTATCAGTATTCTCATTTTGTTTCATATATGTGTTAAGCCTGGGAATATCAACAGTGAACGATCTGTTCCCATATTCCACTATATTTTGCAAGTACACTTATTCATGACCTCTTAGGAAATTTAATGATTATCAAAGACGTATTTGGTAGCATTAAGTGGTGTGATATTAAATGGGCAGACAACCGTCTTTCTCTTTAACCTCCAATTTCCAATTTGTCAAGTTTTGTTTTTGTAAATCATATTATTTATAGTGGCTAAGCTTAAGGTGAATGCTTTCCAAGAATACTACTTCCCGGAACAGGATGCCTCCTCCTTCTCACAATGAAGCATCCAGGGTCATAAGTTTCTGTTCTATGTCCTCCCCTTCCAGACTTTGCATACTGCTTAGTTTTCTTTGCCCATCATAAGTTTTAACTCATAATACTTTATGCACTCTAAAACTTCCAGACATAGAGAAAATATTGGAAGATTTTGCTTAGGAGCTAGGAATGCACCTTTCTTTCTTTTGGGATCCACATTTTCCCAGTCTTTTCAAGTCTTTTATTCCATCACTTTTTTTGTAAAATTAAAGTAGCTTTCTGATTCTTCTATAGAACTATTATAGCAGAGCAATTGGGAGACTTTCCTGCCAAGGTACTCCATAAAGTCATTGAAATGCCAGTGACTTTCTAGGTCATGTCAACTTATACTCTTCCCAGGTTATTGAGAGTTAAACACTTATCTCTTAAACAAGAGAAGACTCTTTATCTCCCCTAAGGCACAGTCTTACCAATTTCAACACAAGGCCACACACTCTTGGTCTTTTATAATTAACCACATTCCTCCACTGGTTTCCCTAAGTTCTGAAATTGAATGAGGAAAAAAAAATATCCAAATGAGGTTATTAAATTATAGAATACTAGCAAACCCTTTCATCTTCTTGTATGGAATAAAGTAAAGCTTAGCAAGAAGCCTGTGATAGCAAATACCTCAGATGTAGTTCTCTTAAAAAGAGTCATTTAAATAAAATGACTGTCTTCTTTTAATGAATAACTAGATGAAAAACAAGATTGAGTTTCTAATGGCATTTTGGTACCATCTGGGGTGAAGCACAGCACCTATTGAATTATAAAGATTTATATCACCTAATTAACTAGAAAACCTAAGAAACACAACTTGTATCTTTTTTTCTGTAAAAGTCAACATAAGCAATAATTCTAGCCTGGGCATTCTTTTCTGGGATTGATATCTAACTTTGGAGACTCAGAGTACTTCAAAGTATTGCAGGTGTTTTGTTGTTGTTTGGCTTTGTTTTGTTTTTTGGTGTTGAAACATTATCAGGGGCTACACTGGAGAATTTGAAGCCCATGTGGCAGAGGAACCACAAAGGCAGGGCAACCATGTGTATCTCAATTTGTCTGGGCCAGTCCAGTCCGGTTCAGACCAGTTGTCCTCAGGTAATTATTAATAACTCTGCCTTTCACTTTCAAAATCATCTTGGTTTGGACCATACATTATATGTCAGTTATAAGGCACAGGTTAAACATTTCTTGTCACCTAAAATCAATATGTTCACAGTTGAAGGACCAGACTGGGGCTGTGAAAAGGGCAGGGAGGAGAACAGAAGAACGAAAAAAAGTAGTAAATAGAACTGGATCTACTTACATGAAGGGTGTAGCCGTAAAATCATTAGACTGTATTGCCACACACTAAGTTTTTTAGGTCTAATTCCATTTGGCTAACCCCATATCACCAATGACTAAAATATTCTTTGTTGGAAATCTGGCTAAATGACAAGTGGAGAAAACTGTGTTGATAATGGCTGTCAGCCAAGTAAAGCCCATTGTTTGAACAACAACATTAATTTGCAAACATTTCTTTGCCAGAATTGGAACACTTACTGATTCAGTGACAGAATAAAAAATAGAATATAAAGTTTTAACTCAAGCCTGTTTCTATTAACTTATACTTATGGTTGTTAACACAAAGTTAGATAAGCGGTATGAAGAGGGCGCTGATATTCCAGATGTGTAAAAGAGAGAGCAATTGGGGTAGTAAGTGTACTAAAAAATAAAGGCTCCATTTTGGAAATGAAATTGTCAGCGTGTTATATAATTCTATGATATTTTAATTGAAAATACCTAAAAAATATTACCATAAAATGGACATTTTTCACAAAGATGGAAAGTAAACATGTTTTTAAAATGATGTTCTTAAAACAATCTTTGTGGAATATTTAGACATGATATATTAGATCCTCATGGAACCATACTTAGAAAAGGAAGGAGTCCACAGTTTGATGCTCATGCCAGTGTCTTCCTTTCTCTGAATAGGGGATGGCATTGTATAGTGTCAAAGCCTACTTATTACCCAGTGAATAAATTTTTATAATTTATTTTATTAATTTTGTATTTTTATAAGCCTATTAGAGAGTATTAAAGTGCTGTGAAAATATAGATTTTGGTAAGTTTTATGTCCTATAGTTTTCCTATGGATTCATTTTCATAAGTGTACTCAATTTTGGCTTTCTGATCCAGCTATTGCAACTCTGGGAGATACAGGAATATTTTACAAGATGGTGATGTGTGTGTTCACAAAACAAATGTAGTGGAGAAGTAATTTTGACCATCAAAGAAGTAAATGGACTTTGCTTTGGCAAATAGTTTTTCCTTCCTTTTAAAAAACTATTTATTATGGGAACAAAATCCAAAAATTTACTCTATATCTCTTTCAATTCATGTATTATCTTTTGTCCATATCAAATGCATATACAATTTACAAGAATTTAATCAAGGTATGTTGTCATTTTTGTTCTTTTTTCAGTATATAATATAAAATAGTTTTTATGTATATAAAAAGTTTTCAAAATCATTCATTTCATAGTTGGTCTGAAATAACAAAAAAAATTACTGACCATATGCCTAGTACTGGAAATTTAATTTCCACTTGTGTGCTATATAAATGTCACTGCAATCAATATCTTTAACATATACATTTTTGTATTTCCTTAATAAAAATTCTTTTGATTGAAATAACTAGATCAAACATAAGAAGAACTATGTATTCTTCAAAATCTTTGGCCAAATACCTGTACATAATTTATAATACTAGTAGCAGCATAGGAGTTTTTGTCTTAGTGCAACTTTACAAGAATTCTTTTAAATTGTTAATTTAGTAGGTTTAAATGGTACCTCAAATTTTGATTAATTTGTAATTTTTTTATTTCTTAGAAGGATAGATAATATTTTCTAACGTTTGTTTAATATTTGTATACTTAAGAGTGTGGAGATGGGATGTGGAGTGTGGAAGGAAAAGGCACTCAGACTCTGTTGAAATTAGTAACAGATATATCATTTCTTTAATGCAACTTCATGATAAGACTAATTCCAAATTGAATGTTGACTATTCAATCAAATCCTTAACTGGAGATAATAGCAGATGTAGCTGAGATTATTTTGTATTTGCAGGAATAAAAATATTTGACCCCTTCTATAAAGTAACTGGCAGTCAATGATAAATACATTCAAACAGAATACTCATCGTATCGTTACTAAGCCAAAAGATTATTTCTCTATGCTCATTCTCTGAATCCTGATTTGTTAAATGCTTTATTAAGATGGAAATTGGAAATAAAATCATTGAAGTGTAGGTGTATATTAGGTGATACAATTATATTTTCTTGAGATATTCTGTTTATGTTTATTATTAGGCAGATAGTACTTAATGTTAAAATTTTCTTTTCCTCAGTCAAATTATTAATCGACCAGATCTTTTGTTAAAATTTGACTTACATTTTCAGAGGTTATTATATTTATATGTTGATGAGTGAGACAAAGAAACAAAACTAAAGATATCTACTTTGAATTATCAGTTATATATTAATAAGTAAAAATGTATACATGACTTTGTGTACATAATTTGAATTTATTATGTGATTGAAGGAGACAAAACAATGTGCATTAAATTATACACACAATCTTAACTTTTGATGAAAAACCATTGCCTTCAGAAATACAATTTTTAACATTTTGAAAAATATGACTCTCTTACATAATTTCCTGAATCTATTTTATTAAGAAAATGTTTTATCAAAAATTCAATTGTAAATCTTTTAATATTTGCAAAGGCTTTTAAGTTAATATAAGTAGCTATTTGCATAATGATTATACTTGAGAGAATCATAAATGTTTTTTTCTTTTTTTCCCTTTGTTGTGGCTCAGCAGTGGATCAAAAGCAAATTGTGATAATTGTTCAATCAGTTAAAAGTCAAAAAATATTCAAGGAGGAAAAATCTTTTCACCTTTTTCCAACCATTGTTCTTTTACCACAGAACAATGGGAAGATCTGGCTGACAACAAATTTTCTGTAATAAATCTTAGCATCGCCAATGGTAACATAGGCAGGCATTACGCACTTCCTCTTGTGGTACAAAATATGGTACACAACATCAGGTAGGGTATTATTGTCAAAAAATATTTAATTTGAGTCCAATCAAGTCTTTGGGTATTCTTTTCAGTTTATGAGAAATAAAGAAGATAGAGGAATAGTTAAGAAAATTCCTCTGTTAGATACTGAATGTCATTGTGTATAATAAAATGCATATCATTGCATTCAATTTGTTATTGTTATTGTTTTGTATTGCTTTATAAAAAATTACTGTACAAAAAAATTATGACTTTGATTTTTATGGAATTTGAGGTTTGCCTGTGTCATCTCATTTGAAACACACAACAACCTTGGGAGACAGATACAGCTGTGCTCATTTTAAAGATGAATCTGACTCTGGAAGAGCAACAGTGCTCTACTCCTAAAATATACTGCACTTATTAAACATAACAACACTCCTGAGGAACTGCTCAAGTAGCTGGGGAGGGGGACAAGTTGCAGTGTTCTAGAGGATAAGTCAGTAGAGCTATTTAATTGGCATCAGCTAAATGAAACTGCACAGAAATTTTTGAATCATTTAGTTGGTTGGAACATGATCTTTAAGAAGTCATTCATTCATTCAATGAATATGACTGTCAACTATGTACCAGACAGTTTTCGAGGTGTAGGGGAAGCAGCAGTAAATAAAATGCCCCTACCCTCATGGACCTAACATTCTCGTGTGGAGGAAACAAACCTTAAACTATTTTTTTTTAAAGTACATATAGAATTTCTCAGAAAGTAAATACATTTTATAGAGAAAAATAAAGCTGGGTAACTAAGTGAAGGGATTAATAAAGGGGAAGGCAGAGCAGAGCTATATCATTCAGGTGATTATGGAAATCCTCTCTAATAAGAGACTTCAACTGTGTCTGAAGTAAGTGGGAAGTTGAGCCGTGAAGATATCTAGAGAGAGACCTGCTCAGACAGAGGGAACAGAAATGGCAAAGGATTAATGCAGACATGAGCTTAACAAGCTGGAGAAATAGCAAGAAGGACTTGTGGCTGGAGTGGAATGAACCAAAGGGCAAATAGAAAGAGAGAATCAGAGAGGCAGCTGATAGCCAGATCGGCACGAGCTTTGGAAGCCATTGTAAGCACTTTAAGTCTGAGTCAGATGGGAAACCAGTGGAAGGTTTTGTCAAAGGAGTGATGTGATCTGTTTCATGTTTGGCGCTTTTAGAACATTTCTATTCCGGATTATCGGGTGGTAGTGATGATGGAGGCGTAAAGCAGCAGCAGAGCCTCCCAGAAATAAAACTCAGTGGCTTGGACGAGATGGTTAGTAGTGGAGGTGATAAGAAATAGATTCTGGATGTATTTTGAAAGCATAATCTAAAGAAACTTACTAATAGATTGGCTATGTGAGAGGAAACATGAGAGAAAGAGTTAAGCCAAACCTCTAAGCTTTTGGACTTAGGCACATGGAAGGATGAAGCTGGCATTTACTGAGATATGGAAGTCTGTGAAGAATCCGGTTTTGGCTGGAGGCATCAGGACAGAGAAGGTCAGACAGAGGACAATGAATAGCATGATGAATATTATGACAACAGAAACAGACAAAGCCATGTGAAGTAAAAATAATTCAGTCTGATTTCATTTTAATAGCTATATGAGTTGTGGCCCTCCTATGTAGGTAGGATGTGGTAGAAATAGAAAAACAAAACAACAACAACAAAACTCAACCAAAAGCAAAAACCAACAACAAATTGTAGAATTGTGTGCCCTCAAATGAGGGGATGGAATCAAGAAATTTCAAAAGAATGGCATGAAAAACTCTACCAAATGATGTTAGTAAATCTTGATAGACATAAGGAAAGGCACAAATGTTTTAAGAGAACGGAAGAAATGCAAATGAAGCGGGCAAAGGAAATAGCAAAAATCTTAGCAGGAGTTCAGACTTCTCTGAGTAAACACTAAAAGAATTAAGTAACAATGTGGCTTGCACTAGGACACAGACTTCATTTTTTAAGTTTTAGAGACTTAATTTGTGTGACCAATAATGGGCTCAGCATGTGACTTAAGGTCACAGCCAAAAAAAAAAAAAAAGTCCTGTGATGTGAACAGAAGTTTTAATGTTTTATATGAAATCTCAATGCATTGGCGTAGAAATTCTAATTTTCATGGATTGGGATATTTTAAATAAATATTTAGAATAAGTATAGAAATTATAAATTAAATCACATCCATAGAACTGTGTGTTTTTTATTACTTATGGGAAAATCTGCACATATTTCATTTTAAGTACGATTAATGTTTAATAGAATTTTACATATTAGAGTAGCTAACAGACTTGTCTGAAGTTTCCAATTTAAAGTTTGTAATTTAGTGAATGGTTCTGAATTGTAATTTTAGGTTGAAAGACATAAAAGTTTTTACTAGGTCTAAAACAATAATAGAGTGCTTGTTAGTTAGACAGTTGAATTGCTGAAAGGCTAAATTTTTATATTAACTTATAAATAGTTTATTTGAATATTTTAAAGCATAGCCCCTGAATCATCTTCTGTAAACCTAACTACCCCAAGAACACGAGAAATATGGATTGCTAGCTCTTTGAAATCTAAGCTGTATTAACCTAGCACCATAGGGCATATAGAGGATGCACATTAAACTTTTCTAAATGAATAATTGTATGAAACTGTTAGAATTATGTTTGGTATTGATAGCACTAGAAATGCTTGTGAAAGAAAGACCAAAAAGAAAACTGAGTACACACCTATATTTTAACATGACCTTGATTCTAAAAAGATTTCATATCTATATTTTAAAATATATATTATGTATAATATGTATGCTCTTAAATGGAAATTAAGCCTAACTTTTTTTTTAACTCTGAGGAGAGCAATGTGTAAAAACTCTCTTTTCTAAGCTGTAAGCTCTCAAGTTTTCTTTCTCCCAAGAAGCAAAGGTGTGAATTACCTTTGGAAGAGACATTTATTTTGGGGGGAAAAACAACTTTAAAAAAATTGTTTTCTTTATTTTCAGGAATATAAAGCAAGTACTATCCATTATGCATAGGGAAAATGCCAAAATCCCATTTTTGTATCTTTTTGATTACGAAAATTGTGTATAGTTTGTAGTTGGGATGGGTTTCTGCAGACTTCCTTGCTTTTTATGAAATAAGGAAGAATATTTATTTTAATGGGTTAACACAACACTGTTCCTCTAAAATGTAGTTGGTTTTCACTCATGCAGAGTGAGGGAGACTAGCTAGAGGTGTAAATAAAGGATGCACACATAACACAGTCTTTGGGAAAGATCCAGTAAACCTTGGTCTGGCTTTCTGTGCTGCTCAACCTGGAATTGAGGTTCCTTGACCAAGTCTCAAGGTTATGTGACTCTGAGTAACTTGAATGTTATAGATTGTGTATTATGTTCTGATATTAATTCTTTTGATTTGGCTAGAACCTGAGATCCCAGTTCTGTGGTTTCCCCTGAAGGGAATGAACATTTCTATTCTCAGTCATCCTGGAGAAGGCAAACCCTCAAAGGAGGAATGAGGCTTACAGAGAACAGACTTTAAACTAGATGTTAGGTGGTGGGGCCGGGGAGCTTGAGTTATTTCTTACTGTGAATCACGTTTGGATCATCTCCGGCGACAATCACTCAACAATGATAAATATCACAGAAACAAAAATTATCTCTTATTCTTTCTTGCAAATATTTAATCTTCTTTTTTGACCATATATCATGCAAATAAAAATATTTCCAGAATAATTATTTACTTCAGATTAGAAATGACAATGAACTGTTTAAAGAGGAAGTCAAACCCTTAGGTTTATTGCATTAAAATGTGTATTTTTCTCTGGAAAACAGAAGTGGGTCAAGATATATTTTGGAACTCCTATTGCAGCCACATCTTAAATAAAAACTTCCCCCAGAGAAGGAACTTCTTCTCAAAAGGCGGGTCCAGGTGGTCATTTTTGTCTTGTATGATACTCCTACTTACCCTTGACAGGGCAGGATCAGTGCATGATAGAACTATCTGTTAGAGGATGAGGAATGTACTGTATTTTCCCTTTGGGAATTTCAGAAGAAAAATGAGGTTATACTGTAAGTTGATGCTTGTGACTTCTCAAGTTGAAACTTAATATAAAATCAGACTTGAATTTGCACTCATGGCAAACCTAATTATGGGAAGTAGAAACTATGAGCAAGTAGGGTAGACCAGCCATCAGAGAAGGTATGGGAGACGTAGAGAAAGAAAAAAGAAAAAAAAAAAAAAAAAGAGAGAGAAGCCAGAGCTGGCTTCATGAAAGTGGAATCTGTTTAATCACACAGGACCCCCCAACACAGAAGGGCCCCAGCCTTGGTTTAATGCTCTGCTGTCACTTGCTTGAAATTCTTACTTGTTTTTGAGCAAGGGATCCTGATTTTCATTTTGCATTGTACATTGCAAATTATGTAACTGATCCTGCTCGTTCCCTTACAATTTCTTCTCTACAGAGCAGCCAGATTAATTTTTTAAGCCATAAATCAATCATGCATTCCCCTACATAAGATCCTCTATTTTTTGCCTGCCAAACTTTTAGAATAAAATCTATGCTCCAGACTTTTGCCTTAGAGAACCTACATGATATGGCTGCAGCCTGACTGGCCCACCTCTCTGCTGTGCTGCTCACTCTTGCCTCTTCGACCTTCTTTACGCTCTTCCCACAAACCGAACTTTTTCCCTAGGTCTCCGTGCTTTCAAATCTTCAGCCTAAAAACCTTTCCTTCCAGCTCTCCTCCTCCTATAAGACTTTTTAGAACAATTCAAATCTTACCTCCTGTATCACCTCGTTAGTGAGGCATCCCCTAAGCAACACCTTTTAGTAATCAGCTATTGTATTCCTATCATGTGTACATTTATTTGTTTCTTTGGTTTTGGTCTGTCTCCTCAGCCAGCACTCCCTACCCTCACCCCACCCAGTGTCATCTCCATGAGGATGGGGATGTCATTTGCTGGCTTGCAGTTGTAACCCCTGCATCTAGACCAGTGTGGGGAATATGGTAATTGCCCACAATTGTTTCTTGAACAAGCAAATGGAAGACATTAGAAATACTAGAAATGGGAAAAATAAATTTGATACTGTTCAGTGTCCAAGGTATTTGTGAATATTTGCTCCAGTAAAAGTGCTATAACATCATTCTTTGGTCCCAAAATAGAGAAAAATTAGAAAATAGAGTGTAGATACTAACTGTTCTATCTAATCTAATGTTTATCAATAGAGAATATAGTTAAGCAATGACAAATCTGATATCAGTCATTTATCCAAGATTATTTATTTTAGTCAAAGTCATTTTTTAACTTACGATGTATGAACATCTGAGAGCAGTATAAATCAGAGACAGTGCATGAGTGTTAATGCTTTGAGTGTTTCTCATGATAAGTGATCTGTTATTACTTGTATATACACACTTTTGCAATGACAAAATGTGATTCAAACTACAGTAATGTTCCAAGAATATGTTATTGGGTTTCCCTGGTGGCGCAGTGGTTAAGAATCCACCTGCCAATACAGGGAACACGGGTTCGATCGCTGGTCCAGGAGGATCCCACGTGCCACGGAGCAACTAAGCCCGTGTGCCAAAACTACTGAAGCCTGTGTGCCACAACTACTGAAGCCCGCGTGCCTATAGCCCGTGCTCCACAACAAGAGAAGCCATGACAATGAGAAGCCCACGCACTGCAACGAAGAGTAGCTCCTGCTCACTGCAACTAGAGAAAGCCCGCACACAGCAACAAAGACCCAACACAGCCAAAAATAAATAAATAAATAAATAAATAAATTTATATAAAAGAAGAATATGTTATTAATAATATACTCTTATGTCAGCACATTTTCACTGAACTGTCCACACCTCAAAAAGGGTGGATGTTATAATGTGTTCTAACACTCACTGTTCAGTGTTTTCTGTGACAACACATTAAACCAGTGTTTTAGAAACGGGGGTTCACAAAACTCAAACAGACTGCCTGGATAGGCACATCTGCTATGGCTGAACAGCTGCCCACCTTTCTCTCCTGGAGCTTGTAATTAATCATCTGACCTGAGAGGGGGAGAAGAAAAGCTAATATTAAATAACAGCTGTCATATATGGAGTGCTTACTATGTATTTTATGTATATGCAACCTCACAGCAAACCTATAGGGTAATTTCTCTATCTTCATTATGTGGAGTGCAATATATGAGGGGCTCAACATATGCCATATTATATAAATCTTCATGACTCTATAAAAGAGTTAATATTATTCTCATTTATAAATAAGGAAAATGAGGTTCAAGCATGGTAAAGAACTTCCAAATACACACAACTCATTTGCAGAAAAACAAAGATCGTAATCCAAATCTAACACTGAGTTCTGCTAAGATCCTGCAGATCCTCAGAAGGAGTTTAAACAAAGTATTTAAAATATGCCAGTGGGGGTTAATTGGTTATATTAGCTTTTCCAATGCTGTCTATTTTGCATGCTCCTTATGACTCTTAAAACTGAATTCCCTATTATGGACAATTGCTGATCTGGGTAAAGGAATCTTCCTTAACATTACCTCCTCTTTTTTTTTTTTCAATTTATTTATTTTATTTATTTATGGCTGTGTTGGGTCTTCGTTGCTGCACGTGGGCTTTCTCTAGTTGCGGCGAGCGGGGGCTACTCTTCGTTGCAATGCGTGGGCTTCTCATTGTGGTGGCTTCTCTTGTTGTGGAGCACAGGCTCTAGGCGCACGGGCTTCAGTAGTTGTGGAGCACAAGCTCTAGAGCACAGGCTCAGTAGTTGTGGTGCACGGACTTAGTTGCTGCGCGGCACGTGGGATCGTCCTGGACCAGGGCTTGAACCTGTGTCCCCTGCATTGGCAGACAGATTCTTAACCACTGAGCCACCAGCGAAGTCCAACATTACCTCCTCTTGTCATGACACTCAGAGAAATCAGTTCCTCCCTTTTAAGGCCAAGTCTGTCACTGTCCGTGTCTGTGTTAGCTATGATACCTATCCTTAACTTTTCCATGAATTCATCTTTTCTTGAAATAGCTGGAAATCTAGTTTCTCTCTGTACTAGTCTCTGAGGGTTGCCACAACAAATTATTATGAACTGAATGGCTTAAATGAACAGAACTTTATTCTCTCACAGGTCCTGAAGTCCGAAATCAAGATGTTAACAGGGTTCTTCTGGAGGCTCTGCAGGAGAATTTGTTCCATGTCTCTTTCTGGTGGTTGCCAACAATCTTTCTTGTTCCTAGGCTTGTAGAAGCACCACTCAGATCTCTGCCTCTGTTTTCACATGGTGCTCTCTTCTCTGTGTCTCTGTGTGTCCCTTCTATTTCTTATGAGGACACCAATCCTTGGATTTAGGGCCTACTCTAATCCAGGATGACTTCATTTTAATTTAACTAATTATGTCTTTAAGGATCTTGTTTCCAAATAAAGTCACATTCTGAGGTTCTTGACGGACATGAATTTTTGCACACCGTACAACCGACTGAACTTCCCAGTTGTCCAGCAGCTCCCATGAAGGAAATTTACCTTTCTCATTCCTTCCATTAATGAGGCAAGATGAGGTGGCCAAATATCTCTTTGATTCAAACTATTGCTTATAGACTATCATATTTTGTTTTGTTAACTAAATGGCTTTTTTGATAACTCTGTCTAGCACTTTTGACACTCTTCCTTCTCATTGTGACCATATACCAATATCCAAGACACTTCCATCTTTGTCAATGTCTTGGTAACTTCTTACCCATTATCTTTCTTTCATCCTCATTTTCTGTCATTAACAACAGAATGTCCAGATTAGTATTGATCAACTGTGATTCCAAAGTTGTTCCATGTACCTGAATCCACAGATCTCCATTTCCATTATCCCTGTGACTTTGTTTACAGGCTCTGCTTTACACATAAATTGGAGCTTCTTCCAGGATCTTAAACTCAAAAGTCTGACTAGAATCTTCAATCCAGTCATCTTACCTCTTCACTCATACACTATGGTTTCATCTGTAGTATGGCCTTTAGTTTCTCATTCCCAACCCTAATACCTCAGTCCTTTTATTTATTTATTTTTCTGACTTTTTAGCCTTTTAAATTCTGGAATCTATGATCAGACAATTGAGGAAAGCTTTGTTTTTCTTATATTACAAGGGTTTGGTTTAAGCAAACTTATTAAAAATACCATGAAGGTATAAGGATCTAATCATATTAAATAAACAAAAGGTCAAATTTAATTAAATGTTAATTTCTATCCATTTTATCCTTCTGTAATCCTTAAATTCTGATGAAAAGAAAAAAAATCAAATTGTTTTATACAGCTTTTCTATTTCTAAAATAAATATATTTCCAAGATTATTTCTACTTCTAAAAAGTAGAAAACTTCCTTCTAAGAATGAAAATGGTGATCTTAAAAAAATACTAGCACCATAAAGCTTCCCCTCCAAATATATATATATATTTCTATGAGTTTCTCACAATGAGAAACAATGAGTTTCTGCCAACATGCTTAATATTCTGTCTTAATTATGCCTAAAATAGGTAGCTGGCTTTAACTTTATAATTCAATAGATTTAAATTGTTCATATTAATATTTTCTGAATAATATATGGCAATATATAATAAATCACAATTAAAAAGTTTTAATGTTTAAGTGGATTTTCACCCCATTTAACTCCCATGCTCTTTTATAGGTTTTCAGAATAAACTGTCTTTTTATTTTACCCAGGTTCATAATTAAGACTGATCTATACAACAATACTACATGTATTAGAGTATTTATGTAACTAAAAATAGCAACTAAAAAAAAAACCAGTGGTAATAGTAACAAAATAACAATAACAATAATTTATTAATACATCTTTCAGGCATGGACTAAGATCTTTATATATCATTAAATCTGCACAAAAAGCCCCACTATAGAATGGCTAATAATTCCCCAATTATACAAATGAGAAAACAGGTACAAGGAAGTTAATTGCTAATGATTACTAATCATTTAAGAACTGAGATTTGAACTCTGGTTTGTCTGACTACAAAGACTAAGCTCTTAGTCATGATACATCATAACAACCTAAATTTGTACTGATTTTTAATTTATAAAGACAATGTTAAAAATAAGTTTTATGTCATTCTTCTATAAAGTCAGTCATGCCAATATGAAGGTGTGATGTTCAGATCAACTCAGAGAACCAAAGCTCATTCCTCCTTAAAGCAGTCTGCATTAAAAAGCATCCCTACATATGTTCTTATGAAATTTTTGTTTTTGCCACACATGCACAAAAAATCAAACTCATATTTCTTTAGCATTCATCAGACTATTGAGACAATAAAACTCTGTGGTTATCTTATTCCCACATTTCTTTTTTTCTTTTCTTTTTTTTAAATTTAAACTTAAGCCAGGTATAATATTACAAATTGCAGCCAACCCTCAAGTCTGACAGTTGGAAGGCCCTGCCCTTAAATCCCCTGAGGGTTTCAGGCGTATCTGCTTCTGAAGCCAGGTTCACAGGGATTTGATCACAGCATGGCAAGCATGAGTGGGATGGGATCTACCTTGATTCAAGTCAGAGTTTTTTCCATCAAAACTGTGTGATTTTTAAGCAAGTTACTTAATCTCTCTAAAATAATCACTTTTCTCAATTACAAAATCTAATCTAATCTCATCTACTCATATACTCTAGTCAGAATTTTTGTGCAGTTAGCAATAACAGAGATAAGGCACCTAGCACCCTCCTTTGAATACATTACAGAATATTTTTCTCCTCAAATCTCTGTTTTAATAATAACAGAGGGACGAGCCTTTTTTTCTTTAATCAATTTACCCCATTGATAATGCAAACCACGTATTAAAAGGCATTCTACCTTATTTGTCTCTTAAACCTCAAGTTGTAGCACAAAATAATTATCTATTAAGTAGAAATGAATTTGTACCAAACAGGTAAAATAGGATAAAGAGCTGATCCCTACTATTGCACTTCATAAAATACATATTTATTGTTTCATTAATTCCAGTAATTTACTGCCCCATTAAAATCCCAACCTCCAAGCAAAACCTGGAGAAGCGATCTCACTTTATTAAATAGAAAATTATTTCAGAAAATGGCCCTTGTAAATTTAGTGCTTATTAGTCTAGATTTTTTTCAGCTTAGAAGTTTAGAAATAAATGTGATTAAAGGAGAAAACTGAGTTGCAAATTCTGAGACATTTAGGATTTTCACCATAATCCTTGTGAACAATATTTGACTTGAAAATGTCCAGTTTTCTTCCCAAATCCTGTCAATCCCAAGGATGATTAGCCTTAAAATTTCAATTTTCCCTTTAGCTACCTGAAAATTTCTGTAAAAAATACCCAACTTTCTTTATAATTGGCATTTCTATGTAATCATTTTATAAAATATAAAAATTGCTTTTCTCTCAAGTGAATAAAATTACTTTCCCCCAGATTATCTCAAATATTTTCTTTGGATTTTGTGCCTGGTAAAAATTAATTGATAAAATATTATTTTTTCCAACAACTAGAAATTTTAAATCATTCTTTGTCAGATTTTTCTTTTATGAAATTTGATTATGAGAATGTATCCAACTTTTTAAAAGATTTTTATACAATATTCCTTTTATGAGAAGCAATTTCTACGTATAATTTAACACCCACTTACCTCTCAAAAAAGAGTCAAAAGCATTTAGGAGCATCATTAAACTGCTCATCTTCAAATATGACAAATTAGTTTAACATTACCCTTCAGGTTTTCCTTTAAATGACTTTGGAAAAGACCTTAATTGTGCATTTTCATCTGAGTGAACTGAGAAAACAGTGTAAGACTGGCAGTGGGTATAATAAAATCATTTTGTTGACAATTTGACCTCACTACTGATAAGAAAGAGGAAGTATTTTTCTTTTTTTTTCTGTCACCAGGACTACAATTATTATTTTTTTAATTTATTCTTTTTTTTACTTCCCTAATTTTGCTGTTCAGGGAGACACTGCTTCTACAATTATATTTTTAAAAATAATTTCTGAAAAAGGTACAAGCCTTTCGTTGCTTAGCTTTCTGAAAGATAATTCAGTTGTGGACTTGGACCCTGAGAAATTGTCAGATGCTAAAAACTAAGTTTTTCAGTGAAGGGTGAGAGCAGGGGTCATTTAATCACTTTTATTCCTTTCCAGAATGAGGGGTCTGGTTGGTACTGGGAGCTTTTCCCTAGAGGGCACTGGGAGCTTTTCCCTAGAGGGCCCCCAATTAAGAGTAGGCACACGTTCCCAGAGTCCCTGATCTCTTGTCAAATTGTATCCTGGTTATTATCTATCTATCCCTTCTCAGAATCTCCTAAATGAGTCTGTGTGTTAAGAGTATCTTTGCAGATTAAGGGATGCTCTATACTTTTATAAATTGCCATCCTGGACCTGCTAGCTATTCTGCTTTCAGAGTAGGTAGTGGACTTATACTTTCATACTCACAACTCTTTCTTCCCTGGTCACAGGGCCACATCCCCTGAAACTATAAAGTAGGTGAAAGAGAAGTATGCTGGTCGAAAGCGTAGGGGCAACTCAGAGTCCTTCTCAGCCTACCCAGAGGCCTGCTAGCTCCCTTGTTTCAGCCCTGGCCTCACATTCAAGGAGCCCAGGTGCTCTGAGTGGCATAGTATGGAAACCATTGTACATGTTCTTTTGCCGTTTTCTATTTATTTGGTAATCCCTTCAAAATTTATTTCAGACACATACGTGGAATCCACCTTCCTTCTCCAGGAAATGTTCTTTTATGAGAGCAAAGTTTGCAGCTAACATAGAAGAGAACAAATTCTAATATGAAATAGACATAATAGAAATATCTCATACTCTTGTCCTTCTTCCTAAAATTTCTCTACCATCGTTGAAAAGATTCATTCATGGGTTCTAATAATTTTGATTAAGTATTTAACACTGGACTTAGGTCTTTATTCTGGCTGAATGATTTGAATAAATAAAAACTTTCAGTGGCATGTAAGTTGTCACACTTCATGCACATATGATCAATGTTGTATGAATCTATAATGTAGGAAGATGCATACACAAGCAGAGGTAACTGAACTCTGTAGGGTAGTAGTTAAGAGGGTATGCATTGGAGATGAATTTTCTGCTTCAAATACTTGGGAAAATTGTTTAACCTCTCTGTGCTCACTCTCCTCATCTATTAAAATAAAGACAATAATATTACTCATTTAATAGAATTATTAGGCAGACACAAATAAAAATATTACTTGTAATTCAGTTAGTCTTCTTCTGGCATGTAGTAAAGGCTCTATAAATATTTGATAATAGTATTACGAACAAGCATGGAAGATTTTGGGTGGGTAGGAAGGCTGAATAATGAAAGGTCTTGTTTGAAGATTGTTTCTGAAGAAACAAATATAGTTGAGAAAGAAAATTGATACATAATTGTCAAATATGTAAGAAACATTGGGTTTCTGTCTACTGTAGGGTTGTGTTCATTTTCCATCCATGCGTGGCCACTGAGAAGTAATATTCAATCCTGGTTTAGTGCCCCATAGAGAAGGAAAAACAATCCAATACTATTAAACTCTGAAAATTGAGATTAAACAGAAGCATCTTTCAGTTTCCAGGAATAAGAAAAACAAATTGTATTTTACTTAGCCTTTCATATGGGGAATTGATTGTTGAAGTTGGAAGTTTCCTTTAAGTGAAAAAACACTTTGTTGAACTACTTCTCTCTTCTAAGACTTCATTAAAAGTAGTAAAAGTGTACAAAATCATTCACTGTCTAGTATTTCAGAGTTTGTTATTTCATTACAGCTAGCTTGCCCTCATATTATCTCTTTATTTCTCATGTCATTACCTTTGAAGAAAGATCAGCTGACAATCTAATGCCTTAAATTTTTTGTCTAAGATATATTGAGTTCCTTGCTCAAGAATCATTTCTAATATTTTATTCACTTGCTAAAAACATGATCCTTAAAAACAAACAAACAAACAAACATGATCCTTTTATTTTACTGTCCATGGAGAGGAGAGGAATGGTTTGCTGTCCTCAGTGAACGCACAAAACCCCTCTACTCTACCCATTCGCACAGCCCCATACCAACCTTACTCACAGCAACCCATGTGTGCTCTATGTTGTGACCCAAGGCCTATCCTCTTATACCTGTGGGGGCCTACAAAACTTTCTACCAAAGTTACCTGCAGTACCACTGGTAGTACAAAACTTAGGAGTCTCCAAAAACCGTACAGCATATGGTAAGAGACCAAAGTCAGGACCGCTTGGGCCTGTCCACCTGTCTCGTAGCTAGCTGGACAGCTGCCTGCTGATGCTGCCTCCCTTGACTCCCCCAGCCCTCCTCCCTCCTGGTCAGCCCTGCTGCCACCTCTGGTGGGCACCTCTTCACCAAATCCTCTGGTTTCCATAAAGGACTACTATGGATATATCTGCACAGACAGCTTTTTTTTCAAAGCAGTGGGATATAGATTAATGGGTTGGGTGCTATATAATTCAGTGACCTGATCTAATGTTCAAAATTAAGTTCTTATTATTCTTTAACAGCTATACTCAATCCTTTTGCATTCCAGTTTGGCCCAATACTAAGCTATGGAATATAGATTTATATTTTTTAAATACATACTGTTTATAGCATTGGCAAGATATATAATATACCACTGATAGCACCCAGGTGATTTTCAATAAATAAATTTATATGTCTAAAAATATTAAGCAAGATCATGTAGTGTTGTTCAACATGTTTGATATATTCAGTAATCCACAGTTTGGAGATGTAAAACAATAAAAACTACAAATTCTCTGGGCCAGAAATTCTGTCAGGCAAAATTGAGGTGACTTGTTTCTGTTTTTCAATGTCTTGAATCTTAGCCAGGAGGATTGAATAGCTGGGGGCACTGAAGATTTCTGGACTCATTTAGAAGCATTTGAAGCCACATTTCTAGTGCCTAGGATAGGGTGATTTAAAAGCAGGGTTCAGCTTGGATTGTCAACCAGAGCCCCTCCATGTGGGCTCTCCATATGGCTTGGGCTCCCGGCAGTGTGGTGGCTGGTTTCCAAGAGGGGGTGTCTCAAAAGGAAACATCTGGAGAGTGAGTACACCAAATGATCCAGGACGAAGCTGCATGGTCCTTTGTGACTTAGCCTTGGAAGTAGTTTATTGGTCAGTACAAACCTGCCTCTATTCAAGGGGAAGGGATAGAGACAGAACCTCTTAAAGGTAGGAATATCAACTAATTTGCACACTTTTTTTTTTAAGGTTCCACAATGTGAACCCTGGCTACAAAGTATGTATAGTCTTCTTAAGTGCAAAATACATTCATTGTCTCCGAAGACCTACCCAAAACTTCATTTTATTTTAGTATCAGGCTCAGGCTTGAGATCCAGAATCTTATCAATTAAACTAGATCGAGGAGTAGATAAAACACCTCAGGGTCAATTCCTTGGCACATTATTATTATTATTTTTGGTCAGTCTGAAGACCTATTAGCTACCCCCAAAACACCCAATAAATGTGGTTGAATAGGCACAGTATAGTTGTAATAGAGACCTCCATTCAAAAAGAAGGGAAAAGAGCGTCACTCAGCAAACATTGATCCATAGCATTTCTGAAATGCAGTGAGGTACCTGTGTCATTTCCTTAATTATAGCCCAATGATGTTCTCTAGGACTGATTCCCCACAGGTCTTGACTGAATCTCCTGGAACCTTCTTTCTTCTAAGTCATTTCTCCTTGCCCTTTGATTTTAGCTGTGTAGTTTTCTTAGTCGGCTCCTACCTGTAGAAGTTGAGGAGTCCAAATGCCTCTTTTCATTTTGTACTGCTCCTAAACTTTTCAATCCAAGCTAGTATGTAATTCCTTTATAGATTTTGTGAGCTTTAGTATTCATCAATTTGTAATCCACCACATCAGACAAAAGCCGTTCCCACAAATCTCCTTGAGATGAGTCCTTCTCTACCTTGGGTTTCTTGTGCAGCTGTGCTACACTATACCTACTATAATTCTTAGAAGTTTCATTGCTTAACATAGAGACTCTGTGAGGCACATCCTCAGTATTCTTAAAAGGCCTTCTGTCTGCCTGAATGAATTTATGAAGTTCTACGTGAAACCATCCTAAAGTCTTAACAAAGGCTTCAGAGTCATATCCTTGGTTGTATCTTCACCCAGAGATTAGTGTATGAGAAATATCTTTATTTTGAACCCCCAAACTCCTGGTTCTTTTACATTTTCTTTAAATTCTGTTTGAAAAAAAAATTGAATAATTCATTGTTTAGTCTATCTCTATATCCATACCTTATAATACAGTGTCTGAGTCTGCTTGGGCTGCCATAACAAAATACCATAGACTGCTTAGCTTAAACAACAGAAATTTATTTTCTCACAGTTTTGGAGGCTGGAAGGCTCAGATCAAGGTCTGGCAAGGTTTGCTTTCTGGTGGGTACCCTTTTTCTGGTTTGTAGATAGCAGCTTTGTTCTCATATCTCCTTTCCTCTGAGTGCATGCAGGAGGAGGAAATGGAGAGGGAGAGGAGGAAGGGGAGAGGGATCGAGGGAGGGAAGGAGAGAGAGAGGGAGAGAGAGGTTGAGAGAGTGAGAGATTTTCTTATAAGGTCACCAACCTTGTAGTATTATAGTCCCACTCTTACAAACTCATTTAATAACTTACCTCCTAAAGGCCCTATCTTCAAACATATCACATTGGGGGTTAAGGCTTCAACCTATAAATTTTGGGAAGACACAATTCAGTCTACAGTTTATAATTCAAAGAAACCATTTGTCACTGTTGACAGTCTGCCAGTAATCCCTTTAGCCAGATCCATTACTTTAAGCTCCATTTTCTTAGGTACGTTTTCTATTTTCCATGACACTGTAGAATCATGCCAAGAAGTATGCGTCATCCCCTCACTTCCTTCAGGTCTTTACTCAAATGTGTTACTTTTACTAGAATATAAGGTCCAAGAGAATGTTATATGTTTCTGTTTACTTTTGAGCCCTTAGGATAACACCTAACACATAATAGATGGTAAATATATGTTGAATGAATTAATCTCTAATTCCCACACTAATCATTTCTTATTATTTTCCCCACTTTTATCCATACGCCCCCCTTAACATAAACTTGAGAGTCTGAATGTGAGAGAATAGGAAATTAAGAATAGGTGATAGGAAATAAGGTACATAAATCAACCAAAAGGATTTCATTAAGTTAAAATTTCCTCTACCAAATCATATTTCTACTACTGACTTATAGCTCTAACTCAAACACTGAACTTTTTTCCACATAATAGTCTTAAAACTATAAGCTTGATTTATATCTAGTACTAAATGATTAAATATTTGTGAAATGTGGTTGACTAAAGAGGTTTGCTACAAAGTTTAAATGTTACCAAATTAAAGCATGTCCTGTTTGAGCTTTGAGTTAAAACGATACATCATAAAAATTCATGATTAATCAAAATTGAGCCAAATTCATAAATTGAGTTAGGGAAGTCCTCACTTTGGTTTATAACAAATAAGAAAGTATACAGTTTATATTTCTTCCTTCACATCTGTAGTCCTAACATTACTGCCATGTGCAAAATATACATACACAACCTTTACAAAAGTCTCCTGTTCTGTTTTCCTTGAGGGCACTCTAGTTCTGGAGTTGAAGAATTCCATTCTCTGCTAAACTTAATGCTGAAATATTTAAGATTCTGTGACTCAATTCAAGATTGAATCAATTCATGACTTACAGGTTGTGGAGAACATCACTAGAAACAAAAGGACTGATGGCTTTTTACAGTGAATACTTTTTTGATATCTCCTTAGTGCATTTAATTTTATTTTTATTGGAATTCCATATAATAATGAAAGAAAGAGAAGATATGCTTATCTTGGAAGGAATACACAGTAAAGCATTCTAATCAATTGTGCTTTTAAAAAGTTCTTTGTCTGGTTTTTTTTTTTTTTTTGTATCTTAAAGGTAACAAATTCCATGTAATTAGAGTATAAATAATGCCATTTTGACTAATCATATAAATTGTTGCAAAAATTGCTAAAATTGATTAATAGAATGATTAAATATAATAGCTTATCACTGATTCAAAATCACACTCTCTAAATTAAGCTTGATGGGATTTTATGGCTTAGCAGATAGATAATTATCCTCAAGTATCTCTTTCTGATACATTATGTATTCAAAACTTGTGTCAGTGGGTAATGACCAGAAATTGCCATTTCAGTAATTGCTGTCTTGGATCAGAGTAATCAGCCATATCATTGCGAAGGTTCAGCCTTTCTTTGTGAGTTACCTGAGTTGTAGGGATGTCAGGTGCCTGGGGATTAGGTGATACTTTCAAGTTCAGTTCATATTCTCTTAAGGAAGGTGAATGAAGTCATGTTGCTGGTCATACATTCCATTTACAGTTTTCACTACTAAAATGTAGAATTTTACCTTTTCTAACATTTATTTCCAGATTTTTCATATTTGAAATGATTTTTAAAATAACAAACACTTCAATAAGAAATGTAAAGATTTTCTATTTTCTATTGAAATGAAGACATGAAAATCTGTTCTTAGAGTCTAAGTGCTGAGTCAGCGACTTATCCCAAAAGCTAATAGTCACTAATAGTCACTAAGCTCCAAGACAGAGAAGCAGCTATTAGAATGATATGGGTCTTCCCTGATTCTCTGAACCGCTCTTTCTGACTTTTGAAAGCCCTACCACACATTTTATCAATTCAGTATTATCTAGTTCATTCTTGTGAATGATTTGCATTTCGCTATTTATGGAATTTTAGCTTCTTGAAGACAAAATCCATTTCTTATTTTTCTTATACATGTTTTTGTGCACCCATAATCTCTCTCTTTCTCTGCACTTATAATCAAATAGTGAAGCATTTAAAGAAAAATTTCTTATTGTAACATGTCCATATTATTATTTACATTATTACTTACTCTGATTACCTATTAGACTTATATATTTCTTTATTTATAGTAATGATTTGTCTTCTGACAGAATGATGAATACTGTCTGATGGAGCAATGGGCAGATAAATCACCGGAACAGATAGACAATTGCATGATTATTGGTGATGATTTCTGTTATTTACATTTAAAAGTTAGATAGTATATATTGCATGTTGTTCAGTTTCATCAAATTACACTTATCTGGTTTATTTCTATATTAAATGCTAAAAATAGTTGAAAGGTAAATGTTTTCATAGAATCATAAGGCTAAAAATGGACCTCAACAGTTTTACATTTTCCTTTGCATTCAAATGGATTTTATCTAAGACACTCCAAATAGTTATACACTAACAGATATTATATGTAAACATATTTATATGTATGTATTTATATAAATATATATTTTTAAAGCACAGTATTTATAATTCTTTATAACTAATCAAAATACGTTAACATTTATTCCTATTCCAATGGAAATTCTTATACATTACTCAAAAGAGCCAAAATTAATTTAATGGCTATTATCTTGTGGACATGATGGTAGAATGACAAGTTATATTGCTCCAAGGTTAAAATATCTTGTAGTAATTACAAAAAAAAAAAAAAAACCCTTTAAAATGCAGACAACAGAATATATACATGTGAAAATAACAATGATTTCATAATAATTTCCCTCAAAAGCTGAGTTTTATCCATACTATTTTACTACAAGGTAGCAGGTTTTTGCTGAAATAATCTTGCTATAACATAGTTCACTATTTTATGAATATTATGTGACCCTGAAAAATTTACCAACTTTCTCAAACATATTGTTTAATCTACAAAATGGGAATAGTAAAGATCCAATTTGGAATTTTTAGTAATGCTGACAATCAAATAATTCCAATTCTCTTCCATGACACATGATGGGATTGTACTTCCCAGTCCCCTGGAATTTAGCTGAGAGTTATGTCTTGCTTTGGTCAATAAGTAGAAGTGATGTTTGACACTTCCATGTGAAAGCTTTAAGAGCCTGTGTGTAAACTGCCACACTTAATGTTCCAGGTAGTGTCTCCTCCATCAGTCTGGTTTTAAGTGTCAGGATAATGTCAACAGAGCCCCTAACTAAACAATAGCATACATGTATCAATACAAAGAGCAAGAAATAATGTTTTGTTGGTTTAAACCACTAAGATTTGGGGAATACTAATTAATGCAGTATCATCTAGTCAAAGTATGAGATAATACATAATACAAAATGTAGACCATAGTTTTCAGTACAGGTATTATTAGTAATATTAATATAAAAGTTTCATATATGATCAACATAGATCAAGTCAAATGTAAACACTCTAACTAGTTAGAACACATAAAGCCTAAGTACTGAGGATTGAGTATATTCCCTGATACTAAATGTAATAAGGGAGAATGATTTATTTTCTTTCATCATTCGTGCTGAATCTTTCCCAATAATGGTTAATATAATTATTATAAAATTATAGTTTATAGGGAGAAAGCTTCAATATTTTGAGAGAATATTATAAGTAAAGATAGTGATACTTAAGAGAATTCTATATTCTTAAGAGAATATAGAAAGCAGAATTATCGGAAAGGCAATACATACATTTGTTTACTCTCTCAACAATTCATTAAAATCATAACTCTAGCATCTAGAATAACCTCTGGTTTATATAAATTTCTTGAATGAATGAATGAATTTGACAATTCATACCATACTAAAATGTTATTGTTTTATCATCACTTTCAACTTTATCTGTGTGTTTTTGTTAGCGGAATTCTGTATTTAATTTTTTTTCTCTATAGGAGGGCTATACCTTCTGTAGATATTAAAAATATATCTTCCTTGATTGTGCATATTCCTCAGATCTTTATCTAGCTATATGATCACATGCCCAAATTCTTATCAATGAAAACTGCAAATGCATTTGTATCCTGTCCATTCAGGTAATACACGTTCATTACTCATGAAATAGTTCTTTTCATATAGGAATTGTAGAAGGTAGTAAGAAGAGTAACTTAGGAAAACTAAACTCATAACACAGAATTAATTATAATAGATTAAACTCAGCAACAATTTGGGCAGAAGTATAAATACAAATAGTTAAATCACAAAATTGTCATCTTTAATCACCAATATGTCTCTAGTAAGAGTTTGGGAAAATAAAAATATAAATATCATCTTTGAGATGAGAAAAGTGTTTTCTCTTACCTCAGTTGCAAGTAGATAGTAACTGAAATTAATACATCAAGGAAAAGAAATATGAGCTAATTTTCTGGAGTTATGGATTAAATACCAGAATTAATTAACAACAACAACAACCTGAAATCATTAGAAGAGATTATTTGAGGAGAGTGAAAGAATAAAATTGAAAACTATTACTTTCCACCATAAGTTCTTCTGTATTACTTGATTTGATAACATGTGCAAGTGTTTTTTCGATCTAACTCTCTACTTGACATCTCCATCTGGATGTCTCAAATGTATCTCAAGTGAAAGATATCCAATCATGAATTCACAGTCTCCATCTTCTTCCACTGTCTCATATCAGTTAATGGTATGGATCCATTTATCTAATCACCCTAGGCACTTTCCTCTCCCTCATTCTCTTTGTCCCATTTCTCACTAAGCACTATCAATATCAATCTCTTAAGTATCCCTTGAATATATAGGCTTGTCTTTTTCTCCATGGTTGCCTTTAAGCTCTGGTCTTTTCTGCAGTAGTGCAGTAGCTTCTTAATGGTGTTCCCTAAATCTACTCTGAGCTCTCTCATCAGAGCTTGAGTGATATTTTCAAACTGCAAATGTGATTGTGTTTCATACTCTTGGTTAAAACACACTGATTGCTTCCAATTGCTCTTAGGGTACAGAACAACTCCTTCTCCTTACACGATTTAGGAGGCTGTGCATAGTGAAACCATAGCACCCTCTTATACCACCGTGTACTTCACTCTTGGTGCTCTTGTCCACTTTAACTTTTTAGTATTTTTTTATTTCTTATTTTTGCTCTTATTTCCTTTTTTTGAGTTTTTTTAAAGAATTGTAGTTGATTTACAAAGTTGTGTTAGTTTCAGGTGTACAGCAAAGTGATTCAGTTATACGTATATATCAATATATATTCTTTTTCAGATTCTTTTCCATTATCGGTTATTATAAGATATTGAATATAGTTCCCTGTGCTACACCATAGGTCCTATTGTTTATCTGTTTTATATATATAGTAGTGTGTATCTGTTAATCCAAAGTCTTTAACTTTTTAAAACTCACATAGTCCATCTATTCACAGAACTACATAAATTTCTGCTCACTATTACAAGTACAGCAATTAATATAGTGACTGGGCAAATTGTAGAAAATCAGAAGTATTTGTTATGAATTAATATATGGCCCACTGGTCACTTACTCCAGCAATAATGGAAACTTTCTCAGTCTTTCTAGCAATATTCCTCCAAGTTTTTCGCTACTTTACTTATTGTTGGACCCCTGTTTCTACTCTTAATTGCTCTTGGACAGTTTCATACAATGCTGAGACAACAGATTACTCTAACTGTAAATGAACTGTACCCTGGAAAGACTTCTGCTACTTGGGATTTGCTAGACCCTTATGGATTTAAGAAGGAGAAGTAATTTCTTCCTTATTTAGTGCTGACCATAATTTTTCTTTTTTCTTCAATGTTTTTATTTTTGGTCATTTTCTCTGTGTTATATATTCCTTACAGAATAAATAGATACCTATCTCCTGTAAATATATTTAGCCAATTAAACTAATTTTAATATTTTTATTTTCCAGATAATTATATGTAGGCTATTATGTTTCCATAGAGAGAAACTTCCACATTCACCTGCAAATGGTAATTGATGTCATTGCCAAAAACAGAATTATGTTCTATGAACTAAGAATCTACTGTTTTGTAAATTCTGAAATAAATAAAGCACAAGTTTAAAGACAGAATAAGTGATTAATGACATTTTGCTTAATGGAATAAAATTACATCTTGCTTGAAGAGGAAAAACAAATAGAAGTCAACATTAGTGATGCTTGTGGGCTTGGCTTTGTTTTGGAACTATTATGGTGCAGGAAGCCCTTAGCATCCTAAATAAGAGGTGGGGGAAGAACTTATGAGCTTATACAATTACCTTCTCTATTTTCAGGTGGGAAAAACAAGCACAGTGTAAACAGATTTTTAATTGTCCATGGTAGTAGTATACTTGTTTTTTTTTTTTTTAAATTATATTCTTCCTGACTACTCTATATTGCTGCTCCACATCAAGGTTAATTCATAAAAAAAGCAGACTTAACATTGTCTATGTGTTACCAATTGGCAATCAATCTTTCTAATTCTGAGGACAACTTATGGATTAATTTTGATTAAATAAAATTGTTCCCAGGAGAGAATTGTAGAAATAAAACTAAAGTATGTTATGTCAAGATTTTCTGTTAAGTTTCAAATTGAATGAATTACTAAAGAAATGACAAGTTTTCCTTAGTTTAACAGATGTGGTATTTTGACTTGGATAGGGGAAAAAGATCAAAGAGACAGAGATAAATTTCCACTTTATCCTGACTTCATCAAAGTGCAGTAGAGTTTGACAAGCTCTTTTCTTTTACTAACTCCCACATCCCATAAATCTGAGCTGAGAATTCTCAATAAATGTCAAAATGAAGCTTGTCACTTAGTTTTTCTTGCATGAACGATCCAATGAAGCATTTTCCAAACTAAAGAAAAATGCTATAATCCAGTTATAAATTAAGAGGCAATTACATCATGGAGATAGTTCCAAAATGACTGCTAGAACCTATTATCTGTGTTGCTTTAATTCTCTGGAGATTCCAGGACTTACTATGCAGACAGATATCATTCCTTGAACTATCATTGAAAGTTACATTTTTATGACAAATGCTCAATGGTGTTCATGTATGTGATACTTCTTTGTTGCTTCTTTCTTTTAGAAAGATGCTAGGATAAACAACCTAAAGATTAATATACAACTCTCTAGCTATATAGAAAAATCATATTTCACTGGCATGCACTGACTTTACATCTAATCAAATAAAATGTCCTATATTTGGTCTACTTGTTAAGAATTAAATAGAGAAATAATTTTATTGTAATTATTTTTGGTTAATGGACTGAATTATAAGTGAGACAAAGGTAGATGGCTAGTTAGATGTCTGTTGTATTTCATTTATTCTTCGATAGGTTGGATTATGGAAGAATAATTTCATTTATCTTGAAGCATGAAAATCCATGTAACTTAAAATAGATGACACCTTCCTCCCTAGAAAATTTGAAGTGATCCTTCATGGCATTTACCTTTCCTTCACAGAGAGCTATAAAATATCTACTGGCAGATGCACACAATTTTAGTGTGATTTTTTGTTTGTTTGTTTTAGCTATCACATTATTATTTACTATATTCCCCACGCTATACACACCTGTGACATTAATTTTGTAGCTGAAATTTTGTATCTTTTAATACCCCTCACCTATTTCTCTCATCTTCACATGCTCCTCCCCTCTGGTGACCACCTGTTTATTCTCTGTATCTATGACACTGTTTCTGCTTTGTTATGTTTGTTCTTTGTTTTATTTTTTAGATTCCGCAGATAAATGAAATCATACAGTATTTGTCTTTCTCTGTCTGACTTATTTCACTTAGCATAATACCTTGTAGGCCCATCCATGTTGTTGCAAATGGCAAGATTTCATTCTTTTTTGTGGCTGAGTAATATTACATTATACACACACACACACACACACACACACACACTCACACACCACATCTTTATCAATTCATCTATTGATGGGCACTTAGGTTGGTTCCATATCTTGGCTATTGTAACGCTGCAGTGAACATAGGGGTGAATGTATCTTTTTGAATTAGTGTTTTTGTTTTCTTTGATAAATACCCAAGAGTGAAATTGCTGGATATTATGGTAATTCTATTTTTAATTTTTTGAGAACCTTCACACTGTTTTCCATAGCGGCTGCACCAATTTATACTCCCATCAACAGTGCATGAGGGTTCCCTTTTCTCCAAATCTTCACCAATGTGTGTTATTTGTTATCTATTTGATGATAGCCATTCTAATAGGTGTGAGGTGATATCTCATTGTGGTTTTGATTTGCATTTCCCTGACAGTGCTGTTGAACATCTTTTCATGTGCCTGTTGTCCATCTGTATGTCTTGTTTGGAAAAAAATGTCTATTCAGGTCCTTTGCCCATTTTAAAATTTTTGTTGTTGTTGTTGAGTTGTATGAGTTCTTTGTATATTTTGAATATATCATTTGTAAATGTCTTCTTCTATTCAGTAGGTGGCCTTTTCATTTTGTTGATAGTTTCCTTTGCTATGCAAAATCTTTTTAGTTTGCTTTAGTCCCATTTATTTAATTTTGCCTTTTTCCCCCTTGCCCAAGGAGAAATCTCCAAAAAGTATTGCTAAAACCGATGTCAAGGAACATACTGACTGTTTTCCTCTAGAAGTTATGTCAGTCTTACATTTAAGTCTTTAATCCATTTTCAGTTTATTTTTGTATATGGTGTGAAAGTAGTTTAGTTTGATTCTTTTGAATGTAGCTGTTCAGTTTTCCCAACACCATTTATTGAAAAGACTGTCTTTTCCCCATTCTATATTCTTGGCTCCTTTGTTGTAGATTGATTGACCATGTAAGTGTGGGCTTATTTCTGGGTTGTCTATTCTGTACCATTGATCTGTTTTTCTGTTTTTGCGCTGGTACCGTACTGTTTTGATTACTGTAGCTTTATAGTATAACTTGAAATCAGGGAGCATGATACCTCCTCTTGTTCTTCTTTCTCAAGATTGTTTTGGCTATTTGGGGTCTTTTGTGTTTCCATACAGATTTTAGAATTATTTGTTCTGACTCTGTGAAAAAAGCCATTGGTATTTTGATAAGGATTGCATTGAATCTGTAGATTGCCTTAGGTAGTATGGTCATTTTAACAATATTAATTCTTCCAATCCATGAGCGTATTTTTTGGGGTTGTCTTCAATTCCTTTCATCAGTGTCTTGTAGTTTTACAAGTACAGGTCTTGCCTCCTTAGTTAGGATAATTCCTAAGTATTTTATTCTTTTGGATGCAATTGTAAATGGGATTATTTTCTTGATTTCTCTTTCTGAGAGTTCATTGTTAGTGTACAGAAGTGCAACAAATTTTTGTATATTAATTTTGTATCCTGCACTTTTACCAAATTCATTGTTGAATTCTATTTGTGTCTAGGTGGAGTCTTTAGGATTTTCTATATATAGTATCATGTCATCTGCAAACAATGACAGTTTTACTTCTCCCTTTCCAAATTTGATTTCTTTTATTTCTTTTTCTAGTCTGATTGCTGTGGCTTGGACTTCTAATACTATGTTGAATAAAAATGATGAGGGTAGGCATCCTTGTCTTGTTCCTGATCTTAGAGAAAATGCTTTCAGCTTTTCACCATTGAGTATGATGTTAGCTGTGTGCTTACCATATGTTGCCTTTATTATGTTGAGGTATGTTCCCTCTATACCCACTTTGTGGAGAGTTTTTATCCTAAATGGATGTTGAATTTTGTCAAAACGTTTTTTGCATCTATTGAGATGATCATATGATTTTTATTCTTCAGTTGTTCAGTATATCACATTGAATGATTCATGGATATAGAAAAATCCTTGCATCCCTGGGACAAATCTCACGTGATCATTGTTTTTGACCCCTTTAATGTGTTGTTGAATTTGGTTTGCTAATATTTTGTTGAGGATTTTTGCATCTATGTTCATCAGTGATATTGGCCTATAATTTTCTTTTCTTGTGATGTCTTTATCAGTTTTGGTATCAGGGTGATGCTGACCTTATAAAATGAATTTGGAAGTGTTCCTTTCTCTTTAATTTTTTTGGACTAGTTTGTGCAGGATAGGTGTTAACTCTTCTCCAAGTGTTTGTTAGAATTCACCTGTAAAGTTATCTGGCCCTGGAATTTTCCTCATTGGGAAATTTTTTAAATAACTGATTTAATTTCATTACTGGTATTGGTCTGTTTATATTTTGTATTTCTTCCTGATTCAGTCTTGGCAGATTGTGCATTTCTAGGAATTTGTCCATTTCTAGGTTTTCCATTTTATTGGCGTATAATTGTTTGTAGTAATCTCTTATGATCCTTCATATTTCTGTGGTTTTGGTTGTAAGTTTTCCTTTTTCATTTCTGTTTTACTGATTTTTGCCCTCTCTCTTTTTTTTTCCTAATGAGGCTGGCTAAAGGTTTATCAACTTTATCTTTTCAAAGAACCAGCTCTTAGTTTCATTGACTTTTTTCTATTTCATATATTTTTTAGTCTCTATTTCATTTATTTCTGCTCTGATCTTTATTATGTCTTCTACTTACTTTGGGTTTTGTTCATTCTTCTTTTTCTAGTTCCTTTAGGTGCAAGGTTAGTTTTTTTGTTTTTTGTTTTTTGACATTTTCTTGTTTCCTGAGAGAGTCTTGTATCACTATGAGCTTTCCTCTTAGAACTACTTTTTCTGTATCCCATAGATTTTGGATTGTTGTGTTTTCATTTTCATTTGTTGAGGTATTTTTCATTTCCCTTTTTAATTTCTTCAATGACTCATTGTTGTTTAGTGACATAGTGTTTAGCCTCCATATGTTTGTGTTTTTTGCAGTGTTTTTCTTCTTGTGGTTGATTTGTAGTCTCATAGCATTGTGGTTGGAAAAGATGCTTGATATGATTTCAGTTTTCTTTTTTTTTTTTTTAAATTTTTTTTACATTTTTTTTAATTGCTTTTTTTTTTTTTAATTTTTTTTTTTTTTTAATTTTATTTATTTAGTTAGTTAGTTATGGCTGTGTTGGATCTTCGTTTCTGTGCGAGGGCTTCCTCTAGTTGTGGCAAGCGGGGGCCACTCTTCATCGCGGTGCGCAGGCCTCTCACTATCGCGGCTTCTCTTGTTGTGGAGCACAGGCTCCAGACGCGCAGGCTCAGTAATTGTGGCTCACGGGCCCATTTGCTCCACGGCATGTGGGATCTTCCCAGACCAGGGCTCGAACCCGTGTCCCCTGCATTGGCAGGCAGATTCTCAACCACTGCGCCACCAGGGAAGCCCGATTTCAGTTTTCTTAAATGTATGAGGGGTGGAGTCAAGGTGGCAGACAAGGAGGGTGTGGAATTTGCGTCTCCGCATAACTAGGGCAACTACCAGGCACTGGTGGGGGACCATGGACACCTAAGGGGATGGAGGAACCCCCAGCAACTGGTTAGGACGTGGGACGTGGGGAGAGTGAAGGGGGAGGAGAAGTGGAGGTGGGATGGGACTGGCACCCCTGGGGGTGGCTGGGGGAGGGGAAGGGATCCCACACCTGAAGGGGGAGATTGGGGAACCATTGGGAGGGCAGAGGATCAAAAGGGAGTGTGGCCAGGTTTCCCCTGCCCACTTGGGCCCCTGGGAGCCTTCTGAGATCCTGGGCCTCATCCTCTGCCCACCGAGGCCCCCTCCAGCTGTGCAGGTCCTGAGGGAGTGGGAAGGAGGGAAGGGGGAGCAAAAGTAAAGGCCAGACCTCAGGGACTGGCACCCCTAAGGGGTGGCTGAGGGAGGGGAGGAGTTCCTGCACCCAGCGGGACTCACCCACCCATGGTTAGGGGTCCAACAGGGATGGGGGAGACCCTGGGAGGGGAGTGCGGAGGAATGGAAGGGAACGCGGCCAGCACTTCCTCTGCCCACTTAGGCACCGGGGAGCCTGTTGGGCTTATGGGCCTAATCCTCTGCCCTTGGAGCCTCCCTCCTGCTGCGCAGAGCCCAATCTCTGCCCCTACACCCTCACCCAGGGCCCTACCTCACATTCAGAGACCCCCTCCGAGACCCCCTCCAATGTGCTGGGCCTAAACCCCACCCACACACACTCACCCAGGGCCCTACCTCCAAACTCCGGAACTCCAAACTCCAGAGACCCTCCTTGGACATGCTGCCTCTCCCTTTCCATGCAGGTCCTAAGGAGAGGCCCCGCCCCACATTTGAACGTCACCCCACCTAGGCCCCACCACCAAGGCCGTTTCCAGTCCTGAGTGTAGGCCCCGCCCCACTCTCAAACATCATGCCCCCACCTTATCTTTGATAAAGGAGGGAAGAAGATACAGTGGAGAAAAGACAGCCTCTTCAGTAAGTGGTGCTGGGAAAACTGGACAGCTACATGTAAAAGAATGAAATTAGAACACTCCCTAACACCGTATACAAAAATAAACTCAAAATGGATTAAAGACCTAAATGGAAGGCCAGACACTATAAAACTCTTAGAGGAAAACAGGCAGAACACTCTATGACATAAATCACAGCAAGATCCTTTTTGACCCACCTCCTAGAGAAATGGAAATAAAAACAAAAATAAACAAGTGGGACCTAATGAAATGTAAAAGCTTTTGCACAACAAAGGAAACCATAAACAAGACAAAAAGACAGCCCTCAGAATGGGAGAAAATATTTGCAAATGAAGCAACTGACAAAGGATTAATCTCCAAAATATACAAACAGCTCATGCAGCTCAATATCAAAAAAACAAACAACTCAATCCAAAAATGGGCAGAAGACCTAAATAGACATTTCTCCAAAGAAGATATACACATTGCCAACAAACACATGAAAGGATGCTCAACATCACTAATCATCAGAGAAATGCAAATCAAAACTACAATGAGGTATCACCTCACACTGGTCAGAATGGCCCTGATCAAAAAATCTACAAACAATAAATGCTGGAGAGGTTGTGGAGAAAAGGGAACCCTCTTGCACTGTTGGTGGGAATGTAAATTGATACAGCTACTATGGAGAACAGTATGGAGTTTCCTTAAAAAACTAAAAATAGAACTTCCATATGACCCAGCTATCCCACTATTGGGCATATACACTGAGAAAACCATAATTCAAAACGAGTCATGTACCACAATGTTCATTGCAGCACTATTTACAGTAGCCAGGACATGGAAGCAACCTAAATGTCCATCGACAGATGAATGGATAAAGAAGATGTGGCACATATATACAATGGAATATTACTCAGCCATAAAAAGGAACGAAATTGAGTTATTTGTAGTGAGGTAGATGGACCTAGAATCTCACACAGAGTGAAGTAAGTCAGAAAGAGAAAAACAAATACTGTATGCTAACACATATATATGGAATTTTAAAAAGCGGTACTGATGAACCTAGTAGCAGGGCAGGAATAAAGACGCAGATGTAGAGAACAGACTTGAGGGCACGGGGGAAAGGGGAAGCTGGGATGAAGTGAGAGGGTAGCATTGACATATATGCGCTACCAAATGTAAAATGGATGGCTAGTGGGAAGCTGCTGAATAGCACAGGGAGATCAGCTTGGTGCTTTGTGACGACCTAGAGGGATGGGATAGGGAGGGTTGGAGGGAGGCTCAAGAAGGAGGGGATATGGGGATATATGTATACATAGAGCTGATTCACTTTGTTGTACAGCAGAAACTAACACAACATTGTAAACCATTTATACTCCAATAAAGATGTGGAAAAAATAATTTATGGAGAATTGATGTGTGGCCTAGCATATGATCTATCTTGGAGAATGTTCCATGTGCAGTTGTAAAGAATGTGTATTCTGCTGCTTTTGGACTGATAATCTATGTATATTTATTAAGTCTATCTGATCTAATATGCTGTTTAAGACCAGTATTTTTTAATTGATTTTCTGACTGGTTGACCTGTCCATTAATGTAAGTGGGGTGTTATGTACCGTACTATGATTGTGTTACTGTCAATTTCTCTTTTTGTTTGTTAATATTTGCTTTATGTATTTAGATGTTCCTATGTTGGGCACATATATATTTACAATTGTTATATTTTCTTGTTGGATTGATCCCTTTATCCTTATGTAATGTGCTTCTTTGTCTCTTGTTACAGTCTTTTTGTTTTAAAGTCTATTTCGTTTGATATAATTATTGCTACCCTAGCTTTTCTGTTGTTTCTATTTACATGCAATACCTTTTTTCATCCCCTTACTTTCAGTCTTTGTGTCTTTAGATCTGAAGTGAGTCTCTTGTAGGCAGCAGGCAGCATAGAGATGGGTCTTTTTTTTTTTTTTTTTTGGCTGCAATGCACGGCATGCAGGATCTTAGTTCCCTGATGAGGGATCAAACCTGCACCCCCTGCAGTGGAGCACAAGTCTTAACCAGTGGACTGCCAGGGTAGTCCCAAAGGTCTTTTTTTTTTTTTTTTTTTAATCTATTTAGCCAGTCTATGGCTTTCGTTTGATACTTTTAAACCACTTACATTTAAAGTAATTATTGATTGTGTGTACTTATTGACATTTTGTTAATTGTTTTCAGGTTGTTTTGTAGTTGTTTTCATTCCTTTTCTTCTTTTGCTTTCTTACTTTGTGATTTGATGAGTATCTTTAGTTTTATGTTTGGAATTCTTTCTCTTTTTGTTTTTTAATATAGGCTGTGGTTTGTGGTTACCATGAGGTTTATATATAACAACATATATATATGATTATTTTAAGTTGATGATCTCTTAAGTTCAAATGCACTGTTACTCCTCTCCCAGGTTAATGTTTTGGACATCACAATTTATATCTTTTGCTTAGTGTTGTCTTTAACTACTCGTTGTGGATATAGAAGATTGTACTACTTTTGCCTTTTAACCTTTCTCTTGCTTTATAACTAGTTAAGCTACTACCTTTGCTGTATATTTGCCTTTACTGATGGGACTTTTACTGTCATATTTTTTCTATTTGTAGTTGTAGTCTTTTCTGCTTAGAGAAGTCTCTTTAAATTTCTTATAAAGTCCATTTAGGAGTACTGAACTTAGCTTTTGTCTTTTTGTAAAACACTTTATGCCCCCTTTAAATCTGAATGATAGCCTTATGGGTAGGGTATTCTTGGTGGTAGGGTTTTTGGTTGTTGTTGTTGTTGTTTTTAAATCACTTTAAATATATTGTGGCATGCCCTTCTGGCCTGCAAAGTTCCTGCTGAGAAGTCACTTCACAGCCTTATAGGAGTTCCCTTGTACACAGTTTCTTTTCTGTTGCTGTTTCTTTAAAATTATTCATTTATTTATTTAGCCACACCGGGTCTTAGCTGCAGCACGCAGGATCTTTAGTTGCAGCATGTGGTCTCTTTTAACTGCGGCATGCAGGCTCTTAGTTGCGGCAGGTGGGATCTAGTTACCTGACCAAGGATCGAACCTGGGCCCCCTGCATTGGGAGCACAGAGTCTTAAACACTAGACCACTAGGGAAGTCCCTCCCTTGCTGCTTTTTATATTCTTTCTTTATCCTTAAATTTTGCCATTTTATTTATAAAGTGTCTTGGTGTGGACCTCTTTGGGTTGATCTTGTTTGAGACTCTTTGTACTTCATGGACCTGGATGACTGTTTCCTTTCCCAGGTTAAGAAAGTTTTCAGCTATTGTATTTTTCAGTATGTTCTCTGCCCCTGTCTCTCTCTCTTCTCCTTCTGGGGCCCTTATAATGCAAATGTTGGTAAGCTTGATGTCATTCCAGAGGTTTCTTAAACTGTTCTCATTTTTTAAAATTCTTTTGTCTTTTTTCTGTTCAGATTGAGCGATTTCTACTACTCTGTCTTCCAGTTAACTGTTCCATTCTTCTGTATCATCTAATCTACTTTGATTCCTTCTAATGTACTTTTTGTTTGTTATTATATTCTTCAGCTTCTTTTGGTTCTTCTTTATATTTTCTAACTCCTTGTTGACATTTTCACTTTGTTCATCCATTCTTCTCTTGAGTTAGTTGAGCATCTCTATGATCATTATCTTGAACTCTTTATTGGGTAGATTGCTTGTCTCCCTTCAATTAGCGTTTCTTGGGTTTTATCTTGTTCCTTTGTTTTGAAAATATTCTGCTGTCACCTCACTTTGCCTGATTCTGTTGTTCTTTCTATGTATTAGGTAGGTTGGTTATATTTCCCAGTCTTGAAGAAGTGGCCTTATGTAGAAGATTTCTCATGGGGCCCAACAGCACACTCACCTCTGTTTGCCAGAGTTATATGCTCTAGGGGTACCCTCTATGTAGGCTGTGTGGGCCCTTCTGTTGTGACAGGGTCAACTACTGTGAGTGCACAGGTAGACATGGCTGACTCCTAGTTCAGCTGGTTGCCAGGCACTGCCAAGTTCAGAGGCTACCAGCAGCTGGTGGGTGCTACCAGGTCCCCATTTGGCTGGCTGTGGGGCTCCTGGGGGTCCTTAAGCTAGTACCAGCCCACTGGTGGTCAGAGCTGGGTCCCAAGGATGCTGGCTGCTGGGCCCAGGGGTCTCAGAGTAGGTGTTGGTCTGTTGGTGGGCTGGGCTGTGGCCTGAAGGGTCCTGGGGCTGGTGCTGGCCCACTGGTGGGTGGATTCAGGTCCTGGGACCTTTGTTGTGTAGAGCTGGGTCCCAGGGTGGCTGGGGGCTCAGAGGAGCCTACAGCTACTATTGGCCTTCTGGTGGGAGGGGCTGCCTCCCAACATGACTAGCTGTTTGACCTAGGGGGGGTCCTAGAACTGTTGCCAACCTCCTGGTGGGTGGGGCTGGGTTTCGGCACTAATAAACTAGAAGGAGGACTCCAAAATGCCACTTGCCAGCACCGCTGTCCCCGTGGTAGAGCAAGCTACCCAGAATGGCTGCTGCCAGTGTCTGTATCCCCATGGTGAGTCCTATTTGCCTCCTGCTCTCTGTGAGTCTGTCTATGATTAGCAAGTTGGTCTGACCCAGGCTCTTTTCAAATTACTGCTTATGCCTTGGGTCTTGGAATTCGTGGGATTTTGTTTGAGCCCTTTAAGAGTGAAGTCTCTATTTCCAACAGTCCTTCAGCTTTCCTGAAAGCAAGCTCTACTGGCCTTTGAAGTCAGATGTTCTGGGGCTCATCTTCCTGATGCAGGACCCCCAAACTGGGGTGACTGGTGTAGGGCTCAGGTACTGCAATTGTGATTATCCTCTTGGTTGTGGGTCACCTACCCAGGGGTGTGGGTCTTGACTATCCCACCTCTTACCTATCCCTCTCACCTGTCTTGTGGTTCCTCCTTTATATCTTTAGTTGTAGAAGATCTTTTCTGCTAGTCTTTGGGTTGTTCTCATCAATATGTGCTCTGTAAATAGCTGTAAGTTTGGTGTGCTGGTGGGAGAAGGTGAGCTCAGGGTCTTCCTACTCTGCCATCTTTGCCACTCGCCATTTGCAGTGTGGTCTTCCTTGCCATCTGCTGGGTTGCAGATGTTCCAGCTCTAAATTCCATCAGAGTAGCTGCTTTCTTATACCCCTTCCAATTCCAACCATCAAAAATTGGGTTGCCTTAGAATGTCAACATGAATAATGCATAGAATTCTGCTTGGGAAGCCAAAGTTCACTGGCCACTGACCCCAGGAGAAGTTTTCCCTTTCCAAGTTGTCCCAATTTCAGTTTTTCAAGATCATCAATAAACATTTATTAAGTAAGAACCTACTGTATCTTAGATCTTTTTCTAGGCACCAGTGGTTCAGAAAGAAATAAAACATGGTCTCTGATGTTGAAGAATTTATTTCAGAAGAAAGACCTATCATACATATTGACAATGTAATGAGTGCTTAACTAGTGTAATGAGTGCTTAAAGAGAATTTTGTTGGAGTATAAAGGGGATACTAATTCTATCCTGCCTGGTAGACATTTGAAAGGCATCATATGGAAATAGATGTCACAGTGATACCATTGCTGGAGGGAGCCATAAACTAAGGAATATGGGTGGCTTATACAAGGAATGGAAAAGGCAAGCTGGAAAAGGCAAGGAATGGATCCTCTCCTGGGGACTCCAGAAATAAACAAACCTGCCAACACATTGACTTTAGTCAAATGAGACTGATTTTGGACTTTCGACCTTCAGAACTGTAAAATAATAAATTTGTGTTGTTTTAAGCTACTAAGTTTGTGGTGATTTGTTACAGAAGCAATAGGAAACTAATACAATTACCATAAATGGTGGTATAACTTTACAGAGTAGTGTATAAACATCTGGGAAGTGAGTCATGTGTAGTTTAAAATTAATTCAAGTCATTCTCATATTTCTTCTTAAGGAAGCTTGTTTCTACCTACTCTTCTTCCTCCAATTCTTTTGGGAATCACTGCAGAGGGTAGAAACAAGATTACCTTTCTACAAGGATAAACGAGAATATAAGCCTCACGATGCTTTACATATTCCTGTTGCTTCAAGGTCTTAAGTAAGATGACTTAAGAGCATTCTGGGAACTGCTAGGGTTTGGGACTACCTTCATCATCAGCCTAGCAACTAGCACTCTCTAACAGGATTTTCTTTGACTGCCAGACAAAATACTCTAAATTAGTTGAAACCTATAGACTCTAAACTTAAAGCTGGATAATGTAGTAGGGTTTAGTTCTAGGCATTAGTGCTGTATTTGAAATATAAAAGTGTGATGGATGGGTTATTTTGTGCCAGAGCAACCCAACACCTGAATTCATGGTCACTCTGAGAACTAACCTCACAAATATGTAGGCCCTCATGGTGATCACTCCAGCAGGCAATAAAAATATTGGAAATAGAGAATGTTTTTCAACCCACAGCCTTTTTTAAACAACCCACTCACCTCTCCTTCTCCACAGGTAGTATGTTCTCTATTATGCCTGGAGTACTTAGACACCATGACACTTAACTCCCTCTTTGGATATGGATCTCCCCCACCTTTTTCTACCTTGATCTGAAGATAAGAAGTAGAATTAAATATCAGAAATTTTCTGTGAAAGTGAGAAAAAACAAAACCTGTTCCCCCTCCACCTCTCAAAGAAGAAAAGATTCCTTTAATCACATAAATTCCGAATCCATTGATTTGTTTCTTAAAGCATAACTAGATAAGTCCTGGAAAATCTAATTGCTGCCGTATAGTTATCTGCCTTGATGGGCTGCTTCTAGACTTTGGATTCCATAAACCTCATGTATGCATTTTAAGGACAAATTACTTAACTCAGTATTTAGTCTTCTAAGTCATGCTAAAAAAGAGGTAGAGCAAAGTTCAAGAACTCCTATCAATGTATGGTGGGAAAAATTCCTGGAAAAGTTTCTGTTCCATAAACAGAAGTACTATCCCTGCTGTTGGGAAACTCTGAGATCAGTAGAAAATTGTTCAAATTTCCAAGCTTGAAAAATTCCATTTAAAACAAATAGCTACATAACCTTATAAACTTAGAAATAAGGCTGAGATGTAAATAATAATGGTTTAAAGAAAAGTCAGTGAAAACAGCAGGAAAGAGAAAAGTTATTTTTACAGGATTTTTCACCTCCCAAACTCTGTGAAGAAGAAAGAACCTCAGCATGGCAAAAATCATTCATGTGTAAAAGCAAAAAAGAATAAAAAAGAATTGTGAAACCAAGTAGCTTGAAAATAGACAAGATTTTAAAGAAAAATAGAATCAGGAGATAGACTGGGATTCAATAAATTGACAAAATAGAATTTTGACTATAACCCTGGGGATTGGATTGAATGTGAAAGAATCAGAAGTTGTGCTTGAATAAACAAATTATAGCAACCAGATGGAAGCAACTGTAAGTACTCTAAATTCCAAATAATATCTAGAGACTTTTTATTGTTCAATGGAAATTGTAATAAGCTGTGCTTCAATGGGTCCTGTCAGGCCAGACTGAAAACAACTTTTCTCTCAATACTGATGTTGAAAACACATATCTGAAGGTAAATTTTTGCTACTATTAACTAAAAGATCAAGAAGTATTTCTTTTTCAGTGACCGTGAACTCAGAACTCCTGGGGCACTTTCTTTTTTTTTTTTTTTTTTAAATCTTTCTATATAATTTTATTTGGAATAAACAGGACAACATTTTAGACAACAATCCAAAAGGTCCCTCCACCTAATTTTTTTTTTTTTTTCACACACACACACTGTATTTTATTTTTACAAGAGATAAATAGACTGACACCAAGCATTGTACATGGATGACCACAACAAAAGCAACAATGATTGCAATTACCAACTCCTGGGGCACTTTCTTTAATAATCATTGTTAGTAAGATATCGATAATGGGGACTTGTCTGATAATTTTGTGATACCAGTGATAACTCCTGCATCACAATACTTGCTGGTAGCTATTTTAGAGAAAACAATATTTTGAATGCAAATTGGAATCTAAATTATATACAGATTAGATTACGTGTGAATAATAGCACTCAAATGGCGCCTATTAGCATAAGTACTGTTCTTTTACAGGTCATTTTTAACCTTTCAGTAAAAATGAAGATCATCTTGTAATATAGTTTAAGTGAGCCTTCTTTGTAGTTCTCCTTACTTTTCCGAACATGTTTAATGCTGATATGCTTTTCTTAATTCTCTTGGTTACTACAGAAATAGGGTTGTTTTGTCTCCAAGCCTTGGAACCCATTTCTGGCTTTAGCTTGCTGTATATCATCTTGAAACCATGCAAATCCAGTTTAGCCATATGCCCCTGACTTCTGATCACAGACATGTTTTGCATAGGGTTCATTTTTTTTTTGTCCTGGGCTTATAGTGCTCTGTTTAATAACTGAATGATTTCATATTCTTGCTTTGGTACCTTCTTTATCTCCTTCTTTCCCATATGATTTATGCCTTGGCTTAATTATCTCTTTAAAATTTGATTTCTCATTTTCATTATGCTTTCCTCAACCTACCCAAAATTATCACTAACCTTGGTAGACTCACCTCTTCAGCCTACACCTTCTAATTATGATAGTGGCAAAGATGAATGTTTGAAAGGGGAAATCAGTTTTTGTTTTCTTTTTTTCCTAGAGGAAGATTGTTTTAAGTATGCTTTCAGAAAACTTCTCTTTCTAACAGAAACATGGCAATAAAAAATACATAAGGGATTCCTCATAGCAGGATTTAATGTTTTTAGTTAAAAAAAATTATGATAGGACGTATGAAAGATAAAGCTGTCACTGTGGGGTGGGTACTGGGCACTAGGCTGTATGTGTCAGTGGGTGAGTAACGTCTGTACCAAGCCAGAGAAGACACTGAGAAGTAACCCTGGATTGTCATTGGTCTTGGAGCAAATTGGAGTTGCCACCAGTTGTGGCTAAAAATATTGAGATATGTGGTAATTCCCTTCCTTAAGTGAAAGATTTGAATTTGCAAAGACAAGGGCAGGTAGACAAATTCAGCCTCAAGAAAACAGAAAGGGGATGGCCTCCCAAAAAAGAAAGTTTAGGAAAGTGAACCCAGAGTAAATTCATAGAATTCAATGTAACCAAAGTAAAGAACTTCCTACACTTAAAAAAGTATGTCATGTATTATATTGAGCAAATGGTATGGAATCTGAAAGTTCTAGCCAAATAGCTAAAACTTATGCTGTATCCAAACAATTATAAAAGGATCAGCATGTAGTATAATAATAATAATAAAAAAAAAATCTGGGCTTCCCCAGTGGCGCAGTGGTTCAGAATCCACCTGCCAATTCAGGGACACGGGTTCGAGCCCTTGTCCAGGAAGATCCCACATGCCGCGAAGCAACTAAGCCCGTGTGCCACAACTACTGAGCCCGCATGCCACAACTACTGAAGCCCATGCGCCTAGAGCCCTTGCTCCGTAACAAGAGAATCCATGGCAACAGAAGCCTGCGTGCCTCAACAAAGAGTAGCCCCCGCTCTCCGCAACTAGAGAAAGCCTGCGCACAGCAACGAAGACCCAACACAGCCAAAAATAAATAAAATAAAATTTAAAAAAATTAGACATGCCTGATTCTTTATCTTTAGCAAAAATTACCAAATCATTTTGAAAAGAGATTTGTCATTATTAAGGACATATCTTTGCTATACATACTGAAATTAATTATATGTGTGTATCAGTCAGAATCCTAAAAGGAAACAGAATTAACTTCAGGTAGTTAAAATGAGAATACTATGTAAATCGGTGTGGATTGTTGCCTAAGAAAATAAACAAAGAATGATGAGATACCCAGAGACTAACAACAATGGGTGGCTGCTACCATCCCCAGAGGCAACTAAAACAATGCAGGCACGTCACTTGAAGAGAACCACAGTCAAGGAGGGACAAAGCTACTGCCAGAGTTGTAATGTCAAAGAGGGAAGAAATATCCCAAGTTTTATTTTTTCTGTGCTCTAGTTTCCTGTCAGTATCTCCTCTAGGTCAGTTCCTTCCTCAAGCTGGTCAGTGGATAAGCCTAGTGTAAATAGGTCATCCTTAGAATTCAGCATCTTGGGGCCTGGAACATATCAGAGAAGCTGAATAATGGAGCTGAGTAGAGGAAACACCTAGTAAAATATGGACCTTATTTGACTCCTTATTAAATTTGTGTGGTACACTGAATCACTGGTCCCGTATTAGTCTTATAAATCCACTTTCAAACTCACCTTTCCACTTTTTCACTTTGAGCTTGGCCATGTAATTTACTTTGGCCAATGTTAGCAGATGTGGTACAAACAGAGGCTTAAACCTTCTTGCACAGTTTGGCTTGCCCTCTTGTACTTTTGCTGTTGCCAGGAAACTATACTCCAGTAACCCTTTAGCTTGGGTCCTCTGCCACCCTCTCAAAAAATGACCTATGGAGCAGAGTCCTACAACCAACTCACAGACTTGTAGCCTGAAACAGAGCTTTTCCAGTTGACCTGTAAATGTGAGAATAAATTATTGCTTTTTTAAGCCACTGAATTTTGCAGTGGTTTGTTACAGCAATTCTGCGCAGCTGACCAATATAGCATGCATGGTGCTCATTCCATTATTACCCTTTAACAATTCTGAGTTATTAAAATAGCACTTCAGATAAATCAAAAGATAGAACTATCTGAAACTGAGAGAGCCCAACTGATTCTGTGGTCATTATCTAGTACTATCCTGGTGTCCACTCTTAAATACTAACTTTAATTCAGAAGATGGGATACTGAATATTATAAAATAAGTGCCCTGATAGAGACTTGTCTTGCATGAATTATTGGAGAAACGCTTTTTACTCTTTTTTTCTACTTGTATACTTTATTTTCTTTTCTTTGTGTAACATTATATACATTTAAAAAGAATATTTATTTATTTATTTATTTAATCTTGGTTGCGTTGGGTCTTCGTTGCTTCTTGCGGGCTTTCTCTAGTTGTAGCGAGCAGGGGCTACTCTTTGTTGCGGTGTGCGGGCTTCTCATTGCAGTGGCTCCTCTTGTTGCGGAGCATGGGCTCTAGGTGCGTGGGCTTCAGTAGTTGTGGCTCATGGGCTCTAGAGCGCAGGCTCAGTAGTTGCAGCACACAGGCTTAGTTGCTCTGCCGCATGTAGAATCTTCCTGGACCAGGGCTCGAACCCGTGTCCCCTGCATTGGCAGGCAGATTCTTAACCACTGCTCCACCAGGGAAGTCCTAAAAAGAATATTTAATATACATGTAGGGTATATACATAACAGTATAATGGATTTCTAGAACCCCCTTCCCAATGCATGTACTAGAACGTTTTCATTATTGAGTCTATCTATGTGTTCTCCCCTATTCTATTCTCCTGTCTTTCTGATTGGTGAAAATTATATCATACTGGACCTAGTCTTTGGATAGTTGAAAAAAAATTTGTGTCTAAAATTCATCGATAGTGTTTTTTGTTGCTCTACTTTATTCCTTTTTGTTGTTGTATAATATTCAGTTGGGTTTATATATTGTACTTTATTTGGTAATTTTCTTATCAATGGATATTCCCAAACTCTACCTTCTGTGGGCATAATGTTGTATAAATGAGGATAGTCACATGTCAAGAAGAGGTATAATTTAACTTACTGGTTAGTATCATTCCACCACAATGTGCAAGATTTTGGTTACCAATTTCAGGAAATGTGAATTATTCTAGTAAGAGCTCTTGGACTCATTTGACATCGATTTTGAGTACCTTACTCTCTCAAATTATAATAAATCTAATAAGATTGGTATCAGAAGCAGATAAAAAAATCTAGCTTTTGAGAGATTAGCTACATTTACCAAAGGAAATAAATTAGCATTTATTTAACACTTACTAGGACATAAAATTTACCCCTGCTGTGATGAAAGACTCTTAATGGGTACAGAATACATGTTAATATTTATACAATTGAGGGAGCTATTTTCAGCTTGTACTCCAAGGGAACATGACCCTTTCAGCAAAGATCCCTAATCGTTGCCACAGTGCAGTACAATCCAATGGAAAGTAAAATATAGATACTTGGCAGAAAGCTCAAGCTCACTTTAAAAAGAGAGACAATGAGACTAACACAAAACTTAACCATTTCTATTAACCAGCAAGACTGATATTTTGAACAGCAAATTAGAGGAAGGCAAAACCTTCAGTAGAGATCAGCTGATACAAATTCAGAAACAAAGGCTCTGCTTGAGATAATGCATAAAAACTCTGCAGTTAACCAAAAGAATCCTGAAATAATAAATAGCTCTCCTAACCATGGTAGTTTGGAGCAAGATAATGTGGGACCCTCTGAAAAGAATCTTTTTATGTTCAATAATAAGAAAAAAAGCGAAGTTCACACACAAAAATTTATCAACATTTTATTCATCTGATGGAAGCAAGATTAACATTATAATCCTTCTGTATATCATTTATCCTTTGTAGTCTGTCATTCATACACACATACACACACGCACACATATATATATGCTTTAATTTAAAAAATCCAGTCCAGTCACTCTCAAAAAACACTTTAGTCACATTCATAAGTACCCAAGTTAAAAAAGAGGCTCTATATATCAAAATATATAGGCACATGGACGGATCGGGTGAACACATCCTGATTATTAGAGTTGAAGTTCTGGTGCTCGTTGTGGGCATACTTAGGTAAGTATCCCATCTTACACAGTACCATTCCTACGCAGCTTAACTCTTCTCTGATATACCACAAATGTGCTAACATTGTCATATAGCTGGTCAGGAGCAGAAGCCACAGAGCTTCAGACCATTGGTTTAGTTCTTTTTCTTCCACATCTTTCTGTCTAAATTCCCATCCCAATTAACAACATCTGCTAAAATAAAACGTTGAGACCCTTTGCTCCTAAATCTGTATGTCTATTTACCTTAGGTAGCCTGAATGATCACCATGCTAATTAAGATAAAGTTACTTCCAAAGAGAAAGACTGTACTTTAACCCCAACTAGCTATCTCTAAACTCTATGCTGTTGGTCACAACATAGATGGAGTGAGCGATTATGAATGGATGAGAGCACATTCACAATCATTCGAGGAAAACCAACTCTAATATATTCATATTGCTGTTAGACAATCTGCATCATCTTTGTATGCAGAGTTGTGTATTACATTCTATGACGATCTTTGCCAAGGACAATTAAAAGTCTTAAGTATATGAGGGGTTATTGTACCAAGGATGCTGGTAAATTGCCAGCCATCTGGCAATGATGAGATGAGCTTAAATTTTAGCTGATGGGATTTAGAAGGCTCATGATCATTGCTAATATTGATGGAACATTCCTGGAGTATGGATTGGTGGATAAAAGATGTTGGAAAACATACTGATGTGGGATTAGAGGCACTGACACTATAACAGGTTTCCAAGGGAGACTTGTAAATCTCCTCTCCAGGAAATTGTTGATGGACGCCTTCCAGTCTGGCATAGTGAAAATCTGTCCTGCCTCAATTAGAAGTGATGATCTAATGTCTAGAGGTCCCTTCCAAGCCTATGACAGAGAACTAAACTCAAGACAACACAGAGAACAAAGCATGTGTCAAATAAATGTTTTGTATCCTTCTTAAAGCTTCTCTATTACCTGTAGCAACAGATGACTCTGAGCACCAGTTATATGAATAAAATAAATCATCTCACAGTTAACCAGGGTGTATATTGCATGTAGTTATCCTGACAACTATTATCCTTGTCATTTAATCATAATTAAAACTAGATTAAAAAAAAAAAGAAAAACAGATCTGGTAGTAAAAATCTTGTAATGATTACAGTGTTTTTCTATGGGGTACTGTGGGTGGAATGATGGTGATGATTTTACAGGATAAAATTCTTACCCGGAACTGTTTTGCTCTCCCATTGCTTCCATCTCAACTCAGATCTTTCATTGTTTCCTTTCCTTTTGACTACTTTGGTTCAAGGGTTGTTTTATCACCTTGAAAGCACATTATATCATCTGGAAACAGGTACCATGCTGACTCCACTTCTGCTGAAATATGCTATATTGCACTTACTCTGCATTTCCCTCCCACTGTTTCAAACAAACCTTTGCAACTACAGATCAAGACTTTTAAAGTTCACTTCCTGACTTGTAAGCAGCTCATTGAATGTTTTCCAGGCTTCGAACATGCTGTTGCAAAGAAACAGTGAAGCTTTTAATGTTTGAAAAGCAGCAGGGGTTCATTTCTTTAATGGAGAAAATTCAAATTTGCAGTCCCAGCTTGGCAACATGGGGTGTCACATTTCCTACAATCTGTTGTGAGGCCGGCAGGTGTAACAACCCTGCCACATGTCTAAATGAACACAACTTCTCCTCCTATATGCTGCAGAGTTAAGAGTTTATCTTCCTCTGTTCCATTTTCTTGCTACAAATCATTTTCAGAATCCCATTTAGAAGGCTGTACTGCAATCCAGCATTTCTGCTTTGTTTTCTTCTCATTGTGTATCTCCTGATATTCCTGACCATTCACAGGTGAACCAAGTATCATTCCCATGCATTGAATGAAACTGTATCACATTTAAACACCGACCAGAAATCAAATCTCAGCTTTCAAAAGAATACTACAGATATTGTTTCTTTTAACTCACTACTATCTCATCTTTTACCTCAAGCTACACAGGAGATAATACGGCAGTGGTAGTACAATCAGGATGTTTAGAATCAGAAGACCAAGAACAGAAATAGTTTGGTCAGCTGCTTTTTGTGTGCTTTCTGTCTAAGCTTCCTAACTTTTCAAAGCTTCAGTGCTCTTCTCTGTAAAATAAGACATAAATTGGGTTAGTATGAGGAATAAATGAAATTATTTCATCTATCTATCCAATGAGCCACTCAGCAAACATTTATCAAAGACCAGTTCACTCTATGGATCAGATTAATGGGTATAACAATCGATAAAATACTGATTCAAAGTGAAAAGCACTTAATCATAAGACATTATACTTTTTTCAGATGTCGCTATTATAACCTAAGGTAGGAGTTCAGAGCTAGCTAAGTAGTCAAGAAGCAGTATAGATAATCTTACCATTTGTAATCATAGACAATAAGCATGTACTGATGTAGGAACTATAAAAGTATGAAATTTGCAGAAAATTGTATCTCGTAGTAGAGATTCTGCAAAAAAATCTGATGCAAAAAAACCCAACAAACAACATTTTTTCTTGTTTCAATCTTAGAAGATACAAAAAAACAGTTTGTGTGAGTCAAATTATTGTTTATAATGGCAGATAATGGTTACAAAATTACATTGTTGCTTTATTTTCAATCCTGTGTAAAACAGCCTAGATTTATCAAATAAATGGAAAGAAATGTATCTTCAATCTTCAGTTGTATCAAAGGGAATTTTAATGTAATTCCATCTGTCTTCCTTCACAATGAGGGTGTAGCTCAGAAAAATCAAGGCAAACTTATTAAACAGCTGTTGGACCCAGTCCTGTGCAAAGCCTTATGGGAGAGGTTAGAGTAAGTGGAAGCACAGATTTTGCCTTTAGATAGTTTACAAGCTATTTGAGAGAAGTAGGCTTGACTTACATGAAACAACTAAAATACTGTGTTACGTATTAAGGTAGTACACAAAATTCATTAGATTCACCATAAGTATTCCAAAATACTTATACAATAAAAAATGATCATTGTAAAATAGAAATTTCAAGGACTTTCTCTAAGGATAAATTCTATAAGCAATTCAAATACAGGACCAATGTTTTAGTCCCCTTTCATTTTCCCTAGAACTGGGTTCAAATATGTGTATGTGTGCGCGTGTGTGCACACATGTGTGTATATGATATATACATTAGCATGAATAAACCTCAAAAACAAAATATTAAAGGACACATACAATATAATGACTTCTTATAACATGTAAATATATAAATTCTGTATATTAATCATGAATGTATACATGTATAGTCAGTATATAAACCAACAAGGAATGGCATGTGCCAAATTCAGAAGAGTGATTACCTCTGCTGTTGAAGGGGAATGAAATTGGAGACAAGTATATATAGGGGCTTACATTTTGTCAGCAACTATTTTTTCTTCAGCTAGGTAGTAGGTATGTTTTTTAAAATACTATCATCTAGGGCTTCCCTGCTGGCGCAGTGGTTAAGAATCCGCCTGCCAGTGCAGGGGACATGGGTTCGAGCCCTGGTCCGGGAAGATCCCACATGCCTCGGAGCAACTAAGCCTGTGTGCCAAAACTACTGAGGCTGCGCTCTAGAGCCCATGAGCCACAGCTTCTGAAGTCCATGCGCCTAGAGCCCGTGCTCTGCAACAAGAGAAGCCACGGCAATGAGAAGCCCACGCACTGCAACGAAAAGTAGCCCCCGTTCATTGCAACTAGAGAAAGCCCGCACGCAGCAACGAAGACCCAACGCAACCAAAAATAAATAAACAGATAAATTTGTAAAAAATAAATAAATAAAATACTATCATCTATAGTTGTAAGAGTTAGTTTATAATTCCAAAAATGACAATGCCATAATGAAAGTGGTGCTTTGAAAATAATAAGTTGAACTTGTTATACAAAATGGATTGAGTGGGAGTGATAGGAAAAAAGGCAATGAAGATACCTGTTGAGAGGTTCCGATTACTGTTCAGATTTCCTTTATTGCCCCTGGATTTCCTGCTATTTCTATGACCTTTCTAAACAATGCTTTGCTCAGAACTTCACTTGAAGCTAATCGTCAGTAGAGTATTTTTCAACAACATATATAAACTTAAAATTCATTGACATTATTATTAATAATCAGCCCCATTCAATTGAAATTGTATTTGTTTACCCTATAAAACTGGCAGTGCTTAATATCTTAAAGGAGACGGAGGCAAAGTGGTGGGGTTCAGGGAGAAACTCAATCACACTTGATTCTGTAAAGTTATTTGCAGATAATAAATAAAATATTAGCATTAAACATTCAATAATTTTCCTCTACATATTGGCATGTCAGGCCAACATTGTCAAAAAATATCTTCACTTGTGAAATTAATTCATTCTTCATTTGTGGGTTATATTATTAATATTCTGAAAACTGATGAAATAAGCAAGACATGTAAGCATCTCTTGGAAAAAATGAAACATATTTCATTCAATGAATATGTTAAAAATTGTAATTTTCAGGTGTTTCTGCTATTAGCCTTCCTAATTAGTCTCATTATTTATATTTATGAGTAGCTTTTACATATTACTAATTATATTAAGTTTGATAAATATTACATAATCAATGATCAGAATTCAGTGATTTAAAACTCACCAGAAATTAATAAATAGGGAAATCAAACAAAGGGATAATTCTTGAGTAACTGGTTTATGCTCTGGATTATTGTCACTGAGGCTTCTTATCTATATCAACTTTTCTATGTTAAGCCAATTTCCACATTACGGAAAACAACTGTCTCTTCTTATTAGCTACTGTTGACGTGGGTGGTGGTGTAATTTATATTTTAAGCCTAGCAAAACAGAGCACCAGAAAAGGCAAATGTAGTTTTATATTTAGTGCATATACCTGATGCAGTTCAGCATCTAATATAAATTACTTTGGAACGATCAGCTCTTTTGGAGAGATTGCAGAGCTGTTTCCCTATTTAATTTTCCTCTATGATTTTAGAAAAAGTCCAAAGTGGTGATGATATATGTCAAAGTAATTTCCATGGTGCCTAACAGCTAGTGAACCCTTGGAAACTTACTTTTATGTGACCAAGTGAAATACCGTTAAGAAGTTATGAAAAATGATGATGATAAGGGTGATGATGATGGTTTGAATGCTGAAATTGGACTGTAATTGGATATCTGGACCAAATTAAAGACACATTGAATTACAGACTTTCACTTGACCAATTGCTTAATTTTCTATATTAAAAAAACAAATAATTTAAATAATTGTGGATGGATAATGAGAAGCAAATCCTCACATAAAACAGAATAATGTGGCGGTAAAGAGCATGGACATGGGGACCAAACTCCCAGGGTTTTATCCTTGGTTCTGCCACTTAGACTATATGACTCTCGGCATGCTACACAGCCTTCTCATGCCTCAGTTTCTTCATATGTAAAAGAAGGATAACGATAACATCTCCCATACAGAGTTGATTTGAGAATTAAATGGCTTAATATCTGTAAAGTACTTAAAATAGTGTCTGTCATGTAGTAATTACCAAATATACATTTGTTAAATAAGTAAATTCACATTTAATACAGACAACTAGTGTGGATAAAACTAGTGTTGAGATTATGGGTCCTGGTGTTAAGCAGGCTATTGAACTCTACATATTCATTTTCCATTGGCTTTCATGCCTTCCCTCAGTTTCCTGCTTCTCCAAGTTTGGATGTAAACTTTATAGATTAGCAATAGAGGGATTTAAAGGATAAGTAATTACTATATAGCTAAATACTTCTTGCCTTTATTCCAACATAGGTTTCTAGGAAGCATAATTAATAATATTATTTTCCTTTCTCCATCATAAAATAAGTAATCAACAGCTGGCATATAACATTTCTTATCAAGTGGGAACACTAAACTATTACCTACTTAAATTTTTAAATGAAAGAGCCATTAAAATTGTATTGTCTTTAACAAAATTTCCCCTTCTACATATAAGAGTTTATCAAATAGATATGCCCTCTTATACTTGGGGTATCAAGGGGAATTGTGCAATCAATCAGGTAGAATGGCCTGTGTTGCTGAGCTTACGCTCACAAGCTGACTCTTTTAATTTGGCGTCATGGGTACTTTTTTCTTAGCGCTTAGGTCTTAAGTCAGGATTTGCAGGAATGGGGCATCTGATAGTTTCTCCCATGGCTTCTTCAGCTTCCCCATGGGTACATGTTATAAAAACTAATTATTCATTCATAGTTAATGTTCCAATTGCTGTTTAAAGTATTTCCCATATATTAAATCATCTTCATCGTCACTGAAACCTTTAAAAATATCTATTATTATTATTATTATTATTATTCCAATTTTACTGATGAGAAAATTGTAACAAAGAACAAGTTAAGTAACTTGTTCAGAATCATAGAGAAAATAATACAGCTGGTATTTAAATCTGGGCAGTTCAACTTCAGAGCTATGCTTTTAACCATTAGAGTTTACTATCTCTCCCACATTATATGCATTGGAAGGGAGGAAGGAAGGAAGGGAGAGAGGGAGGGAGGGATGGAGGAAGGAAGGAAGGAAGGAAGGGAGGAAGAAAGGAAGGAAGGAGAGAAGGAAGGGGGAAAGAAGGAAGGAAGGGAAGGAACAGAAAGGGAGAAGGTAGGAGGGGAGAAAGAAACAGGGGAAGAGGGAGAGAGAGAGAGAGAGTGCGAGAGCGAACGCAGGGACAGTAAATTAAGTCTTGTGAATTTCCCTGCATGTTTTTTCTCTATTCACTTTTATGAAATAAAGGACAATGGTGTTGAAACACAATGTTTACCAAGCCAAGTAAAACTAGTATCAACAACAACAACAAAAAAGATGCAACCAGCAATACTCAGCTTTTGAAGTGGTTGCACCAAAGCCCATCTTTGGGAATTGGCGTGGGAGTACTTGGTTGAAGGTGATGTATACAGTTATGACCATTCCTAACATCATAATGACACAGACGTTCAACCTCATAGTCAATGTATTTTATTTTTTAATACAAAATAGTAAATCAGGCTTGCAAAAGGTAGGTAAACATACTTACATGATTTTTCTTTCAGTATCTTCTATATTTCATATTATTGATCCCTACAATATTATGCCATTTTTAGTAGCCTAATTTTATTATTTTAAAGACTTGAGGATATACACTTTATTGCATTATCAATAAATATTGAAAGTCATAAAAGTGTTTTCTTTAAATGAGTTAAGCAGTCAGGTATTTATAACATGAAATATTTGAGACAATGTAGTTCATTTATCTTTTAATTTCTTTTTAAATTTTTTAGAAACATCTTTATTACAAGTTTTTTTTAAACACTTCATTATGTGCATGATAAAATGAATATCACTTATAAGCTTCTGTTGGCAACTGGCTGTTCTTTTAATATGTCTTTTCTTTAACTTGTAGCCTTTACTGATTCTTCGGTCTTGACCATGGCAAGGCATAACTTGGCAAAATAATTCAGATTCCTTATAATAACTTATCTTTGTTCTTACAAAGAACTCTATTATATGAGAGAGTATGCTATCATTTAAAAATATACCAGATGTATTCCATACCAAGAAGTTTTAAGACACATTGCCTTTTCCCTTTTCCTTATTTTTATGGGATATGGTTTAAAAACTATATAGTTTAAAAACTGAAAGTGACCAGAGTTACCTAGTTTAATTCCCTGATTTTTCGAAATAAGGAAACTGAGTTCTAAATAGATTAGATTATTTCCATTGCAGATGAAAGACTTGACTGATAGATGTCTCTTTACATTTATACCTGGTTGACTTTTCTACTCCAATACTAGAGAAGAAATCATGAATACATTTTCCATGATGAAATATATAATTGTATAATCTTCTCTGAGAGTTAAAAACTTAAAGCATGCTTTGAAATAAGATGAAAGCAATTTGGATTAATCAGGTTTTCCTGACAGTCTTGGGAACAGTTCAGAGAAGTTAAACTTAGAATATCTCAAAGCAGGTACTGCTGTGTTGTAGTAAACACTGTTCTTATATACCACGAAACAGTATCTATTATAAATACTTTCTCATATGACATATATAACCAGAAAGAAAATGATTCCTGTTAGTGAGTACAAATAAACACATTATTTAATTTGATATTTTAAAACATTGTGGTTTTTCTTTAATTTTTAAAAATCCCTTTTTGCTTGTGAAAATAAAACAGTTATGTCACTAATTAAAATAATTTTATAAGAAAAAAATTTTTATATGTTCTGTTTTTATGGAATGTAAAACTTCTTTTGAGGAAAGACTCCAAATAAACAAAGTTCCATAATAATATATCTCCTATGTCTGTACTTTGGCATTCTGGAAAGTATCTAAAGAAAGGTCAAAAGTCTTTCACTTTTGGCTTTGTAGGATACATAACTAATATTGGAGTCATATAAAAATATCAAGGAAAGATTCATAACAAATCAGAAGTAAATGAGAAAATTCCACCTGGTACATAAAAATCAAAGGATTATAAAAGGATTACCCAAATGTAACACTTAGGAAGATCACTCATCAAAATGAGATATTGCTGCACCATAACACTTAAATCAACCAAAATTATTGAATCAAACTATAATTATACTAAAGTCAAGGGAAAAATAAAACAGCCTCCAAGAATACTTTTTGAAGTATATGATATTTATAATTGGGATGAAAGTATTGTTTTTCTTGGTAAAAATCTAAAAATGGAATTGGGTTGCAGTATAACTTTTATTGGCGGATGCTAGTAAAAATATATGACCAGAAAAGTCAACAAAGACAGCAAAGAAATTAGGAGACACAGTGTGATTTTATGTTGTGTGGTTTGAAGTATATAATAATCTATGTAGAAAATTATTATAATATTTTTGGCTAGTGAGGATGCCAGTTGGCTTTAAATGTTCAGTAATTGTTCAGTGACTTACCTAATTTAAACCAGAAATTAATTGGAAGTAAGGAAGCTTAAGTATAAGCTGTGGAAGTAGACAGTAAATCTATCATGTAGAAAGTAGTCACAATAAAAGTGAAATGACCAGTGCCTTATCTTTTATTGGCTAAATATATTTTGTCTACAGTCTACATGTGCTAAAGTGTTATGCCTTGTAAAGATAAGTTAATTTTCTTTACAACACAAGCTAAATGGATATATAAAATTAAGCAGAATTTCTTTTTCATTCTCAGAAACCAAAAATCATTCAGTACTAAGTTAGGTTTTTGTTTTTTTTTTTATAGTAGATATGCTTCCATTGACTGGAAAGACTATAAAATTCTTGATTCTTACATAAATATTTTAAATGGATCTTTTTTTCTCTAAGGAGAGAAACTTTTGCACAAGAGGCATTCTTGTGAAATCATTGTGAAAAGAAAGTAAAAAGTTTAGGGTAATTTATCCGGGAAAGGTCAGTAATAATGAAAACCCCAGTTGGAGCTACATGTGAGTTCTTTAGGAATTTTTCAAAGTGTATGCTTCAGGAACTTAGCACACATGAACTGAAAACGTAAAGATTAAAATATGTAATACCCAATTCGCAAGAGGGTTATTGTGGCGACGGCCTAAAAGATCTCAGAATGCTGTCAGCATACCCTCATTCAGAGAGGAATATGGATTTTTCAGAAAGTTCAAACTTAACAGCTTATAGGACAGTCACTTAATGTGAGATGTGTCATAGTTAGCTTGGAGAACAAGTAGTACTCAATGAGTGAATGAAGAGAGAAATATTAGAAGATGAGTAATACTGGGATTATTAATGCCCATTTCTTTGTGTTTTTTCCTTTGTATTTTTCTCACCATTAGAGACCACTCATCCATCATCATGTTATTAATGTGCCATGTTTGCCTCTTTATCACAGAAATGTTTGGGATTTGGATAATTTCACATTTCAGATCTAGCTAGTATGTTTATCATTACACACTAAGTCACAATTTAGCCCTTTTTCAGTTTTTGTGAAAGCTCTGATAAATAGAATAATGGTTTTATCTTTTCTTATTAAACTGACAGATGGGCATATTATACTCAGTATACGCTATGAATGATGCCATTTATACCTTTTTGTTCAATAATAATGTTGAAACCAAGCTAGTTAATTCATGAGAGTTGAGTAAGACACTCATGACTAAATTGTTTTTCAATATGTTAGAAAGAAGATGTCCTGTAGGCAGCTGTAGTATAATTTTCAGGTATTTCCATTTAAAATGATCTTCCTTCTCCCATGGTATATCCTGTCATTTTATTTTTTACCTAGTATTAACACTGCTCCTGATTCTAGTACTAGAACACTGATTTTCCTTTACATGCAGTTTCGATGGAACGTCTTTTCCAAGACTTATGTATCTGAATGGCACTACCAAATAGAGATCACTTTCTCTAGCCAAGGTGTGGTCATATTCTCTCTCCTGGAAATATGGTCTTTGAGCCAAATGTAGATTCAGGATCAATCATTTTATTTCAGTGAGATTATCCAGTAGTTCCTGCTACCAGGATCTCAAGAGCCATTCTAATTCCTATCCTCTCCAAGGCCTAGTTCTTCAACTTTATTTTGTGACATAACCTATTTCCTTCCAATAAATTCCTTTTTTGCTCAGTTTAGCCAGAGTTAATTTACTTTGCTTTCAGCTAGAGAAATATAACTTTCATCTCCATTGCATTCATTTATAACACCCCATTCACTATTCTTTCATTAATTCACTCATTCATAAAATATATGTTGAGCAGCAGATTCTGAAATGTAATTGGGAAAACATGATTCCTTCCTTAAGGAATTTGACATCTGGTAAGATAGACCAGCAGCTAGTAAACCTTTTTGTAAAGCATCAGATAGTAAATATTTTAGGCTTTATGGGCTGTATTATCTCTGTTGCAACTACTCTGCAGGTGTAGTACAAAGCAGTAATAGGAAATACGTAAATAAATAGAAGTGCATGTGTTACAAAAACCTTATTTAAGAACACTGAAATGTGTATTTTATAACATTTTTATAGGTCTTGAGGTAGTAATTTTCTTTTGATTTTTTCCAACTATTAAACAAAAGTTAAAAAAAAATTTAGCTTTTGAGCCATAGAGAAATAGGCAGTAGACCAGATTTTGCTGATCCTTGAGATAGACAGAAAAGAAGATGTTCACTTGTAAGCAACATAATTAAGTAGTAAAAGTTGGGTAAGGAGGGCTGTCTTAGAAGTAATTACAGGGAAGCATGGTGTTGTAGAGGTAAGACCCAAACTCAGTATTTGAAGGAAGAAAGGATTGGGGAAGCCTTTCTGGAGAAATTGCATTAAGCTGTACCTTAAGAGTAGAGCAGGAATAAGCTAACAAAAGGGAAGATATCAAATCAGAGGGAATAGCAATTATAAATCCCCATAGGAAAGGCAGAGAATTGCAGCCTTAATGGCTGGACCAATGTCCTGGAGAGTGTGAGGGAGGTAGTTGGAAGAGGAGCTGAAAAGTAAAGCCTAGAGTCTTAAGAATGGCCTGTGCTTAGTTACCTCGTAGGCATATTCAATATGTGCTTACTGCACCAGCAAGGAGAGGCTCCAGAGCAAAGGGATAGGAAAAGACTACTTTTGAAAGAACGTTATTAAAAATTAGTCATTATGAAGATAAAATGAGTATTGTTATATTTTCTAACATTTTATGTTTTCATTTTATATGCTATCTATTTTAGATTCTTATGGGAAAGAATGTAAGAAATTTTTAGTGCCTCTAAAATTTTAATTTAGACCAACTTGTAACTTAGGTTAAGTGTTTTGGATTTCTATTTAAGAAGAATGGGGGACTTCCCTGGTGGCGCAGTGGATAAGAATCCACCTGCCAATGCAGGGAACACAGGTTCAATCCCTGGTCCGGGAAGATCTCACATGCCGCGGAGAAACTAAGACCGTGCGCCACAACTACTGAGCCTATGTTCTAGAGGCCGCGTGCCACAACTACTGAGCCCGTATGCCACAACTACTGAGCCCGCACTCCTAGAGCCTGTTGCTCCGCAACAAGAGAAGCCCCCGCTTGACTAGAGAAAGCCCGTGCGCAGCAATGAAGACCCAATGCAGCCAAAAATAAATAAAATTAAATCTTTTTAAAAAAAAAAAAAAAGAAGAATGGGGAGCCATTGAAAGCCCTTAAGCAGGGAAAACACATGATGTGATCTTAATTTTGGAAAACGACTCTGGTTTCCATGTGGAAAAATAGATTAGTGGGAAAATTAGGAGACAAAGAGGGCCAAGGATATGATTTAAGGGATTGTTGCTATCACTTTCCTTTAGAGAGATAATGATGACCTAACATAAAGGAGTTACAGCTGAAATAGAGAGAAATGGACCCACCACTAGTGCTATTAAATAAGTAGATTAGAAAGTCCTTGGTGGTTCACTGGATATGGAAAATAACTGTGAAAGTAGAGGCTAGGATGACTCCAGGGTTTCTGATTGGAACAAATTCTGTTGACATCTTCACTACATAGGGAACACAGGAGGAGGAAAAAGCAAGTTTTGGAGGGGAAAGAGTTTGATTTGACATACTGAGTCTAGTTTGCTTTTAGACTTATAGGTAAAGATAATAAGTAAGTTCATTGGCTGTACCAGAAAAGAAATCTGGACAAAATTTGCTGCATGACACAGACTTTTGGAAATTCATTATAATTAAATTTATCAAACACATGATATGTATCAAGCATAATAGACGTGCTCTTTAATCTTCACAAACCCAACAGGGTGTTATTATTATTACTATTACTGTTGTTGTTGTTGCTATATTATTAGTGAGAAACTAAAGATTATATAGATTATATAACTTGCCAAAATTATTGAAGTTAAAAGTAAATAGCAAAGGTGTGATTTAAGCATCAGATTTGTTAGTTTCCAAAAGTAACACTCTTAATCACTATGTTGATTCAAACAAGCATAATATGAGAAATGGTTTCCTTCCACATTAAAGGAAATAATTCAGGGGAGAAAAGTCAGGGAAGATCTTCTTACTTCAGGAAAACAATTTTTTCTAATAGTTTTGCCCATAGTGATGCAATTTATCAAGTCTTTTAAACAATTCTAGGAAGTGAAGCAAAGAGTAGAATAATTATAAATGTAATCCCTGTAAATCTACCAAAAGGTTATCAATTTAGATTCGATGAAATCTTAATGTGCTGTGGGTACTTTCATACATTGTCCATGAATTTGCCCAAATTAGCTAATGTACCTAATAGACTATCAACCCAAATCATTATGGGAAATAGTTATTTTTACCATTTGTGAGCACGTCTAATTCAAAGTCAGTAGTTAACAAAGTAAGTGTAGTAAGTATATGACATAATGATGTAGTATCTTTAACAATTATGCTCTCTATGGCAGATCAGCTTACACCAAGATTTTCCCACAGAGCAAGAAAGTTTATTTACATATAGTAAGAGGAAAATAATCATCCGTCTCTCTCTCTCTCTCTCTTTTTCTTTTAGTCACTGCAGTGGAAACAGGATGTAATGCATGCTAAGTAATACATTAATGTGTAAATTATACAGAATATTCTCATCTCCCCTTTCTGTCCACTAATGTGATTTATAAAGCAGTAACAGCCATCATTTATTAGAGATGTGATGCACATAAATGTTCCCCATCCTCTGTTCTGTGTAGACACTTTTAGAGTGATCCATGCCATTAGGTATTAGGCAGCTTTCTTGTTACATACGCTTCCCAGAGTGGATGATGTGACTAAGTGGAAAACTGCACACCTCAATTTGGACTAATGTATAAGGGAGCTGTTGGAACTAAAAATCAGATGTGGGAGTCCCTCTCCATCAAGAGAAAAATAGCAATTTGACAAATTTGGGGAATCATAAGTTCCCTCTCCATCAGGGTTTCTCAATTTTGACATGACTATTAATATTTTAGACCAGGTAATTCTTTGTGGTGGAGGATTCTCCAGTTCAGTGCAGAATGTTGCAGCCTCCCTGGGCTAGATGCCAGTAGCACCACTTCAGTTGTGACGATCAAAAATGTCTCCAGACATTGACAATTGTCCCTGGGGTGATGGAATTGTTCCTGGCTGAGAACCATTACTTAATATAAAATGTCCTAAATCATAATAATACCTATAATGTATTTACTTTTTTTTTTAATACTTAACATTGTTTTGCCTCATTTATTTATTAGCATCATTACCCAATTAGATGTCAAGGACCTGTGGAATATTTACATATCATATTTTGTAGGTAAATAGGATGGTATTAGTGAATATAAGATATACCAATTCTATCAGGCTCAGTTAAGATACTGGGAATTATGCCATATGAAATTTTGACATGTGCATTTGACTTAATATAATTACTTTTGAGAATTTTTTCCTTTCTGTATAAAAATTAACCTTCAGGTAGGTAAGGTTAGATGATATATATACAAGAAACTAGGGGACAACAAAAAATAAGAGAGATCAATGTTTGAAAGAATTACCGTGCAAAGGAAAAAGAAAAATGGTTGGAAGTTGGAGAAAGTAATTCTCAAAAGCACTTCTTCCAAGAAACAGTTGTCTCAGAGTTCACTTCAGAGGAAATTTAAGTCACATATGATGGAATAGACTATTTTTGTTTCACACAGATTGATTATTCTGCTCTGGATCAGACAGGAAAATTATGCAGTCTTGCTGAGCAGTTTAGAATACTTGGAGTAAATGGCAGTAAAGTCTCACTAAGATAAGAGAAATTAGCTAACATGAGAGACAATTTAATTCATTAATATAAAAACTCTCTGCAAAAACTATTTACCAGTGAGACACATTCAAATTCTGGATAAACTGTTTTTTGAGATGAAAGGGAAAGAGCAGTTGGAATGATATAGTCATAATTTTTAGCAGACTGAAATTAAATTAAAGCTGATATCACAGTTTTAAATTCTCAAATGAAAATCTCTGCATTTCAAGGAACTAAAATGCAGTTCCTTAAATCCACAGCAGTGGATATAGGACAGAATTGTGTTGAATTACTTATTAAAGGCATATTAATTTCAAACACGTTTTCACCTGTGCCCCAGATTTTTCCATGGTGGTTTTGGAGCAACTAAAAAGTTTTTACCTGAACATGATTTAATCTTTATTACTAAAATCCACTTGCAAAAGCACTTTTGTAGGCTGCAGTGAATGCAGTTTAGAATTAGAGACTGACAACATCCCGTGAGCAAGGAATATGAACCCAGGAGCACTGAGTACTACTTCACTTGCACTTTCATAAAACGTTCTATTACTTTTTAATTGTACCTTTGTACATTATTTTGATTTCCCTATTCAAAAGATTGAATATGTATATATAAAAAACAAGTTAGAATTAATAAGTACTAGCTTACCTTAGTAGTATATACTCAAATTATAATTATGGCATACAGTACAGTTTTATATGTAGTCTTATATAACTCTCACAGGTTACCTTGCAAGACTACCAGGAAAAAATTTATTGCAGTTTTGCAGATGTAAAGTGTCATGCTTAGCTATATTAAATGATTAAAAGATCATTTAGAGTTACTAATTAGGAGAGTTTGAGACTAGAATCCAAAGCAAGTAAGCAATGTCTTTAAAGTACCTTGAAATTTATACGTATACAAATGTTGGTGTTACTTTGGTCTCAGCAAGCTTTAATAAGCCTGTTTCAGATAAATTTCATGATTTTATAAACGTGCTGTGTTTAAACCTTTCTCTCTCCACCTTCCAGCATGTTTTTGTTTTCATATAAAACATCTTCTCTTTCCCCCCGACCATATACATCTTCCAGACACGCACGTAAGTTGCAAGATCACTATAAAAATTTTTGAGCAATAGCTTAGAAATATCTTTTCACTCACTTCTTAGAGCTTTTAGAGTCATCACGTTTGCACCTAATTACATTGCATACTGTGTTATTTGCTGTCAGTTTAAGTATGTTTTTCTTACCTTCTAAACTGTATTGTAATTTGTGAAAAGGATACGTATGTTCATAGTTCTATTTCCCAAAGAGTGACTTGATGCATAATGTATATATATTTAGATGCTCAATTTTATGCTGGTCTTTAGTTGTTCTGTATGGATCCCTTGATGATAAAATGCTAGGTTCATCAGTTATTTATTGACATAAACTATCTTAAGCCAGGTGGGTTGGCCAACGCTTTAATCTACTCCTAATAACCTCTCATTTTTGTGACAGCTTTTATACACACACATACACACACTCTCACATTCACACATTCTCACATATACAGAAATCTCATGCCCCAAGCGCATGTCCTCAGGAACTTGTTTTCTGCTGGTTGGCCGTAAGATCACTACTGTATTTTTTCCTCTGAAAAAAAAATTTTTTTTATTTGGGTAACAGAAAGATCTGTATATCATTTACTGTGATAGAATAGGAAGGAACAGAATTTAATAACAGTGTTACAGGGGCAGGGTTTGGGAGCAAAATTGGTTTTGGAGTTGTTAAGTTTGAATGGCCTCTGAAAAATAAAGTATCAGTGTTCAAAGGACAATAGGTACCATTTTCCAGTGAATGAAACCAGGGCTCCTTGAAGAAATGGCTGATTCTAGCACTAAAGCATATCATGTGTGTAGTGCCAGAGAGTGAAGATAAGCTAAAAAAAAAAAAAAAAAAGATGGGGTATATAAAAGTAACAACAGGAGCCAATTTAAAAGTGCTCTCAATGGCCAAAACTGGGATCGTTTTAGCAACAAAATAAGGCAAGCAGTATTAGATTATAATTCAAAGTATAAAATAAATAGATATGAATATACATTTATATAAATGAAATATTGATTAAATGATTGAATGGAGATAGGGACAAATCTTCCTTACAGAAGAATCCCCAATGGTATATATATTGGGGATTATACACACACACACACACACACACACACACACATATATATATATTTATATATACACCTTCCTCTTTAATAGAGAGCCCAGAAATAGACCCATGTAAATATAGTCAATTAATAAAGGCGCAAAGGCAATACACTGGAGAAAAGATTGTCTTTTCACCAAATGATGCTGGAACAATTGGACATCCACATGCAAAAGTAATGAACTTAGACACAAACCTTACAGACTTCAGAAGAATTAAGTCAAAGTGGATCATAGACCTAAATGTGAACTGAAAAACTGTAAAACTTTTAGACGATAACAGGGGAAAATCTAGATGACCTTGGATTTGGTAATGACTCTTTAGATACAACACCAAAGGCATGACATATAAAAGAATTAATAAGCCACACTGAATTAAAATGAAAAACTTTTGCTCTATGAAAGACTCTGTCAACAGAGTGAGAAGACAAGCCACAGACAGGAAGAAAATATTTACAAAAGACATATCTGATAAAGGACTGTTATCCAAACTATACAAAGAACTCTTAAAACGCAACAATAAGAGAACAAATAATCCAGGTAATAAAAGGGCAAGAGACCTGAACAGACACTTCACCAAAGAAGATATACAGATGGCAAATAAGCATATGAAAAGATGTGTCCACACAAAAACCTGCACATGGATGTTTATAGCAGCTTTATTCATAATTGCCAAAACTTGGAAGCAACCAAGATGTCCTTCAGTAGATGAATGAATAAAATTTATTGTGGTACATCAAGATAATGGAATATTACTTAGTGGTAAAAACAAATGAGCTATGGAGTCATGAAAAAACACAGAGACACCTTAAATACCTATTACTAAGCTAAAGAAGCCAATTTATAAAGACTCTACACTGTATGATTCCAACTATATAACATTCTGGAAAAGACAAAACTATGGAAAGAGTGGAAGAATCTGTGGTTGTGAGGGGGGAGGGGGGAGGGAGAGATGAGGGGGGAGGTAGAGCACAAAGGATTTTTAGGACAGCGAAACTCTGTATGGTGGATACATGCCATCATTCATTTGCAGAACCCATAGAATGTATACCCTGAGTGGACCCCAGTGTAAACTATGGGCTTTGAGTGATACTGATGTGTCAATGTAGGTTCATCAATTGTAACAAATACACCACTTGATAGTCGGGAGGCTGCTGCCTGTTTAGGTGCAGGGGTGTATATGGGAAGCCTCTATACCTTCTGCTCAAGCTGTGAATCTAAAACTTCCCTAAAAAATAAAGTGTTTTTAAAAATCTGACACAGCCTGTAATTTAGTTAATAATGATGTTCCAATGATAATTTCCTAGTTTTGAAAAATGTACCAAGAGAAGGCAAGATGTTAATATGAGGGAAAATGGTGAATTTTCCATTCATAGGTGAATTCCATGTACTATATTTGCAACTTTTCTATAAATCTAAAATTATTACAGAATTAAAAGTTTATCTTTTAAAAAAGTCAATTAACTACATGTGTTTGAAAGTCAGGCAAACGCGATTGGTCATGTTAGGTGCTGTCCTACTTGTCCTGGATATCACTGGTCATATTCAGATACATTCTTGAAAAGTGAGTAAGATCTCAAGAGACCAGAGAGTGTCTTTGGGGGGGTCAAATCCTAGCTCTGTGATTTATTTTGGCAACTTATTTAATCTCTCTTTTCTTAGATCCTCATCTGCAAAATGGAGATACCATAAGTCTCTATTTTATAGGGCTACTGTAAGAACTAATTGAGATCAATTAAGTTCAGTGCCTAGCACAGACTACATGTTTAATAAATGTTAGCTATTGTTAGCATTACTGTTATTGAATCTTTTAAAATAAATTTTATTTCTTCTGTGCTTGACATCCATGTAACCAAATTACCCTTTCTCCATTTATATCTTGTGACTATACGCAGGTATTTCTGTGGTATTTATGCTTCATGAAGTCCCCATGTGGTAGCAGCACCATGAGTATACCTGCAACGTCATAAAGGTAGGAGTATCATGTTTTCATAGGACTCCTGGCTGGACCCATTCTGTCTGGAGAGAACTGTGGCTCTCCAGTGCACTGGCTTCTCTGTTGAGTCAGTGACTGCCAGACCCCTCTGTCTCAGTTCAGAGCAGATGAGGAGCTCAAAATGACAGATTTAAATCTCTGATCCCTCCTGTTTATGATTTTTTTTTAATTCCTGAAATTAATTATGGCCTTTCTTCCCTGCTAAATTATTCTCTCTTGATGCAAACTGCATAAAATTATTCCTGGTTTTTATAGTTTTCATCTGTCCAAACTTCAAAAATCTTCTATCAACAGCTCACCTGCTATTTACACAGAATTGTGGTGTTACATCTCACCTTGAATTCATGCCATGGGACCTAAGATAGAACAGGGAGTATGCTGATAGAGTCATGGTTTTAAAATGCGCAAGTGCCTATGAGTTGTGATACTTAGAAATTCTGGGATAGGCCTGACCTGGAGCCAAGCTATGTTGGATTTTGTGACTTAACAGCTGTTATTTGAATGCAATGAATTTTTCACTTTAGGGCTTTTCAAGTATACAAATATATGTATATAGGTGTGTGTTTATATTTGTGTAAACATCATAAGTAACTGAAAATAAATATTTAAACATTAAGATTTTAAGTTCTATATAAAAGCTGTGAGCGCTAACATTTTTATAATGACCTCACTGTAATTATGTTTTAGTGTGTTTCATGACTGTAGTATTCGTTTTTTATTGCTACATAACAAATTACCTCAAATAGTGCTTAAAATAACACATATTTATTATCCTGTGGTTTACATGGGTCAAGGGTCTGTACTTCTCAGATGATTGCAAGGCTGCGATGAAGATTTTGGCCAGCATGCATTCTCATCTGAAGCTTGGGGTCCTCTTCTAAGTTAATTCAAGTTACTGGCAAAATTCAATTCCTTGTATTTTTAGGACTGAGGCCCTCAGCTTCTAGATGCTATTCTCTCCATTGGTGGCTCAGAAAGTATTTGTTGCTTCTTCAAGGCCAACAGGTCAGCATTTCTGCTGTTTTGAGTTTCTTCTTTCAAGGAATACCTGTTTTAAGGGCCTCACCTCATTAGATCCCATGTACCACAGACTGCTCTTAAGTCTGGATCCCGTGTGCTGGGCCACAAGGCCATTGCTCAACGCCTGTGTGCCTGTCGGGCCCATGATCCCCAGCTAATTTGTACCTTGTATCCCCAGGCCTATCCTCACTGCTCACCGACATGCTTCCTTGTCTCACAGACTTCACTTCACGTTCCAAGATAAAATTAAGAATTTCAAGGTGGAGACAGCAGAGCTTTAAACCAAGTGCAGGGCTCTTCTGAGAGCAAGAGACTATGCCTGTCCTGTCTGTGTTTGCTTATTAAACTAAAAGACTAGAATTATAATACCTACTTTGTAGGGTTGGTAATGATATTAAATGAGAAAATGTATATGAAGAATTTATAACAGGGTCTGTTACGTAGCAAACACTCAATAGATATTAGTCCTTATGTTATTGTAAGGACTAGTTATAAGGACATATAAGACTCAGTCACCTACTCAAAGGTGTCTAGTTAGAGAGACAGGCATGTGAACAGCTTATTACAACAATACCATAAATAAAAACCACTAGGCACTGAGAATTTTAAAATGCACTGTTGGGTCTTCGTTTCTGTGCGAGGGCTTTCTCTAGTTGCGGCAAGCAGGGGCCACTCTTCATCGCGGTGCGCGGGCCTCTCACGACCGTGGCCTCTCTTGTTGCGGAGCACAGGCTCCAGACGCGCAGGCTCAGTAATTGTAGCTCACGGGCCTAGTTGCTCCGCGGCATGTGGGATCTTCCCAGACCAGGGCTCGAACCCGTGTCCCCTGCATTGGCAGGCAGATTCTCAACCACTGCACCACCAGAGAAGCCAGCCATAAATAAATAAATAAATAAATAAAAATAAAATGACTAATACTCTAAAAAAAAAAAAGCACTGTTTACAAGGAATTTATAGTGGTGAAACTGACAGCTATGTAATTATAGTTCAGTATGATTAATGTAATTTCCAGATCTACTAAAATCTGTAGAAGATCTCAGGAGAATGTTGCTCCTACTCTAACATTAAAAGAAAAAGGAGGATAATCTAAAAAAATCATAACTTTCCTGGGCTCATCACAGAGCCAAGGTCGTAAGGTCACTAGGTCCACTGAATTCCAAAGGGTGACAAGCCCCTCCAAAAAGACCTTGGACATGCAAACTATTTGGCCTTTGGTACAGTGTGAGAGCGAGCACAAGTCGTAGACATAAATATATATAAAAAGGAAACAACTGAAATTTTAATAAATTTTCGAAGATTCTGTGTGGCTCATCAAGAGAATTTAGCATCCCAAGAAACCCAAGACACAAAGGTCACCTAAGCTTCCTCACCAGCTTTTTAATACAGGTCCGTGCTGGGTGCGTATGAGAAAGAGTGGGATCAGGAAAAGGAGACCTGAAGAAGCAGCTGCTGGAGGAGAGGCATGAAATCCAGACCCTTCTCTCATAGGAAGCAAAGTCTTCCTTCTACGGTGGCAGAGGAAGAATGCTCAGTGGTCAAGATTTTGTACTTTTGTAGCGATGCAAAGCAACGCTGCTGCGGGGGGTTGGGGAGGGTCAGGAAACTCACTCTTGCCAAAGACTCACCATCCTTACGCACCAGGGGAGATGGAAGGAAAGCTGAGAAAACCCCACCCTCAAGATGAACCGCGCAGGGCTTACCTAAGACTGGGACTAGAGCAAGAGAACTGAGAAACCTGCCTGCCCCCGCCAGGAGGTTTGAACCAAATAATAAACACCAACAGGCACCTGCTGGGGTAGCATCAGGAGCACAGAGACCCTTTCTACGTCATAAACGTGGGGCCTGCTCAGAGCTGGGGTGGGCGGGGGAGGAGGAGAGCCTTCCAGGACTCCAGGCTTCACACTAAGCAGGAGGTAGCAGGGTCCTCCCCTCAAGGACCCAGAATCATCTTCATTGATATTTAGGCTATAACAGAGAACTGCCAGTAGATGGCATCAAATCTCAACCAGGCCCTGGACAGGTCAAGGTTTCATAGCTGGACTCCTGCACCACCCATCTTGCTAGACATGCGGCCTGGCCCTAGTCATTTCATTACCTTGTCATATTACAACCCTGTATTTAATATTAATTTTTTTTCCTTAATCACCACCTGCCATTACGACATTGAAATATCTTTTTTTTTTTCCTTCTTTTCTGTCTGTTTCCAAAACCACGTATTCCAAAAGTGGTATTACTTGAGAGATGCTCTGTATGTATGACTGCTTGGGAAGAAGTGAACACACACACTCACACACACTCACACACGTGTGCACACATGTCACTTTTTTTTAATTCTTTTTTTATTTTTGGCTGTGTTGGGTCTTCGTTTCTGTGCGAGGACTTTCTCTAGTTGCAGCAAGCGGGGGCCACTCTTCATCGCGGTGCGCGGGCCTCTCACTAGCGTGGCCTCTCTTGTTGCGGAGCACAGGCTCCAGACGCGCAGGCTCAGTAATTGTGGCTCACGGGCCCAGTTGCTCCGCGGCATGTGGGATCTTCCCAGACCAGGGCTCGAACCCGTGTCCCCTGCATTGGCAGGCAGATTCTTAACCACTGCACCACCAGGGAAGCCCACATGTCACTTTAAGATGAGATAAATGTCCTGGTTTAATTTGTAACGAGTAAAAACTTTTTGAAGGACAGTGGCACACAAGAAAAGAGAGCATAAGGCATGTTTGAGTGTAATTTCTCATGATCCTCAGGGATCCTAATGGAACAGGAAGCTATCATTGACAACATACGCCTGGTAGTATTTGCTGGATCTGGAAAATTCATTTCTTGCTTTATCATAGATTGCCATGGGAGGATGGCTGCCAGATATGGCCAATGAGGAAGTGCATTTTTCTCTTTGCAGCAACTTTTTACTTTTAGCATGCATTGATGATCTTGCCTATATCAGTTATTACACTGGAGATTGGAGAATGGTGGTTTGTTCCTTCTAGGTTTATGCCTTTTAATTTCCTCTCATTTTATTTTGGTTCCAAGAGAAAAAAAAAAATGACTATGCAACATCAGGCCACTGGTTTAACCCAATATCAGATCAGTTTAGAAGTCATTATGAGAGGAAAAAGAAATATTTGAGTTGAAAGATATATTAAAAACCCTTTCTCATTGTTTTTGATGAGTTTCCAGCAGGCCAGAGTTTACCTTTTTTGTTTCTCTTCATCATTTCGTTGGTAGTTTGGTGTCTTAAATAAACCTAGACAGGCATATGTGTTATTTATTACATTTCTTATCTTGACCTGCAAGGCTCTATATGATTTTGCCCTTACTTGACCTCTCAACTTCTTCTACAATTCTCTCTTGTAATTAACACAGTACAGATGCACTTGCCCCTTCTTATTTCTCAAGCACATACAACTCTGCTCGACACTTCAAGGAATATTGCCATATGACTTGTTTCTTCATGTTTTTAAATTCTTACCTTAAGTGTCCCCTCCATAGAGAATTCTTCCCTGACCATTCAATGTAAAGTAACTGCTACCTGCTCTGTATTACAGGACCCTCCTTAAAAGCCGTCAGAGCACTGGTGATATCTGACAGTTACGTTGGTCTTTTCTGTCTTCCTCTAGTATTAGAATGTAAGTTCCAGGAAAGTGGGCATCTTGGCTATCTATTCCTTGCTATATCCTACCACCGAGAATAGGCTTGAAAACAATATTTTTAAATAAAAGAAACATCTCAGCTTATGCACTTGTTAAACTTTTATCTTTCTACCATCTTTAATAGGTATAAAATCTGGATTTAAACTTGCTTTAAATATATAATGGCCAAGGAGTCTTGCTTCCAGTAGGGGCAATGGTACCTTGGGTCAACCCTTGTACTGAGATGGATTAAGAAAGCGTGGTATGTGTGTATGTTTGTGTGCATGTGTGTGTATAATATCATAATGGGATGCAATCAAGGAAATTATAGGGCTAATATCCAAAGTAAAAGAAATAAAACCTAGAGGTGTGAACTTGGTATTTAGCACCATTTTTCCTTTACAGGGATTTGCCAGTTCTGGAAGAGGTGACTGAGAGGCCAAGAAACTGATGAGAAAAGTTTTTGAAAGGTTTACAGAAAGAAAAATTCAAATTGGGTTCAAGGCTTGCCAGGGGGCATTGGTAAATCACGCAGGCTTCTGATTAAGATCTTTATGGTCTAAACCCCCCAAATAAGTGTGAAATGCACTTGCAAGGATCGAAGGATTGAAGAAGTGCAATTTCTAATTTCAGTCTCTGATACTATTAAGGTCATTCTAGTTTGCTGATGACCCCAGCCACCTGCATAAGCAAATGCAAATCTGCTCCAATGGAAAAAAATCTTCCTAGACCTTAAATCCTCTTTACATATTTGTGTATTGAACCCAGCAGACGATAAAGAACAACTAGGTAAAAAAGAGTGGATATATGTATATGTATAACTGATTCACTTTGCTGTACAGCAGAAACTAACACAACATTGTAAATCAACTATACTCCAATAAAAAAAAACAAAAAAACAGGCAAATGAAGAAACAGATAATGTGGTAGAAAAGCAAAAGAACCAGAGAAATAAACCATCAACAGTAAACAGCAACTACAATGAACACCTGCTACATGCTTTTAGGAAGCAATGCATACATTGAGTGCTGAATAATCATCTCACCTTCATGAGTATAAAACTGAACTCTTCATCTTTCCCCCCAAATCCATTCCACCATGGCCTTACTTATTTTTGTCGATGGCAACCCCACGGTTCCAGTGCTCAACCCAAGACATTGCTGTGGTCTTTGACTTTTTTCTTTTTGTCACACCCTATATATGATTGGTAAAGAAATCTTCACTCTTATTTTTAAAAGTACAGATAAATACAGAATCTGATCATTTCTCATGACATTCGCAGCTACAAGCTTGCCACCCTGTTCTTACTGAATTGCTTGTGTCTCTGCTTGTCTGAACACAGCAATTAGCATGATTCTGTTAAAGCATGCATCTAACCAGAATCTCCTCTGCTCAAAACTTTATAATAGCTCTACTCAGAGTAAAAGAGGAAGTCCTTAAAATGGCTTACAATATTCTATACCTTTCTAAATCCATGCCAAGGCCTTAGAGCAAGTTTTATATCTGTACCATAAAATGTTTATCTCACCCAAATTTTTACTGTGTAATGTCAAAGGATATCAACTTTATTCATTTTCCTATAAGATACATGTTTACACTGAGCCAAGAAACGTTCTTTGGCACTACAAAAACTGCGATGAAAACTATTTACTGGAAACTTATATTAATCATTTTTTAAACTCATAATTTCAGTAGCAGAATTACGGTTCAGTCATCAAAAATGAAGATTATTATGTTGTTAATGGGCATTGACTGCTGTTGTAAACAAGCAATGCTTTAAAAAATATCTTGATCTAATAACAAATTTATTTTTGCACCAGTTCATCTTATTCCTTTTACCATTTTCCTTTCATGTAATGTTTTCTGATTAAAGTTACCTCTCATTGGGCATCAGATGTCTATTTTGTTAACCTATTTTAATCTATTGATAGTCTAAAGATAAATAAACTTGGATATATAAGACTGTTAGCCTTAATTTTTTTGTTGTTGCTTTTGTGTAATGTTTCCTGATTAAGGCAATCTCTCATTGGACTCCAGCTGTCTCTTTTACTAATCTATTTAAATATAATGATAGTTAAAAGATAAATAAGCTTGGATGTGAATAAATTTTGATGCAAAGAGCTGCATGGAGCAGAGGCGCTAGAAACTAGAGGGCAGCCTTAATTACCATATAGTTATTTCTTTTGTTCATACAGCTAAGTTTAGAGCTCCATTTAAATTCAAGATTGTTAAATTTTGAAAGTTAAATTTTTACAAGAACATAGTTTCTACTGGCCTTCCAGGTATCTATTTTAATTTTTTTCTTTTCCTTATCTACCTAAATGCAAATTATAACTACTCTTTAATTATAATTTATTTTCTTGGATTCAGTCAAATTAGATTATGTAATTGAACTAAAATCAGAATAATGAAATAGAAGTTGAGACAATGCTATATACCCATTTTATATAAACTTTTTTTAGCAAGATGACTAATACATTAATAAATCTAACAACCTTGGTTAGTGTCACCATGACCTGGACCCTCCTAGTCCACATCCTGAATCAGGATCTCAGACGTCACCCAGAGTGGAACTTGTGACATGTTAGTGGAAAAATGGAAACCACATTTTGATACTCAGTTCTGGGGAGGAAACTGTTTTGCCAAAAACAATTTGCCTTGTAATTTTTCATTTCAGTTATCTGCAGCATGATGGCTAAAATGTGTTTTCTTCTCTTTTGTTCTGATTTGGTAAGGAAGCACAGATCAGTCTACACAGCCACCTGAACACCGCTGCCAAGACTATTCCTTAAAAAGAGGATTATTTCTACACAATAGGGAGTGCAAGCACATTTCCTGCCCCTGTCAAAATTCTGTCTACCTTGGGATAAGAAAACAACCCCCACTCTGCTTTCCCAAATTAGATAGTATTACATTTTTAAAAAGAAGGCAAATTATGTCTTTAAATATCATGCATTTTAAGACAAAATATTTAAAATTTACCTGGATAGCAATGCTTGTTTTTACAAAAATGTTTTTAGACATAAACACATCTTAGTATACATTATATCTTCCACCTGTGTACTTTTAATAATTACATTTCTGTTTACATGCCTACAAAAGGGACTAACTTAATTCTACAGTTTATAATAAAAAATATTTTTAACTTATTAAAAAACTTAAGTTTTTAAAAAGAAAACCTAGAAACATTTGAACAAATAGATTGATTGTTTCACATATAGTTTTTTCTTTTGCAAAATAAGGTAATATAACAATGTTTTATATAGAAGATTTATATTCTTACAGTAACATTTACTAAAATTCTAATCTCTATGCACTTGTAAGGCTTTTGATACTCAATTTAGGGAGATATTGGTACAAACTGCATTAGGCTGGATTCAAAATTCTGAAGTTTAGAATTACTTTGTCAGTGGTATCTTTCATTTGCAAGTCTTTTTCTTAAAAAACACAAAAAACCAGTCTGGGACTCTATAACCTTATTCTTATTTAGTTCATTCAATAAGTCTTGATTGAGTGCTGACTTTGTATCAGGAAAACCTTTTAAGTAGTAATGACAGCAATAAAAAAGGAAGAAACTTCCTGCCCTCAGGTGACTTAGGACCGTGGGTATAATTAAATGGAAAGTGTCCATTGCTATGGAAATGTATTGATTTCCTCTGTACATTGAACTTTTTCTCAAAGTGATTAACTGTAATGCTTATCCCTCCCCACACCTTTTACCTACACATTAAATTGATCTTTTAAAATTGTTTGAAAGCAAACATAGGATTTTTTCTGAATATGGCTCTTTTTTATCATTATGCAGACAAAACATGTAAGATACAGTTTACAATTCATAGAGCTCTTTATTCTCTTTCCCATTCCTTTGAGACACAGTAGTTTACTTCAAATAAGTCAGTCCAGAATACATATACCATCCCCATAACCTGTGAACAAATCTAGAAGTCAGATATGTGTAAAACATTTCTTATTTTTGTATTGGCCTGAAATATTGATATAAATCCCCAAAGATAGTGCCAGATTAAACTTCAAAGATCATTGAACCATCTTTTTTTTTTTTTTTGCAGCAGATTCAGTTCACATACTTGCAATGATTTGAATAGCTTGCTTGACAAGAGTGGCAAAATCACATCCTTACCCTCTGACTCATTTTTGTACTTATTTTGATTAGAATTTTTCTGAGGTCAAAGAGCATGCTTTATTCATCACTTTAAAATAAATTTATATGGAACCACGAAAGACCCAGAATTGCCACAGCAAATCTGAGGAAAAAGAACAAAGCTGGAAGCATAACCCTTCCAGACTTCAGACAATACTACAAAGCTACAGTAATCAAAACAGCATGGTATTGGCACAAAAACAGACATGTAGATCAATGGAACAGAATAGAGAGCCCAGAAATAAACCCACACACGTACAGTCAATTAATCTACAACAGTGCTTGCTTCAGCACACATACTAAAACAGGAATGATACAGAGAAGATTAACATGGCCCCTGCACAAGGATGACACGCAAATTTGTGAAGTGTTCCGTATTAAAAAAAAAAAAAAAATCTACAACAAAGGAGGCAAGGATTTACAATGACAAAAAGACAGTCTCTTCAGCAAGTGGTGTTGGGAAAGCTGGACAGGTACATGTTAATCAATGAAATTAGAACACTCCCTCATACCATATACAAAAATAAACTCAAAATGGTTTAAAGACCTAAATATAAAAAAAGACACCATAAAACTCCTAGAAGAGAACATAGGCAAAACATTCTGGGACATAAATTGTAGCAATATTTTCTTAGATTAGTCTCCCAATGCAAAAGGAATAAAAGCAAAAATAAACAAATGGGACTTAATCAAGCTTAAAAGCTTTTTCACAGCAAAGAAAACCATCAGCAAAATGAAAAGACAACTTATGGAATGAGAGAAAATATTTGCAAATGATGTGACTGACAAGGGGGTTAATATCTAAAATATACAAACAGCTCATGCAACTCAATGTTAATAAAACAACCCAATCAAAAAATGGGCAGAAGACCTACATAGACATTTCTCCAAAGAAGACATACAGATGGCCAACAGGCACATGAAAAGATGATCAACATTGCTAATTGCAGATGACATGAAAATCTTAAAGATGCCACTAGAAAACTACTAGAGCTAATCAATGAATTTGGTAAAGTAGCAAGATACAAAATTAATGCACAGAAATCTCTGGCATTCCTATACACTAACAATGAAAAATCTGAAAGAGAAATTAAGGAATTACTCCCATTTACCATTGCAACAAAAAGAATAAAATATCTAGGAATAAACCTTCCTAAGGAGGCAAAAGACCTGTATGCAGATAACTATAAGACACTGATGAAAGAAATCAAAGATGATACAAACAGATGGAGAGATATACCATGTTCTTGGATCGGAAGAATCAACATTGTGAAAATGACTATACTACCCAAAGCAATCTACAGATTCAATGCAATCCCTATCAAATTACCAATGGCATTTTTCACAGAACTAGAACAAAAATTTTACAATTTGTAGGGAGACACAAAAGACCCCGAATAGCCAAAGCAATCTTGAGAAAGAAAAATGGAGCTGGAGCAATCATGCTCCCTGACTTCAGCCTTTACTACAAAGCTACAGTAATCAAGACAGTATGGTACTGGCACAAAAACAGAAATATAGATCAATGGAACAAGATAGAAAGCCCAGAGATAAACCCACACACCTATGGTCACCTAATCTATGACAAAGGAGGCAAGAATATACAATGGAGAAAAGACAGTCTCTTCAATAAGTGGTGCTGGGAAAACTGGACAGCTACATGTAAAAGAATGAAATTAGAACACTTCCTAACACCATACACAAAAATAAATTCAAAATGGATTAAAGACCTAAATGGAAGGCCAGGCACGATAAAACTCTTAGAGGAAAACATAGGCAGAACACTCCATGACATAAATCACAGCAAGATCCTTTTTGACCCACCTCCTAGAGAAATGGAAATAAAAACAAAAATAAATAAATGGGACCAAACGAAACTTAAAAGCTTTTGCAGCAAAGGAAACCATAAACAAGACGAAAAGACAACCCTCAGAATGGGAGAAAATATTTGGAAATGAAGCAACTGACAAAGGATTAATCTCCAAAATGTACAAGCAGCTCATGAAGCTCAATATCAAAAAAACAAACAACCCAATCCAAAAATGGGCAGAAGACCTAAATAGACATTTCTCCAAAGAAGATATACAGGTTGCCAACAAACACATGAAAAGATGCTCAACATCACTAATCATAACAGAAATGCAAATCAAAACCACAGTGAGGTATCACCTCACACTGGTCAGAATGGCCATCATCAAAAAATCTACAAACAATAAATGCTGGAGGGGGTGTGGAGAAAACAGAACCCTCCTGCACTGTTGGTGAGAATGTAAATTGATACAGCCACTATGGAGAATAGTATGGAGTTTCCTTAAAAAACTAAAATCGAACTACCATACGACCCAGCAATCCCACTACTGGGCATATAACCTGAGAAAACCATAATTAAAAAAGAGTCATGTACCACAGTGTTCACTGCAGCACTATTTACAATAGCCAGAACATGAAAGCAACCTAAATGTCCATCGACAGATGAATGGATAAGAAGATGTGACACATATATGCAATGGACTATTACTCAACCCTAAAAAGGAACGAAATTGAAGTACTTGTAATGAGGTGGATGGACCTAGAGTCTGTCATACAGAGTGAAGTAAGTCAGAAAGAGAAAAACAAATACCGTATGCTAATGCATATATATGGAATTTTAAAAAGCGGTACTGATGAACCTAGTACCAGGGCAGGAATAAATATGTGGATCATATAGTAGCTCTATTTTTTATTTGTGGTTGACTATGTAACTGAATATTTGGGAGATGAAAACAAGGTTGTGCTTTCAGGTGAACTCAGGGGATTCCCTTAACTAACATATCAGATTGAAGAGTTGCCAGTTCCACACATATGAAAGCCAAAGCAACTGCATCTGAGATTCCTTTAGAAATCATTCCCTGACCTCTCTTTCCCACTGGCCACACTGCTCACACTCACTCCTGCCCTTAGACTGTACCTCTTCTCTATCCTCCCGTAATATTTTATTATTTCATTTAACACGCAGTTTATAATCGTGAGTTGTAGACCCACAGAGATGATGAACTCCTTAAGGGCAGGGAGTATGCTTTGTTCTTCTTTGTAAACTTGTTACCTAGTATTTAATAGTTTGAGTTAATTAATATATCTCTATGCTATGGAATGTTGCTTGAATGAATTGAATGGATGAATGAATGAGATGGTCATAATTTTGGCTAGGTAGTTCTTTCCTTCAGATAACGCAGCCAGCTCTCCAGGACAGTTTTCATTTTACTATCTCCAAGGTGGTTTTGTTTTCCATCCTGATTATTTAACAGATCATATAAATCTGAAACACAGAGAAGTTAAGGTTATTGATATAGAAGATCACTCAGTAGAGCTAAATCTACAATTCCAGAAGAGTTGAAGGAATGAGACAGGTGGCCCAGTGGCTAAAAGTTTAGTCCTTTTTGTCAAAAAGACCCAGATTAGAATATGGATCCTCTTATTGACAGGGTATCCTTAGGTAATGAACATAATTTTTTCAGAGCCTCTGCTTTGAATAATGCCTATTTCACAATATTGCTGTGAAATAAGTTTGAACCAATGCTTTGCATATATTAAATAAATAATCTTAGATATATTTTAAATATGAGCATTATAGCTTTTAAGTAATTATAAATCAGACTAAAATATGTCATAAAAGAAACAAAGAAAGATGAAATGGAGTCCATATGACAGAGTGTATTAACAAATAAATAATAACTCAATGAGTTAAACTAGGAGGTAATTTCATGATTGGGTAAATATATCTACAAAATAGCTGGGGCCATAGTGAGTAAATACTCATTTGTGACTGAGACAGACCCACTTTATGATTCTTGTATTACTTTAATTATTAAGGGTTCTCCATTTCACTTTTAAAATTGTCAGAGTTTGGACAGTGAATTGTGGGGTTACTATATCATGGCACATGTGCTAATCTGGAACATTTTAGGAGGAACATTTTGCACAATCTTATAAGCATTGTACCCTGAAATTTGCACAGGCATGTGTAGGAAGAGTTTCATCTTCCAGTATACAAAGATCTGGGTTGGTCAGCATTTCTGTTCTATCCAAATAATCAATTTTTATTTTATCCAAATAGTCAAGCGCATCTTGAATGTAAATATCTTTTTAGCAATTCACTTTAATGTTCTCTTACCACACAGAGTTAAAAATGTAACTCGGTTAGAAGCAGAATATACCAAATAACTCCTTAGGGTTGGATTTTTACTTGCTTTTTTCCTCTTTCACCCGCTTCTGATAACTTACTTCCACATACACTCATTTAGAAAAAGGATGTTTCCATTTCCATGGATTTTCCAAAAATCCATTTTTCTGGATTTACCATTATGATCTGAGATTCAGAAAGTTGGAAGATATAATGAGAAATGTTCATTTTCTTTCTTTCTCCCTTTTCTATAGAGAACACTTTTAAAATTTATTATGATTTCCAACAATCCCCTTTCCAACAATTACTCAATACAGGAGAAAAGTGTCGATAGGAAATTCTTCATTGTCATTTACCAGTCTTCTTTGTTGGCAACATGACAACAGTAACGTTACTTCAGGTGATTTCTACAAGTCTTTTCTCAGCCGTCATCTAAACAACAAAACAAGATGAAATAAAACAAACACAAATTAATTGCACAGTTATTCATAAATACAAAAAATCTTTGTTATCAAAGATAAGTTATAATTTAGAAAGCAAACATGCAAATTATATTAAATAGATCAATTTTTGAAAGTACATTTCTTCAAAGTATTGTGCAGCTCTTTTCTCACTATAACTGTTAAAACGTTAGTGGTGAAATAAAGCTATATCAGACTATGCTAATGTACATTTCGAACTATTACTTATGGAAATACAGATAGAGATTCAGATCACATTATGAGAAATGTAATAATTTTCAAATAATTTTCACATTATCAGAAATTTATAATGGAAAGAACTCTAGGGAAATTTGCTTGGTGAATTATATGCACAAATTTATAGTTATTATAATTCCAAGAAAATTTGAAAGATTCAATAGTATTTCAAAAGATTTTAATCAGTGATGATGGCTTCTTGGAGGGTGAAAATGATTGTGAAATATTATTGTGCTAACCTATATCTGTAAGTACAATTAAAATTATGCTGAGTTGGACATTGACAGATTTCATATTCTTGCCTTGAAACAACTATCCACAGTCTGTTTAAGCACAAAACTCAGTAAACTTATAGGTAATGAGTAACTATTTTACTATAGTTTTGTACAATCTTAATGTTCCAGATATTCAGAGCATTTGAAATAACAGCATTATCATAGAAAAATACATTAACTTTGTCCTCATGTTTAATAACCATTTGTTAGGAAATATCACTTTTAGAGTTTTTAATCAGTTATATTGAAAATGAAGTGAGATGTTTTTATTTTAAAAGCTTTCCACCTTCTGGCTATTTGGCTTGGTTTTAAGTTTTGGATTTTTAATGTCTTTCATATTACAGATTAGATGTATGTTTGTTGACCATTTTTAAACCAGACTGTAACTCTTTGGTTTATTCTATATGACACTCTGCTACACAATCATTTTGGGCAGACCAACTCTTCACAGAGACCTAGAAATATCCAAAATTCCAAACTGAAATTATCAAAGGGTTGAAGTTAATGGTGGGACAAATGTTTCCAATATGCTTCCATTTCCTTCTTTGCATTTTTCGAGGCATTGAATCTTAGTATACACACTGGGATAAACTAGGGTGATTATAAAGGAAGCCTCCCTTTCTTCCATTTGACTAATCATCCAAAGAAATGCAGTTCCAGAAAAAACAACTATAAAATATGCCAGTCTCCCAGAGTCACCTTTTCAAAAAACAACTCTTACTCTGTATCTTCCCTTCATAAAGTGAAAGCTGGCTTCCAGCTCCCTCTTCAATCTGATTTCACACCCTGCTGTCCTTCGAGCTTATACTGCAGCCACATGAGTGACTTTATTCCTTTATGCTTGCCATGCTGCATCAAGATACCAAACTGATACCTTTAGCAAAAGTGCTTTTCTCCCTATCTTTTACCTCTTATCTGCCACTCATCCTTTAGATCTCCGGTCAGGCGGTCCTTCCACAGGGAAGACTTCACTGACCTTCCGTTGAGGTCAATTCCTCACTTTAAAGATTTTCTAGCACTGTGTACCTCTTTTGCAACATTGTAGAAGTTGAAATTACCCATTAGTTTGTGTGATTACTCGATTAATATCTGTTTCCCCCAGTAGAGAAGACTAGAAGAGGGCAGGGATCATACTGGCTTTTGCAGCTTTTGTGCAATGCCTGGCTCAGTAAACATTTGTTGAATGAATAAATGAAAAAACTCAGGTCCGTGTGTTTTATGGAAGAGGGAGAGTTTAGGCTATGATGGTTGCCTAGAGAAACTGGAATATTTTTACCTTTTGGGTCCAGAAGTGAAATGGTGGGGATATAATGTACTGCTCAATATAAAATTCCAAAGTTGCTAATAGAAAAGTGACAGACACACAGAATAATTAGTAACATGGCCACTTGCAGCTAGAAGAGAATGCTAGCCATCTAGAATGGTTCCGGTTATATTCTGGGGTAAAATAAAAAATTTCCTTTCTAATTTACTCATCACAGCTTCCATTAATCCTTTATATTCTGGGTGAATCATGACATTTTCTCCAATCCATCCCAAACTGGGTGGTCTTAACATTGCCAACAATCTTTGTACACCACATTTTTATACAAGAGTAACTGTGTGTATTTGTGCATTATGGTTACCATGGTTAGGGAATATTTCCTGAGAATGGTCTTTTAAAGTAGCTATCAAAATCAGGTAAACAGCTGTTTCAGAGTTGATAAGGCTGAGAATATAGATAACATGCAGACATTGTTGCCAATGACTACAACAGTCTCAGGAGATCATGAATATTATATTTTCAGTAAGATAATTAAAAATACCAGGCAGATCAATCTCTAAGGTACATGCCAGCAATCCTATCCATTACAGAAGCGAAAGCATACCCCTTAAAAATCAAAATTATATTCAAATATAATAAAATTTGTTGGATGTATAAAAAGAAAGTTCAATGAATAAAGAAGAGGAGAGAATAGTGTGGAATAGAGACAATGGAGAAGTAGAAGGGAAAAAACTCTAAAATTAGAGGAAGATAAGAAAAAAAAGAAAACATGAAACTCATGTCATTAAGAGACTTCATGTCAAATTTAAAAAATAAAAATGTGAGCACATCCCTTCAGTAAAAGAATAAAATTATATTTCAAAGTACTATAATTATGCCTTGATTAAATCAGTTCTACCCTTCTCTCAAGTGCAAAATTAATGACAAAATTTCAGTTATTAAAGGATCAAATGGTTTAAAGATTTGTAAGATCTTCACAGAATATATAACTCAATATATTACAAATGTGCAGCTTTTAAAAAAGCTATAACAAACTCAGCCTTTTAAAATTTAAAGTGTATAATCTTAATTTAGACACAGATTTATAAACCAAATACTTCATATAGTAAGCTAAATTAATCTCATCACTTTCTCTTAAATGTAGTCATTAGATATTGTTTACATATACATTATATATATACTAATTAAATTTCTTGCACTTTGAATGTATTTACAATTCCATGGGTTATTTTTTGATTTTGTTTTTGATTTTTTTTTTTTGTTTTTTGCCCTGAGATGCTTAATATTCAGGACTCCCTTGTCTTTATATGAAAATTATATACAGTTGACCCTTGATCGACATGTGTTTGAACTGCGAGGTTCCACTCATACATGGATTTTTTTTCCATAAATATGTACTATAGTATCACACGATCTGTGGTTGGTTGAATCTGTGAATGTGGAACGACAAAGGGCCAACTGTAAAGTTATACTTGGATTTTTTACTTTGCCAGGGGTTGGTGCCCCAAACTCCTGCATTGTTCAGGGGTCAACTATATACTGTTATGGACTGAATTGTGTACCCCCCAAATTTATATGCTGAAGCCTTACACCTCAATGTGACTGTATTTGGAGATAGGGCCTTTAAGGAGGTAATTAAAATTACATGAGGTCATAAGGGTGGGACCTTAGTCCCATAAAACTGGTGTCCTGATAAGAAGAGGAAGAAACACTAGAGATCTCTCTCTGTCTTCCCATGTACACATGCGCAGAGAAAAAGCCATGTGAGGACAGAGAAAGAATGCAGCCATTTGCAAGCCAGGAAGAAAGGTCTCACCAGAAACTGGCTTTTCCAGCACCTTGATCTTGGACTTTTAAGCTCCAGAACTGTGAGAAAATAAATTTCTGTTGTTTAAGCCACTCAGTCTGTGGTCTAGTGTTATGGCAACCCTAGCAGTCTAATACACATAGCATTTTATTTTATAACACACTTGAACTACAGCCTAATGTTAGCACATGTTAGATTTAGCACAGACATACATACTTAACTAAATCAAAGAGATAAAAAATTAAAACTTGAAAATATAGCAGTGATATAGTTTTGTATTTTATGATATAGCAATATCATAAAGTAGGATACATACATTGAAGATGTTAACATTTTTTAATTAAAAAATTTAGTTTATTTGAAGAATCTCTGGTTCTTTGGAAGTGTTTTCTATCAAATTGCCTTTAAGTAATATCTGTGTACAATGTTTGACTATCTTCTCTCATTTAGTATTTGGACAATATCCTCGTGAAAGTGATGAGGCAAAGTGGTAAGGAACAGAGAATTAAGATTTATTAAGTATCTACTGTAATAGATGAAATTTTTCCTTAAAAAGAAAAATCTTATTATATATTAAGGGAAATTATAGCTGACCCTTGAACAACACTGGGGTTAGGGGTGCTGACCCTCCACATTGTCGAAAATCCAAGTAGAATTTATGGTCTGCCTTCTGTGTATGTGGTTCCTCCATATCATCAATTTCACCTCCACATATTCAACCAGCTGGGGATCATGGAAAGTTTCAATTACTTACATCCAGGCAAGAACGTCTTTGAACAATATGGATCATTTGTATCAGAACTGGTCAGAAACAGAGCTTGAGAGGTTGAAGGACAGATCAGATTGAGAAGTCCAGGTTTTGAGAGTCACTAGCATATAAATGGTAACTGAAATAATGCACATGGGTGAAACCACCTGGAAAGAAAGAATAATGCAAAACAAAGCCATGGAATGTAGTTGTTAAAAACATGACCACTGAAACCAGAGAATCTAGATTCAAATCCTGACTCCACCATTTACAAGCTATATAAAATTAGTCAAGGTTAATTTGGGGCTAATAAGTGTACATTGGTCTTAGGATTTTTGCAAGGATTAAGTGTAGTTATAAATGTAAAGCACTTAGAAGAGTGCCTAGCTAAAAGTAAGTATTCAGTATATAGTGTCTTGTATTAGATTGCAAGGAACAACAAAAGGCTACACTAACGCTTTAGGGGCTCCAAAATTGAAAGATGGAGAAGAAACAGCCAGAGGTAACAGGTAAAAGCAGAATATATAAATTCTAAGGAAGACAAATGAAGAGGGTGTCTCAAGAAGAGAAGACTCTTAGGACTTCAACTTCTCACCGAGATTTACCCTCCAACCTCAAAGAACTAACTCCAGATGAAATAAATGAAAAAAACAGCCTCCAAGATATTGGATATCAGACAATAAAGATAATGATCCCTGTGAAGATGGGAAGCAAATGAGCCCTACAATTACCCAGCTTCAAAGAGATTCCTGGCTGGTGCAGGGAAGGGGAAATCAGGTGATACCAACAGATGAGACGGAGCTGAGAGTCTGAGAACAAGGTGGCCAGAATTCACAGGGCAGAGCACCACAGAGAAGAGAGCTGTGCATAGAGAGAACCCCAGACATCTACAGAGGCCTTCCTTGAGTACTGCAGAGCACTGATCAGCACTCCTGAATGGGAGGATAGCACAGCTGGGGATGATTTGCCTGAAAGGATTACAGGAAACATCACCTGAGGCTCACACAGGGTGGAGAATGAATGCCTTTTCTCATCAACCAGACTGGGAAGCCTCGTAATTCATGGGACTTTACAAAGAGTACTCAGAAGGCTTTGCCTGAGTAGTGGGGATATTTAGTCTAAAAAGCTGGTCCTGTCTAACATTTTCTGAAAAACAAAACTAAACATAACAAACTGTTTCCGACGAATTTAACTTTATTCCAGAACAAAGCTCAAGAATTGTAATGAGAATATTTAGCTTCCAACAAGGTAAAATTCGCATTTGGCAGCCAATGAAAAATCACCAGACATGCAAAGAAGCTGGAAAATACAACACATAATGAGAAAATCAATCAAAGTGGACACAGAACTACCAAATGTTATCATGGGCCAATAAAGACATTAAATTAAAACAATTGTAACTATATTTTAAACGTTCAGAAAACTAGAGGAGAGTTTGAAATGTTAAATAGAAATATGAAAGATAAAAAAAGACTAAAATCAAACCTCTAGAGATGAAAATTATAATGTCTGAGATGAAAAGTACACTGAATAGGAATAACGTTAATTAAAATGTTTTAAAAGACAAGATTAGTGAATCTGGAAACTAGCATTTGAAACTATGTAAAATGAAACACAGACAGAAAAAAAATACTTAAAAAGATGAAAATATCATCCGTGAGCTGTGGAACAACTTGTAGTAGTCTGATATACATGTAATTTGAGTCCATGTAGGATAGGAGAGGGAGGGGGCAGAAAAAAATTTGAAGAAATAATGGCCCAAAATGTTGTGAATTCAATGACAACTATACACCTACATACATATCCATACATATGCAATGGAACACTGTTCAGCCATTAAAAATATGATCTTGCCGTTTGTGACAGCACAGATGGACCTGGAGAGCTTTATGCTAAGTGACTTATTAGAGAAAGACAAATACTGTATGATTTTACTTATATGTAGAATCTGAAATAACCTCATAGAAACTCATAGAAAACTCATAGAAACAGAGATCAGATTTGTGGCTTCCAGAGGCAGAGAGTGCAGCATGGGGGCATTAGGTGAAGGTGGTCAGAGGTACAGCCTTCAATTATAAGATAAATTAATTCTGAAGATATAATGTACAATAGTTAACAAGACTGTAGTGTATATTCGAAAGTTGCTAAGAGAGTAGATCTTAAAAGTTTTCATCCCAAGGGGGGAAAAAAGTCTGTAACTATGTTAGGTGATGGATGTTCACTAAACTTATAGTGGTAATCATTTCACAGTATATGCACATATTAATCATTATGTTGTACACCTTAAACTTATACAATGTTTTATGTCAATTATATCTAAATAAAACTGGAAAAATATTATGGCTTTTAAAAATCAAAATTTTGACTTTACATAATAAATATCTAAGAATATGTTTACTTCTCTCTATACAATGCATCATGGTATCACCTCTTCCACTCCCTGCCTGAATGCAGTAATGAGTGCTTAAGGAAATGGGTAGTGATTTGGAAACTAATCCATATTTATTTTTAGGATATTGTGTCCTCTAGCCTTAAAATATTGAAAGAGCATATTAATGATTACTACATACAGATATACTGCCCAGTTATAAGCTGTTGGGTTTTCAGATTCTATTTTCCTTGTTTATTCAGATAGTCAGTAGGAGGCCTGGAATTGATGTTCCTTAGAAACAGTTGTTCATTCAACTTATTCACCTCTTCAGAGAGAGAAATCAATTTTTATAGTCATATACAAATACCATGAAGACATCAGTACACTTCATTTTCAGAAATAGTAAACCATAAATAGCATAAGTGGGTTTTATATTTCCTGTATTGATGTGTTTAAAATATCACAAGAGTACTAGTTGTAAAAGGTAAATTCAGTCAAGTGAGTCCCTAAAATCTGTATCACCAGGAAGCTAATTCACTCATTCAAAAAACATTTGCATATTTGGTACACGTCACTAACATATAAAAGTCACTAACTTTGCTTGTGCTGTGAAGGATACTAAGACAACAGACAGAAGGATAAGTGATATTCTTATCTTCAACAAACCCATAATCTACTAGGATTGTTGAGAAGTCTCCATAGTAAACTATAATGAAATGTCAGAAGGAAGTAATGGCAATAAAAGAGATATAACCAATAATTTAGAGAAGCCAGTGTGTACCAGTGTATTCAAAGATTATTTTATACTATAGGTGACATTTGCATCGAACTATGACAAGTTAACCATGAACAGGCAGAGATCATGAAGAACATTAAAGCTGAGAGGGAAATGATAAAATTTAGGGAAGAATAATTGAGGGACAATACTTAGTTCCCATGTAGCTGGAATATAAAGGATTTAGAAATGTTTAAACTTATCTACAGTATCATAGTTCATGAAAAATAGGGAAACATTATCTAAGGTACCTGAGTTGGAGTGACAAATAATCCTTTACAAAGTAATAGGTAACAATATTGCATACAACAGTTCGAACCCTACTCAGATCATTTTAGTGCTCTCAGGCCTGACTTCCTCAGTCTAATAATATATACTGATGGATTCTGAGATAGTAAGGTCCAGTGTTAAAGCACAAGAGAATCTGGAAACTGCTCATTAAAGTAAAGAAGTAGAAATATTTCCTCAAGATCTGTTATTTTATGAAAAAAAATGACTTGGGAAACATGTACTTAAATAAGATCTTTATCTCTAAAAATGTATCTCACAGGGGAATTTTCTCTAATGTCATATTTCCTCAAAGAAGGGAGTCATATGATCTGCTACCAAATCTGTTGTGGAAGTCTCCACCAATAGTTAGCTCTAAATGTAGAGATAAAAAAATAAATAAATAAGAGCATGTCTCCTCAACGACTATTTCATACTTTCCTGTGCCCCTTAAATTTTATACCACTCTCATTTCAGCTGATAACACTCCTCATCTGTAATTGTAAGCATAGACATCATCAAATAGGAATTTCCTTCTTCTCCCGTCAGCAAATCTGTAAACTTACTTGTACTAAATCAGTCTTCTCCAAGTTCCCGTCTCTTATTAAGTGTCAGTGCTGGTAGCAAAAGCTAATGATCCCATTTGTGTCCTTTGTCCCATTGTCTCTCATCTTCTCAAGAACCTCTTTTCATTACCATACACCTTTCTCCTGAGTTCTCAATCTATCCTTCTTCAGGCAACTATTCCTATTAACATTCAACCAATCTCTAATATTTTCCATTAATAATGCTTCTCTTGGCCCCACATCTTCTTGCAGTTACTGTACCATTTCTCTGCTACCCTGAATTTCTAAGCTTCTTAAAAAACAAGGGTTTACATATGACAGATTTATTTCCTTATCTCCCATTCACTCTTCAATCCTCCAATCTGGTCTCTGACTCGATCTCCATATTGTCAAAGGCCATGGACACTCTCCTCTCATCAGCACTCATCACAGTTGTTAATTCCTTCCGTCATTTTCTTTACCCTGTATTCAAGACATACATATGCTTCCTCACCTTCCACCCCAACCCAAGGTTGTTTTTTTTCTTCTCTGGTTATACCTATTAGACTCCTTTACTAGCTCTTTTTGTCATTACCACTCTGCTCCAGGCTCAGGGATGAATGGACAATATGTAATTTTGCTGTCGTAATTGCTCTCCTAATAACCAGGGTGCTAAAGTGCCTAACATTTTAATGAGAGTACATGACTGAGTCTACTTGGCAGATGAATTATTTAGTTGGAGGGCATATATTCTCAAATTCAGGGCTTATTCATTCACTTTTTCACTCAACACGTATCATTTAGCACCTGCTACATGTCAGGCATTGTTATAGGTCCTGAGGATAAAACAATAAACAAGATTGACAAGATCCCTGCCTTCATGGAACATGAGAAGGTAAAGCCTGGGTAAGAGAATTGGAGATGTTTTGTAGAATTAAAAGCTTTATCAATATGGGTCAAACATTGGATTTTCATCAACTCATAGAGAATCTAAACTGCCCAGGTTAACCTAGTGTTTTCATCTAGGAATACATGCAAAGACATGATCTACCTGATCATGCCATGTCCTTATGCCTCAAGGAATTCTTGCAATCAAAAACCAAGGGAAGATTCCTGTTCATTTTAAGATTTACCTTTTTAGGCAGACTTGGAAGGAATAGGACCTGATGGTTAAAAATAAACACCACTAATGGGATAATTGATTTGATTTAAAAACTACTATTTGGAGCAAAAATAATGCAGTCCAACCTCCAAGATCAGCCCTCCATCATATTTCCTGCTAAAAATAGAGGTGAGCCATCCTGCTAATGAGAAATTTAGGCACAACTTGTGTAAAAATATGCCAGGACCTCAATTACAGAGTGTTTATGGAAGCAGGTGCTCTAAGAGTATCAGGAATGTGACTTCATCTGATTTCTCAGCACTATGAGGCGTCCCACTCCCGTGTCCATCTCTCTGGGCTTGTGGTATATATGTGAATAACATGATTTGTTTCAAATCAGAGACTACCACTCATTTTAATAAATAAAAATGTCAATTAGAATAAAATTAAAGAAGCTTTTCTTAGTGTGAACCTAGCTAGATCCCTTAATCTTTCTTTGCCTCTCTTTTTTCACTGAGAAAATATGACTGATAATGTCCATTCTGTCTAACTCATCAGATTGTCCTGAGAGAATTATGGGATAAGGGTTAAATTTATGAGTTCTTATTAAAGTATAAAATACATTAAAATATGAGTTACAACTATGACCATTTCATTATAAGGATATTAGCAATAGTACTGCATGCTCTCCAGATTAAAGGATTTTACCTCTTTAAAAATGCCTTTATCTTTACTTATACTTTATTATTGTTTTCAAGTATACTTGGAAACTGCCTTAAATCCTTTCTGAGACATCTTAAATGTTGAAAATTCAAATCAGTCTGAACAGCTAATTTGAACATGCATATGTTGTGGAAAGTGAAAGTTTATTCAATACACCTATTTGATTGAGATTTTGACTACAAGTTGTCATGAGAGTCAAATTAGATAGCCCTAGTCTAGATGATGCTAGCTCTCTTTAAAAGATATTTCTGTGAGTTTGACAAATAGCAATTACTAAGCATAACACCAACAGTGATAAATACTCCAATTTCAGCCTGTCAAAAATGAACTGAAGAATCGAGAGGAAACGCATGATAGGAAACATCTGGTCCCTTTCAGGCCTGCTGAGAGATGATGAGGATGTGCCTTTTGACAATAAATAAATAAATCATAAAATAAAACCTTAAAAGGCAGGGTTATTTTTTTTCATATTACCTTGTTGAACAAAAGGGTGACTATAATTTAAGAAATGAGATGAATGTATTCCAATGGTTAAAACACCCTAAAAAAAATCTTTGAATAATTTTATCTCCATATTTTAATGAGAAAGAGATTAATAAGAAACCAAAGATAGAATTTTATTTAAAGGCCAGAACATTACCAAGGTATATCGAGGAGAGGTAAGATTCTAACCCAGTATCTGGTGACTTCTTTATGTTTTTATTTATTAGGAAACCTTTCATTTATAAGGTAAACTTAGGCATTGAAAGATATTTTCACTGAAAGTTCAGTTATTTTTAAGTGTTCAGTATTAAAGCAGAAAATGGTATGTAATTGGTCTGTATTCAAATGAAGGTTAGAATTGTGAACTAACTCCTTTCTGTCCCCTACAAATTAAGGGTGCTGAAGGTTTTTCTTTCTAGTGATGAAAAGGACATCACTAGTCCTCTTTTGTACTATCACTGGCTTTCTAGGTATCCAGGCTCTCTGTTTGGCAGGAGGTGCATGAGTGGGAGTGAGAAGATTCAATAATATTCTGGGACATTAGCAGGAAGATTGATGATATTGGTGATTCCCCCAGGGTAGGGTCGGACATCACTCCTGTTTAGCTGATCAGCTGATGATACACGGCACTTAGAAGTACAAGAATTCTTATGTTCTCACCTTGGATAGTGTGCTATACTCATTGGCAGGGTGATGGGATGGGCTTCTGAGGCTGCCTCAGTTTACACAGGAGCTCCTTGGCAAATCTCATGTGGAGACTTGACAGTTCTCAATGTTGACTATCAAGATTTTCAGGTCTGGTCCTCTGACCACAAATCCCTCTCCTTGGTCCGATCTCTTCTTTTCTCTCCTTGCCCAGCTTGGAGATTTGGGAGATGTGGCTCTTTTGTTATTGCTCTTATAATATGTTGTATTTGGCATGATATTCATGCTCTGCTCCCATCAAGACTTAACCTTTTGAGTTCCAAAATACCCAGCTCTTACAAATGAGAAATTAACTTTCAAGATTATTGTCTCTGCTTTAAGCTTTGAGTCTATTTTGACACCCAAGCTAGATTTTGAATATTCTCTGTATGCACACCATATTGGAACTCCACGTTTTCTACTTTCAACGGTTAGTTTTAGTAGGGGGAGGGCCTCATGATAAAAAATAATAAAAATAGTAATAATAAAAGAGATTAGAGGGATAAATTGGTTAATATATCAAAAATATTCTCCCACTACACATAGTGGTGTACCTTAGAAAACAAAACAGCAAAACAGAAACAAACAAAACCCATAATGTAGCAACAATGTGGTGGATCAGCTGATGCTATTAACTCACTAATGATAGCATTTAGTTATTATTTTTCTTTTAAGTATATAGCTCTTCCATAAACTTCAATGTAATTTAAACACAAAGGGGAAAAGTGGAAAGAATTTTGAGCAGGCAGTATTCAAAATGAGGGAAGTAATCTATACTGTTTCTCATGTTTAAATAATAAAGTAGTAGACTTACTTTTTTTTTAAATTGTCTAAAAATTTTTTTGGTAACCCAATTTTTCGCAAATTTGATGGGTTTTAACAGGGCGGATGTCACAATATTAACACCATGAATGGACGTGCACAGTCCAATCAAAGGATGACTGCTTTAATGTTGGAGTGGGGTCCTGGGGCTCCTGATGTACCAGGTATTACCTCTTTAGTTGCTGGATTGAGAAAAGATCAAGGATTCTAGAGAAGTGGAACCTGAACCAGGGTAACTGAAGCAGTAGAAAACTCGTTGGGCTTTGCACAGCAGCTGTTTATTCAGCTATTTATTAACAGCCCATACCAATGCCTACTAGCTGACCATCAGCCTTGGTTATCAGCCTGTGACAATATGAATTTTCCTCTCAGCCTCAGATGTTAGCACCATCACATGGCTCCATTTTTCTAAATCAGTAATATCAGGCTCAATCCTACCAGCTCTTGGGCCAGGCAGGAAGTTCACTTCAGTCTCTGCCTATGTGGTGGGGAGGGGAAGTGCTTACACTATTCCTTCATTTCTTCTACCTACCCTACTTATATCAATACTTCTCCTACCCACTTCCCCAGTCTTCTCTCCCTAGAATCTATATGATTGTTGTGGGGTGGAAGTAGCTAATCTTATTCAGAGAGGCTGCCGTGTTAGGAAGCATAGCATTGAAATGATATTTTGATTTCTCCATTCTTTCCCTCTTGTGGCTCAAAGCCCAGCATCTTTTTCTGCCCTTCTGGGAGCATCCAACTTTACTCCTCCAGCAGTGGGCTTATAGCAAAGGATTATTATTTACCGGGGTAAGGATTTGGAGTTAGCTAGTGTTTGGAGTATTTGGACTTTTGAGGGACTTAATGCTAATAGATACAGGGAAAGGTGATTCTTTGAGTTTGTGGAAAGGAAAAACACAGCACAGGAGAAAATATATATATTTTTGTCTTTATAATTCCCCCAAGTACACAATAACCCATCCTAGTCACTAAACTCTTAGCCTTCAAGATCAAGGATTGTGTTTTATTTGTGTATCTTCTCTTCTTAGAGCTTTGCCTCACACAGGTGGCATTCAGTGAATATTTGTTGAATTAATTAACTAAACAGAAAAATAATCTTAGCCTAAAACTCCTAAATGGTTTATTTCCTGGCAATTGTGAGCATTTTTTTGAATGAGCTACTAATTTTTTTTTTTTTTTGGCTGTGTTGGGTCTTTGTTTCTGTGCGAGGGCTTTTCTCTAGTAGTGGCAAGTGGGGGCCACTCTTCATCGCGGTGCGCGGGCCTCTCACTATCGCGGCCTCTCTTGTTGCGGAGCACAGGCTCCAGACGCGCAGGCTCAGTAGTTGTGGCTCACGGACCCAATCGCTCCGCGGCATGTGGGATCTTCCCAGACCAGGGCTCGAACCCGTGTCCTCTGCATTGGCAGGCGGATTCTCAACCACTGCGCCACCAGGGAAGCCCTGAGCTACTAATTTTTAAAGCAATCATTGAAGTTGTTGTTTTCAGAGGTTTGTTTGATAAAAGGGAGTTAGTAATTCTAAAACATTAGCACTATAATAAAAAGCAGGTATGAAAGGCCTTGTTCACCCAAGCTTTGAACTGAGTTTAAATAACTCAGTCAATTTTTTGTAGTCAGATGTATTTCTAAAAAGAGATAAATAAGCACTATAATTACTATCAGAGCCCTTCTGGTATTATCAGATAACAATTCAATGGATAATAAATAGCATATGATTACCTGATTTATCTTTTAGTCCCCTTGATTGTCCTTGCTATTTTTTAAAATGAGAACTAAGCAGCATGGAAAACTGAAATTTAAAAGACAAGTAATTATTCTGATTTACTCAAACATTAAAAGCTCCACCAATAATTACTCTTAATATGTTTTCATTAATTCATTTATTCATCATTCATTTGACAGAAGAAATTGAATTTTTATTCTACAAAACACTTTCGTGTCTTTGTAATAGCCATCTCTCTTCTACTTATCATAGCTTAAGTTGGCTTATGGAATTTATATTCAGAGCCTTAACTAATATTAAAGGAATAGCATAGAGAATTTTATACATACAGACATGGATGACTTTCCTTTAATGAAGACTGAAGGAGAGAGACTGAGGGAAATGCTGGGAGTTGGAAAGTTTCCTGGTAATGCTCTAGGACTTGCAAAGTGACAGCAGGCTAAGCCTAGAAAAAGGCAAATCAATTATCCAGAGAGAGTTGAGGAAGAGCCTTTAATATGTTAGACTAGCACTGTCTCATAGAAATAAAATTCAAACCAACTAAAAAATATTAAATATTTCAATAGTTACATTAAAAGAAGTAAAAAGAAGCAGGAGAACTCAATTTTGATATTTAGCTTAATATGTCCCAAATAGTATCATTTCTATATGTAATCAATATAAAATTATTAATGAGATATTTTACTTCTTTTAAATACTAATTCTTTGAATCTGGCATTTATTTTTCACTTACCATCTCAATTCAGACATTAAATTTTTATCAGAAATACGTGTTTGATATTTAGATGTCATACAATTTACAGTTGAAAAAGTATATTCACATACCTAAGTTGTTCCAACAGTTTTTCCAATAACTGAATTGAAGGATTTAAGTTTAAATTAATTAAAATAAACGTTTCAGTTTTCAGTAGCACTAGCTGCATTTCAAGTGGTGAATAGCCAGATGTGGCTACGGCTTCCCATACTGCTTACTGCAGCACTAGATTGAGAAATTTGAAGTAACAAAGGCAGCCTTAGAAAGAGAAACATTATGAAATGCCAGAGGCAGATAGAGAAAAGAGCAGGGTGTATAAAATTTACAAGCCAGGTAATCAGATGCTGAGTAATCCAGTACTGACTCTGTTAAGATCCACTTGCTCAATATTGCCCTTTCCAGTTAAAATATTCATAGCAAGAACAGAGTATGGTTTGAAGCAAATTTTCAAATCATTTAAAAAATGCTACTGCAAGATCACAGAGAAATCTTGGATATCATTTAGTCCAATTCATTTTATAATAGTGAAACATGTCCAAAAAATATTATCCATTTATCCGAGTCTCAGCCAGTTAAGACAAAGGCAGAGCTAGAATCTAGACCCAGGTTATACTGTGTTTTCTTTTTTTTTTTTTTTAACAACTTTATTGGAGTATAATTGCTTTACAGTGTTGTGTTAGTTTCTGCTGTATAACAAAGTGAATCAGCTATATGCATGCATATATCCCCATATCCCCTCCCTCTTGGGTCTCCCTCCCACCCTCCCTATCCCACCCCTCTAGGTGGACACAAAGTACCCAGCTGATCTCCCTGTGCTATGCGGCTGCTTCCCACTAGCTCTCTATTTTACATTTGGTAGTGTATATATGTCCTGGACACTCTCTCACTTCATCCCAGGTTACCCTTCCCCCTCCCTGTGTCCTCAAGACCATTCTCTACTCCCCCGTCTTTATTCCTGTCCTGCCCCTAGGTTCATCAGAACCTTTTTTTTTTTTTTTTTAGATTCCATATATATCTGTTAGCATATGGTATTTGTTTTTCTTTTTCTGACTTACTTCACTCTGTATGACAGACTCTAGGTCCATCCACCTAACTACAAAAACTCAGTTTTGTTTCTTTTTATGGCTGAGTAATATTCCATTGTATATATGTGCCACATCTTCTTTATCCATTCATCTGTCGATGGACATTTAGGTTGCTTTCATGTCCTGGCTATTGTAAATAGTGCTGCAGTGAACATTGTGGTACATGACTCTTTTTGAATTATGGTTTTCTCAGGGTAAAAGCCCAGTAGTGGGATTGCTGGGTCATATGGTAGTTCTGTTTTTAGTTTTTTAAGGAACCTCCATACTATTCTTCATAGTGGCTGTATCAATTTACATTCCTACCAACAGTGCAAGAGGGTTCTGTTTTCTCCACACCCTCTCCAGTATTTATTGTTTGTACATTTTTTGATGATGGCCATTCTGACCAGTGTGAGGTGATGCCTCATTGTAGTTGTGATTTACATTTCTCTAAAGATTAGTGATGTTGAGCATCTTTTCATGTGTTTGTTGGCAACCTGTATGTCTTCTTTGGAGAAATGTCTATTTAGGTCTTCTGCCCATTTTTGGATTGGGTTGTTTGTTTTTCGGATATTGAGCTGCATGAGCTGTTTGTATATTTTGGAGATTAATCCTTTGTCAGTTGCTTCATTTGCAAATATTTTCTCCCATTCTGAGGGTTGTCTTTTCGTCTTGTTTATGGTTTCCTTTGCTGTGCAAAACCTTTTAAGTTTCATTAGGTCCCATTTGTTTACTTTTGTTTTTATTTCCATTTCTCTAGGAAGTGGGTCAAAAAGGATCTTGCTGTGATTTATGTCATAGAGTGTTCTGCCTATGTTTTCCTCTAAGAATTTTATAGTGTCTGGCCTTCTATTTAGGTCTTTAATCCATTTTGAGTTTACTTTTGTGTATGGTGTTAGGAAGTGTTTTAATTTCATTCTTTTACATGTAGCTGTCCAGTTTTCCAAGCATCACTTATTGAAGAGGCTGTCTTTTCTCCATTGTATACTCTTACCTCCTTTATCAAAGATAAGGTGACCGTATGTGCATGGGTTTATCTCTGGGCTTTCTATCTTGTTCCATTGATCTATATTTCTGTTTTTGTGCCAGTACCATACTGTCTTGATTACTGTAGCTTTGTAGTGTAGTGTAAAGTCCAGGAGCCTGATTCCTCCAGCTCCATTTTTCTTTCTCAAGATTGCTTTGGCTATTCGAGGTATTTTGTGTGTCCATACAAATTGTGAAATTTTTTGCTGTAGTTCCGTGAAAAATGCCATTGGTACTTTGATAGGGATTACGTTGAATCTGTAGATTGCTTTGGGTAGTATAGTCATTTTCACAATGTTAATTCTTCCAATCCAAGAACATAGTATATCCCTCCATCTGTTTGTATCATCTTTAATTTCTTCCATCAGTGTCTTATAGTTTTCTGCATAGAGGTCTTTTGTCTCCTTAGGTAGGTTTATTCCAGGGTATTTTATTCTTTTTGTTGCCATGGTAAATGGGAGTGTTTCCTTAATTTCTCTTTCAGATTTTTCATCATTAGTGTATAGGAATGAAAGAGATTTCTGTGCATTAATTTTTTATCCTACTACTCTACCAAATTCATTGATTAGATCTAGTAGTTTTCTGGTAGCATCTTTAGGATTCTCTATGTATGTCATCTGCACACAGTGACAGTTTTACTTCTTCTTTTCTGATTTGGATTCCTTTTATTTCTTTTTCTTCTCTGATTGTCATGGCTCGGACTTCCAAAACTATGTTGAATAATAGTGGTGAGAGTGGGCAACATTGTCTTGCTCCTGCTCTTAGAGGAAATGGTTTCAGTTTTTCACCATTGAGAACGATGTTGGCTGTGGGATTGTCAGATAGCCTTTATTATGTTGAGGTAGGTTCCCTCTATGCCTACTTTCTGGAGAGTTTTTATCATAAATGGATGTTGAATTTTGTTGAAAGCTTTTTTGCATCTATTGAGATTATCATATGGTTTTTATCCTTCAGTTTGTTAATATGGTGTATCACATTGATTGATTTGCATATATTGAAGAATTCTTGCATTCCTGGAATAAACCCCACTTGATCATGGTGTATGACCCTTTTAATGTGCTGTTGGATTCTGTTTGCTCGTATTTTGTTGAGGATTTTTGTATCTATGTTCATCTGTGATATTGGCCTGTAGTTTTCTTTCTTTGTGACATCTTTGTCTGGTTTTGGTATCAGTGTGATGGTGGCCTCATGGAATGAGTTTGGGAGTGTTCCTCCCTCTGCTATATTTTGGAAGAGTTTAAGAAGGATAGGTGTTAGCTCTTCTCTAAATGTTTGATAGAGTTCGCCTGTGAAGCCATCTGGACCTGTGCTTTTGTTTGTTGGAAGATTTTTAATCACAGTTTCAATTTCAGTGCTTGTGATTGGTCTGTTTATATTTTCCATTTCTTCCTGGTTCAATCTCAGAAGGTTGTGCTTTTCTAAGTATTTGTCCATTTCTTCCAGGTTGTCCATTTTATTGGCTTATAGTTGCTTGTAGTAATCTCTCATGATCCTTTGTATTTCTTCAGTGTCAGTTCTTACTTCTTTTTCATTTCAAATTCTATTGATTTGAGTCTTTTCCCTTTTTTTCTTGATGAGTCTGGCTAATGGTTTATCAATTTTGTGTATCTTCTCAAAGAACCAGCTTTTAGTTTTATTGATCTTTGCTATTGTTTCCTTCATTTCTTTTTCATTTATTTCTGATCTGATCTTTATGATTTCTTTCTTTCTACTAACTTTGGGATTTTTCTTCTTTTTTCTCTAATTGCTTTAGATGTAAGGTTAGGTTGTTTATTTGAGATTTTTCTTGTTTCTTGAGGTAGGATTGTATTGCTATAAACTTCCTTCTTAGAACTGCTTTTGGTGCATCCCATAGGTTTTGGGTCCTCGTGTTTTCATTATCATTTGTTTCTAGGTATTTTTTGGTTTCCTCTTTGACTTCTTCAGTGATCTCTTCGTTATTTATTAGTGTATTGTTTAGGCTCCTTGTGTTTGTATTTTTTACAATTTTTTTCCCTGTAATTGATATCTAATCTCATAGCGTTGTGGTCAGAAAAGATACTTGATATGATTTCAATTTTCTTAAATTTACCAAGGCTTGATTTGTGACCCAATATCTGGTCTATCTTGGAGAATGTTCCATGAACATTTGAGAAGAAAGTGTATTCTGTTGTGTTTGGATGGAATGTCCTATTAATATCAATTAAGTCCATCTTGTTTCATGTGTCATTTAAAGCTTGTGTTTCCTTATTTATATTCATTTTGGATGATCTGTCCATTGGTGAAAGTGGGGTGATAAAGTCCCCTACTCTGATTGTGTTACTGTCTATTTCCCCTTTTATGGCTGTTAGCATTTGCCTTATGTACTGAGGTGTTCCTATGTTGGGTGCATAAATATTTATACTTGTTATATCTTCTTCTTGGATTGACCCTTGATCATTATGTAGTGTCCTTCTTTGTCTCTTGTAATAGTCTTTATTTTAAAGTCTATTTTGTCTGATATGAGAATTGCTACTCCAGCTTTCTTTTGATTTCCATTTGCATGGAATAACTTTTTCCATCAACTGACTTTCAGTCTGTATGTGTCCTTAGGTCTGAAGTGGGTCTCTTGTAGACAGCATATGTACAAGTCTTGTTTTTGTATCCACTCAGCCAGTCTATGTCCTTTGGTTGGAGCATTTAATCCATTTACATTTAAGGTAATTATCAGTATATATGTTCCTATTACCATTTTCTTAATTGTTTTGGGTTTGTTTTTATAGGTCTTTTCCTTCTCTTGTGTTTCCTGACTAGGAAGTGTCTTTAGCATTTGTTGTAAAGCTGGTTTGGTGGTACTGCATTCTCTAAACTTTTGCTTACAGGTTTTAATTTCTCCTTCAAGCCTGAATGAGATCCTTGCTGGGTAGAGTAATCTTGCTTGTAGGTTTTTCCCTTTCATCACTTAAAATATGTCCTGCCACTCCCTTCTGGCTTGCAGAGTTTCTGCTGCAAGATCAGCTGTTAATGTTATGGGGATTCCCTTGTATGTTATTTGTTGATTTTCCCTTGCTGCTTTTAATATTTTTTCTTTGTATTTCATTTTGATAGTTTTTTTAACATGTGTCTTGGTGTGCTTCTCCTTGGATTTATCCTGTATGGGACTCTCTGTGCTTCCTGGACTTGTTTGACTATTTCCTTTTCCATATTAGGGAAATTTTCAACTATAATCTCTTCAAATATTTTCTCAGTCCCTTTCTTTTTCTCTTCTTCTTCTAGGACCCCTATAATTCGAATGTTGGTGCATTTAATGTTGTCCCAGAGGCCTCTGAGACTGTCCTCAATTCTTTTCATTCTTTTTTTCTTTATTCTGCTCCCTGGCAGTTATTTCCACCGTTTTATCTTCCAGCTCACTTATCCGCTCTTTTGCCTCAGTTATTCTGTTATTGATTCCTTCTAGAGTATTTTTAATTTAATTTTTTGTGTTGTTCTTCATTGTTTGTTTGCTCTTTAGTTCTTCTAGATCCTTGTTAAATGTTTCTTGTATTTTCTCCATTCTGTTTCCGAGATTTTGGATCATCTTTACTATCGTTACACTGAATTCTTTTTCAGGTAGGTTGCCTATTTTGTTGTCATTTATTTGGTCTTTTAGGTTTTTGCCTTGCTCCTTCATCTGGAACTTTTTTTTTTTTTTTTGTCTTTTTTTTTCTTTTTTTTTGATGGATGATTCTGTATTCCTGTCTTACTGGTTGTTTGGCCTGAGAGGTCCAGCACTGGAGTTAGCAGGCAGTTGGATAGAGCTGGGTCTTGGTGCTGAGATGAGGGCCTCCAGGAGGCCTCACTCCAATTGATATTCCCTGGGGTCTGAGGTTTTCTGTTAGTCCAGCTGTTTGGACGCAGGGCTCCGACCACAGGAGCTTGGGCCCGACTTCTGGCCTGGGAACCAAGATCCCATGAGCTTTGTGGTGCGGTTAAAAAAAAAAAAAAAAAAGGAAGAAAGGAAGAAAAAAAGGAGCATTTCAATATCAAAGAATAAAAACAAAATAAAATTAGAAAGATAAAAAGTATATCAGGAAAAATAAAACTGTAACTGAAACAACTGCAACAGGTAAAATAAAACCACAACAGAAAAAAGAAAAAATAAACGGGGGGAGGGAACAAGCCAAAAGGAGAGAACAGTAACAAAGTATAAAGAATAAAATAAAATTAAAAAAATAAAAGATTTATTAGGAAAAAATAAAAATATAAATGAATCAACAAGGTAAAACAGAACCCCAATGTAAAAGAGGAAAAAAAAAAAAAAAAAGCCCTGGCTATGGGGGTGGAGTTTAGGTGGGGGTGGAACTTAGGCAGGGGAGGGGTTTAGGGTGGGGCAGGACCTAGGTGGGTGGGGGGCTGGTGTTTGAGCATGGGGCAGGACTTAGGCTCTGAACCCACTGCAGCCTGAGAAGGTCTTGGGGGCAGGGCCTAGTCTGGGCGACATTCAAACGTGTGGTGGGGCCTCTGCTTAGGACCTGCACGGAAGGGGAGAGGCAGCACAAGGGGAAAGGAGGGCCTCTGGAGTGTGGAGTTCTGGAGTTTGGAGGTAGGGCTCTGGGTGAGGGTGTGTGGGTGGGGTTTAGGCCCAGCTCGTTGGAGGGGGTCTCCGAGTGTAGAGGTGGGGCCCTGGGTGGGGGTGAAGAGGCGGGGCTTGGGCTCTGCACAGCAGGAAGGAGGCTCCAAGGGCAGAGGTTTAGGCCCAGAGCCCAACAGGCTCCCCTGTGCTTAAGTGGACAGGGAAAACTCTAGCCACGTTCCCTTCTGTTCCTCTGCGCTCCTTCCCCACTGTATCCCCCAGGGTCTCCTCCATCACCGCTGGACCCCTAACCATGGGTGAGTCCCACTGGGTGTAGGAACTCTTCCCCTCCCCCAGCTGCCCCTCAGGGGTGCCATCCTAGAGGTCTGGCCTTTACTTTTGCTCCCCCTTCCCTCTCTCCCACTCCCTCAGGACCCACACGGCTGGAGGGTGCCTAGGTGGACAGAGGATCAGGCCCGAGATCTCAGCAGTTTCCTGGGGGCCCAAGTGGGCAGCGTAAATCTGGCTACCCTCCCTTTTGAGTCTCTGCCCTCCCAATGGTTCCTCAATTTCCCTCTTCGGGCATGGGATCCCTTCCCCTCCCCCAGCCGCCCCTCAGGGGTGCCAGTCCCGTCCCGCCTCCACTACTCCTCCCCCTTCACTCCCCCCATACTCCACGTCCTACCCAGTCACTGGGGGTTCCTCCCATCCCCTTAGTTGTCCATGGCCCTCGACCAGTGCCTGGTAGGTGCACTAGTTGTGAGGAGGTGCAAATTCCATGTCCTCCTAGTACTCCATCTTGACTCTGCCCCCTGCGTTTTCTATTGTATCAAATAGGAGTCTAATATAATATTAATATTAATGAATAATCTGCTAATACAATTTTAATCCATTTACCTTAGACATAATCCAGTTTTTAAACAACTGAACTATTCTTTATATGAATATTTGATGGTACTTTAGTTTTACAGTATGAACCCTAGTGATGCTAAGAGGGTAGATGTGATGTTAAGTGTTTTTATCAACAAAAATAAGAGTAACAAATAAATAAAGAGGGCAGGAGGAAACTTTTGGAGGTAATGGATATGATTTTGGCTTAGATTATGGTGATGGTTTCATGAGTGTAAACAAAAAAATCAACTCTGCTGGGTAAAAGACTTAAAAATTAAATGGAAAAAAAATGAATACAAATTCTTTTAGTAACAATGAGAAAAATACAATTTGGAATTAAAACTTTAGTCTTGAACCTAACAAACCAAGCATCATATAAATTATATGTAAGAAAACTCAATTTAAAATGCTTTACCTGATAAACTTGTGAATCCACTGCCATCTCCTGAACCAAGGTAAGGGAAGAATGTAGTTTGCCTATTTGACTTGTCTCTGTGGATTGAATGCATACGTGACACACTTGTAATTACTCATCAATTACTTCCATACTTTGTATGTACTAGAATAAAATGTTGCAGGTGTTTTTTGTCTTTAGAGAATAATCATTGGTATGTTTTCAATCTGTGCCAAACTGAACACGTTCACACACCTTAATTGTTGTTCATCATTGAATATGCCCTATGCTATCTACATTACCCCTACAGACAAATTAATAAAGGCTATTTAAGTTTTGAATTGTAGATAAATTATTCAACGGTTACATATATTAAGTGCTTATGGTTGCATAGACCCAGCTATTGGGAGTAAACTCATAGAAATAGTCACTAGATCTTTAGGAATTCATCCTCTACTTGCCTCTTTTACCCAAAAGGTTTATGTAAGAAGAAGCAAAGTTTATTTATTCAGGGCAAGAGAGTCAGCCACCCTCACTGGTGTTCTGGCAGAGACTCAAAGGCAGAGAGAAGAGAGGGAAAGTTTTGTAGAAGAGAAAAGAGAAGGCTTCAGGTATGTTTTGATTGGAATAGTCTTTGGCAGGGGAAGCTGCAGACGGGCTACCTAGAAACAGGGTATTATGGGATTGGTTAGGGGTGCATATTTGGCTTTCTCTGGTTGATCTTGGAAGTGGAGATAAAAATTAGGGAAGCTGTCAGTTACTAATCAAGTCCTGGCCTAAAATGGCCAATTGATACAGGGGTTATTGTTTAGCTTCCTAGATTGTTACTAGAGATAGTGGTCTGACTTCCTAGAAATTTGACTTATAGATAGCTTCCTGAGCTGGTTACTATAGAGAATGTTTTTGTTTCCCGGGCTTTTTGCAGCAGGTTGTGGGTCAGAATTCTATTTTTGTATAGTCTGGCTATTATTCATTTGTATATTCAGTCTTACAGTCTCTGAATAATAATGATTCACTGTGACACTTTTAACATCAATCAACTGGGAGTTTTTTTTAAATTAATGACATTGCTTTTCTTCTTACAGTAATTAAATTTGCATTTATCTTGCTTTTGGTTTGTAATCCTGTTGCTCTGAGGTTGTATGAACTGCTCAATACATGTTAGGTTTTTTACAAGAGAAAAGGACAAAATACCTGCTTGAATGTCATTTTCTAAAATCATCAATCATAATCAGACACTTCTTTGAGTTTTATATTGATTTTTAAGACCAAGAAAGGAATTTGAAAGTAGGAATAAATCTGCTTAAATAGAAGTGCAAACAAAATGCTTGGTCAAGAAATAAAAAGTGATATTTTCAAAATTTAGTTTCTTATTTTCTTTTTTGTCACAAATTAGGAAATGCTGTGATAAAATTTTCCTTCTTTTTAGAAATTTGATTATTTCAATGGTGTAAGCCCTCAGGACTAAAAAATTATGTGAAACATTTGAAATTTAAGTAAACCATGATCTTCCATTTTTGTTATCTAAATATGATTAAGCAAAGAGAGGAGATGACCTAGAAAATGAAACATATACAATAATTCAGTCAGTTGAAGAGACAGTTTGTATATTTCTGGACTATTTCAATTGAGAATTATAGACTTCTAAGACTAGAGATTTTATTCATTTTATTTACTTACTTTTTTTTTTTTTTTTTACAAAAATATTTGAAGTTAATGAATGCTAAGTACTACAAGCTGGGTGGCTTAAAAGAACAGAAATGTATTTTCTTACAGTTCTGGAGGCTAGGAGGCTAGGGAACAGGGCCTGTTCCCTCTGAATGATCTATAGAAGAATATTTCCTTGCCTCTTCTAGTTTCTGGTGGTTGCCTGCAATCCTTGGCATTTCTTTGTGTCACCATAGTCCCAGTCTTTTCCTTTGTCTTTACATGACACTCTTCCCTGTGTCTCTATATGTCTCTGTGTCCACAATTCCCTCTTATAAGGACACCAGTCATTGAATTAGGACCTGTCCTAATCCAGTATGAATTCATCTTGATAACATCTACGAAAACCGTATTTTCAAATAAGGTCACATTTACAGATACAGGGAGTTAAGACTTCAACATATCTGTTTTGGAGAACACAGTTCAACAACATTGCCCAAAGTCTTAGCATGACTCTTATTAGATTTCCTAAATAGTTTTATCTTTTTAGCTTAAAGCTCTCATCATGATCAACTTTCTGGCAGTTATAAAATTTTCAGCCTGGTAAAGCCCTAAGAAACATAGATACCAGTATCATTCTATATTACACTTACCAAATGCCAGGCACTGTTCTAAGCATATATATATATATATAATTTCATTTAATTTTCACAAAGCCTCTATCTGTTTAGTACTATTATTACTCCATCTTCTTATACGAGGTAAACGAGTGTTGTGAACTAAACTAAATCAATTTGATTGTTCACAATCATTGGATTGTTTTAGGTAGCTATGTTAGATATTGGAGAATCAACTTTGCTGCAGGTGGCATGAATTATAATGAACTCAAGTCTCCAAGTGAATTTGCCTCATACTTAACAGCAAGAAGGTACAAAAATAACCATACCACCAGTTCTGTATGATTGATGAAATTCCAGTTCTCTATTATTTTAAGTACTCTGACAGCACATATCATGAAGAATTCATACTAGGCAAAAGCAGCATTATTACAGGCAGAGTAGCAGTAATTGGCTAACCTATTTGAAGCCAAATGAGAAAATCCTCCAGTAAGTATCTTAACCTAGTACCATCAGAAGTCTTCTGAACCTGGGACATCATTCTGATGGGTATAGATTTTTAGACATGCTACATTCATGTGTACTTATATAACACTTCTACACAGTCAACATATCTTGAAAACTATCCATTCCACCAAAGCAGTGCACTTCTAATTGCTGATTAATTATTCCTCTGGTGTTGACAAAAACAAAACAAAAACCAACACACACATACACACATACACAAGAATATGACAAGCACTTAAAAGAAACTTGCCCAAAGTATACGAAAATCAATTTATGGAGACAAGATTTTAACTACCAAGCTATAGTGCCTATTGCAGAAATCAAAATATGGTGAATATGAAAAAATAATTTTTAAAAATACAGGTTTATTTATAATAGTCTCAAACTAGGAAAAGAAAACACAAAATGTCTATCAAAAGGTAAATAGACAAACAACATGTGGTAAGATATATCCACACAGTGGAATTCTCTCAGCAATAAAAAAGAAACAAACTATTGATGCACCCAAAATATGGATGAATGTCAGGATCATGTTTGGTGAAAAAGTCAGACAATACAAGAGCGCATACTCTATTATCCACTTACATAAAATTCTAGAAATTGCAAAGTAATCTGTAATGACAAAAAACAGATCAATGATTGACTATCACGGTGACAAAGAGGGACCAGGGTAAAGTGAGGGATGAATTACCAAGGGGCATGAGGGTACTTTTTTGGGTGATAAACATATTCTTTTGACTTTGATGATGGTTTTAAATATACATACATATATACATGTGTCAAAGCTCATCAAACGGTACCCTTTAATAAGTACATTTTACTGCATGTGAAAGAAACCTCAGTAAGGTCTTAAAAAATGTAATCATTACGAGTGTTGTCTCTAAACCTGAAAAGAGAGCAGCCCAGAGCGAGCAGAGGAAAGAGGTGAACTCCTGCGACTTCATTTCAGATTGAACTCAAGATGCACTTGGAGAGGCATCGTGCCCCTTTCACCCCTGCCTGGATCTTAGTCATATGAGTCAAGAAATTGCCCTCTTTCGCCTTAGCCATTTGGGACCGGTATTCTGTTGCTTGTAACAGAGAGAACCCTAGCTGAAACAGAAATTTGGCCTGTCAGTCGGTTCTAGTACAGATAAATAAAATTGTATATGATAAACCTAGTTTAAAACTTAACTTTTTCAATGATTAATGTGTCATGTGGCAGCTTATCGTTTACTAATTGAAAACATTTGGCCCAAATCAGTAGTTCTGTCAAGGGTCTTGATTTTCCTTGGAGACTTGTTTATTCCCCAGTAGGTTCTGGCCAATATTTTCTACTGGATTTTGAGATGAGTCCCGTGATCTGAATCTCCTTTTGCCCAGAACAAGAGGGCTTGTGTCTAAGAAGGTTTAGATTTTAATAGACTGGGTCTCAGTTTACAGTAATGCCTACATAACAGCAGTTGGCAGTTTTGCTTTGCAAAAATAGAAGAATCTCCCCAAGGTGCAAATGCCACTTCTCCCATGAAGCCTTTATCCTTTCTACATTTCCTTCTCCTCTCAAGAGAATGTAATTTCCCTTGATAGTGATATTTATTTTTCCTTACTTCTCCTCAGACTCTGTTTTTTTCCTAAAGGCTTAGTTATTTAGCAATATAAGGATCCATTTAAATGTACACTGGAAGATTATGTTGGCTTGCTGGGGCTGTTATAACTCAAACAACAGAAATGTATTTTCTCACAGTTCTGGGGGCTAGAAGTCCAAGATGAAAGTGTCAGCGTGTTTGGTTTCTTCTGAGGCCTCTTTCCTTGGCGCGTGGATGGCCACCTTCTCACTGTGTCCTTGCACAGTCGTCCTTCTGTCTGTGCTGTCTGTGTTCTAATGTCTACTTCTTATAAGGACTCCAGTCATATTGAATTAGGGCCCACCCTAAGAACCCCATTTTAATTTAATTACCTCCTTAAAGGCGTTATCTCCAAACACAGTCATATTCTGAGGTTTTAGGGATTAGGGCTTCAATGTATGAATTTTGGGGGGAGACAGTTCAGCCTATAATCCATGATTTCTGCTCCTTATTCTTCTCTTATAAAGTGAAAGCTCTGAGAGAATGATGCTCAACTGTCAACGTATACAGCATGCAATAAATATTTTGAACGTCTAATGATGCCAGGCAGGTTTACTTCAGAATTAGATAATCAAGTTGTCATCAATAATCATATGTCAAGTTGAAATGCCTGAACGGGTATATCTTATAAACCACACTCCATTACACATGTCAAAGTCATTTGATGGAACTAAATTATAAATGCTTACCTTTATATTTCCCCAGCATAACAAATTATCAACCTGATCAAATAAAATATCCCTACAGAGAATTTCCTCTTCTAATACGCCTCCTCACTCGAATACTTAAGCATTGTATACATATTCCCCACTGCCTGTGCGTTTGCCTTATTCTGCTTCATGTGCAATCAAGACATTATCTACCCTCTTAGCTTTATGACCTTCTCTTTTGCAATATGCAATATGAAACTCCTTTGAACTTACCTTTTAGAGTTTTCTTTGCAGAGTTTCCCTGTTGCCCTCTGATTCCCACTCTTCCCCTCAAGGGAGATAATACCCTCCTACATATAAGAGGGTAAGAAGTGGACGATTCCTTACGAGGCCACTGCCATTTCTGCCAGTGAGAAAATTTAGTAACCGCTGGGGTACAATGCCACAAAAGTATGCGGACGTTCAGTTTCTCTCCCTGAAACTGTGAGCTAAGATATACTCTGACTCATTTCATGCTCAGCACACGTCAGCCTATCATTTGCCTGACTGACATATGTCAAGCTGTACTGAGGCTGGAATTCTCAGAGGTGTTTATAGGACAATCTCAGCATGTGTCCTAAGACTATTTTCTAAAATATCTCAGCGCTGTAGAAAAAAGCATGAATAGAAGATAAAATATTAGGAGAGATAAAAATAACTCCCATAAATTATTTTTCTCTGGTATCAAGATTGCAAGACTAAGCTGTTGCTCACTTTTTTCTTAGCCACTGACTGTCTGAACAAGTTTTATGCCTCAGTTTCCTCAAATGAGATATTAACATTCCTGAAAGAGTATATCATATATAACCAATGATGGTAATGACCTTGAACATATGAAGGTTTATTATAAGTCCTGTATGCTTTCCACACACTAGGGAAAATAATCATTACATTCTCTATTAAGGTTCCTACCATACAGAATCTCCAAGAGAATTACAGTTCCTATAGCCAAAAACTGTAGGAGGCAATTTCAGTCTAAAGAACGATTCGTCAATTAAGCCAGGACTCCGGGGCTGAAATGCGTTCTTTTTTAACTGTCAGTCTCTTTATCTCTGAAATTGGTTCACCATATCTACCTTTTTATAGTTCCCAAAATTTTCATAAAATAATTTTGAGCAGATAGGAACATTTTTACAGGTGATATTTTATGTAACAATACATAAAATAATTCACTGGACAGAAAAATTTACCTCTATAAAGGATTCTTTGGCCATATTCTCCACTTTTTTCTTCCCATTCAGGCTTCTCAGGTGATGAGAAGAGCAGGCCAATAAGACCTTGAAGAAAACATCTGCAGGAAATGTAGTTCATTCACCCCTAGAAGCCCAAGACACCCAAACATTCGCTGCTTCCAGACTTTTTTTCTTACTGTGATTTTTTGAAATATAACATAAATACCTTTCATATTCACAAAAAGATACTAAAATCAAAAGCTGTAATATGCTAAGTGTCCAAAATTGCAAATTGATAACACATTGTAGTGCCATATTACTTCAAAGATGATACAATTGAATTGAATTTCAGTGTGCATACTGTTTCACAGATTTATGTAACCTGAAGTCAGGGTATAGAGCCACTCTTTGTTAGGAACAGTAACATTAAGTTTAACTGTATATACCAATTCAGTTATATTTATAAAAGATTAATATGATTGAGAAAAGCTATAGTAGCATTGTTTTGCAAGAACGTATAACTTTTAAACACTACCGGAGAAAATACGATTTTTTCTCAGAGAGTAAAATTTTTCCTTTGTAAGCCTGGTTTCAATTTCTAAATAAATCCAGGGGGTAGAGGAGATAAGAAAATACGTTTTAAGGAAAATTGCAATAATTTTGTTAGGGTCATCTGGCAATTTTAGTATATTTCTGTGGTCCATTCAATCTCCCACCCTCCTAGACAATTTCATACCCTTTTTTCTTTCCTTAAACCTGAAATACTTCTTGCCTCTTATTCTGTGCAGATGATACCCGTTCCTTTTCCATTTGAAACATGGAAGAAATCAGAAGGCAGCTAATTTACGCTCCAGCATCTGCTAGCCTGCACCCATCTGCTTCCAGGCATTCTTTTTTTTTTCACATAAATTTCACTTTATGTAAAACATATGAAAGAGGGTATTTCAAATCACACTAGACATAATAAATATATAACTTGCTTTGTTAAAAATCTACAGTATACATTCAAGGAAAGGCTAAACTTCCCATGCCAACTATATATGAGACAAAATCAAACATTTACAATAATCAGTTTCCTAAAAGTGCTATTTTTAATACCTATAAGAGGAAACTCATTCTAGTGCTTTGTTTCCACCCAAATGTCTATGCATTCCTTTATTCAGAGAACCAGGTCCTTCTGTTACTAAAAATACATATCCAAAGCTTTTATATCCTTTTAAATAGATTTAACATTTTAGCTCTTTGGGGGGAGGAACAGGGAAGTCCAAACAAACAGCACAGACCATCTTAAATTATTAGAGGTGATTGACTTTATAACATACCCTGTTTCAACTCAGATGTAAAATTTGATGAACGTGTTGATGAAAAAACAAAAATCCCAGATATTTTTTAATTCTCTGTAACCAATGGACAAAGGAAGAGCTAGTGCTCTTACCTAAAACCAGCCTCTCTCTTCATGGCCAACACTTCTCACCCACTCAAGGGTGTTGCTCCAGTACTTTCTCCCTCTCTTTCTCTTCCACAATCAATTTTACTTCCCTCTAATGAATCATTCCTATCAAAACACAAACATACCATAGTATATCCACCTGAAAAATAAGTAATATGTTTGAATAAAAACCCAATTCACCTTACTTTTCTCTTGAGCTTCTCTTCCATCTCTCTTTCCACTCCTCAGCAGTGTTGCCTCCTGTGTTGTCTCCCCTGCCATTCTTTTTATTCTTCCTCTAACTCACTGTAATCAGGTCTTCATCCCCATCACTCCTTTGTCACAGCTCTTTACACCACCTGGCATATTTATCATTCATTCAACAAAAATTGTGAGCACTTATTACGTGCCACATCTCTTCAGAGGTAATGAGTGGAGAACCTCAGAATGATATTTTTATTTCCTTCTGCCCTCGGAGTAAAGTTGTAAACTCTCCAAGGGGAGCATACCTGGATAAATCTTGGTTTACTTTCAGCAAAATTGTGCAGTTGAGCAAATCCTGTGCCCCTCAATTTCCTGTTTGTCATAGGAGATGGGATGCACACCTACCCCAAAACAGACCAAGGACATCTTGACCAGTGAGTACATTCAGTTGTGCCGTACTGCCCTGGGCACGGCTCCGACAGTCACACTCTGAGTCTCTACACAGATTCAGATATGCAAGGAATCTCAATTCACAGATTCCTTTCAATCGGCTTTATCTTCATCACTGTCCTAGCCTCTAAGGCAGCACACTTAAATGCTAGATGGCTTCTAGACATTTAGTGTTTTATGTTATGTAACTTTTCTTTTTCATTTCTACTTTCAAGTGCCTTCACCATACAGACTCCAGAAGATTCCCTGATGATTTTGGCTTCCCTTTTAATATTTTATTACTTTTCTCGAAAATACTTATAAAAAACCTTCAGTGGCTAGTGTAGAGAAAAGAAGTGATTTGGTAATTGACTTTGGGTGCTGGGATACTGCTCTAGGAAGATACTTACCTACTTTATCAAAGACTGAGTTTGCCAAGGAATTTATAAGGTGGAAGATAGAGGGCCACTTTTTTTCCTTTCTCCTTCTCAAAAGGTAGTTTTCTCCCAGATATATTTTAAAAAATGGAAATCACCTATTTAATCTTTGCTGACAAGTAATTTGAGTCCTAAATTTCAAATAATGCTATAAATAATAAACTATAATGACTACTTTCATACTCTAACCTCAAGTGATAAATGCTCTGCAGTTCCACTGACAGAAGTGTCATCTAATATGTTCCAGGTTCCTTAGAAAGGCATCCTCTTGTATTGCAGTCAGTAGTCAAGTTGGCCAAAAATAGCCCTTCTATCCAGACACCTCAAGATTTGTCTGAAGAGCAACCTCATTTTTCACAAATTCAAAGCACTTATTAGGTCAACTGGTTGTCTCTAGTGATTAACAAAGAACATAAGTGGAAGCAGCTCTGTGGAAACAGTAATGAACCTAACAATAGGATGTAACATTAAACAATCAAGAACTGCTTTAATTAGAATTATGAACACAAAAAAATAACAAAACTAAACTTACAGAGTTCCTTCTATTGTATAACACCAGAGCCTTATACCAACGATAGCAACCCATTTTCCAATGAGTTACAGATCTCTAGGCTGGATGCCTATAGGTATTATTATCAGTGTTTTTCAATCCTAGTCCTTTTAAAATTCCTCAAATGAAAATAAGTCAAGCATTTGATATAAAGCCACCTTTAGGAATTTTTAAAACAGGTTTTCTCCTCCGTAGGGTAGTAACAGATTTAAATCTTTCTAGCATACCTCTAACAGTTTATGCTGGCAACAATGCAATTTCAAACAGCAGATGGTTACTTGTATATCATAGAAAAGGAGGGAAAAAAGCAAGTGATACACCAACTGGGATTGCAGCTCTGGGAAAAGTTGCAAAATTCAGCAAAGCCTACGGAGGTTGAATGTTTATGAGCAATAAGGAAAGGAAAAGTGAACAGGAGGCAAAAACTTTAATAGATAAAAAGGGAAAGGTTAATGTGGCAGGTGGCATGGGCCTGTTACTCTTCCCTGAGGAGAGACCAAGTGCATTTGATAATTTCATTGCTGCATAATTCATACACCATCGGAAGAGTGCAGCACGGACACAACGTTCTGTAATGAGGCAGGTAGAGACTCATCATGCGTTCACCACCAAGAATATCTTCACACTGCATGACTCTCTCTGCACACACAGTCAAGCTCATACTCCTAGCCACTCCTAGCTTAGCTTTCCTTTCTTATCTGTTGATCCTAGTGGTTTTTTTTTTTCTCATTTCATCATTAATCTATATCAATATACAAACTTACTAATAAATATATCACCTCTGTAGTGTATGGTTAATGCTCTAGTTTGCTCACAGCTTTAGCAGAACATTCTGGCATATGAATGAGATTTGGAACACATTGGAACACATTGGCTGTAGAGTTCATTGGATTTCAGGGCAGTGCAGAAAAAGCTTCTATAGCTCGTTTGATACCTGAGGCCCATTTTGTTATTTAATCTATATATTTCCTCATCTGCAAAAGGGGATACTTATAGTACCTGCCACACAGGTTTGCTGTGAGGATTTAATGAGAAAACATAAAGCACTCTGTTGGCTACTCAGTGGTATTTTTAGTGTTATCATGTTAATAAGATTTGCAGTGTGGGGATAACACTGCCGAGCTGTTACTTCCTGCAGACTTTTCTCTCTCTAAGAATTCCACTTTTCCTCCAGTGCAGCAGATGATTTTCCAAACAATTAGAGCTAACATTTAGTGTTTATCTTGTACTAGGCACTGTTCTGAGTGCTTTATATGCATTAACACATTTAATGGTCACAGCGGTGCTATGATGAAGATACTAATACTATCCCTATTTTATATATAAGGAAATGGAGGCACAGAGAAGTGAAAACCTATTGTTCCTAGGGCAACATGGTTAAAACCTGGCAGAGTTCAGCTTCAGACTCATGCTCTCTGGCTCCAGGGTCCACATCCTTGACCACTTCCCTCCATGGCTGTCTACTTTTATTCTCACATTATCCTACCTCTGTGTCTCAGCACTTATGAAAGCTCTAACTCAGCGGAGCTTCTCAGCTGTTCTTTGACTTGATTACTTCCATCTCTTGCCCAGTAATTAACTGGTAGTTCTGTCTTCCTTTCAAGTGTTTTCAGTCTCTTCTGTTTCATTTTTTCAGCGGCTTTCCAGACAACCAGCTTTCCATTTTCTTTAAAATAAATAAACACAGCTCTTAGATTCATATCATCATGTATAGGAATATTCAGATTTCTCCCTTTTTAGTCCATATTGAACTTCACGAAGTAACCACATTCTATGTGCTCCTTCCTTGTCTACTCCCACCATTGCCCTGGAACTGCTCTCTGGAAGTTACTTTGGAAATCTAAAGATTTCCCTTGATTCACCTCTAATTGGAGGTGGGAAGGGGCCTTTGGAAATAAAGCCCACAGAAGCGGTTATTCCAGACAATGAGTGAATTAGGGTAAACACTGGGGCAAATGGTATAAAAGACTTGCTTAAAAAATCAGTGTTCTTTGTTTTACTTCTTTTTATGAGCTCTTCAGAAGCTACTCTTGCTTACTTAGAACTTAAATGGCTCATTCTTTTACATAAATCTTACCAGTATCTTTGGAATAACTATTCATTTCTCTATATTTGAGGATTTATTTATTTTTTGTTCATTCTTTTGACATTTCCTTAGCATTGTTCAGTCACCCCAAACTCTAACAATCTTACCAAAAAATTGTTGCAAAAGAAGTAGATAATTAGCATAATAATGTCTGTGACCCTCCATTTCTTAAAGTGATTGACATTTAAGAACTAGTAGAACAGGTTGTCATTAAACTATGATAATTATCTATGGACTTTGCAGGTAATTGCTGGTTTAAAAATAGTCATGTTTTGATACGGAGCATTGTTTAAAAAGAAACCTCAGCATCTATGAAAGGGCATATTTTGATTGAACTGGCATTCATGCAACGTCATTTAATGACAGGGTTGTAGGTGCCCTTTTTTAAGAGCATCTTAGTATCTCTCAGAACACTAGCATAGTGTCTGATATAGAATAAGCTCTCAATAACTGTTTGTTGAATGAATGCATAAATTCATGGTGGGTTTAAAAGGCATAAGGGAGTATTTGCAGTCTCTCTTGCTTCCTATCCCCATGTTTCATTTAAGAATGATGTGGTATTCCAGGAGAAGAATCCCAGAAATTGAACTAAAAATGGCAAGGGGGTGGGGGGAACATAGTACGCAATATCCCTTCCTTCCACCAAGTTCTATTATAGCAGCTGGGTGTTTAGCAGGAAATAATAGTTACATACTCATAATAATGCAAAGTCTGAATGTTGATTTAAACACAATTGTGCTAGAACTACATTGGATTCTGTATTAGTCAGGGTTCTCTAGAGAAACAGAATCGATAGGCTAGATATCTATCTATATATCTATATATAGTTATAGATACAGCTGTAGATGTACATATAGATATAGATAGATAAATATAGATGGTTATATCTATATATTTCCATAAAGAGATGTTTTTATAATAAATAAGCTCACACAATTATGGAGACTGATTGTTTTTTTTTTATTCTTTAATTAGCAACCTTGGGGGGGAAAAGGACATCAGGACTTAAAGGCAGAGGCAGAGACCCGAAACCAGCTGGGTTTTTCTTGTTAGGCTGGAGCAGAGTTTAAACCGGGGCAGACCCCCTTCAGCTCTGGCTGCAGCCCCCTCCCTACATCCTGGTCCCAGGCTGGTTGCAAACTGGCTTCACTTCATCCGAGGAGCTCACACAATTGTGGAGACCCAAGATTTGCAGAATGAGTTGGCAAGCTGGAGATCTAGGAGAGCCAGTGGTGTAGTTCTAGTCCAAAAGCTGACTGGTTAAAGACCCAGGGAGAGTCAGTTTTTCAGTTCAAATCTGAAAGCAGGAGAAATCCAATGTCCCAGTTTGAAAGCCATCAAAGAGAAGGAATTTCATCCTACTCGAGGAGTTCAGCCTTTTTGTTCTACACAGGCCCTCAACTGATTAGACGAGGCTCACCCACATTAGGGAGAACAATCTGCTTTACTCAGTCTACCAAGTTAAATGTTGCTCTCACCCCAAAACACCCTTGTAGAAATACCCAGAATAATGTTTCACCAAATATCAGGGCACCCCAAGGCCCAGTCAAGTTGACACATAAAACTAACCATTGTTGATGCTATCATTGTATAGTGTATGATGGAGAGGAGCTAAGCACAGGGGATGGGGAGAGATGAGTAAGAAATCTAAACAGTTAATAAGCAAATAGGTAACTCTAAGATGCAGAAATCAGAAGCTAACAGTATAAGAATAATACTTGAAACTCTGTATTAGAGTACTTTATAAATATGAAATAGGATGAGCTTAGGACAGTACCCAACATAGCTTAGCACTCAATACATGTTAGGTATTGTTTCTCAAATATTAGGATCCTTAATGATATACTCTGTCCTTTATTTTAATATTATTTTTATGTTTTATATATAAATTTCTCAAGTATTCTCAATTTTTAATATTAAGTAATAATTTTTCATGTAATATGCACTGAGAATCTAATACGTATGACACTCTATGAAGAGGATAAAAAAGACTTATGGTCAGTTCCTACCAAAGCACTGTGGTGAATTGTAAAAATGTGCATTTTGAGGTCATGCAGAACTAGTTCAAATACTGGACTCATCTTTTACTAATGTGAGATCTTACTGATGTTATTCCACATATAGCGCTTTCAGTTTGTGAAACAGAATAGTAACACCTACCTCAGAATTTGTTGTATCATCTAAATGAATCTTACATATATAACACTCAGCCTACAGAGGCAGGATGTATTCAAAGAGTACTAATTATTTTTATTTCCTATGAGGACTCAACAGACTGATTAAGAATATATATATTCTAGACTGATCTGGAGCAAGTAACTTAGTCTCTCTGTGCCTCTGTTTTCTTATCTGTAAAGTGAGGATAATAATACTATCTCATTATTATAATAATGAGTTTTGTGAGGATTAACTGAGTGAAAATTTGTAATGTGTAGAAAGCCCTTAAAGCAGTCCTAGCATTAATGGGAGCTATTTAAGTGTGATAATAATAATACCACAATAATAATCATTGTTATTGTAATATTATTTGCCCCCAGAAACAGTATTATTAGTCGCAACTAAAACAAATAACAGCTATTATATTTTCCAATGTCTGGCTTTTTAAAAGCCATTTACAGACTAGTCTTATGCAATTTCAGGCAAGGTGTTATGGGGGCACTAGAGGGATATCAGGAGATAGGACTCTATTCTTATAAGAAATGCCTAAGAAATGACAGTAGATGCTGATTATAAGGAATTTTGTGGAAAGATTTGCCATTATGTTTGTATTCTATTTCCCTTCCCACTCCCCCAAAGCAAGGGACTCTTTAAGAGAAGAATTCTAAAGGCTTACATTGTGTTCCTGAATGTAAGGGAATAATGATGGGTACATAAAATCACTTCCCCAAAGCATTTTCAAACAAAAGGCCAGCTGAAGAAGCCTGAGGAAGCAGAGGAAGCAATATATGAAGTGGTGTGCTAGTACATGTTTAACAATTGCCAGACCCTCCAGCAGGGGAAAAAAAAATTTTTTAAAGCCCTGATTTGGAGGACTTGCCAATTTCCATCATGTAAATATTCCCACCATGGTGGATTTCAAGTTACCACCATGAAGTTACTGAACACAGAATTGGGAATTGATGCTATCAGCTTTCATGGGCCCTAGGAGCAAGCTGCATTCCTACAGCAAGCATTACCTTTAACAGTTGAAGTTTCAGCAAGGGAGGCTATCAGAAGAAACCACAAAAGCATCCCACAAGAAGAAAAAAAGCCAGCATCCAATACAAAGACCCAACATTAAGTTACAACTGAACCCATCTCGTAAAGCTTTTTTACCCCTTTACCACTTCTCCATTCCCCTACACTCTGAAAACATTTAATAAACAGAAACCTCAATTAAACTGAGAGACCTGAAGGGGGAGCTCTTACACCCTGTGACAATAACAGAGCCCAGCAGAGAAGAAAGACTCCTCTTCTTTCCTGGTAGGAAGTCAGCCAATGAAAAGGCACGGACTCCTTATTTACTAAGCCCTCCCAACTTCCTTTTCCCCTCTATAAAAGCGTGCCCCTTCTCTTGCTGTGCCGGAGGACTTGCACATGGTTCACCACGGTTGCAGACCCCAAATTGCAATTCTCAGCTGATCCTGAATCAACCCATATTTGCTGGAGAAATATCTGGCAGTCTATTTGTTTCAGGTCTGTTGGCCTGACACTGTAGAGAACAGAATGTGAGGTAAGAAGTGACAGAACATGAGGTAAGAAGTGTATCAAGAAAATAAAAGGGAAGTCAACTATGACATTCTTCCCCAGGACAACCTGTGGCAGGTTTGAACAGATGTTGGAAAGAAGTTTTAAATTGCATAATGGTCTGTATTTTTATGTCAAAGGCCTAGATTTTGTTGTTGTTGTTATTTTAAAGTTTTCTAAAAACTATGGAATCTACTGAACTTCATCTAGGAAAAGGAAATAGCAACAATAACAACAAGTCTTCAGATAAAATCCAAAAGGTAGAGGTGAAAAAAAGAGTTGCATTCTTCCTATGCCCAACCTAGTCTAACTGGTTCAATAAATTGGCTCTATAAGGAAAATAGAAGTCAATCAAGAATGAATGCCCGGTAAAGATATACTTTTAATATAGAAGCATAATGGTCACAGTGAAGCCCAGCCCTACCTGGGCCAGCCTCTGCTATTACAATCACACTGTTAAAATTAATCACTTTCTTTGACACCCAGTGAAGGTTATTCTTCCTATAAAGCTCTTAGCACAGTCTTCCTTGGATTTTCTCTTGACTACCTAATGTCCTCTGATTGTGGGCACTTGGGGGTTGGAACTATGGTGTGTTGATTCTTTGTATTTCTGCACTGCTTAGAACAAGGTACAGTTTTTCACCTGTATGTAGTTGTGTACCATCATGTACGTGGGAAACGTGTTTCCTTTAGTAGATTAAAAATATTCTTTGTTCTTTGTATGGAAGTAATTTGCTCAACAAGTCATTTTTTATTGGAAATGTAAAGGTCAGTTTAATCCCAATTTCAGTCAATAAAATCATATATTCTACTCAACTAAAATAAAAGATAATGGTATCTTATTATCCAGTGGGGAAGATTCACAGCCCATACAAACCTGACGAACCAGCAGAAATTGGAAAGAGCACAGTTAAATGGTTTGACACACTGTGTCCTTAACACCAACACCATAAAAGTATTAACCCTTTTGAAGAGTACCTTTCCCTTGGAATTTTATGCCATAAAGAGGATAACTTCTTAATTGCATGTGCAATATTACTGTTAAGAAAGAGAAATGTTGTCAGACATCCTATAATTTATGTAAATTAACATAAAGTATATGTTAATTACTATTTTGTGGTAACTAAGGAGAAGAACACCATCCTTTTCCAATGCTTTAGAACAAAAATCTGTTAGCTCTTGCTCACGTTCTTCCTGTGGTCTGAAATCTGTGAATCATTTCACCTGTGTAATGGGCTTATCCTCAATCATATCTATTTTGGAATTTCCTAGTTTGTTCTCTTGATGCATTTTCTTCTCAAACTTGCTACATGCACAGTTTTCCATAGTTTGTTTGACAGTAACACTATCAGCTTATAGTTGTTCTGGTCAAAAACCTTAGCATCATCTATGACCCTTTTCTTTTTCTCATTCTTGACACTTATTCTGTCAGGAATCCTGCTAACTTAACCTCGAAAAATATATATGGAATCTGACCCTTTTTGTTGGTCCAAACTATCATCTGAAATATTCACAAACTGGTATTCCTGTGTCTACTTTGTCCCTTCACTTTTTTTCATCTTATAGTGAACATTATTTTCTTACAAAAAATATTAGTCACTTTTAATTATTTAATAATGTGAGCTCCACTAGGGCAAACATCTTTCTCTGTTTTGTGTTCACTGATGTATCAAAGACACTTAAAACAGTACCTGGCATGCAGTAGGCACTCCTTAAATATTTGTTGAATGAATGAGTGCTTGGCCTAACAGATATATTTGGATAATGATCTACATTTTTACATGTACGTGTGTGTATATATACATATCTCTATATATTTTTTACACACACATATATGTATCTGTGTATGTGTATATTATTTGTATAGAAATTTATTTTTCTGGTGGAATGACTGCAAATATATTTACTTTGGATCTTCCTAAACATATTTGTTTTTCAAAATTCCATTCTACAAAAAAAATTGACTTAACTTGTATCTATAAAGTTTAAATCCACACTTTGAATGATGACTGGAGCACCTCAAACAGACTATAGAGAAAATATTAGAGGAATGGGCTTATGTCACTTATGGATATATCTACAAAATCAGCATGTTGTTTGTCTTATTTAACAGACAAATGACTGACCTCTCATTCAAAAATGTTTCTTTAATGTATACTGCATGTATGTTATTGTAAACAGTTTTTTACACACAAAAGTGAGTGAGACATGGGTATTGCTCTTAGGGATCTAATAAGTAGAGAGTTTTATGTAATGTTAAAATAATTATAGCATGTGAATCATAATGTAATTATTACCATGCCAGGAGCATATACATAGTGTTATAGCCACTCAAAGAAAGAAGGGCTAAATATGAAGTTTTGTGTTTTTATTTCCTTATTTTGCTGTTGTGATGGAGAGTAGCAAGGAAGCTTTTCAAGTTGGAAAAGCTTCCCTTCCTCTTTGAAATGAAATATCTATAAAAGTTTATTAAAATTTCATGCAGCAATTAAAGACATTTTGAAAGCATTATCTTTTTTTTTAAATATCAAAACTGTTGCACTTTGAAATGTGGGATGGTTAAATTTTTATAACATGAAAGACTATAAGAGCTTTGTTTTTGTTGAACATTGCAATATGGCTGTTTCAGAAAAAACATCCAAGTTAGGCACTAATTAAGTAAAAAGGGCCACCCATATAAAAGAATCTTAAATACCCCTGGGATTAAGGTAATTTATGTTTATGTAGGAATAATTAGCCCATTCCTAAGTTATAGAATGAAGAATATAAATTCATGTTCCAGAAGCAACAATCTCATGTAGCATTTACTTTTAACTGTGAAGAACACAGTGAAAATATATTTGCATTTTTGAAAGATAGTCTAATTTCTTAAACTTAAAATTTGTAGTTATTCCATTTGGCAATTTCTGGGTATAAATTTTATTCATTTGCTCCTTAACATAGCTATCTCTAAAAGGGAAAAGAAAGACTTTCCTAAGATATTACACTTTTCTCTCAGCAAAGGCAAATCTCACAAATTCAGAATATTAAGAAAGTTTTCCCTAATTCTACTTTTTCCTATTCCCACAGAATATAATACACTCCCCTAGTATTTATTATTCTTTTATTCTTACCATTTTACTTCTAACTTCCTTCACAAATTTCCCTGACTTTACTATGCATATTACTTCCTTCTGTTTTTTTTTTTTTTTAACTCAGTTTATATTCTCCTACATATTAATACATCCATAGGGTTTTAGATTTGGAAGCACAAAAACTTTTTATTATTGCACTGACATCATCTATAAAGATCCAGTGGTATGCTGGTAAATTGGCTCTCAAAAGAAAAAAAAAAAATCCTGATTTATAGTATTTGCCAATTTATCTAGTGCAAGTATTCCCACAGTTTACTGATTTTAAGTTACCAAACCAGCTGACAAAATTCCTAAATATTTAACATTTGGCTTTCATAAGGTGATAGGAGCTCACTCAATTATGTTGCAGGTATCCAACTATCTCTATTTAGAATATTTTTAGTGACCTGTAACTACTTCATGAAGAAGCTTATGTCCTGATGGGCTTCAAGTTTTAAAAGATCTCCCTTATATAGACTGAACATATTTTTCCCTGAAATTTACCTCTGAATTGGCATTAATCACAATTCAAAAGCTACAGAATGTAAATAGAAACTTTTTGCCATATGACGGTCATTCAAAGACTTTAAGGCAGCTTCTACTTCTATTAATGTCTTCTTTCACAGGTTAACCATGACTTTTTTTCCAACTGTTCCTCATGCCATGGTTTCCATAGTCCTTAACAACCAATTATATTCCTGGGGTGTACTATAATTAACTGTCAATGGGGTCTAGAAATTAACACATAGCTCCAGATGTGGTCTAGGCAAAGCAAAGGGGTAGAGAATTATTACTTTGCTTTCCCTGGCCACTATAATTTTGCTAATGCAGTTTGAAGATTCATTAGATATTTTTGGCTCCCGTATCACAGAATTATAAAACCAGCTTTATCTGCCCAAGTGTTTTTTTTTTTTTTACCTAAAATGCAATTAAGCCAGTTTTTTTAAAAATCATCCTGTACTTGTCCAGCTAATTTCTGAACCAGGAATTTACTATTTCTTGCATTTCATCCTATTAATTAAGCTTTTCTTTTCAAATAACAATACTATTGAATTCATAGTCTATCAACCCCTCCTATCTTTATGTTTGTGATATTTTCAGATATAAAAGTATGCTTTCTCTGTTTTCATCCAAATACAAAATAATCTAAATTGTAAAGATGACAAGAATGAATGGAGAGCCTTCCTATGGGAAGCAGCATATGGAAAAAGCCTGTGCTTTAGAGGTTTTCATTTTCTCCTGAGATGTTCTCTTTTCCTTCTCTGACATCCATCATTCTGAAATGAGGAGCTGTAGCCCAGAAAACACAATCAGATTTTTTGCATCATCTGCATGGACTTAATTCCAAATGCTTGTTTGTCTCCAAAATGCATTGTTCAATTAGATAAAGGGCTGACAACTCCACCTGTACAATCCAAATCCCCTACCCCCAAAATTTCAGACTTCAACCTAAGACTTCAAAGTAACTAAAGATATAATTCATGTTCCTTTCTGAGATATCACTTATTTTCTCATGACTCAGCAAGGGAAGGAAGCGGCTTGGGCTTTTTTTTTTTTAAATAGGTTTTGTCAGATTGCTTCTTAACCCAGATAAGAATTTCTTGGAAGATAACACCTTTCCCAGTTAGCTGTGGGGAATGTTTGTATAACTAACTCTATATACTTCAAGAGAAAATCACTAGTGCTTATTGTACATCTTTTCTCCAGGAAATAATACCACTCTCTCTGTGCTTATTTGCACGTTCTATTTATTTTGTACACATCAATGTGAATATATAGTTGTATCAGCCTGTGTTGTCATATACTTTGAAGTGTGTGGTAAGCTTATCTCCTTAAGTCACTTCTTAAAAACAAGATCTGTTTTAATTATTTTATATCTCACAAGGAACTGAAATTGCTTAACAAGTTTTGTTAATATGCTTGCGTATGTATCTTAAGTGAGAATTTTCTCAAGGGACTAACTAATATAGTAATGATTATAAGATTGATTAAAATCTCTCTGAAAACATTGCTGTTTCTTTACTGAAATAATAACAGCAACAACAAAGTTTCCTCCATCATTCCCAAATGAATTAGATATCAGAAAATAATTTCATCTCTAATTTTCATATTCTAACTGATATTTTAACAACCCCACTCCTCACATACAACTTGGTCCTTCTTGCTTCTTGGTTTTATTGCTTCCACTTGTGATGCTTCTCTCTGTCATTATTTTATCTATTCATGTCTCATATCAAACCCGGGCTCTAAGCAAAGCTTTTCTAGGAAGTCTGTCCTTATTAGCCATGCCTGACCTTCATCAACCCTTTCTATGCATTCTCTCAAGCACTGATGTAAGCAATGTGAAGCACTAAATCATACTTACTGATATGTTGTTGATATATTAACACTCATTATTTTTCCATCTTTGTTGCATGCCTCCCCACTTACATAACACCCTCTACCTGGGTATGGATGTTTCAATTTAATCATATAACTTCCTGCTCAGAGCGCTGCCAGGGCCTTTGCAATAAAGCTAAAACTTCTTTGAATAAGGTATGAAACTTCTGACTGCTCTCCATCTTCTAGGCTCAACAGTTGATACACAGCTCCTCATATCCAAGTCTCCTGAGTTGCTCCATAAAGTTCCCAGAAACTGCTGTACCATTATTCTACACCTAGTGTGCTCCTGCCGCTTCCTGGAATGACTGAAATCTCTGCCCCTTTTGGAAGAACATGTCTTCATCTTTCAATATCAGGTTCAGCCCAAGTATACTTTCTTGATGAAATCCATCCTGTGTCCATAACCATAAGAAGTGTTCCACTTTTCCATTCAACTGTCTTTTTCACCAACCATGACATTCTATAGGCAAGAGTCACAGAGCACGAGCTTCACAGTCACATAGACCTAGTGTGAATCCAGCTTTACAACTTTCAAGTTGTGTGATGTCTGATCTTAAACTTCAGTGTCCTCATGTGTCAGTGGGTATAACTTCTCCTTCGCAGGGCAGTTGTAAGGATCAAATGAGTGATACATGTGAAGAGTGCTTTGTAGTAATGCTGGCACAGAGTGAGCCCTAATAAATGACAGCTCTTGGGACCATAAGGTCCTTGAGACCAGGTCATTTTCGGAATCAAGGGTCTAATGCTTGTAAGTGCTCAGTAAACATTTACTGAATGACTGAAGTGAATACCTCTATCACAGGGAAGCAAAATATTCCCTGAGGATGAGGTTAAAGAGGAAGCAAGAAGCAGATTGTTTAAATCCTTTTTAGATTCAGTCCTTGACTTTAGGCCTGACATAAAATGACCCCGAGATTTTTACTAGGCTTTCCATACATTGATACATGAGTGATACGTGAGAAATGAATAGAATTTATAGGCAGAAGAGTGAGAAAGTTAGTATTAGAGATAAATATTTCAATTAAGAATATTTTTAGAGTTCTAATGAGACCAAAAGCCTTTTTTCAGGTGCTCACTCTTACATTAATTTTCAGATATAGGAAATGGTAGGAGGGAATCATTATTATGCATATATGACAAGTTCCTTAATAAAAACACATGGCAGTTGGAATTTCAAAAGGCCATAATAAAAATCAATAAAGTTGTTGAGAATGAGATATGCAAGCTGTTTTGTTGTGTTATAATTGAACCAGACTCAAGTTAAAAATAATATCCAAAAATACTAGGTCACTCTGGGATAATGTCTATAGGTAAAAGCTAACCAATTATATTGCATTTTGAAAGGCAAAAATACCAGCATTTATAAGTTCACAAATAAGTCTAATTATTTACATAGAACGTATTTATTATAGAGCAGATCTTCTTGTCTTTTGTTTATATTTTGAATAGCGTCCTAACGATTCGTCCCAGCTTCAGTCTTGACCTACCAGAATGACTCCTTTGAAAATTTGGCCAATATAATTAACCTAAAGCATAGTCCTGATCATATCTCATATCCACTCAATAATTTAAAGTATTCTCTGTGGCCCTCAGAGTAAAATTTCAACAATATGAGTGTGACAGTCAACGGTCTTTACAATCAGGCCCCAAGCCCCATTTAGTGTACTTCTCTCAGCATATCCTTCAAAGGAAAAATAAAAACAAAAACTATTGACTTGGCATTTTCTGATACAACCCATATTGTGTATCCTCTAAATTCTTTCTAGAATGTCCTTCGCCCTCATCTCTGCCCTTTGAATTTTAGGCAAAGCTATGAAGTCATTCTAGGTAGCGTTATGCACACCCTACTTTTTCTTCCCATCATATTTAGTTTGTATATCTCTTATAATCGCCACTTAATTTGTATATGAAAGACATTCTTGAAAATTGAAAGGTGATTAAAATTAAATCAAGTTGAATTTTCTCAAAAAATGGTAGAAAAATGAGAGAAAACATTTGTATTATTTTTCCCATATCACATGAAACTGAATAACACATAAATATTTATAGAGAAAAGTGAAACTTCAGATGACTAGTCTATAATCATGAATGTATTATTCTGCTTCTTCATTATAGAATTTCTTGCATCCAAGTATCTGTCATGCTGAAAGATTTTGCAGATTTAGCTCCTTCTCAGATTGCACTGGCATTGTCATGTATTACTCTCATTGCATTTTCAGTATGGTGAAGCAAATTGATAGCCACAGTACATTCTTGTTTGCTTTGTGTCTGATGAACCCTATTTTTCCTTCATGGTGATAACTTTCTAACAGTTATCATCAGAGGTCTTCCTTTTAATTGCATGTATTTTAATTATTTTTTAGTTTTAACTTAAAATAAAAATTAAAAGAAAAAGATCACTTGGGATAACTCTAAATTCAAAGGCTATATTACCAAACAAAACAATGTCATCTGTCAAGGTCAGTTCCACTTATGAAAGTACCTGTCCTCTTGCTCTGAGTAGTTATCTTGCTCTCTTCATTCACAGGGGAACTGGAATGAGTTCCTGAAAAGTACTGATGTTTTTAATTCACAAGATGTTGGTGGAGTCTCCTATTTTCTGAATTTCTCTTATTAATCTGAATGCACATTTTAAAGAAAGAAGGAAATATCATCACTACAGTATTTCAAAAAGCATATCAATTAATCATCCATAAATGAGAGGAAGGTATATTAGGATTATTATATTCTACCTTGCATTCTACTTATAGTTACGCATTTCGTTCTCTCCTACTTGATTTGGAGCTCCTGTAGGTAAAATGCCTGCCTTCTCTATTTCATTTAGCACTGAAAGAACCAAATACTTTTCCTTATTAATAAGAGTAAGTACATTAAAAATGTTGAATCAAATTGCATTTGATTAAATCTAATGACTGGATAGTTGTTTTGAGGAGAGGGGAAGTTTATTTATTTATTTTGTTGTTTTGTGACTATACACTATAACATTCAACAAAAGGCTCGAGCAATTTAAATTTAGAAATGTGTACTGCAATCAACATTAATCTTTATCACAAAAATTCCACTACCAAAATTCCACCTCTCTCATCAAAAATGTCAAGTCTCATTGCTGTTAAGAAATGAGACATTCACGTAGAAATCAAATGATAAAACATATCAAGCACCTGCTGCCTTTAGGCAAACTCTAAATTAAAGTTTTCTATATTTAAAAATACTACACGTCTAGATAGCAAAAGTGTAAAATCATTTTGTTCGGCAAGATTTTCCCACTTCAACTTCTTGATGTCTAGATACATGTGTGAAATAAGTCAGTCAATCACCATTCATTGGCTATGTGACAAGTACCCTTCTATTAGAGGGTTCACAAATTTATCGATTGGTCTTCCTAGGGCCTCCTTCTGACTGTAAAGCTACTAAATTACAATTTTCATAAAGGTAAAATTGTAACATATAAAATAAACATGGGCCAAAATTTTATTTAATTAATTAATTAATGAGGGAACCAGTAAGATGTTATAATCAATTCAAAGGAGAATTTGGCAATCGGACCTTCAGAAATGCTGAAATTAATTTGCTAGTAGATCTAAAACTCCTTAATCTTCCATACAACAATATTAGGTCATATTTGATGTTATCCTTTCCATGGGGCAAAAATCAAGTTTCTTTCCTTGCTGGGCCATATTGATTTGCACTACTATCATTTTTTATAAGTTATCTTCTGCTCTTACAGAGATATAAAATGGCCTAATCGACAGAAAACCAGTTAAAGCTACACACCTTTATAAAATCAGTTAAAACCCAGAGGGTATACTAAAAGTGTATCTAATACTCTCCTTTGTCACTTCGGGTTTTTTTTTTCATGAAAGGGTATCTAATTTTGGAATGTGATCTTGATATTTAATCTTTTCCAGGATTTTTTCTCAGTAGTGGGGCCTATTGCAGTTTGTTTTCACATTATTCAACAGTATGATTAATTTTTTAAGTATATAAACTTTTTTTTAACATCTTTATTGGAGTATAATTGCTTTACAATGGTGTGTTAGTTTCTGCTTTATAACAAAGTGAATCAGTTATACATACACATATATCCCCATATCCCTTCCCTCTTGCATCTCCCTCCCTCCCACCCTCCCTATCCCACCCCTCTAGGTGGTCACAAAGCACCGAGCTGATCTCCCTGTGCTATGCAGCTGCTTCCCACTAGCTATTTATTTTACATTTGGTAGTGTATATATGTCCATGGCACTCTCTCACTTTGTCCCAGCTTACCCTTCCCCCTCCCTGTATCCTCAAGTCCATTCTCTAGTAGGTCTGCATCTTTATTCCTGTCTTGCCCCTAGGTTCTTCATGACCATTTTTTTTTGTTGTTTTTTGGATTCCATATATATGGAATATATATGACATATATATGTGTCAGCATACAGTATTTGTTTTTCTGTTTCTGACTTACTTCACTCTGTATGACAGACTCTAGATCCATCCACCTCACTACAAATAACTCAATTTCGTTTCTTTTTATGGCTGAGTAATATTCCATTGTATATATGTGCCACATCTTCTTTATCCATCATCCCTTGATGGACACTTAGGTTGCTTCCATGTCCTGGCTATTGTAAATAGTGCTGCAATGAACATTGTGGTACATGACTCTTTTTGAATTATGATTTTCTCAGGGTATATGCCCAGTAGTGGGATTGCTGGGTCTTATGGTAGTTCTATTTTTAGTTTTTTAAAAATTTTAATTATTTATTTATTTTTGGATGCATTGGGTCTTTGCCGCTGCACACAGGCTTTCTCTAGTTGCATTGAGTAGGGGCTACTCTTCATTGTGGTGAGCGGTCCCCTCATCACAGTAGCCTCCCTTGTTGCGGAGCACAGGCTCTAGGCCCGTGGGCTTCGGTAGTTGTGGCACACGGACCTACCTGCTCTGCGTCATACGGGATCCTCCCAGACCAGGGAATTGAACCCATGTCCCCTGCATTGGCAGGCAGACCCTCAACCACTGCGCCACCAAGGAAGTCCCTATTTGTAGTTTTTTAAGGAACCTCCATACTGTTCTCCATAGTGGCTGTATCAATTTACATTCCCACAACAATGCAAGAAGGCTCCTTTTTCTCCACACCCTCTCCAGCATTTATTTTTTGTAGATTTTTTGATGATGACCATTCTGACCAGTGTGAGATGATATCTCATTGTAGTTTTGATTTGCATTTCTCTAATGATTAATGATGTTGAGCATTCTTTCATGTGTTTGTTGGCAATCTGTATATCTTCTTTGGAGAAATGTCTATTTAGGTCTTCTGCCCATTTTTGGATTGGGTTGTTTGTTTTTTTGATATTGAGCTGCATGAGCTGCTTGTAAATTTTGGAGATTAAAGGGATATAAACTTTTGATGGGCAACACACTGGTTCAGGATTTAGCTTGCTACCAGAATCATTCAATTTAGGAGGAGACTCAGGAATTTCTCATTCTATGACTTTTCTCAACTCAGTCCTTTTAAGTTAATGTTTTACCTTATTTTCTCTGCTTCTCTAGCTACTAAGGGTTTGTGATCTGGTTTAAACTACAGGTCTAAATTTAAAATTGAAAGGTTTTTCCAGTTCCCAAGATCAGAAACTCTTTCTATTTCTTTCTTAACTTCCATATCCAGAAGTTCTTTTAGTCTTATTGTTCTCAGGCCAGGGTAAATATCCTTGCTGTCAAATGGAGCTAAGAGTGGAGTGGAAGGGGAGTTCAAACAGATTTTCTCTAGCAGTGTATGTCAATGGATCACTTATTCCCTGATGAAAGAAAGGAGTAGTTCTACTTGTTGGGGTGGTGGTGAGGGGTAGATATATGCCTTTAGAACCACATCTTAACCAAATAGAATGATGACACTTTAAAAAAACACTTCAGAAAGCACCTTTACACTTCAAATCAGAGAGAGCATTTGTACAGAGCTAGATTTCCAAGGAATCAACATGTGGGAGTATAGCTATGCAGGTGATAAACTTATTATTTTAGAGACTAATCGTATTCTATACTTGGTGACCTGAAGAATGACACGGCCAGATCATTTGCCAAGTATAGAAACATGGTTAGTCACTCCTTGAAACTATTTCCAAATAGTCAAATCACACTTTGTTTGTATAAATCAAATATGCTTTCATGTTCTGTTACTTAGCAGTGCTATCAAAGATGAATTAATGACAGGTAAGAATGAAGGCAAGGAGCCCAATTAAATGGCTATTTCAATGGTTCAAGTAAGATTTAATGACAGCCTGAAACTAGGGCAGTTGCTATAGGAAAGGAGAGACAGTTCGAAAGCATAATGATCAGAATTTGGTGAATTAAGTGTGAAGGAAAATGTTGGGTGTAAGTCGACTGAAAGTTTTTTCTTCCAGAGGTTTATGGCTTTATTAACACAAATACAATGTGCACACGAGCTGTCTATTCACTTTCTTCGCTGTATATCCTGGCATTGGAATTGGAGACTCTGATGGCCATCTGGGCTGCTCTTTCCATAATGGCTTTTTGGTCCTTGGAGGAGACATAAGGAGCAATCTCAGCAGAGTAAGATTTGTGGCACATCAGTAGCACTTCAAGGACCAGAAACTTCTGAAAGTCACTGAGCAGCATGTGCGTTGTTTTCATCTTGTTCCCATAACCAGTGTTAGGCATCAACATCTCTGTAGACAGAGTTTTAATTAATTGAGGTTTTGTACCTGAATAATAGGTATAGGAAACAAAAGATGATGTAAAATTTGACCTTGATCATGTTAAGTTTGAAACACTATTAACTGTTCTGGAAGGTAGGTTCAAAGTCTAACCTGGAAATACACATTTGAGGCTGTTGAGCTTACAGGCTTTAGTTAAAACCATGAGTGATGATATTGCCAAAGAGGGCGTGTGCATGGAAAGAAAAGACTCATCATTAAGGGAATGATACTTGATAATAGAGCCAAAAAGGAAACTAGGAAAGATGAGTCAAGAGTTTATTGAGAAACTGTGGAGAGGTAAGTCGGTGTCAATTGAATCATTGGAAATAGTGTTTCATATTGTGAAACATACGTATTGTGAACATATATATACATATATACATACATACATTGACATTATATATATAATATCTATGTCTATATCTATATCTACATCTATATCTATCTGTCCTGAAGGCAAAAAACCAATAGAAATTGGGAGAAGTTAAATATATAGGAAAAGAAGATAAACTTGTAGGTAAAAGCTCCTGGAAGAAGAAAATTTAAAGCTTATGCAAATATAAATCATTTTATACAAAGTGGGCAAGCAGTTGAGTTAGTTTGTGCCTGATGACCTCAATCTTATTTAAAAAATGCAGGTAAGCTTGTTAAATATGTTGAGGGTAGGCTTTGTGTAAAAGTTTGAAGAGAAAGATAAGTGTATGAAAGGTACTAAAAAGAAAGGAAAAAGTAACTGACCAAGAAAAATAGAAGAATGGTTGAGTGTTTCTGTAGTCCCACTGAAATGGGATTCCATTCATTTATAGTGGCTTAAATCTAGGCAATTCCATGATTTTCTCCAGTAGTGGCAGATATGTGTATTAAGAGGTTGAGAATACTTGTTAGGGTGAGGCTCAGTGATTAACCAATCATCTAGGTATATCAGAGAAGAAAGTTTAATATGAAAATAATATACCGGGGAAAAAAGGACCAGAAGTCAAAGAGTAGCTTATGGAAGTGAGGGTATGAGAGAACAGGGATGTTAGGAGATGGGAAATTTGAGGTTTATTACTAAAGAAGTGAAATTGAACTGAATTTGACTGCGTTTAAAGCAATAACAATCTGTGAAATCAGGCCTATTGGTAGGTCCTTCTTCTGGACTTTGAAATCACCACAATGAATTATAAAACATGGGATAGGGAAAAATATTGATTCAGATACCAAAACCTTTCATCAATATGAGATAGTGACTAAAAGATTTTTAGATTATTGTAAAAAGGGAAAAATAGAAAATGATGTATTCAGAGGTTATGAACTTCAAATAAAAAGAGAATATTGCATGAGAGTAGAGAGTAAAAGTTTGGAAATCAGTAGTGATAATCACCCTTACAGGCCTTATGGTATGTGGGAAAACAAATATTTACTTTTGGGGAAAGATTTAAGAGAAGTGTTCTTTTAGTAAGGCAGGTAGAAAGCAAGTATTAAGAATATTGTTGAGAAAGAGTTGGCTTTTTGTTTTGTTTTGTTTTATGAATCTTTTAAAATATTAGACTAGTAATTCATTAGGCATATTTGAAAGGTGTGGGAAGGAGGGTAAGAAGAACAGTTCTATGTGAGAGGAGATTGGGTAGATAATATATAAAAGAGAGGTTTCCATAGTGAATGATGATCAAGATGTAAGGACCAAGGTTATAAAGCATTTTGCAATGATATGGTCATAAAGTTTGGAACTGTAATGTCAACTTGGGCACAGCCTCCTTGTGTCTCAGTAAGGGAGGCTCACATGGAAGCTAAGGCTTTTGGAGTGAGAGTTGTTGGAGTTTGGGTCTAGAGCATAGTGTTGGCCTTTATGAACAGTTTTCAGATGTTCCCCTTTTTACCACTAACCATCGTCATATAGTGTGATTTTCTCTTTTATCCCAGATCCTCTTTTGAGCAAGCTCTGGCTTTCTCAGTGTTCGTAATGTGGTACCCAGAAATGGCATACATAGTTATGTTCTGACCTAAACACAGAAGAGGACTAAGATACCCCCCAATGCACATATGAGTATCTGTGCAGGGGAATACTGTGTTAGCTCCCTTGACACATTGTGCTATTGACTTAGATCAAAGTAACTCCCTATAGAGCCCAATACTTTTCTTTTTCAATATGATATATATGTATTTTAGATTTGATCAGACTGTAATTATTATTTGGCATCATGATTTCAATGTACTGATTTTCCTTCCCAATGTTGTGTTTTGAAAATTTTGATAACTTGGAATCACCAATGTTAATTATAAATGTGAAATAAGGCACAGTCAAAGATACAGTCTGTGGCATGATATTAAAGATCTCTTTTCAAGTCGACATCCATTATGTGTAGTGCTTTGTTCACTTAAAAACCATAAACCGTTATCATCTTTCCCAGATTTATGTATTATCTATAAGTGTACCATGAAAAACTTTGCAGGCAGCTTAATTAGTGCTATGCAGTCTCTTTACTTGAGTCCAAAAATCCCATAAATCTGCACTTCCTAGAATTTCTATGGTGTGATGAAACTATTTTGTTAAATCCATCCTTTGAAGGCTCTTGTTTCCCTATTCCCCCAATTCTCCTTGACACCTCTCACAACTTTAAATCTTTGGTCAGTTTTCTTGAGATAAGTATTTTAACTAAAGATTTTAATAGAAGGTTTCTAGAGTTGTTTCTGACTGGAGAGACTGTGGAAGATCTTGGAAAATAATAGAAGCTAGTGCCTGACTTATAAATAGCCTAAGACGATAAAAATCTTTCTGTCCCTCAAGACTCATTCAAAGTCATTTATTCAATAGAGGACTTACTCTGTCCTATTTCTATTGAAGTCACTTTTTGTTGAATATTGTAGGTACCAGGCACTGAGCAGATATTGGAAATCCAAAGGTGAATACAATTTAGTTTTCATCCTTAAGGAGCTCACAGTCTAATGACAGAAATAGATATTTAAATAGATACTGCATGGTAACAGGTGTAAATAAAATGAGAATAGGTAAGACCTGAAGCACGTACCAGCTGGAACCTAAGTCTAAAAAATGTCATAATGTTCTCAAATTAGTAATAGTTATATAGAGTTTTGTCTGAAACTTTCCTCATTACATAGAACATTCTGTTTTGAGGCAAACACTTCAAGGAAGCATTTCGTCAGACCAGTATTGGCCCACCGACATGAAACTGCCACCCATACCTATATTCATCAACCAGTTACACACCTTTTTGTTGCAGTTGTCTACTTGGGCTCAGTATAATACAGTCAGAGCATTCCTGGGCATAACTCAGAATACTAATTAGCAATCCAGTTCGGTCTCCATTTCATACGAACCTAAGGTCTGTTTCTCCACATATATTGTTCAGCACAAAGGAAAAGAAAATAAATTCATTGCTTTGTGGATGAGAAAGCAGGCCTAGGCTTGTTGACATCTGTCTGTGGCTTCCTTCCAAGCACTTACTTTCAAAAGCCAGATCTCTATCCTTTTGTTGATTTGAAAAAATCAAAAGCAAATAAAAAAGCTATAGGAAACTTCCTTTGTGGAGGAAGAAACCACGTGTGAAGAATTTTCGTCCACAATGCACTGCCAGTGTTAAGTCTAAGTATTGAGGGCATCGCCTCATGATTGAATCTGCCTACAAGTGATTAAGGCCATAAATTACCTAAAGAAAATGAGCATACTGCTAAATAATTGCTCCAACACTAATTCTACCCTGTTACATCTTGCTAGGAATTCTTTGCCATCCATGCAATCCTATCATGTTTATTGCAATTTTGAAGCCTGGTCTAATAAGATTGTTTTTTTCCCCACTATATCCTACTCCTTTTTTACCTTTAAGGGTCATAAAGACCGGGTAATGAAAACTTTTAAATTACTCTGCAATTCCTGCTTATGAGGTGGTCGAAACTACCCAATTTTGTTAGTACATTAAAAAAGCCATATGAAAGAATTAAAGTTATATGTTGTGATGCTAGCGTCCCTATTACAATATTCTTTTTGGTTTCTATGAAAGGCCTTTCATCCTTAGAACTACAAACTTAAGAGACATTCTGCAGTGAAATAAGTTCCTTTCATGTTTTAAACATCAGACTGATTTACAACTCCCCATTGACATGAAGGTGCTCAAATTATCCCCCCACCCATCTTTCTTTTCAAGTTTAAGATGAACTAAGTGAATTTGCCTTTGGTGTTTTATAATGTCAATGAACTTTAAAAAGCTTTTGAACAAATGGTATTGCCTAGGCAGCCACCTGGGACTAGATCATCAGTTTCTTTGTGTTTCTATTCAATTGAAACTATCTCACTGATTCGGGCAGGGCTCCCCAACCTGGGTGCCTACATACTTCAACCATCGCCAACACTGTTCCCAGGAAGCTTGCCCAACTGCACTTTCCTTGAAGATCAGTTCTCTTATACGCCTTTCTCATGAAGAAGCATTACCACCAGCAGATGGGCTTACTACTACAAGGAGGGTTTGGGCCCTCCTTCAAGTGAAGTCTCCACCCTATCAAATAAAATCTCTTTCTAAGGCTCCTGTTGCGTACATGAAATTTTCGCAAGAGCCCTGCTAAGCCCCATCCTTTTACACTAGCATGGCTGCCGGCTACCCATGTCCCATTCAAATTAGAAACTGTCGCATCCTCCTCTCCTCAGGCATCAACAGACTTACGCACAACCACTGCTACTTCAGTTGCTCTGCAGCTAAATTGCCTTTGATGACCAAAAGTTGAGCTTGCGCATGAAGTAAGACTTTCAAAGCTTGAGCCTTAATTCACCAAACAGGGACAGAGCATAACTAATATAAAAATAATAGTTCTTTTCAATTCCGGGGTATTATTAGCTGTCACAAACAAAGCCAGCTTGGGCCTGTATCTCTCAGGAATGACGGACCTTGAAATAAACACGTGCTGCTTCATGAATATGTTGTTGAATCTTGAGAATCATTTTTTTTTTCCCCAGGGGTGATGCTGTTTAGAAGAAACTAGATGGTGCTCTCTTGAAAGGTTTAGCTATTTATAGGCGTGCCATGTTAAAAGTTTCTTTTCATAATAAAGACTATAATAAGCATATCTGAAAAGGCACAAGCCTCTCTAAACAATTACACTTAAAACAGTTTTTGAAAGTTAAGTAGAATTTACTGCTTTAACACGGAACTCAAATGTTACCATTCTGATTTTTCCTAACATAATTAAATGCAATTTCTCTTGCCCAGCAATAGTATATTTGTTTTTTGAGCCTTCATTACACTCTTTTATCATACTTAATCTTTTTGATGCCAATAATCATTGTCTAATTACAGTCTGATACAAATTAGATTTGTAACCTGGATATTTGAATAAATAACTGAATTGTATTTTATTATAAACAACTGTGTTTCACAGTTTATTATGTTGTTTTATATGCCTATAGGTAGTTATATACTAACTAAATTATGGAAACTTTAGAATGAGCTGACAATACTTTTTTAATGGAATATAACTATAAAAATAGAATGGTTTGTTAATCTACTTTCAACTATATCTTATTGGACATATAATATTTTCACAAATAAACGTTTCTTTCTGAATCCAAATATGTGCTAAACACACAGGTAGCCTGAAATCTAAATTGTTATGATTGAATTCCTAAATTATAGTTTTTAAGAACTGAGCTTGAACAGAAAAGTATTTCAATTAAGAAAAGGTCATGACATTGTTAGGGAAAAAATTTTTTTTCTCCACCCCTTTAGGTTTTTCTGGCTGATCTAAGAATGAAATTGACATGAGGCAGATTAACAGAAGAAAATCAAACAAGGTTAATAACATGTATACTTGGGAGAGACCCAGGAAAACTGAATAACTTGCCAAAATGGCCGAAACCCTCACTTAAATATCACCTTCAGCTAAAGACAAAAGAAGATGTTGGGGGTAGGGGTTTGGGACTTAAAGAAGAGGAAGGCAATGGACATGGAGTTAGAAAAGCAAATGTTTGGTAAATCAGTATTTGCTGGGCTATGCAGAGACAATGGGACACAGAGTGAACTCTGATCTCTGTTGAACCCTGTTTCTACTCCCCACCACAAGTAGCTCCTATTCTTTGCAGATAACTCTGGTGATAGCTCTATTTCAGGAACATGCCCTCCACCTAAATTTTTTCTAGGCAATTAGGGGGGAAGGTCAAAGTTTCTTCCTGAGTTTTTTGGGCCTTGATTGTTTTTAGCTCTGAATAATCCACATGCCAAAGAGACATTGGGGGTGGCAAATTTTGCTCCCCTACAATGTATCCCTGAATGTGTATGCTCATATACACCTTAGATTTCAAAGTTGTTTCCTACTACTAAGAAGGCTAGCAAACATGAGGAAATGGCCCAGACGGTGAAATTTCAGTATTCCACCAACTGGACCTGACCCTTATATTTACTTTCTCTTCTTATTTTTAACACACTGAATCTGCTGATGGCATTTTAATTCAGGCTGACAGTGTTATTATCTTCTGAGATTATATAGGTGTTTTATGGAGATCTTTATTCCAGGGCAACCAATTAACAAGCTGAATTGGGTTACAGGTTATTACCACTTGGAAGCAGGACGTGTTTGCTTCAAACTTGTTTTCTTCCCTGTGTTAGAGAACATGTGTGTGCTTGTAAAAATATCATTAATCCTTGAAAACATTTATTCAGCTGGACAATGGTTCTTCTCCTGTTACAATGTGAAGTTTATGGCTTTCTAAACAAAGATCAGGATGTTCCCAAAGTAAATATTAATAAGGATACACCACCTTTAGGGAATGAAAACAAAAAACAAATAAACCAAAAAAATTTAAAAAAGCAAACCCACTCATCGAGTTACATATGTCTAATTCAATCTAGAAATAAATATATGTAGAATTAAGTAAGAACTCTGAATACAAATATGTGATTTTATTCACATTGGTCCTCTTTATATATAATGAGGCATTATGAGTTCTGTCCAAATATGCCCACCTTTATAAAGAGTATGGTTGAGAACGCTAAATATATGACTTGTAGGTTTTTCTGCACAGGGTGGTTGGATATATAGCAATAATTTAGTTTATCTGATCCACGAGAAAAATCAATATGGGAAAATTCAGATTGAAAAAAATGTTGGCTCTATGGGTTTTATTTTTTTAATTTTGTTATCTAGATTGACCAAGTAACAATGATTATTGCTGAGTCTTCAATTAATTTTTAAAATAGAGACAGACTATAGCAAGATCAATAGGTTATATTTTATTGTTTGTTTACTTCTTAGTTAATTATCAAATATTTTAGGCCTTTAGTATATCCTAGACTTGGCCATCAACTCACTTTGCATGTGCTAATTCTATTCTAAATAATGATATGAAAGTTTCCTAACCTGTTTTTCCTTCCCCTTTTTTTGGCCTGTTATGCCTACCTGGAGACTGGTAAGTGCTAATATTTTATTTAGAGTAAAATCATTTTTGTAATTCATAATAAGAAATTTTAAGTTGCTGTTTTGTACTAAATACAAATCATCTATTCATCCACCAATTTATTAATTCCCATATCTCCTCCCTCTTGCGTCTCAAAGCCCTGAGCTGATCTCCCTGTGCTATGTGGCTGCTTCCCACTAGCTATCTATTTTACATTTGGTAGTGTATATATGTCCATTCACTTTGTTATAAAGCAGAAACTAACACACCATTGTAAAGCAATTATACTCCAATAAAGATGTTAAAAAAAAAAAAAGAGCTGTGGTATATATCTACAATGGAATATTACTCAGCTGTAAAAAAGAAGGAAAGAATGCCCCCCAAAATTTATTAATTCCTTCCACAAATATTTATTGTGTCTTTTATTTTCTAAATATGTTATAATAATTATTCCTGTTTCAATTCAAATCAGATTAAAATATATCTATGAATCTCTCTCCTTCCTGATAAATCAGATTACAGAACCCAATCCAGATGTGTTCGTTAGTCATACATTTAAAAATGGCCTCTCTGTCCCAGAAATCCAATAATCTCTATGAAAGAAAATTGCTGATTCTCTTCTAAATACTACTTAATCTGAATTATCCTTAATATGCACCTAGAAAAAACTCTCATGGATATTTATCATAAACAATGTTTTAGTTTTGTGTAATATAAAAACCATGAAGAAGATTTTCAGTTTTTTAAATATGATCGTATTTGAACTTATTTTATTCTTAGAGAGTCTTAGAATCTCTTCCAATCACCCAAACCATCATATAACTATAGTTTTTGTGTTTTAGGGCCAGAGTTCATAAGTTTTTATATTTAATACTTTAAAAATTAGGAATAATATTCAAATAATAAATAATCTGACATCTCAAATAACTAATGCCTGTATCAGAGTAGGCTCTAAAATTTCCTAAAACATTTACCTATAATACTATTATTTCTCAAACTCACCAAATGTGTACTCATGTCCAACGTCTTCACAATATCTATTATTGATACACTTATAAAACCCAGGTTCATTACTATTTTTTAAAAAAGTAACATATATCATTCAAATGGTTCTTACTAATGGAAAGACAGTACTTTGTCCCTCTGGCACCATGCTAACTTGTCTCAAACATTAACCACTATCAAGTTTCTTATGTATCTTCTAGAATAATTTAATTAATATTTTAAAAAGATGTATGCAGATATCTTTGCAGTGATTCAGTTATAATTTTTATATGATATCTGTCTATATCAACAATACAGATAGTGATTCTTTCATCTGCATAAAAGCTATATAATGTTTCATTATATTGACATTATAAATCATTTAACCACTTTCCTATTTATTGGTCATTAATTCTTTCTAATTTGTTTTAATTATAATATTGCAATGAATAACTTTGAATATATGTTTTGATACATTCTTGCGAGTCAATCCAGTATCACATTAATAGTTGTGAAATACTGGAACAAAGAGAACATGCATTATGCATTATGCATTTTGATGGCCAAATTCCACTCAGAACACTTGCATCCTTTTACATCCCCCCCCAAAAAACTTGTGACAGTGCTTATTTCCTTACTCTCTCACCAACGCTAGATATTATCCAACTTTTCATATTTGTCTATATGATGGAAAAAACATAGAATCTCATGTTTTATTTGTATATCTTTATGTATGAACGAGGTTGAAAATCCACACATATATGTATAGGTTTTTTTGAAAGCTTCTCTTTCTTAATCTTTTCAAATTTTAATTGCCATATTTAACATATTATTGTGGTTTTGTATACATATTATTTAACTTGAGAAAATGAGTTATTTGCTGTTTTATTTGCTATATGCACTATATGTGCCTCCAATGCAAGGTCACAAATTCTACTTTTTTTTTTACTTTGGATATTTTTTTTATTTAGAACTTTCTACTACCTGAACCACTGAATTTTGTATATTGATATAGACATATAATGGGAGTGTGGTGGATAGAGCCAAAGAAACTCAGGGATCAGCTAGTTCAAACATCTTATTTTCTGCAGATGTTGAGACAAAAGCCTTCAGAGAAGTAAGTTTCCTACATAGTTTGTAAGAGAATGAAGAGAAGAATTCAGGTTTCCTGACTCTCAGTCTCATCCAACACCACACATTTATTATTAACCTGTATCCATGTGGAAAGAGAAATTATTTAGTATGCTCAAGGAATAATCAAATATAAACACAGATACCCAAACAGGACATTAGCTACCTAAGAGTTAATGTTTAAGTACATTTGTATCCTAACTATAAACCTCCCCTTGCTTTATAGAATGCAGATCTCAGTACCTTTATTCCATAGAAGAGGAGGAGGTTTATATCAGACCTTGAAGAGCAAATACCTTAAAATTCCTCATCATATATGTTTACTCTCCAGCCTCTTCTTCCTTTTCCTGTAGGAGTGGAGGTTCATGTTCTCTTCTTTTTTCCATATAGCTTCCAGATCTTGTCCCCATCTCTTTCTTTCTAAACACCCCAATCTCAAATGCTAGTCCTTTTTGGGGGCAGAATAATTCAGATGTTTCTTGTTTCGGCTTCCAAACTTGCATTCACAACTTCCAAGGTGATCACCAACAGAAGTTCTGTTGCAAATTGACCTAACCCAAAAAAGTCATCAACAGCTCAAAGATCTTTTATTAGTAGTCCTCTAAAAAGTTTGTAGTAGTCAGAGTTTACTCTACCATGTAACATCACTACCAGCTTATAATAAAAGTTAACAAATTCTCAGATCATATCTGCCACACACATAGACATTAACTAAACAATCATTCATTCATGTGTAGACATAAAACCTTTTCATACAGATCGTTTGGCAAGATTCATGATATATTACTGGCTTTCAGGGAATGCTCACTTCACGTCATTCCAAAAAGCTCACTTGAAATTAGGCCAGAAGGAGAAATCTTTTAACCTAGTTGTCATCAGGCAACCAGAAGTCATGCTAATGATGGCAGGACATAGAACAATTTGGGAAATCAAATCTTGGGCTCCATTCCTAAATAAAGGCTACAGACCTGGCTGGAGTCTTATACACTATTCATGCCAAGGGAAGAACTATCTCTAAAGAAGTTTAGCAAAACCACAGATCTTGAATGGCCTTAATTTTACCCATGGGAACCCATTTCTAACATTCATCATGCTCATTGATCAAACTATTAATATCATTTATTATGCTACTTATCAAAGCATCTGGTTTACATCAAGATATGGATTATTTAGTATGGATTAAGATCTTTCTGATGTAATGCTAACCCATCACCCCTGGGAGCAAATTCTTGATTAGAATGCTAACTGCAACAGGTTGTGACTTTAACTAACTCACATACTATACTCACTTTTTAATGCTAAAGTACTTAAAAGTCCATCTTTGTAACATCCATCCAATTATTACGATCCATTTAGAAGGCAGTTAGGAATAAGTAAAAACTAAAAATTTTCTGTTACATATTTTATATATGAAATTAACTTAGGTTTTATATGTTGAAATTGAGAAATGTAAAGGTCTGAGTTCAGTGAAGAGTGAATGTTATATTGAATGTAGCATTATGTAAAAGAAGAAATTCCAGGAAATTACTGAAGCCGGGAAAGGTGATTTTTCACAATTTAGTGGGGAACAATTTTCTGTATTATTTGGTAGGCTGTGAAAGAAGTTGTAGTTCATGAAATCAGATGATTATCTGAAGAGTTTTATTTAACATTTCCCAGGACAGTCAGGACAGTAACTCTATTTGATAATAACTCAGTATCTTTATTGAAGAAGTATTTTTAAAGAACATTTAAAAACAATTTAGCATCTAGATTGAAATAAACCATGGAAGAAGACAGAGTTTTGGTAAGATGAATCTAAATATCCACATTAAAAAGCTATTCATAAGATGGAAAAAACAGAAATATGTGTATTCTAGTATTAATTCAGGGAGAAAAGTTGATCTTATCTGTGTCAGCCATTCTGCCTGATATTTTATATATCCTATCTCATATAATTCTTATTAAAATATTGAGGCATATGTTAATTATTCATCATAGTATTCCATAAATTTTCTTAATAACCTCGAATATTATCAGGAAATTCTTTTCTGGTACCTTGGTACAATACTAAACTCTAGGCATATTTTTTATGTTTTTTTAAACTTTTTGTTTTCTATTATCATCAGTGAGATAGAGGAAAATCAGTTTGTTAGATATTTTTAGAGAGTGTTGTAGGTATTCCATAATCAGGAACGTTTTCCTTCCCTAAGATGGATTGAATTTTTCAATCTTGTTCTCGTCTTAAGACAATGGACACCAAAGGTCAGAGAACAATCAAGGCATTCCAACAGCCTTTATTCTCCCCATCAAATAAAATAGTAAGTCATATCTAGATTTTACCTGTTTTGATAGTTGCTCTCTTCCCCCCAAAAAGAAGAAACTCCTTACTATAATCATTTAAATAGTTTTTAATGCAAAGCTGGCATTCTTTAGCTTTGGGGCGTAAGTCAGAGGGTTCACCACAACTTATTTAAAAAAATCAGGGTAAGAAATACCAGTTGACTATTTCAGCAAAGGGACTGAGTATCTTGATGCTTGTGATTAACTGCACTGTGGTAGAAATTATGACTCTTGATGAAATGTAGGTACATTTCCTTTTGTTTAGTCTGAGATACAAAGGCTAAGTTTCTTCCTAAGGTATCTTTGGAAACATACATATTCTAAACAAAGGGACTTTACACAATGGATTTGCCAATTTTCAGTAGTCTTCCCCTATGGCTCAGTGACATTGGCACACTTTGGAAAGAATATTATTCAAAAATATTAAAGACAAATATGATATCGCTTATGTGTGAAATCTAAAAAAAAAAATGATACAAACGAACTTATTTACAAAACAGAAGCAGACTCACAAACTTAGAGAATGTGATATTTATCTTCAGGAGAAAAAAATAAAAAGCGCTTACTTGAAATGTATTAAGAACAATTTTTAAGACTCACAATTTCTTTTTTTTTAGCTTTATTGAGGTATAATTGACAAATAAAATCTTAAGATATTTAAAGTGAGTAACGTGATTTTATATACATATATATTGTGGAAGCTTTTTTCCCCATTTGGTTAATTGACACATCCATTACTTCACATATTAACTTTGTTGCCAGGGAGGGGGTGGGTGGGAGATGAGAACACTTAAGTTCCACTGCCTTAGCAAATTTCAGATACCCAACACAGTCTTATCAACTACAGTTACCATGTTATACATTTCATCCTCATGCATCTTATATTTGAAAGTCTGTATACTTCTACCATCCTCTCCCTATTTCTCCCACCCCGCAGCCCATGGCAACTACTTTTCCACTCTCTGTTTCTATGAGTTTGACGTGTTTTTTTTTGTTTGTTTTTTTTTTAGATCTCACTTGTAAGTGATACTGTGCAGCATTTGTCTTCTCTGTCTGGCTTTTTCCACAGAGTATCATCCATGTTTTCCTAAATGGCAGGATTTCCTTTTTTAGTCTAAATAATATTCCATTTTATATATGTATCACATTTCCTTGATCCATTCATCCATTGATGAACACTTATGTTGTTTCCATACTTTGGCTGCTGTGAATAATGCTGCAAGGAACACAGGACTAAGATATCTCTTTGAGATAATGATTTCATTTCCTTTGGTTATATACCAGAAGTGGGATTGCTGGATCATAAGGTAGTTCTATTTTCAATTTCTTGAGGAGACTTCATACTATTTCCATAGTGGCTATACCAATTTACATTACCACCAATAGTGAGCAAGAGTTCCCTTTTCTCCACATCCTTGCTAACATTTGTTATTTCTTAGCTTTTTGATAACAGCCATTCTAACAAACACGAGGTGATACCTCATTGAGGTTTTGCCTTACATTTCCCCGATGATTAGTGAAGTTAAGCACCTTCACTTTTCATGTACCTGTTGGTCATTTGTATGTCTTTTTTTGGAAAAAAATGTCTATTCAGGTACTTTGCCCACTTTTTAATTGGGTTATTTGGTATTTTGCTATTGAGTTGTTTGATGTACTTTTATATTTTAGATATTAACCCCTTTCTGGACATGTGGTTTGCAAATATTTTCTCCCATCCCATAGGTTACCTTTACATCTTGTTGACAGTTTCCTTTGTTGTACAGAAGCTTTTTAGTTAGGAAGTCCCACTCGCTTATTTTAGCTTTTGTTGCCTTTGCAAGGTATCATATTCAAAAAATCATTGTCAAGACCAATGTCAAGGAGCTGAATCCTGTGTTTTATTCGAGGAGTTTTATGGTTTCAGATCTTATGTTCGATTTTAATTATATTCTGAGTTGATTTTTTGTGTGTGGTTTAAGATAGGGGTCTAATTTCTTTCATTTGCATGTGGCTGTCCAGTTTTCCCAACACCATTTATTAGACTATCCTTTCCCTGTTGTGTATTCTTGGCATCTTTGTCAAAAATTAATTGACCATTTATATATGGGTTTATATATGGACTCTCTATTTTGTTTCATTGATCTATGTATCTGTCTTTATGTCAATACCATATTATTTTGATTACTATAGCTTTGTAATATAGTTTAAAAACAGGAAATTTGATGCCTCCAACTTTCTTCTTTTTTCCCAAGACTGTTTTGTCTATTCAAGGTCTTTTGTGGTCCCACACAAATTTTAGGATTTTTTTTGTTCTATTTTGTGAAAAATTCCATTCAAATTTTGATAGGGATTATGCTGAATCTGTAGATCGCTTTGGGTAGTATGGACATTTCAACAATATTAATTCTTCCAATCCATGTGCATGGAATATCTTTTCATTTATTTGTCTCTCTTTCAATTTCCTTTAACAATATCTTACAGTTTCTAGTGAATAAATCTTTCACTTCCTTCATTAAATTTATTCCTAAATATTTTATTCTTTTTGATACTATTATAAATGGGATTGTTTTCTTAATTTATCTTTCTGATAGTTTGCTATTAGTGTATAGAAATACAACTGGTTTTTGAATATTGATTTTTGTATCCTGCAACTTTACAGAATTTTTTTCTATTGAAGTATAGTTGATGTACAATATTACATAAGTTACAGGTGTACAATATAGTGATTCACAATTTTTAAAGGTTATACTCCATTTATAATTATTATAAAATATTAGCTATATTCTCTATCTTGTACAATATATTCTTGTAGTTTATTTATTTTATACATAATAGTTTGTACCTCTTAGTTCCATACCCTTATATTGCCCCTTTCCCCTTCCCTCTCTCCACTTGTAACCACTAGTTTGTTCTCTATATCTGTGAGACTGTTTCTTTATTGTTGTATTCACTAGTTTGTTGTATTTTTTAGATTCCACATAAGTGATATCATACAGTGTTTGTCTTTCTCTGTCTGATTTATTTCACTTAACATGATACCCTCTAAGTCCATTCATATTGTTGTACATGGTAAAATTTCATTCTTTTTTATGGCTGAGTAGTACTCCATTGTATATATACCACATATTCTTTATCCATTCACCTGTTGATGGACACTTAGTTTGCTTCCATATCTTGGCTGTTGTAAATAATGCTGCAGTGAACGTTGGGGTGATTTTATCTTTCCAAATCAGTGTTTTTGGTTTTTTTCAGATATATACCCAGGCGTGAATTTGCTGGGTCATATGGTAGTTCTATTTTTAGTTTTTTGAGAAACCTCCATACTGTTTTCCACAGTGGCTGCACCAATTTACATTCCCACCAATAGTGTATGAGGGTTCCTTTTTTTCTCCACATCCTCTCCAGCATTTGTTATTTGTGTCCTTTTTGATGATAGTTATTCTGACAGGTGTGAGGTGATATCTCACTGTGATTTTGACTTGCATTTCACTGATGGTAGGGATGCTGAGCATCTTGTCATGTTCCTGTTGGCCATCTGTATATCTCCTTTGGAAAAATGTCTATTCAGTTCTTCTGGCTACTTTTTAAACAGGTTTTTTTTTTCTGTTTTTTTGTTTTTTGGATGTTGACTTGTATGAGCTGTTTACATATGTTGGATATTAATCCCTTACCAGTCATATCATTTGCAAATATTTTCTCCCATTCAGTAGGTTGTCTTTTTGTTTTGTCTATGGTTTTCTTTGTTGTGCAAAAGCTTTTAAGTTTAATTTAGGTTCCACATATTTATTTTTACTTTTATTTCCTTTTCTTTACAAGACAGAAAAAAAATTGCTACAATTTATGACAAAAGTGTTCTGCTTATGTTTCCCTCTAGGAGTTTTATGGTTTCCACTCTTACATTTAGGTCTTTAATCCATTTTGAGTTTATTTTTATATATGGTGTTAGGGAATGTTCTAATTTCATTCTTTTACATGTAGCTGTCCCGTTTTCCCAGCACCACTTATTGAAGAGACTGTCTTTTCTGCACTGTATATTCTTGCCTCCTTTTTCATAGATTAATTGACCATAAATGTGTGGATTTATCTCTGGGCTCTCCATTCTGTGCCATTGATCTATATGTCTGTTTTTGTGCCAGTACCATACTTTTTTGATTACTGTAGCTTTGTAGTAAAATCTAAAGTCAGGGAGCATGATTCCTCCACCTCTGGTCTTCTTTCTCAAGATTGTTTGGCTATTTGGGGTCTTTTGTAACTTTACTAAATTTGTTTTTTAGTTACAACAAATTTTTGGTGGAGTATTTAGGGTTTTCTACATATAATATCATGGTATCTGCAAATAGGAAAAAATATTGTTTCTTCTTTTCTGATTTGGATGTGTTTTATTTCTTTTTCTTGATTAATTGTTCTGGCTATGACTTTCAGTACTATGTTGAATAAAAGGGGTGAGAGTGGGCGTCTTGTCTTATTTCTGATCTTATTGGAAAAACTGTCAGCTTTTCACCATTGAGTATGATGTTAGCTGAGGGCTTTCCAAGTACAGGCTTTATTATGTTGAGGTACATTCACTCTATACCCATACTGTTCAGAATTTTTATCATAATTTTGTCAAATTCTTTTTTTGAATCAATTGAGATATTTCTTCATTTTGTTAATGTGATGTATCACATTTATTTATTTGTGGACATTGAACCATCCTTGCATCTTTAGAATAAACCCACTTGATCATGGTATATGAATTTGTGCCAAGACCTATCAGTGTCCCAAAGCGGAGGATCACATTCAGCACCTAGATATAGGCTGCTTGGAAGCTGGACCCTCAAGCAGCATCTGGCACCTTCCAAAGAGAAACTGGGAGATGAGGGTTTTTGCATGTTCCCTCTGTACTGGGCCTGGGTATATAGCTGGGGGGAATGGTGAAACAAATGCTCCTGTAACCATTAAGAACTGCTTCTCTGTTTGCTACAGTCATGTGGGACTCATGAAAGCAAGCACCACTGGCTATCAGAGCCATATGATCTTGGGATCTGTCCCTCAGGCAGCAGTTCATATACTGGAATGCAAACATGTGTACGAACTCCTTTTAGGGATATACTGGTAACTGGGAGCAGGCTAACAGGAGACAGCGGGTAAGATGTCCACTGGTTTACCCAGTCTCTACAGAGGATCATAGCTGGCCCCTAAATATGTGCTAAACTAGAAGCCTGACCCTCAGGAGGCAGATTTTAAAGTATGTGGATGGACCTCTTTCAGGGAAAGACTGGGACATGTGCATTTTTGGCTGTTCTCTCTGTGTTGAGCCCTGAGGGGATAGTTGTAGCAAGTGCTTTTGTACCTTTTAACAATTGCAGCATTATTTGCTATAGTCTTATAGCTCTCATGAGCACAAGCCTCTGGCTTTCAGAGCTAGATGTTTTGAGGACCTGTACCATGGGTGGGAGTCTTAAATGTTGGGGTACTAAATGTGGGCTGCAAGCCCCTCACTCCTCAGGGAAAAGCTGAGAGTCAGGAGTTCCTTCCTGATTGTATGGCACTGTGTGGAGCTATGGGGTTTATGGTGAGAGTGTGTCTCAGCCTTTCCTATCCCTTCCAATGTGAGTATTTTCTCGTTTGCTCAATGTATAGGAGTCACTCAGCTAGTTTCAGAATGTCTTTCGGAAACAATTGCTCCTTGTGTAGCTGTATAGTTGATGTGTCCGTAGGACAGGGGAATTCAGGAACCTCTATGTCATCATCTTGGTTGACCCTCCTTCCCAATTTCTTATATCCTTTTCCCTCAGGGAAAGAAAAGAAATCATTAGGTCAGTGGGAATTATAACTACAAAGGGAACTTGATTAAAAATTTCTTTGAATCATATATAATCACCAATATTATATATGTAATATAATCACCAAAATTACTAATCACGTTCTTGCAAAACAGAATAAAACAAAATGAAATAAAATATGGATTTCATTAACTGTTAAAATAAAATATTAACTTAGATATAAAATCCAGTGCAACATCTTATCTAAGAAACATCCAAATAAAATCAATAATCTCAATTATATCCTTGGTTATATGTACAAAAATGAATATCTTCCTTAATGAGCATTCTTGTATGTTATGTAGATAACAAGGAAAGGTGATTGTTATAGATATTGGCTATATTAATCAGAGATATTAATCTTAAAGTTTATCTACATCTAGTGAACAATAGGGATTATCTTTTAATAACTCAAAGTACCACAAAGTCTTTTTAAGTTATTTCATTTGTTTGCTTCAATAACCTCCCAAGAAATACAGAGGGCATATGTAAAGAAGTCAAATTGATAATAATGTACTTCCATTTTCCTTTTCATTATGGAAAGATTTAATTGAACTATATTAACCTCTGTGTTTATGTTCTTATAGGAAACTGTCTGTTTTGATGCCTTACACATTTTCTTTCCCCTGCAGCTTTACTCAATTGGCAGTGAGCCAATCCTTTTGAAAATACACATTCACACATATAATCGATACAAATATTTGTTTTTTTAAATGAGGATATTAATAATCAAGGTTATGGATGTTTAAAATGCTTTTTATAGTTACTGAAATCCAAAGTTAATTTATGCTTTTGAAATAAATTCACTAAGATTACCACAATTGAAATATTTGAAGAATATTATCTATTCATTTTCAGATAAACTTGTTTCTGAGGCATATAACTTTCTTTTGTGATAGCCTCACAAAAAGGCAAACCCTCTTTGGTATTTCTCTAATACTGTAATGCTATGTGCAGCTGAACTTGTGGCAGTTACCTCAGTTGCTCAGTGTCCTGGACTGGTCTTTCACTGAAGTGTACTTTGGAAGAAGCTTATCAACATGGTTTCAGAAAGGGGTTAAGTTATCGTGTTGTTACAGTCCTTTTTTGCTCTTGAAGGTGGGGAATTCATGGCAGAAACCAGTCTAAATTAAAGTCATTACATTTTCACTTTACTAGTCTTGCCAAATCCTTTCTACTTGCTGAGTTCTCACACCAAGGAATTCTTCTGAGTGATGAATAAAACTTTTATTTGTCTTTCCCATAACTTCCCTCCAAATATCCCTCTAATTATCTCATTTCCTTCCCCAGTGAACAGTCCGTTCATAATAAGTGTTAACAATTTTATTTTGGAAAGATTCATTTATGTTTTGTTTATACATGAGTATTGCACAAAAACATTGGGAAGTGATTTCCTATGTATTTATCATGAGAGATGGTAATCAAAGTGTTTTAGGGTTTTAGGTATTTGCTTCTGATGTCATAAATGTTTTCCTGGAGATTGTATTTTCAGGACAGTTTATGCTTTTATCTTAATGTAAAAGACAGTGCAGCTTAAGTTCATGATTTACTGCCACAAACGTTTTTGGATTAGATGAAAAATGGAATGATATACTGATTTTTAAACAGTTTGTGGTACTTAAAGCCAGTAAAGCAAAGTGATTGTATTAATACAGGGGGTATATGCATGTATTCCAAATAACTCAGTGTGACATCCATTTTCATAGGAAATCCAGATATGAGGACTATCTCACACAAAGTGGCACCCCATTTTAGGTGCTCCTTAAGACATTAACCCTCACCCCCAAAAAACATATATCAGTACATTAAATGTGAATGTCTTTATTCTCAGAGAATTTTCATATGAGTTCATGTAATTGTGTTATGTATCTTTGATCTAGATGATAATTATATTAAACAGCAGTCATATTAAAGGGCAAAATATGTAGGTTTTAGATTATGTAGAAAGAAATACTGAATAATTTTGATGGAATGATCCAGTTCAGAGCTCAATTATGTCGACTAATAATTATCTCAAATAAAATAATCAGATTATTGAAAAGTTTTACAGTCTTTTAATTGGAATTAAAATGAAAACTAGAGGGAATTTTATTGTACTCGAGTTATTGTATCTGAATATACAATATGAATTGAATAACCTATTTGTCATAAAATATTAATCTGTTTTATGTAAATTTTGCTTTCTTCAATTAAGATCTTATTTTAAAAATGTTTTCCTAACTTCTCCAAAGCAAATCACTTCAGCTATTAAATATTAAACATATTTGAGTCAAGAAATGCTTTTGGAAGAAAAAGAGTACGTCATTATTATAATAGAATTCTGCTAGTATGGAGCTGGTATATATTCAGTCTCTACTGATACCGTTTCTAGTAGAATCACTTGAAATGCTATGCCAATTGCTAACAAAGACTTACTGATAAAAACTAATAAAGACCTCAGTTTGACTTTCTTCTTCTCTTCCAAAAAAGCTATTGAAGGTCATCCAAAAGGTATTGTACAGCTAATTCTTCAGTCAGCCAACATTCCTTGTCTCCTCATGTTTCCTGGCCTCTGAAAAATAGTGCTTGTATTTAAAGTATTCACACTGAGTTGAAATTTCTATTTGTGTTCTATTTACATAAACTACAAGCTCCCCCCCCCCAATTTTTAATGATCAAATAGTTAATTCATCGTTGAAAAATTGTTTTTGCAAGTTCAGCAATAAACACAAGATACAAGACTCTCTAAAATATGTTAATTAATTTAAACATGTTTAGCTGTATAATTTGTCTCTGAAATTCTCTCGAACTTAATAACACAGATAAAAAGGCAGAAACAGTTTAAAATCAGGCCTTAAGAGGATTAAAATATGATTGTAGTTCTCACTAAATGGCTGAGTTAAAATACTGATAGTATTTTGGGAGCTGAACAAATAAGAGATGGATGTAGTTGACATTAAAAAGTCTCTGCTGAATAGGTCTCATCATTGGTTTCATCTAAATAAGCTAAGTGTTTCAAACTCTGTTATGTTTTCTGTAATTTTATTTTCTTCTCCCTCCCCTCTTGAACAATATAATGTACCTGTCAGATAAGAAATTACCGTCAGGTAGGAAAAGAAAAATGTGTATTTGATCTATCAATCAATTAATGTCCAGACAGTTTCCTAGGGAAATATGTATTTAAATAAAGGCTTCAAACTTTGGCGATGTAAATCCAGTACAGTAATAATATTAGGGATGATACTGTTGATCATGATACTGATAAAGAAACTGAAGGGTGGACTGAGAGGACATTAAGAAAAGACTAGAACATGAAATATTGTGAAGAAAGAGACAAAATCACAATTTTATAAACAGAAAAGGTATTGGAGACTTAGGTGTTTTTTTTGGAATGGAATTCTAGTTTCCCCAGTCCCTAATTGAAATGAGATTTCTAGCTCAGTATTTAAGACAGCGTTAGAGAAGTAGTCTTGACCTGGCTGATTAATGAAAGACACTTGGACAAGAAATATGTTGTAGCAGTTGATGGGATAACTCCTGCCCATCTTCTGGTTTCAGGGTATAAAACACTTTGGTGATGTATTTTCCGACTCACAAAGACTTGTTTATGTACCACTCCTTTGAGCTGCTCTCAGAGCACACTCTGCCTGCTTTTATCACAATATGGGAATTTTGTGCTTACTTGTTGGGCTCCCCACGGTCTCTGCTTCATGATCATATTCCTTTATCTACCACTTAGCACATAGCTGGCATTCAGTAAGTACAAAATCAAAGAAAGGATAAAAGGATGAGAGAAGGAAAGAAAAACATACAGAAGATAGGAAAAGAGGAAGGGAAGGAGGAAAGGAGTACATTCAGTAAAAAAGACACTATAGGGAAGGGGAAAGTCATCTTTTTCTAAGGGAGTATTCATGGGGGGAATAAGAGGCCATCTGCCCATCAATCAGACAGGCAATGGAAAGCAGTGTAGGACAGATGTTACAGCCAGAGTATCTTCACATTGCCTGCAGTGAGGAACAGTTCAGGAATTTGAAATCCAGGGAAGAGAACATGGATTTACAGTTGGAGCAGAAAAACAAAACCAAACCCCAGTATTCTCTGTAGTCTCTGTAAGAGAATAATTTTCTTGCAAAGTGTATGCACATTTTTATTGTACACCTGTGTTTATTGTTTTGTGAAGATATATTCATACTTGAATGAAGAGGCTAAGTAAGAAACCCACTTCCCAATGTGTGAAGAGAAAGTTATCTCTTGAGGGAGTCATCATAAAATATAGAGAAATAGGCCAAATTAAGTTTATTGGTAATGATTCCAAATCATTTCAACAAAAGTGAGTCACCTGATAAATATTTTTCATGTCAGAAAAATTGTATGCAAATCAATTCACTGTTACTCTTACTCAGTTATTAATAAAAATATATATATGCCTTACACTTTACATTAGATTTTGGATTATTTACATATTTTATTTTTAATATTTAAATTAAAAAAAATTTTCATCACTCAAGAGGACTGTACCTCAAAATTTGCTCTGTTCACTTTGTGCTAACTCATTTGTCCATTTGTTGTAATCACTGGTTCATATCCATTGGCATATCTTTCTACATGATTGGTCATATGTCAAGATAACCTTAACGTTTCTGCATAAAATTACAAGAGCAACACAATCATGAATCAAATAATTTTAGAAGTAAATCATTTCATAATTTACATATCTGTGTACAGCCTGATTATTAAACCACATTAAAATCGTTTCTGATAAAATCCCTCTGAACTGTGCTGAAGAGAAATGCTCTGCTAATTGTAGTTTCCAAATGATAATGTAAGGCAAAGCCCAGAAAGCAAGAATCATGCCACAACATGATTGTAATATACCTCACTCAATTAGGAAGACAAAAAAGAAAACTCGGCATGTATAAGTCAAGTATTTTCTTAATTTGTTTCCCAGAGACAGAATGCTTGATGCCAGGCTTTCCAGTTTAAGAGAACATTCTGACACTTGGCAGTCTCATTATTAATAGTTGGAACTTTGAAAAGTGTAACGAACAGAAATACTGTTTACGTCTAATTTATGTCTTCTCTCCACATACAAAAAATATTGAGTTAGTATTCTTTTATAATGAAAAAGAAGGTTGAATTTTAATGAGATGTGGCTTAATTGTTGTATGGAATGTCTTTATTTTTAATTCACTTTTGTAATAGTATCATGGATACAACAAAAAAATGCTCTTTATTAAAATTAAAATCAATAAAGTCTATTTTCAGTTTAACTTTACCCAGATTGTAAATCATTTCAGCCAGTAATTTTGTATGCTTTTTTGGCACATTTATCATAATTGTAGCTTTGACACATTATACAATTTAGAGGGTACTTTTGCTTGACAAAATTAAACTAGCTGAACAGATAAATGCTTGGCTACATTTTATGTCCTTAGGATCAAGACCTTATATAATGAAGTAGCATTTAATGGCAGGAAGTAAATTAAAACACCTTTTTAAAATAATTAATTAATTAATTAGTTTATGGCTGCATTGGGTCTTCGTTGCTGTGCAGACTTTCTCTAGTTGTGGCGAGCAGGGGACTACTCTTCATTGTGGTGTGCGGGCTTCTCATTGTGGTGGCTTCTCTTGTTGTGGAACACGGGCTCTAGGCTCAGGGGCTTCAGTAGTTGTGGCTCATGGGCTCTAGAGCGCAGGTTCAGTAGTTGTGGCACACGGACTTAGTTGCTCTGCGGTATGTGGGATCCTCCCAGACCAGGGCTCGAACCCGTGTCCCCTGCATAGGCAGACGGATTCTTAACCACTGCGCCATCAGGCAAGTCCCCCATGAGTTTTGTTTTGTTTTTTTAACATCTTTATTGGAGTATAATTACTTTACAATGGTGTGTTAGTTTCTGCTATATACCAAAGTGAGTCAGCTCTACATATACATATATCCCCATATCCCCTCCCTCTTGTGTCTCCCTCCCACTCTCCCTATCACACCCCTCTAGGTGGTCACAATGCACAGAGCTGATCTCCCTGTGCTATGCAGCTACTTCCACTAGCTAGCTATTTTACGTTTGGTAGTGTATCTATGTTCATGCCACTCTCTCACTTCGTCCCAGCTTCCCCTTCCTCCTCCCCATGTCCTCAAGTCCATTTTCTACATCTGCGTCTTTATTCCTGTCCTGTCCCTAGGTTCTTCAGAAACATTTTTTTTTTTTTTTAGATTCCATATATATGTGTTAGCATACGGTATTTATTTTTCTCTTTCTGACTTACTTCACTCTGTGTGACACTCTCTAGATCCATCCACCTCACTACAAATAACTCAATTTCATTTCTTTTTATGGCTGAGTAATGTTCCATTGTATATATGTGCCACATCTTCTGTATCCATTCATCTGTTGATGGACACTTAGGTTGCTTCCATGTCCTGGCTATTGTAAAGAGTGCTGCAATGAGCGTTGTGGTATATGACTCTTTTTGAATTATGGTTTTCTCAGGGTATATGCCAAGTAGTGGGATTGCTGGGTCATATGGTAGTTCTATTTTTAGTTTTTAAAGGAACCTCCATACTGTTCTCCATAGTGGCTGTACCAATTTACATTCCCACCAACAGTGCAAGAGGGTTCCCTTTCTCCACACCCTCTCCAACATTTATTCTTTGTAGATTTTTTGATGATGGCCATTCTGACTGGTGTGAGGTGATATCTCATGGTAGTTCTGATTTGCATTTCTCTAATGATTAGTGATATTGAACATCTTTTCATGTGTTTGTTGGCAATCTATATATCTTCTTTGGAGAAATGTCTATTTAGGTCTTCTGCCCGTTTTTGGATAGGATTGTTGGTTTTTTTGATATTGAGCTGCATGAGCTGCTTGTATACTTTGGAGATTAATCCTTGGTCAGTTGCTTCATTTACAAATATTTTCTCCCATTCTGAGGGTTGTCTTTTCATCTTGTTTATGGTTTCCTTTGCTGTGCAAAAGCTTTTGAGTTTCATTAGGTCCCATTTGTTTATTTTTATTTTTATTTCCATTTTTCTAGGAGGTGGGTCAAAAAGGATCTTGCTGTGATTTATGTCATAGAGTGTTCTGCCTATGTTTTCCTCTAAGAGTTTATAGTGTCTGGCCTTACATTTAGGTCTTTAATCCATTTTGAGTTTATTTTTGTGTATGGTGTTAGGGAGTGTTCTAATTTCATACTTTTACGTGTACCTGTCCAGTTTTCCCAGCACCACTTATTGAAGAGGCTGTCTTTTCTCCATTGTATATTCTTGCCTCCTTTATCAAAGATAAGGTGACCATATGTGTATGGGTTTATCTCTGGGCTTTATATCCAGTTCCATTGATCTATATTTCTGTTTTTATGCCAGTACCATACTGTCTTGATTACTGTAGCTTTGTAGTATAGTCTGAAGTCAGAGAGCCTGACTCCTCCAGCTCCGCTTTTCCTTCTCAAGATTGCTTTGGCTATTCGGGGTCTTTTGTATTTCTATACAAATTGTGAAATTTTTTGTTCTAGTTCTGTGAAAAATGCCTGTGGTAGTTTGATAGGGATTGCATTGAATCTGTAGATTGCTTTGGGTAGTAGAGTCATTATCACAATGTTGATTCTTCCAGTCCAAGAACATGGTATATCTCTCCATCTGTTTGTATCATCTTTAATTTCTTTCATCAGTGTCTTATAGTTTTCTGCATACAGGTCTTTTGTCTCATTAGGTAGGTTTATTCCTAGATATTTTATTCTTTTTGTTGCAGTGGTAAATGGGAGTGTTTCCCTAATTTCTCTTTCAGATTTTTCATCATTAGTGTATAGGAATGCAAGAGATTTCTGTTCATTAATTTTGTATCCTGCTACTTTACCAAATTCATTGATTAGCTCTAGTAGTTTTCTGGTAGCATGTTTAGGATTCTCTAGGTACAGTATCATGTCATCTACAAACAGTGACAATTTTACTTCTTCTTTTCCAATTTGGATTCCTTTTCTTTTTCTTCTCTGATTGCTGTGGCTAAAAATTGCAAAACTATGTTGAATAATAGTGTTGAGAGTGGGCAACCTTGTCTTGTTCCTGATCTTAGTGGAAATGGTTTCAGTTTTTCACCATTAAGAACGATGTTTGCTGTGGGTTTGTCATATATGGCCTTTATTATGTTGAGGTAAGTTCCCTCTATGCCCACTTTCTGGAGGTTTTTTATCATAAATTGATGTTGAATTTTGTTGAAAGCTTTTTCTACGTCTACTGAGAGGATCATATGGTTTTTCTCCTTCAATTTGTTAATATGGTTAATCACATTGATTGATTTGGGTATATTGAAGAATCCTTACATTCCTGTGATAAACCCCACTTGATCATGGTGTATGATCCTTTTAATGGCTGTTGGATTCTTTTTGCGAGTATTTTGTTGAGGATTTTTGCATCTATGTTCATCAGTGATATTGGCCTGTAGTTTTCTTTCTTTGTGACATCTTTGTCTGGTTTTGGTATCAGGGTGATGGTGGCCTCGTAGAATGAGTTGGGGAGTGTTCCTCCCTCTGCTATATTTTAGAAGAGTTTGAGAGTGATAGGCGCTAGCTCTTCTCTAAATGTTTGATAGAATTCGCCTGTGAAGCCATCTGGACCTGTGCTTTTGTTTGTTAGAGGATTTTTAATCACAGTTTCCATTTCAGTGCTTGTGATTGGTCAGTTTTTATTTTCTATTTATTCCTGGTTCAGTCTCGGAAGGTTGTGCTTTACTAAGAATTTGTCCATTTCTTCCAGGTTGTCCATTTTATTGGCATATAGTTGCTTGTAGTAACCTCTCATGATCCTTTGTATTTCTGAAGTGTCAGTTGTTACTTCTCCTTTTTCATTTCTAATTCTGTTGATTTGAGTCTTTTCCCTTTTTTTCTTGATGAGTCTGGCTAATGGTTTATCAATTTTGTTTATCTTCTCAAAGAACCAGCTTTTAGTTTTATTGATCTTTGCTATTGTTTCCTTCATTTCTTTTTCATTTATTTCTGGTCTGATCCTTATGATTTCTCTCCTTCTACTAACCTTGGGGTTTTTTTTGTTCTTTTTCTTCTAATTGCTTTAGGTGTATGTTTAGGTTGTTTATGTGAGATTTTTCTTGTTTCTTGAGATAGGATTTTATTGCTATAAACTCCCCTCTTAGAACTGCTTTTGGTGCATCCCATAGGTTTTGGGTCATGGTGTTTTCATTGTCATTTGTTTCTAGGTATTTTTTGATTTTCTCTTTGATTTCTTCAGTGTTCTCTTCGTTATTTCATAGTGTATTGTTTAGCGTCCATGTATTTGTATTTTTTACAGTTTTTTTTTTTCTGTAATTGATATCTGGTCTCAGAGCACTGTGGTTAGAAAAGGTACTTGATATTATTTCAATTTTTAAAAATTTACCAAGGCTTGATTTGTGACCCAAGATATGATCTATCCTGGAGAATGTTCCATGACCACTTGAGAAGAAAGTGTATTCTGTTGTTTTTGTATAGAATGTCCTATCAATATCAATTAAGTCCATCTTGTTTAATGTGTCATTTAAAGCTTGTGTTTCCTTATTTATTTTCATTTTGGTTGATCTGTCCATTGGTGAAAGTGGGGTGTTAAAGTCCCCTACTGTTGTTGTGTTACTGTTGATTTCCTCTTTTATGGCTGTTAGCAGTTGCCTTATGTATTGAGGTGCTCCTATGTTGGGTGCATAAATATTTACAATTCTTATATCTTCTTCATGGATTGATCCCTTGATCATTATGTAGTTTCCTTCTTTGTCTCTTGTAGTAGTCTTTATTTTAAAGTATATTTTGTCTGGTATGAAAATTGCTCCTCCAGCTTTCTTTTGATTTCCATTTGCGTGGAATATCTTTTTCCATACCCTCACTTTCAGTCTTTATGTGTCCCTAGGTCTGAAGCTGGTCTCTTGTAGGCAACATATAGATGGGTCTTGTTTTTGTGTCCATTCAGCCAGTCTATGTCTTTTGGTTGGAGCATTTAATCCATTTACATTGAAGGTAATTATCGATATGTATGTTCCTATTACCATTTTCTTAATCGTTTTGGATTTGTTTTTGTAGGTCTTCTCCTTCTCTGGTGTTTCCTGCCCAGAGAAGTTCCTTTAGCATTTGTTGTAGAGCTGGTTTGGTGGTGCTGAATTCTCTTAGCTTTTGCTTGTCTGTAAAGCTTTTGATTTCTCCATCAAATCTGAATGAGATCCTTGCTGGGTAGAGTAATCTTGGTTGTAGGTTTTTCCCTTTCATCACTTTAAATATGTTCTGCCACTCCTTTGTGGCTTGCAGAGTTTCTGCTGCAAGATCAGCTGTTAACATTATGGGGATTCCCTTGTGTGTTATTTGTTGCTTTTCCCTTGCTGTTAAATATATATATATATTTTAAAGACACCCACAGCCTGGGCAGCCCGAGCCGTGGCAGCCACTCTGGGTCTAAGCCCAGCACCCACTTTTCCAGCCCCCTAAATATTTTTTTTTTGTATTTAATTTTGATAGTTTTTTTACCATGTGTCTTGGTGTGTTTCTCCTTGGATTTATCCTGTATTGGGCTCTCTGTTTTTCCTGTACTTGTTTGTCTATTTCCTTTTCCATATTAGGGAAATTTTCAACTATAATCTCTTCAAATATTTTCTCAGTCCCTTTCTTTTTCTCTTCTTCTTCTAGGACCACTATAATTCGAATGTTGGTGCATTTAATGTTGTCCCAGAGGTCTCTGAGACTGTCTTCAATTCTTTTCATTCTTTTTTTCTTTATTCTGCTCTATGGCAGTTATTTCCACTATTTTATCTTCCAGGTCACTTATCTGTTCTTATACCTCAGTTATTCTGCTATTGATTCCTTCTAGATAATTTTTAATTTCATTTATTGTGTTGTTCATCACTGTTTGTTTGCTGTTTAGTTCTTCTAGGTCCTTGTTAAACGTTTCTTGTGTTTTCTCCATTCTATTTCCAAGATTTTGGATCATCTTTACTATCATTACTCTGAATTATTTTTCAGGTAGACTACCTATTTCCTCTTCACTTGTTTGGTCTGGTGAGTTTTTACCTTCTTCCTTCATCTGCTGTGTATTTCTCTGTCTTCTCCTTTTGCTTAACTTAGTATGTTTGGGGTCTCCTTTTCACAGGCTGCAGTTTCGTAGTTCCCGTTGTTTTTGGTGTCTGCCCCCAGTGAGTAAGGTACGTTCAGTGGGTTGTGTAGGCTTCCTTGTGGAGGGGACTGGTCCCTGTGTTCTGGTGGACGAGGATGGATCTTGTCTTTCTGGTGGGCAGGACCTTGTCCGGTGGGTTTTTTTTTTGGGTGTCTGTGAACTTTTTATGATTTTAGGCAGCCTCTCTGCTAATGGATGGGATTGTGTTCCTGTCTTGTTATTTGTTTGGCATGGGGTGTCCAGCACTGGCCCTTGCTGGTCGTTGAGTGGAGCTGCATCTTAGCGTTGAGACAGAGATCTCTGGGAGAGCTCTCGCCAATTGATATTATGTGGGGCCAGGATGTCCCTGGTGGACCAATGTCCTGAACTTGGCTCTCCCACCTCAAAGGCTCAGACCTGACACATGGCCGGAACACCAAGACCCTGTCAGCCACACTGCTTATCACAACTCCACAGCCAAAGGCAAAGGGTTTCTCTCAGCTCCAGGTCACAGTGCCCCAGGGAAGTGTACAGATTGGCTTGCCTCCCACAGACGTCCAGAGTGGCCCGGATGAAGCCACAGAGCATCTCATGTCTCACTCTCCGATCCTACTTGCTCTATCGATTTTAGAACTGTTGCCCCAGTTTTAATCATGAGGGTTTAGAGCTCTGTAGCAGATGCTGTTACAGTTCAGCCTGTTATCCCATGGATCCCTTCAGCATTTTTGTCAAAATGCCTTTTTAATTGAACTAAAATAATCATGCTTAATTTCACCACTGACAAGCAGATCTTAAAATGGAAGCTTAAATATTTTGTTTAAGGTATGGAAGACATTTTTTCCCATGGGAATAATTTAGGCAAACAAATAAAACATGAATTTACATTTATAAATAGATTTTATGATATTATATCTTTAATAATTAGCTGGGAATTTATAAAAATATATTTACAAATTTTCTCTTAAACTGTGTTGAATCACAGTGTACTAGCAACCCTGTTATGCAATTAGATAGTTTCACAATAGATAAAAAGTTGACACTATTTCCATTGACTATAAATTACTTTGAAGTTTATAAAATTAAATATTTCTAAATAACTCTAATCTAATTTTCTATTTCCTATTCAGAATTTGGCAAACACAGAATTCTTTAGCTAGTATTTGCTTTAAGTCTTATAAAAAGGCATTTGATATAATATAGAGCATATTAACATTATAAAAACAAAATTCAGTGAAAGAAAATGTATATGTTGAGAGCGGTTGAAAAATGTAACTAAAATTTTACATTAATCTCATCTAATTTAGGTAATAAGTTGGCAAACAAAAGTGTTGCTTACTAAGTTGATAATTTTGACAGCTCTGATTATTTGAATAAGTAATGGATTTTATCACAGAACTTATTAGTAGATTAATTTAATAGTTGTAGCAATAATAAAAGCCTATATTTTATAATATCTTTGATTTCAAGACAAGAATAGATTAGATAAATATAGTACGTATATATCCAAAGAAATATAAAATAGTTCTGAATTAACAAAAGAGAGGGGAGACCCTACATATTTTATTGTAGATTTTGACAACTTTGTGTTTATTTTAGCTATATTGCATTTATGAATGAAAATATTCTGATTCATTTTATCAAATGAATAACACATGACCTAATGTGAAGAGTTTACATTGCAGATAGTGATTTTTTTTTGGTTTCAGTGAAGTATTTTATACAAAAACTTTTCACAATCATAGATCATGCCAGTATGTGACAAAGAATATAATGAGATTGATTCATTTGTCTTGTTCCCAAAAATGATGTGAATTACCAGTAAATTGGTCACTTCGAAGGAACTGCTGATCATAAAAATGACCAGGACGAAAACCCTGCCCTATGGTTTTATTCCCATTGTATATGTAAGTACAGTCATCATTGCAGCTAAGAAATACCAGAAAAAGAAAAAGACTTAATTTTAAAAGTACAGCTGCAAGTTATTAATTCCTGATATATTGAAGCTATACAACTAAATGCCTAGGACAGTAACAGGCATATAACAGGTATTAAAGAACATCTACTGAATAAAATGACTATCTGACCTTATTGAATATCCAGTGTGATGGGGAACTCATCACACTTGCAAGTAAGTTTCTATACACTTAGTTATAGCTAATGAGTCCTTATTTCTATTACTGGGGCAGAATTATTGTTAAAATAGTCTGAGACCTCAACAGATGACCAGTTAGAAATGGGGAAAGATTGGAATTGGGAGGTACTAAATCTTGGGGAACTGACGTTGGTATAAAGAAGAATGGTATTCAAAATAGACAGGCAAAAATTCAAATCACAGTGTATCTAAAGATATATATTGAATATGTACTGATCTGGGAAGTTGTCAGTATTTGAGAAAATTTTTTCTTCGGTTTCAATTTTTTATTGATATATAATTTAAATAACTAATACCACATATCTTATGTGTAATGAATTTTGATGAATATATATATACCCAAGTATTGAGTGCCTCAATCAAGATAGAGTTTCCTCCTGCTGGTTTCCAGTCAGGTCTTCCTAATCCTAGCACTGAGCCTACCATGGTTTCTTTCACCACAGAAGGGTCTTCCTTGTTCTTGAACAGTATCTACATACAATTACAGAGTATATACTCTTTTGAGTCTGTTTTATTTTCATTCAAAATTATGTTCATGTGATTTACCCATATTGTTGCATGTATCAGCAGTTCAGTTTTCTTTATTGCTCAGTTGTGTTCCACTCTATGACTATGTCACAATTTGTCCATTTCCCAGCTGATGAATATTTGGGATGCTTTCAGTTTTTATTTATTACAAAAGAGGTTGTTATGAGCATTCTATATAAGTATTTTCTAAATTTTTATTTATTTTTTACAAGTCTCTTTATAAATACAAGATTTTGTTTCTTTTGGGTAAATTTCTAGAAGTAGAATTGCTAGGAAATTTTTTTTAGCTTTTCAAGAAACTAGACAACTCTTTTCTAAAGCGGTTACACCATTTTGTACTCCCAGTATCAATCTCTGAGTGTTCTAATTGTTCCATACCCTTACAAACACCTTTTTAAAAATTGAGATATAATTGACGTATAACATTATATTGGTTTCAGGTATATAATATAATGATTTGATATTTGTATATGTTGTGAAATGAGCATCATAATAAGTCTAGTTAACATCCATCACCAAACATAGTCAACGTATTTTTTTTCTTGTGATGAGAACTTTTAAGATCTATTCTTAGCAACATTCAAATATACAATAGAGTATTTTTTTTAATTTATTTTATTTTATTTATTTTTATTTTTGGCTGAATTGGGTCTTCGTTGCTGCACATGGGGTTTCTCTAGTTGTGACGAGGGGGGGCTACTCTTGGTTGCGGTGCACGGGCTTCTCACTGTGGTGGCTTCTCTTGTTGTGGAGCACAGGCCCTAGGCGCACGGGCTTCAGTCGCTGTGGCACGCGGGCTCAGTAGTTGTGGGTCGCGGGCTGTAGAGCGCAGGCTCAGTAGTTGTGGCGCACAGGGCTTAGTTGCTCCGCGGCATGTGGGATCTTCCCGGACAGGGCTCGAACCCATGTCCCCTGCAATAGCAGGCGGATTCTTAACCACTGCACCACCAGGGAAGCCCTGCAATAGAGTATTATTAATTATAGTCAATATGCTGTACATTACATCCCTAAAAACACTTTTAATCTTAGCCATTCTAAAGGTGGGAAATGGTATCTCATGGCAGTTTTAATTAGAATTTCCCTGAGAACTAATAAAATTGAGCACTTTTTCTTGTGCTTATTGGCTACTTGTATATTTGTCTTGTTGTTTAAAGCTCTGCTCTTTTTTTAATTGGGTTGTTTGTCTTTCTAGTACTGAGTTATAAGAGTTCTTGCTATATTATTTATATGTTATATATATTCTTATATTATACCCTTCCATATTCTTTATATATACTAGATATGTCTTTTATTAGATACATATATACTATAATATTTTCTCCCAGTTTGTGGCTTACCTTTTCATTTATGTTAACTATTTCTTTTGATAACAAAATTTTTAAGTTGATGAAATATAATTTATAAATATTTTCTTGTATGGTTTTTGCCTTCTGTGTCTTACCTGAGAAATCTTTGCCTACCCAAAGTTCATGAAAAATTTCTCATGTATTTTGTCTATAAGAGATATAGTTTTAGCTTTATATTTATGTCTATGATCCTTCTTGAATAAAATATGTATGTGAGTGAAGTGCGAAGGGAATCAAAGTTTCGGGGTTTGTTTTTGTTTTTTCCATATGGATATCCACTTGGTCAGGAACTTTTCTCTCCCCCATTGAATTATATTGTTACCTTTGTTAAAAACTGACTGTTGAAGCAGTGGTGTAAAGGTGACAGGACACCTGGATTCCTCACTTTCCTTCTTTTTCCATTCCTGGGCTGGAGGAAATACCTGAACATATGGAATCCCAATACCAGGCAGCCAGGACCATATCCACACCCCCCTAATGTTGGGTACCCTGGAGGTTGCAATCCTGCCCCCTTTCCCACTCGCCCAGGAGCACCCCAGGGGAATCCAGCCTTTCCCCCTGGTGGGCCCTGTCATCCTGTGCCACAACAAGGATGCCAACCCTCAGGCCCCTACCCCCCTCAATACCCACCACCTGCCCCTGGCATGTGTCCTGTGAATCCATTGACTCCTGGCATGGTAGGACCAGGAATGGTGATTGACAAGAAGATGCAAAAGAAAATGAAAAAAGCTCATAAAAAGAAGCAGAAACACCACAAACATGGCAAGCATTCCTCCTCCTCCTCCTCCCCTTCCTCTTCCAGCAGTGACTCTGACTGAATACAGGGCCTGGACCCTTCCCTCACGTCTCTCCAGTTCTTCTCTCCCATCAAGCTTCAGATGCCATCTTGTACTGGGGGAAATTAGCCCTTGTGTCCCTCCCCCCGCCATCCCTGCAATCTAAGCCTCACTCTGCTGTTCAACCCTAACTGGCTAGGGAAAATGGGAAAAGAATTGCCATGGGCTAGCAAAGGCCGTCTTCCCACTGCTTGGATAGAACTTTTAGCTGGTGAATTTTTCAGAACTATATTTTGAAGATGGTGAGATTTGAGCTAAATGCTGAAGACAAGTCTAAGATCTGTAAAATGTGATTTTTTACTTTCTTTTGTAATACTCATGATTGGGGAGATGCTGTGGAAATTTAATTATGGAAAGACAAAAACGACCTGTACCTTTCTTGTAATTGTGGCATGCTTGGGTGAGTTAGTGGCAAATAAACATTTCCCAGCAGGCCTTTTATTGATTGCACTCACTGCAAGGCTGCTGGGAAGTGGAGTCCATTTGGCTGATGAGCTCTGGCTGCCATTTTGGAAACTGATCTCTACCCCTTAGCTCAGTATGCTATCTCAGGTCCTGCTCTCACTCTCCAACTCTTAGTCCAAATAAAGCTGTTTCTCCTGGAAACAAAAAACAAAAACTGACTGTTAATACATCTTTATATTTCTAGACTTTCTATTCTGTTTCATTGATCACCTTATCTATCCTTATTTTAATACCATACTGTCCTGACTGCTATAACTTTAAGTCTTGAAATCAGGAAGTGAAGGTCTAACAACTTTGTTCTTCTTCAAGATTGTTTTGTCAATTCTAGAATCTTTGTATTTCCTATAAATTCTAAAGCCAGGCTCTGATTTATATAAAAAATACTAATTGGCTTTTGAAGAGAATTACATAGAACCTATACAGACATTTTGAAGAATTGGTTTCTTAACAATTTGTCTTATAATGCACGAACATGCACAAACATTATGTATCTCTTCATTTATTTTGGTCTTCCCCCTTTTCTCTTCAATATTTTGTAGTTTATAGTAGAAAGATTTGCATATGTTTTGTTAAGTATTTCCTGTCCTTGAATGCTGTGTTTTAAATTTGATTTCCTAGTTTTCTGTTGCTAATAAGTAGAAATACAATTAATTTTTGTGTATTAACTTTGTATTCTGTGCTAAGTTCACTGTTCTAGTAGGTTTTCTTTTAAGATTCCTTTGGAGTTTTCTACATAAACATAATGTCATCTGTGTATAATGACAATTTTACTTCTTTTGTTTTAATCTGAATGGTCTTTTATTTATTTTCCTTACCTCACACTAGTATTTCCAGCTCAGTGTTGAATAGAGGTAGCAAAAGTAAACATATTCACCACATTTCTCAATCTTGAAGTGTAAATGTTCCATTTTTTACCATTAAGTATGTTAACTATAGGTTTTTCATAAATGTCCCTTACAAGATTGAAAATCTTTCTTTCTCTTCCTTGTATACTGAGTACATTTATCATGAATGGCAGTTGAGTGTTTTTTTAATACTTTTTCTGTATCTGTCAATATGCTCATGTATTTTGCTTTTTGTTATGTTAACGTAGTGAGTTTGTTTGATTGATTTTCAAATATTAAACCAACTTTATATTGATGGAACATATCCAACCTGTTCATGATATATTTTTGTGTATGTATATAAATATTGCTGGATTCAATTTGCTATTTTGTTAGATATTTTTGCATCTATATTCACAAGGAATATGACTCTGTAATATTTTTTATGATGTCGTTTTTAGAATTCATTATCAAGTTTGTGTTGATGTTATAGACAAGTTGGAGAATGTTCCCTCCTCCTATCTCTTTCTTGTATGTTTAATAATATTTACTGGGGATGGGATATGACCCTGGGATTTTCTTTTATGTTTGAATTCATTTTTCATTAACAGATATAGGGCTATTCAATTAAGTTTTCCTCTTTCTTCTTGTGAAAAGAATCTATTCAAAAATTCAGAAATCATACTTTACTAAGAGCTGCCAAAATTGAACTTTGAAAAGTGACAGTGTTAAGCTGACAACTGGCCTATGACTTTCTAGGATTCCATACACTGGTTGGATGTTTGAGAGCTGCAGCTCCTAAGGGGGAGGCGGGAGGGGGGCAAGAGCCAAGCCAGTTGAGATCTCAGACACACAGCTGGATTTTGGGGTAAGATTTAATTTCCTGTGGGGAGACTGAAGCTAACTAAAGAACCAGAGCAGGAATTTCAGTTACACTGAATGAGCAAACACAATAGAGGTTTAAAAAAAAAATTCTGCCTTGAGGATTATGTCAACTGGAACATAGATGGAAGTGACACAAGACCTAAACAAATAATAAGTATTTAATGCAAAAGGGAACTAATCTCAAAAGGCTTTAATAAAAGGGGAACCGATCTCAAAAAGTTACATACTGTCTGATTCCATTTATATAATGTTCTCAAAATGAAAAAATTATAGAGAAAGAGAATGCACAAGTGGTTGCCATGGGTTAAGAGCATGATTAGAAAGGAGGCAGCATGAGAAAGTCTCTTTGTAGGGATGTAATGATATAATGATGGTTCTTTATGTTGATTATAATGATGGTTATATAAATCTATACATATGAAAAAATATCATAGACTTACACACAACAGCATAAAATAATGAGTGCATGCAAAATACAGTAAAATTTGAGCAAGGTCTATAGTTTGGTTAATTCTACTATACCAATCAATTTCCTGGTTTTGATAATGCACTATAATTATGTAAGATGTCACCATTGAGAGAAGCTGGGTGATGGGTACAAGGAATTTCTCTGTACAATTTTTGCAATTTTATGTGAATTTATAATTATTTCAACATATAAGTTTAAGCAAATTTAAAAATAAATAAAAAAGGGAATTTGTTGGCTCACAAAAGTTAAATATCCATGGTTATCCTAGTACCAGAGTTTCAAATTATATTACTAGGACCCACTCTAAGAAAACATCTTAATTCTGCTCTCTTTCTTGTTGGCTTCTGTCAAAGATTTAATGAAAAGACAGGAGCTTCCCAGACAAGTACATTTTGTGTGTATGTGTGTGATGGGGGTGGGGGGGAGTTAAGGAGGACACAAGTATCTTCTTCCAGCAATTCAAACATAAAATTCTGTGTCTAAGTGTTACTGGACAAAATTGGGACATATGATCATCCCTAAGCCAATCACAGTGCCCATACCCAGAGTATGTTGTTGAGTCGACCTCATAAAAAGCACAGCGAATTGAGACTGTGGGAGGGTTAAGTCAAAGGTACATCAAGGTATTGTTACCAAAAGACAGAATAGACACTGGGTTCCCTGAAGAACCACTAGGAGGGCATAAAATTACTCAGAGCTCATGTCAGGTGTGCCAGACACTTAAAAGAATATGGTAGGCTCACTATTCTAGAATGCACTCATCATTCAAGCAGAAATCTTAATACACTTTCTGACTTAAACAACATTGGTTTAGAAACTGGATGGCATTTGAGAAGACAGAAATTGACATATTAAAATGGAAAATACTTTCCTCTAAGTCTCATTCATTAATCATATATAAAATATGCTTTCGAGAGCTGCATAAAATAAGTCTAATTGTTATTTAATTTAGAGTTCTTTAAGTTAGGCAAATATCATTTTACCCTGAAATCTCTTTTTTACAAAGCTAAACTTCTTTAATTTTTATAGGACTCCCTTATATATCGTTGTTTTGCAAATGTATTTCTCTTAAAGAACTGTGTGTATTATTCTAGATGTGGCCTGACAAGCACAGAGTAAAGCAAAACTCTTACCTCCCATGTTCTGGACACTGTATCTATGCTATTAGTTAGTTTGGTGGACATCGTCACTATGTCACTGACTCATTATATTTGCAGTCGACCAAAACTCTTCCTTAAATCTTTCCTACATATACTTTTATTTATTTGCACCTTTTCAATATTGAACTTGTAAAGATTTTTTAAAATAATTCATTCTTTTACTTTGGTGTTGAAAAAATTTCTATTTTAAATATCACATTCTCAGATTTTCCCCCTGTAGTTTTAACCACCTAGGATTATCTTGCAGTCAATATCTTCAACTTTGTATGTCAGTGATATTCCCAGTGTTTTCTCATCAATAAATTTCAATTAACATGTTATCTGTATCCAACCCTATTTATCATTATATATCTTGGTCAAGAAACAGAACTTTCACATAGATTTAACACTATTGGGATCTGGGCGTTAAGTCCATCTGAGTATTTTATTGTCAAATATGGTTTGAACTCTCTATGTGTTGAAAACAGCTCCAAGAACCCTATGTGTTGCTTAATCATCACAACAATCCATGAGGATGTAATATTGTCATCCCCATTTTACAGATTAGAAAACTGAGTCACACAGAGTTTAAGTAACTTTCCCAAAGTTGTACCATTAGTAAGTAGCTGAGCCAGGACTCTAATTAAGGCAAACTGACTCTAGAACTTGTTTTCTTCCAACCTCATCACTTTCCCTCACCACTCATGCCTACAAGAATATCACGTGCAGTCTCTCAAAAGGCCATACTGAAATTCATATGTCATTAGAACTCTAGAACCAAGTCCGAATCACTAGGATTATCACTAGTTTCCCAATTTATAATAGTCATGACTGCAAAGAAATGAGTAGAGATGTATAAATATTCACTAAACCATGTGCACTGTTACAAGCCTGAAAGGGACCCAGAGGACATTATACTCTGGGTTACAGACTTATACTCACCTAACTTTTAGCTGCATTATTCAATATAAGAACTATTCTATTGTGAGCTGGACAACCCAAATTTATTATGGAAAATCTCAAGCCAAGTCTATAATCTTGTTTTTTGCTACAATTATGATATCAATATTTGTTTAACTATTTCAGGTTCAAGGTTACTTTGACCTTTCCTGCTATTTCTGCTCCCAAGAGATCTGCCTCAAAATTCTGTTCTTATATTCCTTAAATCAAGAATTCCTCTTTTCATCTCAAATTTGTCCTAGCAGGTGAAATCCCCCTCATCTTCTACCTCTACAAGTATGAGGAATTTTGAGTAGAACTGTTATTCTTAGGAGTCATTACCAATACCATGTCTTCAAGGACCCGAAAAGAATATATACTCAAAATCTGAAAATTTTATCAAGGCATTAACAATGAAATAAAATAAAGAGAAAAATAAATTGGAGTCATCAAAAGTTTATGGTAACAAATCCAGACACCTGTACCCTGAAACTCTGCCTACTATGAGCTCTTACCATCTATTCTGGTTTGCATTCTGTTCTCTCCTCTCCATTATTCTGGAGGAAAAACTATCATGTTAGTTAGACCTTGTATTGGTTAGATCTCTACTGGTAAAAGCATCAGAAACTCAGTTAAAATCAGCTCAGAAAAAAAAAAAGAAAGATCACTGGCTTCCTTAATAAACCCAGAACTACAAGAAAGCCAGAGATTGTGCTAAAACTGAAACAATTAAGAGAACTCTAATGCCACCATCATCCAGTCTTTCTCTTTCACACATTTTGTCCTTCTTTCTTTTTCTTTTCTTTCTCTGTAGATTGGCTTTATCTTAACAAAGCTAATTCTTTTAAGACATCAGAGACTTTTACCCGGCAGCTCTAGGAATTTCATTCATTTCACCATCAGGGAGTAATGGCCCCTTTTTCTTTAATTCTAATTACAAAAATCCTTGGGGAAAAATGTTGATTGACCTGACATGAGTCTGTACCCATTCCTGTGGATAATGGATTGGGTTTCCATGATGGAAATATCCCAGTACTACCTGAGGATGGAGTGGAGGAGGAGCTATTCCCACCAGAAAGGGGAGAGTTCCTTCTGGAATAAGGGAGCAGTGTTCAACAGGCAAACAGTATTTGCCCAGTGCATGCTCTCTTATCTTTACTGCTTTATTTTCCTTTTTTACCCACACTAATAAAGATATTCCTCCCCTATGCTATATTCTCTATATTCCAAGACATGAGGAAAAACAACCTTTTCCAACTCTGGAATTTATCTGCAAAATAGGCATCTCACACTATCAAGATCTTTTTACTGTCTTTTATTCAAGTCCCAAAGCACTTTCTTTCCAGTTTTTACCTATCTCACAGTGTTCACAGGCAAATAAAATCCCTGCCAATGAAACTACCCATGGCTACTTATATCTACCCAGAATCACCTAAATATTCAGTATAGACACAGCTTAGGTTCTAGCTCTGGGATCTTTACTATATAAAATTAAAGGATTATATAGCATTCCCATACATTAAGTTTGCAGTTTGATGAATTTAGAAGGGATTAGGTATAAACCACATAATCAGTCAAAAATATGAATCACCTGTGTTGCTTAGCTTGCAGGTATTTCAAAATGAAATAAAATTAAGATTGCAGGTATTTTAAAAAGTTAATTACTTTTAAGTCGTTCCAAGACCACAGGTTACACCCCTAACTCCTGCAGCTGGTCAAAACATCATGCATGGAAAACAGAAATGATTCAAGTCATTCAACTCCACAAAAAGAAAAGCAATAGAAAGCATTTTCTTTCCTTTGAGTTATTAAGACCCCAGTTTTCAATGTTATTTTCTCTACACTTTTGTAACTTACCATGAATTATGACATAGGTCATAAACATTTTGTACTAACAAGAACTACAGTAATAAAGTTTCTAAATAATTCCTTTTTCAGTAATTTTATGTAGATCCAAGTTCATCCCATACCATAATACATTATTCCTATTTACATCTTTTCAATATTCCTCCTTGAATGGGAGGGAAACTAGTGACCTTATAGTGAGAACACAGGATTAAAACCACTGAAGAATATTTAGTAGGATGGACATGACCAGATTTGCTTTCACTGAAGAGCACACTGGCTGCATTGTGAAAAGCAGGGAGACAACTTACAGGCTGCTGCTCGCAGTAATTCTGCAGAGAGTTGAGAAAGCCAAGACCAGAAACAGCAGCAGTGGTAATACATGTTTGAAAGCGGATTGATAAGATACAACAAAATCTCATAGGCAGACCACTTTCTAAAAATCGCTCAGAGAAGTTGACTTTACGTTAATAAGAAATTAAATATTTATTGTGCAGTGACCTCGTGCAGGGCACTTTTATGGACACTGCTGATATAGTTACAAACAAAACACTAAAAATCCCTGCTTTTATGAAGCTCACGTTCCAGGTGGGCATGTGAAGAAAACAAACGATAGTAGTAAGTTCAAAGTATACTACATTTGATACTGATAAATACTATAGGGAATAATAAAACAAGGAAGGGGGTTAGAGGTACCGTATCTGAGAGCTGAAAATGTAGATGTTCCCCAAGAAGAGCTCACTGAGAAAGTGGATTCGAGAGTAAAGTCCTGAAGGAAATAAAGAGCCAAGCCAGTATAAGGGAAAGAGAATTTCTGGCAAAGGAAATATCTTTGAGGCAAGAAAGTGGTGTTCTCTGGGATGTCAGCATGACTGGAGAAGAGGAAAGGAGGTGAGAATAGCAGAAGATGAGATGAGAGAAATACAGGGTTTGCAGGGTCCAGATCACACAGGGCCTTGTAAATTGTGTCAGGATTTAGGTTTTTATTCAGAATAAGAGGGAAAAGCATTGGAATCATTTGAACATAAGAGTGGCATGATCTGACTTTTAACAGAATTACTCTAGCTATTGTATTGATAATAGACTGAGGGGAGGAAAGGAGGACAAAGGAGGAAAAAGCCTCATCCATTAGGAAGCTACAGAATAATCCAGGTGAGAGATGATGGTGGATTAGATCAGGAAGATAGCAGTGAGGTGGTAAGAAATGGCTAGATTCTGAATATATTTTGAAGGTAGAGGTAGTAGGACTTGCAGATGGACCAGATAAAGGAATGAGAATAAGAGATGGGTAAAGAATTTTGCCAAGGATTTTGGACTAAGCAATTGGAAGACAGGAGCTGGAGGCCGTCATTCAGCCCATGATAAATATATATCCTTTGTAATGCAAGAGTCCAGCAAAGCATTTCTAAAACCTGTACTGGAATTATTAAGCTACACCTATTAAATAGTATTACTGAGAATCTGTGGAGAATATTATTGACAAAGAAAAGTAATGAGATCTGGGTGGAGAATATGATACTTATAACACTAAATGAATTTTCCGTTTTAACTGTGACATAATAAACAGATCACTTACCTGGACTTTGTTGCTTAGGCTATGGACAGAAATGTTATTAGTAATAATTATTATTAGATTCTCAGGAGACTACATTCATTTATGCACATGCAAAAATATTACAGAAGTTTTAAATACAAAAATAATGCAATATATTTTGTTAATATTGTGTATTATTATATAATGTTATGGGATATTCATCTGTATCTACTTTGTTTTTTTTATTTTTCTAGCATAGACTTTTATTATCTCTTCATATAGCCATAATTTTGAAACATCTTTTTCTATAGGGTCAATATAAAGATAATTTAGTCTTTCTTCTAGTTAGTTAACCAAATTTCATTTTTCATGATAGAGAATTTAGAAATTTTTTTTTGTAATTTTAACCATCAGAGGTTTTAAGCTGCATTATAATGTAATAAAATAGTTATGACATTTTGAAACTCTGCTGGTCCTTTTTTTTTTTCTTTCAGTGTACATGTCTGGCTTTCACTAGAATATCTTCTGTCATACTTAAATTTTGGCAAGATTAATAATTCTGAAAAAAATGTAAAAAATTAATCTGAAATTAAGGCCTACCCACGAGCACTTCAAATGCATGTTCTAATTGTCTCTGTGTAGTATTGAGCTACTCAGTTTTGTAAACAAATGACTTATACTACATATTTTGAATTTTTTTTTTTTTTTTTTTTTTTAACATCTTTATTGAAGTATAATTGCCTTACAATGGTGTGTTAGCTTCTGCTTTATAACAAAGTGAATCAGTTATACATATACAATATGTTCCCATTTCTCTTCCCTCTTGCATCTCCCTCCCTCCCACCCTCCCCATCCCATCCCTCTAGGTGGTCACAAAGCACCGAGCTGATCTCCCTGTGCTATGCGGCTGCTTCCCACTAGTTATCTATTTTACATTTGGTAGTGTATATATGTCCATGACACTCTCTTACCCTGTCACATCTCACCCCACCCCCTCCCCATATCCTCAAGTCCATTCTCTAGTAGGTCTGTGTCTTTATTCCCGTCTTGCCACTAGTTTCTTCATGACCTTTTTTTTTTTTTTTTTTTCCCCTTAGATTCCGTATATATGTGTTAGCATACTGTATTTGTTTTTCTCTTTCTGACTTACTTCACTCTGTATGACAGACTCTAACTCCATCCACCTCATTACAAATACCTCCATTTCATTTCTTTTTATGGCTGAGTAATATTCCATTGTATATATGTGCCACATCTTCTTTATCCATTCATCTGTCGATGGACATTTAGATTGCTTCCATGTCCTGGCTATTGTAAATAGAGCTGCAATGAACATTTTGGTACATGACTCTTTTTGACCTATGGTTTTCTCAGGGTATATGCCCAGTAGTGGGATTGCTGGGTCGTATGGTAGTTCTATTTGTAGTTTTTTAAGGAACCTCCATACTGTTCTCCATAGTGGCTGTATCAATTTACATTCCCACCAACAGTGCAAGAGTGTTCCCTTTCCTCCACACCCTCTCCAGCATTTATTGTTTCTAGATTTTTTGATGATGGCCATTCTGACCGGTGTGAGATGATATCTCATTGTAATTTTGATTTGCATTTCTCTAATGATTAATGATGTTGAGCATTCTTTCATGTGTCTGTAGGCCATCTGTATATCTTCTTTGGAGAAATGTCTATTTAGGTCTTCGGCCCATTTTTGGATTGGGTTGTTCGTTTTTTTGTTATTGAGCTGCATGAGCTGCTTGTAAATCTTGGAGATTAATCCTTTGTCAGTTGCTTCATTTGCAAATATTTTCTCCCATTCTGAGGATTGTCTTTTGGTCTTGTTTATGGTTTCCTTTGCTGTGCAAAAGCTTTTAAGTTTCATTAGGTCCCATTTGTTTATTTGTGTTCTTATTTCCATTTCTCTGGGAGCTGGGTCAAAAAGAATCTTGCTGTGATGTATGTCATAGAGTGTTCTGCCTATGTTTTCCTCTAAGAGTTTGATAGTGTCTGCCCTTACACTTAGGTCTTTAATCCATTTTGAGTTTATTTTTGTGCATGGTGTCAGGGAGTGTTCTATTTTCATACTTTTACATGTACCTGTCCAATTTTCCCAGCACCACTTATTGAAGAGGCTGTCTTTTCTCCACTGTATATGCTTGCCGCCTTTATCAAAAATAAGGTGCCCATATGTGTGTGGGTTTATCTCTGGGCTTTCTATCCTGTTCCATTGATCTATATTTCTGTTTTTGTGCCAGTACCAAACTGTCTTGATTACTGAAGCTTTGTAATATAGTCTGAAGTCAGGGAGCCTGATTCCCCCAACTCCATTTTTCGTTCTCAAGATTGCTTTGGCTATTCGGGGTCTTTTGTGTTTCCATACAAATTGTGAAATTTTTTGTTCTAGTTCTGTGAAAAATGCCAGTGGTAGTTTGATAGGGATTGCATTGAATCTGTAGATTGCTTTGGGTAGTAGAGTCATTTTCACAATGTTGATTCTTCCAATCCAGGAACATGGTATATCTCTCCATCTATTTGTATCATCTTTAATTTCTTTCATCAGTGTCTTATAATTTTCTGCATACAGGTCTTTTGTCTCCTTAGGTAGGTTTATTCCTAGATATTTTATTCTTTTTGTTGCAATGGTAAATGGGAGTGTTTTCTTAATTTCACTTTCAGATTTTTCGTCATTAGTGTATAGAAATGCAAGAGATTTCTGTGCATTAATTTTGTATCCTGCTACTTTACCAAATTCATTGATTAGCTCTAGGAGTTTTCTGGTAGCATCTTTAGGATTCTCTATGTATAGTATCATGTCATCTGCAAATAGTGACAGCTTTACTTCTTCTTTTCCGATTTGGATTCCTTTTATTTCTTTGTCTTCTCTGATTGCTGTGGCTAACACTTCCAAAACTATGTTGAATAATAGTGGTGAGAGTGGGCAACCTTGTCTTTTTCCTGATCTTAGTGGAAATGGTTTCAGTTTTTCACCATTGAGGACAATGTTGGCTGTGGGTTTGTCATATATGGCCTTTATTATGTTGAGGAAAGTTCCCTCTATGCCTACTTTCTGCAGGGCTTTTATCATAAATGGGTGTTGAATTTTGTCGAAAGCTTTCTCTGCATCTATTGAGATGATCATATGGTTTTTCTCCTTCAGTTTGTTAATATGATGTATCACATTGATTGATTTGCGTATATTGAAGAATCCTTGCATTCCTGGGATAAACCCCACTTGATCATGGTGTATGATCCTTTTAATGTGCTGTTGGATTCTGTTTGCTAGTATTTTGTTGAGGATTTTTGCATCTATGTTCATCAGTGATATTGGCCTGTAGTTTTCTTTCTTTGTGACATCTTTGTCTGGTTTTGGTATCAGGGTGATGGTGGCCTCGTAGAATGAGTTTGGGAGTGTTCCTCCCTCTGCAATATTTTGGAAGAGTTTGAGAAGGATAGGTGTTAGCTCTTCTCTAAATGTTTGATAGAATTCACCTGTGAAGCCATCTGGTCCTGGGCTTTTGTTTGTTGGAAGATTTTTAATCACAGTTTCAATTTCAGTGCTTGTGATTGGTCTGTTCATATTTTCTATTTCTTCCTGGTTCAGTCTCGGCAGTTTGTGCATTTCTAAGAATCTGTCCATTTCTTCCAGGTTGTCCATTTTATTGGCATAGAGTTGCTTGTAGTAATCTCTCATGATCTTTTGTATTTCTGCAGTGTCAGTGGTTACTTCTCCTTTTTCATTTCTAATTCTATTGATCTGAGTCTTCTCCCTTTTCCTCTTGATGAGTCTGGCTAATGGTTTATCAATTTTGTTTATCTTCTCAAAGAACCAGCTTTTAGTTTCATTGATTTTTGCTATTGTTTCCTTCATTTCTTTTTCATTTATTTCTGACCTGATCTTTATAATTTCTTTCCTTCTGCTGGCTTTGGGGTTTTTTTGTTCTTCTTTCTCTAATTGCTTTAGGTGCAAGGTTAGGTTGTTTATTCGAGATGTTTCCTGTTTCTTGAGGTAGGCTTGTATTGCTATAAACTTCCCTCTTAGCACTGCTTTTGCTGCGTCCCATAGGTTTTGGGTCGTCGTATCTCCATTGTCATTTGTTTCTAGGTATTTTTTGATTTCCCCTTTGATTTCTTCAGTGATCACTTCGTTATTAAGTAATGTATTGTGTAGCCTCCATGTGTTTGTATTTTTTACAGATCTTTTCCTGTAATTGATAACTAGTCTCATAGCGTTGTGGTCGGAAAAGATACTTGATATGATTTCAATTTTCTTAAATTTACCTAGGCTTGATTTGTGACCCAAGATATGATCTATCCTGGAGAATGTTCCATGAGCACTTGAGAAAAATGTGTATTCTGTTGTTTTTGGATGGAATGTCCTATAAATATCAATTAAGTCCATCTTGTTTAATGTATCATTTAAAGCTTGTGTTTCCTTATTTATTTTCATTTTGGATGATCTGTCCATTGGTGAGAGTGGGGTGTTAAAGTCCCCTACTATGACTGTGTTGCTGTCGATTTCCCCTTTTATGGCTGTTAGTATTTGCCTTATGTATTGAGGTGCTCCTATGTTGGGTGCATAAATATTTACAATTGTTATACCTTCTTCTTGGATCGATCCCTTGATCATTATATAGTGTCCTTCTTTGTCTCTTGTAATAGTCTTTATTTTAAAGTCTATTTTGTCTGATATGAGAATTGCTACTCCAGCTTTCTTTTGATTTCCATTTGCATGGAATATCTTTTTCCATCCCCTCACTTTCAGTCTATATGTGTCTCTAGGTCTGAAGTGGGTCTCTTGTAGACAGCATATATATGCGTCTTGTTTTTGTATCCATTCAGCCAGCCTGTGTCTTTTGGTGGGAGCATTTAATCCATTTACATTCAAGGTAATTATAGATATGTATGTTCCTATTCCCATTTTCTTAAATGTTTTGGGTTTGTTATTGTAGGTGTTTTCCTTCTCTTGTGTTTCTTGCCTAGAGAACTTCCTTTAGCATTTGTTGTAAAGCTGGTTTGGTGGTGCTGAACTCTCTCAGCTTTTGCTTGTCTGTAAAGGTTTTAATTTCTCCATCGAATCTGAATGAGATCCTTGCTGGGTAGTGTAATCTTGGTTGCAGGTTTTTCTCCTTCATCACTTTAAGTATATCCTGCCACTCCCTTCTGGCTTGCAGAGTTTCTGCTGAAAGATCAGATGTTAACCTTATGGGGATTCCCTTGTGTGTTATATGTTTTTTTTCCCTTGCTGCCTTTAATATGTTTTCCTTATATTTAATTTTTGACAGTTTGATTAATATGTGTCTTGGTGTGTTTCTCCTTGGGTTTATCCTGTATGGGACTCTCTGTGCTTCCAGGACTTGATTAACTATTTCCTTTCCCATATTAGGGAAGTTTTCAACTATAATCTCTTCAAATATCTTCTCAGTCCCTTTCTTTTTCTCTTCTTCTTCTGGGACCCCTATAATTCGAATGTTGGCGCGTTTAATGTTGTCCCAGAGGTCTCTGAGACTGTCCTCAGTTCTTTTCATTCTTTTTTCTTTATCCTGCTCTGCAGTAGTTATTTCCACCATTTTATCTTCCAGGTCACTTATCCTTTCTTCTGCCTCAGTTATTCTGCTATTGATCCCATCTAAAGTATTTTTAATTTCATTTATTGTGGTTTTCATCATTGCTTGGTTCCTCTTTAGTTCTTCTACGTCCTTGTTAAATGTTTCTTGCATTTTGTCTATTCTATTTCCAAGATTTTGGATCATCCTTACTATCATTATTCTGAATTCTTTTTCAGGTAGACTACCTATTTCCTCTTCATTTGTTAAGTCTGGTATGTTCTGACTCTGCTCCTTCATCTGCTGTGTGTTTTTCTGTCGTCTCATTTTGCTTATCTTACTGTGTTTGGGGTCTCCTTTTCACAGGCTGCAGGTTCGTAGTTCCTGTTGTTTTTGGTATCTGTCCCCAGTGGCTAAGGTTGGTTCAGTGGGTTGTGTAGGCTTCCTGGTGGAGGGAACTAGTGCCTGAGCTCTGGTGGATGAGGTTGGATCTTGTCTTTCTGGTGGGCACGTCCACGTCTGGTGGTGTATTTTGGGGTGTCTGTGGCCTTATTATGATTTTAGGCAGCCTCTCTGCTAATGGATGGGGCTGTGTTCCTGTCTTGCTAGTTGTTTGGCATAGGGTGTCCAGCACTGTAGCTTGCTGGTCGTTGAGTGAAGCTGGGTCTTGATGTTGAGATGGAGATCTCTGAGAGATTTTTGCCGTTTGGTATTACGTGAAGCTGGGAGGTCTCTTGTGGACCAGTGTCCTGAAGTTGGCTCTCCCACCTCAGAGGCACGGCCCTGCTGCCTGGCTGGAGCACCAAGAGCCTTTCGTCCACACGGCTCAGAGTAAAAGGGAGAAAAAATAGAAAGAAAGAAAGAAAGAAAGAAAGAGGCTATAATATAGTGAAGTAAAATAAAGCTATTGTAAAGCAAAGCTATACAGACAAAATCGCACCCAGAAGCATATACATATACACTAACAAATAAAGGAAAAGGGGAAAAATTAATATATCCTGCTCCCAAAGTCCACCTCCTGAATTTGGGATGTTTCGTTGTCTATTCAGGTATTCACCAGATGCAGGCACATCAAGTTGTTTGTGGAGTTTTAATCCGCTGCTTCTAAGGCTGCTGGGAGAGATTTCCCCTTATTTTCCCTGTTCGCACATCTCCTGGGGTTCAGCTTTGGATTTGGACCCGCCTCTGCGTGTAGGTCGCCTGAGGGCGTCTATTCCCCGCACAGACAGGACGGGGTTAAAGGAGCAGCTGCTTCGGGGGCTCTGGCTCACTCAGGCCGCGGGGAGGGAGGGGTACAGAGGAGGCGGGGTGAGCCTGCGGCGGCCGAGGCCGGCGTGACGTTGCACCAGCCTGAGATGGGCAGTGCGTTCTCCCGGGGAACTTGTCCCCGGATCACGGGACCCTGGCAGTGGCGGGCTGCACAGGCTCCCGGGAGGGGCGATGTGGAGAGTGACCTGTGCTCACTCACAGGCTTTTTGGAGGCGGCAGCAGCAGCCCCAGCGTCTCACGCCCGTCTCTGGGGTCCGTGCTGATCGCCGCGGCTCGCGCCTTTCTCTGGAGTTCGTTTAGGCGGCACTCTGAATCCCCTCTCCTTGCGCGCCGCGAAACAAAGAGGCAAGAAAAAGTCTCTTGCCTCTTCGGCAGCTGCAGACTTTTTCCCGGACTCCCTACCAGCCAGCTGTGGCGCGCTAGCCCCTTCAGGCTGTGTTCACGCCGCCAGCCCCAGTCCTCTCCCTGCGATCCAACCGAAACCGAAACCCGAGCCTCAGCTCCCAGCCCCGCCCGCCGAGCAGCCAAGCCTCTCGGGCTGGTGAGTGCTGCTCGGCGCCGAGCCTCTGTGCGGGAGTCTCTCCGTTTTTTTCCTCTGCGCCCCTGTTGCTGTGGGGTCTGCGGTGATCGCCGCGGCTCGCGCCCTTCTCTGGAGTTCGTTTAGGCGGCGCTCTGAATCCCCTCTCCTTGCGCGCCGCGAAACAAAGAGGCAAGAAAAAGTCCCTTGCCTCTTCGGCAGCTGCAGACTTTTTCCCGGTCTCCCTCCCAACCAGCTGTTGTGCGCTAATCCCTTCAGGCTGTGTTCACGCCGCCAACCCCAGTCCTCTCCCTGCGATCCGACCGAAGCCCGAGCCTCAGCTCCCAGCCCCGCCCGCCCCGGCGGGTGAGCAGACAAGCCTCTCGGGCTGGAGAGTGCTGCTCGGCGCCGAGCCTCCGTGCGGGAACCTCTCCGCTTTGCCCTCCGCACCCCTGTGGCTGCGCTCTCCTCCGTGGCTCCGAAGCTTCCCCCCTCCGCCACCCGCAGTCTCCGCCCGCGAAGGGGCTTCCTAGTGCGTGGAAATCTTTCCTCCTTCACGGCTCCCTCCCACTAGTGCAGGTGCCGTCCCTATTCTTTTGTCTCTGTTATTTCTTTTTTCTTTTGCCCTACCCAAGTACGGGGGGAGTTTCTTGCCTTTTTGGAGGTCGGACGTTTTCTGCCAGCGTTCAGTGGGTGTTCTGTAGGAGCAGTTCCACGTGTAGATGTATTTCTACTGTATCTGTGGGAAGGAAGGTGATCTCCGCGTCTTACTCTTCCGCCATCTTCCCGAGGACCTAACAGTGGTTTCTTAATCACTGTTTCTAATTACAGCCTATGGCCAGGGCTATAGCCACACAGGTAAACAACAAAGTAAAATGGTAACAGTGACTGGAGAGGAAACAGGAGCATTCACTTCCAAGGCTTCTGGTGCACACAGCTTCTGCTGGAAGCCTCCGACCCCAACTCCTGTCAGCCCTCCCCAACTTGGGAAGCCCAGTGGCCTCCGTGCAGGGCTGGCACACGCAGAGAAAACAAACACATGAAGTCCCATATTTTGAATTATTGACAAATGTGTAGGAGCCTCATCACTGGAACACTTGTTTCTTCAGGCTGTTTCCTGCATTGGTGTCAGTTTTCAACATCATTTTATCTGAAACTGCTAGACTTTATCAAGACAAAATGTGTTAGATAGGTTAAGACACGATCCCTATACATAAAACATGAAGGCTCACATCCAGATGTACTCAAGATTTGTAGTGCTGCTGTCAGTCTGCACCCACCCCACAAACACAATAACTCTGATAATTTCCATTTTGTACAATTCCCATTAAAAAAGAAGATGCACATATAATTTGCTGCTTGAGTGAATATACTCCTGACAAAAGAGGACTTCTGTGTTTGCTAGGCATTGAAGCAACTAAAATCTACTGCTTAATATTTGCACACATAATGACTAGAAGAATTTTCCACGAACTAGTTATGGTTCTGGTTCTGTATATTTCAAATTTTGTTTCTCCTTTACCATCCACATGCATCTGGTGCTAGGAGATAGAGGACATAGTCATACTGTAATATTGTCTCTGTCAGGCACCTTTATGAGTCCATGATTTGCACCTGGTAAGTCAATGTGGCGAGTGATGGAAGTCTTTCTGAAGGTCATTCTAACTGTGGCTGGCAAGAACTTAATTACACATAGAAATGACTATAAATCAAATAATAATATCCTACCAAACCCAACTAACTGTCAATTCAACACATTTCCCTTTATCCAGATCCAAAATAGTGCCTGTGACCACGCCAAAGTCCACTATCAAAAGGGAAGTGTGATCAAGGCAAGGTCAAAGTAATAAGATGTATGAAATTGTAAGCATATTATACATCAGATATACTAAGATATAATTGTAATACATACAAAATTGTGAGTTCACACAGATGAATTCACCATTTGTAGCAGTGCTATATGTATGCCTTACAAATACAGGAATTCTGATTAAATGTATTTTGTGTAATTCCATAAAAAAATGGAAAAAAGATGGTGCATTTATAATTATAGTACTGAGCATATAAGAAATGTTCATATTGTGATTATATCTGGCCCTATATCTCACAATGCCAGCTGAATCTGAAAAACCCAATTTGTATTCAGATAAAGTATGCAATTATAAATGTTACAACATGACATCTTTTCATATCATGTGGTACCCTAGATATTAAACACAAATGTCATTCTTTTTTTATTCCCTAAATAGTATCAGAATCCAGATGAAATCCATGTAAAATAACATATTTCAACCTATTTTTAATAACTCGGTGAAAATCAATTTAAATATTTATGAAGTTAGAGTTTAGTTTTGAGTATATTATTCACAGGCCTATCTCTTTCATATAACCAAAGCTCTTGGAAAATATCAATCAAGGATCATAATTCTATCCACTATTATTTATTAAACCCTCAACAGAACTATTTTCTATAAACGGATGTTTTGTATTATGATTGATTGCCAAGTGAGATAAACTGACTCAACAATTGCCAGCCATTTCAGTTTCTGGTAGGGGGTATATCAGAATTCGAACAGATACTTTTTATTCAAAGCAAAGCAATATAGAGTCTGGCCCCTTTCCTTTTGAAGTTCAACATTATTAAAATATCTTTGATGAAATGAGAAGGCCTGACTGAGGTCGTCTTGCAAATGTGGACAGCAGGTCCTCAAAAAGAGGAATTTACTGAAAGGATGGAAAAACATGGATTAGTGACCTGGGCTCAAAACCAATTTCTAGAACTGTGTGGTAGAGACCAGATTCCGCTTCTGACCTGGCCTTGCTGGTACTATTATAGCTTGCCTTCGGGAAAATGGCAACGTGTAAACTTATAAAGCCATGTGATACAGAACTGCTATTTTAGAAGCCTAACTCTTCTTTTATCATGGAGTAACTATTGCTAATCGTAGTATGAAGGGAGAGAGAATTTTTCTACCCTACCGCTGTCCGCTCTCTGAAAAACTGCTGCAGACCAGCAAGTAAAAAGAATATCTAATTCTCTACAGGTTTGCTAGTTCTCACTGTGTAGCTATAATCACAGTACAAGAGATCAGGATTCTCTGACAACTTGAGCAGGCTTTCTGGTTTTCTATCCTTCAGTAATAATAACTAATTTGGGTTTCATGGCAGGAAAAAAGAATGCCGGCAAGGAAATAAAACCATTCTCTCCACCTGTAAACTGGAGCCTGGGATGATTTAATTTGAATGGTCTCATATTGTGCTCTTCTATTGCTGGAGATGCATAGAACATTTTATAGCAAACTCTAAGCCCAACCTTGGAGGAAATGAATGGTAGAGTTTCGATTGATAAGATAGAACCCTAGAGGCTAAGTATTATTTCAGATAATTTTGTTTCTAAAATTTGGTGGAATTCTTCTTTAATATTACCTGATAAGTAGCCAGATGGATATCTGAATGTTTTTATATTTAATTGTGATATTTAAATTATTTCTATATAACTCTTGATTAAATAATGAGTATTAATATAAATTAAACTTGTAAAGCATCATGACATGACATAGAACATAGATGAGATTATCCAGAGAGTGTGTGGCATGAGAGGAGAAGGGACAAAATGAAGACCACATGAACACTGAATTTCAAGAGTTGGATAGAAGGGCCTGCTAATTAGACAGAGAAGAGGTCGATGGAGAAGGAGACCAAACAAAAGGAGGAAGTAGTCAAAATGGCTATATTGACACCTGGAAAGCCACTGGTAATTTGTGAAGAGAGTGTGATGGCATGTTATATAATGTGTGTGTGTGTGTGTGTGTGTGTGTGTGTGTGTGTGTGTGTGTGTATGAAAAGTAGAACGGTTAAATGAAAAACTGCTTTATAGTTGAAAAGATCTGAATTTGTAACTTGGGTCTTATTAACTTATACTTATTAGCTGGATGATTTTGTGTTGCCTCGGTGTCATCATTTTTTAAAGAGAGACGTTAATGCCTAAAGTGGCTTTAGGGAATAAACTGAATATTATGTGTATACTCCCTAGCCAAGTTTAAGTACTTACTAATGGTAGCTATTGGTACTGTTAAAAAGTAGCTTAGATCCTCCCTCCTTCTAATGACTTTATTATTAATAATGAAATTACTCATGATAATAATAATGCTAAATGCTATTGACAGACTATCTCTACTAATCAGGTTTTCTTGATGGCTAACATGAAATTTAATTAACTTAAGCATTAAGGGAATTTATTGGAAGAGTGTGTCATGTAGCTTACAAAATTATATAGGAAACAAAGGTGCTGAGATCAAGCAGGCAGTCCAGGAGACACGGCATAGTCAAGATGCCAAAAGCTTGTCACAGAAGGCATCTGCTCAGGACACTGAAGCTTGGCCAGACAGCTAGACATTCCTTATCACCTCCTGACACTCGCTGCTGTGATACTGCATTGTCCACTCTGCCACTAGCACTATTCCAGGGCTGCTCAACCTCAGCATGATTGACATTTTGGATCAGACTTTGATTTGTGGGGCTTTCTGGTGAATTGTAGGATGCTTAGCAGAGTCTCTGGCTTCCGCCCACTAGATGCCAGTAGCCCTTCCCAAATCTTGACATCAAAAATTTCTCCAGACAAAAAGGGCCCCAGTTGAGAACCACTGTGCTTTGCAAATATCTCTGACTTACACCTTTGCTTCCCTCTTTCAAAATTCAAATATAGAACAGGGGCATCCACTTAGTTATACCTGGGTCACACGACCAGCCTCTAATCACCAGGAAAAAGGAATATTGCTCCAATTTAATTTTCCTTGTTGGGGACACTCGGTTCCCACTGTTATATATGAATTGTGTTAAAATACTGCTCCACAAAAACAAGACATATCCATGGAGTCCCCTCTGTGCCAAAATTATGCTAAACCATTTACGGTGATTTATGATCTTTACAACAACACTTTAAGGCAAATATTGTTAGAATTATTTAACTGATGCACAGAACGGTGTTTTAAGACTACATATTTTGCCCAACACCACACAGATGAAAAACCAAGTTTGTCTGATGCAGATGTCCATTATCTTCTATCAGGTCAAATTCAACTCCAGTTTATAACAAGCCCACCTCAAGTTGCTGTCTTTTCATTTTGTTTATTACTTAGAACAAATGGTTTTTAATTATATTGAACTATAATTTCTTCATTGTGGGAATGCTTCCACATGGTGTTTACAGTAGTGAATTATTGCAGGATTGTTTTTGCCTTATGTCTCTATTCAATGAACAAAGAACATTGCCCCTTTTTTTCATTCCAAAGTCTTCTACTGTCACTCAAGTCTAAGTTGTTTCAGTGTCATGTATACAAGAAAGAATTTCAGTTCTGAAAAATCCTTGAAGATGCTCTTCAGATGACATCTGAATAAAAAATGTCAATTCTAGGTTTCCTCTTTCCTAAGAGAGTTCTTTTTTTTTTTTTAACGTCTTTATTGGAGTAGAGAGTTCATTTTTACATCCTAATTCTGTACAAACTTGCCAACTCATGATTTCTCCCCCAAACTAGCAACCTAGCCCAAAATCTGTCAAATTGAGTAAGTCCCAGTATGGAAGCTTGCTGGCTGTACAACTAAAGTATCTTGAGGACACTGCCCAACTGGCCCATGTATTTCGGGCTATGATGACTCAGTTTAGCAATATTTATCGTATAAACATTATTAAATGGCTCTTTGTTAACCACTTAGTTTTTGGCTGCTTGGTAATCTCTGTAAATACCTTATTGTCTTATTCTGTTTGGGCTACTATTACAAAAACACCATAGACTGTGTGGCTTAAACAACAGCATTTATTTCTCACATTTCTGGAGTCTAGGAAGTCCAAGATCAAGGCTGGCAGATTCATTGTCTGGTGAGAGACTGCTTCCTGGTTCATAGATGGTCTTCTCCTGTGTCCTCACATGGTGGAAGGGGGAAGGGAGTTCTCTGGGGTCTCTTTTATAAAGGGCACTAATATCATTCATGAGGCCTCACCCTCATGACCTAATCACTTCCCACTCCCCTAATACCATCACATTGAGGATTAGGATTTCAACATATGAACATTCAACATAAAGATTCAGTCCTTTGCATTTATTTTCCTTTGTATTTTATCCTCTCCACACCCGTGCATTTATTATTATTAGGTCATTTATAGATGTTTGGCTTCAACAAATATAAACTGCACCAAACAAACATGCAAAAATCAATAAACATTTAATACAGTTTTGTTATCAATAAATGTTTTGGGGACTTCCCTGGTGGTGCAGGGGTTAAGAATCTGCCTGCCAACAACAGGGGACATGGGTTCAATCCCTGGTCCGGGAAGATCCCACATGCCGCAGAGCAACTAAGCCCGTGTGCCACAACTACTGAGCCTGAACTCTAGAGCTCATGAGCCACAACTACTGAGCCCATGTGCCACAACTACTGAAGCCTGCTCGCCTAGAGCCTGTGCTCCTCAACAAGAGGAGCCATGACAATGAGAAGCCTGCCCACCGCAACGAAGGGTAGCCCCTGCTCACCACAACTAGAGAAAGCCCACGTGCAACAACGAAGACCCAGTGCAGCCAAAAATAAATAAATAAATATTTTTTTTAAAAAATGGTTTTGACTACATGCCAATCCACTTGCCAAAACCAGAAATATTATAGCATCCATCACTGATAATGATCGTTTTTGGACTAAGAAGTCTGTTGCTCTCATTATGATCCAAATGCTTTCATTCTCTGGTGACTATCATGCTTTTTAAGTTTTATCTTTCTACATGAAATATAGATAAGAAGAATGGGAGACGTTGGCAAAAGAAAGAAATTTAATCTCAGTGGATTTCACTCTCCTTCCCATAGTGTATCCATGTCAGCCAAGTTGCCAAAATGTAAGGGTAGCATAACAATATTAATAGCCATTCTTAATTGAGTGTATACCAGGTTACATGTACTGCACAAAGTGGTTTATATGCCTTATTCATTTATTATTCAAAAACCACTAGGAAATAGGTTTATTCTTCTCATTTTATAGCTAAGGAGTTTGAGTTACAATAAAACTGAACATGAAGCAGGTCAGTACCACGGCCATGTCCTAACTGCTGCTTTCTAGTTCAGAAGCCTAGTTTACATTCTTGTTACAGAAGTGTTACTGCTTTAGGAGAGCAAATCATTAGTAGTGTTATTTGGACTAAAGGGGAAAAAAAAAACCAAAAACGAGTTCAGGTAAGAGGACTATCACTAGGAATTTACTTATTTATTTTTGCATGTGATATATATATATATATATATATATATATATATGCCAGGATATTATACTTGCTCTTGTAACCTCTTTACAAGCATTAACTAATTCAGTTCTCATACCAACTTTCTGAGGAATGTTTAATTATTATCACCATTTTAGGGTGAGGAAAGTGAGATACAGAGAAGTTAATAGCTTGCCTAAGTCACAGTGCTGGTAAGTGGCAGAAGTGGAATTCCAAACCAGGTGATCTGACTCCTACACTCTTGGCCTTAACTGCTACTGTATGCTGAGGTGAGGCGAGAGTTTCACACATTCTCATGTTCTCACCTCCTTTTTACTGGCTTAAATTCCATGGTGAATTATAACTGATCCCTTGCACAGCAGTTTTTCCTTCCCTACTTGATCTTTTACATCAACTTATGAATGTGTTATTATATCTCTTCTCAAAAAGAACAAAATTTATATTACTATAAATCAGTAATTTATATTACTGATGTCTTTACCCCCCATGCTATATCAAAAGTGCAGTAACCAGTGTCATCATTGATCATTGTTCAATCCAGAAATTAATTCTTAGCCATCATACTTTTTGACTCATCAGCAGTTTCTAAAACTTAAAATACTTTATTTTTTCACTTTTTCTTTCAGGACACCAACCTCACTTGGTTTCCCGCCTAACTTTCAGGCAGCTTTGTCTTAGTCTATTTTTCTGGTCTCTCCACATCTCCTCCAACCTTTAATCAGTGGAATGTCCCAGGACTCAGTTCTTGGACCTCTTCTCCTTATATTTATATTTTTCTATTCATATGTACTCCCTATGTGGTCTCATCTAGTCTCACAGCCTACTAACTTCTATACAGATTATTCCTAAATTTTATTTCAAACCCATACCTCTCCTCTGAACTACAAACATATACATTCAATTGCTTACCCTACATCTGCATTTCAAACTTAACAGGTTTAAAAGTTAGTTCCTAGTCTTTTTCTCCCTGTACCTGTTCCCATTCCCCTCCCCCCCAACAACATTCCCCCTCCATTCCACCCCCCCATCCTCACTCCCCCACCACTGTCAACCTGCTCTACCCGTAGTTGTCCCATTCCATTCCTTGTGTGAAGGGCTTTATCACACGTTCCACAGAGTATCTTGTTTGCCTCAAAATATAGCCATAAATTCACCACTCTTCATGACCCTCCTTCTTTCACTCCCAACCACCTGGATTGTGCAGGTTTCCTAATTGTGTCCATACTTCTGCCTTTACCACACCAGTCTGTTTTTCCACACAGAAATGGGAGTTATCTTTTAAAAACACAGTTAGGTCCTCTGCTGAAATTCTTCCATTGGCACCCCAACTCAAGAGTGAAAGTCTAAGTTCCTATAAAGTGGACGGGCCCAACTTGACTTTGACCTTTTCTCCTGTGTCTCTGCACCTGGTTCCGTCTCCTCCTCCCCTTTGCTGTTCCTTGAATGTTTCGGACATTCTCTCCCAGCAGAAACCTGCTTTTTCCTCAAATGAAACAACTACACCCGTGTGGCTCATTCTCTCGCCTCTTTCAGGTCTGTGCTCAACTGCCATCTTCTCAGTGAACCTTCTCTAGCAACCCAGCCAGACAGTTGCATCCTCTGTCACCTTCAGGCACTCACTGTACTCCTTTCCTGCTTTGGTTTTCCCCTTAAGGCTTGTCAACAGTGAACACATTGTATACTTTATACATTTTTAAAAATCATCACACAGAATGTTAAAAAGACATCAAAGGTAAAGCTTTAATGAAATTAATAATTATTATACTTGAATCAAGGATATTTTTAAGTGACACTGGCCCTCCTATTGGTGCCTGGCAGTGAAGAGCACAATGGCTACCAGTAAGTTTCAGGACACTGCCTTGATTCCTGCTAAGGTACCAGCGTACCATTGCTTTTGTATATCAGTGCAAGTGTCAATACAATGAAAAAGACAAACAGTGTCTTAATAGTGTTAAAAAATAGCTTTGACTTTGTGGATGCTCTGAAAATGTCTCTGGAACCCACAAGGTTCTGAGAACCACATTTTGAGAACTAATAGGCAAAGTGCTTTGGAAACTCAGAATAAATGTAAGGCAATATAAATATAAGAAGCTTACAACTGTAATAACTAGGTTGATATCGCCAACATACTGAACAATCAAATATTCAAGAAGAAATGCAATTAAATAGCAAACATTTTCAGATGCAATGCCATTACCTAAACACAAACCCTCAGAGTGTAAAGAGGAACAGAGCGTCAGAACTTCACAAACAGAATTTCTCAGTTCATGGAAAATGTTAGGGTAGAGACAAAGTTTAGAAAATCTGGAAACTTTAAATGACTTATCCTCATTTAATTGTTGACAATGATAAGACTGACTTCTTCCCAGTACGCTGTGCTATTTCGGAAATGACACTAGCACAATTCTTGAATCTATGTGTCTAACTCAGATATTTCTCCTCAATACAGAGTCATATAGCCTTTCAACTACTTTCTGGGCGTCTGTCAGAGTACTTGTCACTCTATTCATTTTCTGAACACTCTACTATCCCACAAACTCCTTGGGGAAAAACAGCACATTATTCCTTTCTATGCCCCACACGTGTGCAGCCTAGCATTTAGTACAATGGCTGGCATATGGTAGTTAACATCTCTGAAAAATTTTCTCTTTACCCTTACTTTAGTAAATAATAGCTTTTACTGTTCTAAGGTCTTTCCATGTGTTCTCATTTAACCCTCGCCACATTGCCATAAGGTAAATATATTGTCTAAATTTTATGAAAATAATTGTAAAATACTCCAAGGCAATGAGTAATTTGGCCAAGTTGCCAATGCTAATAAGCAGTGAAGCTCAGGGTGAGCCCACTCTCACAGCCATGATGAAGTGTGTAATAATGCTCAGTAACTGTTAATTGAGTGAATAAAAGTCACTTGGAGGGTCTTTAAAAACATGTATGAATAAATCTCGTTTTGGTGGATCTTTAAAGACATGTTTGTTTCATTTATTGAATTATGAGGAAGCAAACTTTCTTATAAATTATATCAATTCTGTCCTTAATTAAAAGTATTATGAATTTTTACCTAGGGGAAAATGACTTTATGTGGAATGTTTATATTGATATAACTGTTCTGAGGATATTTATATTCACTCATTTTTTTCTATCTCATCAAATATATTTACTCGCTATTCATAAACAGTAGGGAGACTTCATCTTTGAAAGTTAGTACTGTATTAATAAATGTTTATAGCCAAAATATTGAGATAGAGTAGATGGAAAGCAAACTGCATTTTTGCTTTAAAATTCTCAGGTTGTTTTTCCTGGGCAAGTAATGCATTACTTTCTTGAGTGTGGAAATTGTTTTGTATTGGGTTTATAATAAGAGAGATATACATTATATTTCTCTTGATAATGACTGGGGTGGTGTACACACAAAACTAAACTTGTCGGATGCTTGTGGGTCAAATAATCATCAACTTAATAGCTCACACTTCAGGGAGGATGCTTTGGAAATTTTATTCTGATGGAGTCAGTGATCATTCGACTTACTTTCTATCCAGTTACTAGCATTTACTTAGCTTCAGAAAAGATTTCTTGATATCTCACATCACATACTTTCTTAATTTTGTATATATACATAAGAATCTGTCACTATATATATAATTTTGCTATTTATCATCCTTCCCTAGCTCTCCTTTTTGGATGAAATGGAGTTTTACATATCACCACTGCCCCAGAGCATTTGATGGGAGGATCAAAGTTGTCAAACTTCTCTTTTTTCTCCAACAATGTGTTTTCCCAAAAGTTCTACCAAATAATAAATACTATGCCATATCCATCAGAAATCCTAAGCACACTGTAGATGACTAGAAAGATTAATATACAAGGAAAGATGACAGGACTCAAATAGCAAAGAAGCAGACCTCACTTGTGAATCATACACCATAAAGAACAAGAGCCTTCAAGTTGGACACATGTTGGTTCATATCTGGGTTCTGTCACTTTTTTAGGCAATTTAGAAAGCTTCTCTGAGAACTAGCTTATAATTTTGTAAAACAGGGATAACCAGCTATAGCTTTGTGAATTTAATATATATAATCATATATAAATATATATAATCTATTACTGATTATTATCATATATAGTTAATATACAATATGATATATACTATGCCACATCATATCATATATACCATATACCATATACTGAAACTGCCTATTGCATAGTAAATATGCAAAGTATGTAAATACTCAAATATAACTACCATTAGTTCCAAGTTATAAATTGGAATAAGCAGAAGAAATGTTTATAGGGGCTTCCCTGGTGGCACAGTGGTTAAGAATCCACCTGCCAATGCAGGGGAAGTGGGTTTGAGCCCTGGTCCGGGAAGATCCCACATGCCGTGGAGCAACTAAGCCTGTGCGCCACAACCACTGAGCCTGTGATCTAGAGCCCACGAGCCACAACTACTGAAGCCCGCGCGCCTAGAGCCTGTGCTCCACAGCAAGAGAAGCCACCGCAATGAGAAGCCGGTGCTCCACAACGAAGAGCAGCCCCCGCTCACTTCAACTAGAGAAAGCCCGCATGCAGCAATGAAGACACACGCAGCCAAAAATTAATTAATTAATTAATTAATTAATTAATTAATTTAAAGAAAAATGTTTATAGCTTGAATATAGGTTTGCTATTACAGATTAGCTAGCAGTGGAGCTAACAGTTCTAAAGTCACATACATACACTACCAAATGTAAAATCGATAGCTAGTGGGAAGCAGCCACATAGCACAGGGAGATCAGCTGGGTACTTTGTGTCCACCTAGAGGGGTGGGATAGGGAGGGTGGGAGGGAGACGCAACAGGGAGGAGATATGGGGATATATGTATATGTATAGCTGATTCACTTTGTTATAAATCAGAAATTAACATACCATTGTAAAGCAATTGTACTCCAATAAAGATATTTAAAAAAAAAATCTAAAGTCAAAGAAGACAAGTTTTTAATCAAATGTTCAATTGCTGACCATAATTTAAACCACAGTTGAGTAAAAAAAGTTATCTTTAATGTGTAGATAATAATCAGCAAAATTTTGGCTTTGATATTTTAGCTTATATAGTTTTTGTTTTGCTTTGTTTTGTTAGTGGTGGGGTTAACTAGTGGACAAAGCTTGCTTTGAATGGTTCTTCATGGTCTATAAGGCACAGAAGCACACAGAAATGAGGCCATTTGAAGGACATTTCTATCAGAGGCGATGAAACAGTGAGGATTATAAAAAATCTTTGAACCAAAGGAATGTGTGTTCACCTTTATAGATGACAGATCATTAATTTCACTTACAACAGATCAATAATCTAGTCCCTAGTCTATAATATTGGTAGGTTAATGGAACCAGATGACATTGATATTGATTACAAAATGTAAGAGGCAACCATTTTTCAAGCAAAAATATAGAAATTAACAACCTTCTCTTCAAAATGAAATCTCTCTGATCTTAAAAGGTGATTTTGCCACAGTGCCTGAATGCTTAAATAACTTTTGCACAGCTAATTAATCATGGATCCAAGATTATATTGATATAAATGCTAGAATCACCATAAATTTAACTGGTGCCAAACCTCAGGCATTTTCAATTGTTGAATTTGTATTATACTGTTAATGTTTATAGCAATGTTAACAAAAGGTTTGTAATGCTTATAAAACTTCCTGGCACACAAATATCCATCTTAGATCTGATTCCTGGGAAACCTGATATAAGATAGGTTGTATCAGGAATGCTCCTAAAGGCAGGCACAAAAATGGGATTTTGTAGATGGGACACCAGGTGGAAATAAAGACTCCATCACTGATGGTAGCTGACAGCTCCTAGCATGCTATAGTGGTGCAATTGCTAAAAATTTTACTGAGGACAAACTGGGGTGAGATACACATACAAGGAATTGTCCTTGGCTGTTGCAATACCTCATATGACTCTTAGAAAAAATGAGAAGTCAATGGCTCACATTAAGTGAAGTCTACTTACCATAATTACTATGGCCGATGGTGGAAAATAGAATAGAAAAGCTCATGAAAGTGAGCATAGTAGGAGGGCAGAACACACAGGAGCCACCTATGTTCTGTGAGAGAACTGGTAAGAGTTACAGGAAGAAATACTGTAACTCTGTAGAATAATTTAAATAGTGCCTTGCTAACATAGTATCTTAATTTTTTTTACTTCAGTTGTTACTGAAGCTACACATTTTTAATATCTATCGATCATATATTATCTTACATTGTGAATTACCAGTTTATGTTCTTTGTAAATTTTACTACTGTGGTATTTGTATTTTCTTTTTAACTTGTAAGAGTCTTTTGTACAGGAAGGCCATTACCTTTACCTGCTATATGTAGCACATATATTATTACTGTATTTTTAAAACCATTCATTTCAGTTTTGGTATTTTTGATACAGAGCTCTCCTAAAAATAATTGTGTCCTTCAAACCATTAATTTGTTGCTGTTGTTTCTTCATTTGTTTTTATGTCTAGTAAAGCTCTTTCCCATAATTAGAAAAATAAACACTCATTTGTATATTTCTTGAATCTATTTTTAATTTGTGCATTAATTTTTATATTATATCTGTAAATTCTGAAGGACTTTTAGTGGCAGGCTAAGGAATCTTGGAAAAAGAGGGGAAAACAGCCTAACCGAATTGTTATATTGTCAGTAAACCAATCTAAAGTTTACTGAGTGCCTATAGCAAGCCTGACACAGTGCTGGTTGGTTTACAGACTGGTCGTAAATGTAACACCACTATTAACATGGTATCATTATGCTTGGTTTATAGATAAAAAATCGAAGTCCACAAAGTGTAATAGTTTGATCAATGACACCTAGTTAATAAGTGGTAAGGCAGAAATTTAGGTGGTTCTGTTTGACCTAAAGCTCATGTTCTTTCTATTACAGCAATATTCTATAAGCAGTAGGGAGGCTCCTGGACTTTTGAGTGGAAAATGACATGGTCAGAACTGGGCTGTAAGAAAATCATTTTAACAATAGTTGACATGGGAAATTTTTGTTAGAAAAGGACATTCTGGAGGCTATTGAAGTAGATCAAGTCAAGGATAATGAAATCCCTGTGTCTGAATGCAAGTAGTAGCTGGAAATTACAGAGGAAGAAATAGAGAAGAGATATTGTAGAGAGAGGATTGGCAGGGCAGGGTAACCCACTGAGTGCTGGGGAAAGAAAATAGATGTGCTAAAGATGATTAGAAAGTTTCCAACAATTTAACTTGAAAGAATATATGAGTAGTTTTTCAAATATGAAGTTTTTCTAAGGAAGATTATAAGGTTAATTTTGGTTATCCTGGAGTACCAAATGAAGAGGGAAAGTCCTACGTGATGGTGTAAACTGTGGATTGCATCCTGGGACAGGAAAAAAGGGTTGAAATTGAGTTATAGATGTGGGAATCATCTGCCTTGATACAATAGAAACCATGAGATTGCCAAAGTTATGAGTTGAAATGAGAAGAATCACGGGCAGATGCTTGGAAAATGTCTGCATTTAAGTGGTGAGAATAGGACAAGACTGTAGATGCGAAAATAAAGGAGTGTGTAGAGAAGTAAAAAGGGAAACAGAGTTTTTATAAAAAGAGAATAATCATCTGTTGCAAACAATGTAAATACTTTTAAATAACATATAACCTACACCGTCAGTGTCATGCCCATAGGCCCTCACACTAACCAGGTTTGTGCCTGGCTGCTGGAATTCCCGATCCCAGCAACTGCGTTACTCTGTCTGCGAGCTTTCTCTGGTCACCAGCACCTGTTATCTGTGCTCACGCCATAGGCTAAGAGTGTCAGAGAATTCCCTCCCAACCCAAGAAGCCCTCAACCAATTAACGGGACTTGGTGTATAAGCGCTCCAGCTCCCTTAGGTCTTGAGAGGTTACCTCTGAGGCACATCTCCCACACTGGCTATGCCAGTTCCCCAACATGCTTAATTTTAAGTTATTCTCAGGAGAAACTTACCTGGTGACAAAACTTTATTGACTGTCTTCTCTGTTATCATTGCCCTGGTAGTGTTTCCTAGAATCATTTAAGAATGTGTTCTCAAACTCAAATCTACCTCAGGATCTTCTGGAAGAACCCAAGTGAAAACAGAACATGAAAAATGGTAAAGGATATTAGTCTTAGGGACAGAGAAGTCATTCCTGACTTCAGGGACAGCCCTCACAGATGAGTGGAAGACAAATTTCATGTAAGAAAACTGAGAATGAGAGAGTGCTTGGAGATGCCAGGTAATTTGATGTAGAGGGAAGTTGAGAGGATTAGATCCTGGTCTGAGCCGAGAGTGGGCTTGAGCCTTGCTTCTCAGCCTAGAGTGAGGTGAAGAGAGATGTTGAGGTTCTGAGAAAAGTACATGAATTCTAGAATAGCTGCTGCAGATAACATGGTAAGCCATTGATCAAAGTTAAAAATATTTTAAGATACCATTAGGTAATGAAAAGAGCATTTTTTTTTTCAATCCCTGCATAGGGATTCTGGCCTTACCTTACTGTGTAACCACATGCAGGACATTTAACTTCTCTGGCCTCATTTTCTATCTGTGAAATGGAAATAAGGCTCATCAATCAAATATTTGTGGATTAAATGCAACAATGTATAGGGTTTCCTGGCACATACTAAATAATAAATGTGATCTGTTAACCCATCTGAGGGATGAAAAGAATCCAGCTGCAGTGTGATTGCATAGTTCAGAATGGCAATATTCAGCTCGGTGTTATGTACCTTTAAAAAAAATCAAAATGTTGATCTCTATTACCTAAATCTTGAGATAGGAAATACCTGTTTGTTCCAAGTTTTCTTTTCTCAGGGGTTCTATGAGACTCACGGGTCCTATTTTGATAATCTACTACATTTGCCTGGCATGCGCTTTAAAAGGTAACAAAAATAATGGTTGCTTCAGCTTTGGCTTTATGGATGTTTTACATGGGTATTATTTTTCAGACAATGAATGGTATCTGATTATTCTGGGACTATCCGATTTGACTTGAGGTTTCCTTCTCAGATTTTATTTACAAATCAAAACAATGTACTGAATACCAAATTAAAAAGAATTTTTCAGGCACACTGTTATGCCCCCAAAGGAAGCAACAACCTCAAGTGAACTTCCTTGTTCTTAATACGTATTCTAATTTCTTTAAGTTTTTCTCTTTTAAAAGTAGATTTTATATACTCAAACATTCTTTTTATTATTAGGATTGATTAGACATGGCGTTACAGCAGAAAACACTATTCTACTGTTATTTCTATAGCTGTGAATCAATCATGTGAATTTTTTGTACACTTTATCTCCTAAAGAGCATGGAAGGGAAATATTCACATAATCATTACACTTCAAAGTTTATGGGGTCAGTTGCTCTTATTAGACACTAGCAAGTAGGAAGCAAAATGTTTAAGTATCAGCTATGATGCTTCTGGCTTTTGAATATGGATATTCTGGTCTTCTACTTGCAGACTGCAAGTTTTTTTCTCTTTACAAATCCAGATTAAAGTAAATTTCAATGTAGAAAAGAATTTTAAAGGTTATCAGAAAGCATTTTGGCTGTATTGAATTGCACCTGAAACGATATAAAAAATTATGCAAAGAAAGCTTCTTTTGGTAATTGTGGTAGAATATGGATTTATACCCTTATGTTCATTTAAATTATTCAACATTATCTTATTGAAACTTACTATTTCATATGTTCTCTACTAGACATAAAAGTCACAAAAATGAAAAACTCACAGTGCCTTCCCTCAAGGATTTAACCATCCAGGGAAACTATTAACCTGTCCACTTCCCTTTTATGAATATAAATTATAAAAATGGGATTTCCTTTGTCAGGAATTCAACCAGCATAAAAATAGTTTTTTCTTCCTCTGATTCTGTGGCTTCCAGAATTTTGGCAACAATCCGAGCCCTGAACTGAGCCATCAACACATATAGCACAGAATACTAAAATAACCTCCTAATCTCCACTGGAATAATTCTAGACATCTTAAAGTTTATGTTCTCTCCAAAACCTTCTCCTACTCAAGATTTTTCCATTCAATTCAACAGTGTGCTTAGACCCAAAAGCTAGAAATCATCCCTTATCCCTTCCTTAATACCCCTAATCCAGTACTTCAGCAAGTATGCCAGTTGTAACCACTTATCATTTCTGCCATTTACCTTATCCAAACATTATCATTTCTGCCATTTACCTTATCCAAACATTATCATTTCTCACCTTGGCTAAAACAGTAACTTCACAACTGATCTCTTTCTTTCCACTTTCACTCTTATGTCCACTCAGCCACTAGAATAACTTTTAAATTATGTAAATCAGTCATATCCCACAAAATTTGATCATATATCATATGTCATATCCTCTCCCACCTCCAGTCCTGCTTTAAATACTCCAGTGGCTTCTATCCCAATTAGAATAACATTTAAACTCCTTACAACATCCCACAATCTGTGACCTCACCCATCTCTTAATGTCTTCTTTCACTCCTCCATTTTTTCTCTCTGCCACCCTGTTCTTACTTTTCTTAAGAATGCCATTGATTTTCTTCTTTTTTAATACAGACTTTTCAGCAGTAATTTTTTGCCTCTAAGCACTGCTTTAGCTGCATCCCATAAGTTTTGGTATGTTCTGTTTTCACTTACAATCATCTTAAAATGGTTTCTAATTTTCCTTGTGATTGTTTTCTTTGACTCATCAGTTATTTAGAAGTGTGTCACCTACTTTCCACATAGTTGTGATTTTCCCAGATTTCCTTCTGTTATTTATTTCTAACATCATTATTTTATGGTTATATAGCACACTTTGTATAATTTCAATCCTTTTTCATTTATTGAGAACTGTTTTAAATAGTCTATATTAGAGAATGTTCCATGTGCAATTATAAAGAATGCACATTCTACTTTGTAGGATGGAATATTCTATAGATGTCTATTAATTCTACTAGTTTATAATGTTGTTCAAGTCTTATTTTTCCTTGTGAATCGTCTTTATAGTTGTTCTATTTACTACTGAAACTGGGGTATTGAAATCTCAAGTTATTATTCTTAAATTTTCTATTTATCCTTTTAATTTTGTAAGTTTTTGCTTTATGTATTTTGGGGATCTTTGTTAGTAATTGTTAGTAACAATTTTTGTCTTAAAGTCTACTTTCTCTGTTACTACTTTGTCTGATATTAGTATAGCTGCTGCAGCTCTTTTGGTTACTGCTTATGTGGTATGTCTTTTCCATCCTTTTACTTTCAATCTGATATATGTCTTTTAAGTGGGATCATGTTTTAAAATCCATTGTGTCAATCTCTCCTTCTTGATTGGAATGTTTAATCCATTTTCGTTTAATGTAGTTACTGATAAGATAGAATTTACATCTTCCATTTTGCTGTTTGTTTTCCATTTGTGTTACATCTTTTTGTTGTTGTTCTCTATTTCTCCTTGCTGCTTTTAATTTTTTTGCTAAAGAAATATTTTCAAGTATACAACTTTAATTCCCTTAGTGTTTCTTGTACTAGATTTTTTTGAGTTATTTTCTTAGTGGTTGACCTTGGTAATACAATTAAAATTGCAATTTATAGCAACTTAGTTTGGATTAATACCAACTAATTTCAATAGTATACAAAAGCTTTATGCCATTCCCTCCCCATTCCTTTGTGATCTGATTGTCATACAAATGACATCTTTATATATTATATGCCCATGAATATAGACTTATAATTATTACTTAATGCAGTTGTTTTTTAAACTTAGGAGAAAAAAAAGTTACACACAAAAAGCACATTTACACTATCTTTTACATTTTCCTATGTAGCTAGCTACTTCTTCACTGATGCTCTTTATTTCTTCATGTCAGTTTGAAGTACTGTATTGTTTCCTTTCATTTCAGCCTGAACAAATCTTTTAACATTTCTTACAGGTCAGGTCTACTAGTGACAGATTAGCTGTTATTTCTTAATCTGGGAATATCTTAATTTCTCCTTCATTGTTGAGGGTAATTTTGCTAGATATAGAATTATTGGTTAACAGTTTCTTCCTTGCAGCCCTTTGGATGCCTCCTGCATTCCAGGTTTATGGTGAAAAACCATCTATTAATCTTACTGACCATCTCTTTTATGTGATGGGTCACTTTTCCCTTGCTACTTACAAGGTCTTCTCTTTTTCTTTGTCTTTCAACAGTTGGATTTTGATATGTCTATGTGTTGATCTCTGTGTTTATTCTCAGTGCTGTTTAAATTTCTTGGGTATGTAAGCTTCTTGGGATTAATTTTTTTTTTTTTTTTTTTTTTTTTTTACCAAATGTGAGATGTTTTTGGCCATTAATTCTTCATATGCTCTTTCCGCTTTTCTCTCTCTTCTTTCCTTCTGGGACTCCCAATATGCATACGTTGCTATCCACAGGTCTCTGAGCCTGTTTATTTTTCTCCGTTTTTTTTCTTCTGTTCCTCAAGCTGGATAATCTCAATTGACCCATTTTCAACTTCACTGATATTTTCTTCTTCCAACTCATATCTGCTATTGAGTCCCTATAGTGCACTTTTTTTTAAAAAAATTATTTATTTATTTATTTATTTATGGCTGTGTTGGGTCTTTGTTTCTGTGCGAGGGCTTTTCTCTAGTTGCGGCAAGTGGGGGCCACTCTTCATCGTGGTGCGCGGGCCTCTCACTATCGCGGTCTCTCTTGTTGCGGAGCACAGGCTCCAGACGCGCAGGCTCAGCAATTGTGGCTCATGGGCCTAGTCGCTCCGCGGTATGTGGGATCTTCCCAGACCAGGGCTCAAACCCATGTCCCCTGCATTGGCAGGCAGATTCTCAACCACTGTGCCACCAGGGAAGCCCCCTATAGTGCACTTTTAATTTGGTTGTTGTACTTTTCAACTCCTGAATTTCTATCTCCTTATTGATAGTCTCTATTTGGTAAGACATGGTTCTACAACTTTCTTTTAGTTCTTTGCACATGATTTCTTTTAGTTCTTTGACTATATTTAAAATAGCCAATTTAAAGTCCTTGTCTAGTGAGTACAACAAATGTGCTTTCTCAGGGTCCTAGGGACAGTTTCTATTAATTGCTTTTTTGTTCATATATATGTGCCTAACTTTCATGTTTCTCTGCATGTCACACGTTTTGTAGAAAACTGAACATTTTGAATAATATAGTGTTGCAACTCTAGAAATCAGATTTCTTTTCCTAAGGTTTATTTTTATTCCTATTTCTTCTTATTGTTGTTGTTGCTACTATTTTTTTTTTGCTTAGTGACTTTTCTGAACTGATTTCATAAAGTCAGTATTCATTGTCATGTGTAGCCATGGAAGTCTTTGCTTGGTTAGTTTAGTTACTAGCTAATGATTAGATAGAGATTTCCTTGATTGCCTTCTACCAATATGTCTCCTAGGCTTTCTCAAGGGGCTGAGTGTATGTTGGGGTACACGTTCAATGTTCAAACAGACAATTTAGAACTGTAACTTAATCTTCATTTCCTGTTTCCCCGGTGCCTCATAGTCATCTGGACGTGAGAGCTTAGAGCTTTCTCAGATCTTTCGTGGGCATCTACACAGCCCCAAGCATGCATGTGCCTTTTAGATTCCCAAGAATATATTTTCACTTTTCAAACCCCCTATGGACAGTTCATCCATCAGATTTTCCTTTTAAGTTTGTTGGTCAGCTTGTTTGCCCTATCTGTAATTGCTGCCACAGGCAACTGCAACATTAAACAATTGCTGCTAATTGTTTTCCATGAATGCCCGAAGGGAAAGGCTGTTCACCCTGGGTGAGGTCTGAATCAAGTCAAATAGAGATAGGTCCCATAAATGCAGTTTTTCAGGAAACTGAAAACAGGTCAAATAATGACAAGTCTTTGGAAATTGAGCTTTAGTGGAACTCCAGTGCTATTCTGTCCCCTCTAATTGATGCTAGGCTGCTTGTATTCACTGTGATTGTACAGATCTGATGTCAGCTACTACAAAGCTGGGGAGAGTAGAATGGGAATAGGGCAAGTTAAAAACAGCTTGGTGCTTTGTGACCACCTAGAGGGGTGGGATAGGGAGGGTGGGAGGGAGGGAGATGCAAGAGGGAAGAGATATGGGGACATATGTATATGTATAACTGATTCACTTTGTTATAAAGCAGAAACTAACACACCATTGTAAAGCAATTATACTCCAATAAAGATGTTTTTAAAAAAAAACACATAATTTAATGCCCTTTTTTAGATTTAGCCATTTATCTTGAATAAATGCTCCCAGAATCTTGCAAGCTTTCAGCTAACTTCCAGAGTTCCCCGAAAGCTGATTTTTGCCAGTGCTTTCATTAAGTGAATAGGCTAATTTTGAGTCCCATCTTAACACAAAGAAATTACAGTAGATTCAGTTTTTTATCTCCTTCTGTTTTGAACAGAAAGAACTGTGCAGCAAATTATAAAAGTTTTGACGTGGTCCATCTCAGACACATTAAACTGTCATTAACATGTTTGAACAAAAAGAGAAAAAGTATAAGGCCTATGAAGAGGTCCAAAAGAGAAAAATATGTCTCTGTAATCAGAGTAAATTGGCCCCAGTGAAATAGAGAACATACGTTAATTGAAAGAATTTTTTTTTTCATATTGCTCAGTGCTCAACTTTATTTTTTTAATTTATTTTTTTAATTTTTTTATACAGCAGGTTCTCATTAGTTATCCATTTTATACATATTAGTGTATATATGTCAATCCCAATCTCCCAATTCATCACACTACCACCCCCCAGAAAGAAATTTTTTAAAAGAAAAGTATATTTTAAAAAGGGCAAAGTGTTCCAACAAAGAACAGATGATAAATGGCGTCAGGATACTGCTGAGAGGCATAATTAGAGTTCACAATTGTCCAAGGACACATTATTATATGAGATCCTTTACCTATTCAACTTTCTCTAGACATACATGCATTATTCTCATTTATGGCTTTTTAAGTGAATTTGTACAATAACTAGATCCAGGAGGTATGAGGATAAAGAATGGAATAGGCACTTCTTATGTTCAGATTTCTTCACTTGGGTAAACATTACAAATACAGGTACTTTAGAGCACAGACTTTAGAAAGGTACAAATCTAATTTCAATTCCTGCCTCTTCTTCTTAATAGTCCTGTGACATTAAAAGAGTTACTAACTATTTAGAAACATCATTTTCTCCCTATGGAAAATGTAGAGGTTATGAGAAATAAACTAAATAATGTATGTAAAGCTCTTAGCTCGGTTCCTAGCTTATGAGTGCTAAATAAATGGCAGCTATGATAAGTGTATTGTCTGTATTAAATATCTGTGCATATAAATAGGAGTTCTTCTAATTCAGCACTTTTCATAATAACATAATTTTAAATAAGGTCTAGTTCATGTGAATGTAAACCACATACAACTTGATCAGTAGTTAATGTGTACAACACAATAAGAAAGCAGTAAGAAAGTATGATTCTATCACTCCTATTTCCCTGTGTTATTGGGGAAAATAATCCAGAGCTGTTTAAAATGAGAGGCTGAATAATTTTGTTCACTCTCTTGTTGTTTCATTTCTCTTGTTTCATTTCTCCGTGATAAGTCTGAATTGTTTTTTAATGCAGCATAATTTTTTTCTTCTTTTTATATCATGCTTGTTTTTGTTTGGTATTAGATCAGTATACTACTGTAGAAAAATGTTGCTATCATTCAGTTTGGCTTCTGCATCATTAGTCTCTCAAACTCAAATGCATAATTTATATCTGCAAGATTGCTATTGCTATAGCTATTTTTTCTTAATTTCTGTTTCATAGATTCACTAAATACTACATTTTCTCTTCTATAATAACAGTAATAATCATCATCATCACTACTATTCATTGAAGATTCTCTATGGACTAACCACAGTCTCAGGAATAATAATACCAATGTCTACTGTTTATTGAGAAAAATTTCGTGTATATCTCAATCTTTACAACAAATCTATTAAGGAATTATTATTCTTACTTTATAGATGAGAATACTGATATTCAGAAAGCTACATAGGAATAAAATTGGACAGCTTTAACTGGAATTTTTCTATTTCCAAATACATATTCTTTCTATCTTACCATATAACCACTCCATCCAAAAAGATTTTCCTTGCAATCATGACTGTTACAAAAATTTTCTACACTGAAAAATTTTCTACATCAATTTTCTACATTGATGTTGAAGTGACATTATGTGTTGCTTTTAAATATAAAAATAAATAGTTTTCAAATTAAATATTGTCTCTAAGATTGTCCTGTATTAGTCAGAACTCTATTCTCATTGATCGATTCTTGCTTCCTCTTCTCAAGCATATCTTGTCCTTCCTACCATATTCCCTTACCCACAGCATCTGAGGTTAAATATATTTAATTATTTTATGGTAATTTACATATAAATTATTAAACATATAAGTATATTCCCCTCTCATGTTTTTTGTTCCATAAGCTTTCAAATCACTTCCAACCCTATGTCAGTTAGTATGGTCAGTCACACATACACACACACACACACACACACACACATTTACAGACATATATGCCCACCACATACATACATACACAAAATGCTACTGAACAAACTATCCAAAAACTCAGTGGGTTAAATAATGTTTTAATTTCTCACAGTCTGGGGATCAACTGAAGGTAAGCAGATTTGACTGGACTCAGCTTGGAGGCTGTGGTTATCCCAGCTGTTTGAATTCATGCATCTAGAGATAGCCTGATGTACTTTGGGCCTTGCTCTGTTTATCTTTCTTCCTTCTGCAAGTTGGCTTGCTGGGCATATTCTCCTCATTGTAATAGTATATTTGCAAGAGAGGGACATCAATGATACAAGCACTTTTCAAATCTCTGCTTGTATCACTTCTACTAAAATTCTCCTGGACGCACCAAGTCTCATAGCTGTGTCCATGGAAGTAGGAAGGAGGGGGGAGGATAATTTTGGACAAGATTTAATACCACCAGACAGAAATGCATTATATATTTCTAAAAATTACCCTAACCAGTCAGAGTCTTGGACACAAATATAGACTACTTTAATTGGCATTACATCTCTCATATCTGGATGACACCTGACATACAGGTATACTCTGGGGCCAATTCACCCTTGTCACAGTTCAGGAAAAGGCATCACCACACAATTTACCATCAGCCTTATCAATTAAGAGTGAAATAATGTTCAGATAATTTGGTCTTCCTCCCTGTAATTAATGATGACAGAAGATAGGGGTAACTCATTAACATAGCCTTCTTATTTGCTTCCACACAAATACATAGATGATCTCTCTCCAAGTTCACATTTTTAGGGTGGGTCTGATATAAAGAGTGCTTAATTCATTAAAAACATATGGATGAGCTAAAGAAAACTGAAATCGTCAGTCATCGAATCACTAAGGTTAGTGCAGAAGCACTTCTTTAACAGTGTGGAAGGTGTTTTCAAACTATGTTTTCTGTCCCCAAATATTATAATTCTGACTTCTGTATATTCTGCCCATAAAGAACTACAAAAAGATAGTAAAATAAGGCAAGATGGTAAATTGTGACTAATAGAAAATTTGTGGTGATAATTTGACTTAAAGTTTAAATAATCGTGTTTATAAAACAGATAAGCCAGATGCTTTTCATTTTGAGATATTTATATGAATCTAATTTTCTAAATTTATTTGGCCTAGAATTAGAGGCTATGTTTTGTACAAGGTCAACAGTTATTAATAGTATACTCTTAGGATCGTATAACACTAAAATCATTCAATTATTTACATATTCCTAGGTATGTACACGTTTATCTTCAAAGCATGTATATATAGATTTTATGACTCATTTGATTGTTTTACATCTCTTTCCATATGCTGACTATGTCACTAACACATATACCAAAGGCATAAACATTAGTAACTTTATAAAAGTATAATTTAAATAACTTTAAACAATTAGTCTCTTTTCCATTTGACAGTATTTCTTGAAAATATCCAACTCTCAGGTTGATGCTATGGTAACTGTCAGTGTTACTAGTGGCAACCAAGAAAAGCAATCTTCAGGTTCAGCAATAAAAAGACATAAGAAAACAATTGGAAAAAATTTTATCAGTTTACTTTTAACAATATTATGAAAAATAGCAGAGAGAACATTTTGGAAATGTTCAAGTCTTGTGTCAATTTGTTGACATGGTTCTAAGACTAGTTTACTTTTACTAGAGAAAACTGTTTCAGCCAGAATTACTTTAATAGTTTTAATTTTTATCTAAATGTAGTTGTTGATGCATTATTTACATTACTTATATCATTTGAAGCAAAATTGTATAATTTTTGATGGTTTATTTTATTTTTTTAAATGATTTGTGCTTCTCTTATAGTAGAAATACATGTCACTTTGGAATAAAACAAGTAAATTAATGCTGAATATTAATTATATATTTGATTTAAACCACACAGTTTATTTTGAAAACCATGTAAGAAATTATTTCAATTAACAAAATTTTGCTTTTAAAATGGTTTTAATTTAATGAAAAGATAAGGAACCTTATTTATTCAATTTCTAGTTCCACTAAAATTTTTTAAATTTTTAAATATTTTTGATACTGAAATCAGGTACGACACTAAATGGACCTTGAGCACATTATGCTAAGTGAGATAAGTCAGGCAGAGAAAGACAAGTACTGTATGATATCATTTATATGTGGAATCTAAAAAAGTTATACCTGCATGAAAACAGAGTAAAATGGTGGTACCAGGGGATGGGGCATGGGAGTATAAGAGTGATGGTGTTTAAGGGTACAAACTTATAACAAGTACTAAATAAGCCATGGAGATCTGATGCACAGTATAATGAATATAGACAATAATATTGTACTATGATGATATAATGTGATAAATATTGCTTCAAAGGCAATCATATTACAATATATAAAGGAATCATAGTAACATGCTATATACCTTAAACTTTCAAAATATAACATATCAAATTTATCAAATTAAAAAAAAGAATTTTTAATTTGTGTGTGAGAGATTATGCACAGATGAATTAGAAGAGAACAGTACTGAAGACATATATTTATCTAATTGTCCTCAGCTGAATTATTTGAAAAGGCAGCAAAATTTAATTTAAATTATGTTTGAATCCCTGATTGTCCCTTAAAATTTGTTTCAAAGATTATACTATGGTACATTCTTAAAACAAAAATTATTGTGTATACCAATTATTCTCTGTCACAAGCCCAGCAAGTGAGTTTAGGAAGTAGAAATAACTAAGCCCCTTCAGAGGTCAGAGAATTTACAAAGCTTGCAAAGATTGAAGATTCATCGATGTGTCACAAAAAGCAATCACTCAAGCATTGAATAGGCATCCATCCAAAGCTTCCAAATGATTTTGCCAAGAGAAACTGTTTAATTTCTAGCATTGAAAAAAAAGAATGAGGTAGGGTTTACTAAAGAGGAAATACACATAAAATTCTAGAATTCTTTGATATACTGTCTTTCAAGCTGCAAATAAATTCAAGATCATGAGCATGTACTATCAAAGCAGGAGTCACCTGATGTGTGTACTTGTAGCAGTTATTCGGGAGACCATTTAGACTAAAGAACGAAGACATTTAAATTTTATGATATTAAAGATTAAAATGGTCTGTAGTTATATGGAAACATATGCTGTTCTGTAGTTGTCTTTTTAAATGTTTTATTTAAGGTAATACTTTATTCTTCTCACCGAGCTTCCAGAAAATGGATGATGATGTGTCTTACAATTAATAGTGTCTATGAACTGAGGAAATATGGTCCTTATACTTCACAAAGCAAAATCCCAGCCCAAATTACATTTTATTTGTAAATGCTTTTTCTAAAATGATTGATATCACATTTGCTACCTTGAAAAGGCAGACATTTTTCATATGACTCGTGTGATCTATTCATTTGTGTAGCAAAACTTCTATCATAGACAAGGCACGGGTAAACTTTTATTGAACTTCATCTTCACTTTATCTTATTATTACTAATTCAGTACAGTAAGTCCCTTACTTAAAAACCTTCAAGTTGCGAACTTTCAAAGATGAGAACGTGCGTTCCGTCAACATCAGGAGTGAGTGAAATCGCAGCTTGCCCTCCGTCTCCTATTGCTGACGATCCTTCAGCTCTGCCATCTCCCACCTCCTCTCCCTCCTCCAGTCAGTAACTCTTCTTGCCTGTTCACTAGATGCCAGCCCTTGTATGCCAGCTGTTGTACTGTACTACTGTGCTTTTCAAGGTACGGTACTCTAAGATTAAAAAATATTTTCTTTATTTTTTGTGTTTGTTTCTTATGTATTATTTGTGTGAAAAGTATTATAAACCTACTACAGTACAGTAATGTATAGCCAATTGTGTTAGTTGGGTACCTAGGCTAACTTTGTTGGACTTACTAACAAATTGGACTTAATGAACACACTCTCGGAACAGAACTCGTTCCTATGTAGGGGACTTACTGTAATATATTTTCTTTTTCTACTTCTTTCTATGCATCCTGCAAGTTATAAGGCCTATATTATTCTCTGTTACTCTATATTTCTTATTGTAGTAACTGGGCAACGTTATAACTCTTCCAGGACTTCTCGACCTCAGCACCAATGACATTATGAGTCAGATAATTCTTTGCTGTGGGAGGTTGTCCTTTGCATTGTAAGATATTTAGCAACGTCTCTGGCCTCTACCCACCAGATGTCAGTGGCAAACTCCCCTTCTCCCAGTTGTGACAAGCTAAAGTATCTCCAAACATCGCAAAGTGTTCTCTGGAGAGCAAAATCACTCTGGCTGAGGATCGCTGATCTATTGCAGTGCTTAAGGCCTTGATGAAGTTCACATGTGGAACTATGATTCAAAACCTGAATTTATCCATTGCTTATAGTTTGTGTGATCTTGGGCCTCATGTTTATAAACTCTGAAATATAAATAATACATTTCTTATAGAATTATTAGAATTAGATGGATAATATATGTTTTAGAATAACAATTTATACCTTTTACTATAAAGATTTATAAGCATTTAAAGACAAAAGGAAGAGGGATCATATTAAAAAGTATATATTTATTATTATTTTAGCTATTGAGCTGAATTTAATAATAATTTTGAAAATTATTTGGCATATCTTATAAAGTCATTATCAGCATATTTTTTTCTCCCACCTGTTGTTCTTTTCATGCATTTCTTTAGACCTGATACTTTGTAGAGATACAGAACATTTGGCTACCTTATTAGTTTTAATTCCTCATGTAATTAAGTAGAATTCTTGAGTCAAACCTCACACCTACTGTAATTATACTCAATTATGCCTGTTAGTTTATGCTTTTATTATCCATCCCAACTACTACTCATTACTTTCAACTAGATATATTTCTCTACGTGTACTGGCCACTAAAATTTCTTCCTGCTTTAATAAGGGACTAGTTAGGTACTGGGAATAGTGTCTATTTGGTTGTATCTTAACTCTTATTGGTCAATATAACTTAAGCCTATCAAATTCTTATTCTCACCAGTCTTAAATATTAGCCAACCTTTGGTGGCCTGGTCTGAGTTAGGTGACCTGGAAACAATGGAAGCAGGGAAAACTATTAGGAGACTATTTCAGTAATCTATAAAAATAATGAGATTGCAATGAAAAAGAGATGGATATAAGAAATATGTAGATAAAATCTGATTGAATGTCGTTGATGGACAAGATTGTGGCATCTGAAGTAACTGAAGGTTTGTGGGACATCTATAACCTATTTGATTAAGGAATTATAAGAGTAAAGAATAGCAAAAAACGATGAGGTATTCAGTTTGGAACAAGCTAAGTCTGAGAATTAAATGGAAAATCCAGGCCCAAATATCTAGCACGGAGTTAGATTAGACCTACATAATATCTAGAACTTAGTTTTTAGCCAAAGCTAAACCTTTGGGGATATATATATATACACACATATATAACCAATTATATATATATATATCTATATATATCTCCAATATAATGTATGTATATGTATATATTTTTTATGGTCCATCTTAATGCCTTAACTACTATACATACATAAACACACACGTGTATATGCAAAAATCAAATCCTCAGGCACTGGAATTATTAGTATCATGTAAGTCCTCTCAGATAGCCCTAGGAATTTTTAAGGTCTTAAATAAATGAATATTACTTGTGGAAAAAATACCAACCATCAATGATTGTAAATGGCAAGAAGATGACAATATTCTCAACACATATTACTACAGTTCACAGACCATGGCTTTGTGACAGCTGTATAATTTTAGTGAAATTACGAAGTAGAACAAAGCACTGTAATGTTGGGAAAAAGTGCTTCAAAATCAGTCTTTGAACTGTAAGGCTTTATATAATAACACAGTTGCTACTGACAAATACCATCCTCTCAATTCTTTTTTTTCAGTAGGAGGAGCTGTCATGTATTTCCTCTCTCACATTAATTTCTAACTTCCTTTATACTAACATAACCAATCAGATCTGAATTTATGACCAAAACTTACTGCTCCTTATTTCATACCTCTCAAAATTTACTTTTAATAGTTTAGTTGAAATTTCGAATTCTTCTACAAAATTTCAATTTAATCCAACATCCTTCAGATATTTTTTCTTCCATTGGTCTCTTTCCCTAATTTGATAAGAGTTTATGAAAAGAACTGACACAGATGTTTTAAAATAATACCTACATTTGGTGATCTAACACAATGAAGATATCAGTAGGATATTGAGTTTGCTTTCAATCAGAAGCAAAGAAACATGATTTTAAATTAAAGGAGATTTGCTAATTCCATATTTATAGCTGACCTTTACATAATGTAATCGTCCAGTTTGTGAATTAATACTATGGAAAATCTAATATAAAATAAAATCAATGTATGTAGCTGTAGTATAGACAGACACACACACATATATAATAAACTCCCAGTACTCATTGTATGAATTATAATATATATAAAAAAAACAGTTTTTTTTAGATCTCACAGTCCCTTTGAGTCTACCTATCGGGGAGCATTTTTCCTTTTCCCTCGATAAAAAGTAGGACATTTCCATAATATTCAGTTTAATCTTAAATAACAAAAAGTCTTCCTGTTACTTTAACTCATTAATATGACCTCAGTTCTGTAATTAAAAGTGCCCAGTCTCATGTCACAATAAAACTTTGAACTTGCTTTAAAGTTAAAATTTCTCTCTCACCTAAAAGGGGCTTCTGCTAATGGAAACAGGAGAAGGAAGACAAGGTACTTCTTCTATTTTTTCCTTAGTTTAAGTTTCCATCGTTCCTCCTCTGTCTGATACACTTCAATTTCTGACTCTCTGGAGATAAAGCAAGAGGACAGCTAAAAAGCAAGAAAATAAAAGTTCTTACAACACTTAAAGTGTTTGTAAGACGGCTTAATGTTCTCTGCGTCTGGTAGATGTTGTAAACTGATAGATTTCATAGAAGACTTTTTCCCCTCTCACTTATTCTTTATTTTATTTAAAATAACAAATGAATGTAATTGCATATATTACTTAATAGATAGTCCAAGCATAACTCCTTGCTTTACCGTTAGTACTTTTTCTACCTCTTACTTTTTCTTCAAGCCCATTCATCTTTTACTAACTTAGAAGTGCTTGAAATTCACTCCTACTTTTTCATCCTTTTCCCCATGCTTAGAAAATGTGTCTGTAAATTAGACAACAAAAAATTTTAACTTTTACTTCATCAACCCTAAATACTTTGTATAAGTGACTCAACAGTTGTTCCGGGTTATGATTTATTGTCTTGAATCCTTTGTTGTTCCTGTCACTGGAAATGTTTCAGTGTGTTTTCTGTGGAGTAGTACTGAATTTTCTTCCTAATGGATGCCCTATATAAACATCACAAAGAAGCTTCACAGGTGAATTCTATCAAACATTTAGAAAAGAACTAACACCTATCCTCAAACTGTTCCAAAATATACCAGAGGGAGGAACACTCCCAAACTCATTCTACAAGGCCACCATCACCCTGTAACCAAAAACAAAGATGTCACAAAGAAAGAAAACTACAGGCCAATATCACTGATGAACATAGATGCAAGAATCATCAACGAAACACTAGCAAACAGAATCCAACAGCACATTAAAAGGATCATACACCATGATCAAGTGTGGTTTATCCCAGGAATGCAAGGATTCTTCAATATATGCAAATCAATCAATGTGATACACCATATATTAACAAACTGAAGGATAAAAACCATATGATCATCTCAATAGATGCAGAAAAAGCTTTTGACAAAAACAACACCCATTTATGATAAAAACCCTCCAAAAAGTAGGCATAGAGGAAACTTACCTCAACATAATAAAGGCCATATATGACAAACCCACAGCCAGCATCGTTCTCAATGGTGAAAAACTGAAACCGTTTCCACTAAGATCAGGAACAAGACAAGGTTGCCCACTCTCACCACTATTATTCAACATAGTTTTGGAATTTTTAGCCACAGCAATCAGAGAAGAAAAAGAAATAAAAGGAATCCAAATCAGAAAAGAAGAAGTAAAACTGTCACTGTTTGCAGGTGACATGATATTATACATAGAGAATCCTAAAGATGCTACCAGAAAACTACTAGAGCTAATCAATGAATTTGGTAAAGTAGCAGGATACAAAATTAATGCACAGAAATCTCTTGCATTCCTATACACCAACAATGAAAAATCTGAAAAAGAAATTAAGGAAACACTCCCATTTACCACTGCAACAAAAAGAACAAAATACCTAGGAATAAACCTACCTAGGGAGACAAAAGACCTGTATGCAGAAAAAAGTAAAACACTGATGAAAGAAATTAAAGATGATACCAACAGATGGAGAGATATACCATGTTCTTGGATTGGAAGAATCAACACTGTGAAAATGACTATACTACCCAAAGCAATCTACAGATTCAATGCAATCCCTATCAAACTACCAATGGCATTTTTCACAGAACTACAGCAAAAAATTTCACAATTTGTATGGACACACAAAAGACCCCGAATAGGCAAAGCAATCTTGAGAGGGAAAAACGGAGCTGGAGGAATCAGGCTCCCTGACTTCAGACTATACTACAAAGCTACATGGTAATCAAGACAATATGATACTGGCACAAAAACAGAAATATAGATCAATGGGACAAGATAGAAAGCCCAGAGATAAACCCATGCACATATGGTCACCGTATCTTTGATAAAGGAGGTAAGAATATACAACGGAGAAAAGCAGCCTCTTCAATAAGTGGTGCTGGGAAAACTGGACAGCTACATGTAAAGGAATGAAATTAGAACACTCCCTTACACCACACACAAAAATAAACTCAAAATGGATTAAAGACCTAAATGTAAGGTCAGACACTATCAAACTCTTAGAGGAAGACATAGGCAGAACACTCTATGATGTAAATCACAGCAAGGTCTTTTTGACCCACCTCCTAGAGAAATGGAAATAAAAACAAAAATAAACAAATGGGACCTAATGAAACCTAAAAGCTTTTGCACAGCAAAGGAAACAATAAACAAGACGAAAAGACAACCCTCAGAATGGGATTTGCAAATGAAACAACGGACAAAGGATTAATCTCCAAAATATACAAGCAGCTCATGCAGCTCAATATCAAAAAAACAGACAACCCAATCCAAAAATGGGCGGAACACCTAAACAGACATTTCTCCAAAGAAGATATACAGATTGCCAACAAACACATGAAAGGATGCTCAACATCACTGGTCATTAGAGAAATGCACATCAAAACTACAATGAGGTATCACCTCACACCAGTGAGAATGGCCATCATCAAAAAATCTACAAAGAATAAATGCTGGAGAGGGTGTGGAGAAAGGAAACCCTCTTGCACTGTTGGTGGGAATGTAAATTGATACAGCCACTATGGAGAACAGTATGGAGGTTCCTTAAAAAACCAAAAATAGAACTACCATATGACCTTGCAATCCCTCTCCTGGGCATATACCCTGAGAAAACCATAATTCAAAAAGAGTCATGTACCACAATGTTCATTGCAGCACTATTTACAATAGCCAGGACATGCACACAACCTAAGTGTCCATCAAGGGATGAATGGATAAAGAAGATGTGGCACATATATACAATGGAATATTACTCAGCCATAAAAAGAAATGAAATTGAGTTATTTGTAGTGAGGTGGATGGACCTAGAGTCTGTCATACAGAATGAAGTAAGTCAGAAAGAGAAAAACCAATGCCATATGCTAACACATATATATGGAATCTAAAAAAAAAAAAGTTCTGAAGAACCTAGGGGCAGGACAGGAATAAAGACACAGACGTAGAGAATGGACTTGAGGACACAGCGAGGGGGAAGTGTAAGCTGGACAAAGTGAGAGAGTAACATTGACATATATACGCTACCAAATGTAAAATAGATAGCTAGTGGGAAGCAGCTGCATAGCACAGGGAGATCAGCTCTGTGCTTTGTGCCCACCTAGAGGGGTGGGATAGGGAGGGTGGGAGGGAGATGCAAGAGGGAGGGGATATGGGCATATATGTATACATATAGCTGATTCACTTTGTTATACAGAAGAAACTAACACAGCATTGTAAAACAATTATACTCCAATAAAGATGTTAAAAAAAATAGATAACCAACAAGGACCTACTGTATAGCACAGGGAACTTGGCTAAATATTCTGTAATAACCTAAATGGGAAAAGAATTTGAAAAGAATGGATACTTGTACGAGTATAACGGAATCACTTTTCTGTACACCTGCAACTAACACATCATTGTTAATCAACTACACTCCAATATAAAATAAAATTTTTTTAACTTAAAAAAACAAACAAACAAACAAAATCACAAGGAGTCTTACTGCCAGGATCCCGTCACTCACTCCTCCAAATGGTCTTCTTGGGCCAAATTAAAAATGATTATGAGCCAGCTCTCTCGCATGGCTCATATTTAGAAAACACTCATGCTTTCTTTTCTCCCACCACTCTGTGAGTAAGCCCTACCAAACTGCTTCAGCCCATTTCTGCTTTCTGGATTTTTTCATACATGAGCTAGAGAGGAGTCCACTGTGTCTTCCTATTGCAAGAGATATGGGTCAAGCACTCTAATATTGAAGCTCTGCTACCTTGACCTGATATAAAGAGGTAAGCACTTACGCTATCAATATCTCAGTAGAAGGAGAATCACAGATATCTCCAAAGAATTTCCATCACAGATCCTCTCCCAATTTCCTTTTCACTGGCCTGTGATTCGTACCTTTGATGTGGGTGAAAGATCGAGACTAGTGAAGCAAATCCTTGCCTTCCCTTTGGAAATGTGCTTTGTGTTCTGACTTATAATCTGATATATGGGATGTCTTATAACTTAGTGCATCACCCAGTATTTCTAGTTCAACATCCTGCTCTACATGTTACGCACTGAGGCAATGGCTAATTGACACCAAGGCAAGACGTGTAACTTATAACATAGAAAATTATCTATGCAGGATCTGAGGAAATGTTCCTCAAAATACCTTACCTCCTGAACTTAAAAAAACATCTGAATTCCTGTCATAATTGTAATTTAATCATCCTTTTAGTTTAAGGCAGTAAAACATCTGTTAAAATCTGAACGTAATTATCAGCAAATAATAATAGAAAAGTAATTGTTACCCACAAGATCTTACATTAGATTTATTTTGCTTAGTAGTCATCAATAATTGAAAGATCAATGGGTAAAAATGGTTAAACTCTTTTTTTTTTTTTTTAAAACGTTTAGTTTTTTGGTTTTTTTTTAATTAATGGAAGTTCTTTTTTTTTTTTTAAAGATTTATTTTATTGATTAATTGATTGATGGATTGATTGCTATGTTGGGTCTTCATTTCTGTGCGAGGGCTTTCTCTAGTTGCGGCAAGCGGGGGCCACTCTTCATCGCGGTGCACGGGCCTCTTCACTATCGCGGCCTCTCTTGTTGCAGAGCACAGGCTCCAGACGCGCAGGCTCAGTAATTGTGGCTCACGGGCCCAGTTGCTCCGCGGCATGTGGGATCTTCCCAGACCAGGGCTCGAACCCGTGTCCCCTGCATTAGCAGGCAGATTCTCAACCACTGCGCCACCAGGGAAGCCCCAGTTAAACTCTTTAAAGTGGTTAGAATCCAGGGCAGAAGAGCCTAGATTTGGGCAAGAGAATCATGAAACTTCCAAAGTTGGCGTAATGTCTCAGTCAATATAATAAGGTAGGATATCCCTCTTAAAAGTTTGGAATTGACAACCTACAGCATGAAGGCATTCTTATGAGGGTGGCAAAGCAGAAAGAACAATAGAAAAGATGGTGGACACAGTGAATTTCACTAAGGCTAATCTGTACCGTCCAGCAAAAGACAAGATTATAAACAAAGTTTTCCTCAGAAAATACTTTTTCTAAAAAAGAAAATACTTTTTCTCTTGTAAAATGATTTCTAACATGGACAACTCCATTATGTTTAGGAAATTCTATATTAAGTAACAGTATGGGAAAAATTAACAATGATTCTAGGGTATCAACCAGAGGTATACCCACTAGAGTATAATATATTATATATAATCAATCTATTATCTCTATATCCATCTATAATATATATTTCCAAAATTCCCAACGTGAACTTACTAGGCAGTTTAGCCTACCTTCTATAATAGCAATTGCAATTCCCAATGCCTTAATAAAAATAGTTTATAAATTACTCATATGATTATTGGGGTTCTGCTTCACATAGCTATTCAGGGACCCAGGCTCCTTTCTTTTAATTATTCCACCATTTATATAATTATCGAATCCTCCATTGGATTAGATTAAGATACTCTGTATCTGGTTGGCAGAGGAGAGAAGAGAGAGGGTAAAGATAGTGTGAAATATTTAAGGAGTTATGTCTACAGATGTTGTACAATACTTCTAACCACGTTCTGTTAGCTAAAGCTCAGTCACATGAATATGTTTCCAGGAAGAAAACAGTAAACATAGTATTGCCTCTGTTATAATGAATGTAATGACTCCATTGTTTGTAAAAACAGTAAATAACAGTATTAAATTTTAATAAGGAAGGCAAGTAAAAGTGCTTTAAATTGATTTAGAAAATATTAACTGTTAATGTTGAAAATTCAACAGAGTACATTTGTAAGAATAGTCAAAATTTTTGTCATAGCTTTCAAAAAAATGATATGCAAGTAAATATATGCAGTAAAAAATATAGACTGCCACTTACTGGTTCTAATAGGTTTTTGACTGAGTCTTTAGGGTTTTCAATATAGAGCATCATGCCATCTGCAAACAGTGACAGTTTTTCTTCTTCATTTCCAATTTGTATGGCTTTTATTTCTTTTTCTTGTCTGATATTTGCTAATATTTTTGTTGAGGACTTTTGCATCTATGTTTATCAGGGATGTTGGCCTGTAATTTTCTCTTTTATTTATTTACTTTTATTTTATTTACTTTGTTATACAGCAGGTTCTTATTAGTCATCCATTTTATACACATCAGTGTACACATGTCAATCCCAATCTCCCAATTCATCCCACCACCAACCCCACCTGCCTCTGCTTTCCCCCCTTGGTGTCCATACGTTTGTTCTCTACATCTGTGTCTCAATTTCTGCCCTGCAAACCGGTTCACCTGTACCATTTTTCTAGATTCCACATATATGTGTTAATATACGATATTTGTTTTTCTCTTTCTGACTTACTTCACTCTGTATGACACTCTCTAGGTCCATCCACGTCTCTACAAATGACCCAATTTCGTTCCTTTTTATGGCTGAGTAATATTCCATTGTGTATATATGTATATATATATGTATCACTACTTCTTTATCCATTCGTCAGTCAATGGGCATTTAGGTTGCTTCCATGACCTGGCTATTGTAAACAGTGCTGCAATGAACATTGTGGTACATGACTCTTTTTGAATTATAGTTTTCTCAGGGTATATGCCCAGTAGTGGGATTGCTGGGTCATATGGTAGTTCTATTTTTAGTTTTTTAAGGAACCTGCATACTGTTCTCCATAGTGGCTGTATCAATTTACATTCCCACCAACAGTGCAAGAGGGTTCCCTTTTCTCCACACCCTCTCCAGCATTTGTTGTTTGTAGATATTCTGATGATGCCCATTCTAACTGGTGTGAGGTGATACCTCACTGTAGTTTTGACTTGCATTTCTCTAATAATTAGTGATGTTGAGCAGCTTTTCATGTGCTTCTTGGCCATCTGTATGTCTTCTTTGGAGAAATGTCTATTTAGGTCTTCTGCTCATTTTTGGATTGGGTTGTTTGTTTTTTTGATATTGAACTGCATGAGCTCTTTATATATTTTGGAGATTAATCTTTTGTCTGTTGCTTTGTTTGCAAATATTTTCTCCCATTCTGAGGGTTGTCTTTTCGTCTTGTTTATAGTTTCCTTTGCTGTGCAAAAGCTTTTAAGTTTCATTAGGTCCCATTTGTTTATTTTTGTTTTTATTTCCATTACTATAGGAGGTGGATCAAAAAACATCTTGCTGTGATTTATGTCAAAGAGTGTTCTGCCTATGTTTTCCTCTAAGAATTTTATAGTGTTAGGTCTATAATGATGTTTGCTGTGGGTTTGTCATATATGGCCTTTATTATGTTGAGGTAGATTCCCTCTATGCCCACTTTCTGGAGAGTTTTTATCATAAATGGGTGTTGAATTTTGTCAAAAGCTTTTTCTGCATCTATTGAAACGATCATATGGTTTTTCTTCTTCAATTTGTTAATATGGTGTATCACATTGATTGATTTGCATATGTTGAAGAATCCTTGCATCCCTGGGATAAATCCCACTTGATCATGGTGTATGATCCTTTTAATGTGTTGTTGGATTCTATTTGCTAGTATTTTGTTGAGGATTTTTGCATCTATATTCATCAGTGATATTGGTCTGTAATTTTCTTTTTTTGTAGTATCTTCGTCCGGTTTTGGTATCAGGGTGATGGTGACCTCATAGAATGAGTTTGGGAGTGTTCCTTCCTCTGCAATTTTTTGGAAGGGTTTGAGGAGGATGGGTGTTAGCTCTTCTCTGAACGTTTGATAGAATTCACCTGTGAAGCCATCTGGTCCTGGACTTTTGTTTGATGGGAGATTTTTAATTACAGTTTCAATTTCATTACTTGTGATTGGTCTGTTCGTATTTTCTATTTCTTCCTGGTTCAGTCTTGGAAGGTTATACCTTTCTAAGAATTTGTCCATTTCTTCCAGGTTGTCCATTTTATTGGCATAAAGTTGCTTGTAGTAGTCTCTTAGGATGCTTTGTATTTCTGAGGTGTGTGTTGTAACTTCTCCTTTTTCATTTCTAATTTTATTGATTTGAGTCCTCTCCCTCTTTTTCTTGATGAGTCTGGCTAATGGTTTATCAATTTTGTTTATCTTCTCAAAAAACCAGCTTTTAGTTTTATTGATCTTTGCCATTGTTTTCTTTGTTTCTATTTCATTTATTTCTGCTCTGATCTTTATGATTTCTTTCCTTCTGCTAACTCCGGGTTTTGTTTGTTCTTCTTTCTCTAGTTCCTTTAGGTGTAAGGTTAGATTGTTTATTTGAGGTTCTTCTTGTTTCTTGAGGTAGGCTTGTATAGCTAAACTTCCCTCTTAGAACTGCTTTGGTTGCATCCCATAAGTTTTGGATCGTCGTGTTTTCATTGTCATTTGTCTCTAGATATTTTTTTATTTCCTCTTTAATTTCTTCAGTGATATCCTGGTTATTTAGTAACCTATTGTTTGGTCTCCATGTGTTTGTGTTTTTTACGTTTTTTTCCCTGTAATTCAATTCTAATCTCATAGTGTTGTGGTCAGAAAAGATGCTTGATATGATTTCAATTTTCTTAAATTTACTGAGGCTTGATTTGTGACCCAAGATGTGATCTATCCTGGAGAATGTTCCATGCACACTTGAGAAAAAAGTGTAATCTGCTGTTTTTGGATGGAATGTCCTATAAATGTCAATTAAATCTATCTGGTCTCTTGTGTCATTTAAAGCTTGTGTTTCCTTATTAATTTTCTGTTTGGATGATCTGTCCATTGGTGTAAGTGAGGTGTTAAAGTCCCACACTATTATTGTGTTACTGTCGATTTCCTCTTTCATAGCTGTTAGCGGTTGCCTTATGTATTGAGGTGCTCCTATGTTAGCTGCATATATATTTATAATTGTTATATCTTCTTCTTGGATTGATCCCTTGATCATTATGTAGTGTCCTTCCTTGTCTCTTGTAATAGTCTTTATTTTAAAGTCTATTTTATCTGACATGAGTATTGCTACTCCAGCTTTCTTTTGATTTCCATATGCATGGAATATCTTTTTCCATCCCCTCACTTTCAGTCTGTATGTGTCTCTAGGTCTGAAGTGGGTCTCTTGTAGACAGCATATCTATGGGTCTTGTTTTTGTATCCATTCAGTGAGCCTGTGTCTTTTGGTTGGAGCATTTAATCCATTCACATTTAAGGTAATTATCAATATGTATGTTCCTATTACCATTTTCTTAATTGTTTTGGGTTTCTTTTTGTAGGTCCTTTTCTTCTCTTGTGTTTCCTGCCTAGAGAAGTTCCTTTAACATTTGTTGTAGAGCTGGTTTGGTGGTGCTGAATTCTCTTAGCCTTTGCTTGTCTGTAAAGCTTTTGATTTCTCCATCGAATCTGAATGAGATCCTTGCCAAGTAGAGTAATCTTGTTTGTAGGTTCTTCCCTTTCATCACTTTAAGTATGTCACGCCACTCCCTTCTGGCTTGTAGAGTTTCTGCTGAGAAATCAGCTGTTAACCTTATGGGAGTTCCCTTATATGTTATTTGTCATTTTCCCCTTGTTGCTTTCAATAATTTTTCTTTGTCTCTAATTTTTGCCAATTTGATTACTATGTGTCTCGGTGTGTTTCTCCTTGGGTTTATCCTGTATAGGACTCACTGCACTTCCTGGACTTGGGTGGCTATTTCCTTTCCCACCCAAGTGGGAAGTTTTTGACTATAATGTCTTCAAATATTTTCTTGGGTCCTTTCTCTCTTCTTCCGGGACCCCTATAATGCAAATGTTGTTGCGTTTAATGTTGTCCCAGGTGTCTCTTAGGCTGTCTTCATTTCTTTTCATTCTTTTTTCTTTATTCTGTTCTGTGGCAGTGAATTCCACCATTCTGTCTTTCAGGTCACTTATCCATTCTTCTGCCTCAGTTATTCTGCTATTGATTCCTTCTAGTGTATTTTTCATTTCAGTTATTGTATTGTTCATCTCTGTTTGTTCTTTAATTATTCTAAGTCTTTGTTAAACATTTCTTGCATCTTCTCAATCTTTTCCTCCATTCTTTTTTCAAGGTCCTGGATCATCTTCACTATCATTATTCTGAATTATTTTTCTGGAAAGTTTCCTATCTCCACTTCATTTAGTTGTTTTTCTGGGGTTTTGTCTTTTTCCTTCATCTGGTACATAGCCCTCTGCCTTTTCATCTTGTCTTTCTGTGAATGTGTTTTTTGTTCCACAGGCTACAGGATTGTAGTTCTTGCTTCTGCTGTCTGCCCTCTGGTCAATTTTCTCTTTTTGTAGTGTCTTTGGTTTTGGTATCAGAGTAATGCTGATCTCATAGAAGGAGTTTGGAAGCATTCCTTTCCCTTGAATTTTTGGGGGGCTTTATTTTATTCTCTCATTTGGAACATATTCCTCTGTCTTCTCATTTTGTTTGTGTTTCTCTCTCTGAAATTATGCAAGACAGTTACCTATCTGGTCCTGAAGGTGTGTCCTTATGTGGGAGCATCTCCATGTAGCCAGTGGCCTCAGTGAGAGAGCCAGATCTGAAGTAAGCATGGGCTGTCTTCTCCTGGGGTCCACTGGCACATGCTGCCTTGATGGGTGGTAATGCCAGAGTTGGAGGGGCTAGAGTTAGTGCCAGGTGTGAGCCAGAGGTTTTCCCAGGCTCAGTAGCAGTCACTGCCTTGTTATGGGACAGAGGCATGGCCCAAGGAACTGAAGCCCCACTTCTGAGCTGGCTCCACTTTTCCCCAGTGCGCACAAAGCCAGTCTTCACCTTATCAGGGAGCAGTGCTAGAGCAGAAGAGACTGGAGCAGGAGTCCTCTGTGGGCATTGGGATACACTGGGGTAGTCTTGGAAGGCCAAGCAGAGTACCAGGAAGTTCAGTCTTCTGCCTGTGTACTGGGACTGAGAGCAAGCAAGCCTGTGCATGCACTCTTCAAGAGCAGTCTCAGTTTCTTACTGCCCTCAGGTAAGCCCCACTTGTTTTCAAACCAGTTAAGGGGGTTTGTCTTCCCAGGGGTGAACCCCAAGGCTAGGTGCCTAATATGGGGCTTGTGCCTCTCACTCCCCAGGGAAGGTTCCCCAAGCCTGTGATATCCTCCTGTTTTTCTGGGTCACCTGTAAGGAGTGTGGGTCCCAACTAGATCACTCCTCCTCCCCCCCTGCCAGACATTTAGTGGTTCTTTCTTTATAGCCTCAGTTGTAGAAGAGCCATTCTGCTAGTCTTTGTGTCATTTTAAGCGAGAGTTGTTCTATATGTAGTTGTATTTTTGATGTATTCATAGGGGAGGTGAGCTCTGGGTCCTCCTACTCTGCCATCTTTATCCCTCTCTCCTAGCTAGCACATTTCTGTCCCTGACACTATCAGTGTAGGTACAGATTAAGGCTGTATCCTTGACCGTTCATCATTCTCTTCCTATTTATCTGTAGCGATCATATTCTCTACTCTGTTTCAACCATCATTTCAATATAAATGGTTCTTCAAATTTTGTCTCCATTAATTATATCCATCTGAAATTCCAGACCTTTTAAAATTACTATGTGAATGTGGATTTTTGTTAAGCTCAATTTTGTGACCAAATATTTACACTGTATATCTTGCCATCATGGCAAATTCCACAAAAAAAAACACAAAAGTCAGATTTTTTATCAACTTGGATCTTACTACTAAATTACTTTTTTATGTTAACAATACTAGTGTTCTCTCATGAATTCATTCCTTTTCACATGTTAGTTTGTTTTATTTTATTCCATTATTTTATGCCTGGAGCTGAGCTATTATGGAAGACACAAAAAACAAATGAACTTTGAGCCTTATCTTAAGGGGAGAACTTGACAATTAACCAGATGTGTAACACTAAATGATAAATTTTCTAGTTATGGGTATGAAAAGCATACAAAGGACGTACATAAATGTCTAACTGAAAACTAAACTGAAGGGTCAGAAGATGCCTCTAATCTCAACCTGTATGATCTCAGAAAAGAGGACCACTGAATTTTGTTTTGAAGTTTGTTAGTTTGTCAGCAAAAAGAGTATGGGAAAAGAAAGAGCTTCCCTGTCAGAAGGAATAGCAATTATAAAGACATGAAGTCACTTGAGCATGAAACATTCTTAACCTAACTCCTACTCTTGCCTTTCCTCCCATAATCAATTTGTCACAGAGTCTTCTACTCTGACTTCAGGACATTCTTCTCACTCTCTCCATTTCCTTTGCTACCACTTGAACTTTCATTAACTGTTATCTGGATTTATCTCTTAAATTCTTAACTGATCTTCCTGAATTTCGTCTCTTCTGATTCCAACTCATCCTACACACCAAAGTCAGATAACTGTAATTATGTTAGAAACATGAATTGAATTTGGTCTTAAAGTTTGAATTAGAGCTTGTCACTATTCCAATTCAAGAATGGATATTTGAATCATTCACTAAAGTAAAAGAGACAAGAAAAATAAAAGTTTGTATCTTGCTAATGTAATCTGAAGAGAGATAGCTAGATAGACATAGATGATAGATAGATAAATGATAGATAGAGGATTGATAGATAGGTAGATGATAGATAGATAGATAGATAGATAGATAGATAGATAGATAGATAAAGATACAGAACAGAGGACTGTACCATGAAGCAATATAAGAAGGGAAAGTTTGTTCCAGAGAGTTCAGCAAAAGTCACAGAAAGGAGTTGCCATTTGAAGGGATTCGATGTTTGAGTAAAAAAGAAAAAAAAAAAAGAGGAAATAAGAAAAATAAAATCCAGACAGAGGCAAAATCTTGTGGAACATCATGCAACCATAAATATCTTATATGTAAATATCTTATATATAAGTTAATATATATCTTGGGAATGATGAATGACCTGCTTACGCTAGGAAATATTATGTGCAAATCTGAATCATTGGGGGTAATTTTCAGAGCTCCTAGTAAACTCTAGAGTGAATGCTGAACTTCTTAAGTTGAAATCAAAGGTATTTGTGATGGTTTCAGTGACCTTTTAGTTATCTCTTTCTACTTCTTTATATAACCCATTGTATTACTCAGGGTTTTCCAGAGAAATAGAATCAATAGGATGTGCATGTATATGTGTGTGTGTGTGTGTGTGTGTGTGTGTGTGTGTGTGTGTTTGTATATATATAGAGAGAGATTTTAAGGAATTGGCTCACATCATTATGGACTGTGACAAATCTAAAATCTGTAGGGTCAGCCAGCAGGATGGAGACCCATGGAAGAATTGGTGTTGTAGTTCAAGTATGAAGGCCATAAAGCTGTAGACCTGGTGCATTAGTCAGCCCTGGCTGCAATGACAAATTACCATAGACTGAGTAGCTTAAACAACAGAAATTTATTTTCCCATTGTTCTGGAGGCTGAAAAGTCCAAGATCAAGGTATGGCAGTGTTCATTTTCTAGTGAGGGTTCTCTTCCTTGCTGGCAGACGGCCACCTTCTTCATATGTCCTTATAAACTGGAGATATCCTCTTCTCTTCTCTTCTCTTTTCTTCTCTTCTCTTCTCTTCTCTTCTCTTCTCTTCTCTTCTCTTCTCTTCTCTTCTCTTCTTTCTCTTCCCTTCCCTTCCCTTCCCTTCCCTTCTCTTCCCTTCTCTACTCTCTCTCTCTCTCTCTCTCTCTCCTTCTTCTTCTATAAGGCCACCAATCCTATCAAGTTATCACCCCACCCTTATGACTTTATTACCTCCTAAAAGCCCTATCTCCAAATACTTTAATTACCTCCTAAAATTACCTTAGTTACCTCTATTTACAAATACAATCACATTGGGGGTTAGGGATTCAAAATATAAATTTTGAAGGGATACATTTCAGTCCATAGAACCTGGGAAGAGGTGATGTTGCAGTTGAACTTTGAAGGCTTCTGCTGGTGGAATTCCTTCTTGCTCAGTGGAAGCCAATCTTTTGGTCTATTCAGGTCTTCAACTGGTTGGATGAGCCCATCCACATTATGGAGGGAATCTGCTTTACTTAAAGTCCACTAATATAAAGGTTAGCTTCATCCAAATATGCTCTCACAGAAACATCTGTAATAATTTTTGACCAAATATCTGGCACTGTGGTCAAGTTGACACATTAAATTAACCATCACACTCATGTTTCCTCCCAAACTGCTTTCCTCTTTTCTTTGACATGCTTCAAAACATCCTTCCCCCAATGTTTACTCACCTGGAATATATTATTTTCCTACCTCTATTTAGAAAAATTCCACCCATTTGGTAAGATACAGATCAAATGCCATCACTTTCATAAGGGTTACTTTGATTATTCCCCAGGAGCAATTACTATATCTTTCTATTTCAAAGTCTCTAGTAATTCATAGCATTTGTGGCATGTAGTTCTTATCATAAACAGACATATAATTTGTGTGCTTATATAAGTTTTGTTACTAAATTTTCATCAAGTTTATCTCTGGAATATCTCAAAAGCAGTATCTTTCACTGTTTCATATCTACTCATAATTCTTATTATTTTCTATTTCCCCATGTTGTCAACAGAGGGACACTGAGGTTCAACTGGGGTTCAGCTCTTCTACTTTGGGGTAGAATAATTAGAGAGATTATGAGAAAAAAAGAGTTGCTGAAGAATCAAATGTATAGCAGGCCTATACTATGATGTGTGAAATGTTTGAAATTATACAATTATATATGCTTATGTTAGAATATGAGGTAATAAACAAATCATTCTATATAATATCACAGGTGGGTTTTATCAATATTTATGATATCAGAGGTGGGTTTTATCAATATTTAAACACATTTTTTACAGAAAGCTATTTTGATATTCTAGAAGCACAGGAGGAAATATTCTATAACATCACATCTTTTATAATGCAAAAATTTTTAAGTTAGCTAAACATGATATATTAGTTTTCTAGGGTTCCCTTAACAAATTGTCACAAACTGAATGGTTTTAAACAAGTGAAATTTATTGTCTCACAGTTTTGGAACCCAGATGTCCAAAATCAAGATGCCCATACTCTTTCAAGGCTATAGGGGAGAATTTGTCCCATACCTTCTCTTAGCTCTGGTGTCACCAGTAATCATTGGCATTCTTTGGTTTGCAATCATCTCACTCCAGTCTCTGCCTCTGTAGTCAAATGTCATTCTTCTTTTTTTATCTCATCATCATCTTCTTATAATGACACCAGTAATATCTGATTAATGTCTCAGCCTACTCCATTATGACCTCATCTTAACTAATTACATCTGCAAATAACCTATTTTCAAATAAGGTCACATTCTGAGGTACTGGGGGTTAGGACTTTGACATACCTTTTCAAGGGGCATATTTCAACCCATAAAAATGATCAATTAAGAATGCTTTCTTTTATATTCAGAAATATCCTAAAAGATTGATAGACCACATTTTAAAATGACTATCTCAATAGACTTAATAATTATTTGATCAAATTTAAGATCCATTCCTGATTGTAAAAACAAAACCAAAGAAGAGGCCAAAAAGCAACTCTTAAAATCTAGGAATGAAAGGATATTGATATTTGCAAAAAAATTTATTCTGTTAGATTGTTAAAACAATTAACTAAAGAACTGTTTGAATTCATAATGATGTTGAATGGATCTTGGACATAAGATAAATATACACAAATTGAATATTTTCCTGTATACCACAGAAAACATTTAGAAAATAAGTCAAAAATAACTTTCACAACTAAAGAATAGGCAGTTTCATACATTACTAATATATATGCACCAAGACAAATATATTAAGTTATATATTCCATTTCTTGATAGGAAGACAATATTTAAAAGCTGATGTCAATTCTACATAAATCACACTTTAAGTTTAATAGGAAGCAAACTTGACAAAATGCTTCTTCAGTGAATTGAATGTTTATGAATAAAAAAAATTACTCATCCTCCCCAAATGATTTCCAACATTTTCTGAGGGTTTCTCAGGGTGAGGAATGCTTAGAACAGGTCTCTCACTTTCTTCCTCCCAAGCCTCCTTGGTACCCTCACACTGATGGTATTGCAAATAAAGCTTATATAGTCATCTCTCTGTGGGACACAACTAAACTCAGCTGGTGACTGCCACTGCTACCACCATTCTGGTCTCCAAGGAGACAATAATCACCTTTTTTCTTCTGTTCCAAGAAGAAAACCGGACCTTGATTTCAACTGAATGACTTACAACTGCTTCTCATTCTAAAGTCAAGCTGGTCTTCTTTTACCAACCAAAATATTCCAAGTCTTCATACTGTAGAGTCCAGAAAAAACTTTTACCTGCCCTTAAAGAGAGAAGGATAGTGGCTTTTTATTAACTTCAAGTAAGCATTTATCACCTACTAATTAATACTATTTTACCTGAATGTGTTCAGCTAATATTCTGTAAAGAGCTTTGAGAGGTAGAAAAATAAAAGTTAGGGTCCTGTCTTTTAAGTTATCGAAAAAATGAGAGTAACATATAATCACACCTAGAGAAAAATGCAAACAATATATAATTAGTTGCTAAATTGGATGGTATAGAATGTAACTGTAATAAAAGGAGAAGTTAGGCAGGATAATTTCTAAGGGGCTTGACAGTCCTTAAATGTTGGGCTCCTGACATTGGTGTACAGGTATTTTAAGGGACAGAAATGACTTATGTAGTTTGAGCATCCCATGTTAATGAAACCATAATTTTCGGAATCTGTTTCTAAGTGGAACTTTTTTCTACAATATTTTGATTAAAGTAACATTTATGGAAATCTGATTGATTATCCGCATCTTTTGCTGTACAGTGTGTAGAATCCGTGGTGATTCTGATCATGTGTTAATGCAAGGCCCATTATCACATGTAATACTACCTACAGTCTTGTAAGGTGGGAATTACTATCCTTACTTCAAAATTGTTGAAAATGAATCCAGGAAGTTAGAGTAGTTTCCTGATCACACCATTAGTGGTGCACAAAACTGGTGTAAGTTCCTGGAGTATTCACTAAATGTCAGAGAATAGAGTAATGGGGTAGCCTGAGGCAGGGAGGGGTGAAAGTTTGTTATCAAATAGAAAACATTTTTTGGAAAAGTAGAATAAATATCCCAGGAATAAATCTGAGTTAGAAGAAGCAAAAAAATAAATGTTTCATATTAAATTTTAAGAAAGGAAAAATAGACAATGAGGAGAAATTTAGCGTAAAGAAACAAAACATTATATAGGATAAGTCAAATGGGAAACCATAGGAAATAGTAACATAAGAGGGAAGATAACTCGTTCAGTATCTGGCCACATCTTATCTCTTCATCCCTATTTCTTACCACTTCTCTTCCAGATAGTCTAGTCAAAATGAGCATTTTAACATGTCCTGCAAATTACAAACTCTCTAGACGCTGTCTTTTTACTTGTTCTTTTGTATCCAATACCATCCTAGTCATAATTGTAGATAGTTATTCCTATCATAAAAGGGCTGTGCCATGAATAGAGAAAATCAGATTAAAGGAACACATTTTTGTAAATTAATAATATACTCACAGAAATTTAAAAAAAAAAACAGTCTAATGTTAATGCTTACGCTGATAACTGATACTCCATGTTGCATCAAGGAAACAAAGGAACATTGTCCAGAAAAACCTGAATTGCCAGACTAAAAGGAACTACTGAATACTCAGTAGATTCTGAAATTTTATCCTGGGGAAAAAGAGAGGACTCTAAAAACTCAAGAGAGAGAAAGAGAATGAAAAAAGGTGATATACAAAGGTGAATGAATGGGAAAGATATAAGGTTTCTGATCTGCCAGATCAGTGAAATGATGCCTTCAAAATACCAAAAGAAAACGATTTGCGACCTAAAATTCTCTAACCAGTCTAGCTATCAATTGAGTAGGAGAGTATAACAAAGACATCTGCAAATGTGTTAATTTTTTTAAAAGATAAAAATGACTTTTATGAATATATAAAATAAATCAATGATTTTATTTCACCCATTAATTGATGTTAAAACCAATTCAAATGAGAATTTGAATATACATTTAGAAATGCTAAAATTAATTTGCAGTTATAAAAATTATTAATTCGTATAGAGCAATATGAGGTAATGATTGAAATCATCTTTTCTTTAAGGCAAAATCAATTATCTCTATATGCTAGACAAAACTCATTTGGATTATTATGGAAAAGATGATTTGAATGACTATCAGTTTTCTACACCTTGACTTATACCCCTACACAATTATAAAACAGTTTATAGTCAATGGGAAGATTATCCAAGAAATACATTTGTATAGGTCAGGCAATTTCTGAAGAATTTGCTAGAGGATGCCCAGAACTCCACTGAAAGGACATTCAGTAATCTTTTTGTCCTTTTCCAATTCTGTGACATTTTTTCCTGACATGAAAGAGAACTCTCAATTTTAAATTCTTAAGCATTTAGGAAGCCAGTGAAAGATAATCTTCGACAAAACAAGGAATAATCCAAGAAAAAATAACATGAAGTTTCTGGAGGATAGGTAATTCTTCCAGTTCCATTGCTCGATTGCTGCAGGAGAGCAGAGAAGCTCCAAGATGATAGCCGAGCATCAGTCACAGCAGGAAACCAATCATTAAGAGCAATGTGAAAAAAAATTAAGTGCAATTATATATTATGTATATATGGGATCTCCGGAGGAAATTATTCCCATACTTTGACAGATCTGTTACTGTATTTAGAGAAGGAAAAAAAAAAGCAGTAGATACCCAGAAACTAAGCAAATGAAAAAATGCAATTGTTAATGCCAGGGAAAAAACACTATTTTATAAGAAGATAAACATAAATGCAATACAATGCTTGGATTGATACTAAGGCATATTTATATATCATAATAAAATAATGACATTTGATTGATTTAATGCATGCTTATGATGTAACTATACTGGGCTATTGGATGCTGGGGAAATGTGTTGAAATAAGAGGGCTAAAACCATCCTATAATAGGAAGTTAGTAAATGATGTCAAAATATGATAGACTAGGAAATAAAACCTTAACATTACTTTTTAAAAATATACTTTTTAAATGCCTGTAAAAAAGTGAATGAAACATTTGAAAATTTGTCTTGGGGGAAGAAGATCTGGGTTGAGTGAGAACTGAAGAATGTGTTCTTCGTTTTCATTAAAAGTCTCAGTTTTATTTGATTTCTCAACTATGTGTATTTATAATATTGACACAAATACAAAATAATTTCAAATAAATGAACAAATATGTAACTGCACAGTGTGTGTGTGTGGTAGAAACAGGATTAATACAGGTGGCTGAAGTTGGGAAATTATTCTTAGTTGAGGTAATATTTGATTTGGTACCTTTTGAGATTCAGCGTTTTCTTGTTGGAAAAAGAGAAGTAAAGGTTTTTCAGTATAGAAAATATTATGTGAGCTAGTCTCTACCATTCAAATAAGTTTACTGAGTTATGGATATAACTGAGTTGTGAATAAGATTCTGTATTTAATTATATCTGACATTTCCAGACTATTTACATAAAATTTATATCTATATATAATGAAATGCATAAAAACTACATAAGTTTAATTCCTTGTATCCTTGCTTCATGTGTGTTACATAGATTTGTAAGTGTCTGATTTTCTGATGTTCTAATATTTTAACTTGCATTGTTCAAGAGAGAACAAAAAGAAGAATGAATTACATGTGGACTGACATAAAGAACTTCCACATTCTTGTATGGAAAGCAAGTCTTTAATATATGCAAGCATATATTTTCTTATAAGCAGATGTTGACATTAGAAAATAACAAGTAATTGAGCACAGATGGTGTGCTTGGCATATTAAAAATGCTTAGGGGAAAGCACTTAGAGGAAAGCACAGATTTTCTTTTCAGTTAGGATTCTTTTGGCTTTAAATATTCCAGATTTCTTTCTCACTTAATGCCTCTTTGCAAAGGGAGTATTCTGAGCCAGTATGAAAATGATAATATACTAAATATTAATGATAGATATAAAAGTGATTGTTATTCCAAATCAACCTCAAAAGAATGATGTTACATAGCTTAAGTGTAATGGTAATTAACATTAGTATTATGTATAAATTACATATATATCTATTATATCTTTTATTTCCAATTTTTATTATAGTGATATGACTATTACATTCATTTGTATTAGTCATTGAATAAATTAACCTTAAACTTGCTGTGGCGATAGCTTAGTATTTCTGATAATTGTAGTGAATTAAACCTGCAGCAGAATAAAATAGTGTCTACTTTCTCCTATTAATGTTTCCTGTTGAAATGTGTCTAACTACTTAACCAAAATACTAATGATGATAATTGAGGGAAGAAATGGGGAAAAAAAGTAGATAGATAATGGTTTCAAATTAGCATTTGGTATAACAAAATAATGCTAATTTTCATTTTAAAGTATAATACCAAGACATCCACACCATGTTCACAGCACTGACTTTTAAAAATGTTAAAAGATGTATTTGAAGTTGTTTTCTCCTTATGAAAGAGGAGAGAGGACAGACTATATCACAAATTTCTGGGCTGTGCCCAATTTTTTATGTTCAGTTGAGAAAGGACTTGAATTATTTTATGCCCCAAAGCCATCTCTTCCTCACAAAGGTTTTCTCATTGACTTCAAAGTAGGAGCCACAGGGGTGCATATTAACACTGAAATGGATGAAAAACAGATTCAAAATTTTGAATGAGCATAACAAATTGAAAGGCAGCTAGTAGAAATAATCAGCAGATCAGTCACTCTGACAGACCATTTGAATCTCTATTATATTAAAGTCAAATGAAAAGGATGAACATAATTTTTTCTGTGAATGTGGAAAATCTGACAGTAGAAATGCCTATTCATAAAACAGGGGAAAAAGGAAGCATTTAACTCAGATGCAATGTACCATTACTCTGACAATGAAGCACGCAGAATACTTTATTCTTCGCACCCCATGCTAAATCTCAGGATATGCAAGGATTTTGGTGACTTAACAGTTCTTAATCATTCTCACAGAGAATTTTTAAAAAACAAAAACCCTAGAAGAGTTAAATACTCTGGTATTCTCTGAGTATAAGTAAGTTATTTTTTGGAGAAAGTTTGCCTCATATGAATCTCTTAATAGTCAAAAGGATAGCATGGAAGATTTATTTTGAGGAGCTTTGATTAAAATTCTTTCTATACATTTCAAAATTTTCTTTTACCTCTGGGTGGAGGATTACTAATTAAATTGACTAATCACATATTTATTGAATATGTTATGATAGTGAACTAGCTGCAGAATAATCAATGGAAGAGTTTTATTCAACAAAATTTGAGGCCATTATAATACTGGAGAACGGAAAGGGTGCCATCAACAGAACAAAAATTTTGAAAAATTCCAAAAAATAGCTAATGAGATTGGATAAATTCTTAAATCAGAACAGAGGAACCTGCAGCTGAAGGCACCAAGAGTAAGTGAGGGATTTCACCCAGTGGAGTTCCAGGTAAGCTCCAAGTTCAGTATCAACTAGTACCAACTGCAGAAACAGCAATCATTAAAGTGTTCATTAAACTCTATTCTGAACAGTTGTTGTCTTCCTTCTTACTGCCATGAAAATAGAAGAGCTATTGATGAGGGATAATTGATAGAGCAATGTGGTTCCATCTCCTTCACAGTGGTTCTAAACCATGGTGGCATTGTTAGGATTAGATGCGGAGCCTTTACAAAGTACTAATTCTTAGCTTGCCCTCCCCAGATAGTCTGAGTCAATTGGTTTTCGCAGGACCCAGAAGTCAGTATTTTTGATAAACTTCCCAGGTAGAAGCTTTTTACAGTTTGGTCACTCGTGAATCCCCAGCATCTAGAACAGTTCCTAACACAGTAGGAACTCAACAGATGTTTGCAGAGTGAATGGATAAATGAATGAGAATCAGATTGCCTTTAAGAAAAATATTAATAACTAGATAGTTGTATATAGTTGAAAGATAAGGTCACAGTTCTAAAGAAAAAAACAAGTGCTCCTAGATTTTACACACAATTGAATGATCAATAAAATGTAAGAAAAAAAAAAGTAAGCATGTTTTGAAATATACATACACAATTTACTACCAAAGCAAACTATGTGAAAGCATGACTCAAGGTCATACTATAAGCAAATAAATAAGAAATTCAAGAAGTAGAGCACAGGATATAAGTAGCATTTGAGTACAACACAGATGTAGTAAATAACATCTGAAATAATTAAAAGAGAACCCAGTAGACCTTGCCACCTGGAAGAGTCTCATTACTTCAGGGAATATTTTCTTTATTTGATCTCCAATCACACTACTGGTTTTATAGTGAATAACTTTATAAAGAAATTTTAAATGCTGTTTATTACACTTGAGTTATTTAATCAAATCAAGCCATAAATATTTAATAAAATTACCAAATAAAATATAACTGTTAATAGCTGTGGTATGAAATATATTTGGTCTTCATCACTGGTTCCTGACACAGGAACTCCTAAAACCCTTGAGAATGTCTTTTGTTATTGATGGGAATGTCTTTTGTTATTCTTAAGGAACCCCATTTGATCACACTTGAGTTTATGCTAATGAAGTGACTAAGGGGGTATCCCTAGATAGCCTTGGGGTGGCACTGATCACCAGATAAGTAATCAGAGGGCTGGAACTTTCAGCTCCACCCACCAGCCTCCAGGAAAGGAGGTGAGAGGGCTGGAGATTAAGCTCTATAAAAGCTCTTGAATAACAGCATTTGATGAGCTTCCAAATTGATGACCATTTTCACATGCTTGCTCCTGTGCTGGGAACCCTTCAGACCCTGCCCTATGTATCTCTTCATCTGGCTGTTTATCTGTATCCTTTAAAAATAAACCAGTAAATGTCGTAAAGTGCCTTTCTGATTTCTGTGAGCTGTTCCAGCAAATTACTGAACTTAAGGATGGAGTTGTGGGAACCCCCGATTCATAGTGGATTTAAAACAGTACTTCAGTCAGAGGTATGGGGGCCAGGACTTTGGACTAGCATCTCAAGTGGGGAGCCATATGTGGGACTGAGCCCTTAAGCTGAGCTAGAATTGAATTGAATTGTTAAACACCCAGTTGTTATCAGGTGAATCAGAGGATTGGTTGTTGATTTTGGAACAATATTTTGGCCTGGTTTCTTTCACTCAGTATAATTATTGTAATACTCTTAAGTTATATAGTATGTTATCAGTAGTTCAATCCTTTTTACTGTTCTCTGTGGAGAACAGTATGGAGGTTCCTCAAAAAACTAAAAATAGAACTACAATATGACCCAGCAATCCCACTACTGGGCGTATACCCTGAGAAAACCATAATTCAAAACGAGTCATGTACCAAAATGTTCATTGCAGCTCTATTTACAATAGCCAGGACATGGAAGCAACCTAAGTGTCCATCAACAGATGAATGGATAAAGAAGATGTGGCACATATATACAATGGGATATTACTCAGCCATAAAAAGAAACAAAATTCAGTTATTTGTAGTGAGGTGGATGGACCTAGAGTCTGTCACACAGAGTGAAGTAAGTCAGAAAGAGAAAAACAAATACCATATGCTAAGACATATATATGGAATCTTAAAAAAAAAAAAAAAGGGTCATGAAGAACCTAGGGGCAAGACAGGAATAAAGACACAGACCTACTAGAGAATGGACTTGAGGATATGGGGAGGGGGAAGGGTAAGCTGGGACAAAGTGAGAGAGTGGCATGGACATATATACACTACCAAACGTAAAATAGATAACTAGTGGGAAGCAGCCACATAGCACAGGAAGATCAGCTCGGTGCTTTGTGACCACCTAGAGGGGTGGGATAGGGAGGGTGGCAGGGAGGGAGATGCAAGAAGGAAGAGATAAGGGGACATATGTATATGTATAACTGATTCACTTTGTTATAAAGCAGAAACTAACACACCACTGTAAAGCAATTATACTCTAATAAAGATGTTAAAAAAAAACAAAAGGAGAGGGAGAATCTTGTAAATCATTTAACTTATTCATTCTTTCCCCGATTATATGTTTAACATTAGGTGCTAATGCTACATGCTGATGATACAAAGGTGAAAGAAGACATGGGCCTTGCCTTGGTAGAACTTTTACAACATGCATGTTGCATATGTGTAAAATACATTTTTCAGGCTACATGTATTTGTAGAATTTGTAGATTCACTAACTGTGACTAGATGATTCCCCTGTTTTGGCTAATCAAGGAAAGAAATAGTAGAGAGTCATCTTTCCTCTGTGCCTAGAGATTGGAATTTTGAGCATCATAGACGAGTACACTAAGAATTTCAAGAATACTTAGAAAGAGTGAAGAGGTATTAAATTATTTGATTAAGTTCACACTTTTATTTGCAGTGAAATTATCCAATTTTACTTATCATCATCCAAGACTAGTATAGTTTCCTATGTCATGGTGTAAAAGAATGGACTTAGCTGATTACATCATCATTTATACATCTTTTATTTTCTTATATGTTTTAAAGGAAAAGGGGAAGAAACCCTTCTTTGTTATATTTATGCAATCAAGAGTCGATAAGTGATTATTTTTGGTATAACTTCATAAATATTCTTATCTCTCTTCTGCCTTCCATTTGTTGCTTTACCTTAAAAAAAAACTCAGATTATTTGATATTCTAACAATAAAGAACAACTTGGACACAATATTCTCTCTACAGTTTAAAAATTTAAATAGCAATATTTAAGGTATCTTCAACATTATTTGTGACATTTAAAACCTAGTGTATACAAAGCATTCATAATAGAAATTTAATTGATTTGATTACAGTCTAACAAATCGTTTATTCTGAATTACTTTCATTTCTACCTACTCTTATTTGTATTACTTTCTCAAGTTTAATTTTTAAATTCTCTTGTTATATTCTCAGTTTGTTTTTTTTTTTACTTTATGCTTAAATTTACAAGCTATTTCAGACAAAATGAAGCAAATTCTGTGGCCTCTGTTTAATTTGTCCTATTGGTAAAATAAAAATTGTACCTTAATATGACCTGTGTGCCTCTCACACTTGTTCAAAGAATTGAAGGATGCCCTATACCGTGTTACTTCACTCTACCCTATATTTCTGCTGTCATTACCACCCACATCTCATTTTATTATTGCCTTGTTTCAACATGTTGCCCAACTACCCCTTTTACACCTGCCTGTGTTCTCTGCCACATTAATACCCAGAATGTTATCCCTTTTTCATATTAACCATTTTATTTTTCAGATCAGATAAATTGTTATTTCTAATGATTTTTGTAGTCCCATTTCCAAATCGATGGAAGTTATTATGAAATTAAAACATCATTTTGTGCCCATATGGAAGAGGACATTTTTTTGAAAGTACAATGCTTTGTAAAGCTACACTAACATGTATCAGATACTTTGTGTCCTAATTACCATACCCTTAATGAAAAGTTGCTGTTTTGTAAAAAATAAAAAAAAACACATATAGCAGAAATTCATTAAAAATTAAAATTTATGGAAAGTTTTCAGTTAATAGAGTGAATCAAATTGATACCCAACATTATAGAAAGGAGGCAAAAATAAGCAAATAATCCTTTTATCCAAAAAAATATGTACGTACTCTGTATACCAGAAATAATAGTACATTATAACCATTTTTATCATAGAAAAAATATACTAGTTCCTTTGAGGAAGCATCCTTTGTCCAGAAAATTTCACTTATAGGCTTCTGAATAGAGCTTTTTAACCTTATTCACAGATTCATAATATTAACTCCTCTCCAACTACTCTCTACTGTTTAACTGTTTTACTCTCCATGTGCCTTTATTGCACAGTGCTTAACATTCCTTAAGTATTTTTTATTTCATGTACTGTTCCATCAAAGTAGATTAACTGATTTGACATCATCTTATATTTCTTTTTCATATAAATCTAGGTCCAATATTGATACTTGGTTGAGATCTGCTCCAGCCTCCTTCAGTAACAATATACTTATAAATTTGGACTAAAAAATATATTTTAATGTGATTTTTATATTTGATAAGACCCTGGGCCACGAACATGGTTTTAACGATAAGAACAGAAAGATGAGTCAAGCATGACTGTGGTTTTCAGCTTTGGTAATTGAGTCCCTTATGTTTAGAGACTGGGAAGGAGCAAAAGATTTGGGAGAAACATGCATAGGAGGAATAATAGATGTGCCGGTGCAAATAATGTGAGTAGATTTGGCTTGATAAGCTTCAGGTGCCTGCATTACTTTCAGGTGGTAATGATTAATAGGTAGTAGGAAATGTAAGTATAGCAACAGGGTGATGAAATAGGTTTGGTAAGACCTAGTTATTTGAAGCTACTGGATTGGATGAAATCTATTGGGAGAATGCTAAAAAAGAAGAAAGGAAGAAAGAGAAGGGAAGGAAAGAAGGAAGGGAGAGAGAGAAGAAGGGAGAGGGAAAGAGGGAGGGAGGAAGGAAAGGAAAAAAATGAATAGCTCAGGAATCTGACTGTGAAACTAGTGGTCAGTTATTTTAAGGCCAGATTAGTAGGCATAAGCCTAAAGGAGGGCACAAAATAGCACACGTAATCCATGAATAAAAGAAAAAAGGGTATATAAGCATGATTTACAGTTTGTGAACAGAGTCTGAGACTCAAGGTTTCTATCCAGGAATGTAGAAGAAGTGATTCACAAACATTCTGATGGACCACGGGAACCATCAAATTTATCTTCCACAATTGCTAACTGCCTAGCTATGAAAATTTTTGAATTCAGGATTCAAGAATTCCAACTAATGAATAGACTTGGGTAGGAGATAGAAAACTCAGTCAAAAATAGGCTTAGGCAATAAGGACTATTAAAATAGTTATCAGAAAAACAGGTTCATGTACAGGGATTAGTTAATAAGAAACTCTAGTGCAAATGCAAAGTAAGAATCCAGCAGGAGTGCCTATAAAACCACTGTACATTCTCAATATTTTCCCTTGTGTCTAGGTTGGGGCTTTTAAAAGTAGAAGCAAATAAAGTCATTTCAGCTGACGTCTATGGAAGTGGGAAACCAGGTTTCTTCACTCAAACACAGGCCTCCCCAAAAGGAAGGTACAGGCCAGGTAGGCCCGCCCTTTTTTCCAAAAGAAAAAGAGCAGGCTAGGCAGGCCCGCCCAAAGATCAGGTGTAGGGTCTCAGGCTCAGCTCCTTTCAGGTTCTCCAATCAAATTAGTCACTCTTCTTCCACGGAGTAGGATTGAAAGGCAAAGAGTACAACTCCAGGGAAGTCTCTCCACATGGAAACATGAGAACTGAGGATAAAGCAACCTCCCCTAACAGAGTACTTAAGGTTTGTAGTCTCTCTGCCCCTTCTTCCAGGAATTACTGCTAAAGATAATGAGAAAGTACTCATTTCTCTGGGTTCCTTTTTTAAAAGCTTTCTCTCTCCCTCTCCTCCCTCTCCTCCCTCTCCTCCCTCTCCTCCCTCTCCTCCCTCTCCTCCCTCTCCTCCCTCTCCTCTCTGTAATAGAACAAAGATTCCTCCCTTTCTGGGCCTTGTTCCAGCCAGCTTAGGGTGCTTGCCATCTTCCACACTAGGGCTAAGAGCAGACCAAGGCAGTTAAGATTTTGATGAGTAAGAGGCTACATCTTGCTACCCTGCCCTAATAATTCCCTAGACTATGCCAAAGGTTAATATTAGTAAGAGAATTGCTCATCTTATAGTTGTTTCATTCTGATAGTAGAATAGGATTTTTCCCTTTTCATTACTTTCCAAGCATAAAATCTGAAAAAAACTGATAACTTTTCCTCAACTCAAGAGAGGGGGAAGTGGGGTATAAGCAGATAAATGAGGGCCAGTCTCGGAGGGAACTGGGCTGGGGATTTCCTGTCCTTCCAAACTTCCAGGGTATAGTTAGATGGTTTGTATTTACATCTGCCAAATCTCCTCTCACCAGAAAAAAGGCTAAGTCTACTCCCTATCCTGTAATTATGGTTTTTGGTTCTGAATTTTTGATTGAGACCCCCAGGTAGTGTTTTTGCTGGCACAGATCTTTTCCTACCTAGAGTTTTGGGTGGGTCCATCCCACTATGTTGGAGGTATTTATCCTTTTTTTTTTTTTTTAGTTCCTTCAGCAGCCCTCTCAGCAGCTCTGTTCACTTTAAATTGTATCAGGAAAATTAAAGAGAATATCTTCAATACAAAAAACATTGTGAAGAGATTTTGAAAAATAAATTTATTGGATTTCCACCCAGTGTTCTATGCTGATTATTTTTTTAGCTTCTCTATATAGCATTTTATTCAGAAGTCTTTAATAAATTAAATTACCTAGGCTGTTAATAATTCAAGAGAATATATCAGAAGCGTGTGACATTTTCTCCTGCCACATTGTGCTACAATTAGTCTTTTATCAGCTTCATAATTTATGACTATTTTTTTCACAGTCTTTTAAATTTTTCCTTTAGAAAATTGGTTTCCTTCTTTGTAAACTTCTCTTTATTTTTAATAATATAATTTGCTTTCTGTGTTTTGGAATGATGTCATACCAATGGAAATTATATTAGACAAGAAGATTAAAATTACATTTTATTGTAAGTCATTGAAAATGTTCATAGACAAATAGAAATGATCAGACACTTATCATTTTTGCACTATGAAATGTAAGTCCTACAAAGAAGATAATGAAAATAAAATAAATAGCGATTAAATTGTGAATAATTAAACGAACCAAAAGAAAAATATGTAAAATTAGATTATCTACTCTTATTCCACATACATATGTTGATATAAAATGATGTTCCTTTATTTTTCACCAAACTCAGTGCTTTGCAATGATTGCCTCTATTGTTTTGATATTACATTATTGCTAGTAGCATTTAGGATTTTGTTTGTTTATGTATCAGACCTATCCACAGTGGCTAAAACAAAAAGGAATTTTTTTTTTCAAGTAACAAAAGTCAGGAAATAAGCAGTTGAGGTCAGTGCAGCTGCTTAAGGAAATCATCAAGGACCAGCACTTATCCTGGCTTCCTGATCTACCATCCTTAGCATATAATTTTGGACACTGCTCCACTTCTAGGGAATTTGATCTTATTTCAGGCAGAAAATAAGGGCAAAAGGCAAGGCAACTCAGTCTGTCCTACGAAGAGGCCTCTACTTATAACCTTGGCTGGAACACAGCAACCCCAGACCCCTTGCAATTATTTTTAAATGTGTGTTTTAACCAAATAAAAGTGGGGCTCTCTTAGGCCTTCCTCAAAAAAACAAGAAAAATCTCAAACAAACAACTTAACCTAATTAGAAAAAGAAGAATAAACAAAACCTAAAGTCAGTAGAAGGAAGGAAATAATAAAGATCAGAAAGGAAATAAATAATATAGAGATTAAAAAAACAATAGAAAAAGTCAATAAAACCAAGAGCTGTTTCTTTGAAAGGATAAACAAGATTGACAAACCTCTGGCCAAGCTCACCAAGAAGAAAAGAGAGAGAACACAAACAAAATAAGAAATGAAAAAGGAGACATAACAACTGATATGCAGAAATACAAAAAACCATAAGGGAATACTATGACTAATTATATGCCAACAAATTTGACAACCTAGAAGAAATGGACAAGTTTCTAGAAACATATAGCCCACCAAAATTGAATCAAGAAGAAATAGATAATTTGAACAGACCTATCACTAGAACTGAAATAGAATCTGTAATTTTAAAACTCCCTACAAACAAAAGTCCAGGACCAGATGACTTCATAGGTGAACTCTACCAAACATACAAAGAAGAATTTATACCAGTCTTTCTCAAACTCTTCCAAAAAATTGAAGCAGAAGGAACGCTCCCAAGGACATTCAATGAAGCTACCATCACCCTGATACCAAAACCAAAGACACCACCAAAAAAGAAATTACAGGCTAAAAGCAGGGCTGTCTTAGTAAGAAAATAATATATTTGCCATTGCATTTCTTTTTGACAGAAATAGGTTACAACACTATAATGATTGCAGAAGTTTTCAAAATTAGAATGCTTAAGATTCAACTAGAATGTTTATCAGAGGTAGATTTCAAGTCCTCAAAAGGAGAGACTCATTCAGTAGGGGAGAGTCATCTCAGTTAATTCTGATACAGATGGTTCACAGACAATTCTTTGAGAAATGTTAGTAAATTCTAGCAAAGTTCATTGAAGATCCTTTCCATTACGATTAGTGGAGTTCAAAGATAACTGGTGTTTTAATTTATTTGAACTTTTTGCTTCATCTTGTGATTTTATTCTTTCATCTTCTTCTAATATTTTCCATCTTTTTCTTTATTTCTATATGTGAGACTATCTCTTATTGCAAACCTTGTCATTTCTAATAATAATAATGATTAAGTGAACTTAATAATTATTTTTCTATCTTCATTGATTCTTTTTTTTTAAAACACATTTATTTATGTATTTTTGGCCGCATTGGGTCTTCGTTGCTATGTGGCGCTTCTTGTTGCAGTGGCTTCTCTTGTTGCGGAGCACGGGCTCTAGGCGTGCGGGCTTCAGTAGTTGTGGCACGCGGGCTCAGTAGTTGTGGTGCACAGGCTGTTTCTCCGCAGCATGTGGGATCTTCCTAGACCAGGGCTCGAACCCGTGTCCCCTGCCAGATTCTTAACCACTTTGCCACCAGAGAAGTCCTGATTCTTGAAACATAACCAGTCTGGAAACTGTTATACTGCTTTTGGGAATAAACTCTAGATCCATTACGTAAGGTAAATTTTGAGACATATTTAAAGATGGCAACATATTGAGACTTTTTCAAGTTTGAGAGTATGCAAGCATCAAGTCCTCAGAACTGCTGGTGAAAGAAGACTCCTTTTCTACCTCTTCCCTTTGATTCTGGTACTGATTTTAGCAAATATCTTTCATAGCCTTCCATTGACTAGAATGTGGTCTACCTTAAAAGAAGCAAAGGAGCTTAGTAGCTGTAAATTACTAAGCAGTTCCACCCTCCTTGCTCATATTCAGTGATGAGCTAGAGCAGGCTTGTGCCAGCTAATTAGAGGTAAGTGTCAACACCTATTTCCAACTCCAAGATCAATGATGTCAGCTTGGTAGTTTGAAATTGGCCTTTGTGGGTATATTTTACACCCCAGAAATTGGAAAATGCTACAAATTAAGTTTTTGCTTTGTTTTTACTAGAACATTACTGCTTATAAATTTACCCGACTTTCCTCAGCTTCAACCCCTCAGAAATTTGAGTTTTGTTTTGCATAGCTAAGAGGTTAGGGCTGAAGGAAGCAAGAAAAGAAAAAGGAAGGAAGGAAAGTGGGAGAAAGGAAGGAAGGATGGAAGATAGAGACAGAGAGAGATTTGGTGAAATCAATCAAAATCTGGGCCTGCCTTGTTCTCAATTTCATTCAAAAATTTTTTAAAAAATGAATTAGAGTCTGAGGATCTGAAATAGAATCCTTCTTAATAAAATTAAATTAAAAACATTTTTCTCAATACCATAACTAGTTTCTACTAAAAAATACTTGGTTACATTGAAATTGTTTTACTCATCCATCTCCAGATGAAGAATCTAGGCATTTCTGAAGGACGGGATAGGAAGAAAGGTATGGAATAGCTCTAGAACAAAGTCATATAAATGATTTACTGTGTTCTGTAGGATACAGATTATGGGTTGCTGAGATCATCACAATGGAAGGTACTGATTTGCTTATAAGAAAGTAGAAAGTCAGAACTGAGTCAGCTCTCAAAGAACACTACAGAATGATGTCCTATAAAATTCTACCAAGACAAGCTGCATTGTTAGGCAGCCTCCACACAACCTGTTTTTGCAAGATGCCCTTGACTGATGCATAGAGCCAGCTATCCTTAAATCAACACAGTATAATAGTGAGGAAATAATTTTGTAATTGCTTTTGTTGTGGCAGTTCTACAGAATCCTCAAGGCAAACTGCATACTTTGAAATGGGATGAACTACTAAGTTAGTACTCCAAAAACAACAGTCCCACATAGGTCATTGATTAATGATATGCAATACATGCACTCTGGTTAAGTTTGTATTTTGCAAGTCAATCTAAATAAGTCTGGCACACCATGTAATAGACTTGAAAAAAGATCTCAACTAAGGATATGAACTTTGGGAAGACAGATATACCAAGAGTCATTGTAAAGAATACAGTCACCATCCCTTCCAAAAGAATCCAACATTACAGTTTAAAATAACAGAAATTCTGAAATAGGTATTTTATGAACAGGCAAGGCAGTCATAAGACTCTATTAACTGTGTATACATACATATTAAATGATCTTATTTTGCTTCTAATTTTTATTTAAATCTGTCACAGTATCTGTCTGGTTCCATTCACTTTTACCTATATACACCATGAAAGACATTTTTCTAATTGATATTAATAATATTAATATTATCAAATGTTCTTCTCAAGAATTGTATACCAAACTATTGAACTAAAAGTGATTAAGTCCACCCAATCTCATGTGTATTAAATATTCACTTGGTAAAAACCTAACTCAAAGCAGAGAAATTTTTAAAATAGGCCAATTTCACAATAACTGAGGACAGGTGTGGAGGTGACAGAGGCATAAGGGTGGATCTAGGGCTCACACATTGTCCTTAGAACTCTTTCTACCTACTCACCCTGCTTCTCTCTGAGTTTTGGCCACATTCTCTATTAATACAATCAGGTTTCCTCCATGTGGTGGGGAAAACGGGCAACGCTAGCGCTTAATTATACTTTCTGCACTGTGAATCCAGAAGCAGGAGAGTAACTTTTAAGCATCCTAACAAAGAAAGAATGTCCCAGTTTAGTCTAAATTATGTGTTTATCTTTGAAACCAGTCACTGTGGAGAGGACAATGAGTTGGTCAGAAGGCCTAAATGAGAAACTAAGCCATATACCTTCTCCTAAATCTGGGAATAGTTGAGATTGATATGATTTATTTTCAGTACTTTTTAGCTTCCTCACAAAAGTTAGCAGAATTTTAGAGCTTTTTTTTTTCAGTTCACGCAGGAATAGCTGATGAACATATATAACAATTTCCAGCTTACAGAGTGTTTCTTCACAGATGTCATCATATTTGCTTCAGGTAGTTTGAGTAGGTTTTTGTCCTTTGTTGCTGAGAAGCCTAATTCACAAAGCCTAGTGGACTTGGTTTTCCATATTCAGTCTAATTCATTACAATTATAATTATTGCAAATGAGAAAACTGAGATTTAGAGATGCTTTTCAAGTACCCAAGGTGAATAAGGATTCTATTTCAGAATTTCAGACCCCAATTCATGTTTCTCTTTTTTTGTTTTTGTTTTTAAATTTGGAATGAAACTGAAAAAGAAAGCAGGTCCAGCTATTGATGTATTTTATCATCTTATTTTTTTATTTAAATTTCTGTACCATCATTAGCCTGCCTTTTGAGGGCAACTATATCCCAAAGCCAGTAAGAATCCAAGTGTTGCTTTCATCTCAATGACGATTTATAAATTACTTTTTGGTGAATGAGAAACAGTGACTCCATTTGCACTGTAAGACTTCCTTGTTCTTGATTAAATTGCTAATTTGAATCAATAGGAATAGAAAGTCACCTTGGTTCTTACAACAACACTGTTAGGTGAACATATTGCTCAATTTTCTGTTCATTTTGTGGAAGAAAATCAGAGCACCAATAACCTAAGACTTTATTCAAAAATGCTGCAAACAGGAATGTTCACAATGACCATTGTCACGAAGAAGGAAAGAAAATTTTAACTGAGCTTTAGCAAGAGGAGTTATACAAAATTGAGCTAATTTTGGAAATAGTTGGTCAAAATCAGTTCTGGGAAGATGGAGAAATTGTTCTGCAGATTAGTAGTTATTTGTTAGTCAATTCGAATTTCTCAAGAAGTATGAAGAGGAAGAGTTAGGGACTAAGGTCATGTGTCAGTAGGGTGGGAGAAACAGCTGTGGGAGACAAGGACCTGCCTCAGTAGAAACCGTCAGTCTTTCAAGCTCTCTTACAATTCTATTCTAGTCTATGGAGTATAGACTCATCTCCCCTCATTTATGTTTGGGTTACGTTGTCTGTCTGGACTGCATATAAATAGAACTCTGTTAATGCATCTCATTATTTATTTATAAGAAGATCTAGCTTTTTGAATTCCTTTTTTAAATAAGTTATTTGTACTTAACTTAATCAAACTCCAAAATTTAACCAAAACAAAACAAACCTAAGAAAACCCTCTTTCACTCATTGTCACTAAATGTTTTTTAAAATAGTCCCCTGATAGCTTTGATCTGCATTCTTGTATCATCTATAATTGGACAGTAAGAATTATGTAGGGCTTGCTTAATACATGAATATAATATTATATATAATTTAATACAGTAGTTAAAAGGATGAATTAATATATCTTAATGTAAGCTAAATTATTTGAAATCTGTTACCTTAAATATATTAACTTGGAAAATAGCATCAATAATTCTGTTCACTGGAAACCATATAACAGGGGCTCTGAAAATGCATGAGCGCTGAATAATATTCATTATTGAAATTCATTTTCTAATAACATATCAGTGTAGCCCTGTCCAACTTATAATACGCTCACCTGATTTACAATGGACCTTCTTGAGTAATTAGTTATCAGGGTCATACATAGTTAATAATTCAATATATCAGCCTAATTTGAAACAACTGATTGCTTTATTGAACAATATAATTAAAATATGTCTAATCTGTTGGGTATTTAAACATATTAACATGGTGACAAAACAAGTTTAACCAACATGTAAAGGTTCCCAGTCATTACCACAAAACAACATGGAGGGAAATGTAAAGAAACCAAGAGGTACCTGTCTATACACAGTGTGTTCATTGGACTCACTGTATCTTTGGATCAGACTGGTTTTGAAAACAGAGTGTTTGTATAAATAATAAATGCAGTCACCCCAACAGAGAATCTTTCTGTTTTAACAAGACCAAAAAATTAAAATATATCAGTTGCTTCACATCTCCCACAACATTGCAGTAATCTTGGAAGCACAAATGTTTCACCTTGTCAATATTTCATTGTCAATACATGTTTTAAGCAAATATTAATATAATACATAGTGTCATTGTACCTGTAATGCATAGGAAGCCATTTCCATAATTCTAATAATTAAGATTACTCAAACACAACCGCCTACCATTGTATTAAATTGAAAATATGTAACCAAAATTATCTGAAGTAAGAAGCTTGAGACCAAAGAGTCAATTTCTTGTAAGAGTAAATTTAAATGTAACTTCTCTCCTGACTGAGATCCTCCCAGAAATAAATGCAGCAGGTGAGTGACATTGCCTCACGCCAAAATAAAGTTTAAAGTGTATCAAAGCTTCTGTACACCTTAGCCCACAGCCTTCCCTCCTGCAGAAGCCCAGTGACATTAAACCCTCTTGCCTGCCTGAGAGGTAGAATTCCATAGTGGTTAAACGTAGAGATTCTAGAGATAGCTACTTGGGTTCAAACCTTGGCTTTCCCACTCACTGCCTTTAGGACACTGGACAAATCACTGAAAATATCTACCTTAGTGTACTTACTTTTAAAATAACAGAAATAAGAAATAAAAACCTACCTCACAGCATTCAGTGATAGTTAAATGGTTGGGTAAGTGCAAAGCCCTTTAAAACAGTGCCTGGTTCATAGTGTGAACTGTGTAAATATGAGTTCATACTATTGTTTATCCCCATCCTGTTCTAGATGCCCAGGGTGTCTTTCTACTGGGGAAAACCTTTAAATAAAGTTTAAAGGCATAAACCTGGGCAGAGACATAGAATTTGGGTGACTAATGGCTAATTTAAAGATCCTAGGGAAGCGGACTCAATAAGTAGTGTGATAATTCCCATCAAAATTCAACCTTCAGGATCATGGACAGCGGCAGCAATGAAAGGTCAAACTTATATTCTTGCTCTTTTTTCTGTTTCCTAGGCTATTCTTAGAATAGGATACTATAGGTCCACTTTCAATGTGGTTTTGGTTTACAGTATTAATTCACAATGTGTCTCCAAGAAAATACTCAGAAAATGTTCAAATTTTGAAAGTAATTCTAATTATCATTTTACAGATGAAATAACTCAATTTAAAAATGATTGCTTGATCTTTCTTATGTCATGCAAGTAATCATAACAGTTAATCCCATACTGGAATCAACTAGTCACAGATTGAAATACTTCCATTTGGAATCTCACTATATCGAGCCAATCAAGGAAAAATTCAGTTTAAAAAAATGAAATAGGTGAGCTATAGAAAAATGAAAGATTTTAGCATTAGAACAGACCATGCTGTCCAAGTTGAAATCACAAAGCAAGACTTGTAACCCAAGTGCCTAAGAGAATTTCATATTCTGAAGTAATCAAGAGTGTTTTTTCCTAAGTCAGTTTTGTTTGCTCCTCTGATATTCTCTCTTCAGTGTTAATGGTACCATTCTGTCAATGTGAATGGCAATCTGGTGAATCATCCTAGACTTTACCTTCTCTTGCCCCTACTTCTTTGCAAAAAGCCCAATTATTATACTTCAAAATCCCTCTTCATCTCCTCTCTAGCTCCTTTCCTTCCACATCTCTACCTCACTTCCAGCTCTTAGCAGTTTTGCTTGGATTGTCTCTTGACCTCCTTTCTCAATAATATTCCATCAAAGTCAGAGAATGTCAAAACCTTAGTATAAAATATAAAGGCCCTATGTAATAAGACCCAACAACACCTTCCTCCTCCTCTTCACTCCTTAAGATGAGTATGAAATAGTTCCTGCTCTGAATTTCCATATTCTGGGTTAAACACTGGAAATTATTGTTTTGCTGTTGTTGTTTTCTGCTCAGACTCCTTTCCTTACCTCTCACAAAAGTAGGAGGACAGATGGCCCCAGCTTGGCTAGTCACAATAGCCTCACTCCACTGGCAATAGTTATTGGTCTAGAACAGATTTAGCCTGTCCAATCAGAGTCTCTTTCCGATGTTTTTCTTATGGTACTAACAAGAAAACTCTATTGTTCTGGACACATGGAACAGGAAACATGGGGTCTTGGGTCAGCTAATGGCCATGTTCCCCACCACATGAAAAAGCCTGTCTGTAAGATAACAAATGATGCTAAGTGGAGAGGAAAGATACGTAGAAAAGCAGTACTGGCAGAGTTGAATTCCCCTTCTAAACCCTGAAGTTTTCAGAGATGCCAAGATTGCAACAGATCTTCCTTTAATTGTCACAGAATCTTCATTATCTTTACAACATATCTAGTTTTTTGTATAAGCAACTTAATTGGGTTTCTGTCACTCACAACCATAGAGTCCTAACTATAAAAATACACAACCTGGACCACATGCTATCTGAGCACTCTCATTTTCTATTGATTTATGTTTGTGTATTTTATTCCCCAAATAAGACTGAAAATTTAATGGAGGAGGGGAGAGGGTGGTGCTTCATACATGATTCTGCAAATATTAACACAGTAAATAATACATAATTGTTGAATAAATATGTTAACAGATCACTAATTTAACAAAGCTTCGAAAATAAAGCAAATTTAAACTCTTTATATACAATTATGGATTTTGAAATAATAAATTTTTATAAATCAATTTAAATTTTTTTCTCAAAATAAACTTATAATATTTGACCACAGTAGTCTTATAGCCCAATGTTACCATTTTGCAGATGAAAGATATAGGCCCCAAAGTGATGAAACTTGACCAAGATCACAGTGTTGATATGTGGCAATCTTCTCAACCTTATCCAGACAAGAGACAAAAAAAAAAAAAAAAAATAGCTTTATAGTATTCGCTTGGAATATCCAAGCAAAAGTAATTCAATGAGTTAAATTAGATAAAATTACTTAGTCATCTTTATCAGTGTCATTGCTTTCATTTACCTAAAGCTTCCTTTATTTATATTTATTGTTTCTGCTTTTAACAACAAATTTCCCAGGAATTAAAATTCTAGTCACTATAAAAAATAGATTTCTTTCTTTTTTATGTGTTTGTGTTTGTCCAACAGAGAGTAAATCAATAGTAAAGAAGAGAGTGAGTCTGTCAATATGACACTTCAGGATACGTAATTGATTCTTAAGCTTTTGACATTTGCCCTAAGTATATACTGAGCATCACCCATCAAGACTTTTTAAAGACTTTTTTTCTTTATTAGAAATAAACAGTGAAAGTTGATGTGAATCAGTCTTACAAAATTTTCTCTGAGATAGGCTTCTCAGAGAGTACTTAGTGAGAAATGAAATATTTCAGAAATATTCGTGAATGTTTTAAAGTTGTGAAAAATTCCAAATCAGATAAAGAGCATGTGAAATTTAAAAGGGCAAAATTCTTTTTTTTAGTAAAAAATATTATTTCCTTTAAGAAGACTAGTTTAAGCTGTTTATATGAAAATTTCATCAGTAAAATTAGGGATTAATTTTATCTGTTTAATTTAGTATCTGCAAAAAAAAAAAAAAAACACCTACTTTGTTTTACTTATACACCACATCTAATTTTTCAGTAAAACGTTCACCACATCAAAGTATACCCAAGATATGGTCACTTCTCATCATCTCCACTGCTGTCACCTTCATTCAAGCCACCATTACCCACCTGAATTGTTTCAGTGGATTTTTACTGTCCTGTATACCCCACCTCTAGTGTTCTCTTCTACATACAATATCCATAGGGATCCTATTAAAACATTGCTTTGATTTTGTCCCTCCTATGTCTTCCCAGTTTACCCAGAGAAATGGTAACCTTTATGATGGCCTACCAGGCTGACACAGTCTAGCAGTTTCCTCTCCAACTTCCCATTACTGAATTCTCCTCGCCATACTTCCAACCATCCTCTCTTCCTTTCTGTTCTGCGAACACATCATGCATGCCCACAATGCAGTTTATGCACTCTCTCTTCCCTCTGAAGTGCTCTGCACCCTGTTATATATACATCTTGCTTATTTCCTTCTTCAAGCATCTGCACAAATTTCAACTGTTCAGGGAGACCTGGATTGACCATTGTACATAAAATTAGCTGCACTTCTGTAACATGCTTTGCTTTCTCATAGCAAGTTACACTAGCTAAATGTTGAATATTTTTCTATCTCCATTAACTACAGTACGAGCTGAATGAGAGCAGGGACATTGTTTTGTTCACTGACATATCCTCAGAAACAAGTAAGGGTTCAAAAATATTTACAGGATGAAAGAATAGATAAATAAAGAACGAATGAATGAATGGAATAGCTGCATCTAAAATCTATAGTGAGGGGCTTCCCTGGTGGCACAGTGGTTAGGAATCCGCCTGCCGATGCAGGGGACACGGGTTCAAGCCCTGGTCCGGGAAGATCCCACATGCCATGGAGCAACTAGGCCCATGCGCCACAACTACTGAGCCTAAGCCCTAGAGCCCACGAGCCACAACTACTGAAGCCCGCGCACCTAGAGCCTGTGCTCCGCAACAAGAGAAGCCACCGCAATGAGAAGCCCGAGCACCATAACGAAGAGTAGCCTCCACTTGCTGCAACTAGAGAAAGCCCACGCACAGCAACAAAGACCCAACACAGCCAAAAATAAATAAAATAAAATAAATAAACAAATAAATAAATAAAATCTATAGTGAGGCAGTTAAGAAAGTTTTAATTGTTTCCAATTATTGTCATTCCTTCTATCATTTTCATTTCAAAGTTTGTGGTTTTTATTCTAAATAATTTGGCCAAATTCTACAGTTGGAGTTAGATTCATGACTTTAAGGTAAATATGACGTATTTCTTCCAGGTTAGTGCTTGAGGACATATCCTTCCTAATTTGAGCCTTCAGATAAGACCACCTTGATTACAGTCTTGGGAGAGCTTTTGAAGGAGAGGACCCAACTCAGCTGTTTCTAGGAAACTGTGAAATAATAAATTTGTATTGTTTCTAGGCTGCTAAGCTTTGAGATAATTTGTTATGTACCAATAGATAAATAATCAGATTAGGTAATTTTGCATGAATTTATCCGTGCATAGAACTTGAAATGTAAGTTTTTCTGGTGTTTTCTAAAGACATATTTTCTTCTTTTGGCAGTGCAGAAATTATCATTAGCAAAGTGTAGTTTCTTCATCACCCAGGCATCATCACCCAGATCTAAGAATAAACAAAACTTTTTGAAAACTTTTTCATTTTTTTTAGTATAAAGGAGATGTTAGAGAAATTATTCCATCATATATTATATGCAAAGGTTAAATATGCTCTGATTTATTTATTGTCCTCAGTTTGTTTTCCACATATTCTATTCTATTGTTTCTAAGAGAAGTTGCTTATCTGTGGAACTTTCCATTTCCTGTCTCTTGTAGAGCCTTTTTGATTGTTTATTCTGTTTTTGTTTTTGGCACATCTCTGAGATTATTCTTTGCCTACATAATCTCTCACCTGTTTTATGACCACTTTTTTCTTTGTGAGTCACTACTGTTTTCTTTTGATTTACTGGATTTTTTTTCCCTCACAGTGATATATTAGCATTTCTTCTTTTGCTTTATGTAATTAAGAACTTGTATTCAAACAAGACAAAGCAAAACAAACTACAACTAAAACAAACAAACAAAAATGCCACAAAGACCACCAAGGCTTTAGGGGTTACTATTATACTTCAACAAAATCACCTCAGCACATTTGTGTTACAACACAATAACAGATCATTTGTAAAAACAAGAAACTCAAGAACAGCTTTTTTAAAGGAAAAATAACTGAATGTAGCTAAAGTTAATAGAATTTAGAAGTCACAAGACCAGCATCATTAACCTAGAATTTCTGTCTCTAAACCTTCATGAAAGAAGTAGGTGGTCAATATCTTGACTAGGAAGAGAATCATGGGATCAAATAAAATATGCTCAGTTTTCAACAGGTGAGGATTGAAAACAGAGAGAATCTTATGAATTTAAGATAGTTTCATCCTAGAAAGACAGCAATTACTGTGCCCTTTTCTCCTATTGGTGAGTTATACTACATCTGTATATAATTAAATGTTTACTGTAATCTGACCTAAACCCTTCATCTCATTAGATTCCTGAAAGAAAACTACTGTATCCTTCCCATTCCCTGCCCATCACTTAGTAATATGTGTTTCTGTGTATAACTACACCCTGGAGCTTAATTATGTCTTAAGTATAATGCAAATCAAATTATTAATTATTTGTCCTTGGAAGTCCTTACCATCAGATATAAGGGAATAAGAAAAAGAAAACAACAGAATGACTTTTCAATCCTAAACAACAACAAACATCCTACTTACTTTCTTTTTTCAAGTTATTTTCTGCACAGGAACTAGCCCTCAATTCAGTAGATGCATTCTATTGTAAATTATTAACATCCTGATGACATGCATGTTCAAGTGTTAGTTTGAGCCAAATGAAATTGCAGATTTCTTAAGTGAAAAATGGTTTAATAGCAGTAACTTTATATTGTTTAACCTAGCAGGATACCTGATTTTCAATTATTCTTTTAAGAAATGTTAACCTACATTTGGGTTATTATTCACTTGAAAGGAGCTATTTGTTTCCCACATTGTTTTTAAAATCCATTGAACACCTTTGCATATGAGATTTTATCTTTTCCAAACTCATTTATAATCATACTTTTCAGCGTATTCCAGACTTGAGACAACACAATATTATATATAACACCAACTAGATTACCTCTTGACCCAGGTGTGGACCTCTGCTGGTGTAGGTTTACATTTGTGTTTCAGTTGTCTGTAATTTTCTATGAGAACACGAATCAGCCTTTTAAAGCCAGGATTGAATTTCTCTTGTGATCAGTGGAACATTTGGTCAAGCCGATTTTTTTTTTAATTGCAGATATAGAATATGCTCACTGTAAAAACTTAGTATATATAATTGGACCAAATGAAAAAAATGAAAACCAATTTCTACATAGAATACCTAGGTTACTATTCTGATGTATGCTCTTCTAGTTTTTCTTCCCCTATATTATATTTACATAAATCAGCATATGCACTTGTATCATATATTTTGTGTACGTGCATGTGTGTATATACAATTGCATAGAAAAAAAGAAATGGTTGGTGGACCTGCTAACATGTTCTCTTTATGAATTCTTGTTACTGTAGTATCCTCTACTCCTCTGCATCTATGAACATTTTGAGGCAAACACTCACCTATTCTCTCACATTGTTTTAGAAATATGAGTATTTGTAGATTCCTATAACGCAATTTCACAAAGGTGTGCTTTGACACATGTAAAATCAAACATAATAGAAATGAAGCTTTGTCTACTAAGTTAAAGACAAAATAGAAATTAGCTGGCTACTTAATTCAATAAATAAAGTAAAAGTAGAAAAAGTAAAAAATTCCCAAATGATTTAATTATTTCTCAGTGAATGTGAAAAGAACAATTATTAAGACTACAATTTAATTTGGACTAGGCAAGCCGGTGTTTCCCACAATGCTTCATTAAATGCTACTTTAGTGGATCTTTTTTAGGTGTAATCGAAAAAACGGAGTTCAGAAACCAAATAATTTTGGACATATTCAGTTATCTTAAGTGAAGCAGGTTATTTGTTGTTGTTGTTGTTTGTTATTGTGTATTTTTGCTTGTTCTTAACACAGATATTCTCAGATCTTTTTACGCTAATATACATTGCAAATATCCAATAGAAAGTAGGATACAATATTTCCCAAAATTTTGGGCCATAGAACTCCTCCACTTCTTTTATTTAAAAGAACTGACAAGGGTTTCAATGAACAATTCCTGACAAATGCTTGTGTACAAATATCAGAAATGATTTTCCTTGAATGTTTAGCATGTTGTTTCTTTTAGTAGCTTCTATTTAGTCGTCTATGTAAACTAGATTAGAAGCCTTGTGCAAATTTTCTAACTTGATAGCCTCACATGCCTTTAAACTCTTTAAATTCAGTGATCTTTACCTTCTGACTCTTTAGTCCCCAAGGTATTTGGATGTTAATTTCCACGGCTTAATCTTAAACTCTGAAATATTTTTCTTTTATCACCTCCTCTATTCTTCTTCTTTCACTTCTTTACTTGACTGAACAAATTCCCAATTACTAGACATCGGTATTTCAATGCACCTCTTCCTTCTTTCTTCCTCTTTGGTTTTATCAATATAACCAGTCACAGCTCTTCTTAAAGTCATTATAAGGGATAGTCAAGGCTTAAGGCCACTGCTCTGTGAATTTTCTTAGTTATAGAAACTAATTTTTCAATTCTAACAATATCTCAAAATCAGCAAATCAGAACCTTTATTTTTTTTATCTACTCTTGGTTCTACTAAGTCCCAATCAGTTTACAATTTTATATATCTTTTGTCTCCTTCCTCAATCATAACCCAAAGTTTCCAACACTTTCCTACAGTTAATATTGCTGAATATCTCTCTTGTCTTTCCCTTTGTAATCCCAAGAGCAGCCACCGTTTAGTACCTCATTCGCTCCTAACTACACTTTTGCAATAGCATCTATTCAGTGTGTCCTTCCAGAATAATAGTCTCAAAAAGGTTTTGATCATGTTCTTGCCAATTTATTGACTATTTAAATTAAATACAAGCAAATGCAACATTTATATATCACTTTTGCCAAGTCTATTTCCTTTAGCCAGGCTAGACTACTCAGATCTCTTGCTCATTTGTTAATCTTTGTATTCCTTTGCTTATGCTTTTTCTCTCTACCTACAGCTTTCTAAGTCCTTCAGGGTCCAAAATAAGATCTTTGACATCATGCACTTAGTTTCAAATCTGACTATATTATCATGGGAAATTTGCTTATCCTCTTTTAGCCTCAGTTTTGTTTTGTTTTTTTTTAATCTGTATGGTTGAGGTGATAATATCTATCTCAGCCTTGTGCAGTTGAAGTGAGATAATGATTGCAAAGTCCCTTGTTAAATATAGATCCTCAAAAATGTTAGGTTCCTTTCCTAACTGATTTTCGCTTCCGTATAGGCTTTCTTTAAAATTCTGTCATGTTAATTTTTATTATAATCATCACTTGCACTCTTTTATGGCTGTATGTCTTGCTTCTTCAGTAAGCTCTTAGAGACCGTACCCATCTTGAATCATACTTCTTTTGTCTCCACCACAGTATATAACAGGTATTATATTCATTGTTAGGATCATCAAATATTAGTTGAGTGGATTTTGCTATATAAGTTATAAAATCTTCTATTGAAATACAAACTAAAATCTTGAAAATTTAAATTGTGAAGGATTTCATTTGAGCTCCTAATCTGTAGATGACATAAAAAAAAGCCATCTAACTTTTGGTATTTAAAAAGAAAACACAAAAGGGAGGAAGGAAGGAAGGAAGGAAGGGAGAAAGAGAAGAACAATTAAAATCTGGTTTTTGAAAAACAAAATGTATATACAGTTTAAGATGAGAAACTGATATGAAAGAGCTAGAAAACGAGTTTTATTCTTTGCCTACAACATTAACAGTATGGTAATGCTTGGAGGAAAATACTCTGATGTGCCTTAGTTTCAGCAACTCTAAAATACAGGTAAATTCACTTTTAACTCTCTTCCATGTGAGTTATGATGGTAAGACAATATCATATGTGGAAATGTTTTGAGACTTTTGGAAAGTTTCAAAGAACTGCTATATATAAAGTGAGATCATCATTGTGTATACTGTAAATATTGTATAGATGTGTTTCTTACAGATTTATAATATTAATTTATTCTTATAACTTCTTCTTATTAGTCATGATTTCATATTTACATGGCATTCATTATACCTGATATGATGTACTCTTCCTTCCCTGACTCTCTTGATGAATGTGCTCCCTGAAGTTCAGGCGTCTCCAAGTTCAGCTGCTTCAACCATCCCTAAAGGTTGTGTGCACTAAGTGTCAGACTAAATCTCAAGATTTTTTTTATAATTAGAGTACAGTAAGCTCTCAATTATCTATGATAATGGGTTACTGGGAGAGCCTATATAACAGATTGGTTTGGAGATTTGTCACTTTGAGTAAACTCTCCCAGGATGGCCCCTGGGAGTGGCAGAAAGGGTAGGGTGAGAGGAACAGGAAGGCTGACTCCTCACAATGACTGGAGCTCCAGAGGGTGGCTCAACAGATAACTTCTGGAATGTCCCTGTGTCATTCCGACCTCGAGGATAAAAAGACTGACAAAACTGAGAGCTTTTAGCAACAAACATTTGTTGAGCAAATGAGTGAGTGAGAGGATTGACTTGGTGTGGCTCCAGCAGGGGAGAGGTCTCTTCTTTTACTTCCATCCCAAGTTTGGAGTAAATAAATGCATTCTCTGAAGAAAGACTGTGGTAGTGCAAACTCTTATCTCAGGAAGCTAGACTTCCATGAGAGACATTTCTGTCATATGTTCTGTAAACTATATTCACTGCAACAAGGCAACAAATAATAACGAAATATTTTTAAATCAATGCTAAATATGGAATAGTACTTCCTTAAAGATTTTACAATATTTATGACATTCAGAAACAATATTTCTGGGACTTCCCTGGTGGCACGGTGGTTGAGAGTCCGCCTGCTGGTGCAGGGGACATGGGTTCAAGCCCTGGTCTGGGAAGATCCCACATGCCGCAGAGCAACTGAGCCCGAGCACCACAACTACTGAGCCTGCTCTCTAGAGCCCGTGAGCCACAACTACTGAGCCTGCATGCCACAACTACTGAAGCCCGCGCCTGGAGCCCGTGCTCCGCAGCAAGAGAGGCACCGCAATGAGAGGCCCGTGCACCTCAGCGAAGAGTAGCCCTCCACTCGCCGCAACTAGAGAGGGCCTGCACGCAGCAGTGAGGACCCAGCGCAGCCAAAAACATAAATAAATAAATAAATTTATGAAAAAACAAAACAAAACAATATTTCTTCTGCCCATTTGGAAACTGCTGCTGATTTTCTGTAGTAGATACACTGAAAATTGTAAACCGTTTATTGAGACAGGGGAGAAGGTGCACGCCTTCTAATTGTACAACCAGTTGTCAAATGATTGATTCATTTGAATCCAACCAATATTCATGAAATGCTTGTCAGTTCTAGGCATTTTCTAGTTACTAAGGATGAAAAGGTAAACAAGATGCTTCACCTGTCCATTTGTTGCTTCTGTGGGTATGTTGGTATGAGTTACAGAGGAATTTGATCCCAGGCTCTAACTCTTCCAAGGCTACATGACACTTTTCTATCAGTTCTGTTGTTGTTTTTTTTTTACCCGAAGAAGGAAATGACACTAAGATAAATATTCTTAGACTATTATAATTGGGACAGTAAGTGTTACATTAACACAGACTGCGAATAATCCATTTTCCTAAAGGCAACAGGCGGAAAGAGAACTCTACTGGGAATTCAAAGGTCTGAATCTCAGTTATAATTCCACCATTAACTATCTATAAAACTTCAGCTGTCTGGAACTCTGTAATTTGAGATGTTTGAACTACATGGACTCTTAAAGTTGTCTCAGACGCTAACTGCAATAAGACCATAATAAAAGAAAGGTGGGATTTTTGAGAACTACATGGATGACAAAAAGCAATGGGACATGGAATATGGGGATTTGGTAGAGTGAAGAGTTTAAGGAGATTCTGAGGATTCCAATCTGGATAACGTATGTCTGGGTAAAAGTTCTAGAGAGGTTAGTTAACTGTTAACTCCTTCAAAATACAGGTGAACTGAGGAGAAAGCAGCAGCCAGGATGATTCATATATTTGACAACTGAGCACTGATTGCCTAAGAAAACTATAATCAATCTTTTTTTTTTTCCTTTCCCTGATTTGTGTGTTCTTGTTCTACCCATCTAGAAAAATTCTACTGGCATATGCATAAAAACTCATTACTCACCTAGCATGGAGTAAGCATATACTCTTCAAGCCTCATTTAATTTGTATCTACAAGGAATGATGAATGCTAAGCGTGGGCTCTAATTATGATTTTAAGATAGTGGAGTAAAGCGTAAAATAGTGACCACCCATGATCCCAGCTAATGGTGGTATTAAGTACAATAAGGTAGAGACAGAGACTTACAGAGCCAGTTTCAGCCGAGCTTCCATGGTGACTGAGGCCTACACAGAGTGCTTGTAAAAGTCTCTTTGTAATGACACAGCACTGCATCAAGGCTTTAATGTATTTAACTCGCATCACATCCTCCAACTGCATTATATATGGAAAGTTGCTTACTTATTTATGTGTGTATATGTGAAAAGCTGAAAGATTTTAGTTCAAAATAAGTAGATCATTTTATCTTTTTACAGTATTTTGGGATTCTTCATCCTGAGTCATTATCATTGATATTTTGGTTGTAATGTAATAGCCATGTAATTTTTTTCCTATAGTATTTTTACCACTTGTATCTCCAAAATATTAATTGCTAAAAAAATCTTTTTTAAAACTGTAACATTGAGATAGAGGTCAGAGCTATTCTCTTTCCAGTTGTATCATAACCATCATCTAATTCCTCAAGTGCCAAAGTTACAAATTGCCTTCTCTCTAGCTCAGCTAAAGTGAGTAACATTAGAGGAAGATGGTCAGCAATCCCCTGCTTCCTTTGGAAATTGGGATCTTGATTATGTCTTTCTCGATGTTGTCTGTTATGAAATAATAGTTGTAAGGTAAAATGTACTATACATAGAATAATGCATATTTGCTCAATAATGTTTCTTGAGAAATAAAAGAAACACTTCATGCGATAGCATTTTTAGCCAAAAATTATATCACTTTCTTATTCTGTTATAACAGGAATGTAGGTCTGCCTTCCTGTTAAGAACTCCTAAATTGTTCTAAGTCACGAAGCATTAGAAATTATGACTCCTTATGTATATAAAATGCCGGTTTTCATAAAAAATATTTATGAACTTGATCTCTATCTTGAAAAAAAACAGAGAATGTAAACATTCTGCACCTCTCTTTTGTAGTAACTTGATTCCTTAACTTAATTAAATATTACTGGAAATTAATTTTTCCTGAAAATCAGTCAGGTGTTTTTGACAAATCGTCATTTGGTGTCTGAGAGATAGTCTTCACGACACATAAGTTACTCACACGAACATCTCTTAACTCCATGGTCTATTCTAAGATTCTTGGAAATTTTTGCTGCCTTTAACTGTCTGTTCTGTGAATAGACAATCCCTTCATAATTTGTCTCAATGACCAAAAATGGTGCAACTTTATCTTATTAAGTTTTATTAAAATGTTGGTTGTTGCTTGAAATTCAGTATAAATATTGGTACTTAGTTTCTGAAATGGTATAAAACTTTCTCCACTGTCTTGTGTGGGGTATGATGAATGCTACTTAAGAGTGAAAAATAAACTTTAAAAATAGGATTCAGAATGGAAAAACCTTATCTTGAATATGCATCTGTATAAGTGCCAATGTATTTGTGCTGAGTGATAGACAGTTATGATATAATCTTTCCAAGATACTTAAATTATAAAATGGAAATAATTAATTTATAGAAAGGGAAAGAGGTAGTGTTCATTTTGAATATAGTATGTAAGTGTATTTTACTCAAGGATAGAAGTTTCACTTTTTTTCATTACTTACAATAATAGTTAACATTTACAGAACAACTTTTATGTTCAAGGAACTGTGCTAGCCCTTTGAGTTATGAATCTGATTTTACTAACACATTTTTTTGGTGAATACTAGGTGCTAATCTCTGTTAGACACTAGAGCAATATAAAAATAAATAATACAGGCTCTTTTCCTTTCCACCTCTATTTCCAGCACAGTTTTTCTGTTCTGGAAACACAAATGATGTTCTTTTTTCCTGGCCATATATTGTTTAGCTAATGTAACCATGACTTTTTTGTTTCTCAAGACTGTTACTAACAGCCCTACAGCCCTGCCCTAACTAATTTGGAAAGAAATGAGATAAGAGTGAAAATGTTGGGAGAGGCAGAGTTTTGAGTTTTAACTCCTCTTTTGTCAGTTAGTGGGCTACTTTAATTTAACCTTGTGTAGACTCTGCCAGTGTAGGCACTGCCAGAGATAAAAAAGAGAATAGAGCCAAGAACAATAACATGTTGTGCATGTACCAAACATGTGTTGTGCATGTACCAAATCCATTGAATACATTACCTTACATAATTTAACCTAGCTTAAAAAAAAACCCTTAAGGATTATCTAATTTATTTTTTAACTTTTCTTTTTCTTAAAGCTTTTGTTATTAGCCCTAAAACTATGATAAATATCATAGTTTGTGTGTGTGTGTTCCCAAAACTTTGCATGTTTTTTCACAAACTTTGGAATATATATTTTTAAAATTATTTTATAGGTAGGTATCTGACCTCCTGGGATTCAAATGCTTTGCTTACAGCACTCAGGCTTTCTGTTCCCAGTTGGTTGACCTTGTCATTGCTCATCACTCTCTAGCTGTTTGGTGTTCATGAAGGTCTCTGGAAAGCCTCAGCAAAGAAATGAGAGAGTCAGAGGGATATTCTATTTTATACAAAAAACATTTTTAATGTGTTTAAATTATAAAGATTATATATATGTGTTATATATACATATATATATATATATATATATATATATATATATGAAGCATAGTGTGCCCCCAAATTATCACTTTAATATAAAAACTCAGCAAAAATTATGCATCTCCATTTTTATATGATTTGCTTTCTGGTATGCATGGGGCTTTTTTAAACAGAGTTGGTCTATATACATTTTTAATTCCTTTCTTTTAAACTAGAATTTCACTGTTGTATGGTCTTATAAACATCAGAATTAATATTTATAATTTTCTCACACAAATAATACCTCAGAATTTACCAAATAATTTGTCTATTATTGGGTTTTTAATTTGCTATTATTCATAAAACTATAAAACCTAAATGCATATGTGTTTTCATAACTTTTGCAATACTTTCTTGACATTTATTATGAACAATAGGAGTACTGGCTGAAAGCTGTGGATAATTGAGAGTTGTTGATAGATACCAGTATTTCCAAGTTACTTTCCAATGTTAGTTATAGCAATTGCCTTAAGTAAATCTAGGTGACTAGCAGGCCATTTCATTTACAGTTGACCCTTGAACAACAAGTGGGTCAGGAGCACGGACCCCCAAAAGTTGAAAAGTCTGTGTATAACTTCGCAGTCTGCTCTCTGCTATCCACAGTTCCATATCCTCAGATTCAACCAACTGCGGACCATGTAGTACTTCAGTACATATTTATTGAAAAAAATCTGCATATAAGTGTAGTGGGCCTGTGCAGTTCAAACCAGTGTTGGTCAGGAGTCAACTGTATTCTACTTCCAAAGTGAGAAGTTCTGCAGTAATCTGAGTGGTGGGGCCCATACATGATAACAGCACAAGTTCTAATAAAATACACAGCCAAATCAATGGAATGGTATAGGAAGTCCAGAAATAGACCCCAAATACATACCAGAGATTGGTTCACCAAAGAAAGGTGGGACACATTTATTTGGTAAGTGATGTGGGATAACTGGTAACTATCAGAAAAAATTCTTTCTACTTCTGAACATTGTAACAAACTGAATTTCAGACAGTTCAAATGTTTAAAAGTAAAACATAAAACATAGTATAAAAAAGACATGATAGAAACTTATTTTTAAAATTACTTATCATGCAATGGAAAGGCCTTTTTAGGAATAACCAAAAACAAGAAAAAAAAACCCTCATGTGTTATTAATGACAAAAATCCATAAATTCAAATTCAAAAAATTAAAAAAAATTTTTGCGTTCAAATAAAATAAAAAAGACAAACAGCACACACCGTGGGAGGGAGGAGTATATTTTCAACTCAGTTCTTAAAGAAGTAATTTCCATAAAGACTAACCAGCAGTGTTTATTAAATTAAAAAAAATCCACTTGTCACTCTTTGACACATTTCTACATCTAGTAATCTAGCCTCACAGAAATGCATTGATGGGATAATAGTAAATAATTGTTTATAATAGTAAATGATTGGGAGACACATAAATGCCCATCAGAAGAGGACTGGTGAAATAAAGTTATGATAATTGATATAGTGAAATTCCCTGCTGCCATCAAACAGAATAAGGAATCCCTACATGAATATTGTAGGAATATATATGTATAGATCTGTATATGCATAGATTATCTCTAGAACAATAAATAACAGTGATATTTCTGAGGAGGATATCTGGGTAATTAGGCCATGGGATAGAAGGGAGATTTACTTTTCATGGTGCACATTTTTTGAGTAGTTTGAGTTATAGTAATAATAATAATAACTTGAATATCATGTGTCTATTTTACTTGAAAATAAATTCAATAGTATTACACATGCATTATATATACATATGAAATGTAAGGAGAGACTTAAGTAGTCTTGTAAAAATGTGTCTGATATTTCTATTTAGGAAAAATATAATATTTAAGTTGCTTTTTTTAAAATATGAAGGTAATCATTTAGTTTTTCACTTCCTGATATGGAACTATTAATTATGAAACCTACAAATTGAGATTCTCAATTCCAACAGTTGTTGAAAACACAAATTAATGCTAGATTAACAAAATGACTATTGTATGTTTTCTCTCACTATTGAGATACACTGGCTAAGAAAATAGTGTTAACTTATTTCTATGTGTCATTACTGAACATTATATACAGTCTTTTAATAGAGTAATTTCATGGTCATTTATAGAAGGAGCAAATGAGTTTCCTTAATTTTCAAATGATTTAGTTATTAAAGACAGTCAAAATTAAAGGCTTATTTTGAGAAATAAGGGTAGTGACAAACTGAATAATAGCAAGTAAGATTTACACTTAAGTATTTTTACATTAAAATGGATTTCATTCTAGAAAGCAACATACCAGGCCATAAAACCAGCGGTCCAGTATAAAAGTGAGGACATACTTTCATGACAAATTGAAACAAATATGTATGAAACCTAACAAAAAGTTTTGTTAGATCTTTTTTGCTGTATATATTGTCATGAAACAATATCTGGTCTTAACTTGTGTGAGTTAGCTCAGCAATTATATAATTTCAACTGCTACAAAATTTATTTTTAATATAGCCAAGTAACACACCCAGAAAAACAAACAATATCACATGAAAGAATACAACCATTCCTTTTATTATTCTGGATCAGTTACACTTGAAGAAATTATTTGTACTTTATATTTGTCATATCAGGTTATTAAACCAATCAGGTAGTATGAAATGAAATAGCCTAATATTTAAAAGAAATCTATGTTAAAAGGTATTCCTTTGTCACTAGAAAAATATTTTAAATAAAACAATAATCCTACTTAGAAAAATTATGAAATGCAGCCACAGAAATATATTTTGTCATGTACAGTAGATGTTTAAATAAATATAAAAATAAAATTTCAATGGATTAGAATAGGTTCTGCACACTAATGAGGGGCCATAAAAAGAGAAAATAAAATAGATATTTTTAAAAGATACTTTGAAGTTATTTTGTGTGTCTACCACTTAAAATCTAGTTCTATAAAATATAATTTTTCTTACATGCAAGGGATGCAGAGGAAAATACCATAATTTAACCACTGAGGGGCTTTAAAAAAAGACAATATTTCCATTGTTTTAAATCAGTAACTCTGTAAATTAAAAGTAAAATAGAAAATTGACACTACATTAAAATTTTTTCATAATAACCCTAAGATTTAGTGCTTTCCCCAAAGAATATATAAGTAGAATTACTGTTAATATTTTAAGTCTGCTAAAATGCATATTTCTGTATAAAATGCACAAGCATCATTTACCATGTATGGAAATAATTTTTTTTAAAGTTTACAATCTTCTAAAATTTAGCAATTCAATTCCAAAACTGAGTAGGGGCAAAGAGGTTGTTGTAGGGAATAAGGTCAACAAGATAGAAGACAAAGTAATACAATCAAAAATACATTGGGGGAGGGAAGTTAGATAAGTACATAAATAAACATAAGCTAAGCTAGAATATAAATGTTCCTCTATGAAAAATACACTAAAATATTTGTGGGTTCAGAGATAAGATATTACAACAGGTTGAATGGAACAATATATGTTTTATACAAGAGATAACATGTTAAAAACCTGAAATGGGTGGGATTTCAGTGTATAGCAGATGGAGGAAAGAGACATTCCAAGTGGCAGGATGAACAAGGCACAGTCAATGAAAATCTGTCTTGTTATAGGAAAGATTAGTCAGCTTTGGTTTGCTACTTCTAGCTGCATATAGCAATTTCATAGTTAACCTGTCAGGTTACTCAAGAATTTATAAACATTTTATTTTAAAGCCTCTATAAATAATTAAAACATTAAGGTTTCTATCAAGTTATAAATTTATCATATAAATTCTCACTTGATTTGATAAAGAATAGCTCAGTATCCGGAGATGAGTGCATCGTATTTTAGTATTTTTATTTGTATTAATATATTACTCTAAATTAGAGATTCACCATGGTAACTGATGATTTAATATTGTAATGAATCAAAAGCACAAATACATTTGTATATAACTAAAGAACAAATAGAAATTCTAATGTGAATTTAAAACTTGATGGTCTTGCTGTCTGACAAGAGTTTTTAACGTTATCTACTCTAAAAATATAGGAGAATTGGCCCTTAGAATGCATCACTGTGCTTAACTGTATAAAGACAGACATTAATGCAGTTTCTAAAATGAAATTATCTGTCTAGTCCTGTTTCTTATCAGAACCTCTTTTGAATTCAGATAATTAATCAAATTATATAGCAGATAACAGAGTTCTTTTCATTATTTTCTCACTAAAAAGTAATACAAAGAGATTACTTTCACTTTAGAAAAACAACATTACAATTGGTTTATCTTTGATGATGATCTTCTGAGTTTAATCCCCGGTAGTGAACAATAAATATCTCAATAGCTTACCATAGTGCTGAATGATTTAATGGGATATTAGGCAAATAAACTTCCCTTTCTCAGATGACTATTCAATTCCCTTCTTATTTCTTCTAAATTAAACCCATGTTAGTGTTATTACTTACTGTTTATCACCTTAGTTTCCCTAGAATGGAAATTCCTACTTGTCTTACCATCCAACTTCAAATAAGGCCTTCAGCAATATCTTGGCATGAAAAATAATAACATTAGATGTTCTCCAAAAATGAAATATTAAGAAAGTTCTAAATTTCTTCCCAAAGATTGGTGAAATCTGGGGGATGGAGAAATTTTTAAATAGATTAGGAAATTGAGTTAAAACATACACTACAGTAAACATAAGGATAAAAGGGAAGAAATGAGAAATACTGGGAATCTTAACCAATACCCACATATTAAAGCTAAGTAAAATAATATTTCTACTTACATGTGCACTGACATATGGGAAAGGTGTTAGCTAAAGAAAAAATAAACTGCAGCTGTATTCATTTAACAGTACAATAAAACAATTAAACTGTTTTCAATATAATATATGTTCAGTAGCAAGAAATAAAGAAGGGAAAGAAGAAGGAGAGATGAGAGAGAAGGAGAAAGGAACTTCCTAACTAAAAATGAACCAAGCCTCTTCTGGCACTGTAATGATTGTCAGTCAAGATAGGATCTAAATAATCTATTCAATTTGTTGAATATTTATTATCACGCTTGAGAGTGGGGTAGAGAGTAGAGCTAGCACTTTTTTTTTTCAGTTTGCACCTTAGATGAAGTACTTCAAAGACAATCTGAATTATAGTATAGCAGAATAAAAGATTTTTGTCCATATTAGGTCCTATCTATATGTTCAGAGACAAAATGCTAATATTAATACGTATGGCACATAGAACTCTATTTGACCCACACGAAGGACCCCAAGTTGCATCCCTTCAACTTTTGTAGATAAGGTATAATCTAACAGAACTAGGACCCTGTGATTTTCTCTGTAACCCACGCCATATCTCATTCAAGGAATGAAACTGCACAGACCATTGGTCTGACCAAAGTTTTGCATATCAGAGAGAGAAAGCACATACATATCCCTTAATAATTTTCGGATTCTTTAGAAAAGTTGCTGTTGTCTGCAGCACTTGGCCTTCCTCATCTACATACTCCTCTCTGATCCACTGCTGGTATTTGTACATGTCCCAATAGCAACCATTCCCACTTCCTGTCACCTAGGCCTAACAAGTAGAGGGGTTCAGGAAGTAACAGAGATGATATACATTCTAAATATCAATGAAAAGAATCAGGATTTGAATTAATAGTTACAATATAGTAGCCGTCATGTACTTTACAGATTATAAAATTCCAGTGATACATTGTTGAAAAATATATAACAGTACATTTTAATTTTACTTGTTCATGTGTATAGTTTCAATATATTGACTAATATCAAGAATTAGTTTGCAGTTTGAATAAATCATTTCTCACAGAAGCTATGAGATGATAATTCCCATCAAATTATTTCTCTGTTATATACCTGCAAGCTGTTTGTGCTGCATTCTTAATAAACAGTTCATTGTTTGAACTTGCAACAATTAGGTCACATTGGAACTCTTAAATCAAAAACAAACTTAAAAAGTTCTCTAGTTTTTATTAACTACCGAACACTTTAACATGATTTATATTTTTTTTTGCAGAATGGAATATTTAAAGTTTCCTACTAAATTAAACAAACACGAACAACATTAAAGTAGGTCAGAAAGAAGCCATTCAAATTATGTTGGCAACAGCACCGTGTCTCCTACAGTTGTTTCCGAGTCCTGACTGTGGTTAGAGCTGATACCAGTGTCCGAGTCTGTGTCATTTGAATACATGTTAAATACTCTTTGAGTAAAAGGAGGAACTTCCCCACTGCTGGTAGGGACCTCAGATTCCTTTCCTCTGTTTTCCTTTAGCTGGCATTCATCTTTGTTGCTAGTATGAAGGGAACTGAACTCCTTGGCCAGGAGCTCATACTCTTTAGCTTTCATCTGAAGCAATGAGTCACTGTATTTAATCTCTTTCTGGATGCCACTCAAGTAAGAGTGGATTTTCAAACCAGCTTTCATGCTTTTCTCCAAATCACACTTAACACTTTCTAAATTAGAGCCTTCAAGTTCACTTGAAGCTGCCCCTTCCACAGCATCTGCATTTATCTCTGTGCAAATACTTCTTACCTCTTTTTCTATTTCGGCAGAGAGCTTATCAATGAGCTTTCTATAATATGTTAGTCGTTCCTCCAGCTGTACAATTCCATCACTTTCTCTCAGGTCCTCCGGAATCTGGTTTTCATCATACTCCAAGCCTAGGTTTTGCTCAACTTCACTGAAACTGGGCATCAAATATGCATCCTGGACATAATTTTCTCCATCATTTTCTACCCGGTTGAGGTGGAATTTAGCTTCACACTTTTCAATTTCCAGGTCCAGCTCTTTCATTCTCTTGACTTGTTGATGAATAGTATGATCCTGGGAAATAATCAGATGAACTAATGTCTCCATACTATCTCGATCTTGGGAAACTGTGTCCTGCTTAATTTTAGCCAGTTTCCGGAAAGTTTTTCTGACTATTCTCTTTTGCTTATCTGGTGGTAACGTCTTCATGTAATTTGCTGGGCTGAGCTCCCACAGTTTTTCTGTGTTTTGCATTAATTTGGCTTCAGCTGTCCTCCACAAGGGAACTGGAAGAAAAGCATCTGCTTTAACCAAAACAAACTGCATATTAGGCTGCTCATCTCCCCATGCTTTCCAAAGCTTCAGGATTCTTGTTAGTGGGGGAAGAACCCGTTCAGAGCCTCTCCACTTTTCTATGATGCAGTAATCACTGGGCTTCCCCAGAAGAAATCGTTTCTCTCCAAATGTAGTCTCGTGTTCCTCAAGCAAAGCCTGGATGATGTCAGCAGAGGTGGTGCGTTTGGTTAGCCCACAGACAATCTTCTCTTCTTGGCAAACCCAAACCACAATTTCCTTCTCTTCTGAATCCATGTCTTTAGTTGGAGATCTGAAAGAAAAACAAAGTACATTATATTACAGTCATCACCTGTGTAAACTCAGAAAGATGATTTAACTTTAATACCCTTTCTAGATTTTACCCTTAATGAGAGATGCATTTTGACGTTGAGACTACATAAGAATCAGAAGTTGTATGGCAAGAAAAAAAAAGTTAAGACCATGAAACATATCTTAATTTCCTTTTTAATTCCTAGTGGGCTCTGGAAAGAGCAAATTGTCATCAAAGACAACGGAGGCTATTTTATCTTTAGAAGTCAGCCACAATATAACTACAGTTAGAACTGGCAGAGTTAAGACAATAATCAAAGTGGAGGTTAATAAGAAGTAGAATAAGACTATTTTGCTGGAGCCTTAGGACTGGGGAATAATCATGGAAGCATAAGTAGGATGTTATTAAAGTCATAGAGTTGAAAATAGTCCATTACTGAAATTAGTGATTATTTAATTCTACGAGTATTTATTGTATGCCAACCATGTGCCAGACATGTCTGAAGATGCTAAACATACAGCAATAAGCAAGGGAGACAAGGACACAGACACAAATGTGTAATTAATATAATATCAGATAGTGGTAAATGCTAGGAAGAAAGTTAAACTGAATGAAAGGATAGAGAATTACTTAAGGAGAGGTCTACTTTATTTAAAGAGCTTAGGAGAGACTTCTCTAAGAAGGTGACGTTTGAATAGGAACATAAATTCACACAGTTAGCAGTGACACAAATGAAGATTCAACCCAAGGAAGAAAGCTGGCTCCAGAGTATACTGCTAACAGATACACTATAAAAACAAGTTTACAAGTTTGATGGTTTAGACGTGTAGATTAAATTGGAAAAAAATCATAAACTACTTCTTAAAGAGGAACTTTGTAACATAAATTCGCTTTTGATAGCAATGGAACCATAGTGCCTCATTAGAGCAACCAACTGGTCAAGGAAGGACTTTTCCCAATGGTCAGCCATGGAGAAGAGTATGTGGAAATGTGTTACCTTCTGTGCCTTTTTCTTATTAATCTTGTTCCTGCTTCGATGCAGTAATAAAGGATTTTGACTGGCCTGGATGACTCCCTTAGCTGACAAAACTCTCATATATATAAAAGCCCTACTGCTATCTCCTTAGAGTAACCCCTACGTCCTGTTCCACTTTCTGGCTCGGGAAACATCAGTTCTGGGTCTGTAGCTAAGGATGACACATGAGTTATAAACGCTTCAGCTGTGAAGACTGGGAAGCAGGGATCAGGGAGTCCTTCTGTATACTAGAATAATAATAAGGACATTCATGACAATTCCCCAATACTTCCAGGATCCCTGCTCTAATTGGGATTCTCTTGTTTTGGAAGGAGCAAGTTCTTATATATTACAGCTTCCACTAGAGATCTGCTAGTTTTCAGCTCATGTGGATTATGTAACACTGACAGTCATTATGCACAATCAAGAAAGATATTATTATTTCCATATAACATATGAGAAAATTAGTGCCTTTATTAATAGCCTCACAGTCCAACTGGTTCCAAACCCCTTTTTTTAAAAAAAGTCTGCTCTAAATGTCCTTGTATTTTCTTGAGTCAGTTATATTTTGAGGAATTTTTACAACCATCATTCAAACCAGGTAATTTTCAAAAACTTCTGCCACTTGACTGAGCATGTTTAAAAGTAATGACCGTTCTTTATTGAATGTAGGCAATAAATCTTCCATACCTAGTATAAACTTCATCACGTTTAATTCTACTTTGTAGCAGGCTTAGGATTTTGAAAATTGTGTTTATTTTATAGTATGGCTCCAATTGAGTTTCTATTCATTCATTCATTTGACAAATATTTGCCGAGCACCTCCTCTGTGTTTGACACTGTCATGGAAATGTGGATCATAGAAAGACTTGTATGATTTATTAGACAGTATCCCTGGCTTATTGTAGGAAACACTGCTTGGGTTGGGAAGGAAACACTTACATGTCAGTTCTAGTGCTAAGTTTCTTATTACATCAGCAGTTCCCAAATGTTAGACTGATGACCCCTGGTATTATTTCATTAAAAAATTTAGAAATATATAAAAGATGCAAAATAAATATTAAAAATAAACCAATTTAGGAATCTTATAGAATCACTACTTTTTCAAAATAATTGTTTTCATTTGGTCCCAGATCCATGTAAACCTAGTCATCTGATATAAGTAAGGAATTTAATTCTAGAGCTGGGACTAAATAAAATGCTCCCTTCCCAACCTTTGGAAGTTTACCATCTAGTATAAGTAATGACATCCCCAAACACATATATAACAAAGGTTAAAAATACAAACTTACACTAGATAATTTGGTTTGTTATGTAATATAATGTAACAAACTCTTTACCTAATGATTCAAATTTAGCAGTTGAGATATATAACCTCCAATTCTAATGCAACAAAATAAAAATAAACACATCCATTGCATGACTTAGTGTTTGTTTTGTTTTACTCTGCTTTTCTTCTCTGTATGTTTATTGGAAGGAAGGGATAAAGATTTTTACTGGATCTTAAACTTCCCAGAGAACATACTATAACCACATAAAGACTGAAAAATCATAAAGCTTTAATTCATATAATCGCATATTCCAATAATTTACTTCTATTTTCTATTTTTATCCCAGTGTTTTAGTTCCATTTATAAATAACTTCATTGTTGATCTGATTAATATTATTTTTTTTTCTTTTCATATTTTACCTTTGCTCTCTCAATGTTACTTAATGGTGCAAATTAAATTTTTTTCTGTATATTGGAATGTTTGTTGATAATTACTATTTCTAATCCAACAAAGTTACTTTTATTTTAGAAATTTCTTGGCTTGCAGCATTCTTGATTTTACTTATGTACATGGTAGTTGCTAATATCATCCCCATTTTACAGATAAGGCAACTGAGATAAAGACAGGGTAAGTAACTTGCCTAAAGTCACAGAGCTAGAAAGTAGAAATGTTCCTTCCAACTCTGGCTTTAGATGTTAACCTACAACTAATCCCTGAAAATAAATTACAATAGCCATTATGACTACCCACTCACAAATATTTCCCAATTTGTGAACTGATTACATTTCAAATGTGATTTTTTTAATTACTTGAAACTCAGTGCATTTTTCCTATAAAATTAAAGTTCCACCTTATATAATCACTGAAATCCCCATTTTGAATGCTTTTAGGTAAAGTATAAATTTGGTTCCTTCAACTCTATCATTCTTTTCTTTGAACATCCAGTATAAAGGCAAGTATTGAGAGCGTCCCATGTATCTGATTTGTAATATTAAAGGAGTAGAGACAAAGAGATTCTCAGCAGATGTAAGGTTAACATGGATGGAGGTTGCAGGAGTGGTTCTCTCTAGATACTATTGGAGAAAGTAACAGCAGGTGGACATCGAGATAGGAGGCTATATAGGAATATAATAGCTGTTCACAAGTATAGGTTATTTACAGTGCAACTGGCTATAAACTGGGAACTGCTTGGATTGGAGGATTCAAAATTTATAACTTCTATGTTACATTATAGGGTAAAAGCATTTACCTAAAAATACTACGTTAATAAAAATAAAGTAACTACCTCACTGACATTTAATTCACACCAGTTTAAATTTTAGGTTAATTTGCTAAATGTTCATGTATACAATTAGAAAGTAGATATGAAAGTTTATAAGCCAGAATTTAATCAGGTCATGGTTTCATATAGCTAGGATATCTTCTTAACGTCCACTTCAGGGAGGCAGAAACAAAGGAGACATAAAATGTTTTAAAATGCCTTGCATAATGTTACGTAGGGTACCTCAAATTTTGCTTATGATTAAAACACACAAAAACCAATAAAGCTTAAGAAATTTTACAATGAAATAGTATTAACAATTGAATAAGATTATGGCTGTGTTTTGTCTTGATTTGAACTAGTTTATTTCAAGAATGGTTCATAAGAAAAGAGAAAATGCTCTTGATATCTAAACTGTGACTCCCACCAACACATAACTGTTGTACCCAATCATCTTTAACTACTTTTTAGTCATTGGAAACTGAATTAAAACTAATTTGAAACACTGTTCAACAGATTTTACTACACAACTACACATTCTAAATATATATTATACTACATCTATGATTATGTAGTATATATTATGACATTTCTCATGCATATACTTTTAAAAATTGTGTATGTATTTAAACACTTTATTAAATTTGATAATATTAATATATCCTAAGATTCTTATGGAAGAATTGTTTTGTTGCTTAGCATGCTCTGTTTAATTTATTTTAAAATAGTTTATAATCACAAAATATGTTTGAAAATTATTTACATATACAGAAGAAAATAAAAAACATTCATAATGCTACAGTACCCATTTTTATCTAATGCTTTAAATTCTTTTTTTTCCCTCTGAAACATTAACAAGATTTATTTGTGAAGATTTGCAAAATAGATATGGTGGGAACAATCCTTGATATTTTAAAATATGATTTCCTCTTAACTATCACTAACTTAACTATCACTAACTCATTTTGAATTCCGATAAATCATTTTTTTTCTACTCCCCTGTACCCTTCACTGTAATACTGCAGTATATATACATCTGACTCACATTTCTCACAAGATTGCTTCAAATATCAGATAAATGAAAGGAAAAGAGTGCTTTGAAAATTGTGAAAAATGTACTGGCTAAATATAGGTTATTAACTCTAATGGTAAAATTACTGTTATTATTACTTAATGCAGAGAAGGGTATAGTGTTTTTAGTATTGTTATTCAGTAACTTTACTGAGCTTGCTACAGTAGTTAACAATATTATTTTATAAATATTTTCCAACCTATCCCACAATATTTTTTCACCTGCTTTGACTAGTCAATATTTTTGCATGTACACTTCCAATATAACACAATTGTTTAGCTAATAAGAGATGTTTAGAAAGATCATTAATATAATCTTTGGATCACAGATGAGCTGAGAATGCATTTAATCTTAATAACTCTCTGATTTTGACTGAGTGTGTTAATGAAGCATATTACACTGAAAAAAATATATACATAGATTTATACATTTATCTGATTATTCTTCTACGACTATTTCATTATTCAGTTTTTGCCTTTTTAGAGTATCTTCATTAGACAATTAAGAAAATTTATATGCCAAATGCAGCTCTTCAACAATGTGTGTCAGCCTCACTTACAGGCACTTTTCCATATTTATTCTGAAGTAGAGTGAAAATATATGAGAATTTTTGTGAGAATTTTTGCATTTACTCTATTATCAATCAGGAACTTAAAAATATTTCTCCAGTGATAATTAGTTTTAATACCACAAAAACACACAGAATTAAGATGAGTTGGCTAAGAATTACAAATGCAACATTCATACAATTAAATATTTCTTCAACAAACGTTCACTGAGTATGGTGCACAAAGCACTGGGGAATAAATCAACTATTTAAATCTATTTAACAATTTAAATAAATCAACTATTTAAGTCTTATCTTAAGACTTTAAGATAAAGTATTAATAGGATATTTTGATGTCACATTGAAGATCCCACAAAATAAGTATTTACAGAAAAATGATTAAGTGTGAAGGCAGAGAAAAATAAAGGTAAATGGATAATATTTGGTTATCTTTATTCAGTTGTCCAGAAAAAATAAAAGGCATTGAAGTTGGGGCCCAAGAGAATAACTCAAAGAACAACAGTTCTTCCTAGTATCGCAGACATTAAAGTTTAATTGAAATTTGATGTATAAAACTTATCAGGACAAATATTTCATATTGACCCCTACTTTCAAAAAAATAAGAATCAAAATAATAAATTATTAATTAAGAATAATTACATTATGAGATATGCTTCTAAAACACAGTATATGAAAACTAGCAGTCTATAGGTATTTATAGAAAATATTTGGATTTCTGAGTACATCTTTCCATAGAACCTATGTTATAATTCTTTGTTTCCTAAGCCAGCCTGGAAAGTATGATACTAACACAATCTAGCTGCCATATATAGGAGTGATTCTGAAAGGCTCTTATTGCTTGACTCTCTGCAGAATCATATTCTATGCTTGGAAATCAAGAGTTACAACTTTTTCAGTTCCAAGCTATTGGTGGCACCTGTGTCTGCAAATAGTGACGCACAAGTCTCCAACAGACTGAAGGATAAAGACCTGTGAAGCTTTGGGGGCATATTGGGGGCATATCTGAATGTTGGCCCAATGCCCGAAGACTGTCCTCTGTTTCCTTTTTATTACCATTACTTATTATTTAAACTGAACACTCTCCTTATAAACCAGTTGTTCTCTACTAGGGGTGATTTTGCCCCCCAAGAGACATTTGGCAATGTGTGGGGACATTTCTTTTCACACTAGGGTCTGGAGGTGCTACTAGTATGGGCAGAGCAAAGAATGATCTAGACAAAATGTCAACAGTTGTGCTGTTGAGGAATCCTGATCCATATTTACAACAAAATATACTTTCATCACGGCTTTATCTCTAGCCTTTTTTTCTTACATCTTCTGGAGAATCTATGAGTAAAATACATGAAAATAAAAATAACAAATAAGGGAGACATTTCCAATCTCAGGTAGACTAAAATAAACAATGCAAGTTGGTATTCTACTTAACGGAATGCAAATGGAACTTTTTCTCCTTTCACCCCATAGCCAATCTTTATGCTTATTATTATTAATCTGCCTAACTGGACTTCCCTCTGTTAATCCCAGAGCTGGTCCTAAGGCATACTAATATTTGCATTAAGATGCTATAGAACCACAAATATTCAAAATAGGGTTAATTTTAGTTCAGGAAAAAACGTGCATTCACAGACTTCATTAAGAAATAGTAAATCTTCCTTCCTCATTAAGAATAGTATTTGAGTGTCTGGCCACCAGATATGGGGAATGGACAGTGGGGTGAAAAGATGTGTGAATGAAATGACATGATAGAAATGGCCAAGGCGACCAGTGCAGTGCCAGGGCGTGGTGAGGGTTGGAAGTCAGCAGAAAGGGTTTCATTATATTTCTCCCTTACTGCTTCTTTGCAGTCTATTCTGCCCTGGACAGAAGGGACAAAGACCAGAATTAGAAATGAAGATTCTGAGACACCTTGAGTTTAGGGGACAAGGAGGTCAAGATAATACCTGCAGTCTTTAGAGGACCAAAGGAAAATTCCCAGAGATAACCTTGGGAAATGAGGAAAAAAAAAACACTATCACCTAGTTAAGGCTGGGGGTGGTGCAGGCATGTAAGATATGCCTAGATAAGTCAGAAACAGCCTTTAAAATACCTTAGCAATAAACCTACATGGAATATAACATTTTCTTGCTTTGGTTATTCAGAAGACACTCTGGATTATAATACTGTCTTGAAGTCACCATCATTAAATGAACTGGCATGCAACACTATATTTTAAAAGTGTGGTTATTTGTGCTTTCTGATAGCTGAATACAAAACAAGAGTTTCTATTATTCTATATTTTATCAGACTTTCAGCCAAACTAAGATATTGTCTTAGTATGTTTGTCCCATGCAGTTGAAATTAAATTAATGCTTTTCAGTCAAACTTCTCATTCCATAGGGAAGTGAGAATTGTCTCTTTAACATTTTCTTAACACGTAATACAATTAACTCCCTTTGAAATTTTGATTAAACCTCAAAACATGTTTATACTCCTCAAAAGACATACATTTATTTTACCTGATATCATCATGCAATTCAAAGCCATAGCAAGGAACACAACCAGAATTAATACAATATGTTATTCATTTATACATCCTGTATTCTGATAAATGTAATAAAAAATTACAATACAGAGAAAAAAATACATCCTGCATAGAGATTCTGATCCAGTGGAGAACAGATTTTAATGCCTCATAATAGTCAGATTTTTCATGGAAAACATAGATGTCTGTGAAATTATAAAAACCCTTCTTAGGCAGTCTGTTCTCAAGACATCTTACCCAAATAAGTTATCACAGGGAATGAGATCCAGTCTATATAACTCTTCAGTGTATAACCCACTATATGTGGCACTCATATTAAAAACATGTCAGTAAATAACACTTGGAATAGACTAACTCAACAATGCAAGGTTCAGAAATGATGATTAGGAATGGGAGCAATAAAACCGTAATAAAAGAAATTTGATTTCAGTATATTTATTGCAGGCTCAAATCTAACAATACCTTGTAGAAATTCACATTGCTTTGAATAAAAGCATATAATTAATTAAAGAATAAAGATGGGTGAAGATAAAGAGCAAGTTTACTAAATCACGTTCCATACCAAATGTTATAAACTGGTATTTGAATTTACAAACCCAGCTCTATACCAATTATGAAGTTTAAAATACTGAGGATGCCATAAATAGTTTGGATGGTGAAGGTGTAAATTACATGTCACAGCTATTTTCGAACTAAAAGATCAAACTTCTAAATTTAATAACATCTCTTCCCAATAATCAAAATTATCACAGTACAACTACAGTGAGTGTAGGTAATAAATTACTTAGCTTCACTATTATTATGTAAGAGAAAAATTTATATTTTGTGTACTATAATTGGCTTTTAATAAGAGAAAAGGAATGACCCAAACACGGAAATTTCAAGACAGAATTTGGTAAAGATATAAGTTTAAATAAATGATTGACAAAAAAGTTCTACATAAACCAACTGAATCCATTCTAAGTTAGTTATCCCCCAAATAAATTGTCCTTTTGAATTATGGTATACAACTTTTTATAACTGGATTCAACATTCATTTCTTAACAGAACTGTGGTTTTAGTAAATGTAAATAAATGCTGAGGGTAAAATGCTACAGAAAATAAGATGATCTCAAGGGGGAAAAGTGGTGGGGAGGATGTGTGTGTGATGAATTGGGAGATTGGGATTGACATCTATACACTAATATGTATAAAATGGATAACTAATAAGAAAAAAAAAGTGCATCAAAATTCATTTATAAAACTGTTCATCCAGCATTGTTTGTTATTAACAATCCAACAAGATCTACATTCATACATTGTAAAACTATTCATTTTGAAAAATTAAAATGTATGTAAAAATTATATCATTTCTGTGTAAAAACATTTATATACACATCACACATTACACATAAAATGTATTTAAAAAGAAAGAATAAATACTAAGGGAGTAAATTTTTAACAAAAAAAGAAAAGAAGATGATCTTTACATTCGGAAATATGTCATACATAGGAAGGAGAAAAGATATGTTTAGAGAGAAAGAGATTTCAAAAATTCAAGACCATCTTAAACATTATTGGAAATCATGAGATACATTCTGTATAAATATGCTACAAAATTTAAAGAATAAAAACAAGAATAATCAAAGTTGAGTAATATTTAATAAACAATAATAAGACATAGAAGTTGACCTCAATGTCTTCAATTCATTCTCAATTCCCATAACCCTTTGAAGAAAGTCAGATTAGGTAAAAGAGCCTCAAGTGATTTCATTTGGGACAGGATGCTGATTTGGAGCTTGTCTGTAAGGAAGACCCTTTCAGATTTTTACTTAACATGATTATGTCTGGGCCTGGTAGTTGAGGAAAAGGTACTTGGAAAAAATAGTAAGGTGACTAGGGAGAAGAACAATGGGATGTGTGTAAAAGGAGACATTAGATAATAATAGCTCACATTTATTGAATGCTTAATATGTGCCAGACATTGTTCTAAGAGCTTTATACATATTAACTCATATAATTTTTGTCACAACCCTATCAGATAGGTCCTATAGTAAAATCCATTTCACAGATTGAAAAGCTGAGACACAAGAGATTAAGGACTTGTTCAATTCCACCCTCAGCTAGTAAGTGGGGGAAAATAAGGATAATGTGGAACTAAGGAAAATAAGAATAATTTGGATAAATGAGTTAGAATTGAATCCACACTGAGGAACTCCCTATTGCCTAATACAATAATCAACATATTTCATTAAGTTTTATCTCTGCAAACAAGATACCAAATCTGATTCAGATGTAGTAATCTATTGAGAAAAAAAGGCTTTTGTGGCATTATGAGAAAAATATTCATTTTATTCATTTGTCTATTACCTACTTCTATACATTGTCAATATGTACAGGATCATCTATCAATACAATATTTAATGATTGACTTTCTTGGAAATCTGAAGGCTCGTCAATACACAGACTCCTAATTCTTTTACCTTTTTAAGAAACAACTATAAAATTATTTTGCAGTTTCCCTGGTAGACATTTGGATAAAATATTGAATGCCCATTCAATTCAGATTTTTTAAAAGTATTTTATTCATCCCAGCACCTAGATATAATTAACATTTATTTATATTTTTTCTATACATATACTTTATTTTTAGGAAGTTCTAAAGCATGATATGTTCCCTACTCATTTAAAAGCTATATTAACCTTTAAAACCTATTTTAAGTTTGTTTTGGCTATTTTATTTTTTTATTTTTTAATTTTTATTTATGTTTTTATTTTTTTTAATTAATTAATTTATGTATTTTTGGCTGCGTTGGGTCTTCGTTGCTGCGCGTGGGCTTTCTCTAGTTGCGGTGAGTGGGCTTCTCATTGCAGTGGCTTCTCTTGTTGCGGAGCATGGGCTCTAGGTGCACAGGCTTCAGTAGTTGTGGCTCGCGGGCTGTAGAGCACAGGCTCAGTAGTTGTGGTGCACGGGCTTAGTTGCTCCGTGGCACGTGGGATCTTCCCGGACCAGGGCTTGAACCCATGTCCCCTGCACTGGCAGGCGGATTCTTAACCACTGCGCCACCAGGGAAGTCCCCTGTTTTGGCTATTTTCTGTACTTAAAAATTGATCACCTTAGGCACCCTGAAGGCATTTGATGTAAACCAAATATACTATTGACGGGATTCAAGACATGATACCCCAAAATATGGCACCTTGGTATACTGAATATGGTAAGCTGAAGGTGTTTTAGAAAATGGGAGAAACAGGGAGTTCACTTGGACTTTCCACCCAAGCCTCTCTACTGAAACAGGTCCTAACACCTTCACTTGAGAGATGCCCTTCCTATACCTGAACGAAAGGAGCATCCTTATCTCTGAAGACAAAGGGATGAGAAGAATCCAAACAAACAGGCCCTGCTAAATTTCTCCCAGTTTACTACGCTTACTTCATATTCTTTGACCTACCTACCACACTTCTCCATGAATGTCCACTCTTCACTAAACCTAGCATAAAACAACACAGGTTTAACCATTTCTTTAGGTCTTCATTTCCTTAGGAAGGCTCCTGTGTCATGCGAAACTTATATTAAATCAACTTGAATGCTTTTCTCCTGTTAGTCTGTTTTGGTCGGTTTAATTTTCAGAGCCAGTCAGGGACCTTAAGAGTGTCAAGCAAAACTTTTTATTCCTCTACACTATGCATAAAATTAAAAAAAAAAATTAAGTGACAATTTTGATTCTTTCTGTAAAGTACACACACACAGACACACACAAAATAAAGTTTAAGCAAAATTAAAATTAATGAAGCAGGCAAATGGTAAGGAAACTCTGACCCACAAGCTAACTCAACTCTGGTTATTTTACACAGAGTATGGCACGTGCCCTCTGAAGTAATATTTTTTGAGATCATAGTACTGTAGTCTCAGGAAGATAATCACAGGGCATGTCAGCCACAAATAATACAAGTCTTTTCTTAGGTCGCTATGAAAATTTGGATCACTGTTTTGATAGATGAAGCATGAAAATAGTGCTATCAAATAACTTTCACTGAACACAGACTATTAACATTTTATTAAAACAGTTTTAAAATTGGAGTCCTTCAGAAAATGAATCACTCTATGAAAAATTGGGGCAGTCAAAAATTAAAACTACCTTGAAAATTAAAATTTTACACATACATACGCATAGAAAAAAATCACTAGTTTTATGCTCTACTAACACCAGTTTAATTTTCTAGGGAGTAATAATATAAGCCAGTCACGTAGGACAAGAAAAACCCTAGACATTCCATACCTGCAGGGTGGCTATAATACTGTACATAATCCCCACAAACAGAGAAAAGGGAAGGGAATATGTAAAGAATGTGTATTGGGGACTATGGGAGTTAAGTAAACTAAGCTCATAGTCAAGATTCCAGAAATTGATTATACTCAAAATGTAAATATTTAACATGTAGTATTTACTAGATGAAATGCTGAGAAAATATCTAATCTCATTGGAAATTCTAGGGCTAACTTCCAAGTGTTACCTGTGCCTGGCAAATACCTAAAGTTTCCTTATTGATTTATACTTTGTAAAGAAATATTTCATAATAACAAAGCATATTTATTAAAGGAAAGTTACCTAGCCTGAATATTTAGTTTAACGATAGCTGTAGTTATGTCAACTACTAACATTTGTTTTTCTTTTGGCAGCTAAGCCCGTAATTGGTTTTGCCTTCTTAGTGGAAGCTATTTCCTAATGATGGTGACTTTTAGCTTGTATCTGCCTGCAGCCACCTACTCTTCCCTCTCTAAATGTATTCTGAAATATGTTGGCAGATTTGAATGGCACTAGAAATATGTAAGAATTTGAATTATCCAGTAGGATAGCTGAAAATACAAGATGACCTCCTTTATCCCTGATTTCCATGTTCTGAACATACTCTATAATAAACAGTAATAAACTGTGACTTCCAATTGGAAGCTTCATCGAAAATAATCAGCTCTTCACATTAGTCACAAATCAATTACCTAAAGAGCAACAAAAAATTAATAACTTTTAGAAACAAGAATATACCAGGGCCTATCATGCCATTTTGTTAAGGAAAAGGAGCTACTTGAAAACATCACTGATAAGAGAAAAATACTGGTCATCTACATCAAAAGTATCTTATATCCATTTACTTTCCCAAAGTTTTTAACTCTTTAATATGCTCTGAATTTCACTGCTTTTACCTCCTCTAGGACTTTGCTTCATAATTTATCCCTTCTTAAACTCATTTTATCTTCTACCTTTACTTCTGGGCCTTCCTACTACCAGGTCACATTATAACAACCATCATTTGACCACATACACACCTCAACTATCTTTCCTTCACAAACTCAAATAATAACCCACAGTCACTTTCTCTAGTTTACCTCTTTCCGGGAACAACCACCATAAAGTGACTTCCACCCCCCCACAGACACCCACAACAGAAATATTTCTTCCTAGGTTTATCAGAGAGCTAACCTCCAAAGCCAAGTGCCATTTTTGGAACTGATCTGCCTCGACCTCTTTGTAATATTATGCATTGTGACCTTTTCCTCCCATTCTTGCAGCAGTCCATTCCTTGACTTCTTGATTTCACTCTCCACGGCTATTCCTTTCCCTTTCTAGCTTCTTCTCAGTTCTGACATGGGCCTTGCTTCCTCTGTATATTCAGTAAATGTAGGTGTCATGCAGGGGTGGCCACAGATTCTTTGTAGCTCCTTCCATTGAGGGATGGAGTCTATTTCTTTTTGCTCGACTAGACCTTGGGACTAAGTATGGCCAATAGAATATGGTAAAAACCGTGTGTGCAAGTTCTGGAGTCCAGGCTTCAAGAAATCTTGCAGCTTCTGCCTTCTTCCTCCTGTAATGCTGTCCTGAGACTGCTGTTTGATGAAAAAGCTTGAGATGAAAGACCACATCAAGAGAGAGAGAGACCCAGCCATCTCAGTTGTCCCATCAGAGCCTAACCCTTGAGTAACCCACTGCTCACGAGATAGCCAAAGTAAAACTCAGAAGAACCACCCCAGTTTACTCAGAAAATCATAGCAAACAATACATTGTTGTTTTCAGCCACTAATTTTTGATGTCTTATTGCCAGTAAGTGATAACTGATACAATAGGCACCCCGCAGGTTTCTATGACTCATTTCTTGTCTCATTATATACACCTGATGGGTGACTGTAATATTACCCACAGCTTTATCAACCAATTGAATGATGATAGCTCCCAAATTTACTTATTTTTTCCCTTGAGCTCTAGACCAATATTCCAAACTTTGTTTTTACATGTTGATTTGATCTTTATGTTACTCACAGCCACCTCAAATTTGGCCCATCAAAACTAATTCACCATCCTCTCCTCTCATATCTCAAACTATTCCACCTCTTGATTTCCCATCCTACTGAATGTAATCACTATCTCCCCACCCTTTCTCTCAAGTTTGAAAACCGCGAGTCTTCCTAGATTCCTTTGTCTATCTCATTCCCCTTTAACAACCAGCCCCCATGTCTGTTTTACTCTTTCTCCCAAATGTCTCAAATATGCGCCCTCCTATCTATCACCACTACTACGATTCGGACACCTTCCAGTCTTACAATAAGTTACTGTAGTAAGTTAGGACATATTATATTATGATAAACTCCTGCCCACTTCACATTTGTGCTCCATAATATTGTCAGGCTTCCCTTTTTAAACTGCAAATCTAGTTGTGTACCTTCCTTGTTTAAAATCTTTAAATGGTTTCCAAGTCCTGCATTTTCAATTTGTTTACCTTTCTTCCTCTCCCTCATCACCCCTCCCCTCTGTGTCTCTGTCTCTCTCTTACTCTCTCTTCTGTTCTCTGTTTCTCTCCTGCCTGTTCCTAGAATTCCTTCCATGATCTGATTCCTCCAACTCATAGCCAAGCACTCTGTAATAGACACCTTGAGCTAGCTATTCCTAACATCTTGCTGATCTCTGACAGATCTAATGTGAGGGCAACTGGCTGTCACTGTAACATCTATCACCCTATGAATTGCTAGACTGGATTGAACTGTATCTGCCATGCTTCTATTTTTCACTCTGGGCTTTTCCATAACCTATTTCCTTGGCTTGAAACACCTTTTTTCCCCTTTCTTCATCTAACTCTTACTCTGTTTCAAATGTTGCTTCCTCTAGGAAAATTCCCCTATCATCTCTGAATAACCCCATTCCCACCACTCCAGATGGAAATGGATGCCCATTCTTGATGCTTCTACAGAACCCATTGTACATTGAGTGGTAGCATTTTCTACCTTCGTTTTTTGCTAGTTTGCCAGTCAGTTCCTGGACTGACTCTTTCATCTTTGAAGCCTAAGAGCCTAAGACAATAAATGTTAAATGTCCTTTTATTTTTTAGAGCATGAGAGGAGGAAGGGGGTTGTTGGGGAAGTATATAAAGGGAATTTTTCAGTCAATTAGGGCCTGGTGGTTACAACTATCCCACCATATATTTTTGTAAATAAAATTTTGTTTAAGTACAGTCATGCTCATTTAATTATGTACTGCCTGTGTCTGTTTTCACACCATATTGACAGAGTTGAGTGGTTGAGACAGTGACATTATGGCTGGAATAACCTAAATATTTATTATGAGGCCTTTTACACAAAAAGTTTGCCAACTCTTGACCTAGATGATTTACCTGCACCAAAAGTCTAGATTTTGTTTATTTAAATACTAAAATATTATTTGAACTCCAATATCTATACAATAGTTCTGTGTATTATTCTTTAGGGGACAAGAAAGTAAAAATAATGTGGTCTTTAAACAGAAGAATGTATGATCTCATGGAAGTCACGGCCTTGTTTGGTAGTAATTTCAACCAAAGGCAATGACTGAAGGCTCACTAAGAGGATGGCTGTGAAATGCTTCATGGAGAATGAGTGGGTTTAACATAGGATTAGTCAGCGTGAAGGCCTTGGCTGGGAAACCAGTGTGTTTTGCCTTTAAACTCCCATTCCAGGTGCAGTGTGTTCCATATTAATCAGTCCCATATGGATGTCAGGAGCGATGGCAGTAGGTTGGATGAAAGGCTGCTTTCACAGCGCAGTGTGTCCAAACACCAGGTGTTTGGAGGTGGAATATGTGGAAACATTCAAGTGACACCTTGAATTTTTTTACTCTTCACCCTGATGTTCTTCCCTCCCCCGAATTACCCTTGCCATTTTTTCTGTTCTCTATGATAATGCAACTATATTCCTATTTACTCAGACCCCAAATTGTAGTTATCACTGAATCTTTTTTTCCATCCTGATACTTTCTATTGTCCCCATACACTCAGTTTTGAATTCCTATAAATTCCGCCTCTATAGTGACTCTTATAACTGTAATCTCTATCTGAAATTTCTTGTTCATTTATTGTTTGCTTGCTGTCTGCCTGTCCACCACTGTACTATAAGCTCAATGAGAATAGAGACCTTGACTGCCTTTCTCATTGTTGTATCCCCAGCACCTAGAATAACATGTAGCACACATTATAAGGTAAATAACTATTTTTTTGTTGAATACATGGACTTTATTATGATACTTTAAAATGCCTGCCTTGTATTTTAATTATTTATGTATGTCTGTGTGTCTACTAATCAACAAGTTCCTTAAAGTATGGTCCATATCTGATTCACATTTAATCTTAATAATGCCCTCAAAGTATGAGGTTCATTCGATATTTCTGAATTTTTAAAAATCATCAAATAACCATTATCTTGAGTCCCAAAAAGGGAAATATATACAAGTAGATGCCCAACCTCATAGAGTGGGATAGTTTAGAATGTTTTGTTTTTAGATGCTAAGGTAGATAAGAAAGCAATACTATAATATGCTCAGACTATGTAAAGCATTATATAGCACAAGCTGCCATTTTACTTAATTCTCTAAAGTGTGATTATAGCAAGGTCTACTAACTAAAAGTAGGACCACTAAAAATGATCATTTAAAAAAAAATAACTTAGTCTAAGTTTCATGCCGATTATTAATAATTCTAGGAAAATGTTCTTTGACTTTCACCACTAAAGTAAAAGAACAAGCAGTCAAGAAATTAAAGCTAATACTTTGTGGTCCACTGCTGTAAAGTGCCTAACTTCCTGTGCTCTTAAAAATGATGAAATCTCAAAGGCCCAGTATAGCTTCATAAGTGCTTTTTCTAATTGCACACAACTCTTTTCTTCATATGAGACTGTAGTTATTATATGTCTACTCCATGAAGACATCCATGGTTTTTCAATAGCACTTCTCATAGGTTCCACACAAATGTAATTATATGCAGAGCTAAAAATAGGTATCTTCAGTTTCTACTATTGAGGACTGTGGTCTCCCCCAAACTGATGTGCTGCTGCTAGATCTTAAAGTACTCTCAGTTAACCATAACTGCAGGGAATTCCAGAAGGATTGACAAATGTCAGAGTAAATGAGGAGCATTAGAGTAACAAAAGATATTGGAGAGGGCTGTAAAATGTCTTAGTCATTGGTTGAGAACAACAAGCATACACTGTGCAGTACATCAATAAACCCCAGACACAAAATTCCTACCGATTATATGCCACCATTAGTAAGAATAAAAATTTGTTGAAATTGGACCACTATCTGCATTAGTGGAATTACCATTTAAAAGATCCACAAAATAGGAGAATAACTTAATTCCATAAGCTGATACACTGACTAGTTTAATATGATTATTAGAACAAATAGCAGTCAATTACAGTTGACTGTAAGTCTATTACTGTTATATAAACACATCCTTAACATTTTTTTCAATTGTAAAATACTGTTTTCACCAACCAAGCAAGATTCTGGATTCTCACCAAACTGACCATATTACTGCCTGCTTCCTGAATTCTTTTCTTTTGATTATCCTGAATCATTCTTAGCTTTGTGTGCTTCAGCCCCTCCTACATCTTTCTGTACACCTTGTTGTGTTCCCTTCTCTTGTCCAAGCCTGTCACCTAACTGTGGAAGTTTCATAAACACTATCTAATGTGATGATGCTCCATTTATTTTTCTTTATCTCCACTCACTTCTCTCTTATATACTTCTACTTAGAGTCAATCAAAAACATTTAGTGAGCACCTACTCTATAGAGGAACAGCCTTCCTAAGAGATTATACTTTCATTTTATAAATTGTATTATAAAGATAACTTTATTTACCCTGTCAACGATAGTTTCCCATGGAAGAGTGATTTTTTTTTTAAATTTCATGCATGAGATACTAAACTATAGTGCTCTTTTCTCAATTAGGAGTTTAATCCCTTAGGAATGAGGTGGTGTCTTTGCATGTTTGGTATAATACAAAACACAGAGTTTACCAGTCCTAAAGAAATAAAATAAAAAGATAGCTACTCCTAACATTCTTATATTTGTATTACTAAACTTAAAATTGTGCTTAGCAAACATGCAATAATTCTTAGATATTATAATTTATAAACTAATCGTATCTCTTTATAATTGGAAATAAACACATTTGACTTTTACCGTAATGGTACCTTTCCTGGTGGAGGTTATGTGGCAATGCATCATGTTTAGGTAAAATAAAATTACAAAAAAAATACTTCTTTCAATTCTATTTTTAAAAAAGTTTTCTTGAAAAAAAGCAGGACGAGAATTAAATTCTACTCTGCAGAGGGAATTTTAAAACCACAGAAGCTTAGAGATGAAAGGGACCTTAAGTACCCAATTCAATCTTTCATATTATTAGACAAAGATAACACTAAAATATTCAAATTATGTATCCTTTGTTCTTATCAAAAGTCCACAAAGACACATAAGGAACTGTCTCTTAAACTACGCTATGCATTGCAAAATCATTAATAGTCTCATAATTTTGCTCAGATGTGGTGTGAGGATTAAACATAAAAGCTGTCAGAGTTGAAATATTTCATCAAGATCCAAGGATAGTATTGCACAACATTTATAGACTCACTTCTAATTATAGTCAGTAATTTATAATGTATCTCTCTGTATCTAGGGAGGAAAAGAGATCAGTGATGATCAGGAAAAGAGAACAGATGTTCTAGTGAGTCAAGGTTGAGATTTTGAAGCCCCTAATGTCATGTTTAGGTGTTAAAAACTTAGATATACTTCATAACATATTTAATCCAAGAGGCCTGAACAAGGAGTGAATATTTACTGAGCTTTTATTATGTCCTAGCACCGTGCTAAATTTTTATATATAATCAGATTTAATCCAAATTCTTGATGGTTTAGGATTAACTCTATTTTAGAGATGAGAAAACTAAATACTAAATAGGCCATACAGAGTAATGGTTAAGAGCATGGATTCGAATTCTGTCTCTGCCACTTATTAACTGTGGCACTGCTCTGGGTCTTAATTGGCTTACATGTGAAATAGGGGAAATACTAGTACCTTCTTCAGAGTGTAATTTTAAGTATTATGTAAATTACTTAGACCAGTGCACATAGTAAGTGTTATAAGAAGTATTAGCAGAGGTGGATTTACCCTGAAGCTAATGAAGTTTAAGCATAAGGGCTTCCTCATTTGCATAGTCACATTCCGAGGCCCCATAACGACCTTAGTGATATTATTAATCAGAACTTTAAAGAGCAACTTAAAGAGCAACCCCTTCAATTGTCAAACTTAAATTTGCCTTTGCTTGTTATTATTGTTATTGTCATATTAGAAAGATGAAATATTTGCCCCAGTGCATACAACTAGTAATGGCAAATCTGAGATATGACCGAAAGTCTAGGTGACTAAAGAGCTGGAGTTCTTAACTAAGATAATTTTCTGCCTGTTTCTAGCATTTTCCCTTTGTCTTATAACTGTAATTATCTTATAGAAAGAGCATAAATCCTCCTTTCGTGTGAGAAAATAAGTATTTCCCCAATTGTATTTCCCTTTTACCTCCAAAGGAGGAGGAAATGTTCCACATTCAACCGTGCGGTCTATAGTAGCCAACTACCATCATCCACCAAACCTCACTCACATACATACATGGTTGCATTCAAGGAGCATGAAAGGAAGTGAGAGCATCCCTAGAGAAGAATGAGTTACCCTGCACCTTGGTTTGTTCTCTACCAGAACTCCAGTAAAGTCTCTGACAGCATCTATTTCTCAAATATGGCCCTTAACCATTTGAAAGCAAGGAGTTAAGCCTAGAAGCAGGGATGATGAGAGATCAACCTTGAATTTATGGATTCATTCTTTAACTTACCCATGAATCCATTCACCACAAACGTACTGATTTACTACTCTGACACAAGTGCTTTATGGGGACCAGCTGTATTTGGAGAGTATATATTGAATTCATTTATTCAATCAACAAATATTTATTGAGCACCTACTCACTGTTTATCTAGAAAGAAACAAGATAGATGAGGTCCCTGATCTCACTGAGTGTATACTCAATTTTTTTATAGATATCTTAAGTCCCTTTACTTATAAAAACAGAGGGCATTCTAGCCTGCAGATATAAACCTCTGAGAATAATTTGCCTTGTTTGTCAGCATATTTAATACCCATTGCTCATTTTTATTCTTGAAATATTTTTCTTATCACTGCCAACGCTAAATGTCTCCCCAAGGCTCTATTCCATTCATATAAGTAGTTACTTTGCCTTCGGGTGACCATTCACATTACTAATCACTTTAAATTACTATCAACAGATATGCAAACTTTCTCTAGAAGGTGTAGCCTTACAACAGGCTCCACAATAATTGAATCACAATCTATTTTAAAAAACCAAATTGACTCTTAAGAAATCAATGTTGTATGTGTTATGTGTGTTTTGCCAAAGGGGTGTATTTTAAAACTCCTAAGCAAGTATACATGAAAGAACATTGGCACACAGAAGTATGCTGAACTTTTTCCTTTCACATGTACTCGGTGCAGATGGCATGTTGCCTTATTTTAGAAAGCCAATATGCTAGGGACAAAGAGATCTCTTGTCAAGGACTGGAAAACACATTCACCTGGAAGAGGTAAACTCATACTCCTACTTTCATTTTTAGAACTAAAATCAAAAGAAGAGAGCCATACTTTTGTGAATTACCTAGAGCCATTATCAGATCTCCCAAACTACATACCAATCAAATAACATCAAAACTTTCGAAGTTATACAGTCCAGCTAATAAAGAGGCTATGTAAATAAAATTGTTAACCAGCTATAAACTTTTAAAAACTTTTTTAAAATCCTTAAGATTTTCACCTTGACATGCTTCACTAATTGATACGGTACATAATAAAACATCGTATGTAGTGGATTTTAAGTTGGGTTATAGTTTTTTTGAGTAACAATTCAAGATCTAACCTAGAGCTCAGTTTCACCGCTGCCACTGCTCTCAGGATATTTTTGCCAGGGATAGAGCATTCCAATCATTGTTCCTAATGCGCTGTCTGCTGTCAAGTAATAACTACTTAAGTTACTAGGTATCATCAGGGGAAATCTCTTTCAGGAACACCTGGGAACTAAAAAGATGTATGTACTCAAATATCCAGCATTTCTCAAGCCAATTTCAGGGCCCTTTCAAATATTTATTGGAGGTTAGACAAAACAGTACAAGATAATTTCCTGTTCTGCAGAATTCCTAAATTACCATACTTCTAATTACAAAAAGAAAACATCCAGCTTGCCAGCAACTTCTACCATGACCACAAAACTCAATTCTTCCTTCTGATGAAGTAACTGTGGCATGAGGTGCTTAAGAGAGCAATATGAGGCACCTGGTTTTAAAAAACTTGGTTAGATATTTTCTAATTCATTCAAAAGCAAATTTTAATGCAGATTTTATGTGTCAATTATACAACAATAGAGCTGTGTTATTTACTTCTAATAATTTTATTACAAATATATTTTTTGGAGACTTTTTTGATTTCAAGTTGATATTAGGACAATGCTTGTTATCACTTGTGATCTAGGTATAGGAAAAGCCAAAAGAAAGCCAAGAGCTGACTGAATGGTACCTAACAATAATTATAAGGCCTTATTCACTAAATTAGATCCTTTCATATTCATTGTTATTATCAATGAATCACCTGAAAGAACAATTCTAATTTTATATTTCCAACAAACATATGAAATACTGCTTTACTCTGGCAATTTTTTGCTCCTAGCAAGGTTTGGTAAAAAGTCCAACCAACTTTCTGCCCTCAAATTTTATTAATTAAAACACCAAGGAATCATAACTCACAACCAAGTATCCCCAAAATCTTTAAAGTGACATTCCACTTTTCTGAACTTACTTTAAAAAATGTTGCTGATTGCTATTTAGAAGCATTAGCTTTTGTAGCAATCATTGTTTTGAAAATAGAACCTACAGATGGAACTTATGTGAATACTTGAATATGTTAATAATCTAAATTCAATTGTTGAATGACCATACGAATGTCAAGTAAATTCATGCTTCATTATTTGCTTCTTTGGGTTTTCTATGAGAAACAAAAGCCACCTAGTGACTTTTAGAAAATATTTTCAGAAACTTGAATAGCTTATTGAAAAGAAAATATCTAGACTCTCCAACCTTTTTATTCTTCATGTGAACAAAAAGTTGCTTAAGAAGGTAGTTATCAATCTTTGGGATTCAGTCACAGAACATTTTATTATTATGGAACCAAAGTAAACAATCCATCTCCTGAGACCAAAAGGTCTTCTGAAAATTGTTCTCTTCCTATTAAATGTTATGACAATTAGAAAACTTTAAAAAAATAATTCTGACTGTAAGCATAAAGATTTTAGATTGGCTCCATTTCTTTTATTTGCATGAAAGTTAGAAACGAAAAGCATCAGGGCGGGGGTGGATGGGATGAATTGGGAGATTGGGATTGACATATATACACTAATATGTATAAAATAGATAACTAATAAGAACCTGCTGTATAGCACAGGGAACTCCACTTCGCTGTACAGTAGAAACTAACACAACATTGTAAAACAACTATACCCCAATAATAATTTTAAAAAAAGAAATGAAAAGCATAAAATGTTTGTGTGTCCAAATAAAATCATTTTGTGATCAAGTATTATTTTCAGATTTCCTGAGGACTGTTTTCCAGATTTTTAAATCGAATGATTCTTAACATTTAGAAAATATTTTCTGGTAGGGTAGGATTAGCTTGGTGTCCAAAACCATATAATTATTTGTCCATCTCCCTGGTTTTTGGATTTTATCAAATATCAACCAATCCTTTATAAAGTATTCACTTTTATATAATACCAGCTGATCTCAGATGATGACTAGAGAATAAAATGATTACTGTGTTTTTTATTTGAGTACAAATTATAATTTTAGTTTATAAAATTATATAAACAACTGTATTATATACGTCCATCACATACCAGGCACTGTCCTGGGAATTAGAACACAATGGGGACTAGACAGACATGGCCCTGCCCTCTTTAACCTTTACAGTGTGTGTTTTCTAAAAGCTTTTTATGCCTCATACTTTGAAGTTTCATTTGTTTTCCATCTGTCTCTAAAACTCTCAAATATCCATGTATTATGAGACTATTTACAGAGGTACTTAGGAGGTTCAATCTTGGGTGATTAAATATTCTAAGAGTGAACAAAACTGAAAAGACAGAACAGGATGCAGAAAAGTTCAATAAACTTTCTCAAAATTTTATGATCTCAAAATCCTAATATTCCTATGTATAACTGATTCACTTTGTTATAAAGCAGAAGCTAACACATCATTGTAAGGCAATTATACTTCAATAAAGATGTTAAAAAAAAAAAAAAATCCTAATATTCCCTCGAAAAATCCTCATTTTTTTCCTGCTGACAAAGATACAATTATGTTCAAGTTGTTCTTTTAACTGTATAAATGTTATATCACAATGTATACAAAAATATTGCTCAAATTTTTCCTTTACATTCTACAAGGAATTTTATACCATATATTTGAAGAATGCATTGGCTGTTATCAGATAACTGTTTTATCATCAATCGAAGAATGAATCTATCAAAGGATGAATCACTTGTCATTTAAGGAAAGTTATTTGGTTTCTATATTTTGTAGTGGAATTATTTAAATCATTATGGAGCCCAGGAAATGAAATTGATAAACTTAATCATGTAACTGAGTTTCATCTGTAGTTTCACCTTTGTGAAGGTGAAAAAACAAAACAGACAAAACAAAAATATCTCATCTATATCAAAACTTAACCTTGAAAGAAACAAAGATACATTAATTCTATTTCAACACACCATGTGGCTTATTTACTGCTTAGTTTGAAATACCCATATTTTTATGTCCCTAGCCACCCCTGTGGTTTAAGCGTACCTTAAGGATTGGAAAACTACAAATCTTTAAAGGGAGGCACTCAGTTATTACAGCAACTCATGCACAGCCTCACTATTACCACTTTTGCCAAAACACATGTTCATAAAAAAGCATCACCTTCAGGAAGCACCATTCCATTTTCTCAGAGCAACTTAAAATACTATTACGTTCCCCATCTTTTATTGTTTCCTTCCACTTTTTCCTAATTTTGCATAGAAAAAATATTAAAAAATGTTTGTATACTCACCTCCCTGAACGAAAGCTAGTTTTATGGGTAGAGTAGATTTTGCAGTGGCAAATTAAGGCAACAAAAGTGGCCATGTGAGGGAAACTTACAGGGGTGCATGCAGTTTTATTGCACTGTTATTTGGCGTACCAATGACAGAATTCTTTAATTAGTTAACACACACACACACACACACACACACATAAATACACAACTCTGAACTACAGGGATAGTATTCAGAAAGATCACTATGCCAAAAACATAACATGTTTTGTAATACCATAAACTTTCCTGAAGTAATTTTTTATATATTTTTACAGCATTTAAACAAACACACTTCAAAAATGATGCTACTGAAAAATCCTTTAAAAAGTAGGAAGGATTTTCTTTTGGTAAGGGGAGTTGTCGGAAATATTTTTTAATGCATCGACACTACGAAAACACAAGCCTATTTTTGATAACTATCACTACCATATTTTTAATACTACCCAGACATATTTCTTTATTTTAACATACACACAGTTTCATTAATTATCATAAATACCATATTTGTGGCATATCAAATTATTAGAAAATAAAACAGGTTTAGAAAGTTTGATAGTATTGATTATTGCTGCTTTCGTTTCTTAAGCTAGTCAACTAAATCATAAAGACTTTGGAATGAGGTAATAACAGAATTTTTCAAGTAGACATTCATGCCCAAAATAAAGTCTGGAGATTTACTTTAAAGTTGTACCACTATATTGTCATGCAGACCCTCTAAAATAATTGTATCATTTCCTACCATGTAATTGTATGCTTTTAAATTGACGCTAAGTAAATTATGACAAGTACAAACAGGTGTGATTGAGAGAAGAGTTGTGGCAAAGCCCTTATGCCAAAATAAATATGTTTAAAAAGTAAAGCCCGTGTCTACAATTATCCTCACATTTTTTTAGGCATAAAAATGTAGCGCTTGAGTTAATAAAATATTTAATAGGACTGATACACACATACTGACTCAAGAAAAATCTGTGTGTGTGTGTGAAATATGTTTATTTATACAATGGGCATTGCCGGCTTGAAAACAGCAAATCAAATCAAAGTAAAATAGTAATAATAAGGATTAAGAAGGACAGCTGTTTGAATCCTTTTTTTAGTGCCTAAAATTACCTAAATTTCTCAAAGATTTTTGAAAGAATGAGTTCACAAAAAGTTTCTCTACAGAGTATTTTCACTTTGGGAACTTTCCAGGTTTTAGGAATGCCCCACTCAAAAAGGGAGGCAAGGCATTGTTTCCGGATTGTATCAGCAGCTCTGTTTTTCTGTTCTAATTAGTGGCTAATAAATTCTAGTTATATCTTCATCAAAATGTCAACTCTTCCTATAATATACTAAAATTCTGTCTAAAGCAAAATAAAACTTGCCATCCCAGTACTCTCAAACAGGCAAGGCAACAAACACGAAGAGGGTGTGCTAGTGGTGGAAACCAGAAGTGGCCAAAGGGAGAAAAAAGGAGTCAAAATAATCATCCTTTATTTTCAGACATCCTTGAACTGGTCACTGCAATCACTGTTACTGGAACAATATCCTCACCAGTTGAGTGTACATACTAGCCCTAACTCCCTAGAGCTTTGTTCCCCAGGAGCAATTTTCATCAGAATCTAACTGCAACAACACACATACTTTCACAACAGAAGCTCCCGAATACACACACGCTGGACTTTACCTGTTTTTATGCCGAGTCTTTAGCAAGTTTCTTCCAAAGGGAGCCATGGTCCGCCAGGCCAGCGAACAGCAAGGACAGTATCTCAAAGTTCTCTGGGGATGGGGGTGGGGATGGGGGGATATCTGGATTTCTAGGGTGAAGGGAAGAGACCTGGAAGCTTCCTCTTCACCTCCTCAGATGCTCCTGGCTTTCTGCTCATTAGCAGCCGCCTGAAGGGAGCTGCTGGAAGTTGTGCAACTGTTGCTTAACTTTGAACTGCGGGATTGCTGGGCTGCTGCACCTTTGGAGACCTGCCCAGCTTCAGCCTCGAAGAAGGCGTTTGGAGGCAGGAAAAGGAAAAGAAAAAAAAAAGAGAGAGAGAGAGAGAGAGCGAGAGGAAGGGAGGAGGACTCTATTGTGTTCTATAGTTATTTGCAGACTTGCTAAAAGAGCTGCCACCCCACAGGCATGGCAATACCCACGGAATGGGAATTTCACTCGCTTTGGAAACCCCCCTCTCCCGCTCTCCACGCCCAACCACACAGGGTGAAGTGAACACACATAAAAGATTTAAAAGTAAATACCCCCACCTCCCATCCAGCTCCAGTCTGTGAAAAGTAATCTGACCGAGGCAAGCAGGAGTGAGGGCCAAGAAGTCTTTGCCCAGCGGTTCGACACAAAACTCCCCCGCCCGGGGTGTCAGTGCTGTAACATACATCGAGGAGCGAAGCTGGAGGCTGGATCAAGGGGGGGGGCTCACAGACCCCTGAGGGATCTGAGCCCCCGAGTTTCCCCCAACTCCGTCCCTCCACTCTTCAAGGTCATCTTCCAAAAGTTGGAGGACCTGAAGGACCAAAGGGCTCCAGGGCTGAATGATCACAGCACTGGCCCAGGAACCAGCCAGGGTTTGGGGTCCCACCCCCGCCCCATCTTTGGCACTTACTGGCCCTTTTAGACCACGGGAGTTTGAAAGAAGAGCCAACTGTTTGCTCTCGCCCCTCGAGTAGTAAATTGAGAAAGGGCGGACTCAGGGAACTGAAGTGTGCAGTGCAGGTCGAGGGGCTGGCTGACATCACCTAGTCTCACGTGAGCTCGAACCCTGGCCCACGGCAGCCCCGGCAGAGCTGGGCGAGCGCACGCGGATGCGGGCGGCAGCGAGCAGCGCGGGAGGAGCTCCCCTGCACCGCGACGCCGTGGGAAAGCGCTGACCAGGGGCGAGGCCCTGCGGAAACTTCCCAAGACATTTTTTCTAGGATTCCGTTTCCGACTCCCCTCTCTTCTGCCCTCCGCCCCTCCGCCCCAACTCCTGCCCGCCCCCAGCCCTGCCGCGCTTCTAATCTTGGGCTTCCGTAGCAGAGGGAGGGAGGGAAAAGAAACTGTGGCTTCACTCTGAATACCACTTCAGGCTAAGGGATCTCTGGACCACTAGAAACACAAAAGGCTCAGACTTTCTTTGGGAGCACCAACAAAAGCAAGCAAAAAAAGTGATCTCAAAGGTTTCTATAATTTTTATATGTCCTGATTTATGCAGAATTATACAGAGCTCAAAGAAATCATTTTCCCAAAATTTACTAGCATAATTCTTCTCTAGTCCTCTATACTGTATACACATATATGTATTTTATATAACCTTATTATCTAAAATTTGTTTATTGTTTGTAATTGTACATAAATATTATATATAAGCCATATATATATATATCCCTAACTGTTATAAATTAGCCAATTTATTACAATAGCCAATGCTTTAATTCAGTTACCTTTTTTCTACTCCTGGAAGATAGGATAATTTTTTTTTTAAATACAGTCATCTTTTAAATGGATCTGTGGTAGTGGTACCAGAGAAAACCTTTAAAATACTGAAAGTCGTAAGTAGTAATGACATATTTTGTTTTATATGTTTATATATATATACATATATACATGTATGTGTGTATATATATATATATCACATATACACATACACACTTTACATGCAACATAAATAAAACCATATTGGGTGTACTTCAGTTTCAGTTCTTGACTTTATTTTACAAGCACATCACAAAAAATGATTTAAACTATCATGGAAACTTGCCCAGTTACTCTAAGTTGTTCAAAATAGAATCCCCTAAAGCTATACTGCTTGCTTATTAATATGATGGCTGCAGCCAATTTGCAAAGAATGTTGCATTTACAAATATCCCTGCATTTCCTGTAGTTTCAGTTCTCCACCCTTATTAACATTATTTGTATATGTAGTTTTCATATAAAGCAATTTTTAATAGAAGAGTTTAATGGAACAAGGGGAAACAACATTACTTCTTTATTAGCATAATCTTACATTGAGTTTCAAGTTAGCACAAATGAACCTCATTTAAGATGTTATTATCCCTCACATAAAATATTCTATTAATACTGTTTATGACAAGCTCTTTGATGTGTAAGAATTAAATATCCCTCAGATATTAAAAGCTGAAAGGAATCAAAAACATGGGCACTAACATCTAAATAGAAAAGTAAGCAAATAACAATTTGAAAAGAAAATAACAAAACCATGTTTAAAAAAAAACTAGTAACCAGATATTGTATAGGAAAATTGAAATGAGATTTTATTTTGCATCTACCAAATTGCCTGATTTTTAAAATGATGATTCTCAGTTCTGTCAGTATGATGGTCAGAGTAGTGTTGACACATAGTATTAGACAAGGAACTGGCTATTTTTCTTTACAGGGTAGAAAGTAGATAAAAAATTATCTCAAAGTGAAAATAAGGCAAACTAATGACTGCATGTCCTTCCAGTGATATAATGGAGCCTTGTCTAATAGTTCTTCCCAAAGATAATCCAGTCCCCTGGCAGAATGCAATTTTTTTTTTTTAAACATCTTTATTGAAGTATAATTGCTTCACAGTGGTGTGTTAGTTTCTGCTTTATAACAAAGTAAATCAGCTACACATATACACACGTTCCCATATCTCCTCCCTCCCGCATCTCCCTCCCTCCCACCCTCCCCATCCCACCCCTCTAGGTGGTCACAAAGCACCGAGCTGATCTCCCTGTGCTATGTGGCTGCTTCCCACTAGCTATCTATTTTACATTTGGTAGTGTATATATGTCCATGCCACTCTCTCACCCTGTCACATCTCACCCCTCCCCCTCCCCATATCCTCAAGTCCATTCTTTAGTAGGTCTGTGTCTTTATTCCCATCTTGCCACTAGGTTCTTCATGACATTTTTTTTTTCCTTAGATTCCATATATATGTGTTAGCATACTGTATTTGTTTTTCTCTTTCTGACTTACTTCACTCTGTATGACAGACTCTAATTCCATCCACCTCATTACAAATACCTCCATTTCATTTCTTTTTATGGCTGAGTAATATTCCATTGTATATATGTGCCACATCTTCTTTATCCATTCATCCGATGATGGACACTTAGGTTGCTTCCAGAATGCAATTTTTTAAACTTACTATTTACTACTGATTAGGCCCAGACTCTGTGAAATTAAGGTTTAAGTTGTGTTTTAAAAAAAAGGAAAGATGCAAGTAGAAAGATAACTCAAAAGGTTATAGTTTTATTGTGCTGTAGGACATCAACCAACTTTACATCTAACTTAATTTTATTTCAGCCTTCTGTCTTTAATTCACTAACTATATATAGCAGTCTTCCCTATCCTCTTTTGGGCCAGTTTTACAATTCTGCTGAATTCCTCATTAATAAGTCAATCTTTGACACTTGCCCACTATATATTTGTATGAGATTCATAACTGCAGTTTTTTGAAAATTATACTTTGAAAAACTCTGAGCATGTATCTGTCCTTTTCTGAACCAACAGGAAATCTTCATAGAAGAAAGATGGTTACTTATCTATACAATCCCTATCTTTCCCTATGTGTAAAATGTGTTTTGATGGCAGAAAATAGAATGTTCTTTCAATCATCTCTAAGTATACAGCTCAGCCAAAATAAATAGAAAAGGTATATTTCCTTACATATTTAAATTAACATGAAAAATCAACAGGGAAGATGGTACATTATACTTGATAATAAAAGAATGAATGAATATTCTCCTCAATCAAATGAACATTATTTACTCTGTGGTTGAGGTGTTATCAGAAGCTAAACAGTGTTAAAACATGTATTCTGATAGAAAGCCCTGTTTTTGAAGGAGGTATAACAGACAAATGTATCAATTTTTTGTCTAGTTCATTCATAGCCTCTCTTCATATTAGGAAGTTTTTTTTTGTTTTTTTTTTTATTTTTGCTGCACTACGCAGCATGTGGGATCTTATTTCCCCGACCAGAGATCAAACCCATACTCCCTGCAGTGGAAGCGTGCGGAGTCCTAACCACTGGACTGCCAGGGAATTCCCTAGGAAATCTTTTTTAAATTGAATTTTTCCAGTGTTATTGAGATATAATTGACATACATCACTGTATAAGTTTACAGTGTACAGCATAATGACTTACATATATTGTGAAATGATTGCTGCAATAGGTTTAGCCAGCATCCATTATCTCATGGATACAATAAAAAGAGAAAGAAAAAAAGAAAAAAAAAATTTTTTTTCTTGTGATGAGAAGTCAGAATTTACTCTCTTTACGTTAATATACATTATATACCTGTGTTAACTATAGTCATCATGTTGTTCATTACATTCCTAGTACTTATTTATCTTGTAACTGGAAGTTTGTACCGCCTACCTCCAATTCCCCCTCCCCCCAACCCCATCCTCACTTCTAGTGACCACACTCAAGACTTTTTATTATATGAACTTTTCTGACTTTAAGCTTTAGCACATATGACTTCACTAAAAGGGTAGCAGATATAACTATAGGGGTTAAGGGCATGAGTTTTGTATCCACAGAGATCTACGTCATAGTAAAGATCCTAGCCACTTCCTAGTAAAGATCTTGGATAAATTACTTAATGTGTCTGAGCCTCAGATTTCTGATAATAATAATGCATTCTCATTTTTCATTAGACGTAAGTTTAGGAGGATTTTAACTTTTAAAAAAAAAATACTGTCTGGTACAGATGTGTTGTATTCTTATTACTACAAATTTACTCTTCACATTTTAATGATTAAAATGGCTTACTGGTGTAATTATCATACACATCTGTGCTGGTAAGAGCCAGTTTTCCCCAGGGCCTGCATGAAAAAAATAGCAGAGCTGAGGTTCTAGATCTTGGATTACACACAGGTACTTGACTCTGAGCCAGTTTGTCACCACTCATATGGTAATCTGTGAGGAAATAACATACTACACAGCTTGTTATAATCAATCAGTTTATCTGATTTACTGAAAACCCCATTTTCAATTAAGGGGAAAAGAGTAAGATAGAGAACCTGTTTTGTTTGGACAACAAAGAACTCAGAAATAATTAAAACTGGCCAGAAGAGTGGAATCCAAACTTGAATGAGAATCTTTGGACAATCAAGATGTGGCAAAAGGGCACCATGTAGAACAGAGCTGTTTATAGCAAAAGGTAGAAAATCTCAAAAAAGTTAGTGGAGGATACGGTTAAACTGAATTCCAGAGCTATTATTATTATTCCAATGAGTGTCTATCTTCTGAAGTTCTTTCCTATCTTAAGGTTGCTCATGGAAATAGAAAACATGTCTAAAGAGTGGAACAGATGTATTTTTTTCTCACAGAATCTTTTAAATAATGAATGTAGGTGTCATGGGTTATGAAATAACCTCTCTAAAAGTTTTGAGCAAGGAAGAGATAACTATTTTGAATGGTTTAGGAAAAGCCCAGAAGCAGAGATCCCGTTTCATCTCTAGGATTCTTTTACTGGCAATAATCTTTTGATTCTCCAAAAAGAACTTTAGAATGGCCGTCTAAGCTTTTGTAGGATTTACATAATCATGTCTAATTAGTCATCCAGCTTCAATAGGTGGCTCCAAGCTTTTAATTAATTAAACAGTATTTGAATAGCTGGCTGGTTGGGTGTTGGCCAGATACCTGTGTCCTAAATAAAAGGCCAAATTTCTTCATTTGGTAGCCATAGCTATTATTAACTCTAAATGAGATAAAGTGACATCCATATAAGGAAGGCTGCTATTAGAAATTGCTCAACTTCATGGGACTTCCCTGGTGGCACAGTGGTTAAGAATCCGCCTGCCAATGCAGTGGACATGGGTTCGATCCCTGGTCCGGGAAGATCCCACATGCCACAGAGCAACTAAGCCCGTGCGCCACAACTACTGAGCCCGCGTGCTGCAACTACTGAGCCTGCGTTCCTAGAGCTCGTGCTCTGCAACAAGAGAAGCCACCGCAATAAGCAGCCTGCACACCGCAACAAAGAAAGCCCATGCTCAGCAACGAAGACCCAAAGCAGCCAAAAATTAAAAATTAAAAAAAAAAATCGCTCAACTTCAAAGAAAGTGTTATGAAACACAGATACTTTAATAAAATAAAATGTGTGCATATGAATATATAAACACCCTCAAATATACATTCACCTGCTATATGAAATAATAGAGTCATAATGTGTTTTGGTGCTTTATGCAAAGCATTTTCATGTCTGATATCTGATTCCACTATGGTCAGCAGAAGAGAAAATATTATCTTAGTTTTATGAATAAGAAAACTGAGGTGTAGAGCCATGTGACTATTTAACTATTACTCAGAACAAAAAACAAACTGGAATCAAAGATGACTTAAGTGTAGGTAAGGAGCATAGATACTCTCTATTTCAAATTTCTCATTATGTAAATAAAGAAGACAAGACTCAGATATAAATGCACTTGCTCAAAAACATGTGTTAGCATGAAGTAGAACCAAGAACAGACCTTGTTGACTATATTAATAACTCAGATACACCTTTCCAATTAACTTTTAAATAGAACAAAATAAAAAATATAGAGCCTAACATGGACCTTAGAATTCATCCATGCAAGGACCCATTTTCCTGCCAAGGACTCTAAGTGCAAAAGAGAATAAATTAATTTCCATACTTCATGCAGTATTAGGCTTGAAACACAGTTCTCCCAGTTCAGTTTTCTTTTAAAATTATATAACTGTATGTGCTTAATCTATTTGCAAGCATTTAAATGACTTGGGTTCAAATCTCACAGGCCTAAACTACATCTATTTCACAGTTTATAAAGAAAGAAAATAGTTTTAATCCAGTGACAAGAATTTTCATGTGCTCATGAAGCACTAGCAGAGTTTTCTAGAAAAAATAGTGTCTTATAGAGATATATGTTATGCTTATTACTAGAAATTTACTCTTCAAATTTTAACGTGTCAAAGACAATAATTTTGAAATTTGGAACTCTCTTTTAGTAAATATGAAATGGAATGGGTAAGAAAAGGTGATACCATATGTTTCCAATCAGGATATTAAACACCACTTTAGATCGTTCAAGCCAAGCAAGATTTGATGCAGAGAATTGGTTACAAGGGTGTTGAAAAGAATAAAGAAACATAAGCAGAATACCAAGAAGCTGCTACCGTGCTTGTGCTGGAACCCGTGAGCCAGCAACGGCTTCTCAGCTGTTGGAGAAACTTCTTCAGCCTTCCACTACTGTTACAATATTCCAGGTGAAAACCCTGAAGTGTGCACTCCAACAGCACTGGGTCAGTATTTGCAAATCTCTCAGCTCCTCCCACTTTCCAAACTTCTGCCCATATTTCTCAATGTGAGAACTTAAGAGAAAGTAGGCACTGAAGCCACTAGCTTGGCAAAGCCTCTCAGAAATATAGTTTGTAGGCGCCTAACCCCGTCAGCACAGGTGGAAATAGAGAATGATATGGAGTCAAGAACAATTAAATCATACACAGTTTGACATTTGGTAAATAGTTTTTCAGTGTAGAGCTACCTGGAAGATTATAGAGACAAAAGACATGCTTTCTGTGTATGAACTAAATGGGGGAGAAAAATACTTCAGGAATGTGGTATGTATGTCTAAAGGAGAGAGGCTGAGTAAAGTGTCAGACTGTTGGTATCTTATGACTGTCCCACCTTATGACTGCTGTAAACAGAAAACTGTAACAGTGGGTGCTCAAGACTTGGTTCATACTGGTAATAAAAGCTCCCAGGCAATATTCCCTTCCTTAAGGGAAGGATCAAAAGCTCTAAGAGAGAGAACTCTTGTCATGTAATATAATTTCCTAACTAATCTAAATGGATAGAATCCATACCTAATGTGATTATCATGAAAATTAATGTAGTAACAGAGATAACGTTCCAAGTCCATTACACATGGTCAATAAAAGTCAGCTCCATCACCCTGCAGGCCCTACCACTTGGGTGTGTATGATTCAGGCTAAAATTACCCTGTTGGATGGATTGTTCTAGACAGAATTGGAATCACCTCTTCTTTTCTCACTTCCTCAACTACTCACACATGAAACTGCTAGAATTATTACTTGTGAAAAATTTAAGTTGGTTGTCAGTCTTCAGGTCTGACTAGGTTATAGATATTATCAGTAAATATTAAAAAAGAGTTTACATTTGTATGCTGAATACAGGAAATAATTAGAATATTCTTCAATTCAGAGCATTTAAAAAAATGTTACAAAGGGCAATCATTTATTGGTTTAAGACTCTGGGGTTTGCCTCAAATATTATTAATAGCCAAAATAAAAGCCTGAAATCTGGTTTCTCCTTTGAAATGCACTATGTGAGTGATTCAAATTAATCTGTGGTAATCTGCAGAGAATATTATGGAATGACAAATGATGATTTTTAACAAAGGTTAAAAATATTTAAATTATTAATGTTAAAAAAGATACAAACATAATAATACATTTGCTGATCAGTATTTCTTACCATTTATGTTTGGTTCATGTTTAACAAGCACGTTGACTTGAGGCTAATTAGTTCTTTGATACAATAAATGTTTATTGGGCACCTAGAGTATGCAAGGCACTGAATTAGAAGTCTACTATTCAAAGATGAGAAGGCACAGTTCTGGTTTTCAAAGAGCTTGAGTTGAATGGGAAAAGCAGTTGTAATATAAAGCATCGTTCCTTGAATAGAACTATGCATAAAGCACAGTGGTGATATGGGAGAGAAGCAATTAAATCTATTAAGGCAAGCTGAGGAAAATCATAATAACTCTGAGAACTAGGTATTATTACGGCCATTTTATGACTGTTAGCAACAATAATGGCTTAGAATTATAATACAATCACTTACATAATCTTTGGAAAAATTTTCCTTAATTGATGCTTAAGAGATATTTTATTAAGTAGATTTCGGAATGTTTCCTTTCCAAACTTAGTAAAGACTTTGTGAATGTAATTTTAATTCACCACTATCAGCCACCTTTCTTTATGATGTGGAGAACATATTAGCCTCATATGTATCCAAAGCACCAGTACCAATTGTTATGGACTGAATTGTGTCTTCCCCAAATTAATAAACTGAAGCTCTAACCCCCAATGTGACAGTATTCAAACATAGGGCATTTAGGGAATCATCTAAATGAGGTGAAATGAGGTAATAAGAGTAGGGCCCCAATCCCATAGGGTTGGTGTCCTTATAAGAAGAGGAAGAGACGCCAGCGCTCTCTCACTCCGCAGGCACAGAGAGGAAAGGTCATGAGGACACAGAGAGAAGTTAGCTGTTTATGAGTCAAGATGAGCGTCCTCACCAGAAACAGAATTTACCAACACTTTGATTTTGAACTTCTAGCTTCCAGAACTCTGAGAAAACGAATTTCTGTTGCTTAAGTGGCCCAGTCTATGGTATTTTGTTATGACAGCCCAAGTAGACTCAGACACCAATAATATGAAGCAGATGAACTTGGACTAATTTTCCTTGGGGAAGAACAAACCAGTACCTTTTTTTCCCTTGGAAAAAAGCCACCTCCTTTAATACCCCCTGTGTTCTGGTAGAAGAGGTGGGTGAGTTTGCACCTGGATCTGGGAACCTCCTGGGAAGCTCAGGGGTCTCAGTGCACACCTTCCCCTTGAGATTTAATGTTATAGAATTTCTCAGTGAATAAAAGTGCCATCTTGGACTGAAAGGATACCCAGGTTGCCAAAGGTGATTCAAGTCCAACTGGGAGAAAGTTTGCAGGTTGCATGTTTCTCACTAGGGTTCTACAGAAAAACCTGTAGCCTGTGAGGGAAGACTTATTCTGGAAAACTTTCAAAACACTGCCACCATAGGTTTTCAAATTCTAGCTATGTTTGTTAGTGTAGGTTAGGAAGAAATGTGTGACCTTCCAAGTCGCCTTTTCTGCACTTGCTTGTTAGGGCAGTGGGCACAGATCCGACTTTGTGGTTCCAGTTTTTGAGATTGAAACCTTGTGAGAGCAATAGAACAAGGGCAGCTAAAAAACTAGAACCGCAAGTAAGCTGTTCACATTTGCAAAATTTCCTTCCCAGTATTCTCTGTAAGCAGGACTGCTTTGTTTTTACAAAGAAGGAAGGAAGTAAAGGAAAGAGGGAGAGGTGGTATTAGATTTCCTGATAAATATAGGCATTTACTCAAGTGATTGATGGGAGAAATATATTTAAAAATGTGACTCTATTGCTACTCCGATCTAGTGGCTTAGAGCTTGCAGATTTTTCACATGTAACAGAGCCTTAAAACTACAATTCAAAAAAAAAAAATTGTCGTTCTTATAAACAGGCAATTCACAGAAAGATTAAAGAAGCTCAGTGTTGAAGTGTTAAAAATATGTCCACAGATTCTTTGATGCTCCTCCTTTCAATAGGTGAAAGCTTAATCCCACCTCCCCCTTGTGTGTAGACAGGTCTGGTGACACTCTTTTAACGAACAGCAGTAGGGTCAACTTAGTGACTTCCTTCTAACAAATAACGGCAGAAGTGATGGTGTGTCATTTGCAACATTAGGTTATAAAAAGGCTGTATCTTCTGTCTTGCTCTGGGGTAAGTCATGTTGTGAGCAGCCCTCTAGAGAGGCCCACACGATGATGAACTGAAAGCTTCAGCCAGTGGCCACGTGGGTGAGCTCAGAAGCAGATGACACCCACCCCCTTAAGAGACTGCAGCCCTGGCCAATAGCTTGACTGAAATCTTATGAGAGATCTTGAGAGAGAACCGCCCAGCAAAGCTGCTCTCAGATTCTTGACTCTCACAACTGTCCGAGTTAATAAAGGTTTTTAGCTGCTAAGTTTTGGGGTAAATTCTTAAACAGAGTATTTGTCTACGGATCACAGTTCCAACATATGGGGGAGGGGGAGTTGTCCGCCCACCACCAAACCATGCTCTAGGCAGATGCCAGCTGGCTGTCCTAACATTTTAACTCAATTCTGACACATCTACCCGGAGATAGCATTGGATTCCACAGGTTAAGGGTTTAGTCCTACGAGACTCCACTGACCCCTCACTTCAGCCTCCAGTTACAAACCCAGGGTGTCACCTATCTTTTTTGATGAACAGCCTGTAAATCAGAGGTTCCCACAACCCCCTCCTTGGGTTTGATTAATTTTTTAGAGTGCTCAGAGAAACACTTTTACTTACGAAATGACTGGTTTATTATAAAAGGATATAACTCAGGATCAGCCAGGTAGAAGAGAGCGTAGGGAAAAGTACGGGGAAAGGGCGCACTTTCCATGCCCTCTCAGAGTGCTCAAATCTCCCCGCACTGCCAAGTGTCCACCAATGCAGATGCTCTCTGAGCCTCATCCTTTTGAGATTTTCTGGAGGCTTTCTTACATAGAAATGAATGATTCATGGCGATTGAACTCAATCTCCAGCCCCTCTCCCCTCCCTGGAGGCGGTGGAGGCCAGGAGACTGAAAGGTCCAACCCTTAAAACAAATGGTTGGTTACCCTGGCAGCCAGCCCCCTATCCTTCAGGAGGGTCCAAAATTCACCTTGTTTATGTTAAAAAAGACAGACATCTTTACCATTCTCACTTAGTAAATTCAAGGGTTTTAGGACCTCTGAGCCAGAAATGGGGACAAAGACCAAATATATATTTCTTATTATAAATCACACTGTTACACAGAGTTAAACAATTATTTTTTTTTAAAGGTTTATTGATTGATTGATTGATTGCTATGTTGGGTCTTCGTTTCTGTGCTAGGGCTTTCTCTAGTTGCGGCAAGTGGGGGCCACTCTTGATTGCGGTGCGTGGGCCTCTCACTATCGTGGCCTCTCTTGTTGCAGAGCACAGGCTCCAGACGCGCAGGCTCAGTAATTGTGGCTCACGGGCCTAGTTGCTCCGCGGCATGTGGGATCTTCCCAGACCAGGGCTCGAACCCGTGTTCCCTGCATTGGCAGGCAGATTCTCAACCACTGCGCCACCAGGGAAACCCAAACAATTATTGTAATCAGACTTTTACTAGATACCAGAGAAATGCTGAATAAAACAACAAAGTCAAGTACCTTCTTAAACATTAGCCAAATTTTAAAAATAGTAATTCCCAGTATTTTCCAGGGCATACACTTTTTGGGTATTTAATCAAAATGCTCTGTTTGGGGAATAATTTTCCAATGTGCTATCTATGAAAATTTAAAGCACACGTATCTTTGATTCAGTGGTTCTGCTTCTAAAAATCTAACCTAAAGGAGTATTTGTAAATGTCCAAAAGGGTGCACTTCTGTATCATGTGTGTAATAGTGAAAAACAAATTGTGTAACAATCACTTATTATATGTTAGCACTTTCCTTAATCCTTTTAAGAGTCTGTGAGATAAGCTCATTTTTTTAATCATTATTTTACCGATAAGAGAAACTGGAATGTGCGGAAGTGAAATAAATTCCTTGAGGTCACAAAGCTACTAAGCAGCAGAGGAGAGATTCAAAGCTATGCTCTTATCAATTACAGTAGACTGCCTCTCATAAAAAGAAATATTTTGGATACATTTTAATAAGAGAATATTTAAATAAATTAGGAGTGTGGGATTAACATATACACACTACTATATGTAAGATAGGTAATCAACAAGGACTTACCGTATAGCACAGAAAACTCTACTTAATATTCTGTAATAGGGCTTCCTTGGTGGCGCAGCGGTTAAGAATCCGCCTGCCAATGCAGGGGACAAGGGTTTGAGCCCTAGTCTGGGAAGATCCCACATGCCGCGAGCAACTAAGCCCATGTGCCACAACTACTGAGCCTGTGCTCTAGAACCCACGAGCCACAACTACTGAGCCCGCGCGCCACAACTACTGAAGCCCACATGGCTAGAGCCCGTGCTCCGCAACAAGAGAAGCCACCGCAGTGAGCAGCCCGTGCACTACAACGAGGAGTAGCCCCAACTCCCCGCAACTAGAGAAAGCCTGCGTGCAGCAACAAAGACCGAACGCAGCCAAAAATAAATAAAAATAAAATAAATTTATAAAAAAAAAAATTCTGTAATAACCTCTATGGGAAAAAGAATGGATAGATGTATAACTGAATCACTTTGCTATACACCTGAAACTAACACAACATTGTAAATCAACTATACTCCAGTATCAAACAAAAATTAAATTTAAAAAAAGAAGAAATATAAATAAATAAATCATCACTCCATTTATAGACAACTCTATTAAAAGTAATGTTAGAGCTATATACAATCTGATGAAATGATATCAGAAATTATTTTCCTTCAAGTTAAGCTACATATTAAGGATTGCTAAGGAAAATGCCTGAAGTTGTTAACAGGTGATGCTAATGAATACAGTGGCCTGGACTGCTCTAGCAGATTGGAACTATGTGAAACGTGGGTCCATCGAGTCTAAGTTTTATGATTGTTTTTCAAGAGAATCCATGAAACTTTGATTATTTTTTAATGTGAAATCTTGCCATATTAAACACATAATAAATTAAATTTGTTAAGATGCTGAAGCCAAATATAATATTTCTGAATGCAGACACGACCCACAGTGTTCCAGATTGAGATCGCCCTGTAAATGAACAATAATGGATTGAGGAGGTCCAAACTACCTGACAAACTTTACTGAAACTTGATCGAATTCATTATCATATCTAAACAAATAATATCTTAGTCAAGGAGACAGTAGCCAGCCGCTGAAACATAGAAAAGTAGAGAGAAAGAAATGTGTCCTCAATACAGGTACTGCCCATCCCAAGAATCAATAAATATTGATTGATATATATCAATCAATATATCAGATCTTGATATATTGGACTCTGTATTGCCCTGTAGCAGAGCAGTTGAGGACTTGGGGTCTTGAGCCAGACTCCATGTGTTTGAATCCCAACTCTACCACTTACTAGGTCCTCAATCTTTCTGTGACACAGTATCTCTCTTTGTAAAACAGGGATTATAATTGTATGTACCACATTGAAATGCTGTGAGAAAGTAATGGCTGAATAAATATTAGCTATTATTACTGTGGAGGTGAAGTATTAGATTACCAGAGGCTGGTGCCAGAAACCATTCTTATCATTTAATCTTTGTGCTGATTTCATTCTCACGAAGCAATTGCTGATTATAATAGACTTGTGTAAAATGAAAGAATGCCTTGGTCTGAGGGTGTAAGAGCAGACACTGGGGTAGTTAGAGACCTTAGTATAAATTAAGAGATTGCTATTCTGATTAAAGTACTTTACTCTCGGTGAGTCCAGTTATCGTGAATTAAGTTGCCTAGGATTTGATTATATCTAGAACTAAGACATGATTATTTTTCTGGATCCTAAACCATGGTGAATTCACAAAGACAGACACCAACCAAAGAGAACTCTTGGCATCTAGGCAGTTGGAATGTTCTTTTTTTCACTGTGAGATTTTTCTTTCAGACTTTCTCTCTTAAAACTGTAATAAAAAAAATTACGTCTCTCTTACTCATTGTTTAATTCCCAATCTTTAGCACAGTGTTTGACAAAAAGTCAATGTTCAATAAATATAAATGATTGAATGAATGAATTTAAAATGAATCAACAATCACAAAACAGATTTCTTTGTATCAGGTTGTTTGTTGCCATTTACCTTGTTTCAATCGAAGTGGTACTTAGAGAATTATTTCTGGTTCATTGATGGTCCCTTTTAGTTGAGTTCCAAGTACTGAATATTGTGCTGTGTCTTTTACAGCTGGAGCAGGAATTGGAGAGTGGAAACTGAGAAGTGGAAGAAAAGAAAAGCAACTAGCTATTTGAGAGAACATCTTTCGTTCACTTGAGGGTAAGGGATTGCAGGAATGATGTATATACACAGCCCGTTCTGGACACAGCAGAGTAATGAATATCAGGTTTATCTTCCTGACATAAAATTCAACAGAATAGGATAAAATATATGAAACAACTCTTTTCAGGCTTTGGAAAAAACACAGCATATAACTGTAATTCCTGAAAGAAGGATAACTCCTGAGCCGAGTCCCGCATTCACTCTGGTTTTCTGCCTGGGAACGTCTCAAACTGCTGCACAGGGACGAAGAGCCTCCAAAGAAGGCAGCAAATCTGCTGGCCAAAGAAAACAGCGATTCTATTTTGTTGCTGCTGAGGCTGCTGTATTCCATGGCACAGGGGAGCAGAGATGAGGGAGCTGCACAGAGGAGCCGCAGAAATCTGCATAGTGGCCCCTCCAGATATGTGTAAACAAACACATGGCAATGCTGTACAAGGCTTGACTCCACCTACCAGGCAGAGAATAATTGTTGGGAGAATGAGAGCAGAACAGAGATTCTGGAAGTAGCCAGGTGCTGGAAGAAATCGGATTTCCAAACTGCTAGAGCGGTGGTCCCTCCATCTGGTCCTCAGAACAGCAGCCTTAGCATCGCCTGGGAACTCGTTGGAAACGCTGATTCTCTGACACCAACCTGATCTACAAAATCAGGAACTCACCAGGTGGGATCCAGCACTCTGTGAATCAAAGAAAAATCCACAAGGAAATTAGAAAATGTTTTAAATGAATGGTAATGAAAATACAACTTAATCAGAATTAGTGAAAAACAGCTAAAACCACGATCTGATAAAATTTATGTATTTAAATATTTATATTTGAAAAAAAGAAGAGGTTTGAAATTAATGTCCTCAGCCTAACCTTCAAAAGAAAGAAAAGGAAATATAATTTAAACCAAAAGTAAGTAAAAGGAAATAATAATGGTAAGACTGATAATCAATAAAATAAAGAACAAATGATGGAAAAAATTAAGGCCAAAAGTTGCTGTTTTGAAAAGTTGAATAAAACTGAAAAATATCTAACAAAATTGATCAAGAAAAAAGGAAACAGAAAAACACAAACAAGATCAACAATGAAAAAGAGAATGTTGCCGTAGAGCCTCCAAGCAATAAAATGATAATAAAGAAATAATATTGATACTAATAAAGGTATATGAATAAGTCTGATGATAACTTAGATAATTTAGTAAAGTTCATTGAAGGGGACTAATAACTAAAACAAGGAAAATTCAATCGGGTTGCATATACACATTTAAGAACAGTGAAATACTGAGGCGGCATCTCAAACTGGTATTGGGATCACGTCAGAATTAATAGACAACTTCCTATAATGATCATGATGAAAGACAATTATTGGGAAGTGTTGGTCTTAGCATTTATGTTCATTTAAACTGTTGGTTATCCATGCCTTAAATAATCTGTGATACCCCCTCAGAATCTTGCAGACCCACATCAAAATACTTACAAATAAGCATATGTCATCTTCCATAATTAGTTTAGATAAAATTAGACTGGTGGGAAAAAAAATAGAACATATAAATAGAAGTAGATTTGTTTAAAAATAAATGAATTTCAAAATTTAAATTTCTCACCAGGCCAAAGTGTTTTCTCTGATAGATTCTAACCAAAGTTAAAACAATAGTACCAATCTTATACAAATTTTTCAGAAGATGTAAGAGGGAAGATCACTCCCCACTTCATTTTATGAGACCAGAATAATCCCGATACCAAAATCAGTCAAGTATACTCCAAGAAAAGAAAACTACAGAACACTATCTCTCATGAAAAGATTTGCAAAAATCCTTAACAAAGTACTAGCAAAACACATACAACAGTATATAAAAAGGATAATATGACAAGACATAGCAAGGTTCATCCCAGTAACAAAATGTTGTTTTATTATTTTTAAAAATGAGTACAAATAATTCATCACATTAATAGAAAGAAAGAGCAAAATTCATATGATATCTTAATAGATGTGGGAAAGTACTTGACAAAACTGAGCACACATTCATGATAAAAACTTACAGCAAACTAGGAGCTAACACTCACCAAAAAGTACATAATGTTTGACTACCTTTATATGAAGATCAAGAATAGGCAAAATTAAGTGTTTACCTGTGATGTCAGGGAAATTTACTGGGAATGTGTATGAGAAAATTTTCTGGTATGAAGGAAATGATCTTCATCTTTATTGGGTTTTGAATAACACAAGTTCAGACTTTTGTCAAAACTCATCAACCTTTACATTTAGAATCTATGCCTTTCACTGTATATAAATTATAACTCAATTAAAAACAAGCCACAGGAGGACAAAAGTTATATATTGGACTACCATTAAAACAAAAGAGGGAAAGAACTGGAATAACTTTTAAAAGATTAAAGTATGTGAATACAAAGTAGAAAGTCAGGGGAAATAAGAATAAATGAAGGGCTTCCCTAGTGGCGCAGTGGTTGAGAATCCACCTGCCGATGCAGGGGACATGGGTTCGAGCCCTGGTCCGGGAAGATCCCACATGCTGCGGAGCAACTAAGCCCGTGGGCCACAACTACTGAGCCTGTGCTCTAGAGCCCGTGAGTCACAACTACTGAGCCCATGTGCCACAACTACTGAAGCCCACATGCCTAGAGCCATGCTCCGGAACAAAAGAAGCCACCAAGAGAAGCCCGCACACCACAACAAAGAGTAGCCCCCGCTCACCACAACCAGAGAAAAGCCTGCGCGCAGCAACAAAGACCCAAAGCAACCAAAAACAATAAATAAATAAAATAAAATAATAAAATAAATAAATTTATAAAAAAAGAATAAATGGAAAGAGTGTGTGTAACTTATAATCAGATGCACAAGTTAAGATTTATTGAGTATGTATTACATACACATTTTGTGATATATGCATACCATCTTTTAGATAGTAATTATTATTTTTATTTTATAGATGATCATAGAGACCAGAGAATTAAAGTGTAAAGCCACAGGTAGAAAGTTATCGGAATAGGACTTAAACCAGGGATTAGCAGAATGGTGGATCTTGAGGCTGAGTTCAGCACATAGACATTTCAGTTTGTCCGCTTGGTATTGCAAAAGAGAAAATTGAAGTAAATATTTGCATTTAAAGATTGTGACATTTCCATAAAAATCTGAATTTCTGGAAAATACTGAAAATTGGAAGATTTGCCGTGTTGGGCCTATGTTCCCACATGCAGAAAAATCATCTGAAGCTCAGTGTCAAGCAAATGGTCCCCTTAAACAGGACTTAAATAGGACATGTTACCTGCTTGTGTCTGTAAGCGTTTGAGTATGGATACCTAATTTATGACTGCGTTTATCTGAATTCAGGTCCAGAGAAGACATAGGAAAAAAGGTGATATTGCACAGTGAAGGGGGGACAAAAGATCATATGAGTAAGGAGTCTATGATTTAGGAGCTAAGGGATTTGTGTTTACTAAAAGATAGCAACAAAACCTGATAATGCCCAAAGCAAGATATTATATAAGAGAAAAAGACAAAAAACAGAGACCTGTCCAAAAGGAAAGCCCATTTTATAGTGAGTAATACTCATTGGATGCTTTCCAGCTTGTTGTGGGGATGCTATACTGTAACAGAGAGACTCACAGAAGATAAATTAATTTCTCAAAATTGCTTGACTGATACTGAAGAATAACCTTCCTCTGGGATAAGAAGTGAGGTTAGACTCTGAGCAGTCAGAACCAATGTAATTAAGAGTAGGAAGGCGGAGGAAATTTGTAACCCCCTTAGAGTATCTAGGTCTGTGTTCCCTTCTCTGTAAAATTAAAGCATAATATAAAACTGGTTATTCCATAACGGACCTTTTCGCTTCTGACATTCTTTAGCTTCATGAATTAGGATGACATTGAAATATGGCCTAGTACTCCAACAGTGCTTGTCTGGTATTTTTAATCTATACATACTAGTGCCTCCACCCAAAGTACAAAGTGGGAAGGGTTCTTCTCTTCAGATCACTCACTCCAACTCTCCACGGGTTACAACCTCAATTAACTTCTTGATTCCTCTTTCATACTTTCTAATTTACTACCCCAGTTAAAACAATTCAATGCATGCAGATCCACTTAGGTTCTACAGAGCCCTTATAATAAGAAGGAGGAGTCTGAGATTTTTTTTTAAGTTTATTCATTTGTTTAATATGTGCAGCACACCTAAACCTGGAAAGGGAGAAGAACAAGGATAAGTTGTTGAGTTAGAATCAACTTGAAAATAGAATCCAATCTGACTTTTTACTAAATGTACTTTTAGGTTAAAAATATTAGCCTGTCCTTTATTTGGCATAGTATTTTCTACAGCATGTTAACACAAGATTTTTTTTGACTTGTGCTTGGATCCAGTATTAATATTATGAAGATTAGCTGTTGCTTTAGAAATGAAAGCTGTTCAGTCCTATCTAAGCTCTACTTAATAAGTCCCCTTATCCTTATTTAAACTCTCTATGGCTTTATTATTTTTTTAACCAACACAATGAGAATGACATCATTCTGCAAACCCTGCTTCATAGTATGCTATGTTACATGAAATCAGATTAATCTGTCATGTTGCCTGTCATAGAGTAGGGTTTCAAGAAATTAATTTCAAGTTTAATCTTTAGATTACTCTGAGGCCTGTGGTATTGGTTACGGTGGATGTTTCTAGACTCAGAATGCTATATTGTTGACTCTAGTCCTCTGCCTCTAACAACTTGCCCCTCCTTATTCTTTCTGTACACATTGGCTCACCACGTTGGAAACATCAAGCCAGTGCCTTTAGGACCACCATACTCCCACTCTTCCTTAATGATAACTTACAAAATGTCAATTGCAGTCAAAAATAACATTCAAGACTCCCTTGAAAGGAAGCATTCTCTTATACCATTTGGCTAAAAATCTCTCCAGAAGAGACTTACTTCCTGTGTTTCATTGTTCACAGTTTGGAGAATGAAAATGTCTTTGTGAGAGGTGAAGGAGAAATAGCCACCCTAAAACCATCAGGGAAGGGTGCTTAGAATTTCATTAGTTCATTAATTCATCCAATTAACAATATTTACTGAGTCCTTACTATGGAGAAGCATTATTTTTGTTCTGAGAATATAAGAAATAAGACCAAAAAAACCAAAAAACAAAAACATTCCTGCTTTTATTCACAAAAGACAAAAATAAGTGGACAAATAAAGACTATAGAGATTGAATGAAGTAGCAGTGGGATAGGTTTTAAAATAGACAATTGTATCAGTCAAGCATTGCCACAAAATGCTGCATAACAAACTACCCTAAAACTCGGTTACTTAAAACAAATAATTTAATTCTCTTCATATATCTGTGAGTTAGCCAGGGTGATTCTGCCTTCAGCTCAGGAAGCTCTGCTTCACACTGCAGTTTTGCAAGTTGGCTAGTTCGACTGTGCTTCATGTTTCTTCTCATTTTGGGACCACCCAGGAAAATTCTTCTTCTGGCAATGGCAGAAGAGGAAGAGGGTGAGCCAGAAGCTGCAAACTCATATCAAGTTTTTGTTTTCCTTATGTCTGCCAACATCCCATTAGCTAAAGCAAGCCTCATGGCCAAAATCATGATCAAGAGTGGGGAAGTATATTCTACCCACTCTGGGGGGAAGCAGGGGATGAGTATTTGCTGAACAATAATATAATTACAACATTCATTGACGATCTCTGAGGAAAAAGGTTGGCATGTTTAGGAAAAAGCCAGAAGACCAGTATGCTTGAGACAGACAGAAGGGGAGAGTGGTAGGATATGACAGCTGAGAGGGAGGCAGAGGCCCACTCAGGGTAATATAGGCCACAGTCAGGAATTTGTTCTAAGTACAATAGGAAACCTTTAGGGGTTTTAAACAGAGAGTAGTAAGAATTGATCTACATTAAAAAACAAAAAAACTTCTCTGTGTGGTAACTACATTGAAAGGGACCGAGACTGTTGGTAACTATACTATTCACGTTACTCTTGCTGCAGCTCAGGGGCGTGATGATGGCTCAGACCTGCATGGTGATAGTAGGATGATGGCTTGGACCTGGATGGTGATAATGGAGTAAGGAAAAGTACTTGGGCTTGGAATCTATTTTGGTGGCAGACCTGCACCCTAGGGAGTTTCCACCCTTGGAAGTGGTAGGGGGAGAGGGAAAAAAATTGTAAATGGCTTCCAGCTATTTGATCTGTGCAGCTCAGTGAATGATGGTGCTAGTAACTGAAATGGGGAACACTAGGGGAGGAGGATATGTTTAGAAAAGTGTTGGAAGGAATCAAAGGTTTTATTTTGGGTGCTTGGGGCCGCACCATGACCACCAGAGGAAACCCTGTCGCTCTGGAAACAGGAGCAAGCCCCGCTGAAGGCCCTTGTTGTGGACCTGGGCATGCAGTGGTGGCAGCGGGACCCGCCTTCTCGGGCCGGCAGAGGGTCAGGAGCGTGGACACGTCCTTTGTGAAGGGCGACCATGTCAGCACCTGTGCCTCCCTGATGGTGCTTAGCTACCCTGTGCTTGAGGTCCTTCAGTAAGCCCCCTTCATCCTGCAAAACCAGGAGTCGCTCCCAGCACCCTCTTATTTGTCTTTATCATGCTGGGATGGAACTGACCAGAATATAAGCTCCATGATGGGTGGTAGGGACCATGCTGTCTTGCCCGCTGGTTGTAGCCTCGGCACCTAGCACAATGCGGGACACACAGAAGACCCTTGAATAGATACACGAATGAATGAGCAGTGTACCCACGATTCCTTTGGAGTCAACGACTCAGGGAGCATTGGCTAAAGAAGAGCTTGAGAAGGAAACCTCTGCAGCTTCAGCGCTTCCCCCTCCCTGCTCCTCTGCCTGCTCCCAAAGCTGCCATCCTCCTGCCTCAGTGTCTTTGCGCTTTACTCGGAAGACCCTTTAGTCCAAATTCAGCAGAAGTGTATTGATACCCAACTTACAGTTTGGTGAGGAATAAATGAGATCATGCGGGAAGCAATTTAGCATATCAGGGCTGAGGTAAGCCCTCAGTTAAGCCACTGCTAATTCTGAGGATGATTTCTTGCTTTTCAAGACACAATTCACTTGTTCTCATCGTTCTGTACCTTTCTCTAGCAGCAGAATTAACCACCCCGTCATCTCTGTCCTAGGCCTCTTTCTTAGGTGTGTGCTATTCCAGTACCTCTCACACTGTATTAAAGTTACTGGTTTAGGAGATACTTGCAGATCTTATGACCTATCTATGATCAGAGCAATCTACCTATTGCAATAGTCCTCCTACCTTCCTTGCAATAATTGTTTTGAATAAAGTCTCTCCTTACCTCAAAAAAAAAAAAAAGTTTTATTTTGGACAGTAAGATTACCTAATGATCCTCCAAGTAGAGCTGTTGCGGATGTGATTGGATATGCAATATGGGTAGTCAGAGATGAAAATTGAGGGGTTATTAGGGAATAGGTAGGATCCACAGCCATAAGATTTAACAAGATCAGCAGGGAAAGCATCTAAATTGAAAAAATAATAAGACCAAGGACCAAGACTAATAATATAAACCGTTATGTTCCAAGTTCAGCATCTAATATCTTCTTCAGATAAAGAAAAAAAACAGTATTTCACTGAATCCGCTTCTGGTAAATGGTAGCTCAAGTACATTTGTTCTATTTTGTGTATTACAGGTGATACAGAAATTTTCTTAGATTTTTGTAACAAAAAAAAAGAGCAGAAGCTTTTCTTTAAAAAAGAAAAACTCATCTCATTTTTTACTCTAAATAATTACACTCTAATCTGTAAAACTAAGAAAAATAAAAGTTGAAATTGTTAAGAACTTTTCCTGGAATGCTTTCATTTTGGTCTTACTCAAAAAGGAGCCTTATAAGGACAATTACTTGAGCAATACACATAGCGGGGAGTGATTTCCTGGACATATCGATATTTTTCTTTGATATGAGAAACAAGATTATAAGTGAGATCAGTAGTACCTACAATATGGAATATCCTTAGTTAAATATGGCAACCAGTTAACATGTGAATCCCAGGCAAAGCTTGTGTTATAATTGGAGTTTAAGTTGCAAAATATGCTTTGACTACAGAAATCCATCGTCAATTTTTCCGAATTAATTACCTATACAGATGCAAGAGCAGAGACAGGAAGAGCCAAAGGGAAATGAGCTGGGAATTTATAGAGATTATGGGTAAAGCATGATTACACATAGATTGGAAAATTGGACATTTGGTTTACATTTACCTAACTCTCCAAGGACAGGATTATATGCATTTTGTGTGTAAGATAGTATATGTGGGTGTGGGTCTGTGCATGCATATAACCATCTGTATGTCTAGAAAATGGACCTTAATTGAACAGAAAAATCAATTGAGTTTGCAAAGAGATTGGCATCATTGTTTGTTCAGATGAATCACAGTCACAGCTCCAAACCAGAGACTCATTTAGAGGAATGGCGTAAATGTGCAATTTATCCTAAGCACTCAACTGGCGAACGCACATGATCCCAGGGTGCTTTCTTAAATATGTTTAATGTTGACTTCCCCAGTCAGGGAGGAAAAGAATGACTAGAGCAAAGTCTCAGAAAACTGACTTAGTTAAGGTCTCATATCAAATATTAAGATTAGTGATAACAAAAGAGTTTTTAGTAATTGAAATTAAAGTAGAGATGTGGCTGAAAGGAATGTTACAAATGGAAACATGGAAAAACAAGTCAGAAATTTAAAATAATCAGCTTTTCAATTCAACCTAGTGAATATGTATTGAGCACTTACAGTCTGTAAGCCTTGGAAGAAGAGGATATACAATGATGTGTGAGCATCCTTTCCTTCTAGAAGTTTACAGATGTAGGGGAGGAAAAATAATTTCCCCTCTGCCCTTCTAGGTTCTTGGTTGAGACCACCCCACCATCGCCACCATAGTAATGATTAACAGTTAAAAACAGAGTTTAGGGTTTCCCTGGTGGTGCAGTGGTTAAGAATCTGCCTGCCAATGCAGGGGCCACGGGTTCGAGCCCTTGTCCAGGAAGATCCCACATGCCGCGGAGCTACTAAGCCCGTGAGCCACAACTACTGAGCCCGCGTGCCACAACTACTGAAGCTCATGCGTCTAGAGCCCGTGCTCCGCAACAAGAGAAGCCACCACAATGAGAAGCCCGTGCACCACGACAAAGAGTAGCCCCCGCTCGCCGCAACTAGAGAAAGCCCGTGTACAGCAACGAAGACCCAACGCAGCCAAAAATAAAAACAAACAAACAAACAAAAAACAGAAGTTTAATACCAGGTATACTTCCTGTATCCATGGGAGATACCCAGGAAAACTGAGTGGTTCCCCCAAATGGTCCAACCCACCACCTTAAACACCATCTTTAGCTAAAGACAAAAGAAAGATTTGGGGGAGGGGCTTGGGGAAGGCCTGTTAATGGGAGATTATCAGGCAAAGCACAGTAAACCAGGGTATGATTGTTACAGAGTCCGAGCTTTCTCCACTGAGGTGAGTTTTCAGAGATTTAGTCATCCTTCTCTTCCAGGTATAGTATAATGAGGGAGATACCCTTTCAAACAGATTCCCCTTATTTACTTAAAGGTCCCTTATAAAAGGGTAACTTCTACTCTGTTTTCAGAGCTTCTCTCACCTTGGCTGTGTCTTAAAAATAACCAGCTCAAGTAATCAATACGCCAAAGAGGCATGTTTTGGGGTGGCACATTCTGCTCCCCTTCAGTTTACCACAAACGGCTAGCAGAAACTGGGAAGAGTAGAAGTAGATGAAACTTTTAGGATTCAAACTTGGAAAGGTTTACCTTGAATAGGCCTAAAATAGAATCTTTTAAAAATTAAAAAGTCAGAAAGTGAGAGACAGAGCGGTCAAAGGGAAGAAGGAGGGCAGATTCCAGATGGTAGAAACACCACAGGATAAGTTTTTGGTATTACGGTATAAAAAGATTGGAGTGTCCAGGAAGCTGTATATAAATGGGATGGTGAAGCCTCCAAAGGTACAGGAAGAAATCATCTGAAACTGAAGACACACTATTTATCAAATAGTTTTTGAACTTTCCCATCTCCAAATTAAATATGGTTACAGACCACTCTTTCTAATTGCCAATCTTTCAGGCATCTCTGTTGATTTTTTTAAGGAATTAGCTAGCAAAAGTCTGATTTAAGTCACAGTAGAAGCTCAGAAATCTACCTACAGTAGAAATGTAACCTACAGGTACCCAGATAAACCTATTTAGATAGAGAAAAAGATAAAACCTATTCAGAGTTAGCTGCTTCATGGTGACCGCAAGCTAGAAGGCCAACACATGAAGATTGTCCAAGGGTAATGTTCAAACTCTTCATTAGTATTTTAAAAGCTAAATAAAAATTAGAAGGATTTTAGGCATAAAGGCTTTAGAATAAAGATATTTCACCCATCTCCATAGAAAGGTGCCTGAAATCCTGCATAAAAGGCATCATTGAAGTACTTCCTGAAATACGTTTAAAGGCAAATATCCACACATAACTTACTGTCTCTTAAAACAAATTGTTTAATTGGCTTTTCTATAGCTCGAAGGCATTGGAGCTGAAAAGCAAAGGTGTAACAGATGTTTTTTAAAATACCATTTAGAGGTCAGATAAAGTTTATCTATATCATAATTTTACCATAAAAGTTACACATCTTCTTTTTCTCCCAAAAGAAAAAGTAGTGTATAGCATCTATCTGATTTTCAATCATTTGACATTTGCTAACACATTTCCCCCAATTCTTTCAGACTTATCATTTCTACATTGACAGCTAATGAAATGATATATTTGAAACAAAATGAATTCCCACTATTAATTCTCCCCCTTTTTTTCTAATTAATTAAGAATAAATTTTGTCAACATTTCCCTGAGCTTCATGTATTAAAGAAATCAGTTGAGAAAAATAGGACTCACACTTTCTTTTTACCATTAGGCTGCTATCACACATTTTAAAACATTATTCTTTGTATTTGCATGTCAAAAGCTCATAAAACAACTAATTTAAATATCATGCAAAGAATATATAATTTCTTGACTTCTTCATTAAAGTGGCTTTGAAAGGATTCTGTCACAAAGATGCTCTGATCATGAGAAGAAAGTAAGCATAATGCTCAGAATTCTAATGTGATCCGTCAAGTGAAAATAAAAAACCTTGTAAACATCTATTGTGCCCCCTAGTGGCAGAAAGGCAAAATTAAGAGTACATATTTCAAATTTCTTTGCCAATTAATTACCCTTTACATATAAAACTTTCCTCAAGTGAGTCGTGTTCAATGCTGTGTGGTATGTAAGTCTGTAAAACAAACTAAAAGAAGTAAAAAATATCAGCCATTGTTAAATTCCTAAACATTAAGTTACATGAATGACTCCTTGCTATTTTAAATTATTATTACATGTTTGGAATTAGTCCCTCTTCTTAGGTGTAGGGTAAAATGGAGAAGTCATTTCCATAGACATATACCATATGATATAAATCAACTCTCTGTAGAAATCAATCCAGACTTCTTTTCTCGATTGTTACTATCTGGTTGATATGTTTAAGAAGTGAACAAGTCTCAGACACATTTACCTTAAAATATTCACATTTCTAACAGCACCATCTTTTCCAGTCATGCCATGTATCCTGAAATACTTAATGCAAGAAGAAAACTTCACTCCAAAAGACATTTTGAGCAATTTTCTATTGAGACCCCAGGAGAGGGAAAGAGTGTCATTGTAACTCATGAAATATGTGAAGATGCGGTCTTAAGAATACGACGGGTGGACGGTGGTTATTTAAGATTGTCTCCGTTCCAGAAGTACCGTCTCATCTTTATCACTATCACAGGGGAAGAAATCTGATGCAATGGCGAAAACCAGTGAAAAGGAGATTATAGACTGAATAGGATGGGGCAGCAAGAATGAATCTAAAGGAGCAGAGCGATGCAGACAGGAAAAGAGGAAAGTATCAGAAAACAGCAATCAGTGATACAATAATACATATTTCTGCCTGCTAACACGTAAGTAAATTATAGTTGGGTTTTGTAAACATGAAATTGTCTTTCTAAGACACTCAACCATAAATCAGCATACATAATTCAGTCAACCTTTCAGTTACTTAAAATAGACTTTTCAGTTAGGAAATAATACCCTATTGCTTAGAGCTACTAGTCTCTTTTCTTAAAATTGATTCTCTCCCCTTTCTCTAAATTCTTTTGCTTAACCCAATATTATAACTGATTTTCTGCTTATCTTCCACTTGCTTTCTTCTTCTAGCATGTATTGTCTAAGACCTTATCAGTCCTGAAACCACAAAACACTTGTTCAAAAGTATGGGTTATCAGAAAAGAATCCTGACTCTTTAAGAACTTCCAAACCTAAAGAATTACTGATTTTAGGCATTCATCCTGGAGATTTTGATTCTATTGGAAATAACAGATCTCATGCTTCACAAAATCAAAATGACAACTTCTTCGAGTCAGAGAATAAGAGGAAATGGGGAAAGAATAGTACTGGAAGTTCTTTTCCAGTATGCTCTGTATGGAATTGCTTTTGAATGACTCCTGTGTGTCAGAAATCTGCAGCAGCAGTGGCAATTAGGGAAGATGTCGCTGTTACTGGAGGTTCAGAAGTGGGGGAGAGGTGTCGGGGGGACAAAGAAGAAAGGGAGGAGGAAGTGGGGAGTGGAGGGGAGGGATGGAAATGAAGGGCACATCCTGAAGAGATAATCCCTGTATACTGATGACATCATCCCCTGCATATATATATATATATACATACTTAGGGAATGGTCAAAGCATCTCTCATAGTTCAGTCACTTCCAAACTCAGCTGGAGGCAAGAGGAAGCACTAGAGAGCCCCCTTCAGCCTGTCTCAGACGTTTATGGACTGGGCTTGCTAGGAGGCTCAAGAAGATGATGGCAGGAATGAAAATCCAACTGGTGTGTATGACACTCCTGGCTTTCAGCTCCTGGAGTCTGTGCTCAGGTAAGCTCAGCTGCATTTCACAACTCCCTGAAGTGATTTCTTTTTCCATTTTTACAGCGTGTTGCCACTTAACATTAATGTATCCAGGGAGAAGAGTTTCTCCCTTATTCTGGATTTCCTTTTTAGTGATAGAAGCTGGATATTTTCTCTCTCTGTTTTATGATTACAAGAACTGAAAGATTTCTTTTTCCTTTTTAAATCTGCAAGGTAATAAAAGGGATTTCAATGAAACACTTCATGTTCCCCTTTGCAATGTAACCACTAGAAAAAAAAAAAAACATGTGAAACTTAAATCAAGCTGGTCACTCTCTAATGAGAAGTACAGGAGTGGTGCCTGTCAAAGTGCAAACCCATAATTAAAACTGATTGCATTTGAAATGTTTTATCTCTTCCTCATTCACTCTCTTAGGACATGGTGGCTTCTCCCTCTCAAAAATTATTTCCTGAATTGTGTGTATATTAAGATAACGAAGTGAAAATTGATATTTAATGAATAAATGAATAAAGCATTATTTGTAGAAAATTATTTCTAGAAAAATACACACAATACCAAGCCCTTTTAAGAGTACATTTTATATAACTTTTCTGTGTGACAAATAAACTTATTATTAAGTTAACTATTTTTTGCATGTCATTTAAGTTGATACAGAATGTAACTGGACAATTGTCATTCTTATATTGATAAAAATTATTTCCCTGTAGAGTATTTTGCATGTGATAATTAAGAAGAAACCATACATTGTCAAATATCTATCAATAGCTCACCTTGAAAATAAGATTTAAATTTAAAAGAGTAATATGAAATATTATAGTGATTGCAATATGCTCTAATTAATGTTGGAAAATAATTGAATGATCACATCAAGGTGGAAAAAAACCCAAGGGATAAATGCAGCAAAAATTATTTAGCCTGTTTTATACTGTTATATCAGAAATATGACACTGAAATTAATTCAAACTCCTGCTATGATTTTATGAATTAACTCAGTATAGTGTTCTATAAATTTATTTCTATTACCTTATAGTATTTTCTAATTTTTTCTTCTCTGTGAAGTATTCATTATTGGAAACTGGAAAGAATATTCTAAAAAAAATCAGAAATCCATTTTCCACATTCTTGTACATGTATTGATGGCAACTCCACTCTTGCTTAAACAATTTTCTTAATAGCCTGTGATAAAATTGCTAAGTACACGTGATTCTAAATCCTTGTTTAAAGTAGAGAAACAAATCTTTCAAAGTGTGTTTTGTAAAATAGCATCTCAAATTAAACAAATCTCAGTGTCTTTCTTATTCTAAAATTATCAACAAGCAATTTCTTTTGTTTTTATCTTGAAAAAATGTCTTATACATACCTTTTCATTATGTTGTTTTTAAAATATCAATATGTATATATTCTGTATATGTAAACTATTTCCAGTAAAAATTATCCAGCGTATTTGATGAAATCTTTATTACATCATATAATCAGGGTTTTTTTTTTAATAATGAGATTCAGTGATTAAACAACTCCAAATCATCAATAGCTCTCCTGGCATAAAATCATGTGTTTGTTTTCTTAAAAGTGCTTCTATTATTCTATTCTGTTAGCCTAAAGTAAAACTATAAATGTTTTTTCTGAATGTTATTCTAAGGAGAATGAATACATAGCAAAGACAATAAACTTCTAAGACAAAGTTTTTTGAGACTAATCTTAAATCTCTAGGTTATAATATAATTACATGATATGTGATTATACAGTAAACATGTGGTTTTGATTTTACTCAGATTCAGAAGAGGAAATGAAAGCGTTAGAAGCAGATTTATTGACCAATATGCATACATCAAAGGTAACTTTTTCTTTTTTTTTAAACCAAGGACTGAAAAACATATGAACTCTCATTATAAACATGGTGTCCTTTTCCTATAGTAATAACTTCCCATTGAGACTGAAAAGTTCATTGGGAGGCATTTCCTTTATGGGGAAACTTTTCCTTAAGTTCAAAGGACTTAAGGGTGTTGATGTGACAGGGAAAGAAGCTATATTGATACTGTATAGTGTATCAATCACTATATTGCAAATTTAATTAAGTAGTCACATATTATTTATGTGGACATGCAAATATATTTTTAAAACTCCTCTTTCCATTCCAATCACATTGTGTATGATGAAAGGTATATTGGCCCCAAGATAAATACATAAATGAAAATTAAGTGATATTTTTGCCTTTCTTGTGCTATTGGGGAGAGTGAAGTGGAGTTCCTAAATTAAGAATTAAAGTTCATGAAACCCATGAAAGAAATGTGGTACAGAGTAAAGAGCAATAGACTGGCAAACAGAAACCTTGAGATCTAATCCCACAACTGTGACTTATGAACTATTTGATCTTAAGCAAGGGGGTTAGTTAACATTGCTTGCCTTTGTTTCCTTATTTTTAAATGTTGGGGTTGGAGTTTATGATCTCCTAGACATTTACATTAAGTCCACACCTTGATTTAAATTCTCCTCATAACAGAAGTGTTATTGGTACCTGCTTATTGTTTTTATTGAATCAGGTGAAACTTTGTACTGGACCTTAGTATTCCTCTCTTGGGGTCTTGAAAGCAAGGTTTTTAGATTCCAGCCTGTACCTAGGAATACAACTCAATTAGAATATACGCAGTTACCATGCTACTACACAATCTTGATTTACTCGGAGTGAGTTAATCAGTGTGTATCTAAATGTAGAGTTAGAGAACAGGTTTCCCAACCAGAAGATGTTTCTCAAAGAAAAACATATCTTGAGGTGAGGCAGTCGCCCGGTGCAATCTCTGTTGTAATGCTGAGGACTCCACAGGCGCTGTGGTAAGAAAGTAAATGCTCAGGACGACTCCTGCCACCTCAGGCTTCTCTTCCCTAATTGGATAAGCATGTTCCAGGTGCAACAACCCCCAGCATAGAAGTAGAATTATGTTCAGTAGTGGGTGTGAAGGGGTAATAGCCATTTCTGTGTGTGTATGAGAGTGTGGGTCACTGTTATCTCAGAGCTAACAAAGACGTTTTCTACTATGGTCCTTAAAAGGCATTTGGGGAAAATTTAAGCACCTATATATTTCCACAATTGCCCAAATCTACAAAAGTTGAACACATTGAAACCAAATTCTACCATGATTTGGTGTGTTTCCTATCAAGAATGATCAAATTTCATTTAGTCATTAAAACTCAGTGAACAAATATATTTAACCTAAAATAACGGATCCTTTGTTTAATACTCAATCAGAATAACAATGGCTATAATCACTTCAACTCATAAATAGGAAGACAAGTGAAGTCAATAGTCTGTTTTGAAAAATGGAACAGATTAGTATACCTTAGTGTCTTGGTAGAGATTTTACCTCTGTGATTTCAAGTTTATGTAGACAAATAAAGGTCCTCAATAATCTCCAAAATGTGATATGGTGTGGGGATTGCCAGCTACTTTGCAAAAATGTGGGAGTAGAGGTTATGATTCCTTCCCTGGCCAAGATGCTGCAGGGGAAAAACAATTTCAGTATATGAAGTGGTTTAGTTTTATTCTTAAGAGAAATACGTAGCAAAAGTATAGACAGAATAACATATACTGCTTTCATTCAGTCATGGGATATATCTCTAAAACAGATCATGGAAGAAAAATTGAATCCCATTGCCTCCTTTTTTACTTGAAATAAGTAAACTACAGACTATGATGAGGAAGCACCCAGAAGCGTAATTATCCTAATTTTGCTGCTAGGATGGGAACATAAAGCTCATTTCTTATTTTTTATAAAACTACTATCACTTATTTCTCTGTGATTCAATTAGTTTTTGGTGTGTGTAGTGTTCTATGCAAATGAAAACTCTAAACTTTTGACCATTTTAACCAAAATACTGTAACTAAAATTTTGAAAGAATAGTATTTGATATTGGTATAACTCCATTATTAAAAGCTTCAGAAAGCTTTAGCTTTCTTCTTTCCACTCTAAAGGTAATTTCAGTTTTAAAGTAAAACTATTTAGACATTGAAATACTAATGTAGAAATACTCTTAAGCAACAGAAGGCCAAGAGAGATTCCAAAGCCTGAAGAGAAGGGGAAGATAAAGAAATTTGTTCTTACCATACAATTCTCTTTATTACCAGTGGTAGTGCTTTGGTATAGTTTTATTAAGAAAGAGAACTTTGAAGAAAAGAGTATGTTTTCTTTAGGCTCTCAAAAAGCTGCTGGAATGATGTAATTTTCTATGATCAAATTCAATGTCTTGAATACAGTAAGAGTTTAATAAATATTTATGTACTAACAATAAGAATCTAGGATTTATTACTAGCCCTTACCTTTTGTATTCAGCTGTAAGAACTTCAGGGCTCCACCACAGATGACTTTATTTTTACTTAGGTGAAATACTTGAATTCACCATGAATTCACCAATTCAACAATTCAAATGCTTGTAATACATTTGAGTTCAGTGTATTATAGATAGTGACCATTAGTAATATAGATTAGGTCTCATTTAATTAAGGAAACCAAAATTTGACCAGGATCTTATTCAGTATTAGGAGTTTAATCAAATAATGCTAAGTAAGAACCACAAATATTCTTGTTTTCCTCATTTTAAAAGCAAGAGAAGACAATATTCTAAATTTCTTATCTATAGGCTTAGGTCTATTATAGACATTTACATAAAATAATTTAATAAATAAGAATGTTTATTGTTAAAGAAAATTATTCATGACACTTGTTAAAGATAGCAAGGAATACTTTATTCAAGAGGAATTATGGTTTTGCAAAGATCAGGCTCAACTCCAAATACAACAAGGACAAGTGTGGATTTACAGCCAAGGAACAGGGTTGGGGTGGATCATTGTATGGAAAATTACTGAGGAAACACTAAATCTAGGAGAATTCTTGCTAGACAACTCAATAGAATCCTAGGATGATCAGGTACCAACGGTGGGGCATTTTTACTAACTTGACTCAGAAGGATTCTTGCTAAAACTGGACTAAGTAGACCAAGGACAGAGCCCAAGGTTGGGACCTCGTCAAGAAGAGGGCTCAGAGGAGCCTAAATCAGATTTCATCAAAGACAGAGTCTTTGTCATTTTCTTGAGTGAACTATTTAAACCTTATAAGAAATGTTCTTAAATACATGTCTATTTAGACATCCTATTGTCAAAAGTGCCCTCTCTGCAGTGCTTCCAAAGTATGACAGGGGCTAAGGTGATATTAAATAGTATTATACTAGTGAGTGATGTAGTGACTGTTTTAACTGGCAGAAGAGAACAAAATGCTTTACTCAGTTTCTTCATCCAAAAAAATAATCAGACAACACAAGTCCCGACAGATACTTTATGAATAAAGCATTATATGGTCAATTAGTTTAGGGATCATTGGATATTATGTTAGCACCGTTGAAAAGTTACAATGAATGTTTGCAAGTAAAAAGCTCTGGGGATATCTAAATTCAAGAAGCCTTTAAATTCCCTTTAAACTTCCTTTAAACTCAAGTTTTCCAATTCACTTGACACTGGAACTCCTTTTTAAAAACAGTGAGTACAGAGCTCGTGTTCTAAGGAAAACACTCAATCAGATGATCTCTAAAGAGCTTTCCGAATGTAAAATTGTAGCATCCCATTACTTGGCAAGACATAAGGTGTTGCTGCCACACAGTGGACGATGCTGCCTCTAAGTTTCCCATAGAAGAAAAATTCAAGAACAGGCTGATAATCACATTCAAGGGGCATAGCTGAATGTATTTCCAAACTGGTTGAAAACATTAGAGTGAATATTTTTGTACTCACAGATTTGCATGTCCCTAAGATAAAATCTTAATCAAAGGCTATGCACATTTACAATTTTAATACATATTGCCAAAACACCTTTCAAGAAATTATACCAATGTATGCTCAGACTAACAAATATTTAGAAGAGAAAGTGTCTGTTTCTCCATATCCTCATAAGTACATCAAGTGTACTTATACTTTTTAGGGTCTTCTGATCTGATAGTAGCCACGTTGAACATCATTCCACATATTTCTGTTCCATATTTCTTCTTTGATAGCGATTCTGTGACTTGTCTGCTCATATTATTTATCTGAGGTTTAACAATTTTTAAGTGTTTTTTTTTTTTTTAATTGGGGCATTCACCAGTTTCTTTTGGAAGAGCTCCACCTGTGTTAAGTATATTAACATTTTGTGGCAGCTTTTACAGTATATCTTGCTTTTGATTTTAGTTCAGGCAGTTAATTTTTGAGAGATAATTTACACATTTATGTATTTAAAATTATCTTTTCCTTTATGGATTCTGGTTTGGATATTTGCTTAACAATATTTGTCCAAATTTATAAAATAAATTCTATATATTTACATATTTTTATTTTTACTCATATTTAACCCATCTGGATATTGTTAGACTATAATATGTCAATAAACGTTATAACTAGATCTAAATCCAGATTTCCCCATAGCCAACTGTCCCAAGGACTTCAAATGCAAACTTTGCTATCTGCTCTTCAATCATATTTACTTGGATCAAATTTTGGACATTATATTCTCTTTTGTTGAGTTTTATATTTATTCTTACTCTATTAATTCACTCTTTGATTACTGCAGCTTTAAGATACATTTTAATATCTGGTAGAGTAAGTCCTTCCTCATTACCTTTTTATTTTTCTAAGTCTTCTTAGTTCTCACATATTCACACTTCCAAATTAACTTCATAATTGTTTTGCTACACTCCCTCCTCTAAACTTCCGGTCTCCGCATATTTTCCAAATTGGAACTTTGATTTGGAATTGCATTGCATTTGGAGAACAATTCAGAGAGAACTGACACCAATAAAATTGATACTAATAGTTTTGAATCTTCTCATCACAGCTTTGTGGTCATTCCAAAAAAATTTTTTTATGTTCTTTAGAAAAAATTTATGCTTTTCTTCATCTGTGCCCTTTGAGATGCTTGCTAAGTTTTATGTTATTTCACACTTAGTTTCTCCAAAAATTGGCAAATGAGAAAGTTGTTAATTATGGTAATAATGGTTTCAGACAAGATCTTATTAGAAAAGGATATTTTAGAAAATATTATAATTTTCAAATAAATAAATTGATCAGCTGTGATGCTACCTGTGACAACTATTAACGTGTGGAACAGATTCGTGGTCTCACACTACTGTAATTATCCAGATCTATTAGTATCACCTTGGCCGCTGTTCCATTAGACACTAAACTGAAGTGTAATAAGGAGAGAGTGGTATTTTTAATATTTTCACCTGTGATGTATACATGTATATTTATGTATTTCTACTTACTGTAATTTCTATTTTCTTTCTTGCTTTGCTCATGTATGTGTGTGTTTATGTGTATTAACTCTATTGCATTTGGTAAATAGAGGATATGAAGTATCGACACTCTTCAACTTTGTGATACGAAGTTACTAATTAACAACAGTGTTTTTATTTGGCTAGACTAAGAATTAGATCTTAAAAGGTAATGGCTTAGCACAATAGAAATTTATTTCTAACTCTTACAACACAAATTTTAATTGCATTAACTATTTCTTTCTACATTTCAGATCAGTAAAGCAAGTGTTCCCTCTTGGAAAATGAGCCTGCTGAATGTTTGCAGTCTTGTAAATAACCTGAACAGCCAAGCCGAGGAAACAGGAGAGTTTCCTGAGGAGGAGCTTATTACAAGAAGGAAATTTCCGACTCCCTTAGATGGCTTTAGCTTGGAAGCAATGCTGACAATATACCAGCTCCGAAAAATCTGTCACAGCAGGGCCTTTCAACACTGGGAGGTAAACAAAAACAAAATATGAATATGATTGCGGTTATACTAGTTAACTCTCATTTGTACTGATTTTTTTAATCCTGATCATTATCATAACGGGAAGACTTGCAAATATTAAGGAAGAATAAACCATGTGTTGAGGTTAACATTCCTTCAGATCTTCAAAGTGTCCTGCAAATATTTGGAGTTTAGCGAAATATCTTTTCTTTGGTCTTAAAAGGGGGATCTGTCTTAGGGCAGATTTGATACATATGCTTTTATTGTGGATGGCATGCTTAGGCAGTTTTTGGTGGTGGTGGTGGCATGCCTAAGAAATTTCGGAAAAGCAAAATGTTTTCTTAGAAACACATAAGTCATGTGTGTTTATTTATAAACAAACACAGAACACAAAAGGTTCCAGTTTTATTTGAATATATTAGGCAAATAAAACCAGAATGATAAGGATATATACATATTTCTATTTTAATTGAATGTGTGGATTGTGGATTTCAATCATCCTTATAAGCTAAACGAGGTCCACTATGGGTAGTACAACCAAATTTCATTATCCAGAACTACCACAAAGGAGTGGATGAATCAGTTCTATTAAATACTACACTGGTGACTCACCACCTTTGGTTTGGAAATTTTTGGAAGAGAAAAGAGAAATGAAAATGCTTTAAGAAAAAATAAGAAGAAATTTTAAAATTTTCCCGACAAGGGAAATATTTCTTTCAGATTAACCCCTAAGAGAAATTTGCTTCATGTTTCATATTCTGGGCTTATACCAACACTGGGGATCTGAGGGTCTGAGGATGACTTTCCTGCTAATATAACAGTCTCTATAACACACTGTCACAGAGATACCCTGTGGAAAAGAGGAAATGAAACGCAGAACTTCTAGTGTTTATTCTAACTTGTAAACAAAATGATATTTTCCAGATTTTAAAAAAAAAAAAAGCTAGTTTTAATTTTCCTTGCTGGACTGTTTATCCCTTAATTCCAATTCCAGCTAAATGATTTTCTCTTCAAAATATTACATCAATAAAACTTGAAAAATACTAATTTTAACATAGGGAAATATCAATTATGTGCTGTTTATCCAGGAAAGAAAATAAACCCTCAATAAACTATAATACAGACAAATCAGGTACACATAAGATTAAAACGTTTGCTATTTTAAATGTTGTTGAGTGATTTAAAATAAAATGATAGTAGTATTCAGAGTGTAGTACAATTACAGACTATGTGCACAGAGAAACAAAAGATTAAGAAACTAGATTGTCTGACAGTAGCTGTTTTTCCTTCTATGAAATTGAACAGCTGTGGGTTGAAATAAAGTACTTGTGATACGATTCAACGCATACAGATTATGATTAAAAACTTACTCTCCTGTCAGTATTATAGTCACACCAAAGTTTAGAAGACATTCACAGATATGAATACAGTTCTTACCTTGAGCATTGATTTTTTAAAAAATTTTGTGTAAATCATGTGCAAAACTCTGGAAAGAGTTCCTAAATATTTTATGCCAGTGGAACATTTGAATCAGAACAGTACTATCAGAAAAAGTGTTTGGAACTAATTTTAGAATGCAGCATATTTGATGACGTATTAGACAAGATCCTACATAGAGATTAACTCCCTTGAGTTTTTGAATGTGAACTTGCTTTTAATGATTAACTATTAAGCAGCACAATATAAAGATCTTTACCATTTAAACAGAGCTTTCACATATGTTAATTTCTACAACAACTGAGCAAGTAGGCAGAACAAGCATTCCTCTCTCTATGACTGAGAAATAGATCTTTAGAATGGCTTTCAAGTCAAATCAGTAATTAACTTAATTGAATATAAAATTCTATTGACCTGGGGCTTCCCTGGTGGCACAGTGGTTAAGAATCCACCTGCCAATGCAGAGGACACAGGTTCGAGCCCTGGTCCAGGAAGATCCCACATGCCGCGGAGCAACTAAGCCCGTGTGCCATGACTACTGAGCCTGCGCTCTAGAGCCCGTGAGCCACAACTACTGAGCCCATGTGCCACAACTACTGAAGCCTGCGTGCCTAGAGCCCGTGCTCTGCAACAAGAGAAGCCCACGCACAAAGCCCACTCACCACAACGAAGACCCAGTGCAGCCATAAATAAATTAATTAAATTAAAAAAAAAATTCTATTGACCTTTGAGGCCAAACCTGGTTTACTAGCTTCAAAACTTTGTATTTGTTGTGATTTATGATATATTTCCATCTTTTGGTCTATCATAAATTGAAGAAAAATACTCAAAGTTATATGAAGTGTGTTCCTTCATTTGGAGGTATTAATATATGGGCTTGACAAATAAAGAAAAGAAATTTTAAAGGCTGGCCTGATGAACTAAGAGCACTGAACAGAGAATCAGAAAAATCATGTCTCATCCTGTCCCAGCCACTTGAGAGCCACCTGGTCTTGGGCAAAACATTTAATTGTTTTGACCTTCATACATCTCATCCACATATATCTTACTGTCTGAATAGCAAATGAGATAAAAGGTAGACAAATCCTCTGAAATGGAAGACTTTATGCATGTAGGTTTCATTCATATTCGGTCTATCTTGCAGTTGATTCAGGAAGAGGTTCTTGATACTGGAAATGACAAACATGAAAAGGAAGAAGTTATAAAGAGAAAAATTCCTTACATTCTGAAACGGCAGCTGTATGAGAATAAACCCAGAAGACCCTACATACTCAAAAGAGGTTCTTACTACTACTGAGAGGATATTTTATTTACATGTGATTGTGATTTACCACCCTTTAATTAAATATCAAATTATATTTGTGTGGAAATATGACAGAACACAATTATTTTGTCTCTGCTACAATTGTGGTTTATTAGATGTGATTTTTCTGCATTAATATAAATTGGACTAAATGTTTTCAAATAAATCTAGATCTTGAGCATGATGTGTTGTGTATAACTGGAGTAGATATTAATTAAGTCATATATAGAATGTTTTGTCATTTTGCAAAGCACTTAATGGGTTGTTGAAACAGTCAAAATGTTTGACATTCTAAACCAAATTATAAGAGATTAGAACAGAGTCTTATGGCAAAGTCTAGCTTACATGTCATTAACCCAAAACAAAATAATAACACCTGTTTTATTATTTGACTGAATGTTTTATCGAATTAAAAGAAATACGTGCTCTCTTCCAAGACTTACTCATGAATCTCTCAGATATGGGGAAGGTAATCATAGTAAAATAGGACCATCTTCAAAGAATGTTTAATGAATTATTGTTAATTCTGCTTATCTTGATGAATGATCTTCAACTGAATTTGTTTTTCTGTTAAATAAACTTAATAGCTAACAAAAAAACAACAAGCCATCAGAACCATGTTTCTTTGCAGATTTACTATCATTAGAAGAGTTACCCTTTATTGACTTTTTTCCCCTCACATCCAGTGAATGATAGCTTTATTTTTAACCTCACTGAGGAACTTATGTGACTAATATTTTTCCCACTTAGGAGACCATTTCTGAGGCAAAAGGTATATTTGAAATAGCTCCTCATGAATTTCCTTAAACACTGTACTTACAGTCTCATAAGCCCTCACAGCCCTTACACCCCACCATTAGCAGTGGCCTCCTAGACTCCTGCTCTGACAGGGGGCCTAGGAGGACCTCTCTTTACAGGTTGCATCCTAATCCCATAGTCATCTATGAAGGGAGATATCAGGATTTGACTTATTCTGGAATTAAGGAGTTTTGGGAGCTCTATGGCCTTTAGATGAGATTGCCCCTTCCCCTAGGCTAAACCCCACTTGGTAGGATTTAAGTGTAGCTCACCAATCTCTGAGTTTTTCTGATAAAACCATGACTTCTCACAACTCCCTACCATCTTTTACAGTCCTAACAACTTCAACATTAAATAGTGCTCAAGGCACTGATCCTAAGAAGGAAACTACTCCGTAGTGATTAAGAGTGTCTACTCTGGAGTCAGAAGGCCCAGATTCAGCTCCACTGTTCACTAGTAATCTTGGACAATTTATTTAACCTCTCTGTTTCCTCAGCTACTAAATGTGCAGTCTGGAGGAGGTTAAAGTAGTCTGATATGGTGTAAAATGCTTACAACGGTACCTGGAATAGATTAATAACACACTAAATTTAACAGTTCTTCTGGCCACTTTCCTACCGGTTTTCCTTTCTTCTTCACAAACTACAGAGCATAACACAGTTTCATACGCTAACCCTCTGTGTTTTGAACAACTGCTGATCTCCTTTTTACTTGCTTCATTCATTATCCTTGAGGACTTCCACATACACGTGCAAGATCCCTCCATAATCTCCCTTCTCAGTCCCTGCCATCTTCACTTCCAATAATAAGCATTTTATCCATTTCATCTCATCCCATCACTTCCATGGTCCTACCATAGTACTTCTCACTCCCAATAAATTCAACCTCTCCACAAATCTCGATTTCAAGCACTCTGCTCTCTACACGACATCTTCTCTCTCCAGTTCACATAATCTATCACTCTCTAACATTTATGATCCCATCTAACACATTGTCCCCACTTCTTTTCACTCTTCACCTTCTAATCATGCCCTCACTTTGCACTTTACTTGGCTTAGATTCTATCGCGTAAAATTAAAATCACTCCCTTATTACCCTCAACTTCCTGTCCTTCTACATTATATGAGCCTGTGGGAACACCATCAGTTAAACTGAAATCTCCCCCTGATTCTGACCTGACCTGAGAAGCTGAACATAGCTGGAGAAAAGCACCCAAACTATTGAAGTGTCACGCTTAAAATTTGTGATCACAAATCTCAAGAGGGTCCTTCGTACTACCCAATATTCCTACTGTTTGCATGATAAATTTTGCCTCCAAGTATCACTAATGATTGTTTTATATCTTCTCGTCTTCCATAAATTGCAACACTCATCATTCTCCTGACATTCGTCAGATGACTTTCTAATGATCTCACCCAAAATACAAAGCAATAAGAAGAAAATCATATCATTTCCCTACCACTGAATGTAACAATTCCCTTGCATTTATGCCTCACTCTCTTACATTTCAACAGAGGAACTGTCTCTTCTCTTCTGAGGTTTACTCCTTTATTTCCCTATGTCAGTGAACGATCCCACCAACTGCTCAGGCCAAAAATCTAGTAGTAATTCTTAATTCCTCTCTTTAATACGAACCTGCCGTTTCATCTGTTAAGAACTTTTGTTGCCTTTGCTTTCCAAAGACATCTCAAATCTGTCTGCCTCTTACCATATCTACCACCACTGCCCTAATCCACAAATTTTCCTCCCCCCAGGACTGTGACAATTTCTTCCCAGATGCTTTACTCTTATCGTCTTATTCATCTATATCCTCATAGCAGAATAACATTTTTAAAAATATTAATTAGATTATGCCATGCATCTCTCCTCAAAATTCCACAGTGTCTTTCCCTTGCATTTTGGATTAAATCCAAATTCTGTCTTAAAAGGCCTGAAATGCTGCAGCATTGGTTTACTTCTCTGTTTAATTTCACTCATTCCCCTCCAGTCATATTGGCCTTTTTGTTCTTCTTATATCCAGCTTGTTTCTGCTCCAGAAACAAAAAACAGTTGCTGAAACCTCTTTTCTGGAAAGCTCTTCTGGTTGAAAATCCTTTTTCCTGGGTACACAGGACATCCACTTAAAGGTTACATTTTCAGCATCTCTTGTCATAGGAATGGCTAAGTTGGAGCCAATGGGATAATGGGTGGTAAAAATGTGTATAACTTGTGGGTCTGTAATAACTTAAACAGAAACTTCATTCCCTGAACTTTGACTTTTTCCTCATTTTGTTTTTTTGGTCTTAAATGTGAATTTATTGTAACCACACAAGTGAATACCATTGTCTTGAGCATGACACTGATTGATAGAGCTTGTGGAGCAAAGCTGCCTCACCGGCCTGGACCAACCACATTGTTACTTGAAAGAGAAATGCATTTCTAACTTGTTTAAGGCACTGCATTTTTCAGCCTCATTGTTACAACGCCTCAACCATTATTTTAATTGTTACAGTCTTCTCCAAATCTTCTCATGGTTTATTTTTCACATAATTTAGATCTCTGCACATATGATATATGTACAGTGAGGACTTTTCTTAAATAACCTTCATCCCTGAGTCAATATCCATCTAACTTGCTTTATTTGTCTACAGCCATACCACCCTGAATGCGTCCAATCTCATCTCATCTATATTGCTATATTTTTCTTCATATTTGAAAAAGAAAAAAAAAGGAAAAGCAGTCATTGACAGCAATCAGCTGGGAGCTGGCCTGGCACCAACAGCTAAGCTATGGTGCCCTCCAGTTAAACACAGACAATTTCATAGAATAAAACTTCAGACAGGGTCATTCTAACCATGATGCAAAAGACAATAAACATGACCACGCTATAATCGTGCCTGAGCAAAAATCAAAAACAAGGACACCACAAACCACAGAAATGATCAAACATCCTCCTTTCCCACATAATTTGAGTGACTGCTGCTTTAACTAAGCTCTATTTTTCTACCTCTAGCATAAAAACCACTATAATACCCAATCAAAGAAATACCCTCACTTTCTGAAAACACCCAAACCAGAGCAAAACCACACTTTCAGAATATTCTTCAAATCACAAGTCTAAATCCTGTAAAAGGCCCCTACATATGCCCTGTTATTGGGAGGTCCCATGGTTTTCCATTGAATGAGATCTCCAATACCAGCAAACCCAACCTTGTGGGAGAGCACTGTCTGTGGTCTTTGGCTGGTAGACATCAGCACAGCACATATCATAACTTGAAATTATATAGTAATTTATTTGTTCACTTGTTTATAATTTTTCACCCCCGCTCAAATGTGTAAACTTTGTGAAGACAGGGATTTTGTTTTTCTTATTCATAGTTGTGTTCCCAAGGTTGAACACCAGGCCTGGTAACTGTTAGTAAGGATTTGTTTAATGAATGAATAAATTAGCAGCAGAATTGCCTTTTCTCTTATAATAAGAGGTTTTAGACATAGTTTCTACACATTTTTAAGCCCCAACTTAGAGACTACACTTCAGAAAGACTGGTTATGAGCTCAGATACCCACACAAAATCCCTGGTCTTTTGTGAAGCAACACAGAATGTAGGAGGTTAAAGCTCACCTTCACTAACAGTGGCAACCTGGGGAGATCACGCTTCATTTTTTGTCTCTTGGATTCCCTTCTGTGAGGAAAACAAACAAAAATGCCAAAGTGAAATTGGCAGTACAGTTGACCCTTGAACAACATGGGGGTTAAGGGCACTGACTCCCTGTTGAGTTGGAAATTCATTTATAACTTTACAGTCAGCCTTCCTTATCCATGGTTTCGCATCTGCAGGTTCAACCAGCAGGGGCTGTGTAGTACTGTAGTATGTATTCATTGAAAAAGAATCCATGTGTGAGTGGACCTGTGCATCTCAATCTCATGTTGTTCAAGGTCAACTGTAGTTAAAAGGGGAAGGAATGGATTTGTGAAATATAAAGAGAAAGTACTAACATGAACTGGTACTTGAATGTAGGAGGAAAGAAGAAAGGAATATTCTAGATTATTTTGAGATTTCAAGTCGGGAACCTTGTTCTATATTTGCAAATTTTGAGATTTCCCTTAGTTTGAGCTAAGTGAAACTTAAATATTAAATCCAGTCCCTGCCTAGGAGTCCACCAAGATGACAACATCGAAGGCTCCTGAACTCCTTCTCCCATAGGCACGCCAAATTAACAAGCACCCATGGAGCCATTTCCTCTGAAAGAAATCCAGAGACTAGCTGAGCAACTTCTACACACTGGGCAAATGAGAAAATACCCAGATTGAAACAGGTAGGAAAGGCTGAGGCATGCCCTCACCACACAACTCACCCTGGCACCGTGCTATACAGTTGGGAGGGAATGCCCAACGCCTAGTGTCACCTTCAGAAGCAAAAGATTTGGACTGTACATCTGGTGCCCCTACTTTGAAGACTCCCATTTGAGGGACAGGCTCCCCCAAAACACTCAGCCCTGAAAGCCAACATGGCTTATGTCCATGAGACCCATAAGACTATGATAAACAAAAGAGCAGTTCTTAACAGGCGTGTTTACGCTTGCGCGGTGCTGTGTGCTTGTTTGATATGATTTAAAATTCACTTGCTTTTTGTTCTAAGAATGAAGTTGTTTACACTGAGAAAGCTGTGTCAAGATATCATCATTAACATGAACACTCCAGCTCAGCAATTGACAGGCACAGCTGGGGGCTTATTGATAAGAACTGTTGTGAAAGAGTGACTCTGGCTGGGGGATTTTAAGCTTTAAATACTAAGAGGTTTGACCAGCAACTCAAAAGTGTTCAGTCTGGGCAAGGCTACTCTTTGCTAATTGAAACGGCTTTCCAAAGATCTCCTGGCTGGGCAAGGTGACTCTTTGCCAGGCAGTGGTGAAAACTATGCAGAGGCCCCGAGAGGGATATCATCTTTCCCATCAACACTGGCATCTTTGTTCCCAGCAATGGCTCTAGTAACAAGGGACTTTTGCTTTGGCACTGGCAGCTGGACATCAGCTCACGGCTGGCTAAGCTGACCCTCCCAAGAACAACTCGTAGAAAGGTACACCTCAACTAAATTTGGGCTTTATCCCTTTTCTTTCCCCCTTGCCTGAAACAATATTGTGATTCATCTATTATTGGTTTGGAGGACATGGAAACAACCTAAGTGTCTATCGACAGGTCAATGGATAAAGAAGAAGTGGCACATATATACAATGGAATATTACTCAGCCATAAAAAGAAATGAAATTGAGTTATTTGTAGTGAGGTGGATGGACCTAGAGTCTGTCATACAGAGTGAAGTCAGTCAGAAAGAGAAAAACAAATACCATATGTTAACGCATATATATAGAATCTAAAAAAAAAAAAAAGGTTCTTAAGAACCTAGGGGCAGGACAGGAATAAAGACACAGACATAGAGAATGGACTTGAGGACACGGGGAGGGGGAAGGGTAAGCTGGGACAAAGTGAGAGAGTGGCATGGACATATATACACTACCAAATGTAAAATAGATAGCTAGTGGGAAGCAGCTGCATAGCACAGGGAGATCAGCTCGGTGCTTTGTGACAACCTAGAGGGGTGGGATAGGGAGGGTGGGAGGGAGATGCAAGAGGAAGGGGATATGGGGATATATGTATACATATAGCTGATTCACTTTGTTATACAGCAGCAACTAACACAACAATGTAAAGCAATTATACTCCAATAAAGATGTTAAAAAAAAAAAAAGGAGTAGTTTCTTTCTTTACTGGCTTATTAAGAGACATTATCCTGTATGCTATTGGCTTGTGAAATTATCATAATTTCCACAGTGAACCTCTGCTAGATAATTTATTGTCAAAGCAATCTCAGTGTCTGAATATAATTTGCCACCAGCCAAAGCACGTGACTATCCCCCCCAGGGCTCAGTATAGAGAGAGCAGGCAAAACCGCCCCTCTCTCATTGTTTCCCTACAAAGGGTCTGTCTGCATACTAATTGTATTTTATTTTTTTTCTCCACTTTTTTTTTTTTTTGGCTTGGCTGTGCTGTGCCGCTTTGCGGGATCTTAATTCCCCAACCAGGAATCAAACCTGTGCTCCTTGCAGTGGAAGCTCTGAGTCCTAACCACTGGACCATCAGGGAATTCCTTGACTTCTAATTTAAGCAAAAATTTAGGGGCTGACTGTGATCCTCCCCAGAGAACTGGGAAACTTGTGGACATTTTCCCTACCTCTCCTTCTGGCTCACTGCAACAATAAAACGAAGCTGCCAGTATCTCCCCGGATGGAGCTTACACACACTTCTGGTGCCCCAGGCTTTGTAGCTGCTGCCTGAGGGATGGATTCCTCAAACCACTTCCAAGCTTATCTCTATGCTATAATTATTTTTGGAAGTCTGAATTAATATTGGACAAAATTGTAAATAAGCAATTTTTCCCTATTTATCTTCTGCCACCCATTTTTATCATTTTTTCCTCCTCTGAGTGACAACTTTATAATGTGGCTCTCAGACCATTTCATTCCCCCTAGTAAATTTATTAACATGATTTTAATTATTTTTCTTGGAATCAAACCTTCACCTGCAGGAAAGAATCTCATATTTGGAAATCATTCATAGCAGATACTGAAATATTGAAACAAATTAGCCTCATTTATTCATTTACTCAACAAATATTTCCCGAGCTTATTCCAGGCATTGGGGTAGGCACAGGGGATAAAGCTGTGAACAGGACAGACTAGGTTGTCTCCATCATGAGCTTCAAGCTCTTGTGCAAAGCCCCTCTTCCCCTACCTTTCAGGTTCTGCTTTCCCTGCCCTTTTGCTGATCATGCAACATAAAGCCGTGGATGAACAGTTCCCTCTGAAACAGCTTCTCCTCCTGTTGAAGAGAGGGTATGTGTGCTGGTAATTACCATGTTGTCTTTGGTTGGCTGGGGAGGAAAGAGATGTGACCTTTCCTGTATGATATGTTTAACTTCTTCTCATTCTGTATTGAGGTACAGAGTATTGAAGTGACAGGTTTTAGGGCCACAGCGCTAATTCATTACAGAACTGGGATTAGAAACAAGGTGTATTTATTCCTTACGTAAACTCTTCATCAAGAAAGACTTCCCAGTTGTGGCATGCGAACTCTCAGTTGTGGCATGCATGTGGGATCTAGTTCCCTGACCAGGGATCGAACCCAGGACCCCTACATTAGGAATGTGGAGTCTGGAGCCACAACTAAAGAGCCCGCCTGCTACGACTAAGGAGCCCGCCTGCCGCAACTGAGACCTGGTGCAACCCAATAAATAAATAAATGAATGAATGAATGAAAGAAAGAAAGAAAGAAAGAAAGAAAGAAAGAAAGAAAGAAAGAAAGGAAGAAAGAAAGAAAGAAAGAAAGAAAGAAAGACTTCCCAGGGCAAATAAAGCTAGTCCATTACAAATTATCAAACTACTCTGCTAGGCTGAGCTTACTTAGAAATGGAGAGCGCAAGTCCCAAGTTGGAGCCAGGGAACTTGAGATGAATTTCGTGTTACTGTGGCTCACAGACCTCTAGACCAGTATTTCTCAAAAGAGGGTTGGTTTCTTCATCCGAGTAAAAAATACAGATTCTATGACTCTATTGCAGATTTAGTAACTCAGAATCTCTGAGGGGGAAGCTTGATATTTGTATTTTAATAAGCTACACAGGTGACTTGGATACAAAGTCAAATTTGGAGAACAGTTTGCTATTTGTCATTTTAGAGACTTATTTTCCAATCAGTAATCTGTTTGATTTAAATAAATTTTATTTGTATCAAGTTTCAGGCTAAATAAAAAACTTAGTATTAACTCAGATAAGGAAACAGATGACAAGAACTAAAGTTGTTTTAAAATTTCCTAGTCTTTCTTACAGGGTTATGTAAAGATATATGCAAAAGTACTAGAAACCCTAAAATAACGAAATAAAGTTTTATTATGTTGCCCTCCATTACCACTCACAAATATTTATTATTAACTTATTAATATAAGTTGAGGAGGGAATGGGGGGACCATTTTACTTTATCTGCCCTGATTTCTTACTCCATAAACCCTCCACCTCACACTAAGATAGGAAATCTGATAGGGTGCCACATCTGGGGGGCAAAATTTCATTCTGGTAACTGATTTTTGAGTTTTCATCTGAATGATTGTTGATGGTATCGAAGTACCCTTTTTTTTAAATAAATTTATTTATTGATTTATTGTTGGCTGCATTGGGTCTTCGTTGCTGCGCGTGGGCTTTCTTTAGTTGTGGCGAGTGGAGGCTACTCTTCGTTGCGGTGCGCGGGCTTCTCATTGCGGTGGCTTCTCTTGTTGCGGAGCATGGGCTCTAGGCACGTGGGCTTCAGTAGTTGTGGCTCACGGGCTCTAGAGCACAGGCTCAGTAGTTGTGGCGCACGGGCTTTAGTTGCTCCGCGGCATGTGGGATCTTCCCAGACCAGGGCTCGAACCCGTGTCCCCTGCATTGGCAGGTGGATTCTTAACCACTGAGCCACCAGGAAGTCCCAGAAGTACTCTTGAAGTCAAAGGAACTTGATGTAACAAATCAGCCATTTCACAGGATCAGAACAGTGCAAGGCTTTAAAGTTGTGTCACTGATAAAATGTAAAACTATAATGAAAATGAGCCTGAACTCACCTTCTGCTCTGAATTGATTTAAGTGTAAAAATACATCTAAATAAGCCACACAGAGTCCAGCATGGCACACACTAATGCTTGGTGTATGACCTATCTTCTTTGCTTCATCTTCCCTCATATTCACACGTTCCAAATCACTCTGTGATTTTTCTCTTGTTCTTTTTGCTCCACACCTTTTCTCTTGCCATTTCTTCTACTTAGGATTTACTTCTACCCTTGTCCAATTGATGACGTCCCATTCTTTTTGAGATTGAGATGACATCCCATTTCTTGGAAATATTTTCTCACCTACCAACTCACCATCCAAAGCTCAGTTAGGTCTCCTCTGTATTTGTCCTCTGTGCTACTATAATCCCTTGTGTATGTCCCTGGTAGCACATTTCCTGCATGGTATAATAGATTGCATACTTCTCTGAAAATAGGTCAAACTTCTTTAAGTTAGATATAATGCCTTGTCCATCTCTATATCCTGTTGCAGATCCTGGCACGCCCAGGAAGATGTTTTTTGAATGAATAAACCATTGCTTAGCTGAGATAAGCAGTGATTGCAATCTCTTACTTTCATCCCACTCCTCTGAGGATAACCCTCTAGACAGATGCCCCCAGAGCCAAATCTATCGCTTTGTAGACTCAACTATAAGATTATCTGTGGATACAGGGAATCTACTTATAGCAGTTATCATGTTCTTACTTCACAAGGGCAGTGGAGCTCTTCCCAGATTTGGAGTGCCATCAGCATTTTAATGAGCTAGTGGCTTCAGGGATTCCCTTATCCAGCTCAGTGTGTGATAAGTAACATACAAAGTGAAGTCCTTGAGACAGAGCAATCCTACCTGTCTGATATCCATCCAGGAAGCATCCCTGATGTCCAGCCAGGAAACATTGGAAGCTTACTCTTTTCTTATAGAGCCCAGCTACCCTGGACAACAAATTGGTTCCTTCCACCAGGCATTGCTACCCTGACCAAGATCAACACAAACCAGTTTTTCTCTAATTAAGAACAACAGCCTAAATACAGTTAGGATTTCTGTGACGGAAAATCTTTCAGTACTTTGAAGATTTTTGCAAAGCTTCATTAGATTGCATCTGATTTTACCTTGTTCCAATTTAAATTACTTCAGACTTTTATAGGGCATCCAATATATGGACTTTCACTTTAGGGGAAGAATTCAGATGAATACTGAAATACTAGCAACTGGAAATATGTGCAAATGAATCTGAGTAAGAGTTTTTGAGTGTTCTCAGCAAGGTTCTGGGGAAAACTAAAGTGAGGGAATTTAAGCCATGTCTTGTGATCTTATTGGTAACTTTTAAAAGGAGGTGTGAAGCAACACACTGTGCACCTGCATTTACCATGGCACAGCCTCATGAAAGACAAGGCATCTGGCGTTTACAACAGAAGCCTTCATGTTTCTGGATTTAAATTCAATAAGTCTTAAAATAACCTCAGTGTCATACTTGTAAAGCTTAATTTCTGTTCACTTAAGAATTTCCCACTTCTTCAGTAGATAGAAGCCTGCTGTTTAACTGTCCTGAAGGAAGCAATCTGACTCATTTGCTGTTCCTAATCAATTTTTAATCAAGAGAAAGCTGCCTACAGACAGAGCAGTTTAGAGATGTTCCATTTATTTCTTCCTGCAATGTCTTCCTGATATCTAAAATGTGCTGAAATGAAACCGACAAAGGACTGTCAAAATATTTTCATGAAATCTCTGGGAAACAGTCACAAAGATACTAGAGTAAGTTCCATGTCCATATTAGCTTTCTAAGAACATCATTCTTTCAGATTTAAAGCCCTGAGATTTTGTTTTATTTTCAGAATTTTTCCCAAGAACTCTGATTCTTATTTCATCCAGATAGAAGTCAGAGTTACAGTTATTAAATTAATTTGTTTACTCTTTTAATTAACAAATATTTCCTCAGTACCTACTCTCTGAGGCACTGTGCAAAGCATTGGGACAGCAAGTTAAAGACATACTTCCTGAGTACAAATAATATCTTTCCAAATCACATGCTATGTCCATCTGACTAAATTGGCCACTGGGATGCAAGTGAAACTGTTAACGTGACGCCTTCCTAGAATCTCCTTGAAGAGACAACTGACACAAGTCTTTATACCTCGTGTTTGATCTTTCCTCCATCCTGCCCTCCTGGAACACAAATACCATCTTGGACTTTAATGTCCAGAGAAACACACTAAGTGTGGCACAGTGACCTGGAAGGATCTCAAGTCCCTGAGAAGCAGAGCCTATTTACCAGCATTGGATCGTGTACTTCTGAATTTTCACATGAGGAAAAAACCCGGTTGTTTATACTTTGTTTAGCTGATGGTAATTTTAAGGTTTTCTGTTCCTGCAGCTAAAATCAATACTTTACAAATCAACTTCTAATCCCCTTTTGCTTTATAAATCCTTCATGACGTAGACCAGAAATCATGGTTCCAGAAAGCATTCCCTGACCAAGACCAACAAAATCAACTAAAATGTAAAGTAAAATAAATGATCAATCATGCAGCATAAATAGAAAATATGATAGAAAGTTAAGAAACATAGAGGATTGAAAAAATGGGGAAGCACTGAACTATTTGAAAAGATTTCCAAAAACTTACAGAAAGTTTAATAAATTTTATGCAGGGTAAAGAAAAAGATATTTATATCTAGACAATTATTAGTGAGACTTCAGAGCACAAAGAGAAGATCTTCAAAGCAGCAAGCAATTTCTACCTCCACAAGATCAAATCACCTGCACAAAAGTTAACTAATAGACTGAGCTCAGTTCTCAATGGCAACAATAGAAGTTAAAAGATCTCGAATGATGTCTTCAGTGTACCAAGAGAAATAATCTCTGCTTAGATTTCTATGCCCAGTAATAGGACCTTCCAAGAGCAGTTGTGAAATAAAGACAATTTATTTAATTTAGAGATTTGACACCATAAAAAATGATTTGCTAAAGAAAATAATCCCATAAAAAAGTCCTGATATGCAAGGAGTAGTGACTACAGATATTGGTAAATATGGAGGTAAATCAAAACACCAATACACTATTTTAATGAGAGTAATAAATATATACGTCCAAGAATTTTTTTTTTTAAAAACCTTAACAGAATGAAAATACTGGTCAGCAGTATCATACTAGAAAAAAGGGGCTTGGGGTTAAAGCATTTAAAGTTCTTGAACTATTTGAGAAGATCTTAATATTCTGATCAATGTATAATTTATTAAAGTATTAAATACCAAGATAAGAAGTATAGAGAGAATAGCTTCAAAGCTGGTAAAAAAAAAAAGGGGCGGGGGAGGGTGAGATAAGTAAATAAAGGGAAAAATAAGCTTGGTAAATCCTGAGGGTGGCTTTAAAAGAAAAAGAAGAGAAAAATAAATAGGAAATACAAAAAATAAATCAGTAGTCAGAAGTGGACCTTTCTGGAATGGTGGTGTGAGGTGGTCCGTGAAACCTCTTTCTCAGAGATACATTTTATAAAATTGGTCAAAATATCAAATACAGTCATTCAAAATCTGTACAAATTGATTAAAGGGATTATAATAAATTGAGATGCATTTATTCAACAAAACCTGTAAAACTTAGTAAGAACAGGGGGCTGCCATGACATTCAAATTAAGGGCTGCACCCCTCTCTCCACAGCTCTGTATTGTGGGAGAGCTGCTCTGTTCAGCTGGACCACAGAGTAGCAGTTCCCTCTTTCTCCAGCTTCTGGATGGACTCAGCAACAGGTAAACACGGGCAGATCCCATGGGACACATCACCATCAATTGACGAATAGGTAAACAAAATGTGGTACATCTCAAAAATATTATGCTATATAAAGAAGCCAGTTACAAATAGCAATAACTACATATTAAATGATTGCAATTATATGAAATAATATTGTACAACAGGTGTACAACACAGTGATTAGATATTTTTACAGATTATACTCCATTTAAAGTTATTATAAAATATTGGCTATATTCCCTGGGCTGTACAATATATCCTTGTAGCTTATTTATTTTATACATAGTAGTTTGTATCTCTTAATCCCATATGCCTATCTAGCCCCTCCCTCCTTGTCTCCCCACTGGCAACCACTAGTTTGTTCTCTATGTCTGTGAGTCTATTTCTGTTTTATTACATTCATTCGTTTGTTTTAATTTTTTAGATTCCACATATAAGTGATAACATACAGTATTTGTCTTTCTGTCTGACATTTCACTAAGCATAACACCCTCCAGGTCCATCCATATTGTTGCCACTTCATTCTATTTGATAGCTGAATAATATTCCATTGTATGTATATAATTTTTATCTCAATGTCAACTTTTTTCACTGAATAAAAATTTAACTGGGTCAAGAAAATAATCTTTGAAAATCCACTCTCTACATGTGTCTCAAGTTGTTCTTTAGTGTGCAATAAAGATGGTTAATACAGTATATATATATATACGCCACATCTTCTTTACCCACTCATCTGTTGGTGGATGCTTAGGTTGCTTCTGTATCATGGCTATTGTTAATAATGCTGCTATGAACATTGCGACACATGTATGTTTTCATTTTCTTCAGATTTATACCCAGGAGTGGAATTGCTGGATCATATGGTAACTCTATTTTTAGTTTTTTGAGGAACCTCCATACTGTTTTCCAAAGTGGCTGCACCAGTTTACATTTCCATCAACAGTGTAGGAGGGTTCCCTTTTCTCCACATCCTTGTCAACATTTTTTATTTGTAAACTTTTTGATGATAGCCATTCTGACAGGTGTAAGGTGATTCCTCATTGTGGTTTTGATTTGTGTTTCTCTGATGATTAGTGATGTTGAGCATCTTTTCATGTGCCTGTTGGCCATCTGTGTATTTTCTTTGGAAGAATGTCTATTCGGGTCTTCTGCCCATTTTTTAGTTGAGTCGTTTGTTTTTTTTTTTTTTTTTAATATTGAGCTGTATGAGCTGTTTATATAGTTTGGATATTAACCCCTTATTGGTAAAATGATGCAAATATTTTCTCCCATTCAGTAGGTTGTCTTTTTGTTTTGTCAATGGTTCAAATTAAGAACTTTAACAAACTAAAGAAAAAAAGAACTTTAACAAGCTAGAGAATATATAGGTAGTGAAGATAAGAATAATAATAATGCTTTAAAATGAGTCATAAGGACTTGGGGTGGCATAGTTTTGAAAAAAGAAATTTTAAGTAGGACATAAGTGACTTCAAATATGTGAGAGGATTTCGTGCAGAAGAAGGTTGAATTGTCTTGTTTCCCTAGTGAGTGGAATCAGAATGGCTTCTAGGATTCCAGCCTGAGGAATTAGGGACACTAAAAGACAGAAATGTTGTTTTATTTGTTTTCTGTTCAGTGGTTACTGTTGATTCTTTTGGGTGGGTATGTAGATGTACTAATTTCCTAGGGTTGCTGGAACAAAGTATCACAAATTAAATGGCTTAAAGAGCAGACATTTATAGTCTCCCAGTCTGGAGGCTTGAAGTTCTAGCTTAAGGTACGTGCAGGATAGGCACCTTCTGAGGGCTATGAGGAAGAATCTGCCTCTCCTCTAGCTTCTAATTGTTTGCTAGCAATTTTTGGCACTCCTTGGTTTGTGGAAACGTCAGCCTGAGCTCTGCCTTCATCTTCACTGGCATCTCCCTCTGTGTGTATGTGTATGGCCAAATGTTCCCTTTTTATAAGGACACTGTCACACTGGATGAGGGGCCCACAGTACTCCAGTATGACCTCAGTTCAACTTATTACAATTAAATCTAATGGCAATCGCCCTATTTCCAAATAAGTTCACATTCTGAGTTACTAGGGTTAGAACTTCAACATAGGATTTTTAAAGGGACACAATTCAACCCATAACAATAGGGAAGTCACAGTTCAAGAGTTGACATTGACTCATATTGGGTTTCATATATGTTTGAGACATCCTTTGATATTCCCAAATGTAAATTGTCTGGTAAGTGGTTGAATATAGGAGATAGCACTTAAAGGAGAGGTCAAGCTGGAGGTACAAATTATAAAATTAAAAATCATAATTATATAGATAGTATTTAATGGCATATGCATTGCTGATATTAATTAAGGAATGATAATAAAGAGAAGAGAACTGGGGACTGTACATTGAACTTTGTTGAAGGAAAATGAGAAGTATCACATTCATTCATAATATCATTATTCAACTATCTGTAAGGGTATAGGGAAAGTATTGTATGGAAGACAGAGACATGAAATTCATTAATTAAAGGAAACACTAAAACGGCTTTACCTTTCAGAACAAAATATAAAGGTAATATATTCTGACCTTCGTCCTTTTATACTGTCGTTCTTTCTCCCATTCTCTCATTCCAATAACAATCAATTTAAAAATAAATTTCTTACATAACACTTTGTGTATTTATGTGTCAGATTGACTGGAGCCATAGAGGGGAAGATTTGGAATAAGAGTAGTTTTTTTTTTTATTCAAACAGAAAGTCACAAAAATTATAATCATCCTCATCAGTTCACTCAGTCCCATGTAATTAATTTTTTTTTCATCTTGATCTTTTGTTAGCACTTTTATGAATTCATCAGTTTTCCATTAGAGTTCTGAAAATGCTTATTCATTCAGTTCAGCAGTATAGTCAGTTACCAGAAACCTGTACTTGTCAGAGTCGGAATAAGAGTATTTTGAATGGAAACTTTAAAAAAAAAAACTTTAGGTTGGAGAACTTCTAGAGTTATTCCAAACTAATTTTGTTTTCCACCAGCCACTGATGACCTTTTCATTTTTAGTTCAGTTTTTCAATCCTAGTTTGGGAAATAATGTATTAAGTAAATGTGCTGAGACCAGATTCAGAATCTCTATATATTTATGAACAAAGAACCAACATGTATTTTGGACATTTATGTGAACTACAAAGGAGCGTGATGTCTTCAAAAAATCTATGATTTGATTCAAAGAGACTATTGTGAATCTTATTTTGCCCTCTTCCCAGGAATCCAAACAGTCTTTGAAATAAGTACACAGTTCTATTTGGATCCTTCAGCAAGATGCAAAGATGAAAACTACCCAGTACATTGCTGCCTAGCTCTTTGAAAGGAATCTCTCATCTCTTTGCCGTGGGCTATACTTCAACCTGGGTCATTCCTATGCTTTTGGCAATGGGTGATTTCTGAGAATCATTCTGACTGTAGCTCTTATTGAAGCAATCACCATGCTGCATCAATCCAGAGGAGTTATCAGTAATGACGCAAAACCTTCTGTTGCCTCCATTATGTGTTACTAAAAGCTAGGGAAAACAGCTCCTAGAACCATTCTGCCTCTGCAGCAAGGTCATGCTCATTAACTAAGGGGTAGAATTATACATTTAGCCAAATACTCTGGCCTATGGGTCAGAAAGGTTGTCATAAATATGTAAAGGAAAATAGCCTCTGTGATTTTATAAGGGAGTAGGGAAATTTATGCCAATTTGGGAGTGAAGGAAAAAAGCTTTTTTCCTTTCTATAGCTCAGAGACAGGAAGTGATGAAATCACTCAACCTTACAATATCAAAAGGAAAAGTGAATGAAACACAAAGTTCAGTATATTTTGAAATTTTTTTTTCTCAAATAATAAAGAGTGATCCAATTTTTACCTCTAGATTGGGATGGCCTGAAAAATATCAAGTTAATTGGCATTGACTACATTTACATGGTAGAAAAATATATAAGTAAAAACTGAGATGCTGTCAATATATTTTCACCCAAAGTTTAAACAGAATACATTTTCAGTAAAAAAAAATATTCAGTTAATGTATACACATTCATTGCATTGCCTAGCCAAGTGTTTCCAAAGTATTTATATGTAACACTAGTCCCCTGGGATATTAATGTTTGTTTCAAAAACAAGAAGGGTTTCCAGACCTAGTGTGGTCACGCCCTTCAAGACATTGTACATAAACAATTGTACATGTCCTGCGACTGCTCATTACATTGTAGGTTCAATGGAACTCCACAATTTTGATGCCTGGTCTCACTTATAAGTAGTTTCCTATGGCTGGGGCCATGGGAAGCAATTACATTCCAAAGCCAGATGTGAAATCCAGGAGATATAGCTTGCAAAAAATAGCTTTTGCAACAATATAAGGTAGTTATGCTGAGGGTTCATGGTGACATGTAAGAGATTTGAAAACACCCACTCAGTTTTCAATGACCAGAAAGACCTCTTCCAGGGCAAGCAGGCTAGCACTGCCAGCTATTCCACTGTGTCTTCTAGGAGGAATTGGGAACTTGGGAAGTCACTTCCACTAAACATTGCCACAGTCTGCTAACTCCTGTATGTTCTGCTGAGTCTGTCACAACTTCTTTAGGATTTATTTGTCAGACTGCTCATTTTTTGGCAAGCCTCTGGCCTGCTACTCAGAAGTTTCACACAAAATTTGGAAGATGCTCTGCTAAGCAATGTTAAACAATTTGTTTTACCTTAGGATTCTGTACAGCCCTTATTATGCTGATGTATATTGAATATCACCATGAAGAAAATATAAGATATAGGATTTCCTAAAGTTATTGAACTAGAGAACCTCCTTTAATGGAATGTTTCTTGACAATGCCCACATACACATTTTGAAAAATATCACCCGTATCAACACTAACTTATTTCCTGTACTTCTAGTACGTACCAGACAAGGTCGTAGGTACTAAGAATCAAGGAGAATAGCTACCCAAGGTCACTGCTCTGTGGAGCCTCTTTTTTACACCTGGGAACAAAGACAATAATAAATAAGGAAACGAATGAACTAACAATAAAATTTAACCTAGTAAGTAGGTCTATGAAAAAAATAAAACAAAATTACATGGAAAATTATGTGGGCAAATTTAAGATGGGTGATCAGATCCACTGAAAGATATGAAGTGGCTACTTCCTGGTATCTAAAATTTCAACTTCAGATACCCCATAGACTCGAGTTAATTATATGTCTTTGTAAATCTTTGGTAGAAACTTTGACAAATTTCTATTTTCCTTGGTAAATGCAATACAAGAGCAAGATGAGAATAAATGTACTTTTTATGTTTAAAATTTTACTGGGAAATATGATGCATAACCATGCAGAAAATCTAAAAGTACAGCTTCATGAATTATTATGAAGTAAAAACTTTTGTAAGGACCGTCTAGTTGAAGAAATAGAACACTGCCAGAGCCCCAGAATCCCTAGCCTGGACCTATCCCTAAGGGTAATCATTATCCTAACTCTTGTAGTAACTTTCACCTTTTTAAAATATATTTTTATCACCAAAATATGTTTCCCTAAACACTATCTTAACTGTGCTGATCTTACACATGGAATCATGCACAACATATTCAATTGTGTCTTGCTTCCTTTGCGTGGCATTAATTTGTGAGTCATCCATATCGTATGGGACTGTAGTTCATTTATTTTTTAATTTTTAAATTATTTTTAGAAATTTATTTATTTTATTTATTTATTTTTGGCTGCGTTGGGTCTTCGTTGCTGCGCACGATGTTTCTCTAGTTGCAGCGAGCGAGGGCTACTCTTTGTTGCGGTGCACGGGCTTCTCATTGCGGTGGCTTCTCTTGTTGCAGAGCATGGGCTCTAGGCACACGGGCTTCAGTACTTGTGGTGCGTGGGCTCAGTAGTTGTGGCGCACGGGCTTAGTTGCTCTGCGGCATGTGGGATCTTCCTGGACCAGGGCTCGAACCCGTGTCCCCTGCATTGACAGGCAGATTCTTAACCACTGCGCCACCACGGCAGCCCAGTTCATTTATTTTTATTGCCAAATATAAGTCACCACAAATATCCACTTTCCCTTTGGTGGCCATTTGGACTATTAAAAGTCTTTTGTTACCACAAATAATGCTGCTATAAATATTTTTAAATGTTTCTTGGTGCACACAGTTACATATTGATCTAGACTAGAGCATAGGAGTGGAGTTACTGGCTGCATTTCTTCAGTTTTCTATGGAGACCACACTGCTTTCTAAAGATGTCATATCAATTTATAATCCCAACAGTAATGTATGAATCTTCTACATCCTTGCCAACATTTATTAGCCTCAGCCTTTTTAATCTTAGCCATTCTCAGTATACACAGTGATACTACACTTTGTTTTCAGTTTGCATTTCTTTGATGACTAATGAAATTGAAGACATTTTTATATCTTTACTGGCCATTAAAAAATCCTCATTTTGACATTTATTACCTAGAAATCAATTATATATATAAATATATATATTGCATTGTAATGTAAATATCTTTTTAGTAGAATTTCTGGTGATTTTCATTCTCATAATGGTGTTTTGAAAGAAAGAATTATTTTTAATTCTATTGTAGTCACATTTGAAAATATTTTCTTTACCATTAATCCTGCTTGTGTTTAAGAATCATTCACTGTCTTGTCACAGATGTAGAGAACAAACGTATGGACACAAAGGGGGGAAAGTGGGTGGTGGTGGTGGTGTGATGAATTGGGAGATTGGGATTGACATATATACACTAATATGTATTAAATAGATAACTAATAAAAAAAGAAATGATTCACTGTCTTGTAAATTTTTGGGTAATTTTCTAAAGGCTTTAGTATTTTACCCTTCTTATATAGAGCCAAAATCCACCTTGAAATAACTTTTGTATACATGTAGGGGAAGGATAAATTTTCTTTTTTTTATATGGATATTCATTTTTCCTAGCATTTATTAAGAGTCTTTACTTCCCCTACTACTCTAAAGTGCCAAATTTATCAAGAATTAAGTGTTTCCTTATGGTCTGGAATCTCTACTCAGTTCCATTGGTCAATTTCTTGTCCTTGAAGCAAATATTGCACTGTCATAATTACTGTAACTTTGTATTAGCTCATTAAGCAAGTCCTTTTTTTTCTTCCTAAAGAGTGTTAGTTATTCCTGGACCTTTGCATCCCATTGCAACTTTAGAATTAGTTTGTCAAGAACCACACACACACACACAAACACAAAAAACTTGTAAGTATTTTTATAGATTGCCTCAAATCTGCAGATCAATTTTGGAAAAATTGGCAACTTTATGATATTGAGTCTTCAAACCCATCTACATGATTGAGTCTTTCAATTCTTTTATCTAATTCTCCTTTAATCCTTGTTAATAATATATTTAACAGAACTTTTACAGAGAGGTCTTGCAAAGTTTTGTTAAATTTATTCCTAAATATTTCATATTATTATTGCTCTTATAAAGAATAACTTTTAATTGTTTCACTGCTTCATAGAGATATAATTATTTTTGATTGAGTTATAAGAAATACAATTGGTTTTTTAAAATATATTCACCTATATAATTCCTCTGTCCATTTTTGTATTGAATTGTTTGTTTTTTGTGAGTTTAAAAGTTCTCCTTATATTCTGGATATTAATCCCTTATCAGATATGTGATTTGTAAATATTTTCTTCCATTCTATGGGTTGCTTTTTTTCTCTGTTAATGGTGTCCTTTGATGCACAAAAATTTTTAATTTGATGAATTCAAATTTGTTTATATTTTTTCTTTTGTAGCTTGAGCTTTTGGTGTCATATCCAAGAAATCATTACCAAATCCAATGTCATGAAGTTTCCCCCTATATCTTCTTTTTGAAGTTTTATGGTTTTAGCTTTTATGTGTATGGCTTTGATCCATCTTAAGTTAATTTTTGTAAATGGTGTTAGATAAGGGTCTGACTTCATTCTTTTGCATGTAGGTATTCAGTTTTGCCTGCACCATTTGTTGAAGAGATGATCCTTTTCCCATTTAATACTCTTGGCGCCCCTCTTGAAATTATTTGATCATCTGTATGAGCACTTAATTTTGAACTCTCTATCCTGTCCCATTGCTCTATATGCCTGTCTTTATGCCAGTACCACACTGTTTTGATTACTGTAGCTTTGAAGTAAGTTTTGAAATCAGGACATGTGCACCCTCCAACCCTTCAACTTTGTTCTTTATCAGGATTGTTTTGGCTATTCAGGGTCTCTTGAAATTCCATACGAATTTTAGGATGGATTTTTTTATTTCTGCAAAAATTCTTGTTGAGATTTTGTTAAGGATTGCTTTGAATATGTAGATCATTTTGGGTAGTATTCACATCTTAATAATGTTGTCTTCCAGTCCATAAACATGGATATCTTTCCATTTATTTATGTCTTCTTTAACTTCTTTCTGCAATATTTTGTAGTCTTTCATCTCCTTAAAATGGAACTGTTTTCTTAATTTCCTTGTTGGATTGTTCATTGTTAGTTTGTAGAAGTGCAACTGATTTTCGTGTGTTGATTTTGTACTCTGCCTCTTTGCTAAATTCATTCATTAGTCCTAACAGTATTTACCCTAACCATGTTTCCATTTTCTCCAATACTTTTCTAGTAGTGAAACTGGGCTAAAATGAATATTTGTGGACAATTTTAAAGGGTTAATAAATCAAGGTAATTTGAGGAATGTTGGTAGACATGTGACAGGTTATCTAAACACATCTACCTTGTAGATTAAGAGACTTAGTGTTTAAAAACTTTGAATTCCCTGACTATGGAATTCATGTGTGCTGCTCAGTTGACTGCTGTTCTGAGTCACAGTGAATCTTGGGACCTAATTCACATGCATCCTGGAGGGTCACCAAGATCCTCTTTTAGAATAATCAAGATGAGTTAAAGGAGAGAATATTCTTATAGCTTTTAAATTATCTTAGAAATTAGTCTTATGTGATTACTTTCTTAAAAATGCAAAACACGAACTCCATTTCTTGATCTTTCCAGAAATAAGGACCTGTAACTTACATGTACACATTCTAGTATTCCTTGTTACATCATCATATGTTCCATTTTAAAAGCATCATTAGTACGACTTTCTGTTGTAATTGCGTATCTAGAAATTATTTCATATTCAGGTATATAAGGCAGATGGTTTTTCTTGAATATTTCATAATTTTAAGACCATGACAGGAGGCAAGAAAAGATACAAAGATGGGTGCATAGATTATAGGATCTTATTATTGAATTAAAGATAAATTTCAGGGAAGTACAGAACATATTCATAAGACTATTTGCGAGGAAAAGCGAATCCAGAAATTCCTTTTTAAACTTTTTAATTTTTTGCCTTACAGTGTCACCTAATGGTGATAAGCGGTATGACGAGCAAAGCATTTATAACACCTAGATGTCAGGAAGCCTTATCATAGTCAATAAATACGGAAAATTGACAAAAGATAAATATAATATCCATATCCTTTGGTAGATTATCCTTAAATTAATCAAAGATTGGTTATATATTTGCAGATTGGTTGGAGAATTATTCGATTTTAGAACACACACATATTTATGAGTATGTTACTGTGCACTCAATTCTTAACTCTTTATCATAGAACTGGATCCTTAGAATCTTGGCCAGATCCAGGAAAGGGATAGAGGAATATATTAGAGGAGCTGAAAGCATGGTGATTCCACATTTGAGCTTTAAGGCTTTCTTAATCCTTCTGGAAAAAATCACTTTACTGAAAGATCAGTGAATTCCTGCAAACTCTTCCATATTTTGGTGGAGAATAAAATGCATTTTCAGATAAGCTCGAGCATTTTGGTTGAAGAGCTTATTATTAGAATTAAAGCTTGACTAATCAGTAGTCTGTTAACTAATTGTATCATTTTCCTTACTTTAATCTCCTTTTGTCCCAGCAGTTTTAAAAAATTCTTGTCATTTATATATCATTGAATTTGGTATTTTTAACTTGAATTGACCTTAATACAAATTTTTAAGACACACTTTTTGTGCCACCCAGAAGTTTTCCTAGTTACCCTCAAGAGGAGACAAAAGGGGACATCAGAGAATGGGCTTAAAGTTTCCCAGGCAAGAGTTTCTTTCCTTCTCCATGGTGAGGAAGGGTCTCTGAGCTCCCCCAGGCTCCACTAGAGGAGGTCCCGCCCCAGTGGTTCCCCAGCTGATGAGGGTGAGCACTGACTCTGCCCTGCCTGCCTCAAGCTCACGCACATTGAACTCTGTTCAATTGAACTCTGTTAGAGACATATGAAGTCCTTCAATGAAGGGTTAACATGAGTACTCAAAAATTGCCCAGAGTAGAAGTTGTCATCATTGAGAGAACGCATATCCTTGGGCTACATAAATGTATATGCAGAGGGTAAGAGGAGGGAGAAGTGGGAGAAGAAGAATATTCTCTTGTTCCCTTAATTTTCCCTCTCTTCCAAAATTCATCCACAGCATTTCTCACAGTTTTTTCTTTAATTCCATCATCATCCATTTGAAGACATTATCACTCTTCACACGATAGTAGAAATCCAGTCTCATGTCCCTTCTTGTTTCTTGCACATATTAATGTTCTTCTTCTTCTTCTTTTTTTTTTTTTTTCTGTTCATCTGCTTACAGAGGTAAGTACTGGTCCTATGGAAGGTAGGAGGGGAAATGGTTCAAGATCAGCCCACCAGCAGTGAATATGGTTCAATTTCTACTTAATTACTTACCTAAAGACAAACATATACCATTATCATGAACATTAATTTCTTTACAAAGACTAGAGAGTATTTGATAAGAACATATCTCCTATTTAAAAAAAACCTCTGGCTTTTTATGCTAATGGAGTATTTATCTTATTGATTACAAGAACATTTATATTACCTGAGAATTCTCCCTATGGACCACTAGAAGAAAAATGGTACTAATACCAAATATTCTCCCCGTCTTGAAATTTCTCAGCTCGTTTGAGAAGAGGGGTGTCTATTCATTCTATCACATTGTGAACCAGAATTTCTTGTGTTATATTATAGGTAATAGAATTTGAGTTGAATGTGTGCTGACCATAAATCACATGATATAGTTTAAATTTTAAAAGTATTGCTATTTGCATCTTCCTTTGCACCATTATCTCACATTTGAAATAAAAGTAAATATTTTCATTTAACAGAAGTTTAATTGTACATATTGTACTATAAAACCACCATTTTTGAGTTGCCTAACTCCTTACTTAATAGTATATAAAGTTCATGTATTATATGTAGGATTTTCTGATGCTTAGAGGAGAAAGAAACCCTGGAAATTATAATACACTTGGAAAACCTGGTACATGTCCAGAGAAGTAGATCTTGGTAATACATAATAAGCCTTTATTAAGTATTTATTACATAAGTGAAAGAATGACTAAATGAGTAAATAAATAGATGGATGGCCAGAAGGAGTGGCAAACATCTATAAAAAGGATCTTTCCCTCCAGGAGTTTAAAAAATAGGCATTAAAGTTCTCATAATTTTTCCATAGGTGGAACAATTTTTTTAAAAATGTCCGTGCTTTTTCTGTGAAAGCCCAATGGTGCCGCTCTTAGGAATTTGGGGGGAAAAGGTTTCCACTTAAAGTGGCAGTTGCCCCTGATAGCCACCCTGATAATTCTCTGCATATACAGGCAGACCTTGGAGATACTGTGGATTCTGTTCCAGACCACTGCAATAAATTGAATATCGCAATACAGCAAATCACTCAAGTATTTTGGTTTCTCAGTGCATATAAAAGTTATGTTTACACTATAGTGTAGTCTATTAAGTGTGTAATAGCATTATGTCTAAAAATAAACAACGTACATACCTTAATTTAAAAATACTCTATTGCTAAAAAATGCTAACCATCATCTGAGCAATAGTAACATCAGAGATCACTGATCACAGATCACCATAACAAACATGATAATAATGAAAAAGTTTGAAATATTGCGAGAATTACCAAAATGTGACACAGAGACACAAAGTGAGCAAAAGCTGTTTGAACAATAGTGCCCATGATGCTGGACACAGCGTTGCCACAAACCTCCATTTTATAAGAACGCAGTATCTGTCAAGAGCAATAACACGAAGTGCAATAAAACTAGGCATGCCTGGAACAACCTGCTATCAAAAGTGGCAATGCATATTTTATTATAAATATATATTTATAATTATGGATGTCATCTATATCTATATCTATACGGAACCCCAGTGCAGTGGAATCCTCCTGTGACTGATTCTGGCCCGGGACATGGCAGCAGCAGGAGACTGCTGTTCAGTACCTGCTGCAGTGACTTAAAAACAGAAGAAACACACTGATAAAAAGCCTTAAAAACCAAAGTAAGACTGTATTGGTAAACATCTAAATTTTTGTAAGAAAATTTAAAAATTAACAAGAGAACAAAAAAAAGAAAGAAAGAAAGAAAGAACAAAATCTGTCTGTGGATGGTTGGCTTTATCAAATGTTCTGTGACTGCGGAGGTCATTATCTGTGCTCTACAAATAATGATGTATATGAATATCCAGTGGTTGTGCTTTGCTGAAAAGTGTACAAAGAGAAAATTGTTGCAAGGGCTTTAGGTTTCAAAGGTGATAGTGGTGGTGGTGCTGGTGGTCATGGTGATGGTGATGGTGATAGTGATGGTGATGGTGATGGTGATGATGGTGATGGTGATGGTGATGGTGATGGTGATGGTGACGGTGTGTGTGCGTGTACTTATAAGCTTCTTACATCTTTCTTACCACTTCACAGGGCCTTCTTAATTTACCTTATTTTCTATTCTGGCAAGCATTCTCAGTGCCCTGGTGCTCTCTACAGTGTAGGACTTCCAAAAGTCTCCACTGATTAACTCCTTGTTAACCTGGACACTTTTTAACAAGATGGACTACAATATACAATAAGAAAAGGATAAAAAGGGGTATCCTTGGCATGGAAGGCAGGCCCAGGACCAGCGAGGTATTTCCAGTGGATACATGATGCCAGGAAATCATTTGGAGGCCCAAATTAATGAAGGCCTTCTAAATAACATGTGTAAAGATAATACTAAGAGTTAGGTGGAAACTTCTGTCAACATTTCTTCTAATAAGCCACAATAATAGAGTTCTAGAATTTCAAGATTAAAAAAAAACTTCTAAGTAAAATGCTTAATAAATGTTTATCTTTTTTCCTTATGAATACTAATGACAAAACATCAAAATCAATTCAGAACTAAAATCCTCAGTGAAATCACAGGGCTATTATGGCTCAAATAAAAACTGTCATTGCTCTACAAATAGTAATTTATAGCAAAGTATTTGTATAATTTTCTCTTGCTGCTGTAGCAAATGTCCACGAATTTAGCATCTTAAAACAATACAAATTTATTATCTTACTGTTCTGAAGGCAAGAATTCTGAAATCAGTTTTACTAGGCTAAGTCAGGGTACTTGCAGGCTGGTTCCTTTTGGAGGCTCTGAGGGGAGAATCTGTTTCCTTGTCTTTTCCAGCTTCAAGTGGTTGCTTATACTCCTTGCGTGTGTAGCCCTGTAGCCCTTCCACTCCAAAGCTCATCACTCCAACTTCTGCATCCCTTATTATGTTGTTTTCTCTGCTGTGTGTTGCTCCTCCTGCCACCCTCTTATAACAACTCTTGCAATATCACTGGGCTCACCCAGATAATCCAAGATGATAGTCTCTTGATGGTACAATCCTTAACTTATTCCCATCTGCAAAGTCCCACTTGCCATATAACATAACATTTACAAGCTCTGGGGAACATGATGTGGACATATTTGAGAGCCATTATTCAGCCTACCATCCTCCCCGTGTAGCTGAAGTAGACAGCTAAGAATATTCATTCTGAGGGCAATGATTTGGGGGTCTGTTGACAACTTAATGATCTTAAAGATATTTATGAACATTGATAGTTATCAATATTAATCTCCTATTCAAATGTTCAAAATATTGAACAAGAGATTGTGAGTACTTAAATTTTTAGTACCTTACTCTCTTTTACATTTCATTTTTTAATTCTATCAAAATTAATTTATCTAAACCAGAGTGCAGATTAAAAATATTCAGTTGACCCTTGAATGACATGGGTTTGAACCACGTGGGTCCACTTATAGACAGATTTTTTTCAATAGTAAGTATGACAGTACTACATGATCTGTAGTTAGTTGAATCATGGATGCAGAAGTTTGGATACAGAGAACCGAGTATATGGAGGCCAACTATAAATTGTATTCGGATTTTCAACTTTGCAGAGTGTCCGTGCCCCTGACCCCCCCATGTTGTTCAAGGTCAACTGTATATTGTTTTCTTATATTCTCATATATTTCTGCCATTTTCTTTTCAAGTAAATAAGCTCTCATGGATTTAAAATACTTTACCTTTACTTTTATTGAAAATTCAAAACTCTAAATTATAAAGAAAGAATATGTTCAAGGAAAATAAAATTAACAAGAAAGGCAGATGTGAGGCATCTACATTAAAGAACAATGAGGGAAGCATAAATATTTTTGACCACTAGGTGGTACTCCTAATCCACAGAACTATAATAAAACAGCTCTCTAAAGATCTCATTTCTTTTAGTTTAGACATTTTATTATTCAATATTTGTGGCCTAATTTTTAACGCAAGATTTAGATTAATCAATCAGTGGTTTCTGACATAAATACCTTGCCATTGAATTTCAGTATCACATGCACATATTTTGCTTTATGCAATCACATTTTTTAAATGCAGTTTATAGGTGATAGTTCCTCCGTTTTTTAATTATTATAATTTCTGTATTGAAGTATCATAAAGTTAGTGCAAACCAAATGATAGTTATCCAAACTCTTTCCTTTGAAGATATAAACAAGCATCAATACTGAAATTAACATTTTTAAAAGAACAGTACGTTTATGCTCAGATTTCAGTACTGTTAAATCATTCAACAGCCACCTAATTTGGTGTTCCAAATAAATAATATGTTATATCAGATAAAATATATAGCATATTTCTCCAATATTTTCACAGCTCTAGCATAATACAGGACCGTTGTTTTCAGTAGATCTTTGCGTTACTATTAGAGCACTAAATATCACATATTTATATACATAAATCTCCAAAGTGTCATTTTGACAGCCATGTCAGCAGCACTGCATTCTTTAGGCCACAGTGAGTGTTATCATCTTTGCCAGAAGTAAATAGTTGTGCAAATACAGTTACAGACACTGTTTTCCTGCTTTTAAATAAAATCTGTTTCTTACGAACTCTAATTCATGAAAATGTAATCAGACGGAACATCCTTAATGAAAATAGGATGAATCCAACTGGTTTCTAGTTCTGAAGGATTGCATTTTTTAAAAAATTGGGCAAAAGCTTTAAATTTGTGAGAAGATTATCAGTGGAAATTGAAGTGGTTTTTCTATGGAAACGTTATTTCTGCTTGTGGCTATGTGTGAGAATAAAATTTTCAATCAAACTTACGAACCACAATCTGAGACACTGAAAGAGAACTGAAAAAAAAAAACAGATTTCCCCACTATATCTTTGGAAGAATTGCAGAGGAAATGCTCAAACCAAGGCTGGAACCAACCTCTCTTTGGTGTGGCATGTGAAGGAAAAACCCCAAGATCTGCAGTATGTTTCTATTTCAGGATAAGTTTAAAGAAAGAGTTTTGAAGATTATTGATATAAGCTAATAAACTGAATTTCAATGATGTAGGGACACACAATTCAAAGATATTAAAAATTTTTTGTGCTGTTTTCTGATTCAATTTTGTCTTTTAAATACATGGAGATGTTTTCAGCACACGTGGGAGACAAACTAGGCAACTGAAAACGGTTAGAAACACTGGAACATGCAAACCTAAAGTGTAGAAGAGCTAATATTTCAATGAAGACTTACAGAAGAAAGATCCAGGAGAAGAAGGAAACCCAGAAAGGTGAACTTGGTTTTGGAATTATTTTATTCTGTTTTTTTTTTTCCCCTTTAGGTGTTACCCAATTCCTGGCAAATACCCCAGACATTTGTTATTCACCCTGATGGGCTACACACCAGAAGAATGGGTGAACTTGAAACAGGCTCTCACAGGGACTGAAGCTCAGTTTTGAAACATCTTGGCGTCTTGTAGGTCTGAGTTCTGGGATTCACAGGGCCTTTATTTGCAGCTAAAAACAAATATAAATCCTGTTTAGGGAAAGATAATATTCTAGACCTCAAAATAGCTCTGAAAATTTCCATATTCAATGCCTAGCATGTAACACAAATTAAGAAAATACAGAAAGAAGAGACCTGGATAATAACTAAGAGAAACAGAGACAATAGGAACAGAATCACAGCAGATTCTGATAGAGATCAGAGGGAGTTTGAAATAAATGCGTTGTATATATTTTAAAAAATCAGTAAGATTGAGAATTTCAGCAGAAGTCTGTAAACAAAACAACAAACCAAAAAATTAGAACTCAAAATACAATAGGTAAAATAAAAACACAATAGATGGTTTGTAAAGTAGATTAGAATGAACTTTAGAGAGTAATAATAAAATGAAGGATAGGTCAGAAAAAATATCCAAAGTGAAGTACAGAAAAACAAGATCTCGTATAAAAAAGAGCAAAAGAGACACGGAGAATACAGTGGATGTGTATCTATGTACTAGGGTTCTTAGGAAGAGAGTAGAGGAAAGAGAAAAATATCAGAGTGCAACACAAGTGATAATGCTCAATATTGTTTCAGGAAACTTTTGTTTCTGCTTTATGTGTCTGCTGTTTATTCACTGAATTGAGACAATGTATGGTATTCTGGATCTTATTTAAAGACAAAACAAAACAAAACTGAAAACTACTGTGTTAGTTTATGTCATTCATAACAGCAGAGCCTAGATCTTTTCCAAAGATATCAAGTTTTCATTCCTCTTGGCAGCAATCATGTAGGAAGCATTTCTCAGTGGATCTAAAAGTCCTTGAAGATGAGGAAATGGGTTACAACATCAAGAAGGCCATTTGAATATCCTGTATATTTGAAATGGAATAAAATGTAAATGTTTCCCCAGTTAATAACTGCATGTGTACCGCTTGCAATAACTTGCATGTGTACCACCCTAATTACAATAATTTGTAATACATCCTAAAGAGATATTTCAATTGTTATTTTAGCAGCAAGGTAGGCACCTTCAGGCGCTTTCATCACACAGATTTATCACTTGGTTTGGTTGGGAAGTCCTGATAATCATGAGGCTCAGTGAATAACAAAGTCGTTCTTCAGTGGTATTTGCTACTGTTCTCCAAGTCCATCACCCACCATCTTGAATAAGTCATAACATTCTAGGTGCAGGTTGTGCCCGGCATTATGAGTTTCAGAGTTATGGGCATCAAAGATTATCAAAAAGATGCCAGTGGCCAAAATTGGACTGCCCTTCAACAACAGAATTCTTTGACATAGGTTAACCAACATCTCTTGCCAGTGGACCTACTTCATAAGTCACTTCTTGATATGCTGACGCTATTTATCTTCCAGCTCCACTGTAGTCACTCACTCACAATTGGAAAGGGCGCTAATGATGGTCCAGGGTTTCTCCTTCCCTGATGGTCCCTTTAACTGGAGACATTTCTGGCCCCATTTCTCCACGTAAGAGTCCATGTTCTACCCGCTGCCTTCATTCCCCCAGATCTCTCACTGTCCATATGTAACTGATTCCTTTAGTTGGAACTTTTCAGTCATAGTCTAGTTTCCTAGAGCCATCTCCAGATTTTTAGTTTCCTTTTATTTTTTCATAGTTTTCTGAATTTTTCTATTTTTAACAACTAAATTTTGGAGTAAATGTTTAATATTTTCTTCTAGATTTATTCTGCTTAAGTATAAGCAAAATAAATTTTGTAATTTTATAATACTCTTTTTACAGAACGTTTTGTCACTGTCCTCATTGAATAATATGATTTATGGATTTATGATTACTTGAGAACTAAAATTAATTTCTAAATATGGCTAGGGAAACAAAGATGTCTCAGTTTTCTATAACATGGAGATAAACAATGTTCAGCTTTCTTTATTTACAGTGTGATTTTAAAATGGTGTATAAGGGCTTTGTCGACCACAGTTCTATAAAATTTCTATAATTATAGTAATTATAGAAGTTCTATTACTCTGTAAGTTGATTTGAGACTGGAGTTAATAAAAAAAAAACTTTTTGATTCAATAAGTATATTTTATCTTCTTTGAAAACTCTTTATTTTCCCTAGCTAGTCCCAAGTAAGATCACAGCATGATACAACTGGAACAGATGTTATTTTCCAGATGGAAAATGAGGCCCAAGGAGATAACATGACTTCCGCATAAGTGGCAAAGACAGAACTGGACTCAGATCATTAAACCTCGGAATGGGGAGGGACAGTCATTCTGAATAGTTCAGAATTCCTAGTAAGATTTCCTGATTACTATTTAATAGTTGTGACACTCTAAACCATTCTTCTCTTGTAAAATTAGAGCAACAATATTTTCTACTCTCGTGTTGAGGATTAATCAATAGATGGAAGTTCAAAACAGAAAAATAAACCTACAGGAAACTAAAACATCATATCCTTAGAGTGGCTTTCAGTAAATCAATTCTCTCCTTTTCTCCTCCCTTTCCCCTTCTTTCCTCCCTCCTTCTTCTTTACTATTTAAGTTATCTTGCATACTATTAGTATCCTGTTTAGCTCACCACTTTCAAGGTAGAATGTGTTAATTTTCTCCGCTGAAACACTTTTCAAAGTGATAAGGAATTCATTCTGAAGGCTGTCATGGAAGAATTTGGACCAAATATTTCTGATTTGGGTGGGTTTCTTTTCATTGTGATGAAAATATGACCAAATCCTAATTTCTTTCAAGCTAAGGTAGCAAAATAATAATAACAATAATAATTTGAAGCAAAATCATGTGGTGAAATAATTCTCTTACTGGTTTGACTGGTAGTGAAACTTTCAATTTTGTATTATAGGAAGTTGTGGTAGTCCTTTTGGTAATGCTGTATTTTATTTAACAGCAAAATGTGTGGATATTTCCAGAGATATATACATTTGTGATATACATAAACATAGTATTTATTTATACAGAAATAAATTCAATTACTCCAATGTAGCTCCAAGGAGTTTCTTATTATAAATTGGAAAGGAGTATCTTTACAGTCTCATACATGCCACAAAGCTTAGAAAGAAAAACTGTGAGCAGATACGCGTCTTATTTTTGACTTTCATTAGTATTTGAGTCCTATTAAAGCCATACTTTAAAAAACTGTGATGTGCGGTATAAAACTCCATTATTTTACAGTCATTTTTGAGGCCAAGAACAGCATGGACAATATATAGCAGCCTTGCATCCCTTTTATTTTTTTGATCAGTCTTATTTTAGGAAGAAATAATAGTAAATGAGAAAATTCTCATTTTTGAGTATAAGGCCTAAAACGAATATTTGAGGATCTGTTTCTTTTGTTACTTCCATTTATCAGGACTGTTGAAGAATTAAAGAACTAAAGGCTCAAAACTGTGGATGGTGCTGGTGGATACTGGGTATAGTGGTCATTGTTGAGGGTTTGACCAGATATCTCATCTCCCAGCTACTGGGGGTGCTGGCAGATACCGACTCACAACTGCCGCCTGCCAGAGAGAATTGCTCTTGGTCAAATAAGAGCTTCCTTGCCTGGGAGCACCATCACACCCAGAAACCTACAGGCAATGACTGGTTAACATGGGGATATAAAGGGATCCAGAAAAGCAGAGGCCAGGTAGCAGCATTTACCTCAAGGTGGGACGGACCCCCAGGTGTGATTTTTGCTCCAGATCGCCCACTGGATCAAGCCGAAGCTCATTTTCACTCGAAATCATACCCTTGCTTACTTTTCTTTCCCTGTCCTTTTCCCTGCTTTCTGCATCTTTTCATGAGATCACTTCTCCAATAAATTACTTGCTCAAGAATCCCCATCTCTGCTTCTAGGAAACCTGACCTAAGATAGTGAGTACCAGGAATTGTTCTAAGAAACAGAGTCTAAAGACGGTATTCAGGAGAGGAATCATAGACTGGCCAGATGGTAATGAGAACCCCCTTACTGGTGGTAGGTGGAGTATCAATAATCCCAAGCTTGCTATAGCAATGTAATTGATAAGACTTTCCTTTGTGGTGAAATTGGACATGATACAAAGTGGAAAAGGATGCACTAACCAGTGCTATAACTTTTTTAATAGGTGTGAAGGAAATAGTAACTATACAGACTATGTTATTGGGTGGGTGTTGCTAAACAGAGATAAAATGACGGATTCAGATTTATTAACTCTTTAAGCAAATTTTGAGAATCAGAGAACCTCCTTCAATGTGTTGAAGAAAAGTCTTCTCCTGAAATCCAAGGGCAGAAAGAGTGAAGACCTGGTTGAGACAGTGGTAGAACTTTGGTGAAGAATGCATTCTCACTCTTGGCAAGAATTTTCTTATGCCACACTCAGAGATCTGATGGGGAAGGATTTGAACCCTGAAACTTGGTGTGAACCCAGAAATCAAGTTTGATATATGCACTTGAGATCTCCCAAATTCTTCTGAATCTTCCTGCCTGTGGAAGTGTCCAATCTTCCACTGGAAATATGCTGCTTTTAGTATATGACGAGACCTCAGAAGTGACATGTGTCTTAGAAGTCAATGCTTGCCTTCAGGATCTGTCCTAATCTCTCTTCTGACCATAAGGTCCATAACTAAGCTGAAAACTCAGCAAGGTCTAACGGGGAAAATGCCGAGCCTGCGAAAGGAGGACAAAGATGTTATGTCAAAGGACTGAACGATCTGGCTCATAGTGTACAGGCAGGAACTGAAGCATATGCCTAGAAGTGGTCCCTGGAGGTGCAATGCCAAGGGGGGACATAATATAAAGCTGATGAGAGAGCTTAGGACTCTCCCATGACAGAATTTACATCCTGGCAAGGGCCCCAGGAGTTCCTTCTAATTTGCTGCTGGGATGGTTCTTAGAAGCATGGAAAAAAGGATGGCTCACATAAATGAAGTACAGATGCCAGAACTGCCATGACAGATTAGGGAGGAAGGGATGAAAAGGCTCAGAGAAGGGAGCATACTGGAATGGGTCTACTCTATACGACTAGAAAACCCACCAGATGATATATCTTTTGAGATGGTGCAGAGGAGACATAGGTTTATCAAGGAGGTAAGAAATATTGTGACGATGGTGGCAGAACATTCTAGCAGAATCACTGAGAAACTCAGTGTCAGTTGTCCTCTATAATCTGGAGCTGATGGTAGAAGGTCCTGTTACCATATCTAGGCTCATAAATAGCAATGAGAATGAGAGGATCCAGGAATAACGGAGGCCAGGTGGCACCACTTAAATATCAGCAAAAACACTGGGTAAAATTATTATAATAATCGGCGGGTTTGGAGTGGTGGTCAGAGGAGCACATATGGTGTCCATATATGGAATACATATGGAATGTGTACTTGTTCCTAGGGACAAAATAAATGAGAAGCCCAAAACGTGTTACTTAAAATATATAATCAAAATAGATTCGAGAATATATGAGCAGAGGCCTGAGGTAGGATTTCACAATACAAAATCATGTTCTGGAAAAAAATCTTCTGAAATTGAAGGGCAGAAAGAGTGAAGACCTGGTTGAGACAGTGGTAGAACTTCAGGGAAGAATGCACTCTCACTCTTGGCAAGAATTCTCCTATGCCACAATCAGAGATCTGATAGGGAAGGATTTGAACCCTGAAACCTGGTTTGAACCCTGAAATGCTTAGTTTCCAGACCTGGTTCAATTATCAGAATCTGTCAACTGAATAAAAACCCTGCAGCAAATGGAAAATGTACATAGTCCTTCTCTTTCCCCAGAGGGCTTCCAGCCATTTACTTAGATAACCATATACTGGGGAAAGAGAATACCTGTTTTCTGAGGATGATTTGGCACAAGTTCTGACGTAATTATGTCCTGAGAGAATCCAAATAACTATTATACTCTCCCTTGTTAGATAAGGGATGTGCAGAGGTCAGGTATAATTGGAGTCCTGGCCCAATACTGTGTCATAATGGATCCAATAATTCCATAGAGCTACCCAGTGGTGATTTCTCCAATTGCTCAATAATTGTAATGGGCATACCTTATAGTTGGTATAATTCTCATATTGGTTTCTCACTCTATAGGGTAAGAACTACAATAGCAGTAAAGGCCAAGTGCAAACTCCTGAATCTGCAACCCCAAGCCAAGATGGCAAACCAAGAAAAAAATACTGCATCCCAACAGGAATGACACAGATTATAGTGACACACTCAAAATCATAAATGATGCAAATGTGGTGGTTCTCACCATAACTTTCATTTAATTCACCAGTTAGGTTCATGTAAAAACTGTATGGCTTGTAGCACATAACAGTGAACTATCACAAACTCAAACAAGGAGTAGCCTCAGCTGTAACTGCAGGGCTGGGTGTGACATAGGTATTTGAAAAGAATGTTTGTTGTACATTTGTTAGTGGGCAGTTTTATTCATTTAATCTTGGATCAAAAGAAACAAGATGAAATTTTCTAGCCATTGATGTTAAGTGTTATAATCCTATAAAATGATATCAGGAGCAACATTATGTGCCCTTGTCTATATTTTAAGATAAGCGTTAAGTCAGAAAATATGTGGTAAAGGATGGTACATGGGGCTCTACAAAACCATGTATTTTCAATTCTACACTCATATCATGACATTCAAATGTCTGTTTCACTTGTATGGTTCCTTTATTGCCCTTTACATTTGTGAGTGACTTAATTGTATAGATCTTTGAGGATTTCACAGACAACATTGGCTTAATAACAGAGTGACACAGTGTTATACAGAAGATACATTTTTACCTTCTGAAAAACATATAATTCAGAAATTACAGATTATAAATTCCAAAATATTTGCATTACCATTTTTCAAATTAATAATATCTACCCAGTCATTGTGACTAAAAAGGTATACTCTAATATATCTTTAATTTTTCTTTAACATATACATGTTTGCTGAAGACCTTTGTAAAGGAATAATTTTAAACATGAGTTTTGTCAGTTTCAAATTATGAAAAGCTGAGATTATTTTATAATTAAAATCTCTATCACATATACCATTAAAATAGATGACAACTCTTCATGTGCACAGTATCATTTTAAAGCATTTTTAATTAGTATTAAAAATTTAAAATATTATGCAAGAAAATAAGAAAACAATAGAGACTGCAGTATTCTTTATTAACATGCTGAAGATCCTAAAGCCAAATAAACTTCATTTGCTCCATAGGTGGGAAGTCAGGTACCTGGGTTTGAAATTCAAGCATCTCAAACAGAGAAAATATAAGCTTACATCAGTTCACAATGTTTACACACAATCACAATGTTGATTTTGCTTGTCTCATAAAGGAAAAGCCTTAATTACCAGGACTTTTTATTTTTTGAGTTAAGAGAATCAACTTAAAAGAAAAACACACAGAGAAATACCCTTAAGTATGTTTGTTTTTAATTCAACTGTCAAAAATATATTTCAATGTAATGAAAGAATCAAATTTATGAAGAAGCATATTCTACATGGAAATTAAGAGTGTTGTATTGTAAATATTCAGCTTTCTGTTGATGCATTCAGAATACAAATTTTCTTGTGGCAGTCATTTTGAAGCAATTATCTAGAATTTACTAGATGCAGTAGCAGTTATCTCAAATATACACAAAAACAACCATAAAATCATGGGTCATACCATAATGTCTGCATTATGACAAGAATTCATGTCTTTATATAGTCAGTTTTATGTGAAAATTTATTGATAGCACAGTAAAACTGCCTTGTACAATTTCTTCTGCATGTATAGAACTCCATATAGCAAAAATAATTGAGGTAGGAATTTAAACAAAAGACAGAAAATGTTTTCATAGGTGTAAAGATCTGAAAGTCCAGGTATAAAGGCATATATTCTCCAAATAAAAATGAAAGTTACCAGTCAATTGTAACTTTGATAGGAACATATGCCAAATATTAATATTTAGTCTCTCAAAACAATCCCCTACTGTGTCTCCCTAACAACAAAGCAGCTGGTTCCAAGGTGGTATTCATATATTTTCTATGCAAATAAAACACTAAGACATTTAAATGTTTTCTCATTAGAGATGCCCAATAAATATTTCACTAGTTTGCTTTGTGGTATTTTGAGTATTACTATTTCAAAATCTGTTTTGGATTGTAAAAAACATGTGCATATAAGAAATTATTGAGATTATGAAGGAGAAGCAGACTAGACCTCTGTAACATTACATTATGGGTCTAGTCTCTGTCAATAAATATTGCATGCACATTTATTCATGCACCGAAGCATATGTTTAAGTTTGTGAGTAGAATTTCTATCCATCACACTTACCTTCATCTTTGCCTCCTCAATCAATGATTAGGACGGATGTGACACAATTATGACATCATGAAGCCATAGTCTTCGTGATGTACTAAGTTTCCTAAAATATATTCTGGGAAATATATGGTTGATATAACTTTAGAACCTCAAAATTAATTAGGTAGGCTTGCTTCTTATCTGACTTATGTATGTCACAGTACATCATTTAGAACATTTGAGGATTAATATAATACTCAATACCATGATTCATTGAAGATTTATATTCCTGCTCCCTAAAACTCTAACTTATTGCTGGAGACCAGTGCAGGGAACAAAGAACAGAAATCATTCATGTCTATGGGGAGCCTTCAAAATATTAGGATTGTGAATCAGAAATATCCTTCAGACTCTGCCCTAAAAGAAATCTGAGTTTACACAAAAGTAAACTTCCTGTCCTTATTTTTTTACTTTTTCTAGGGGGTGTGGAGCACAGGAGTTGAATTAATGCCCATTTTACCTCCAATAAATATAAGTTATCTCAAGATAATTTGTCATATAATCATATTACTATGAATACAAAATTTAAAAAATCAATTCCAAAAATTGATGATGGTCTTAATAAAAAGTGTAAACATTTTCTGAAATAATCAGGTATGTATCATATTTTACAACTTTCCTTTATCTAATGCAGGTAGCCAATTTAACTTCTTATTTACATTTTAACAAACATCTTGACTCATAAATCAAACCTTGGTAAATTTAAGAAAATTGAATTTGTATCAAGCATCTTTTCCGACCACAATGCTATGAGATTAGAAATCAGTTACAGGAAAAAAAACTAAAAAACACAACACATCGAGGATAAACAATATGCTACTAAATAACCAAGAAATCACTGAAGAAATCAAATAGGAAATCAAAAAATACCTAGAGACAAATGACAACAAAAACACAATGACCCAAAACCTATGGGATGCAGCAAAAGCAGTTCTAAGAGGGAAGTTTATAGCAATACAATACTACCTCAAGAAACAAGAAACATCTCAAATAAACAACCTAACCTTACACCTAAAGCAAATAGAGAAAGAAGAACAAACAAAATACAAAGTTAGCAGAAGGAAAGAAATCATAAAGATCAGAGCAGAAATAAAGGAAATAGAAATGAAAAAAACAATAGCAAAGATCAAAAAAACTAAAAGTTGGTTCTTTGAGAAGATAAACAAAATTGATAAACCTTTAGCCAGACTCATCCAGAAAAAAAGGGAGAGGACTCAAATCAATAAAATTAGAAAAGAAAAAGGAGAAGTTACAACTGACACCGCAGAAAGACAGAGGATCATAAGAGACTATTACAAGCAATTACATGCCAATAAAATGGACAACCTGGAAGAAACAGACAAATTCTTAGACAAGTACAACCTTCCAAGACTAAACCAGGAAGAAACAGAAAATATGAAGAGACCAATCACAAGTAATGAAATGGAAACTGTGATTAAAAGTCTTCCAACAAACAAAAGTCCAGGACCAGATGGTTTCACAGGCGAATTCTATCAAACATTTAGAGATGAGCTAACACTGATCCTTCTCAAACTCTTCCCAAAAATTGCAGAGTAAGGAATACTCCCAAACTCATTCTATAAGGTCACCATCACCCTGATACCAAAACCAGACAAAGATACCACACAAAAAAGAAAAGTACAGGCCAATATCCCTGATGAACATAGACACAAAAATCCTCAACAACATACAAGCAAAGAGAATCCAGCAACATATTAAAAGGATCATACACCATGATCAAGTGGGATTTATCCCAGGGATGCAAGGATTCTTCAGTATACAGAAAACAATCAATGTGATACACCATATTAACAAATTGAAGAATAAAAACCATATGATCATCTCAATAATTACAGAAAAGGTTTTCAACAAATTTCAACACCCATTTATGATAAAAACTCTCCAGAAAGTGGGCATAGAGGGAAACTACATCAAAATAATAAAGGCCATATATGACAAACTCACAGCACACATTATTCTCAATGGTGAAAAACTGAAAGCATTTCCTCTAAGATCAGGAACAAGACAAGAATGCCCACTCTCACCACTATTATTCAACATAGTTTTGGAAGTCCTAGCCACGGCAAACAGAAAAGAAAAATAAATGAAAGTAATCCAAATTGGCAAAGAAGAAGTAAAACTGTCACTGTTTGCAGAGGACATGATATTATACAGAGAAAATCCTAAAGATGCCAACAGAAAAATACTAGAACTAATCAATGAATTTAGTACAGTTGCAGCCTGCAAAATTCATGCATGGAAATCTCTTGCATTCCTATACACTAACAATGAAAGATCAGAAAGAGAAATTAAGGAAACAATCCCATTTACCATTGCAACAAAAAGAATAAAATGCCTAGGAATAAACCTACCTTAGGAGGCAAAAGACCTGTACGCAGAAAACTATAAGACACTGATGAAAGAAATCAAGATGACACAAACAGATGGAGAGATATAACATATTCTTGGGTTGGAAGAATCAATATTTTGAAAATGACTATACTACCCAAAGCAATCTACAGATACAGTACAACCCCTATCAAATTACCAATGACATTTTTCACAGAACAAAAAATTTTACAATTCGTATGGAAACACAAAAGACCTCGAATAGCAAAAACACTCTAAAAAAAAATAATGGAGCTGAAGGAATCAGGCTTCCTGACTTCAGACTATACTACAGGGCTACAATAATCAAGACAATATGGTATTGGCACAAAAACAGAAATATAGATCAATGGAACAGGATAGAAAGCCCAGAGATAAACCCACACACCTATGGTCACCTAATCTATGACAAAGGAGGCCAGAATATACAATGGAGCAAAGACAGCCTCTTCAATAAGTGGTGCTGGGAAAACTGGACAGCTACATGTAAAAGAATGAAATTAGAACACTCCCTAACACCATACACAAAAATAAAATCAAAAGGATTAAAGACCTAAATGTAAGGTCAGACACTATCAAACTCTTAGAGGAAAACATAGGCAGAACACTCTATGATATAAATCACAGCAAGATCCTTTTTGACCCAACTCCTAGAGAAATGGAAATAAAAACAAAAATAAACAAATGGGACCTAATGAAACTTAAAAGCTTTTGCACAACAAAGGAAACCATAAACAAGACGAAAAGACAACCTTCAGAATGGGAGAAAATATTTGCAAACGAAGCAACAAAGGATTAATCTCCAAAATATACAAACACCACATGCAGGTCCATATCAGAAAAACAACCAACCCAATTAAAAAATGGGCAGTAGGCCTAAATAGACATTTTTCCAAAGAAGACCTACAGATGGCCAACAAACACATGAAAAGATGCTCAACATCACTAATTATTAGAGAAATGTAAATCAAAACTATAATGAGAAATCACCTCACACTGGTCAAATGCCCATCATCACAAATTCTGCAAACAATAAATGCTGGAGAGGGTTTGGAGAAGAAGGGAACTCTTCTGCACTCTTGGTGGGAATGTAAATTGATACAATCACTATGGAGAACAGTATGGAGGTTCCTTATAAAACTAAAAAAAGATCTACCATGTGACCCAGTAATCCCACTACTGGACATATCCCAGAGAAAACCATAATTCAAAAAGACACATGCACCCCAATGTTCATTGCAGCACTGTTTACAATATCCAGGACATAGAAACAACTTAAATGTCCAGCAACAGAGGAATGGATAAAGAAGATGTGGTACATATATACAATGAAATATTTCTCAGCCATAAAAAGGAATGAAATTGGGTCATTTGTAGAGATGTGGATGGACCTAGAGACTGTCATAAAGAGTGAAGTAATTCAGAAAGAGAAAATAAATATCGTATATTAACACATATATGTGAAATCAAAAAAAATGGTACTTATTATCTTCTTTGCAAAGCAGAAATAGAGACACAGACATAGAGAACAAACGTATGGAAACCAAGGGGGGAAAGCGAGGCTGGGATGAATTGGGAGATTGGGATTGACATATATACACTATTAATACTATGTATGAAATAGACAACTAGTGAGAACCTACTGTAGAGCACAGGGAACTCTACTCAATACTCTGTGGTGACCTAAATGGGAAGGAAATCCAAAAAAGAGGGGAGATATATATATAGATATGTATATATATATATATATACATATATATACATATAGTTGATTCACTTTGCTGTACAGTAAAAACTAACACAACATTGTAAATCAGCTATACTCCAATGAAAAATTAAAAAAAAAAATATTTCCTGCAACAATTGATGTGATCTTGTTTAGTTTTGTTTTTTTCTTCTCTTGACTATTAATGAGATGACTACATTGACTAATTTTTGATTATTGAACCAGCTTTGTATTTTTGGAGTAAACATCATTTGGTCATAGTGAATTATTCTGTTTTAAATACGCTGGAGTTAATTTGAGAATATTTCAAAAAGATTTTTGCATCTGTGTTCATGAAGAATATTGGTTTGCAGTTTCCTTTTCATATGCTCTGTATGTGTCTCATATTGTTATCTGGATAATAATAGCCTTGTTAAATGAGTTAATTTTACTGGTTATATACCTAGGAATAGACTTACTGTATTATGGGATAGACGCGTTTTTGTTGCATTTGTAGTGAACAGTGGTGAGGGATGAAATAATGTCTCTCTCTGGGACAAAAAGCAAGTTTGCTGACTGCTTTCCATAAAAGCAGTGGATTCTCCAAGCTTACGGTTTCTCGACTGCTATACAAACCTACTACATGCATAGCCTCTATCTGGGTCCCTCTATTTCATCCTCGTGAGACTTGGGGGCGACAAAAGAAACTGATGTTCACATGTTGATGTTCATGCTATGTTCTGAGCCTTGAGTAATAAGGCCCTTTATCTCTGAAACAGGAATCTCAGCATCCATGCAACGGTAGTTAGCTAAAATTAGCTAACTTATTTGGTGTACAAAAAAGGTAAAACCAAATCTCAGCCCTGGACAACATAAAACTATTTTATAAAATCCCCAAATCTAAACTTCTTTCTAATTTTCAGAAAAAATAAATAATGTAGTTATCACCTTTTTGTTTTTTAGTTTTTTTAGGTTTTTTTTTTTTTTGATAGGTAAGAAGTGGATTTATTTAGAGAGATACACATTCCATAGACAGAATGCGGTCTGTCTCAAAAGGCAAGAGTGGCCCTAGGGCATGCGGTCCTCTGGGAAAGTGAGAGCGGCCGTGGGAGAAACATACTCCACAGACAGAGTGTGGGCCATCTCAGAAGGTGAGAGGCCCCGAAATATGGGGTGGTTAGTTTTGATGGGTTGGGTAATTTCATAAGCTAATGAGTGGGAGTTATTACCTTTTTAAAGATATCTATCTGAACAATCAGAGTCTCCCTGGATACTTTCCTTCTATAGCTACTATTTGTTGCGTATGTCTCAGCAATATAGCAAAACTTTATGACCACCTTTTTCTGAATGGGAAGGTAATTCAATGGACTATTTATAGCCTTAGAGGGTACTTTGAAATTGAAGCTAAGTTGATAAGGCATTCAGTATCTGTTCTACTTACTTTGTCAGGAAATGTTGCTTATCTCTTTTAGTGGCTTCAGTTTCTTTTCCCAAAAGAGGCTCATATGTGACTAATACGTAAGCAAATTCATTGAGTTTACTAGTATGCCTATAACTGCAGCCTCTTATAGGTTTTATACCTGCCTAGTAACTCCAGGTTATTTAGTGATAGTAGATTTAGCTAATCGTAATCCTGCAACATGGAATAAGGTTGCAAATGGAAGTCTTAAGTGATGTTTAAATGATTTCTATGAATATTAAGCATAACTTGACAAGAAAATAAAAAGATAGAAAAAGTGGTTTCTTTTTTTTAGAGCTTTAAATATGGCATGTTTAGTAGCATCCTGATTGCAGACAGGATTTAGTTAAAAATATAAAACAAAATGATTACAGCAAAGAGAGCTCAAGGAGAGGAGTATATAAAAAAATTGCATTAGATTATATAAGGCAGCCATTTTTAGTATGAAAATTAAATATTTTTAATATATTTTTATTTAAGATAATTCTTAAACATGTTATTAAACTATTTAAGAACTATTTATTAAATGTTATACATTAATTATTGATATTAGACTTTAATTCCAAATAAAATGCTGAGAAAATATTGTTATTTTTAAGACAGACTAAAATAAAGAATAATTTTTCAATTAATTCAGAATAAGTTGACCCCCTTTTAAAAATCTAATTCTTTTATTTTTCAACTTAGAAGTATACAAAATTGAATTCATTTTTTAAAGAACAGAAGTAAACTTTTCTTTGTGTTTGAGTAGTTTGCTTTATCTGCTAATTTAGAGATGTATGCCCTCTACAGTCAGGGATTTATCATTCAGAAGAAATTCCACCTGAATAAGAGCTGCACCATTAAAGGTTACTTTATATTAAGATGCAGGCTGTTGCTTATATGTGACTGTATAAAATTTCAGAATAAAGGATAATAGCATTTACTTTTCTTATGGATAGTTTCTCCACTGTTTTTATGTAGTAAGCTCATGGTGGCTTTGAAGGCAGAAATATTCCAGAAAGAAATCAATGTAGAGATTTTTCTGTAAATAAAGGTTCTTTGTGACTTGAAAGTGTCTTATAAAACAAAGTTTGTAAGGATCATACCTGTCTCATGAGATCTTGTTCAGTTTATATACCAGATGTGAATGTCATTTTTACCTCTATACGTAATTTGCAATAATTTTTTTCAAAAGTAAATTTTTTAAAAAAGTCCAGATTGCCTCTAGGTCATGTATCATGCTTTTTATCTATTAGGAAAAGACAGAGGCACAATGATTGACCACATTGATCTTGCTTATTTACCTAGTAGGCTTTTCATAGTACTTACCTGGATTGGGAAAAAATAGAAATAAAAATCATTTTTGATTAGTTGCCCTAATGTGCTATCAGTGTCCATAGATCATGGCTAGTAAAATTCTTTCAAGTGTGTTAATTTCAGTGGCCATGAATTAACTGACTTTTGGTAATCACATGTAGGGGTCCTAAGATCTGTACCAATACATGGGAATTACAGATACTATACAAGCATTACTCAATAGAAAGTCCTAGATTTCAAGGTTCAGGAATCTTGGAACTTACACTAGCAAAGTGCATAGTTTCAAGCAACCTTTCAGCAAGCAATTCCACTAGCAGGAGCTTTACAGCATACAGAACAAAAGGACTGATCTGGGTTTATATGGTTGACCCATGGTTAAACTCAGTCTTTCCAAAGAAATATAAAATTGTGAGTGGCACATAACAGATGCCTAATAAATATGTTTAATAAATAAGTAAAACATAACATTAGGAAAAATCACAATATGACCTGCTTACCATTGCTCCACTACCACAACCTCCAGTGTCCATTGCTTTGGAACAAAATGACTTCTCCAACATCTTTGGTGAAATCAGGCTTCTGAAGAAGTCCTGCTCTTATGAGTAGTCAAGGAAAGCAGAAAAGAAATATCCTCTTTCATTGGCTTTCCTACTCCTTAATGCAAGGGCTCATAAATTATAATCTAAAGAATGTCTCTTCTAATGTTATATTGTCTTCAAACTCTTACCTGAGGGGTTATTTGGTAAGGGAGGAGAAATGATCGTGGTTTGTTTTTTTTTTTTTAGCTTTATAGTTATACACAACTTTCCAACAAAGAATTATCCAACTCTCATGAACTCACCAATAAGAGTCAAAAGGCAAGCTCAGAGAAGGTAAATAAATATTTATCAAATAAAAAAGACAAATTGCTGGTATGCAGAAAATATATGGAACACTTAATCTGTAAGAAAAACATAGGCAACACTGTAAAAATGGGCTGAAGACTTGTATAGCTACATCAAAAAAGAAGATACATGTTGAGGGGCCAAGATGGCATAGGAGGAAGACCCTGAACTCATCTCCTTTCACGGGCACACCAAAATTACAACTACTCACAGAGCAGCTATCTATGAGAACAATGTGAAGACTAACAGAAAAGATATTCCACAACTAAAGACGTAAAGAAGGAACCACAAAGAGATGGGTGGGATGGGGAGAAACATGATATAGTCAGTACCCATATCCCCAGATGGGTGACCCACAGACGAAAAGAATATCACAACTGCAGAGGTCCTCCCCAAGGAACCCATATTGGGCTCCCCAGCCCAAGTGTCCTGCACAAAGACGAGCCCCAGAATGTCTGGTTTTGAAAACCAGAGGAGTTTACATTCAGGAAAACCGGAGGATGATAGGAAACAGAGACTCCTCTCTTAAAGGGCACGCAGAAAATCTCACATGCTCTAAGTCCCAATGCAGAGTCAGTAGTTTAAAAGGAGCCTGAGTCAGATCCACTTGATGATCTTGGAGAGCCTCCCAAGGGAGGCAGAAGGCCACTGGGACTCCCCTGGGGATGGAGATGCTGGGGACGGAGAAGCTGGCAACAGTCATTTTGGAGAACTCATTTTGCCATGTAGACGGTGGTGCTGGAGAGCGCCATTTTGGAATCCTCCCTCTGACCCATAAATTATGGGGGCTTACCCACCCTCCAGTGGGCTGACAGCAGCCCTGGAGCACTCCGGCCTGCATGGCCAGCCACGTGAAAACCCAGCCCTGCCCTCCAGTGGACCTGCAGCAACTTCGCGAGGCATGGCCTCACAGCCAGTCAGGCTAGGAGTCAGCCATGCCTACCAGCGCTCCCACAACAGAAGGGGGCATGAGGCTCACACAAGGGCCACCCTAGGGTACATAACTCTGGTGACCAGAGGGAGCATGCAGCTGGGCACCATAGAACGTCTCCTAATACGGCCACTTCTCCAACATCAGGAAACGTAACCAACCTCCCTAATCCATAAAAATAAACACAGAGCATTAGGCAAACTGAGGAGACAGAAGAGTATGTTCTGAAGGAAGGAAGAAAACAAAACCTTAGAAAAAGAACAAAGTGGACATACAGATGGTCAGCAGACACATGAAAAGAAGCTTAAAAATACTAATCATCGGAGAAATGCAAATCAAAACTACAATGAGATACTGCCTCACACCTGGAAACAAATAACAAGTAGCTTCTTCAAAAAATTGAAAATAGAGCTGCCATATATTCCAGTGATTTCAATCCTGGGAATTTACCCCCCAAAACCAAAAGCACTAATTGGAAAAGATATATGCACCCCTATGTTCATTGCAGAATTATGTGCAATAGCTAAGATATGGAAGCAACTTAAGTGTACATCAGCAGGTAATGAATAAAAAAGATATAGTATACACACACACACACACACACACACACACACACACACATACAGACACAATGGAATATTACTCACCCATAAAAAAAGAAAGAAATCTTGCCATTTAGGACAACATGGATGGATCTAGAGTGTATTATGCTATGTGAAGTAAGTCAGACAGGGAAAGACAAATGCCACATGATCTCACTTAAATGTGAAATCTAGAAACAAAACAAAACAGAATGAAAATAGACTCATAGATACAGAGAACAAACTGGTGATTGCCAGAGGGGAGGGAGGGTTGAGTAAAATAGGTGAAGGGGATTAAGAGGTACACACCTCCAATTATAAAATAAATAAACCATGAGGATGTAATATACAGCATAAGGAATATGGTCAATAATATTGTAATAACTTTGTATGAGGACAGATGGTTACTAGACTTATGATGGTCATTTCATAATGTATGCAAATGTCAAATCACTATGTAATACACCTGAAATTAACATAATATTGTACATCAATTATATTTCAAATAAAAATACTTAAATATTGAGTATTTATCTATCTACCTATCTGTCTATGTATCTACTGGCAAGCTCATTAGTCATCAGGGAAAATGAATCAAAACTATAATAGGATTCCAATATACACTCACCAGAATGGCTAAAGTTAACAAAAATAACAACACCAAATGTTATAAAGGTTGGGGAGTAATTTGAACTTTCTTACACTGCTGGTGGCAGTATAAATTTTGAAAAACTGTGATTGTACTAAGTTGTAGGGATTTCAATCTTAAGCGTATAATTAATAGAAACATGTACAAATGTGTACTGAAAGAGCTACAAGGATGTTAATATCAGCATTATTTACAAAGTATTGCAGGTACAAACTAGAAACAATCCAAACGATAATCACGAGTAGAATGGATAAATGGTTTTTGGTATCTTTCTACAAGGGAATACCATATAGCAATGATAATAATATGCCAATGTTGCACACATCGAGGTGGAAGAATCTCAAAAATAACATTGAGTGAAAGAAACCATATACATAAAATTATGAACTGAATTATTCCATTTTATAAAGTTTGAAACCTGGCAAGATTAAACTATTTGGTGTTAAACATTAGGACAACAGTGACCTACCGTCTTTAGGAAAGACTGTAGGGTGTGATTAGAAGGTGCTATGAATTTTTCATATTAATGCTTGTTAAGTGAAGTAGAGGGTGCTGGATGGTGAGCTGTGGTTCAAAAACTGACCACAGAAGAAATTGAAATAGAGAAGTTAACTTTCCACAGATCCTGGAGGAAATACCCGGCCACATGGGGAGGTTAAGGCAGAATGCAGACAGTCAGGACCTGAGGCACATGCCTTTATTTATTTATTTAAACTTTTTTTTAAAAAACAAATTTATTTATTTATTTTTGGCTGCATTGGGTCTTCGTTGCTGCGCACGGGCTGTCTCTAGTTGCGGCGAGCGGGGGCTACTCTTTGTTGTGGTGCACGGGTTTCTCATAGCAGTGGCTTCTCTTGCTGCGGAGCACAGGCTCTAGGCGCTCGGGCTTCAGTAGTTGCGGCACGCGGACTTAGTAGTTGTGGCTCGCGGGCTCTAGAGCACAGGCTCAGTAGTTGTGGCGCATGAGCTTAGTTGCTCCGTGGCATGTGAGATCTACCCGGACCAGGGCTCGAAACTATGTCCCTTGCACTGGCAGGCAGATTCTTAACCACTGTGCCACAAGGGAAGTCCCACATGCCTTTATTAAAGTTCATGGGTGGAGTGCTTTGGGGTTCCCTGGCTAAGGCTGGATTGGTCAATTCAAATTCAAAGAGCAAGGTTTTGGTAAGCCCCAAGGGGGTCTTATCTAAGTGGCATATAAGGGAAAGGCATTGGAATGGAGAGGAGATATTGGTCACAGGGCTATTGGGGAAGTCATATCTGGAACTTAACATTTACTTGTGACTCTGTGTGCTGCTACCTAGGGCATTTGCTTGCATGATGGGCTAATGTAAGTTTAAGGCCACTGCAGGCTGCTTGGACAAATAAAATGGGTGCCAAGGCAGCAATACCATGAAGTAGTTTAGCTACACTCTTGACAGAGGGTTCGTAGGAATGGCTTTTGTGGTGCTGGTAATGAGTTATTCTTGATTGGGAAAAGAGGTATTTACATGACTGTGTTCGCTTTAGGAATATTCATCCGACTGTACACTTATGATGTATATACTTTTTGTTCCATAATTTATACTCTGATTTTTAAAAAATTCATGTGAATTTATGAAATCATCATTATTCAATGTGTAAGCCTATAAGTTTTTCACTGTATAAAATAATAAAATACATTTTAAGTGGACATTGTTAGGATGGTACAAACAGGCTATTTTGTTTCTGTTTTTATTTTTCATTAGTTGTGGATGACCCATTCCTAAGTGTCCTCAGCCTTAGTTTATGGAACAGTTTAATAAGTAACCATGCTGAGATTAGGGGGAAAAAATATTTTTGACAAAGAATTGACAAATTTTCTGAATATTTCTAATGGTCTGCAAAGAAGCATGACAACTTCAAAAGAACCTATGAGATTTGATGGAAGTAAGGGTATTCTAAGTCTTTTTTTTTTTGCCTTTTCAAAGTAATCTCAAACAGTCCTTGAAATAAGTACGCAGCTTTGTTTGGATCTGTCAGCAAGACACAAAGATGAACTATACCTGGAACACCATTGTCTGGTCGATTTGAAATGAATCTCTTCATGTTTTCTTGGTGTACTTGCAGTGAACTGGGTCCTCTGAATACCTTTTAAGCAGGTAAATTCTAAGAGTTGTATGAATAATTCCTAGAATCATTCTAGCTCTGCATCTATGTTAGATTAACCAGAAGGATACACTCAGCTGGTTACTGCTTATGTCCTTAATATCAGAAAGAAAGTCCTAAATTTAGAGAGAAATAGGCTTCTTTTTGGTTTTACAAAGGAGATGAAAGAATTTGTGCCAATTCAGGAACGGTGAGGGAACGCTGCCCCACTTCCACTTCTAGGTTTCAGTGAGAGAAACTTTATGTAAGTGTAAACATTTTATTATCAAAAGGAGAATTGAATAAAATACAGTTGGGAATGTTTTGAATATTTTGTAAAAAAAAAAAAGTAACTCAAATTTTACCTCTAGATTGGTGTGGCCTGATAAATAATTTGCTGACCTTGACTATGGTTGCAAAATAATTATGTGATGAGTAAAGCATTCTATCAAATACAATTTTACTTTTGAATTTTGACAACAACTTTATTAAATTGAGTAAATTCAGTCAAAAACAGAGAATCCCACATACACATTGGCGATACAGCCCACTTTAGAGTTCCCATGATATTTTTCATGAAGCTCGCATTTTTTGAAATATTATTGTGGTCTCTCTCTCTTCCCCTCTCTCTCAATTTCTCTTTCTCTCTTCCTTTACCATACTGTTTTACACATATTTTCTCTCTCACAGGTAACACACACACACACTGTTTTACACATACTCTCACACATATGTCGTGCTGTTTTCCAAACACACACTCACATTTGCATGTATGCTTACATGCACACACCCAATTTCCCTAATGGAGTACGCCCAGGGAAGGCCTGCTAGCGTACACAACTGATTGTACATGCTCGTAGACTGGGGCAGTTACATCCAACCTTGTATACCTATAGTGTGATTAAACAGGTATGATGTCCACTTATCAATATACACTGTGGGTAACATTGTTGGTACCCTTGAAGAAGTAACTTATAACTTAAATGTCCTTTTCATATCCAAGTAATGTCATTTGTCAAAGGCAGTTTTGGAAACCATAGAGAAAGGTTAAACTGGAGTTTGTGGGTGATATGGGTACCAGGGGTACCAGGACCTGCCGTGTTAATACAGTTTTTCAGAACTTATCCTACACAGGCAGCACACCACAGCCACTAACCTGGCTTTATAAATTATCTTTAGAGAACATCTTCAGGCCTGGTAACTCCTATTAAGCTTTTCTGGAAATACAAAAATTCAAGCTTTTTTCACAGTAAACCCTGTCATAAAATTTATGGGTCAGAGACTGCCTTTCCCAAGACTCCAACTCAGTTCTAGGCCTACTTTAAGTGATAAAATAAGTTGAAAAATCCTGGCCTAAGCAAAGTCTAGCAAGCCTCTTTACTGCAGGACTTCTTGGAGCCTTTAATATACATACTAATGGACATTATGGACTTCCAAGCAGAGTATATAGCATGTAGCATTAACCAAACTCATTTGACCACATACCTCTTCTTCAATGGGCTTCTTTCAACACCACTTTGTGGTTAAACACACAAGCCCAATCCCTGCACTATTGCTTCTTTCTGAATTCCCTCACTCTCCTAATTAGTAACTGTTTGAATATGACCTTTGGAAGGTCTAGTAGGCTGAAAGTCTTTTTCCTACAAACAAAAAACTTGGGACCCAGAAAAGCTTTTATGCCCAGGAGGGTCCCACAGGGTCCTGCTCGGTTTCAATCCCCCTTTTTTTTGATTCTCCTCAATCTTCAGGGGAACAGGTTTTGGACAAGAAAGGGAATAACATTTTGGATACAGAGGTTAATCATAAACTTGGCAGAGGAACTCAGTTTTAGGGAGACTGGGTTTCATCATGAATGAAGGTATTCTAGCATAATGTCAGAAAGGATGGCACAAGTTAGATTTTTATCTTCTGGCATTTTTTTTACTATCTATATGTCATGATCTATGTTTTGGTGAGCTCTTAGAAAAACATATAGAATTGGTCCAGTTAAGTTCATGCAAAAAAGCCACCAAATGAATTCTATCCATCAAGATCCTTTTTTCTTTTTTCTTTTCTTTTCTTTTCTTTTACTTTTCACATTCTACCTTTTAAAAAATTTTTTTATTGGAGTATAGTTGATTTACAATGTTGTGTTAGTTTTTACTGTACAGCAAAGTGAATCAACTATACATATACGTATATCCCCTCATTTTTGGATTTCCTTCCCATTTAAGTCACCACAGAGTACTGAGTAGAGTTCCTTGTGCTATACAGTAGGTTCTCACTAGTTATCTATTTTATACATAGTATCAATAGTGTATATATGTCAATCCCAATCTCCCAATTCATCCCACTCTCCCTTTCCCCACTTGGTTTCCATACATTTGTTCTCCATGTCTATGTCTCTATTTCTGCTTTGTAAATAAGATCATCTCTACCAATTTTTTCAGATTCCACATATATGTGTTAATATACGATATTTGTTTTTCTCTTTCTGACTTACTTCACTCTGTATGACAGTCTCTAGGTCCATCCACGTCTCTACAAATGACCCAATTTCGTTCCTTTTTATGGCTGAGTAATAGTCCATGGTATATATGTACCACATCTTCTTTATCCTTCCTCTATTGATGGATTTTTAGGTAGTTTCCATGTCCTGGCTATTGTAAATAGTGCTGCAATGAATACTGGGGTGCATGTGTCTTTTTGAATTATGGTTTTCTCTGGGTATATGTCCAGTAGTGGGATTGCTGGGTCACATGGTAGCTCTATTTTTAGTTTTTTAAGGAACCTCCATACTGTTCTCCATAGTGATTGTATCAATTTACATTCCCACCAACAGTGCAGGACGGTTCCCTTTTTCTCCACACCCTCTCCAGCATTTATTGTTTGCAGATTTTGTGATGATGGCCATTCTGACCAGTGTGAGGTGATATCTCACTGTAGTTTTGATTTACAATTCACTGATAATTAGTGATGTTGAGCATCTTTTCATGTGTTTGTTGGCCATCTGTAGGGCTTCTTTGGAAAAATGTCTGTTTAGGTCTTTGGCCCATTTTTTGATTGGATTGGTTGTTTTTTTGATATTGACCTGCATGAGGTATTTGTATATTTTGGAGATTAATCCTTTGTCTGTTGCTTCATTTGCAAATATTTTCTCCCATTCTGAAGGTTTTCTTTTCATCTTGTTTATGGTTTCCTTTTCTGTGCAAAAGCTTTTAAGTTTCATTAGCTCCTATTTTTTTGTTTGTTTGTTTTTATTTCCATTACTCTAGGAGGTGGGTCAAAAAAGATCTTGTTGTGGGTTATGTCAAAGAGTGTTCTGCCTATGTTTTCTCTCAGGGTTTTACAATGTCTGGCCTTACATTTAGGTCTTTAATCCGTTTTGAGTTTATTTTTGTGTATAGTGTTAGGGAGTGTTCTAATTTCATTCTTTTACATGTAGCTGTCCAGTTTTCCCAGCACCACTTATTGAAGAGGCTGTCTTTGCTCCGTGGTATATTCTTGCCTCCTTTGTCATAGATTAGATGACCATAGGTGTGTGGGTTTATCTCTGGGCTTTCTATCCTGTTCCATTGATCTATATTTCTGTTTTTGTGCCAGTACCATACTGTCTTGATTACTGTAGACCTGTAGTCTACAGTAGTAGACAGTAGTAGACAGTCTATAGTCTGAAGTCAAGAAGGCTGATTCCTCCAGCTCCATTTTTTTTTTTTTCCTCAAGAGTGTTTTTGCTATTCGAGGTCTTTTGTGTTTCCATATGAATTGTAAAATTTTTTGTTCTGTAAAAAATGTCATTGTTAATTTGATAGGGATTGTATTGAATCTGTAGATTGCTTTGGGTAGTATAGTCGTTTTCACAATATCGACTCTTCCAACCCAAGAACATGGTATATCTCTCCATCTGTTTGTGTCATCTTTGATTTCTTTCATCGGAGTCTTATTGTTTTCTGAGTACAGGTCTTTTGCCTCCTTAGGTAGGCTTATTCCTAGGTATTTTTTTGTTGTTGTTGTAACAGTGAATGGGATTTTTTCCTTAATTTCTCTTTCTGATCTTTCGTTGTTAGTGTATAGGAATGCAAGAGATTTCTGTACATTAATTTTGTATCCTGCTACTTTACCAAATTTATTGATTAGCTCTAGTAGTTTTCTGGTGGCACCTTTAGGATTTACTCTATATAGTGTCATGTCCTCTGCAAACAGTGACAGTTTTACTTCTTCTTTGCCAGTTTGGATTCCTTTCATTTATTTTTCTTTTCTGTTTGCTGTGGCTAGGACTTCCAAAACTATGTTGAATAATAGTGGTGAGAGTGGGCATTCTTGTCTTGTTCCTGATTTTAGAGGAAATGCTTTCAGTTTTTCACCGTTGAGAATAATGTGTGCTGTGGGTTTGTCATATATGGCCTTTATTATTTTGAGGTAGTTTCCCTCTATGCCTACTTTCTGGAGAGTTTTTATCATAAATGGGTGTTGAAATTTGTTGAAAGCTTTTTCTGTATCTATTGAGATGATCATATGGTTTTTATTCTTCTATTTGTTAATATGGTATATCACATTGATTGTTTTGCATATATTGAAGAATCCTTGCATCCCTGGGATAAATCCCACTTGATCATGGTGTATGATCCTTTTAATGTGTTGTTGGATTCTGTTTGCTAGTATTTTGTTGAGAATTTTTGCGTCTATGTTGACCAGTGATATTGGCCTGTAATTTTCTTTCTTTGTGATATCTTTGTCTGGTCCAGATTCTGTTTCCAATAGCAGCCTATGGAATCCAATCAGTTACTTTAAGAAATGACCTCATATTTTTTAAAAATGTTTCTACACTTTTTTGCTTATGGAAAGACTAGTTTCATATATTACACTAGGTTAAGAATTTGAATGGAATTACATATGAATTAATATAAAATGATTACCTCTAGTGTTGACAGGTTTGGACTTGCACATCTTAAAGAACAGCCATAATCCTCTGAAATATTGCATCAATTATTGACAATTCTTAATCCATCAGAAACTTTTGTTTATAGGAATTTGTAGGGCTCATTTTGGTTTTATTGAAATGTCATCTAATTACATATTACCTGTAGATATCAGGTGCTTCTGATGAACTGAAAATATGTGTCTGATGTGTGGGAAACTTCATAAGTTTCCTCATCTGTCATGCACATGATTATGTATGGATATGTTACTGACTTGGCCTGGGTTCTTGGACTCTTTAATCAATAGGAATTGATAAGAGGCCAGATGAGAAATGCAGGCAAGGCTTTATTGGGACTCATGCTGCAGCATGAGGGAGTGAAAACAGGTTAACAGGTTCCCTTGCTTGCTTTCCAAGGGGCAGCGAGCTGGTCCCTTAAACGGGGTGAGGGTGGAGGCAGATCGGTGGGTCAGGCTGGAGGCGTGGCTTAGGGGGTCTGCCCACCCCGTTGGTAGTGCTCTGTGCACGGTGCATGCCCAGTACCCTGCTTTTGCCACTCCTCAGAAGTGACAGTTGGGTTTTGGCCTTTTTGTATCTTGTTGTTCATAATTTGCTCCAACTGCACATGCATGCAGTTTTTAGTCCCTTAGAGGTATTTTGTATTTTGTTGCTCAGGGAGATGTTAGTCCAGGTGCAAGCACTGCAGTAAAGGGTACCAGGTCCCAGGTCCAAGCCTGTCTCAGATACATTTACAAAAATAAAAAGAGTGAGGTTTTTTTTTTCCCTTTGACTTGAATATTATCCCTGTATGTTGCATGAATGAAATATTTTCCATATTTCCATCAGTAATATATTTGCTTTAATTCTTAAGCATAAGTGAACATGATATAAAAATATATGCTGAATTATTTGTGAATAATTTATTTAAAACTATTTTAAATGTGCTTTTATCTGTAAGGCATTGCTTGCTAAGAAAACTGTTATTATTCTTGCTGTTCTAATCTGGTGGTAAACGTATTCTTAAGAATTTGCAAGTACTTTAGATTTTCCAAATTGAATGAGAGAAAATTGTATAACCATCCTGCTGTTCCTTTAGTGCAATACAACTCTGAAATTAAAAAAAAAAAAAAGTGGGTGCAACATTGTTTTGTGGTTTTCTACACTCTAAGTGGAAACATTTTATAATACTTGTAAAATGGGTACCTGTACATAAAACGTTTCATCTGAGTTACCAGGAAAAGTGACTGTAAGATTTCCAATTATGCCTCACTTTCCCAAGGTATATACAGATAAGTTCCAACATAAATAAAGCTATTTCCAAACAACTTAATATAGAACTTGATTTAAAAAATATTTTGAGAATTTACTGCTGTTCCTTCAAGGTAAATGTCAATCAAGCCTAAAATGATAATGGAAATGTAAATATAGAATAAAATAGCTTGTCTTTCGTGTATTAAATTAATTGCCTGAACAACACTGTAAATCAGGTAATGTAATATTGAGATGGGAACTGGAGCATATATTAACATTTTATTTTGAGCACAAAGTGGAAGCAATGTTTATTGATCATATACCTTTTTTCCATCAACATATTTAATATCTATATACTATGTGCCATGTACTGTGCATAGAAATATAGATAAGCTAGACCCTCTACCCTAAAAAAGTGTATTCTGAGGAAACAGACAATGAAACATTGTTTTAAAACCTATAATAAGAATAACTAAGGTACAGTTGGGGAGAATGGAAGAAAGACACAGGGCAAGGAAAATCCAAGTTTTTAAGAGCTAACCTGTGTACTAATTCACTGATTCCTCACAATTACATAATTTAAATATTATTATTTCAATTTTTACAGATGGGCAAAATACAGTTCTTTAATCTTAAGAATAAGAAAATTGCCCAAGTCTTACGTCCAGTATATTTTAATTTGAGTGAAATAAAGCTACTAAAAGAGACCAACAATTCTGCCAAATTATCTAGATAGTATGTAATTTGATTAAATTTATAATACATTGGTATTGTTCCCCTATGAATAAACAGCTTAAGTCATTTGCAAAAATAAAATTTAATTTGTGTAAATGTTGGAAAATGTTATGTGTACATTGTGGATGCTATTGACAAAACATTCTTTCCATAGTGGATAAGCTATTAATCTAAAGTCAATAAATGGAACAGGATTGTAAGGATATATAGGGCCCACAATAAATATGTGTAATTTATTCTTCCAAATGTGAGTCTCTATTACTACTTATGCTTTATCTACTTTCTTTTTTTTTTTAAATTAATTAATTAATTTATTTATTTATGGCTGTGTTAGGTCTTCGTTTCTGTGCGAGGGCTTTCTCTAGTTGTGGCAAGCGGGGGCCACTCTTCATCGCGGTGCGCGGGCCTCTCACTATCGCGGCCTCTCTTGTTGGGGAGCACAGGCTCCAGACGCTCAGGCTCAGTAATTGTGGCTCACGGGCCCAGCTGCTCCGCGGCATGTGGGGTCTTCCCAGACCAGGGCTTGAACCCATGTCCCCTGCATTGGCAGGCAGATTCTCAACCATTGCGCCACCAGGGAAGCCTGCTTTATCTACTTTCACTGTCTAAAATCAATTATATTTACCAGCATGATTTTTGAGAAAGACCATTGAAATGTGTGGAGCTGCTGGTAATTCACCCTGAATGAGTCCCCTCGATTTTCCTGCATATTCTTAAACCAATGAAATAAAGTTAAAATGAACATTCAGGAAATGTTTTGAAGAGAAAAGTAAATAACATATATATATTTTTTAAGACTGTGTGTGGAAACCAATTAGGTTGTCCAAAGCTCGTTGCATGGGGCAGGGTGGGGGAAGGATTGATGGGCTGAGGGTCTCACTAACTCTGGAAGCCTTCTTTTCAATTGGTTACACCCTAGGTCACTGTCCAGCCTGAGATCCAAACCCACAATTCTCAGAGCATTTGTATCATACAAAGTGCCTTTGGAATTAGCAAAGATGAGATTATATTTAGTCGGTTTTAGGAAAGGATATTCTTATTCCCTTCTAATTATTTTGAAATAGAGACTATATCTGGTAACTCAAATAAAAAATGCATGTTCTTATTCTAGAAAAGAGTCATATATAAATTTTTCTATAACTCTAACACACATTTCTACTATTCTTTGGGTTACATATGACATTGAAATTAATAATTACAAATATTCCTGTTGTGATCAAGTAGCTAGAAAATAATTTTATGTATAGAAGACAATGTTTTCTGTAACTTAATATAGTAATTTAAAGAACTTGATGGGGGATGATAGATATGAATAACAGGGTCCCATTTATGAGTCAAACATATAGATTTAAAGAAAACATTCTGAGAAAATGAAAGCTAGAGAAATAATTTACCAAGTGAAAGTAGTCCCTTAATTTTTGCCTGCTTTATAATTTGCATTACATTGCCATCTAGTGGTTAATACAAGTATTAAAAATAAAGGTGTTAAAACACCTAGGTATCAGAGGGCCTGTATATAATCAGACACATAGATATACTACAAGAGATAGGAATATAATGTATGGTGTTAGTTTAAGCCCAGGATCCTAAAATCATATTTTAAGACTGGAAAGAGGAAGAAACCCTTAGGCACAAACACAATAAAGCTACAAGCAAGGTCCCTGATCAGTCTAGAAGGTATTTCCTGTTTCCTAATCTCTACTGGTACTCAATGCTTAGTGTTTATTCACAAACAGCTTCTCTTGCTTGGAAAATGTGGTCAGATCCAGGCCAAGCCTGCTGAGATTGAATAGGAGAACTTTTAAACATGGTGATTCCACTTTAGAGCTTCATAGTTTTGTTAACTCCGTGAAAGCCTAACTTCTGTCAAAACAAAACAAATTAAATCAAAACAAAACAAAAAACAGTTCTTTACATTGGACTTTTCCAAATTACTGTGCAATTACATAATAACACAAACCTGGTTGGATATGTTAGTAAGAGATATTCAAATTAGAGTTAAACTTTGAAAAATCTCCTTTCAAAGGGGAAATTATGATAAAATAAGGCATTCTAGTTATCAAATTTTGTCTTAATTACATATTAAATTTATTTTGAGGCATGAAACCTTATTTTAGAAAATAAAATTTTATGTCAAGTATGTGAGAACTCAGAAACACTGTGGGCAGGGTAGTTTGTCAAATTTTGGTTGGATGTGCACCAACCAAAAAACATTTTTTAAAAAGTTGAATTTATAAAGAAAATTCTTACTATTAGCCACACATTTGTGTTTTCTTTCTGAAAATTTGATTGAAATATGAAAGTTTAACTTTGATTAATATTGATTCCAGTACTAATGATAATATCACTCTATCATATCTCTTTATTTGTGAAAAAAATGTGAGGTCTCAGAGCGAGAGGAAGGAAGGCCAGTACATATCATAAACTGAGAAATTCAGTACTATTTTGGGAAAACCCAGCTATATGGTTACCCTAGCAATGGCTCATGTTGACACTTTACTGAACATCTTTTTGACCTTATACACAAGTTAGTTCTTTGAAACTGTGATAACTAGTATTTTATGTTATATTGAACTAAACAGGATGGTTTTATAGTTCTCTACACAGTAGTGTAATTTCCCTTGGTCTAAATGTATTTTTGGCTTTGTTGATTGATAGTTCATGTATTGACTTGATCAACCATTAGTAATCATTCTCAGCCCTCTAAAACTATTGAGAGTAGACAATTTTACTTTGGAATATTAGGCTGGTATTTTTAGCATCTACCAACACATTTAGACCATCACTAATGAGACATGTATACTTGAATATCATGTATGGCCCTTGGGAAAGTGAATCTTTCACATTTTATGTTTTGTTGTTGTTGTTTACTTGTTTTGTTTTGGTTTAAACTAGTGTAGTTAAACATCACTTGTGGTCTAGAATAGCAACGAAACATAAAATCTGAGGGTAAGTGACGAGAGATGTTATTGCCAGGGCGTGACGTTTTATGGTTGTGTTTATGTATGTGTGTGTGTCTCTGTGTGTCCTTTTGTCTTTCTCAGAACGAGATGGCTTTGACCCCGTTTGCTAATTCCAGGAAACAGTTGTAGCCTCTCAGTGGCCTCAGAAGTGCTGAAGTCCCTAAATCCTTTCCTAATTTTTCTGACTGGTCTCATTTGTTAGAGCAGGAAGTCCTTCTGGGCTATATTTATTGAGTTGGACTCTGAAGACAATATGAGAAGAACAGGACTAGATACGCCTAGCATTCAAGTTAGGTTGAATCGGAATCGTTGGGCCATTTCTTTTTGGAACATACTAAGAAGGAAAGTGGAAGAAAATTTTAGTCATTAAGAGAGAGTGAAGTTGATTTTTCTGTTATTATTTCATATTAGAATAAATAATTGGAATTTCTTAATGAAAATTTCTTAGTTAATATCCATATGGATATTTACTTTTTCTTATGGAATATTAGCAATTCAATTTATCCTCTAATTTAAAATTTAAAATGTTGCTAAAAATTCAGATTCAATCTCGTCTGCCCCTATATCTACTCAGGGCTATTTCAATTCCAACAAAAACATCGTTTCACAAAAGGTTATTCCATGACTTGCAAGAAAGCCACTATGTACTTGAAGTAGAATTACCTAGAGAAAAATTATTATCAAGAGAAAAATGCTTTTTGAATCAGCTTACTCTTTATTAAGCACAGTTACCTTTATGATGTTTGATGAAACAGTACTATTAAAATCAATCTCCATTAGTGTTTTCATTTATAAACTTTGAATAACGTTGACTGAGTGTTGTATGCTTTTACATTTTGGTATGCAATTTTTTCATGTCATACTCTTTTTCATCTTTCTGTTTTTTTAAATTAATACTAAAATGGTAGAACTGGAAGTGAAACAAAGCAAAATTCTTGTTTTACATGAGGCAATTGTTGATTTATATATTTATGCTTTTTCTTTTTTAAGTAAATATGTGGTTACAGGATTAGAATACTTTTCAGATACCTTCATAAAAAAATCAGAACTTCTGAAATGATAAACAAAAAGTATATTCAAAGTAAAACACCAGGAAGAGGGGTCTTAGGGCCTTCATAGTAGGAATGTGAAATTTGACCACTAGATGGTGCACCTAATCCAAGTATCTAATTGAACAGGCCTCAAGATCTTCCTATAACTTTTGGAAATTGAGTCATTTTTAAATTTTAAGTCAACTTTTCCTTTCAATTGCATAAAACATTTAATTCAGCGTATTAGACAGTTATGGTGATATTTTCCATCAATTTTACTCTCAGGTGGGAATGTTTTTTTTTTTTTTTTTTTAAACATCTTTATTGAAGTATAATTGCTTTACAATGGTGTGTTAGTTTCTGCTTTATAACAAAGTGAATCAGTTATACATATACATATGTTCCCCTATCACTTCCCTCTTGCATCTCCCTCCCTCCCACCCTCCCCATCCCACCCCTCTAGGTGGTCACACCCCTCTAGGTGGTCACAAAGCACCAAGCTGATCTCCCTGTGCTATGCGGCTGCTTCCCACTAGCTATCTGTTTTACATTTGGTAGTGTATATATGTCCATGACACTCTCTCACCTTGTCACATCTCACCCCTCCCCCTCCCCATATCCTCAAGTCCATTCTCTAGTAGGTCTGTGTCTTTATTCCCGTGTTGCCACTAGGTTCTTCATGGCCTTTTTTTTTTTTTCCCTTAGATTCCATATATATGTGTTAGCATACTGTATTTGTTTTTCTCTTTCTGACTTACTTCACTCTGTATGACAGACTCTAACCCCATCCACCTCATTACAAATATCAGGTGGGAATGTTTTAATGCCCACCTGATTTAGAATGAAAGAATAGAAATAACAGAATAGATATTTTCTTCCCATTTCAGTTCATAAGATTCTCTTGTTGATCACCTTTACAGTTATGCTTAAGACAAATGACAGCTTTTCTTTCTTTTGGGGACAAGTACAAGATTCAGTTGATGAAAACAGATATTTATAGAAAGTATACACAATGTTTTCATGTTGCTCAGTCTTCACAATTTTTAACAATTCTCAATTTGCTACTTCAAATGAATAATAAATTGCAAGCACGGGTATAAAAACAGCGAGCATACTACTTCACCATGTTACAGACTTTAAAAAAATACATGACACAGATTAACAATAATTATTTGTGCTACTTAATGCAGAAAACATCTAGATCATTAGTTTTACATATTTTATATATGCATACATTTCAATCGGTAAAGGGTGACCATGAGATCGGTATGAGACTCATTAGGGCACAATAAATATTACTATCTTTGATGAAATTAAGTCCCTGAACACATATGGTAAAAAGTAGTTTCTCAACTAGCTTAACAGAAGTGTGATTTTTACAAAACCAGATTCACGAAAAAAAACCACAACTAAAATCTCTCTTCCAAACGACAAATGAGATCTAAGTGGTAGGTAGTTTTGATGAATTGGATTTAAAAAAAAAAAATTTGGACATAATCTTCAACTTTGTGTGGAGAAAACAGTGGGAATTGCAATAATTTTTTGAAAACTCTCTTTGTCTATGCAAACATACAAGCATCACATTTTCAATCAAACCACTTGGCCACCATCTGTGACACTGGCAGAGAAAGGAAATTGTGGATTGCTCTATTACTCAGTTTTGTTGAAGAAACTGTTTATACTAACATGAGAATCCCTTCTCTATAGGTTTGGTATTTTGTTTGTGCTGAGATAACAAAAATAATATATACATTATGTTTGCATTTCAGACACCTCAAACTTAAGGTTTTAAATTTGTTGAAGCAATTTGATAAACTTTCTAAAATATTATTTCAAAATTTGAGAAAGTTCATAGACTTGAGAAAGTTACACTTAGTCCTTAGAAAAGATTTAATTCAATTAAACAGCAATACTTTGTTTAAAAAAAAAATGCCATTAAAATTTTTAGTTTTCACCTTGTTGTGTAAGATTTAACCCAAACCCCAGGGGACAAACCACATAGTTAAATAATGAATCATGAGGCCCAGTTCTAGCCTCAGCAATTCTAATCATGCAAATATGAAACAGAGTCAGAGACTAGGGAAACACATAATTTATGACATGAAATTAAAAAAGAATCTAAATCCACAGAATTTTGTTTTTCTTTTCCCATTGCCCAAATTATTTTTGGAGTAACCTTGCTTAGAAAGCTTTGTTGAGTTGACACAAAAAAAAACATAGAACTATACCTTTAAGCAAATACCAAAGTAAATTTTGAAATAAGTTACAAACTACTCAGTGGAGGTCTTCCAATCGTGAAAGCTGATTTCATGGTTACAGGTCTTTCAAGCAGGTGTGGAATCATTGGTTGGTGAGACAAAATGATGACAGAATGTAGGTGAAAGCACTTTGCCAGTGTCATAGCTTAAAAAGTATAAGCTGTTATTTTGTTGTCATCTATATTTCCTCAATGCAGTTTACTTATTCAGAATTTAGTTTCTTATCAGAGAAATAGTGATAACATCCTACCTGGCTCTAAGCAAGGAGATGCGCTATGTCTGTGCTTAATTTTTATTTTTTTCTGTTTTCTGAACTATGTTTATGATTAATATTTATTTTAATTTTTTTTTCATCTGTACATGAAAACATATTATTTGTGAAGGACCCAGATCAAGGATCTTACAGGTATTTCTGCAATGAGGTCATGTCACTTTATTCATTGCAAAAGTTTCAAAAGTTAGCTATATTTAGGTCTTTTTCAGGGGCATGGGTCAGAACTATATGCACAGAAATTGTTCTTCCAGCCTTCCTGTCACCATACACATGAATTCCAGTAGCAGCTAGAAAGGAATTAACAGTTTTGGAGGTTGAGCAACAGTCCTTAAGACATACTTTTAAGTATCCTGCAAATATCAGTGAGCTATGAAGGAAGAAGAAAAGGGACCTTTATCCTAGTCTCCTTCCTCTGAATATAGCTGAAGATAGTTCTGTTGTGTCAAAGAAAATCATGGATTTTCCTTTTATTGCAGTGTTGAATGAGAAAGCAAGAAATCTATCAGTCACGAAAAGAGTGAGTCCAGACAGATCATACGGTAAAAATACATACTGAATTCCTTCAGCAAAGATTTCATCTGTTCAGGGGAGTGCAGATGGTACGAGAACTTTCAAGTTTAATATATTAAAGTAGGTCCTGGGTAAAGGGAGCCACCATTGTGTATTGGCTTCTGTTGCTTTGTTTTCCATGTACATTTGGAACTTATTTACTTGGCCCAAATTATTTCACTTGGATTATGTGAGGGACTTGTCATTAACCTACAGTAGAATCCACAACTCAACTTTCTTCCAAATATGAGACTGAAGTTAAGTGTTCAAATGTTTTGGATATTTCATATCATGTAAGTTTAAAAAGTCAAACATACTCACTCATGTCTCAAATCTATTTAACTTCTCTGTGGCTCAATCTTCTTATTTCCTCAGAGATAGAAATTATCATAATACTTCACATTGAGTGTCTACAATTGACTATACACTGTGAAGAACAGAAATATATGTGAGGAGCAGTTAATATTTAAAAACTAATGAAAACACCAGTTATTAACTGTTAAATAAGCAAGGATAATTCTATTTATTTGTCCAGTGAGGGTGGATAGGTATTAATTCATCTTTATAAAAGTTATTTAGAACTATCAATTTTAAAGATACTTATTACTAAATTGAACCTCCTTCAAAAACTGATAAGCATATTCTTAGAGGTAAAAACCTAAGCATGGCAGTGGCATGAATATTCAATTTAGCTAAGCTTAATTAAATAATACCCAACTAATTGTCAGATTGTTAATTGTACATAATCTTACAAAATCTATGTTTTGGTATACACCTATCCTCTTCACATTTTGAAATAAGAAAAATACATGTGAATTGGACCGAAGAGAAGGTTAGATTACTTTTGCTATATCATTAAATCTCTACTAACCATTTAATACAACATATGTAGACTCAGTAGCCTAACTTTATTCTTCAAGTTTTATTTCATAATATGGTATAACAAAGAGGAACTTGTTCAGAATTTTGTTTAATTATAATCATATGAATCATATCTAATCTACGAGAAGTCTTAAACTTGAAATATCAATATAAACGTCAGAAAAGCTGGAAAATCTCATGAGATTAGATTTATACTTCTAAGAAATTCTTTTAATTTTTTGAGGTATGCTAATAAAAGAAGAGGTATAGAATCTAAAGACTGGCAAGTGTATGACATCTTTGCTTCTCAGGCTTCAAGTTACAGATTCTTCTTTTCTCTCTCTACCCTCTTCCTTCCTTCCTCCCTCCCTCATTTCTTTTCTTCTTTCTTTCCTTTTCTTTTCTCTCTCTCCCTTTCCTTCCTGTTCATTTCTGTAATTTCTTCTCAGACATTCCTATAATTTTAAAGCTTGAATATTTGATTGGATTTAAGGAGGAAAATCCATATCTGGCTTTATTCTAAGTATATTTTACTATTGTAGACAAATGGAGGAAACTCTATTCAAAAAAGTAATTGAAACTGTTTTTAAGCCTGACATTGACATATGAATAAATACTTTAAGTTGTGCTGTAGTTTCACAGAGCAACTTTGCCTGTCCATCACTCACCTTAACCATTTCTCATGGTTTCTTCATTTTTCTATTTTTTACTTGCTGAATTTGAGATTAATATTTATTTTATTCTAACACTCCTTAAAGTTAACTGAAACAACAAAATTACTTTTAAGTGAAGTGTTAATGTCGTTATATTAAATTTACTGTGTCTTGTGCTTATAAAAGTATTAAACTTCACCTCTAAATCAAATACACTTCAATTTAAAAAAAAAAAAAAAAGGACATCTAGTCATCTTATCAAAGAAAAAAAAAATCACTGCCATATCCCTTTAGGTCAGGGCCAATATTTTATTCCTCTGTAAAACTGTAAAAATAATATCATGCTTTCCCTATCTTGCAGTTTTATTGTGATAATTAGTGCAAAATTGCCTTATAAGCTGCAATTCAGTTTCAAAGAAGTTGTTGCATTGACTGCATTGATTGGGGTCTGATGTTAGTGAGATATAGATTGTTATTTTAGTTATTTTATTCTGCTGCTTCTGGTGGCCATCATATATCGCTAGCTAGCCCCAGGCAGACTTACAAAGGACTACCCATTCAGAACAAAAACATGATACAACTGGAAGATATTATCAGCAAACATCTTTGTTCTAGCTCCTTGTTACACAGGAAAAGATACAACCAAAAAAGAAGTGACTTTCTCATTGAGTAACAAAATTAGAACCAGCATGCAGGGCACCTCAATTTGGGGGAGAAATTGACACAGGGAGGATACAGAATATTTAAGTCTGAATCTCAACTCTATTGCTAAGTACTGTGTCCTCACTGGTTAGAATAAAGATAACTAACCTTCCACACAAATTTGTGGTTTGAATCAGGTGAGAGAAATAGATGAAAAATCTAGAACAAGGATAAGCAGAAGGCAAAGTCTCAGCAAATCAATCCTTCACTCCCTCCCTCTCTCCCTTCTTCTTTAACCTTCAAACTAATTTGGGGGGATGATTATTGTTTTGTGTGCAGTCCATAATTCATAGGCAGAATGAGCTGTACTGTTCTATATTTGGAAATACTTTGTGAAGTGAATAGGGAAACGACTCTGAAGACTGTCTTGAATGAATTGAAGGCTGACTTTTTATAGTTGGTGTTTCTTTGCATATGACATGAATGGGCCCATACTGTATACTCTTATTAAACTAAATTTCCAAAAAATTCCAAATTTGATGTGAAAATCATACGTTGAAACAATTTCCTCCTACTACTAGCTTGATTTTTACTGAAACTGTATTTATTTGTATAAGATACGACAATTTATTTTATAAAACTACACCTCACTTAAAAGAAATCATTTTATTCACACAAATTTATAGTGCTGTATGCATTTTTTAATAAGACAATGAACTTAATACCTACTTCAAGAACAGAATCTTAGTCACTCCAATGACTTTCTGACTATAAATTAGAAAACAATATTCTTTTTATAATATATGGGCGGCCACCAAGGCAAGAATTACAAATTGGTAACAAGTAAGAAAATGGCTGTTGACTTTCATTAATATTCTAGTCCTGCTGCAGTCAGATTTACAAAGTGTGACCCATAGCATCTAACTCCATCATTTTATAATAATTCTTGAGACAGTCAACTGTATGGGCATTGTTTAGCAGCCTCAAAACACTGAGATTTTTACCGTCTTATTACAGAGAAAAGCCAACTAAATGATAAAAATGAACTTTTACGAGATCAGAAAAAATGCATGACATGAATATTTAGACATCTCTTTTTTTTGTTATTTCCATTTCAGAGAGCGAGAAAAGTTAAGAAACAAAGGGGATATGTCTGGGGATGGTACTAGTGAACAATGAAATTATATGATTTAGATTATAATCAGAAGAATTATATATAGTATATATTACATATATTTATATAGTTTATTTTCTAATTTACAGTCATCCTCCACAAAAAATTGCTCCTTTATTCTCTTTTTCTATGTCTTACTACCTCAGGAATATTTCATGTGTTTGTCTCCATACAAACTTCACCCTAAGGAAATTTCCATGCTAGATACAATATGAGCAATTGACAAAAACAGCAAAACACAGTCTCCTATTTTCTTGAATTTCCCTTTTTACCCTGACTTTGCTCATGTAAGAATTCATACTCACATCATACTATATATAGACAAATTGATATACACTTTTCATTGACCTTAAAATAATGGGGAGGCTCAGACTGGCAGCATTAAATACAATTTAAAGCTCCAGGAATTCATTAGGATTTCAAGGTTATTCTGTGATGCTGGAGCTCAAGCAATAAGAATTGACTACCCATTGTCAAAATCACTCCCTATCATCAAAACAGAATAGTAAGACTATGGACTATGTCCAGTTTTTTTCTCTATTTTTGTATACCTCAGTGAGGTGTGTGGAAAACATAACCATAGAATATGATTACAGTCCCCTTAGCAACTATTAAAACTGTAATTATAAAAGTCATCTGAAGACTTTAAAAGAGTTGATTAGGAAAGAATAAGTTTCCTTGTCAGTGAGCTTTATATTCTTTGTGGGTCCACAAGAATTTTATGGTAACATTGGCCATCGAATCTTGGAATGATAGTTATGGAGAGAATTTAGAGATTTTTTATACCTGGATGAACTAATAGTATCATTCTATTTCAGAACCTTAAGCAACATCCATTAAACTAGAAAGTTATCTTGATTAAACTATGCTTTTAACCATAAGGGGGAATTCAAGTGAAGGAAATTGACTAGATGAGGGTAATTATATTTACTGATACAGAGAACATTATCTATTTATGGAATACCCTTATCTAATATATAGGCCAGAAAAACTGCAACTCCTCTGAAAACTACAATTATTTTTTCCCAATATTGCAGCTAGGTTTTAAGCTTTCGCCTACTGTTTCTTCTGACACTTCAATGGTAAAGGAGAAACTATTAGCAGCAATAATTTTTTTTTTCCTACAGAGTCAGCCATATGGATAAGTAGAATTAGTTGCCACCTAGGTAATGTGATTTGTCAAAAACCCTCCATCCCAAAATAGATACCCCATCTGCGGACTGATGCCTGAAATTCCTATTATTATACTCACTTTTCAGGTAAGATCCTGAGGCTCCAGAAAGCCCTTGAGAAATGCAAACGTACTATCACTGATCTCCCTTGGATTATTATGTAGAGTTTGGAGCCTTTTATTTTCTGTCAAATGTGGAAGTTATTCATGAATCCTTCCTGGTTACCTTGGCTGAAAGCTCATGAAATCTGCGTTAACTTCTGTAGACATATTTTCTTTCAATTAAAGAGAGTTGTTGAGCATTGAGTGAAGATTTTTTATAAAATCTATTGCTTTTAACATTTCTTGTTAGTACCTTACTGCTATGAAAATTGTGAATTTGGGAAAAAGGACACTCTCAACAATTGGATGCGAACCACACTTAGAGCCGGAGAAGGAATAATTATGAACAAATGTGACTTTCATGAAGTGAAAACTTGAATTTGAAGCAGAACTTGTCCTATACTCTGAATGATTAGAACTTTCAGCTATTTATTAAATTTACTTAAAATTGACATTTTTTGTCCAGGTGTGTGCCGTGGTTCATGCCAAGTCTACAGATCTAAGATTATCAGATCAATCACCTTTTCAATTATCTGAATTGCTTCAACATTTCAAAATAGACAGATTTTCATAGACTATCTCTATTTAATAAGTGTGCACAAAACTGACTTGTAAGGCTATGTTAAGAAAGGGACATGCCTGGAATGCAGAGAGCGCTCACTAAATAGCTGACAAATGAATGACATTTAGCTGCGCTGAATAATTTAAATTATCAGTGCTTATTTTTCTACTTTATATTATCCAGAAATTTTGTGTTATGGTTATATTATCTATGATTGTATCCAAAATAATTTATGAAACATTCATTTTTATATTATCAAAAGTTTAAACAATAATGACAAGACATAAAAAAATGATGTCCTATCATTTAGTTATTAATTTGAAGGCTTTTCTTTATTCATTCATATTTATCCGTATCTGATTTGGCCACATTCTTTCTCTTTCTTTTATTTTTGCTAAGCTTATGGATGGAGCTGTAGGTCTCTTTTTCTAAAACTGACATACCTATCTATCTATCTACTTAACCCATCACCATCACCTACCTAGTTTGAAACTTCTAGAATATAAGGGTAGTTAATCAAAGCAGTCATCTTATCATTTGTTAGTGAAACTATTAAACCCAACTGTTTCATTCTACTGTGCACCTGAGTACATAAGCAAAGGTAATCTTCTTTAATCTTAGTTCTTTGAATGCATATATATTTTTTAAATTTGCAAATTTGATGAATCTCAGACAGAGCATTGCCTGAAGAAACAACACTGATTTGTATTTTTGTCTTTGGTATTAACTAGCAATGAAACTTTGAACAAATTTGTTAAACTGGCATTTCAGATTCATAATCAATCGAGAGTATTTAATTATAAATCCTTTGATTTAAGTGGTGTTTGACAAAGAACAAGTTTCATTTCATCTTAGAGGAAAATGTTATTTCTTCTATACTAATCAATGGAAAGCTTAAAGATAAAATTGGTTATCTTGAGACTATCAAATAACTATAAGAAATCTCTATACATTGTATTTTAAGTATATATGGTCCCCTAAATTCAAGCTTGATAGCTAACATTTCCAGTAATGTTTGCAAAGAGAAAATAAGTAATACAAATGAGTGTTCCTGAAACTAATTTTATGTAGATCAAATCTGAAAATCCTGTGAGTCCAAAATAAAAACTGACCTCAGAATATTATTTATGAGATCTCTTCATTCATGAAAAAATACTTCATTTTAGCTAGACACCTTGCAGAGAAAAAAATTACATTTGGAATAAGACAAAACATCAACATATGAATATATTGATTGGTCTCAAAAAGATTAAGTGACCAGATTTCTTTTACAAGTGAATTTAATTAGACATGATTCTCTTCAGCCAGATAATAATGAGAATTTGTGAGTTGGAATTAATGTACGTGACTCCTTGGAACTATGTGTGAATGTGTGTGTAAAAGTATGTGTGTGTGTGTGCATAATTTGTTCTATTCATTGCCTTTGCTTTTTTTTGGCTCAATCAGCCATCACCAAGGTTTCTGACACTTTACAGGTATTTGAGTAAGGACTTTAATTTCTCTGTGGGAATATATATCAAGGCTTGTATCAATAACCTCAAACTCTCTAAACACTCAGAACAAGCCAGTGTGTTCTCTATCTGTTATATGAAATTTGAAAACTTAACAAATATAAATACATTTTTAAGGTACCCAGTTCCTGGAAAAAGAAAAACAAATAAATTAGAGATTTGGATAATATGGGCTATGACTGCATGAGGAAAGACATATATGTTGACATTTGGAGAATTTATTTATTTATGGAAAAGAAGAAACAAAGTTTAACTTAGTGGTAGTTTTTCTCCCTTTCTTGAATGAGTTTACTTAAGTTTATGGAAAAAAGGAAGGTAATTCAGCTTACATTTTAAAAAAATACATTCTTGTATTTTAACAAATTAAAAAGATGGCACCATTACATTTTATGTATTAAGATGACGATTCCTAGGTTTCAATTAATAAAATGTATATGCCAAGACCCATATAAAAATTGCTTATACAGTTTTTAAAAAACTATAATCCTATGCTCAACATCACTAATCATTAGAGAAGTGCAAATCAATACTACAATGAGGTATCACCTCACACCAGTCAGAATGGCCATCATCAAAAATCTACAAACAATAAATGCTGGAGAGGGTGTGGAGAAAAGGGAACCCTCTTGCACTGTCAGTGGGATGTAAATTGATACAGCCACTATGGAGAACAGTATGGAGGTTCCTCAAAAAACTAAAAATAGAACTACCATATGACCCAGCAATCCCACTACTGGGCATATACCATGAGAAAACCATAATTCAAAAAGAGTCATGTACCAAAATGTTCATTGCAGCTCTATTTACAATATCCAGGACATGGAAGCAACCTAGTGTCCATCGACACATTTTATATTTTTTTTAATTTTTAAACTTAATTTTTGGCTGCATTGGGTCTTTGTTGCTGCGTGCAGGCTTTCTCTAGTTGCGGCGAGCAGGGGCTACTCTTCGTTGTGGTGTGTGGGCTTCTCATTGCGGTGGCTTCTCTTGTGGAGCACGGGCTCTAGCACTCTTGGGCTTCAGTAGTTGTGGCTCACAGGCTCTAGAGCACAGGCTCAGTAGTTGTGCACGGGCTTAGTTGCTCTACGTCATGTGGGATCTTCCCAGACCAGGGCTTGAACCACTGTCCCCTGTATTGGCAGGTGGATTCTTAACCACTGCGCCACCAGGGAAGTTTATTTTTATCCATGAATGGGTAAGGAAGATGTGGCACATATATACAATGGGATATTACTCAGCCATGAAAAGGAACGAAATTGGGTCATTTGTAGTGACATGGATGAACTTAGAGTCTGTCATACAGAGTGAGGTAAGTCAGAAAGAGAAAAACAAATACCATATGCTAACACATATATATGGAATCTAAAAAAAAATGGTTCTGAAGAAACTAGGGGAAGGACAGGAATAAAGACACAGACATAGAGAATGGATTTGAGGACACGGGGAGGGGGAAGGTTAAGCTGGGACGAAGTGAGAGAGTGGCATGGACATATATACACTACCAAACGTAAAATAGATAGCTAGTGGGAAGCAGTCACATAGCACAGGGAGATCAGTTCGGTGCTTTGTGACCACCTAGAGGGGTGGGATAGGGAGGGTGGGAGGGAGACGCAAGAAGGAGGAGATATGGGGATATATGTATATGTACAGCTGATTCACTTTGTTATAAAGCAGAAACTAACACACCATTGTAAAGCAATTATACTCCAATAAGATGTTTAAAAAAACAAAACAAAACTACAATCCTAGTTTCAATAGAAAGGCATGTATGATGACCTCTATAGACCCAACAAGGCAATAGGAAGTTGGCTGGAGCTTGTATTTTTCAATCCAACTCTAATAGTATTGAAATGAACTGCATGGGCAGGGAGGGAACAACAAAGGAAAATCTACACCTTCTATCTCGTTTCTTAATCTATGGCCTTTTCAACTTGGATAAATGAGAAACTTTGGAATTTTACTGAGGTACAGTGATTTTCAATTGTCCTCCGTTGTTGCACATTAGAATCGCTTAGGATTTTTTTTTAAAATACTGATTCCTGGAAACCACAGAGCACTTATGATAGACTCTCTAAGAGAGGAGCTGAGGAATGAGCAAAATACTTCCCTGGTGATGTTAACAAGCAACCAGACTTAAAAGCTACTAATTTAGGTAAATATAAGTAAAGAATAATAGTGTTCATAAGAATTGGGTTTAGGGTTTCACTCTCAAGGTCAGAGTTTTGATCCAGCTCGACTGTGTGATCTTGAGCAAATTGCATAACTCTAACTTGAGATACCTCATCTCTGAAGTAGGAATAATAGTCATTCCTACTTAATAGAGCTGGAAGGATTTAATGCAGTATTTCTGAAAGGAGTTCATGAACCATCTGCATCAGTGTTAACTGGAATACATTAAAAATACCAATTCCTAGACCCATACTATGTGTACCATAAGAATGCAGTAGTCTGATATATGCATTTTCAGTGAACTATCCAGGTGATTCTTTTGCATAATGACTTGTAAAAACCATTGTTTTAATAAGTAACAGAAGTACCTATTAGGAGAATACTCCATACATACTAAGCACCCAGTACATGTAAGCTGATAATGCAACTTTAAAGTTTGTTGGTGTTTTCCAACCTTTCCAAAATATTTACTGAAAATTTAAAAAATTCAGTTAATCAACCAAAAATATTTCACACATATTGCCAAACTACCGGTTAGGCAGATTTGGGGTTTGAGTTATGAAAGACTATCATATAATGCAGTAATTCAAATTTACAACTTTGGGAGTCCTTTAATACACCCAGAGTCCATAAGTTTTGTTTCTTTCTCAAATAACTGGAATTAGAAAAAACAAAACAAAACAAAACAAAAAAACCAAACAACCTTAGACTTCCAGGCTGTGGCTGAGTACAGTAAAATAAATTGTAGAAACATCTTAGATGTTCAAATTTTTTAAAAATGAGAAAAAACATTTCATATGAAAGAACTTCAATCTAAATTCAGTTTTAGACTTTTATATTATTTTTAATATAGTCATATCTTCTAAATAATCACTTTATAGCCATATGCATTCATTGTCAATGAACACATCATAATTAGGAGGTGATATACACTAGTAGTTAAGAGCATGGACTTTTGAATTACACAGACTTGAGACAGAATCTCTTTTCCATCACATATTAGTTACTTGACCGTGGACAAGTTACTAAACTCCAATTTCCTCATATGCTGTTAGTTTAATAATAGTTCTTGTCTTACATGATTGTTTCATTTATTAAATAAGATAATGAAATGTACATGAAGTCATTAAACCATTGTTTCACAGTTGCTCAGAACATGTTATTTACATGTAAGCACTGTTTTAGATGCTGAGACTATACAAATAATCTATAAATTAGAGACTTGTTTTGTTTTCTTATCAGCTCAGGTGCCTTTTCTTTGGAACCTAGATAACTTAGTCTCACTTTCTGTCTTCCTCTTTTACCCTCCATTAAATATGAATTATTAACATCATGATTTAATCACTCAGTTTGTAAGGAAATATTTAATTTGTTAATATTGTCAATAGATGAAACAATGCCTTTCCTACATCACTCAAATTTCATTAAGGAATGAATCAACTGGTAAATTTTGAATTCTATGGTAGATTCATTAACATAATTAATAAATTCTATCCAAAAAAACCCCTGAATTTTTCCCAAAATTGAAAAAATTAGGTTTTTTTTCCTTGTATTTCTTGGAAATAGAACCTAAATTCTTGGGTCAAGTCAGTGAAAGCTGTTAAAGTGATATGAATGTAGACACATTACTTAAAAATCCTCCTAGATTACTTTAAAACCTGTGAATACTTTGTCAGTATAGTCCAGCTCTAACATGACCATATGTTTCTTGTCATTTTTAAGTCTATTTGGGCACAACTGATTTCCTTGTGTGCACTCATTTTAATAAATTGTCTTGGATATATTCTGAAGAAAATTATTGGTTTAACAAATCACATTTACTATTCTTAGACTATTCCAAATTCCTATTGCTTTTACAACCCAGACACTATTTTGCTTTGAAACCAAATGGAGAAATTGTAAGCAATTTAAATTAAAATGATTAATGTTTTACATTATATTTTATATGGTAAGACCAATAAATTGACTTATCAAGAATGTTGACATAGTATGTAAAGCTAGTTCCCTAATTCACCCAAAAGGTGTTTTTGTACCTGTACAATCTCTATCTCTATGATTCCTAAAATGGCTAAAAAAGCAAAATTAATCACATAAATTATGAGATTAAAATACAGTGAAGCAGTGGCATGGAGATTGTTATTGTGTTAAGTAAAAGTGCACCTTGTAAAATCTTTTAGGTATTGTGAGAGTGATGTATAAACTTTATTGCAGCAATTATTAAATGTACTGATGAAAGTCAGAAAAATGGTGAAAATTAATGTATTTATAATAAATTTAATTATTCATAGTAATACAATTTACATTAATAGTAAATAAATATATTTGAAAAAATAAAATAGGCATCAAAAGTATTTAACTAATGTCACTTTCTTCTTACAAAACAAAATACTAAATGTTAGGGTGACACTGTATGAATGGAATTTATGACAGCTATTTTTTTTTCTTTTTTTTTTTTTAAACATCTTTATTGGAGTATAATTGCTTTACAATGGTGTGTTAGTTTCTGCTTTATAACAAAGTGAATCAGTTATACATATACATATGTTCCCATATCTCTTCCCTCTAGCATCTCCCTCCCTCCCACCCTCCCTATCCCACCCCTCTAGGTGGTCACAAAGCACCGAGCTGATCTCCCTGTGCTATGCGGCTGCTTCCCACTAGCTATCTATTTTACATTTGGTAGTGTATATATGTCTATGCCACTCTCTCACCCTGTCACATCTTACCCCTCCCCCTCCCCATATCCTCAAGTCCATTCTCTAGTAGGTCTGTGTATGACAGCTATTTTTAGTAGTGTATCAGATCACTACTTATTAAGTACCTACTTATTGGTGGTGTGTTGATAATGTGTAGCTATAAATACATTAACTTGATTTGTCCAGTTGAAAGATTTATCAGAAAAAAATATTACAAAATATCTTTTTACTTTTCAAAGATGATCAGTTTAGTTTGCTTTTAACTAGAAGGGCACTTATTTTTTTTTTATCGATTTTATAGGTAACACATGACTCAGATTCATCATTGCCCATGTTAATTTGGACCTCCTGTTGTAACATCCCATAGCAGAAAACAGTTTATCCATTTTATAAAATGGCAAACAAAATACAGCTTTGAGTCTAATCTGGGATTTTGATCTCATTAAGAGTGAGCTTGATCTATTTGGTCAAGTAATATTGTCTTTTGACAGTCTCAAGAATCAAATTTTGATTTGCAGGAGCAAAAATTTGAGGAGTGTTGTAGACTAATAAGTTGAGCCATGGTAATTTGTAACGCTGAGAGGAAAGATAACTTGCCTTAGGCAAAATCATGAAGCAAAGATTTTCAGTCTGAATCCTTCCAGCTCTTGTATGCGGTATTTTCTGTTGTGATTTTTACATTCTTTGGTTGCCCAGCAACCTCTCCTTACCACAATATTTGAAAGGATTATCTCATCAATTGTCAAAGTTCAATTAGCAATCAGTTATTATTATCACTCAATTCATAGCAATTTGATATGATAGAGAATATTTTGAGAGGATGTTTTTTGACCACTCTGTGTTTGAGAATAGTTACAAGGAATCAGCAGAAAGTGAGGGTAGAAATATGTACTTTGGTTCACGAATTTAACTGAACAAATCACCAAGCATTAAATTACAGATACTTCAAATACACACTTAAGCCTTAGAAATCTTCTTGACTATTAGTGACACATTTTCCAAATGTTTCTCCAAAATAATTGGATATTCTAAGTGATTTTTAAGGACACTAATGAGGTCATGATTGATTATCAAATTATGGTGGATCAAGATAACACATGTAATAAAATTTTTGTGCTCAGTTATATATGATTTAGAGCTTGAGAAATGTTGATAATAGAAGTACAAATTGCATTAACATAATTAAAAATTTTTTTAATTTGGATATTTACTCAAATGGGAAAGCTTCTTTATTGTAATTCTATAAAAAGCTAAGGTTATAAATATTTTCATTTAGGGAAAAGCCATTGTTCATTCCATTAGCAGAGATCAGTTTGCCCTTTTGAAAATAACTGACTTAGATAGGTTGATTTATGAATCAAAGAAATTAGTTTTTAGGGAATTATTCTTCTTAAATTTATCCTTTTATTAATAGTATAATTATTTGTAGGTAAGGAATTCTAATTCAAGAATAGATCCAATGCGTTATAAAAAGAAACGTGTAAATCCTCAATACTGTTCAACAGTACTCATTGTTAAAATGCAAGCTGTAGTTTGTTAATGTGTTTATTTTCTAATATGAATGAAAAACTTCTGCCAACTATTGACACTGTCTCATGCGGTACACAATTGTAAGATTACAGATGTAATTTGTAGTCAAAACCAGACTACTTTAAAAGAGAAAAAGTTGGTAGAATTGAGATCATTATTTTAACTTTTTAGAAATATACTCTCACTTACTGATAAAGTAAAAAGTGTAAAATAACAGTGTGTGGCAAAATATAAATATATTTAAAAGTTGGAGTGAACTATATAGATTATTTTAAAATGGGAATATAGGAAATGTCAAACACTTAAACCAATGTGAGGTATTTCATGGGGAAAAATGCATACAATATTTTAAGAATTTTTTTCAAATAGTTGGGGAAATACCACAGATAAAATGATAGATTATTATTCAATAAGAAAATTGTCTTAGATGAAATTATCATAAAAGTATTTTTTCACATCTTTATTGGAGTATAATTGCTTTACAATGGTGTGTTAGTTTCTGCTTTATAACAAAGTGAATCAGCTATACACATACATATATCCCCATATCTCCTCCCTCTTGCGTCTCCCTTCCATCCTCTCTATTCCACCCCTCTAGGTGGGAGTGCCTGAAGTACCACACACAGAGAGATGGCAATCCCATTTTCAATCTCCAAGGTTTTAAACTCTGTTACAAACTAGACATTTAAAAAATAAAAATATTTTATTTATATTTAATATTTAATAAAAGTATTTTTTAAATGTCTAGTTTGTAACAGAGTTTAAAACCTTGGAGATTGAAAATGGGATTGCCATCTCTCTGTGTGTGGTACTTCGGGCACTCTGTTTCCTCGGTGACACACAGTGAAGTGAGGGAGGAGGAGGTAAATAGAAGGAAAACTTCTCTACATCTTTTCCAGACCTTTGAGTATACCATAAATTAAATATTTTGCTATAATTAGCTTTCAATTATGAGTGCTAACAGCCTCCATTGCTTTATTTATGCATTGACTTTTGGTGATTCTTATACCTTAAAATTGTATTTATCTGCAGTTAGGCAGAAAGATTGTAGGTTATGTTGGCTATTGTGGTTTAAGTTGTATTAACAAACACGTAGTATTTTGAAAGTATAGACTCAGTTTCTAAATATTTTTTATTCATTGTCATTGTTTGCCCTTAAACAACAATTAAAGTGATAATTTCCTGTATATTAAATTTAATGAGCATATGCCTCATGAAAATTTTCATTTAATAGAAAAGGTATTGAGAATCTTTTCACTGTATGTTTGATTCAGCCATTTTAAAGAGCTGGTTATTTAGGGTATTGCTTTTTCCTCCTATAAGACATGAAATTTGAACATTCTATGTTCTTAATGTGATTGTATTTTTCTATGAGCATATACAACTTACATATTTTCTCACATAGTGAATTTAACTTTTGAGTAATTCTTCGAAGAGAATATCTACACAGAGTGACATGGGAAGCTGAAGCAATTGTTCAAATAAAAAACTACTTTGGTCTCAAATATGTTTTTCAGAATAGATGTTCATATCCAATTATCCAGAACATGGCCTCAAATCTACATTTCAATCTCAATGTTAAAAATAGAAGAGTAAACCATCTCAGAAGATTTGGGGATTAATGAAATGATTTCTACTCTGGACTTAAATTGGAGTAACTAACTGATGATGAGCAGATTCATGAGGTGGAAGGGATTAGAATTTTGGGGATGCATGACCTTGTTATCTGAGTATCTTTATAGTTTGGAAATACAACCCCTTGAAACTCATATTTTAACCTTCAAATTTTGTTTAAATTCAAAGGAATCTAAATAAAAAAATAAGGAATTTAAAGAATCTAAACAGTTGCACAAAATCTCTAATAAGAAATATTTTCAGGGGATGTCATGTATAAAATATGTGGTAAGGACAAGTAACCAAAAGCCAGTTCAGAAGGGAACATAATCAGGAAGACAGCGTGTCATGAAAGCTAAAGCCAAGAATAAGTGGAAGTGTGGAAGCTAAAAATAATGCAAAGGATATACATCTCTCTTTCAACTATATAGGTACACGTGTACAAATATATGTATATACACACACAGATATATACATATAAACATGTATATGTATGTATGTTTGTGTATATACACACACACATAAATATATAGAGAGAGCACTCATGACAGATATGTAGCTACACGCATGTGCAATGATTTTGGAACATATAAAAAATAATAAAGATGTTTTCTCAGGGGTAGATAAAAAATACAGTTAAAAGCAAAGGAAAAACATGGGACTTCCCTGGTGGTGCAGTGGTTAAGAATCCGCCTGCCAATGCAAGGGACACGGGTTCGAACCCTGGTCCGGGAAGATCCCACATGCCGCGGAGCAACCAAGCCCGTGCGCCATAACTACTGAGCCTGCATCTAGAGCCCACGTGCCACAACTACTCAAGCCCGCGCACCTAGAGCCCGTGCTCTGCAACAAGAGAAGCCACTGCAGTGAGAAGCCCGCGTACCGCAACAAAGAGTAGCCCCTGCTCGCCGCAACTAGAGGAAGCCCGCATGCAGCAACGAAGACCCAACGCGGCCAAAAATGAATAAATAAATTTATATTAAAAAAAAAAAGCAAAGGAAAATCAAAAAGTAAGAACTAATCAAATCACATTGCATTACAGCCTTTCCCCTCCTAACAAGAATAATTCTGAAATGAATAGAGAAGAAATTCAAAGCAGTAGAAATACAAACACTGAAACTCAAGGTAGTCAAGGGGATAAGCTGCCTATTCCCAAGTTTGAACATCATGGCCTGGGTCATTTATATCATTGCACTGGTCACTTTTGCCAGTAATGGAAAAGATACCAGAGAACAGGAAGTCAACATTAAAAAATTTTTTTTTGAAAACCACAGCTCTATGAGCTTAATAAAGATTCTAAGCAAAATTTTAGAAATTACAAAAAGCCTTTCCTTTTCTTTATTTTTCAAAGTAAATGAATTTAGATTTCTTAAAAGAATATTTACAATGAGAACATTAGGAACAAATGTTACAAATTTTGAATAAGATTTCTAAAGTAATAGATTAGAATGACAGAAATATATCTTGATTTTAGGAAGGCATTTACATAATTCTACATGACATTCTTTTGGACATAATATAAAAAGGAGGGTGGATAACATATTTAATGCATAGTCAAGTTTGTGATTCCTGTTGATCAGGATGAAGGTCTCTGGTAGTGTTTTGAAGGGCCATATCCTTTTACACATGTATAACATGGCTAAAAAGAATGGAAACATAAGTTTCTTGATGAGTTTATGTTATCTGATTTCCAGCTCTAACATCCTTCAAGGTAAATTTATTCCAATTTCACAGATGAGGGAACTGAGTTTCAAAGAGATTAAATAAATTTTATCACATCTAGAGACTAGTTATTGTAGATCTGGGTTTCAAACTCAGGTCTGCATGACTCTTCTATTGTATCGCCTATGAAGACAAAAGACATACATATTAAATTATGGTAATACAAATTTGGGAGGCTATGTTAAAACACTGAATGACAGAATCAAGAACTGGAAAGTGTGGGATCGTGGGTCAGAAGAAACAAAATGAAATTCTTTTGAAATTAATATTAAATTTTAGAAGAAACCTTCAAAGAATCAATTGAACATGTACAAAATGGCAAATCATGTTTTATCACTAGATCATGTAATATAAAGTTTGAGTGTGGGCTCTATTAGTCAGTAGTATGGTGATAAAAAACGTGTTGCATTAATGGATATATTGATGAGGCCAAAGAAGAGAATTACATTTTCATCTTCAACTGCTAGAGGAGATTGAGAGCAGTTTTCAGTGTTAATCCTGGGAGCAATGTTCTAAAGGACATGCTGCAAACTGGCAAATATTGAGTGAAATGTGCCGTGCGGACATCTAGAAGAGCAAGTGCTTTCCCTGCCATATCATATATTTCATATATGTTTGTTTCATTTATACACCATTATTGTACAGCCAGTTTTTCTATGATAGCTTTATAAAAATTCCCCAAGAATACTGGCTCAGTAAGAAATGGAATGTTCCAGTGTCATGAGTGTAGCTGTATGACAGAAATAGTTCTAAATGACACATTGGTTTCCAAATTATATTTTTATAACTGGAATATATCTACTTTATAAATTGCACAAGGTTATAGTTTTTCAGTGAGAATGTAAAAGTGCTTGCATTAACAAGTTTTACGTACTTCTTTTATATCCACACTTGTTATTGCCGCTAAAATGTGTATTTTCCGAAAATGTTTATTTTCCAAACTTGTATTGTGCTTTTCCAAGATGCTTTTCTTTGATGTCCATAAATACTGAAAAGGCTCCCTTAAGAAGAATTTTAAGTGTAAGTAATCTTTCAGTCAGTTTAAAGTATAAAAATCGAGACGTTATTTACGGTCATACCATATTTTGTGCTTGAAACCTGTCAGCGTCTTATTTTCATAGCAATTAAATAACTCAGCTATTCATGTCACATTCCAGTATTTTTCAATGGGTACTTGTAACAAAGAATTTAATATATGTATTTTTAAAATTACTGCAGAGATCTCACATAATGCTTAATAACAGAATATAATTAAACCTGTCTTTTTTGCTTTGTGTTTCTGAGACAAGATTATTAGAGCCTTATTCAGAATTTTAAAATATAGGATATACAGCATTGAACCATGTAAAGATAAAGAATGTTTGGTCATATTTTTTTTTTTAAAGAGAAAGGTTATTTGTCCCCCTGATCCATTATGGAGAAGCTTTCTTTGTCAAAGTCTTTCCTTAGAAAGCTGACCCACAGTCAACTTGTAAAGAAAACATAGAGACAGTCTTAGGTGATTGATCAGCTTAGTCAAACCCAGTTTTAGTAATGAAAGGATCAAATTTAAGATGAAATGTGATCCCTTTGGTTCACATTAGCATTTGTAATTCTCCAGCAAACATCCAATTTCACTGTTACCTTAAGTAATCTTTCTTGAAGCATTTTCCAGAAGTTGATGTCAATGGCTGGTCTTTGGAAACACTCCCAGAAGAATATGTAAAAGTTTACAACTCACCTCATGGAGTCTACCTAGGTATTGGTATTACATGTCTTTGTTGTGTACCTTTTATCATTGAAAGTGCAGAAAAGTTATTTCTGATTTCTGAGATATGCATAGAATACTATATATATGATTAGCCAGTTAATAAAAGAGGGTGAGAAAAGCCAAGAAAACAGAATATTTTTAAGTGTCTGGCAAGCATCCTCCAAATGAAAGCAAAGGTTATTACCGTTAGTTTAGCTTAGTTTAGTTTAGTTTAGTGGCAGTATTCATCTTTTCTTTGGACTTTAAGACTTAGATGTGTCACAGCATATTAATACTTATAGGTTCATTGTTTTCTCTATCTAACACTATAGCAACTGGGTGCAAAGAAAATACACAGTAGCTATTGTATCAATAAAAGAAAATATTTCCCAATTTTTAAATCTGAGTTTCTAATTTAACTGATTTGAATAGAATTAATAAAATACTTTCCATTCATTTTTTGGACTGTATCATACCAGTGAGTCCTAAGAATTTTGTTTCAGGATGGAAGCAAGAACAAGAGGAATTCCTTATTCCTTCTCATTATCCCAAGTCTAATATCTCTCTCTCTTGTGCTCTCTCTCCATATATATATATGTATATATATTTGTCTATATAATAGTATATTTGAGTCTTTCCATAAACATCCATGAAGTACTATTTCTCTTTGTAATAAACCCCTTCACCTTTGCTGTTTGCCAAAAAATAAAAGGATGAGACAAGCTCAGGACATTCTGAAAAAACAATGATTTTAGGATGCACTAAGATGTCCTGAATTGCTTTAATGCACCCATGGTGTGGATACTATTGTCAAGTCCCTCACGGTAAAATTTTGACAAGTTTGCTTACCATTTGGGTGCATATACCACAAGAGCATCATTTAGCACACTTTAGGATTATTTTACAGAATGATAACATGACTTACAGAAGAATTATACAAGCTATTTCTGATAGAATAACTTATTATCTGAGACTCACGTACCAGAGAACCAAAAGCATAAATTATGTGAAGACCAATCTCTACATAAGGGAAAGAACATTGTCTGGATATCAGAATATCTGATCTCTCATTCTAGCTTTGCTATGAACTAGCTCTGTGTGTAGAAGAAGTGACTGATTTCTGTTTACTTCTGTCCTTCATAAGATGTCCATTTGAACTCCAAAAAAGTATATGATAAATCACAATGGTTTCAATCATATGAATTTTAATACAAAACATATAAAATCAATTTCAAAAAATTTTCTGCATATACTGAAAATGTTCGTTAAGAATGGACTAACTATAAGCCTTCTTTAATTTCTTCTATTAAATGCAGGTACCCAATGGAACCTGAAAATATTGAGCATAACTTCTTTGCAAAAGGGAAACTAGAAAAAGACTGCTTCCCACAGAAAATTTATTGACAATAGGTGTTCAAGTTTTTATACATTGAACAATGTCCCCTTTTATGTAATCAGGGGAAGATATTTTTTAAGTCTTTTTTTTTTTCTTTCCATCACCCCACCTACACACAAAATTCTGTTGTAAAGACATCACTTCTATAAGGAGGTATTCATTGTAGATGTACAGAAGTCTATGGAAACCTAAGTTTACAAGAAAAAAAAACCCATTATCATTCTAACCAACTGCATAGTCACAGAGATGCTTAAAGTTATCTGATGATATAATGAAGTCACTTCTTAACTAAGTGCATACAGTAGCAACTATTTTTCAAGATTCACCATCCAACAAACTACATTTTCTCATTTGAAATCCTTCGTGTCACTTTTTGACATTCAGATGAAATTCTGAAAGTAATATGATAACATTAAAACATAAACAAAAGTAGCATTAACTGTGAACTGACAAACTTCAGAAGTTAAAATAAATATAAGTGTGTATTAGAGTAAAAGTATGCTGACAATGTGTAAATCAAAACTGCCAAAATGAGTTTTTCAACATCTGATCCATTGTTTTCCCTCCAGAGGATAAAGGGAGCAAAAGAGGAAGGTAGTCAAAAAGGAAACAGGAAGACCTGCTTCAGTAACTGGACATATTGATTTAATTGGCTAAGAAGTCCAAATGCTAATACTCCTAATAATTAGCCATTCTTTTTGTGTTTTGGTAACATATATCCTCATACAATGTATATCAAATTGAATTTTTTGATTTACATCAGATACTTCAAAGTTTCCATTTTTGAATTCCCCTAGTCTTATGTAAGTAACACATTGTCTATTTTGTTTAAAATATCTAATATCTCCTCCAACATCTAGGGCTCCATGATGCAAAATGTCATTTTGTCGATCTTCTGTTCCAGTATTCACTTTAATTCTTTTGATTACAATCGGATTTTCAAATATAATCACAAAGACATCTCCTGTTGATGGTGATTTTCCCCAAAAGTATTCATCAACACTACTATAAGCCTTGCTTGCATCATAATTTTCAAAAACACTCATGTTGGTATATAGACTTGCAGGAGGGTTATCTGGGATATCAAATGGCTCCTCTTCAAAATCATCATCTTTCAGCTTATTCTCAGTTCCTTTATATGATGAGTAATAACCCATGTGCTGAAAGAGAGATGGTTTAAAACGAATCACATTTTTCTGAGCCAACAGACCGCGGAAATGAGTCAGTAGCCAATCACAAGGCATTTCTTGATAAAACATTAATAAAAAATGCGCCAAACGTGGGAGATCATGAGAATGATAAAGTTTTCCAATATAGCCAAGCTTAGAGAACTCAAGGGTTACCCAGTAAGTTCCTTCTAGGGATGTAATGACTTTCTTGATGGCAGTAAAGAAATTTTTTGAACAACGAACATCATCTTCAAGCATTACATAATAGTCTGAAATATTGGCACAAAAATTAAGCAAAAAAGCATAATCTACATTTTGCTTGGAACGAAATCTCACTCTGTCTTCTGGATCATTGTAATTTCTTTTAAGGCCACTCAGGATTGGGTAATATTCCTCTGGAGCATGTATAACCATTAATCTTCCTGCAATAATATGGTGGGCAAATTTCTGTGTAATATCCTGTAACATGACTTCACGCCAGGATGAATTAAAGTCAGCTAGATGAACCACCACTGAAATTTCCTTCAACTCTTCGTAGCTGGATTGCTCAAAAATTGACTTGATTGTCTCAAGTAAATAATTTCCTTTTTTTCGTCTCACTGATGAAAGTCCAATTGTAAGAAACCCTGAACAAAAGAATTCAGATGGAAGACAAATTAAATGTGAAATTAGGTTTTGAATAACATAGAAAAAAAGAAAAAAAGTTCTTTTCTCTTTAAGCCTGCTACTCTATTAAGTAAATCTAAGTGAATGATTATATATAGAACATTTTGTCATTAAAGACTTGTGCTAAATATTTAAAGGCTATAGTACTTTATATATAACTGATATTTTCTATGGAAAAACTGCAGCTTAAGCACAATGATGTATGAGCTCTATTGCTGTAAACATTTGTTTATGAAATAAGATATATGGTTTAAAGTGTTCTGCAGCTTAATGTTCTCATATATGCCCATTAGAGAAGATAGATATTTAAATAACATTGACACTGTTTTTTTAAAAAAAAAAAAAAACCTGCAAAAGGGACAGGAATTCATCCAGTTAAGAATGACAAACTAGTCTCAAATGATGAAAAAGAAAATTAAGGGTCACTCATTCTTTTAATCATCTTTAAATTTTTCATAGAAAACATGTCATATATTTTCATCTTCTTTAATCACTGTTATTATCTTGTACCAGAATAATTCATAACTGGACTTCACAATTTTATTTTGAAATTTATCTAGTATGTTAATTAGAATGAAAACAATATCATAAGCTATTTTTGAAAACCTGCATTATTGCTTAAACATATGATATATTGTTCTAAGACATAAACATTACTGATTTCTTTATTGTAAAACACATTCTGTAGTAATTTTGTCTGGTGAAATTTTTATTCAGATATTTAAAACCTAAAATTAGAAATTAGATATTTTTAGAGAATAAAACAAAACCCTGTGAAATGGCAGTTCACCTCTGAGAAGCGTTAGATGTCTTCTAATTAAAATGTTTTCACTTTTTAAAGCTCTCATTCTCACCATGACTCAGAACTGAATAAAATTTCAGAACCACCATTAGGAAAATAGGGAAATGTTTATATTCACCAAGATCACTGTTTCAAGACAGACACCTACATGATTTGATTTGCACGATACGAAAAAGCCCCTTCCAAGAAAAATCTTTTTTTACTAGTCTATTAGAGAGGTAGAAATTTACATGTTTCATTGAAATACCTGGGCTTACCATCCCATCTTCTACTGAAAAGCTAACATGTTATATGTTACAATTTAACTCAAGCCACCAGCCCTCATTAATACTCAATAACAGCCAATACTTATAGAATACTTTCTACATAAAAGGCAGAAGTCTGAGTATTTTACATGTAATATGCATCTTGAATATTCAAAACAGTCTTTTGAGATAGCTTTGCACTTATCAACATTCCTGTTTTATAGATAAGGAAACTAAGTCACAGTGAGATGAGGAAACTCGTGCAAGGTGTAATACCTAGTAAGTAGTGTGTAAGAGCAGTAGACATTTGAAATGGAAGAAAGAAAGATCTAAAGAAAGCTGAATTGTTACAATTTCCTCAACCTGGTGATCACAAACTCATTTGCATAAACACTTCTTAGCAGGGAACTCAATTTTTGTGGTCTCCACACGATCTACTAAGAAGTTCATGATATCACGGTGTATCACTAATTCTAAAACTCATATTCTTCACACAGAAATATTTTAAAATCAGGTTGTATATCACAACTGATGGCATCTTACAACTTAAAACTGATAATGCCTGTACTTTCTTAGTATGCATCAATTAGATCATGATACTTTCTGTAATCTATAATGTCTTGAAATCCATTAAATGTAGTATGTTATTTCTTGGGTCCAAAGTGTCTGTAGTGGATTGATCAGTTTCCTCCAAAATTTCATGTCTACCTGGAAGTTCAGACTGTGACCTCATTTGGAAATAGTCTTTGAAGATGTAATTAGTTAAGGATCTCAAGATTAAATCGTATCGGATTCAGATTAGGCCCTAAATTCAATGACTAGTGTCCTTATAAAAATAGGAGAGGACACAGAGAGACAGAGAGACAAAGGGATGAAGGCCATGTGAAGATAGTGGCAGTGATTGCAGTTTTGTTGCCACAAACTAAGGAATGCCACAAGCGACCAGAAACTGAAAGAGGTAAGGAAGGATTCCCCCCTACATGGAATGTGGTGCTGCCAGCACCTTGGTTTCAGACTTCTGGCTTCCAGAAACATGAGAGAATAAATTTCTGTTGTTTTAAACCACCTAGTTTGTGATATTTGTTATGGTATCTTAGGAAACGAATATAATGACTTTCACTACTTCAAGCTGGTGGCACGTCATAAAAACCAAACCAATGTTTGAAACTGTATTACTATGGGAATAATTATTTTTAAAAGCTAATTTTAAAAATTTAAAGTCAATTGATTTTTCCTACTCTCTCTACATGGTACTATAGCAAACTGTTAAAAAGTTCATGTCACAATTAGGCATTTAATTTTTTTGTTGTTATTAATGGAATTGGATCGGTGAATAATTGCAATTTGTGAAGAAACACTGAACTATTTCCCAAAGAATATATTATATTAGTCAAACCCATAAACTTTTATTGTTATACAGATGAAGAAAGTTTTCATTTTAACAAAATATTTTATTGTTCTTGATTTTAAAAGTCTAAGGATACTTACGTTTTCTTTGTAAAGGCATGACAGCTAAGAAGCGATAGGTGACATTGATGGCTCCTGAGAAATTAGATAAATCTTTGAAAGTATGCACATAGCGTTCAGGATTCAGTTGATGTGTAGATGTTTCCCTTACAAGTTGTTTGTCTCCCTCCTGAATGCCAAGAAGGCAGAGAAAACAAATAAATAATAGATGGTCATGGATTAAATAAACTTTCTCCTTACACAATAAATATATGGGTCTGATATATAATATGGGTATTATATAAATCTCAATTACTGGCACCACAAGCTGTAGATAATTATCTTTAACCTGAATTCCTACCTAGAGTCTCTGTTCCAGGTATATTCCACTTTTTATACTATGTTTACAATTGCTTTTCTACAGCATACATCAATAGTGGCATTCTCTTGAAAATAATAACAAAAAAATCTCTATTTGAAACTCCCACTGCCTTCATGTTAAAATTCAAATTCTTTACAATAATTTAAGGATCTTAAAACTTGACAGTAATCTCTTTTACAGTTTCATGTAAAGCGAATTCTCACTAGATTCCCCATATTTGAGTCATATTAAACTATTTACTCTTCTTCAAGCCCTGTCCAATAAAAGACCAAACATTATTTCTATGATTTTGAAATTTTAGGAATGATTAGGAGGATGCAGCAGTGAACATAATAGTTGGAGTCTGGATAACTTATTAATCAAAAAGTTTTAGTCAGTCACTTATGTGGCCACTCTAATCGAAGGCTGTTGAGAATGGACAGCCATGGTCCTCGTGACATAGTAGTATTTTTTTCAAATGTCTTCAAGATAACTCAATTAGGATACATTTGTACAAAGTCTTCAAGGAAATGTCTTTAGACCTTATACTAGTCTTTTCCATGATGTTTTCTTGTTGCTTGTGGGTGTAGAGGGGGAGGGGGAGTATTCCAATGGAGGTGAAGTTTGGTCCTTTTTTATTTAAGACCCTCATTATCGATCTGATAATGGAATTATGTCATTCAATCTTCAGGATGGTTTATATTCAAGAAAACGTTCATATTCAGCTTTAAAAATATCCTGTTAACCACTAATTGCTTTGTTTTATCTCCCTTTGATATAAGTTCAGTTGTAGATTTTGATTATCTAATCACCATTTGATCAAGCCTCTATTGGTTATACATTACTAGCAAAATGATGACTTGCTTGGCTTTTGTATATGGTTTAGTACCACTGGTAGACTATTAAGGCAACTAATTAGAAAGAAATGTTTCTTTTTTGGCAAAGTGTCTATTGTGCTGTGTGAGTTATGTGGATATTTCTACTATTCAGTATAGGAATGGCAGGTCAGGCATAGGCATGCCATTAAAACTACAGAGAAAGTGAATGCATTAAATAAACTTGGTCCTCATGTTTTTGGCTGTGGTCAATAAAACTTTAATCAATTAAACCTTGTTCTAAAATATTAGAAAGGATGCAAATACAAACTTTACCTCAATTGGAACATTCACTACTTTGTGTCAAATTAAAATATAAATGGAAAAGTTGACTACCTCAAACTTTTAAATCTATGACGGGGCTGAGATTGTCTTAGAATAAAAATTGAGAGTAGTGAACCCTGACTGGGAAGAGCTATCAATCTGGTCCTTGCTAAATGAAGATTCATTCTGAATATCTTTTCTGTATATTCAATTATGTTTAGGAACCTATAGTTGCTCTTTAATACCGTATTTCTGTATTTTATATTGACGATGATTTAGACAAAGAAAAAATACTTTAGTCTGATTTATAATGTATTTGCCATCTGTAAAATTATAGAGTTTCAAAATACATGATATTAAACTTTGGAGTCTAGTTAGCTTATAAATGTACTCATTGAATATCCATTGAATTCTGATTATTTTAAATTCATTGCACATTAATATTTTCATCTTTGTATTTCTGAAAACCTAAAAAACATCACGAAAGTTTTCAAATGAACAAGTTTAGGATTTCTAAAAGGTAACCAGAGACTCAGTTCTGCATCAGCTACTTTAATAGTAATGTAATGGTGTACACAGTCAATAGGGTGTAGAAGAAATATCTAGAAAAATCACAGTAGTCACAACACTGAATTGATTTTACCATTCTGGTCTCATGTGATATCACATTCTAAAGGAAGTGCAGGATACTGAATATCTCTTTAAGAATTCTATCGTGAACACGTAAAAATCCAGACTTTTTCTGTGATAAGATAGAGTACATTCATCCTGTTTGAAGGACATAACACAATATAAAATGAAATGAAACTTATATGAAAGCACTTTATTAAATTCTCAAGAACAGGTTTCTTTACACTTTTCAGCATAAATAAATCATGCAACTTTCATCTGAGTCTGTCTTGTTGGCTGCTTTCCAGAAGCATCTACCCGAACAGCCAGGCTCTCCCTGGATACCTTCTTTCTGTAGCTACTATGCTGTAGTGTATTTCTCAGTAATAAGACAAAGCTTCACGGCAATCATTTTCTGGATAGGAAGGCAATTCAATGGACTAGCTACAGACTAAATATATACCCTAGAGGCTACTTTGAAGACGCTCACAGCCGAGAGGCTAAGTTGATTGGACATGCAGTGTCTCTTCTACTTAGTTTGCCTTGTAATACTATTTGTCTCTTACACTGGACTTGGCTTTCTTTCCCACTGAAAGGCACATATGCCCCTAACATGTAAGCAATAAACTAAACTGTTACATGCTCAGATTTGGGGGCCACTGATAGATTTTCTAGCAAGAAAAGTAGAATAGATGTGCTAAATAACTCCAGAGACCTTACTACTGTAATTGTTTATCTGATTTCTCTGAATTATAACTATTATTTCCCCCTGATTTAAGAAAAACAGAAAAAGAACAACCTGCTAATGTCTCTACTTAGAAAATTGCATGCATTGTGATATTTTGGAGTCAAGAAAGAAAATCAAGTCAGATAATTTTAGGAAAACTGAACAAGCACAGATAAAAGGGTTGAAAAGGGAGAAGTATTAAAAAGAAACTGCATTATACCCTAGTAGGAGGCCAGTTTTCCATGGTTATTAGACATTTTTAGAAGAACAATTTTAATTTTACACGAATGATTTAATGAATATTTCAAATATTATACATATTAAGCCTTGGGATAAAATTTAGCTCAAAATGCAATTTAGGTAGAAAACATCATCTAGTAAACAGTGAAAAATTAAACTAATAAAAATATTGTCATTGAATTGTCAATATGGGGGTGTGCTTGTATTTAAAAACCATTTTAACTCACTTTTTCTAACTTAATATAAGTATTTAAAAATAATTTCAATTTTTAAAGCTAAGAAGCAAACAATTTCTTCTCTGCACCTGGGATGATTTGCAAATTTGACTAGATATATGGCTAATGTAGCAAGAAAATTTTCATTGAGAAAGTACTCTTTAGTAAGAGCTACTTCATTAAATCACACTTTTTAATTAGGTGGCTAGGACCTATGTTTAGATGGAAATGCATAAAGAGAACAATAGTGTTTGACTTTCATATGGATATATACTCTATTACTTCTTACACATTTTATAGTGAATTTGAAGCTGTTCTATTCCAAAAAGACATAAGGATGTTTGCTGCATACAATAATCTTTTGTCTACTCAAAGTTAAATATTGAAATTTCACTTGAAAGTATCTTATATGCATCATCATTGAATACAACAAGCATCTTGCCAATACCATGGTTTTGATTTACAAGATGTGATAAACTTCTACCAGTATATACAGATGCAAGAAATAAATTTTTATCACAAAATTAAATCATTAATCAAGAGCTCCTCTAGTTAATTTATGATCTTTAATTCTATTAATTAAAAAATAGCTGAATCGGGCTTCCCTGGTGGCGCAGTGGTTGAGAATCTGCCTGCCAATGCAGGGGACACGGGTTCGAGCCCTGGTCTGGGAAGATCCCACATGCCGCGGAGCAACTGGGCCCGTGAGCCACAACTACTGAGCCTGTGTGTCTGGAGCCTGTGCTCCGCAACAAGAGAGGCCGCGATAGTGAGAGGTCTGCGCACCGTGATGAAGAGTGGCCCCCGCTCGCCGCAACTAGAGAAAGCCCTTGCACAGAAACGAAGACCCAACTCAGCCAAAAATAAATAAATAAATAAATAAATTTATATAAAAAAAAAAAAAAGCTGGATCACCTGGGCCTTGCTCTATTGTCCTTAAATTTCATAAACCTAATAACCAGTTTAAAAAATTCTAAAATGCATATCATTAGTAAGTTTCTCCAGTTTGCTATGTTTACCTAAATCATGCCTAGTCAAATTCTATTAACTGTGGTAACTTCAGCATTATGAATTGACTAAGGATGATAGAATGACGAGTCCACAAGATTAAGAGCTATACTTGAAAGTAAAGGCTTAGGCAGAGTCAAGATCTAGGAATCTGACAGAATTTCGCCATCAAAGAACAATGCTAACGGAAGCAAGATGCTTTACAGAAGACTTCCTAAGAGGATCTGCACAAACTTAGATCATGTGGTTGGCTCATAGGATATATTTAGAATAGTATCTGGCAATTAGTAGGTAGTTACCAAATCATGTTCAATTAATAAAACATTTTACTAGGAAATGCTCTCTGTAGTTATTGTCAGATTCTCTCTAGCTAAGATATTAATTGAAACTTTTAGCATGCTTGTATGATAGAATGTATTTTCAGGTCCTCTATTTGTCCAAAGGCTTTGATTTTCTGAAATGTGTGAACAGGAATAATTGCATAAAGATTAGAATTTTCCCAGATATCTTAAGCTCAATTCAGATAGAAAAAGTGAATTACTCTCCATATTACTTTCATATTACTCTCATCAGATGTGAAATTATATAATTATAACAAAAATGAATAATAGAAACAATTTGAGTTCCCACAATTAGTCAGAATGTGTCCTTTTGCATACTTTCATAATTCACTTAAAATCCATTCATAAATTATCTACTAATTTTACCTTTTTTAAACTATTGAATAGCTTTCACATAATATTATATTTAGTTCTTAAGGATCTATATTACTTTTCAGCGACCGTAAATGTATAACATGGTGGTCATTTAGGGTTATTCAAAACCCAAATGAGATGTCCCACATTGTAATAAAATGTTGCTTCTTAACAAAATAGCACAATTAGTATCACTAATTAGACAATGGGATTTAAAAATGTTTGATAATATTGAAAAGTAGAGAAAGTAAGGAGTAACACCTTTAAGCAAATTTTGTTTATTCTATTTACAGCAGACCCTTGAACAACACAGGTTTTAACTGCACAGTTCCACTTATAAGTGGATTTTTTTCCAATAAATACGTAGTACACTACACGACCTGAGGTTGGCTGAATCTGCTGACGCAGAAGTGTGGATATGGAGAGCCAACTGTAAAGTTATACCCAGATTCTTTTGACTGCCTGGAGGGTCAGTGCCCCTAAAACCCACATTGTTAAACAGTCAACTGTATTTCAAATCAAAGCTCAAAAATTACAATGATTTTATGCAATATTAATTCAGATGGGGATGATAGCTAACTTATTTGGAATTAGAGATACATATTTGAACCACTATATATATATATATATATATATGCATTAAAGAAAACATTGCAACATAAACCAGAACAATTGTAATGTTGGTAATATATAATATAAAAAGTAGCTAGATAGGAAATATACATGTTATAATTTTGCATAAACTAAGGCTATTTCAATAGCCTGGGACTGAAGTTAGGTTACAAGTGGACTGTCTGGTCCGACTTAGGCCTTATTCTGAACAAAGAATAATCAACCTCCAAGACTTACCATAACGTAGCTATCTTCAATGTACAAGTTCATAAACAGAAGGAAAATGACAAGAACTCCCAAGAATGAGACCGTAGAACGTTTTCGCAGGCATCGCATTTTATCTAGTGTATCAAAAATATGTTTCACTTGGTGAAATTTAAACATTCTCTCCTGTGGAAAAGAGGCATAAAATTATTAACAATTAATTTTGTATGCAAATATTTCTTCATCATATCAGTCAAATCCAGGCCTTTATAAAATCTCACTATTCAAATCTTGGAGCCAAAATTGTTTCCAATTTCACAATAAATTTGGCACAGGCTATTAATACATTAACAGAAGGATAATGTAGTGGTTTATATTGATGTAGAGTAAGGAAAAATGAAAAGCACAGTTATTTCTGAACAAATAAACATTGGTAACAATAATGTAAGAAAATAATAGTTCTTTAATGAGAAAGAATACAAATAAAAGAGAAAGGCAAACATTAAGGTAACATCTACCTCCTCATATTATAATGTAATGAAAATGAAAGAAACTAGAAATATGGGCCTAATACTGATCTCAGAGTAGGTGCACTGAAAAGAGTGATGGGGAGAAAATCTGGGTGAAAGAAAGAGAAGTGACAAAGGAAGTGAAAGTTTTGGGGGTGAACCCACACATATATTTGAGTTATAATTGCTTTGTTTATTTTTCCAGTAATTCTTGCTAAATCAGAGTAAATCCTGGAGTGGCATATCGACATTGCCTTGCTTGATCTACTACCTAGAAGTCTGGCAGTTTATAATGATTTATGGACTACAAAAAGGCAAAATTGGAGTCAGCAAGATTAGTGGAGGCCTAATGATTTTCCATTTCACTCTTCTACATTTTGTGATCTGCTCCAATTACAAATTCATTTAGATTACCATTTTTTAAAAAATATAAATATCTGGGATGATCAAAAGACCAGTGGAATCATATTTTATCAAAAATCAACTATAATCTGGAAATCATGCCTTGTTATGTACTAAGTCTCCCTGGGTTCAGCTTTAGGATGAAGTATTTATGGGCCTAAAGAACTTCAGGAGGTGAAAAGGCCTGCACCCCAAACCCTTACAACAATGTCTAAGAAATAGCCAGCTAATGATGTCTCTTCAATGAGTTAATGCAAGAAAACATTTATGAATCCTTGTAAATTATAGGAAAGAATATTAGGAATTGGGAGAAAGGAATGTTATAAGAATTAATGCCCATTTCCTTTGCCCATGTTTTTCTCTAGGGTTATTTCTTCTTGTTGATTTTTAGGAGTTTTAAATATATGTGTAGGGATGCACACATATATACTAATCTTTGCTCACGTTGAAAATATCTAAATATCTTTCCCAAGCACTTTTTGTATTTTCTCCTTTTTGGTATGATGTTTGCAGTGTAGTGGTTTATGTCAAATTTATTTCATGGATGTGGACTTTTTTGTATAATGCTTAAAAAATATCCTTCCCTATCTTGATGTCATATGGGCAGTCTCATTTATTTTCTTCTGGGATTTTTTGTTTTTCATAGATAGATTTTTTTTTTTAGTATACCTGTAATTTATCTTTGTGTCTTTTATGATATAGTGGAATAATTTATTTTATCTTTTCTATACGGAGAGCTGATGATCGGCTCACAGTGCATTGGCATAACTACTATTCATACCACCACTCCTAATTTCAAGGGTGTGGGCAAGCATACTCTCCTATGTACACAGAAATATAGAACTGGGTAATGGTAAACATTAATACTGTATACCAGACCAATATTGAATCATCTCTTCTTTTGGTTTGTGATGCCAATTTTAGAATAGGGTCACTTTCTAATTTGCATTTATGGGTCAAAAATGTATTTATAGACTCATCATTTATAACCTTTTTCAATAAGAAAATACATATATAGTACTTTTGAACCAAAATATTATAAGTGAAATTCTGTTGTCTGGTTCTATATTCTGTACCATACTGTACATACTGGTCCTGATTCTACAGATAAAATATTCTGTTTGTAAAAGATTTTTATCTGGATTTGGGTGCAGAATAAGGTGCCCCTTCATGTTCACTGCAGTTGTAACCTGCCTAAGGATGCCTAGGAAGGATAAGAAGCAGGATTAAAGCTATGGACTCTCCATCTGGGTGGCTAATTTCAAGAGAATGATGTTCTGGTAGGGCCTCCAGACCCTGAGGAGCTGGAGGGGATACCTACTGGGTGCAGATTCTGGATGCAGCTGAGATCTGTTAGCACAAATGCTTGTGAGTCTGGATGCTTAAGGCAGAAATTTCAGGGTCATCTGAGAGGAACCGTTTTGGAGTAGGGTCTGGTGTGGGGCTTATCTGTTTATAGTCAGTGGCCGGTCCCAGAACCCTGGTGCTGCCCTCTATATTTTAGGAGGTGCTGGATTCAGGTCCAGGAAAGAATGCCCCAGGCACACTCACGTGCAGATGCCTGAGGGTTTGGCTGGAAGGAAGAGGCGGAATTGAGGTGATTCAGGACCTATCCTGGGGGGTACCATGGGTTAGTAGAAAGCTTTACGTTACACATTCTGGTTCCAAAGAGGGCTGAAATATGGACTCAGATCTGTGAGCATGAATATAAAAGCATTGTGGATGGATGTTCCAGGGCCCCAAGTTGGTTGAGAGACTGGGTTAAAGGCGCATATTCTGAGCCTCGGGATGGCTTGAAGAATTTGAGAAGGGGCATTCTAGTAGAACAGGTGCTTTTGGGAGGGATTCTCAGCTGCAGCGTCTTCTTCTGTGAAGGACAGAGCAATGCGGTGCCTGGGCACACGCTTGAGTGTTAGCTGGGAGCAGGCTTTCAGAACCCATCAACTATGTAGCAGGCCTGAGCCCTCAAGTCAAGCTACTACTGGAGGAAACTCGGCCAGATAGCCTGTGCACAAATGCTTGAACTTCCCATCCTGGCTCATGGCCACCCATCCTTGGTGTACGTCTTCACCTCCACCCAGGTTCTTCTCACCGGAGACTCTCCACATCAATGTCAGGGCTCTTAGAACCACGACTCCACATTGCCCATGGATTTTTCCCACGATTTGTCATCAGGAGTTATTTCAGCATACACGTGAAGGTGTTTTCATCACAAATTTGTTTGAAAACCAACAAGTGAAAATATTTTAAATTGGCAACAGTAGAAGATGTTTGAATAATTTGTAGTGTTATTAGACTGAAGCCATTGACAATGTTGCCCTAAATGCATATTTGATGATATACAAAGGAGTTTATGAGACAGGTTAAGTAATAAAATGGGTATAACAACAAAAAAGATTTTTATCTGAATTTTGAAATGACAAAGGATTAGAATCTAATCATACACAAGTGACACAATATTTCTAAATGTCAATTTGGGAAGACTTGGCAATAGTATGAAATGCATTTATTCCCTTTAACTCAGCAATTATACTTCTAAAAATCTGTTCAAAGACCAAAAAAAATGTATTTTTGAGCAAAAGTTTAGCTATGGAATTGCAAAGCAGTGATGTTTGTAAAACAAATTGGAAACAATCTATAAGCTGTTAACAGTCATTATCTCAATGTAGCAGAACAATCAGGAATTTTCAATCTTGTTTTACTTTTCTAAACTTTCCATATTTTTAAAAGCACAAATATATAGTAATATTTTTAAAAGTTACTTTTAATTTTCAAAATTCTTTATTGTCTGTTGGAAAATAAAACACATTTTATTTCCTGGACACAAAAGCATAAAGAGCAAATTTTTTTCAAGAAAATAAGATTTAAAAAATATGTAACAACACTTTATGGTTATGCCTCTGGATGCTTGGAAAGTTGAATGTTTTAAGTTCAATATAAATGCTAAGTCAAGAAGAATTCCATCTTAATTCTATTTTTTTGAGACAAAAAGAAAATGTAAATTATGAGATGCAAACTGAATTTGCAAAGTTCAAATTTACATAATTATATATAGAGATAGTTCTGGGCAGTACATTTTGCATGGATAGCTCATTGAACCTTCATACCAATGCTAAAACTTTAATACTACTATTAGACCAATTTTAAGTTAAGAAAAACAAGTCTTTCTCATCTTCATAAGGGATGATTCCAGCTTTTAAATCTTAGAATTATTACAGAGTCTGCTCTATTAAACACTATTGGTATATAGTTTATTAATTAGGTTTCATATATTTTAAATATATTGTTGCCAACAGACTATTAACATATGTGATAATAATATGTGATATTGGTCTGTTGAATAAAATAAAAACAATGTAATAAAAATAAATTAAATTTTCTTGGCAGAAAGCAAAATTTTGATTAAATATATTTAACCTAAAACACACATAAATATATAACATTAGGAGGTGGGTGATACATGATATTTCAACTAGCATAAGAAGTGGTAAAAAAAATGTTTTGAAGACAAACTGCTGTGCATTTTGCATTAATGAAAAATAGAAGAAAATTAAACAGTAACAACAACAACAACAAAATCCTGGAATATAATTCCAAAGAGTTGACAAAACAGAAATTCAGTCCTTAGAGAATAGTGGTAGTCACCTAAGTTCTAACATCCAATCTTCCAACTTATAATCCTCCAAAATTCATTCAAAACATTCAGAGCACAAATAAACCTTCCATAGTATATACCCTCAGAATAACCAGGAGAAATATAATAGCACAAAGTTCAATTTACATATAAGTAAAAACAGTAACAGCCAGGACAAGAAGAATTGGCTGAGGAGCCTAAATCAGAGGTCAAAAGATAGACCAAAATATGTGTCATTTATTAAACAAACTACACCAGACTACACTACAGTAAAAGAAAAATTAAGAAAGCTAATAATCTATCCAAACTCCTCTCTCATCTCAAACATAGAATTACATGGATCCAGGAAAAAACAAATGAATATTCACAAAAAAGAAAACAAACAAACAAAAAAAAACCCAGACCAAAGTCAAATAAATTTATTGAGAAGAAAACTGAAATAGCTGAGAACTCTGATATTAGGCTTTTTGTTGTGCCATGAAGCAAGGAAGCTCTCAGAGGTTAGTGGGGTCACATCTAAAGAACACAGAAAACAACTTGAGGAGGTTTATATTGAGAAAATTTGGGAAAAAAAAATGATCAAAAAATGACTATGATTGATAGTAAAATACTGAATTAATATAAATTCATGATTATATTGTGATAATGAAAAGGAGAGAAAGAAAAAGTAAGAAACCTAACTGCCACAATTGGAGGTGATCACTGCATCATCTTCTGATCGCAAAATCAGTAATTGAAACAAAAGTATTAAAGTTCTCCCTCTGCATTTCCAGGAGGAACTGTATTTCATCCACAGTTGATGATGGTTATTTTCAGATACTGGACAACTGGGCAGCAAAGGGCAATTAACCTTGAGAAAAAGGAAACAAAAAAGTAAGCCCCATAATTTCTCCAGTTTGCTGCCAGGAGACAGTTTTTAAAAGGCAAGGCAGGGGCTTCCCTGGTGGTGCAGTGGTTAAGAATCCACCTGCCAATGCAGGGGACACGGGTTCAAGCTCTGGTCTGGGAAGATCCCACATGCCACAGAGCAACTAAACCCATGTGCCACAACTACTGAGCCTGTGCTCTAGAGCCTGTGAGTCAAAACTACTGAGCCTACATGCCACAACTACTGAAGCCTGTGAGCCTAGAACCTGTGCTCTGCAACAAGAGAAGCCACCACAATGAGAAGTCCAAGGGCAGACAGCAGAAGCAAGAAGAACTACAATCCTGCAGCCTGTGGAACAAAAACCACATTCACAGAAAGATAGACAAGATGAAAAGGCAGAGGGCTATGTACCAGATGAAGGAACAAGATAAAACCCCAGAAAAACAACTAAATGAAATGGAGATAGACAACCTTCCAGAAAAAGAATTCAGAATACTGATAGTGAAGATGATCCAGGACCTCGGAAAAACAATGGAGGCAAAGATCGATAAGATGCAAGAAATGTTTAACAAAGACCTAGAAGAATTAAAGAACAAATAAACAGAGATGAACAATACAATAACTGAAATGAAAACTACACTAAAAGGAATCAATAGCAGAATAACTGAGGCAGAAGAACGGATAAGTGACCTGGAAGACAGAATGGTGGAATTCACTGCTGCGGAACAGAATAAAGCAAAAAGAATGAAAAGAAATGAAGACAGCCTAAGAGACCTCTGGGACAACATTAAACGCAACAACATTCGCATTATAGGGGTCCCAGAAGGAGAAGAGAGAGAGAAAGGACCTGAGAAAATATTTGAAGAGATTATAGTCGAAAACTTCCTTAACATGGGAAAGGAAATAGCCACCCAAGTCCAGGAAGCATAGAGAGTTCCATACAGGATAAACCCAAGGAGAAACACACCGAGACACATAGTAATCAAATTGGCAAAAAATAAAGACAAAGAAAAATTATTGAAAGCAGCAAGGGAAAAATGAAAAATAATATACAAGGGAACCCCCATAAGGTTAACAGCTGATTTCTCAGCAGAAACTCTACAAGCCAGAAGGGAGTGGCATGATATACTTAAAGTGATGAAAGGGAAGAACCTACAATCAAGATTACTCTACCCAGCAAGGATCTCATTCAGATTTGATGGAGAAATCAAGTTTTACAGACAAGCAAAAGCTAAGAGAATTCAGCACCACCAAACCAGCTCTACAACAAATGCTAAAGGAACTTCTCTAAGTGGGAAACACAAGAGAAGAAAAGGATCTACAAAAACAAACCCAAAACAATTAAGAAAATGGTCATAGGAACATACATGTCGATAATTACCTTAAACGTGAATGGATTAAATGCTCCAACCAAAAGAGGCTTGCTGAATGGATACAAAAACAAGACCCATATATATGCTGTCCACAAGAGACACACTTCAGACCTAGGGACACATTCAGACTGAAAGTGAGGGGTTGGAAAAAGATATTCCATGCAAATGGAAATCAAAAGAAAGCTGGAGTAGCAATACTCACACCAGATAAAATAGACTTTAAAATAAAGACTGTTATAAGAGACAAGGAAGGACACTACATAATGATCAGGGGATCAATCCAAGAAGAAGCTATAACAATTATAAATATATATGCACCCAACATAGGAGCACCTCAATACATAAGGCAACTGCTAACAGCTATGAAAGAGGAAATCAACAGTAACACAATCATAGTGGGGGATTTAACACCTCACTTACACCAATGGACAGATCATCCAAACAGAAAATTAATAAGGAAACACAAGCTTTAAATGACACAATAGACCAGATAGATTTAATTGATATTTATAGGACATTCCATGCAAAAACAGCAGATTACACTTTCTTCTCAAGTGCGCAAGGAACATTCCCCAGGATAGATTACATCTTGGGTCATGATTCAAGCCTCACTAAATTTAAGAAAATTGAAATCATATCACGCATCTTTTCTGACCACAGTGCTATGAGATTAGAAATGAATTACATGGAAAAAAACGTAAAAAGCACAAACACATGGAGGCTAAACACTACGTTACTAAATAACCAAGAGATCACTGAAGAAATCAAAGAGGAAATCAAAAAATACCTAGAGACAAATGACAATGAAAACACAACAATCCAAAACCTATGGGATACAGCAAAAGCAGTTCTATGAGGGAAGTTTATAGCTATACAAGCCTACCTCAAGAAACAAGAAAAATTTCAAATAATCTAACCTTACACCTAAAGGAACTAGAGAAAGAAGAACAAAACCCAAAGTTAGCAGAAGGAAAGAAATCATAAAGATCAGAGCAGAAATAACTGAAATAGGAACAAAGAAAACAATAGCAAAGATCAATAAAACTAAAAGCTGGTTCTTTGAGAAGATAAACAAAATTGATAAACCATTAGCCAGACTCATCGAGAAAAAGAGGGAGAGGACTCAAATCAATAAAATTAGAAATGAAAAAGGAGAAGTTACATCAGGCACCGCAGAAATACAAAGCATCCTAAGAGACTACTACAAGCAACTCTATGCCAATAAAATGGACAACCTGGAAGAAATGGACAAATTCTTAGGAAGGTATAACTTTCCAAGACTGAACCAGGAAGAAATAGAAAATATGAACAGAGCAATCACAAGTAATGAAATTGAAACTGTGATTAAAAATCTTCCAACAAACAAAAGTCCAGGACCAGAGGGCTTCACAGGTGAATTCCATCAAACATTTAGAGAAGAGCTAACACCCATCCTTCTCAAACTCTTCCAAAAAATTGCGGAGGAAGGAACACTCCCAAACTCATTCTAGGAGGCCACCATCACCCTGATAGCAAAACCAGACAAAGATACTACAAAAAGAGAAAATGACAGACCAATATCACTGATGAATATAGATGCAAAAATCCTCAACAAAATACTAGCAAACAGAATCCAACAACACATTAAAAGGATCATATACCATGATCAAGTGGTATTTATCCCAGGGATGCAAGGATTCTTCAATATATGCAAATCAATCAACGTGATACACCATATAAACAAATTGAAGAATAAAAACCATATGATCATCTCAATACATGCAGAAAAAGCTTTGGACAAAATTCAACACCCATTTATGATAAAAAACTCTCCAGAAAGTTGGCATAAAGGGAACCTACCTCAACATAATAAAGGCCATATACGACAAACCCACAGCAAACATCATTCTCAATGGTGAAAAAGTGAGAGCATTTCCTCTAAGATCAGGAACAAGACAAGGATGTCCACTCTCACCGCTATTATTCAACATAGTTTTGGAAGGCCTAGCCTTGGCAATCAGAGAAGAAAAAGAAATAAAAGGAATACAAGTTGGAAAAGAAGAAGTAAAACTGTCACTGTTTGCAGGTGACATGATACTATATATAGAGAATCCTAAAGATGCCACCAGAAAACTACTAGAGCTAATCAATGAATTTGGTAAAGTAGCAGGATACAAAATTAATGCACAGAAGTCTCTTGCATTCCTATACATTAATGATGAAAAAATCTGAAAGAGAAATTAAGGAAACACTCCCATTTACCATTGCAACAAAAAGAATAAAATACCTAGGAATAAACCTACCTAGGGAGACAAAAACCTGTATGCAGAAAACTATAAGACACTGATGAAAGAAACGAAAGATGATACCAATAGATGGAGAGATATACCATGTTCTTGGATTGGAAGAATCAATATTGTGAAAATGACTAAACTACCCAAAGCAATCTACAGATTCAATGCAATCCCTATCAAATTACCAATGGCATTTTTTATGGAACTAGAACAAAAAATCTTAAAATTTGTATGGAGACACAAAAGACCCCGAATAGCCAAAGCAGTCTTGAGGTAAAAAACCGGAGCTGGAGGAATCAGACTCCCTGACTTCAGACTATATTACAAAGCTACAGTAATCGAGACAATATGGTACTGGCACAAAAACAGAAACATAGATCAATGGAACAAGATAGAAAGCCCAGAGGTAAACCCACGCACCTATGGTCAACTAATCTATGACAAAGGAGGCAAGGATATATAATGCAGAAAAGACAGTCTCTTCAATAAGTGGTGCTGGGAAAACTGGACAGCTACATGTAAAAGAATGAAATTAGAATACTCCCTAACACCATACACAAAAATAAACTCAAAATGGATTAGAGACCTAAATGTAAGACCGGACACTATAAAACTCTTAGAGGAAAACATAGGAAGAACACTCTTTGACATAAATCACAGTAAGATCTTTTTTGATCCACCTCCTAGAGTAAAGGAAATAAAAACAAAAGTAAACAAATGGGACCTAATGAAACTTCAAAGCTTTTGCACAGCAAAGGAAACCATAAACAAAACGAAAAGACAACCCTCAGAATGGGAGAAAATATTTGCAAATGAATCAACGGACAAAGGATTAATCTCCAAAATATATAAACAGCTCATGCAGCTCAATATTAAAAAAACCAACAACCCAATCCAAAAATGGGCAGAAGACCTAAATAGACATTTCTCCAAAGAAGACATACAGATGGCCAAGAAGCACACGAAAAGCTGCTCAACATCATTAATTATTAGAGAAATGCAAATCAAAACTACAATGAGGTATCACCTCACACCAGTTAGAATGGGCATCATCAGAAAATCTACAAACAACAAATGCTGGAGAGGGTGTGGAGAAAAGGGAACCCTCTTGCACTGTTGGTGGGAATGTAAACTGATACAGCCACTATGGAGAACAGTATGGAAGTTCCTTAAAAAACTAAAAATAGAATTACCATGTGATTCAGCAATCCCACTACTGGGCATACACGCAGAAGAAACCACAATTCAAAAAGACACATGCACCCCAATATTCATTGCAGCACTATTTACAATAGCCAGGTCATGGAAGCAACCGAAATGCCCATCGACAGATGAATGGATAAAGAAGAAGTGGTACATATATACAATGGAATATTACTCAGCCATAAAAAGGAAAGAAATTGGGTCATTTGTTGAGATGTGGATGGATCTAGAGACTGTTATACAGAGTGAAGTAAGTCAGAAAGAGAAAAACAAATATCATATATTAACATATATATGTGGAACCTAGAAAAATGGTACAGATGAACCAGTTTGCAGGGCAGAAATTGAGACACAGATGTAGAGAACAAACGTATGGACACCAAGGGGGGAAAGCCGTGGGGGTGTGGGGGTGGGGGTGTGATGAATTGGGCGATTGGGATTGACATGTATACACTGATGTGTATAAAATTGGTGACTAATAAGAACCTGCTGTATAAAAAAAAAATGTGATCAAATGTATTCTATTGGAAAGAAGAAAAAATAGACCATATTTACTGTCTAAATTATATAATAATTTAATGATATTTAGCATCTATTGCAGATGTATTCCTTATTGCAGATTGTATTTGCTTTATCAGTGTCTTTGCTTTGGGAATCAAAAAAATAAAATAAAATAAAATAAAATCTGAAAGAAAAAGAAAAGAAGTCTGCTCGCCACAACAAAAGAAAGCCCGCATGCAGCAACGAAGACCCAACAAGACAAAAATAAATAAATAAATAAATAAATAAACAAATAAATAAAGTTCCCTTAAAAAAAAAAAAAAAAAGGCAAGGCGGGATATTGATGAAAGAAATCGAAGAACACAGAAACAAATAGAAAGATATCTTTGTTAATGGATCAGAAGAATTAATATTAATACTCAAAACAAAAATACAAAAATTCCTAAAAACACTAAAAGAAATAATAGAAAAAATATCTGTAAAAATTGACCACATGGAGAAATATATTAAGTATCCCATAATACATAGCATAAGCATACCATAAGACAATTGACTTTAAATCAAACACATTAGTAATATCAATAAATGTAAATGGGTTTAATTAACTTCTTTTTTAAAGAAAAAGATTTTCAAATTAGTATTCGTGTGTATATGTGAGCACATGCACATGCACACACACAAATCCAAACACTAAACTGTGTAAAAGAAACATACATAAAACAAAGTAATTCATAAAGGCTAATGATAAAGGAATGAGCAAAGCATTTTTAGCAAATACAATGAGATACCATGGTTTGCAATCCTGATATAAAATGTAGGTGAATACAGGCCATAAAAGCATAAAATTACATAATTAAGGTTACTTTATAATGCTAAATGCCACAATTCTCAACAAAATATGACCAAATAACACAATGAGCAACTTCCTAAATCTGAAACAACAGAAAATTTAAGTCAAAACTCCTAATGTTAGGAGCCTTAACACAGTCCTAGATCAAGAGGCCAAAATTTGTCTAATATCACAGCAGAAAAATGCATAAATCAAGAACTCTTAGAAACATAAGCACATGTTTATGGATCTGCAAACACAATGTGGAATATTAATATTCTTCTCTGAGAATCTGACAGTTTAAATAGTCAAAATATTAGCAAGGAAAGAGAATCTGAGTAATCCAAAGTTCTCTCTTAATATTAAAAAAATTTTGGTGTGTTTTGGTCAACAAAGTATGTATGATACGTAGGATTTTAAAGAATGTTTCGTGCCTAATCATAAGCCAATATAATTCAAAATAATCCAACAAAGGAGGATAGAGCCATATTCCTTGAAAGAGATACGGTGGCCTAGAAGATAACACCCAGTTAGCAAGATAGAGTTACTGGGTAGCCGTCTAAACTCAGATTTTAATCCACAGACATTGGAAAAACATTAATTTCTCAGGTCCCAGTGTAAAAAGAGAGCATGTTGATAAAAGCTACTAATAATACTGATTATCTATAGAAAACCACTAAGTCAAACAAGGCATAAACGAGCTCACCATCCTTTAAACTGCAATTATTAAAAGAAAGTAAAAATTTGGTTTCAAATTTTTAAACAGGTGAGCATATCCTGATAATAGAAACTTCACATAGAATGTTCCTACTTGAAAATATTAGTCTCACAAATGAGGACAAGTTACTTGAACAGTATTTAGTTCCATGTTCAGACAGTGTCTTATTTGTTAGAAATTTTCCACTTAGTCTTAAAAAATTTCAGAAATGGCTAAAAGTGTTATTCAAAGGTAATAGATTGATAATTACAGATTAGTTTTATTTATAAAAATGATAATTTTTATTATCGTGGTTTGAATAAATTATTTTCTCAAGTTGATACATCATCTTTATGTACCCTAAATACCACCAGAGATTCATCTAACAACATATGCTACAGTACACTTTATCTCTTGTACGCACAATGAGAAGCATTGAACATGTTTTGTTCAGCAGTTTTAGTGCAAGTGTTTTCAAAAACAGTTTCTTTGTCACAAGCTTGTAATACATCACTTGATTTTGAATACAGTTATGGAAATAAGAATATATAATAACCCTACCCTCCACCCCAAATGTATGCAAAGTTGGCACATCTAGTTCAATAAGACTTCATCAGTTTTTGTTTATGGAAGAATCACATTCTCTTTGGAAGACCCAAGTGCTAAATGTTCATATATATTAAACTACTATAACCAAACTTCAAATACACAACTATATAAAATCATTTTAATGTGATACCATATCAAATAACTCATTTTTTAAATGGAAAGCAATCATTTTCACTCTATAATTCCCATCATAAAAATTATTATATATGAATAAATGGATATACTCACATATAAAATGTATATTATATATTCATCTATCCCACATACAATTTTGAAATTATAAATAGTGTAGCATATATTCCTATACATTTATATACACATAATTATACATATATAAATAAAGCTGTATTCACTGACAAGGAAACAGGTAAATCAATGAGACGGTACTATTCTTTCTCACTATTTAACACTGATGTTACCTGAATTTTGTCTTCTCAATTTACAAACCATCACCAAGAGGATACAAGACCCTCTTAGTAATCTTCTTTCCCTTCTGTAATATTGTTCTTTTCCACTGCTCCATCCAACTTTCTCTTCTTTTCTCTCTTTGCAACCTTTTGGCATTACATGACCTCTCCTACAAACACTTTTTGAGCAAAATTCAAAATTCAGATATTCTGCTAGGACTTCTTCCTGAGCCTACTTCCAATTTTTGAATAATTACTGTTATCTCTATGTAGATTTCCCTCTGGCTACTCAAACACAAGGAATCTAAAACCACAGGCTGAGTTTTCCCTTCCATTCTGCTCCTTTCAGAGTCTCACTTTTGGTAGACCTAGTTTTCTAATCTCCTAGTCAAATCATCTGGGAAAAAAAAAAAAAAAAAAAAGCCTCCTGCTGTCCCACAGTCATAGAGCCTTGTCTTGGGTCCTCAATTTCTCTCTCACCTGCCACGATTTCTCCCACCCAGTTCGCACTGTCATTATCGGAGCTCAGGTTAATACTTCCTTTAACTTTGGCAACAGCAATAGATTCCTGGAGGCTTTTCCTACCTGTCCGCTGTTTATCATGTTTCTAAAGTTATCAGAACCTAAACTGGAAGCGGGTTTGCAAGTTTTGACTCCTAAACCGGAAGTGGGAAGATCCGCCCTAGAGGAGACGTCAGAATGCGTTTCCAGCCCAGGGGCGCTCAGAACATGCCTGCTTGGTTAGGTTAGTAGAGAAAACGTAACAGCAGGGTCCTGCTGTGCTCCCGGGCAGAAATCAAGAGAGCTGCCTGCAAATCACCTCAGTCATCACAATGATAAAACAATGCCGCATGGTAAACCTCGCGTTAGCAAAGAGGCGCAGCCAGCCCTGCACAGAGCTCAAGCAGCCTGTGCATTCAGACCCGGTTTCCCCTACTACTCGAACGCCAAGGTTTATGCAGTGACAACTCTACAGAACACAAATTCACTTGATCCTTTTCAGCAATGTTCTTCGGAAAAATAAGGGAAGAGGAACCTAATGCTTCTTCAAAACTATTTTATGTATTTATTTTTCAAGTTCCTAATTAGCTGCACTTTAATTTTTACTCTGCCTTTCATGAGAAAGTGACACTAGGAAGAGAGCCGAGGAGCACTTGGATAAGTAGAGGAGGCACAGGACCTGGACAGTTCTTTTGAGTCAAAATTCCAATTTCAACATCCATCCTGTCTGACTTCTGCTTCCCACTCCTGAGGTAAAATAACCAAAGCTTGTTCTGTTTTGTAACAAGAGTAATTTTTATATGAAATTGAAAAAAATTCTTTTCCTACAGGAAATAATAAAAGAACTGGGGTCCACTGTGGTGGGAGCCCCAGTGCTTCAGGCACTCTCTCCCTTTGCTGTCTCCCTACAAGCTGTGTATGCTGGGGACCTGTCAATCACCTAGAGCCCAAAGAGGAGACAAAGGACAGCAGAGAATCTTTGCAGACTGTATGGAAGGCAGAGGTCTGGAATCTTTTGCTTGAGGACATTGACATTTCTACAGGTTGTGACTTTGTCCAAAGCCACCTAACTGGAAGAAGCACATTGCAAATTTGCCACCACAGGGAAGTTTGGATTGCTTGAAACTGGAGCTTCAGCACCGGCTACAATAACCAGAGGAAGAAATACTTTGAAACCTTAGTAGCTTTATCCAGAGAGTTTCAAGATGGCAACTCAGGGTATCTAGGCAGCCAACTCCAATGTCCTCCCTCTGACCTTTAATGATGTTAAAGTGCTTTCTCCTAATGTTTCACTTGTATACAATTCACATCTTTTAAAATGCAAAGCAAGTGATCACAAAGTCTATTGCCCAACTAACTTGATCACTTTGAAGTTCTACAAGGTTGACCAAGATGGACAGATATCTATTTGGGTAGATCAGTGTGTGAGTGGCTGTGGGGACACAGCTCCACAGAAATGGCTACACCTCTTTCTCATACAACCCTTAAACTACTGTAACTCTACACTGAGTACCAGTGGAATGGTTGCCAGTCTTCCAGATCGTCCAGAAAAAATAGCCAAGGAATTAAATTTCCTTGGAAGATGAACAGGTGAAAAGAAAGGATCAGGTAAAACTTAAGGATAATAACGCTTTCTGGATTGGGGTCCAAAATCTTTGATGAACTGCCATGCACAAATCAATGAAATGCAGAACAGCCAGTCAAATAGGACAATACCTTTTTTAGAAAAGGAATGTTCATACATTTATTAGAACTTTCTATCCTACAAGCCTGATGCTCCTGTGTCTTTGAGTTTGGTCACAGGTTTGAAATCACCTACCTCTGAAAAATTTCAGAGCCAGCAGGATTTTTGAAAGTCCTGGTTGAACCATAGGAAGATGGCCTGTTCATACCAGGACTTGGACTTCCTTGGCAAAACCTCTGGTTGAGACCAGACCCAAGCTATTGAAAATAACATTGTGTGCAGATAGGATAGTTCCTGGAAGATAGTTCCAGGGGAACTATACAATTTCCCAGCACCAAAAGCAACATCCATGTGCCTGAAGATAGCTCCTGGGGAAATACAGCAGATCTTCCTGAAAGGTCTGTCAGACACTCTCCTTTGGAACTCAGCATTGAGCGGCATCAGTCCTGTATCACAGGTAAAGGTGAGGCACATAGAAGTGAAAACCAATCTGTGTGTTAGTTCTGGAATCCTTAATCCTGGTTAGAGAAATTTAGGGATCAAACTATTTAGAAGTACATAGGGCCAAGAAGGATATTGTTTGGTGCAACACAGTTTATTTCTCAAAGACCTAACTATAAATTGTTATGTATGTGGTCGTGCTTTCGTACATAATTCCTTTTTCCTCCTCAAGCGCAGTATATTCTTGGCATCAGCTTGACAAAAGTACTGTTCTCCACATTTGCCTCACGTTGAATCTTTATGGATTTGCTCTCTTCTCTTACCAATGCTCAGATTTTGGAATTTAATTTTTAGGTCACCAAAATATTACTTTCTCGATGAAGATTTCTCTGAACCTCATTTTCGGTCAAAAATTATTCTTCACTTTTTTGAACTCGTACCATTTTATCTATACGTCTCTTAATTTACTTAATATTTTCTGCTTCTTGATATTGTAATCATATGTCTAATTTTCCTTTGGGTTCTGAGCTTCTTATACGTAAAACATTTTTTTAAAACTTCTTATCATATTACTTGAATACTTAGTGGGGTGTTTTTTTTAAAAAGATAGCAAACAACTACTACCCTGGGGTTTTTTTGTGTGTGTGCACTTTTGCATTTTAGAAATCTTGGACTTGGAGCTGTGGAAAAAACTACCAACCTGTGAATATTTGCATCTCTTTCCCACAGCACAGGACTCATAAAAGCTTGCCTAAGAGCTTCCCTGCCATGATCCAGACCTACAGTGTAATCTCTGGGCTCTTTGGTTGCAAAAATGCAACTGAGCATATCAAACTTAACTTTGTACATTATCAAAGCACCATGGACTCTTCTATGTTTGTTTGTCTTACAATTTATTTAAGTGAGAAGTGAGGATAATGTCACTTGTTATTTTATTATTTAATGGATTGAAATATTTTATACCCAAGATAAATCAAAGTCTTTGGGGACATTAAAGAAATGTAGCAGAAAAAATTATTGTTGACACTGTAAACACTTAGAAGACCAGTAGCAAAATGACTGGTTTGTGCTGGGGAGCCTCCAACAGCTGTAATATGATCTATTTAATATCAGAATTCAGATATGGTACAAAGTTTTACAAGCCATGTAATTTGGAGACATATTCTTTGGACCTATGGAACTATTTACTTATCTTTACTACCTCACATATCTGCATACATATGTATAGGAATAAAGATTCTGCCTTTGTAACACTATGAATATCTATTATTGACCCCAAATCATTGCTCATGGAGGCAGATAAAGTGTTGGTTGTACAAACTTCTTTACATTTCTTCTTGGGAAGACACTGTGGGGAAATCTGTATGCTAGTTTTCATAAACTCAAGAAACATGCTCATTTATTAAAGGATTGATGCTGATATAAAGTGACAAGTGGATTATTACACAGTAGAACCGCTTGCTTAGGGTGCATATGCTTGTGCATGTTATCATGTTTCTGGAATGTTACTTGGATTATATGCGACAAACCACCAAACGTTAAGGAGCTCAGTTCCTTCCCTCCAGCTCTTTAGGGTAAAATCACACCTCCCAATGCAAACTATTCCATGCCCCATATGAAAGGATGGAAGAAAGGAAAACCATATTCCTACCTACCTGAATGAATGTGGCTACGGTAATCTCCCCCAAGGCTCTAAGCTGTAACATATTTAATAGTCTATTTTTAAATCAACAGTCAGAATGCAAAAGTAAATTACATTCACCACATCACATGGGCTGGTATCCAATACTTAACCTCGCATCAGGGAAAACATGAAAGCAGTCTTGCAGTCAACCGTTCATCTTTCTGACATGTGCCACTATGTGCATCTGACTTGCTTGGCTTGCCTTTTTTAATGTGTGCCCAATTTGTTTTTCTACATTGCTTTGTGGAAGGCTGCACATGCCCTCGGGGCAGTATTCAATACTTTCCAATGAAAAGAAAGAATGTTGCTGACATAGCAAAAGCTTCAGGATGCCACGAAAATGAAAAGTGTCTTGTAAAACATGATTATCATTACATTTTGTACAAAAGGCTCAGATATTCAGATATTGATAGGAACAAATGTAATTGCTTTTTCCATTTAAGATTTTTTTTTTAACAGTCCCAAGTTGTACTGTCCATTTGTAGCTATAGGTGGTAGCGAAGTGGAAAATTATAGAGGCTAGACTATTCCATAGGGTTCACAATGATGACCAGCGAGATTTATTTTCTGGTGCTTTTAAGCTTCAATTCAGATAGAAAATGTGTAGCATTGATAGGCTGAAGGTTTTCTGCCACTGACTATAAAAATAGGAAAACTTGAGATGAGGATTGGGAAGAAAGTAGTCTTTTTCAACACTGAAGCTAAGAAAAGACATGTACTTTTTTTACCAACTTCTCTTTTAGAATATCATTCTCTTACAGATTTCTAATTTCTTTCCAATGAGCTGAAAAAGACCTGGCTAGAATAGAACCAATAAAAGCAAACATTGAAGTAACTACTTCAGAGAAAATGCAGGAGTTAGTGCTAAGGAAAGGTATAGTCATGAAAGCTGTTTCAAGTTGCAGTGAGGAAAAAAGGAATAATGATAATGATGGTGATAACTAACTCATTCAGAGGGCTGTGAAATATATTTTATTTAATCTTCCACAAAACTCATGAGGTAGATAAGAATATATTTATGATTTTTCTCACATTACAAATAAGGGAACTGAAGATTAGATAGATTAAGTGATGTGTCCAGGTACAGTATCGAGCAATTATGCTATGTAGATATGATAAATGACAGGTTTTCTTTCTAAATCTCTAACTTTTTATGCATTCCAGTCTACTCAAAGAGTTTATCTGAGAGATGTAAAAATAAGGTGCTTCCAAATCAAGTTAAAATTTGGTTAAAGCAATACTGTTGAAAAACATTAATGATCATATTTCTGTACTAATACATAAGATGACTATTTTTCCCCAAAGGAATTGTGCAAATATTTATGCACAATTACTGGTATAGTATAAAAGACTATAAGATGTTGTCTCAATAAAATTGCCACACATTTTTGTACGCTAATGGATCAGGTAAACTTTAACTTGAATTCAGTAATATGAAATACCGATTTGAGTAGATACATATGATATATGCATATACATATTTTATTTAAATAATATGCTGTATTAGAATAGTGATTGCCTTTCTCTTTAAGTAAGAATTGTTTTTATTAAGCTTGTTATTAAATTCTAAAATCAGAATGAATAAGTCTGTTATACATAATTCATTATCTATTTATTTATCCTTTCTTTCAAACATAGATAGAGTTCACAGTAAGTACCAGGGATCTGTGCTAGGCACAATGACGGTAATTTCATATCCTGCTTAACTGGAACAGAAAAAAGCAAAACAAAATAAAACCTTACAGAGGGAAGTACAATAAAAACATACAATGTGGTTAGAAATACTTTCCTGATAGCTGTTATCAGGAATTCTTAGAAACATCATTAAGTGATTATTTAGTCTGTGTTGCCCTAGATGTTAAATATTGCTTTTGTTCTTTCAGCATTTATTGAAGCTTCATTATGCACATGACATTATTCTAAAAAGAAAAGATTAATATGCCCATGTTTTTGCACTGCTGTTTAGTGCAAAGGAAGGTAGATGTGCCAGAATTCGATCCAAAAAGTGTTACACGTACAACTTCAGAAATGTGCACAAATTACAGTAGAAACACAAAATAAGGAAAGAAGGGAGTTGTGCTGTTTACTTGGGAGTGGATGTCTTCAGGAAATATCCCATAGAAGAGGTGACAGAGACAGGGAGCAAGATAAGGGTGGGGAACATTCCAGAAAAGGGTACAGCAGAAAGAAGCTTGTAGAGTGTAACATTTGTAACATTTCTGTTTTATGAAGTTTTCTTATTTTCTTAAAATCTTACTACCATCTAAGCAGAAATAGTACAAATTAATACACTACAAAGATCTTGACAAATAAAATGAGCAGACTGGTTTCAGACTTTTATTCCATAATAATTTTATTAAAAAGGAAGATAATGAGAAAATATCTTGGGACTTTTGAAGAAAAATGCTATTATCCCGTAACTGCAGTTCACAAAAGTTATCTTTATTTTCCAGGGGCGAAATACACTATTTTATTCTGATATGTAAGGTCTTAGAAAATAAAACACTTAAGTATTTTTCTTTTAAAAAATCCTTAAATATTACTCAGCCATAAAAAGAAACGAAATTGAGTTATTTGTAGTGAGGTGGATGGACCTAGAATCTGTCATTCAGAGTGAAGTAAGTCAGAAAGAGAAAAACAAATACCATAATGCTAACACATATATATGGAATCTAAAACAAAACAAAACAAAAAAAGGTCATGAAGAACCTAGGGGCAAGACAGGAATAAAGACCCAGACCTACTGGAGAATGGACTTGAAGATATGGGGAGGGGGAAGGGTAAGCTGGGATGAAGTGAGAGAGTGGCATGGACATATATACACTACCAAATGTAAAATCGATTGCTAGTGGGAAGCAGCCACATAGCACAGGGAGATCAGCTCGGTGCTTTGTGACCACCTAGAGGGGTGGGATAGGGAGGGTGGGAGGGAGGGAGACACAAGAGGGAAGAAATATGGGGATATATGTATATGTATAACTGATTCACTTTGTTATACAGCAGAAACTAACACACCATTGTAAAGCAATTATACTCCAATAAAGATGTTAAAAAAAAATCCTTAAATATATCCACTAAGTCATTTTAGAGATAAATTAAGAACCAATAATGGAGAGACATGGTGAAAAACGACTGCAGTTCTTCTTTTACTTAATTTTGGTTCCAAATTCAAGAAACCAATAGGACTTAGGTATACTCATGTTGATTTTGAATATAAGCAGTGAAGTTGAATTTTATGTTAAGTACTACAAAGCTCAGTTGCTCTTTTGTACCTTTGAATTTTCTAGAATCAAGAAATATGTTTATAAAACTGTACCCAATGTTCAAATAGAATACATTACTCATTGTTTATAGCCACTTGAAGCAGTAACTGGATTTTTTCAGTTCATGAACTTGCTTACGACGGCTATAACATTAACATAGTTTGGAGTTTACAAGCGTAATTGCCAACAAATTTTGGTTCTGGTTTATTCCCATCAGAAAGGTAGTTGTACTGGGTAACTTAAAAGTCACTTCCATGTCAAGAAACTTGAGGAGTGAATTTTTTTTCTGTATCTTAAAAACTCTTCCTGGGGCTTCCCTGGTGGCGCAGTGGTTGAGAATCTGCCTGCCAATGCAGGGGACACGGGTTCGAGCCCTGGTCTGGGAGGATCCCACATGCCGCGGAGCAACTGGGCCCGTGAGCCACAACTACTGAGCCTGCGCGTCTGGAGCCTGTGCTCCACAACAAGAGAGGCCGCGATAGTGAGAGGCCCGCGCACCACGAGGAAGAGTGGCCCCCACTTGCTGCAACTAGAGAAAGCCCTCGCACAGAAACGAAGACTCAACACAGCCATAAATAAATAAATAAACCCAAAGTTTAAAAAAAAAAAAAAACAACTCTTCCTGAATGAAAATGTCCTACATCATGTGTCAATAAATCACCTCTTATCTTGTATAATATTATCTTGCATCTAAGATCTGTAAATATTCTTATATATTTACTAGTCTTAAATACACATAAAATTTTAACTATGTAAAAATGCATAGAGGAAAAGATTAAAGAACTACAATGAAATATTAATATTAGTTGTATGCACTTCATACAAGTGTGGATGGTTGCTACTTTCTTTATATTCTTCTCTATTTCCCAGTTTTGTTAGTAGGCATATAATATATTTAAAACAATATATTTGTAAAACAAAGCACCTAAAATTCACATATATTTTAAAAATTATGCAAAAAAGTGTGAAGCAAAGATACTAGAAAGAATTAGTTCTAAAGGTAAAGGTTGTATGTGTTCGGAGCCTAGGAGTGTTTCAATTCTTCTTTCTCTTTTCATATGTTAAAATATTACTGCTCATATATGGATTTTATGGACAGTATAATTTTCATTTTTAAGAAGATTCATAACTGTAGTCCAATACCTAAATGGACAACTTAGGCCATAAATTTCTATATCATACAGATTGATAAATAATTTCAGGTTGACTAAAGGTGCTAATTCAGATATAAGAAGACAAATATCACTAAGTATCCTACAACCTGCTCTTGGTGAAATTGAAATAGTCATTTCCACATTTAAATGCTCTAATGGGAAGCCTGTAAGTGTCTGTGGCCTAGGAATATTTCTAGCCATAGTATAATTGACATTTAAAAAAATGTATTTTTAAAGTCTCAATTCCCTTTATTCACCTTGTTGTCAGAAGTCTTAAAAATTTCTAATATATCAGTTTATTTTTTTTCAATTCCCAGGCTCTTAAGGTTAGGATTAAGCCTAATAATATTAACAGTTGTATGACAATCTTGGTTCATTTGGTTTACTTGCACATAGAAACAGAATCAAGACTTTGTCTTTTCCTGTTGGTTACTGATTTCTTAAAGTAGATCGTCAAGTGATTTTTTTTAAAGAAGTAAATGAATTTAAAAATAGACATATTAACCTAGATTCATTATCAGTTCCTTAAACATAATTTTTATACCAACCTTTCAGTCTCTCCTCTTTTTCATTCTCCCATGGTATGAATTACTTTATTGATTAGGAAGCTATGGCCTGAATGCAAAATGAAAATCCACAATGAAAACTCATTTTAGAAAGAAATTAATAATTTCAACAGTGAAAAGCAATTTTCCTGTGTTCAATCTTGTCATCTATTTTGCATTATTTCCCACATGCACCCCAAAATCACTGATCATGGAACTGTGCAGATAATCAAATAAAATGAAAGAATTACATAAAATCTGTTTCTTCAAGGCCAATATCTAGCTCTCTCATACTAAAATAGTTATATTTCTATATTCAGAAGCTGAAGATATTATTAGAGATTAAACAGTTTTGAAAATGTATTCATTATTGAAAAATTCATACAATAATATTTTCATATGTTGTTTTAGGAATTATATAATTTAATGAGGAAACAGGCTATTAACATAAACCTATGAAAAAGCACTAAGAAAATTCTAAATTTCAGGGGAACTTATTATATGATAGGCACTGTGCTACAGGATTTTCTACATGCATTATCTATCTTAATCCTCCTAAGAGTCCAATAAGTGGATACCATGGTATTCATTTTTCAATTAAGAAAAAATGAGGCTTTGGGGAACACTTAATAAACTTGTCCAGGGTCACATCGTTGTTGAGATTCAAGCCAAAGGCCTGACTTTATATACTATGCTCTTAAATATTATACTATCTTGTCTCTCTTCATATAGTGAAAGTAATTCATTATCAACTCGATTCTACTGCTTAGCCTTCCTGTACAAAAAAACGTATATATTTGTATGAAAAAAATTATATCCATATATATATTTCACCTGCCAAACTGGCCCATGGTAGTGAATGACAATCATTAATTAGGAGGAATACTGTTCTGCAGTTATGATGCCATGTTTATGTAACCAGTCCTGAAATCTCATGTTTTTGCTAATATAAAAATAAAAACAAATTTGCTGTAATAAACAAAGGAAGGGTCCAAGTCTTATTCATAAGGAGTGGGGACAGAAAGAGGACCTATAATACTTTCGTTTTTAAATGACACAAGTAATGCAAAGATACATACAATTAGAAACAGTGAATGTCCTCCTCCACCACACCCCTAAATTCCTACTAGAGATAACCAGTTCCCTCCATAATTTAATTTTCCAGGGCCTTTTCTACACACACACACACACACACACACACACACACACACACACATATGCACCTTCTTAAAATGACACACATACATTGAGTCACATTGTATGTATTATGTCTTTTTTACTCTTCATGTATGTTGGAAATTTTTCCATGTCAGTACAAATAGGGTACTTTATTCTTTTAAATAGCTGAACAGTCTAGTTGAAACACCTAATTATTTGACCCTTGCCTTATAAATATATATGCTAGTTGTTGCCAAATATTCTCTATTACAAAAAATGGTACAGTAAAAATTCTTGTCATACATTTTTGTGCATAATTTTTGGTAATAATCTTATAAGTGAAATTTCTGGGTCAAAGGGTAGGTGCGTTTATGGTAGATACTGCCAACTTCCTTTAACCTTGTAATATATTCCTGTGTATTAAATGTAACATAATTAGAACCAACTCTGTGTTTATTGTCAGCATTTCAAATAGATCTCCTCGCCTCCCAATAAATTTAAGCAGATCTGAGAGATTGCTGTTGACAGCTTAGTTAACTAAGCTTTCTTAGCTCTTCCGATCTGTGTGATTATAATTCCTCCAGAGCCAGAGACATCACTGAAAGGGGTTCTTTTTAATTAAGGTAGCAACAACAATGCATTTGTGTATGGTACCATTTGCTAAGTAGACAGTGATTTCCACAGAAAATGTGCCTACTTCAATCAGCATTGGATTTGGTTTCTAAAATCATTATTAACCTGCTCTCAGTATATTATGAAAAAATATGTTCACATTCTTAAAAGAAAAACAGCAACAAAATAAAGACATAATGAAACATTGGTAGGAAATCTTCAGGAAAAAGAGGATTTTAACTTTGACGCTACACCTCACAAACAAACTGACCATATTACATCACACCAGAAGGTGAAAAGGGCTGCAAAGAAACCACACAGAAGCATTTTCATGGGTATTTTTCTGGCTTATGGTCCCTTTGATAGCTAAGCATTAAAAGTAGACTTTTTCTGTCTTCCTTGTATCCTCAAAAACAATGGCCAATGACTAATTTAAAATATCCTAGCAAGAAGCATTAAAGATCATTGGAAATGTTTGTATTTTCCAAAAATTTTCATCTTATTACATTTTTATGTTGAAAATCACTAGTTTTTCATTTGTTCCTCATTGGTTATTCTGATATTTAATATTTAATTAATTAGTTAAGTCAAATTTTATAGTGTATAGGTTTTCCATGAAATTCATATGATGAAAAACATTAACTGAGAATACATGTCATTACAGACTACACATTTTTTTTTAATAAATTTATTTATTTTATTTATTTATTTTTGGCTGCGTTGAGTCTTTGTTGCTGCGTGCGGGCTTTCTCTAGTTGCGGCAAGCAGGGGCTACTCTTCGTTGTGGTGTGCAGCCTTCTCATTGCGGTGGCTTCTCTTGTTGCAGAGCACGGGCTCTAGGCACGCGGGCTTCAGTAGTTGTGGCTCGCGGGCTCTAGAGCGCAGGCTCAGTAGTTGTGGCGCACGGGCTTAACTGCTCCGCGGCATGTGGGATCTTCCCGGACCAGGCTCGAACCCGTGTCCCCTGCATTGGCAGGAGGATTCTTAGCACTGCGCCACCAGGGAAGCCCCAGACTACGCATTTTAACTGTTTTCTATCTGGTTAAGAATTCTGGTCCATGTCTTGGCTATTGTAAATAGTGCCTCTATGAACATAGGGGTGCATGTGTCTGTTTGAATTATAGTTTTGTCCAGATATATGCCCAGGAGTGGGACTGCTGGATCATAAGGTAATTCTATTTTTAGGGTTTTTTTAATGGAAAAGAAGATGTGATATATATGTATATATATATATCACATATATGATATATATATTATATATAATGGAATACTAAACAGACATAAAAAAGAATGAAATAATGCCATTTGTAACAACATGGAAGGAACTAGAGACTATCATACTAAGTGAAGGAAGTCAGAAAGAGAAAGACAAACACCATATGATATCACTTATATGTGGAATCTAAAATATGGTACAACTGAACTCATCTACGAAACAGAAATAGACTCACGGACGTAGAGAAAAGACTTGTGGTTTTAAGGGGGAGGGGAGTAAGGGAGGGATGGATTGGGAGTTTCAATAATGTGTATAAAGTAATTTTAAAATGGTAATAAGAAGAGAAAGGTTCTTAGGTACAAATAAACATTGATATTAATATACAAAAAAAAAAGAATTCTGGTCCAATGGAAGCAACTTTAGTGTCCATCAACAGATGAATGGATAAAGAAGTTGTGGAATACATATATAAGGGAATATTATTCAGTCATAAAATATGAGGAACTTTGGTCATTTGCAACAACAGGAATGGGTATTTAAGGCATTATGCTAAGTAAAATAAATCAAACAGAAAAAGATAAATACTGTATCTAAAAACACAAACAAATAAAAACCAAAACAAGACAAAAAGCACAAGCTCATAGAAAAAGGGATCAGATTTATGGTTACCAGAGGCAGGGGGTGGGGAGATGGAGAATACGATAAAGGTGGTTAAAAGGTACAAACTTCCACTTACAAGAGTAATAAGTACTAGGGAAGTAATGTACAGCATGATAACTATAGTTAACACTGCTGTATGATATACAGGAAAGCTGTTAAGAGTAATCTTAAAAGTTCTCAAAACAAGGAAAAACTTTTTCTTATTTTGTTTTCTCTTTTTATTGTATATATATAATATGATGGATACTAACTAAACTAATAGCTGTAGTCATTTCACAGTATATGTAAGTCAAACCATTATGTTGTACACCTTAAACTTATATAGTGATGTATGTCAATTATAGCTAAGTCAAATTGAAAAAAAATTAAAAGAAAAAGAATTCTGGTATCATATTAAAATATTCTGGTTAATGAAAAATTAACCATTTCAACTATTAGTGAAAAATTTGGAATTTATGTGAATACATGTAACACTGAAACTATGTTAAACATAACAATATTTCATGATTCATAAAACAGTTCAGGATCTTTCAATGCCCCAATCATCAGTATAGTTTTTACTATAATTTTTCAGAGGTTTGACTAATTCTAACATTCACCTCACTTTGCTAAGCTTATTTTTGAAATAATAGTTTAGTCTTTAATGCACTTATTCATTTTTCCTAGAAAAATATTATACATGTGCAGTAATAACTCATCAACATAAAATATTGTAGATACTAATGGCTTATAATCAATATAATATTTGATTTTATACATTATCCATTGACCTAAGATATTTAAATTTTCCAGCCTTTGAAAGCTAGCATATCTAGTCCAGAAAGCATTAAACACATGCTGTTAAAACTGTTCAATCAACAGTCATCTCTAAAGAACATCTTGCAATTTTCATAGCCCTTTTCCACACTCCTTTTTATAGTCTTTCTTAAAACAAATTTGGCCACGTCACTCCCAAGCATGAGACATTCCATTATTCTATTTGCTGATGGCACAGAGTTCAAATTCTTTTGCATGTCATTGAAAGTTCCTGTCACCTTTTCTGGCCCTAGTAGTTGACAGCATTCCATCTTAACATCATGTGCTACGTCTATTCAAATATTCCCCACTCCCCACGTCAGCAGCTCAAGTGACGCTCCCCCTATGAAACATTACCTGATTTTTCCCTCCTTTAGGTAGAAGTAGTCAGTACTATCTTTGGCTCATCTGTGCAACTGATGTAACTTATCCATCATATCACCTTTAACACTTAATTGCAAGGATTTCTTTACACAATATTTTTTTTCTAACAAACTGTGGGTTCCTTCAAGTCAAGGAAACTGTCTTTATATTTACTTTAGTATTTAGAAAAATGTATACCTCAGAAACATTCCCCAACATTTTTGATGGATTATTAATTGATGAGTTTACCATTTGAGAATGCAGACAAAAACACCTCTAATTAAAATTTGAGAAACTCTTAGTAGGACTCCAAGGAGTATGTTTCTAACTATAAGACACTATTTTACTTTTCTTTTTGCTATTTTGTTTGCAAAAGTGTGGGTGGGAGTTTGATCCTGCTGGGAGATTCTGGGGGTTGGGAGTTAAGATCACTGCATTAAAACAAAAGCTGTGGTAAAGGAAATAAGAAGGAAAAACCCATATTATAGCTAAAAAATGACCAAAGATTTCTTACTGCAAATTTATCTATATTTTCACTTAACATGTAATTACTGTGAACTTTTACTATTATTATACCTTTGATCATTCACACTGGTGTACCAAACACTATATTTTCAATTTTCTAATTATTGTCTGTAGCATTTAACATAGTGATAGTCATATGATTGGCACTTACAAAAGACCTTTGAAAGACTGAAAGAAGTAGTAAAATGCCTGATCCTTTTTCATGGACAGGGATATAAACAGTAGAGGCAGATAATATCCAGATTTATATATAACCAGCACACTGAGCTTTAAGTAAGGGCCAGGCTCTGTGTTAAGAATTTTATGTGCTGTAGTTCATCTAATCTTCACAATAAACTTGTAAGATAGGCACCATTATTTTGTCATTTTACACATGTGGAAACAAGTTTATTGCAATTAAATGACTTTCTTAAAGATATATCACCTAGAAGTGATAAAGGTAGGAAGGACTCAACTCAGAGAAAGTTGATTTCAGAGCCCACAGTCATAACCACATGTATTCTTTCTACTTTGAACTTGGGATGAGAGGAGTTTTCTGGTTATTTCAGCATAGAATACCATATAATAAAGGTTTCATTTTGTACATTTTTGAGATCGAAGATTAATTTAGAAAAGGACAAATGAGTTAAAATCAGAAAATAGGTTTAATAAATTAGTCCCTAAATGCAGAGACACAGGGAAATCACTCTAAATGGAATCTTGACAATGGATTAGTAACGGAGCAACCATTTTACATAAGGATATGCCTTTTGAAATCAAATTACGTAAATGGGAAAATAAGGTCTATTAGTTCTTGAAGATTATCTCCATTTTTATTGGAATAACTAGATGTCTCTAGGTAAGTTTGTAAATACACAAGGGAACAGATCAATTGGATTAAAAAAAAATCAAAGTTCCAGTACAAATTGATTTTTTTTTTCAGAGAATTTTAAAACATTATAAAACCAGTTTGAACAATCCAAAGCTTCAGTATATTATTTTGTTCTATATCCATAGATTTTTTTTATGATACAGTCTCTGCTGTATGGTATTTCTTTAAAATCATTGCTTTTTTGTAATTTAATTTGAAAATGTTCATTGTTATACACATAAAATCTCTCTAAATGTAAGACCTCTTTTACGATATACTCACTTATTTGCAATATAGTCAAATTTTAATATCAGAATTATATTTCTAGAAAGCGATCTTAGGAATCATATAGTTGAGTATTTTTATTTGATAAGGTTAGGTGAAGAATTACAATGATCTGTGTTTTGTGTATCCATTCCCTTGTGTGTTACATCACATTCTTTTTAAATTTTTCATTTATTAATTTGTCATATGGATAAACCATGAAGATGCAAATATGAATATAATATTTCCCCTCAAAAAGCTTAGAGTCTCTTAATAAGGAGTCTTTTAAATTCTAATTGAATATCAAATTACACTCAGCTTAATAAGTACCTCTGTTTAGCAGAGCTAGAAAGGGAGAACACTGCTCCTACCCAAGGGAACCTGTAAATACAAGTTAGCCAAACCACTCAAGGTTTGCTACTTGCATCTGAGAGGTGATACAGTCAAATAACAGTAAAGATGGGAAGCAGAAGGGGATTTCCTTGTCATAATCTTACTGTGAGTTAGTCATGGAGTTACAGATAGTATTTTCTTCAAAATATATATTATTTTCTACAACAAAATTGTCATGCGCATGTTCAGTAGGTGTCAGCATTCTGCTGGGGGTTGGAGACAGATAGTTGCATAACCAAGACAAATTTTTTTCTATCCTACTGCAGCATACCATTCTATAGAAGCCAATTTCCAGAGCCTACCATCTCTACCTGGATATACAGACATTTGTAACTCTACATGTTCTAAACCAAATTCATTTTCTGCCCTTCTCCTCAACTCTCCTTACATCTGTTCTTGGGCCTGCTGTCTTATTTTGGCTAATGACAGCACAATGCCTCTGCACTGCTGCAGGGGGGAAAAATCTCAGCATCATTCCTAACTCTTCCTCTGTTGCCCTCACTTATGACACACACCATCCCACATGTAGTAAGTAATCAAGTTCTGTCAATTCTATCTCAGAAATGTCTCTGATATTTTTTGCTAATCTTTTTTACCATTTTTTTCCTGACCCTCCTGCCCCCTCTAGAATGTAAGTCCCTTGAGAGCAAGGACTTTAACTGTGTTATTCACTGCAGTATCCCTAGTTCTAGAAGAGTTCCTGGCACATAGTAAGCCCTCAAATGTTTGTTAAATGATCAAATTAAGTCCTAATTCCAAAATAACATAACAACAACTAATATTTTTGGAGGATCACTATCTGCCAGGCACAGGGATAGTGCTTTGTAAAAATTTTATACTTAATCCTCAAAATTAGAATAGATTGGCACAACAAGGTTGGTTGGACTCAGAGGCCCATGTTGGTAGCTACAGGGTTTTACTCAGTTGACCTACTACAATATTATGATTTATAAGAAATATATATTTGGTCTTTGTTCACAGTTCCAGGCTCAAAGCTCCCAAAACATTTGGCGCTTTCTAAGTGCTGAAAGCTTAAAGGTGTCTCTTATTTATGTTAATAAGGTGACTTGGGAATGCACTAAGGATGGGGGCTGGTTGCCAGGAGAACCAACCATGTGATTAGAAAGTTGGAAATTTCAGCCCTACCCCCCAGACCTCCTGGGAGATGAGAAGGGCTGGAGGTTGAATCAGTTGCCAATGGCCCATGATTTAATCAATCTAGCCTTCATAATAACCCAAAAGGATGGCGTTCAGAGAGCTTCCAGGCCGGTGAACATGCTGGGAGAACAGCACACCTGGAGAGGGCATGGAAACTCTGTGTCCTTTCCTCATACCTTGCTCTATGTATCTCTTCCATCTGGCTGTTCCTGAGTTATATCCCTTCTTAATAAACTGATCTACTAAGTATGATGTTTTTCTGAGTACTGTGAGCCACTTTAGCAAATTAATCAATCCTGGGAAGGGGTCTTGGGAACCTTTGATTTATAGCCAATCGGTTAGAAGCACAGGTAACAACCTGGGCTTGCGACTGGCATCTGAAGTCGGGGGGGTGGGGGAGGCAGTCTTGTAGGACTGAGCCCTTAACCTGTGGGATCTGATGCTATCTCCCAGAAGACAGTGTCAGAATTGAGTTGAATTCTTGACACTCTGCTGGTATCTGTGAATTGCTTGATATTGTGTGGAAAGCACACCCCTGGCCTCCCCTTCCCCCCCACACAAACTTTGGAGTTGGGTCCAGGAATCTAAAAGACTTACCAAAATCTACTCATTTCTACAGTTCATCTACCATGTTATTAGCATTATCTCTCTAAAGATTCATTATAATTCTGTTTTCTTATTTAAAACCTTTCAAAGATTTATACCTCCTTGTCATTCCATGTTAGGTGCATTGTAACTTGACTTCAGCCTGCATGTCTAGTCTATTTTTCAGGGATTCCTTTCTAACAATTAATATTATAGCTACGAGGGCCTACTCACTTCCTAAATGATGCCATTTACCTTATCATATGTGTGTTTGTTTTTATTGTTTTCTGTGCCTCGAATTACTTTCTCCTTGTCTGCTTAATTAACTCCAATTCACTCTTAAAACTCAGCTTTAAATCTCATCTTCATTTGCTTGAAAGAGATAACATGGCAGCTAGATACATCGGAATTTGCACCCTGGATTTCCTACTTACTGATTGTGTGATTTTAGGCAAGACCTTAATCCTCAGGTTCTTCATTTTAAAACTGGCACATTAACACCTGACTTCAAGGGTTATTTCTTTGACTACAGGAGATAACAAAGCAACTAGAGCTTGGTACCCACCTCCCAAAAAGTCTATCAGATCAATTCTGTATCCCAACATCATCAGTTTAATAAACTGCTCCCATTTAGTTCACATTTCTATTTCAAAACTTGTAGCAATCATATCTGTTTAAATTTCCAAATCTAACCATCTGCCAGTCACCAAGTAGATTGTAAATAAATAAATGTTGAATTTATTGCTCACTGAGATATAATCACATGTAATCAAAGGATACTATACTTTCTTAAGCCAAATATAATTTGTGGAGGTTGTTTTTATTATTCTTTACTGCTAGTAATAAAGAGGTGATGGATTCTGTGCTTACATAAGCTTTCTATACCTTTTATATCAATAGTCCCACACAGTTTTATCTGTTCAGCATTAGAATCAAACAATGAATTAAATAGAATGACTCAGATTAGAAAAGGTCTCCAGCCCTATCAAGCCTTGTCATAGTTTAAGGCAAATGTAAATGTCAGTGTCAGGTCAGAAAAGATAGAGTTGAAAATTAGGGTGAGTCATCATGGGAAAGAAAGGCAATGCACAGCCAATTGGAGGGCGGGACTGGCTCTGCTATCACACAGGAGGAAAGCGATAACGGAAACATTGCTGGTCCAGTGCTGACTTTAGTATGCTTTGTAAATAGTTTATTTAAATACATACAAACTGCTTTTCAACTCCCTGGGCAGAGGTACGGCCTGGTAAAAACTAGTAGAGTCTTCTCCCAGTGTCATAACCCCAAATTTCCCTTCTGCTTCTTGTGGCAGTTATCGTTTCCTGCTTTGCAAAGTGTCAGGAGGCTGGATCCCCCAAAAAGGGGGGAGGGGAGAACTTGCTGAAATATTTCTTGGAGATTAGAAATTAATTTATTGTTTTCTTATATTCATTTTCTTCAGAGAGAAGGGGGCCACTTAGCTAATTTAAAACCACTGCCCATGATATTAGTGACTACACTTTATATTTATACCTAATAAGAAACTTTACAAGATAGCTATATTACAATTAGATCCTGGCTCAGAGTTTTCCTTTTATTCATTGATGAATGTGTGCAACATTAAAAAGAACTGTGAAAGTGTAATGGTTACAGAATAGAACAGAACAGAATGTGTCTAAGGTTTAATTTTAATTGCATATAACTGTATTTGGATGGACAGCTTAGAGAAAACCACTTAATGATAATCAAATTTCTTAATTACAAGTAGCAATTGACTTGGACAGACATTTGTTGTGCCTATAATCCTATTAAAAGGAGCACTTTGGAAATCCAAGTGTTTTTTTTTTTTTTTCCTGCATTGGAAATATCATTTTTCATGACAATGACTTGTAAAGGAAGGAAATAAAGAAATGGTCATATATGTGAAGTCATGCACTGTTTTATAGAAAAGGCAAAGGAGGCTCAGAGATTAAATAACTTGCCTGCATTCACACAACTATTAAATTACAAAATAAAAATCCATACTTAGTTTTGTACATTTTGAAATCCCATGCTAACTGGTCAAAACAAAAACTGCTTGCAAATAGTTTGTAGGAAATTTGTGAGCTATATATAGTCTGATGTTTGTGTCCCTCTTCAGATTCATATGCTGAAAAATCTAATGCCCAAGGTGATGGTATTAGGTGGGGCCCAAGGTGGGACTTTTGGGAGGTGATTAGGTGATGAGAGTGGAACCCTTATGAATGAGATTAGAGCCCTTATAAATAAGGCCCCTGAGAACTAGCTTGTTCCATCTGCCATGTGAGGATACGACCAGACCAGAAGTTTGCAACTCTAAAAAGGACCCTCACTGATGCTGGCACTCTGATCTTGGACTTTAGCCTCCAGAACTGTGAGAAATAAATGTCTGTTGTTGATAAGCTATCCAGGCTGTGATATTTTGTTATAGCAGCTTGAACAGGCTAAGACACTGTTTCTATAGATTGATACTGAAGTTGAAATCAGTATGATTGTGGAATAAAAAAGAATACAGTCTATGCTAGAGCTCCTCACTTAACTATGCATTTATGAGATGAAGCTTGTAATGTGTCTTAATATTAGTGAGTGTCACTACCTGTACCTGGTACTACATAAGAAAAAGCACATTAAATGGAAAAGTTCACCCACCTGTATCAATGAGTAACAAACACCTGTTGAGAAATCTATTATGCACAAAGCATTGAGTTTTTTAAAGAAGGTTAAAGAGGCAAGACTAAAAACTGATTAGCTGCAATACATATTTATGCATTGCTTTCTAAGAGAATATTAGTTATATCATAATCTGGAAGAGAATGTTTATAATTTGCTCAGTGGCTCAAAGTATACTTTATTTTATATTAAAATATTTTTTAAATGACTTAAAAGTCAAACTGATAATCATAGGATATCAATCTAAAAAGGGATGCAAAGATCATTAATCCAACCACAAATTTATGTAGGAGAAAAAAAAAAAAATCAATGCTAGAGAGTCCAAGTGACTGATGTAACTTATCAATAGGAAAAAGGCACAGTGGGGTATACCAAGTGAAATGGTAGGTAAAACTGCCTAATGCAAATTTATATAAATTGTTATTTCTGTTTGTTTCTGTTCCTCTCCCATTCTCTCTGGTTTTGCTCACCTTTTACAGTTTTATTTATTTGAGTTAAATTTGTTTAGCATGCTGAACAAATTTAATTTTGCTGTCATGCACTTTAATGCATGAGAGCAAAAAATTTAATAAATTTTAAAAGACAGAGCAAGACTAGATTATGAGTGTGTGTGATATCAATATTCATACATAAATATCAATATGAATGAACATCAAAAACAAAGCAATATATCAATTGGAACAAGGCCTAAAAAACAGGAATTTCATGACAACATCTGCAACGTTCCCATGATGTAGGTTTCACAAAAAATAGCCAGGTGAGGGAGATTCCAGGTTCTAACAGAATTGGCTTGGTCGATGCAATGTGTGAAAAAGGAAGAATTTCAAATAAATATCTAGATTTCTTTTAAAATTAGAGTGTATAGTAATAATGGGCTTTCATTCCCACACTGCAACAACTGGCTGGACCTAAGTATTAGCTAATCCCATTTAGATGGGGAAGGCTTTTTCCAGTTTCATACAATCTCCCCACCTCCAATTTCTTAATATTTTACTACTGAAGTGCATTACTCATTTATGTTACCTATATGATTCTAGACAGTTGAGTATGTAACATCTGATCCAGAGGAAAGTGAACCAAGCTGTAAAAGGTTTTGATATTTTTCTCCCTAATGGTATGGTTACCCTTGAGGTGGAGAGAGATGCAATATACACACTTTAAGCATTTCCCACCCTGCTAGAAAAGGAAAAAACAGAAAACAAAAAATCTTGTCATTAGATGTGACTCTCTTAGCTTGATTTCACTAGATCCTTACTCATCTGACCTCATATTTGGTATTTTGATAATCAGAGAAAAACATTGTGGTCTTTACTGTATTTATCTCCTTATAAGGAGGAAATGTGTTCAAATTATATTTTTTGGCTATTTCTGGTCTCTGTGAAACTGAATTTTGATGATATATCCATAGTATTATATAGTATTATTTGACTATAATAAGATTTTGCTGATTATGCATACATGTATGTCCAACTCAAATAATATATATATTTCTTATTGTAAATTAAAAAATTGGCAAAGTTGCCATCCATTTCAATGTCTTATGTATTCTTTTAAGTGTGAGTCCTTGTGTCAGGACCTGGTTATATCTGAAGCCCTGGTTACAGGTAAGCATTTACAGTGTAGGGCCCAAACTAATGAATTTTAAATGATAGCACTATTACTTCTAAATATGTCCTAACAGATTCCTACAGCACATACAACAGAGTCAAATCTATTGAAAATGAGACAAAGAATTACCTTTACCTTTTTTTTTTTGGGGGGGCGGGTCTAGGATGCTATGGTTAATTGACAAAATGCCCCAAATTCTTCCTTGTATGTTCCACCTTTTCAATATGACTATAACTTCTCTCATCGAGAGGTGGAGCCTGTTTTCCACACATGAATGTAGGTTGACTTTTCTATACATTCGGCCAAAAGAATGCTGTAGAATTAATAGTGTGCAATTCTAAGCCTAGAACTCAAGAGGCCTTTCATGCTTCAACTCTCCCTCCGGGAACACTCATTGCCATGGGAATAGGCCAGGCTAGCTTGCTAGAGGTACAAAGGCCATCATCTCAGCCAAGGCCATCCTAGAGCAGCCAGCTTCCAGACAACCCAGTAGCTGAGTGCAAACACCTGAGTAAGCCAAGGGAGCTCAGTCAAGCCCAGCCCAGACTCGCAGAATTGTCCAGGTGACCTGTAGACTCAGAGGGAAAGTGCATTGTTGTTTGAAGCCACTAAGTCAGTAATTTTCAAAGTGTCATCTAGGGTTACCTGGGATCTTCACCACCTTTTTCTGTGGAGCTGCAAGGTCAAAACTACTTTGATAATTATATGAAGACTTTATTTGTCTTTTAATTCTCATTCTGTCAAGAGTCTACAGTGGAGTTTTCCAAAGTCTTCATAATGTTTTATATCAAAACCGTGAATACAGTAGCAGAACTGAGAACCCAACAGCCTCCTACTGAGCCACATATTAAAGAGATTAGCAAAAATGAAAACCAACGCTACCCTTCTCACTAAATTTTGCTCTGCTTAGAAAATGCAGCTATTTTTCATAAAAATACATTATTTATGAGTAATAGGTTTATTGTTAATGTTAAAGGAAATGATAAATATCTTAAAATTTATATTTTAGTTTCTAATACAGTAAATATCAATGTAAAATGCACATAAACAAACCTCTTTGGAGTCCTCAATAATTTTTAAGAAAGGATCCTGAGAACAAAAAATCTGAGAACTGCTACACATTTCTTATTTATTTAGCATTTCCACATAATGAGAATAGCAGTTTGTTCCTCAAGTAAAAATCACTATGCTTTGTCCCTCATGACATAATTCCCCTAGCACACCGTGCAATTCTAAAGCCTTACGATCCATAACCTGTGGATATATGTACTTTCATTTCTAGAGTAATATTCAGTCATTTTCAGTCTTATCATTTTATATTTAAAAAATGGGACTTATTCCCTTTCTAAAACACATGCAGATCAATATCAGTCTATCTAATTTGTAAGCAAATATTTGCTTGCTGATTTTATACAAAGCAATAATTTCCATGGAACACAGAAATACAGAAGCTGAGAATTTTAACTAAGAGAGCATCCATTCAAGGCATCTATTCAAGGTTTTGCCAAATTTAGCTTGGGGTTGCAGGTTAAAGAATCCCAGTGGAGTTGTAATAATATGCACTTGGGGAGGTTAAGTTGCTCATAAATTTTATTCTACTAAGATCAAAACAAAGGATTTTGAACTGGGTATGCTTCACTGCTCTAACATTATGTAAAGAAATGAAATAAAAAGTGAGAGATGACTACTCAATTCCTGAGAAGTCCATATTTATAAAAAATGACAGATAGGTAATATGGGATCAAACATCTGCTGTGATGAAAGGATTATAAAAAGTTAAAATTTTCTGCAGGCTAATACTGCATACTGCAATGCAAGACAGCTCACTACAATATCTCATATGAAGCTGGATAATTCAACTGTATTTGAATAAAATAGCTTCTTTTGTTTAGTATTTTGTTATTAACTCTTTGATTTAGCTGTAGGTAGTTGAGTAGTGAAAATGCAGGAAGTAGAAAATGTAATTAAAGAGCCCTACCCCTCAATGCATTGAAAGGAAAAATGAACTACATACACTACAAATATTTGGGACAAAACAAATTACTGTGAATTTTAATTGCTACTAGACACTGTTGAAAAATAAAATTTAAAAAGTAAAACAGCTTATGAAAATGAACTCGGTACTGATTGATTGAAATTTATGTTTGAAAATTTCCTCCCTCCCTCAAAAAACAGCTTGTTATAAACTGAATGATTTTGTACTGATATTTTCACATTATCTTAAAAACTCCAGAAAAATAGCATGTGTTGTATTTTAAAGTAAAAAATAATAATGGATTTTATATTAAAAAACATAGCACATGGATATTTTAATACTATTTTCTACAAATAAATCTGGCTGATTTAAACCAGTGTGAAAGTGCCAGCCTCCAAAGGGAGTAAACAGAAATTTTTCAAATGTTTACGCTGGAAAATGACAACAACAGCTGCTTTATATACACATCTTTCACGTGAGTAAAGAGAAGAAAAAACTTGTGTACGTGTCCTCTCCAATTTTAGCCACCTTTTCCAACTACCATATGGGTAACTTCATTAGAGAGCCCGCATGGGCATTTTATGAATTGCCCTCTTAGTTAAATAGTAAGCATTAATGGTAATTACAAGAATATCAAAAGCAATAAAATTAATACCGTGTGATTTGGGAGTCTAAAAGATTAGAAGAGGAACGAAAATTATGTGTTTTTGTTTTCTTCAAAAGCAGAATCAAACAAAGACTATACTCCTTTTCACTCTTGACAGGGCTTAATATTGTAGTTTAGCAATATTAATGTGATAAAGTCCTTGCTTCAGGGAAGAGAAAGAAGTAACAGAACCATATCAGAATTATGAAGGAAAAGGTTGGAGACTTGTAGAGGTAGAAAATTAGTTTGAATTGAAGTTTTAGCAGAGGTCAACTATTTAAGTTGAGTCAAAAGAGAAAAATCTCACTGCATACACCATCTGTGAAATATAAAGAATTAAGTATTAGCATTTTTAGTAGACTCTAAACACTTTATTATCTGCTTCAAGCCAGTATACTGGATCTATATAGCCAGCGTAAATTCCTAATGAAAGCAACTGAATAAAATTATGTATACAAATGTATGTGCATACTTTTAAAGAATCTTGGATCTGACATGAAAGAAATCTGCAAAGACTAAGATCAAAGTAAAAGCAGGAATCCTAAGAGGTATCACCAAAGCCAGCATACAACATGAGAACTTCTAGAGATCCTCGGAAAGCTTGAGCTTCCCTTTTGACTGCTTCATGAGGATAAAGGGAAAAGTATGGTAGAAGACTTCTTCCATAAAATGAGAAAGAAATCTCATGGGGAAAAAGGGTCTGAAAGGCAATATACAGTCTTGTCCTTAGTGCTGGCTAGAGAAAAAAAAAAAAAAAGAATTCATATTAACAAGTTGGTCCTCATCACAGACCTGAAATCTACATCCATGCTATTTGAAAGCATTTAGTTTAAAAGCAAAGCATTTAGTTTAAAAAATGTCCTGGATTAATAGTGCCCTTGAGTGACTGGTAGAAGCAAATACTTTAAAAATGGAACTCCAAGTCTGGCCTTAAAGAATTTTCATCAATAACATTCCACATGTGTGAGATTATAGTCAAAATCAAAACACACAAGGAAAATAAGATTTCACAAGTGAGAACAAGAAGGAACTGGAAGTGCAATTAGAACCATGAAAATTAAAATAGAGGCTCAACTGAAAATAAGAACAAGAAAAAGAGACTATTAAATTTGTAAAACACTCAAGTGGAATTTTGTGTCAAGAATTATAAAATTAAAAGAATAAAAAGAGATTAATTTAAAATAAATCACAAATACAGATCAAATCAGTGAACAGGATATAGACTCAAAGAATATGATATTAAGAAAATATGAAATGATTTGGAAAAAAATTAAGAGACATAAAAGATAGAGAAAAATGGAAAGAGTCACACTAAATGAGGTAATGACCAAGGAGTTCCAGAATTGCTGAAAGACATCTATCCTCAGATTCTACACAACAAGTCTAAAGTGGGATACATAAAAATTATACACGTCATAACCAGCTTCAGAACACCAAAGAACAAAGGAAGATTTTAAAAGCAGCCAAAGAGAAATAGCAAATTACCTATGCAGGTATAACAATTAGACAGACAGTTGACTTGCCATTAATAAATGGAATCCAGAAAATAACAGAATAAAATCTTCAATGGTGTCAGAAAAATCTTTGACAATGTAGACTCACAGTTCAGAGAAACTATTTTCCAAGGACAAGAGCAAAATACAAATACATTCAGACAAAGAAAAACTGAGAAATCTTCACTAAAGGAAAGTCTAAAAAATATACTTCAAATAAATAGATAAGGTGGAAGTTCTAATAAGAAGGAACAGTGAAAAAATAGTGGTAAATATGTGAGTAAATCTAATATAATATTAATTTATAATACAGTAATGAGAATATCTAATTCTTGGAATAATAGAGCAAAAATACCCACAGCATTGATAAAAAAATCTGATGGCTCATGGTAATTAAAATAATCTAATATACTTGTATTTTAGAAGGAAGTTAAAAATATTAACATGCCTCTGTGTGTGTGTGTGTGTGTGTATGTGTGTGTACTCATTTGCTCTGAGAGATATCTTAATTGTATTAGTTGTAATAGTATATTTTATTTTTGTTCTGTGGCTTGTTTTTCTCTTTTAGCATCAATAAAATTTCCAAGTTTTAATAAAAATATCAAGTTACATGCTTTGATAAACTCAGAAATTTCCAATAAACATTCTCTAGAGTTTACAGTAAAAGTAGTACTTTTGAACAAATAGAATGTATGCATATAAAACTGATGAGCAAATACCCTCAATTTAGGCATGCATAACTACCCTAAGACAATTTGACTTATGGAATATCTTTGATAATATATTAAAAAATTTATAGCCTCTCAAACTTCTACTGTGAATGACACCCAATCTCACCTTAAGAAAGAAGTTGTTCACAATCTGTCCTGTGCAGAAAATGTTGATACACTGGAAAAAAGAAAGCCCAATATTACTAATACAATCCTCTTGTTTATTATTTATTAAAGGTAAAAAAAAATTATTTTAGATAATTTGTTATTCCCATGCAATCATATTATATTCATATTCACTAGTTTTCTAAATTGAGAGAAAAATATAGAATAAACATTTTAACATAATGCTTTAATATATATATCTCACAGAACAATTCTTTATATTAAGTTAAATTATTCATTAAAAGTAGCCAAATTAAATGTTTGAAGTATATATTATATAATATAAAGATATACACATATATTTTAACATTATCATATTCCTATAACTTTCTTTGTACCTCTGTATCCAAAAGATTCCTTTTGAAATCTTTCATTAGAAACTCTACTGGTATCAATATACTCCTTGAATAATTAATTTTTTTACTTTAATTTATAACTTAATTAAATTTATAATTTAATTTTTAATTTATAAATTTATGTTTTGGCAGTAGTTTAACAAGTTAAAAATTCTCAAAGGCATAGAATTTTATGTGTCCATATCTTCAGTTTAGAGAGTTTTATTAGCTTGCAACAGAAGTTCTGGATTAAGCAGTACATTGGGTTGATCAACATGAGCTTGTCTTTTTTATGATAAAAAATGATCAAATTAGTAATTTCATATGGCTCAAGTGTAGATAATTAACTGGCTCACACAACTTAAAAATCTACAGGTAGACCTGGCATGTTTTCAACATTCTGCTCTTATGAGGTTGGTTTCATCCTAAGGCTCCCCTTGTGATATTAAGGTAAATGCCACCAGCACTTAGGACTACATCCTTTCTCCTTCTTCTCAGGTAGAAAGAGGGGATATTTACTTTACCATATTCCCCCCAAAAAATCCTGAGATGTACTCTGGACTTGCAAAATTCAGCCCATAACACTGGCTTAGCTGTGTTATATAAATCCCACCCCTGAAGCCAGAAGAGGAGTCAGTCTCCACAAAACCATATGGATCCCCAAACTAAAGTCTGGCATAACAGAAACGGGGATGGGAGAAGGATGCCATGAATGCAATGGAAATCATTCACTATTTTGTCTCGAAATTTTTTAATGTACTAATAATGAGTCTAGCTAAAGTAGGAAAAATGAGTCCTGGCATAATTCCTGGGACTTCTGGATGACTGATATTTACCGTTTTGGCCCTTTTATTTTTCTTTTTGAGAGGAGAGGATTTCTTAAAAATCCTGTGTCTTTGATTCAGGGTTTTACAAGTAAGAATGATTTAGTATTTACCCATTATACGTACCAGATCTTAAGGTGAAGAACAAAAGCAAAATCCTATTTGGCTGTGATCATGTGTGAACTACAAATGGGCAGGGGAAAACTGTTTCCAATCAAATGGGACGTCGCCGAAAAAGTACATGAGCTAGTTTGTTCCATGTTTATCCAAGTTATTGATTTTTCCATCATATATAAAGTCTTACAACATTAAAGAGATTGTTCCTGCTACAACATTATGAATTCATTGCTTGGAACACAGTTTGCTATTGAATGTCTGCCAGATTTTGTTAACAGAGATATTCAGAAGAAAACTGTGCATCTATAACACAATGAATACATGAAGTCTCTAATAATGTCTTTAAAGTCATGTGCATATTCTTTAAGCACAGATAGTTTGAGGAATAAATGCATTGTTATTTTGCATTATTTTTCTCCACTAGGCTTAAAAGTACTATTTATATTTTAAACATTTAGTGCTTCTCTGGGCTATTTAGGTACTTCTGAGGAACCAATAATGTTATTTTCTGAAGTTTAATGCTATATAAAGATTTATTGTTTTACACAATGGTTAACTGTGAAAATTCATATGCTCTTGAGGCACAGATTTCTTGGCCTCTCCGGACACCTTCATCAGCTTTTTTCATCTCCACTTAGATGCGGTGTGGTCAGCTTCTGTGGTCAAAAAGACCCTCACTAGGATTTCTGTAATTCTCTTCTATTTTTTTCATTCTTTTGTAGCTTCCAGGTATAGCAAGAACAGTTGCAATGGGAGATTGATATTTTAAAATGGTAATAGTCATTTTAGAATTTTCATTTCAAATAAATTCATTTCTCAGTATGGAGCTATTATTATTACAGCTAATTGGTTATACCTTAGCACGGAGAGGGTGGCACCTACAATTATTAGAGCAGGGCAGAAAGGAGGTAGGACTTAAGAGGGTCTAGCTACAGATTCCAAAAAATTTGGTATGCAGAAGGCTATAGTAACAATGAGTTTAATTCTGTGCAAGCTGGTACTTAGCTACTGCAGGGCATTTGGGCTATGGAGTTTGTTTTCAAACTTATGAATAGAATGTATTGATAAAGGCATTCCAGACACTAGAGGTGGTGTTCAGATGATCAAGCAACCATGAAAAACTATTGGGTTTGAGAATATAATAATATCCTTCAAGACAAGGTGTTTCGTAATGGACCTAAGTCTTGAGTCTTTTTACTTACTAGTGATGTGACCTTAAACATACTTCAAGATATGTTTTAACAAAAGATCTGATTTTTTTACAGTGTGTTGATGAATTTTCTAAAAGGCTGATTAACAAAATGTAATCTGCTGATTTGTCCTTGTATGTATATCATCAACTGGAGACTTCAACATATACTGTAAACACAGGATCTTAGGAACCCATTAGTGGTTTATAAGGATTGCATTTGGATTTTGTATAATTGTGCATATATACTGAAGAAAAACATCAGGGATGTACCTGAGAAGAGATGCATGAAACAAGATATTCAATTAAGTAAAGGGTAATTAAGCAAAAATAAATTTCTCTGATTGTATAGTCATATACCTTCTCTTAATAAACATTATTTTGATATAAAAACAAATTTATTAGTATAAGAATTTATTCTATTTAGATAGAGAAATAAAGCATATGAAAAAAGGGTGTTTTATTTTTCTAGTTATTAATATTTAGCATGTTAAATGGCATTTTCAATATGTCTTAAATTCTAATAGATATGATTTAGATGTATTTAGTTTCATTTTTGGGTGTCTTCCTTTTGAGGCATTACTATGAACAATGGTTAGTTTAATATCCTTCTGTTCTTTAGCATGAGTAAAAACATTGTGAATTATGCTACAAATAATGTTAGCATAAAAAAATTAAAGAATTTTAAAAATAATTGGTTAATAAAATTATTTTATTATTTTCAGCAAATTTCCAATATTTAAACTTTAAATATTCAAATATTTAACATTATAGATACTTAAATTTATATTATATAAGTACACATTTATAAATACATATAATTATTCAGGTTGCCATAATAAGAGTTTAATAATAAATTTCTATGATCCTTAAATTTTATAAATGTAAACTTTGTTTCTGTATAAAATGAAAATATATGTTGAAAAAAATCTCAGGGTAATGGTAATTGACTAAGCATTCTACAAAGAAATAGTAAACCTAAAAATAATTTATAAATACATATAATTATTCAGGTTGCCATAATAAGAGTTTAATAATAAATTTCTATGATCCTTAAATTTTATAAATGTAAACTTTGTTTCTGTATAAAATGAAAATACATGTTGAAAAAAATCTCAGGGTAATGGTAATTGACTAAGCATTCTACAAAGAAATAGTAAACCTAAAAATAATTATACATTTTTAATGATCATGGAAGGATTTTCAAGATAATAAATCTCAGCAGGTGAAAAATATCTGTAACAATTACTTTCTGAAGAATACAGAGCCATTCTTTGATGATGTATATTTGAATACACATTCACTAGATCCCTAATTTTTGGATAAATGAATTGCTTTAATCACATAAATGTCAGCTATTATTATATTGTATGTTAAATAATAAGAAATGTGTACTTTCTGTATTATTCTCAAGCAATTTCCTTCATGAGCACATGAGCAGCTTCAAGAATCAAATCGATCACACTACATCACTCAGTGAAATTTATAGCAGATAAGGAACACAAAACATGAGAGAAAATGAAAGAGAGAAAAATTACCTTTCTCAAAAAAAATCTATGCTCATCTGAATCTTAAATCATGTATTCTTTTCCCTTCATATCATTCTTGATGGGACTCTTGCAGGAAAAAAAAAAAGGGATTAAACTGACAGTGCTTCACTGTCAAGAGAAACCTATGGTCAGGGATATACCTAATTCCTAAAGCTTTCATTATTAATATTTTATGAGTCTCACTGATCTGTCCTATCTAGAAGAAAAATTTATCTTTCATTTGTGCAAGCACTACCTGCTGAGTAATAGATTTCTTCTCTGTAAATTGAGTGGTGAAATGCAAACGGCAGCAAAGGTAAGAAGAGGCAAATTGTTCTTTTATTGGAGTCTGGCTGCACTTTTCTGGAGTTGCAGAATCAGCCAAGCAGAGTGAAAGATCCTTGGGGAACTAGGAAGTGTCATATCTGTTCTAACATACTTTGGCCTACACATGTTACTGCCCACATGTTTAACCTGACTTGTAAATGAGATGATTAGCTACAGTGACTTTTTTTAACTTAAATATTTACAAGTAAGTTTGGTGCCTACAATGTTGGAAAATCACTAGCTCAACCTTGAAAATTTCCTTCATTGTAGATGAAGTGACGAAAAGGCAAATTAATGGTCTTTGAACACTTCAAACTGAAAAAGTAGGATATTTTGCCCCTTGGTTGAGCATGGTTTGCCTTAGCTGAACTAAGGAGGCCATTTAAGTAGGCTAAGAAGCCAACTACGTAGAGTCATCTGTGACACTGGAGCTGACTATTCCCTGGGCAGTGTTCATCCACAGAAAAGTGAAGTAGAGGAAGAGGGTCCAGGATCCCCTTTCACAGTCAAAAAGATATTGGGTGTCCATTTATTAAGTCCACCTGAGATAGGCTGGGACCTGGGACCCTTTGCTGCAGTGCTGCAATGCTTGCACCTGGACACACCTCTCCTTGAGCAACAAAATACAAAGAAACTATATGGGACTAAAAATAACTGCATGCATGCGCAGTTGGGGCAAATTCTGGACAAGAGATACAAAAAGACCAAAAAACCCCAACTGACACTTCTGAAGAGCTGGGAGCAAAAACTGGGTCAGGAGCAAAAGCAGGGTACTGCACATGACCCCTGAACTCAACACCACAAGAGGGGTGAGCAAAACACCTAAGCCACCCCTCTGGCCTGACCCCCGGACACGCCCCTACCCTCACCCCAGATAAGGAACAAGCTTGTCCCCCGCAGGGAGCAAACGAGCAAGGGAACCTATTACTTGTTCTTGCTCCCCGGCCCTGCTGCAGCAGAGGCCCCAATAAAGCCTTGCCTGAATTTCTTGTCTGGCCTCTAGTAAATTTCTATTAGTTGGGGAAGGCTAAGAACCTTGGTCAGTATCATACCTAGACCACAGGTGCATCTAGTTGCACAGGAAGTAGAATGTGATTCCCACATGTGGTTGAAAAGATAACTTCTGGATAAATGTATTTAGTGTAAAAGCGGAAAAAAAAATTCTGGTTTCAAATGAGTATTTTTCTTTGCTAGAGAACATAGAATTCAAAACTATATGAAAAAATTGTTTCTTTTCTTCAGAGCTGTTATCTCAATTTTTAATTATATATTGACTAGTTTAATTATTTAACATCTTTCTAATCTCTTAGAACATAAATCGGACCCTGTTTATTTTGGCACACAATTGTATCCCCAGAGTCTTGTACAGCATTGGCAAGCAGTAGGTAGTCAACCAGTTTTTGGTAAAAAATGTGCATATTTTAAATTTTCATCAATGTCTACTAGCATGTTCTATATAATAATAATGTTTGTGGTAAGAGTGATGATTTATTCAAACTACAGCTACTGATCATAAATTTACATAAAGCACTGTGTTAGAAATGGGGTGATACTAGAATGTTTAAGATTAATTCCTGGGCCTCAAAGAGTTGACCATCTAGTTGCGAGAATAAGCATATGTGTAGAGATTATACAAAATGTGAAATATTAAGTGACAAGAGAACATATTAGTTGTAATTGTACATAGGTATTAGATAAACAGAAATGAAAGGACATCTTGATAAGGAGAACTACATGAGTAAATACATTGGAATCAAAGGAATATAAATCACAAACCATAAATTATGTTGCTAAGAATGATATAGCTTAGAACGACTGACAAGAGAACACTACCCCTGTCTATAAGAACCATCTAAACCCAGTTCTTTCATTGATTTGTGTATTTAATTTTTGTAGTAGAAACACACATGATTCCCATGAACTGAAAGGATCTACATTCGACACTCACTAATATAATATTACCAGAACTACATGAATATTTCTTTTCTCACACTCCAGCTGGCTGCTGTATCCTTTCAAACTTTTTAAATCTTTGCCAACCTAAAATGTTTGGGGGTAGAGGGGGAATGGCCTCTTGTTTTCACTTGATCTTTACTTGGGATTTAGGTACCTTTTCATATCTTTATTCTTTCTTCTCTAAACATCAGTGCTTTTCTCATTCCTCCTTTTCCAATTTGTTTGCCTAAATCCTGGGCATCCTCACCCAGGCTAGACAAATGGAGTGAAGTAGATAATAATTTTTAGAGAAAAGTAGCCATTTGTAGATATTTCCTACTAAGCAAAATGGTTGTTAGTTGTTGCTTATCAAAGGGTTTGCTATACTAGTCACTAGTCACTAGTTTCAACAAATATTTTCTTTTCCTTTAAAATTTTCTCAGGCATACTTCTGGAAATTTTTAATTAATTCAGAACTCATTTAAGCCTTTGTTTTGGCAATAACTCACTAGCTCTGTTATTCTATATATTTTCTTAAAATTGACGTCAATTTGTGAAAACTATTATTTTAACCAAAAAAGTATGCAGTATATGAAATGAGTAATCTATTTAAAAAATAATATAAAAATTTAAAGTTAAATAAGAAAATACAACATGTTACATACGCTGAGAAAACCATAATTCAAAAAGAGTCATGTATGACAATGTTCATTGCAGCTCTGTTTACAATAGCCAGGACATGGAAGCAACCTAAGTGTCCATCGACAGATGAATGGATAAAGAAGAGGTGGCACATATATACAATGGAATATTACTCAGCCATAAAAAGAAATGAAATTGAGTTATTTGTAGTGAGGTGGATGGACCTAGAGTCTGTCATACAGAGTGAAGTAAGTCAGAAAGAGAAAAACAAATACCGTATGCTAACACATATATATGGAATCTAAGAAAAAATAAATAAAAGGTCATGAAGAACCTAGGGGCAAGATGGGAATAAAGACGCAGACCTACTAGAGAATGGACTTGAGGACATGGGGAGGGGGAAGGGTAAGCTGGGACAAAGTGAGAGAGTGGCATGGACATATATACACTACCAAACGTAAAATAGATAGCTAGTGGGAAGCAGCCGCATAACACAGGGAGATCAGCTCGGTGCTTTGTGACCACCTAGAGGGGTGGGATAGGGAGGGTGGGAGAGAGGGAGACGCAAGAGGGAAGAGATATGGGAACATATGTATATGTATAACTGATTCACTTTGTTATAAAGCAGAAACTAACACACCACTATAAAGCAATTATACTCCAATAAAGATATTTAAAAAAAAAAAAGAATGGAATAATCCCATTTGCATCAACATGGATGGACCTAGACATTATCATACTAAGTGAAGTAAGTCAGAGAGAGAAAGACACATATCCTATGATATCACTCATATGTGGAATCTAAAAAAAAAAAAAAAAAAAAGATACAAATGAACTTATTTACAAAACAGAAACAGACCACAGAATTCAAAAACAAACGTATGGTTACCAGAGGGGAAACGTGGTGGGGCGGGGGGGATAAATTAGGAGTTAGGAGTTTGGGATTAACATTTACATGCTACTATATATTTATAAAATAGATAATCAACAAGGGCCTACTGCATAGCACAGGGAACTCTACTCAATATTCTGTAATAACCTATACGGGAAAAGAATCTAAAAAAGAATGGATATATGTTTATGTATAACTGAATCACATTGCTGTACACCTGAAGCTAACACAACATTGTAAATCAACTCTACTCCAATATAAAATAAAAATTAAATTAAAAAAATAGAATGTCAGGTTTCCCTGGTGGCACAGTGGTTGAAAGTCTGCCTGCCGATGCAGGGGGCACGGGTTCCAGCCCTGGTCTGGGAAGATCCCACATGCCGCGGAGCAACTGGGCCCGTGAGCCACAACTACTGAGCCTGCGCGTCTGGAGCCTGTGCTCCACAACAAGAGAGGCCACGACAGTGAGAGGCACGCACACCGCGATGAAGAGTGGCCCCCGCTTGCCGCAACTGGAGAAAGCCCTCGCGCAGCAGCGAAGACCCAACACAGCCAAAAATAAATAAATAAATAAATAAATTTATTAAAAAAAAAAAAAAATAGAATGTCGTTTACATTCCCGAAACCTTGAAAATTCTCTAAATTTGCTAATTTCGTAGTAACATATTTCTGAAACTATGTAAACTTTGTTCATATCCATGAATATTATTTGATGGCCTTTTTATAGATATAACCCACTGGTAATTCCCACATTCTACTCTTTTATTCAAAGCATCAGTTATCTGGATTTAGTTTTTAAACTTCCTCACCTTTTTTCCTTTATCATCTCTATCATTTACACTAATACATGGCTTTTTTTTAGGGTCACATTTTACTACATAACAGAATTCTTTTGTTTCTTGCTTATTGATTCCTTTTTCTTGTTTTTTAACCATTCACAATAATTACATCTTCTTTAAAGACTAGTGGAACTTTCTTTAAAAGATAAGTTGAAGTATAAAAACCGGTGGTTTGGATGCATGTATTCGCCTAGTGACTCATTTTTGTGTATCATCTTAAAGCCTTTAAAATGTGTGTAAAAAATCACAACATGATGTGGACTTTCACAGTTTTTCAACTACTAATGAAAAACCAGGAATGTTAAATTCACAAATGCCAAAGAGTAATCATATAGTCAAGTTCAGGAGAAGGGCAGGGAGTTCATTGGTGAATCTGGGTTGGAGGAAAGGGGAATAACGTCTGTTCACTATTCTTTTGTGACACAATGGCACATAACAATGACATTGGGGAAAAGTTGTGGATTAAGGAAAACATCTTCTCACTGAAACTTTTGGAGCTCTCTTTTCCCAAGCATTCAGGCTCCAGGTAATGTTCCTGTTTGCACAGCAGCTACCCTTCTGGCTTTTCAGTATATCCCTAACTAAATGGTGTCTATTGTCTCTTCCAGCCAATTAGATAAGTGAATCAGATAACTCTGCTGCCAAAATAATGTCTTAAATGCAGCTGCAGTCAGACCACTCTACACTTTGATCCCTGTATTGTTTTCTCATTGTCTGTTTGGTTAAATAAATTTCTTTGCCATGTATTTTATTCACACCAAGCATCTTATGCCTCAGCCACAGTGGACTACCTGCCATTTTTCAAACACATTTCATATGAACTTTCAAGCTTCAGTGCTTTTGAACATATATTCCATCTTCCTAGAACAAAATCCTGATCAAATGCCACTTTTTTTAGAAGGTCTGTAACCTCTGCAGCAATGTTGGTCATCCTTTTCTTGAGACTATAATTAGAGGATGAACTACATCTTACTGCAATCTTTCTGTGAATGTCTGTAACTTCCCAATGCTGTAAGCTCAAGGACAGAAATTATATTATGTCATCTTTGTGTTTGGAATATAATAGATATTGAATAATGGATAAATGACTAATATAATGAAATTATATGACATTTTCCCACTAACTGGAGCTGTTCAGGGAAAATAACACAAGATTTCTCTAGCAGACAGAATTTTGAATTCTATGCACTGCTATTTGAGGAGGTATTTTTGATTTGGCAGTTCTTTCCAGACCTCATAATAATAGATTATCATAGATTTACTTAAATTTAAGGGCTTTTAAAATCTGATTTTAACCTACATTGCCTCACTTCTTTGCTTAGTCATTAACTAAATTTTACCTTAGATAGATATTTTTATAAGAGAAAAAAAGGTTATAAATGAAAATCCACACTTAATTAACAATGGGTATTTTTTATATCTATACATTTTAGTTATTAATATGATGTTGGGGCCTAAATTATCTAGAAAGTAATATTCCTTCAAATTAACTGATATACATAAATGCTATAATAAATCTGCTAGAAAGATAGTGCAAAATAAAAAGCCTCATCAGAAAGATGACAGCTCTCTTTTGAATAGCTCTTTTGAGTAGTTTGTGTAAAGAGTATGAATGCCCCCAAAATCTATAAAAATATTTTGTATCATGAAAAATAAAATATTCAAACTATTCTCATAACCTCTTTTACAAGAAAAATAAACTTAACAGTCTACTAATAGTGATAAATATTTTCCCCAGTAGTTTATTCAATAAGGCTTACAATTAAATTATACTTAAAAATTTACAGTGTTTTAAATTTGAAAATGCTTCAAATATATTACTGTCATAGATTCTTAAAACAGTCTTATAAAGTAAGCTCAACAATTTTTGGTATTATCTTTATCTTTTATATTAGAAAACTGAGACCACAAGAGATTTGGTAATTTCCTCAAGGCAACATATACAAAATGTCTTCTAGGTTTGAATTAAAATTAATCCATGATATATTATGTGGATAAATGTCTCTCTGTCATTTTTTACTTGGTCTCCCCATGATTTTAATAAAAAGGTAAGAGTTTATTCAACTCTAACAGATATATCTAAATGTCTAATTTAATATTTTATTTATCTTTTAGATGTAAAAAACATATTCAATTTTCAAGTTTGCCCTCAAATTCTTCCCAATTCCAATTTCATTAGTGGACAGTCTTAAGTTTATGCAAAGCATTTAGAGAGATATCCACATTTCTAGGAAAAGCATTGAGTTTAAAGAATATAATATTTTACACAAACATTTCATTCAATTCATATGCCAGAGCATTCCATTTTCCTGGAAGATCGAACATCTCCCCTTAATGTTCACCCTAGTGCCTCCTTTGTGTTCTATTCATCCCTTTGTTCACATTTGTTCACCCCTTTGCTGATTTCTTCTGCCTTCAGAAGGAACCATAGTTCTACTGACCAGCTGGGCTAAAACCAGTGTTTCTAGTGTCCATTCTGCTGGTTGAAAACAGCTATCTCCTCTGTTCTCTTGTGGCTGCAGACATTCCCTGCCCACCCGAACCCTCGCCCGGGGATATATCCATTCTGGAAGGGCGGACATAGGATAGTTCAAGCGCCAGTGTGATGTGGCCTGTATATCTGATAAAGGCTATTCTACCTAGACTGTGGTAGCCAGATACGTTTACTTTTCTGACACAAAACCAGTGTCAGAACACTGTGGTTCTGATTACCATGAACTAAAATGACAAAGATTCTATCCTTTTGGTTCTTGCCTCTCTCACTTGACAAGCGCTATGTCTTAAGAGTACCAGAGCAACAACCTCTGAACAGGAGTCTAACACTTGTGGAGTAAGCCATCACTCCCACACCATCCACTTTATGATGCATATCAGCATACTGAAACTGATCAGAGAAGTGGGAGACAGCAGTCTTACTCAGAATGGAGACAGAAATAAAGCAGGAAGCAAGAGAATGGACACAGAGCGTTGTCTTTTGAAAACTTTTTTGTTCTCAATTTCCTAGAGGTAGAGAGGGAAACATGCAAATATGGCTATCAACTAAAACAAGACCTACAGCTTCAGTTTTTCCAAAGGAAGTAGAGATCTCTGGAGATGACAAACCTATCTGAGGCTCAAGGCCTCTAATCCTCTTTTTTTGATACACTGGGGGAGGCCTCTAGACAGATAGCCCTCTTTGAGGTTGTCATGTCACTCAAAGAATAAAGAATTGTTTTTCCCTAATAGTATTTTCCCAGAGGCTCCACATCTTTTTTGTTTTTTGTTTTGTTTTTTTTTTTAATGAATAAAAATTATTTAGGTAAAGTTCAGGAAACTTTCACAATTGTCTTATAAATTTTTAGGAAACATATATGGCTTATTAAAGTTTCAAAACGATCTATAATAGTTGTTTAACTCCTCATATAAAATGCCTATTGTAGCTTTTGTTATGATTGGCTATTTAATCATATCAGAATACAAAATTTACCAATCTAGAGAGTCCATTAAATTGGAAATAATTTGTTCAAATAATTTAAGACATCACTTTTAACTATGAAATTATATTCTAAGAATTATAATTTTATCAAGTCTCAAATTGTGCTATTATCTAAAAACACTTAATTCATAGCCAGTAAAGCAAAAGAAAGAAGATGCAAAATGATAGAAATATTTCTTCCTCAGATTCTGTATCTTCAGAAAATTCATGTGAAGAATTCAGTCCAATAGGGGACTCCTTTGAGGAAATGACTGTAGGTAGTGAATTCTGGGTTTGAACAAGGCTGACGAGGGAATGTCTTAGTGGACAAACTTTTACCAGTGCTGCTGGGGCATGGGGCTGGCCAGCAAAATCCCCTTGTAGAAAGTAATCGGAGGTGGAGGGCAGTCTTCATATACTTCCTGGAGGAAGGTGGGGGGAGGAAGGAAGACCTCCTCTCATCAGTTTCCCCCATTGTTCATTCCCGCTATGGGCCTCCAACTTTGTGATGGTGTAGAGCAAGAGAGCTTGGGCCAGGTGCTTTGCTTTCAAGTAATGAGACACATAGTGAAAATGCAAATTGCCAAAAGCATCTTTAGCATGCTAAAGTTCCACCGGACTTCATTTTTAAGGATACTGGATCATCTGTTCCATGGGCAGAAGGCATGTAATAGATTATGAGTCCTGCTAGTCCAGGTTGATGATCAGAGACAAAAGCAGGAGTGAACTTTCTTGCCATACAGAGTAAGAGCAGAAGCGGAAGCGGAAGTGCTGGCTGGTCAACAGTGGACGTAGGTCCTAGAGCCACAAGTCCTCTCAGCTAATGTCTCTTACTAGCAACTCAGAGGATTCCCTGGTCCTTTGGGCCTCCGCCAAACACCAAAATTGGATTGCCTCTCTAAAATTTCAAATTTAACATCCACTTCAGTTAATTTTGGTCTACTCTGTGTGTTCTTTGAAGTCATTGGCATTTCTCAGACCAGCCTGTGCTATTGACCACATATCATATATTTTCTTATAAGGGGCAACAATGCAGATTTTTTATTTTTTAATTGTCTTTTTGTTTTTTTATTTTTTATTTTTTAATTTTTGGGGGCTGAATGTGTCAAGTTTAATAACTACTAAGTAAAATAATGTATCAAATTCTTTTTTTTAATGTACCCTTTATTCTTTTATTTTCTTAACATCTTTATTGGAGTATAATTGCTTTACAATGGTGTGTTAGTTTCTGCTTTATAACAAAGTGAATTAGCTATACATATACATATATCCCTGTATCTCCTCCCTCTTGCATCTCCCTCCCACCCTCCCTATCCCACCCCTCTAGGTGGTCACAAAGCACCGAGCTGATCTCCCTGTGCTATGCGGCTGCTTCCCACTAGCTATCTGTTTTACATTTGGAAGTGTATATATGTCCATGCCACTCTCACTTCGTCCCAGCTTACCCTTCCCCCTCCCCATGTCCTCAAGTCCATTCTCTACATCTGCGTCTTTATTCCTGTCCTGCCCCTAGGTTCTTCAGAACCATCTTTTTTTTTTTTTTTTTTTTAGATTCCATGTATATGTGTTAGCATACAGTATTTGTTCTTCTCTTTCTGACTTACTTCACTCTGTATGACAGACTCTAGGTCCATCCACCTCACTATAATTGTCCTTTTATTGAAGTATAGTTCATTTACAATATTATATTAGTTTCAGGTGTACAACATAGTGATTCAATATTATTACGGAGTATACTCCATTTAAAGTTATTATAAAATATTGGCTATATTCTCTGTGCTGAACAATATACCCTTGTAGCTTATTTATTTTATGGCTAGGAGTTTGTTATCTCTTAATTCCCTACCCCTATTTTGCCCCTCCTCACTTCCTTCTCCCCAGTGGCAACCACTAGTTTGTTTTCTGTATCTATGAGTCTGTTTCTGTTGTGTTATAGTCATTGTTTGTTTTATTACAATGCAGATTTTTAAGAAACAAATTATTCTTTGTTCTTTTCTTTAAGTTTTAGTTTGATTTTTTGGTAGGTATTCTACTCTTTGGGGTTATGGTTCCTGTTTCTGTCTGCTTTGCAACATCATTATTCCTCTCTCTAAGCCATTCTTTCCCACTACAGTTAGTTTACCAGGGAAGTCATTTCTGTTGTTGTTGTTGTGTGTTAGTTAATTAGTTTTTTTCATTTATTGATATAGTTCAGTCATTAATGTAAATTTCTGATGAAGCTTTTGAACCTCACTTTCAATCTCTGCATTTTCTGATTCCAAGGATTCATTCTTGTTTTGCAGAGTTGTGACATAAACCATAATTATTTCTTTTATCTCCTCCAGTTTATATATATATGTGTGTGTATATACATATATGTGTGTGTATATATATATATATATATATATATATATATACACACACATATATATATATATATATATACACACACATATAAATTTATACACACACATACTCCCAGGAAAAGCCTGCTTCTTCTTCTGTCTGTTTGGCCTGAGCCAATCTAATCTGTAGTTGAGCTGGGTATCTGGGATTTGTGGATTATTGAGGTATTCTTTTTACTATTTTAGCTTTCCATGCCTCTGACAATCTCTCTCCAGTTTGCTACCCTGCACCCAACCAGTTATAGCAGTACAGTGGATGAAAGGCCTGTAGGCCTTGTGTGAGCTTTCTTAGCTCTCCTCCCTTGCCCCAATCTTTGTTAGGCCATGGCCTTGCAGTTGGTAAAGCTCCTCTGTGGTCAATGCTACAGAACTGATTTGTGATGGAGATGCTTTGGAATTCTAATTCATTGCTCCAACCCACCTGTGACCATTAATAGCTTGTTAAAAATTGTGATAGTTCCTCCTTATTCTTGTCTAAGGCAAACAGTTTCCTTCTGCTGCAGTACCCTTAGGGATGAAAAAAATCATAAGATTCTTTTGCTCTGGGAAAGGCCCTTCCTTTTCTGGAATTTGATCATTTAATTTTGTATCTTCAGTTCTCTGAGGAGTTAAAAATATATGACTTTTTAGCTTATCTGGCTTATCCTCAAGTATTCTTTTAATAAGCATCTTCTCATAAACTCTTTTTCTTGATTAGGACAACTTTACCTACAAAAATATTGATTCAAGTCAAAGATGAGATAATATAGATTTACTTCTCAAATACTTAAACCACCATCAATGCTGATCCTTCCACAAGTGACTGGGTCAATAACAGCACTCCAAATTATTAAATAATCAGAGCATATGTATGAGTCTTAGATTTTACTTAGTCTATTTATCTAAAACCTAATACCTGTAAAGTGGAAAAGTCTCCAATCTTAATATTCCACATATAGTATAGCACTGAGGGGAAAGTGAACAGTGTAAGCTATGGGAGGTTGAGTAAACAGATGAATCTATACCATATTCTCAATCCTAACTGATGTCTACTCTATTTTTCCACTCCTTGAGTCCACATAGAGTTCAACTTCATCTTACAATCAATATCCAGTTTATCAGGAAATCCTGCTGGCCCCCATCTTTAATATTTATCCATAATATAACCATGACTCACTAAAACTACTGCTATCACCTTGATTCAAGTTACTATGATTTCTTACCTGGATTTAACTAATACGGTTTTAACTCATCTCCATTCTTCCACTCTTGAAACCTTGCCTCCTTGCCCACCCCCAGCATACTCTAACTAGAGTAACTAGAGGAACCTTATTAAAATAAAAATCAGATAACCTCATTTCTCTTCACAAACCTTACACTATCTCCTCATTTCTTTTGAAATGAATGCCAGTTACAATGATCTAAAAAGGTCCTCATTGGTTTCCTATCCCTGCCCTTTTCTTTCAGCAACAGCCATACTGCCTTCCTTGTTCTTTGCACACGCTGTGAGCCTCCTGATGTAGGGGGACTTTGCACTCGATGTTCCAATTTTCTTTTTAAAATCTCTCCCCCTAAATATTCCCATAGGTCTAACACTTACCCTCCTTCAAGTCACTATTCAGACATAGCCTTCTCAATGAGATCTATCCTAACCATTAAACTCCATCCAAATTTCTTCCTCTAAACAGGCATTCTAAAACCCCTCACCTTGTCCTATATTTTTAAATATTCTATAGCATTTATGACATTCTAATATACTATATAACTTACTTGTTTATTTTTTATTTTATGTCTCAGATGCTGTTTACAAGGCATATCTTCTTTATCAGAGTGTGACTTGCATTTCTCCTCTCTCTACTCTCTAATCTTTTCATCCACATTTTTTTTTGTCCTTTTGCCAACCTGCTATATTTAAGTATTCTGGTTTTAACTAAAGTGACTGCTTTGTCTTGTTCAATCCTACTCCTTTCCTTTGGCTGGGAAAGCACTTTTACTCACTGTTATGGGTAATTCATTTGGGTTAATTTACCCCGTAGTAACTGACTCAGGCTTTTATCACACATTCATGTTTTGTTTGTTTGTTTTTTTAAGTTTCCTTTATATTTTTTGCTTTTTATTTTACTTTGATTACCAGGGGAAATAGGCAACATATATTTGCCTGATCAAATAGAACATTTAAAAATATTTGGAAATATATGAAGTGCTATTAAAGCAGCAGCAGAAAGAGCTTAAAGATAACCCCATCTGACTATGCCTCAATCTGGTTATAAAAACCAGTCAGTGAACACACACATGCACACACACTTCAAATGTACCATGCATTCAGTCGGACTCAAGACATTGCAACCAGAGCTCATGTTACTGCTGTAATAATGGCAGATGGTTGTAGTTGTATATTCTACTCAAAATTAGTAGGTGTGGAGAAAAAGGGACATTTATTAACTGGAGGGAGGACATATTCAAATAAATACATTGCCCCATAAAGTGCCCCAGTGCGAGTATGATTTAAAACATAATTATGGTTTTCCATTACTGTAAAAATTTTTGGGTAACAAAATTAAAGTGTTTAATTTTTAGAATAGGCTCATGCTCTCAGCATGGAAATATCTGTGTATTTTTTAAATAAATTACATATGAAAGAAAGCTGTAAATTGTGTAGATATATTCTAGGCATTCAACTTAAGGTAAATAAAAAAATTAAAAGTAAATTACATTTAGCTGATGTAAATAGAAATCACTATTGTTTCTCTGTTATTCAAGGGAATGTGGACAGAAGGAGTGTGCTTTGTAATGCAAGATAGTTTCATTACTCCACACGGGGGAAAATATATGTGGTTATTGTCGGTAAGAAAGCAATAATAGTGAAATGTGAATAAACAAAATTTTTGAAAAGTTCCTAGATAATGGATTATGTTCCAAAAAACACATCCTAGTAACCTATAGATGTTAAAGAACAATATGTAATGAAAGGTTTTCATCGCCGTTGATTTGTTGCCATGGTGACTTTTCGGGATGATGGGAAGGCAACATAGTCAAAGTGATTTAAATATGAGAGTCTGTGATGCAAACCAGAGATAAGTGGTCATTGGACAGAAATCAGGGGCCTCATTTTAATCTCCCAACATTCTATTTATCATAGCATTACATTTATTTTGATAGCTCTGTTTTTTTGTCCACATAAATTTACAAATTCACCATGAATCCAGCTTTATGTAATATTCAAGAGAATAGTGTTCATCTAGCACAACTGATAACACTAGGGAACAAGGCCTGTTACAGCTCCTGGAGCACAGAATGTGGAATATCTGTTACAGGAATTGAATGAAATCTGGGGTGGCATCTCAGTGACATTTTGCACTATTGCTATGAATATAGCTTTTACATTGAGGTCTTGCTCAATTGTTCAGTTACAGAAAGGGCCAGAGAGATCATGCTGATTTCCAAAAGGAAAAAGAAAAAAAAAAGGGATCTACACAGACAAGGCCAACTATCTTGAAATACCTCCTGTTGTCCTAAAACATAACATCACTGAGTGAGAGAGGCTATAGGCTCTGTCTCATGGGACGTGGTAAAGAAGGTTAGACAACTGAGATGCTTGCTCAAAATCTTCATTTAAAAGAAAAAAGTCTATATTGTGAAGGCTCCATGTCACTAGAGAATGGAGACATTATATAGCTCATTACAGTGTATGCAGTATGCTGTCTAGGGACTCCTTGCCCAGTTGGAGCTCTTAGTAGCAGAATCTTTCACAGGCATTTTTTGGCAGGAAAGTATTTCTGTTTAGATATGCTGTGAGTCATGCATAGATGCTTTATGAGAACCCTCTTTCAGAGGTGTCACGAAGTGGGCCACAGCACACAATAATAAGAAGAGTACTGGACTGAGAACCAGAAAACGGTATTTCTAATTCTGGCAATGCCATTAAACCAGCCATGCAACCTTAGGCCGGCCTCAATTTCCTCATCTGCAAAATGAGGACTTTGGACTAAACCATCTCTAAGGTCTTTTCATCTCTGAAATCCTATGATTCTTTTCAGCATTATTATGTGTCTTTATTTTCCCAGTGGGATGATTCCTTTGACTAACTGGAAATAAAAGTAAAAGTTTACACTGAAAAAGGGAATTGGTAGGCAACAACTCACTTGTCTTACTATATTTCTTCAGAGACATTCTGGAGCATGTGTTTCTGTCAAATACGAGGTTTTCTTAAGAGACATTTCATACTAACACATATCAACCACAGTTTAAGCATCTTCTGAAAAAAAGAGAAAAAACCCCAGCACAGTCGTAAATGGTAAATTGTAAGTTTCACTACAAAATTATCAAAAGGCAAGTTTAATATAAGGATCAAACTATTACAAATGATATGAAATATATTTGAAACTCTTCTCCTTCCATAAAATACCCTTTCGGGGGGTTTGTTCATTATAAAAAATCAATGGTGTGGGAAAAAATGGGAGGGTGTTTACAAACCCAAAGTTAATTTGAATCTTTCAATAGCAAAATAATCCTAATGTGTTTTATTGACTTTACTCTCCTGTTTTTTCTTATTTGTTTGTTTTTTGCATTCTAATCTTCTATAGACTGAATGTTTGTGTCCCCTCAAAATTCGTATGTTGAAACCTAATTCCCAATGTGATGATATTTGGAGGTTGGGCCTTTGGGAGATGATTGGGTACTGAGAATGGAGCCCTCATGGATGGGATTAGTGCCCTTAAAAAGATACTGCCAGGGAGCTCCCTGGCCCCTTCTGCCATGTGAGAACAGTGAGAAGATGGACTTGTGAACCAGGAAGCAGGCTTTCATGGGTCACCAAATACGCTGGCACTTTGACCTTGAATTCCCAGCCTCCAGAACTGTAATAAATGTTTGTTGCTTAAGCCACTCAGTCTATAGTATCTTGTTATAGCAGTCTAAACTGGGACAGAAATTGGTACCTATAAGTAGGGGTGCTGCTGTAACAAAGACCTAAAAATATGGGAGTGACTTTGGCACTGTGTAATAGGCAGAGCCTGAAAGAGTTTCGAGGTGCGTGTTAGGGAAGAAAAGCCTACACTCCTGTGAATAGACCTTTACAGGTGATTCTGGTGAAACCTCAGAAAGAAAAGTGGGGAGCTGAAGTGAAAGCCTCAGTCTTCTTAGAGACTAGCAAAGTACTTGTGAATAGAATGTTGATGGAAATGTGGGCAGTAAAGGCCATTTTGATGAGGTCTCAGATGGAAATGAGAAACATATATTGGACACTGGAGGAAAGGCAATCCTTGTTATAAAGTGGCAAAGAACTTGGCTGGATTGTGTTTGTTTCCTAATGTTTTGTGGAAGGTAAAACTTGTGAGCAATAACATTGGATATCCAGCTGAGGAAATTCCTAAGCAAAATGTCGAAGGAGTAGACTGGTTCCTCCTGACTACTTGTAGTAAATTGTGAGGAGAAAGAAATGACTTAAAGATCCAATTGTTGATCTAAAAGGAAGCAGAACTTAAAGATTTGGTAAATTCAAAGAACTCCATTTCTTCGATGTCAGTTACTGGACCTCTATTGTGTTCCTTTGGTGGTGTCACGTTTCCCTGATTTCGTGATCTCTGCAGCCTTGTGTATGTGTCTGCGCATTTGAGGAAGCAGTCACTTCTTCCAGACTTTGTGGACTCACTTTGGCTAAGAAAAGATTTCACCTGTGTATGCGGACACACTGGAGTGTGCTGAGAACCTGGGTCTAGTGGTGTGGCGTGCCCAGTGCAGGGGTGTGTGGCAGCTCTCGGTCTGGGGGGGATATGATGTCTCCTTGGCTCAAGCAGTTGGGGCCCATGACATCACAACTGCATGATCCTTGGTGGTGAGAGCTGTTGGGGGGAAGGGGGTCCTCAGTGGCTGTGCACCTGTATGCTGCTGGCTCTGACTCCTGCCACCAGCCTGCACTACTGTACTTGAGCCTGCAGCTAGCCCCTGCAGCCACGCAAGTGCATGCCTGGCAGACAGCCCAGGCACCAGCAACTCTTCATGTACACACATTGGCCACAGTCAGGGTCACCATGCATGGACCTGCAACCAACCCCTGCCACCATGCAGGCACCTGCAGCCAAGCATGTGCATAACGTCAGCTCCAGCACCAATGCCACCTTGCCACTGAACCCAGAGGTACCACTGAGGACCCCGTGGCCTTTGCAGTCACTTCTTCTAGACTTTATGGATCCCAGTATATCGTCTGTAACTAATCATAAATTAGTCCCTTCTTCATCTGAATTATCGCTTATATTTCTTTGTCTTTTCTGACTTAAAGCCTTAAAATTAATACAGAATATTAGTAACTATTGTGGGTAACTTTGTCTTATTCCTAATTTTATTGAGGGACTATTTAGATTTTTGCCATTTCACGTAGTGTTTGTTGATGATATCTAATGAAAAATCTTGATTATGTCAAAAGAAGTTTAGTACTAACACATATAAACCACAGCTTAGGCATCTTCAGGAAAAAGAGACAAAAATGTTATAAATGTTAAATTGTAAGATTCAGTACACAATTCTCAGAGAGCCTAACATAAATATCAGATTATTTAAAATGATTTGAAATATACTTAGGCTCTTCCTTTTTCATTTATAGTCTGAGGAATTGTTGAAAAAATTCCTGAAATACTTTTTGTTGCTTTATTGCATTTTCATCCAAAGAAATATACTCTAGCATCTCTATATTTGCAATACATTAAGTTTTATTTGTAGCCAGCTTCTTGTGTATGTTCCATAGGCATAACACAATAACATATAGACACAGTTGTGGATTTAAACTACATGTAGGGTTAATCAAACATGGTATGTGCATTTGTCTGTATTAGATTGAACTTGTTTTTTTTTTTGAATTAAAATCTTTGATGTACATTAGTTGGATCATGTTTAACCTTGCTTTTTGAGAAAGGTGGGCAGGAGAAAAAGTTAGCATATGTTTGGGCTGCCTTCCTAGAGCCTTCCTAAACTATATTTTCCTAATCCCATAGCCACAAATGATTGTTTAATTTACTATTGGAGAACAAAAATTCAGAGGAAAACAATCTCATTTTGTTTTCTTGTTGCAGTGATTTATCTAAAAAGTTAAACATGTATTCCCCACTTTTCTCTTTTCTATAAAGTGTCACATAAAGTACCAAACCAAAGAAACAAACAATAAAAATATAAAAAACCAAAAGGAAAGGATTTAAAGTAAGTTGAAGTGCTGAGATCAGGGGCTATTCTAGTTCTTGATGCTTAAGCAGGAATATTTTATAAGAAAAAAAGTTGCCTCAGATGTTTTTAAAAAAGAGATTTATTAGGAAGGAAGGAACAAAAGCAGTAGCCTTGAATAACAGCTATTTCCTAAGAGTTGAATAAATGAGGCGGAAACACAAAACCTTGATGTATAATTGTCAAAATTTCTTAACATGAATATAGTGATGGGTTGTTAACCATTTTCCCCCCACTGGCTCCGGATATTAACATCACTATGAGAATCCTCAGGATATTTTGTTTCATGTGAAGTATTAATGCATTTCAAAATCCCTAGCCAAATGCAAAAGAAAGCAGAGCATAAAATGGCTAATCAGGCAGGAGGAATTTAAGCATGAATGACAATATCTACAGACTAGTAGACCTTGTCCTGAAATGGCTGGAAGTCTTAGGCAAATAATAAACAGCAAACACAAAGAAATAATGAGAGCTTGAAACTCATAGCTTTACAGTTCCTCTCATTTTATGTGATTCCACTGAAAAGTGACTTAAATATAGAATTTCAGAAAAATAAAGAGATGTTCCTTGACACAAGGTATGTTTCTGGGTACCTGATAACTCAATAAGGAGCCTTGAAGAATATCATATCTTGAGGCTGCCACAGAAATTTCACATAACCTGAAAGTGCCTGCCTCTGGCATTCACCAGACACACAAAGACATTACGAGAAGAAAGCTAGTCTTTCCTTTATCTAATAACTGCTCCCCAGAAAGGATCCCAAAGGCACTAAGCCATGCTCACTAGATTCACAGGAAGAACTAGAAATTGTTTTTCCTTTTCTTTTTTAACTCCATCCTCTGTAGCAAGAAGTAAGTATAGTTTTTTCTCGTTGCCCTGCAATAACGCTTGGCTCTCTAGTCTTCTCTGATATATGACAAGATGAAAATATTTACCAAAATGAAAAGGGACCTTTGTTTCTTTTTTCATTGCAGATCATATTTCTCTCAGATAACCACATAATCACCTCCTGCTCATATAAAAAATCAGTGATCACAGGTCATGAAAAAGAATTTAGCACTTGTCTTTTGGTGTGCAAGAGCAAATATCATGTTATTGCACACGCCACTATCATCATGTTTGATTACGTAAAAATGCTCATACAACTTGGAAGTAAGATGGAGATAAGTTATCATACCCTATTCTTTTATTTGTATTAAAACCAAGACCCAGAGAGTCTATGTGATTTAATTTCCCAAGATCATCATTATAACTAGTGATCAAAAATGCTAAAAAGGGATGTGAAAATATTATATTATTAACATTGGGGATTTGTATACGTGGACCACATGTGCTTGAGGAAAAATTTGGCACTAATTCATATAGATTCATTTAAACTAAATTCTCAGTTAATTCTGTTTTTTAAGTTTCAGGTAGACTCTCCATCTTAACCTTCACCTTAACCATTCTTCTCAAGATTAGATCCATCTTCTCTTTATCATTATATTTAGTTTAACTGAATCTTTAGTGTCTTCAGTGTGTAGACATCCACAGAACTGTAACAGGAACACATCATCTAAGATACATGTTATCACTCCTTTAACTCAACACATAAAGCTATCCCTCCTGTCCCCCTCTACACCCCATCAAACCTTTGTCTGTATGTTCTCATCTACCACATAATGTCAGAGGAAAAGGTAGTTATCCTTCTTTCAAAACTAACCCTGAGCTTTTTTGTCCTTTCTTTCATTACCTCACTTTTTCTATCATTAAGTGTCTTAAAATCTTATTAGTATGTCCCTTTCTACTGCCTCTTTATACTCTGTAATAGCAAAACTACAGTTCTTCTGTTTTTCAAACCTTCCTTTGGCATTCTTGATTTTACACAAGCAACACTTTCTCTCTTCAGGCAGCATTCTATTAAATAATTTGACAGTATGTTTCCACAATCCCCTTTCCTCTGCAACTGGCTCCTGAAGTTTTTAATAGACAATACTTTCTCAATATCCATTTGGTAGAATTGACCACACAGAAAACACAAAGATCTGTTTAGAATTCTCATTGCTTCCCATTAATTATTTCTCTGGAGTTTAATATATGAAATCATGTAATATAAATTATACATAGCCCTTAATAACAAGGAAGTTACAGGATGTGGTTAATATCTAATAAAGGGCATTGCTTATATTATACTGCAAATAAGTCTTGGTTTAAGAGACTGTACTGAGCACAGATCTCCAGTAGTACTGGATGCTCTTGAATACCATCTACCTCCTAAATTTATTCCTCCCACAATTTCCAAAACAATATTCTCTTCTTGATACTCCTATCATTTTATTACCTCTTTCTTTATTTTAGTAACTTCTCTCCATCCTCTACCCCTTCATTTTGGCTGGTAAATGATTCTAGATCTTGTGCTTTTCCGTGCTCTCCTTATGCTGTGTCACTCTATGTTGCATCATCTAGCATCTAGATGTAGATGATTTCTCTAGCTCCATGTCTATCATCTATGGATACCTCTATCATCATCACACAGGACATATTTTCAACTCTATTAAGATATCCTACAATATATCCCAACTGGATATTCCCTTTTTGAATGTACTCCTAGGGATACTTAAAATCACTTGAAGTAATTTCTCCTGGTGTGTTTCTGAATATATATTTAATTGTTGTCACCTTACTTTTGACTTTGAAAGAATGTTTTTAAATTACTTTTTAAAATAATGTACAATATTTACCTGGTTTCAAAGTCTTAGGTGACTATCTTAGTCCTTTAAACCTATTTCCTCTTATTCACGACCATTTTTAGAATTTTATGTATAAGCAAATACATTATTTAAGAATGGTTATATTTTGTCCTAGATATTATCTATACACTAATGCTTTTATGAAAACTTCTAGTTTCTTCTTTGCTTTTTGGGGGTAGGGGAAGGGAAGACTATTTCCTATTTTTTCCTGCCTATGAACAATATTGAAATTAGCTAGTAATCTCTTTCCCCCTTCTCTCCATCTCTATACTATGGAATTTTAACTACTTCTAGTTAATTCCTGTAAGTCAAGCATTAAGTTTATTCTACTTTTCTTATACTCCCCCCCCGCTCCCCCCCGACACACAGAGTGTTGCAGTTTATTATGTGGATATTGGAAAGTAGTAAGGAGAAGTAGAAAATATGTAAATTTTATAGAAAATAATTTGGCTCGAATTGGTCATTTCTCTGTCAGAAAATCTTCACATCGACTTTAGAATAACAATGCAATTGACACCATGCTGCAATATTGGGTACTAACATAATATGTGAATTATTTACTGTTTCCCACATCCCTTCTAGATCTTACTCTTTTCAATAACATAGTGCACAGAATTTTGTTACATTTTTTAGTTTGTTTAATGGAAATAGCTGTGACACGGAGATACTGCATTTGCAAATTTGGGGGAAGATGTCTACAGAAATGCATACTGAAAGTTACAATAGGAATAAAGAGTGTATGTCTTTGACATTTTACTTGCCATGGATCCAGAAACTTCATTATACTTCTGTATGTAACTTACAGAGATGGTATTTAATAAGGAAAGAAACTGGATAAGTGTGTTTCAGTACCTTTAATTCACTTAAAATTAGCCTATTATTTTCATTATTAGGAGTAATTTCATGAGAAGTTTTATTCAAACTAGTTTCCACAACAATGGAACACCCCAGATACCTATTAAATAAGAAATGTTATCTACCTTGAACTGCTTGTACTACATGCTATTACTGCATCTTCCCCTGAAAAGATCTTTTTGCTTTTCAACCATCGAATGTTTCATTTCCAAGCTATTTCTAATTAGAATTTTAGTAAAATAGAGGGCAGCAATCTGTTATTTGACACTTACACTAATGGAAGAAACACCTGCTTGAATTACATTTAGTATCAGTTAATAGACTCTTTTTCTACAGTTTTCAAATGACTCTGTGTTTTGAAAACCATTTCCTAGGAGAAGCATTTTCTGTACTTAAGTCATATTGTATGTATCTATTCCTATAAAACAGTTAAAATGATTTCAATTTATCACCCTCCATTCCCCTTTTACAACAGCCCTTCATCTTTTTTTTTTTCCTTTTCTAAATTTCAGTCTTGGGGCATGAATATCATGGTATTGTATTTGCAAGGTAATTTTTTATTTTGTTACTTTCTTGCTATCACTTAAGAAACGGCCCAAAATAATTTGATCCCCTCCTATGGGAAAAGTTTTGATGCAACTACCTGAGAGTTTATATCAAGTTGGAACCATTGAGGCATGTGTGATTGAGTGCCAGTGGGACAGGTTCTGGCACAGTCATATATTGTCTTCATTTCATGCATTGTTTTATTTAGGTTTGCTCTGCCACCACAGTGTGTGAATGGCCAGAAGGCAGAGACTATATATTAGATGCTTTATGTAATCCCACTGTTTCTACCACAGTTTTAGGTGACATATAAGATAATCAACCCTCCTTCCCTTCTTCTCCTTGATCACTAATCTCTCCACAGCTAATCCTTCTAATTCTTTTCCTATACACGTCTAATATTTGCAAACATAGAGCTTATAAAATAAAAATGGGATATGTATATATATTTTACACACACATATGTACATAAATATATTTCTATAATTTCTTTTGCTATTTTTAACCTTATATATTTCATTTACTCTGAAATGGCTGCAAATTATTTCACATGATGTTTGTCTGAATTGTATATATACTAGGGAACTAATTTTATTTTTTGCAAGTAAATGGCAATTTTCCATATTTTTTACAGAAAAAATTATGCATATCGATGCTATGAAAAACTCAAATGCCAAAATATTGTTCAATGACAGAAAACTTTCCATCTCACTTAAAGCTATTCATAGAATAGTCGAGCATTTATTGAAATTCTACCCTTTTAAAATAAATTATATTGTACTTTATATGAGAGTTTATATCTGAATTCTCTAATTACTTAAAAAATTTTTCTATACTTGTGTCAATAACATATTCATTAGTTTTATGGTATAAGCATATTTTTATAGTTTGTGCTTAGAGAAAGTTTATACAATTTGCCATGTTCCACAAGAGTGATGCTTTACCATTTTAAGATTGTTTCATGTCTGTCAATAAAGATCAACATTTTTATTTTATTTTTTTTCATATAGGGCTTGCATCTTTCTTTTGAAACTTATTATTAACTATTTCATGGTTTGGATGAATTCCGTGAGGCTTTTTTTTGAAGATTTTCATCATTCATTTCTAAAGATTTTGTTATCTTTGCTTTTCCATTCTATTCAAATTAAGATTTTATTTAGAAGAGAATTTCACCTTAAATATTTTTTGTGTATATGTTTTTTGGTTATTTTTTCTTACCATCAACTTCTAATTTTTTTTAATTGGGTTTGTGCCAGAAAATATGAAAGGTGTGTTTTCTATACTTTAGGTATGTTGCAATAATCTTGTGGCCTGATACATAGTTAATTTTCATGAATACTTCATGACATTTTTAAATGTATATTTTCTGTTACTTAAATATTTCTCTTTTTGTCTTCTTGCTCCACTGATTTGTGAGAAGTGTGTTGTTTTTCTATTAAATATGGTTTGTTATTTACCAATTTCTCCTTTCATTTCTATTAGTGTTTGCTCTCCTTTTTGAAACTCATTTTTAAGTGCATAAAAGCTACTTTAGCTTCTGGTATCTTTCATTCTATCATATTTTATTGTTAGATATTTTTCTTTGGGTTACTTTATTTCATTCATTCCTCTGCAAAAATAGTGTAAACCAGATTTTTTTCTTTTAAATTTATTTTTGGCTGCGTTGGGTTTTCGTTGATACACGGGCTTTCTTTAGTTGCAGCGAGCGGGGGATACTCTTCGTTTTGGTGAGTGGGCTTCTCATTGCAGTGGCTTCTCTTGTTGCAGAGCACAGGCTCTAGGCACGTGGGCTTCAGTAGCTGTGGCATGCGGGCTCAGAGTTGTGGCTGAGAGAGTTGTGGCTCGCAGTGCGGGCTCTAGAGCACAGGCTCAGCAGTTGTGGCGCATGGGCTTAGTTGCTCCGCAGCATGTGGGATCTTCCTGGACCAGGGATCGAACCTGTGACCCCCGCATTGGCAGGCGGATTCATAACCACAGTGCCACCAGGGAAACCCCAAACCAGAATTTTAAAAATCATAATATGATATTCCTTATTAAGGGAATTTATCCATATTCACATTTATTACTATTACGATCTGATGGACTTAGCAATGGTATCTTATTTTCTGTAATTTATTTGTTCTCCTTTGCCACTTTTTTCTTTCCTAATTTTGTTGGATTGATTGAGGATTTTGAGGTAATATTTCCTCTTACTTGAATAATTTAGAATTTAAACAAATAATTTCTATTTTTCTGAGAGTCATCATTAAACTATTAAACATAAAATGTTAAAAAAAAATAGATTTCTCATGACTGTTCAAGGTTAATCAGTATCTATAGACTATTTCCAAAGAAGACAAAAAGCTCCCCTGCTCCCTGCTCCCTAAGACCTGCCACCCATTGCCATGCAGAGATCATCTATAAATCTGTTAATTTTTAAAATATAATGTCACAACTATTACTTTGACATATACTGGTAATTTGCTACTTTCATTGCTCCTGACTATTCCTTGTGTGGAGTGTATATTATTTATAATTGATAAACTCAAATGTGCATAAAGTTTTTTATAACTAGATTCATTTTTTATTTTAAGTCACCCATTCTAAGCAAGGTAAGAAATAATTTAGTCACTTCCAGGTAAACTTGGTCAAATAAAATTTTGGAATTTTTTCTGCTTCTTTCTTTTCTGGCTTAAATATTAATAGCTGGGTGGTTCCAAAGATTTCTGCATCAAACTGTAAACTACTGAATAAAAATTAAGTTATTATTGCTAAAATAATAACTACTAAAGTAACGACATTGAGGTATATTATTTCTATTTTTTCCCATTCACTTGTCAACTGTGAAGTAGAAATATATTTCATATTGATTTTTATTCTTTATTAAGACACCTGTTTGTTTTTTTCTTCAGCAATTCATTAAAAATAAACGCTGAGTATTGCAACATTCATTATTACTCTGTAAGACATGGTTGCAACTTTCAAAATGCTTAGAATAAATATAGTTAGTAAGATAAGAGATAAGACCGAAAAGTTAATAAATAGTGGCTTAAGTAATAGTGTAGAATATCAATGAAAAAATCCATATGAACACAGATAACTTACTGTCACAGAGCATGGACTATTAGTGGAGTTCAAAAGCGGGAAAGACCATTTCTTCCCAGAGAATAAAGACTGTTAGAAGCAAAATCTAACTGTACGTTGAAATACAGTAAGCAGAGGACAGAAGGTCTTTCTATGTGGATGAATTGACAGAGCAAAATTAAAGAGATAGAAAATAGTTCAGAGACAGCAAGTAATCCTCCATAATTTCCAGTGTAAAATTATCTTTTAAAGTGATACCTTTCTAAATTTAGAGATAGATAATTATGCATAGCTCTCCTTTGAAACACTTAGTGTCAACCTGACTGCTCCAGTCAGGCTAAAGCACAGCGGGTATTTCAAAACCATCTATTAATGGGTACCCAAAATTGCAGTACAGTAAAGTTGCGTTTACTTTAGGGTGATGCTGTTGTGAGAGAGGTGTAACAGAGCTGTGCTTGAGACTAAATCCTAGGAAAATAAATGGACCCCTGCTACTCTAGCAACTGACTATGAATTTCAAAGGCTGCATGTACATTGAGTTTTAGACTTTTTGCACTAAAGTTAATGGAATCAACATCTTAAATCCCCAAGTTGAAAACCTCCTACTGAATTTCATATATCAAACAATACTTTTCCAAAAGCCTTTTCCTGATAGAAGCATCTTTGGAAAAAATAATGTTTCTTACTTACAATATGTACCATCAAGCAGCCTAATTAATAATAAAATGGTAGAGGAAAGAAACAAAAGAATTATGACTATTTAATGCCATTTATATCTCATTTAAAAGATTTAACCATCACACTTCATTGGAATAAAAACAATTAGTGGAAGAGGAGACAAATACTGATGAAAGTTTGAATACTAAATATGGGAAATAAAGGACCGTGCTTATGGGTGCAGAAATGGAATAGAATGTATGCTTTCGTTGTAACAACAAATTAAAACTTCTTTAACGTTTAAGGCAGATGAAAGAGCCAGATATGCAGCAAAGGTGGCATTTGCTACTTCCTAGTTATGTCAAGCACTTCTATTTACCTAACAAATATTAGGTTAACCTGCTGTAATAGAAGTTACTAATTACTAATCTGGTTACAAATATAAATGACTAATCTGGTTACAAATTACTAATTTGGTTACAAATATAAAACCACAGAAAAAATCGATTTACTTTTGTGAGTAATTTTGGAAGCAATTTAGAAGTAATAACTATTACAATTAAAAATTAATGTATGAAACATGGCAAAAAGCAAATGAGTTTGTATTAGGCCATCAAAGTGGCTTGGAAATGAAGTAGTAATTTCAGTTCTCTGAATCCATTTATTTGACAAATATTTGAATAGCTGAAGAGAGAGGTCTTTAAGACAGCATTATCTAACTTAAAAAAACAAATGATCTTCAAAATGGAGAAGGAAGTGACAGATGATAATATGGGTATTCTTAGTAGTCTTACTCAACACTAATCTATTTTAAAGCAAAATGGTATTTTTTTCACTGTGAAAACTCCATTACAATTCTTATAGATTTATTGTTTACCATTTTTTCTCTAGATTAGCCCTTTAAATTTAATAATACTTAGTATTTTTTCCAAAACATGCAATGGACAAACAGGAAAGTTAGTGCAAATGTGTGAGATTTTTGCATTTGTTTACTCTAGCTAAGAAAGGTAAATCTCTATATTGAAACTAATATGTTGATAAAAAGAAGTAAATGTCAATTTTTCAGCTCTCGATATAACCTATATTTATTTTCAGAAGAAGAGCTGCATTTCAGGTATATTTAGTACTTCGAAGCACTGGCTTCCTATTGTGCTTAAGGTGTACAAGTTACAGTTGGTATTTTGACTAGCCTGGATAATATACATCAGCTAAAAGGATGAATCCTGTAGTGGGCAGAATGGTGGTCCCAAAGAGATGTCCACATTCCAATCTCTGGAACCTGGGAACTTTACTTTATATGGTAAAAGACTGATTAAGGATCTTGAAAAGGGAAGTTTATCATGAATTACCAGGTGGGCCCTAAATGCAATCACACGTATTCTTTTAAGAGAGAGGTTGAGTGAGTTTTAAAACAAGCACACAGATGAGAACACAGCACAGACAGAAGAGGAAAAGGCAATGTAACCGCAGAGGCAGAGACTGGAGTAATACAACCGCAGTCAAGGAATGCCAACAACTATGGGAAGCTGGAAGAGGCAAAGAACAGATTCTCTCCTAGAGCTTCTGTAGGAAATGTGACCTTGCTGGTGCCTTGATTTTGAACTTCTGGCCTTCAGAACCGTGAGAGAATAAATTTATATAAATTTCTATTGTTTTTAAACCACCAAGTTTGTAGTAATTTGTTATAGCAGCCACAGACACTAATCTAGATCCTTTCCTTTTTTTTTTTCTTTTGGTCTATCTAAAATAACATCCCTTTGTGCCCTGTTTTGAACGTGAGCTGCCATCTTCTTATAGACCAAAGATGGGGCAAGGAGGCGACACATGACCCAGGCTGTGCCATTAATATCTTTTCCTTCCTCACCCATGTAGCTTTAGTTGATTAGTCAGGCTACAAACCTGCCGAAACCTGAGATAATTAGAATATTTCTCTGAGCGGCTTCTTTTTCCCTTCTTAATTTAGAACCTTTTGGTGTCATCCTCTCCTGGTGGCAAATGTTGTAAATGTGAGTCTGGGAGCTTCTGGTGACTATATTTTTAGATTTAATTCATGGATGAGTCCAGGTGAATAGACTACAATAGTGGATACCTACAGTGCCTGGATCAGAGAGCCTCCAGTACAAATTCTTAAATTATTCATCTTTGATTCATCTCTGCATCTTGAGAACGTAGTCATGTCAATCATATAGTAGGTGTTTCATAAATATTTGATGAGCAAACTGTCTGTTTAAATCAGTTTTTCTTCCACGTGAATGCTAACTTTGCCTGATTACTGGAAAGCCTTTAAAAAGACTTGAAAATTCTCTCAGCAGACAGATATTTAGGGCAATCCCAAGTGTAGAGGTCAGACTCTTTTTTCTGGGAACTATTTTTTATCAATTTTTTGGACAAAGCAGGAGCCACTAATCCAAATTTGGAAGTTGGGATAGGACACATTTCCAAAAATTTTTTTCTTATAATTTTTAATATTATTTTCCTAAAAGTCTCAAGTAAGTTGATTTGTGAGGAGCTGGAGATGGATTAAGAGAAGTAAGAAATAACAAGCTAGAAGACAAAGGTAGCTTTTGTTTTCAATCTTAGAACATCCAGTGTTTAGTTCTCCAATACCCTCACAGTTAGATATCCATGTTTACCCTTTTGAAGTACTAAATTGTAATTTTATAGAAAATTGAAATGAGCCATAAGTGTTTGTTGAATGGGAGTTCATATGATAATGAAGTATGTTTTCTGAACTGAAAACAATCCTGCCATTAAGGCAGATTTTTTTGTTTTAAAAATATGGACATTGGTTACAAAAATACACAATGTGTTAAATTCAAAATTACCTGGACAACCTGATATTTCTTACAGCTCTTAAGTGTTTCTGGGTTGATCTCAACTTAATGGAAATTATTCTAACCTGACTCAGAGTTAGACAGTGATATATCCCCGCATCTCGTCTATCATTGCTACTTATATATCATTGACAGAAGTAGAAGAATAGAGATGGACTCCATTACCAAGGTCTTGACATGTTATTTTAATTTACATTCCCTTCTCATGAAAAATTCCTATGTAAATGCAGACAAGGTGTGCTGTACTGAAAAAATCACATTAAGGCAAATGGTTAAGTAACATCAATCTTGAAGGATAATGGTTTGCACTGACTGGATAATTTTATTTCTAAAATCTGCGTTTTTCCCAAGAATTCCATGTTTGACTTAAAGTAGGTTGTTTTATATATTAGATGAGTGATATTTTGGATTTTTGGAAAATTTTTTCTTTCTCGAATAAGATTTAACTTTATAAACTCTGGTAGAGTTTTCCTAATAGCAGAGAATATCTTAAAGAACAAAGCATCCCAACAACAAAACCGAAAACAACAAAGAGCTTCCAAAATCATATTCAGTATATGATTGTATAGGAAAAGCATTATATGCATGATTTTTCAACTTTCACATAGACCTCATTAGCATACATATTATTGGAAACAATAAATCAATGAGTAACATTTTCTACTCCAAATAACATATATTGACTGAGTCACATACATAATGAAGCATCTATCTGACATTTGCTATCAAGGAGGGAGGAGAAGGAAATCAAGAGAAATACCAGTTAGAGATATATTAGAAAACATACACAGTCCTAACTTTATTTCCTATTAATACAAATAAAAAGAAAGGAAAAATTGTTAGCCACCTACAACTCATGTTTTTATCCTCCATATTAGTGACTACTTATTTATTATTTAATTCAATAAGCAAACTTTAGTGAATATTTACTATACATAGTAATAATATATTTCTACTGTGCCAGGAGAATGGTCGGCAGATAATGTAAAATACGGTAGAATATTCTTTCAACATAAGAATCCTGCTCAAACAGTTCACCAAAATAATTAATTGTGTACTTAGTTTGCAAATACATTTTCTCACTAATTTAAAAAATATTTTTTGAGAGCCTATATTGCAGTGGGTTCGGGAAGTGACAAAAAAAGTACTTTGAATCTAAGTGGAAAATGAGAGCTGTAGTCTCTAACATCATTTCCAGAAAAGTTTTTTAGTATTACATTCTTTCTAGGTTTTTTTTTTTCAATATGCATTGGCAATTTTTAATGTTTCACTTGTGCAGAGCTGAAATTTGCATTTAAAGGCACAGAAGGAAGGAGAGGCAGTTATCACAGCATGAATTCACAGATAAAAGATGCTGGATAAAATCATAGGACTGTTCCTCTTTAGCCTTAGGAAAATAAATAATGCGGTACTAAACTAGATGTTCATTTTTATTATATTTCCATGTAAAGACATCACCCAAATATCAGCTGAGCAAAAGACTTTCTGCCCAGATACCAAGCATGCACAGTTGATCCCACTTTGGAATAAATGCCCAGAAGGTACACATCACCAGTGAGTGGGAGCTCTAGGCACAAAGTTGGGTCTCATTCAGAAAGTGGACAGAGATTTGAATCAGTCAAACACGCAGCTTCAAAAACTGGAAATCTTTCATGACATTTGTTTTGAAAATAAATACAGGCTTTCTGTAGTGAGATTTTTTTTTTTAATCCACACCCTCTTTAAAGTTTAAAGATACTAAAGATAGTTATTTTTCGTGTATTTGAAAAGCGATATTTTTATTTCATTTAAAAATATTAGCATCATAACACTTTGCTTTAAGAAATACAAATTTATTCTATAAATATGATAAAATGTCAGAGTAACTGTTATAATTTTTAAACTATAGACAGTTTCTGTCATTTTAGGGAGACTGATTTTCTCCATGTATGAAAAAGAAATTTTATTATGCAGGTATAAAAATATAATGTATCAGTATACTAACCTAGAAGTTAATGGCATTAGGACTGAAGAAAATGAGGACAGAAATCTTTAGAAAGTCTATCAAACATTTGTCATGATTCTGTAATCATATAAGAAAGGTTGTTTTTTGTGGCTCTGCAATTGAAATCAAATCTCACTCTTCTTGTGTATTTGCAAAATAATATCAGTGTTAATCTGTATATGCAGCACAAGACTCTAGAACAAGAATTTGGTCCTTTACATTTGAAGATATAGAAAGTCAGATTTAATTTCTAGATTTTCCACAGAGATGACAAATGCTTTTTAACACTCTTCTATTTAATTATTTTAGAAAGAGGGATTTTCGAAAATCTTTGAACCAAAACAACTAAAGATTACTCTTCCTTGTATATATGTGTCTAATTCCTTTAAGATTAGTGGGAGTTATGTGTGCACATTAAGAAAAGACTATAACCTAAGCCTCAATTTCAAACATTTCCTAAAAACACTTTTTGAGAGCTTAACTAGAGTGGCTGCCTATTTTTCACATACACTTATGCGCAAACACTTCAAAGGAACTGCACTTACTTTAAAAACCTAAAATCACAGAAGCATGTTACATTAACCAAGTTCAATAAAAGACAACCACAAATGGAATACAAAATATCTTTTCAATCTTTCTGTAATCACTTCTAAATGGGAAACAGAGCCACCTGGGGCTGAAAGTGTATTACCAGTCATTTTAGTAATTCAATTATTTGAGAAATATAACTACTGGAAAAATGCTGTAGACACAAAATACCAAATATATATACTGTACAAGTATACATATGCATATAAATAGAATTCACACTTTCAAGCATATTGTCTAAATACAAAAGAATAGATGAAGACTGCAGTGCATATCATCTACATATTATTCACATATGGAAAATCTTGTAATTAGGGCTAAAAGTGTAGTGAGCTTCAGGTTTACAGCAACATTTAGTTCTCTAGCTAAAACCTCTATCACCTTGAAAGGGTAGATGACATTTCAGTATTCCCTAAGTGGTGCTATGTAATCTTTCCTCTTTCCTCGTTCTTCCTAATTTCCAGCATTTTATTGTTTTTGTTACATTTAAGGCTATTGGTGTACTTAATGTCCTTGTAGAGTCAATTTTTCTCTGTAGGACTAGTTAAAAAATACCATGACCATCTTGAGAAAGATCAGCAGTGACAGTGCTATCCCTGTCCTTGCTCACATTTGCAGGGAAGAATGAAATTGATTAGTTAGCCAAAACTTATTTATTAAACATCTATTGATGCCTCCTGCTGTGCTAACCACTGAAGGCAATACACACAAAAAGATAGCTTTTATTGCATGGTTTCTGCTATATACTGTTTATTCATAGCAAATGAACATACATGAAATAAAGACCAACTAAGGATTAAAGCTGAGTCATAAAGATGATAAAAGTAACAGAAGTTTAACAACTAGGGAGATGACTATGGGCTGTAGTAGCCATCAAATAATTCATGAACTAGATGGGGCTCCCCAAATGGGAGGAAACAGAGTAATGGTGTAAGAAAGCAATGAACGGCATGTGTGAGTGAAAATAGATGAATCTTTCTGGAACAAAGCTTTATTATGCAACATCATATGGTGATATATAAAGAGAAAGGTAAAGATAGAAATGATTATGAAGGGTTTTGAAATGCAGAGGTATTGGGGAGGAAATAAGGAGCCAATGGAAACACATTACATTTTGTTTTATAGTCATTCATCCAGATGTATAAGAACAAATAGAATTGAGTAGTATGAGGATGGAAACAAGAAAATTAAGACCATTGTAATAATATGGATGTGATACAGTCTGATCCTGGCCTCGGGTGAAATTAATGGTAATTGCCAAAGTGTGGTAAATATATACCCTTGATTAGATGCTGACCAAATTTTTTACCTACTTATTTAGGTATTATTCAGTAAAATAAACTAATTAAAAAATTTTTAAATTTAAATTCAGAAACATGGTAAAATAAATTCCTAAGAGTTTTCAAAAGAAGTTTCAAGAAAGAACTCTTAAGGGTTATCATTATTCTAGAGTGACAAGCAATATTGACGTAGAGGTAATATTGCCACAAACTCTAGGTACTGTGCAATATTTCCTTTGCTGTCTGAGTTGATTATTAATCACAAGTACTCAAAAGAAAGTTGTTCTTTTAACTAGAGGAGACTTGTAGGCTTATAGTCTTTTTTTTTTTTTTTTCCACGCTAAAATTTACATTTGAGGATGGGAACTCTTTAGATAAGATGGAAGAAATGATATGGAAGAAAAGTACAAAAGTGAAAAAGGGAACTCAAAACTAAAACAATGAGAAGTAGAGCACGAAAGCCAAGAGAGCAGTGGAGATTTCACCTAGGTCTGGAGGCTCTGGGCATTGTGAAAAGATAAAGGAGGCAAGAAGATAGAGCAGAAAGAACATGGAACTAGAACTGAAACCAAGTTTCAGGTTTCATCTTGTTTGCGTCCAGGGGTAAAAGCAACTGCTCATCGTAAACTAAGAAACCTAGATTAGCTGATTTCTAATTGTCCTGTTTTTATTAAGATCTATCTATCACACTTCAAGAAACAGAAGTGCATCCATGTTAGTTCAGATAATGGGTTAAAAAAATGCCCAGGGAAGTAAGAGGCACGTGAACAATCTCAGCAAACTCATAGCTGAATCTCAAGAGAAAATGAAAAAGCATTCCTCCATTCAAAATACAACAGGAATTTTAGTAGTCCAAGGCCTGCTCTTGACTCTTAAACATGCCTGTGGGTTGCTAAGCTCGTGAGTTAGATTTTCCCTATTGGCTCCTTGTCTACTTGTTTTTCTCCAAGTCTTTTTTCGAGGTGGGGAACTCTGGCTAATTATGTCTTCAACTCTCTTTATGGATTCAGTTTCCTCATGATTTATTTTTTATTTTTTACTAATACTTCTTACTGTGCCTCGCCCTTTCCTGCATCTATAATGTTTTCAGACACTATGTTAAATGCTTCAAATATATTATCTACAATTTTCATAGTAATTCCTATCCAGTTTATTTTATTTTTGGCATATTAGAAATATAGAAATATTTTTATAATTGTTCTCTTAGGTGCCCAAGGCAAAAGAGCTGTTATTAGACAGAGCTAAGATTTGAACCCCTATCTTTCTGAACTTAAAGGCCTACTTTTCAATATCTCTCTCCTTCCCACCCCACTTCCTTCTTCACCTTCCTTTATCATGGTTTTAGACACTAGTAGAAGTTATGAAGTCTATTATCTACCCTAAGCGAATATTGTGATGTCGCTGACAAGAAAGCTACTGAGATTTATGAGAGTAGCTGGGGATAACCAGACATTATAAATCTCTTTGAGCCCACTCCAGGAGATAGTAGATAACCTCACAGAATTCATCCATTTTAGCGTTTGCTAACACTCCTGTTTTATGGAGAAAATGATATAACCAGAAAAAAAATCAGGAATGTCCATGGTAGCAATCTTAAAGATATGGGGAATAAGTGACATTTCAGTAACATTTTCTGGATACCAGTACTCAATAGAAGGGTGAGATATAAATTTAGTATGTATCTGCCAAATTTCTAAGATAGTTAAAGACAAGGGAGTTAGTGAATTTACCCGAAAATATACCATAATTAAAAGAAGGAAGGCTGAGAATGGCAACTTAGAGACAGCTGTATCTAATGGATAACGAAGCTGTACCATGAGATTAAGAATAATGTGATTCAGGAATGGGAAAAGTGAGAGTAGCACATTTCAAGAAGAATCATTAATCAGTTACATCATATACTACAGATATGGGATAAAACGAAGTTTAGTTTAATGATACAAATATGTCTTGCCTCTAGATATTTAGAAAAATAGTAAAATAGGCTAGAAGAATGTTTGTTTTTAAGTTTGTGGAAATAAAATGCTAGGGTTTCAATTGATTATAAAGAGCACTAACAGTCGTTTTAAAAAAGGTAAACAAAGCTCTGCGTAAGTGTTAATTAATCTAGGTCACTGTAAAAAGAATAGCTCTGATATTCTCAGTGATAGTCAAAGTCAATTTAGAATAATTCATTTTAAAACTATTATTTCAAACAGGAATGTAAACAAGATGCCAAGACTTCTGGATAGAACGACATTAGAAGGAAGATTAAATTGAAGATATTTACTATGGGGAAGAAGACAAGTGATATGTTAGAAGGACAGAGCAATGGTTTCTAACATGGTATTTATTCAACAGTTATTTCTTGGGCACCTGAGTGAGAGGATTTAGTGAACAAGACAGAGTCTTACCCTTGAGGATCTTAGAGTGATTCATAAACACATTAACAACAGCAAAAAAAAAAATTTTTTTTTAATTTTATTAACATGTTATCAAAGAAACAGGGTAATGAGAAAATCAGTGACTAGGGTATATGGCTACATTGGCTATTGTACTTAAAGTCTTTCTGAGGAGGTGCTATTTGGGATGACACTAAAATAATGAGAAGGTAGCTGTTAGCTTTCTAGGGCTGCCATAACAAAGTAGAAAAGACTGGGTGGCTTAAACCACAAAATTTTATCTCCTCACAGCTCTGGAGGCTGGAAGTTCAAAAGTAAGATGTCAGTAGGGTTGGCTTCTTTTGAGGCCTCTACTGTTGACTTGTAAATGGCTGTCTTTTCCTTGTGTCCTTACATGGTCTTTCCTCTGTGTCTGTGTCCAGTTTCCCCTAAAAAGGACACCGGTCATATTGAATAAGGTCTACCTCATTAACTTCAATTACCCCTTTAAAGGCCCTATCTTCAAATACAGTCACATTCTGCGTCACTGGGGGATAGGGCTTCAACATATGAATTCTGGAGGGACACATTTCAGCCTATAACAATAACCTATGAAAAACTGGGCAACAATATTCCAATCAGTAAAAACATCTCTGAGAAAGGAACATACTTAATATGTCAAAGGAATATCAAGAAGGCTGTCACGACCAGAGCATAGTAGGAAGAAGGCAGATGATGGGACTGAATTGGCAGCCAGAGGCCCAATCACATAGGGTCTTAGAGGGCACGATAAAGAGTTTGCATTTTTACCTTATTTACAGTGGAAAGCAAGTGTAGGAGTAGAAGCAGGACATAATCTGAATTATGCATTAATATGCCCTCTGGGCTTTTCTGTGAACAGTGGAGTATAGGGCAACATAAAGGAAGGAGATCATTTAGGAGCTGCTATGGTAAGTGGTCCGGATAAAAGAATATGGTTTCTTGCACTAGGCAGCTGTAAACTCTGTGAGAAGTGGTCAGATTATGCATATAAAAATTTTTTTGGAAGTATAGCCAATGGAATATTTGACAGATTAGATGTTGGATTGGAAGAAAATGGAGAAATTAAAACTAGTCATTCAGTTTTGTCTCAGCTTTTAAATTGAAGACAGAAGTGACATTCTGGATTACTATAAAAAAAATTAATAAGGAGTGTGAGAACTGTATAGAAGTAGATGTAATACGAGTTTGGGAAAATTTTTTTCAACTAGAATTGTCCAACATCACAATGGGTTGTCTTATAGGAAAATAAGTATCTGTCAGTTGAACTGAGCAAGTGACTAGGGTGAGATATAAGAGGAAATCTAATTCTTTCTAATTTTAAGACTGTATGATTGAAATAAATCTTTCTAATGTTATTAGAGATAATATTAGAGATGGCTTATAGGCTTATGGATATAAACATTTGTTGTGATTTAACTATCACAAACTATTGATAACAGTACTTTGGGGAACAAATTACAATGGATGAATATCATCAATGCAATTACATTTCAGAAGATCAAAATTTTAATTTCTAAAATATATCATAGAAAACTTTCAATTAAGCCACTACTGAGTAAGTGAATTTGTATATTCTTTCAGTGTAAGGAGAGTAAGTTTATTTATCAAAGTAATATTAATGGTAAATTATTCATTGAGAACTCTGAGGCTCTATCATTGGCTCACTTTATTCACTATTAAATACTTGCACTGTGCCATGTATCTGGTGCCATTAACAAAGTTGGCTGAGAGACTAAAGCTTCATTGTGGCCCAGAGTGGAATGCTAGTTTCATTAGTACTGGAAATTCAAGACAAATGGGGCTGCTTGGAGCAAACATCATAAAACGACTTCGTAGGACCATAGTGGAGTCTCCTTATCAAGCACAACAGAAATATAGGAAACCCTATAGACGACATCAGGGAGTATCTGAACAGTTAATTTCTCCCTGGGGCATAAAAATAGAAACCCGAAATGCAATTTTTTACTACCTTTTGAGATTTCATTATATTTGGCTCATCAGAAGGACCCTGTGGAACTCATCCCAGTTACCTAGTGTGGCAGTCAACTTAATAAATGTATCTTTGCACTGACTTTGCCCCCTCTGTTTTGGTCTCCCTAGTAATCATGTGGTGCTACTTATCTATCAGATATAGGTGGACTTAATTACCCTAATGGCATCATGGGCAGAATGGCAATCAGAGTGCTTTGAACTACAGGAATCTTTGGTGATGGTTAATAGATCATAATGTTCCTAGTGGGGAGAGGGATAAACAGCTATCTAGAGTGATTTTGACTTATATAACTAAAAATTACAAACTGGCAAGCAGAAGGCAAACTACAGCCACCAGAATGGAAAGTTGCAATCCTTCACCAGGGTAAAATTACCAGGTACACAATGAAGGTGCTACCCTGTGGAATATTCTATAATATGAAACAGACATTATAGAGAACAGGAGGGCATTTTAGAAAAACACTCAGTTGTTTTCTTTACAGAAAAAAAGTAGATAAGAGATGGTAGACTACATGTTTGTAACAAGAAAAAATTATTTGTTAAAAGTAGGTCACATTTTAACCTTCTATGTATCTATAAACAACTGATCCCACTTAATTAATAAAGCCACGTATATCTTTGAAACAGAATTTTCCCTCAAGGGTTATGCAAATTATTAATTTTAACAATATTTTACAATTGTGATTATAAACATGTTCAAAAACAAATGAATAATGCATTGAGGCATGTAAGACACTAAAATGAACATATTATTTTTTAATTCTTCGTTGGCAGATTTTATTGAAATTGCTCAGAAATAATTAAAAATTTGGCAAAATAGCTACAATCTTCAAACTGCAGTTGCTATTATAATTATAAAATGTTGAGGTACCATGTCATTATTCATACCCATGAGAAAATCAATACCATGCTTCACAAGAGGCAATATAGTTGTTGTAATAATTTTGAAACTCAAATTTATAAGTTATGAATCATAGAGTTAATTAAATGCATTCATTTTTTAAATGAATGCTTTTTATTAGCCAGAATACACATTTTACTGTTCTTTTCATGTAAAAATTCAGAAAAACTTAGGAATTTAATCAGGAACGATAGAAATACAATCACTTTTTTCCCTGCCATTTTTCTTTCAATATCCTAAGATGTAAAATTTAATATACTTGTGTCATTGCTATTATTGTCCTCTATTTTCTATATTTTTTATGTGACAACTTCATATTTTCTTGTACCTTTTTTATAATTACAGCTATGCAAGACGTTTTTATAATAGAAGTGTTTAAAATTTTTATGGCACTTTTCATCTTATCTGAGTTATAACTAATTAAATAAGTAATTAATCCATAACATCTCTAAAGTAGTATGCAAGCATTTCATCTAAGTTAATTACATAAATTAAGAAAGTAAACATTACACTACAGAAATATAAACACTGCAAGCTAATCTAGTCAGATGGAAGTGGTTCCATTAAGCTTCCAATTAATCTGCCAGGAGATGCTATAAAGTGTATAAAAGAGGAATAAACAGAACAATAAACAGGAATAAACAAAAACAGCTGAAAGTTCTTTTAGAGTGTGTGTGTGTGCATGCATGTGCATGTTTGTGTGTAAATTTGCACAAAATGATAGTACTCCTATTTTGAAATAATTTCTTCATCATAATTGTAGCACTAAAACAGATATATGTGTCCAATTACTGAAAAAGTAAGTCACCCAATATGTCAATCCTGAGCACGACACAGGTAATTCAACACTGAAAAGAAAGTCAGTCTTCAGCTTATATCTCTCATACAATAACATATACCCAAAAGTATATATTGTCTTTAGTATCCTCTAAACATTATTCTGTTTGAATGAATTTTGGTAATATTTAATAATGAGAAAACCCTGATTTTTCATCACTGATGTCTTAAAGTACCTGAAGAGATGGCAAAATACCCTGGTATGAGCTTATATTCTCACTTTGTCAGGCGGAAAACGTAGTGACTTTCTGTGAAATTTTTAGATAAAATCAGCCCAAGGTAAAGTATTCAGACACAATACAGCATCAAAAGTTGTATAATTTGGGCTTCCCTGGTGGCGCAGTGGTTGAGAATCTGCCTGCCAATGCAGGGGACACGGGTTCGAGCCCTGGTCTGGGAAGATCCCACAAGCTGCGGAGCAACTGGGCCCGTGAGCCACAACTACTGAGCCTGCGCGTCTGGAGCTTGTGCTCCGCAACAAGAGAGGCCGCGACAGTGAGAGGCCCGCGCACCGCGATGAAGAGTGGCCCCTGCTTGCCGCAACTAGAGAAAGCCCTCGCACAGAAACGAAGACCCAACACAGCTAAAAAGAAAAAGAAAAAAAAAAAAATGTTGTATAATTTGTGTCAACACAATTTTTATTTTTACACATTTCAAGCTAATTGCAAAAAGAAAGTGAGATTCATAATGACTTGATAGTTGCATTAAAATATATTTTGGGGAAAAGTTCCCAGTAAGATCTCACTGCTCTTAGCTATATTTAGGTAAGTCAGTATTCTGGTGTGATTAAGCCATTCAGTCTATTGTACAAATATTTAATGACAACTGCTACTCTATGCTAGGCTCAGTTATATGGGCTGAAAAAAAGGCAGCCCATATAAGTAATTCTTTGTTAAATTATTTTGTTAAATCTGTGAGGCATTTAAGAAATTTTTGAAATACTTCAGTTTGTTTTTAAAAATTGCAGAAAAAGGATAGGCATACTATCCATTACAAAATTACTAGATAGTCCATTGTTAGGCGAATTTTACTTATTTAATCCAACGATAACTGAGATAAAGTGAAATAAAAGTCCCATTATTTCCCTTAATTTCCACTTTGAGTCACTGCCTAAACTAGGAAAGTGGAAAACCCATAAAAGCACTGGAAATTAATGAAAGATATATTTCACATTCTAGAAAATTTGAGGAACTATTGATGAAAGTTAAAAGAATGAAAGAAGTGTGAAGTATAAAAGGATTTTTCTATCTCAAGAAGGAACAGCATCTTGAATAGGACTAAGAAATAAGTCCTATTCTGGCAAAGCTCACAAACAATCCTAATTTGTAGGGGAAGTGCTAATGGCTAGTGGAACAGATGTGGCTCATAAAATTTGGGCTGCATATCACTTTTTTACTTACTGAAAATAGTAGTCTCTGTGGTCTTATAGCAGATACACTATTCAGAAAGCTGAAAGAAGTTACTAGGCACTAGGATGAAATTTTGGAAAACTGACAGTTTTTACCTGGCATAGAGACAGGACCATACAGTAAATCAAATATATTCCCCCTAGTGGAATATCTTTACCAGACATGGAGAAGACATAATGCTGAAACAAATTTCCCTTTGGGAGTGCGGGACCATTTTTATGGTACATCTTTGAGAGGGGCCATTTTTGGGACCATTATTATGGTACATCTTTGAGAGGGGCCATCTTTGGGACCATTTTTATTTATTCTCTTTTAGTTTTTGGAAAAAATTGTATTCTCTCTATGAACTGGGAAAAGATGATATTCGTATGCTATATACTTGAAGAAATTTCTATGAAAGAGAGTATAGATGTGACCAGAATAAGGTATAGACTTACACAACCCACAACTCTCTATTGGTATGGCAAATGTTCTTACTGGGAATGTGGTGGGCTGGATTCTAATTAAAACTCACTAACTACCTTACTTGGAAGGATGAAGGCTGGGAATGACAGTGTTCTTTATGTACGTAAGAGAAGGGTGAATGACAAATCTGAATATCATAAGCACCTCTGGAACATACATCGGATATTGGATTTCTTTTTTTTTTTTTACATCTTTATTGAGGTATAATTGCTTGACAATGGTGTGTTAGTTTCTGCTTTATAACAAAGTGAATCAGCTATACGTAAACATATATCCCCATATCTCCTCCCTTTTGTGTCTCCCTCCCACCCTCCCTATCCCACCACTCTAGTTTGACACAAAGCACCGAGCTGATCTCCCTGTGCTATGTGGCTGGTTCCCACTAGCTATCTATTTTAACATTTGGTAGTGTATATATGTCCATGCCACTCTCTCATTTTGTCCCAGCTTACCCCTCCCCCTCCCTGTGTCCTCAAGTCCATTCTCTACGTCTGCGTCTTTATTCCTGTCCTGCCCCTAGGTTCTTCAGAACCATTTTTTAAACAAGCAGGATTGCCCCTGTGTGCATTAGACATAGGCAAATGTACCTATTAAAAAATAAATAGCATTTTGCATGTGGTAGTTTTAGGCTGTCACCATACCCAGGGAAGAATTTTATAGCAAAAGTAAAAGCTCCCTGTTCATGGTGCCTTTGGGTCTCATTCATTCTCATGTTGCTGCATCCTTGAATTAATGAAGTTCATCCAATAAAGTAACCATTCCCACTCTTCCTTTCTTGACCTATATAATGTGTTATAGAGCAGCTCAATACATTAGATTATGTAATATGCAAGGATAAGGATATGCAACAAAGAAGGATAAGCAAACTGGGTAATATTACCAGTTATATAACACAAGGGCTATCTGTGGAAGGAGAATCAATCAATTTTTTCCTATGAAATTGAATTACTGCAGAAAACAGAAGGACATTTTAGAAAAACACCCAATTGTTTTTGAAAACATGATTGGAGAGAATACTATACCAAGAAATTTAGAGCAATTTAAAACAATCAAAATGGCAAATACTGATGTATATATATCTATACCTATAGTGATACTAGTATCAATATAGGTATAGGTATAGATATAGATATAGATATAGATATAGATATAGATATAGATATATATAGAGAGGCACTATCTGAAATAACTCAGGTCAAAGAGAAGCTCAAAGCTACAACTGCACACTACTTAGAAATAATGGCAGAGACAAACATATCAAAACATATGGAGCTATATTCAAAGATTAAGAAAAAATAAAAACTCAACTCAATAAGCCACAGAAAACCAAATCAACACAATATTTTATTTAAAATATGAGCCAGAGTTTACTGCCTGTGCTGGATTGTAAGAAAAGAATGTGAAGAACTTTGAATGCGACTGCATATTAAACTCATCAAAAGCGAGTGGATCAGAAATCTACTGATTTGTGAAGATTTTTTATTGTTAAGGAAACCAGGAGAATGACCTAACATTTCTTTCACTTCTGATCATTAAAGTGATAAACTAATTTTCTCACTTGGTGTTAGGTGTGGCCATGTAATTGAGTTCTACCTAGGCTTGGCCCATGAAAGTATCTATGGGCCTCCTCAATTTGCTTTTCCCTTCCTCATCTAGTTTGTGAATTTTGATAAGGACTGAATGATGACTCATGCAGCCACAAGATAGAAGGAGCTTAGGTCCCTAAATAAAGCTCATAGGACAGCCACTCTGCCGATTTTAATAACCAATTAAACTCCAAAATCTTCTGTGATATTGGGCTAGTACATATTTGGATCTATAATTGTTACAGGTCCTTGGTATACCCTAAATAGCAAATGAGGTAAAAAGAAACAAAATAATATTCTGACTGATAAAATGCATATGAAATAATATCTGTATTTAGGAATACAGAATTTGAAATTCTAAATAAAATACCATTGCATTAAATAAGGCACTAAGTAAAACAGTTATGTGAAATCAGCAAGTGGAGTTTGGTCCAGGGTTATTTTTGTATCATATATGTAAATATTTAATTGACAACTCCTCTCATATTTCTGAGTCATTTTAAACTAATAATGTCCATAACAAAACTCTTATTTTTCTCCAAATATCTGCTCCTCCTTCAAGTTTTCCCCTTCTTTGTTGGTTAATCTCCATTCCATCAATTGCTCAAGCAAAAATGATGGTGTCATCTTTGACTCTTCTAGTTCTCTCACATCTCATATTTATCAAAAGGTCATGTCTGGTCTATTTGCAAAATGCATCTGAATTCTGACCCTTTCTCATAGTTCTTCAATCACTACTCTGTTCAAAGATACTCCCATATCTCACCCCTATTATTTTTTATTAACTGGCCCTCATGCTTCATCCCTTGCCTCTGGAGCGTGTACAATAGTCAGAATAATCTAAATATAGGTTAGATTGTCATTCATCAGTTCAATGGTTTCTAACTCATTTAGAATAAAAGTAGAAATTCTCCAGTGGCTCACAAGGACCTATGTGACCTGTACCACTCCATTCCATCTCCCAGACCTCTTCTCCTGCCCCACTCCCTTGCTGAGCAGGCTACAGTAACTCTGTTCTCACTTCTGTTTCACTAACAAGCCATGCATGTGCCTTTGGTAGGACATTTCAACTTGGTTCTCTCTCTGTCTTGAATTTTCTTGCACCATGTATCCACATTTCTTTCTCCTTCTCTTCATTCATATCTCTAGTCACCTTTTATGAAATAGCTATGATTTTCTTTATATTTCTCTTATTATGCCTTGTTTTCCTGCATAGCAATTATCACCTGGCATATTCATTACTTACTTATATGGCCTCTTCACCACTATATTGTAAGCTCCATGAGGCCAAGTGCTTTAGGCTGTTCACTTGAATAAGTGAATAAGTAAAAAGATAGCTTAATATTAGGAAATCTATTAACATAACTTATCACAACAATGCATGGATAGATCAAAGGAGAAAAGCCTTATGGGAAGTTTAAAAACTGAAAAGATATTAGAATTAAATTCAGTATTACCAATAAAGACTTAATAAGCTAGAATATTAGAATTCTTCCTTTATATGATAAAGAACATTAATCTTAAAATAAAAACTAATGTATTAAGGAATACTGACAGAAGAGGCATCCACTTTAATTTCAGAAGCTAGCTAATGATGTCCCATTTACCACTAAATTTAACATTTGTCTGAAAATTATAACCAATGCAGTACGGATCAAGAAACATAAATAAGAGAAAGCACAACCCACTATTTTTACACAATACGTTAAACTGGGAAAATCAAAAAGAATTAACTGAAAATATATTAGATATTTGGGAATGCAGTTGGAAATATCTCTACTTTTTTCTTCCTCTTTTCTGCTGATGAAAATTTTGTCACCATAATTACTTAAACTGCTTGTCAGGGTCACCAATGACACCCACAATTCCTGTTAAATGGCTGTAGTGATTTCAGACCTCACAACTACATTTCTGCCATCTAGAGAGAGAAAGCGTCTCTCCAAAATGATTCCAGAAGTTTTCTACAAATATTGCTTCATCAGCATGCTCATGAGAGGGTTTCTGGACAAATCCTTGTATCAGATCGGATGGAATGTGCTGCGTGGTTTAAGAAAGATCGAGTCTACTGGTAGAACTGAAAGCACACACGCTATGTTGAAAAAGGGTCGAGCGCTCTGGAATCAGAGTACTTTTTTTTTTTTTTTTTTTTACAAGAAAGGGGATGTTAAACTGAGGGGTTATGAAAATCAGTGATGTATGCTATATTTAAGTTAAAGCCACTAAGTGACTTTAATCAATTACCTGTAATGACACAATTATAGTTCCCCCAAAGCAGAGAGATCATTAAATTTTATTCCTACAGCCCAGGGGATAGCTGATCTCCTATCTTGTATGTTTCCTTAATGAATACTTATTATCAAAATTTGTCAAACACTTAAAATTAGTCTTCAATAAGATTAATTTCCTTGACTTTGTTCTGGTGAATAAACATTAGAGATTGTAATAACAAAAATAAAGAAGAAACCCCTACATAAATATATGTTGAATATGAAGTATACAAATGTTGAGAATGATAATTTCCAGGCCAAATATAATAAAATGCTTACTATGAAATTTTACAAGGACAAAACTATATTTTATATTCAAAGATTTATTCTGGAACTCTGTGTTTCTCAGGGTAACTATATAAAAAGTAATAGCTCTATATTATAAAAATGGGAAATACAAGACAGTGCATTCCTCATTCAATACAAATTGCTTATTTGAACATAGTTTCCTGAAATAAGGAAATTCAGGTTGCCTTCTTCTTTATTAAGAAAGCTGATAGAAATTCATATATTAAAAAAAGTAAATACAAGACTATCATTTTAATTTAGACTGTAGCAGAAGTAATGCTCTTCATTATTTTTTCTTTGAAATAGATATTGAATTTATAATAATACATGCATTAACTAATATTAAAATTTATATTAATATCTGGATATAATGTTCATTTTAAACTTACAAAACTCCAGGAAAATTGGTCAAAATATTCCCCACGTGAATTAAACTTACCACCGGATAAAACTGCATTTTATTTAATCTGAATACATGTTGACGCATTTTATTTAATCTGAATACATATTAATCTGAATACAATCAGTACTACCTATTATGCTTATTTTTACCACCACCGCAACCATACATCTTTACTATTATTGCTATTATTAGTACCACTACTGCTATAATAGTCACTACTTCTGCTGCAAGTATTAAAACTGTGGTTATTCACTAAAAAATTTATATTTTTCATTAGTATTGCAGTGATTTCTCTCAAGCTTTCCAGATCTCACCATTCATCCTTTTATATATATGGGTGTAGAGGAAAAAGCAGTGTTAGAAACACACAGATTTTGGCCGGTTACTACATATTTAGCTTTGTTTTAGTACTAAATTTTCTCTGAGCCTCCATTTGTTCCTACATATTTAAAATGTAATAATAATATTTATCTTTTAGTTTGGTGAAAAATAGTAGGATAATGTATATGGAATACCTAGATCTAGGAAGTGATAATGTATATATTATGCTTGAAGATCAATAAATACTAATTTATTTTTTTCTTATCCAGGCAGCTGATTCTTATCTTCCTGTCCCTATTTTAAGATGTTCTTGACATGGTGAGTTTTCCATTTCTTTCATAATTTTATATACCCACATTTGGGTATTCTCTAGATCCATTAATTTTCTTGAAACAAAGAATCTGAAAATAGCTGATATGATATATATTCATCAATGGTAGGACATTTTGCAACAATTCAAAGTTATAATTAATTTAGCATTTATTCTTTTGTTATATATAAATCCTCATTCAATAGAAATCGCTTTAAATATTCTCCAGAAAAAATGTGCTGAACTGTATATTAGTGAATTTTTATTGGCTTCATGTCACTAGTCAGATTTTGAGGTTTATCTTCCTAGACTCCTAACTTTTTAATGATAATTTACTGATAAGCAAGACAGTAGTACTAAAGTAAAGAGGCGATATGCATGACATAATTTTTTTTTCAGTCTTTACAACACAGCTATTAAGAAAACATTCAATTTAATTAAAAAAATAAACAATGTGGGCTGTATATTATATACATAAAATTTTGGATACATTAATATTGTAGCTATAATTAATAGTATTCTTCAAACATCAACTATCATGTAGCCTGTTTAATTCAATTATAAAAATCAAACCATCTAGTATAATTTCAAGTCAGGATAATACTAAAGGCAGTAAAATTGTATGTGGCACAAATGATTAAAAGGAATAATTCTATAATTTATTTTATTACAAGAAGTTGATCTCTCTCTGGATAGCTTTCAACACCAAACTATTTCAGGAATTGCCAGTCTGTGTAGGTTCATGAATTTTTTACTGAAATGCTGAAGTTTAAAAAAAGACCTTTTTATCCTGAAACTAACATCAATGTATTTAATGAGTACTCAATAAATACTTTATGATTGACTGGCTGGAACACCTGAAATCGTTGCTTTATTTGGTGGCGAATATAATAGGTAGCTTTTAATCGGATGGAATGAGCAGCTTCATGCTAAGCAGAATATGAACTTTCCTTTTGTCAATATAAATTGATTCTAAAGTTCAATAATGTTTGGATTTTTTTTTTCCCCAGAAGTTTTCTATTGACTTTTGTCCTAGAATCACTCTTCTTTCCAGTTCTTCCATAATCCAAGGAAATACATGAAACAATTACACTATTTGCAGAAATTGTCTTGTAGGTAAAACACAAATGAAAAATTGACAGCACTAACTGCTATTATTTCCACTTTCAAAAGAATTCCAAATTGCTATGTCAAATTAAGTAAAATTATGCATTTATCTCTACTTATAGCACCATTCACTTTTTTAATTATCTTGATAGACTCAGTTTCTTTACTCAGTCTACATATTTTCTTAGTTCTGGAACAGTGACCCGTTCTCTACAGTTCTCTACTTGGGAGAATTATCTGCTGACTCTTTGAGATTTACGTATTTTTCTAAATGTGTGAAAGAAGCGCCTTTGTTAATTGTTTGCTCATAGCCATGCTTATACAATTTTGTGTAAAAGACATATAGAAAGACATGAATACTAATTGATTTTTGTTCAATTATATTTGTGGTAGATAATACTAATAGTGATAAGCTGGGAGAAGCTATTAGACAAAGCATGAATGAATACTAGAATATACAAGGTACTTTTGCAACATAATAGAAATGCAATAGCATTTAGGGATAGAAAATGCAATAGCAAAATGGAAGAAAAGTGTTACTATGAAATTCATTGAAGGAGAAACCTGAATGGCTAATAAGCGTACAAAGGGATATTCAGTCCACCGATAACGAAACAACTGAGAATTAAAACAATAATATTATACGGATCAAATCACCAATAATTTTAAAAAATCCAGTACTACCAAATTTTGGTAATGTTTGAAACCAGTTAGCTTCATAAACTGCTGGCTGATATGCATACTGATGTAGTTTTTTTGTACAAAATTTGCTGATCTTTAGTAAAATTACATATACATACACCTCATGACCAAGAAACCTTCTGTGTGTTCTTCAGAAATGCTTGAGCTTAGGCTCCTGAAGAAGTGTTTATGTAGCAATGTTTTGGGTAGAAGGCACTGGATTAGAGGTAGCTTCAGTGTCCATATATAAAATAACTGATAAATGTTATAAATGCATGCATGCTATGTAGCAAAGTTGTTCCTTAAAATCATATCACAGAATTTATTTCTATAAAAAGCCCCCAATATGTAAACACACAGAGACAGAAATTAAATCAGTGGTTGCTGAGGGCTGGGGGTAGAAATGAGGAGTGACTGTAAATGACCACACCATTTCTTTAAGGTCTGAAAGAAATGTTCTAAAATTAAATTGTGGTAATGGGCGCATAACTCAATTAATACACTAAAATTCACTGAATTGCACAGTGAGAACAGGTGAATTTTATGGCATGTAATAAGGTTGGTAAAATATGGAATTTTAAAGACAAATTACAACACAGTACTATTTGTCTTTGCAAATATATATACAAAGGCAAATATGGACATACATATGAGATTCCAACATACCTAACATATTAGTAACTACTTTTAAGTGGATTCTTAGAAAGAGAAGGAAAATAAAGTATTTCAGTCACACAGCACATGTGTGACACAGTATAGAATAAGGAAGCCCAGCCTGTACAAATAATGAAGTGCCTTAAACTCACAAAGATTAACCTAACTCTTGTCTCTGGAAAAAAATTAAATACATAAAGCAACTATCAAATATGGTATTTGATGAAAACCCAGTAGAGGATAAAATTTTTTTAACATAAGTTTTGAGAATTCAAAGTGTTGTGCTGGTTATTGCAATGCCCAGAAAGGTTTGGAGGAGAAGGTAATGATTGTGTATACACTGAAGATTAGAACAACACAATGAGCTAAGTAGATGGGGCAGACAAGTCTTTTATGTGAAAACTATACCTTCTTCATTGTTGTTATCATACTTGTGTGTGCTCTTTCATAGTTATCAAAAGCCAGGAGGACCCGGAGGTTTACAACTATTTAAATGACATGTCTTTCTTTTTATCATCTCTCAGAAAATAGCCTTTAATCATAAGGCTCATAACAACCACTGCTTCTTAAAACATATGTTATGATAGGAAATTTATTTTAAACCTTAGGTTATTGGGCATATTGAAAGAAATAAAAGATGATGCAAACAGATGGAGAGATATACCATATTCTTGGATCGGAAGAATCAATATTGTGAAAATGACTATAATACACAAAGCAATCTACAGATTCAATGCAATCCCTATCAAATTACCAATGACATTTTTCACAGAATTAGAACAAAACATTTTACAATTTGTATGGAAACACGAAAGACCATGAATAGCCAAAGCAAGAAAAACGGAGCTGGAGGAATCAGGCTCCCTGACTTCAGACTATACTACAAAGTTAAAGTTATAGTTTAACTTTACTATAAAATATCTAAGAGAAACACAAAAAAGTTTAAGTGCTGTGTTTGAATTTTCTATTTTTCTTAAATTCAAGAAAAGAAACCAACATATAAACAGGTAAAATAATCCTAATTATGTTATATATGACTCTATATAACTCTCACATTTGTGATCATTTTTGTTTTCAATTATGATAGCCTCTCATCTAGATTCAAATAATATTTTGTTTCTTAATATTCTTGCTGAAATTATTCACAAATATAATTCCAAAATTTTTTTTGATTAACTAGTAATTTTTATTCCATATTTTTTCTTGGACAATACTTTGTCAAGAATATTATGAAAATATATAACTTTGTTAATGCTTACACTAACTTCAAAATTTTAGCTAAGATAAATTTAAAGTTTTTAATTTCTTGCAGAATCCCCACAAGATTTAGATGGAAAAATAAATCCTTTTTTGATATGGTGTGCTTTTTGTTGTAATTAATGTTTTATAAATTCAATGACCTCCTCACCTCCAAAAAGTTGTTTTATATTTTTTATCAAAGATTTCTTATGTCTGATAAGAGTATAGCTCATTTTTCTATTTTTTCCTTTCTTACCCTCACTAATGAAACTGGTAATAGTTTTGGACCCCATGCCATTTTTTCATGTAGTTACATCTTGTCTTTTTATAAAAGAAAATTAGAAAACCGCTAAGTGTTATAGATATTAATGGTTGTTAGAAAAGTATAATAAAAGACTCTCTTTCAAAAGCTTTTATGTCATTATTCATGAATTACTAATGCATTCAAAGGAGTAGAGCGCTGATCTCCAAGGCTAGGATGATGGACAGTGGAAAGGGAAAGAGAGGCTGTTTGTCATATGTGAAGCTCTAATAACAAGCTTGCCTATAATGAGGTATTTCAGCTGAATTTAGAAAAAGAAACTTTTATTACATGTCATGGCATCTCAAATCTCCAAGGGCAAATCTGCTGGATACCTTTGTATAACTGAATATTTTTAAAGCCCATTAACAATACAAATTCCAGAAAGTAATAAATAGGGCTTAGGGGGATTTCCCTGGTGGTCCAGTGGGTAAGACCCCATTTTCCCAACACAGGGGGCCCGGGTTCAATCCCTGGTTAGGGAACTAGATCCCGCATGCACGCCGCAACTCAGAGTCTACATGCTGCAACTAAGAAGTCCACACACGCAACTAAAAGATCCCGCATACTGCAGTGAAAATTCCGCAAGCCGCAATTAAGACCTGGTGTAGCCAAAAAAAAAAAAAAAAATAGGACTTAGGTAATGCCACAAAACTACACTTTTATTTCCTTTCTGCTACCAGATCACATACATGTTACTCAAGTTGTGGGCACTAAAAGAATCATAAATAGGGCCTCTGCATTTGTTGTTGTTCTCTGACTATAAGCAAAGGAAACAAGCTCTGGGTTAATAAAACATAACATGAGTTTATTACAAGGACATGGAGTAGCTTCCAGAATCCCAGGAAAGACTGAAGATCAAGAAGGACAAGATCCCAAAAAGTTTCTGGTATCATGATGGGAGGAACTAATGGGCAATCTCAACAGGATAACCCCATTGTTCCCGATATTTTTGTTTAAATGTTTTTCAGTTCACAATTCAAGTTCTGGAGAGAGATAGCCATGTGATCATCAGAGGAGAGTGTGTGCATGACCTTATTTGTAAGGTTGCATGAAAAGGTTGACAGGTTTAATTACCCAAGGGGGAATATTGAGATAGTATTGTTTTTTAAAAAAAGGAAATGAATGCTGGGAAGATAAAAAGAAAATTATGAACTATACCTGGACTCTTAACGTCCTTCAGATCTATTTGAGTGTGTGTGTAATAATTACAAAAGCACATTGACTATTTACATATTGTCCCTAAGCTACGTGCCTCAAAGTAATACTGATTAGAATTTGGCCCTTATAGAATGTCTGTACTGTCTTTGATCTAGCAGCACCTTAATATCATGGAGAAATATACTAATTTACCAGAATAGAGTGAATGATTTTCAGATTGAGATGATGTATCAATAAATTAGTCCCAAGCATACCATTGCTAAACTAAAATGAGCATGGAATCTGGACACAGATTAATTACCAAGTAAATGTTTGAGGAATCATTGCTGTGACTAGCTTGGCTTAGGGGTACAGTCTAACTAAAGAAAGATTATAGAAGAAAGCAATTTTGTTCACTGAGACTAAAAGAGTAGTTCTGGCTTCTTTAAGAAAGCAATTTTGTTCATTGGGACTAAAATAGTAGTTCTGGTTTCTTTAGAATAATCAAGAGTTTATATTATAATTGGAGAATCAATTTTGCTTAATTTTTTTTATAGATTTGCAATATACAAAGAGAATTAGATTCTGCAAACAGTATTGCTTAAAATGAAAATAGGGAACTCCCTGGCGGTCTAGTGGTTATGACTCGTACTTTCACTGCTGAGGGTGCGGGTTTGATCCCTGGTCACGGAATTAGGATCCTGCAAGCCACAGGGTGTGGCCAAAATAATTAATTAATAAACTAAAAAAGAAAACGAAAATAAGAGTCAATAAAATAATCACCCCTTAAGCCTGTTGTATGTATCAGTCATTCATCTATTCATTTAAGAATGAATGAGTCTTTTTCATGTTCCAAGTAGTGTTCTAAAACCGGGGGAGGGGCTTCCCTGGATGGAGCAGTTGTTATCCGCCTGCCAATGCAGGGGACACGGGTTCGAGCCCTGGTCTGGGAAGATCCCATATGCTGCGGAGCAACTAAGCCTGTGCGCCACAACTACTGAGCCGCATGCCACAACTACCGAAGCCTGTGTGCCTAGAGCCTGTGCTCCGCAACAAGAGAAGCCACCGCAATGAGAAGTTTGCACACCACAACAAAGAGTAGCCCCCACTTGCAGCAACTAGAGAAAAGCCCACACGCAACAATGAAGACCCAAGGCAGCCAAAAATAAATAACTAAATAAATAAAAACATGGGGTATATTTGGTAGTGGTAGTGGGAGGGGACTCTTTCTTTATGGAACTTTAATTCTACTGGAGAAGATACAAAATAAATATCCCCATGAATTTATGATATAATGCCAGCTAGTTGCATGTACTATGAAATAAAAAGCAGGTAAGGAGATAGAATAAAATAGGGTTGGAGGTAATGTGGAGGAGAGATATTTTAGATGGAGTGATTAAGAAAGGCATCTCTAACTATCATCTGAATAGAGATGACAAAAAAGAGACCAGACAAGCAGTTAAATCACAAAGATATTATCTAAGCTGAAAGAGTTGGTCAATTAACATCTAATATGGCTTCGTTAGTCTTTAAGCATTCCATTACCCAGAATTCCATTGCCTTATTTCTTTTCTTATCCTACAAACCTTTCCCGGAACTTCTTATCCACTCATATTAACTATGATAAATATGATAACAATGTACAAATTCCTATCTGGTATCCTGATGCTCCTTCCAAACTTCAGACTTTTATATTCAACTGCCTGATAGATAGCTCACCAGGAATGTTCCAGAGACACCTGTTATACAACCTATTAATGCTGAAAGGGACTATTTTCAGCATCCTCATATTCCTCTATTAACTCAGTAACCAAATACAGAAACCTGTAGCCATCCATGACAGTTTTTCGTCATGGAACTGTAAGTCTCTATTTACTCTTGAATATTTCTTAAATAAGAAAGCAACTTCTGTCCATTACTACTTTCCCTAAACCTCTATAATCTCTTACTTGAACTTTTGCAACAGCTTTTAAAATGGTTACCTAGGCTTCAATTGAACATCCTCAAGTCTGTTCTTACACTGCCCTTATTGAGATAATTATCTATAGGACTTTGTTATGGTCCTTCTCAAAACCATTCAGTGGCTTCATACTGCCTAAAGGATAAAGTCTAAGCTCCTTTTATGACATTTTCATATAATCAAGCCTAATTTTAAGCAAGGTCTTGTGACTAAATCTAATAAATACTAGTTTTTCAGAATTTACCTTAAACTCGCAAGAGCCTTTAGGAAAATCTACCATGTCTTGAAACTCTCCTTTTGGATTCTATGATTTCATATTTAGCAAACACATGTAAGTGCTATACCCAGATTACTTTTGATGGCTTTTATCATTTCTGTATACCACCTCTCCTTTCCTATTATTCTTGCTTCTAACTTCCTTCACATGCAATTATAATTTGAGGCCACTTGCAGGCAATTAGGGCTCTTTTGCAAAGAACAGGAAGTACCTGGGAGTTAATGACCTCACAGAACAGAGTTAGGTAAATACCCTGTGGAAGCATAAAAGCCCAACTTATTTGCATTGAATAGGGAAAAATTCTGAGGAGCAATTCACCTTCAGATCTTTCCTAAGGATTCAGGCTATAGTGAGACTGCCTGAAACTGTACACTTGCTCCTACTTCCTCACCAGTTTCTCCAGGATCACTTTTCTAATAAATCATTAGAACATCTTAAGCTCAGCTTCCAAAGATATAACCTAAGACACCACCCTCTCCTATTTTCCCTCATACCTTCTGGCTCCTCTTCATTGCTCTCTGTTGCCAGCTTTTCCTTCTCCCTCCAACATATAAATGCTGAGTTCATCAGCACTTAATCTCAGATGCTTTTCTCACTGTCCCCTCCCTATTCAATTTCATCTATTCTGACAGCTAATGCTAGAAGCAATTTTTTCCCTTTCAACTTAGACTTTCCTCTGAGCTGTAGACAATATATCTAATACTCTCCTCAATACTCCCACTTGGATGTCTCACAGGCAACTCAAACTCAATATATCTCAGAATGAAAAAAGTAATCTATCTCAACTCCCATTCCATATATCGGGTAATCACATTGCGGAAGAAAATCAACCAAGAATTTTTAACATAAGAATCTATGAACAAAAATAATAGGTATGAGAAGGCTTCAAAGGGGCATTCAAACTTGGGGAAACAGGGTGGAAAGTTTTATTGGGCTAGTTTCAGGAATAGATAAACTTTTCATATGGATTAGCAACCATTGAACAATCTGGTTTGTATCAAGAGGGGCGAAGAGACAGCAGATAATTTATGTGCAAGAGGACATGGGAGGAAGAGCTGAAAAATCAAGTATATGCAAAGGTCACAATGGAAAATTCTCAGTTTTTCCAGGTCTCACAGCATCCTTCTCCTAGGTCTTCATGACTTTCCTCTATCTCATTTGCTTCACCCTAGAGCAATTCACTATATTTTTCCTGATTATTCTAATAATCTTCAAAATGGTCTCTATATACTGTGAACCTTCTATAATCTATTTTATAATGTTTTATTAAATATCTAGTAATTATAAGATAATATAAAAGGCTATAAAATGTATAAAGCTAAAATACTAAATTGCTCATTTCTCCATCAGCTGGTTTAAGAAAACCTCTATATGCTTCTCCCTGATCCTATTCAATTTTGTCTTCAGTCAGCCATGACCACTTACCCGACTTTTAGCTTTAACATTTGTTCTCATGCTGTCCTTAAAAAGTCATCATTTCTGCCTGTATCTCTAAAATATATTGTTTATTTTTCCTGTGCTTAAATATAAAATAATACTGTAAGTATTATTCTATGACTTGCCTTTTTCAATAGACATTATATTCCTGATATACATATATATTATGTAAAACTGTTATATAATATTCCATTGTATATAAATATAACACAAATTACTTATACATTTTAATGTTGGCAGACTTTTTGAGGTTGTTCCTTTTTAAAAATTAATAAATTAATGAATTAATATTTATAAATGTCATTTCAATGAACATTTCTATATATGTCTTCTGATGTATACATTATAAGGGTTTCTTCAAATACTTGAGCTGAAGCACTAGGTCTTTGGAGATATAAGTCTTCGGCTTTACTAAAGGGTGCCAAATATTTTTCCAAAGGATTTGTACCAATTTCATATTTATAATCCTAGCAGTAGTGTATAAGAAATTCAGCTGCTCTCATTTTCTTCAAATTTTAGAGTGTGATCTAATCCATTCCTCATCCTGCAACTACTATGACCTTTTACAAATGCAAATCTGATTGTCAAACAAACCCTGCCTAAAATCCTTTAATGGTTTCTCATTGATTCTAGAATAAATTCTAGAAGTTTAACATTGTCAAAGGATTCTTTTTGCTCTGACCACTCCATCATTTAATATTTTATAACCCTCTATCTCCACACTGGCCTTAAGTTTCTTTTTTCTTTTTTCTGCCCCAAGACCTTCATACATGACACTTTTCCTTGGAACTCTTTTTTTTCTACACCTTTTCCTGATTAATTTGCTCCTTTTGTGTCATGTTAAATGTCACTTCCCCAAGGAAGCTTTTTTTGACTCCTTAGAGTTTATTAGGCCCTTTCATTAACTGTCATTATTATATACTCTTTTTTCTAAATACAGCATTTATCACAAAAATAATTAAGAAATGTTACATGTATTTTTTAATGTGCCTGCTAATAACCTTCAATTTCAAATGAGCTCAATTACAGTCTCCTGTTCACAAAATTATTTGGAACAACTAGCAAATATTTTCAATAGACAATGCTCAGTATATGTTGAGTGGGAATGGCTAATCCCTATATTCACACACACATGCATGCATTATACTTTACATTAATTTTCATTCCAGAAGTGGTAGGTTATTATTCAGCAAATATTCATGTCCTCCCTACATTCTCAATTTCCCCAACTTCTAAATGAGGAGGATATTTTTCTGTGCCATTGATATTCGTCTTAGCCATGAACCACTTTGACCAATGGAATGTGGAAGGTATGATGAAAGCTGAAACATGGAATGTGCCTGCCCTCTTAGGCATGCCGTCTTGCCTTCTACCATCACCATGAGAAAGATACGCTTTAGCCAGCTTGCTAGTCGCTTCAGAATATGGGAGTCACATGAGGGAGAACTGAGGCAAGTATAGATTGGCAAATACCATCTGATCCATAGACTGAGATATAAGTGATTCTTTTTGTAAGCTTTTTGAGATTTGGTGGTTAATTGCAGGTAGCAAAAGGTAACAGGCACACTAAATTCTTAAAAGAGATGAAACTTTTAAAAAGACGCTGTATGGTCAGGCCAACCAAGATGGTTGTTCTCTTGTTCTTTGTACATCCTCTGTTTGACCAGTGCCTACTTAGCACCTACACGCTACTGACCTGACTGACCTCCTTACATAGTTGCCCCAGGGCCCAGCTAATGATTGGTATAACTTTAGCCACCTAGATAGCTTATCACAGGGGCAGTGAGGGATGTGCCCATCTGCTGGTTTCCTCGTAACCGATGAGCCAACCTGACATCAGTTCCCCCTATAACTGGTAACTTTCCCTCCCCCAGCGTGAAAACTGCCACCCTGTCCTTCATTGCAGTCAGCCACACACAGTGGGGTGTCCCTCCAGGACCTGGCTGTAGACAAGTACGCTGCCCCTATCCATTAAACCATTGATGTCTCTCTTGCTGACTCCGGGCTCTTTCTTCAGTCTTGAAGTTGGGCAAGTACGGGCCTTGCAGGCTTGTGAGGTGCAGCCCAACAGACACAAAATTAACAGAGTTAAGTTTTCTCAAATAATTATCAATAACATAAAATGAATCCAATTTAGTTTGAAATATAAATAGCTGCTCAGATACTTTTTCAAAATAACTTAGATGAGAATAAAATATAAATTTAAACATTGGAAACTTTAAGTGGTGGACTTCTTTATTTTAGACTCTGATTATAAGCCTTTTTCCTCATAAATCCTTTCATGTGTCTTCAATAAGGGCCATGGCCATTATGAGCTATCACTGACAATTTCTCTTAACATTTTAAGGGCCAGCTTTAAACTGAACATTTTCCATTAGATGTACAGAAAAGGTTTTATAATCCTTTTCTGTGATGACCCCTGCTTTTCAAAGCTGAAATATAAAATACTCTTAACCAATTACCCCATATTCTTAATGTCCAAGTTTAGCTTTTTAGTCATAAAGAAAAAGAGCCATTTAAGTTTCAGAGGTAGTGAGTATATCATAACTAAAAGCATATAATTTAAATCATGCAGATAACACAATTCAAGTGCAAGATATATCTGCTGGTTAAAGTAGCTTCTGCAATCTGGAAGTTATCTCCAAACTCCTAGACCAGGGAGAGTGAAACTAGAAAAAAAGTCTTTCTACTATACCACAGTATAAGGTTTATACCAGAATTTGCCTTCTTTATTGTGAGAGTCAGCATCTCCTTTTTACAGGGTGGTGGTCTTGTGCCACCAGGATCCAAACAACACTCACATGCAGAAGCAGGGATTCTAAGGAAACCTCATAAACGCTATGACCTGTCTTCCTGGCTATAGTCAGTCCTTCTAGGGATAAACTTCTGACTCACGCCAGGCTGATTCTCTCTCTGAAAATTTAGGATTAGAATTCAGGGTTAATAATTAGATCTACTGTCTACACCTAGAAGTCAAGTGATATGAACATGAGCACTTAAAGGTGGCCACGTGGATGCTGAAGGCAGGAAACAAGGCCATGTGCATAGAAGAAAATCAAGCCAATACAGCAGATATGCAGAGATTGCAGATGGAGCTTCCCATCTGGTTTCCAAAGAGCTTTTCAGTTCCGTTTACCCCTTTACCAAGAGGCCTATGTACACATATTTCTTTTCATGTACCTGTAAGGAGGAAAGTCTCCAATTCTAGGTTGTCCATTTGCCTGTGAAACTTATCTGTGATTGAATGAGATAGTTCACATCAAAATCTAACTTCTGTAATCTCAACAACAGTCTGGTAGAAAGTGCCTCCACATATTCCAATTTTGCTTTCTCTTTTCTCCAAGCTGAAGTTCCCATGCAAAATCTAACCTTTCTCAGCTGAATGTATGCTAGGAGACTGTATATATTGATGGTTGTAACTATGTTAGCAGTGATGGAGGGAAACATTGTAGTACATTCTGTTTGTCTGTGTGGGAGGAGGGGGTGTTGAGATTATTAAAATTTAAGTTGTTTTTTTCTTTTTTACAACCAAAGGATATTGCTATGGACTGAATTGTATCCTTCTTCTACCCACCCAATTCATGTATTGAAGGTCTAACCCCTGAAGTAATTGTGTTTGGAAGTAGAGCCTATCAGGAGGTAATCAAGGAGATAAGGCCTATAGGAGAACATATGGGCAGGGCACTGATCCCAGAGAATTAGTGTCCTTATAACAAAAGACACCAGGAAGCTCTCTCTCTCTCCACGTACCCGCGGAGGAAAGGCTCTGTGAAGACACAAGCAAGAAGGTGACTGTCTAAAAGCCAGGAAGACAGCCCTCTCATCAGAAACCAAATTTGCAGTCTCCTTGATTATGGACATTCCAACCTCCAGAATTGTGAGAAAATAAATTTCTGTCATTTAAGTCACCCACTCTATGGTATTTTGTTGTGGCATCCCAAGCTGACTGATACAGATATTTAACAAATTCCATGTGTAAAGGGGGCCTATGTCTATCTGCAAGTCCCAGAATTCACAGTGAAGCTGGATAACAGAGCAACTTGTAAGTTTCTATAACTTGTGGCATCCAGGTGAGACCATTAGGGGAATATAAATAGGAACAACCTTGCATGTACTTTAGACTTTCTACATAGTACTGATGACCTGGTCCATATTATGCTTAGAATTCAAATTTTTCATTTCAGGTTTAATATACGATCATTGTAGGGCATGCTAATGAATGTTCTTTTACTTCAGCAAGTGAAATATTTCTTTTACCAGGAAAGCTATATGCAGTGAAAATGTTGATAGCTTCCTCTAATTGAAACTACATTGCTGGTTATATATCCTCAAGTACAAGTCTTATATCTACTTTTTTCTATGATGCTAAGAATCATGACACTATTATTAAATAGAGACAAAATATTCTTCAAGTCAGAAAAAAATTGGTGTATGTGACCAAGAAGATTATGTATTACATATCATCACAGAGTTGTCACTCTTGTGATATACTGTAGAGTACTAAAAGCTATTGTTCCCATGAATTATAACCCCAAATACCTTCACTCTGAAGATTCATTTTATCAGGGAACTCGGTATTACACATCACCACTGTAATGTGTAACATATTTTCAGTGACATATCTTTATGGGATGTTATAGGCTAAAGTAGAGTAATTATCATTATAGGAAGGTTTTTACAAGAGATTTTATGTTTTAATTCCTATATTCAAAGTTATCTAAGTTGTCTCTGTAACAAGAATGTTAAAAATGCTCTTAGGTTATATTGTAAAGTCAGTCCTTAGGGATTTTAAATTATTTTCAACTTTTAAGAGGTCTTTTGTGAGAAAAGAAATCATCAATAAAACAGAAAAAACTTTCAAAGCATACTCTTCATTTTACATTGCTTCAGCTTGTGACAAGTGGCTGTTTAACAGGAAAACAAAATAAAGGAAAGAAAAATCTTATTTTCTCCATTTTGCTCCACCAAAGTAAACCATAAGCAAATGCGGAAACAAAGCTGTTTAAATGCAAAAGTCTTGCTAAATCCTCTGTCAGGCCCTATAACATTTAAATGATGTCTAAATATTTTAAACATAATAAGAAATAGCTACTATAACTTATATGGATACCCACCTCTAGCTTCTGAGTTAAATTCTGGCCTGGCTAGCCATTAGTGGTTAATTAGAAGTGACATGAGAGATCCAACATTCAACACAGACTTGATTTTTCTGGTTTAAGAGCCTAGTTACTTTATGCAAATTGGCAGGAGACCATTATCAAGCAGCCCTGGCAATCAGTGTTTAATTTGTTGATAGCCTTGACAGTCATGGCCAAAGTATAATTGGCATGGGCCCTGGTGCAAAAAAATAAATAAATTGGATTGTGCACAAAACTAAACAACATAATTACCAACAATTAGACATTAATTAGGGGGTAGCAGATTCCCAAACCCTTCTGAATTTGGCCAAATCTAGACCTAATTATATTTTGATGTTGTGAAAACATCCATGTTCCTGAGATAATCAAGTGTTCAGAAGGTGCTTCCTATCGATTTTGTATTTCATAATGGATTATCATGTCAGGAAATTAAATATCTTTATATTTGGCAATGATCTAATAATTACAGAAAAAGTAGTGAGGTGGGATTCATGTTAATTTAGTAGTAATTTATATACATTACCTATTTTTATTTGATCACATTAAAAAACTGGTACACAAAGAAATGTATATAAAACAAATAAAGTCTCATTGATGAATATATTAAAGAAAGAGGAACAGCAAGAGACAGGAGAAAAAGTTCAATAAGTACCTTCCACTATAACAAAGAAACTCCATCTAATATTAGACTCCAGGGGAGAACTGTCACAGCACACTACCAGCCACAGACTTGATAATAGGTTTGTGCTATCAGGTGGGGCATGAAAAGTATTCATATGAAAAATATTTTAGCACAAGAAATATTTCATTATAATTATTAAGGAAAAAAGTCCACAGCATCCCTTTGAGACATGAGAATATGTTACAGATGTTCCTTCCAATCAGAAACATAGCTGAAGAATATATGCAAATTTCAACAGCTTAGCAATATTTGAATAAACATTTCCTTATCCTATTCCTATGATCTCAAGACCCGAGACAGTGATCTCTGAGTTCTCCTACCAGCTAGTCATGGTACAATCCACCTGTTCTACTGGCGTATATTCTAACTACTTGTGACTACAGGTTATTCTGTGCAGAAGACCACAGGTAAAATGGACATCCATGCTTGCTTGAAGGAACCCACCTGTTCTATCTTATTTTTCACTTTAATGCATATCAATTTGTTCAGTTACCTAGGGAGTGTGGACTCTATTCTCTGAGAGAAATAAGACACAAATTTTTTGTTGTTGTTTTTACATGAGTCCTGATTTCTACACCTCACCTCACACTCACTCTTCTGTATTGATAATTAGAAGTTATATCTATCTATCTATCTATCTAGCTAGCTAGCTAGCTAGCTAGCTAGCTATCCATCTATCTATCATCTATTTGTCTATTTGGTGAAGCTATTTTTAAAGTATTTTAAGTAGAATATTATTTTAGGACTTCTGCTCCATGTTCTCTTACTCTGTTTAAGTCTCTCATAGAACTTGCAAGTTATACAACCTAATGTCACCTTGTGAGTTCTCATCTTAGACAATATAGCATTGGGTATTTGTTAGCATTTCCTATTCCGTGAAAGCTTCTCTTCCCATGAGTTCCACAACACTATTTTATTCATTGGATAAAAATGTGGTGGCTTATCAATAGTTATCAGCATAACTTAAAGGTTATTATCATTGAGATTCAGAGCCTTTAAATTTGACAACAATCCACCTTACTTGATACTGCCTTTGTACATTCTAATCTTATTTTTTCCAGATTGTAGCATGCACTTGTATATCCATTTGCCTTTATCCCTGCTGTTTCTACACCTGGTGATATCTTAAACTTTACCTGCTCTGTAAAATCTACTACATACCTACTGCACGACACTCAGCACACAGACTAAGCCACTGGTCCATCTAAACAACAGGGGATGGATTCTTTGTCCTTATAGTGCCTAGCAAAAAAGGTTTTGGCATATTGGGAATTACGAAATGTGTGTGTTTGTGTAATTTTTATTGATTTGTTTTCAACTTGAAGTCCATATGTGTCTTGGATGCAGAGAAAGGTGGGTCTAAATATCGAGGTGTCTGAGGCTAGGTGAAGTGAAGGTGAAGAGAAGAAGCAAGATAGAAGAAATACACAAAAAAATGTTAAATACTACAATTTTTCCTACTGTTTAGGATAGTGTTTTCCTCCTAAATAGCATGTACCTGCATTAAGTATGTCTCTTTTGAGTGCAGCATCAAAGATGTTTACATAAGGAAACTCCTTCAAAGTTAGAGCAATTGCTAAACCACAGTGAGTCACCAGAGAAGGGGAAAAGATGCAGATCATATTGAGTGAAATTGTTCATATTTAAGGGCCTAAACCACCAGTACAACTCCATATGCCTGCACTGAAATTAGTGATTTAGGGAGAAAGCAGTGTGGATTGTAACATATAGGTGGGGTACCCGTTATTTGGACAGTGTAGAAGCACATATATAAAACTAAAATGGTCTCTATATGACAACATTTGAGAAATAAAACTAAGGCTAAATTTCAAGTCTCTGGATTTCAGAGCTTTATTTCCAAACAGAATAGTTACTGGGTTCCAATGAGAGCAAAACAAAGGAAAGAGAAATATTTGAAGAACCAAGGCAAAAATATATATATATATATACAGTAAACAATGACAACAAATGCATGTTGAAGCATTTCATATAGAAATACCAATTTTGAAGAGAATAGTAAAGTGAATGACTAATTAAACAGTAAGTTTTTTAAAGGCTTCTTGCAAACACTCCTTTTTTGGCCCTAAAAAAAATTGTGCTTCTATTAGAATTTCTTGAAACAAATTGTATATGCAAATCTGTGTCTTGGTACCTGCTTCAGAGCAGCGGGACTGACCACTTGCATTCCCAGAGAGAAGGGCATGGAGCTAATTGGCCCTGCCAGAGACTAAGTAGACCTACTGTGTTTCAATTTGGGGTGTAATTATATAACTGTGCAAGTTTTCGCATGCCAATTATTGCACTTCAAAAAATCTGCATATTACTAATATCTCTGCAACTGAAGAGGAAAAGGATAGTATTCTCTAAACAATGCAATTAGAGCATTATAGGCAATTAACTTTGCTATTTAGTAAAAAGTTGAGAGCAGTAAAGACTGAAGTAATAAATATTCACAAACACTTCATCATTATACAAAATCGCAGAACAGCCACACATTTTTAATACGCAATGCAGGCAGTCATATTATTAAACTTAATGGCATCCAAGAAATGAGGAAACACTCACAGCCTTGAGCTTGTGATGAGATAAGCTTGTAGCCTGATCGGCTTGCATACAAATCATCTCATCGGAATAAAATTAATGTTTGATTTTTATATCTCTCCTCTAGCACTGCTGAGCCCCCCTTTTTATTTTATGAACAATTATAGAAAGGAAAATAAAAGTTTAGCCACGATATGATTTATCAGTGGGAGGGTCTATAATACATGATATTTTAAGTTCTTATTTCTGGGGCTCAATGTAAGGTTTCTTGTATATTAGAAAAAACAAAGAATGAGTTCTTGATGCTAAATACAACGTGAGAGATATTTTCAAGCTTTTACATTAATATAAAAATGCTTATATTTTAAAGCGTATTTTCACATTCCAAAGTAATAATAATAGCAAGCTAATATTTAATGTTAAATTATTTATATTCATAGATTTAATTGGATTTTTTCTGAAAATTTGATATTCCCTTAAATTCCAATTTTAAAATTATGATATTAAAGGAGATAAATTTATTCTAGATATGTCCTTTCAAGATCAGTCAAAATAGCAATACTTGACTTTCATTTATTGACTAAAGTTTACATTCAAAATTTTAAATTCCAAAGTAAGTCATTTCCTTATATGCCTTTTGAAGTGAATTAACTGTTACAGGATTTACTTAAAACAGATTGCAAGCATCTCAAGGTAAGACAGTGCCCTCTTCCCTGAACATTTCATACAAAGTCTAGTAACATTTAGCATTCCATAGCTATGAAAGAGTCAAAAAGCACAAAATATTAATTTCCCTTTCAAACCTATACTGGGAAAGAAAATTACAAAGAAACTAAAGTAGAAACTCTTTGTGGGATGATATCTTAGACCATAATTCTTAAACAAAGGCCTCAAGTTATATTACATTCCCTCAATAAATAACTTGTGATTATTTACAACATCAGTATCAAATTTTATCTCCAAAAGTAAAATTAGTAAGAACTACCATAGTTCCTAATAAAATGGAGATTTAAGCCATCCAAAAATTAAGAGAGTATTTAGGAAAAGTATTTAGTTAGTAGCTAAGTTAAAAACTCAAACTTTCTTTCTTGAATCACCTTACTTACTAACAGATATTCATCTCATTGTATCCATGTAGACACCTCCTAAATGACAAAATTGAGGATTAAGTGAGTTCAAACATAAAGTGTATACAAGAAGGCCTGGCAAATAATACATGTTCAGTAAGTGCTAGTTATTACTCAAGAAGTATACCCGCACTTCAACTCCTTCTTGCCCACCAAGAGTCAATGTGTTACTTCTCATGCATGTTTTTCCAAGAGGAATTTTTCCTTTAATTCAAAAATCATAAAATTTGGTAAGAATTTGTGCCCAGATTTCAAGTGCTATTAAGTTCCCTTTCTTCAAAAAAAAATAAACCCCACGGGAATTCCCTGGCGGTCCAGTGGTTGGTACTCCGCACTTCCATTGCAGGGGGCACGGGTTCGATCCCTGGTCAGGGAACTAGGATCCCACAAACCCCTCCATGTGGCCAATAGATAAATAAATAAATAAACACAGATGCAGAGAACAAACGTATGGACACCAAGGGGGGAAAGTGGCGGGGGTGGGGGCAGGTTGGATGAATTGGGAGATTGGGATTGACATATATACACTAATATGTATAAAATAGATAACTAATAAGAATGTGCTGTATAAAAAATAAATAAAATAAAATTCAAAAATTCAAAATAAAGAAATAAAACCCCAGAAATCATAGATAACGCTATGGGCGTGGCTTATATAGGTTGTGTCGGAGGTCCCCAAGACAACCTAAAGGCTCAATAATTCTCAAGAAGAAGCTGTTATTCTCATGGTTATGGTTTATTACAGAGAAAGGATACAGTTTAAAATCAACAAAGAGAAAAGGTAGATGGGGCAAAGTCTAGGAGAAACTAGATGGTACCTCCAGATGTCCCCTCCCAGTGCAGTCACATGGGGACCCACTTAATTCTCCTATCAGTGATGTGTGACAACACACACAAAATACTACCAATGTGGGAATCTCAGCCGGGTGTTGGTATCCAGAGTTTCACTGGGGTCAGTAACACAGTAATGTATTGCCCACAGGACTAAAACAGACTGGCCCAAGGTGTCAGACATATGAAATACTCTTATCAAGTACAATATTCCAAGGGTTCAGGGTTTTCTCTCAAGAGCCAGCCAAAGGCCAATACTGAAGATAAAACTTTCTTTGGAATGTACAGCAATCGAGGCCTGCTGAGTTAACCCTTTTCTGCTCTGAAATATAAAATGGAATTCTAATCAGTGGACCAGCATGCAGAGAAAAAAAAAAAATCTTGGCACTATACGAAAAGATCCATGAATGAACACCTCTATGTATTTTATTAAAAGGAAATCATGTTACTTAATTATAACTTTTAAAATAATATCCTATTTCAAACTACTTTCTGCTTAATTGACCAATTTCCATAATTCAGGCACACCATTTAGTAGTAGGCGTAACTGATAGTTGTAGCTTATGCCCTGGCTCATGCCTTCATGCTCTGGTTCCTTAAATAGAGCCTCACCTTGTTCCTACCACTAAGGTTATTCTATAACCTTGTTTCCTCCAGATTCCTGCATGAAAGTTCTAGGTCCTATGGCCAGACCTCCCAGCTCTGTGCCCTGACTAACATGGTCCAGCCTGTTTTCCAGGCTCACGCCTACCACCAGGTTCACACCTGTCAGGTTCAGCAATCCTGCTAACACTGACCTCCTGCTTGACCTCCCTGAGAGCCCGCCTGAACTGCCTCTCTACCTTCGGCCTCTCCAACTCCTGTCAGGTTGGATGGGACTTCTTTTCAATTCCCTGTAGCTTTCCCTGAAGGATTTACCTTACAGTGATAAGTAAGCTTATTCTGTTTCCTGGTCTTTACATGGCTTCCTCTTCTCTCATAGTAGCTGTCACAGGGCTACACCATTTAGAAAGAAATTCATCTCTTTGTCACATAACATGCATTCAACAAGTATTTGGGGATTTAGTGAGTGGCCGTTAAATACCAGGCACTCTTCTAGTGCCAGGAAATATGTGAATATGTAGTTTCAGCAACTGAATGTCTATGTTGACATATGCATTTGCATTACACATATACACCACACATATAAGGTCCCAGTCTTTTTTCTTAATAAACAAAAAAAGAGCAGTATGTAGAACTGACTTGCCAATTAGCCCCTTGTCATTATTCTCCTTTCTTTTCATAGTCCCCCATGGGTCTTTTTGTTCTTTGTTAATGTGTCCAATCCAGCTCAGATTACTTTTCAATCCTGCTAAAGGTACTATACCCTGATCTTGTTATAGTTTCCACTTCACAAATTCTAATCTGTACCACTGGTTGTAGAACTAGTATTCTTTGCCCCTACATGCTCCTAAATGTGGAAAATGCCATAGGGTCACAGCCTCCCTGACATTAAAAACAAAAAATAAAAAACATATTAAAACAAAATGAATTGCCCTCTCTCAATACAAACAGCTGTAAATCCAAGAAGTACATGACCTCAAGTTCTCCTACTTTTAGAGGGAATCTCTTGAATTCACTGATATTCAAAGCATTAGAGAAAAAAATAATCTACCCTCAAATTAATATATCAGCACACACTAGACAAGTATAAAAAAAGAAGCATTTAATAAATTGTCCATGAAGTAAATCATGGAAGTATAATCTTAAAAACCACAAAACAGACACAGTATTGAATACTCTGAAGACTCAGTTTACATTCTATCTCATGTGTTCAGTTAAAAGTCAAAAAGATACATGGAGGCAACCTAGATGTCCATCAACAGATGAATGGATAAAGATTATATATATATATATATATATATATATATATATATATATACACACACACACACACTATACACACAATGGAATATTACTCAGCTGTAAAAAGAATGAAATAATGTCATTTGCAGCAACATGGATGGACCTAGAGATTATCATACTAAGTAAGTCAGACAGAGAAAGACAAATATCATATGATATTACTTATATGTGAAATCTAAAAAAAAAAGATACAAATGAACTTTTTTACAAATCAGAAACAGACTCACAGACATAGAAAACAAACTTACAGTTACCAAAAGGGAAGGGGGGCAGAGATAATCAGGAGTTTCAGATTAACCGATACACACTATTATATATAAAATAGATAAACAACAAGGACCTACTGCATAGCACAGGGAACTATATTCAATATCCTATAATAACTTATAATGGAAAATGATATGAGAAAGAATATATATATATATATACACAGATATATATGTATAACTGAATCACTTTGCTGTATATACCTGAAAATAACACATTGTAAATCAAATATACTTCAATAAAAATACACATAAAAAATCACAAAGACAGTAATCTCTAAAATTGTTGCTAAAGAGTCAAAACACTCAATATGCTCTGTTCTCATTGTGAGCATTCTTCCATTCTCTGAGCATAAACATTATAGTAAAGAATAGATTTGATGCTGTAGACAAAAGGCAAGGTATAGGGATATATATATATATATATATATACAAAATTCATTACATTTACTACCATGGAACAATATTTATTTGATGTTGAATATTTCTTGAATAAATTCCTAGCTTCATTATTACAAATTGTAATTGAGAGAGTGACCCATTATTTCTGACAATATATTTAAATCTAATTACAATCTTAGCTGTAGCCAGAAAACTAGAAAAAACAAATACGTGAATTTAGTTTTTGGTGGACCCAACCATTTTCTGCAAGAAACTCACTTTTATTGAGAGCTTAGCTTATCCAGCACTTCATCTGGGTCACACATTCACTCTTTCTGTAAATATGTGTTGAGTCTTTACCACATGCCTGGTCCTTTTCTGGACATTGAGGACACTGCTGAATCAGACAGATAAAACAACTGTCCTTATGCAACTTATATTTCAGTGGAGACAGAAGAAATTAGTAAAAAAAAGTTGTGTTGTGTTCTGAAGAACGTAAAGTGGGATGCTGTGATGGAGAGTAACAGGCGAGTGCTAATTTAAACGGAGGGGTCTAGTGGAAGCCCTCTAGTACGAGGTGAGAGTTAAGCAAAGATCCAAATAAATGATGATCCTGGAATGATCATTATAGGAAGAGGGATGAACTGTTGTCAAGGTATGGAAGATCTTAGAGAATTCAGAAAACAGAAATATCAATGTGATGGAAGGGCAGTGAGTGTGTAGCAAAGAACAGTATGAGGTGAACTTGGCAAGTTAGTCCAGAGCCAGACCACAAAACCTTGTAGACAAGAGCAAGGATTTTGTATCTAAGTGTAATGAGTAGCAATTGGATGGTTTAGTGGCATGTGTATGGAAAATGGATGGTAAGGAGTTAAGATGGAAAGCAATGATGACTAGTTAGGTAGCCACAGCAGTGATATAGGTGAGAGATGATGGTACCATTGAATAGAGGAGGCAGTAATGGAAATAGTGCAAAGTGCAGTCGTTTATGATATGGTTTAAGTACTGTAAACAGAACATGATGGTGGCAGTATCTGGATATAAAGGAAAAGCAATAATCAAAGGATCAGCAATGCCTAGATTTTGGGATTGAGTATATGAAGAGATGGTAGCATTATCTACTGATGTAGAAAGCCAGGAAGGAACAGGTTGAGTGCATGTGTATGTTTCAGATAGGTTAACTCTGATGACACTACTAGACCCAAATGGAAATGCCAACTTGGTAAAAAAATATATAATTTATATATTTATATAAAATTTATATAATTTATATAAAACTATATATTATTATGTTATATAATAGAAAATAATATATAGTTTATATGTGTGTATGTGTGTGTGTGTGTGTGTGTCAGGAAAATTATCCCAAACTTAGATGAAAGAGATAACTGTGTTCTTTCAGTGTGGTGCTGGCCTTGACTTTCTATTAATTAGGCTATTTTCCAACTCTGTAGGGGCAGAGGCTAACTTGTTGATTTGTTTTTGTTGTTGTTGTTGAGTATATATGAATATAATTTCTGTCTAGTGGAATAAAAAAAAATTAGTTTTTTGCCTTATGAGACATTTACCAGTTTTGACTCAGAAATAAATATTATCTTAATATTCTTTTATTAAATTGCATATTATATATACATACATGTACACATATTTAAACACATGCATTTAGCTATTTTTGCATATGCTCCTTGGACTAATTTTAATAGGCTGTCATTAATTAATAAGTTAAATGGAATCTTTGGTATGTGTTTATTTTACATTTGCATGAGATTATTGAATTTATCTTTTTGAAAATTATAATGTAATAGATGCAATGGTTAAAGTTATATACTGGAAGCCACTGGCATGTAGATGATAGCTATGAAATAGGAGAGATTATATAGAGAGATAATACAGAAAAATATGTGAGAATGGTTCTGATTCCAGAGGACAGAAAAAACACATAAATTTTATTATATGCTCAAAAAAACTATTTTTTGAGGTTTTGATATCTTACTTTTTCTATTAAGTAAATTATGGATCAGAAAGCTTGAATAACTCTCCCAGAGTCTCACAGCTGAAAAAATGTTAGAAAGCAAATGTAGCCCTGGTCAGCCTGACTCAAAATTTCATGTTTTTTTTTTTTTTTTCCCCCGCAAGAGCAAGATAATTTGCCAGATGAAAATAGCTTAATTTGTTATAGAGCTAATGGGCAATTTAGTCAATCTTCCTGCTCTTAATTCCCATCCCCTTCCTGGTGTGTATGATTGTTGTAATTTAGGCTCTGTATACTGTAAAACTACCTCTTAACCTATATTACCTTACCCAAAGGAGTTACTTCAAAAATGGTTTAAGTACAGATCAAGTAGGAAATGCAAATACTACCATGGCATGAGGCATTTTAGCATAGGCAAAATATGAAAAACAAGCTTACATATACTGCAAGATTTTTAACATGTACAATTGTAAATTTTTTAACTGAAGTAGTATTCATGAACTAAGTAGATGATTACATTTCCCTCTTTTTAATTTATGACTTTTCATTATATAATTATAAGAATGTGCATAATAACCATTGGTTAATCCTAAACCTAAAATTATAATCATTTATATCCATATATAATTTAAAATATGAAAATTTTAAAGCATTACTTCTTCAAATGAAAAAAATCAATTCACAGCGAGATTAAAGGCAATGCATAAAAAATATGTGATACAAATTAAATAAATGTCATTAATGCCTTCGTATTCACCACACTCTTTAACATGCATGTTCTGGTTATGCAGGTAGACAAAAATAGATTAAAGAAGCTTAGGAAAATGATAAATCCACTTATACGACCTCGATAATTCAGTGATAATGAAAGAATATTAAACTGGAAAATTATTTTTTCTTGAAGAGGTAGGAGTAGGTAAAGGTGATTGAAAATGATAATGAACACATCTTATTGACTAGATAAAAATTTCAAAAGTAGTACAAATTTTATTGACAATGATACATTTATTGTAGATGCTGGATCATTGACTTTACATAAATAATCTCATTTTCGTATACTACAACTGCTTGAGGGCAGAGATCATGATATTATTCAACTGTGCATTTCCAGAGCACGTGGTGAGCCCCTCATACATACATTAATGTGTTATTTATTTAGTGTCTGTGTCTTATACACCATGATGACCATCTTCTAAATCTTATTACAATTCTAAAAATATAAAATTCATAACACGATAAAATTAGAATTTTGGCCATTTTTATCTGCTAGAGATATCTACTAATTGATATTTGAAACAATTCTTTAATAAAAAAATAAGGTAAATTAATGCTGGAATTTGTCTTCTCTAAAATAGGAATAAAATATTAAAATGCAATCATTTAAAGTATTGGAAAAGTAAATGCTTAAAACAATAAACAAATAAAATGGAAAAAATTATATAACTTATATCTCTTGGTACAAATCCTTTATTTTAAAAGAATCAACAACATAGAACCAGATGCTGAGGGTCTGCAATCCTTTATGCCCATTTAAGAGAACTGTAAACAATTACACAAAATATAAAAAATAAAACTTAGAAAAAATTATGAAAACAATGATTGCAATATGTAAACTATGTCATTAAAGGATATGAAATATTTAAAATTTATTACAATCATTCACAAAAATATAATTAAAGATTATAATGCCTTTAATGTAAGATGTTAGATCAAGGAATATTATGGGCAGCCAATCATGTGTTAGATTAATGTTATGAACTAGGAAAGTATTATTTGTAAAAAATAAATTTATATTGCATAAAGGCTAAATTAATTATTTGTCTAAATGGCTTTTTTCCCACTAAAAATAATTGCCAGTCCTACATCTTCATAATTTGTGGGATAGTCTACTCAGATTTCCTGGAAATGTAGAAATTAAACTTCCTATCTTGACATGTTCTTAATCCTAAAATTAAAGGTGTTATAGCTCTCTAAAAAGGTTTCATGTCTGCCATTCACCATGATATTCTGATTCAGTAGGTAGGTCCTGATTCAGATAGGCCCTAGCAATCTGCATTTTAATAAGCATCTCAAGCAAATTTGATTCAAAATCTTTGTGGAGCCCTCTCTGAGTAAACTCTCAACAATTAATACCTAAATTCTGCCAATCTCCCTTTGCAATACTTTTTTTTTTATCCCTAGCCCATAGTCAAAATCTTCACAGTGTAACTCAATTTTAATGCAATAATTATCAACTCTTAAGAGAATTTCTGCAGTTATTCCCCACAACATTCTAGACTGAAAATTAATATTATTCACCTTTAGGAATGAAAATTCTTAGAGACCCAGACACTCCATTTCATAAACTTTCACATCCTCAGTATTGATCCTTTGCCTGGAATGTAACATATTTATTTATTGAATTATTAAATAATTCATGTTATCACTAGATCAACCCTGGAAAATCACTGCTTTAATCATCCTCTGAATAAGAATGCTTAATGGCTGCCAGTCAGAAAAATTAAAATTTCCTGAAATCCTAACTTGACAATATGAAATGCTGTTGAATTAGATAGACTAAGACATCACATGAAACCATTGAACTTGCTTTTGTACCGAGACCATATTTTCATAATTCCTTAATTTCAGTCCTTACTTCCTTAATTTCAATTTATCAATCGATTAATTAACCAATAAGGTTTTTACAAATCCTTATTAGGAATATGATTTTATACAAAACATGACTCTTGCTCATATGGTACTTTAAAAAATAATTTCAAAAGACATATACATATATGAATATGAAAGTATGCATGACAGTAAACAGCAAATATAATATATATACACAGTAGAAGACAACCAGGATTTCACATAGGTAAGGCTTAGTAGAGCTGAAGTGCCCTGAGTAGGTTTTAATGGATAGTTAGGAATTAGATAAGCAAAGAGGTAAGAAGGATTTTACAGACATGATGAAATAAAAGAATGTCGGATGCCTTTGGGAGATAAAGAGTAAATCAGTTTGGCAAAAGCAGAGGGTTTAGAGAGTTAAAGTATGAAATAAGTTTTAAAGGGTAGCTTTTAAAGGGTAGCTGTGTTTTAAAACACTTATGTCTGCCAGGACAAAGGATTTGTGGTTTATCCTGTAGGCTCTGTGTTACCTTGATGATTCTGCCAAAGGTAAGTGACCAGCAGAGTGACATGAATTAGATGATATCCAATGTTTTAAAATTGAAAAGAAAATATTTTGGAAAACTGAGATGCATGCATCTCACTATTTAATCATATACTCAGCCAACGAGTACTTAACTCTATGCCAGGCACTATGCTGGGTAATGAGAATACAATGTTGAGCAAAAGCAAATGTATAAGGTAGTTTAAATTCAAATGGGAGAGACAGACAGTAATCAAATAGTCATGGACACTGGGAGGGGGAAGGGTAAGCTGGGTCGAAGTGAGAGAGTGGCTTGGAAATATATACACTACCAAATGTAAAATAGATAGTTAGTGGGAAGCAGCTGCATAGTACAGGGAGATCAGTTTGGTGCTTTGTGCCCACCTAGAGGGGTGGGATAGGGAGGGTGGGAGGGAGGGAGACGCAAGAGGGAGGAGATATGGGGATATATGTATACATATAGCTGATTCACTTTGTTACAAAGCAGAAACTAATACACCATTGTAAGCAATTATACCACAATAAAAATTTTTTTTAAAAATAAGAAAAAAAATAGTCACCCAACCATATTTATAACTTAAAACTGTGACAACTTCTGTGGAAAAGTGCATGGTATTTTATGAGCATATATTAGGATTACAGAGATGGTTTAGCTAAATGGGAATATGGGATTGGGGAGAGAGCATTATAGACAAAAGAAAGAACGTGTGCAGTGGTCCTGATGTGCCAAGGAGCAGGGGACATTTGAGAATTTGAAAGAATGCTAGTGTAGTAGAGAGGGAGGGAATAAAATAAGTAAGCCATGTAGCTAGAGAGGGAGATAAGTGCTGGATGAAGCAGGGCTGTTTAGAACTTTTAATGGCATTGTATTAAAAAAGAGCAATGGGAGTGAGTCACTGAAGAATGTTAATAGAAGATTGGCACTGAGCTTAAAACATTTCAATTAGTCTAGTATATGGGAAGGGCACATTGGATGTCTGGGACATGTAGCTACTAAAATGAGTAATCCATAGAGGCAAAATTATTGAATCTGGGATTATAACTTGGTAGATAGGAGAAAAAGGGCAGATTTAAGGGATATTTAGAATAAAAACTGTAGCCAGACTGGCTATTGGAAGAGAAAAAAGGATTTCAATTATGACAACTAGATTTTTAGACATTAGATGAATGATAGGTTCATTCATTATGACAGCTATATATAATATACATTAATACATTTATATCTCAATTTTTATATATATAATTATATATCTTAATGTCTCTTTACATATACAGCAATATATATTAATGATTTAAATATAAATAAAAGAATATATTTATTGATAATATAAAAAATTACACATAGTTAAAAATACTTTAAAAAATTTTAAATGCCATAGATTCATAGATTATGGGTTATGTGTTTTTTAATCACATATAATCTAAGCATAATTTTAGAAAAGTTTGTAATTTTTTTCACGTATTTTTTGTTGACCTATTATCCTACAGTAAATGAATATGAAATGGACTAAAAACCAAAGTCTACCTGTACCGAAAGACCAAACATTTTGCTCCTTTAAAAATATTTCTTATTGTGCATTATTTCACAAAGTGAACTGTTTAACTGAAGGTTCACAATGTTTTTATGTATGTGGTAGGGCGATTCTTTTTTCATTATTCCTCCTTCTCAAAATATTTTGTTTTCTTAAGCTGCTTAATCACTTTTAACATTTTAGAATCATATTGTCAAGTACTATAAAATTCCCTATGGGATTTTGATTCAAATCAAATTAAGACTGTGATACAAATCTGGGACATTTACACCTTTTTAATATTCCATTTTATAAACTCATTTTGATACCAAAATACTATTAATTACAAAATGTAATGATAAACAAGTCATATCCATTGCTTCATTTATTTTTCTAACTGTCTGATATTGGTCATTGTAGAGTTGATTCTGGCCTCATCAATATTAGGGTTTGAAACAACAAAGCTAAGTGCTTACAGATTATTGCATATGTCAAAATTAGTAGTTTTTAAAATTAAATAATATCAAAAATATGCTTAAATTTGAAGGTGCACTATACATGCAAGGAAAAATAACATGCTTAAAGAACCTGTATGCTTTGCTGTCTGCAACCTCTTTATTTTTATTACCTTTGCACCACAGCCAAAATTACCTAAAAGTATTGGAGGTTGAGAAGCAAGGGCACATAGACATAGAATTACGGTCAACGATAATGGATTAGGTACTCACTGAGGATAAGTATATCATTTGACAGGCTGCAAACCAGTTTCAAAATTATTAAAGTAATACAATGCAACTTAAATCCAAACATGATATAGCATTTTCAAGGATGAATTTTATTTTTGCAGGGAAAAAAAAACCCAACTCTGTATTTGGAATAAAATTTGACTATTAAGTAGCCTTAAACTACTGTTATGTCCTTAATTAACATTGTGTAACAATATTTGGAAATCTAAGTAACCCTCACCTTCCCCTCTTTCATAGCACAGCAGCAGTGTATTATATAATATACAAGAAAAACTACTCAAAATAATAAATAAATCAAACTAACTCAAACATTTAAAAGAATAATTCAAGAAAAGATAACTAACCTCATATTAATTAAGAGTGCAAAATAAGAGTTAGGTAATTTGAAATATCAAACTCGTCTTTGGCAAACGTATGTAATTATTAAATAATCAATTTAACTTTATTTGCCCATTTTGAATTAAAATTATATTTGTCATACATTTTGGTACATTATCTTACTTTAATCCTCAAAACAGTCCTACTTTTGAAGGAACAAAGGCTTATGGAGTTTATGTGAAGCGCTTAAAGTGACATTTCTAGGAAGACGTAATCTACAAACTGAAACTAGACTTTTCATTCTAACACTAAAGCCCACACTCTTAATAATTACTCTATTGCAATTTTGGCGTTGAAAAACACATTTCCACTAAGTGATATTAAAATTGTAATTAAAGATTATGACAGCCAGTACACTAATACAATAATCATTATGGTTACATCCATATTAAAATTGTGCGTTTTTCGAAGTCAGGGATCATATATTATTTTTCAATTCACAGTGTTTATCACAAGTATTTTGAGAAGCACTGATGTAGATAGTGGTTAACAATTAACTACAGAATTAATCAGCACAATGAACCTCATTAATCAAAACTTACTGGAGAAAGCTTAATCTGAATTAGTGAACATTCTGTCTTCAAGGGTATCTTTTAAAAATATAACTAAATTCTACTAAATCATTTATTTAGAAATATCTATGAGCTAGGCTTTGATAAATGGTGAATAAGGTATATTTTCTGCCCTCAAAGACCTTACAGTCTTTTCCAATATGTTTCGTGTTTTGATGAAGTATTGCACAAGAAGCTGTCAGAACTAGGATGGCTATTTACGATAAAATTGTAATTGAATTTAAATAGTCAAAACAGTTGTCACTTAATCAAATACCATTTGTGGTAGTGAATTTGGAAGTTATTTATGAAATATTCAGCATTATTTTAGTGCTGCTTCATGGTTGTAAATGCATTTTAAGTACGAATTCCTGAGTTTTCTTTTCAACACGTTTATTATAGCACAGCACGAATTAATCCAAATTTGGTCTTATTAACTGGAAAACTTAAACTTACCAGCCATAGTTTTATCATGTTAAATTATTTTGCTGATTTATTAAATTTCTTCTTGAGCAATTATCATCAATCATGAAACAAATCCACAGTATGTGCCTTCCTATACAATGCACAACATCTTTATGAAATATTTCTGTCAAAAGACCATAAACTGAAACTTATTGTGAGATAACATCACACAAACCCAAATTAAGGAACATTTTACAAAATAACTCTGAACTCTTCAAAAATATGTGTCAAGAAATAACACACAAAAAAATGAGTCTGGAAATATGCCAAGTTAAAGGGAATTAAAATATGACAACTGAATGCCATGCATAATTCTGGATTTTCTTTTGCAATAAAGGACATTATTGAGACAATTGAAGACATTAATAAAATCTATAGATTATATAACAATATTTTAAAAGTGTTAATTTCCTGATTTTTACAATTGAACTGTGATTATCTGCTTTCCACTATCCCTGCTGCTTGGATCATGAGGGGGATGAAATCATGTGCGGTGGTGATAAGAACAATCAACCTGAAATGCAGTGTTTGGTGTAATGTCTTCCTAATGTGAACCTTTTTTTTTTTTCCCGGCTACTGCCCAGGCTCTCTATCACTACAGCTTCATTCTCTATGCTCTCACTCTTCACTGAGTGCAATCTTGTAAAATCTAAGCAGCATCTAGAATACCTCAACTTAGGGTCTTTGGAAGCACTTTTTTCTATTTTGCTTTTTTTTTTAAATTAATTTTATGATGTAGGTGAGATTGTGAAAAGATATGAAAAGATTAAGAAATACGCTAGTCAAAGGATAAATACAGCTGCCAGCAGTTTTCACCATTTTTTTCTATGTGAGTATCACACTGATTTTTAGTGATGATAGAAAAAACAACACATCACTTTCTTCTGTTATTTCCACTCAAATTTTAAACTTGAAACCACAAATAAATAAACAGATAAACACAGTAAAGGTGAAGACAGAAAAGAGAGTGATGTTGTCCATATCCTTAGTCTTCATAGTCTTGTTCCTGCCTAATTTCTAGCTTAATTTCTGGTTGAGTCTTACCTTTCCCCTTATCCTATTCTCTGTTTTGAACCACTTGCTCTGAATATACCATAATGTTTTATAACCTCCACTAGGGATGATAATTTCTACTCCCTAAATTTCTTCCAAATGAAGAACAGTTATTCATTTTCCAAATCAAGCTCAAGCTTCACCTCCATGTAAGGCCTTTCCTATTCTTTTCTCTGCACAGGCAGATTCAACCATGATGATTTATTCTACTTTTTTTGTTTACATATTGGTATTCTCATTGATAAAGCTCCATTAGTAGTTCACATCTCTACCTCCTACACTTAACAAAGAGCCAAGCACATAGCTGATGCTCAGTGAATAGTTAAGGAAATGAAGTAGAGATAAAACACAGATAAACAATTCACATCAAATTTTTCTGGTCTACTCTTACCTTTGGGAAGAAAAAATTGGAGTGTATTTCAGATTCAAAGAACAACAAAGCTAAGAAACAAAAAGGATATGGAGAAAGAAAAATGAACATAAAGTTCACAGAATGAAAATATATCCAAAAGAGAAATAAAAGGAGTTGCAAATCTCATTTTGCAACATTTCCTCACACCAGAACCGAGCAAAGGATATGTAGACTGCAAAACCTTGTGTGATTGTTTACCAGGCCAAAAGAGTTCCATGTGAATTTAATTCTTTCAATGCCAATACATGGTTTAGAAGTGAGGAAGAGAGGAGAACTTTTTACTCTCTGATGTGTTAGAGTATTGAAGAGACAGTATCTTCAGTTGCTGGACTAGAGGATTCCTGTGAGTCTACAGTTCTTTGAACATTGGTGACCAACTGTAAATAAACAGTTAAGATATTATTGAAAACTTGTATAGCATTATGTTTTACAGAGCCCTTTCCACAAACATTAAGTCAATCAACTATTCTAATAGCTCATTTAAGTAAGCTTATCAGGAGTTTACAATCCCTATTTAACAAATCAAGAATCTGAGGTTCAGATTAAATGACTGTTCAATGGCTATCGATATCATACCTGGTGATTAGAACCCAAGACAATTTTTCTTATAATCTTCATTGTATTTCTTATAATCAGCATTGTATTCTACGGTGCTGCTTCAAACACATTACTAAGTAATAATTACATGATAAAAATTTCCCTTAGGACCATGAATATCAGTAATCTTTGTGATCTGCATACCCCAATCTCATCATGTGGTTTAAACTTCATAAATGTTTGCTGGATGAATGGATTTGCATTTCTAGAGTATTTATTTATTTGCTCCACATCCAATAATTATTCAGAGTAGATTCACACTGGGACCAAGTTGTTTCATAAATAGAAACGGTCATCCTGAATAACTGTAAAGTTTAGTGTCTAAAAAAAAAGACTTTCAAACCAGACTGGCTTTACGATCCCAGGTTTTAAACTTCCAACTTGAGTCACTATGTGGAGGTTACTTATCATAACCACTCTCCGTGCCTCATTTTCCCTCTGGTAAAATAAAAGTGAAAGCCTACCTATCTCAGAAGGTGTTATATGTATTAAGTGAGTTGATATGAGTAAGGGCTTAGAAAACGGTCTGGCAGTTAGGAAGCATTATATGTTTTCACTACTATTATTATCACAGTATTGCTTATTATTATTATTTTACTCAGAAAATTTTGACTGAATACAGGCTCAGCCAGTTGTTTGACCTTGGGAATATTGTTTTCTATCAATAAGCTCAATTTTTTCATATGTAATATTGGATCATATTTTCAAATTAACATACTGACAACACTTAGTATTTAACACAATATAATTGCCCAATAAAATTTATATATTTTAAAATTTCATTTTACTTAATAAATACTGAGTAACTATAGTGTATCAGGCCCTTTGCTAGTCTCTGAGGATGGAATAGTTTTATAACAGGTAAAATGATTGTTTTCTAATATTTTAATAGGGGATAGAGACATAATAAACTATTTTCACAAATATGTAATTACACATAGCGAATCCATATTCAGCCAGAACACTCAGTTAGAGCTAATATCTGCAACACATAATTTACCATTCACTTAAGTTTTGATTTATGGAGCTGGTCAGTTGTCTGTACATCTTTTAAGTTTGCTAAGGGCATGCCTTAGATTTTCAGCTCCGGGCAAAATAGATCACCCTCCATATATCCTGCAAATCATATTTTTTAATGATTAGGATTTATTTGATTTTTTTTCTTAGATTAGTGGTGATAAAGCAAATGAAAATGAGATCATCTCTAATGAAGCTGACAGAATTCTAAACCCAAGTGGTCTGACTCAATGTATTCTACATATCTTTTAATAATTAATATTAATGATTCAGTTTATTAAAGTTATTAGCATCATTGATGACTTTTCCAGGTATAAAATTACAGAGTCATTACACTTTAAAACATAATCATAAAATTATCTGTATAGAAGGCCATGCATATACAATTTTGAATATGAAACTGTCACAGAGAAAAATGTTAGCTAGCAAAATCTACATTAATGCAAGCATTAATGTTCTGCAGGAGACTTCCAGTTTAGGCTAGGATAAATTGTGCTCATGGTGGTAGCTTAGTATAAGGGAGAGGAAAACCTAAACAGGATTCCACATGTTTCTTAGAAGAGCTTCCTGTTACCCCTCACTTAATAGTGATTTTTATTACTACAGTTTAACTCTGTATTAGTAACTTTCATATTGGGCAACTATATTTATTATATGTGAACATTTATATATTCTGCAGATCACTAAAACAATATGACTTTCTCATCAATTTACTATACTAGGAGGATGTATTTTTAGATATGCTGATGTGAGTTTTGTAATTATAATCATACCTTAAGCAGTGATGCCCACAATAGAACAATTATTTAAGGCTATTTTAATTAATTACCTTATTTTTTGTTCAAAATGTTATTGTTTCTTTTTAAAAATAATATGCACCAGATCAGCAGAAATTGGTCACAATGAGCTACAGTATTTTACACAATTATGAGCATATCACATTTATTTGCATCTCTCAAAATACATTTTTACTCAAAACAGTAATCCAATACTTAGTTTGATCTTCCATGGTGTTATTTCTAAACAATGCCATTTGATAGAAAAATGTTAATATATAATTTAATATTTTACATAAAGGTATAGGGGAGATGTGTATACTAGGATACGTTTTTCTCAAATATAGTCAGCCTGAAAAAAAGCATAAAAAGGAGGAGGGGGAGTTCATTGATGTTTCTTATTTGTGTCCTTTTCCTATTTATGACTTCTTTACCTTTTACTTTTGAAAGTTGCATTGCATTTTATGATCTATAATACTGAATTAGTCTTTCCTCTCTTTTTTTTATGTTGTTTACTCTCTATTTATTTATTTAACATCTTTATTGGACACACCATTAAATCTTAATTTTTGTTATCTGCAAAATTTAGATAATATTGTCTCCTAATTGGTAGTTCACTGGAAGGTTAAACGAGATAATGCATATGACGTTTGTACCGTACTTGGCAAGAAGATGTCACCAGATGTATGTATTATTATTGTCTTGTGACTCTCCTTCCACTGTTGAAAACCAAGATTTGCTTAAGATTCTACCCTTCATTACTCTCTTCCATTTCTATGGCTCAAGTACGTGGCTCCACTTATTGTGCAATTCCTACAACCTAAACATTCCTAATGAAGTGATATAAAATAAGGTTTATATAGCTCCATTTCAGGACAAAAATGCTATTATTGATTTTAAAAGGTTGAGAAGCAACAATGAATTTATTAGTATAGAGATAAAAAATGAAGGAAAAGAAAGTGCATTGTCTGGTCCTAACCCTTATTTACATTTTCTGTAATAAGCTTAGAATTCATATTAGTACAGTTACTTTAAATGCATATTAATAGTTGGCTACTCGGTATTTGGAATTAGTAGCATATTAATAACCACTTTAACATTTCCACAGAAAATGATTCCAAGGTATACAGGGTAAGTACAATTTACTATATATAGCATAAGTTCCTATAAATAGAAAACTCAGTTGTCACTTAAATTTTTGTAGATGCATTTGACTTAAAACAAAGAATGTACAAAAATTTAGGTAGAGTATATAATCAAGCTTTTAAAGAAAGAACTTGTAAATTGATAATATATACAAATAATATTTGGCAGTTTATTAAATAACTGGATATATAATACGATTGGTTTACTTAGTTCACAGAGCTAGAAAACTAGAAATCAATCAAAATTCATCCCTTTACCTTATGCTTCTATATGCTCTTGTTCATCAAATCTCAGTTTTACACCTCAAATTTCTCTTAAATCTGCTTCCTCTTCTATATCACCATATTTAGTACTTATTTCAGAATCTCCTCAGTTGTCACCTGATGTGCCAAAATGTTATTGAACTCTTCTTGCTTTCATTCATATCTCCTTCCAATGAATCTACCTATGAATTATTCTAAAGTACGTATCCAGGCTTCTCTCTCACTTTTGTAGGTGTGTGCCTTTGTAATGCCAGACTATTAGCAAACATTTAAGTGCAGTGGTTCTCAAACTCTGAAGTACATCAGGATCACCTGAAGGGCTTGTTCAAAATAAGTTTCTCAGGACCTCAGAGTTTCTGATTTAGCAGCTTTGAGTGGGCCTTGATGATTCACATCACTAACAAATTTTTAGGTAATGCTGACATAGCTGGTCTTGGGACCATACTTTGAGAATCTTAATACGACCTAAAATGTTCTCCATAACATCATTTACTTCATTCTCAAACCAGCTCTCTCAACATATTCTCAAACATTTATATTCCATATAGGCCTAAATACTGTGGGCTCTCCTACATTTCCATACAGGATCATATGCCCATTCTTTCTGGAACGTTCTTTATTTCACTAACCCATTTTTCTGAAACCTTGTTTATTTGGCTTCATGATGATTACATTCAAGATTCAGCTCAAATATAATTTTGGCTGGGAAGCATTCCCAAGCTCTTTTCTTGCATAGATCAGATAGAACCCATGTGTCAGGTAGTACCTTTGCATTCCTTTCCATAATACTCACCAACATGTAATTAGCAATTGTTTTTTCTCTTTTGCATACTATTATTGTGAGCTCTTCATCCTATTTCTCTATATATAAAGAAACATGTCTGCCATTTTAGCTCCATAAATGTTTACCATAAAGAGAAAAATGCACATGCCAATGTTTGGAAAAGAATATGAAAAAACACAAATAAAAAGTATGTCTATTAGGTTAATAGTATTCTTGGGTTTCTCTTTTAAAGCTCTTTTAAGGTTATTATTTTTATAAATAAAAATAATTTATTGTGTACTGTGAATCTTAACAATTACATAAAATATTGGTAAAATTATATATATTCTATATAATCCTTTTGAAAGGATGAATCACAATACATTTTTGCTATTTTTCTTTTCTTTATCTAGAATGTTCTCAAGTGGTAAGGTGAGATAATGTTTATAATATACTGATTGTTCATTATTTCATTAAATTAAGGAATACGTATTGAGAGCCTACTATGTAGCAAGCACTGTTCTAATTTATGAAATTTCCCAAAACTCGGAGATAACAGTAAACAGCTAAGCAGCAGTTCAGGTTGTCTGACCCATTTACTATTCTGTCAACTCTTCTTCAGTCCATGTAGTGTGGTTGTTTAAAATTGTGTGAAAATACCAGCTTACTATTCAATAAAGCTGGCTTGCAGCTCTCCCAAGATGTATTTGTGCCAAGTTTAGGTTCTAGCAAGTGGATGAAGCTACTGAAGAATTCTCATCAATGGAACAGAAGTTGGAGATAGAATGGAAGACACAATTGGGCAGCCTAATTAGAAAAGTAACCATGATATTCAGAATGATGATAGATTTTATGGTGGAACTACCTTCCTTGGGATATTCTCTGAAATTAATCCATGAGTTTTCTTTTTATTCCCCAGTTTTGTTAAGGTATAATTGCCAAATAAAAATTGTGTGCATTTAAAGTGTGCAACATGATGATTTGATATAATATATACATTGTGTAATGGTTAATACAATCAACCTAATTATAACACCTATCAGCTTACATAGTTACCTTTTTCTCTGTGTGTGGTGACAACACTTAAGATCTATTCTCTTAGTAAATTTCAAGTGTACAATACATTATTATTAACTGTAGTCACCATGCTGTGCGTTAGATCCCTAGAACTTATTCATCTTATAACTGAAAGTTTGTACCCTTTGACTGACATTTCCCTATTTCCCCCAACCCTAGCCCCTGGTAACCACCATTCTACTGTTTGTTACCATGAGTTCAACTTTTTTGGATTCCACATATAAATGAGATCATACAGTATTTGTTTTTCTCTGTCTGGCTTATTTCACATAGACTAATGCCCCTTAGTACATTCATGTTATTATAAAGGGCAGAATTTATTTTTTAAGGCTGAATAATTTTCAATAATGTATGCATATCACATTTTCTTTGTCCATTCATCCATTGATAAAGACACTTCGGTTGTTTCCATATCTTGGCTATTGTGAACAATGCTGCAATGAACATGAGAGTGCAGATATCACTTTGACACACTGATTTCATTCCCTTCAGATATATAGTCAGAAGTGGGATTGCTGGATCACATGATAGTTCTATTTTTACTTTTTGAGGAAACTCCATACTGTTTTCCAATTTATATTCCCAAAAACAGTGTACAAGAAACCTTTTATATTTCTAAAGATTAATAGGCTTTTCTTTTAACTTTCTTTAGCCGGAATTGATGCATAAAACTTTTAATAAAACAACAGAATAAAAATTTTCAATGTGTGTATTTTAAAAAGTTGAAAAAGGACCCATTTAAAAATATGCAGAGAAACTCTTTCAAGTACACTTGCAAACTAGAACCAAATTATATTAATGATTATTAGATTTTCCCAAATATCTAATAAATATAGGTGGGGCATAAATTATGTATTCAAAATTCAAAAAAATAAAGAATTTCTTCATTATGTCACCAACACCCTAATATTTAACAAATACATATGTGAAAAGGACTTCTTTGAGAAAAATGAAAGTATTATTTATAAAGCAATTAATATGCTGCAAAAGGATTTACAAAAAGATATCCTGTGATTACACTGTCTAATACAATACATTAATATTTTGGAATATGTCTCGTTCTACTAATCATTGATATCTGAATCTTAGCCTTCCTTCCATTTTTATGCTTATAAGAACAGAGTTTTATTACATTGTGATAAATCCACTAGAGTAAGATTTATAATTTTTATAATATTGAATAAGAATTTTAGTCTACTAGGAGCAATTAAAATATATTCAATTGCCACTAATAATGTAGAAGACAGTCTGCTTATAATCATCATTGAATATTTAAGATGATTTGAGACTATGAAAATAAAATGTAAGTATAATAAACACGTTGATGGAAAGAAGATTAACTTGACAATTTGCATAGAGCATTCTGGCTAGGTGGAGCATTTGCAATCTCAGTACTCCTTTGGGGCGCTGCACGGGTACACACAGTTATGCTGAGAATTTAATTAAAAGCAGAATGTTGACTTTCTTCTCCTTCTTGCTTTTACTATTCTCAGAAGATTAAAATGACATTTCTTGCCCTACCATGTCTTTTTTATTCATCACATTTTTATTGTTACTGTTTTTGTTTATAGTTAAACAACTGTGGCAGAAATTTCCCTCCCAGACTGCTCTCCCTTAATCAGAAATGTCTGTTCATTTTCATTGTGGTGATTAGTTAAGACAATTGCTGCCTTTCACGAGATCTGGACCCAGAGAGAAACACACGTAAAACTCTTGTTTCAAAATCATTAATTTAATAATAAGATGCTTACATTAATATGGAGACTAGCTTGTCACTTCTTTGCTAGTCATGTTCTGAGCTCTTTTTTTTTTACAGCCAGATTGTCTTGCAACAATGCCTAAGTTATCTGATTCATAGATCCCTATTTATTCCTGACCAATACCAATGAATTCTGCTCTCGCCTTTGTGATCCCACCTCTGTTATGATCCTGCTCTCTGATTTTTCTCCTGAACCCTTAGTCTGACTTGCTTCCTTGTTACTTGCTTTATCCCATCCAGTATTCTTCACAACCTAGGATTATATTTGTTTCTATACTTAAGGCTGTATTGACAGTCACTTAAAACTTACCCTGGCTCAGCATCAGTAGCTACCCAATTCTGGCAATGATACTTACATCAATATAAGGTTTGAAGGAGACATAGAGTTATGGTAATACTTTGTGATGGGGAATGACAATTCTTGGACAAAACAGATAAGCAGTCAATTAGCACATTAGACTACAGTAGTAACTCCTTATCCATTTTTTTTGTTTCGGTTACCCACGCTCAACCACTGTCTACTGACCCTAGACATTGTGTCTTCTTGCCTTCCAACTACAAAGAAAATGTCATTTCTCAGGACTGCAGGCTTGAAGATATTAAAAGTGGGTTATTTATCTAAGTTCCACCTAAGTAAGAATATTTTACACAACTCGAGAATGGGGGATCTCCAGAAATCCAAAGATATTCTTGAAATAGGAGAAAATTACCTTGACAAATAAAATGGCAATTTTATCTGATGGTTCCCAAATGAGATAACCAATGCATTCACATCCAAAGTGCACTGCAAAGGGAGATGAGGCATATGCCCTTCTGAGATAAGGAACTGTTGGGCCTTTGCCTGTCTTAAAGTACATTTCTTCCAGTGAGCAGAGATTGGATTTCTCTTTTCAGCTGCAACTTTTCTGCTCAAGTTATGCTGGAGAAGTATTTTTCAAAGAGAAACATGAAGCAACTAAACAGAATGATGATGAGAAATGATTGAAAATTCCAGTGATTTTAGGGAAATGGAGTTTATGTTGGCCACTCAAGCATAGTGATGATTTTCTAGTGGGAAAAAGAGGACTGGAAATTGCATACGTTGTGATAGTTTGGTGGCAGAATACAAAAGAAATTCTTTGCAACAGCATTTAAGATTCCCTCGGGAGTATAAACATTATATCTTCCTTGCTTATGGGCAGCAGGGCATAGCATATGGAACATACACACAATATGAGGAAAAACTGCCAAACAGAAGAAACTTGCTTATTTCCTCTTTGTGATCCCAATTCAGTCTATAGATTCTTAGGCACTATTCCCACCCTAGACAAGCTGGAGATAGATCTAGGAGGCACAAACATATGCCTTAGAGGAATACCCCCAGAAAAATCTGAAAGTTCAAAAGAAATTAGAAACTATGTAACCTCTAATTCTACAGAGAAGGAAAACTAATTCTCTCCACAATTTGTTTTAGATACAGCATTTGGGAAGTTTGAAATAATTGGTTTGTGCATTGTAGTTTATAGTTATGTCCTATGGGGAATTAATTAACCAATATAGTTTTAAAATTCCTCTGCCAGTGTAAAAGAGCAAGGGACACCAAAGGCTTTACATTCACTTGAATTTACTGAATGAAAAAAAAGTCACTAAAACTTCATTATAATGAAATTATTTAATGAATATTGAATATCATAATAGTTATTACATTCTAAATTTTAAATAAATAATATAAATAAGTAAATTTATAAATAAATAGTAGCTTTTTAGGTAAATTTTAAAGAATATGATTTAAAAGAAGTTAAGTTAGGGTGATTGGACTGGATTTGATAGGTTTTATGTGGAAATAGAGGAACGTATTTTAGAAACCAGTGACTTACTCTTTAAACTTCAGTCCAGTAATGATTCCGGTTTTTCCCCTTTTTGATTAAGAATCATATCCTTCTATTTCTAGAATTAGGGATGATTTTAGCTGTCTTTTCTATTTAGAAAATAACACTCCAAAGAGAACTTCCAACTTTTCAACCCATTTTAGAGAGGAGAATAGGTATGGCAAAATTGTTTGGTTTCTCATAAAATTATTTTTTACATTTTGTTACTGTTGGAATCTCATTAAGCACATTTTAAATATAAATAATATATTAAGTTAACTGAAATTTCCAAGAGTGTAATATATTTATTTCCAACTTTCAGCTTTTCATATGCAATAATAACATATTACAGTAGCCACCCACCTGAAAAAATATCGCAATAAACTCTACCAAAAGGACAAAGAAAAGTTTGTATTATTGAACAAGGAATATTAGGAAAAACAAGAAATCAAAAGATGCTCAAAAATATTATAATGTATTTTTTTACTTTAAAGATTTTCCTCTTTTTAGCACTTCTTAGCATAAGTAGAAATTAAAGTCACTGATTTCTTATTAAAAAGTAAGGAGAATAGTCTTTTCTAAGAGCTCCTGCCAAATGAAAAATTTTTATTTCTTGAAAACTCATCATGCTTCAAAACACCTCCATATGCAAACATGTAAATTCCACATACTTTTAAAATTGAGACATTCTTTCTGTTTTTTAGCAATTTGAGGTTTTATTTGTATATATTCTACTTGAGGTACATAGCTTTTCTTAACTCTGGAGTTTCTTTCTTTTCATTCATTTGGGGAAATTCTCAGCCATTGTAGCTTTTATTTGTTTCTTTTCTTCTCTTCTCTTCCCTCATATTGCCTCATTTCACCTCACCTGACCTCACATTTTCTTACCTCCTTTCTCTCAATCTCTCTCCTTTCATTCTGAGGATCTAGAAGATATGCTAAAATTTTTCATTATAGATGCATCTTATATGCTCTTTACTGTATTTTCAATATATCTTTCTCTCTGTGGTTCAGTCTATTTCCTAATGACCAGTCTTCCTACTCACTAACCCCTACTCCAGCTATATCTTAAATGTGTTCTTAATGTTAGTTTTAGAATTACTATAAGATTCATTTTATAAATTCCAATTTTCTGCTGATATTATCTAACTTATTATATTTTCTTGTGCATATTAATCATTGTTATTTAAATACCCACATGTAATAATTCCAATGATGATTGCCATTTAACCTCTTGGTTTTCAACATTTAGTTCTGCTTCCTATAAATTTGCTAATTTTTGATAGAATGTTGAACACTGTGTATGCAAAATTATACAGATAATTTGAAGATCTGCATGTGGTTATTTTCAGTAAGAGAAATTTTTTTTTTTTTTTAAATTTCTGGCAGGCAGTACAGTAGGGGCAGACCAATTTAATCAGTCTGGGATAGAACTGATTCAAAGCTGGTTTTCTGCCTTTAGGAGAGGATTTATTTGGGTTTGCTCTGACCCCAACTGAAGCTGAAGTATTTACCAGAGCCCATCTTTTTTGGCAGGTCCTGAACTAAATGCTTGCCTCCCCTGTTGTGAAATTGACAAAAGCTCTCTTCAGCTTCCTCAAATTTTGGCCAAAGTTTAAAAATCAGCAAATGCTTAGGAAGGTGCCAAGTATTAGGCTTCCCTCACTGTATTCCTCTTTTCTTTCTGTGGTCTTGGGCCTCAAGTTCTGGCTGCCCCGGGAGACATCAATCCTGATTTTCACTTTACTAGTCTCAAGAGACCGTACAAAGCTCTGATCAATTTCTCAGCACCTTGATTTTTGCACAAATCATTAAGGAAAAAGTGGCACAGGAATTTGGTCTCTGTTCAGTACAGTTCCCTTTTCTGCAGGATCTTAGTTTAAGTGCTGGCTACACTTAACTCCAACAGAGTTCTCCAATATTTTAAAATAGATGTAGAGATTTTTTTAAAGATTAGTTTTCATAGTTGTTCTTTATAATCTGTCCTCATGTAAGATAGTTTTTCCTTATTATATTATAATGATTGTATTAGGATATTTATAAAGCAAAGTGTTTTTAAAGGTAATATTGGACACTATAAATTAGAAAAGAAACTCTTTTGAGTAATTTCTTATGAGTTAATATATTTCAGTTCTTAGCTCAATAATCATCTTATTATATGATAATGTGTATTTAAAAAATGAAAATACTAAAGTATTTAAGATTTATTGGTTCTATCTTCTGAAAAGATATCTATTCTACCATACATAGATATAAGTATCTATCTTCATTGATATATGAGAAAGTTGACAAAAATAACAGAAAACAAATATCTGAAACTGCTGTAATTTTTGTCTAATGCTTACAGGAATTAGAAAGCTATTTTACTATAACTAGGTGCAAATATTTTTCTATTTCACCTGCCTCCTATCTCTCACTCATCTCTCTCTGTCTCTCTGTCTATATATATACACATACACACATATACAAACACCCATATATAACAATAGCATATGTGTGTGTATACCAACTATACACACACACACACAAATACACATACACACATACCAACAAGAAACGTATAAAGGATAAAAAAAAGCAGTTGTTTGCAACAAACTTTTTCATCTGAATAAAGAACATTTTTGTTATGGCTCCTCAAACCAATATTGCCTGTTCTTTTTCTGCTTAATTTGAGGAATTTTTCTTTGAGTGCTTAATGCTAGGTTCTTATACTTTGTGTTTTGATATTGTACATTGATTTTACCTATATCATCAAGCACCCTAATTTCATATTATTTAAATGGTTTTATTGCTAACTCTATTTCTATGACCTAAAATATTCTATAAGCTCAGGGAAGCCAAAAGATAAAAATGAAATTCTGAGAATATATTTGGAAATAAATAACATTTTCAAATATATGGGCTTTGAGGAAGATACCAAAATAGTTTTAGGTGCTTAAATAAATAGTTTTGGCATGAAAATCTGATCATATGTCTTTATTGACCATGATCTTGTCTAACACAGGAATTGGAAGAAATCTGAAGATAACATATTGACTAAGTTATATAAAATTCAGTGAAAAGTGCAGTGACAAAGTCTACCAATTATTTTATTAGGCAAGTTGTCTGACAGATTATGGACAGTTTCTGATAAATTAATTGTTCTATCCATGCAAATTATTTCAATTCATTGAACATTTGGTTGATTTTTAACATAATGACTCAAGATGTCCAAACTTTAGCACTTTGTACACATGAATGTTTAGTAAAAAGCAAAATAATAAATGAAGATTTGAATAAGCTGTCCAGTCAAAACTTTCAATAAGATAGCTTTAAAGAGTTTTGTCAGTACAAACTGCTGTTTAAATTAAGGAAATTGTCAGTTATGAATGCTGTCGTCATTCAAACAACTGTGAACTGATATAACTTGAAACAAAATCTATTACATAGAAAATCAGTGTGTTTAATTCAGTTATTAAGATGATCTAGGACCTAAAGAGTGAATATTTTGTGGGTTTTTTTCTAAATTTTAAAGTTGTGACTTGTACCTTTCACCAATAGTGACAATAATCTTTCTTTGGTAACTGAAAGTTTTATGTGAAGTCAGCCAAATTATTCTGAGATACAACGTTCTATGTATCACACACACACACACTCATAAAAAGCACCCCATATTTTTAATTAATTGCACAAATATGTGTATACTACATACAGATAATTGAACTATATTTGTTATTAATTTACAACTCTTTACTTTGCAAAGGGCAAGAGTGGTTTTCTTTCCCAAGATATATAATGTGTATATATTCACAATACCTATGTAAATATAAAATATACTTTGGATGGGATTTTTGTAGTAGTTTATAAACTTTTCTTTTTTTAAAGTAAAGATGACAGTTAGAAAAACAGATGATATTACATTTTTAAGTGGAAATACTGTAATCTATTTTGACTGACAAAAGATGATGGAGTCTTAGAATTACTGTTAAGTGTAGACAGGACACCTTGCTGTATCAGTTGAAATGTCTAAGTGTAAGAGTGAAATCTGACAAACATTAAACATAATTTATTGTTTGAGAAATATACACTTTTTATTGCTTGACAGTTGACCAGAGACAAAGGCCAAAATTAGGTAAATTTAAATATGTTAGAATAAGTAGTTCAGTAAATGGGAATTGTGAAGCTCAGAGCACGGATCCATGTTTCATTCAAATAGAGTCAGAATTTTATAGGAAACTATATTTCAAATGATGCATATTCAAAACAGTAGCTAATGCAATTAAGTTTAGTAAAATATTTTAAACATGAAGTTCCCAACATGTTGTCACCGTGATACATTCAAAACCAATCAACAAGCATTTAATTGGATTATACAGTCTAAGTGGATGTATAAATACATAACCAATCACAAAATTCTGCAACCAAAGTTGCTTCCTTTTGTCGGTAGGGTCTAAAGGCCATTGGGATACTTTTTTTTTTTTCCAATCTCTACTTTATTACAAAACCCCAAATGAATATTTTCTGTTTACAATGATTATGGTGTTTGACATTCTGATTTGGCTTTTTCATTATTTTTGTTATAACCTTCTCTACAGTTATAAAGCATTATGTCTTTTTAGATGAGTTTATTATGAAAATTATTTTGATGAGTTTGTATGATGTAGTTTTCTCACATTTTCATTGTTCATGTGCACAGAAGTTTCTTCCTATTCTATCGTCTTCTCATTTTACTACGATATTTTAGAGGCAGTTTGAATAGTAGTTTATAAACTTTTCTTTATATTAATTGTGACACTCTTGTGGATAGAATTTATTCTTTGACTATGAATGGTGGTTCGCAATGGACTGATGCTTTTATGGTGCTCTTATAGTTATAATTTGAGAGCATTTCTCTGAGTATTAGCTTTAACTCCACCCATTTGTCCCTCTGTAATGCTCAAGCTTCAGCACATCTCCATTCTCAGGCTGAAATTTCCTGTTTGCAAGGCATCATGGGTATACAACAGAGTATGCCACAAAGAATATTGGACTTTTGTAAGCTTGGTTATCACAAATGTGTAGCAAATTCTCTATTCTGTGCCAGAATCTGCTCATTTTACTTCACTGGGACTTTCAAAGAACAAATGCATCTGTGTGAAATAAAGCACTATTGAAGGATTTAATAGCATAATTCGTAATGGTTATATCTTGATGATCATTCCAAACCGATCTGTTCCAAAATTTACTCAGGCTTAAAACATCTTGACAGACTACTGCTGTTGCTGCATTTCCAGATTTTTCTTCATGGGGCTATTACTTTTGATATGCCAATAGAAACTGTATTGTTAACAGAAGAGTTTGAACACTCATGAGAACCTCAGGGATAAAGAAGCAGTGAGCAGAAGTTGGAGCATCAAGGCTTATGACAGAGGCAGCAGGTAGTGGAAGCAGAGAGAGAAAGGAAGGATCAGTGGTAGAGATGATGGTGTTAAGAGACAATTTAGGAGAGGAAGTTGGAATTTTATTCCTTTTATAAGCTGCATGCTCTGAGTTCAGTGCAGAGGTCACTATAATTTTGTAAAAAGGTTTTTTAAAAAAAATTTTCCAAGTCATATTTCATCATTCATTCTGTCATTCATTCAGTATATAGTTAACATGTATTTAAATATTATGTCACCTGGGTCTGTTGTAGATATTAGAGATACATTGGTAAAAACAAAATGTATTTAAAACAAATATCTTTCTTTATGGAGTTTGCATTCTGGTCTGTAAATTGGTATGTGATAGAATAGGTATCAGATTTGCCATAATTACTAATATGATGCATGCAAAATACTCAGTAAAGTGCAAAACATGTAAACGTTTATTTCTAAATAAATGTAACATTGTTATTTTTGGAGAATGGGTACTATTAGTACTACATCAGAAAGCTACAAACTTAAACATACAACCACCTCATAAAACTTTCCACTTAATATTTTAAAAAATGTTTTAAAATTGAAGTTAAAGTTTACATACAATAGCAAATGTGGAGAAAAAGGAACCCTCATACACTGTTGGCGGGAATGTAAATTGGTGCAGCCATTGTGGAAAACAGTAGAAAGGTTTCTCAAAAAACTGAAAGTAGAACTACTATATGACCCAGCAATTCCACTCCTGGGCATATAGCCAAAAAACCAAGAATTTGAAAAGATACATGTATCCCAATGTTCATAGCAGCATTATTTACAATTGCCAAGGTATGGAAGCGACCTAAGGGTCCATCAGCTGATGACACTGTATGTATACACACACACACCCCACCACACACACAGTGGTATACTACTCAGCCATAAAAAAGAACAGAATTTTGCCATTTGCAGCAACATGGATGAACTTGGAGAGCATTATGCTAAGTGAAATAAGTCAGAGAAAGACAAATACTGTATGATATCACTTATATGTAGAATCTAAAAATTACAACAAACTATAAATAAAACAAAAAAGAAGCAGACTCACAGATATAGAGAACAAACTAGTGGTTACCAGTGGGGAGAGGGAAGGGAGGGAGGAGCAATATAGGGATAGGGGGAAAAAGGAGTTATTATGGGATTATATGAAATCACGTGTGTCAAACTTTTGAAAATTGTAAAGTACTATAGAATTTAAAGAATCATTTAATTAAAAAGTTTATATAAAATAAAATGTATAGCTCTTAAATGTTTATTAAGATGCGTTTTGGCACATGTATACACCATGCAACTAATCACCAAATCAGGATACAGAAAATTTTCATCACCAGAGAGTTTCCTTATGACCCCTTCCTATCAAATTCTTCTTTGCATAGGCAATCTATGTTTTTATTTCTATCTCATAAATCAATCTGGCCTGTTTCTTAACCTCATAAAAATGGTATTATATAGTATATACTCTTTTGTGTCTGGCTTCCTATGCTCACTGTAATATTATTGAGATCCACCCATGTTGTCAATGTATCCATAGTTCATTGCTATATGTACTATGGTGTTAAATTTCATGAATATATTACAATTTATCAATTATCCTGTTAATGGGCATTTGGTAGTTTCCAGTCTTTGGTTATTAACTATAAAGCTATCTGAACATCCTTGTACAAGTAAATTTATACACATCTTTTTCATTTCTCTTTGGTAAAAATCTAGCTACATCATGGTGTAGGTGTATGGCTTACTTTATAAGAAACTACTAAATACTTTACTAAAATGGTTGAAAATTTTTTATGCCACCAATAAATTATGAGAGTTTCTATTCACAGTTTTGCCTGTTGTCAGTCATTTTAATTTTAGACATTCTGGTAGACATAAAGTCATATCTCACTGTAATTTTAATTTTAATTTTCTGGTGACTGAAAAAGTTGAGCATCTTTCCATGTTCTTATTCAATATTTCTGTAGCATTTGCCCATTTTCACCACATTTGACTTTTCTTTATGAATTTTAGATACAATCCTCTTTGTCAGAGAGATGCATATCAAATATTTTCTCCTAGGTGTGGCTTGTATTTGCAAGGAGGTAAAGTTATTTTTTCTATGTTTTTTTCCAACTTTATGATTTTAAAAGCTTTAAATTTACATATAATCACCTTAAAATAATTTTTGTACGTGAAGTAAGAATTTATGTGTTCCATTAAAGTGTCTTGGTGCCTTTGTTGAAAAAAAATTGACTATATATGTGTGCATCTACTATAGTCTACTATGTGTAGATTCGACTCTGTTCCATTGTTTTATTTGCTAATCCTTATGTCAATAACATGCTGTCTTGATTAATGAAGGCATATAAAAATCAAGAAATCAGACAGTGTATGCCATCCAAATTTATGATTGCTTTTAGCATTGTTCTGACTATTCTAGGTCATTTCCAATTCTGGAGTAATTTGAGAATCGGTCAGTCAATTTGCATCAAAGTGGCTGTTGGGATTTTTATAAGAGTTGCTTTGAATCTGTAGAATAATTTCAGAAGAACAAACATTTTAACAATATTGATCTTCCAAACCATGAACATGATTTATCTTGCCATAGATTTTCCTTAATTTTTCTCAGAAATGTTTTAATTTTCAGTGCAGATATATTGCATTTATGATTTTAATGTTATTGAAGATGGTATTTTGTTTTAATTTAATATTCTAATTGCTTGTTACTATTATGTACAATTGCTTTGTTATATATTGACTGTGTATACTGTGAATTTTGAATATTTAATATTTATCATATTTTTTATACATCTTTCAGGATTTTTCACATATGCAATTATGTCATGTGTGAATAAAGAATGTTTTACTCCTTTCTTTTCAGTTATTGTATTGAATTTTCCCTTTATATTCTTGCCTGATTCCACTGGCAAGACCTCTAGTACAATGTTAAATAAAATCATGAGAGTTCACATCCATGTCGTGTTTCAAATCTTAGGGGAAAAGCGTCAATATTTTGTCATTAAGTATGATGTTAGTTATAGGTTTTTCAGAAATATACTTCATCAGATTGAGTTTTTCATCTATTCTCATTTTATTGTGAGTTATTAATATTTATTACATAGGTATTAAAGATTGCTGAGTGATATATTCATAAAGATTGTATTCATATGATATTTTTCCTATATCAATGTTGCAACTTAGATTAATTACTCTTTAAATATTAAACCAACCCTGCAGTCCATGGATAAGATCCAATTAGTCATGATGAATTATGCTTTTTAATTATTACTGAATTCAATTTGCTAACATTTTCTCAGAATTTTTAAAAATCTTTTGCTTGTGTTTCACTGAATTTTTAGATATACAGGTTAATATATTTCACAAAAGTTGTCAAATTTTGATCCATTTTTTTCTTTGAATATTTTTTGCCCTGTTTTTTTCTTTCCTCTCCTTCAAGAACCACAATTACTCAGTTATCTTACTTGATATTTTTCCACATATCACTAATCTCCATTTAGTTTTTAAATTAAAAAAAAATCTTCAATTTAGATAATTTCTATTGATCTGTCATTAATTTTACTGATTCTTTTTTCTCCCATGTCTAAAATGCCATTTAGCCATCTAATGAATTTTCTTCATATAGTGCATTTCTGTTTGCTTTTTTAATACCTATTTCTTAGCAGTTTCACCAACTGTTCCTTAATATATCTATATTTTAACTCCTTAAACATATTGTAATAGTTGTATTAAAATCATTTTTGCTAATTCAAAACCTATCTCATCTAGCAATCTGTTTTTAAACACTGCTTTTGCTGCTAACTATGTAATACAAGTTTCTGTTTTCTTACAGAGCTAGGATTTTTTTTTTTTAAGGCTGTATATTGTGAATGTTACTTTGAATGGAGAGATCACATTTTTTTTTTCTTTCAATGGCACTGATTTTTCTTCCCTGATAGGCAGTAACATTTCTGGCAGATCTTCCTAACTTTGTTAAGTTTCTTTTTTTAAAACCACTTTATTGAGGTATGATTGACATACAAAAAGCTATACATGTTTAATGTATACAACTTGATGAGTTTGGAGATAAATACACATCTATGAAACCATAACCACAATCTATGCTTAGTTAGGATGGGTCTATTTCTGTTGTCTCCTTAATTCAAGAGTTATGTTCTGATTAAAGTGATGTCCTTATTCCAACAGAATATTCTGGGTTCTCCAGCGAGTTCCCAAGACTAAGCTGGAAATCCAGTGACATCAGTACTGTATGACTTCTAGTATTTCCTTTCAGATCTGAGCTGACCAGCAGCTACTCTCTTCTAGGTCTAGCAGAGAATCACCATGAACATATGAAGCCCAGTTCTCAGTTGAAGACTCTCAAATACCTCTAGGCAGAATTTTGGTGTCCTTTCTTTGCAGAGTTATGTCCCCTCTATTACTCTGATCAAATTCTAGCTGCTTCAGCAGTTCCAAACTCTGATTTCTGCCTCAACATCTCTACAAACCAGTAGTCAGGCAGAATGCTAGGTTGAATGAGGAACTTGACTTTAGTTTACTTCTTTCAAGACTATTGTCCAAAATAGAAGGAATACATATAAACAAATTCCTTAATGCATTATAGTTAACCTCTAGACTAACAGAGATAAAGATCATAGAATCATAAAGACAGAGACACAAACAATTCAAAGGACCAAGACATAGTAGCATACGTCTGAACAAAAATATATTTCAAGAAATAGATTCAAATAAAAAATGTCCAAACAAACAAAAATTGAGAAATTTTTTTCCACCAGCAGACCCTCACTACAGGAAATTTTGATACAATGAGATATTTAGTCAGAAGGAAAATTTTACTAGAAAGGCTGAGAGAAGAAAAATGTAAAAAGAATGATAAAAGGGAGTGATATGTGAGTAAATTTAAATAAATATTGATGATACAATATTTATATGGAATTACAAGAAAACCTGTGCATGGTAAGAATCATATTATTCAAGTTAATAAAGTATATTCTCAATTGATACTTAAAAAAATTGAACCACCTAAAATCAAATCAATGATGCAGTTCATTCTGAGCTTCTCCTACAAATCTTATACTTGACAAAGATGACCGTAATGTTTCCCTCAGTTTGATGAAACTTTTAGAAAGGCTTCTTATTGTTTTTCACTTGACCTCTCTCTCTCTCTCTCTCCCACCCTAACAGAATCCAGGTGGCTTAAATACAGAGATCTTCTCTTTTCTTAGGGAATTTACTTTAGAAAATTTGTAGTTAAAAAGTTTTTCTCTGCCCTTTTGAGATATAAATCTTTTTTAAAAGCCTCTTGTCAAGTTTATACCCTAAGATTGATTTCTCAAGGACCTGGGACACATCCCTTTGATATGGAATCATCAGGAAGATGGGCTCCTAACCAACCCCCAGTCTCTGGGAAGGTAAGAGCCCAATGGACTTCATTGGGCCAGAGCCTCACTCCAAAATGTAAAACTACCTTCTGTCATGAAGATAGGAAAAAGTTTACTTTCCATTTGGGAAGGGCCAATTAGCAAACACAGTTGGCCTTTATCCCCTGTATCTCTTAAAATTCTCTCGCCTTTTATTTCAGCAGAGTTCAATTCAGACTGCCGTCTGAACTCTATCCCCCATTATAATATAGCCTAGAATAAAGTCTTCCTTACCTATTTAACTTTACCAGTGCAATTTTTGCTTTGGCATAATTATAATCCCTCAAACTGTGAAGGTAGTAACATTTTGGAGACTAAACCTCTAGATTCAATTTAATCCAAAATCCAAATTTCAACTATGTAGTTAATGCTCTTGAGTAGTAGATTATCAGCAAACTAGGACTATTCATGTGGCTAAAAAGAGGCTATGCAAATAGTAATAAATTTGGTAAGAACCTATAAATTTACTATGTGCTTCTTTAACAACTTGATGTTTTAACCTCAAAAATTACTTTCCATTTTTCATTTGTATGTACCTTTTTAATCTAAATCTTGCATTAAAATGACATTACATTATTCCAATGAGAGTATTACTATCAGTATGCCTAAAAACTTTGCATTAATAGATTTTTTAGTAGACCCTACCTATAATTAAAGAAAATAGCTTAACAAAAGCTGATGATATTCTGTGCACGTAATTCTTAGAGGCATTCATATTTCATACCCCCTAATATTGTACAATATTAACAGCATATATATTATTTTTTCTCTGAATATAGATAACATTTAATGGAAGTTGCAAGAATTATATAATTAAAAATTATAGTGTGTTAAGGTCAGGTATCCTTCAGAAAAAAACAAATCTGTAAAGTTTAATGAAGATAAATCTACATTGTGATTTATTAGTGGTAATGTTGTCAAAGCCATAAACATCATATTCCTTAGCCTTTGGAATTATTTTCTTCTAAGGAAAATATTAACTAAAGGATATTATAACTTCTGACCATTTTTCATATGACTGTTATATTTAGTTCTAAATTGCAATAATTTTAGCAACTTTCAACATTCCTAATATAATATCAGCATCAAGGTTTAATTTAATCGATCTTAAGCAAATCAATCTTTATTCCTCAGTTTGATTGTAATAAAAACAGTCTATATTTTCCATCTTCCTGTGGACAGACAAGTCAAAAGCAAGGCTAGACATTAGAAGGGAGAGGAGGCATGAGAATAAGGAAACTAACTTGACACAAATGAGAAGATGAATTTTGTTTTTCACTGTTCCATAGCTCCCACTAGTTCTCAGTTCTCTATCCCATAGTCACCAAAGATGATGGTGAGAAAGAGCTTTATTATTCTATAAACAACATAAAAATCCTCTTGGGTAAAAGTTTTAGAATATCATTTCTGTGCTAAGATAGAAATTCTAATACTCTCACTCATCTGCCTTCTACCTTGCCTTTTAATAGTAACACAGATCATGATTCTGTTATTCTCTCAAAGATGAAGCCTGATAACTTAGGCTCAACTTTCTCACTTCCCTTTTTCTTGAAACTCTTTTTGCTCCCCACTTACCTGCTCATTAATCACCATGTCCTATATATTTCAGAAAATTCTATCTGAATCAAGGATTTTATACACAGATAAATACACTCAGATAAGTATAGCAGTTGGTTTAACTTAGGTGTCTCTACTTTTCTTCAATGGATATTTCCTAATCAAGTTGTGATGCTAATCTTTACCTTCAATATAAGTCTCTTTTAAATGTCTGGATTCACCTTGGGGCAAACGCTGATTTGCAGGTTCGATGTTCAGCAACTCTCCTTAGCGCTTTCCCTGGCAACAGTGTTCAGAACCGCAGTAAACAGAACTGTCAGTAATAAATCAATTAACTCTAAAGAACTCTGACGTGAGATATCAGGCTCTGTCTTGTTTCCCAATGTTGGCAGATTTCCTATCCTGAGAGTGGCATCATCTGACACTCACCTATAAACTCAGCTTTAGCCCAGGTCCAGGAACACTCCAGACCTTGGATCTCATGGATTTCTTGAGTTCTAGCTCACTAGTGTCCAACTAGGAATCAATAAGGTTACCTAGAAGCATTAATGAACTATTTTCAATATTTCAAAATACCTAATGCAAAATTATCATTGGTCTATAAAGCATCATTTACATATAGGCTAAATAGTGTAAAATGTCTTTGCATTTAATTGGAATTATATCGATTGTGTGTACTTCCATATTATCTCAGAGTTTACTCTAGAGTAATACTTATTTTGGTTTTGGATGTTTACTTGATTACTTTGTCTCTCTCAAGATCATATAGTGTTGAACCTGGCTCATTCATTTGACAGACAGTTGATAAACAGTATATTCCAGATCTTGTGCTAGGCACTGAGGATAAAGAAATAAGAGACTTCATGCTGCTTTCAGTCTACTCCTAATGTGACTGGAGAGGGAGGTAAGCCAATAATGCAATGTGAAGTGGTAAGTATATCAACATAGCTTTGTTAGAACACAGAGAACAGACACGACTCAGAATGAGCAGAGACTGGAATTAACATGTGGCAGTATGCCTCTTTGCTTCCATTGTCCTTGCAAGAAAAAGTTTCCTAGCTATTTCTGATCTTAACTTGGTCTTTAACTGCTTGTCTTTTCAACATTTTTCCCACTCCTTCTACTAGTTTCTTTTGTTATTCATACCCTCCCTCCAGAGGAGCTGACAAGAGTTTCTTCTCTTCTTACATGACGTTATTTTTGCACCTGTTAAAGGGAGTCCTGTTGATGTGATCTCAGCCATTTTCTTTGTCTACTAAGGTGGAATTCTTTCAGGGGTTATCTCCAGATCCATATTTATCCTTGAACTTTTGAACTGCTGTGACTTAGGTGTTAATAATCCAGGTACCTTTTCAGAGCTTTGGTCTTCTCAAGAGGAAAAAATATTATGCTATGTTCTAATATTTCCATCAAAGAAAGATGCTAACTGCCTTCATAAATTTAAAGATTGTAACCCTAGAATTCTCATTCCTTTATGGTTATTCTGGAGGTGAGAAAAATAAAAGGAAGACTAACCATCTCATTTGCATATCCACTGAATCATCCTTTTCTGATAAGTACAGATTTTCCTCTAATGAAATACTGTTTCATCAAACTACCTACGAAATAACTGTACAAACATTCTAATGTACTCTACCCAAGGATAGAGTTATGTTAAATTTCTTATAAAATAGTTCTTTTGTTATCACAGTTTTTGAATACAGAGGATATATATGTTTGAACAAAACAGAATCATTGAAAAGCAAGTACAGCCATTCTCTGACAGGAGAAAAAAATCACTGTGACATTATTTTACAAGAAACAAGATTTTAAAAAATGGGTGCAGCAGAAATTTTAATGATTATATTTGCTTGTTGAATTTTAATTTCATCACTTAATTGATATTTTATATTTAGTATCAACTCATACTGCAGATAGTTATATGAAAGCTTTAAAGACTTACAAATAAAGAAAAAGAAAGACACTTATTGCTTGTTAGTGAGATTATTGTTTTTGTCAATTTCAACAAAAGTTCCTCTCATGGACTGTGTCTTTAAAAGTAAGCATTAAATAATATGTTCTGTGGATTCAGCTTGACATAGTTCCCCCTGGGCTTCAGGGGGTGACATCTCCTTTACCAGCTCAATAGCTGAACTCCTGGAATATTAGCTTTGTGTGCTGAAGGAGAAGAGAATTTGTGGCTGGAGGATTGCTTTCTAATTTACTCGAGATTTTCTGATAATTTTGCCTTTCTGGTTTTTGGCATCAGTGATCTAAATTGACAGATCAATTGGGGGCAGAAACATACACTTGTCAGGTTCTTTCCAAAAGTGAGTCTGAGACCTAATGCTGCTTCCCAAGAACAGCTGCTGCTCTGCCTGTTCAAGGCCACCCCTACTGGAAATTGCTGCAATAGACTGATGGGTTCAGATACAGACAAAATGACTGCTTAGTGGTAAAGTCATGGCAGAACCATATGGTAAGTCAAGGAAATAAATAGAATTTTGTTACTTAATAGAATAGTTTTAAATCTCACAGTGAATAGAAATGGTGGATAATACCACACTGTGTTATTTCACTGTTATATATAACAGTTATGTCATCTTCTCCAAACTCAAAAGAACAACCATCATAAGAGTTTATGTTTAATGGCCCTCGAGCACAGATTAATTAAAAGAAACTAGCATAACAATCTGAAAATGCACTGAGACACTAACCATTTCTTATTCAAAAATTACATGCATCCAATATTCACATATTCCATATATGGAATTGGATTGTATAGTATGTGCTTGACAAGGGCTTTTGCCCGTCCAAACCAAAGTTAAAAGTGAAGGCGATAGACCCACCAAAGCAGTTCGAAAATGAGAGAAATAAGATCATGTGGTGATAAAGAAAATTTTTAGAGAAGTTTCAAGTTTCTTCATCTCTATGTGACTGCCTAAAATCAAATTTCCACTACCCCGTTACTGGACTACTCTACGTAGTTTTTCTGCTTTCATTATGTGCCCATGTCATCCATCCCCCTCCTGGGGGGCTGAGTGATCTTTGCAAAAATTAATCAGGCTACGTTGCATCCCTTCTTAAGTTCCGGTTGCAGTCTACAGAGTATCGCACTCTTCCAAAGGCTCCCAGCTCTACACCATCTTCTCTTGGTCCCCACCTCTGTGATGCCATTTCTGACTACTCTTCCAATTACTCTTTATAATTCCGATATACTGAATTTCTCTCTGTTTCTGTAACTGTTCAAGCTGTCTCTCATTTCTGTGTCTTTACATTTCCTGTATTCTTTGCCACAGACCCTTTCCCTTCTGGATTGTTTTTCATTCTCTGTTAAGATCAAATCACCAGAGAGGCCTTCCCCCATCAACCCCCATTTAGGTCTCCTAGGTTAATCAGTTCTTATTATATTATCCTCTTTTATTTTTTTCAGAATACTTGTTACTATCTGATTTTTATTTCTAGTCCACCTCCACCCACCTTTTGAATGTTTCATGAGGGTGGAAACATTGTCTGTCTTATTCATTGCTTTATTCCCAGTGTCTAGAACAATATTTGAAACATAGTATATGCACAATGAATATTTGCTGAATGATAAATGTTAAGTTTCTTTCATTTGGACCCAATAGTCTGATTCTAACTTTAGGTGAAATTGCATCATACTGATAGAGGTAGAGTAGGATAATCAAATAGTTCAGAAATCCCACTAGGGCATTGTAGATAGAGAGGGAACTTTAAGGGGTTTTGGGAAATCGCAGTAAGTTAATGATCACTCAAGAAAGCAATGGGAATATCCTGAAACAATGTGGACTTGTTTGACTCATAAAGCAGGGCAAGTCACTTAGCATCAAAGCCAGACAGGCTTGCTTAATAACAAAACCAAGCTAACTTGTTCAGCAACAAAACCATGCAATGGAGCCACGAGTCATGCCTCAAGACAGTAAAGCAATAGTGGAAAAATAAAGCCTACATCCTGCCCAGTGATGTCAACAAGTTAATGACCCCTGGGACATGCTCTCTGTACAAAAACAATAATTTAGGGAAAGGTGACATTTCAAAGTGAAAGACCCTCATTATACTGAGACCTGAAATAATTTTTTCATAGTGCCATGACAGTCCCGGATGCGCCAATATAGGGTCAAAAACTCCCCTGCCCGACATGTAGGAGGAGTTAATGATGGAAGACTCGAAGAACGAGGAAGAAAGTGGTCTTCTCTCCCTTCCCTCTTTTCCTTTGATTATAAAAATGTAACCCACTAAGTACCTGGGGCAGTGCAACACTCTCCTGCCCACGTGTAAACCTCACAAGTGTCCTATTCTAATAAATCACTTCTTATTCTAATAAATCACTTCTATCACTTTGCCTCTCACTGAATTCTTTTCTGTGCTGAGACATAAAGAACTGGAGCTCCTCGGAGTCCCTGAAACCTCACCTAGCGGTTTCAGTGTCAGTTTCTTGTGTATTCTATTCTCAGATTCTGTGACCTCAGAGGGTTTTCATGATTTACCTTTATTTCCTAAGCTTGGAAGAACTCCACACTAGATTTTATTATGGAGCAGGGATTGTTTTCTATGAGAATACTATGATTTACAAGATCCTCCCTACAATGCATTCTGGAGTAAGTTAGGGTATAAATGTATTTCAAATTAAAAGTAGATATATGGATGCCATTCCTGGCATCCCTTTTCCCACAAGCTGTGCATTTTGTATATGTAAGTTTGTATGACTTAACTTCTAGGTTTCTTTTTTTATCAATTTCTGGCACTTTCTATGGTTGTATCATAATGAAAAAAGCAAGATCCTTCAACAACAAATGGGGTATCTTTGCATCCTCCATCTTGTTCCACAATATACACGTACACACACATAAGTCAGAAATAGGAATTTTCAAAGAAACTGCTCTCATACACACCACACAGGTATAATCCACAGTATAAAAACCAAAGATATAAGCTGTCTGAGAAAGGAAAATAAGAAACCTAAAACACATTTCTCCTTTTTAAAAGAGAATCAGCTTTAATTTAAGTAAAACTGCAATGCAGATCATAGAGAACTGAAAATATATTTAAAAATCAGGTGTGGTACTTCAAATGTATCCCTTTATGCAGATAAGACAGCCAAATTTATAAGCTTTTAAACTAAACAATGAGCATTGGTTAACTGCAGATCAAATTGAAACAAAGTTCTCAAGTAGAACTAAATTTAATTACACTCTGTTCTCCATCAAAAGTGACAGATTTTTCTATTATATTTTCCTGACATTGAATAAAATAAGAAAAAAATGGCTTTTATTGTCACATTGTTTTATTGCAAAGCCTCTTTCTATCCATCTAAATTATACCTTTATATTTGTATGGAAGTCAAAGTTTGAATAACACGTTTGAGTTAATTATGGAAAACTATAAAAAAAAAAATCTCAGCTAGCAAGAAGATGAATTATACTTAATTTTAATCTCTTCAGAGATAATTAAACCCAAAATGCACTTTTAAGGTTTTGGAATTATATTAACATTATTACTCCTTTCTTACCTCCTAGTTTCTGTTGTTATTATTGTTGTTGTTGTTTTCTAAAATCTACACATACCACGGTGGAGATTTGCATTTTGGAACTGGCTATTTCAACTTGCAGTCTCCTTTGTGCAGATGTTACCATGAAGTTGAAATAAAAGTGCTTCTAACAGTTTCCAATTTTAAATACAACATATAATTCTAAATACAAATCTACTATGCAAATTTGTAGGTACTCACTGAATTAAATTTTGGTGTGAGGGAGAAAATAAAAAAAACAAAATCACCTGCATGTAATAACATCTATGTAATTTTATAATGTGCAATATTTTCTGCATAGCCACTGGAGATGTAATACCATCATATGAGGAATACACAGTCTGTTGGCAGAAAGGAAAGAAGTACATGATATGATAAGGGCTATGGTAGGAGCAAGTTTAAGGTTTGTACTAGGAAGACTTGCTGGAATTTAAACTGAAGTTTAAAGAATGGTTAAAAGTTATATAGTTCTTGGGACTTCCCTGGCGGTCCAGTGGTTAAGACTCCGTGCTCCCAGTGCAGGGGGCATGGGTTCCATCCCTGGTCAGGGAGCTGAGATTCTGAAAGCAGCACGGCACAACCAAAAACCTCCCAAAAAACCAAAATAATAATAATAAATAACAATTAAAGAGGTATATAGTTCTCATGTCACAACAACAGAACTTTCAAAGACCTCGATGTGAGGTATATTTGAAGAGTAAGAAAAAATCCTGTATGACTGGAATAAAGTATGAATAGGCCTTTCTGGGGATCTGTATGTACTGGTGAGGAACTATCAACTCCTTTCCTCATTTCCCTTCCTTCTCAATACCTGGAAATAACTCAATTCTGGTAAAAGTTTTTTCTTTATCTCCTTAAGCCTCCAACATTTCCTCTCTCCTCTCAGACTCACCTGATATCTTTGTTCTTTATTTCATTGAAAAAATAGGAGAAATCAGATGAGAACTTTTTAGATTACTGCCCTCCCACCTCAATACAAATCACCAAGTCAACCAACCTACCTACGTACTCAACCACATATCTGTCCTTCTTCCTATTAAAATGAAAGGGTCATGTGCCTAATACCAATTCCTCTACTTAATGGCCTGGGTTTCAGCCCCTTACACATATTCCTGGACATCCATTTTGCAGTTGGCTTCACTCTTTCTCTCTGTGGCGGGTGTTTTTTTTTTTTCTTCTCTACTGTACTGTTCACATCAGAATATAAATATTATGTGATGTCTCCCACCTCAAAAAAGAACCTCTTCTGACCCCACAATCCACTCTAATCCAATCTAGTGCTCCATTTGTCTGATCCCATTTACAGACACACACACTTACATACATATACACACACGCATACATTATCTCAAGGGTGGTCCATATTCATTATTTCACTTCATCTTCTTCTACTCTTTTTAAAGCTCTCCCTAAATAAGCTTTGCTCCCATTACTCTGTGAAAATTCTTTTGTCAAAGCCATTAATGGACTCCACGTTGCCAAATTCAATGGTCTTTTTTCCAGTCCTTAATAAACTCTTCAGCTTTTGATACATTTCATCACTACCACCTTCTTGTTTTCGTTACTCAGCATCAAAGATATAATTTTCTTCTTTTTCTTCCTTTCTCAATGAATACTACTGTTTAGTCTCCTTTCTGGTTCTTCCTCATTTTTCCAACCTCCAAATAATGGAGTGGCCCATTACTGAGTCTTCAGCTAGAATCTGTACCTACGTACTGCATCTAGAATTCAAGTCCTTCACTTCACTTCCATTTCTACAATCTTAGTCCAAACCACCATCACCTCTCACCTGATCTACTACTTTTGCTCTTGCTCTTTTCACTACATCCACAATGGAATTCTTCTATTTCAGCATGTGCCTCCTTCCAGGCATTAGCTCTCTGTGTCTAAAATATTCTTACCTTGGTGTTTGGATATCACTTCTTTCACATCTCTGATCAAAAGTCACCATGTTAGAGAGATCATGATATAACATACTAACTAAAATCACAATTTTCTCCCCTCCCCTTATCCCGCTTTATTTTCTTTCTAGCCCTTGTCTTGACTTGATTTTATTATTTGTTTGTTATTTTCCACCTTTCACTAGATTACAAAGCACCAAAAGAGCAGTCTTGGTTTTGTTTTCTGCTATATTCCCAGCGATTAGAATTCTGCCTAGAACAGAGTTGCCACTGAAAATTTCTTATTAAGTTATTATCTAACAAAATTATTGTCTCACAAAATGGGATCTAGGGGAGGAGACGATAATTCTGTACTCCAAAAGAGGTGGGGGAAAAACAGAATAAAACTGAGAATGAAACAGCCTTTTGCATGCAGTTGTGTTTAATATGTTAGGATTCTAATAAGGTATTCAAAATTTCATAGTCTTCAGAAACTATTTTGCATTTACCTATTTTTCTCTTGCCAAACTTAGTTTGTCTTCATTTGTGGCAGGGATGGCAGATGGGACCTTTCTATTTTTGAAACTACATTCCTGATGGTAAAGTGTTTTAGGCATAAAATGTAACATCTTCAATACCTGTTTCCCTAAATCCACATCCTTCTCCCCGAAACACATATAATCTCACCTTTCTGACATACACACACAATTGTTTAAAAATGTTCTGAATCCCTTGATGACAAGATTAATGCACTCATGTTAAATCTCCTGAACCTTTACCTTCACCAGACAAGCATTGCTTCCTTTGTATTACAAAGAAAGGGTCGGTTGCATAACTTCATGTGTTTTAAAACAAGTCAAATTATTTCAGAACTTACGTTTAAAGATTAAAGTTGGAGTGAGCAAACTTAGGATAAATATTAAAAACTAAATCCATTTCTTTAGGCCCAAACAGGGTTGCCACTAACATGCAAAGGTAGCAGGAGAGAGTTCAAAGAAAGGATCTAAGAGAGATATTTATGTTCTGACTGGAGCCCACGGCATATTTAGTTTTTGGATAGAAGCTTGATACCTGACAGTGATCATTTCCCTACCATCAATCAAGAGAATAAATTTATACCTTGTATCTTGAATCTATTCCAAAGTTCACACTTAGAATTTCAAAGCCATCGTGTGCTCAGGAAACATCCTTTAAGACTGGGGATAATGGAATGGAGAGACAGATAAATAGAAATGAGAGGCAGAAGTAGTCAGAGCATAAATTATTTGGACCAGGGTAGTTTTGACTACCTTCATTGGTTTTTTAAAAAAATATATAATATAAGCAGGTACATGCATTTTTTTAAATGACAAAACCAATCAACTACTATACAGAAAATTTGCAAAATAGAAAAAATACATGTAAGTTCAGCACCATGACATAAATACTGTTACTGTTTTAGGGTAATTATTCTAAATTTTCTTTATTTCCCATGCATTTTAAAAGCTTGTATCACTTATGTTTCTTCTTCTCATGCTAACGTCAGAATAATATATCAAAATGCCTTTCCATGGATCACCTCTGCCTATTTAGGACCTCTAGTCTCCTCAAATCCCTTCCCATCTTGTTTTGTTTTCCCCAGGAAGTGTTTCAAGTGTATGCATGAAATAGTCTCCTTGCTTCCATTTGACTTCTATCATTTTCTTCTCGCCAGTATTGGCTCATGATTTTGATACCTTCTGAGACTGCCTATGCCACTGTTCTTTTCATTCCCATGGCTTCTGAAGCCTGCCTTAGGCACTAATAAGGTTGAGATGCTGCTGTGATGTCCTCTAAAGACACATCCCACAGGAACGATTCCCTCTCACAGCTCAGAGAGCATCTATTTCATATTCCAATGAGCACCAATAGTACCTCTAGGTAGAGACGTAATGTCCTAGTCATCACCACTGCTGACACACTTTTTTAAATGTTAATGTGTCTTGTGTTCCCAGTGCCTCACTAGAAGATTTCATAAATACTCCTGCTTTATAATAGCATCTTTCCATTTGGACTCAGGCACAAGCTTCCTCAGGATAAAATAATTGATATTTCAACGGACTTAGCCCCTCATGTAAATGAATTCTTGATAGGTCCAATATGGCAGTTCTGTTATCCTGCATCAGTTTTCAGTATTTTAACATGTAATATAGAATAGATTTTCAAATTTAGGTCCTTGCTAAATATAGTTATGATTATAGTATATTATCCTGATTGTTTTTACTTAACATTACATAATTAGCATCTTTCATGAGTCTGTATTTTAATGTAATGTTCATAATTTTTATAGTTTAGTATATGTGTTTGAGAGAATTCAGTGCAAAAATAGGGGTATCTGATCCAAATAATCCTTTCTCCTAGCATGTTAACATTATTTTGTGTGTATGGTAGAGGAAAAGAAATAAAATAATAAATGTTTTGGTGTTACTATTCCATAATGGAGTTAAATGATGTAGTAGTACAGCTAGAAACATGAGCCAGAATCTTTCCTTATCTTAATATTAGACTAGAACTTCATGTTCTAAGTTTCTGACTCATGACTTTAATATTCTCCATGTACCTCTCTCTTCAAGTACAATAACATGTTGTTTCAGTAAATCTTACGCATGACCTCCTTGTACAGTTTGTTCATTTCAACAAATATTTATTGAACTACATTATGCGTTGAGCACTGTGTTAGATGTTGTGGGTACAAAGGAACAATAAGATAGGGTTCCTGCTCTGAGCCACATGGCTCGTTTTCTCCGGAAACTGTATATCCACATCCATCACTTCTATCTACTGACTTTTTTGCAAACAAGGAAAAAAATCTAATAGAAAAGGAGAATAAAACCAGAAGGAATCAATTAAATATTCCTCAGGGAAACTTATTAGAATAGAAAAAAGATGAAGACCAAAAAAGATCAATAGCTTAAAATTTTACCTGAGTGCACCGCTAGTTATCAATAGATGATTTTAATTTAAGATGCCTTTTTATGTCTATTTTATACCAAATCTAAAATGCATGCAATAAATGCTTTTTGTAAAAATATCTATTTAAACCAACGGAATAAATATCTTTGACATGAAGTAAGAAGAGCCTTTTGAACCCTCAAAGAGAGTTTCTGGAGCTTTCTATTAATCAGAGGAAGCATTTCAAGCCAGTATTGGTGGAGGCTGGGTCGGGGGGAAACAACAGTAAGCTCACATTCACAGGATTTGTCTGCACTCTAGTAGAGGGAATACTGAATTTTCCCTTTGAAACAGAAGGAATAAGGATTTGCATTTTTGACAGTGATTCCTCATGCCACTAAATCCTAATGTTTTCTGTTTATATATGTAAGACTCTTATTTAAAATAACAAAAACATTTAGTCAGCAAGGAACAGTTAGATGTATGTCATTACAATATATATATTCACCACAGCTTGGAGAAATAATTATTGTTAGGATCAGCAAAGTCAAACTAAACAAACAGAGCCTGTCAACTGACTAACTCCTCAGGGAAGCAATCTCCTCTAGATAGTGAATGTTTCAAGGATTATCAAAACCATTGTCGAGAAAGTGTGAATTTGTGCTTTCTTATGTCCAGAGGGATCATGAAATGTATAAAGATTAGGAAAGAGAAAATAATTAGTTGATGCTTTTCCTAATTTTGCTTCATATACTATAACTAGTATTATCTATAAATCAATGAGCAACCTGAATATTAGTGACCATCCATGTTCAAATATATTAGAAAGCAAATGAAAAATAGTTATAAATATTGAATAATTAATTATAGTTGTAACCTCTCACATAATGATATAGGCACATGTGTTCACAAAATACAATCTAGATGCCTATTTCTTAAAACATGAATTATAAGAATAATGAGTAAAATCAAATATTATTTATATTCATATAAAAATAATCTATTTTAATTAGATTTTTTTTTTTCGTCTTGGAGAAAATAACTCAGTTATAGAAATCAGAAATTATAGTTTTGTGCCTAACATATTGGGAGAATATGGGGAGCATGAAGATATTTCGGTGGATGTAAACACATGTAATTCAAAATTACGCCAAAATTCAAATTGGGAATTAGAGACTAAGAATGGAGAATACTATGTGTGCATTTGTGTGTTCTTTGTTCTAATTCTTAATTTAGGTCGGTTATATTTCAAATTAATATAGCAAATATTTTTCAGTAGGAGCCATGATGTGGGTTAGGTCTCAGGGATAATGGAATGACTACCACATAGTTTTTGCCTGTAAGTAGCTTGAAATCTAGTAATGGTACAAAGAAGCACATAATCATGTACAGTTATCTCTTGGCATCTAGTATCTGAGGGGGACTGGTTCCAGGTACTCCCCCCCACACCTCCACAGATACCAAAATCTGCCAATGCTAAAATCCTTTATATAAAATGGTGTAGTATTTGCATATGAGTTATGCACATCCTCCTGTATACTTTAAATCATCTCTAGATTACTTATAATACCTAATACTATGTAAATATTATGTAAATACATGCTGGTGAATGGCAAATCCAAGTTTTGCTTTTTGGAATTTCTGTAATTTTTTTTCCAAATATCTTTGATCTGTAGTTGACTGAATCCATGGAAGATGCTGAAACAGAATAGAAAGGTCTGACTGCAAAAGTAAAAACAAAATGAGCATCATAAAAGATTTTTAAAAAGAGGCGTTTTCCAGGGTAGAGCGGAATAGACTTCTGTCAAGAACAGTCAGGAAAAGCTTCATGGTGAAAGTGATGAAGGACAATTTAGTTTATACAGCAGGAAATAGTATTAGACTTAACTTCTATAAGCAAATTACCAGCTTATATATAATTTGTAAGGAAGCACAGTATTAAAAAAGCATAATATGGTTGTGTAGAAGTATTTTCAAGGTGAACAATACAAAATATTGTCCTTTTAAAGAGAGGAGAGAATACTTCCACTCTTTTACCTCCATTTCTGCTTATCCATGCCCTGGCAAGTTCCCATGGGGAGAGAAGATGTTAATCTTATTGATCAGAATGTAAAACATTTTAATTGCTCCTCATTAGAATGAAAGCTCCTGTTGAGGGCAGAGATTTTTGTAGGTTGTATTTATTGATATGTCTTTAAACCCTAGAACAGTGCCTGGTATATAATAGGTACTTATAAATATGTACTGAATGAATGAAAAGGCACTAGCAATGGTGGCTATGATGCATTTTTAAGTGGTTGTTTACATCTATCACACTGTGTGCTCTTTGAAGGTAGGAACTACATCTTAATTGACTTTTATAAACATATAGATGTGTTGAGAAATGTTTAATACTTTGGAATGATTGGATGTCAGAAAAAAATATTAATGAGGAGCCCCACAAGCTACACGAAAAGGGCAAATGTCTTGGCATTTCAAATAGAATAAATTTAAGTAAACAAGCTATCAAACATTTAAAGGAAGTCAAATAGGTTTTGACCTTTTCAATTTCATCCATCCTTTAACCCAAAGACATTATTAGATTTAAATTACAATGCTTGTATAAATGAATTTCAGTTGAACTAGTTATCTTTGTGAGAAAACAAAATGTATCCAGTGTCAGTTGATCTAACTATGTGGTGGAAAATAAGAATTTGTCACAAAGGAGAGGTTGATGATGCCAACTTATTGCTTTTGCTATTGCAGGAAAAGACTTGAAAACACAAGTTGCACTTCCATGTGTTTATTTGGGATCACTCCAAAAGAAAAAAACTCTAAGCAACACAAAAGGAATTTCACCTTTGCCATTTACAGGATGAAGCAAAGGATTTTGAAGAATTTCTTTCCCCAGATTTGTAGCAAAGATGTCTCTGGAAATTTGACCTTTAAAAGATGACTATCTACTTCAAGCACTCTCCTTTTCTTACTTTCTTCTGAATTTACATGCCAAACAGGAAAAGTAATTTCCATTACATTATGAACTGGTCATCCCCTCCCTTACTGCATTTTCTCAGGGTCAACACTATCTTGAGCAGTAATGGAAGCCTACTATAGCTGAGGTGGTAGAAGGACCTGCTCAAATTGAAATAGAAATCTTAAAATTTATGCCTGAAGTTTAGTATCATTGATGGTTCTGGTAATCAGATATAATGAGGTAGAAAGCTATAGAAATTACAAATCAGATATTTCCCACTAATAGAAATTTTCTAAAACATCCCCTTTAAGCAAATTATTTGCATAATAAGTGACAAAGATGATATTTTCCACATAGTTGAAAAGAGAATGTTTCTGGCTCTAAGCAATTTTTAAGCTAAAAGACATAACTTATCCTTAGGCAAGATTCACTAAAAATATATTGATTTTTTCTGTGCGTGTGAATTCTCATATATTTGGAATATATGAAAAACTCCTGCTTTGTTATTATATATGTGTACCTAAGTGGTGGGTTACAGTTTGCCTTTCTAATCATCTGCCTACCTAATTACCTATGCAATATTTAGAATGGAACTGGGTTGTTGTGAAGCAGAGTTTTAATTAACCAAAGAAGAATGTAGTTCTGGAAATCACATGTGTACTAGAATCATCATAATCTAGATGCTAATAAATAATGACTTGGGGGCAGAGTCAAGATGGCAGAGTAGGAGGACATGGAGTTTGCATCTCCTCACAACTAGGGCACCTACTTTGACAACCAAGGGGATGGGAGGAACACCCAAGTGACCAGGTAGCATGTTGAGGGGAGTGGGGGCGGGGGAGGAGAAGTGGAGGCAGGATGGGACCTGCACCCCTGAGGGGCAGCTGGGGAGGGGAGGGGTTCCTATGGGTGGAGAGGCCCACTCACCATGAGTGGATCAAGGGGGATGGGGAGAGACCCTCAGGGGTTTGGAGGACCGGAGGGGAACGTGGTTAGTGTTTCCCCCGCCCACTTGGGCCCCAGGGAGCCTGCTGGAGTCCAGGCCTGGTCCTCCATCCTCTGAGGCCCCCTATGGCTGCGTGGGTCTTGGGGGCATGGGAGGGAGGCGGGGAGGTAGAGTAGAGGTGAACAGGGAGGGACCCTTGGGGATTGGAGGATCGGGGGAAATGCAGCTGGAATTTCCTCCACACAATCGGGTCCTGGAGAGCCTGCTGAGGTCCTGGCCTGATCCTTTGCACTCTGGGGCCAGAGGCACTCCGGGGCCCCCTATGGCCTGCGCTGAGCCTAAGCCCTGCCCCCCAACACCCCAGGGCCTTATCTGGCCTTGTGGGTCCTAAGCATAGGGCTCACCCCCCAACTAAACCCCACCCCACCTAAGCCCTGCCCCCACCTAGGTCCCGTCCCCCACAGCCAAGGCCTTTCCCAGCCTTTTATCTTTTTTTGCTATTGTGGTTCTATTTTACCTTCTGGTTGTTGTTTCATTTATATTTTTATTTTTTCTAATATACCCATTAGTTTTCTAACTTTATTTTATTTTTTATTTGTTATTGTTCTGATCCTTTTTTTTTTTCCATGCTACATGGCTTGCATGATTTTGGTTCATGGGCCAGGGGTCAGGCCTGAGCTCCTGTGGTGGGAGCACTGAGTCCAAACCACTGGACTAACAGAGAACCTCAGATCCCAGGGAATATTATCGGAATGAAGTCTCCTGGAGGTCCTCATCTCAGCACCAAGACCCAGCTCTACCCAACTGCATGCAAACTCCAGTGCTGGAAGCCTCAGGCCAACCAACCAGTAAGACAGGAACTCAGTCCCACCCATCAAAAAAAAAAATGAGGGCTTCCCTGGTGGCGCAGTGGTTGAGAATCTGCCTGCCAATGCAGGGGACACTGGTTCAAGTCCTGATCTGGGAAGATCCCACATGCCGCGGAGCAGCTGGGCCCGTGAGCCACAACTACTGAGCCTGTGCGTCGGGAGCCTGTGCTCCGCAACAAGAGAGGCCGCGATAGTGAGGGGCCCATGCACTGCAAAGAAGAGTGGCCCATGCTCGCCACAACTGGAGAAACTCCTCGCACAGAAACGAAGACCCAACACAGCTAAAAATAAATAAATACATTTATTAAAAAAACAAAATGAGATGACAAAAAATGTGTTACAGATGAAGGAGCAAGGTAAAAACTACAAGACAAAATAAATGAAGAGAAAAAAGGCAACCTACCTGAAAAAGAATTCAGAGTAATGATAGTAAAGATGATCCAAAATCTCGGAAATAGAATGGAGGCATGGATCGAGAAAATACAGGAAATGCTTAACAAAGACCTAGAAGAATTAAAGAACAAACAAACAGAGATGAACAACACAAAAACTGAAATGAAAAATACACTAGAAGGAATCAATAGCAGAATAACTGAGGCAGAAGAAAGAATAAGTGAGCTGGAAGATACAATGGTGGAAATAACTGCCAAGGAGCAGAATAAGAAAAAAGAATGAAAAGAATTGAGTACAGTCTCAGAGACCTCTGGAACAACACTAAATGCACCAACATTTGAATTATAGGGGTCCCAGAAGAAGAAGAGAAAAAGAAAGGGTCTGAGAAAATATTCAAAGAGATTATAGTCGAAAACTTCCCTAACATGGGAAAGGAAATAACCATCCAAGTCCAGGAAGCACAGAGAATACCATACAGGATAAACCCTAGGAGAAACACACCAAGACACATATTAATCAAACAGACAAAAATTAAATTCAAAGAAAAAATATTAAAAGCAGCAAAGGAAAAGCAACAAATAACATACAAGGAATCCCCATAAGGTTATCAGCTGATTTCTCAGCAGAACTCTGCAGGCCAGAAGGGAGTGGCAGGACATATTTAAAATGATGAAAGGGAAAAACCTACAACAGAGATTACTCTATCAGCAAGGATCTCGTTCAGATTCAACAGAGAAATAAAAAGCTTTACAGACAAGCAAAAGCTAAGAGAATTCAGCAGCACCAGACCAGACCAGCTTTGCAACAAATGCTAAAGAATTTCTTTAGGCAGGAAACACAAGAGAAGAAAAACGCTTACAAAAACAAACCCAAAACAATTAAGAAAATGGTCATAGGAACATACATATCGATAACTACCTTAAATGTAAATGGATTAAATGTTCCAACCAAAAGACACAGACTGGCTGAATGGATACAAAAACAAGACCTGTATATATGCTGTCTACAAGAGACCCACTTCAGACCTAGGGACACATACAGACTGAATGTGAGGGGTTGGAAAAAGATATTCCATGCAAATGGAAATCAAAAGCAAGCTGGAGTAGCAATTCTCATATCAGACAAAATAGACTTTAAAATAAAGACTATTACAAGAGACAAAGGACACTACATAATGATCAAGGGATCAATCCAAGAAGAAGATATAACAATTGTAAATATTTATGCACCCAACATAGTAGCACCTCAGTACATAAGGCAAATGCTAACAGCCATAAAAGGGGAAATAGACAGTAACACAATAACAGTAGGGGACTTTAACACCCCACTTACACCAAAGGACAGATCTTCCAGACAGAAAATAAATAAGGAAACACAAGCTTTAAATGACACAATAGACTGATAGATTTAATTGATATTTATAGGACATTCCACCCAAAAGCAGCAGAATACACTTTCTTCTCAAGTGCACATGGAACATTCTCCAGGGTAGATCACATCTTGGGTCACAAATCAAGCATCAGAAACATAAGAAAATTGAAAATCAAGCATCATTTCCGACCACGATGCTATGAGATTAGAAATCAATTACAGGAAAAAAAACCTGTAAAAACCACAAACACATAGAAGCCAAAAATTCACTGCTAAATAACCAAGAGATCAGTGAAGAAATCAAAGAGGAAATTTAAAAAAAATCGAGAAACAAATAACAACAAATATACAATAACCCAAAACCTATGGGATGCAGCAAAAGCAGTTCTAAGAGGGGAGTTTATAGCAATTCAATCTCACCTCAAGAAACAAGAAGTCTCAAATAAACAATCTAACCTTACACCTAAAGCAACTAGCGAAAGAAGAACAAAGAAAACACAAATTCAGTAGAAGGAAAGAAAACATAAAGATCAGAGTAGAAATAAATGAAATAGAAATGAAGAAAAAAATAGCAAAGATAAATAAAACTACAAGTTGGTTCTTTGAGAAGATAAAATTGAGAAATCTTTAGTCAGACTCATCAAGAAAAAAAAGGAGAGGACACAAATCAATAAAATTAGAAATGAAAAAGGAGAAATTACAACTGACACCACAGAAATACAAAGGATCATAAGAGACCACTACAAGCAACTGTATGCCAATAAAATGGGCAACCTGGAAGAAATGGACAAATTCTTGGAAAGGAACAATTTTCCAAGACGGAACCAGGAAGAATTAGAAAATATAAACAGACCAATCACAAGTAATGAAAATGAAACTGTGATTAAAAATCTTCCAACAAACAAAAGCCCAGGACCAGATGGCTTCACAGGTGCATTCTATCAAACATTTAGAGAAGAGCTAGCACTTATCCTTCTCAAACTCTTCCAAAAAATTGCAGAGGGAGGAACACTCCCAAATTCATTCTATGAGACCACCATCACCCTGATACCCAAACCAAAGATATCACAAAAAAAGAAAATTACAGACCAATATCACTGATGAACATAGATGCAAAAATCCTCAACAAAATACTAGCAAACAGAATCCAACAACACATTAAAAGGATCATACATCATGATCAAGAGGGATTTATCCCAGGATGCAAGGATTCTTCAATATATGCAAATCAATCAATGTGATACACCATATCAACAAATTAAAGAATAAAAACCATATGATCATCTCAATAGATGCAGAAAAAGCTTTTGACAAAATTCAACACCCATTTATGATTAAAAACTCTTCAGAAAATGGGCATAGAGGGACCTACCTCAACATAATAAAGGCCATATATGACAAAATCACAGCAAACATCATTCTCAATGATGAAAAACTGAAAGCATTTCCACTAAGATCAGGAACAAGACAAGGATGTCCACTCTTGCCACTCTTATTCAACACAGTTTTGGAAGTCCTAGCCACAGCAATCAGAGAAGAAAGAGAAATAAAAGGAATATAAATTGGAAAAGAAGTGAAACTGTCACTGTTTCCAGATGACATGACACTATACATAGAAAATGCTAAAGATGCCACCAGAAAACTACTAGAGCTAATCAATGAATTTAGTAAAGTCACAGGATACAAAATTAATACATAGAAATCTCTTGCATTAATTAATTAGTTAATGTTAATGTTAATACACTAACAACAAAAGGTCAGAAAGAGAAATTAAGAAAACAATGCCATTTACCATCACAACAAAAAGAATAAAATACCTAGGAATAAATCTAGGTGAAAGACCCTTATTCAGAAAACTATAAAACACTAATGAAAGAAATCAAAGATGACACAAACAGATGGAGAGATATACCATGTTCTTGGATTGGAAGAATCAACATTGTGAAAATGACTATACTACCCAGAGCAATCTACAGATTCAGTGCAATCTCTATCAAATTGCCAATGGCATTTTTCACAACATTAGAACAAAAGATTTTACAATTTTATGGAGACACAAAAGATCCCGAATAGCCAAAGCAATCTTGAGAAAGAAAAAATGGAGCTGAAGGAATCACGTGTCCTGACTTCAAATTATCCTACAAATCTACAGTAATCAAGACACTATAGTACTGGCACAAAAACAGAAATATAGATTAATGGAACAGGATAGAAAGCCCAGAGGTAAACCCATACACCTATGGTCACCTAATCTATGAAAAAGGAGGCAAAAATATATAATAGAGAAAAGACACACTGTTCAATAAATTGTCCTGAGAAAACTGGACAGCCACATGTAAAAGAATGAAATCAGAACACTCCCTAACATCATACACAAAAATAAACTTAAAATGGATTAAAGACCTAAACATAAGACTGGACACTATAAATCTCTTAGAGGAAAAACAGTCTTTGACATACACCACAGCAAGATCTTTTTTGACGCACCCCCTAGACTAATGAAAATAAAAACAAAAATAAACAAATGGGAGCTAATGAAACTTAAAAGCTTTTGCACAGCAAAGAAAACCATAAGCGAGATGAAAAGACAACCCTCAGAATGTGAGAAAATATTTGCAAGCAAAGCAATGGACAAAGGATTAATCTCCAAAATATACAAACAGCTCATGGAGCTCAATATCAAAAAAACAAACAACCCAATCAAAAAATGGGCAGAAGATCTAAATAGACATCTCTCCAAAGAAGACATACAAGTGGACAAGAGGCACATGAAAAGATGCTCAACATCAGTAGTTATTAGAGAAATGCAAATCACAACTGCAATGAGGTATCACCTCACACCAGTCAGAATGGCCATCATCAAAAAATCTACAAACAGTAAGTGCTGGAGAGGGTATGGAGAAAAGGGAACCCTCTTGCACTGTTGGTGGGAATGTTAATTGATACAGCCACTATGGAGAACAGTATGGAGGTTCCTTAAAAACCTAAAAATAGAACTACCATATGACACAGCAATCCCACTACTGGGCATGTACCCTGAGAAAACCATAATTCGAAAGGACACATGTACCCCAATATTCATTGCAGCACTATTTACAATAGCCAGGACATGGAAACAACCTAAATGTCCAAAGACACATGAATGGATAAAGAAGATGTGGTACATATATACAATGGAATATTACTCAACCATAAAGAGGAACAAAACTGGGTCATTTGTAGAGATGTGGATGGACCTAGAGTCTGTCATACAGAGTAAAGTAAGTCAGAAAGAGAAAAACAAATATCGTACATTAACGCATATATGTGGACTCTAGAAAAATGGTACAGATGAACCTATTTCCAGGGCAGGAATAGAGACACAGACATAGAGAATGAACATGTGGACACGGAGTCGGGAAGGGGAGGGTGGGACGAACTGGGTGATTAGAATTGACATATATACACTACCATGCGTAAAATAGATAGCTAGTGGGAACCTGCTATAAAGCACAGGAAGCTCAGCTTGGTGCTCTGTGATGACCAAGGTGGGTGGGATGGGGGCGGGATGGGAGGGAGGTCCAAGAGGGAGGGGATATATGTATACATATAGTTGATTCACTTCACTGTACAGTAGAAACTAACACAACATTGTAAAGCAATTATACTCCAATTAAAAAAAAAAATGCCTTTATGTTACTAAGTTACTGAAAAATCTCAGAATCTATATATTTGAGTTCTGAACATGTGATACATGATTGAAAGGGTATTTATATATTTCTTATTTGAAATTCTATTAGATTTTTCCAACTCACATAAATTGTGGAATTTGTCATTTTCATTTTAGTAACATTATAATAGTATTATTTTGCATTTGTGGGAATTTTTAGTTGACAGTGAATATGCACATCAATTATATTATTTAATCCCAAACAAAAACCTTCTAACAAAGACAAAAGTTATAGGAAGTTAGGAAATTAAAGCTTAAAGGGGGTAAGTGACTTGCTAAAGTTTGCCAGTTTCAACAAGATGGTCTCACTTCTCTGATTATTTCTCTTTGTGGAAAAATTTAAAGTTAAGAATTCTACATGTTTATTTAACAAATCAATATTAGCTCAATATTCATTCTTTTTCTGGTGCTTGACTAAGACGAAAGTCACAAATAGGTTCAAAAAGTTTCTTCTCAAATAAATTAAACATAAGTTAACATAAGATGTATCACCAAATGCCTTACTCATGGTCAGATCTGGAAAGAAAGGCAGTAAGGCAGAGTATTTGAGAACACAGAGTCTGAGTCTTGGTTTGAACCCTGACTGGGCTACTGACTGTATGTATGTCCTTGGACTATTTATTTTCTCTGCTCTTCAGTTTTTTTTCATATGAATATGGTAAAAATTACACCTATTTCCAGGGGCTGTGGTGTGAATGAATGTAGTAAAACATGTATAAAGTTTAGAAGAGTGCCTACCTATTTGATATTTTAATCTAGTGAGAAGACAAATAAAGAGTAGTCCCCTACTTATGGTATTCAGTCAGTGAATATGTGTGTACATATTTATGTCTATCAAGGAGAAAAAACAGAATTAATAATTGGCATCTGGATAAGGGGAGACAATGAGTTTCAATGTGAGAAGGTGAGAATTTGTTTGGAATGTCACCATTCACTAATACAGAACACCTATGACTGACTCCTGTGGGATGTTCTTTGGTCTTATGTAGAGAAACACTCCCTGATGCTACACAGCCGTCCATATGTGGCATTACCTATAATGATGGGTAAATATCTAATAAACTCTAGAAAAACAGCTGTAATCTGCCAGCAGTGGAGTAGGGACTCAGTGATAATTGAGGGATCTCATTTATTCTCTCTTACATTTTTAAATCTAGATTTACTCTGTTGTATCATATGTGGTGTAATCTTAGGAATTTCGCAAAACGAATGCCTTTGATCCTCAATGTGAATTAAACATGTTTTAGAAAGAAAGCGTTATGTTGCAGGAAACAGTTTTCTCCGTAAGCCACTTATATGCAAGTCTGTTTTCAAAGAGCTAAGTTTCTCTGATAAAGTTTCAGTGCTTACCCGTAAGCAGCTAGGAATCTGGAAGCAAGCCAGGTGGTTAGCACTCAACACATTTAAAGCAAAACCAATACTGTAGGCTGGCAGACACTTTGATGTTAATGGCACATTAGATTACTCCTCAGACTTTTATTACAAGGACTCCAAATGTGCAGCCTTTGATAGCTGACAGTCTTGCTGTGTTTCAAGGAGTGGAACCTTTAATCTCCCTCTGAGCTGTTAGGTTTCACAGTTGTATTACCACACCCTTGAAGGTTTGTTGGTGAATTCCAGGACAATTTCTTTCTGCTAAGACTAGAACGGAAGGGTGAATTACGCATCCTTGATAACGGCGAAGCAGAAGAATTGCAATTTCATTTATTTTATAGTTTCTTCTTTTTATTATGATTAGAAATTCTCTTTCTAAGCATGTATGGTATGAGCATCTAACAATATTCATAAATTTTGTTTAAATAACTCAAAAAATAACTGATTTTTTTTCCTTTGGAACTATATATAATCTTTCAAAACAAGTTTTCTCTGTGAAATGAAATTATAGTAAGTATATGTATAAATTATATTTCTAGCATTTTTTACTCTCAAAATCAGTTAAAGACAACTCAGCTATGTTCTTTTCATTCCATTATGACTTCAAGAGTTTATGATTTATTTTCTAATATATATAGGTTTATCAGAAGTATTTTGTAGTTCATTAAGTGCTCTTATCTGAAACTGGATATGCTACTGTCACTTGATACTTAATAATCATTTATTCTGTATTAAAAATAATATATGTCATCATGGTAGGAATCGTAAAAACAATAAAAAGGCATGAATGTCGACTAAGATGAAAATTTCTTATATAATACATACAATTCACTTTGAAAAATCATCTAGTTTAGTTTGTTTAAAAATCTGTACATTTATGAATTATGTACCTATGAAACATGTACATATATGTATATATATGAATTCTAAAGATAATCTGAAAATAATATATTTAAATAGAATTATTTTAAATAGAAAGTGATATAACCTCATCCTACTGTTGGGTGAGGTAATCAACAGGATGTGTCTGCTGGTTGACCCATGAGCTGGACCCAGATAATCAGCGGCTCCTCACCCCCACCCCTGTCCCTGGAATGCGTGTTCTTGCATTCCCTGTACTAGAAACTGCCCAAGGACATAGCCTTGAGATAGCAATGTGGTTTTGAGACCACCTGGATGGTATACATGCCTGAACCCAGTTAGGGCCTCTATATAAACTTTTAACTTTCTGATGGGTGGGCGTGGAGATCTACTCATCTTGGATAAGCCTTGCAAGTAAGTTGCCTTTCTTATTAAAACTGCCACCTACCAATCTAGAATTGTTTGCCTCTTTCTTCAGTCTCTCCCTGCCCTCTGTGTACAGGGGCAATTCGCAAACCAACAGTCGACGAGCCACCCAGGAGAACAAAGGAATGAGTCTTGGGAAAGAGGCAGCTACAGGGGAAATCTTGAGTTGGCCACTGACCTCTCTGTTATGGGGGGTGGCCCATATACTAGATGCTTGTGGATCACTGCATGAGTACAGGATGCCCCCAAAACTAGCTGCTTTAATGTACTTGCTTGAGAAACTGTACATTGTGCACTGTGGCAAAAAAGGGAAAACAAATGACTGTTGCAGGGGGCTGGCCTTCACTGCAGGTAGTTCGGCCAGCCACCAATGCCCAACTAGAGGCTGAAGCTTGAACTGGAAAGTTGGAATAAAAACTGAAGTCATAGAAGGACATGCAGGTGTCCTCTACTCTGTTAGCTTCAGGGCTAGCAGACAGATAGGAGAGCAGAATAATAAGTTGGAGACCTGGAAATTTACACACTGCTGAAGTTTAAGGTTCAAGAACTTATGACCAAAGTAGGACATTAAGATGAAGAATCCCTGGGGAAGTAAGGAGAGTGAAGGGGAGGAGGTTGTGGTGATTGATAATGAAATAAACAGAATGGCCCATTCCATCCACCCCTTAATACAAAGAAAAATTTAAAACTGTGATTACCCTAGATTCCTGATAATAAAAAAATATACCCCAAAACTCCTACAAGAAAACTTGCATTCTTTCTCTGTCCCTTGAAGTTGTAAATCTTATCATATCTGTGAATTGTAAACACCGCCTACGATTACTTGAGATTGAAAAAAAAAGGGCAGGGGGATAGGTTTTTTAAAATACAGACTGTTATAAAATTCTGTGTTTTGTCAAAATAATTTCCTATGTTTCAAGTTGTCTTTATCAGGTCTTTGATTACTTAAGAAAACAGTCTTCTCTAGTAAAAGAGCTAAGCTTTTTTACAACTATATAACTCTCTATATTTGCCTTTAAAGTCTTCAATTGTCTTTTTGGTTAAATGGATAACTAAATATTGTTTCCTAATAATCTATGATCCTATTCAATCAAGTATTTTAAATCATTTGATATTTTTAACAAACTTCCGCAAAATAAAATTCTAAATGAAGTCTTACTGACCTTGAACTAACTTTGGGATTTTGCAGCAGGCCCCTGGAGCATCTCAAAAGATGTGTTCTCTCTCCTTATAAAAGAGAGATATCAAACTAGTAGGCTTATTTAATATGTTAAATTACATGGTAAACATTGTCAAATAAGAAGAATGTCAAACTTTCTTTATAATATATTTATAGGACATTCCAAAAAATCTAGTATGTCCTGGCATAATGTTATCAGTCATAATTTTAAAGTGTAGGTCATAGAAATAACCAAATTTCCTTGTTAACTGAGTTATAATGAACTCTCATGAGATCTTTAACCATGGCCATTTTTAAGTCTTTTATCATTTACAGACAATTATTATTTTACTCTGATAATGTGTTCCTACAAGAGTGCTTCATCTTTGACAAGATTCTTGGAAAAGACCCTGATAAGTTTCTAAAAACTAAGATCACGTGAAAGGGGCAACATTGGACCTTTCAATTGCTTCCCCAGGGCTACCTACAATATGTCGTGGGATGGTAACTCAAGATCTGTCCCTGTTCTCCCTCCCCACATCAATAAAATAGGCCCAGGACATTGATGATATAATGCTAACAAGTGAAGACTTGCCTCTGCAGCAGTTCACTTTGCAGACTTTGCTAAAACATCTGAGAGGGGGAGGATGGGTGGTGAACCCACAGAAAATTCAAGGTGCAGGCATAGCCAGAAGTTTTGGGAGTTGTTTAGTTGGATAAGACACACTGTGTCCCAGAATCTGTAATTGATAAGACTCAAGTCCATCCAACCCCTAAATATGTGACAGAGGTACAAGAGTTTGTAGGGATTTTGGGGTTTTGAAGGACTTTTATTTTCCACTTGGCACAGTGCCTCCATTCCTTAGACCAACTGGTAACGAAAGGGCACATATGGGACTGGGGATCAAAACAAGCTGCCTCTGAGAAGGCAAAAATACTAGTGAAGCTCTGAGCATCTCCCATGCAGCATTACCATTTGAATTAGATACGCCCGTGACTCCAGGTGGTATGGGTTGGACACTGTGACAGAGACAACAAAAGGAGTGAGTACCCCTAAGATTTTGGTCTCAGGTCTGGTGGGGGACAAAACCCAATATATCCCCAGAGAGCAACAGCTTCTAGCAGCGGACACAGCATTCCTCCATAGAGCCTCTCACAAAGGAACAGCCTAGCATGGTAAGAACTTTCCTTCCTGTCAAGGAGGTGAGTTAAGAATATGTTCCATTGACTCACCTCTGCCATGGCTCAAACTACCACATTGACTAAGTGGCCTACTTGCAGCACAGGAGCACTTTGCCCACCAGCCCACTGTCTCTAAAACTGCAGGTGCTACTAGGCCCTGAAGAGCATGTAGATCCTCCAAATACTCCCACCCCTATTCCTATGGCAACCCCTGTGGCCTGTAGAGAGGGAGTGGGGGAAATTCCCTCTGATGCTTGGTATACAGATGCCTGGAAAAAAAAGGAGCCACCACAGCCAATGGGCTGAACTCAGAGCAGGTAGGCTGGTAATCACTAATGAGCTCTGGCTGTTAACCCTGTGTACTGACAGCTGAGCTGTTCTAAAAGGGTTAACCCTATGGCTTAGATAATGGAAAGCTGAGGGGTGGATGATCATGAATAAGCCCTTGTGGGGTCAAGATATGCGGAAAGACATTTGGGTTCACCTGCAAGAGCCCAACGCAGTCCTCACTGTCTTCCACATTCTGGCTCATGAAGCACCGACAGCCCCTGGCAATCAGGAAGCTGATGTCCTAGCCTGGGAATGAACTTTAGCAACTGACACATCAGTAGATACAGCGGATTGAGAACATAGGAGGAGTGTCCACTGTAGTGCCTCCATAGGATGGTGTGTTGCCAAGGATGCCAGATTGCCCTTAAGATACAGTATCTTGGTTAATGCAGTATCAGCACATCCTATGTGTTCTAAATACCACCCAAGATAACTGTCAAAGGAATCTGGTGCCATCCACTGGAGTTCCCAACTGATGAGGGGTGGGCAAGTTGAATATATTGGCCTCTTTCCTCTGACTGAGTGTTCTAAACATGCTCTGGTTTGTGTAGACACTGTATCTAGCCTAACCCAAACTTTCCCCTGTTGCCACACAAACCAGGCTACCGCCATTAGGAGACTAGAAGAACGGAGTACCACGTACAGAAAGCTTCATCAAACAGACAGTAATCTGGGGTCACATTTCAGAGCTCATAATATGCAAAACTGGGCAGAACAACATGACATGGAGGTTCCATCTCCCCTATAATTTTCAAGCAGCAGGGTTAATGGAAAGAAAAAAATGGAACCTTAAACAGCAGATTAAATTACTAACAGGTAAAACCACCTCGGCTGGGTGGACTAAAGTACTGCCCCAGGCGTTAATACATTTGAATGATCAACCAGTGGACCTGTGGCCCCATATACCAGATTGGGGACCCTGGCCGAAACATCCAATACCATAAAGGTATAGAAATCACAAAAAAACAGCCACTGTCCTGACTCTTAGCATGGATCAACATGTTATGTTGTTGAGAACACCAAGCCCCATCATGCCTGAGAGAGAATTATCCACTGAAATTTACAATGAGATGTCCCACCAGAATATGTGAGTTACTTTGCACCCCTGGGTGACAGGAAACTACTCAATATCCACCGCTGCAAGCCAGACCTGTTAAAATGCATTATACTTGAAATGGAACATGGGCTATTGAAGGAGGGGAGAAAATGCGGGTCCTGGTCTGGCATATCCCACTCCCATTCCATCATCTCACACCAACAGTACTTCCTCCACCAGCCAACATGTATAACATGCAAACGAGGTCAAGTTCCTAAAGCTGCCAACCTCCTTTTCTTCAAGGCCAGGTGGACACATTCTGTTTTCCACTGGTACAATCATTTGGCCACTATCTTTGTCCCCTCCACTGGCCTGGAGGATATTACAGCACACATGGAAGCCTTTACTAAATTCCCCCAACAAGCCTCAAGTGATAGCCAACAAAGCCTGTCCATACTGAATACTAAAATGTCTCTAATAAAAAAAGCTTTCCTCCAAAATAAAATGGCCTTGGACATTATTACCACCCGGCAAGGAGGCACCCGTGCCATTATTCAAAGAGAACGTTGTATGTTCATACCTAATAAGTCAGCCAATGTGTCATCTTTATTAAATCACATAAAAACACAAGTAAATGCCCTGAGTGATCTGACCATCACCTAAGGGACTTAGTAAATCAGTGGTTTGGGTCATGGGGCTTTTGGTGAAAAACAAATTGTTACTGATTTTGAAAATCATTATCTTAATGGGTTTTCTCTTACATGTGTCTATGCTGTTGCTGTGGCATCTGCCTCCAATACAGCCAGATAGCTGCCCAAACTAAGCCACCTCCCTACTAGTAAAAGCCCTTGCTGGCAGCTCAGGGCACACTGCAGAAGAGAGGCCATATGAAATTGTAAAAGCTGGTCACGAGGGGTAAAGTATTGTAGGAGGTAATCAAGAGGACGTGACTGCCAGTTGGCTCTCAAGCTGGACCCAGACAATCAGAGGCTTCTCATCTCCCCCCCAGCCTGGGGGTACACATTCACTTTCCTTCCCCACACTAGAAGCTGCCCAAGATGCAGTCTTGAGAGTACTGTGGCGTTGAGATCATTCGGATGGACTGAACCCAGTTAAGGTTTCTATATAAACTTTTAAGATATTAGCAGGTGGGTGAGATATTAGCAGATTTACTTGTCTGATGGCTGCCCAAGACAAGCCTTGTAAGTAAGCACCCTTGCTTATTAAAGCTGCCACCTGCAATCTGGAGTGGTCTGCCTCTTTCTTCAGTCTCTCCTTGCTCTCTGTGTACCAGGGCCAATTTACAAGCCAACACTTACACTGATATAGAAACATCATTTTGGGGAAAAAATTACAAGCAAAGAAAACTAAGGATGTGAATTGATTTTCACAAAGTGATAGGCAACCCAAAATTAATAGACCCAGTCCTTTTACTGCATCATGTGGATGTTTATTGAAGAATGACTGCATGCCTAACACTGCACTTTGCATGCACACTTGAGGGAAACTTTCCATCAAGTATGAATCACTCTGCTGAGTCAGCATGCTGGTGTGGTTTAAGTATCATTCTAAATGCAAAATAGGTACCAGTCTGTGTCTGATAAACAGTATATGTAAAGTCCCAGTTTGCGCTGACAGTTCTTGGGTACATAAGTCAGAATTCTTGACAACACAAACATCAGGCCAGAGCTCTTGGCCAACACCAGCTGTCCCCCTACTTAGTGCCCTCTCTTTCTCCCTTCACATTAGTTGCTTGAGTTTTGTGTCCCCTAATTTACTTCTAATTCATTCCTAAACCCATGCTAATTTGTATTCTTCCCACACTACTCCACTGAATCTGCTATTCCCAAGGTCACCAGTGACCTCCTTTTCGCTAAAACTGATGGACACTTTCCAGTTTGTTTATTTTTTCCCTCACATGAACTGGTACTACATTGACACTATTGCCTCCTCCCACCTTCATGAAATATTTCTTTCTCTTAACTCTTTTTATATTACTTTTCTCTTAGCTCTTTGTCTCCTTATTTGGGCTCTTTATTTCCTTCTGCCTTTCCTAAGTGTTGATATTTTCCAAAGACCAGTCCTTAGTTCTTTTCTGCTTAAAAAAGGCCTCTTCTCACATTGCTGTGATATTTCATCCGTTTCCATGGGTTTATTTAGAACCTTATGATTCCCAAGACAGCTCTTTCTCATGAACTTCAGTTCACTGGAATAATGCATATTCTTTTGACCCTTCTTGCTCAAATTTATCTACTGCTCTTCTTCCCCATGCCACGAGCCACATGCCACAGAGGTTCAGGCCATATCATCTGTCTACTCAGTAACTCTTAACATACACTTGACTGACATCTATGTTCGAAAGTTGTCTACTTCCATTTCATCAATAGAAAATCAAACAGGATTTTTTTCCCTAAAATATAAACATATGTCTGTCAATCCTTTAATAAAACTGAAACTCTCCGGCGACTGCCTCCTTCATATGGGTAACAACACAAAGTTCACACAAGGCTTTACAAGGTTCATTTTTGTAATATTTCCTCTCCTCCTTGCCAACTTCTCCAGCCTCACTTTTCCCCTGCCCCCTTCTCCCAGCCTCTGTCGCTGAACTATACAATGTACTGGTAGAAGACGAGCAAACTCCTTAGTTGGTAAACCATCTCTAGCAATTATTTATCAGGATAACCAGAGCTTCTTAGACTCATGGCTACAGAATGGACTTGCTCATATTAAACTACCCACTTCTGTTACTTCTAGCAATCAACTTTCACATTCTTTGAAGCTGAATTTGAGATGGTCTTCTGCCAATACATTGCATAGTGAAGTAATACAAAAGTCTGAACACATAGGAGATGCGTTGAGCTACTTGAAAAGAATAATCCATGATCGAAGGAAGTTTAATTGTCTTGAGTGTTGCTTTGTTCTATTTTATACATTTTCATTAATTTCCTTGTTTATTTTGCTACAATATTTGATGTTTTCTATTATAATCTTCAAATTTACCAAAACATAAAAAAGGCATTACCATGTAAATGTGGGCACACGCATTCTACACTGTTAGAGAGTTTATTTGAATTCAGCTTACATGGTTTCAGGGTCAGCAGTTACAAAGCTGTTGCTGAAGGGACAGTTCTAATTGTGCCAGAAAACCTGGGCAGCATAGGTATAGCTTTGTGGCAGATCTAAATTTGTATCATATGCCATCCTCAAATTGTTAAGCCTTTATACTTAATAATCAATATTCCATCCAGCACAATAATAAATCATAGAATTTTTTATGGTTACAATTAAGGTGTACTTTTCAGTTACAAAAAGAATGAAAAGGTTACTGGAGAGGTGATGTGATTTAATGAAAAGGCCATTGAACAAGAAGGAAAGGCTCTCAAGTAAGATAATAAATGTGAAAGCCTTTGAAGAAAGATAAAGTATTATGCAAACATAGTATTAAAAATCTAAAATGTTCATTTCTAGCAGAGCTCATGTGTTCTGGGGCTATCGGAATAACTTCAAAAAGTGTTCAATACAGGCAGTAATATATGGTACCGTGGGAAACACTAAGTCCCAGATTTCAACTTCAAACTTGGAATTTATTCATTTTGTGATCTTAACAGTTGACCCTTAATATCCTTTCTACACAGTCTTTTAACTTTGTCTTTATGTAGTGGTATTCTGCTGATGTTCTTGTCTTTTTCCTTTAGGAAATGTCCCACAGTAACTGCGTTATTAAAACTGGACGTGTTCCAAAAGAGTTGTCAGAGACCATGGCAAACTTCGATTCAATCTCAGTGGAATAACTGCAAGGTAATTGTCCCAAAGTCATCACTTTCTGGATGTCTCAATAAATCTGGCCTTGATAACATGAAAATTTGCCTTGTTGGGAGGCTGTGGAGGAAGGGACATGACTACATTTGCTGTAAAACGCCACATTACACAGAAACCTCAGAGAGCAGGTGAAAGTCTTCAGAAGTTAATATAAGAAGGCTTATATGTCTTCTCTTTCCTTTTTCTCTTCCCTTTCTTTCTTCTTTCGTTCCTTCCTTCCTTCCTTCCTTCCACACTTGAGCATGTTTCAAAGAAGTATGTTTTACAACTGACGTTAATAATATTATCTGTTTGTATTTATTTCATCCCCTTTCCAATCGAAGTTCACGTATCTCCATAAAAATGATCTAATTAATCTTTAGAACACCCTTATATGGAAAGCAGTGGAGAAAATGTTACTTAATCTCTTACAAAGTGAGAAAAATAAAGTATAAATGCTTCAGGTGAGGTGCAGTTAAAACAGTGGGAGATCCAGGTGTACAACTAAGGTTTTGTACTTCTTTCCCCCTTATTTCATTTTAATAATAGCATCTTAGTTCTCTTGCCTTTCTTCATTGATTAAAAGACCTTGTCCCTCTCTCTCCAAGTAGAACATGAGTTACTTGAGGGCATGAAATTCAAAATACAGCTTTTTCATTATATTTCTAGGGCCTAGACTCATGTACATAGAGATTAATATGTATTAAACTGAATTAAATTAAACTATCATTGTTTTTCATTTTTAAGGTACATGCATTTTTAAATTCAAACATTACAAAAGGGTTATACAGTTAAAAGTAGGTCTCTCCATAGTATGAGTGTGTTTCATGTTTGGTAATTGCAATCATTGTTGTTTTTGTTGTGGTCATCCATGTACAATGCTTGGTGTCAGTCTATTTATCTCTTGTAAAAATAAAATACAGTGTGTGTGTGTGAAAAAAAAAAAAATAGATAACTAATAAGGACCTACTGTATAGCACAGGGAACCCTATTCAATACTTTGTAATGGCCTATATGGGGAAAGAAGCTAAAAAAGAGTGGATATATGTATATGTATAACAGATTCACTTTGCTGTACACCTGAAACTAATACAACATTGTAAATCAACGATGCCCTTATAAAAATTAAAAAAAAAAGATGTATGTGAAAAAAAAAAAAAAAAAAAAGTAGGTCTCTCCCACGAAGATACACAGTCCCTGACCCAGAGGCAAATGCCAATAACATTTTCTTGTCGTATGTATCTTTCCAGACACTTTCATGCATATTAATGAATGAGTGTGTGTCTTAGTGTTTGTATTCATGTTTGAACAAGTGAGAGAGCAAATAAATACAGTGTACTAGATTTTTTTTTTTAACTTAACAATATATATTGGATAACTCTTTCTGTAAACTTTTCATTTGGAAATCACTTCAAATTTGTATTTTCAAAAAGTAGCAGGAATAAAAATAGTATAAAGAACATCAATATACTCTTAACCTAAATTCAAATATTACTAACATTTTACCCTGATTATCATTTGTTTAATCTTTCTTTCTCCCTGCCTTTCCCTTTCTCCTACTCTTTCTCTCCCTCTTTCTCCCTCTCTCATCATTTGAAGGAAGTTGCACATACCATGGCCTTTTACTCCTAAAAGTGTTGATCTTTAATTCCTAAGAATAATGATATTCTCTTACATAACCACAGTACAACTCTCAAATTAAGTAAATTTAATATTGATATAATACTTTAAAATAATACGGGTCCACATTCCAATTTTGTCCATTGACCAAAAATATTATTTAGAGAATTTTTACTTCTACAATATAGCACCGAGTCTAGGATGAGGTATTGATCATTTAGTTATTACATCTCTTCTGCTGCTTTTTTTTTTAATTTTTAAATTTTATTTTATTTAGCTTTTATACAGCAGGTTCTTATTAGTTATTCATTTCATACATATTATTACATATATGTCAATCCCAATCTCCCAATTCATCACACCACCACCACCCCCGGCACTTTCCACCCTTGGTGTCCATACGTTTGTTCTCTACATCTGTGTCTCTATTTCTGCCCTGCAAACTGGTTCATCTGTACCATTTTTCTAGGTTCCACATATATGCGTAAATATACGATATTTGGTTTTCTCTTTCTGACTTATTCACTCTGTATGACAATCTCTAGATCCATCCACGTCTCTACAAATGACCCAATTCGTTCTTTTTTATACTTCTGCTTCTTTTAATCTGAGTCATACCAGAGCATTTCTTTGACTCTGATGACATTAGTAATTTTGAGGAATAAAAACCTCCCTGTCCCTTCTTTAACTGAATGTTCCTCATTTTGGATTTGTCTGTTGTTTCCTGATTAGTTTAAGATTAATGATCTCAGGCAAAGATACTACACAGGTAAATTTGTTCTTCTCCGGGAATCAAATCTGGGGACGCGTAATAGCCATCTGTCTTTCACTGGTGATGATAATTTTGAAAATTAAAACAACAGTCAAGGTGTTGCCTGATTTTCCACTGTAATGATTCTTTTTGCTCTCCCTTGCAACTAATAAGCAGTCTCTAGGAGCGATTTTACAGCTATACAGATGTCCTGCTCCACATCAAAAACTCCCCCTTAGATGCAGCATCGATTTGTGACTTGCTTGATCCAATCTTTACTATTTTAGAAGCAAAATGACAATTTTCCAACTTTCACCCTCTCTCTCCATTTACCAGTTGGTCCTCTGCATTCTAACATAAATAAGAACTATACCTTCTCCCCCATTTATTTATTTATTTATTATCTATTTATTATTGATGTGGACTCATGAATTCCTACTTTGTTCAATAGCTTATAATTTATTACTGTGCTTAGTTACTTTGGCCCTCACATTTTCCCAGACTGAGTCAAGATTTTACTCTTGAAAGTCTAGGAAGACCACCCCCCCTACCCCCTTCAAGAGCAGAGCTGCCCTTCCAAGAGGAGGACAAGGCAACCAAAATCAGCCAATGAAGCTTCAGTGGCAGTTGAGCCAGGGCTGGCCTCAGATCCTAGACCTGCTTGATTGCTGTATGTGAGAAAGCGCTCTACAAAGTGTCACCCAAATGTCAAGTGAATCTCCCCCAGTCTTAACTGCAGGTGGTTCACCACATGGCCAACCAGCCTGTTCTGGCAGTGCTGACAAGCCTTTCGCTTCAGTCTGACTAATTGTCTGGCTTGGTCCTACCTGAACCTGCTTGGTCAAACCAGCCCTCCTATCATCAGAGACTGAGGAACAGGAGGAAACTGAGAAGAGATTATTCATGTTACTGATGGTGGCCTCCCAGTGTCTCAGAAGTTATCCCCACTCCACTGTCCACTCTCTTCTTTTTTACTAGCCCATCAAATCGCCCAGGTATCTCCCTTTGACTGAGTCTTTTACAGCTTCCTGAGACCCTAGGAAGAACATTTAAGGGCCACTGAGTGAAACTTGAGTTTTCCCCAGGGCTTCAGCTGCAGTCAGGCCTGTTCCCCTTTACGCTATGAACAGTCCAAGGTGGTCACAGCAATGCACCCATTCAGTTGAACTTCAGAGAACATGTGGCAAGACCCCTCTAGTTGCAGGAGCCTGCAAGACAAATGCAAAGAACACAGCAGTCCCTTCCAGCTCACTGGCCCCAAAGCTGTCTTTGCCAACCACTGACGCTACTTCAGGTTCAGTCTCTCTTTCACCTGAAATTGCATCACTTCTCTCATTTAAATGATTGAGTGAAGCCCTCATGGTCCTCTCAGATTCTCAAATGTTGGTACCTTTTTCACTGTCTCTCCTCCTGCGTGTTCCACATGTACTGACTTCTTTTTTAATCCTGTAGTTTCTGTATATCAGGACACTTGACTTTGTACTAGAAGTTTCAAGAGCCTTTACTGATTTGGTTTGATTGTCAGGGAAAGAACTTTAGAATAAAATATTAGGGTATTTTGAGGCATATAGAAAGGATAAAAGAGGAGGAAAAGTTGGGGTGGGGGAGCTGCTGAAAGTCTAGCTGTGTCAACAAATCCCATCTGTAAAACAGCCCCTTAGCAATGGCTTGTGAAAGGCAGTAACCCCCGCACACCACTTCCACACACACACACACACACACACACACACACACATCCTTCCCAGCTCCTTAGGGTTTCTGCTGGCCTCTCAGAGCTTTCAGCAATGCGGGGGTGGGGGTGGCGGTGTGTATAGACTGATTCTAGCTGCTAAAGGGGCCCAGGAATGGGAAGCCTCTCAGGTACTTTGCCTTATTAAGCAGAAGAACAACAATGGTGGCCCCAAGCGATGATATCGGCAATGTGACTCTCAATTGCCCTCCTCTTGATAATGGGTTGAAACTAGGAGTCCCTAATCCAAAACATCTAATGACAGTCAAACACCACATCCCTTGCCCCAGCTCCCCAAACCCACAATAAGTACACGTGGCTACAGTTTTTCCTTGTTGAGAAGTTAGGAGGAGGCAACTGGCCATATTTCTGGCTCCAGCGATCATTTTCCCTTGGTTACTGATCCACCCTCCTCACTCAAAATTAGCTCTTCCCTGTGAGCTCTGCCACTTGCAAGTGTAGAGAGTTTTGCAGAAAGTCTTTACAAATGGTTAGGCAGTGGCATCTGAACAGTCACATAGAGGTCTCAGAATATTCTGTGATTGCTCCCTGTGGTAGGCACATCCTAAGGCGACCCTCAGTGAGTCCGATCCTTCTGTAATTCCCTCCCCTTGAGTATGGGCATAACCTGTGACTGACTCATAGACAAAAGGATATGGCAAAAGTGATGGGAAGTTACTCCAACAATTATACTGTCACTTAAGACTCCATCTTGGCACCCTCGAGCAAAGACTCCCCTGCCGGCTTTGGAAAACTAAGCAGCCATGTTGAGAAAACCCCCTGGCAAGGAACTGAGGCAACTGTAGGAGCTGAGAGCAGCCCCCAGCTGACAGCCAGCAAGAAAATAGGGACCTCAGTTCTACAGCCACAAGGAACAGAATTCTGCCAACAACTACATGGGCCTGAAAGAGAACCCAAACTCCAGAAAGGCACATGGCTACACCTTTACTGCAGCCTCTTGAGACTCTGAGCAAAAGATCTTTCTAAGCAGTGCCTGTATCACTGACCCATTGAAACTGTGCAATAATGTCTATTGTTTTAAGCATCTAAGTTTGTGGTTATTTGTCACACAGTACTAGAAAACTAATATATTCCCCAGGGCAGTAAGAACATCTCCCAAGGAGAAGAAAAGAGGGACCATAGTCTAGCTTAGACCCTGTGACTTCTATTTGCAGCTCTTCAGGCCCCTGCATTCTTCAAGTTCCCAAACTGGTTCCAGCAGGTAACACTCCTGGTGGAGTTTATTTATCATTTTTTTCACAGAGACAAATTAAGTCAATAAAAATAAAAGAAATGTAAGAGAAGAGCTTCTGAATATTCAGGAAAGCAGTGGGTTGCATAAGGCGCGCCCACATGACCACAAGCGGAAGCACCCATACGGTACCTCCCAGAATACTTTGCTTTGCCTGATGCTGGGCTGTCCTTCACTGACCCGTCTTCAGGCATGTTTACACCAACCAGAAAGGGGAAGATGGTGACCGATACAGCAGCTTTCGGGCGGTGCACAATATCTCAAGATGAAAGCTGTTCCTATCAATGCTGTGTGGCAGAAGACGGACAGGGATTAACGGGAAGTGAGTCCCACTGCCACCCTCTGAAGGACCTCAGACCTTCTAGTTCTGCTCTCCAATTACCAGCCCCCAAATTAAGCTGTAATGGAAAAGTCCTTTCAGATTATGGCTCTCCAAAGGGATCTAAGTCTAGGGTCTCTCACCATCTATTCATTTAATCACCATTTAATGATCTTCTACTCTATGCCAGCACTGCTGATACAGCAGTGGATAAAACATATGAAATCCCAAAACATATGGGGTTTTGAGTCTAAAGGGAGATATAGAGAAGAAAATGGCAATTAAACTATATGATAGGGAAAGTACAGGTGTTGTCTGAGCACAAAAAAGGGACGCCTCCCCACTGCAAAATGGTCTTAAGGAATCCCTATACGCCACCAGCAATGACATCTTAACCAAGACGTGAGGGATGAAGAGCAATTGACAACACAGAGTGCTCCAAGCAGAGGGAATATGTAACTAACACCCAGAGGTGAGTTTGGGAGAAGCGGAACTGAAGCATAGACTTTGTAGGTTAGTCATAATAATAAGGTACAGCAGTTATCCAGCATGTACTGGATACTATTGTTATGCTAAATGAATGATATATATCATCTCATTTGATTCTCATAGCATCCCTCAGATGAGACAACTGAGATGAAGAGAGGTTCTGTGCTTTGCCCGTGATTGTACCGCTGGTAAATGGTGAAGCCAGGAATTAATGTGCAGCTGACTGGCTTCACAGTTCACAGCCTTAACCCCCAACTCTCATACCCTAGTCTGTAGCTCAAATGAATAAACCAAATGGTGGGTCTTCAGGTCAGGCCTCTATTCTTCACTAATGGAGCCACTAACCCAACATATAAGTCCAAATCCACCTCAGATTCTGGAACTTCTCTGACCTCAGAATCTCTGTCCAATCCATGAGTCCTTGCTCAAAAGTGGGGACAAGTCAGCCCTCTCCCAGTTATCAGGTCCCTTGTTAGCAACCCAGGTTTCCACATTGAGGCTCTGCTTCCTTAGGCTTTTTGAAAACTAGAATCTTGTCTCTGAATTCAGTCCCCTTACATAGATTCCCACTTCTTAAGACTGCAGACACCATATTTTGCCTCTTTTTTGGGGGGACTTTTTCCTATTTTTGATTTCCTGAATATCCTCATATTGCTTTTAGGTTCTTTGGAGTCTATTCTCCCTCAATGCAGTCTGACTACAAAACACTGCTGAAAGATCCTCTTTATTACATGGAGGTGGCCATGGATTTCCCTAGGCATAGTACTGTGGACATCTTTTCTAATTTCAAAACCCCCCTTTGACTGCACTGAGCTCTGAATCTACGGTGCATCACACCTGTAGGTTGCTGGAGTTAGTAGTCAAATTCTGTTGCTTTGTTTTTCAGACTATTTTGGAAAGAAGAAAGATATCATTTCTCTCCTAACCAGAATATTTAAAGACACCTTCTTTCCCAAAACCACAAGAACAAGTAAATTAAGCAAAGTGTTTTTTTCTAGGCAAATCAGAAATCTCTTCTTAAGAAGAATTCTCTAAACACTGTAAAGCTACCAGAATAAATAGCTCAATGCATAGCCAACTTTGAAAACAAAATTTTCTAACACTAAATGTATATTTTTGCATATGCAAAGATACAGAATTTTGTATGTATATACATTTATTTTACACTCATATTTGCATATTATAGTATAGTAGTCTCTCTAGTCATACAGATTTTTAACCCATATCCACTGCATATTCTCTCTTTGGGTTTCAGCTAATTTCTCCAACTTCTTAAGGTATGGGAGATCCCCTATTTAGCAGGCTGTGGATACTTCCTGGTACAGCATTGTTTCTTTTTGAATATTTTTTGGCTTTCTGGAGGGCCCAAGTCTTAATGTCAAGGGGTTTATTTGTTTATTTGCTTACAAAGCAAGAGCTGCTTATTGTCTATAAAGATGCTTATAAATATTATGGCTTCAATTGAAACAATAATTTTTATGAGAAAAAATTAACTGCTGAGTAAATAATACCCACAATTTTCTACATTTTTGGATATATTATTGTCCTTTATTTAACCATGATGATGTTCTAAACATAATAACTAGGTGTACAATATCTAGTTATTTATTATGAATATGTTTGGTGCAAGTTATGAAGACCAATTTAAAAGGGTAAATGTTACTAAACATTTCACATATCCATCCATGGAATAAAGTTTTTCCATTTATGAAGGAGTCATTATTTGATAGTTCTGTTCAGCAGGTCTTTATTCTTTTTCAGTTCTAAATTGCTTGAACATGACTTCAATTCCTAACAATCAATTTCTTGCTGGATTCCTTTCTGTCTAGCATCTCAAACTACTTTCTTTAAGGCCACCAGTAACCTTCTCTTCAATTTAAAGTACAGTTTCCTTTTTTTCTATATTTTGAGCCTTTCTGCTGCCTTTCATATGTTGGCCACCGCATTCTCAATTACACTTTTTTCTAGTTTCATTAACACCAGTTACACCTGGTATAAGTTGTACATGTGGTTACTCAATTTCTATACCCTTTGCAGGGTCTACACTTCTTCATATCCATCAAATATCTGTGTGTTCCAAAGGACCTCTGCTATATTTATGTCACAATTTACAAGTAGATATTGATAATATTTTTGTTGCTTGGCATGCAACTCAAAGTGCACAACCTATGAGTCATCCACATATTAGTGACAAGGAGGCTGCAGAGATGGGCAAGTATTTTAATACTCTAGGAAAGTCCATTCAACTTTCCTTTTTGTAATTAAGATTCACTAGCATCTCAGTGCCTTTGTTTTTCTCTGGGGAAAATACAAATTTTGCCAGCTTCTAAGTGCCTATACCATTTATTTAGCTGCTATCCTTACCCTAGACATTAAGCCAGATGCTGGAGATTCAGTGATGACTCAATACAGACTTGGCCATTATTTTCATGAAACTTAAAGTCTAGTTGGGAAGACTGGAATTAAACGTTTTTATTAACCAAAAAATCGTGCAACTGCAACCCTTGCAAGTGTTAAACATTGTTCTAAAAGCTTATAATAGGAAATTTTGACCTGGTCAAGGAACTCAAGGAGGACTACCTTAAGGGTGTACCTCATTAACTGAGATTTGAATGACAAGTAGGAATTCAGTATGTGAAGAGGAACCTGCTAACCAGAAGGACTGGCATGAGCTAAGTCTCAGTGGTGGGGCAGAGAAGAGATTATAAGAGAAGCAAAAAGAAGGCAAATGGTGTGGAATGCACAGAGTAACCATGCTGGACCTTGTAAACTATATTAGTTTTGTCATTATCCTGCAAGTAATGGAAAGCTATCAAAGACTTTTAGATAACAGGGGATAAAGAGGGGCTATGGGGAGAGGGGGGGAAAAGGACTGTTATGTTCAAATTTATTTTTCCTGCCTAAAGATTTGTGTGGATTCCCTACCCTAAGTACTATCTTTTCCTTCCTGATCTAAAGTTAGGAGGCTGTTCTAATAGTTTAGATTTATTTCTTTGTCTGAATCAAAGGCCTTTCATTCTGAGTCTCCTTAGTTTGTTTGGCCTCCTCTTCACAACCTCTAAACAGTGGAATTCCCTAAAGCTTCCTCTATAGTTGATATCTTTTGTCACATTCGTTTTGCATGTCAATAATTTGAAGATGGTTATTAAATATCTCAACTCCAGTCTTGTATATCCAATAGCTACAAAGGTATATTTGTATATTTTTAACAGGCAACTCAAACATAGCAAATGTAAAGTATACAAAGAGAAAGAAAACCAGTTTCTGTCCTCCCCTCAGATAGTCAGGCATTCACTTAACAAAAATCTGCTAAACCCTTTTCCAGGCCATGGGTATTCAAAGAAGAATTAGGTAGAATCCTTGACTTTAAGGGAACAAAATATTCTCTGCAATTAGTTATCATATTCCCTATGATTGACTATCACAATGCTGTATGCCAGTGGATACTTTTTTTATACTCTTTTTTTTTGCTTTCCCTAAAATGTTTTCCTTTCTGGACCACCACCTCTCTAATGCTTCATAGCTCCTGCTCATTTCCTACCCTCAAGACTATTTCTCTTTCCTAAAGTTATCACTTGCACCCATTATGTGATACTGCTCTGAGAGTTAATACTAAAGATCTAGCCAAGCAGGAAGGAGCTCTGAAGAAACAGGCAGGCAGTTGTCTTGCATTTCCTGAAGTGACCTGTCTTATTGTCTCTTGTGCCCTGCCATGAAGACCCAAAAGACCCAAATTCTTTTTTTTTTTTTTTAATTTTTAATTTTTTGGCATGGGAGATCTTAGTTTCCTGACCAGGGATTGAACCCGTGCCCCCTGCATTGGAAGTGTGGAGTCTTACCACTGGACTGCCAGGGAAGTCCCAACACCCAGATTCTTGATGCAATGTCAACACCACACTTATCTCTGTATCTCCACCACCTACCAGAATGCCTAGAGCACTGTAGGTGCGGGAGGCTGTAGAATAAGCCTAATTGATTATGCCCCCATTGGAAGCCATCTCTTTCTCCATATTGGAAACTCACCATTATTGTATAAGTGAGTAAACTTGGAATAACAGTTTTGGGGACAATCTTATGAGACAACTATGAAACTAGTGTATGGACTTCTCTAATGCTCAGTACCTCTTTCTCTCTCTCATCTCCCAGTACTAACTTGTGTTTACCATAAATTACATGCCACCTAAATCATAGCAAGCAGTGAATGAGATCATGCTTCATTTTTCAGAAATACATCTACACATGGAACAACTCCTACAGAACACCTACAGAATCAGACTTCCCAAAAGCCGTGTGGCTGACAGGGTCTTGGTGCTCCAGCTGGGTGTCAGGCCTGAGCCTCTGAGGTGGGAGAGCTGAGTTCAGGACATTGGCCCACCAGAGACCTCCCAGCCCAACGGAATATCAAACAGCGAAAGCTCTCCCAGAGATCTCCATCTCAACGCTAAGACCCAGCTCCACTCAATGACCAGCAAGCTATGGTACTGGACACCCTATGCCACACAACTAGCAAGACAGGAACACAACCCCACCCACTAGCAGAAAGGCTGTCTAAAATCATAATAAGTTCACAGACACCCCAAAACACACCACCAGACGTGGTCCTGCCCACCAGAAAGACAAGATCCAGCCTTATCCACCAGAACACAGGTAACAGTCCCCTCCACCAGGAAGCCTACACAACCCACTGAACCAATCTTACCCACTGGAGGCAAACACCAAAAACAATGGGAACCACAAACCTGTAGCCTGCAAAAAGGAGACCCCAAACACAGTAGGTTAAGCAAAATGAGAAGACAGAGAAATACACAACAGATGAAGAAGCAAACAAAAAACCCACCAGACCAAACAAATGAAGAGGAAATAGGCAGTCTACCTGAAAAAGAATTCAGAGTACTGAGAGTAAAGATGATCCAAAATCTTGGAAACAGAATGGAGAAAATACAAGAAACGTTTAACAAGGACCTAGAAACCCGAAGAGCAAACAAACAATGAAAAACAACACAATAAATGAAATTAAAAATTCTCTAGAAGGAATCAGTAGCAGAATAACTGAGGCAGAAGAACGGATAGGTGACCTGGAAGATAAAATAGTGGAAATAACTACCGCAGAGCAGAATAAAGAAAAAAGAATGAAAAGAATTGAGGACAGTCTCAGAGACCTTGGGAACAACATCAAACGCACCAACATTCGAATTATAGGGGTCCCAGAAGAAGAAGAGAAAAAGAAAGGGACTGAGAAAATATTTAAAGAGAGTATAGTTGAAGACTTCCTTAATATGGGAAAGGAAATAGTCAATCAAGTCCAGGAAGAACAGAGAGTCCCATACAGGATAAATCCAAGGAGAAACACGCCAAGACACATATTAATCAAGCTATCAAAATTAAATACAAAGAAAAAATATTAAAAGCAGCAAGGGAAAAGCAACAAATAACATACAAGGGAATCCCAATAAGGGTAACAGCTGATCTTTCAGCAGAAACTCTGCAAGCCAGAAGGGAGTGGCAGGATATATTTAAAGTGATGAAAGGGAAAAACCTATAACCAAGATTACTCTACCCAGCAAGGATCTCATTCAGATTCGACAGAGAAATTAAAACTTTTACAGACAAGCAAAAGCTAAGAGAATTAAGCACCACCAAACCAGCTTTACAACAAACGTTAAAAGAACTTCTCTAGGCAGGAAATACAAGAGAAAGAAAAGACTTACAATAACAAACCCAAAACAATTAAGAAAATGTAATAGGAACATACATATCGATAACTATTTTAAATGTAAATGGATTAAATGCTCCAACCAAAAGACACAGACTGGCTGAATGGATAACCAAACACACCCCAAATATATGCTGTCTACAAGAGACCCACTTCAGACCTATGGACACATACAGACTGAAAGTGAGGGGATGGAAAAAGATATTCCATGCAAATGGAAATCAAAAGAAAGCTGGAATAGCAATTCTCATATCAGACAAAATAGACTTTAAAATAAAGACTATTACAAGAGACAAAGGACACTACATAATGATCAAGGGATCAATCCAAGAAGAAGATATAACAATTGTAAATATTTATGCATCCAATATAGGAGCACCTCAATACATAAGGCAAATGGTAACAGCCATAAAAGGGGAAATCGACAGTAACACAAAAATAGTAGCAGAATTTAACACCCCACGTTCACCAATGGACAGATCATCTAAAATAAAAATAAATAAGGAAACACAAGTTTTAAATGATACATTAAACAAGATGGACTTAATTGGTATTTATACGACATTCTATTAAAAAACAACAGAATACACTTTCTTCTAAAGTGCTCATGAAACATCCTCCAGGATAGATCATATCTTGGGTCACAAATTAAGCCTTGGTAAATTTAAGAAAATTGAAATCATATCAAGTATCTTTTCTGACTACAACGCTATGAGACAAGATTTCAATTACAGGAAAAAATCTCTAAGAAATACAGACACATGGAGGCTAAACAATACACTACTAAATAACAAAGAGATCACTGAAGAAATAAAAGAGGAAATCAAAATATACCTGGCAACAAAGGACAATGAAAACATGATGACCCAACACCTATGTGATGCAGCAAAAGCAGTTCTAAGAGGGAAGTTTATAGCTATACAATCCTACCGCAAGAAACAAGAAAAATCTCAAATAAACAACCTAACCTTACACCTAAAGCAATAAGAGAAAGAAGAACAAAAAAACCCCAAAGTTAACAGAAGGAAAGAAATCGTAAAGAGCAGATTAGAAATAAATGGGAAAAAAATGAAGGTAACGATAGCAAAGATCAATAAAACCAAAAGCTGGTTCTTTGAGAAGATAAACAAAATTGATAAACCTTTAGCCAGACTCATCAAGAAAAAAAGGGAGAAGACTCAAATCAATAGATTTAGAAATGAAAAAGGAGAAGTAACAACTGACACTGCAGAAATACAAAGGATCATGAGAGATTAAACTAAGCAACTATAGGCCAATAAGATGGACAACCTGGAAGAAATGGACTAATTCTTAGAAAAATACAACCTTCCGAGACTGAACCAGGAAGAAATAGACAAATATAAAGAGACCAATCACAAGCACTGAAATTGAAACTGATGAAAAATCTTCCAACAAACAAAAGCCCAGGATCAGATGGCTTCACAAGTGAATTCTATCAAATATTTAGAGAAGAGTTAACACCTATCCTTCTCAAATTCCAAAATATAGCAGAGGGAGGAACACTTCCAAACTCATTCTATGAGACCACCATCACCCTGATACCAAAACCAGACAAAGATGTCACAAAAAAAGAAAACTACAGACGAATATCACTGATGAACATAGACGCAAAAATCCTCAACAAAATACTAGCAAACAGAATCCAACAGCACATTAAAAGGATCATACATCATGATCAAGTGGAGTTTATCCCAGGAATGCAAGGAATCTTCAATAGACACATATCAATCAATGTGATAAAACATACTAAAAATTGAAGGAGAAAAACCATATGATCATCTCAATAGATGCAGAAAAAGCTTTTGACAAAAATCAACACCCATTTATGATAAAAATCCTCCAGAAAGTAGGCATAGAGGGAACTTTCCTCAACATCATAAAGGCCATATATGACAAACCCACAGCCAACATCATTCTCAATGGTGAAAAACTGAAACCATTTCCTCTAGGATCAGGAATAAGACAAGGTTGTCCACTCTCATCACTGTTATTCAACATAGTTTTGGAAGTTTTAGCCACAGCAATCAGAGAAGAAAAAGGAATAAAAGGAATCCAAATCGGAAAAGAAGGAGTAAAATTGACACTATTTGCAGATGACATGATACTATACATAGAAAATCTTAAAGATGCTACCAGAAAACTACTAGAGCTAGTCAATGAATTTGGTAAAGTAGCAGGATACAAAATTAATGCACAGAAATCTCTTGCATACCTATACACTAATGATGAAAAATCTGAAAGAGAATTTCAGGAAACACTCCCATTTACTACTGCAACAAAAAGAATAAAATACCTAGGAATAAACCTGCCTAAGGAGACAAAAGACCTGTATGCAGAAAACTCTAAGACACTGATGAAAGAAATTAAATATGATACGAACAGATGGAGGGATATACCATGTTTTTGGATTGGAAGAATCAACATTGTGAAAATGACTATACTACCCAAAGCAATCTACAGATTCAATGCAATGCAATCCCTATCAAACTACCAATGGCATTTTTCACAGAACTAGAACAAAAAATTTCACAATTTGTATGGAAACACAAAAGACCCTGAAAAGCCAAAGCAATCTTGAGAAAGAAAAACAGAGCTGGAGGAATCAGGCTCCCTGACATCAGGCTATACTACAAAGCTACAGTAATCAAGACAGTATGGTACTGGCACAAAAACAGACACATAAATCAATGAAACAGGATAGAAAGCCCAGAGATAAACCCATGCACATACAGTCACCTTATTTTTGATAAAGGAAGCAAGAATATACAATGGAGAAAAGACAGCCTCTTCAATAAGTGGTGCTGGGAAAACTGCACAGCTACATGTAAAAGAATGAAATTAGAACACTCCCTAACACCTTACACAAAAGTAAACTCAAATGGATTAAAGACCTAAATGTAAGGCCAGACACTATAAAATCTTAGAGGAAAACATAGGCATAACACTCTATGACATAAGTCACAGCAAGATCCTCTTTGACCTACCTCCTAGAGAAATGGAAATAAAAACAAAAATAAGCAAATGGGACCTAATGAAACTTAAAAGCTTTTGCACAGCAAAGGAAACCATAAACAAGACAAAAAGAAAACCCTCAGGATGGGAGAAAGTATTTGCAAGTGAAGCAACTGACAAAGGATTAATCCCCAAAATTTACAAGCAGCTCATGCAGCTTGATATCAGAAAAAAAACAACCCAATACAAAAATGGGCAGAAGACCTAAATAGACATTTCTCCAAAGAAGATATACAGATTGCCAACAAACACATGAAAGGATGTTCAACATCACTAATCATTAGAGAAATGCAAATCAAAACTACAATGAGGTAACACCTCACACCAGTCAGAATAGCCATCATCAAAAAATCTACAAACAATAACTGCTGTAGAGGGTGTGGAGAAAAGGGAACCCTCTTGCACTGTTGGTGGGAATGTAAATTGATACAGCCACTATGGAGAACAGTATGGAAGTTTCCTAAAAAACTAAAAATAGAACTACCGTATGACCCAGCAATCCCACTTCTGGGCATATGCCCTGAGAAAACCATAATTCAAAAAGAATCATGTACCCCAATGTTCATTGCAGCTCTATTTACAATAGCCAGGACATGGAAGCAACCTAAGTGTCCGTCGACAGATGAATGGATAAAGAAGATGTGGCACATATATACAATGGAATATTGGCCATAAAATGTAACAAAATTGAGTTATTTGTAGTGAGGTGGATGGACCTAGTGTCTGTCATACAGAGTGAAGTAATTCAGAAAGAGAAAAACAAATACTGTATGCTAACACATATATATGGCATCTAAAAAAATATGGTTCTGCAGAACCTAGGGGCAGGATAGGAATAAAGACGCAGACATAGAGAATGGACTTGAGGACACGGGGAAGGGGAAGGGTAAGCTGAGATGAAGTGAGATAGTAGCACTGACATATATACAATACCAAATGTAAAACAGATAGCTAGTGGGAAGCAGCCGCATAGCACAGGGAGATCAGCTCAGTGCTTTGTGTCCACCTAGAGGGGTTGTTAGGGAGGGTGGGAGGAAAACGCAAGAGGGAGGAGATATGGGGATATATGTATACGTATAGCTGATCCACATTGTTATACAGCAGAAACTAACACACCATTGTAAAGCAATTATACTCCAATACAGTTGTTTAAAAAAAAAAGAAAAAGAGTAACTCGGACTCTTTCCCAAACTCTGATACTCTCCTCAATGTTGTTATGTGTGACCCTCCTCAGTAGTCTTGAGTAATCAGTCAACCTACTGGATATCACTCATACTTTAAAATAAATTAATACAATGGGGACTCTAATAAGGCTCTTTGAAACTTAATGAAGTAGATACTCCTAGCCTTTCTTTTCCTTTGATGGGTCAGACTGCTTTAAATAATTCCAAGGTAATCTTGCTTCCAGTATCTTTGAGAAAACATTCCACATTTACTCAAAACCACAGCGATCTATCTCATCACGGACTTTCTACAGTATTTAAATTTAGAAAAACTCAATTTAACCTTCTGGCCAAAGCTTATACTTATGCAGTTATGACCAGGTTGTTCCTACTGGGTTTTTACAACCAGTATTTGTTCTCATAATTAGTTGCTAATTAGCTTCTCCTCCTCCCTGCCTCCAGTCATTCCAAACACTGGTCCTTATCTGAACACACTGTGCTTTCTCCTCCCGTTCTGATGTTGTCCTTACTAAAGCCCCTTCTGTCTGAAATAGCCTTTGATGATCTCCGCCTGTTAAATTCTTTACTCATTTTTTAAAAGTCAGCTAAATGATAGCTTCTTTTGGAAAACTTTTCTGAATTTTCCAGGCAGAATGAGTCACTTCTTGTCTATGTTCCCTCAGCACTTCATGCATGCCTCTAATGTAACGTATCACAATATATTATAATTATTTATATTCAACTGTGTGTTAACTTCTAGACCATGAGCCCTTTGAGAGCAGTGGTAGTGGTCTGTTCATTGTTGGCATGTCATAGGTGCTCAATAATTATACAATTATGCTTTAAAGAATTTGTGAAATAAATCAGAGCACTTAGAAGTAAAGAAAAAATAATACCTTAGTAAAATGACTGGATTATTCAATGTTTTACACATATATTAACACCTTGATTCTACAAGATTGTGAACTGTGGTGAAATTAACATTTTTATCCTTTTGTTTATACCTCTCAATGTAAGTTTAGGCACGTGGCAGACACTCCACTAAAACAAAGCACAACAAACTACGTACATACAACACACACACAGATTTTAAAAATCAAAACACACTTATTTTGCCTTTCAGGGTGTGTTAGGGATTCAGAACAGCATGATATAGAAAAGGACTTCAGCCTACAGGGTGTGGTAGGGATTCAGAACAGCATGATATAGAAAGGGACTTTAGCCTAATTGTATCACCACTTCATCTCTCATGTGAGAGAACGAGCTGTTGTGAAGTAGGAGAGTTCTGACCTCCCTATATATCAGAATAAATAAAACCTTTTATAACTACAGGTTTCAAACTCCAAACAACTCACAACAAATAATGGAATAACAAGTCAAAGGCAAATAGAGTAAAATAGAGTAAAATTTAAAAGGTAAATGTATAGGATTTTCTGTTTGTGTTATACACATATAGGTATGTTTTTATATATATATGTATGTGTGTATACATACACACACACACACACGATATTCCATATCATGTAATTTTAAAGCTAGAAAAAGCTCTTAAAAGTTATTTAATGCATTTTTATTTAATTCATTTTTATATTAAAAACGTGAAATCTAACACATATCAGAAATCTTATATGTATCATAGTAAGTGATAAGGCTATATCTAATACTAAAATCTCCTGAGATCAGTATCAAGTTTTAAAGGGTCATTAGTATGATTAGTTCCCAAAGTTTTTGTGTTTGTGCTATACCAGAATTTTAGTGTTTGTAAAACTGGTTTTTAATGAAACTTCTGAATTAATTAAGACACACACACACACATACACACACACACACACGCACATACAATACTAAGCAAGTCAGTAACAATAAAAATACTAAAAGGAGGCAACACCGATTGAACACATACTATATGCCAGCTACTGTTCCCAGTGTTCATAAGAATTGCTCACAAAATTTTCTTAACAACCCTATGAGGTAGGTACTTTTATTTCCCCCAGTTTTTATATGAAGAAATCAAGGCCTGAAAGGGGCGGAGCAAGACATTGTACTCCGGTAGTCTGGTCCCAGAAACCAAACTCTCACCACAGTGCATGCAAAACCAATAAAGAAGCAAACAAAAACCATCTTTGAAAGAGTCTGCTATTTGTTGCTCTGCTATTTGCTCACCCATTCAAGGTCTCTCATGCACTTAAAATTGAGAACAGTTGCTGGAACTGAACCTTCCTTCATGCCTCTTGATCAATCACAGCAGATTTTATCATGCTTTACTCCACATTATAAATTTCACCCAGCTCTGACTTGGCAGTACCAATATGTATGCTCTGTTTTAGCAAAAATACATTTTTTTCACACTAATTTAAATGCTATGGTATGCCTCTGAGGGTTACAGTGTGCCATGGCATACAGTGTGCCATGGCATAAAGGCAGAGGGTCACTTCTGAATGAAGATGGTGACCAAGACTGTCCTCATACTCAGTTCCTTGCTGCTAAAATCAGTATTACAAAACAAACAATCCTCTGATTTTAGTAGAACCTTACATTTAAAATACCCACTTTGATATCAGTTTATATTTTATATATCATAAACATTATCAAAATTAATTCTGGAATATTATTAGGTAAAATTAGCTAAATTCAAGGCCTAGTGTCTTGTAAAACTTTTTGGCAAAACATCCATGGCTTAATATCTCTTGAATTTAGTTAATTCATACTCATAATTCTTACATTCTAATTTTACTCCCTCATTCTGCACATTTCAAATGTACATTAGCAAAAGGACTAAGTTCAGGGATATAATTTTATTATTATCCAATACTAACAAGAGTAAAATATTTTGTGCTAAATCAAGTTTGTGCAGGCAACTTTGAGTTGTTTTACAATTTATGTGTATGTCACTAGATAGACTCTTCAGTGGCTAATTAAATGATACCATCTAAAAATGGTTTATCTTTAACTGATAGGTTCTATGTACAGATTGATTTTCTCTGAGGAGGTTAGATTTCAGGCTTCTTTTTTTCTTTTAAATCACTGGGCATCTGTAAAAAATTCAAAGGGTAGTAAAACTTACTTTCAGTTCAACTGTCCTAGGAACTAGTATTAATATATGCTAAACTACTGAAAAATGGGTGTTAAATTTCTGATTCTCTCTACTTTGCTTTATTGAAACATAGACTACTATCATTTGGAAGATATTGTTAACTTTTTTTTTAATTAAAAGAAAAACAAAATTCATCCATTTCTCACTTTTCTATTTATACTATCTAAACTCTATCTAAAGCCAAACAACTGTAAACTCAATGCATTATGACCATCAGGAACTGTATTATAGAGGATAAATATAAAGCTAGATTGCTTGAATGTACTCTACAATACAAGATAACATGGTCCAAAAATGCTTTTTTTGGAATCCATTGTAATTTAAGCATTTTATTTTTGTAAAGTTGCATTGATCACATTCAGAATAAAATATAAATTATAAAATAACTGATAGACATTTTCACAATATCCAAATGTAAAGTTTTACAAATCTGTTTTATATTAGAACATGCCTGAGAGCTTAAAGATACATAGAAACACAAGAAATGCAAATAAGTCCACCCCTTAACTTATGTTTCCTGTTTCCTAGCAAGTTCTTTGATTTATTCAGCCACACCTTGAAATACACTCTATATTTTTTGTAATTTAAGAGAGGAGCGCTTACCAGATAGAAAAAACATATAACATGCACAAGAGCAAGGATCTTTTATATTGTTCAGTTATAAATAAATCCCAAGCACCTAAAGAGTACATGACACAGAGTAGACAATAAAATAAAACTAGTAGTAGACTAGTTAGATAGCCAGATATATGGAGGGAGGGAGAGAGAGAGGAAGGGAAAGGGGGGGGGGGAGAGAGAGAGAGAGAGAGAGAAAGATATTGATTGATCGGGGGCATTAAAAATTGAAAAACCTATTTCTGAGTCTTCTCCACTTATTGATTTACTGACTGGGTTATCTTTGGCAACAAGTTAAAACCTGTTAGTCTCTGTTTTCTTAGCAGCATAATATCAATTACCTTATCACATATCAAATGTTAAGAATGAATGATATTATGTCCATGAAAACAACTGTTAAAATTTTAAAGTACTTTTAAGCATTATGTTTATGCACATAATATATACACCTGAATATCCATGCATTCACATACTAATATAAACCTACACTAAGATGACATTGTGGTTACTCTGTTATGGGCTTAACTAAAACGTTGGTCATGCAAATCCAGAATTCATACTGTTAAGGCAAACGTAGAATTCATCACACATCCAAGTATTTCAACGGAGAAAGTTGAAAACTAAATGGAATCATGCATTCAATAATTTAAAGACACCAATGAAGGTGCTTACATAAACTAAGTTCTAGGAGAAGATTAAGACATCTAAGAGGGAAAAAAAGAGTGTTATTTTGGAATAAGTAATAACATAATATGAGAAACAATTTTCAAAAAAAATCAATATGTCACCCTCAGCCTGTGGGAAATGCAAAGAACTTCAGAAGGGATAATAGGAATCTTTTTACCATTGTGTACTTTTTCCATCTCTTATTAAGACCAGTAAAACCTGTCACTTAGTAACATTAACTTTGCACACCAGTTACAAAGAATCAGATAAAATAATATGAAGAAGAAAAATGCAAAAAACAAAAAAGATGATAACTTCGACAAAGGACATATGTATTAGAAAGGAGGCAAGTAACATAGCCATACATGTAGCGTCATGCATCTTTCACCTATGGTGCCCTGCACTAAGAATTCTTCCTATGGACTTTGTGGCATGGAAAATTGCTATGATCCCATTGTTGTCCTCTCTTTAAAAAAATAAAACTAAAAGCAAAAACTTTCTGTCGAGTCTACCATCCAGATATCATATCAGGTATATTCATGTTGTACAAAGTTGTTCAAAGGAAAACAAGGAGATAAACAATTTTAACACTGTTATCACTACCAAAGCAGTGCATTTGTGATTAGAGGCTATAATACTGAGAAAAGCATTTATACACAGCAGAAAATACAATTTTAAATGTTTAAAATGTTATTTGACTGAGTAAGAGTTTCTTCGTTGTTGACAGAATGATATAAACAGATTTTTAGAGAATTAATTGTTGGGAAACAAATGGCTTTCCCTTGGTCAAGATTGATCACCTGTGAAAATGACAGAGTCAATACCCTTGGGTTATTCAACTCCACTTTGAAGTACTTAATGGAAAAAAATATCATTTCAAAGCCGTGGATCATTATGCTTTCAAGTTCATATATTAAAACTTTTGCATTCTCACTTTTAGATTTTTTTTTGAAATTTACAGAATACACCAACATAAATCTCCCTGTAAAAAATTAACCCCAGATGCTTGTTTGTAAGCTTTTGAGGTTTGGTTGATTATATACTATCTTGGCTGAGACAAGCTCAGTTCTTTGGATTCCATTAATACACATCTGACACTTTCTATAAACTCAGTTTTGTTCAGACCTGAATTGACTGAAGGAGACAAATTGAACAACAGTAATGTCAAGCACTGCCAAACAGGACTGGGCTGGTAGAAGACAGAGAAGCGTGACATAGCTGAGAAGCCCCTGCTGTCCCTGAGCACAACTTGAGCACCTCCAAGCCCTGATTTCTAATTATGCAAATTACTGGTTCTCACAGGCAGAAATATTCTATGTTAAAACACAGTAAAAATACATCTGAAAAGCATGAGCATATCACAGCCTGATGGCAAGCCATTATTCAAAAGTTTTATTACCTTAGAAGAGGTGGAGATGCTATTAAAATAAAATATGTTCTATTAAATAATAGCTATTTACACTTTTCTGTGTCTTCATTTCATAAATATCTGCATTCGACTTTGAGATAACAATAGTCTGCTGCTTTTTACTATGATAATAGACAATATTTGAGGAGTTAAAAGTGCTTTTGAATTCTTCATTTGGTAGCACGTGAACATTCTCAGTCAATTAAAAGCTTTTATTGTGTCTGATTTTTCATTAAATTAAATTCCCATCAGATTTAATCATCTATGTCCACAGTAATTCAACAGCTGTAAACATATTTGTTGTGCTACAATACTGTAAGGATCCTCAGGTGTAAATATCACTACTAGTAAATGATTAAATAATTGAAAGCTTTAATTTCAGGGCTTAAATATTCTGCAGATAACATAAAACAGAATTTTGTTATGCATTCAAAAGCACTTAATACAATAAATGATTTTAACATCTCTCAATTGCAGGAAAAAAAAACACGCTGTTCTTTAAAACTATTTGCCATTATTATTTCCTTAGGTTAAAAATGATAAATATGAATACAAAATACTACAACTTCATTTCAGAAGCTAAAGCCTTTGCTTACTTGGTAAATTCTGTTTTCCCATATAGATACAACTTTGGAAAACTGTCCCAAAGAACTATCATTTAACAATTAGAAACTTTGACTCATTTTAAATTTATAGCAACACTACCTGCTTGACCATTTCTACTTCTACTCTTCGCTACTAATAGTACATGATAAAGAAGTGGAGCAGAGTGTATACGTATCCATACATATTTAAAAACACATTCAAAATAATGATCTCTAATAGAAGTTACTTTCCTTTTCCTAAAGAAAAGCTGAATTTACCTGCCATTCATTTTCTACTGCAAATTAGTTTGCCAGGTCCACATTAGCATTCTCTTTTTAAATTCATTTTGCTAAATCCACACTTCCTTTTAATACTGCTAAACACTGCTCTGATTAAAAGCTTACCAAATAGTAATCCTGTTCAACCCTGACACCAGTTTCTTATACTGTTTCCCCTGTTAGACACATCTACCTTTATTTGGAAAGAGAAGGTAAAACAGAAGAGGCTCTTACCAGAGACAGGGAAAACAATTCGTTCGGCTACATCCAACAGTGCTCTGTGCAGCCTGGCAGCATGAGTGATCCTTGGGCCTCACACAAAAGAGAGATAATTGGCTCTCAATGAAGAGATGTAAACATCCATCATAATGGCACTGGGGCTGAAACTGAACGCTACCTCAGCTCCTCTATGTACTCCGACTGGAAGATGATGTCACAAACATCATCTGGGTGTACTCTCATTGGCTTCTGTTACCTGGAATCATATCTTAACCCTAAACTGTCAGCTGCAAATTGAAATGCTCATCTCTGACTATAATTTTTGCTGAAAAGTGGAGTGAAAGTGATGCTGGGCTACCGGAGGATAGAAAACTGAAAATACTTTCCCCCAAATATGTTAAGACAAACTTACATAATTAATTAATTAGGATCTATGGGAATTTTATTCTCCAGATATGTTTAATACATAGCAGTATTTATAAAAGGTATTCCCCAGAATGGATATTAAAGGAAAAGATTAATATAATCACAACATCTGGAATTTAAAATTTTCTAATCACTTTGCATTGATTTTTCACAACTACCCCACGAGATTAAGAAAGTAGAGTTGAGAAAAATTACAGTGTAGACAACTGTACAGTGGAGCTTTTAATCAATTTGGTTACAGCAGCCACATGTATTGTAAAATCTAATAAAAATTAAAAAATGAAAATGCATTTTACTCTCTGAATGTTAAATAGTATCCCCAAAGTTTTGTGTAATAAAGCTTAAAGTATGATATATTAAAAGCATAACATCACTAAAATAATAATGTAAAATTTGGGTTTTTACAAAGAGTAATTTATCAGTCACTGGAACTGTAGACAAGCCCATTTCAGTAAGTGAAGGCTACTTTATAGTAGCCTTTATAGTGCTGTTCTCTTTGAGCACAAATGGGGAATAATTATCTATCCCCTACGCTCTATCCTGACAAAAGCCCCAGACTTCTCCCCAGGCTTAAATCCAGTGGGAGAGGAGGATAATGGGCTAAAGCTGGTTGCAGCAGCTTGCTGCCAGAGGGACAAAACTACAATCACCTTGAAATATATCCAAGCTTTCCCCACCAAAAGGAGCTGTCAGCCACATAATTGTGAGATGCAAGAATTACCAGAGCTATTCAATGACCAGCTCCTTCTAAATCCAGCCCAGTCATATCCCAGGGCAAGCCCTTTGAAAGCTGTGCAGCTCAGCATGCAAATAGTACACCCACCTGGAGAGAGAGTGAGAGAAATTCTCTGCATCCACCCCCATCTTTAGGGAAAGGAAGGTCACCAACAGTGCCCTTGTGTGCCATTATGCTGGTTCATGTCCTTCTGAATAATGGATTCAGGGCAAAGTTGTTATAATCCCTCCACATTTCCAATGACAGAAAATTATTTTTATTGTATGGTACAATGAGAGTTCTAAAAGATGAAAATATATGAAAAGACATTTTCATAGGCCACACATTCAAAATTCCCCTCCAAGTCCTGACTTTCATGACCATTGGCTTGATTATTTGATTACTCTTAGTAGCAAGTTAGTATGTGATACAGGGGTAAGAGTTTTAGATTTGGGTTCAAAAGCCCCAGCCTCCAATCCTTGCTCTATCACCTACTATCTGTAAGAACTTCAGAACATTAATAACTTTCATGTATAGTATGAGAAGGACAATGCTAATTACACCAAAAAACGTTTATATAGGGATTAAATGAGGTAATATATAAAATATATTATGTAAAATAAAAACTATTACATAAATATAAGATGCAATTAATATTATTGTTGTTATGCAAAAGATCAAATGTGTTCATTTTAAAGGTATTTGGGTAATTTAAAATGAAGAGTCAAGTCAGTGCCTTCAAAATAATTAAGGAAGAAATATGATTATCCTAAACTCTTAAAATTTCAACTAGAAAATAATGTTGCAAATTAACTTGATTTATAACACTGATTCACTCAGTGGTCTCTTTTTGAACTTGTTGCTCCTCCTGGTATTATTCAGAATTTAATCATATTAGTCAAGTTGAAGCATCTAGATTCAAGAAGACGATTTGTCAAACTGTACTTTGGGCCGACGTGAAAGACACTGTTCATTTATTTCTGCCCCAAAACGTGGGAATGTAGATAGAAATGTGTATAAAAAAAAGATTCATTGCCATGCAAAGTGACATAAAATTGAATTACAGATCAGAAAGATGAATTTGGACAATGGGAATGTCAACTGTATTTCTGGTAGACAAATGATAACACTAAGACATTGTAACTGCTAAGAAGATATGTCATGGAGAAAATAATTAGTAATGAAATAAAATATGCTCCTCCATTTTATATTTATATAAAATTTTAATGGTATAAATATTTAATGACAGAGATGAATAACTAGCAAAATTAGATTATATCGTGTTGCATGTAGAAAGCATGCTGATATATACACCATCCAGTTAATTTTTAAGATAAATGTATATTCTGGTGATTTGAGTAAACTCAGGTTATAACGGTTCTTATTTTGTTTTGCACTTGTTTGAGCGCTGCCATGCCACATAGACATAGGACACAGTGAAGACTGAGAAATAGAAATACTCCTAGTGCTTTGAAAACACTTTGTATCAAATACCCACATCCTTCACACTATTCATTGATAAGTTAATGCCTTGGAAAAGGGCCTTAGTTTTGTGTTAATAAAATAAGATTTTTAAGAATATAGATTTCTGTACTTACATATTACACAAGATCAAGACTAATTAATGCATCAGTAAAATTTTAAGGGAGTTCACTTATTAAATGTGAAAGCATAAATGTTTGAATTGTGCACAAAATAGAAAAATGAATGGGATATAACTTATTCCCTTGGAGAATGAATAGGAGATAAAGAAAATGTAGCAGAAATATTTTAAAATAATGTTGGCTTACAATAATGAATGAATCTTTACTCCATACATTAAGTCAATTTTAAATTTTAGTGCAATTCATTAGGACAGAATTTATACTTTAATTTCAAATAATTATATCTACTCTCAGGGAAGTTTCAGATAAATATAGAATATGATATATCATATATAGAAATCAGTGAGATTAGTATAGTATCTTACACATAAGAACAGAAAAAGTATATTTCCTTATGGTGGGCAGTAATCATCTGAAATTAATGATGAGTGGAAGTTATGAAGTTTTTAGTAATTCTCTGATAGTGCTTCTTTAGGAAGAGCAGAGGTATTAAAGGTCAGGGCCTTTCAGTGATTTATTTTCAGTATGTCCTTTTAGAAAGTCTAATGATACTTGAACATCAGTCTGCACATACATCTGGGTTAAAGCCAAAGATAAGATAGTGAATATGTAATGTGAACATTGATGATAAGACATAAAAATTCTTACTACTATCATAAAATAGTATTAGTAGAAAATACAACCTGATTACATAATGTAAAAAAAAAAAAATCCTAAACATAAATATGTTAAAACATTAAGGGCCTGCAAAAAAAAAAAAAAAAAAACAAAAACCACAGAATAGTGTCATTTTTTGAATATACTGTTTATTACATACATGTAGAAAAGTAAAATACACTTTTTTCCAGAATCAAAAAAGATCTCCAATTTCATAAAAAGGGAAAATAACAAACACCACATTTTATATTGAATTTACCAACATTGTTTCATTATTTATTACATTCCTCCCACTAAAATGGCCTGCTAACACTCGTGAGTTCCAGAGAAAAGACAATTATTTTAACATTAACAACCATGTAAAACCTTAATATAAAGGGGGAAAAAACCCCACAGGAATTAATCTAGGCATTATTTTGAGTAAATTTATATTAGTGAATGCTTTCTGATATGAAGAACATGGAAGCTATAAAAATATTTTTGATAAATCAAGTAGAAGATGTTTTATACTTCAGCCCAAGTATATCTCAATTTTATTACTATACTTAACATACTAGTATATATTTCCCAGGAGTTGAAATCACTGCAGTATTTAATTGCCTGACAGTTATTTCTGTTACATCAATTTTGTGGTTAAACTAATTATTTATATTATCAAAACAAATCAGCACTAGAGGCTAATTAAACTGGAGAAACCATCCTCCAATGTTTCCCAACCTACATATTAATAAGGTTTAAGTTAATGCTAACTTTAGAAGAAATGAACATGTCCTTCAGGTGATAATTTTATAGGCAGGCCTCAGAAATTTAAACAGGTTTTAAATTCTTGTGAATATTATTACTTACTCTGAGCAGTTAGGAATATCAGAGTATAGCATTTTACTATATCTTACAGCATTAATAAAAGGCCCATTGCTGAGTTATCCACAAGATGGCAGCTGAGTTTATGTGGCCACTAACACTCTTAATACACTAGTTCATCTTGTTTTTGTTATTATTATTATTATTTAGAGAAAAATAATATATAAAGTATATAAAAAACTTACATGTGTGAATGCTTATATTAGGTAACTTTTCAGTTTAAGAGGAATAAGTGGTTAAAATTTGTTAAAACCAATTGAAAAGCAGGAATTATTTAAATCATCTTAAAATGTGTCACTTCAAAACACAGCTTTTTGCTAACACAATGTCCAAATGCTTCATCTCAAACATATCTCAGAGGTTAATCTATTTATAAAAAATCATTTTATTTTGTTTCATAGACTTCTATATTGCTTTTAAAAAATGCAAACAATGTTCACAATAACTTTTTGAATCAATGATAACTGTGGTACGGTAAGAGATATATGAGAATTAAATTTTTCCACTTACTAAATTCTAGGCGTAATCAACTTTGATAAGAATATCTATTTATTGACCTTGATTATATTCCCTTTTTATACTTAGTCATCTTCACTGTTATTTTTTTCTTTATGTCTACCTTAAATCTATTGTGTGGCAGCTTTAGTGCGTTATCTTTATTTCTGTTTCCTGAGTAGATAAATTTTTGAAAATACTTAGAATTATTAGGCTATATCACCTTCTCTTCTGAGAATAAATATCCCCAAGATGTTTAACTATGGTTATGTTTCAGTAAATTTTACTCTAGAGAAGAAGAAAATGACTAAATAAAAGTAAAGAAAGGTCTCCCCTCTTGCATGTTAAAGAAATATGAATTCTTAGAAATGAATATAAGAAGCCCATGCTGTTTCAGTGATTCAGAACACTTTTAAAATGCAAATTGAAATCATTAACTTACTATGGAAGATATCTAAAGTGAATATATACTCTAATTTATTTTTCCAGATTTCCTTTGAACATCATGATTAATCTCTGTAAGAGACCTAAAAATCAGTGGGCAAAAGGATTTGTTTTTCACCATGTTCTCTGAATAACTGTATTTTCTCTGTTTTCATACTGCTCCTCAAATAAGGGTACTTCACTTGCTTTCGTATAAATATTTTGCTTTGTTCCTGATATAAAATTTTACAACTTCACTCGTGACTTTTTTCCTTTCATCTCAATTTCCTTGCCTTTGTCTCATGTTACCCAAATTGATCAAATCAAGGCCGTCTACCACTATCTTGACAAATATGGAACAACATTAATCTCATAGGAAATTAGTATTGAATTTAGATCTTGATGAGGAGCATTTGAATACAACCACCTTATATTTGACAAGAGAAGGCAGCTATTTATGTAGAACCCATTGTGCTCAAAACATTGCTCCACACGCATGGATGTTTATATATGAAAGATAATGGGAAACAGATTACTAATCATTGTACAGTATTTTACCATGCCATAACTTTGTGGTAGAGACTCTTCAAGTCATTCAGAGGAATCCACATTACTATAAGGGGGATTAGGATTATTGTAATAGTAGAAGATAGAAAAATATCATCATCAATAATTTGAGTGTTTAGTTTGTACTAGACACTATGGTAAACATTTTTCACTGATCATCTAATTTGTTCTTTTTGTTTTGTTTTGTTTTCTGCAACAGGTCTCCAAGAGAGGTTAATGTAAAGACTTTCAAAAGGGCTCTTAAATATACACTATAAACCAGTACCATGGTTTTTTAAATTTATTTTTTTCACATAATTATTGGAGTGTAATTGCTTTACAATGGTGTGTTAGTTTCTGCTGTATAACAAAGTGAATCAGCTATACGTATACATATATCCCCATATCTCCTCCCTCTTGCATCTCCCTCCCACCCTCCCTATTCCAACCCTCTATGTGGACACAAAGCACTGAGCTGATCTCCCTGTGCTATGGGGCTGCTTCCCACTAGCTATCTATTTTACATTTGGTAGTGTATATATGTCCATGCTACTCTCTCACTTCATCCCACCTTACCCTTCCCCCTCCCCGTGTCCTCAAGTCCATTCTCTATGTCTGCGTCTTTATTCCTTTCCCGCCCCTAGGTTCATCAGAACCTTTTTTTTTTTTTAGATTACATATATATGTGTTAGCATACGGTATTTGTTTTTCTCTTTCTGACTTACTTCATTCTGTATGACAGACTCTAGGTCCATCCACCTTACTACAAACAACTCAATTTTGTTTCTTTTTAGGGTTGAGTAATATCCCATTGTATATACGTGCCACATCTTCTTTATCCATTCATCTGTCGATGGACACTTAGGTTGCTTCCATGTCCTGGCTATGGTAAAAAGAGCTGCAATGAGCATTGTGGTACATGACTCTTTTTGAATTATGGTTTTCTCAGGGTATATGCCCAGTAGTGGGATTGCTGGGTCGTATGGTAGTTCTATTTTTAGTTTTACTTTTCAATCAAAACTGCTTAATTGAATCTCAACTGGGAAATGCCAAAATATAGGGTCCTACTATGAACTGAATATTTGTGCCTCCCCCCCACCCAAATCATATGTTGAAACCTAATGCCCAGTGTGATGGTATTAGGAGGTGGGGCCTTTGGGAGGTGATTAGGTTATGAGGTAGAGCCTTATGATTGGGATTAGCGCCCTTAAAATAAGGGAGACCCCAGAGAGCTACCTAGTCCTTTCTCCCATGTGAGGTCATCTATGAACCAGGAAGCTTGCTCTCACAAGACACTGAATCTGCTGGTGTCTTCATCTTGGCCTTCCTCGTTTCCAGAACTGTGAAACATACATTTCTGTTGTTTATAAGTTGCCTAGTTTATGGTATTTTGTTATAGCAGCCCAAACAGACTAAGACAGGCCCCAACCAAACTACTTGCATGAGAATCTCTAAGTATGGGGGATGGGAATCACGGGTGTATGTTCCTCCCTAAATGATTGTCTCTGTCGCCAGGCTTAAAAATTGTTGGCAAAATCTTTGCGTACGTGAGTCAAAGGTTTTAATATATAATATCAGATTTTATTGAAATAAGTAAAAAGTGTTCTAAAAATTTTAAGTGAAATCTGTGAAGGAAACAGGGCATAGTTTATATGTCAAATAATACTTTGGAGAATGAATAAGGAAAAATCCAGATTACTCTGCATCACTAAGGTAAAGTGATGAACATCACCTGTTTGGTAAGTTTGAGGAGGTAATTGTGATGGAGCATGATCAATGGTAGCTGAGGAAGACAAAAGGATAGGAAGTAGGGGAGTGATGGGAAGAGGAGCGGATTCAGCCTTCAGAGACTGCCCAGCAACATTGGAAGCTTGTCCTAAAGTGCCCTGATCTGCCAGGACAACACCTACAGACAGTGCTCTGCTGAGACAAGATTTCTTCTGCATACAATCTGCCACAAGTGATGCCCTCTCTTGACACAAGACAATACTGAGCTTCACCCTAAATGCCCTGTATTGATACTTCCTTTTTCAAAGATCCAGGATGCATACAAGCCCACTGACTCAGAGGATGGTACCTAAATGGTTAGTGGTTGCATGGAAGAATCTCAGTTTCTGTATTTAGGAGGGAATAGACTCTGTGAAAACAAACCCTATGACAGAAAAAATTAACTAATTTTTCTATAGCCCTCTATGATTTCATTGAATTATATTCATAAACCAAGCTTTGTGTCTGAGATATGCATTATTTTAATTATTCATGCTCAATTGTATAGCAGAACTCATATCTTCAGAATTAATCATTGTTTCATCTGTAATAAACCTGGATTATAATACATTTCTAAAGATACAAGTGAGAATAGTATCCTTTGTTATAGTCTCTATAATGAAGTGCATATATTTATCTCTCTGTGTATACAATTAGGTAAATGTAATAAAAAGTTTTAAATAATTGTTTGACAGTTAGTAGGAAGCTACTTGTAGACCCTCTAAAGAATTTTAAGGATTATTTTAAGTGTTTAATTTAGTACTGTGTATACCTATATATATATACATATATATAATATACGATCAGTTTTTTTCACTTTACATTTAAATTTATTACAATATCTACACTTTAAAATCAATTCTCTTATCTTTATTTCATAATGATCTGTAAGCAGCAGTTAGTTTTCAACTATTCATATAAATCTGACTTTATTTCAGGCTTTTTTCAGAGCCATCTTGTCTTCAGCAGTATAGCACTAAAATAACTTCCTTTGAATTTGTTATTTTTTCAAGCTTTGTTAAATAACCTCCTTTGTATTTATGTACAGTTTACTGTTTTTGCTATTAGCTACTATTAGGAAATGTATTCTCCACTACACTTTACCTGAAGTGATTCAGTAACAGTGTACTCACACAACCATGGTCAACACAATAGGAAATGCTGGAGTGTTCTTTGTAGCCAATTTTTTTTAAAGGGGTTAAATTACAGCCATTGTTTCAGGACACTATAGAGAGGCAATGTGAATTAATGACCTTTGATCAAATCTCGGTTGATCATTGTCCGGGAACTCATTATTCAACTTAATCCATGAACTAACCAAAGGTAAATAAATGATCGCTATAAAGGCTATAGGAACCTTAAGCTTTGTCAAGATAAATGACGCATGGGTGTGACTTAAGTGTCTGTGATATAACTGGCATATTTATCAATCATCTCTATCAGTCCATCTTTGAAATTGTAGACCTGGAAAAAATATTAACTCTTTTCACATTAAATCGGGAAAAAATCACTAAGTGGACAGTGTGAAAATATAGGCAATAACAAGAAATTGTTTTTTTCTGCCAGAGGCTACCTGCTCCTGATACATTTGTTTTTGGCTGTGACTAGTAGAAGATCAAAACTGCCTATATGGCGAGTTTTGGCAAAAAACTAGCAAAAAATTCCCTTGGTATCCCAGGCCCCTCTACAATGATTCTTCCGAAATGGAGACAGAGTCATTTTTTCTGCCTTATGTCGTTAATGGAATGAAAGTCCCAGAAGAACACATATTTCTATATTGAAAGGACCTATGGAGGCCCCCCAAAAATGCATGAAAAGGACCCACATCAAAACACACAGTCATGAAATTTAAAATCATTGCGAGTAAACAGATCTTCCAAGTCTGAAGTAAGAAAAAACTAGTCACATAAAAAAATTCAGGAATCAGACCAACACCAGACTTCTCTACAATCAAACTGAGAAAGGAAACAATAGATGCTTGCTAAGTGATTTTCAACATAAATTTATACTCCTCAACATTACCGATTAAGTCTGAGGCAATAAGTCAGGACATCTTCAGATACACAAACTCATAAAAATGTCACCTTCCACACCCTTTCTCCGGAAGCTGCTGCAGGATGTGCTCTATCAGAGCAATGAGTAAAGCAAGAAAGAGAAAACTCTGAGCTCAGGAAATAGGTGATCTGAGACTTGAGAGAGGTCATGAGAAATTTCCAGTTGATGATGATGAAAAGTAATCTTAGGATGACAGCTAGATAGCAGGCCTAGACTAATCATGTACAAATTAGAAAAGAAAGACAGCAATCTCCAGGAAGGATATTTTAATAAAAAGTAACTACAATGAAAGAAAACTAAAAGAATATTTGATTTGTTTTAATATATTGGAAAGAGGTGTATTTTTCTGTGAGACTTTAAGACCGAATTAGAGAAAAGTAAGAGAAAACTAAGGACATCAATGGGAGAAGAGGCACTTAAAAGGCAAGGAAAACTAAAAGTTATTTAAAGGAAGGGAATTTACGCCTCCTCCTCATATTCTACTAATAAATAATACAAATCTTCAGTTTTAAATGTGATATAACTATATTGGAATGGTAGGAAACATCAAAGGCAAAATTACTGCATTCAGGTTTCTAAAAATAACTGAGGGGACTTCTGGTTTCCAGTCCAGCCTGTAAGAACCTTGGAAGTAGCCACTCCATCCTAACAAGTGAAAAACCAAACAAACCGAAAAATCAACATTTCTTCTTAGATCCATCAGAGAAATGAGGTCTTAGGGCCAACTGCTGCTTCCAAAATTGGAGAGACTGCTAGGCAGATACAGAGACTCACAAATTACCAGAGCAGAAATCCACAAATGACACAACCACAGGAATCACTGCCAGGGCAGGAAAACCTGCACTGTAACTGAGGAATTGCCAGAGGCTCAGCATGGATAAGTCTGAGAGACAAAAACTACAGTAGGACTCGTCACTGATGGTGGGAGGATGACATACTTTTGTGACTTTTACTTCCTGGAGTTCTGCCAGGTTCTCACAGTGAATATCACACAAAAAAATTTTTGCTTGTATTTCTGACAAGGGGAAGGGAAAAGGAACCATTCTGAAACAAATCAGAACATTCTGTTCTTCTTAACAAGGTCAGCCTTCTGGAGAAAATAGTTACTCTAGGGCCTAGCCTGCAGTGGTTTTGTCAGAGCCTAACTGATCTGGGGGAAGGGAAATACTCAGCTCCAGCCCCCTCTAGCCATGTCATCCCACTGACAGGGGGTGGGGGTAGGGCAGGACTGAGAAACACATGAGAAGGTCACAGTCAAGAGGCACAGGTTCACTAAAAGACAGAGACTTAATCATAAGATTACAGAATGGTCCCCTTGCCCACATACCATACAGTCACATTACTAAAGGATTATTTATAGTAGTTCTTTTTACCCAGTATATTATATCTGGCTTTCAAGAAAATTACAAGGCATACTAAAAGGTAAAAATAAATAAATAAATAAAATACCCCCCCGCACATACATTTTGAAGAGAAAGAGCAAGCATCAAAACCATACTCAGATATAGCAGGGATGTTGGAATTATCAGACCAGGAATTTAAAACAACTATGATTAATACACTAAGGGCTCTAAAAGATAAGTAGACAGCATGCAAGAATAGATGCCAATATTAGCAAAGAGCTGGTAATTCTAAGAAAGAACCAAAAAGAAATAAACACTGTAACTGAAATAAGAAATGTTTTTGATGGACTTATTATTAGACTGGATGTGGCTGAGGAAAGAATCTCTGAACTTGAAGCTATTTCAATAGAAACCTTCAAAAGGAAAAAGCAAACAGGAAAAAAGAATGGGGAAAAAAAAAGAAGGCATAGAATATCTAATGACTGTGGGGCAACTACATAAGCATATGCATAATGGGAATGCCAGAAGGAGAAGAAAGAGAGAAAGACAGAAGAAATATCTGAAGCAATAATAACTGAGAATTTCCCCCAAATTAATGTCACATACCAAATCATAGGTCCAGGAAGCTCAGAGAACACCAAGCAAGATGAATGCCCCCCTCCCACCTTCCACAAGCCAACATCTGGGCATCATTCTCAAACTACAGAAAATCAAAAATAAAGAAAAAGTCCTATAAGAAGTTGGGGGGAAACTTACCTGTAAAGGAACAAAGATAAGAATTATATCTGACTTCTCCTCAGAAACCATGTAAGCAAAAAGAGTGTAAAGTGAAATATTTAAAATGCTGAGAGGGAAACAAAACAAAACAAAACAAACAAAACAACAACTTATAATTCTATGCCCTGTGCAATTATCCCTCAAAAGTGAAGGAGAAATAAAGACATGCTCAGACAAACAAAAATTAAGGGAATTTGTTGCCAGTAGATCTTCCTTTCAAGAAATGTTAAAAGTAATTCTTTGGAGAGAAGGAAAATCATATAGGTCAGAAACTCAGATCTACATAAAGAAGGGAAAGCACTGGAGAAGGAATAAGTGAAGGTAAAATAAATACTTTTACTTGTCTTATTCTTAATTGATCTAACAGATAACAGTTCAAAATAATAATGTTTCTGATTATGTATGCTCATATATATGTGATAGATGCACAGATAGAATATGCATACTTATGTATAAGTGAAATGAATGACAGCAATAATACAAAGGATGGGAGGAAGGTTTTAGTATTATTTCATTATTATAAAGTACTTACACTATCTATGAAGTGGTATAATGTTATTTGAAAGTGGACTTGGATTAATTGTACATATATATTGTAAACTCAAGAGCAACGACTAAAAAGAATAAAACAGTAACTAATATGCTAAGAAAGGAGAGAAAATTGAACTATAAAATGCTCAGTTAACCACAAAAGACACAAAAAAAGTAGGAGACAAAAATAGAAACAAAGAAAAAGGACAACACAGGCAAAACAGCAACACATAAAGTACATCAATAATCACTTTAAATGTTAATGGTCAAAATGTACCAATTAAAAGACAGAGATTGTCAGAGTAGATTGCTGTGTGGCTAATTAGGGCCTTTTTAATTGGAATGTAAAGAAGGAATGACCATACCCTAATAGCATGACACCTACTAATTAAAAAAAAATTATGAAAGCTAACATTCAGTAATCCACGAAGTGCCAATTTCCTGATGGAAATATCTGACTCACAAATGATTTTTATAGCAGTGTGTGTTTCCACAGGAAATGATAAAGTAGACTTAGGTATGATCTACTTACTTTCCCTGGTTTCATCCAATAACAGAATCAAATTAGAGCAGAGTGTAAATCAGAGATTCTTGGGCTGAATTACTGGTTTTATACTTAATAATTATATCATCTTGGAAAGCAGCAAGTTATTTACCTTCTCTGAACAGTATTTTCTAACTTACTCTAAGATGAAGTCATAATTGTAATTTATCTCAAAAGATTTTTAAAGTTATTAAAAGGAGAAATAGGTTTTGTACATTATTTAAGCCATTACTTAGCACTTGCTAATTGCTCAAGGAAAAGATAGTTTCTTTACTCCAAATCACATTATATTTTTATATAATAAATTATCCTTGAAACAGAAAAAAAATTATAGACCTCATATGTATACACAGTTGACCCTCGAACCACTCAGGTGTTGGGGTGCAACCCTTGGCACAAATGAAAATTTGCTTATAGTTTATAATCAGCACTCCATATATGTGATTTCCTCTGTATCTTTAGATTCAACTAGCCTCAGATCTAGTCTATAGTATTCATTACTGAAAAAATTCAATGTGTAAGTGGACCCATGCAGTTCAAACCCATGTTTCTCAAGGGACAGCTATACATATTTTTTCTGTTTTAATTAAAGAGGAAAGCTTATTCATTAAACAGCATTTATAAATACTTGTAAATATTCAACAGAACCAGGAGGGTCAATGGGGCATGTGGTAATACAGTGATAGTTCTCAACGAAACTATCTATAGAAGAAACATCTGAGAACAGTTTGTGAGGGACTTATAAAAACTTGCCTAACACTTTCTTGTGCAGAGTATACACTCATTAAATATTTATTGAACTGATCTGACATTTTAAGAATTAGCAAAATATTGTAGGAGATTATATATAACAGAAAGTGTATCAATTTCCTTTCCATTCATTCAATCAACAAATATTGATAGCCTGACATTGTGTGAATTGCTATGATACAAACATGAATATGATCCATACTCTGGTCTCAAGGAACTCTCAGGCAAGCAAGTGTTTGCAACATTAAATAAGATATAGCAGACTAATTTTCTTATTGCGCAGTGAAGATAAGCATGTTTATCTAGAAGGCTGATATGTCAAATGTTTGTTTTGTACTTGTATTAATAGAAAAAACAAAAAACAAACAAAAACAAATCAGCACGCTATTGGAAGCAATTTCCTGAGAAAAGCAAATTTTAAGATATATAATAATGCTGTGACTGATTAAGAGTAATATTTAGCAACCTGTATCTATAGTACTGTATTGATTTTCAATATGCACAACCAAGACCAAGAAGCATATCAAGACACTCAAACACCTTCTGAATCATTTTCGATTGATCAGATGTAACAGAGTTCATGATTAACTGAGAGGCATACCAAAAGTGTGTTGTACTTTAGTGTTGGATCTGCACTGGAGGGAAGTAAGAATCACAGTGAGTGGGACCTGTAATGTCAGTGTATCAAACCCTTAACTTCCCACTCCTACCACCGCCATGCCTTGTTTAAAACCCTTCAGGCATTCTTGCTATTTTTAAAATAAGAGTAGGGGGACTTTTCCCAGGATGATTTACATTGTCCTGTCTGATCTGGCCCCAATCTCTCTAGCCTCACCTACTACCAGCCTTCTTGACCTCACTCTTGTTATCTTTCTTCTCCATCTCAAATGATAGATTTTAGTCCCATTTCCTGCCGTAATAACTTTTGCTACAGGACCTGCTTCTAAACTCAGACATTTTTTTCTGACTAAAATGCTCTTTTCCCATTCTTCTTTTCATATTACTCCTTGTTATCACACTAAATGCCATCTGAACCTTCTATTATAGTCATGTTACATATTTTGGCTTTAGGTCTTTACATATCCTTTGTATTCTGTCTAAATACTCTCTATCCACCCCATATTCCTTTTTTTCTAGATGTCTCTATTCATCCTTATCAGCCATCCCCTATTCAAAGAAGTCTTTCCTGACCTCCTTAATTAAATCAAATCCCTGTTATATGCTCTGATTCCAGGTACCTTTCTTTCATTGCATTTATCATTGCAATAAATATTTTTATTTCTCTGACTTTTTGAATGTGTGAATCTTCCACTGGAATATAAAGTCCTTGAAAAAAGACAGTCCATCTGCTTTTGCTTACTAGGTTAGCTATTCAAGATGATTTTGTAAACTAAACAAATGTCTAGCCATTTCAGTATACTACACAAATATACATATAAGATTAAAGTCTTCGGCATGATATAGCTATTTATATTTAATTTCCTAATTTTTGGTATAATTTCCATTTTGTAATCTTTTTGGGAAGTAATTTCCACCTTATGTCAGAATTAGAGGAAAGATAAGCCATTTTAATATATTTATAACATTTGCTAAAATGCTTTACTTATTATTGTATTTCAAATATATATATATATATATATATACACACACACACCTACACATTGAAAACAAAAAGCAAGTTTTGTATGTGTGTGTTTAGTTTGTTTGTTTTGCCTACACAAGTGGAGAAAACATTATGGACCCCCACTTAACCACAACTCCCCACAAACATACACACCACACTTGTCTTTTGTATATATTCTGTCATATATGTATATATATGTGTTTTTTCATTCTCACACCATGCTAAGTTTTTATTCACTCCATGCCATTTTATTTAATTGCTGTGAGCCTTTAGCAGATAATCATGAGCTCTTAAAAAGAGTACTTAAAAAAAATTGTAAAGAAGAGCACAAAGTTCTTATACTGTATCTGTTTGGAAAGAACATGCATAATACTTTTATATCATTAAGTGACTTAAAATATCTCTGAATAGGTCTTATCTAATCTACATATTTGTCTTTATTTTAATATTGAGATATAGGATTTATTTATATTTATTTCCAAAAATATTTAAATAAGATTTACTCTTAGTTTTTTTTCCTGAGGGTCACTTCAGTTTAGCTCTGTTCCCTAAGATCTACTGTTTTGATTACTGACATTTCTTGCCAGTAGTCAAAAAAATCCCAATTAACTACAATCATAAAATGTAACTGTTAGTACATTTTAGTCAGTGCTACTTAGGACAAAGGCAGTTTCTCACTATTAAGTCAATTATAAACTCTCCAATTCAGTTTTCCTGTTTTTTGTTTGTTTGTTTGTTTTGGCCTGGTTGCCAATTGTATTAGAGATCTCCATTAATTTTTGCTTATCCCCTCATTTCTCAGAGGAACTGTTTTGCAAATGGCTCTACCTCCTTCATGCTAAATGACCTCACCTTCTGGAAGACTCATTACCTCCAGATGAAATCTTGAATATCTGAAATAAGAGATGATGGGATCTAGATTACATTGATGGGAAAAGAACTGCCCTGAAAGTCAGTAAAGTTCTGCTGTTCATGTTTTTGAAGCTCTTTGGTTTCCATCCTTCTTGAAAGTGTTATTCAACTATTCTTATAGTTCCATAAAAATTGTATTGTTTTTATTGTGGTAAAATACACATAACATAAAATTTATTATTTTACCCATTTTTTTTGTTAAACAGTTCAGTGACATTAAGTACACTCCCATTGTTATAAAACCATCACCATTATCCCTCTCCAGAATTTGTTCATCTTCCCAAACTAAAACTCTGTATCCATTAAACAATAATTCTCCATATCCTTTTCCCTTAGCCCACATCACTGTCATAGATTAACCCTTTAAAGCTTTTTGGCTACTGAGGTTTTACACCAAATAATGATGTAAAAAGTCTACCCAATTATAAACAAGAATTCCTTGGCAGATTAACAAATGGCATATTCCAAAAGTGAGTTTTCAGGGACTGAATGAGAAGCAAAACCTGTATTTATATAAGAATGCTTAGCTATCCTCTGTCCATATTACATACCCAGACTTGCTGGAGTCATCTTATTACATTAAGGTGATAAATCACATTGGGGTCAGTTTGCCTCCAAACATGCCAGGTCAGAATATATAAGTGGGCTTGAAAATCAATCTCTGCCTAAGAGTTAACACCATTCTCTGAAAAGGAGAATGTGAGAAAAGTGAACTGTTACAGAATTATAAGAATTCCTCTTAACAGAAAAGGCTTGGGTTATCAGATAGCAAAGATTGGCTGAAGTGTAGCTTATCATGGCAAGGGGCTCACAGACATTTTGATATGGCCACTTGGAACTTGGGGAACTAAAGCTGTTTCAAGGAGTTGATTAGCTTGTTCAAGGAAAACAAAGCTAACCTGTAGTCAACAGTTCATCCATCTTGGCTTAGCTTAATATAATACCATATGTATTATTCAGAACAAGTAATAAGTGTCACTTGAAAATTAAAATGAGAGTCAATAGCTAAGCTATTTTATATATATATATGCCTAAAAACAATATGATGATATTCATGAGAGTATATAGTACAATGGTTAAGAGTAAAGGTTCAGGAGCCATTCAGATAAAGTTTCCATTTTCCAGTTTCTCAACTCAATCTCTGTGCAACCCCATGAGAGCTTCTTCATCTCCCTAAAATTGTTTCCTTGATTGAATAAAGCCCAGCTGATAAAATTGTATAAGGATTAAATGAAATAAAGAATGAAAAGCAATTAGCACAATGCTTAGCAGTGGCAGTCAGATAATGGCCCCCAAAGACAACTATGTCCTAATTGCTGGAACCTGTGAATGTTACCTTATGTGGCAAAAGGAACTTTACAAATGTGATTAAATCAAGGTTCTTGAAATGGAGAGATTATTCTGGATTATCTTGATCAGCCCAATGTAAAGACAAAGGTGCTGAGGAGAGGAATGGACAAGGGTCACGGTCAGACAAGAAGGGTCAGGATGGAAGCAGAGATTGAAGTAACATAGGGCCATTAGCCGTACAATGAGGCAACCTCTGGAAGCTAGGAAAGGCAAGGGTTCTCCCCTAGAATCTCCAGAAGATAAACAGCTATACTGACCTATTTTAAACTTCTGACATACAGAACTGTAAAATAATAAATTTATGTTGTTTTAAGCCATTAAGTTTGTGAGGAAACTTAAAAACTTGAAAGGTTGAGGAGGAGACCTTTCAACTCAGACAGCAACAGGAAACACATACACCAGCACTTAATTATTCTGTAATAAATATCAGCTGATACTATTATTGAAAAATAATTTTAAAAAAACATGGTCAGTGCTATATAAGGAGTCTATATATTTTAGGGGAAGGAATTATTTTTAACTATATTTATATTACACAAAACCCTGTATATTATAAAATATTTGAAAAATATAAAATTATATATAATGAAAATTAAAACTGTTCTTTCAATTCAGGACCCATGGCCTCCATTCCAGAAATAAAGCTTTATTAACATATTCCTGTATGTTCCTTCAAAATGTTTTAATATAAAATACTTAGGGCCATTTTTTCCAATTTATGGCTTTATTTTTTTTATTTTTTAAATTAAAAAAATGTTAATCTTTTTTATGGAAGTATAGTTAATTTACAGTGTTGTGCCACTCTCTGCTGTATATCAAAGTGACTCAGTTTTACACATACATACATTCTTTTTTTAAATATTCTTTTCCATTATATTATATCCTAGGAGACCGAGTATAGTTCCCTGTGCTATACAGTAGGACCTTGTTGTTTATCCATCTAAATGTAATAGTTTGCTTCTACCAACCCCAAATTCCCAGTCCATCCCTCTCCCTCCCCACCTCCCCCTTGGCAACCACAGTCTGATCTCTATGTCTGTGAGTCTGTTTCTGTTTTGTATATAGATAGGTTCATTTGTGCCATATTTTATATTCCACATATGTGATATCATATGGCTTTTAGATTTTGTTATATAAATTTGTCTATTTCTCTCTTGCTATTTTGTCTACTATTGCTACTTATGCTTTGAGCCTGTTACTAGTTTACACATTTGGGATTTCTAAACCTTTATGATACATTGACCCTTTATCATTGTGAAATGACTTTTAACAAATCTTTGTCAATACTCTTTATTATAGAGTTACAATAAAGTAATTGTGGAGTTAACCTTGTCTGAAATTATTAAAACCACTCAAGCTTTGTTATAGGTTGTGTTTACAAAATACATCTTTTTCCATATTATTACTTTTAATTTTTCTATGCCTTTATGTTTAATGTGTGTCTCTTATAAACAGCATATGGTTGGGTCATTCTTTGTTTAACCACTATGGCAATCTTTGTCTTTTAATTAGATATTTTGTTCTTTTACATTTAACATAATCACTGACATAGCTTTATGTCCACTAACTTACTATTTATCTTTTGTTTGTTTCTTTTTTTTTTCTCCTCCTTTCCTGTATTCATTTGGGTTGAGTACATTTTATTATTCCATTTTATCTTGTCCTTTGTTTTGTTCATTCTGCCCTTCCATGCTTTTTGTGAGTTCTATATGAATTACAATATGCATCCTCTATTTAAAATAGTAGTCTATCTTGAAGTCTATTTTATGCACAATTTAAGAAACTTATATTGGTATACTTCAATTTTCCTTCTAGTCCTTTATGCAATTGTTATACATTTCATTCCTTCCTCCTGCCAATCCCTCTATCTATCTACCTTTCTATCTATCTACCTATCATCTATCAATTATGGCTCACAGATTATCATTATTTTACACAATCGATTATCTTTTGGGGAAATTCAAAAATTGATTTTAAAAAGACTTTCATACTTGCCACATGTTTACCATATTCAGCCACCCTCCTTTTTAATATAGATTCTAATTTCCATCTGGTATCATTATCAATTAGCCTAATTAACCTGCTCCAACATTCATATAGTGCACATCTGCTACTGGTAAATTCTCTGAGCTTTTGTTCATGAGAAAGTATCTTTAGGGGCTTCCCTGGTGGTGCAGTGGTTGAGAGTCTGCCTGCCGGTGCAGGGGACGCGGGTTCGAGCCCTGGTCTGGGAGGATCCCGCATGCCGTGGAGCAACTGGGCCCATGAGCCACAACTGCTGAGCCTGAGCGTCTGGAGCCTCTGCTCCGCAACGAGAGAGGTCGCGATGGTGAGAGGCCCGCGCACCGCAATGAAGAGTGGCCCCCGCTCGCCGCGGCTGGAGAGGGCCCTCGCACAGAGGCGAAGACCCAACACAGACAAAAATAAAAATAATAAATAAATAATAAATTAAAAAATTAAAAAAAAAAAAAAGAAAGTATCTTTATGTTGCCTTTGTTTTTGGATGAAATTTGAAAGACACATTTCTGGACTTTCAATTATGTTTTAATTTTTTTTCATTCTTTAGCCTTGATGATGTTATTTAATTGTTTGTTTTTTTTATGAAAGGTATGAGGCCTAGTTATCATTGTTCCCCAAGTAGGCAGTATGTTTTTCCCTTCTGTCTGCTTTTAAAATATTCTTTATATTTGGCTTTCAGCAGTTTGACTCTATTGTGTTTATGTGTGGCTTTTTTTTTTTTTAACTTTTTCTTGCTTGGGGTTTGTTGTGATGCTTTAATGTACAGGTTGATGTTCTTCTTCTCAAATTCAAAAAAATGCTCAGCCACTATTTATTTATTTGCCCCATATAATTTCCTTCCCTTTCTGGGATTCCAATGACACCTATATTAGACTGCTTGATATTGTCCCACAGGTCACTGACTGTCTCTTAAATTTTTAAAAATTTATTTTCTGTGTGTATTGGTTTCAATGATTTCTATTTTCCTATCTTCCAGATAACTGATAATATATTTTACAATATCCTGTCTTCAGTTCATCCAGTGCTAGCTTTTTTTTTTTTTCATTTTGGATATATTATAGTTTTCAGTTTTGGAATTTTTATTTAGTGCTTTTTTTTCATAGTTACCATTTCTCTACTGAGATTTTCCTTCTATTCAATTATTATATTTAAAGTTTTCTCTACATCTTCATTTATAATAGCAATCTAAGATACTGAAGCAATTAATTCTGACCTGTCATCTCTGTGTTTGTTTCTAATGATTTTTTTCTTGTTTAGTTTTGAATCACATTTTCCTGTTTCTTCAGATATCTAGTATTTATTATATGTTGCACATTGTGAATATTGTGTTGTTGAAAATCTGATTTTTTTGTGTTCCTTTAATGTATTGAGTGTTGTTCTGGCAAGCAGTCTACTGATACATCACCATGATTACCTCCACTCTTTGTTTTTCAGCTTTTTAAAATGTGGTTCTAGAATGAGTAACCTTTATTCTAGAATGAGTAACCTTTATTCTAGGATAATAGGAACCCTCCTGCAAAAGCTCTTCTGGATTGTGTGTTTTTTCTGAATTCTCAAAGAAATGATTGGGGTGTTCAGATGAAATGTGGTTTGTTATACCTGATGTGTTCTCCAGCTGTTCTTTTCCTTTTTTTTTTTTTTCCTCAGGGCAGAACTTTGCAGAATACCGGGGCAGGTGCAGAACAGCTCAGTCTTTGGCAAAAGACATAATTAGAACCCTTAGGCAAAGTCCTGGAGCTTTTTGTTTCTGTAGCCTGCAAGACCAATTCCAACCACCTTATCATTGTCAAACTCTTGTCTCTGCCTCTTCATTAAGGAGAGGTCACCATACTTTACTTAGACTTCACCTTCCTCTCCTGTCCCACGATCAGGGAAGCTACTCCAGGCACAAAACTGACACTATTGTGAAGTTTGTCCTGTGTTTCTCACAGTTCTTACATATGTATATGTATATACATGATATATTGATTGTATATATAAATAGTAATATATATAGTCAATTTCCATTATCCTCTTAGGAAATTATTATTCTTTCTTCTCTGAAACACACTATGCAAATTTGGCAGTTTAAAAAGAAATGATTATATTTCCTATAAGAATAAGACAGAAGATAAGAGAATAAAAACAAGATTTAAAAAAAAACTTTCACAATGAAACAAGCTTAGTTTCTTCTTAGCTGCTCTAACTTTTATGAATAATGATTAAATATGAAATAAAAAAAATAATAGTATTTTACATGCTTATGCTAATCCTGATACACTGGCCATTGGCAATGTACTGTTGGTTGTTTTTACATTTCCAACCTACAGATGCATTCTGTTTTCAACTATTTGCCAAAAGCATAAATAGTTGAGCTTTAAAATGACACCTAGCTACATCTCTATTTGTCTAAATAAATGCCTGTATGTGATATGTTTATAACTGTTGCAATACTCCTTTTCTTCACCCTGACAGTTCTGTAGAGGTATAGTATAACACTGTATGGAATTCAAAGCATGTTCAACACTTTGTGCTAAGGCATTGCTGCTTCAAAATGTTTACAATTTGATCCTCTCTGTACCTACTAAATCTACTATAACAAACATTACCTGTTGCACTGAACTGTATGATTGAATTAAAAGTAAACACAAAGTTTTCTTAAGTGGGCTCAAACATAAATGTATTTGTATCATCTAAGTAAAATGTTGTGACTAAAGGGCCAAAAACTGTTTATATTAATAAGTAAAATACAACATAGATACATACAAATACATTATCCAGAGTTGGAAACAAACCAATAACTATACAATAGATTGTTCTTTATAAAAACTCTTTTTAAAATATAGAAGAGAGAGATAAATAATAATAATTAAAAATAAAAATGCCTATTAGTTTCCTGATTTGGAAACATATACAATATATACATATATATACATATTTCTCTTTACTTAGAGAAGATAAAAAATAATTAATGTGGTCCTTGCAAACCTTCTCTAGAGGCACTTGTTTAAGTACTGGGGATTTCACCTATTTCTAAAATCTAGTCCAGGATCTTCCTATTTATTAGAGGCTGAAATTAAACTAGTCTGAGGAAATCTGCCAAAAATCACACCAGAAAACAAATCATATTTCCCAGGTGAAAATACTTCATAATTCTCTCTCATTTCTCATGCTTATCATTGCTTAATTACAATAGAAATCTTATTATTATCAAACACTTTGATTAATTACAAGTAAACAGTAAAATAAGACAAAGCCATGAACAATCATATATGCATGTATTAGGCATTTGTTTTGACATAAACCATATAAATGTACATAACAGTTTTTTTTTTCCTCAGTTTATAGCTAAGGCTTTTTCTTTTGGCAACACTCTGCTGATTAGAGTTCCATACAGTCTCTACCAACTAAAAACATACATTGTAAATATACTATAACTTCCAATTTCTTTTCATTTTAGGTGGAAGAAAAATTTAATCAGAAAGTCCTAAGTGCATATATTTTCTAAACATTCACTGTTTTTAAGTCATTTTCACATAATGTAATATTAATAATTTTAGCAATTAAGTTTTAAGTTTTTCTAAATATTGGACCAAAATTTCATAGAAACAAAACCATATTTCTTTTGTACTCATATTTTCTTAGTTTAAGTATATTCATGAAAGTACAAAATTACCATAACCAGACTGTCTTGGGAAAACAAATTTGTGATCACACTCATTTGAGTCTTGGTAGGCATATAACCCAAGTGAAGGGAGCAGAAATGTACATTCTTGCCAGACACTAGCCTCCTAACCACAAGTGTTCAGCCTCCTACAGATATAAGTTGCTATATTTTGCTGAAGGAATGAAGGTGTTGATTAAGTTGGAGAGTCGTTTATGTGGAGGTGTGTTAAGAGAGTTTTTTTAAAACACATTTAATGTCATTTATCCCGTTAATTGTAAGCTTTATAAGGGTAGAGATCTTGTCTGTCTTGTTTACCACTGCATCTCCAGTGTGTAGCATTGTGCCTTGTAACTAGCAAAAAATCAGCATAGGTGTAATGAAGAAAAGCCATGATCAAGCAAGTCATTTATACAACACATCTACACACAGAATGCAGACAACATACAAAATATCCAACATCACAGGAAATCAAATAACCATTTGAAAAACTATCCAACTATTAAGTTGACAATATAGAAAATAACAATAATTGAAACAAGAATGATGGAATAAGCACTCTAGTACATTGCTGGAAGAAGAGCAGATTGATACGTTGATTCAGAGGAAACGATTTTACAGTTTGTGCTTAAAAGCCTCAAAAACATTAATATATTCTAAATTCTTCAGAGACATATATGAAGACTTAGGTATAGAGATATTTTTTACAGATATAGTCATATCCATAAAAAAATTACAAATTGCCTAAATATCTAACAGAAGATTAAGTAATGTGACATACACATGATGAAATATTATGCAAGCATTTAAATCATGTATTTTTAACTATTTAATGTAATGGAATTACTTAATGGAAATGGAAAACTGTATATTTAGAAAATCATGTTTATTATAAAATACACACACACGGAAGAAACAACAAAATAGAAAGAACTTATCTATTTGGGGGGTGATAAGGTCTTTGGAAATTTTTGTTTTCTTTTTTATTCTTACTTTTATTTCTTATTTTTTTCTGTAATGAGCATACTGTTGACAAATCAGGACAAAGATTACCTTAAAAGCCTTTTCATTTTAATTCCTGCATCAATTTTTTGTTCTTTCAAAATATCATCAGAAAAAGAATTTTGATTATTATATTTAGTGAGCTGGAGAGAGGCTGTGAAGTTCTTTACACATTAAAATGCTAGCCTAGCATGACTTTTGCTTATATTCAAGGGTGTCACATTTGATAAAATGTTAGCAGTACAAAGAACATTAGAGATGCCCTAATTAAACCTCCATCTTTAGCAGTAAGTGTCCATGCACTATTTCCACATTAAGTTTTCCATGAAAGTGTTTTTCAAAATTGGCACGTACTTGTACTTGTCTGGGAAACAAGAACTAGAACGTAGAAAATAATACAACTAATGGGCCAAAATTCTTTACTCTGACAAGCATTTACATTTTAAAATGTGGCAGTAAACTGAATATTTATTAGGCATGAATACCTTACAAATTGACTAGTCATGACAGTTTGACAATAGTTTCCAAGTGGAAAATGATTTTATCCAGAGGAAGTTAAATTACAGAAAAATAAAATAAATATGAACTTTTTCCACTGGATTATTAAAGTTTTCTTTGCTTTATTATGTTTTTTATTTGAGGTATTCCCTGTTAAGGCACTTGTTTTCCTGGGTTCATACCTAACCTATATTTCATAGACTTCTCTGCATGTACATTGAGAACATATGACTGGAAAATGACAAGTAAGCTTCCAGGCCCACATATAAACACTCTGTAGCAATTTCTCCATTATCTTTTTGTCTCCTTAAAAGGAATCATTGTAGGGCACGTTTAAATATAATGAGGTTACTAGATTCAAGGATGCTGAATCTCTAAATCATTTTTGTATAAGAACTTCTCAGGAAACCTGTGCAATCAGGAACATTGGACTTTGGACTTTGCATGAGTGAGAGTAACACAAAAGGACTGAGATTACTTACTGCAGCAGCTAGCATTAATTACACCAACTAATATAAAAACCAGTACCTTGAAGTGAGATGCTGATTTAACAAAAACTAGAATATGTGACATTAGCTTCAGAGTAGACAGATCTATTCAGTAATAGAATAAAGCAGGTTGGTTAATTGGTGATTACAATGAAAAGGCATTTAAAAACTGTCACTTATGGTAGTCTGGAAGGCAGTCCAAAGCTTACTGAGCTTGTAGATCTAGAGATGTTTGGAAAACATAGCTGTTAGTATTATTATTATTGATGGCTTCAGCAAAGTATTACAAGAAAGATATAAACAGAAAATAATTGGCAGGTTTAAAGTAGAATTGAAAGGGAACAGAAAAGTTTAGAAAAAGAAGTAAGAGATGGTATTTGAAGGACTTTGAAGAACCAAGACCCAGTGAGATTTCTCAGCTGCACAGAGTGCCTCAAATTTGTGCCAAAGATCAAATGAAGGCTATATTCTGCCAATTCAAGCTTGACAGGCTCAAGATTATCTGACTTTAAGTTGAGGCAGAGAGAGGGATGATATCAAGGTAGCAAAGAAATGGAACGTATTTGAGAACAAAGTCTGGAAGTTTTGGCTTCTTTTACATGAAACTGACTGGAAGCAAACAGTTTGCAAGTTTTTAAAATAATTATATTGCCAAATAGCCACAAGTCCATATTAAAAAGTCTTTGACTCTGCAATGCTTAAAACAACTTTTAGACACCCATACTTCCATGAGCATGAGGTGGGTTCTGTATGCTGGGCAGCCAAGAAAGATACATCCTTCAATACCCACTTCAGATATGGCCCCAAAGGATAAGACGAAACAACCTTCACTGAATTTGTTTTTCTTAACACAGGAGTTCTTCCGAGGGAAGATAATCAGGCCTAATTGACGATCCTTCTTTTTTCTCCAGGAAGTGGGACTTTACAATATCCACCTAGTTGTATTCCATAAATAACTTCTGTGTACCTTCTATTCTCCCATTTTCCAAATGACAGTTGTTGAGATAATTTTGTCTCTGTCTGTTAGTAGGTGTACATGGAGGATCAGGGGGCAGAAAACATGATTTTTTAGTTTTCAGATTTCAGAACCACATTTGTGGTTCTATACATGGACATGATGAAGACAACTGTCATCATTCAAAGATCGCAGAACATAAACCAGATGCTGTGACTAGATAAGATTTGGGGTTATCCATTTGGGGAAGTTGAGAATATGGAAGACAGTGTAAAAGGAATATTTGTTGATCAGAAGGGTAGATTGTTAAAAAAAGATACTGCTATAAAATTATCAAACTGTTTCCATTTTATCCTGGATGCATAGCTAAAGCTACATTTTTCAGTCTGCATTTCAATTAGTTTGAGATCTTATGACTAACTTCGGTCCATAAAATCTCCTCCTTGATCCTCACACTTACTTCTTTAAGATGAAGATGGAGGCATTAAAAGATGGTAGCAACCTGTTTATAGGCAAACCACTCGGGAAGGGATGAGCAATAGATAAACTTTAATTGCATTAAGCCACTGGTACTTCTGGATTATTGTTATTGTTTTGTTGTTGTTGTTGCATAAGTTAGCATTAATGACCCTGACTATAGAAACACTTTTAATTAAGAACAATTTCATCTTATAACAAAATTAAAATATTATTTTAAAGAAAAATATATAGTATATTTTAGATATACAAATATAACAATATAAATATTAAATATTTATATAGGATATATAAATGTAACAATTATTTTAACTTACTACAAAGAGGTTGAACGTTGGTAATTTTTTTTTTTTGGAAAGACATCAACATTCATAATTATTGTGTCTATTATTTCAAAAAAACCAAAAACAACAACTACTGCTCCTGTTTCAGCAAAGACATCAGGAGAGCTAGTCCACTTGGCAAACACTGATTTTCACTGGGGCCTAATTTTCCCCGAAATTCAAGGAACACACAATAACACGTGGATTTTGGACATGTGATTATAGGTGACTGTCTAGAAATAATTAATGATAACTTTGGAAGAAGCTGTCATCGGTACATAGGATGTCTTTAAATTAATAACAGTTTATATTGCTCATATTTTTTTCCCCAAAGACTGCTGTTCCACTCTATTTGACCTTAATTGGTATAATTGATAATAGAGCTTGGAGTGTGATTTTAATCATGTAAGTACAGCCTTCCTGATAGAAGAAAATAAAATAGCTGCTGTGACTTATCTATTATTACTGGGGAGACAGAAAGGTGAAATAAATGACTGTTATTTTAACCTGAGACTTAGGGACTTCTAGATCATAACTGGCAATTTGTTAATGATTTTAAAGAGTTTGGGCTAATCTCCAAACAATGAATGAAAGCTAATTGGTGTGTAATTTAACATAAAGGAAAAGATGAGAAAATTAGTTGGATACAGGGTAGAGATACACGCAAATGATCCAAGAAGAAGAGCATGTTTGAAAATATTCTGAACATTAGTGCGACCCCTAGTAAATAAGATTTTTATGGCAAGCTGTTGAGCTTTTATTATTTGGACATTTAGTTTGAGGTAAAGACTGAAAATGATCTTAGTTATAAATGTGATTACTTCAGTTCTCATGGATTTGAATGGGTTGTTCAAGTGTATGTGTGGGAGGTGCTGGAAGGGGTTGGATGCGGAAAAGAAAATAAATAGATATCTCTAACTTAATATTTAATATCATTTAATTATTATGAGATAATGAGCTGGTTATTCTAAAAAAGCATTTTGCCTTTCACCTTTATCACCATACTTTGGCCTGTTCATTGCAATTATGGAAACTCTAGAACTCAGGATTTTTACTTTCTTTGGGAATTGAGGAATGTTTACTCTCTCTTTCCATTGAGGAATTTTGAATTCTGGATACTGTGGCATTTCCTATTCCTTGTTTCATTGGTTTTTGCTACTTTTTTTTTTTTTTTAATTTGGGAAACAGTCTTACTCTGTAAACCAAATTTTTATGGGTCACTTTTCATTATTTGTAGTTCAGTGCAAAAAAGGGTAAGCAATCCACACCCCAGTACTGTCTCACTTTTCTTCTTTAATTCTTTGGCCCTAACTCCTGGTAACAGCATCTCCCACTATGTAGTGTTAACTCTACCAAGGCAGACAGAGACCAAGACAAACACTACAGGACCTAGGAGTATACCTGGCATGTGGTACTTCAGAAACTAAAAAAATAAAAATAATTACTATGCAGCCCAACTGTCTCTGAGACTCTTCCGGAAGCTCTTTTACTTAGTTAACCAATAGCAAGTCAAATCCCTACTGTAAGTGACACCTTCCTCGGGTTTCCTATCCCACTCCTCCCCTGGCTTTCTCTAATTCAAATCTCATGACGCTTTATTTGTACTTTCCTATCTTCTTTCTTTTATCATAAGGGGGAAAAAAAAGTGTTGTCCACACTCATTAAAGCTGCTTTTTCTTCCTAAATCCTTGTTTTTATCATTTTCCCATTCCAGAATTTCACTGCCAAATTTATTCTCTTCCTGTCTGGCACACCCTGTCTCTGCACTCCTTCTCCTCTGCTTGCAAATATTCACAGGGTTTGAATATTCTGAAAAACAAAACCAAAGGAGCAAAAGGTATTTAATTTAATTTTATCCTACTGTACTTCCTCCCAATCTGCTTCTCTCCTTTGTGCAATGGTACGCAACCTTTATGTAGAATACTTAGCAACCATGTCCACCGTCATATTATTTCTAGCCCTTCCTTGCTCAACTATATATACTGACTTCCAAACCCATCACTCTAATTAAATTACCCTCTCAAAGTTTCTAGTGCTTTCCTAATTATAAAATCCCATGGTCATTTCTGTATTCTCATTTTGTAAGACGTACTACTGGCTTTGTTTTTTTTTTTTTTAATCTTCACCTACTTATTGAAACCCACTCTCATTCTATAGGTGCGCCCTATCTTGATTCATTACCTTTGTCTTAACATTTACTTTTGCCTGTGTCCTCCTTTGCTGGCTCCTTTTTCATCCATTTCACTTTGATCTCAGAAAACATTGTTTTGCCCTGCTTTGGGCTTCAGTGTCCCCAACTGTTTTCAAAGGGGTTTTGGAGCATCTCCAAGCTCCCTACCTTCCCTGGAAAGGATGTGACCCCTGTTCCTGGGAAGCGTAGGGTGGGTGGGCACACAGCCCTGGTGGGGAGGAGGGGGGAATGGAGGGGTGTACAGCCCAGTACTGATCCTAGATTCTGGGTGGGAGCGAGGGCTTCTCCCCTCCTGCTGTGTGTCCTGGCTCAGTTAAATAGCCTTTCTGAACCTTGACACTTGGGGGCAGTGGATACTAGTATCTCTTCTAGCTTAATACTTGAGACATCAAGAGTCCCCTGGTCTTTGTTCTTACCAGGGATGCGTTGCTGGGGGAGGGTGCATTCCTTTGGAGGAGGTGGAAAGTGCAGACGAGAGTAGCAGGTCGTCATGGCTTCTGGGGATTGGGCTTGGGGAGATGTTGACAACTCTTGGCGCCCTTATGCCCCAGCAGTTTCTGCCTGGAAAGAGCCTGGGCACCTGACTGGGGACCTGGGCGTGCGGACTTCCCTTCATGTCTCCCCGGTCCCAGCTCTGTCCTCTGTGGGGTCAGCCTTCCTGGCCCAAGGCCCAGTGCTAGGCCCCCATCCGCTTCCCTGCTAGACCTACAGCTGCCCCTTTGGTGACAAACTCCTTTGAGCCCCCTGGGCTGGGGATGGGGTGATGCAAGGTTGGGGGGCTCCCTGGTGGGGACCCCACAGAACCCACTGTCTGGTGAGCAGGAGGCAGCCCCTGGCTGGTCCTGGCATGCAGGGCAGGATGCGGGCAGGAGTTGTTATGGGCACCACAGCAGGGGGCCCAGCCAGAACACAGCTTCATAGCTTGGAGGGGTGCAGGGCAGGAGGGCCTCAGCCCCTGGTGTCCTGGCCGTGGCTGGGTGGGACAGGGGGGGACAGAGAGCCACAGGGAAGGCTGAGGAAGCCCTGTGGCAGTAGAGCGGGGCGTGATTCCTGGCACAGCTCCCACTGAGTCCCACTGGGGGCGCCTGGCTCTGGGCACCCCAGGCGTCAGTGGGAGCAGAGAACCCAGAGCAGCAGTGCAGGGCGGAGAAGTCTCGGGGTAATCTGGCCGCTGCCGCTGGCCGGAGCGAGGGCGGACGGGCGGGCCTCAGCGCTGGCCTTATCGCCCCCCTGGGCCCTCCAGCACCACCCCCCATCACCACTATCACCCTGGCAATGAGCAGGGAGGCCTGGGGAGGGCCAGAGCCAGCCAGGAGACTCAGCTCTTGGCTGTTGGCAGGTGGCCTTGATGGCTTATCAAAAGCAATGGCTCCGCCTGGAACGAGGCCCACGTGTCTGGGGCAAAGCGCCTTGGTTCGTCTGTTCACTTCCTTCATTCCATGAACCTTGTCTAAGGAAAACCCCACTCCAGCCAGTACTGCCCCCGCCATGCCCCCCCAGGAGCCCAGTGAACTTCCAACTCCAGAGAGCTCGGGGCCAGAATCTCTGCACCCCAGACACCTGTCGGGTAGGACAGAGAAGGCTGGGCTGCTCCTCCCCAGGGTACTGTGACCCTGTGCCTGGAGCCCGAAAGGGACACACAGCCCTGTGATGGCCTGTGGCCACAAGGCCCCCGCTCTGCCTCCACTTTGGCCGTGGTGACACGACTGTGCCTCCTTTGTGTGCTAACTTATCCCATTACTACCTCGATATTCCCACTGATTTCCTTTCCTGTCAATTTCCTCAACTTTAAAATACTGTATTGAGAGCAATTCCTAAGTTACCCCGAATCCTGTTCAGAACAAGGATGCTTCCCGAAGTCGGGATGGAGGGGAAACAGGTGCGGGTGGGGGAGGCTTCTGCTCCAGAAGTGAGTGGGTGTGAAGCAGCCCCGCTCCACAGCGACTGGTTTTGGCCTGCTACAGTTTAAAATCGAGGCATACTTGACATAATAAATGCACAGACTTTAACTGCGTGGTTTGAGGGGTCATGACCAATGTCAACACACGTGTAACCATCCCAACCCAGGCAGAGGTGAAGATAAGAGATTTCTATCTTCAGTGATTTTTTTTTTTTTTTTTGGCTGCACTGTGCAGCTTGCGGAATCTTAGTTCCCTGACCAGGGATTGAACCCAGGCCCCGGGCAGTGAAAGCGAGGAGTCCTAACCGCTGGACCACCAGGGAATTCCCATGTCCTCAGTGATTTTTAAAAAGAATTTCTGCTGATAGAATGCATGCTCATGGTAGAACACTCGGATTGTGCAGAGAAATCCAGGGCAGGATGTGGCAGGGCCCTCACCATGCGGCTCCCAGATAAAGAGGCTGCCTGCCTGCCCACTGGCATCCCACCACCCAGACAACCACTGCTAGCATTTCGGTGTATTTCCTTCTGTTTTCTTCTATGCGCACATGTACATATGTTAAAAATCTTTTTCTATGCATACTTTTTTACATATGACATCAGATCAAATTTAGTATTTAAAAACTTACTGTAGAATAAGCATTCCCAGATATTGTAAAACATTGTGTAAATATGATTTTTGAGAAGCCTTTGGTGTTTCCTTTGTGATATTTGATTCAGCTAGTGTTGATACAGTAAAGAGTTGATGTTAGAGAGAACTGAGTCTTTAAAATGTGAATTTTATTTATTTTTGGAATAAATAATACATTTACATAGCAAAAAAAGAAAACATTGTTTTGATCTTTTGCTATTACACTTCTAATTTTATATTCCTCTTCCCAAGAGTTCATGGATTATTTTGGGTTCAAGTAAGTATACTTCAAAACATCTATCATTATTTCTGTTCTCTCATCAGAGCATTAGAGACATTTTGCCAATTTCTAATCCAATTGTCCTTTCTATAGATGACACATTTCTAAAATATAGATATAACTTTCCCCTCACACTTATTTATACCATCATGATAATCATTTCCCAGGCTCAAAAGTGTTTTAACTCATTCCTTTCTTTACCATATTGGGCAAGATGACAAATTTTCAAATTTTTACTTAAAATATTTCTGTTGGGTTAGGGTAGCTGAGAAACAGGCCCAGTATGGGACTGAAAGCAGAACCTGAAGACCCTCCCCCACCCCAAAAGATAGATATAATATCTTGGGTGCAAAAAGTGGCTTCAGGGGAACACTGTGATGATCTGAATGCATTAGTCTTTGTAAGGCAATGGGAAATATTTTCGTAAAGTTTTATTATCTCTGGTTTACAGTTAATTACATGCTGGGAAAAATGGTTAGTAATATACTTTCTATCCTCCACTTTTCTAAAGGCTATGACTCTTTCACCTTTAGTATCAACCTGAGCAGATCATTTTGATTGTTATTTTACAGATAAAACATACTTATTTATAAGAACTCCCTTAACTTATTAAGCCTCCAAGATTGCAAATTTACCTGCATCTGCTCCCATTCTTTTCTCCTCCTTTTCTATTACAATGGAAGATATAATAATATTTTCTCAAGTTAAGGTAAATTTTTACACCTGGACTTAGAGTCCTTATCTCCCCCTACTCTACCAATTCATCTTAGGCAGGATTTTAATAAACTCTAGCCTGTACTGTACTTAAAACAAACAAAAATAAGTAAAACAAACAAACAAGCAAGCAAAGAGAAGCCTCTCTCCAGATACCACATTTTTATCCCTCATTTCCTTTCATATGATAAATTTTTATAAGATTAATATATATGCACATTTCAACTTAGATTTGTTTTCCTATTTGTGGGTTTTCTCCTCCATTTAGGGTTCTTCTTTTGAATCTTTCAGAGGCTTTTCTTCTGCCTATCTACCTATAGACGGTGTTATTCATGGTTCTACCAGGAGTCCACTTCTTTCCTCTGACAACATTCCCTGGTTAATCTTGTCCATTCCTACATCCAAATGTAGATTTTTTCATTCAACAAATGTGTATTGAGTCCAGGTACTTCTCTAATCACTAGTGATATGATATGAAGCAAACAAACCATAGTAAATATAGGTGGTGAAATGCACAGGAAGAGAGGCAGAAATTATCTTCTGTAAGGAAGATCTATACTGAAGGAGCAGCTAAGGCAAAAACCCTGAGATGGATAAAAGCTTGGTATATTCTTAGGCAAAAAAAAAAAACCTGGAGTAGTTTGACCCTAGAGACAGAAAGAACAGCATGAGATGACGTAGGATATCTAGACAGATGTTAGATCACGGAAGAGGTTTTTGCAGAACTCTAGGTAAGGAGCAATGGTGATTTTACTGCCCGAATATTTCTAGCTTTATGCCAGACTTACTTTATGGTTCATATTTCCAACTCCTTAGTGGCTATCTCATTTGAGTAGTGTTCAGATGAAGTGAAAGAGTCAGAAACTGAACTCATCATCTTAACCCCTAAACATGCTGCTTTCCATCTTCCCTTAGAACATGGAACCTCAAAGCACTTTGCTGTCTAAGCCACAAACTTGTGAGTCTTCCATCATTTATTCCTACTTCTGTCTCACCCATCCCTCCCAACACTAAATCAACCATAAGTGCTATCAATGACACTTCCTAGATATCTTTGTCTACTTATCAATCTAATCCCCACTGCAACAACACTTGTCACAAAATCTCTTCCTTTGATCATTTCAAAATTGCTCAGTTGGCCTTGTTCACTTCCAACCAACTCACCACATTGTTTGAATGATCCTTTGAAAACAAAATATGATCCTACAATAATAACCTTGTACAAAATTCCTTAACTACTTGCTATTCATGCTTTCATCCTGCTTATCTCTCTATTCCTTAATTCCAAAGATCTAGCCATCCTCAAGGTACTACAGTTCCCTGAAAATAATTATAAATAATTTATTAAAAATACTATATATGTAAATTTCACTGTGATACATGGACTTTTTTTCCTAATCTGAATATTCTTTTAAAATTCAATTTCTAAAATTATAAAGATATTTCTGATAACTTTTATTTTGTACCATTTTATGAAAGTATAATAGTCAAGGGTTAAAATATTTTCTTTTAAAGAAGCCAGATGAAGACAAATTGAAATCATAAATTTCCCTTTTCTCCAGAAAAGAAAATATTTCCCAAGTGAAAAAAAGAAAGGTTAAGTCTACAGTGAAAAACTTGACAGAAGATATAACCCCAATGAAATGAATAGAAAAGATATCCACAGGGAGGCAAAGTAATACTCTATTTTCCCCATTGACAAGGTGACCTGGGCTTTTGAATACTTCACAAAATCTCTGAGTTATCAATATGTAAGAGTGATGACATTACCTTGTGAATATTTAATAATTGTGATGATTGTGTCCTGGAGTTTATTCCTGTAAAAAAAAGGTAAGTAGGGGTGTATATAGCTCAATCTCTGAAGCACAGTAATATTGTAATTTTGCAGTGGACAGGAAATATGTGTATACATATATATCTACATACATAGATAGAGATACAAACCTTTATCAAAATAAATTTTTTAAAATGAATTATATTTGGAATTTTATCCCATCTATCTGCTGATGTTTTATTTAAACTACATTTGAATCTATGAATATTACTTAGGGGAAAATTGTGGAATTGAGTTAGTTGTTGAAGGGTTAAGAACAAAAGTCTGAGTGTAAACTCTTTCCAAATCCCTGGCTGATAATACTACCTATGTGTGTGGGACTGATGAGATGTCTACAGAAAATCACTCAGAAACCAGAAGAAGGGTCTATTTTTAAAAGATAGAATTGATCCTGACGAGATTTGCGAGTGTGCTGTTCCTTTGATTATGTTTTTCAACTTAGGAGATTTAGGAAAATCTAACTCAACTTTGAGAAAAGAAGAATAAAGAGTTGGGATTGCTCATCCTATCTATTTAGACATACTATAAGGCCATATTAAAACAAACATTATGTTACTAATGCAGATAAATGAAACAGAATAGAGAGGGAGGTCATGTAAATATAAGAACTTGATATATGATAAATGTAGCACCAAAATTCAGTGGAGAATAATGAATTTTAAAGTAAATGATGTTAGAAAACAATGGTTCACTATGTGGAGAAAAATATAAAGGTAAAGATAGATAAATGATGTAAGTGATAGATAAATAGATAAATGCATGCATAAATATATAAATACATAATACAACTAATAGAAGAGAATGCAGGGCAGCATGTTTATGGTCATGGTTTAGAGAAAAGCGTTATAGAGACCAAAAGAGTGAAAAACATTAAAGACAAAAAACAGATGGGGGTAACTATTTCAAAACAATGATTTCTATTCACTGAGGGACAAATTTATGTAAAGATACATTTGCAACACAAAAGCTGATAAGAACTTAATATTTAGAACATTAGACCATCTCTAGTAAATGAAGCAAAAATGAGAAAGAAACTAATAAAAATGGACAAAGGCTATAAAAAAGAAATCTGAAGAAGTAACTTTGAAGACAAACTCACTGGTATTAGAAAGTTCAATAGAATCAAATATTGTGAGGATATGAAGAAATGGAATTTTCATACATTACTAGTTAGTGTGTAGCCTGGTGAGATTTGGTTTCAAAGTGCAAAGTCTGAAATCACTATGTTATAGCTGACTTTCAGTGAGATGAAAATCCAAATGGTTACTAACTATAAAATATTCCACTTAATTAGTCATGAAGAACAAAAATATAATAGAGATACAAACACATATGTCTACACAGAGTATGCTGAGTTTTGCCAGTAAAGTTCTACCTGAAAAAGTATCTCGCCAATGTTAGGAAATGACAATGTCAGTCAAAATTTAGAAATGGAGAGAGCTATATTTGTGCTTCAAGTTGGGTCACAAGGGACAAATAATTTTTAGTGTATTATTAACTCTACTTTTCCTTTTGATAAAATTTAATCTTTCCTTCTATATCAAATCTAACTTTCAGATTACAAAATACTTTCACATTCATGAGCTTGATAGTCACAGCTCAAATAATGAAATCACATAGTATTTAATGTAAAAGTTTTCCAAATTATACCTAAACTGTTTTTCATTAAACATATTATGCAATAATATAAAAGGTTTTTGCTTTGGGACAATAGGCCAAATTATATTTTACATATTGAGCTGTAATTACACAGAAGAGTATATTTTACTTCTTCTGTGTGTAAACTCAGATGAAATTGTTCAGATATTTAGCATTATGTTTTTATTCCCATTTACCTGAGTGACAATTACTATGTCAGAAGATTAAGTGGAAGGAGAGACTGAAAATATGCAAAGAATCTGTAACAAAAATCAATATTTAATAAACTTTGCATTTTAGGAAAAAAATGAGTAAAGGATGAATTGTGCCCTTTGCAGTAGGTTTAACTCAAACTTTTCAATTTCAGGCTTGAATTTCAATTTGCTGAGCAAACTTTCTCTATTTGGACATGTTTTCTTCTCTTCTGGCTCAGCTCCATTTCTACTGATGCCTAAAGGATTTGTGTGAGTTGGCTCACATTTACAAAGCACCCAGTGTGAAATGGCATTTTACTTCCTGTGCATTCATTTTTTTTTTCTTCTGTTCTTTTCCTTTGTTGTTAGTTAAGAATTGACAGGAGCTTCACACTGAGATGAAAGTCATCAAGAATACCTATCATGGAAGGAAAACATACCGTATTCTATTAGAAAGTAAATTATAGCAGAAACTAGTTGTCTGCTCCAAACCATCAAGACATGGTCCTGAGATTTTTAAAATTCATATATTTCAGAAACTCCACCACCTCTTAAATTAAAATAATGAAATTGAACAAGGCTATTTAAACCAGTTGACTGGAAATTGATCAAAACCTGTCTAAATATACAAAGTGTGAATTTAGAAATGAGGTGGGAAAGACAAAGAGTTGTTCCTTTATGGTAAGAACAGATTTGAAGTGATTGTTTTATACAAGAAGTGATAGAACTACTGAGCATCCTCAAATTCCATACATAGGCAGCTTGTCAACATCCTGTTATTGAAAAACATTAGATTGCATTTTATGGTTTTATTTAGTATTACCTGCCACGGAGCACTGGCCCTCTCTCTCTGCCTCTCTGAATTCCTGTGAAAAATCAGTTGTACTTGCATTTCATGGACTGAGTATAAAATAAAGTTGCACTGCATAACACTATCAAGTCAAGTGGGAGATTATACTATCTCCATCCATAACATTGAGATCTCAGTAAAACCCGGAAACAAATGATACTTGAGGTCCCTCTAGGCAAAGGTGGAAATTTCAAGCAGAGGAATATAGATGCAGGATGCAGAAGAATTTACTTCCCCTCCATGTCCAGGACTGAACAGAGCTACTATCTGCTTCTATATGAGAAAGACAGAAGTAGATAAAAAATTTGTGTTATTTTAAAACACATATATTGTTTTAATAATATAAAATTGAATGTATTCTTCCAAATCAAGAAAAAGACCTACTATTTAAAAGCATTACTATTCTTTGTTCATTTTATTTCATAATTTCAAATTAATGCCACTAGCATGAACTTAAATGAAAGTCACCTTTTTTTTTTTGCCAAAAACCACCCAAAACTTCCCATGAAGCTTATTTTCATAAATAACCCAAAATAACAATTATTTAAGTCATTTCAACACTTTTTAAGCACCCACAATACTCTAGGCAGTCACTAGCCACTGAGATATAAAAGTTATACTAAATATGATCCTAAAATAGGGAAGTTAACAGTCTAAAAAGGGAGCTCTAAGAACAATTAAATCAATTCAAAACAGTGGGCCAATTGCTCTAAATGAAATATTTGCTGTGTGATACTGGGACTCAGAGACACCAAATCTAATCTGGTGAGGGCCAGAGGGAGCACTGAAAGACAGTAACTCTTTTTAATTCTACGCCTCAGCTCTTTACATTTTATCAAGCAGTAAATGTTAGGTACTCATTAACTCATCCACACTCGGGGCCTCACTAACAGTGAGAAGTCTGACCATCTCAAAGCTTTAAGGAAGGAAAGAGGTCATGTTAAGCTGGCCTTTGTATCTCCGGGAGTCTTTTCAGTACTTTTCAAGATAGGAAATAGGAATCATTTATCACGAGCTCCTTTGTTTTTTAACAATACTGTTGCCAAACCTTGAAAAGTTTGCTGACCTTCACTCTTAAGTAGGATAAATGATTTCCTTGTTTACATCATCAACTTGCCTGGAAAACCTTTTTTTATCTTTTAGAGTGTAGAAAGTAAGTCCCAGTCAGCATACTGCGATTCTTATGAATTACAAATTAGTACCACTTTAGGATACATTGTATTTAATGAGTGATGTGTTTCTTCGTACAGAAGTTTTTTTGCTTTTATGTTTGTGCACTGTCTCACCAAATGTATGGTACAGTATTTGCATGGCTGTTTCTTTATTTTTTTTAAAAGACATAATCTTCTCTAATTTCATTTGCTTTTTCTATATTGATGGATGGAGTGCTATACCACAGGATGACTGTACCATCCTGCTGCAAAGTTTTTCCACTTTAATAAATAAAAAATAAAGAAATGTATTCTAAAATGTCACATCATATTTCTTTTCTTGTCAAAATAAGTTTTTTCTCAATTTAATATTTCTCCAATCAAGCCTCATTCTAAATTGTTGTGTGCATTGGTGCAACTTTCCACAAAAAGGTACTCTCGAGGTTTATGATGGATGGATCTTAGATTTGATTAAAAATATAGCATTTATAAGAATATTTACCTATTTACCAATAGGTGAATAAGCAACATGAACTCCTGTCAACTTCCAAAGAGAAAATGATTTATGCTCTGTATTATTATAATATTTCATTAATCTTTTTTATTCACTTATGAAACTTTAGGGTTAATCCATATCTGAATAAAAACTGTTTCTTGTCTCAGTCCCAACGTAGCATTAATATTCATTGTAATTATTCTTTCCTGAATCAATATTTTGTTCCAATGTGTAAATACACATGGATTTAAACTTTCTGGTAATTGAAATAAGTTAATAAATGCAGGTTTTCTAAAACGCTTCAAATAAATATAAGCTTTGACACATCTGTTCACATAAACAGTTGAACATTTTTTTTTAAAAAGTCAAGTTGTAAATAAACTTTAGGAGAATTTTATTGCCTCTGCTGTACAAGGATCTATGTTTTGTAGGAAATTGCCAGTGGGACAGAGGCAACAGGGGAAGTCTTTTTGTTTGTTTAGCTATTTACTTACTTTTCTAGCCTGATCTATTCTATGCTTTCAGAAGATTAGGAAATCGGAGACTGCAAGCCAACCAGTGATCTCAAAAGTTGACACAGTTTTGCTACCTCTGTTTCTTTTGAGGGATGGTGGTATGGGGAATGAAAGCTAAGGGATCAAGATTCCGAGAAACAACGACAAGTTTTACCCTGAGGAAAGGAGTTGAGGGCTTAACTCCTCTCACTTTGTGAAGGTGCAAGCTTTTGTCATCAGCTCATAGAACAGAGCTTCAAACTTTTTTTCCTTAGTTTTCTGATAATAATTTTACTTCCCTTTTTTTGCTCACATCTTTTTCCAGTACTCTCATTGTAACTCCAAACATTTTAATTCTCTCACTTACTTTGTGGAACTAATTTCAGTTATATTGCTCTAATAACAAATGAAGGCAGGAGAATTTACAATTTAGTTTAAACGTACATACCTATCCTATTTTTTTTTTAACATCTTTATTGGACTATAATTGCTTTACAATGGTGTGTTAGTTTTTGCTTTATAACAAAGTGAATCAGCTATACATATATATATATCCCCATATCTCTTCCCTCTTGCGTCTCCCTCCCTCTCACTCTCCCTATCCCACCCCTCTAGGTGGTCACAAAGCACCGAGCTGATCTCCCTGTGCTATGTGGCTGCTTCCCACTAGCTATCTATTTTACATTTGGTAGTGTATATATTTCCAAGCCACTCTCTCACTTCGACCCAGCTTACCCTTCTCCCTCCCCGTGTACTCAAGTCCATTCTCTACATCTGTGTCTTTATTCCTTTCCTGCCCCTAGGTTCATGAGAACCATTTTTTTTTTTTAAGATTCCATATATATGTGTTAGCATATGGTATTTGTTTTTCTCTTTCTGACTTACTTCACTCTGTATGACAGTCTCTAGGTCCATCCACCTCACTACAAATAACTCAATTTCGTTTCTTTTTATGGCTGAGTAATATTCCATTGTATATATGTGCCACATCTTCTGTATCCATTCATCTGTCGATGGACACTTAGGTTGCTTCCATGTCCTGGCTATTGTAAATAGTGCTGCAATGAACATTGGGGTACACGACTCTTTTTGAATTATGGTTTTCTCTGGGTATATGCCCAGTAGTGGGATTGCTGGGTCGTATGGTAGTTCTATTTTTAGTTTTTGAAGGAACCTCCATACTGCTCTCCATAGTGGCTGTATCAATTTACATTCCCACTAACAGTGCAAGAGGGTTCCCTTTTCTCTACACTCTCTGTAGCATTTATTGTTTGTAGATTTTTTGATGATGGCTATTCTGACTGGTGTGAGGTGATATCTCTTTGTAGTTTTGATTTGCATTTCTCTAATGATTAATGATGTTAAGCATTCTTTCATGTGTTTGTTGGCAATCTGTATATCTTCTTTGGAGAAATGTTTATTTAGGTCTTCTACCCATTTTTGGATTGGGTTGTTTGTTTTTTTGATATTGAGCTGCATGAGCTGCTTGTAAATTTTGGAGATTAATCCTTTGTCAGTTGCTTCATTTGCAAATATTTTCTCTCTTTCTGACGGTTGTCTTTTTGTCTTGTTTATGGTTTCCTTTGCTGTGCAAAAGCTTTTACGTTTCATTAGGTCCCATTTGCTTATTTTTGCTTTTATTTCCATTCCTCTAGGAGGTGGGTCAAAAAGGATCTTGCTGTGATGTATGTCATAGAGTGTTCTGCCTATGTTTTCCTCTAAGAATTTTATAGTGTCTGGCCTTACATTTAGGTCTTTAATCCATTTTGAGTTTATTTTTGTGTATGGTGTTAGGAAGTGTTCTCATTTCATTCTTTTACATGTAGCTGTCCAGTTTTCCCAGCTCCACTTATTGAAGAGGGTGCTTTTCTCCATTGTATATTCTTACCTCCTTTATCAAAGATAAGGTGACCATATGTGTGTGGGTTTATCTCTGGGCTTTCTATCCTGTTCCATTGATCTATATTTCTGTTTTTGTGCCAGTACCATACTGTCTTGATTACTGTAGCTTTGTAGTATAGTCTGAAGTCAGGGTGCCTGATTCCTCCAGCTCCGTTTTTCTTTCACACGATTGCTTTGGCCATGCGGCATACCTATTCTTTTAAGGTAAATGTTCTAAGTTGTTAGTATTATTTATTGATTACGTCTGTATTCTGACCTTTCAGCCTACAAACCATGCTGGCTTCTCTGAATTTCCTAATTGAAATACAAGACTTAGAATCTAATGGAATTACTTACACACACTTATAAACTGTTAATTCTTTAAAGGATACCACTAGCTGCACTGTGACCATAGGATTAGATAAAATCAGAATCTTATGATAGAATTGCATTTGAAGATATTATTAACACTTCTCTCTACTTTGACTCAGTCTTTTATACAGCTGGGACTTAAAACTAAGCCTTGTAGATAAACTCTGGAGAATGGTTAAAGTATGAATTTTTTTTTAAAGTAAAATTACTAACCTTCAGAGTTTTAAAAGAAATCAATCAAATTCAAGTCTCTGGCCTTATCTAGCTATGTCACCTTAGATAACGCTGACCCTCAGTTTCTGCATATTGTAATGCAGGCTATTACATTTTTACCCTCTGTACACAGAACAAAAAAAATATATTCTGTCTTGAACTTATAATGTTGCCCAAGATTCACAGGTAATTAGTATATTTTCTTTTTCACTTTTGCTAGAACACAATTATTTTCAAAGGATTAATTACTTTAGAATTTTGTAGTTTATGCTTTGTTACATTGCTTGAAACCAATATCTTCTCTCTTTCTCTTTCTCTCTTGATTTCTATATGTCTGTCATGTTTTTTCTATCTACTAGAACAGATGGTGAGCATTGCAAGTAAAACTTGAGTTGATAATAGGTTAATGTCTCAAAATGACACAAGGTGAGGAAGTTCTATTTCCTTATGGAATTTAAGTACTTTTAGGAGCTTTCATATCTTCTTGATGTGAAACTTCCATTAGTCTGAAGCAAGAGAGAAAATGAATGGCTTTGCTAGAACTATAGCTAATAAGCACAATCTTTGAGTGTATCATATTAAAAAAAAAAATAGAAGTTGTTCTCCAGCTATCCCAAATATTTTTTGTTGGCAAAAAGGCTTTCTTGATGCAGAGTTGTACAAGTTCACTCTTTAAGCTGATATTTTTCAGTGAGTAATGTTTTGCTAATTTTGTGAAATGAGTTGTTATTGGTTTTGGTGTTTTTATGTAAGAGCTTGAAGGAAACAGTCATTTCTGTAATCTACTTTCTATATGATTGCTTCTAAAGCTATTAGACTAACAAGATAAAAAAAATCTTCTATTCAAAATGCAAAATATATACTTATTCCAACAGTCAAATCATTTCTGCATCATCAAACATCCTCAGATATTTAAGAAGAAAATGACTAAAATTTAAATATTGTCACCATATCACACCTATCCACAATGGGAAATAAATCAAATATCTTATGGTTTATGTTATGAGGTGAATTGTGACCCCTAAACAGATATGGAGAAGTCTTAACCACTAGTAACCATGAAAGTGACCTTATTTTGAAATAAAGTTTTTGCAGATTTAATCAAGTTAAGAAGAAGTCATTAGGTGAGCCATAACACAATAGGACTGGTGTTCTTATAAGAAGAGAAGAGACACAAATGCGTTAGGAGAGACTACCATGTGAAACAGGGGCAAAGACTGAAGTGCTAAAGCTGCCAAGGGATGCTGAGGATTGTTGGCAAACCACCAGAAAGTAGGAGAGAGGCCCGGAAAAATTTTCCCCTACAGGTTTCAGAAACAACATGGTCCTGCCATTGCCTTGATTTGAGATTTCTAAGCCTTCAGAACTGTGAGACAATACATTTCTGTTGTTTTAAGTTACATAATCTAGTAGTTTGCTAGGGCAACCTTAGGAAACTGATATCTGCCATTGAGTCTATATTAAAAATAAATTTCATTTTAATTATGGTTTAAATTAGGTTTGGTTCAAAAGAGTACATAATGATGTCCAACACTTAAGTAAATGTAATTAAAGAAATGCTGTTATGCTTTATTTGTCTTTATAGGAATAAAGGCTATATTATTTTAAATAAGATTCTAGAGTATTCTACATAGTGATTTCAAATTAAATACCTCTTAAAAATAACATGTACTTACTTTTGTATAAAATTGTTCGCTTTCAGTCTTTGTGCATCTTTTTTTTTTTTTTTACCTTTTTTCCCTCCAACTTTATTGAGGTATACTTGACAAATGAAAATTATATATATTTAGAGTGTACAGCATGATAATTTGATATACATATGCATTGTGAAATATTTACCACAACCAAGTTAATTAACACATCCATCACCTCATATAGTTACCTTTTTTTGGTAGTTAGAATGCTTAAGATCTACTCTTTTAGCAAATTTGAAGTATACAATATAATAGTATATTAACTATAGTCACCATGCTATACATTAGATCTGCAAAATATATTCATCTTATAACTGAAAGTTTGTACCCTTCGACCAACATCTTCCCATTTCCCTTACCCCCAGCCCATGGCAACCACCATTCTACTGTTTCTATGAAGTTGACTTTTTTTGTTTTGATTACTCCCATGTCAAACCTGTCTTCCCCATCTCACCAAGTAAATGGTGCCCACTGTTCAAACTGTGAAAGCCAAAATCTCAGGCATCATCAGTGGAGGTATATTTCTTAATGCCTTGGCTGGCTTTTTTTTTTTTTTTAACATCTTTATTGGAGTATAATTGCTTTACAATGTTGTGTTAGTTTCTGCTGTATAGCAAAGTGAATCAGCTATATGTATACATATATCCCCATATCCCCTCCCTCTTGGTTTAAAAGGACTGGCTTTACTGCCAGAGTCATCCTGCTGTGTAATGCCTTATTTTTCCTGTGGACCTCTCCTTTACCAGGGAATAAGTAGGAAAATTTAATTTCTAAATTAGAACTTAACAAGAAAATAAAACTAGAAGTTATAATCATTTTGAGAAAAATATCTGACAGTGTCTTATAAACCTAAAGATACCTCTGTCATATGACCCCACAACTGCAATCCTAAGTATTTACCCAAGAGCAGTAAGAACATATGTATGCACCGTCAAGAAAGCTCATAGAAGATTTGAGTAAAATCGGTAAAAACTGAAAACTTCCCAAGTTGCCATCAACAGAATGGATTAAAAAAGTAAGGCATATTCATATGATGGAAAACTGCTCAGCAATAAAAATGAAGATACTATCAATAAACACAGTAGCATGTAAAAATCTCAAGAAACCATGCTAAATGAAAGAAGGTTACACAAAACAGTACCTGTAGTATGGTTTCATTTATATGGAGTTCTAAAAGAGGTGAAATTAATCAGGATTGTGGTTGCATCTGGGGTTTGATGGGGGAGGAGACTGACTATAAAAAAGTATGAGGGGACAGGAGCTTCAAGATGGCAGGAGAGTAAGAGGCGGAGATCACTTTCCTCCCCACAAATACATCAGAAATACATCTGCATGTGGAACAGCTCCTACAGAACACCTACTGAACGCTGGCAGAAGACCTCAGACCTCCCAAAAGGCAAGAAACTCCCCCACGTACCTGGGTAGGGCAAAAGAAAAAAGAAAAAACAGAGACAAAAGAATAGGGACGGGACCTGCACCAGTGGGAGGGAGCTGTGAAGGAGGAAAGGTTTCCACGCACTAGGAAGCCCCTTCGCGGGCGGAGACTGCGGGTGGCAGAGGGGGGAAGCTTCGGAGCCACGGAGGAGAGCGCAGCCACAGGGGTGCGGAGGGCAAAGCGGAGAGGTTCCCGCACGGAGGAGCGGTGCCGACCAGCACTCTCCAGCCCGAGAGGCTTGTCTGCTCACCCGCCGGGGCGGGCGGGGGCTGGGAGCTGAGGCTCGGGCTTCGGAGGTCGGATCCCAGGGAGAGGACTGGGGTTGGCTGTGTGAACACAGCCTGAAGGGGCTAGCGCGCCACAGCTAGCCGGGAGGGAGTCCGGGGAAAAGTCTGGAGCTGCCGAAGAGGCAAGAGACTTTGTCTTGCCTCTTTGTTTCCTGGTGCGCGAGGAGAGGGGATTCAGAGCGCCACCTAAACGAACTCCAGAGACTGGCGCGAGCCGCGGCTATCAGCGCGGACCCCAGAGACGGGCATGAGACGCTAAGGTTGCTGCTGCAGGCACCAAGAAGCCTGTGTGCAAGCACAGGTCGCTATTCACACCTCCCCTCCCGGGAGCCTGAGCAGCCTGCCAGCACCAGGGTTCCGTGATCCAGGGACAGCTTCCCTGGGAGAAGGCACGGCGCGCCTCAGGCTGCTGTAACGTCACGCCGGCCTCTGCCGCCGCAGGCTTGCCCTGCATTCCATACCCTTCCCTCCCCCCCGGCCTGAGTGAGCCAGAGTCCCCGAATCAGCTGCTCCTTTAACCCCGTCCTGTCTGAGCGAAGAAGAGACACCCTCAGGAGACCTACACGCAGAGGCGGGTCCAAATCCAAAGCTGAACCCCAGGAGATGTGCGAACAAAGAAGAGAAAGGGAAATCTCTCCCAGCAGCCTCAGGAGCAGCGGATTAAATCTCCACAATCAACTTGATGTGCCTGCATCTGTGGAACACCTGAATAGACAACGAATCATCCCAAACGGAGGAGGTGGACTTTGGGAGCAACGATATATATATATTTTTCCCTTTTTCTCTTTTTGTGAGTGTGTATATGTATGCTTCTGTGTTTGATTTTGTCTGTATAGCTTTGCTTTTACCATTTGTCCTAGGGTTCTGTCTGTCCTTTTTTTTTTTAATTACTCAAAAAATTGTTTTCTTAATAATAATTTTTTAAATAATTTTATATTATTTTATTTTACATTTATTTTATTTTCTTCTTTCTTTCTTTCTTTTTTTCCTCCCTTTTATTCTGAGCCATGTGGTGGACAGGCTCTTGGTGCTCCAGCTAAGCATCAGGGCTGTGCCACTGACGTGGAGAGCCAAGTTCAGGACACTGGTCCAAAGAGACCTCCCAGCTCCACATAATATCAAACGGTGAAAATCTCCCAGAGATCTCCATCTCAGTGCCAAGACCCACTTCCACTCAACGACCAGCAAGCTACAGTGCTGGACACCCTATGGCAAACAACTAGCAAGACACGAACACAACTCCATCCATTAGCAGAGAGGCTGCCTAAAATCGTAATAAGGCCACAGACACCCCAAAACACACCACCAGACATGGACCTGCCCACCAGAAAGACAAGATCCAGCCTCATCCACCAGAACACAGGCACTAGTCCCCTCCACCAGGAAGCCTACACAACACACTGAACCAACCTTAGCCACTGGAGAGAGACACCAAAAACAGCGGGAACCACGAACCTGCAGCCTACGAAAAGGAGACCCCAAACATAATAAGTTAAGCAAAATGAGAAGACAGAGAAACACACAGCAGATGAAGGAGCAAGGCAAAAACGCACCAAACCTAACAAATGAGAAAATAGGCAGTCTACCTGAAAAAGAATTCAGAATAATGATAGTAAAGATGATCCAAAACCTTGGAAATAGAATGGAGAAAATACAAGAAATGTTTAACAAGGACCTAGAAGAACTAAAGAGCAAACAAACAGTGATGAAAAACACAATATATGAAATTAAAAATTCTCTAGAAGGGATCAATAGCAGAATAACTGAGGCAGAAGAACGGACAAGTGACCTGGAGGATAAAATAGTGGAAATAACTACTGCAGAGCAGAATAAAGAAAAAAGAATGAAAAGAATTGAGGACAGTCTCAGAGACCTCTGGGACAACATTAAATGCACCAACATTTGAATTATAGGGGTCCCAGAAGAAGAAGAGAAAAAGAAAAGGACTGAGAAAATATTTGAAGAGATTATAGGTGAAAACGTCCCTAATATGGGAAAGGAAATAGTTAATCAAGTCCAGGAACCACAGAGAGTCCCATACAGGATAAATCCAAGGAGAAACACGTCAAGACATATATTAATCAAACTATCAAAAATTAAATACAATTAACAAATATTAAAAGCAGCAAGGGAAAAACAAGAAATAACACATAAGGGAATCCCCATAAGGTTAACAGCTGATCTTTCAGCAGAAACTCTGCAAGAGAGAAGGGAGTGGCAGGACTTATTTAAAGTGATGAAGAAGAAGAAACTACAACCAAGATTACTCTAACAGGCAAGGATCTCATTCAGATTTGACAGGGGAAATTAAACCCTTTACAAAGAAGCAAAAGCTAAGAGAATTCAGCACCACCAAACCAGCTTTACAACAAATGCTAAAGGAACTTCTCTAGGCAGGAAATACAAGAGAAGGAAAAGACCTACAATAATAAACCCAAAACAATTAAGAAAATGGGAATAGGAACATACATATCGATAATTACCTTGAATGTAAATGGATTAAATGCTCCAACCAAAAGACATAGATTGCCTGAATGGATACAAAACAAGACCCGTACATATGCTGTCTACAAGAGACCCACTTCAGACCTAGGGACACATATAGACTGAAAGTGAGGGGATGGGAAAAGATATTCCATGCAAATGGAAATCAAAAGAAAGCTGGAGTAGCAATTCTCATATCAGACAAAATAGACTTTAAAACAAAGACTATTACAAGAGACAAAGAAGAAAACTACATAATGATCAAGGGATCAATCAAAGAAGAAGATATAACAATGGTAAATATTTATGCACCCAACATAGGAGCAGCTCAATACATAAGGCAAATACGAACAGCCATAAAAGGGGAAATCGACAGTAACATAATAATAGTGGAGGACTTTAACACCCCACTTTCACCAATGGACAGATCATCCAAAAGGAAAATAAATAAGGAAACACAAGCTTTAAATGATACATTAAACAAGATGCACTTAATTGGTATTTATAGGACATTCCATCCAAACACAACGGAATACACATTCTTCTCAAGTGCTCATGGAACATACTCCAGGATAGATCATATCTTGGGTCACAAATCAAGCCTTGGTAAATTTAAGCAAATTGAAATCGTATCAAGTATCTTTTCCGACCACAATGCTATGAGACTAGATATCAATTACAGGGGAAAAAAATCTGTAAGAAATACAAACACATGGAGGCTAAACAACACACTACTTAATAACCAAGAGATCACTGAAAAAATCAAAGAGGAAATCAAAAAATACCTAGAAACAAATGGCAATGAAAACACGACGACCAAGAACCTATGGGATGCAGCAAAAGCAGTTATAATAGGGAAGTTTATAGCAATACAATCCTACTTTAAGAAACAAGAAAGATCTCAAATAAACAACCTAACCTTACACCTAAAGCAATTAGAGAAAGAAGAACAAAAAAAACCCAAAGTTAGCAGAAGGAAAGAAATCATAAAGATCAGATCAGAAATAAATGAAAAAGAAATGAAGGAAATGATAGCAAAGATCAATAAAACTAAAAGTTGGTTATTTGAGAAGATAAACAAAATTGATAAACCATTAGCCAGACTTATCAAGAAAAAAAGGGAGAAGATTCAAATCAGTAGAATTAGAAATGAAAAAGGAGAAGTAACAACTGACACTGCAGAAATACAAACGATCATGAGAGATTACTACAAGAAACTCTATGCCAATAAAATAAACAACCTGGAGGAAATGGACAAATTCTTAGAAATGCAAAACCTTCTGAACTGAAACAGGAAGAAATAGAAAATATGAGCAGACCAATCACAAGCACTGAAATTGAAACTGTGATGAAAAATCTTCCAACAAACAAAAGCCCAGGACCAGATGGCTTCACAGGCGAATTCTATCAAACATTTAGAGAGGAGCTAACACTATCCTTCTCAAACTCTTCCAAAATATAGCAGAGGGAGGAACACTCCCAAACTCATTCTAGGAGGCCACCATCACCCTGATAGCAAAACCAGACAAAGATGTCACAAAGAAAGAAAACTACAGGCCAATATCACTGATGAACATAGATGCAAAACTCCTCAACAAAATACTAGCAAACAGAATCCAACAGCACATTAAAAGGATCATACACTATGGTCAAGTGGGGTTTATCCCAGGAATGCAAGGATTCTTCAATATATGCAAATCAATCAACGTGATACACCATATTAACAAATTGAAGGAGAAAAACCATATGATCATCTCAATAGATGCAGAGAAAGCTTTTGACAAAATTCAACACTCATTTATGATAAAAACCCTCTGGAAAGTAGGCATAGAGGGAACCTTCTTCAACATAATAAAGGCCATATATGACACACCCACAGTCAACATCATCCTCAATGGTGAAAAACTGAAACCATTTGCCCTAAGATCAGGAACAAGACAAGGTTGCCCTCTCTCACCACTATTATTCAACATAGTTTTGGAAGTTTTAGCCACAGCAATCAGAGAAGAAAAAGAAATAAAAGGAATCCAAACTGGAAAAGAAGAAGTAAAGCTGTCACTGTTTGCAGATGACATGATACTATACGTAGAGAATCCTAAAGATGCTCCCAGAAAACTACTAGAGCTAATCAATGAATTTGGTAAAGTAGCAGGATACAAATTTAATGCACAGAAATCTCTTGCATGCCTATACAATGATGAAAAATCTGAAAGTGAAATTAAGAAAACACTCCCATTTACCACTGCAACAAAAAGAATAAAATACCTAGGAATAAACCTACCTAAGGAAACAAAAGACCTGTATGCAGAAAATTATATGATACTGATGAAAGAAATTAAAGATGATACAAATATATGGAGAGATATACCATGTTCTTGGATTGGAAGAATCAACATTGTGAAAATGTACTATCCAAAGCAATCTACAGATTCAATGTAATCCCTATCAAACTACCAATGGCATTTTTCACAGAACGAGAACAAAAAATTTCACAATTTGTATGGAAACACAAAAGACCCCAATAGCCAAAGCAATCTTGAGAAAGAAAACGGAGCTGGAGGAATCAGGCTCCCTGACTTCAGACTATACTACAAAGCTACAGTAATCAAGACAGTTTTTTACTGGCACAGAAAAAGAAATATAGATCAATGGAACAGGCTAGAAAGCCCAGAGAAAAACCCACACACATATGGTCACCTTATCTTTGATAAAGGGGCTAGAATATACAATGGAGAAAAGACAGCCTCTTCAATAAGTGGTGCTGGGAAAACTGGACAGCTACATGTAAAAGAATGAAATTAGAACACTTCCTAACACCATACACAAAAATAAACTCAAAATGGATTAAAGATCTAAATGTAAGGCCAGATACCATCAAACTCTTAGAGGAAAACATAGGCAGAACACTCTATGACATAAATCACAGCAAGATCCTTTTTGACCCACCTCCTAGAGAAATGGAAATAAAAACACAAATAAACAAATGGGACCTAATGAAACTTAAAAGCTTTTGCACAGCAAAGGAAACCATAAACAAGACGAAAAGACAACCCTCTGAATGGGAGAAAATATTTGCAAATGAAGCAACTGACAAAGGATTAATCTCCAAAATTTACAAGCATCTCATGCAGCTCAATATCAAAAAAACAAACAACCCAGTCCAAAAATGGGCAGAAGACCTAAATAGATATTTCTCCAAAGAAGATATACAGATTGCCAACAAATACATAAAGGAATGCTCAACATCATTAATCATTACAGAAATGCAAATCAAAACTACAATGAGGTATCATCTCACACCTGTCAGAATGGCCATCAGCAAAAAATCTACAAACAATAAATGCTGGAGAGGGTGTGGAGAAAAGGGAACCCTTTTGCACTGTTGGTGGGAATGTAAATTGATACAGCTACTATGGAGAACAGTATGGAGGTTCTTTAAAAAACTAAAAATAGAACTACCATACGACCCAGCCATCCCATTACTGGGCATATACCCTGAGAAAACCATAATTCAAAAAGAGTCACATACCAAAATGTTCATTGCAGCTCTATTTACAATAGCCAGGACATGGAAGCAACCTAAGTGTCCATCGACAGATGAATGGATAAAGAAGATATGGCACATATATACAATGGAATATAACTCAGCCATAAAAAGGAACGAAACTGAGTTATTTGTAGTGAGGTGGATGGACCTAGAGTATGTCATACAGAGTGAAGTAAGTCAGAAAGAGAAAAACAAATACCGTATGCTCACACATATATATGGAAAAAAAAGGTCATGAAGAACCTAGGGGCAAGATGGGAATAAAGATGCAGACCTACTAGAGAATGGACTTGAGGATACGGGGAGGGGGAAGGGTAAGTTGGGACAAAGTGAGAGAGTGGCATGGACACATATACACTACCAAACGTAAAATAGATAGCTAGTGGGAAGCAGCTGCATAGCACAGGGAGATCAGCTCGGTGCTTTGTGACCACCTAGAGGGGTGGGATAGGGAGGGTGGGAGGGAGGGAGATGCAAGAGGGAAGAGATATGGGGACATATGTATATGTATAAGTGATTCACTTTGTTATACAGCAGAAACTAACACACCATTGTAAAGCAATTATACTCCAATAAAGATGTTAAAAAAAAGAAAAAAAGTATGAGGGCTTTTCTTGTGTAATGGTAATGTCCTGTACCTTGATAGGCGATTGGACTGCACAGGTGTCAAAATTCATGAAGTAATACACTTAAGGTTTGTGTAGTTTATTATATGGACATTTTATTTTAAAATAAGTTGTTAATAAATATTGACCTTAAAGTGATTATATACATGTTAAAGCTTTTATGAGGAAGTGTACTCTATGTCTACAAATATTTTTTGAAATATACTGATATAAAAGGAAGGATTGACTATACGTAGATGGAAGGATAAATAATAAAGCAAGTATAGTAAAATATTAATAGTGGGTATATGTAAATATGGGTATACGTGTACTATAAAATTCATTCCTTTTTTCAGCATGTTTGAAAATTTTCGTAATGAAATTTTAGAAAATTTTGATGAGAAAAACTCATACACATAAATGCATAATCTCCAGAGTGTTTTCCTAATAGCTATAATGAAAAAGTGTTACTTCTATGTTCAGAGTCTTTCAGTCATATTAGTTTCTGAGCCAATTATCATAATTGTTTAACATATAAAGTATCCATTGAATTCAAACCAGAAAACCACCACCTGAGATAAAATATTGTCACTAACAGATTCTACTAGGATGTCTGTATTTATCACAAAAACTGTATATTGTATACTATTGAATGCAATGCTTTACATTTACAGTTTTCTCATACTGATCATAAGAAATTGATACAATATTGTAGTACATTTGCAGTTATTAACTGGAGGCACTGGGGTATATTGCTTAAGACAAATTATATATTTCTATATTGCTTATAATCTTATTGTAATCTTATTTAATATACTAGGTATCACATAGTGGATTTTAAACAAATGTTTGTGGAAGGAAAGAATGGATAAATGCATTCCATTCAAAATGATAATAAGAACCATTGACATTTAGGCATCAGCTACAACTAGTGAAAAATTTCCACCTAGATCAGATGGGGCTGGGGAATGATGCTAGACAGCTGCTTTTCAGCAATAATTTTACATTAAATAAAGGGAGAACACAGGTTTTTGGGGGTTTTTTCCCCTATAGGGAAATTTTTTCCACACTTATTTTGTTTTGAGATATTTTAAAGGCAATATTTTCAGCTACTTGTTTGGGTATTATTTATTTTTTTAAATGAGTGATACCTAAAAAGGCATTTGAAAAATAAATTATGTGTATGTAGACACACACACAGATAATGCACACACAGGGCCTTTGAACACTTTTTATACTTGGATAACTTACTTTTCAATACCTTACTTTTTTAAAAGTGTGATACCTTTTATTAATTGTTTATTTTATTGATTCAAAAAATGTCTAAATTCCTATTTTGTGCCAGACACATATTAGAGAGAAAAATATAAATAAAATAGCAAATTTACCCTTAGTGTGTTCAGAGTTTTCATATCTAATTTCTCTCTAAACATAATTGCTGAATCTATATAAATCTTTGAATCTATATAAATCTCTAAAAGCTTATGAAACAAATAGCAACTTCACTTAGAGATCTGGGGAAGAGGGATAAAAGTGATTTTTTGTATGTGTGTGTGCAAAAAGAAAAATCATATAAGGACTTATGCACGTATTTGTTTGTTGTTTTAAGAAAAGCTTGATTGTTTGCTTGGTCACCAGCTTAACGATGATGGTAGTGATTTTAATAAATAAACCATTTAAAAAACAAGAAGGATGGCAAAATACAAAAAAACTGAGAAGTAAACACAGAGGCATTTTTTTTCCTGCCTCAATCAAATACAGATGTCTTCAGGGGATAACGACATTTTATTTTCTTCTGTACTAATGTTTAGTATGAACTTATTACTGTTGATTCACTGTGCTAAGTATTTTTATAGTCATTATCTTATTTGATATTCATAATAACTTTGTGATATTGGATTTTTATCCTCATTTTATATATATATTTTTAAAGAGGACTTCAAGGAGAAAGGACTTATCTAAACTCACAGTGGAGTTTTGAACTAATTCTGTAAGTAGAATGCTATATGCTTTTGAAGACACTGTTTAGTGTTAGTATTTGACTTAATAATAAAAAGACAAAATCTATTATTTATTAATACCTATTGTGCTTCCATAATACTATTAGATCTAGTTCTATCAAAAAGTTTTCATTTAGTCAGCTGCTAGCATAGTATTCAGGCAACTACCACATTATCCCAATCCTCTAATCTTCAAATTGCCTGCTGATCCAAAATAGAATCAAATAAGTATTTTGACCTTTATTTATGGTGTGGATCTGCTAATGCGTACAGGATTGAACAACAACCAGGATCAGTGAAGCATACCCAGCTAGCTCACTGATACTTAGTAACTCAATCTCTAGATACAAGTCAGTATATAAAAAAAGAGAGTTTTCTAAATCAGTGGCTACAGTGTTCGAAACTTTCTTAGAAACAATAAAACCTAGGGACAAAATATTAAGAAATGACTATGTCATTTATCTTTTTTCTTGATGATTTTATTGTTCTTCAGTAAATTGCCCAGATTCCAACAGACTCCAGAAGATGCCAAAATATTAAGAATAGTTTTACCTTTCTCACTCTTTCTCTTATACAGCTACACAGCTTGTATTAATATATATATAACATAAATATACACACATATATAAATATATATATTATCTATATCTATACCTATCTATCTATATATAAATGAGGTAGTATAAGATCCTCGAGGAAGAGGAATGGGTGAGAAAATGGGAAGAAAGAGAAAAGGAAGAAAGGGTATAGGAACAGAGAGAGGAAGGAGAAGCCTCAGTTAGAAGAATAAATATAATAGGAAAAGAGCAGAAAAAGGAAAAAGGGTAGTATGAAGTAGAGAACCTATGAGCAAAGGGTAAAATAAGGTGAGTGAAGTGCAAAGCCAAGGTCTCAAAATCAATTTTCTGTTCTGATGCCAGAGAGGTAATGCAAATAAGCAAATTGAAGGGACTGTAAGAAAATCATGTTCCTCTTTATGACTTTCTCCTCCCCACATTTGATAGAGAAATAAAAATTAATATTTCTCTTTTTAAAAAAGCAGTGGAATGCAGTGATTAAGAGCAACGTCATCCTTAGCTCTGAGAAAAGGGAATGGTTCACAGTGTTCACACTGGCTCCAGAAGAGGATAAGAAGTAGGTACTCTGACTGTGGTCAATATTGACAAAACTTCTGATTTTTTATGGATAAGCTGAAATCCAAATTTTATGAGGAATCTGAAATTTCGACAACTCATTCAAAAAATGTTTAAACCTATGTGAACACTCTCATTACCCCTTACTGACTCCACCTCTACCAGTTGGGAGGTTGGCCCAGGGGTACCTGATTGTATGCTTACTAGTAAAAAGATTAAGGGGCAGGGGAGGATTTACCTCCAGCTATTCTCAAAGCCTGATGGACCCTGCTGTTTACTGTGCTCTTCTCTAGAACACTGTCCTATTTGTGAGATGAATGCATAGTTCTCTACGCACAGTTTATAAGAGGTAGTCTCATGGTATCACCCATTTTCTGCTTTCATCAATTATTTGGTTTCCAAAAGAGGTTTAGCCTTTTGCTTTGGTCTAAATTCATTTTTTAACTAAAGCCTCACAGTGTCCAATTCTGGCTTATTTGTTGTCATCTATTATCTGAGACCAAGCAAGTGAACTGAAGGAGCGAGGGCAGCTATAGCCTAGTTCAAGGAATATGTCCCACAAGCAGGGCTACCTTCATGGCTCTGCAATCACAAGAGTTACAGAGTGTTCTCCAATCAGAAGGTGATGTAGAGTTTAATGAATGTTCTGTGGCTGCGGTCTTGAAATTATTAATAATTTTATGTTTGGATATGTGCTTTGTAAGTGAAGTTTAATGGGACAATGGATCATGAGTCAGGGGCTTCAAGCCTTTGCTTACACGCCATCCTGTCTTTCTCGGCCTCCCCCCATCTCCCTCCCTTCCAGAATTGGGCTCTTGGCTGCTCCTGTCCAGTTACCACTGCCACCCTCCACTCCAGCAGGGGCCTGGACACAGGCAAGGTGAGAGTTAGGGTTAGTCCCATGAATCCTAGGGCTGCATCAGGAGGCTGACTCCAAGTACCTATGAGGCACTATGCTCACGTGGAAAGTATCCTCATGCTTGAGAGACATGGCATTAAGTAGAAAGTAAAAAGTTCTATGACAATTCAAGAGAAACCACAGAAGAAAAGACTTTTTTCTGCCTTTTGAACGAGTCCCACATTTTCATTTTATACTAGGTCCTGAAAATTATGTAGCCAGTTCCGTATATTTTATTACCAAGATATTTTATTCGTGCTTACCTACTCTTTCCCTTGCACCTTACAAACCTCTTCTCCTCTTCCTAAAACATGCAATGTCAAACAAAAAGTCCAGCAAAACCGGAGCATTTTAAAAAGTTGCGTTAAGAGAAATGGGAGGCAACTCCTTTTAGAATCAGGAATGACTCTACACCCCAAATCTGGAGAGTGTGAAAAGCAAGTGCCTGTGTAATGCTATCTCTTTTTTTTTTTTTTTGGTAACATACTTGCTTGTTCATTTTAGTTTTTTCAGGCAAATACTGTGTATAAAGCAGAGCTGTGATGTACTCAGACAAATCTCATTCAAATTCCAATTCTGCCACTTGGGCAAGTTACTTAACCTTTCCTAGCCCGTTTCACTCTTCTATAAAGTGATTATAATAATGGCCTTGCAGTGTTGTTCTGGTTGAACGGTGTAACATGAAACAAATAAATTGTGTAATGCCTAGCATATGGTACAAGAACATTCTTCTAAAAAACTATACATATACAATTTAAAGAATATTTTATATTTTAATATTTCAATTCATACATGGTAAACTCATTTTGTGTAAAATAAAAAGAAACTGTAATTTTAGTTGGAATGACCACAGGCATTATATAGTGTTTCTAAGGCTGTGTCCACTGAACCTGGATATGACCATCAACTGTCATTATGTGGAGGAGTTGATATGGCAAAGAGTGTCCTTCAGCGGCAAGCCTAAAGTTAATTCAAGGGCTTTGGAACCCCTGAGCCCCAAGCAAAGTGTTCAGAAACTTTCACATGCCAAAACATTTTTTTCTTAGATATTGAGAATTTCCTTGATTGTTTTTGATATGTGAGAGTGTGGTTCTATATTAACACAATCAGCATGATTTAATAGAGTTAAAGTAATGGCTAATGTTTATGATAATCCACAATCACTAAAAACATAGTGCTGGATATCTTCTTCACTTTTAATACGGAGTAAACAATACTTGTGAAATTACAGCAGTTTGAAATATAATAAAATCAAGTTCCAAATAAGCTATAATTTCTTACTGGGTTGCTTTAAATAGTCTCTGAGAAATTATGGAGGGTACTGACAGATGTAGCATCTAATTCATTTAGTCTTACAATGGAATCTCACAACTTAGGTCACAGCTGTGGAAAAAAAAGTTGTGCAGAGACAAAATTTACTGCTATTAAAATTTCATGGTCATTCTCTATGGTGAATAACTGAAACCATTTCCACTAAGATCAGGAAGAACACAAGGTTGCCCACTCTTGCCATTATTATTCAACATAGTTTTGGAAGTTTTAGCCACAGCAATCAGAGAAGAAAAAGAAATAAAAGGAATCCAAATCGGAAAAGAAGGAGTAAAATTGTCACTAGTTGCAGGTGACATGATACTATACATAGAGAATCCTGAAGATGCTACCAGAAAACTACTAGAGCTAATCAATGAATTTGGTAAAGTAGCAGGATACAAATTTAATGCACAGAAATCTCTTGCATTCCTATACACTAATGATGAAAAATCTGAAAGAGAAATTAAGGAAACACTCCCATTTACTATTGTAACAAAAAGAATAAAATACCTAGGAATAAACCTACTTAAGGAGACAAAAGACCTGTACGCAGAAAACTATAAGACACTGATGAAAGAAATTAGAGATGACACAAACAGATGGAGAGATATACCATGTTCTTGGATTGGAAGAATCAACATTGTAAAAATGACTGTACTACCCAAAGCATTCTACAGATTCAATGCAATCCCTATCAAACTACCACTGGCATTTTTCACAGAACTAGAACAAAAAATTTCACAATTTGTATGGAAACACAAAATACCCCGAATAGCCAAAGCAATCTTGAGAAAGAAAAACGGAGCTGGAGGAATCAGGCTCCCGGACTTCAGCCTATGCTACAAAGCTACAGTAATCAAGAGAGTATGGTACTGGCACAAAAACAGAAATAAAGATCAATGGAACAGGCTAGAAAGCCCAGAGAAAAACCCACACACATATGGTCACCTTATTTTTCATAAAGGAGGCTAGAATATACAATGGAGAGAAGACAGCCTCTTCAATAAGTGGTGCTGGGAAAACTGGACAGCTGCATGTAAAAGAATGAAATTAGAACACTCCCTAACACCATACAGAAAAATAAACTCAAAATGGATTAAAGACCTAAATGTAAGGCCAGACACCATCAAACTCTTAGAGGAAAACATAGGTAGAACACTCTATGACATAAATCACAGCAAGATCCTTTTTGACCCACCTCCTAGAGAAATGGAAATAAAAGCAAAAATAAACAAATGGAACCTAATGAAACTTAAAAGCTTTTGCACACCAAAGGAAACCATAAACAAGACAAAAAGACAACCCTCAGAATGGGAGAAAATATTTGCAAATGAAGCAACTGACAAAGGATTAATCTCCAAAATTTACAAGCAGCTCATGCAGCTCAATATCGAAAAAACAAACAACCCAATCCAAAAATGGGCAGAAAACCTAAATAGACATTTCTCCAAAGAAGACATACAGATTGCCAACAATGAGGTATTACCTCACACCGGTCAGAATAGCCATCATCAAAAAATCTACAAACAGCAATGCTGGAGAGGGTGTGCAGAAAAGGGAACCCTCTTGTACTGTTGGTGGGAATGTAAATTGATACAGCCACTATGGAGAGCAGTATGGAGGTTCCTTAAAAAACTAAAAATAGAACTACCATACGACCCAGCAATCCCACTACTGGGCATATACCCTAAGAAAACCATAATTCAAAAAGAGTCATGTACCCCAATGTTCACTGCAGCTCTATTTACAATAACCAGGACATGGAAGCAACCTAAGTGTCTGTCGACAGATGAATAGATAAAGAAGATGTGGCACATATATACAATGGAATATTACTCAGCCTTAAAAAGAAATGAAATTGAGTTATTTGTAATGAGGTGGATGGACCTAGAGACTGTCATACAGAGTGAAGTAAGTCAGAAGGAGAAAAACAAATACCATATTCTAGCACATATATATGGAATCTTAAAGAAAAAAAATGGGTTTGAAGAACATAGGTGCAGGACAGGAATAAAGACACAGACATCAATAATGGACTTGAGGACATGGGGAGGGGTAAGGGTAAGCTGGGACAAAGTGAGAGAGTGGCATGGACATATATACACTACCAAATGTAAAATAGATTGCTAGTGGGAAGCAGCCACATAGCACAGGGAGATCAGCTCTGTGCTTTGTGTCCACATAGAAGGGTAGGATAGGGAGGGTGGGAGGGAGACTCAAGAGGGAGGAGATATGGGGATATATGTATATATATAGCTGATTCACTTTGTTATAAAGCAGAAACTAACACACAATTGTAAAGCTATTATACTCCAATAAAGATGTTAAAAAAAAAATTAATGTCCTCTTTTCAAGATCATGAAATCTGTGCCTTTAGCCTTAAGTAATACAAACTGCTTAGTTAAAGATATTGTGTAAATCGGTTTATAACAGGTGCAGTACATACTCTCACTCAAGTATAAACAAGTAATGATTAATAGAAGTCAGCAAAAGACCTCTAATGAAGTTAACTAAAAGCAGAACAAATCACAGTCTTATGAATGAGAATAGGTAGGAGAAAAATTTTTAATTACTCTCTCATGAGCTTATGAAAAACTATGCAGTCGATAACTCTCAGAGCAAAATGGTTTTGTTAATATAATTTGCTCAATATTTGCATGTGACTAGGTTAACTAAATTACATCTTAGTAAGGAAACTAATATGATAAATATAACCAGGTTCTTACTACCAGGATTATTAGAAATAATAATTTGGTTGGTGATAAATACTAGAAACAAATAGTGAAAGCTTATATATTTCTAAAAACATTTTCCAAATGATCTACAATATCTATGGAAGGAGAGCTAGCACCGTGAAATAGGATGCACAAATGTGGATCAAGTTTAAGTCATTGTTGAAATTGTAGGGACCAAAGTAGTAGCTGAAATTAATTCCAGTTGAAATAACTAAATAAATCACTTCTGCTTCAATGAATTAAACCAAACCATATTTGCTCTAATTTAGGTCTATGTTTTCTTGTTCTTTATTCAATGGAAATGGACAAATATTTCCTATATTTATTATTTCAGGAAGCAATAGACTACCACTCCCCTCAGCTTTCTCACATATCTTTTTCAATCTTTTGACCCTATTCACTCTCCACTTTCTTGTAGAGATCATTAAAAGCTTAGCACAATAGAATGAAGTTTGTAGGATGTCTTTAACAGCACGGAGTAGAGGTGATAAAAATAGAAAATAGAGAAGAGAGACAGATAAGAAATAGAGTAAGATACCACTGAAAACTACAGGTGAAATCAATGAAAAATACTGAATCTAAAGTCATTTGATATCTATTATGTGAAAACCATTGTGTTTGAATTCACAAAATCTTCTAAAATCTGCCTGGTTTAAAAAATAAGAAAAAGTATAGTTAGTTTACTTTGTTTTCAGGGCTTTGGTTTATAAAGAATTTTAATGAATACCTTAAATTTTTTTCTCTCTTTACTCTCTCTTCGCCCACCAGCAACATGTGTATCCAATAATGATGTGATATCGTTGGGAATTATAAGGTAAACATTCAACAAAGAGATGGTAAGATTTAAAACTTTGAAAATGTTTGGGAAAGATAAGCCTTGTTTTCTAGAATCCATGATAGTCAACAAGGTAGCTTAAACAGCATCAGACTTCAATATTTAAGGAGGCAATTTTCAAACATTCCAATAAAAATATAAGCACTTCATTGATATCACTGAATAGCACTTTATTTTTTTTTTTTAACATCTTTATTGAAGTATAATTGCCTTACAATGGTGTGTTAGCTTCTGCTTTATAACAAAGTGAATCAGTTATACATATACAATATGTTCCCATTTCTCTTCCCTCTTGCATCTCCCTCCCTCCCACCCTCCCCATCCCATCCCTCTAGGTGGTCACAAAGCACCGAGCTGATCTCCCTGTGCTATGTGGCTGCTTCCCACTAGTTATCTATTTTACATTTGGTAGTGTATATATGTCCATGACACTCTCTCACCCTGTCACATCTCACCCCACCCCCTCCCCATATCCTCAAGTCCATTCTCTAGTAGGTCTGTGTCTTTATTCCCGTCTTGCCACTAGGTTCTTCATGGCCTTTTTTTTTTTTTTTCCCTTAGATTCCGTATATATGTGTTAGCATACTGTATTTGTTTTTCTCTTTCTGACTTACTTCACTCTGTATGACAGACTCTAACTCCATCCACCTCATTACAAATACCTCCATTTCATTTCTTTTTATGGCTGAGTAATATTCCATTGTATATATGTGCCACATCTTCTTTATCCATTCATCTGTCGATGGACATTTAGATTGCTTCCATGTCCGGGCTATTGTAAATAGAGCTGCAATGAACATTTTGGTACATGACTCTTTTTGACCTATGGTTTTTTCAGGGTATATGCCCAGTAGTGGGATTGCTGGGTCGTATGGTAGTTCTATTTGTAGTTTTTTAAGGAACCTCCATACTGTTCTCCATAGTGGCTGTATCAATTTACATTCCCACCAACAGTGCAAGAGTGTTCCCTTTCCTCCACACCCTCTCCAGCATTTATTGTTTCTAGATTTTTTGATGATGGCCATTCTGACCGGTGTGAGATGATATCTCATTGTAGTTTTGATTTGCATTTCTCTAATGATTAATGATGTTGAGCATTCTTTCATGTGTCTGTAGGCCATCTGTATATCTTCTTTGGAGAAATGTCTATTTAGGTCTTCGGCCCAATTTTGGATTGGGTTGTTCGTTTTTTTGTTATTGAGCTGCATGAGCTGCTTGTAAATCTTGGAGATTAATCCTTTGTCAGTTGCTTCATTTGCAAATATTTTCTCCCATTCTGAGGGTTGTCTTTTGGTCTTGTTTATGGTTTCCTTTGCTGTGCAAAAGCTTTTAAGTTTCATTAGGTCCCATTTGTTTATTTGTGTTCTTATTTCCATTTCTCTGGGAGCTGGGTCAAAAAGAATCTTGCTGTGATGTATTTCATAGAGTGTTCTGCCTATGTTTTCCTCTAAGAGTTTGATAGTGTCTGCCCTTACACTTAGGTCTTTAATCCATTTTGAGTTTATTTTTGTGCATGGTGTCAGGGAGTGTTCTAATTTCATACTTTTACATGTACCTGTCCAATTTTCCCAGCACCACTTATTGAAGAGGCTGTCTTTTCTCCACTGTATATGCTTGCCTCCTTTATCAAAAATAAGGTGCCCATATGTGTGTGGGTTTATCTCTGGGCTTTCTATCCTGTTCCATTGATCTATATTTCTGTTTTTGTGCCAGTACCAAACTGTCTTGATTACTGAAGCTTTGTAATATAGTCTGAAGTCAGGGAGCCTGATTCCCCCAGCTCCATTTTTCGTTCTCAAGATTGCTTTGGCTATTCGGGGTCTTTTGTGTTTCCATACAAATTGTGAAATTTTTTGTTCTAGTTCTGTGAAAAATGCCAGTGGTAGTTTGATAGGGATTGCATTGAATCTGTAGATTGCTTTGGGTAGTAGAGTCATTTTCACAATGTTGATTCTTCCAATCCAGGAATATGGTATATCTCTCCATCTATTTGTATCATCTTTAATTTCTTTCATCAGTGTCTTATAATTTTCTGCATACAGGTCTTTTGTCTCCTTAGGTAGGTTTATTCCTAGATATTTTATTCTTTTTGTTGCAATGGTAAATGGGAGTGTTTTCTTAATTTCACTTTCAGATTTTTCATCATTAGTGTATAGAAATGCAAGAGATTTCTGTGCATTAATTTTGTATCCTGCTACTTTACCAAATTCATTGATTAGCTCTAGGAGTTTTCTGGTAGCATCTTTAGGATTCTCTATGTATAGTATCATGTCATCTGCAAATAGTGACAGCTTTACTTCTTCTTTTCCGATTTGGATTCCTTTTATTTCTTTGTCTTCTCTGATTGCTGTGGCTAACACTTCCAAAACTATGTTGAATAATAGTGGTGAGAGTGGGCAACCTTGTCTTGTTCCTGATCTTAGTGGAAATGGTTTCAGTTTTTCACCATTGAGGACAATGTTGGCTGTGGGTTTGTCATATATGGCCTTTATTATGTTGAGGAAAGTTCCCTCTATGCCTACTTTCTGCAGGTCTTTTATCATAAATGGGTGTTGAATTTTGTCGAAAGCTTTCTCTGCATCTATTGAGATGATCATATGGTTTTTCTCCTTCAGTTTGTTAATATGATGTATCACATTGATTGATTTGCGTATATTGAAGAATCCTTGCATTCCTGGGATAAACCCCACTTGATCATGGTGTATGATCCTTTTAATGTGCTGTTGGATTCTGTTGGTAGTATTTTGTTAAGGATTTTTGCATCTATGTTCATCAGTGATATTGGCCTGTAGTTTTCTTTCTTTGTGACATCTTTGTCTGGTTTTGGTATCAGGGTGATGGTGGCCTCGTAGAATGAGTTTGGGAGTGTTCCTCCCTCTGCAATATTTTGGAAGAGTTTGAGAAGGATAGGTGTTAGCTCTTCTCTAAATGTTTGATAGAATTCACCTGTGAAGCCATCTGGTCCTGGGCTTTTGTTTGTTGGAAGGTTTTTAATCACAGTTTCAATTTCAGTGCTTGTGATTGGTCTGTTCATATTTTCTATTTCCTCCTGGTTCAGTCTCGGCAGTTTGTGCATTTCTAAAAATCTGTGCATTTCTTCCAGGTTGTCCATTTTATTGGCATAGAGTTGCTTGTAGTAATCTCTCATGATCTTTTGTATTTCTGCAGTGTCAGTGGTTACTTCTCCTTTTTCATTTCTAATTCTATTGATCTGAGTCTTCTCCCTTTTTCTCTTGATGAGTCTGGCTAATGGTTTATCAATTTTGTTTATCTTCTCAAAGAACCAGCTTTTAGTTTCATTGATTTTTGCTATTGTTTCCTTCATTTCTTTTTCATTTATTTCTGACCTGATCTTTATAATTTCTTTCCTTCTGCTGGCTTTGGGGTTTTTTTGTTCTTCTTTCTCTAATTGCTTTAGGTGCAAGGTTAGGTTGTTTATTCGAGATGTTTCCTGTTTCTTGAGGTAGGCTTGTATTGCTATAAACTTCCCTCTTAGCACTGCTTTTGCTGCGTCCCATAGGTTTTGGGTCGTCGTATCTCCATTGTCATTTGTTTCTAGGTATTTTTTGATTTCCCCTTTGATTTCTTCAGTGATCACTTCGTTATTAAGTAATGTATTGTGTAGCCTCCATGTGTTTGTATTTTTTACAGATCTTTTCCTGTAATTGATATCTAGTCTCATAGCGTTGTGGTCGGAAAAGATACTTGATACGATTTCAATTTTCTTAAATTTACCAAGGCTTGATTTGTGACCCAAGATATGATCTATCCTGGAGAATGTTCCATGAGCACTTGAGAAAAATGTGTATTCTGTTGTTTTTGGGTGGAATGTCCTATAAATATCAAGTAAGTCCATCTTGTTTAATGTATCATTTAAAGCTTGTGTTTCCTTATTTATTTTCATTTTGGATGATCTGTCCATTGGTGAGAGTGGGGTGTTAAAGTCCCCTACTATGATTGTGTTGCTGTCGATTTCCCCTTTTATGGCTGTTAGTATTTGCCTTATGTATTGAGGTGCTCCTATGTTGGGTGCATAAATATTTTCAATTGCTATACCTTCCTCTTGTATCGATCCCTTGATCATTATATAGTGTCCTTCTTTGTCTCTTGTAATAGTCTTTATTTTAAAGTCTATTTTGTCTGATATGAGAATTGCTACTCCAGCTTTCTTTTGATTTCCATTTGCATGGAATATCTTTTTCCATCCCCTCACTTTCAGTCTATATGTGTCTCTAGGTCTGAAGTGGGTCTCTTGTAGACAACATATATATGGGTCTTGTTTTTGTATCCATTCAGCCAGCCTGTGTCTTTTGGTGGGAGCATTTAATCCATTTACATTCAAGGTAATTATCGATATGTATGTTCCTATTCCCATTTTCTTAAATGTTTTGGGTTTGTTATTGTAGGTGTTTTCCTTCTCTTGTGTTTCTTGCCTAGAAAAGTTCCTTTAGCATTTGTTGTAAAGCTGGTTTGGTGGTGCTGAACTCTCTCAGCTTTTGCTTGTCTGTAAAGGTTTTAATTTCTCCATCGAATCTGAATGAGATCCTTGCTGGGTAGTGTAATCTTGGTTGTAGGTTTTTCTCCTTCATCACTTTAAGTATATCCTGCCACTCCCTTCTGGCTTGCAGAGTTTCTGCTAAAAGATCAGATGTTAACCTTATGGGGATTCCCTTGTGTGTTATTTGTTTTTTTTCCCTTGCTGCCTTTAATATGTTTTCCTTATATTTAATTTTTGACAGTTTGATTAATATGTGTCTTGGTGTGTTTCTCCTTGGGTTTATCCTGTATGGGACTCTCTGTGCTTCCAGGACTTGATTAACTATTTCCTTTCCCATATTAGGGAAGTTTTCAAGTATAATCTCTTCAAATATCTTCTCAGTCCCTTTCTTTTTCTCTTCTTCTTCTGGGACCCCTATAATTCGAATGTTGGTGCGTTTAATGTTGTCCCAGAGGTCTCTGAGACTGTCCTCAGTTCTTTTCATTCTTTTTTCTTTATCCTGCTCTGCAGTAGTTATTTCCACCATTTTATCTTCCAGGTCACTTATCCTTTCTTCTGCCTCAGTTATTCTGCTATTGATCCCATCTAGAGTATTTTTAATTTCATTTATTGTGGTTTTCATCATTGCTTGGTTCCTCTTTAGCTCTTCTACGTCCTTGTTAAATGTTTCTTGCATTTTGTCTATTCTATTTCCAAGATTTTGGATCATCCTTACTATCATTATTCTGAATCCTTTTTCAGGTAGACTACCTATTTCCTCTTCATTTGTTAAGTCTGGTATGTTCTGACCCTGCTCCTTCATCTGCTGTGTGTTTTTCTGTCGTCTCATTTTGCTTATCTTACTGTGTTTGGGGTCTCCTTTTCACAGGCTGCAGGTTCGTAGTTCCTGTTGTTTTTGGTATCTGTCCCCAGTGGCTAAGGTTGGTTCAGTGGGTTGTGTAGGCTTCCTGGTGGAGGGAACTAGTGCCTGAGCTCTGGTGGATAAGGTTGGATCTTGTCTTTCTGGTGGGCACGTCCACGTCTGGTGGTGTATTTTGGAGTGTCTGTGGCCTTATTATGATTTTAGGCAGCCTCTCCGCTAATGGATGGGGCTGTGTTCCTGTCTTTCTAGTTGTTTGGCATAGGGTGTCCAGCACTGTAGCTTGCTGGTCGTTGAGTGAAGCTGGGTCTTGATGTTGAGATGGAGATCTCTGAGAGATTTTTGCCATTTGGTATTACGTGGAGCTGGGAGGTCTCTTGTGGACCAGTGTCCTGAAGTTGGCTCTCCCACCTCAGAGGCACGGCCCTGATGCCTGGCTGGAGCACCAAGAGCCTTTTGTCCACACGGCTCAGAGTAAAAGGGAGAAAAAAAGAAAGAAAGAAAGAAAGAAAGAAAGAAAGAAAGAAAGAAAGAAAGAAAGAAAGAAAGAAAGAAAGAAAGAAAGAAAGAAAGAAAGAAAGAAAGAAAGAAAGAAGAAGGAAGGAAGGAAGGAAGGAAAGAAAGAAAGAAAGAAAGAAAGAAAGAGGCTATAATATAGTGAAGTAAAATAAAGCTATTGTAAAGCAAAGCTATACAGACAAAATCGCACCCAGAAGCATATACATATACACTCACAAATAAAAGGAAAAGGGGAAAAATTAATATATCCTGCTCCCAAAGTCCACCTCCTGAATTTGGGATGATTCGTTGTCTATTCAGGTATTCAACAGATTCAGGCACATCAAGTTGTTTGTGGAGTTTTAATCCGCTGCTTCTAAGGCTGCTGGGAGAGATTTCCCCTTATCTTCCCTGTTCGCACAGCTCCTGGGGTTCAGCTTTGGATTTGGACCCGCCTCTGCGTGTAGGTCGCCTGAGGGCGTCTATTCCCCGCACTGACAGGACGGGGTTAAAGGAGCAGCTGCTTCGGGGGCTCTGGCTCACTCAGGCCGCGGGGAGGGAGGTGTACAGAGGAGGCGGGGTGAGCCTGCGGCGGCCGAGGCCGGCGTGACGTTGCACCAGCCTGAGGCGGGCAGTGCGTTCTCCCGGGGAAGTTGTCCCCGGATCACGGGACCCTGGCAGTGGCGGGCTGCACAGGCTCCCAGGAGGGGAGGTGTGGAGAGTGACCTGTGCTCACACACAGGCTTTTTGGAGGCGGCAGCAGCAGCCCCAGCGTCTCACGCCCGTCTCTGGGGTCCGTGCTGATCGCCGCGGCTCGCGCCTTTCTCTGGAGTTCGTTTAGGCGGCACTCTGAATCCCCTCTCCTTGCGCGCCGCGAAACAAAGAGGCAAGAAAAAGTCTCTTGCCTCTTCGGCAGCTGCAGACTTTTTCCCGGTCTCCCTCCCAGCCAGCTGTGGTGCGCTAATCCCTTCAGTCTGTGTTCACGCCGCCAGCCTCAGTCCTCTCCCTGCGATCCGACCGAAGCCGAGCCTCAGCTCCCAGCCCCGCCCGCCCCGGCGGGGGAGCAGACAAGCCTCTCGGGTTGCTGAGTGCTGCTCGGCGCCGATCCTCTGTGCGGGAATCTCTCCGTTTTTCCCTCTGCGCCCCTGTTGCTGTGGGATCCGCGCTGGTAGCTGCGGCTCGCGCCCGTCTCTGAAGTTCGTTTAGGCAGCGCTCTGAATCCCCTCTCCTCGCGCACCAGGAAACAAAGAGGGAAGAAAAAGTCTCTTGCCTCTTCGGCAGCTGCAGACTTTTTCCCGGACTCCCTCTCGGCTAGCTGTGGTGCACTAACCCCTTCAGGCTGTTTTCACGCCGCCAACCCCAGTCCTCTCCCTGCGATCCGACCAAAGCCCGAGCCTCAGCTCCCAGCCCCGCCCGCCCCGGCGGGTGAGCAGACAAGCCTCTCGGGCTGGAGAGTGCTGCTCGGCGCCGAGCCTCCGTGCGGGAACCTCTCCGCTTTGCCCTCTGCACCCCTGTGGCTGCGCTCTCCTCCGTGGCTCCGAAGCTTCCCCCCTCTGCCACCCGCAGTCTCTGCCCGCGAAGGGGCTTCCTAGTGCGTGGAAATCTTTCCTCCTTCACGGCTCCCTCCCACTGGTGCAGGTGCCGTCCCTATTCTTTTGTCTCTGTTATTTCTTTTTTCTTTTGCCCTACCCAAGTACAGGGGGAGTTTCTTGCCTTTTTGGAGGTCGGACGTTTTCTGCCAGCGTTCAGTGGGTGTTCTGTGGGAGCAGTTCCACGTGTAGATGTATTGTATTTCTACTGTATCTGTGGGAAGGAAGGTTATCTCCGCGTCTTACTCTTCCGCCATCTTCCCGAGGCCCCTCTGAATAGCACTTTAAAAGAAATGATAAGTAAAGACGACTGGAAAACTCTCAAGAAAAAATTTCTGAATTGATATCAAAAAATAAATTTAAAATATTATAAACCCATTTATCAAACTCCATTTACAATAGCAACAGAAAAACTATAAGGTAGCCATACTTAATTAACAAAAGAGATGTAAAATATGTGTCCAGATAAATACAAAATATTACTGAAACAATTTATAAAAGATCTAAATAAAAATTTTAAAAATCCCCACTTTCATGAGATTAGGAAGGCACAATATTATAAAGATGTCTAGTCATCTGAAGTAGATCTATAGATTCAATGCAATTCCGATCAAATACAAACATACTTTCATTGAACATGAAAATCTGATTTAAAAAAAAATAGAGAAATGCAAATTAAAACCACAATAAGATACCATTATTGCATTAGCTCAGACTGCCATAACAATATCCCATAGACTAAGTGGCTTAAAGAATAGAAATTTATTTTCTCTCATTTCTGGAGGGTAGTGGTTCAAGATCAAGATGTCAACATGGTTGGCTTCTGGCGAGGCTACTTTCTGGCTTGTAGAGAGCTGCCTTTTCTCTGTAACTTCACATAGCAAAGAGAGGGAGAGAGAGAGAGAGAGAGAGAAAGGGCTTTCTGATGTTTTTTCTGATAAGGACACTAATGCCATCATGAGGGCCCCACCCTTAGGTCTCCATCTAAACATAATTATTTCCCGAAGGATCCATCTTCAAAGAGCATCATGTTGGGATTAGGGTTAAAACAACATGTACATTTTGAGCAAACACAATTCAGTGCATAGGATCTACACAGTTAATAAATTTCTAAATTTAAAAAGAAAGGCCATCTTGCAGGACTGAAACTTTACACCATTGTTTCAGTCATGCAAAATGAAAACGTTCAAGAGATCTGCTGTACAATATTGTCCTTATAGTTAACAATACTGTACTGTACACTTAAAATTTTGTCAAGAGGGTAGACCTCATATTAGGTGTTTTTTACCAAGAAAGAAAGAAGGGAAGAAAGAAAGGAAGAAAGAAAAAAAGAAGCAAGGAAGGAAGAAGGGAAGAGGGAGGGAGGCAGGAAGGAAAGAAAAGAAAGAGGAAAGGAAAAGAAAGGAAAGGAAAGGGAAGGGAAGGGAAGGGAAGGAAAGGAAAGGAAAGGAAAGATCATACCAGGTGCTGGTGATGACATGGAGACACTGGAACACTCTCACACAGTTTGTGCAACTATTTGGAAGTTTCTTAAAATTTTAAACATATAACTGGCTCTTAATTCAGCCATTCTATTTCTAGGAATTTACTTAAAAGAAATGAAAGTATATGTCTGTGCAAAGACTTGTATATGAATGTTCATAACATTTTTATTTGAAATAGACAATAACTGGAAGTAAGCTAAATGTTCACTAACTCCAGCTACTGATATAGCCCTCCTCTGTAAATAGCTATAAAACAGCACATAGCATGTTAAAGAATAGTTTTCAGACATTTGACCAATGAAGTTAAGGACTTTGATCCCTGAAAAATAAATGAGTTGACCCCTATGCATGTTGAATCTTTCTGCCTGGAAGGCCAACCAAGGCTGTAGAATAAGAAAAACAAGTATGGCAGCCTTGTTAAGCTGAGAAAACTGAAATCAGAATTCAGGGAAGCTGAAGATAAATTATCACACATAAAAGATCTATGTAGTTAAAAAGCTCTAGAATTCTGCACTTGAGAAGCTCAGAGGTAAAGAACAACCACTGTGAAAAGAAAAACAACGGGGGACAATAAACTGAACAGCTCTCTTAGGTGACGCAGGACTGGGAGATGTTTGGGATCCAATCAACCATAGTGAAAAGATTTCATTGACTATTAGAATATATAGTAAAGATACCAGAAAGACTGAACGTTAAGAAAGGGGTTACATTATTCCTAAAGTAAAGACTACTGTTTAGCCACACTAGCAAATTTTTAAAACAGGCTTTGAAAGAATCAAGCTGATTTGAAAACAAAGTAACTCCCTGCCACAAAATTCAAAACCTTTAAGAAAAAATAAGAAAGAAAAATGTAGTGAGTCACAATGTGTATCATGAAAACATGAAATTACTAGAAGAATCAGGAAAATATAACTCAGAATAGAAAACTCAGTTATTAGAGACAGACTGCAAAATGACAGGAATAATCAAGTTAACGTTCAATAACATGTTCAATACATATATATATAGATGGTAGATTTAACATCAGATTAGAAACCACATAGAAGAAAATCAGTGTACACAAGACCTGGAAATGGAAACTATCCCAACTGAAAAACAGAGAGTTAAACCAATATTCAGTGACCTATGGGATAAAATCCAGCCATGTAACATTGATATAATTAGAATCCCGGGGTGGGGGGGGGGCAAAAGTTAAAGAAGTGTTTTCCAAATTAAAAAAAAAAATCAATCCACAGATTGAAAAGCTCAGAGCACCCCAAATTAACACACAAAAAGCACAAAAAAATGCTTAAACAAATACTTAGAATAAACACAAAAAACATACTTAGATAATTCATAGTGATTAATATGTTAAAGGTTCTAGTGGAAAAAGAGAACAATGTGAATAAGTAGATTCATCACCAGAAAAGAGCCAAATGGAAGTAGGATTCAGAGGTAAAAGTTCCTGAAAGATCATCCCAGCTGAAACCTTCAGTAAGACTGTATCTCCATGCAACTTCTCTCCCCTGTTTCCTTCCATTTTGTAGGTGTTGAACACACTCTAAAAATCTCCTACATTCGAATCTATATCTCAGAATTTGCCTTCCAGGGGACCCAGCCTGGGTAAAGGGTACATCAAAAAAAGAGAATGTTAAGTAACCTGGGGGAGAGTAGCTTTAAAAATAGAAAATAAAGAAAGGGAATTTATACATTATCACTTGTGCATCAGGCATAGAAATATCTATTCTGGATTGGAACAGGAAAATGAGGGGGCCTAAAGCAAAAGCAGATGGAATTAAAAAAAAAAAAAAAGTTTGAGCTGAAACACTGAACAAATGTAAGACAATGTTTAAGAGAAAAAAGAAAAAAGAAAGAAAATTCAAAATTCAGCTGTACAGGAAGAAAAATGAAATGGTCATTGACTATAGTGAATACACTCACATAAAGCTAATTTATGTACTAATTTTCAACTGTTATAATCAATCTATTTGCAAGGAATGGTAGACAAGAATAGTATCAGAAGAGTGTTTAAATGCTATTAACATTAACAAAGCAAAAATGTTACTACAGATGGCAGAGGTTGTGAGACAGAAGGGAAGGGAGAGCTGAAGGAAGGAAGGGGATATCATTGTGAACAGGAAAGACAAAAGACAATATCAATAGTTGAAGAAATAAGGAATGCAAGTTTGGGGTTAAAAAATGGGGATCTAAATTTCTGGGATGGATATAAATTCCTGGTAAAGGAAAGGCAGGTGTTATCCAAAAAATGTAAATACAAATACAATATAAGCATTTTATTAAAGGATTTGAATATGTCAGGAAAAAAATAACACACAAGTGTAAAGCAGAGTGTTTTCTTCTGGGGAATGGGATTGAGAGTGGGAAGGAAGTGTGCCTGGGATGGTAGTTTTGATGTTAGGCATATATTATGTTGATAACAATACAAACTTTATTTTCTGAGGAATTAGGATATGAGAAGTTGGAGTGTGGGTGGGGTATGAGTCAACTTTGGCTGAAAATGTGGAAGTCTTTTCTAATGAATAACACTGGAATAAACCACCTTGTAAAGGAGTGAGTTTTCAATAAGATAATTGAGGGGTGCTACATTCATGTAAGAGACATTCCAATCTGACATTCTATGGTTTACTGTGCCTTTAAACAGAAATATTTTCAAATAACTGCTACTAAATGCCAAAACTAAATTATTTTTAAAAATATAATATTTAACTGCATTTTTGCAATAAGAGATCTCATAATTGTCCTTTTCCTTCTCCATGAACATCTTATGTTCAGCTTTTAGAAATAAAACAACAAACTTAACTCAAGGGAAAATAAAGTCTTATATTAAATTTCCATTCAAGATATTTTGCTGAAAACCTCTTAGAGAAATCAAAGGAAAAAGAAGCTAGAACTGCATAAACAAGTTATGAAGGAGAAATTGGTTCTGTGAGGATAGATTTATTTGGTTTAGCTTTCCCTGAGTAATATGAAATATATAATGTATTTTATGAGAATTTTCTTATTGTCCATACTCAGTTCAAATTCACCCCTCAGAGAAAAAGATAATGTTGATTCTTCCTGGTTAGCCTGAACTTTCTTTTCCAATACTTTTCACAGAATGAAGTATTAGTACTAAACCGCCTATGCTTGAGGCAGCAGCCATAACACAGCTGGATGACCCATCACTGCCCCTGATGTCTCATACCATCCAGTATGCAAGGTGGCTCTTTAGACTGGCTGGTGCTGGCACCAGCCAGCTCACTTCACTCTTGAACCACGCAAATTGTTGAAACATGCTTCCTCATATTGAGCTCAATTTCTAGACTGTATAAATTAAGTATATGGCTTTTTTTTCTAATATGATGATATTCTTTTGTACCATGAGTTTACTGTATAATTGGATTAAGTGTGAGCTTCTGTGTCTAAGACACCAACAAAAAATTATTGACTATATTATATTGTAGTATAGTAAATTATATTGTATTTTATGTAAAATGCAATGTATTTCCTCTCACATCCATCACTACATGATAATGGCACATCTTCTTCATAAGTAGTACAAAATTGCACTGTTACATTCATTGTTCAGAATCATTCCAGGTTCCTGTTATTAATGGCTTCTAGGCTGCTGTTGTTTATCACTCTCAAGTGATGAAACTGCCAGTTTTATCTCTGACCTTTACCTCTATGGTCTTACACCTTAGCCATAAAACATTAGGTAGTGATCAAGACACGTTTCCATGTGCTTTTTGCTAATCTTCCCATTTTGCCTGGGATTCCAACTTCTATCACCCAACACCTGTTTTTCAAGATGTAACACCTACTCTTCTTAAAAAAACTCAGGTTAAATGTTTCCTGCAAGGGAGTATTTTCTGACCCACCCCAATATAATTCACTCCTTTGTGCTCCCATTGAAGCTCACACAGATATCTGTCAAGGGAAAACCTATTACAGACCCCTACATGACTTTCCTATCTCCTGCACATACCAAATCATTCTCCATGATACTGGACTTACCTGACTACAGTGCAATTCTGATTGCATGATTTCCCTTCATAATTCCTTCCCATTCCTTGTAGGATAAAATAAAAAGGATTTATCACATTTAGCATGGAATATAGGCTCATGATTTGATTCCAGACAATTTTTTTTTTAGCTGTTTTCCTGCAGTCACTTCCCCAATAGCTCAATATTTTTAACTGATAGTAAATTTCTTGATATCACATATATATCCTACATACTCTCTCATATTGCCCCACCAACCCACCAAATTTTTTCACTTAGTCTCTTAAAGTGGCAATGGATGATTCTTTCATATCTTTAAGATCTAAGCTTAAATATCATCTCTTCAGAGAGGCATTTATCGACCCCTGTATAAAATGGCTTTCCCCACCACTCTGTTTTTCCTGTTTTATATTCACTTAGCATTTATTACAGTCAAGAATAGTAATACTTTTTTTTCCCCTGGCTTCTTCCATTATAGTAATTTAACTTCTGATATAATAATTTAACTTCCACTAAAATTTAATGATAGGAGGAATTTTTTTCTTGTTTCCTGCTCTGTTCCTAACACCTAAAACAGTGTCTGTGTTTTAAATGAGTGAATGAATGAATATGTTTGTTATTTACCTAGGAAACTCATTATTGAGTCAGCAACTTGTACTTCCCCTTCTTCACATCAAGTATCTGAAAACTGGAAGAGACTCAATGGTCTTCTCTCCAAAAGTGCCCAATATTTTAGGATTCAATGAGTAATAAATTTTAAAATAAAATCATCCACTGTAATTTCAAAAACGAAATGAAATTTCGATTCCCATAAAGTAGTAAGGACATAACTTCACAATATATTGCATGAATTTAGATTTATGCAAAGCCTGCTTCACGGTCCTTAATGTTTCTCTTTTGGCCATGGAATACTGTAAACCTCAGGAAACATAGACCAACACTTGCAGCTCTACACTGGAAACCTCTGACCCAGCTCTCCTTTCTGCCTTTACAAGTTGTCCTTCATCACATCTTCCTCTAAATCCACTTACTCTTGAGTCTCTTTCCCTTACTCTCAGCTCAGTGAAGGAAACTAATCTGATAATCCTATTTTAACAAAAATGTTAATGTCTTTTTCAGAGGTTTGTATTTGTTTTAAACAACCACCATTAATCCAAAGGAATGAATAAATAACTCAAGATTGTGGTTGGGATTCTAGGAGGGAGAGATGTTATCTTTCCTTCCTCAAACTATACTATGTAAAAAGACTCTGCATAAAGATGATCGAGATTAACCAATCTAAGGAAAAAAATATTTACTAAAACACATTTCCTTTGAATACTATTAGTTTCTTAATAGTCAATGTTTTCATGGTAACAAAAATAATAATAAGTAAAATTTATTGAAAACTTAGCATGTACAAAACACTATGCTTTTCACACATTGTGTCTTTTTGCGTGCATAGTAGTATTAATACTATAGGAAATCATTTTTTATCTCAAATTCACAGGTAGAAAAGTAGGCTTAAAGAGGTTAAGTAGCACACTTAATGTCTCACTGTTGGTCAGTAGTGGGGCTAAGACGCACATTTTTTTTCAGTGTGATTCCAAAACTTTAATGTTCTATAGCCTCTCACAAAAAAAGGTTTAGAATTGGGTTATATCTTATTTTTCATTAAAACTTATGTATAAATCCCCTACTAACAGCCTTAAAGGGTGATAAAGTCCCTCTATATGAATAATAGAAAAGTCATGACATAATAAAGTGCAATTTATATTTTTTTTAGCTCTAATTGTTACTGTATTTAATTGTTACCGTTTTCATTACTGGATCAAAATCTATCACCTAAATAATATACATCATTTAATCCTATTTTTGTTCCTCAACTAATAAGATGAGTAAAATCAAATAGGACTCCCAAAGACTAAAAAAAGTTTGTGTAAATATTTTGTCAAAAAATTAATAAACAGAAATCTCATGTAAATAGAATTGAGAGACCAGAAGGGGGAGCTCCCATGTCATGTGAGGACAGCAGAACCCAACAGGAACAAGGAAGAATTCTCTTCTTTCCTGGCAGGGACTCACCCAATGAAAAGCCATGCGGGGGACTTGCAAATGGTTCACTATGTTTGCAGACCCCAAACTGCAATTCTCTGATGATCCTGAATAAACCCATCTTTGCTGAAGAAATATCTGTAAACCTATTTTAGGTCAACATTTTGGTGGCCCATATGAGGACAAGAGATGACCCCCAAAGGTTCCGGGGCTGGTCAGCAAACAGATGCAGTACCCATAATTGAGCCCATTTTCCCTCACTGCTTTTCTTGCTGGGGTTTGAAGGTACATCTTTCTCCTGAATTTGACCTCACACCTTCTTTGCCTTTGAAGCTCTCCAGGCTTTATTCAGGATTTATTTTAAGGTTTTGTTCTCTCTGGTTAATGCTTTGTTCTGTATGCAAGTACTTGTTTGGCACTTCGGTCTGATTTTGAGATATGACTGCTTCAGTTGAAGCTGGCTAGCCTTTGTCCCATTCCTTCAAGAACAGGAGTTGCTTCACTGAAACTGTGCCAATTCAGCCTTTGGAAAAGGGGCTGTTCTCTGGAAATTGCCTGTCAAAGCCTTTGGCCTTGTTTCCATTGAATCAGCAACCACCTTCATTATGGGCAAAATCTCTAACTGATATTGGCAAAATTCATTGCATAGCTCCCATCAAGATTCAAATAGACCCCTTGAAACCTCTTCCCAGAATTAATCTATCTTGTGTAAGAAGACTTCCAAGGCATAAAACCCATAATAAAAGATTATAAGTGTCAAGGCCTCCTTATCCCTTGTACTAGCCCCTGTAACACTCTCATTTTACCAGTGAGAAAACCTAAGGGCCAAGGGTGGAAGTTTGCCCAGGACCTCCAAACATAAAAAAACGTTGCTATCCCTCGACATCTTGTTGTTCCTAACCCCCATACCTCACTAACATCCATTCCCACAGAAAATAAATTCTTTACTGTAATTAACTTATGCCATGCATTCTTTAGTATTCCAGTTGATGAAGCTAACCAATACCTTTTTGCCTTCACTTGGGAAGAAACACAATTTACCTGGACTGTAATGCTTCAGGGTTTTTTTGAGAGTCCTTCTCATTTCCCACAAATCCTAAAGGCTGATCTGGGTGACATAAAGTTCCCTAGAGATCCTACTTTATTGCAGTATGTGGATGATTTGACAGCATCCACTTGCTTTAAGCCTTAAAGGTACAGAAGATCACCAAAGAAAAATTACAGTCTTCCCAAACCCAGTTTTGATATTTATGGCATCTGATATCAGAACAAAGGTCACACCTAGATCCAGATAGATTTCATAGTGTCCTAAATTTCCCAAAACCCAAAACTAAGCACTGACTGTGAGGTTTTCTTGGCCTAGTTGATATTGCTGAAATTAGATTCCAAATTTTCTCTTATGGCCAAATCTCTGTATGTTTTACTAAACAATAACAACCCCAAAATAATTTTATGGGAAGAACCAGACAATATAGTTTTCAAGGCTCTCATGACTGTTTAATGCTGACAGACCACCTCTTGACTCCTTGTGATGATCTGTAAGAAATTCCTTTGGGTAATGCTGCCTTCTATGGTTCACTGATAGCTCTTATTTAATTGGTGACAATGTCAAATATTGTGCTGGGTATGCTCTTGCAACTCCTTTTGATGTTATTGAGGCTGCATCTTTACCTATGGCTATTTCAGCCCAACAAGCTGAATTATACACTCTTACATAGGCTTGTACTTTAGCCAAGCACAAAACTGCCAGTATTTATACTGCGAGTAGATATGCTTTTGGAGTGGCTCATGATTTTGGAATGTTATGGAAGAAACACGTCTTCCTTACTATCAGTAATACATAAATTAAATATAGCTCCTCTATTCAGTAATTATTGTATGTGACTTTTACCTGCCACTTTAGCTATTTTTAAGATTCTGGAGCATTATAAACTTGACTATCTGGAAGCTAAGGGAAATCACCTTGCTGATATTTCTGCAACTTCAGTATTGCAAAGGCCTAACTGCTTGTATTAAAAATAACTATGTTTTGGTAGAGCAATATTTTCACAGTACACTGTTGGGAGTTGAAGACTTTAAGTATCACACCTTGCAACCTGGAGATATTGTCCATTGGAAAAGACACCTCCAGAAGAACTCTCTTCAACCTCACTAGAAAGGCCCTTATCAAGTATTGCTAACCAACCCTTGTGCCACCAAAGGCAAAGGAATAGACTCTTGGATTCATGTGACATACCTAAAAAAAGTGCCAAACACTGACTAGACCCACACACCATCTGGTCACCTGAAAGTAAAGGTTTCCCAGAATTGGAGCAGATGACATCTGAGTAGACAGCTTTCCCAAGTTGTCCAGTGTAGGCCTGTTGGAAGTTTGCCCTCAAACCTTTGATGATGACATAACACTTCAGATGATCTCCAATGTCTATGATCTTGATAATAGAAGGAGTTTAGATAAAAAGCCCTGAGAGTTCTTCCTCCTACCCCTCATGGTTACTCACATGTGACCCAGTAAGTTTCCAATCTGTGCACTTTTCCTTTGACATGAAACACTACACCCAGGAAAGGTCCCTCCTGGCATTGAGGGAAAAAAGGTACTGAAATTGGAAAACCTGACTCTTGATCAATGATGCTTTCTGAGAAAGAGCTTGATCAAAAGGGGAAAAAATGTAAAAAAAAAAAAAATTAATAAACAGGAACCTCAGTTAACTAGAGTCAAGAGACAAGAAGGGGGAGTTCTCATGCCCTGCAATGATAGCAGAGCCCAATTGGAAGAAGAAAGAGTCCTCTTCTTTCCTGGCAATGATTCAGCCAGTGAAAAGTCACGGACACCTTGTTTACTACAGCCCTCTCAGCTTCTTTTCCTCTCTATAAAAGTGTTCTCCTTCCCTTGCTTCTCAGAGGACTTGCATGTAGCTCATCATGGTTGCAGACCCCAAATTATAATTCTCTGCTGATCCGAATAAACCCATCTTTGCTGGAAAAATATCTGGTAGTTTGTTTTAGGTCAACATTTTTGATATTTAAAAAATTTAGATAAATTTTAATATTAAGTCTATATGCTTTTAAATTCTCCAAAATGTACTATAATTTTTTTTATTAAAAATGTCTTAAGATATCTATCCTTATGTTTTGATTTCAACATTCTCTAAAACCTATGTATTAAAATAGATAATTTACTCTTGGATGCAGATATAAGATTTTTTAAAATTTTATTTTCCAGACTAAATGAAACGTTTTATTTGACTTTTATAAAGTTTTAGGAAGTATCTTGACAGTTTGGAAATTCTTTTTTAATTATAAAAGTTAAGGAGAAAATTGGGAGACATCTTTGAAACTATACTAGATGAATATTTTAATGAAATGCTGGAAATGGCTCTTATAAATTTCATTTATTCAAGTACCACTATGTTCTTTTGAAAAATATTATTAATTTGTACTTTTGAGATCAGACAGCTATTTACATGTTTCTCTATCCTAAGTCATTGCTTTAAACATTGAACTAATATAGTTACTACTCCTTTTTTAGAGTCATAATCTTATCAACAGCTTTTATCTTTTTTTTGTTTTTTTTTAAGAGATGGAAGCAAGATCAGTATTATATTATAATTATCAGTATTACATTGAATTTGTTGGAAAAAAGAAAGTTAGAGGGTCTTTTTAATTTATTGTTGTTAAATCTCCTGCTGTTAGAGCTGTCAGTATTGCTGCTTTGTTGAAATTCAGTGGAAGTGATCAGTAAGAAGGCCAGTTCAGTTGCTTTGACTTGAAATCACAGAGCATATTCCCCAGACACTACCTCTTGTTATTTTTGGTAGCTCAGGAATGTGCTCATTTATGAGTCATAGAGCATCCATTTTTAGGACTATAAAATTGCAGTAGCATGAGATAAGGTACTTTAGATTTAGATTGTAAATATATCAAATTTATAATAATGCCTGCTTCAGTTTCTGTGTACATAGTCAATTTTATTTCTAGAAAAGGAGAGGGGAGTTAATTCCAAATTTTATTTATTATTCAAGTTATTATTTAAAAGATTATAAGCTCTTCACAAACATTGCTCTTTTTTATTGGCTTTGCCTCAGAGCTTAAAATGCTACCGTAAAATTCAACAACACATGAGGTGCCATGGGTAGTATAATTTTAGAGGAATTTGAAAGACTTAATAAAGCCCACAGAAACATTCTCATGGAAGTTGTCTTTTAACTAGCTATATAATACTATTTAGTCATATGCATGCCCACTGACAGGAAACAAAAAAGAAAGAAAATAATTTGTGGAATTTTAAAATATCTCAATGAAACCCTAAATAAAATGGATATAATATTAAAATTGTTTATAAAAATTAAGCTAAAAATTTAAAAAATAATAAAACTGGTGGGAAATTAACTCTCCATTTCATTACCTATTAAATTGCCAAATTTTTAGGTGTATATTTAGAAAATTCAAGTATAGATAGATAGATAAGTAGATAGTGATAGCAAGCAAGGAAAGATGGTAGTTTACAAAATGTTCTTATTAAATAAAGTTATTTAAGAAAAAGTGTCTGACAAAGTTCTTAATATATACCCCCTTCCTCACATCTATTCCCTTTGTTCCTCCTATTCTTAGTGTCTCTCCCAGTGTCTCCCAGTAGACACTAAGAGAGACACTGAGAATCCTTTTTCCATAGGATTAGAACAAGAAGACTTACAAAAAATATACAGTATTCAGTCCTTCCCTCACCCAGATTCATCATTTATTTAAATCCCTAATACATGCATTTAAATCCCTAATACATGCATCTAAATCCCTAGTAATCTGTTTTTAATGTCAGATTATTAATTAATTCATTCAGCAAATATATTTTTTTTCAGACACAACTCCAAGTGTTTGTAATATCTGTCAAAAGTCAAATCCAATAAAAATAAAAAGTTTCATAAGACTTACATTCTAATGGAAGAAACAAGTTAAAACTAAGTATAAGTAAATATATAATATAATACATTAGTAGAAATTATTTAATAGTATGGAAAAGTAGAACAAGTTAGGGGGATCAAAAGTGGAATGATATGAAATTTTTATTTCCATTGGTGGTCAGGATGGTCTTCACTATCATTTAAGCAAAAATGTTGATCATGTAAGGAATTTAGCCATGCAGATAGCTAAGTAAACTATATCTGGACAGAGGGAACAGCCTTGTGACAGCTTTAAGATAGATGGAAACCTGTATATGGCATAAGTATTAGTTTCCTATTGCTGCCATAACAAATTGTCACAAATTTAGTCTATTATAACACAGATATATTATCTTACAATTTTGGAGGCTAGAAGTTTAAGATAAGTTTCACTGGGTTGAAATCAGTGGTCAGCAGGGTCATGTACCCTCTGATAGTTCTACGGGAGAAACTTTTTCCTTCCTTTTTCAGCTCCTAGAGTTGCATTCTTTGTATTCCTTGGCTTATGACCCCTCCCAGGTCAAGCTCTTGCTTCACGCTTTACATCATCTTCCTCTTCTGTCAAACCTGCCTTTTATAAGGACCTTGTGATTAAATTTAGGGCCCACTCAAATAATCCAGGATAACCTTTCAAGATGCTTAACTTAATTTCATCTGCACAGTCTATTTTTGTCATATAAAGGAATCAAGTGCCAATGATATGACTTGGATATCATTGAGGGTCATTATTTAACCTACCACAGCAGTCATGCAGATCAGGAACACAAATGAACAATGATGATTAAAATCAGGCAAAGATGAGTGTGAAAAAAATTTATTCCATGATCCTAAGTAATAGATGTGACATCATTTTTATACCAAAATTCCTAGGCAAAAAAATTCAGATCTGTTTCTGAAAGATTCTGTATTATGTATATGTATTATATCTATATATAATATAGATATATGTATATGAAATAATTAAGTAGGTATATTAAAAATTATATTATGTAATATTTATGTCATTGAGATAAAATATATTATATAAAAATTGCTTGAGTATCTTGTCATCAAATCCTAATTAATTATGTATGCTTATATGTTAATTATTATGTATGAGCAGATACATAATAAATATGTTTATTTTTATATACATATAAATCATATAGTCATAATTTTCTAGATCGTAGATGATTTAACTTCTTATCAGCTAAAGAAATACTGCTTTTTATAATAATTTTGTTTTAGTTAACTTATTCCTTTTAAATAAGAAAGGAATCCATTCTAAGACAACTATAATTTAACAGCATGAAAGATTTGAAAAGTTAACTAATTATAGATACTATTTGTGAATATCATCATTGTGAAAACATTTGAAAAAAGACTGCACTGTTTATTTTAAGTGTATGGAACATAAACATGAAACATATTTTAAAATACCAAATGTTTCTTCAGGTCTAAACATTTTTTTCCTAGGTATGGTGGCTGAAGAATTGTATAAAATAAGGAAATATATCTTACTGTCATATTGTTTTTTTACTTTGTATCAGAGGATGATGAAGTATAAGAATAAAATGTCCATAGCCCATAAGATAACTTGCCTAGTTACACGAATTTAGAGTAAATTATCATAATTTATATTTCAATGTTTTACTTGATTTTTGTTTATTAGTGGCTAATTTGGTATAGTTTTAATATACTTAATCTTTATTTTCTAAAATAAGATTAAAGCAATGGCAATATGAAAAGAACCAATAGTTTTTTAGGATCATAATTAAGGCAGTTGTCAATATGCTGTAGGCAAAGAAAAAATTTAAGTATGTAAACCAATGATAGTATAGTTAACATAGTTTAAGAAAAGCATAATATTGTCCTATAGGTGTTGTATTTCAAGTCACTACTCAAACGAATTTTACAGCAGTTAAAGAAATAACTATAATATAAAGAACCCTAAATTCACAGTACATCTTTTTTCTGTATTACTCATTAAAATTATTTAAAATAAAAATTCATGCTTTTTGCTTTCTTACTGAAAAATATTCCATTAAAATTGTTGCTTTCCATAATCCCTTTCATACCAATATGATATTTAAAATCAAAGACTACAAAAGAGTACTGAATCTTACCAATTAGTCTAAATGAATCAATGAGGTTTTAATCCCAGTAATCATTCAAGGTTATAAAATGTAGAAATCAGTAGAAGACAAAATATTGCAGTTGAATGAAGACAATGTTAAAATTTCTTATATAAGCCTTTAGTAATTAAAAAAACTAGAAATAAAAATAGACTTCAATTAATTTTATTCTTTAGTTGGTTTATCACTAGAAGCAGAATTTCTTTTCTTTCAATTGAATACAGTAATGAAAATGAAGCATATTGTCACAAACTCATTGATCTTCTCTTAACTAGTAAGTGAAATCACTACTGTTAACAACAAAATACAGATTTCTCTTCTAAGGTTGTTGACATATTGCTACTTTATTTTAGCTATCTATCTCTCAAATTCCTGCAGATTCTCATGGGTGGCAAAATAATGGTTGATGCTTCTATGTGATTAAATTGCATATTAAGAAAACACATTATCTCGTATTAGGAAACATAAGTGTGCCTGGTGTCATCATGAAATGGTTTCTGATACATATTTCTATATCCTTACATCTCTTTCATACTTTTTGTGCATTTTAGTTACTTATTGATTAAAATTTATTTTATATTCATTTTATTTTTTGTTAGATTTTGATATGTTTATTTCATTTTTGCTTTTAGTTACTTGTAGCTGTAGATGTTATTGCTAAACATGTGATTTGAACCCAGGAGTAATTAGAGCATGTTTCAAATATGCCACTTCATTAAATGTGAATTCTAAAGGGAAAATTATATGAATAACATAGTAATTGTACCGTTTAGAAATTCAAATGTTGTATTAGGAGGTAATGTGGTAAGAATACAAATACTTTGGTAATGTGCCCATAAAGAAATGAGTTTTTTCCTGCGTGTAGAAAGCAAATTAGGAAAACAGTCAATATTTCTTTTCCAGTAACATTTGCTCTCTGCCCCAGATTTATGTCTAGATGTTTACTTGGTTTGTATCACTCTCAAGAGATGTGGCTTATTAGAGCCACTTGGACGGAAGTCTTCGAAATCTAAATGACAATTGTTTGTTTTTCCCAAAGAACCACTTCCTAATGATTTTTATTCAGCTGTGCAGTATTAAAATGACATGTTCAGTTCCAGATGAGAGTTTTTAAATTATTTCAGCTATTCTAATACATGTTATAGGATAAATGTCAATTTTTCTGACCTATAGTATAGTTTAGAAGCAGATCAACTGTTTTGATATAAATGTTGCCTACTTCACTAATGTCTCACACAAATATGAATAACAATTTGAAGCTCCCAGATCAATACCAAGCATGTTTATTTGCATTAGGTAGACAAACACAGACATTTATTTTTCAATACTATAGATTCAATTATCTTTAATATAATTTGGCTCATAGTAACTGCTAATACTGAGAATTATAAAAAGTTGTTCTTCCTTCACGTAGTCAAATATTGATCTTTTCCATGTGTTTCCATATGAAGTTCTCAGTAATCATTACATACTCAGGTAGATATAAAACAATTAGTATTTACTGCGAAATTACTGTAGCTTCGTGATACAGGCTTTACAAAAAGTCCTTAACCAAATTCACAAATAAACATACAGTGGAATAGTGGCAAAGTTCTAACTGTGCAATTAAAAAGGATTGTGGTTCAATCCTGACTTCACTACTTTGTCTCTGGACATGAACAAATCCAAACCTCTCTATGGCTCAGTTTATTTATCTGTAACGTGGGTAAAGTAAAAGGATCTAAAGGAGCTACTGTATTAAAAGCAATACACTCCTGCCCCCTCCTCCCTTATCTTTCACAGAAAAAAAAAAAAAAAAAAAAAAAAAGCAATACAATTCATGCCTGACACAGGGCTCTCTCTCTCTCTGCAGTCATTTTTATTCTATTACCATTAATGGGATTACATTAACATCAGATGGTGTGGTGAGTATTGCATGGGCTTAGCAGTTAGGAAGACCCTCTTGACTGCTAATTGGCTGTGTGACTTTGAGCAAGTTCTATTACCAGTAAAAGTCTGCTTACTATTTATAAAAATGAGGATCATATTTTCTTTTACATAATATGTTAGAGGATTAAATGAGATAAACCATATCTTTTCCACAGTAAGTAGTCAATAAATATTAGTTTTACTCCCTACCCACTCAGCTGAAGAATCATAAAGCCTTAAATTCATTAGACTTTCTAATAAAACAGTAGATTTGTATTGCAGAAAAGCAGATGAAATTACTAAAGAGTAAGTAACTTTTTAAATTTGTAATTACATATGGGTCATATTTTATGTCATAGATGGAAATTGTTAATGTTTGTAGAACCAACTTAACTAATCATTTAAAAAAATTAAGAAAACCACTTCAACATTCACATTTCTGGAAGTGTGCAAATATCTTACCAGTTTTCCTTCTCCAAACAAAAACATATTCAACAGAATATGAACAATGAGAAATGAAAGCAGTTAAAAATTAAAGCCAAAATTTTAGCTAACAAAAGTCACTCTAAAAGTGTCTTATCTTACTCCCCATTAAATAACAACAGCAAAGATAAGGTAGTAAGGTAGTTAAGGAAGATAATTTAGACAAGCTGTATTTTGATATCAGGAAGGTTTTTATATGACTGCCTCAAATATCAGAACACTGCTTGAATGGGTTAGATTTCTTTTCTTAAAATTTTCCTTAAAATATATAGGACCATATCATTAAAATGATCATAATTGGTTATCTAAGTACACTACGATCCTTGCAGGATGTTTGGTTCTGTCTGAAACATCCATAAGACATTTGATCCATAAGACATTAGGTCCACACCAAAAGGTCCTTGATATTTGGTCCTGTCCAAAACCATTCGGCATAGGCCAAATGTGCTCACGGATGTGTTAGATAGGACCAAATTTCAAGGACCTTTTGGTATGGACCAGATGTCTTATGGACCAAAAGTCTCATGGACCTTTTAGATAGGACCAAATATCTTCTAATACTTTACTATCCTTTTTTACAATAAAATAATATCGTTTCACCATCACCTTGAGGTCCTGGGATGCACCACTTTGTAAAATGTCGGTGAAATGTTGTCACCATGGAAATGTAAGGATTAGAAGGACAAGATTCTTTTTCTGTAAGTTCTCTATTTTCTACCTGCTTCAACCAGCTTGTTGAAATTAAAGATATTTCTGCTCTTGGTCATCTACTAATTAGGGCACAGTGCTATGGTAGGGAGAGGTGGGAAGGAGAGAAGAGGAATTTTCCCCAAAATTCGAATGTCTCTGGGGAGGTCCTGCAGGTGGGAGTTGTGGATAATGTTTGGAAGAATTTGTTTATTTGTATTATTTCCTACATCACCATTCATTTAATGAGGGCTACCTGTAATAGCAAGATCTTTCTTGAAACCTGCTTATATTTGTGCTGAGGCTATTCTAGTTGGTGCCTCAACTTACTTACTTACTATCTATCTATCTATCTATCTATCTATCTATCTATCTATTTATTTATTTATCTATGGCTGTGCTGCAAGGCTTGTGGGATCTTAGTTCTCCGACCAGGGATTGAACCCGGGCTCTGGGCAGTTGAGAGCATGGAGTCCTAACCACTGGACCACTAGGAAATTCCCCTCAACTTCTTTTAAAATTCTTGATATCCATCTCAGCAACTCATGCTGCTCTTTTGAAGTTTAAAGATCAAGAAAATCTACTAAAATCCCATAAGACTGTAATGCTCACCACTTCAAAGAAAGCATTTGGAATGAGCTGTAAGAGCCAGGATTCAAAAAAATCAGGTTGAATTTGGAGACTTTATCAACAGAAAAGTTCTAAAAAGTCTTGGCTTTCTCTGGAGTGATTTCTGGAGATTTTTACTGAGAAAATTCTAGGTACAATTTTATGTCATAACAGTGTTCATGACATTTCTCTGAAACTTAGGAGAAAGTGTGTGTGTATGAACCTGTGTGTGAACATTTACATTTATTTTAAATGAGCAGTATATTCTAATACTCTAAATGATTCACTTTAAATATATTCCCAGATGATAAATTAATTATGCTATAATCGGGCCTAAAAAGACAATCTATATTATTACATATAACATACTGCATACAATGAATTATACCTTTGAAAAGATTAATTTATTTGAAAGCTTTTCTAAGTCAGTTTCTATTTAACCACTCTCTGAAATATTGCCATGCAAGCCACTTGTGTAAACATTGTATTTTTCCTAAGACAGATTTCATATCTTTCATACTGTCATTAGAAACTGTGTGAGATGAGATAGGGACTAAGCAGATAATATTTATCAAAAATGTTTATATCTGTGCAGATTACCACCATTGAAAGTACTTATGTTTCATTATCTTCAAAATAAGGAAAAATAATCATGCATACTTCATATTATTCTGAGGATCAAATGAGATAATCTACACAAAGGAACTGGAAGATAACTGGCACATAAAAAAGCTCAATTAAAAATGGCCTTATTATTATTATTACTATTATTTCATCCAGTAGTGTCTAAACTTGTTGATGCTTAGCAATAAAATACTTTAGTGTTGCCTTTAATACTAGTCACCACATCACATTTATTTGTAAGTCATTCTCCATGCTTATCACTATTACTAAATCTATCTATCTATCTATTATTTATCTACATACATATATATAAAAATCAGCTAAAGAATGAATATTATTGGTTAAAGAAGAATATTTAGAAAACATTTTAATTAGGCTCAGTTGTATGTGTAAGTGTTATGCATTTGGGTTTGTATTCATGTTTTTGCATGACTCTGTAAAGCATATTGAAATAATGTGTTAATAATTAGTCCAGCAAGTTCTGATTACTGCAGTAATCAGAATAATTTTTTAAGTACTGGCTTTGAGCTAGTTTGTACTTTTTGTTTTACTAATAGAAATACCAATCACCCTTTTTCCTCATTTCCCCCCTATCCCTGAAACCACTTTTAACTTTTGTAGCTGCTCTCTTCACGCTACTTCTTGTTTTGTTTTCAATTTTAGGCACCATTTATCAACACCTCACCAGCACAATAAAGAATTTAGCACTCTTTCCTCTCCTTACCCTAACAACCATGCACAACCTTCCTACAGCTTTTTCCCCCTAATTTAATTTTATTTTAATGTAGGCTAAATCCAAATTTTGACAATGTGAATGCTATTCACATCACAGTTACATAAGGAATGATGATTTGTTTCATATTTTACATAACCCTTTTGGTTTTTCCTGACAGTAAGTTTGCTTGGACTTCTTATATCTGCTATTTTTGTTGTTATTACTTATTCATCTGAAACTCTCCCCCAACTGTCTATATCTCCTCTCAAAATGATCAGACACTGTAGGTATTCTATCAGTTTTCTCTTTTTGGAGAAATTTTTCACAGAGACTTCCGCTATGCTCAAATTTGGCCTGTTCTGTGTCTGGCACACAGCTGTTTTCCTCGTGTCCCCTACACTATTATCCTGGGATGTCTATTGCCTTTCTTATTATTTAAACCTCTCATTTTTTACATGTGTGTGTGTGTGTGCACACACGCATGTGTGTATTTCTTTCTTGGTATGCTCTCTTGTTTCTGTGGAAGACATCTTTTAGTAGGTTTCTGAGAAATGATGCATGAAAACTAATGTTCTGACACCTTGAGTGTATAACAAGGTATTTAATCTATGCCCACATTTGACTGATACTTTGGACATAGAATTTTAGACTGGGTAGGAGGAGGGTAGAACAACTTGGTGGAGTAGGAAGAGGAAGAGGGCTTGCCACCTCCCATGGACATACCAAAATGACAACTTCACATAGAGAAACTATCTCTGAGAATGACCTGATGACTAGCAGGAAAAATATTCCACAACTAAAGATAAAAAGAAAAGCCACATTGAGATGGATAGGAGGGGCAGAGACACAGTCTGGACAGGGCTCACACTCCCAGTGCTGTGACCCACAGGTGGGAAAGATACCACAGTCTTGGAGGTACTCCCTGAGGACCAAAGCCTCTGAACCCCACATTGGGCTTCCCAGGCTGGGGGACCTGCACCCACAATGCCTGGCTTTAACCAAATTAATCTTTGGTTTCATACATCTTGACTCGCACAGCTGCACCCTCCCTAGATCTTATTCATTAACTATTCTGTTCTTTCCTTCACAAACATTTACCACCTGTAGATAAATTTCTATAGGTATCTGTCAATATCTTTGCCTTTAAAGATTGTGGTTTGTGAAAACATCTGAGTTTGGTAGAAAACAAGTGCTGTTCAAAAATTCCAATCCCTTCTTGGTTTTTGGTGTTTTGCATCTGATACATTTATTGTCCTGCCTCATCCCTAAAAGTTTGCACAAACTTCCATACTCCTAAAAGTTTACCATGACTAGACTCACTTTTATTTTTATCCACTGTACTGAGTACTTAGTGGACACTTGCAATGGGGGAAATTATATTTTTCAGTTTTTGAAAACTGTATTGAATTATTTTATTGATGCTTTTCCTCACTCATTTTATTTCTCTTTTTTTGAAAGTCTATAATTCAGATATTGGGACTCCTAGATGAATACACTAATTTGCTTAATTTTTTCTCTCCTCTTTTTCATCTTTTTGTCTCTTTACTTTGCTTCCTGGGAATTGTCCTCATTTACCTTCCAACACTATATTGCAGTCCTGTGCTGAGCCACACCACAGCTGAAGCAAAAGAAAAAATCAGTAATACTGATATTGTCTATTTTTAAAATTATTTTGTTCACTTGAGATTTATGCATTAACTTAAAAATATTTTATTACAATATAATTTATTTGGATTACTGACTTGATTGTTGTACCCTTCCTTACATTTTACACTCAAAGCCTCATTTGATTCACCCTAGTCTCAACCCTGCTTAATGTTAGCTGTTGTGTATTCTTTCTTAGAGCAAAGTAAGCCTGGTGCTGGTTAAAGCCTTTTGTGTTTCATGGGTTGATTTGTTAATCCAAACCAAGGACACTACGGCTAGTATAGCAGAATTGCAATTAAAAAAATCAAACTTTAAAAATTATGAAAACAAAAATTGGAGGAAATTGATATACTTAATAAAACAGGATTTCAAAATAAACAAAAATTCTGACTTAATTAGAAACATATGAGGATACTGCCACCAAGAACTGGGTGCTATTTTCAAAACACAGACTATCCAGAGAACTAACAGTTGTTCATTTTTAATAATCTCTCTTTTTTTTTTTGCTTCTATCCTACCCTATCATTTATCCCCAGAATCAGAGGTATCTCATGCTGCAAATAACTAAGACTTTGGGGAATTCTGCAGTGTGAAGTCAATTATATTATTTCTTGTCTTTCCCCACTGATAGCTTAGGGTTTATTTTTCTCATGTGTTTGTTATTTACTTCTAACCCGGGGACTTCCCAGCTTGCAAAATGTTGTTGCATTGTTCTCAATTCCCAGTCTCCCCAACTTGAAAGTTTGTGTCTTGAAATGAAAACAAAATACCCTTTACTGTCATTTCATTGGAGTTTGTGGATGGAGAGAAAGCAGAGATAAATGTTCAGGCTACCATCTTTATCTAAAATTTGTCTCCTTAAACGTTTATAAGATACTATAACCATTACCAGCACAAAAATGGAATGAAATGAGTCAAAATTTCTGCAAAGAGACTTAAGATGTGCAAAAAATATTCATTTTTTAGCAGAGAGGTTTTCAGCATCTTCTATGTACCAGGTGCTATACTCTTTATTGAGTGCACAATCTTTTGGGGAATATAGACATATCAAAGGGCATTGTTTATAGTCTGAAATGTGTTATACGGGAGAAAATCTCAAGGTGCTACGGGTACAACCAGAAGGAAGTTTGACCATAGCTTGGTAGTTCAGGGAAAGTCCAGAAAAGATGACATCTAAGTTGAGTCATTAAAAAAAATGAGAACAAAGTAATAAAAGATGACAAGGAATGGAGAGGGACAGCTTCAGCTAAATGTAATAGTAACACATGTGAAATTGTGGAAAGATAAAAGAACGTGGCAATGAGGGAAGCCTCAAATAGTTCATTCAGCATATTTAGAGCAAGATATGAAAGGCAAGAAAGCCTGAGAATTGTCAAGGTACTGCCTCCAAAGGATAAGTCACCTATTCTTAACATTATTAACAATGTCCTTACCGAATTAGAATACTATATATTGACAATAGTAGTGTAAACAAGATTTAAATGGATAAATTTACTACTTGATCTGCCAAGTAGTATGCTTGGCTTTTAGGTTTATTTAGGAAGAGAATAATATTTATAATATATACACTCTCGATGTAAAAAAGTTAAAATTATGCAACTCATGAAGAAAACATGACAAGCAAACAAATGCCAAGGGAAACTATTTTACTTTTTTGTGGAACTGATTGTAAGATACATAATTGTGTTAGAAAAAAATACTGGGAGCACGAGTTGATTCTTGACCTTCCATTAAGTTACTAAGGTTAGAATCTTAACAAAGCTTTTTAAGAAACTGATGTTACCTTTCATTCCAGTGAGCATCTCTCAGCGCTTTAAATTTATCATCACGGAACATACAGTCAACAAAAGGAATTAGCAGCAAATACAATTTTTTAAAAAGTCATGGTTTTCAGAAAATTAAAAAGCATATTTATGCTCAGGTACTAATGCTTTGTCTCTGTTACTTACTGTTAGAAAACAAAATGACTAAGAGCTCATATTTCCAAAGGGCTTACCTGTATCTTAATTGCCACAATCCTAATGCACTGCTAAAAATGACATTTCAACTTAATTGTTTTCTGCCAAGAAATTGTCCCCTGCATGTCTTTGTTTGTGTATTCGATTAATTAATGCTTCCCTGTCCTATTAAAACGATTAATATAATGGAGATTTTGACATGTACTTTTTAAATTAAAGGGCATGGGAGTCATAGTCTAACGTACTCAAGGTAAGTATAATTGCATTGGGAGTACACATGCAAGAACAAGAACATAGGCTAAATAGTTATTTTTCCTTCTCTGCATATAATCATAAAAGGAGGTCTATTCTCCCAAAAGAATATTTCGGTGTTTATTTTAACATGAATGTTATTTATTCAGGCTATTCTCTTCTCACTTTTCCATTATGCAAGTAAACACTGACTCATTTACTCTTGAGAATATTTTATTCATGGGGCAGTGACACCCAAATTGAAACCAACCTTTTTTTTTTTTTTTCCCTAAGCTAGAAGAAAACACAAAGATATATATTTTTCCATTATGAATTATGATCATTTTATAATTGAAAAGATGATGGATCTGAAGATTTAGGAAGCTGGTTAAGGATATTATTACATTGATATTTTCCATTTTCCTATTAGCAATAAATTTTTGAAACTCTTATTTCTTTCTTTCAGTTTTGGATATCTCCACAAGGGCCCTACATAAGTAGTTTGAAGAACAAAGAGCATTGATATTCTAGACCTTAACAATATTTGTGTTTTGGGACTAGTTTTTGGCTACTCACAGTATTAATTTTTTGATATGTAAAATGGAACATTGACCACTAATGTCCCTATTAGTTGCAAATTTCCACATATGGCTTTTAATTATTAACTCAGGACTTAAAGTCTCTCATTTAAATATTATATGCATATCCTGATTTAATTTTTATCTTGTAAGCTTTCAAATTCTTTTCTACGTAAAATAAATGTATGAGCAGTATTTTTATTCAATTACTTGGGAGACATTTTAATAAATATATTCATTTATATTTATTATTTATTATAATACTAATTCCGTTTCAGTGAATGATTATTTAATATTTACTTAATAGGATAAAAAAATTGTAGACAAACAAAGTAGATATCAAGACAAAGAGTATTATCAGGCATCAAAGAAATATTTCCCAGTGATAAAAGGGTCAATTCATTGAGAAGACATAAAGAACCTAATTATATGTGTACTTAAGAGCACAATTTTGAAATACATGAGACAAAAATTGGCAGAATTGAAGAAAGAATCTACACTTTTGTATGCAGATTTTAACACTGCTTTGGTAAATGAAAGCAAGAAGACAAGAAAAACAGTGAACAAAATTATCAACTTACATTAACTAATTGATATTCATAGAGTACTATTTCCCAAACTGTGGGATACATATTCTTTTCAGTACATAGAGCATTCATCATATAGTGGGCTATAAAAAACTCCCAATAAATTTTAATCAATTAAATAATGTACAGTATACTATTTTACCACAAAGCTATTAATTAGGAACCAATTAAAAAATAGGCAGAAAATCTCGAAATAATTAGAAATTAAAGATTAAACTTGTAAATAATCCATGGCTCAAAGAATAAAATACAAAGGAATTTGGATATCATTTCAAACTGTACAATAATGAAAGCAGACCTTGCCAAACATTGTGTAATAGTTTAAGCAGCATGTGGAGAAAATTTGATAAGTTTAAATTATTCTATTAGTGAAGAACTGAAGTACAAAAATAATAATCTAATCTTCTACCTTTAGAAGATGGAAAATAAATATCTATTTAAAATTCAAAAAGATTAGAAGAAACGAAAATTAATAATATTGATAAATTTGAAAATCAAAAAATATTAAAATATCAACAAAATTTTAAAAATTTGAAAAGATTACTAAAATTATTATATCCTTAGCTATGTTTATGGAAAACAAAGAAGGTAAATTCAAAATACCAATATCAAGAATGAGGTGAACAGTGCTACAGATCCAACCAACAATAAAATTTCATAATATTTCATAATAGTATTTTATGAATAATTTTATGTAAATAGATACAATAATTTAGAAACAATAGACAAATTTTCTGAACAACATAAATTGCCATAACTGACATAAGGTAATAAAGATAAACTGAATATCCCTTTATCTATTGAGGAAATTATACTTACAATTCAAAACTTTTCCATAAAGAAAATTCCAGGCTATTTAAAGAGCTACTAAGATAGCTCTTTAAGTAGCTATTCTAGTGACTCTTATCAATTACTTGAAGAAGAAATACGACACAAACTTAGAAAATCGAGGAAAGTAATCCTTTCAAAGCTTATTTTATGCCTTGAAACCAAATGACATAAAGACCTGAAAGGAAAGAAAATTACAGTCCAACATTTTTCATAAACATAAACACAAAAATTTTTAAGACAATATTAGCAAATCATATCCAGTCATATATATGAAGGATGTTACATGATGACCAAGTGGAATATATTCCAGGAATGCATGGTTGGTTTAGCATTGAGAAATTAATCAATGCAATTTGCCATATATATATATTATAGAGAAGAAAAATAATAAGATCATCACAAAAGATGCAGAAAAATATTATTTGAAATCCAGGACTCATTCATGATAAAAACTTTTAAACTCCTAGGCATAGAGTAGAACTCTCTCAATCCCATTAAGAATATATGTGAAAACTAAAATCATACTTTCAGTATTTCTCTCCTACCATTGGGAATATTACAAGAGAATCAGTTCTCACCATTTCTATTGAACATTGTAATGGAAGTCCTAGCTAGTGATATTGGACAAAGAGAAATGAAAATACAAATGTTGGCATGGAAACCTTAATATTAGATAATATGCCTGTGTATATAGAAAAGCCTACAGAATCTACAAGTAGCTACTTAGAGTAATAAGTACAATAAATTTAGCAAGCTCACAGGATAAAATATCGGTATAAAAACTGCATTTCTCTATACTTACAATGAGAAATAAACACTTTAAAATGTTTCCATTAATGATAGCATCAACAAATATTAAATAGGAATAAATCTAACAAAATATGTGTGGGATCTCTGTTATAAAAACTATGAATTGCCTCAGAGAGAAAGAAAATAAGACCTAAGTAAAAGGAGAGCTATGCTTTATAAATAAGAAGACTCATTATTTTTAAGATGCCAATTTTTCCTGATTTTTTAGCTTTAATACAATTTCAGTCAAAAGATCATAAGAATCTTAACTAGTTCTAAGATGAAATGGAAAAGGATCTGGAATAGTCAAAATAATCTTGGAAATGGAGACATTTGATAGAGTTACACTAACTTATTTCAAAACTTGCTCTTAATATGTAGTAACAGACAGATATCTCAATAGCATACTTTAAGAATTTAATAATACACAAAAAGACCAATAGAACAATAAAATATCTCACGCAGATATTTTCAATTAATTTTGGAACAAGGCCTTAGTCAACTCAAAGAAAAGGAAAGTATTTATGAAATGATGCTGGAATTAAATGGATATTTGTACTTAAAAATTATTGTTGATCCCTACTTTGCCAATACACAAAAATTATTTAGCTTGTTCATAGAACAAAATGTAAAGCTGGAGGTAAAAAGATTCTAGAAGAAACTATAGAGGGACCTTCAAGATGGCAGAGGAGTAAGAGGTGGAGATCACCTTCCTTCACACAAATACATCAAAAATACATCTACATGTGGAAAACTCCTACAGAACACCTACTGAATGCTGGCAGAAGACTTCAGACATCCCAAAAGGCAAGAAACTCCCCACGTACCTGGGTAGGGCAAAAGAAAAAAGAAAAAACAGAGACAAAAGAATAGGGATGGGACCTGCACCTCTGGGAGGGAGCTGTGAAGGAGGAAAAGTTTCCACACACTGGGAAGCCCCTTCACTGGCAGAGACGGGGGGTGGGCTAGGGAGTGAAGCTTCGGAGCCATGGAGGAGAGCGTAGCAACAGGGGTGCAGAGGGCAAAGCGGAGAGATTCCCGCAAAGAGGATTGCTGCCAACCAGCTCTCACCAGCCTGAGAGGCTTGTCTGCTCACCCGCCTGGGCAGGTAGGGGCTGAGAGCTGAGGCTTGGGCTTCACTGGTCAGACCCCAGGGAGAGGACTGGGGTTGGCTGCGTGAACACAGCCTGAAGGGGGCTAGTGCACCACAGCTAGCCAGGAGGGAGTCCGGGAAAAAGTCTGGACCTGCCTAAGAGGCAAGAGACCATTATTTTGGGGGTGCGCAAGGAGAGGGGATTCGGAGCACCGCCTAACGAGCTCCAGAGACGAGCGCAAGCCGCAGCTATCAGTGCAGACACCAGAGATGGGCAAGAAACACTAAGGCTGCTGCTGTAGCCACCAAGAAGCCTGTGTGCAAGCAGAGGTCACTGTCCACACCTCCCCTCCTGGGAGCCTGTGCAGCCTGCCACTGCCACGGTCCCGTTATCCAAGGACAACTTCCCCAGGAGAACACAAGGTGCACCTCAGGCTGGTGCAACGTCACACAGGCCTCTGCCACCACAGGCTCGCCCCGCATTCCATACTCCTGCCTCCCCCTGGCCTGAGTGAGCCACAGCCCCCTAATCAGCTGCTATTTTGACCCCCTCCTGTCTGGTCAGGGAACAGATGCCCTCAGGTGACCTACAGGCAGAGGCGGAGTCAAATCCAAAGCTGAACCCCAGGAGCTGTGAGAACAAAGAAGAGAAAGGGAAATTTCTCCCAGCAGCCTCAGAAGAGAAAAAGAAAGGGACTGAAAAAATATTTGAAGAGATTAGAGTTGAAAACTTCCCTAATATGGGAAAGGAAATAGTCAATCAAGTCCAGGAAGCACAGAGAGTCCCATACAGGATAAATCCAAAGAGAAACATGCCAAGGAACATATTAATCAAACTATCAAAAATTAAATACACAGTAAAAAGTATAAAAGCAGCAAGGGAAAAGCAACAAATAACATACAAGGGACTCCCCATAAGGTTAACAGCTGATCTTTCAGCAGATACCCTGCAAGCCAGAAGGGAGTGGCAGGACATTTTTAAAGTGATGAAAGGGAAAAACCTACAACCAAGATTACTTTATCCATCAAGGATCTCATTCGGATTCAGTGAGGAAATTAAAACATTTACAGACAAGCAAAAGCTAAGAAAATTCAGCACCACCAAACCAGCTTTATAACAAATGCTAAAGGAACTTCTCTAGGCAGGAAACACAAGAGAAGGAAAAGACCTAAAAAAACAAACTGAAGGGCTTCCCTGGTGGCACAGTGGTTGAGAATCTGCCTGCCAATGCAGGGGACATGGGTTCGAGCCCTGGTCTGGGAAGATCCCACATGCCACAGAGCAACTGGGCCTGTGAGCCACAATTACTGAGCCTGCACGTCTGGAGCCTGTGCTCCGCAACAAGAGAGGCCGCGATGGTGAGAGGCCCGCGCACCGCGATGAAGAGTGGTCCCCACTTGCCGCAACTAGAGAAAGTCCTCGCACAGAAACGAAGACTCAACACAGTCATAAATAAATAAATAAAAGAACGTGAATTTCTTAAAAAAAAAAACCAAACTGAAAACAATTAAGAAAATGGTAATAGGAACATATATATCGATAACTGTCTTAAATGTAAATGAATTAAATGCTCCAACCAAAAGACACAGACTGGCTGAATGGATACAAAACAAGACCCATACATATGCTGTCTACAAGAGACCCACTTCAGACCTAGGGACACATACAGATTGAAAGTGAGGGGATGGAAAAAGATATTCCATGCAAATGGAAATCAAAAGAAAGCTGGAGTAGCAATACTCATATCAGACAAAATAGACTTTAAAATGAAGACTTACAAGAGACAAAGAAGGACACTACATAATGATCAAGGGATCAATTCAAGAAGAAGATATAACAATGGTAAATATTTATGCACCCAACATAGGAGCACCTCAATACATAAGGTAAATGCTAACAGTCATAAAAGGGGAAATAGACAGTAACATAATAATAGTGGAGGACTTTAACACCCCACTTTCCCAAATGGACATATCATCCAAAAGGAAAATAAGTAAGGAAACACAAGCTTTAAATGATACATTAAACAAGATGGACTTAATTGGTATTTATAGGACATTCCATTCAAAAACAACAGAATACACTTTCTTCTCAAGTGCTCATGGAACATTCACCAGGATACATTATATCTTGGGTCACAAATAAAGCCTTGGTAAATTGTAAGAAAATTGAAATCATATGAAGTATATTTTCCAACCACAATGCTATGAGACTAGATATCAATTACAGGAAAAAAACTGTAAAAAATACAAACATATGGAGGCTAAACAATACACTACTAAATAACCAAGAGATCACTGAGGAAATCAAAGAGGAAATCAAAAAATACCTAGAAAAAAATGACAGTGAAAACATGCCGACCCAAAACCTATGGGATGCAGCAAAAGCAGTTCTAAGAGGGAAGTTTATAGCAATACAGTCTTACCTTACGAAACAAGAAACATCTCAAATAAACAACCTAACCTTACCCCTAAAACAATTAGCTAAAGAAGAACAAAAAAACCATAAAGTTAGCAGAAAGAAAGAAATCATAAAGATCAGATCAGAAATAAATGAAATAGAAATGAAGGAAACGATAGCAAAGATCAATAAAACCAAAAGCTGGTTCTTTGAGAAGATAAACAAAAGTGATAAACCATTAGCCAGACTCATCAAGAAAAAAAGGGAGAAGACTCAAATCAATAGAATTATTGTGAAAAAGGAGAAGTAACAACTGACATGCACAAATACAAAGGATCATGAGAGATTACTATAAGCAACTATATGCCAATAAAATGGACAACCTGGAAGAAATGGACAAATTTTTAGAAAAGTACAACCTTCCTAGACTGAACCAGGAAGAAATAGAAAATATAAACAGACCAATCACAAGCACTGAAATTGAAACTGTGATTAAAAATCTTCCAACAAACAAAAGCCCAGGACCAGATGGCATCACAGGTGAATTCTATCAAACATTCAGAGAAGAGCTAACACCTATCCTTCTCAAACTCATCCAAAATATAGCAGAGGAAGGAACACTCCCAAATTCATTCTACAAGACCACCATCACCATGATACCAAAACCAGACAAAGATGTCACAAAGAAAGAAAACTACAGGCCAATATCACTGATGAACATACATGCAAAAATCCTCAACAAAATTCTAGCAAACAGAATCCAACAGCACATTAAAAAGATCATACACCATGATCAAGTGGATTTATCCCAGGAATGCAAGAATTCTTCAATATACGCAAATCAATCAATGTGATACACCATATTAAAAAATTGAAGGATAAAATCCATATGATCATCTCAATAGACGCAGAAAAAGCTTTTGACAAAATTCAACACCCATTTATGATAAAAACCCTCCAGAAAGTAGGCATAGAGGGAACTTACCTCAACATAATAAAGGCCATATATGACAAACCCACAGCCAACGTTGTTCTCAATGGTGAAAAACTGAAACCACTTCCACTAAGATCAGGAACAAGACAAGGTTGTCCACTCTCACCACTATTATTCAACATAGTTTTGGAAGTTTTAGCCACAGCAATCAGAGAAAAAAAAAGAAATAAAAGGAATCCAAATTGGAAAAGAAGTAAAGCTGTCACTGTTTGCAGATGACGTGATACTATACATAGAGAATTCTAAAGATGCTACCAGAAAACTACTAGAGCTAATCAATGAATTTGGTAATGTAGCAGGATACAATATTAATGCACAGAAATCTTTTGCATTCCTATACACTAATGATTAAAACTCTGAAAGAGAATTTAAGGAATTACTCCCATTTACCATTGCAACAAAAAGAATAGAATACCTAGGAATAAACCTACCGAAGGAGACAAAAGACCTGTATGCAGAAAAGTATAAGACACTAATGAAAGAAATTAAAGATGATGCAAACAGATGGAGAGATATACCATGTTCTTGGATTGGAAGAATCAACATTGTGAAAATGACTATATTACCCAAAGCAATCTACAGATTCAATTCAATCCCTATCAAACTACCAATGGCATTTTTCACAGAACGAGAACAAAAAATTTCACAATTTGTATGGAAACAGAAAAGACCCCGAATAGCAAACTATCTTGAGAAAGAAAAACAGAGCTGGAGGAATCAGACTCCCTGACTTCAGACTATACTACAAAGCTACAGTAATCAAGACAGTATGGTACTGGCACAAAAACAGAAATATAGATCAATGGAACAGGATAGAAAGCCCAGAGATAAACCCACACACATATGGTCAGCCTATCTTTGATATAGCAAGAATATACAATGGAGAAAGACAGCCTCTTCAATAAGTGGTGCTGGGAAAACTGGTCAGCTACATGTAAAAGAATGAAATTAGAACACTCCCTAACACCATACACAAAAATAAACTCAAAATGGATTAAAGACCTAAATGTAAGGCCAGACACTATAAAATTCTTAGAGGAAAACGTAGGCAGAGCTCTCTATGACACAAATCACAGCAAGATCCTTTTTGACCCACCTCCTAGAGAAATGCAAATAAAAACAAAAATAAACAAATGGGACCCAATGAAACTTAAAATCTTTTGCACAGCAAAGGAAAACATTAACCAGACAAAAATACCACCCTCAGAATGGGAGAAAATGTTTGCAAACGAAGCAACTGGCAAAGGATTAATCTCCAAAATATACATGCAGCTTATGCAGCTCAATGTCAAAAAAACAAACAACCCAATCCAAAAATGGGCAGAAGACCTAAATACAAATTCCTGCAAAGAAGACATACAGATTGCCAACAAACACATGAAAAAAATGCTCAACATCATTAATCATTAGAGAATTGCAAATCAAAACTACAATGAGATATCACCTCACACCAGTCAGAATGGCCATCATCAAAAAATCTACAAAGAGCAAATGCTGGAGAGGGTGTGGAGAAAGGGAACCCTCTTGCACTGTTGGTGGGAATGTAAATTGATACAGCCACTATGGAGAGCAGTATGGAGGTTCCTTAAATAACTAAAAACAGAACTACTATATGACCCAGCAATCCCAGTACTGGGCACATACCCTGAGAAAACCATAATTCAAAAAGTATCATGTACCACAATGTTCATTGCAGCACTATTTACAATAGCCAGTACATGGAAGCAACCTAAATGTCCATCGACAGATGAATGGATAAAGAAGATGTGGCACATATATACAATGGAATGTTACTCAGCCATAAAAAGAAATGAAACTGAGTTATTTGCAGTGAGGTGGCTTGACCTAGAGACTGTCATACAGAGTGAAGTAAGTCAGAAAGAGAAAAATAAATACCGTATGCTAACACTTATATATGGAATCTAAAAAAACAAACAAAAATGTTTCTGGAGAACCTAGAGGCAGGACAGGAATAAAGACACTGACGTCAAGAATGCACTTGAGGACACAGGGAGGGGGAAGTGTAAGCTGGGACGAAGTGAGAGAGTAGCATTAACATATATATACTACCAAATGTAAAATAGATAGCTAGTGGGAAGAAGCTGCATAGCACATGGAGATCAGCTCCGTGCCTTGTGTTCCCCTAGAGGGGTGGGATAGGGAGGGTGGGAGGGAGTTGCAAGAGGTAGGGGATATGGGGATATATGTATACATATAGCTGATTCACTTTGTTATACAGTACAAAGTAACACACCATTGTAAAGCAATTATACTCCAATAAAGTTGTTAAAAAAAAAGAGAAAATATAGGAGAATAACTTTGCAATCTAGAAATATGCCAAGATTCTTAAACAGTTCATAAAATACCAAACAATAAAAGTTTGCATTTATTTTTCTTACTGTAAATGCTTTCAGAAAATGATACTGTAAATCTGCATCGAGGTAACATAGAATCATGGAAAGATCATGGCCTTAAAATAAGTATTAACGCAGTAGTTAAATTAGCTTGGTAAATACTGGGTTAAATAGCAACAAATTTATTAGTGTAATGCTTCATATTTTTAATAGATTGTTGTGTTTTTTCACATCTAAAACAGGTATTGTATATGATATTTCCCAAATTTCTTTGAAATTATCAATTACAAAAAAAATTATCACAAGATTCCTATTTACATCTTGCATTGTATGTGCTATAAAGAATATGTTTAGGGAAGTAATAGGTTACAGATATCTTGGCTTTTTGGTCATCAAGGTCTAATTAAACTTTTTTTTTTTGGAAAAATGAACTTATTTACAAAATGGAAGTAGAGTCAAAGATGTAGAAAACAAACTTATGGTTTCCAGGGAGTAAGGGGGGGAGGGATAAATTGGGAGACTGGGATGGATATTTAGTCAGTACTAAATATAAAATAGATAACTAATAAGGACCTACTGTATAGAACAGGGAACTCTACTTAATACTCTGTAATGGCCTAAATGGCAAAAGAATCTAAAAAAAGAGTGGATATATGTATATGTATAATGGGTTCACAAGTCATCATTCTTATGAGTTTTTCCTCAAGTGTGTCTCTGAAAGATATGCCCTTCATCTGATATTTTATTTCATGTTTCCTTGCTTTATCAGTTTATTGAGTATTTGCTGAAGTGACCAGTAGTTTCCATACATAATGACACTGACTCTTCCTCTAATCTATTTTTAAAATAAAGCCAGATTAAGTGATACACATTTACTATGCACACATGCACACACACATATACACACACACCCCGACACACATGTGTGTGTGTGGCATGTATGCATGTATGCAAATATATAACACATACAAAAGGGAGATCTTATAATACGTAATGCCAGATTTTTCTGTGTAAACCATCATTCAAAATAACCACATTCTTCTTTTTTAGGCTTCTAAAATAAGAAGAGATTGAACATATTCTAGGGACTTAGCTACATGCCAACAAAATCCCTATTTCTTAAACTAGAATTAAATCTTCGACACTCTTGTCCTAATCTATTTTCAAATATAACTTCCATCCAAAGCAGCTACCAAACATAACATAATATATCCTCCTACATTTATTTGATATACCTGTTGAAATGAGCAACTAATTCTTACTAAACACCTTCTTCATGCCTTTTCTTATGCTATTCCCTGTGCCAAGAATTCCTTCAGCTTTCTTCAAAGATTAGTGTCAAATTAACCTCTGCAGTATGCTGTTGCTATTTCCCTCAGCTAAAAATGAACTGTAGTTCTGCTAAATGCCATCAACATTTTCAACTTCTGCTCTACAGTTAAAGCTCTACTTTAACTTTTTAAAAGTATATATTGAATTTTCTTACTATATATTGATCCCATGAGGTGAGAGTTAACCATTTACAATAATAAATCTCCTATAGACTTTTGCACAGTTTCATACATAGTCAGCTCTCAATAAACACTTGTAAAATAACTGGTTGTTTTTAAAAATCATAGATATTTTTGTTTTTCTTTAAACTATTTCAAAAGATATCCACGGAAAATTTCATAATTACTCTAAGACAATACTACTTACAGATTCCATGGCACTTAATATCTAATAGGTATTGGTAGGGTTCAGTTGTTTTGTGGAGAAGCTACTGTGTGAAGTTTGCTGACTTCTCTGTTTGTATATGATATTTGAAATTATTTTGTTAAATTAACCAGTAATTATATAACTTTTTGTACTATATATTTAATACATACTTTATATTTCTTATACTCTTAGTTATGGAATTGTTTTAATTATCTGATTTCATGCACTCAACAAATTTTATTGACTATTTATTGTATACTAGGCACTATGCTAGGCACTGAAATTGTGCTTAAGTTTTGTATAACAGACAAAATATAAACAGGTAAATAATATTCTTTCTCTCTCTATATATAGTATATTATTTATATAATTAATATTTATAAAATATAGGTAAAATACTTAAATATTACGGCAAATGCTATGAGATCAAAGAAGTCTGTGAGAGATCAAGACTAGATTAGACAACTAGAAAATAATTTTTAGAAGAGGTGATATTTAATCTGTTTAAGCAGAGTCTGAAATGTGGGGATTTACTCACCATGTAAAGAAAAGAGAAAAAGAATGGCTGTTATTGAAAAGACAAGAAATAACAAATGTTGTAGAGGATGTGGAAAAAGGGAACCCTCATATACTGTTGATGGGACTGTAAAATGGTGTAGCCACTATGGAAAATAGTTATGGAGATTCCTCAAAAAATTATGAATAGAACCACAATATGACCCAGCTATTAAACTTCTGGGTATTTACCTGAAGAACATGAAAATACTAATTCAAAAAGATATATGTACCCTTATGTTCACTGCAGCATTATTTACAATAGCCAAGATGTGGAAACAACCTAAGCGTCCATCAATAAAAGAATGGATAAAGATGTGGTGTATTTATGCAATGGAATACTACTCAGCCATAAAAAGAATGAAATCCTGCCATTTGTGACAACATGGATGGACCTTAAAAGAATAATGCTAAGTGAAATAAGTCAGATGGAAAAATACAAATACCTTAAGATTTCACTCATACGTAAAATCTAAAAAAACAAAACTAACCAATAAAAATAAACTTACAGATAGAGATAAGATTAGTGATTACCTAAGTAGAAGGGATTTGGGAGTGGGCAAAATAAGTGAAGGGGGTCAACTGTATGCAGTTGGATGGTAGTTAGACTTGTGGTGGTAATCTCTCTTTGGTGTATACAGATGTTAAATTATAATGCTGTACACCTTAAACTTATAAAAGAACAGAGGAAAAATTCATGAGGGATATAAAAAACTGTTTAAAAGTACCATTATAATCTACGCAACAAAATACTTGTTAAATCCTTTGTCTCTAACAAAATGGTTCATTTTATTCCATTTTATTCCATAAATGGTTCATGTTATTTTCATTCTGAAAATAACGTGAATTTAGTCTGTATTTATAAAAGATTTTTCTTAAAAAAAAAGAAATTAAAGGCTTCCCTGGTGGCGCAGTGGTTGAGAATCTGCCTGTCAATGCAGGGGACACGGGTTCGAGTCCTGGTCTGGGAAGATCCCACCTGCCGTGGAGCAACTAAGCCCGTGTGCCACAACTACTGAGCCTGCGCATCTGGAGCCTGTGCCCGGAATAAGAGAGGCCGCGATAGTGAGAGGCCCGCGCACTGCGATGAAGAGTGGCCCCCGCTTGCCGCAACTAGAGAAAGCCCTCGCACAGAAACGAAGACCCAACACAGCCAAAAATAAATAAATAAATAAATACATAAATACATAAATAAGTGAAATTCTTAAAAAAAAAAAGAAATTAAGAAAATACCTTGTAGTGAGGTATATAATAGGTTTAAAGAAAGATATGGAAAATTCAAAGTTTATGCATTTTTTATTGTCTATAGCAAAAAACAAAATTGGAATGGAGAGAAGAGGGCAGAAATATGCCTAATCATGTGTACTTTGCATAGGTATAACAGTATTTTTTTCCTAGTTTCATGAACTGCTTTTCTTTCTTTTCTTTTCAGAAAAATGCTTACTAGAATATTTTGAAATCTTAAAATATTATTAAATATATTTATTTCACACTCCTGTTTATTAGGAGGCCTTGCAAGGTTTTAAGACCACTGTTTAATTTAAGGCTTGTGAAATGTGAAGAATATCTTATTTAAATATTGTGAATCGTGCATAAATGACTTAGTAGGTTCCTACAGTAATGCCCTAATTATGCTATAACTCATTAATAGGAAAATTCCAGTTTATGTTAAATGTTCCACATTTTCACACCTAGGATAAAATCTGAAGAATTACACTGTATAAAAATGCAGCATAGAATCATTATTTTCATCCAGTTGTAAGAGTTTTCATTTTGCTGCTTCATGAAATGATCAAGTTGTTTTGTATTGCAATACAGACTATAAGAAACAATCTTAAATTTAAAAAAATAGGGAAAACCTATCAGTTTATATCGCTAATTTACCCACAGTTAAAACTGCTGTCATGCATGCTAAAGACACTTTAGAAAGATTTCACTGACTGCTTTCATTTAACTACCTCTTTGCCATTTATTGGCTTATTTTATACAAAATGGAGCACAGTTAAAAACCCAAGGGAAGATATTAGGTTTTAGTTTTATATACCCCATCACAGAAATAATAAAATGAAGAATAGGGTTTTTTTGTTTTTGTTTTTGCATTTGTTAAATATCCCACATCAAAAAAAAAACCATATGAAAGTCTCTCAGCACAATGTTAACATATAAATAGGCATCTCTTTCTTTTATGTTCCTTTCAAATTTGAACCAGTATCTGTCTCATTTTCCAAGGTATGCCATTTTCTTTCAAAATATATAGAGTAATAAAGTAGAATTGCCACACTAGAAAACTATATTATAAATGGGAAAACTCTTTGTTTTCTAAAGTTTTTCTTTCAGGAGACCTGTTTCAAATCAGCTCTGCATTTTTTTCCCACTATAAAGTAATGCACTTAAGTACATATCCCTTTGTTTCAATAAATAAAGGAGTCATAGAAATGCATTCATCAAGGGCTAGGCCATTATTGGGAAACATATGTATAACTACTTAATTATCAGGATAAATGACAATACTAACAGCAGAAAGGCTGATTAATTTTTTGTTACATACACCTGCATATTAATAGACAAATTTTTGTCAATCCCTTTGCTGTTGAAATGTTCCAAGAGATCATCTAACATATGTTCACGTTACCAGTCCTCTAACAGATAAAAATTCAGTAGTGAGAGGCTATATGAATCAAGCATGCACCATCCTATAGCATAGGTCTGACAACCCCTGAATGTGACCTGCTCCCAGAGGAAACCAATTTAATGCTTCATCGCACATAGAGTAGTATGTATGAATCACAAAACCTCCAGATAAATTAATGACAGGTACATCTGAATAGGATTCCTTCTAAGTCGCTTATCTGCAGCCAGGCAAGCTTGTTTCATCTTCACTTTCAAAGATAAAGCCACATGGCATGTTGCCTTGGCAGATTCTCACAAAGCAAACAGCCCCCATCGTCCATTATTGGGGGGAAAAATTCCCTTATTATTTCAGGTACTGTGTACCGTGACAACAAATGGGATAAAGTGAAAACTACCTGCCAGTGGAAAATTCATCAGTCGATACCAGGCTTTATGTCTTCTCTAACTTTCATAAGCTCTGTGCCTCTTGCTCTTTTACTTTTATTTTTGACCGTTCTGATACCCCACAGTTGTAGCCATGGCAAAGTTCAAGAATAAAACAGCAGGTTATCAAAGACAACTTATCAGAAGCCAAACAGGGAGAAGAGATGCCAACAATTAGCAAGTAATGGAAAGACGGATCTGTGACAGAACAAGGAAGAAAGGTGCACCAATCTTTTATCTTTAACTGACTACTTATTCCATTTGAAAAAAAACTCAGAGAAAAACTGAGACAATAAATATAGGCTCTAAGTACTCAGGGATATTGATCATAGAAAAGATGAAAAAATAAATTATGCACAAAATAGCATGGGAAATGTTTATTTGTAAGGGATTATTTTTTTATAAATTTTATCAACCATAAATAAATTGGAATATCAAAAGTATATAAAGCTATCTGCTTTAAACTAAGTATCAGTGAATAGCACGGATATATTATCTTCTTCAAAGTTAAGTATCTACTAACTACTAGAATTCTTTAAACTGAACAATAGAACAGACATATCAATTCTTACTTTCTGCACTTCTTATGGCCTGCACTTAAACTTAATCAAGACTTTCATTATGTATCTTAATAAAGGCCACATCTTATCACAAGGTCAGTTATATAGCATAGCGGAATTCAGTAGCACAAAATCAATAGTACTCACGTTTTAGGTTCCATAGATGGTCCTTCTCATGCAAAATCAGGGTTGTGCTTTCTGGGTGAGTCTGTTAAATCAAAATGACAAAGTCTTAGTTTCCCATGCACTGCCACTTAGAATGCATGCAAATAAACTCCCAGTTAGTCAAGGAGAAAAAAATTGCGTTAAAGAGTACTGATTTGTAAATTTGGTCCTTTCAAATGCAGATAATATTTACCCCTCCTCTTTCCCCCATATCTTTGCAAGATTTCTGCCCAATGAACTCATTACTGTAGAAGCTCAACTATGGCTATGGTCAGTTAATGAAATTCAGGTCTGGGATTAACCTCCATAAACATGTACATAGTTGGGCTTCTGGAATTGGGAGAGACAAGGGTGATGCTGGAAAGGAAAAAAAAGTAAACCATATAATTTAAAGAATGATAAATTCTTACGATAGATTTAGCTAAATTAACTGCTGTCCTATATTTGAGGTGATTCATAAAATTCTTAATGTACAAAAAATGAAAGCAAAAATACTTTGAAAACATTACCAATACCATATTCAATGACACTTTGGGGAATATTAATGTAGCTACTAAGTTTACTTTCTTTGAAATTACACAGGTTTAATTAGATTAGATGTATGTCCTTTACAGCCACAATAATTTAAGCAATATTAAACACCATTTAAAATATGCAAGAAAAAATAAAATAAATATAAAAAAATGAAATATTTCATGCTTCAGTTAGCATGCAATAAAATTATTTTTGCTCTATCCAGTTACTATGTTTATACTGAGTTATTATTTACAATGCACTTTAACATCATCAATAATTTCTTGGAAGCTTCAGTATTTGAGAACTAAAATGTTCAATTAAAACATTAACCTACTTGTGAAGTACCATATTATAATAATGTTAGTTTATTTTTATGAATTAGAAAAATATGCAAATGTAATCAGAACAATTAGTTTGAATATTTAAAAAGCCAAATGTCATGTGTGTATTTAAATTCTATAAATACAAAGTCATGTAAAAGTCCTCAATTACTACATGTCAAACTTTATTCACTGTATAATGGAGTGTTCAAATTTTTGGTTAATTATCCATTTATTTAACAAATAGATCTTGACTAAGATGGCCTTACAATTCCCCTAGGCTTGACTAAACTTTACATAGGTTTCTTCCTGATTTTAGGCCCCTGACCTACCTTTTCTCAGAGCATTTACTTTAAACTTGCAATTATGAATTATTTTTCTGGCCCTTTGAGATATAAATCTTTTCCCAACCTCTTGCCAGTTTTACAGCACAGGAATGTCTTTCTCAAGGACTTGGGAGCCACCCTTTTGAGACGTAATCATCAAGAAAGATAGTGTCTCTATCTCCTAGCCTCTAGGTGAGGGTCCAAGCCTAATAATAGGCACTATTAACAAACCCAAATGACCTCATCACATTGACTAACTTCCCCCTAACATCTTCTAGTATTATTTTTTTTTAATTAATTAATTAATTTATTTTTGGCTGCACTGGGTCTTCGTTGCTGCACGTGTTGCTTCTCTAGTTGTGGTGAGCGGGGCCACTCTCTATTGTGGTGCTCGGGCTTCTCATTGTGGTGGCTTCTTTTGTTGTGGAGCATGGGCTGTAGGCAAGTGGGCTTCAGTAGTTGTGGCTCACAGGCTCTAGAGTGCAGGCTCAGTAGTTGTGGCGCACGGGCTTAGTTGCTCCGCGGCATGTGGGATCTTCCCGGATCAGGGCTCGAACCTGTGTCCCCTGCATTGTCAGGTGGATTCTTAACCACTGCACCACCAGGGAAGTCCTCATCTTCTAGTATTTTTTGACCAGATCAGGTCAGCTCTTAAAAATTTCCCACCATATATTTCAGCAGAGTTAAGTTCAATATCTCCCCCCTTTTGTAATAGTCGTGAATAAAGTCTTCCTTGACTGTTTAACTCCATCTGATGCAAGGTTCCTTTATGTTCTCAAGTGTTCAATATGCGCCAACACACTAGTAATTCAGTGGTAGAGAAGGTAGACACTGTACTTGCCTTAACAGAACCTATGGTCTAGTTGGGAGACAGAGACATGTAAATTGACGTTTAAAATAGAAGGTGATCAATACTATGACTGTAAGAACAGAATGGGGCACCAAATAAAAGTGGAGCAGATGATAAAAAGTATAAAAGGAGGGGTCGAGAGAAGATGGTGGAAGAGTAAGACGTGGAGATCACCTTCCTTCCCACAGATACATTAGCAATACATCTACGCGTGGAACTTCTCCTACGGAACACCCACTGAATGCTGGCAGAAAATGTCAGACCACCCAAAAGGCAAGAAACTCCCCACGTACTTGGGTAGGGCAAAAGAAAAACGAAATAACAGAGACAAAAGAATAGGGACGAGACCTGCACCAGTGGGAGGGAGCCATGAAGGAGGAAAGGTTTCCATGCACTAGGAAGCCCCTTCGCGGAAGGAGACAGTGGGTGGCGGAGGGGGGGAGCTTCGGAGCCACGGAGGAGAGCACAGCCACAGGGGTGCGGAGGGCAAAGTGGAGAGATTACCGCACGGAGGATCAGTGCTGACCAGCACTCACCAGCCCGAGAGGCTTGTCTGCTCACCAGCCGGGGCGGGCGGGGCTGGGAGCTGAGGCTCGGGCTTCGGTCGGATAGCAGGGAGAGGACTGGGGTTGGCGGAGTGAACACAGCCTGAAGGGGTTAGCGCACCACAGCTGGCTGGGAGGGAGACCGGGAAAAAGTCTGCAGCTGCTGAAGAGGCAAGAGACTTTTTCTTGCCTCTTTGTTTCCTGGTGCGCGAGGAGAGGGGATTCAGAGCACTGCCTGAACGAGCTCCAGAGACGGGCGCGAGCTGCGGCTATCAGCGCGGATCCCACAGCAACAGGGGCGCAGAGGGAAAAACGGAGAGATTCCCGCACAGAGGCTCGGCGCCGAGCAGCACTCACCAGCCTGAGAGGCTTGTCTACTCACCCGCCGGGGCGGGCGGGGCTGGGAGCTGAGGCTAGGGCTTCAGTCGGATCGCAGGGAGAGGACTGGGGTTGGCAGTGTGAACACAGCCTGAAGGGGTTAGCACAACACAGCTAGCCAGGAGGGAGTCTGGGAAAAAGTCTGCAGCTGCTGAACAGGCAAGAGACTTTTTCTTGCCTCTTTGTTTCGCAGCGCGCAAGGAGAGGGGATTCAGAGCGCCACCTAAAATAACTCCAGAGACGGGCGCGAGCCACGGAGATCAGCGCTGGCCCCAGAGACAGGCATGAGACTCTAAGGCTGCTGCTGCCACCACCAAAAAGCCTGTGTGTGAGCACAGGTCACTCTCCACACCGCCCCTCCCGGGAGCCAGTGCAGCCCGCCACTGCCAGGGTCCCGTGATCTGGGAACAACTTTACCGGGAGAACGCATGGCACGCCTCGGACTGCTGCAACGTCACGCCAGCCTCTGCCCGCAGGCTCGCCCCGCCTTCTCCGTACCCCTCCCTGCCCCCGCCTGAGTGAGCCAGAGCCCCCGAAGCAGCTGCTCCTTTAACCCCGTCCTGTCTGGGCAGGGAACAGATGCCCTCAGGCGACCTACATGCAGAGGCGGGTCCAAATCCAAAGCTGAACCCCGGGAACTGTGCGAACAAAGAAGAGAAAGGGAAATCTCTCCCAGCAGCCTCAGAAGCAGCAGATTAAAACTCCACAAACAACTTGATGTGCCTGCATCTGTTGAAAACCTGAATAGACAACAAATCATCCCAAATTCAGGAGGTGGACTTTGGGAGCAGGATATATTAATTTTTCCCCTTTTCCTTTTTTTGTGAGTGTATATGTATATGCTTCTGGGTGAGATTTTGTCTGTATAGCTTTGCTTTATAATAGCTTTATTTTACTTCACTATATTATATCCTCTTTCTTTCTTTCTTTCTTTCTATTTTTTATCCCTTTTACTCTGAGCCGTGTGGATCAAAGGCTCTTGGTGCTCCAGCCAGGCATCAGGGCTGTGCCTCTGAGGTGGGAGAGCCAACTTCAGGACACTGGTCCACAAGAGACCTCCCAGCTCCACGTAATACCAAACAGCGAAATCTCTCAGAGATCTCCATCTCAACATCAAGACCCAGCTTCACTCAACGACCAGCAAGCTATAGTGCTGGACACCCTATGCCAAACAACTAGCAAGACAGGAACACAGCCCCATCCATTAGCAGAGAGGCTGCCTAAAATCATAATAAGGCCACAGACACCCCAAAACACACCACCAGACGTGTACGTGCCCACCAGAAAGACAAGATCCAGCCTCATCCACCAGAACACAGGGACTAGTTTCCTCCACCAGGAAGTCTACACAACCCACTGAACCAACCTCAGCCACTGGGGACAGATACCAAAAACAACGGGAACTACGAACCTGCAGCCTGTGAAAAGGAGACCCCAAACACAGTAAGATAAGCAAAATGACATGACAGAAAAACACACAGAAGATGAAGGAGCAGGGTCAAAACACACCAGACCTAACAAATGAAGAGGAAATAGGTAGTCTACCTGAAAAAGAATTCAGAATAATGATAGTAAGGATGATCCAAAATCTTGGAAATAGAATAGACAAAACGCAAGAAACATTTAACAAGGACGTAGAAGAGCTAAAGAGGAACCAAGCAATGATGAAAAACACAATAAATGAAATTAAAAATACTCTAGATGGGATCAATAGCAGAATAACTGAGGCAGAAGAAAGGATAAGTGACCTGGAAGATAAAATGGTGGAAATAACTACTGCAGAGCAGGATAAAGAAAAAAGAATGAAAAGAACTGAGGACAGTCTCAGAGACCTCTGGGACAACATTAAACGCACCAACATTCGAATTATAGGGGTCCCAGAAGAAGAAGAGAAAAAGAAAGGGACTGAGAAGATATGTGAAGAGATTATAGTTGAAAACTTCCCTAATATGGGAAAGGAAATAGTTAATCAAGTCCTGGAAGCACAGAGAGTCCCATACAGGATAAATCCAAGGAGAAACACGCCAAGACACATATTCATCAAACTGTCAAAAACTAAATATAAAGAAAACATATTAAAAGCAGCAAGGGAAAAACAACAAATAACACATAAGGGAATCCCCATAAGGTTAACAGCTGATCTTTCAGCAGAAACTCTGCAAGCCAGAAGGGAGTGGCAGGATATACTTAAAGTGATGAAGGAGAAAAACCTACAACCAAGACTAATCTACCCAGCAAGGATCTCATTCAGATTTGATGGAGAAATTAAAACCTTTACAGACAAGCAAAAGCTGAGAGAGTTCAGCACCACCAAACCAGCTTTACAACAAATGCTAAAGGAACTTCTCTAGGCAAGAAACACAAGAGAAGGAAAACACCTACAATAACAAACACAAAACATTTAAGAAAATGGGAATAGGAACATACATATCGATAATTACCTTAAATGTAAATGGATTAAATGCTCCCACCAAAAGACACAGGCTGGCTGAATGGATACAAAAACAAGACCCATATATATGCTGTGTACAAGAGACCCACTTCAGACCTAGAGACACATACAGACTGAAAGTGAGGGGATGGAAAAAGATATTCCATGCAAATGGAAATCAAAAGAAAGCTGGAGTAGCAATTCTCATATCAGACAAAATAGACTTTAAAATAAAGACTATTACAAGAGACAAAGAAGGACACTATATAATGATCAAGGGATCGATCCAAGAGGAAGGTATAACAATTGTAAATATTTATGCACCCAACATAGGAGCACCTCAATACATAAGGCAAATACTAACAGCCATAAAAGGGGAAATCGACAGCAACACAATCATAGTAGGGGACTTTAACACCCCACTCTCACCAATGGACAGATCATCCAAAATGAAAATAAATAAGGAAACACAAGCTTTAAATGATACATTAAACAAGATGGATTTACTTGATATTTATAGGACATTCCACCCAAAAACAACAGAATACACATTTTTCTCAAGTGCTCATGGAACATTCTCCAGGATAGATCATATCTTGGGTCACAAATCAAGCCTTGGTAAATTTAAGAAAATTGAAATCGTATCAAGTATCTTTTCCGACCACAACACTATGAGACTAGATATCAATTACAGGAAAAGTTCTGTAAAAAATACAAACACATGGAGGCTACACAATACACTACTTAATAACGAAGTGATCACTGAAGAAATCAAAGGGGAAATCAAAAAATACCTAGAAACAAATGACAATGGAGACACGACGACCCAAAACCTATGGGACGCAGCAAAAGCAGTGCTAAGAGGGAAGTTTATAGCGATACAAGCCTACCTCAAGAAACAGGAAACATCTCGAATAAACAACCTAACCTTGCACCTGAAGCAATTAGAGAAAGAAGAACAAAAAACCCCCAAAGCTAGCAGAAGGAATGAAATCATAAAGATTAGATCAGAAATAAATGAAAAAGAAATGAAGGAAACAATAGCAAAAATCAATGAAACTAAAAGCTGGTTCTTTGAGAAGATAAACAAAATTGATAAACCATTAGCCAGACTCATCAAGAGAAAAAGGGAGAAGACTCAAATCAATAGAATCAGAAATGAAAAAGGAGAAATAACCACTGACACTGCAGAAATAAAAAAGATCATGAGAGATTACTACAAGCAACTCTATGCCAATAAAATGGACAACCTGGAAGAAATGGACAGATTCTTAAAAATGCACAACCTGCCGAGACTGAACCAGGAAGAAATAGAAAATATGAACAGACCAATCACAAGCACTGAAATTGAAACTGTGATGAAAAATCTTCCAACAAACAAAAGCCCAGGACCAGATGGCTTCACAGGTGAATTCTATCAAACATTTAGAGAGGAGTTAACACCTATCCCTCTCAAACTCTTCCAAAATATTGCAGAGGGGGGAACACTCCCAAACTCATTCTACGAGGCCACCATCACCCTCATACCAAAACCAGACAAAGATGTCACAAAGAAAGAAAAGTATAGGCCAATATCACTGATGAACATAGATGCAAAAATCCTCAACAAAATACTAGCAAACAGAATCCAACAGCACATTAAAAGGATCATACACCATGATCAAGTGGGGTTTATCCCAGGAATGCAAGGATTCTTCCATATACGCAAATCAATCAATGTGATACACCATATTAACAAATTGAAGGAGAAAAACCATATGATCATCTCAATAGATGCAGAGCAAGCTTTTGACAAATTTCAAGACCCATTTATGATAAAAGCCCTGCAGAAAGTAGGCACAGAGGGAACTTTCCTCAATATAATAAAGGCCATATATGACAAACCCACAGCCAACATTGTCCTCAATGGTGAAAAACTGAAACCATTTCCACTAAGATCAGGAACAAGACAAGGTTGCCCACTCTCACCACTATTATTCAACATAGTTTTGGAAGTTTTAGCCACAGCAATCAGAGAAGAAAAAGAAATAAAAGGAAACCGAATTGGAAAAGAAGAAGTAAAACTGTCACTGTTTGCAGATGACATGATACGGTACATAGAGAATTCTAAAAACTCTACCAGAAAACTCCTAGAGCTAATCAATGAATTTGGTAAAGTAGCAGGATACAAAATTAATGCACAGAAATCTCTTGCATTTCTATACACTAATGATGAAAAATCTGAAAAGGAAATTAAGAAAACACTCCCATTTACCATTGCAGCAAAAAGAATAAAATATCTGGGAATAAACCTACCTAAGGAGACAAAAGACCTGTATGCAGAAAATTATAGGACAGTGATGAAAGAAATTAAAGATGATACAAATAGATGGAGAGATATACCATGTTCCTGGATTGGAAGAATCAACATTGTGAAAATGACTCTACTACCCAAAGCAATCTACAGATTCAATGCAATCCCTATCAAACTACCACTGGCATTTTTCACAGAACTAGAACAAAAAATTTCACAATTTGTATGGAAACACAAACGACCCCGAATAGCCAAAGCAATCTTGAGAAAGAAAAATGGAGCTGGGGGAATCAGGCTCCCTGACTTCAGCCTATATTACAAAGCTACAGTAATCAAGACAGTTTGGTTCTGGCACAAAAACAGAAATATAGATCAATGGAACAGGATGGAAAGCCCAGAGATAAACCCACGCACATATGGTCACCTTATCTTTGATAAAGGAGGCAAGCATATACAGTGGAGAAAAGACAGCCTCTTCAATAAGTGGTGCTGGGAAAATTGGACAGGTACATGTAAAAGTATGAAATTAGAACACTCCCTGACACCATGCACAAAAATAAACTCAAAATGGATTAAAGACCTAAGTGTAAGGCCAGACACTATCAAACTCTTAGAGGAAAACATAGGCAGAACACTCTATGACATAAATCACAGGAAGATTCTTTTTGACCCAGCTCCTAGAGAAATGGAAATAAAAACACAAATAAACAAATGGGACCTAATGAAACTTAAAAGCTTTTGCACAGCAAAGGAAACCATAAACAAGACCAAAAGACAACCCTCAGAATGGGCGAAAATATTTGCAAATGAAGCAACTGACAAAGGATTAATCTCCAAGATTTACAAGCAGCTCATGCAGCTCAATATCAAAAAAACGAACAACCCAATCCAAAATTGGGCAGAAGACCTAAATAGACATTTCTCCAAAGAAGATATACAGATGGCCAACAGACACATGAAAGAATGCTCAACATCATTAATCATTAGAGAAATGCAAATCGAAACTACAATGAGATATCATCTCACACCAGTCAGAATGGCCATCATCAAAAATCTACAAACAATAAATGCTGGAGAGGGTGTGGAGGAAAGGGAACACTCTTGCACTGTTGGTGGGAATGTAAATTGATACAGCCACTATGGCAAACAGTATGGAGGTTCCTTAGAAAACTACAAATAGAACTACCATACGACCCAGCAATCCCACTACTGGGCATATACCCTGAGAAAACCATAGTTCAAAAAGAATCATGTACCAAAATGTTCATTGCAGCTCTGTTTACAATAGCCAGGACATGGAAGCAACCTAAGTGTCCATCATCGGATGAATGGATAAAGAAGATGTGGCACATATATACAATGGAATATTACTCAGCCCTAAAAAGAAATGAAATGGAGGTATTTGTAATGAGGTGGATGGAGTTAGAGTCTGTCATACAGAGTGAAGTAAGTCAGAAAGAGAAAAACAAATACAGTATGCTATCACATATATATGGAATCTAAGGAAAAAAAAAAAAAGGCCATGAAGAACCTAGTGGCAAGACAGGAATAAAGACACAGACCTACTAGAGAATGGACTTGAGGATATGGGGAGGGGGAGGGGAGAGATGTGACAGGGTGAGAGAGTGTCATGGACATATATACACTACGAAATGTAAAATAGATAGCTAGTGGGAAGCAGCCACACAGCACAGGGAGATCAGCTTGTTGCTTTGTGACTACCTAGAGGGGTGGGATGGGGAGGGTGGGAGGGAGGGAGATGCAAGAGGGAAGAGATATGGGAACATATGTATATGTATAGCTGATTCACTTTGTTATAAAGCAGAAACTAACACACCATTGTAAAGTAATTATACTTCAATAAAGATGTTTTAAAATAAAAAATGTATAAAAAAATAAGTGTGATTGAATCTATCACTTCACATGATGAGGTATCATCCAGAGAAACTGGACAAGGGAAAATGCTCCAGGAAGAGGGTTCAGCATGTGTGAAAGCTTAGAGACAAAATAAACATTTCAGTGCAAAGAAAATAAGATTGAAATGGCTGGATTGTACACAGTGATGTGGGGGAGTGGCAGGAAATGAGGCTGAGATGTAAAAGAAAGGAGATAAGAAAAGGCACTTAATCATATAGTTGTTCACTTTTCTTTTAACGAACACGTTTACAGGGGAGGTGATATAACTTAAGTTCAATGCCAAGGGCTCTGGTGTCAGACAATCAGGCTTTGAAATCTGGCTCTATCTCTCACAAGTTGTATGAATTAGGAAAGTAGTCTAAACTCTCTTAGCCTCAGTTTCCCCATTTCATAAATGAGGAGAATAAAAATACTCAATTCATGAGGTTTTGTGAGGATTAAAAGGTAAATTCCACATAAAATATTCAGCACAAGCCTTAGGACATGAAAATGATTGATGGTGATGATGATGATGAATATGATGATGATGGAGACAATGATAGAAAGTAATCTATGATGATATTGATGATGAGGGGGCCACACAAGGGTCACAGTGAATTTTCTGAAGAAAAGAGAAACTGCTGAAGCATTTTTTAAAAAAAATTTTTACTGGAGTATAGTTGCTTTACAATATTGTGTTAGTTTCTACTGTACAGCAAAGTGAATCAGCAATACATTTACATATATCCCCTCGTTTTTTGGATTTCCTTCCCATTTAGGTCATCACAGAGTATTGAGTAGAGTTCCCTGTGCTATACAGTAGGTTCTCATTAGTTATCTATTTTATACATAGTGTATATATGTGTATACACAGTAGTGTATACATGTCAATCCCAATTTCCTAATTCATCCCAACCTCCCTTTCCCCCTTGGTATTCATATGTTTGTTCTCTACATCTGTGTCTCTATCTCTGCTTTATAAATAAGATCATCTATACCATTTTTTTCAGATTCCACGTGTATGCATTAATACACGATATTTGTTTTTCTCTTTCTGACTTACTTCACTCTGTGTGACAGTCTCTAGGTCCAACCACGTCTCTACAAATGACCCAATTTCGTTCCTTTTTATGGCTGAGTAATATTCCATTGTATATATGTACCACAACTTCTTTATCCATTCCTCTGTTGATGGACATTTTGGTTGCTTCCTTGTCCTGGCTATTGTAAACAGTGCTGCAATGAACATTGGGGTGCATGTGTATTTTTGAATTATGGTTTCCTCTGGGTATATGCCCAGTAGTGGGATTTCTGGGTCATATGGTAGTTCTATTTTTAGTTTTTTAAGGAACCTCCATACTGCTCTCCATAGTGGATGTATCAATTTACATTCCCACCAACAATGCATGAGGGTGCCCTTTTCTCCACACCCTCTCCAGCATTTATTGTTTGTGGATTTTTTGATGATGGCCATTCTGACTGGTGTGAGGTAATACCTGATTGTAGTTTTGATTTGCATTTCCCTAATAATCAGCAATGTAGAGCATCTTTTCATGTGCCTGTTGGCCATCTGTATGCCTGAACCAAGTTTAAACCAAGACCTACATTACACTAGAAAGAAAAACAGTGGGCCAGTCAGATAATAAAACTGACTTCATTAAAAATGGAGAACTATTATCAAGTTTACATTTTGAAATAGCATTCTGATTAGTCAGAAGAATGCTTTTAAAGTTGAAAAGTGAATGCTGTAATCCCTGTTTGGATGATAAACTATGTAGTAGATGTCTTTGTGATCATCAGTTGGTATGTTTTATAAGGGGAGTTTTGTTTAATCACACAAATCAGTTGAATGGATGTCATCTCCAATATATAATGCAATAGTAATCATAAGAGAAAGAGTTAATATGTATTTTAGCATATTTGTCAGATGCTGCTTTTTGCTACTTACATGTATTAACTCATTTAATCCTAACAACAACCTTATAGACAGTATTGTTATTCTCATTTTACACATGGAAAAATTGGAGCACATAGAAGTTCAGAAATTTGCCAAATTCACACAGCATACGGAGAAGCACAGATTCAAACCAGATAGTCTGGATCCAAAACTTGTATCTTTAACCCCTGTGTGAAAAGTGCTATAATGGAGTAGTTTTTAGAGTACCTGGAGCTTAGCGAGCGCTACTATAATCTAAGAGGATATTAAGGAATCCAACAAAGAACTTTGGGGCAATAGGATAAAACACTATTTTAACAAAGTAGAAAGCACAAGAGGATAAAATTAGAGTAACTTAAAAAAGGAAAGGATATATCAGATAGATTTTAATGAATGAACTGGATATTTGTCTCCTTGATAACCAAACATAGACTACTTTACAGAAAAATCTGTAATGGTATTTATTTTTCCCTTTCCTCCCAATTAGATATAATTAACTAGATATGATTACTCCATTTCCTATATGCCCTTGTATTTGCTAAACATATATAAAAATATGTTTATCCATCTCAAATAAATCTGCAATCAGCAACATTCTGATGGATTTCTATTATTCTTAAATAGAAATCTAAAATTCAGACTCCTTCCCATGGCCTCTCTGATTATATTCTTTCCTGCTGTGTATACACACACACACACACACACACACACACACACAGAGTACATGCCATTATCCAAGATACTCCTGGCATAATAGTTTTTGCTCTCCTCAAACACAAAAGGGTTCCACTGTTTCTTGGCTGGTATAGTCTTCACCCAAATCTTACATTACCAGATCTATCTCACATGTTTGTTTGTCCACTTTCTACCCCATTTTAGAATATCCTTTAAGAGATATATGGTGCCTTTTTTTAGGGATGATAATTATTCTTTGCTAAAGACATTTCTTTTTTGGTTGAGAGAACTGTACCTGCTGTCTCACTCCTGGCCCTGCTACACTCTCCACCTCCTTTGACACTATCTGATGGTAATGAGTATCTCTCTTTCCTAGCAAGTGTCATAGATTCCATTTTACATGTGTTTCTATTATTATTGGTAAAATGATTACCAGTTTTAGGTCCCACAAAGAGCAGAGGCCCTGTTTGCTTTTATATTATAATACATCCTGTAGGAAATCAGAATATACCACCCCAACATATGCCACTTTTGAATATGGATTACTTTGAGCTGAAGGTAATTGAGAATCAACAGATTCAGAAAGAAGCCTTCTCAGGACTTCCCTTATGTGACTAAAAGCAGAAACTTCAGAGAAATGAGGACTGCCCTAAATCCTTTCGCTGGGAGATTTTATGGCCTTAAAGAAGATGGAGAATCAACACTAAGTCTTCACCAAAACAAACAAACAAACACAAACCCACAAAACAAACAAAAAAGCTTACTAAAATAGGCTTTACTTTCCATTAGTTTCCCCATATATCTACCCTCCTAGAAGCCCAAATTTCCCTTTCTTTGTCTAGCCCACAATTTATTGCCCTTTGTTAAAAATATAAGCTTCCAAGTCTAACCACTGCTTGGGGGTTCACTTCTTTTCTATGGAGCCTTCATGCATGTAAAAATAAAATAAATGAGCATATGCCTTTTATCCTTTTAATCTGTTTTTTGGCAGTTCAATTCTAAAGTCCCAGTACTACACCTTAGAAGGTAGAGGAAAATTTTTTCTTCTGCTACTATCCGCAGCACTTAAAGCAATGCCAGACTCAATAAATACTTGATGAGTATTGATGATGAATATAATGATGATGGAGACAATGATAGAAAGTAATCTATGATGATATCGATGATGAGGGGGTTCTCATTAGTTATCTATTTTATACATAGTGTATATATGTGTATATATATGATGGGGAATGGGCAGGAAACCATGCACTTGGAGTGAGTGATTCATAGGAATCAGCAAATGAAAACTATCTACTGAAATTACCAAAGAAAGGTTGATGCAAACAGAGTGTTCCATGTTCAGTGCTGTCCTTATCATCATGACTGTTTCCAGAAGTTAGATGAGGTCCAAATGCAAACAGCACAAATAATAATAACAAATACAGACAGAAAGATAGATAGATACATAGATGATATATAGATAGATAGATAGATAGACAGATAGATGGTTCGAATGAGATCGAGATGAGAAGTCCAGGGCTGCTTTGGCAGCTTTGTGGTCATCAAAGACCCAGGAGCCCTTCTGATTTTCCACTCTAAGCAAATGACTTCCACCTTTAAGGCATTTGGAATCTTGTTACAGCAGAAAAGCTGAAAATTTTCTGGAAGCAGAAAATAGGGAGGGAAGAATGCAAAAAGACACATATACTAGCTTTAGTAGGACTCTGAAAAAGAGCTATTCTAGAAACTGACCTAAACTTCAGCTTATATCTTATTGGAAACACCTTTCAAAACTGAAACTGAAATGTAGATATATAGATAATTCTATTGCCACCTTAAACAATGAAATGATCCATTAGTAAGGTAAATGGAAGAAATATAAACAATTTTTCTTTTCTCTTATGAAAAGTATCCATTTTTAACTTTTTAAGCATTTTGCATCATAAAACTGTGTTTGTTTTGGTTTGTTTTTACTGAAGGAAGTAAGTCTTGGCAAAATAATTTTTATTACATATTTTCCTTTAAACTTACTGAGCCAAAACAGTAAAAAAGGGAATCTCAGGATTAAAACTGGACTCATGGTTTGAAATATCAAGAACTGTGAATTTATAATGGCAAGCACAAAGACAAACTTCAAGTGCATTCCAGATATATACAAGAAGATGCAAGATTTTCTCTTATAATCTGTCTACTTTCAAATACATCCCCATCAGCAACCTGATGAAACTTCAACATCTTATCTCCAGTCCTTCACTACCCTCTTTTCAACTCTAATGAAGCTTCATTCCATCATTTCTTAATGTTAAAGCTACTGAAGCTAAGCCATAGCTGAAGGAAGGCATTCTTCTTTGTCTTTTGAATGCGTTTCTTATGTGTCTGTGTGCTTACATTTGAGTTGAATGCTTGCTGTTTTCGTTATGTATTTATTTATTTATTTAATTGGAGTACAGTTGCTCTACAATGTTGTATTAGTTTCTGCTGTACAATGAAGTGAATCAGCTATATGTATACATATATCCCCTCCCTCTTGGACCTCCCCCCACTCTCCCCCATCCTACCCATCTAAGTCATCACAGAGCACCGAGCTCAGCTCCCTGTGCTATACAGCAGGTTCCCACTAGCTAGCTATTTTACACAAAGGTAGTGTATATATGTCAATCCTAATCTCCCAATTCGTTTCACCCTCCCCTTCCCCCCCCCCCCATTTCCACATGTCCTCTTCTTTTTACACCAAACAAGGAATCCATGCAGTGATGACCTGAATTGGGAGAAGTTTGGCAGCTCTACCATTTCTTCATTCTACTCCTTTGCTAAACTTTCCTGTTACTTGTTCTATGTTGAAAACAGAATTATCTGCCAGAATAAAATGAGGATTGCAGATTCCCTAATTTATCCCCTATTCCCTCTTTTCCCCAAAGATAGCCTGAATTTCAAAGACAATCTCTTCATGAAAATCAAATAGATAGGGTAAAAAAGTCAAGGAAATAACCATTTAAGGATATAGGTTCTCTCACCAAACTTGAGAAGAAGTTGTTCTGTTCAAAGAATAGAAGTGAATATAATTTGAAATGAAATTATATTTGTACTCTTACTTTTAAACTCATTTTAGAGTTTTATTTTAAACTTATTTTGATTCTCAAAAGAGAATTTGTTTTTAATTGATTAGGTAAGGTCCTGAAGAACTAAAAGACTATTTTTTTTTTTTTTTTTTTTACTCCTTGAGAGTTTTGCTCTTCTGAAGAAAAAAGCTTACCTGTGCCTGCCCCCACTCCCCCAAAATGAACTGACTTCTGAAAACTGGACTTTAAAAATTTTTGCCAAACATTGTTAAAATATAGAGTTAAATAAAATTAAATTTTTTTCTCTACTATTTCTTGTTAGCACTTTAGAAATATCAGACAGGTTCCAATTGATTGTACCTTATACACATTGAATAGAGACTACATAGGTGTGTTTAAAAATCCCTAAAATACAAAGGACTTAATTGAGAAAATGTCACCTCTTTTAAGTGTTAAATAGCCAGCAATAAAGCTGTCTCTTTCCTCAGTGTGTGTGTCTGTGTAAGGGTAATGGTGGGATGAGTTCTAAAGTACCAAACATAAGATTTCCCAAGGGAAGGCTGCTGCCCATTGGATTAGTTATGTGACATCTTTGGCTATCAAATAACAGCTTGCTTCTATTTAGTTTGTGACTATTGGGATAACTATTTACAGGTGCATACACCTCTTTCAGCTTGTGTATGTCCTATAAAAATTCCTAAGGAGAATACTAATGACATCATTGAAGAAATATTCCATTACTTATACATCATAACCTCAGGCATTCATTTTTTCTTTTGAAAAATTTAACCCAAAATATTTCAGACATACTAATATAATTCCCACACATACATTCAAGGTAATGTAATATACTCATTTTTAAAAAACGTTAAGAACCGACCTTAAGTTTGTGACTAACCATTAAGTTTCCTTTATCCCCCCCTGCTTTATTGAGGTATAACTGACAAAAAACAGCATATATTTAAGATTTCCAATGTGATGTTTTCATGTACATATGCATTGTTAAATGATTACCACAATCAAGCTAATTAACATATCCATAAACTCACATAGTTATTTTTTCTTTTTGTGATGAGAACATTTAAGATCTACTCTCTTAGAAAATTTTAGGTAAACAAAAACAGTATTGTTAACTGTGGTTACCACTTGGTACATTAGATCTCCAGAACTTATTCATGCTGCTTTATGGAAAATTTGCACCTTTTGACTAATATCTCCCTATGATCCCCATTTCCTTGTAACCACCATTCTACTTTCTACTTGTATGAGTTTGATGTTTTCAGCTTCCACATATAAGTGAAATTATACAGTATTTGTCTTTTTGTGCCTAGCTTATTTTACTTGTCAAAATGTCCTCCAGGTTTATATATGTTGCTGCAAATGACAGGATTTCCTACTTTTTTAAGGCTGAATAATATTTTATTGTATATTATGTCCCATTTCGTTGTGTGTGTGCACGCAAACATGCACACATGCACACACATATCACATTTTTCTTTATTCATTTGTTGATGGACACTTAGATTGTTTCCATGTACTGGATATTGTGAATCATACTACAATCAACATGGAAGTATAGGTATCTTTTCAAGAGAATGGTTTTGTATCTTTGGGATATATACTCAGAAGTAGAATTTCTGAATCATATGCTAGCTCTATTTTTAATTTCTTAAGGAATTTTCATACTGTTTTTCATAATGACTATACCAATTTACATTCCCACCAACAGTGCACAAAGATTTCCTTTTTTCCTTACCTTGCCAACACTTATTATCTTTTGACTTTTTGATAATAGCCATCTTGTTGTCAAACCCAAGTTTGTGTGCCTGACACACAGTGAGGACAAACAAACTGAAACATCAGAGTTTGGGGCACAGAAAGTTTTATTGTAGGACATTAAGCAAGGAACAAGGGTAGATCATGCTCAAAAGACCCAAACTCCTTGACGGCTTCCAGAGAAGAGTTTTTAAAGGCAAAATTTATGGTGAGGTCTTGAGGGCTTCAGGGTGTGCGACTTTCTTCTGATTGGTTGGTGGTGAGGTATCAGGGTGATATCTCCAGAATCTCAGCCTTCTGGTCCCAACCAGTCTGGGGTCTACTTGTGTGTGGTCACCATGTACTCACCATCCTCCATCTCCACATTTTGCTTTCTCTTTGTTGACTTGGAAGTTATATATTCTCTATTACTTTAGTGATTAGTAAATGGCAATTTTCAAATTGTATTCAACTAAATCTAAAGTTACTTCGGTATCTCTCCCTGCTCTAGCACATTCCAAGAACCAAAGAACCAGAAGAACCACATCTTTCATATAGGTTGGTATTAAAGTGACACCTTGCTTATAAATGTCCTGCTATTAATCAGTATGGTTGTTTTGGTTGTTGCTTTTTTCTTACTTTGTAGCCAAAGTGTTTACTAATTTATTTGCTTACCATTGCTTTGTGTTCATCTTTGTCTTTCTGGGTTAATTATTTCCAAGTAAAGTACAAATTTATATGGCTTTTAAATGAGGATCTTGTTATATTTTTTAGACCTTTTCTTGAAAATATCTTTATTTTGAGCTCACTTTCTTCTTTTTTCCTCTTCTTCTCTTCAACACTTATTTCTGAGAATCAACTACCAATAAGGCACATGTTAGTTCCACAGCTTGCAGTGGATATAAGGGCACAAAAAATAGACAAATATATTCCCATCTTCACTGAGCTTAGCTTTAGCTGGGAAGAACATTGTGTGCTCTTAACTCCCTTCCACTAGTCAGTAAACTACCAAAGGAAAGAGAACTTCTCTCCTCTCCACTGTCTTCTTGATACAGAATTCCAGATTGATAGTCACTTTCCTTCAGACATTTGGAGATACTGGGTTTTAAGGATTCTATTTAATGAGAAGTCAGCTGTTGTTAAATTTCTAATACCTTTTAAAATAATATAAAATTTCTCTTTAATTTTCTCTTATTTTACATGTTTTTCAGTTTTATTATAATTTGTTTAGATGCGGCTCTATTGTCTTTGTTTTCTGGTCAGGATAATATTTGATTCTTCAACCTGAGAATTTATGACTTTTATCTATCCTGGGGAACTCTGTAATTATAACGTTAAATATTGCTTCTCACACATTATCTCTTTTTGGAAATTCCTTTACTTATATGTTGGCACTTCTAATTCTATTTTCTGTATTTCCTAACCATTTTTCCCCATATTTTTCTGTCCTCTATGCTGAATCTTTTAAATTCTCTAAAATCTGAATTACATTTAAATAATCTTTCTATTTAGATGTGTCTAATCTGCTGTTTAATCTATCAATTAAGGTTTTATTTTATTGACTATATATGTCTTTGCTGAAAGTTCTAGTTGATTGTTTTTCAGATGTGTTCCTTTCTCTCCAAACCAAATTGTTCTGTCATTATATGTGGGTTTTAGTTTTCCTTTTATTCCTTTAACCATTTTACGTTTCCTGATTTCATAGTCTCTTTCAAACTGGTCTATGATTTTAGAGGGTATAGTCCTTCTTCAGTTATGCTTTAATCTTACTCTACCTTTTGATTTGGACATTTTTGTTGTGAATCTTTCATAGCGTTGTATAGTTGCATGAACTTGGAGGATACAGGAGTGGTCCTCTTCAGATTCATTTTGCATTTGTTTCTCTCCTGAATTTCAGGGGTTTCACTAAATGAAGACCAGTTTGTCATCGTTGTTATTCATTTCATTGTTATTTTTGCTGTTGATCCGTTGGCTATGGTATATGTATGTAATTTACGTGTGTGTGTGTGTGTGTGTGTGTGTGTGTGTGTGTGTGTGTATATATATATATATATATATATATATGTAAATTAGAACTCTGTGCCCAGAAAATGTTCTATTCTGGACTTTAAAAGCCCAGCTCATTCTGTGGTACGTCTGACGTCATACCTGGCTACCAGCTTCAACTGTATCAGTTCAAAAGGTTACTGTACTAGCCACAAGTTCCTTCTCTGTTTATGACACCTGCGAATTTCCCTTTCATTTCTTCTTTTACATTCAACAATTTACTATTTCGTTTAGTTTAGTTTATTTAGTTTAAGGTAGTTTGTCCAATATGGTCAAGTATTTGTGGCAACAGTGGATGGTACAATACATATTGAATCAGAGCAACATGTTAACAGGACAAGAATTACATATGGTTCTAAGAACAAACACTTCCTTTCTCCTTTCTGCTATAATTATAAGTTGATGATTTCCATGTTCCTTTGGAATTCACCTTACATAAAATAAAGTCACATATTACCCTTTTCCAAAACACTGACAAAGTATAAAATAGAGTGTTTTATGCGTTTTTGTAGTCTCATCTTATGTAATACATTTTTTTCTTGCTGATTTGAAAAATAAATACAAATGTCTGCTGTTGAATTTAAAGAGCTATCTCTTTTTAAACTTCAACAGACTCTTCATCTTTTAGATTCTTTTATGGTATTTAATTCACTTTGTGAACATAGATTTAGTACTATTTTCTCTGATCTTGGCTGGACTAGATTGCTAATCAGTATCATTCTGGATCCTTAATAGCTTCTTCTTCCTCTTCTAATTTTTGTGTCCTAACTCAAATTTTTTTTAGTGCACTATTCTTTTGTATTTACTATTTCATTTTTAGAAAACAGGAGTAGCATAAATTACATAAATTACTGCTTTATTAGAAATCAGTTGAATCAGGGCATCAATAAGAAACAGTTTCCCATTTATTCAAAAGTGATTATTGAGTGTCAACTTTGTAACATTTACTGAGCTAAAAGTGAGGTGCACTTTACAGTCAAAAGTGAGGGGGTAATGATATAGTGTATTAGATGTTAGAATAATGACACAAAACAAAAAGAACAAAAAGCAGGACATTTCATTCAGACAGGTAGTAACAGAGAAGTCTTCCACCAGGGGGTGATAACTTGAACTCAGACTTGAAAGATGAATAGAAATTTTCAACTTGAGAAAGCAACATGTACAAAACATCAAGGAATGAGTAATTATGATGGGTAAGAAAAATGCAAGCATTTAGTATAATTAAACCAGTATAATTAAACCATATGTTATATGTGAAAACTTGTCTGGTGATGAGTTTCAATGAGCTTCCAGATGTAAGCAGTTACCAGATCTTGAATGACTTTGTTTCTACTAAGGGAGTTGAATCTTCTTTAGAAAGTAATGGAAAAGAATAGATGCGTGCTAACAAAGGAAGCAACTTGACTAGATACACAGAGTTGCAAGATCATTGTGAGGGCAGCGTAGAGTACTGAGGGCAAAATATCTATGATTCTCATCACTCAGTAAAGAAGCTCTACTGCTCTTCAGTATTTGTTTTGCTGCTTGGTTTTTTTTTGTTTTTGTTTTTGTTTTTGTTTTCCGTTTAATCTCCAAAAGTTCTCTGAGTCAATATGCATGCATAATTCCCCAGGTACATTTATTTCAGTAGTATTGATTGACTATATCCTATGACTATATCCTAGCACTAAATGCATTGTGCTAAGTCCTAGAAATACTAAGATAAATAAGACAGGTTTCCTGTTTTCTCAAACTTTACTGCTTTATTGGGGGAAGGCAGTCCCTTTCAATAGCGTTTCACACTGCCTTCACAAAATTATGCAAAGTTGTGTGTGTGTGAGAGAGAAAGAAAGAGAGAGAGAGACACACACACACACTAGGATCTTAGAGCAGCTGTCTTAGGAAACATTTCCTGTAGGAAATAAAATTTACACTGAGACTTGAAAGATTAATAAAATTTCTAAAGGTGCTTACTCCCCTTGGGCTAGTATTAGTTACTGCTCCAGTTAAAGAGGAATAAATGTTCCAGAAGTCTGCTTCCTTTCCTTCCTGCCCTTTACCTCCACATCCTAAATCTTTATAGTCACTAAGACTCCCTGTCTACTCGTGTCATTAGGAAGGGGGAAAGCTTTAACTCAGACGTTTCTCTCACATTCTGCTTTTCATTTCCTTCCCACTCTCTCTGGTCTCTCACCATCTCTCACTTAAACTTTGGTAATTACCTCACTCCAGGACAGTCAATCTTCCATACTGCTGCTGGAGGGAGGTTTCTGAAAGATAAATTTGCTCTTATGATTCCCTTGATTAAAAAATAAATAAATAAATAAATAAAACAGAAGCATTTGGTAGTCTTCTGTTGCCTTTAGGGAGAAGTCCAAAACTCTGAGCAGGTCACAGAACATTCCTCATTCAGTGATGGTGACACCTCATCAGCGTTCCTGCTGCCTTTTCCCTTGTTTTTAAATCCTTTAAGTTTGTCTTTATAATGTGTTGTTCACGAAGCCTTCCTCTCTATTCTGAAGGTAGAATTAGACAGGACTCTGAATTATAGCACTTTTCTCTTTGTATGAAATTACTTACACATCATTTTTCTCTACTTGACTGTGAATAATTAAAGGTGAGGAATATATTTTATTCATCTTTACATCCTCGGTACTTGGCACAGTTCCTGGCCTACTTTTTGTCATGTTGAAAGTATGCAATACAGTTTAAAGTGTATTAAATAAAAATAAATTAACCCAGAGTTGAGAACAAGACCTAGAACTTAAATAATATAATAAATCATGAAAGAAACATTCTTTTGGAAAGCAGAGATGTTAAGAATGTTTCTGTAGAATACCTCTGCACTTAAGTATTCAACGTTTGCCTTTGGGCTTCTCAAAGATACATAAGATTTTGTTTCAAGTCCATTAAATGATTTTTAGAAAACAAATTTACCAAAATATAATGAGTAGAATAAAATTTTATGTACAGTAACCATATTGTTAGGCTTTTACAAAGTGTCAGTTTAATTCAATTCAGAGTACTGAATGTTTGCAGAGCTAACCTCTTCTTTTTTTGAATTCAGAATATATAAGTTCCTGTGTTTTATTATTTTTAATATGACATCAAGGCACTCCAGGGTACACTTTATTATTCCATTTATTCATGCCTAGGGTACATTATGAGCTACAAACCTAAAGGCTAAGTGCTTTAACCACCCAAATCATGTATTAGTGGATCAATAAAACACACCCTGGAGTATCTTAATCCTATAATATGTCTCCTACTTCTTATTAAAGGGGAAAAAAGCAATTAATATCTAACAAAACTAATACTTTAAAATCACATATTCTACTCTTACCTATTACATACAGGGTATAAATAAAAAACAATGGCAGTTTCTTGTTAGTATATTATTAGAGAAATGATGAATTATGCAGTCCATCTACTGAAAGAATAGCACATATTTCTGCTCTAAAAGTTTCTATGGATAGACAGCCCAAGTCTACATGAAGTATTTTATATTTGTAAATGTTAATTCCTTACGTAGTGGCAATCCAAAACAAAGGAGTTAGACAATGGAGTGTTGCACTTAATCAATTATGTCTGATAAACTGTGACTTGCCATTTATTTCAGATGATTTTACATTCAGTTACAATAGCTTGCATTAACTGCAATTTCTTACTATAGCTTTTCCTCTGCCTTGTGCTTAGTACCAAATTTTTCTTCTGTTACTAGAGTTATCACACCCAACACATCAATTTGCATGTTGTAGATTCTCAACAAACATGCAGTTTAAGTGATGGAATAGCTATATTACTAAACAAACTCATACTACATTTTGGAAGTTATTGAATTATAAATGAAATTAAATACACATAAATACACACATATGTGATATGAATAACCAATTATCATAATAAAATTACCATAAAAGGCAAGAGAAGGCAATGATTATTTATATAACTTCTGGTTGTCAACAGTATTTTCATATGTTAGCTCATTTAATATTCACAGAAAAACTAAACACTATGCTTTATTATACCTTTATAAATGATGAGAAGTCTGAGGCCAAGAGATATTAAGAACATTGTTCATGTTAGTAACTAATAGTACTAAGATTGAAGAGGAAGCAGATCTGGAATGTGTGTGATTACAACACCATTTTTCTTTACACTGTAACATTTCTAAGCTAAATGTGTTCAACTCTTTAAACTTTGTTTAACAAAATTGACTCAGCTTTAAGGATTCAAACATCAGTCTGGGACTGATCCTATTGTGAGCATTTATCATGATTGTACAGTGCTGGAGACCATGAAAAGTGTAACAGACCAGACTAAATCTATACCATTCTTATTATATATACTTCATGTTGAATTTTTGTTTTGTTTTATTTCTTCCCCATATATAGATCAAAGAACAAATGTATAATGTTTCTGTGTATTTTCAAACTAAATATTGATTATAGGTGGAAATACCATCACAAAAGAAAATAGTATTTTTGGAAGTGATAAGAGTTCTCTATTGTGCGTGGAGTTAATGAACTATAGTAGAGCAGATTTGAATAGCTGAGAAAAATCATAGTGAGGGAGTCAATAAATAAGCTTCTTTTATGGATAATAACTACTGAACAACATCAAAGCTGTTAAAGTTACTTATTCTGCTTCCCTTCTGCCCCACTTCCACTGACTTTCTTTTTAACATCTTGTTATTAATTTATTCAGTGAAGTCTTCCATTGACAACTACTTGTTTACATAGTTGTAAATTTTATTCATGCATTCAACAAATTCAGTTTGAGTTTTTAGTAGGTCTTATCGTGTTAGGTTGTGATGACATAAAAATAAAAAAACTCTATCACATTACCATTGAGGAACTATGTCAAGATTATTCTGCTTTTTGTGGAAAAGGTAGAAAAGATATGGCAAAGAATACATATGAAAAAAATGAGAGCTGCATTAGGACCTAGTGCAGGTTTCAGTGGTGTAAAGTAAGAATAAATAGTGTGCTGAAGCCAGATTACAGAGTGCTTAAATTTCATGCGAAGGATTTGAATTTAACTCACAGATGAAGGAACTTGATCTCTGGAAGAGTGTGCTGAAAATGATAATGTGGTAAGGATAATTTTGTAACCACACATGATATAAAATATCTAGCACTCACGTGATTTTATTGTATATCTAATAGGTGCCAGCCACAGCACTATAAAGAGAACAGAGACTCCACAGTCACTTAAAGGGGATTATATTCTCTGATGAGTTTAAATAATAACAGCAACAACAGCAGTTGCCATTTATTATATACTTACTATTAGCAAGAAGATATTTGGTTGGCTTTATATGTATTACATTCTTTACAGATATCTTACTATTTATCCCATTTTTTATATATGAGGAAATTAACCCGTCAAGCAAGTTACCAAGCTGAGATTAGAAATGAGGCATTTCTGGCTCTACAGCTCATTTTTCACCATGTACGTGCCCTTCAAGAAGAAAACGGAGCACACATTCAGATTTTGTGGAGAAGTTTTCTGTTTCATGGTACACTAGCGAAGTCTTACTACTCATAATAGTAGAAACTATAATTATTAAGGATATTAAAAATAAAACTAATTTAGTTTTGTAGGCATGAATTAATAAAGCCTCCACTGCAGATGTGATAACATTTTTAAAATTAAGACTAGTGTTTTAAGGCATTTTTAGGTTCACAGCAAAACTGAAGGGAAGGTGCAGAGATTTCCCATATGCCTCCTGCCCCCCCACATTTATAGCCTCCCCTATTATCAACATCCCTGACCAGAGTGGTATGTTTGCTACAATTGATGAATTTACACTGACACAGCTCATCACCAAGTTCACAGTTTATTAGGATTCATTCTTGATGTTGATAGATATGTTGTAGATACATATCTATCATTATGGTATCATGCAGAGTATTTTCACTGTCCCCCAAATCCTCTGTACTTCACCTATTCATTCCACACCATCCCAATTCCTGACGACCACTAATCTTTTACTGTCTCCATAATTTTGCCTTTTCCACAATGTCGTATGGTTGGAATCATACAGTATATAATCCTTTCAGATTACCTTCTTTCACTTAGTAATATGCATTTAAGATTCCTCTACATCTTTTCATGGCTTGATAGCTCATTTCTTTTTTAGTGCTGAGTAATATTCTTTTGTCTGGATGTACCACAGTTTATTTACCATTCATCTACTGAAGGATATTTTGGTTGCTTCCAAGTTTTTGGCAATTGTGCATAAAGCTGCTATAAATAACCATGTACATGCTTTTGTGTGAACATACATTTTCAACTCATTTGAGTAAATACCAAGGAGTATTTACTGGGTATTTGCCAGATTGCATGGCAAGAGTATGTTTAGTTTGTAAGAAACCACCAGACAGTCTTCCAAAGTGACTACCATTTTACATCCCCATCAGCAATGAATGAACGTTCCTATTGCTCCACATCCTTGTTAGCATTTGGTGTTGTCAGTGTTCTAGATTTTGGCCATTCCAATAATTGTTTACAATTATACCTCAGGGATATTGTAGGTTCGATTGCAGACCACCACAATAAAGCAAATATTACAATGAAGTGAGTGATATGAATTTTTTGGTTTCCCAGTGCATAAAAATGTTATGTTTGTACTATAATGTAGCCTATTAAGTGTGCAATAGAAATATGTATAAGAAACAATGTACATAATTTAATTTAAAAATACTTTATTTTGGGCTTCCCTGGTGGCGCAGTGGTTGAGAATCTGCCTGCCAATGCAGGGGACACGGGTTCGAGCCCTGGTCTGGGAAGATCCCACATGCTGCGGAGCAACTAGGCCTGTGAGCCACAATTACTGAGCCTGTGCGTCTGGAGCCTGTGCTCCGCAACAAGAGAGGCCGCGATAGTGAGAGGCCCACGCACCGCGATGAAGAGTGGCCCCCGCTTGCCGCAACTGGAGAAAGCCCTCGCACAGAAACGAAGACCCAACACAGCCATAAATAAATAAATAAATTAATTAATTAAAAAAAAAAAAAACTTTATTTTGGTACATGACTCTTTTTGAATTATGGTTTCCTCTGGGTATATGCCCAGTAGTGGGATTTCTGGGTCGTATGGTAGTTCTATTTTTAGTTTTTTAAGGAACCTCCATACTACTCTCCATAGTGGCTATATCAATTTACGTTTCCACCGACAGTGCAAGAGGGTTCCCTTTTCTGCACACCCTCTCCAGCATTTGCTGTTTGTAGATTTTTTGATGATGGCCATTCTGACCGTCCACCCATTTACTTTTAATCTATATTTGTCTTTATATTTAAAGTGGGTTTCTTATTGACAGCATATGGTTGGGTCTTATTTTTGATTCATTCTGACAATCTTGGTCTTTTAATTGGTGCATTTAGACCATTGGCTAAAGTGATTATTGATATAGTTGGATTAATATCTACCATATTCGTTATCATTTTCTGTTTTTGCCCTTGTCTTTGTTCCTATTGTTGTCTTCCACCCTTTTTCTGCCTTTTGTGATTCTAGCTGAGCATTTTATATGATTCTATTCCTTTCTTAGCAAATTGGCTATATGTCTCTTTTTTACTTTTTTTTTTTTAATGTGGTTGCCTTAGAGTTTGCAATATACATTTATAGCTAATCCAAGTTCACTTTCAAATAACCATTTCTAAACTATACCATTCATGGGTAGTATGAGCATCTTATAATAACAAAATAATCCTAATTCCTCAGTCTCACCCCTTGTATAACTGCTGTCATTCTTTTCACTTATATATAAGCATTCATAAATAAACACACATGAAAGATATATACATAAGATATTTGCATAAGCATAGATATTCAAAGACATTGTTGGTGTTATGTGTAGTAACATTTTGAACATAGACCTTCAGAAGGATGCACTTGAACTTGTAAACAAATATCTCCAGGACATGATAACTAAGGGGACAAAAACTGTATTTTTTGGTGCTAGGAATTATAATCCACTTATCTTGACAATAGTTTCCTATGTTTAGAATTCCCTACTGCCAGAATATCTCCCTTACAGTTAAAATAAATTCTTTTAAGTGTTGTTTTTGTCATTCAATTATGATTTCTCATGAGTAGTATAAGTAAGAGAGTGAGTGCTGTCTTATTTCAGAGAATATACTAATATTTCTAAGCCCCCTTTTCAAGTGCCTTGCATATGGAGACACAGAAATAGGAAATACAAAAGACTAGTGCATTTGGTGTGTTGCATTCACTACTACAGTTAATAAAAGAGACAGAATGGGGAAATTTCATGGAGAGTCTATGCAAAAAATGCTGTTTTTTCATTTACTGAGCTGCAGGGAAACTCCATTTATACCACCTCAAAAATAGAAAAACATGACAGAAAAACAAGATTTGAGTAGGTGTGGTGCCTACTGGTATTAGGTTGACTATAATTGGTCTTAATAGTCCAAGTTGGCTTCTCTTTTTTCATTATGGTTATCCTGGTAAATCTGTTTCCTAAAGTTTTAGAATTTTCAGAGATGGAAGAGAAATTTGCACAAACGTAAGTTAACATTTGACAGATTTCTGTTGAATTATCATTTTGGCACTCTACAGAATCAGAATATTTGTATAACTTTATAAGTTATTTATATTTCTATTTTCAAATTTTATTGTTTAAAATTTAAGCTAAATAATACAACCGGAAATTAACAGCAACAAACTCACATAAATCTTGAAGCAAAAAGAAAATCAAGATTGACATTAACAACGAGGACATCGCATGTTAAAATTTCTGGAATATGTTCTACTGATAGAACAATAAATATACTTCTAGCAGTGTTACTTTTAAAAAAAGACAAAATGTATGATGTTTTGAAGTGAGAGATATAAATGCAGATCAATGGAAAATATGAAAAGTGAATGAACACCCTCATTTATTATAAAGTTTTCATTAAATGACTGCAAATAAATTTAAAATTAAAGGAAATTGTTCTGAGATGACTATGTAATTAATTTGAAAAGTAAAATTATATCTCCATATTATATTATTCCCCTACCCCTAAATTTGTATATGATAATTTAAAAAATAAATCAGAATTGTATTTCATATTAATGTAATTTTTGAGTTAGAAAAAAGATATTTCTGTACACTGCCATATTTCCCTGTGACTAGAACAATTTTCAAAATATACTAGGATCTAAATAAATATTTGTAGAATGACTAAATGGGAGAGGCCATACTATACATAGTAAATAGAAACAAAAATGGGTCATAAGAAAAATGGGGGAAATAACCACAAATTTAGAACTATATGATAGCTTATGAGTCTTTAAGAAACTCTTTACTAACCCAACAGGAAAAGGATAAATAGGACATGAATAGTTAATGTGATTATCTATCTGTGGCCCCCCACACACGTATTTCAGACGGTGAGAGATACCAACCCCATCGAATATGAAAGGATGATCTATATTGAGAGTGATTCAAAAGTTGCAAATAAGCACACATGTCCAAGATCATTTCCACTGTCAGATTGACAATGGTATTTTACAATGTTGACAAAATTTCTGGGAAATATATACTCTTTTTTTTATTATTTATATTTTATCTTCTGGATATAAATTAACAATTTGAACCAATGTCTTAAACTTGTATGTACCATTTGACTCATTAATTCTATTTCTAAGTGAACATCCTGAGAGGCTAATTAAGAATTTGAGCAAAGCTTTTCTACAAGAATATTCATTGCTGCACTGTTAAAACTGCAGAAAACCTGGAAAAACTTTATAAGCCTACAATGCAGAGGTTAAATTAGAGAAGTAACATTTTTTTGGCACATTTGCCCAAATAGAGTTGCATGAATATTTACATTCAGCATGGATTAGCTATAGCATCTATCTTTAAGTGAGAAAGCAAATTACATACATCTTCCATATGATCTCATTATAACTACACATAATTGTGTGTGTGTATATATATAATTGTGTATATAGATAGATAGATAGATAATTGTGTGTATCTATCTATCTACGTAGAGAGAAATTGGAGGGAGGGATAGAACCTTAACGTACTAACATTGGTAGAATTCATATATTTCTCTCTGCTCTTTAGCCTTTATTTTCAGATTTTTCTACAATGAATGTGTAATGTTTTTGTTAAAAGAAAAAATAAACATAATTTACTGTTTTTAGATATCTATATTCTTACCAGATTTATCCTCCCATCATTTTAAGATAAACGGTAGTAAATAATATCAGTAGGTATCTTGTGACTCAAAAGCAAGATTGCTTAGAATGGTACATGGCACCTAGTTAGCATTAAAGATTCGCTGAATGAAGGAATGAAAAAATTGTTTGCTTTAAGCATTCTAGGGGTAACCTATATAATCTATATGAAATAATGGGCTTCCTTTTGTTTAAAATAGGTAAAATTAATTAAAATTATACTTTCAACCACCATGATTTAAAGCTTGCTCATTCCTACTACAATTTTCAATGATCTTATCTCTGTCATTGTATCTTTTTCCCATTCTGGCATTCTCTAATCCAGAACTTCATTTTCCCTGACTTAGCATAAGGGGTTCTTATTAAATGTACTCCTTTAACATCCCAAGGCAAATTCATAAACAAATGACTGATTCATTGCATGTAAAAACGTGTGAGGGCTCAAAGTGGGCATTTTGTAGGAGGGAATAGTGCAGTCAAGTATTATTCTAATCTTTTACTCAGTGACTTCTAAATGTGTTGGTTTCCTAGGCATTGTTGAATGGGTCAAAGACTAGAAATGAATAGACCTAGTACAATTATTTCTTACATGATTCATTTTTCTTCCTTTTTCGTGATAACACTGACTAATGTGCTAAAACACTAGAACATGTTTGTCTGTTCTGTTTAATAATTCTTGATTTACATCACAATTCACATTCTTCCTGTAAAGTAGAAAATGCTAAGAAATAGAGCCACTGCAGAAGGTTTCACCGATATTGGATACATTGAAAAAAACTGAAGAAATTCACCAATTTTCTGAAATGCTGTTTTATCTAACTTCTTTTTCTCTTAGTTAAAAAGACTTACTGTTTTAACAGTTTTTAACAGAAAGAACAGAACTGTTCTGCTTTGTGGAATTATTACCTAAGCAATAATTCTATGTACTTTGGAATACTGTATATAGAATTTCAGAGATGAAAATCGTTATGAATGCTAAAATAAGGCAATGGTTATGATGATTTTATTCAGCAGAAGATAAGTTCCATGAGGGCATAGATTTTTGTCTTAATCAAGGCTGTCTCTTCAGCACCTAAAATAGTAAATGGATGAAAAATCATGATGAGACTAAATCTAAACATTATATCGATACTAAGTGCTAAGCCATGTATATGTATTATTTCATTTAATCCTCATGAAAACAAAATAAGGTCTGCCCTATCATTATTATTTTAGGATGAAGCTTAAAGGAGATCAAACATCTTGCCCAGATTTACAAGCTAGTATGTGAAGGGACAAGAAATCAAATATAAATTGTGAAAATCTTCTGCATTTAAGAGAATAAGATTTACTTAATTGCTCTCCTTTATCCAATTTACAGTGAAGTGTAACAAATATTTACAGATTCTCATTTCCTTTCTATATCAGCGTAATCAAGATGTCAGCCACATTAATCAGATGAACATAGAACTGGCTTCCTGTTTAATGACCAGCACTCTGGGTAGGACAGAATCTCAGCCTCCGTGTACATTTATAGCTGCTACGTGCTTCTCCTAGGGCCTCTTCCTTGCTGCTTCTCACAACATGCTCCCCTGCCAGTATAGATAAATGTCAATGGCTCTACTCAGTAATCTGCTCTCTTTTAGATGGTTGATTCGTACTGTCAATTTTTAACAGTTTTTTATCCACTTAATTTCTCTTAACCGCCTGTTCTTTTTCCCAGGTACCCCCACACTAGTCTTTCCCCATGTCTAGTAAGAAAAATATTTTGAAAATTGTACGTTACCATTTAAAATACAACTAGAGAAAATGTTTTAAAGTTTTCTGTGTAGTTTCCTACAGTACTCCACAGCATGGCACAACATGTCTTACACAGTAGGTGCTGAAGCAATGGATCTGGCAGAGAGTTACATAATTTTTAACTGGTGATAGACATGATGATCTAAAAAATTAAAATAAGAATGAAATGAAATTAATAATAATAAAGTAATATATGTATTTCAGTTCATTTGGGCCTTTTTCATACTGAAATATTTTTCTTGAGAGTAAATTCTATTCCTTCCACCTCTTAAATTATAAGTTTCAAATCCATCTGTATACTCCTTATCTGTCCTTTATTGTGAGCCCTGTTCTTGCCAGGTCACGTTCATGTCACAATTAGTGCAACAGACTCTTAACTAGTTGCTTATCTCAACTCCTCCCCTCCAGTTGGATCAGAGTGATTTTATAAAAAGAGAATATTAGTCTGAAGCTCTCTTGCTTAAAGTCTTGCATGGATTCCTCATCATGTAAGTTAAAATTGAATGGCTCGTGCATGGCATGTATGACTTTTCGTGATCAGAGCCATCACGTATTGCCCGTCTCACCTCTTGCTGCTCACCACTAGGCACAGTACACTCCCGCCACAGGACATTACTTAAAATGTACCGTGAACTCTATGGGGTTGGACCTGTTCATCTGCCGCTCCTCCTGCCTATATGCCATGTCCTCTCTACTCATACCTGTCTTGCCCAGCTCCTTTCGTTCACTTGGCTAGTTCCTCCACGTGGCTGAAAATTAAATCGAGATGGCACCTCCTCACAGTATCTTTTTCTATCTTCCACTATGGCCTAGGTGTGCATCCTATGTGCTCTCTCCCAGTTGTGTACTAACAACATCATCACTCTTATCCATCAATACTTACTTTGGAGAATCAGCTATGTACAAAGTATTGTGCTAGTTCCAGGGAACGCAAGGGATACGGTGGAAAACAAAACAGACGGCTGCATGGCCTGTCCTCACAGAACGGAGTGTAGCTAGGAAGAATATTGCGTTTGCCTATTTCCTTCCACTATGCAGTACACTCCTGAAGATACGGGACCTGCCTTTGATCCCTATGTTTCTAGTCACTGGCAGATAGAGATAATGCTCACTGATGAATGAGCTTCCTGGTCCTGTGTGGAGAAGTCTCTGTCTGTTCATTCTCAGGACTTCACCATCACAGTGAAACATATTTCATTTTGAAAGATTACCTCAGGTGCACATAGTGAAACAGAATTGTATACATAGCTTATTTGTCTCCTTTGCAATTACATTGTTTCTGCTTATTTCAAAGTTTGTTCCATGTGGTGACTAAGGGCAAAAAATTATAAGAAATTGCTTAAACTCAAACAACTTAATATTTTGGACTACTATTCTCAAAGGAAAAAATCACTATGGAATAAAGTTGATAACTATTAAAAGATCTCGGTGGACCTCAGTAAAATATTACTAAAAATTGGATTACATCATTGTATATGCAAAGTGTTGATAGGAATTGTCTCTTTTTCTACTGAATTTTTAAATACATAGTACTAATATATTCATACAATGCTTAATTTAGCTATTGTGTTTGCATAGCTGACTAATTAAACATAACACTTTACATAATATTCATCTCAGAAGTCTAAACTACCAAATGATTAAAATTTTAAAGCGAGTTGTATGGATATAATTTGTCATATTTGTTCCTCATTTTATATAAATTGGCTTAAATATTGGTACAATTTTAGGAATATTACATATCTAATGTCAATATTTCAGGCACTATAGTGAGCTTCTCTCCCTTCTAACAGACTCCAATAACAAAATATAAATAGTTGTCTGAATTAATTCTTTCATGTCTTGATGAATTTCCAAATGATTATGAGTCCATAGCAATAAAAATTTTACTGCCTACTTACTTGCTAGTCCTAATCACCCCAGAGTTAATGATTGTGCATCTTTTGAATTCAAGATTCACATAAGTTAATATTCAGGGCATTCTCCTTCTTCTTACTAGTATTGCAATCCATGCATGAGTGTGTACATATATATTACTATATATATATGAATGTGTATATATATATGTACACACTCACATATGGATCGCAATAGTAGTTAGAAATATATATATATATTTCACATATGTGTAATATCTATATTATTATTATCAATTTAGAATGAAATATATAATATTTATAAACACATCATATTGACTTTTTCAGTTCAAGGAATTGTGAAAATATTTATGTTTAGGTTATGTATTTATATATTTATATTATGCATTTATAATTATTTATATTTATAAATAAATCCATGAGCTACATACAGAGAGGCAACTGAGGGAGGAAGCATAGTAAAAATCTTTTTAACAAATGTTCAATGACATTATTTATAAACGTTGTCATTTGGTTATTTTATCTAAAATGTGCAATAAAATGGGAAAATACTAAGTTAATGGGTTCAATAACAAGCCCGTTATTACTGGAGCTGTAGTGTGACTTCTGCAGCCCAAAAGATTATAGCTGAGCAAGATAAGGGGAAAGAAGTAGATCATCCATTACACTGAGCAGTTAATGATATTTATTGCATTATTTATCAAATACTGTGGATGTTATTTGTAGCTGCAAGCTTGACCTTAGCTAATCAAATTTAATGAATGTGTATATTGTAAATGCACTATAACAAAATGCCCTATTGTTTTACGAAGTAGGAACATGAACTAGTATTATGAAATTTAGTAAGAGTGTAGTTTCAAGATATTAATGTTAAGGAACTTAGGTGCAAGACAGAATAGATGCTTATAATTCAGACACGGCTGCTGAAATTTCCTTCTCCTTCAGTAATATAAACATTCAAGACATCTGTCTTAAATGATTTTTGCAAAGCATTTTTATAAATGTAGCAGGAAGACTGTAATAATAATATATTATTAAAATATTAGAGTTCTTATTCTATCATAAAAATGTGAAAAAAATCAGAAGCTTTCACCATGTTATTTATGAGTTTGTATTTAATTAGATTTGAATATATACTTTGGAGAGAAAACATAAATGTGATAAAGAAACCAATACCCACTGCATAATTTTTAATTTTATAATCCTTCTAGGAAAGGAAATATACCATGATTTCCAACATGAGAACAATTATTTCACTTTGTGTATATTTTTTAAAGATTTGGAATGAGAAGTTAGCTCATTAGGATTCTTTCTTTTCATATGAAAAGCAGTATTGGTGGCAGTGAAGCAGTATTTTAAAGCATGAATATAATTTTTTAAAGTAGTTCCTAGACATCAAATCATGAAACTAACTTTACACATGTGCCTCCTAGATTTATCAGAGAAGGAGATAATAGAAATTAAATAAGAACTGCCTCCCAGTTAAGAGATCTTTCCATTGAAACACACTGTCTATCATTGAAACTTGATGACTAATAAACTCCTTGGCTTCATTTCTAAACATGAGATTTATTTTTTCCCTCTAGTATATGGAAAGAACATGAAACTTATAAGGTGAATCTCACTGGAGCTATTGAATCTAAATATAAAATTATTATGTTTCACAACTTGTTATGTCTAATGCTGAGGATTTTTTCTCCCAAAATATGGTTGTCAAAATTCTATATTATTTCCAAATGAATGTTGCATGTGATTAATTGAATTATTATTTAGTAAATATTCACTTTTTCTCTTTTCTCTCTTAAGGTACAGTATACTTCCTCATAACAATGACGTTGGGTGTGGTCATGTGACTTGCTTTGGCCACATGAAAGAACACAAGAGCATAGAAGTCTTCAATGTGCTTGTGCAATTTGATTTGGCTTATGTCCTCCTGGGATCCTCTGTGAGACAGCATTCACTCCATTAACAGTTGAACATTCAACCAGGCTCCAGACTCGTGAAGCAGACTCAATGAAACAGACTTGGATACAGCTGAGATCCCGGAACCATGCTCAGTTGAACCACAGAGTGATGTAGAGTCACTGAACTGATTCCAGCAGAATCCAGCAGAGCCAGAGTTGACTCATAAATTTGTGAGTTTCATTGTAAGCCAGAATTGTTTTGTTTTGTTTTGTTTTGTTTAAATACAGCATTATTGTTGCATAGTTTAGAAATACACATATGACTTTCTGGAGTATTATTGTTAAGAAACTTTTACATTTTCTTAAGTACTATAGTTAAGAAACAGATTTATTTTTAAGTTAATTAAATTCATATATTTAAGGTCTAATATTTTATATTTTATTGTTGGGTAGTGTGCTGGTAATTATAGTCTAATTTAGGCAAATATTTATGGGAAAAAAATAACAATAGCAGAAATGCTTTATATTGTGGTGTATAAAATCCATTTAACATTTCTAAATAAGATAACATATGTGTATTTTATCAATTCAGTCTGCAAAGAAAAATACATTTGAGGACACACTTAAGATTGCATCAATACAGAAATAGCAAATGTTCTGGAATGCCAGTTTCAACCCAAACTTTGAATCACCACCCAATATATACGTCCAAAACAAATTTGGGACCAATATGCACAGCATTTTCCTTATATGTATTTCTTAACTGATAAACAGGTAAATGAAACCAGTTCTGCACCTTAAGAGTTTTAGTTATAAATAACAAAAATTAGTTATAGAACAAGAGATTAGAACTTCATATAAGAAAAAGAAGCTCAGAAAGACTGACATCAAACACAAAGATGTAGAACTTTTACGTGGTAAAACAAAGAGGTGATCCCAGTTCTTCTGATTCCATGATGGCTATACTATCCATGCACTAACCACATGGATTTTTTTTTTTTTAATAAATAAGCATATCTATTTTCCAGGAATAATTTAGAAGTTACAGAATGTGGGGTTGTTAAATCACTTAACAATTTTTTTCTTCCTTCTCATTTTATGAGACAGGATATTCAAAATTTGTTTTCTCTGTAAAATTTCTTATAATTGGGCAACTGTCAGCAAAGACAATCTTGAGTTTTCAGGAGCTTTATTTAAGAGCCTTTTTGGATGACATGAAAGACAGTTGAAGAGGGTGAAATAACTACAGTCTGAAAATATTTCAATCCAAAGAAAGAAATTTCAACATATGAGAAACCACTAGTAAACTTTTACTTGCAGAGTAAAAATTTGCTGCTTATCTTATTGGTACTGAGCATGAAACTCGGGATAATAATCATGCCAAGCTTTTCTTGCTGCTTTAACAGTAAGTGTCTAATCAGAATGTGAACAATAAAATATTCTTCTCTCTAATCTCTTTAGAGAGAAGAAATGTCATTGATTTCTGTATGAAAGAAAGTTGTGTGTGTAGCTGATAAGGTCTAGTAGCAATAGTCACTGAGCAAGTTGGTAGCTGAGTTTATTCAGTCAAAAAGTTGGCATTTATAAAGCAGCTGTGGAACAAAGCTTATTTGCGTTCTACTCTAAGTTCTGCTACATATTAGTATATAATGAATAAGTCATCTATCCTCTTTATATCCTGGTTTTCTTACCAATAAACTGAGGATAATAATACCCTGTCTTATAGGATTGTGGTGATTATTAAATAAGATGTATCTAAAAGGTAAGCACAGGGTTTGGTACTGGAGATACCAAGACAAAAGTTATGGTCTTACAGAGGAAGAGCAAGTAATTAGGTAATTTCAGTAAGTGGTAAGTACCCTAACAGCCTAAGGAGCACAGAGTGCAACAAAAACCACAAAGGAGAATATTTAATAAAGGCGAAGTATTGAAGGAAGGCTTTTAGAGCAAATGACACTTTACCTGAGTCTTAAAGAATGTATAGGAGCTAGACATGCAAAACAGTTGATGTTGGGAAGTCAAATGGCTCACAGTCTTTGGCATATGCACTAAGTATTCAGTAAGTGTTTGATTGATAAATATATTATAAATATAAATATAATAAATATGTGAGTGAGTGATTGAATGAACATTTTACCTGTTGAAAAAATTTCTTTTTCCTATGATAATTGTTGGAAGAAAATTATCATTGCTGGGAAAACAACCTGTATAGTATAAATAATCTTACTGCTAAAAATCTAAATAAATTTGATACATAGATGATTTAAGTTTTTAAAGTTTCACTGCTATTGTGAAGTACTTCAATCCACAATTAACTGAGAAAAAATATTAGCTTATTTAAAGTATTCACATATATACACAAACGTGAATTTAACAAAATTTAGAAGGTCAAATTTCTCAGGGAAAGCATTATTATCTTTCCAGCGTTCTGTAAATTTAAACAAAAAACATTTATTTAACTTTGTTTTTCTTATAATTACAATCACGTGGTAAGTATTTTCTAAATTTGTTTGGTACAAAGGGATAAATAAATGTTCTTATTTACTCTTCAGAGGTTGCTTTGCCAAGTGTCCTTTTGTGGAAAACTATAGAATCTCATAGAAAAACTCTAAATTATTATATGTATCACCTCTCAATTACAATATATCTAACACCTGAGGTTCTTTAGGATTGGAAGAAATGCAAGAGATCATGTAGTCCAAAACCATCATTTCAGAGATGAGAAAATTAAAGTTTGGAGAGATGAAACAATAAACCACAATTAGCAAATGGAAGTTGGGACTAACGTATTTTCTTCTGTGTTATCTGTTAAAGGGGAAATACATGAGTAAATATGACATAATCAAATCATTAATTTATTTCCTTCCAGGGTATGGGAGACACTGTTGGTCACCTACCTAAGACCAATCTTCCCTGTCCCATGATAAACAATAAATGAATTTATTCTCTTGGCAACAAGAGAATAAATTCATTTATTCTCTGGATGTTCTAATTACTGGTTCTCAACAGATGGCAGTAATGTTCTTCCAGGAAGTATGAAGAATGATGTTGGCTGTCATGATTAGGTACAAGCATTTAGTGCTTAGGGATCCTGGGATCTTACACTATAAAGAATTGCCTCATGCAAAATGGCTGTGTTGCCAACTGGAAACAATGGCTAAACTAATCATGGTGATCTTGTCCCACTGTGCCAGGAATGAGCATAGGGATGGGCATGTTACCCAGTTGAGGCCAAATGAAACATAAAATGAAGTCCGTTGTAGACTTTAGTGATTTTTCTCCCTGGAATAAAGAAAGAGGTAGTCCTGTGAAGAGAACTCATCTTTGCTCTCGGACTCCTCCTCATTGCTGTGTGCACTCTCCTCACAGCATTCAGTAGTTGGAGCTGAGCAGCCACCATGGGATGATGAGGTCACTAACGTGATAATGAAACTAACAGGATGACAGAAAAGGATGAAAACGTCGCTGAATCAATCAATGCATACCTCCGTACTTCTCAATTAACAAAGAATACATAGCCATTTGGTTATATACTGTTGGTCATGGTATCTGTCATCTGCTCTTCAAGGCATGCTGATACAATAGATATCTTGGATAAATTTGGTGTTTGGAAATAAGATATGTAAACATTGTTTAGCTATTGTTAATCCATTCTAGTGTTATTGCTTGCCTTAAAGAAGCTGTGTACTTCATTGATATCAGGCCACTGAATATTTTCCTGGCTCCTAAATATTATTAGATATCTGATTGTTATTTTATTTTTTAAGGAATATTATATGTAAGGAGAGAAAATATTGTATCACTATTTAAAGGATAATGTGGGAGTACACTCATGTGTCCCTTCCTCCTCTTTTATCAGTGTTCTCCTGCCAAGAAACAGTATGTCTAAGAGCTTAAAAAAAAGAAGTAAAAAATATAATCTTTGGATGATAAATAGGGACGTTAAGTAATTTAGTAAAGTGATGTAAGATTAGAAAAAAAATAGAACATAATAAATGGCTTCCAGAAAACAAGAGACTCCAACTAAGTTAGATAATAAAATTTATAATTTGAGTTCTAAACAGTTTCTTTCCCACATATTAGAAAATCTTGCTAAATTTTAAGAGCTGAAAAATAAGATCATTTTGGCTTATTTTTAACAATATTTTTATTACTATCATACAATTCATGGCTTACTTATCTTTCCCAATCAATTTAAGCATTCATAAGGAAAAATGTCTTAATAGTTAAGCCAATGCACATTCAACACATTTTAAAATCATGCTTTAAAGTAAACAGAAAAATGGAAACTACTCTATGCACCTAAGAACTGTATATTGCCCAAAAAATAAGAGTATTGGGCTGAATTATTAAGCTTAGGTTACATATTCCAAAACTATATTCAATGAAAGCTCCTCCAGTAAAATTTGCGCCTTGTTATGCACAGTCAACCAAAGTAGCACTGAGCTCTTGTATTTTAAAAGTGTAGTGGCCTTTTGCATTTACAATTCAGTGCACAGTAACTGTAATACCATAATAAGTCCTTGGTTTTCTTCCCCTTGAAATGTACAACACAGTTTTAAGGTGAGTGCCTTCACAACACAGACCCATCTGCTTTTTTCTCTGTGTGCTTGTTGGTAGTGATATATGCTTGCGGAGTGTGCTAACAATATGTCTCAAAGTTTCACAAAAATAATTAAATTGGTATCATGAGTAGATAGTTAACCAAACATGCTACAGAAAAATATTATGCAGAAATACAGTCTAATCGTAGCTTTACATATTCTAAGCTGGACACTTTTATTTAGTTAGTATAATTTCCTCTCTACTAATTTTCTTAGCCCAGATTTAAATATAAAGTAAATTATTGGGTTGTGTTTATTTGTTTCTTTTGCTGTTTTTTTCTATAGAATAATTTCTCCAGATAATAACTAGTATTAAACAACAATGTTTTTGATTCTATGATGCCTTGATATAGTAAAATGAAGAGTAAATGTAAAATGAGTAAAAGAATAAAAGAGTAAAATGTAAATCTTTATTTTCAACTCTTGGATCTAAAAAATGGATGCATTTTAGACTCATTTGGGACATATTTTTAGATATTGATGGCTAGCTCCCATTCCAAAAAATTCTAATTAATTGTTCTAGACTGAAGCATGTCTGTCATTACTTTTTAAAAGCATTCCAGGTGATTCTTATGCATTGCCAAATTGAGAACCTTTGACCAAAAACCTATTCATTTATAATCATTCACTTTTATAAATAAATGCTTAGAATCGAAGAATTTGTAGCATAAAGACTTGAAGAATATCAAGTTTCACACATCTTAAAAGACTGATTTTCCATTGCATATTTTGGTGAAAGGACACTGTTGCATTTGACCACCAGCAGGAAATTGACTCTACTGGCAATTATCTAGATGCCCACCCATTATTTAGCTCACACTCACATTTTCACGGAAGAATGTTATCCATATTTTAAGCGTCTTTTCCTCAAAAGAAAACACCATAGCTGTTTGTTTCATTGGAGTATGTAGCATGCAGGAAAGCAAAAGGTGGCAGATGGGGCAGAGAGAAACAAAGCTACAGTATCATGCTACATACTTTGCTACTATGTAATTAATTATCCCTTTAGTGTAAAGGAAACTAGAATTAATTGGCTCTACTCATGAAAGATTAAAGTATATCTGTAGCAATTTATACCAGCCTTCACTATTATAATAAAAATATCTCTGTGACATTGTATTCTGTGGTTTTCCAGCAGTATCTTTGCCTACTTACTTGTGTCATTTCTGGCTAGTCTTTCCTCTCTCTCTCTTTTTTTTACACACAGATGTTCCTTGGCATGTACTCATTAACTTGCTCTTCAGAAGCATTTTTCAAAGTGCAGTTTGAAGACCGCTTGTACCCAAAATACCAAAACCTACGTATTTAAAAGTTTCAATCAGACGTAATGAATAAAAATCCTCAAGGATTGATGGCTGTTTTAAAATTGTTATTATATTGATTATTATACTCGTTAATCTTTTAACACACTATTTGCGTTAGCAGTATCAAATTGCCCACTGTCACTTCTGCTTTACTCATTATAGCACTTTTCATATTATATTGAACTTATTCAAAATACAGAAGAACTTCATGGGGAGCAAGAAATGCGTTCCTTCCTCTATATCCCCAGCAACTAGCATGGTATTTTGTTCATATTAATATACGTGTATGGAAAAAAGGAATGGCTCAATAAAACAATCACCTTCATGCTCATTTAAGCTCAAAAGATAAGTCAATATATTTGCATCCAAAATTCTGTTTTAAACCATCTTTATATTTACTGTTTTCCCCAGTTTATATGCTTTTGTCTCATACCCACCTCTCTTGGAATTTTCCCCCTGGATAATGAGTCACTGATTAAAAGTTCATAAAGCAGCCCATGGACCAAGTCAAACCAATCCCTATATCTGGTATCTATTTTATTTCTACCAGCAAGCACATAAAGGATGAAATAAAACTATATTTGTAGATGATATGATTATTTATGTAGAAAATACCAAGAAATCTACAAAATATAGAACTAAAAAATGAGTTCAGATGATGCGAGATAAACATACAAAAATAAATTATGTTTCTATATACTAGCATGTGGACACTGAAGTTAAAAATACAACACCATTGATAATAGGGGAGGTTATGCGTGTGTGGGAGCAATAGATATATGGGAAATCTTTATACTTTCCACTCAATTTTGAGAGCCTTACATTTTTCTAAAAAAATAGTCTTTAATTACTAAAAAAAATACCACTTATAACTGTTCAAAAATATTTAGGTATATGTGCAACAAGATGTGCACAGAATTTATATAATAAAAATTATACAAGACTATTGAAAGAAATAAAAAAAGATGTAAAAAAGTGGAGAGAACTACTATAATACTATTCCAAAATTGATTAGGAAAGGCAAAAGAGCCAGAATGCCTAAAACAATTTTGAAAAAGAACAATTAGGTGGGAAAAACCAGTCCACTGATTTCAAGGTTCAATATATAGGTATTTAATATCAAAGTGTGGTATACTGGCAGAGGGATAGACATATAGATCAATGGAATAGAAGAGACAGCCCAGAAATAATCCAAATAGGTATATCTTACCAATTTTTTACAAAGTTGTAAAAAGAATTCAATGGAGGAAAAGGTGGTTTTCAACAAATGGTTGAACAATTGGACATACGTAGTACCCCCCGCAAAAAAAATTAACTCTGACTTAAGTCTTATATCTTAAACAAAAATTAACTCTAAATGGATCATAGACTTAAATGTAAAATATGAAACTATATGAAACTTTTAGAAAAAGATATAGATGAACATATTTGGAATCGAGAACTTCTCAAAAAGTTCTTAGATTTGACACTAAAAGGATGATCCACAAAAGAAAATATCGATAAGCTGGACTTAACCCAAAGTAGAAACCTTTGCTCTGTGAAATTATCTATTAAGAGGAAGAGAAGTTTGAAAGTGAAAGAAAATATGTGCAAACCACCTATTTGACAAAGAGGTAGTATCTAAAATATATAAAGGACTCTCAAAACTCAGCAGTAAAAAGCAAGCAATCCAATTAAAACATGAACCAAAGACATTAAGAGACATTTCACTGAAAGTTATATACAAATGGCAAATAAGCACATAAAAAGATGCTCAACATCATTAGCAATTAGAGAAATGCAAATTATATTACTACACTCCTATCAGAATGGCTAAAATGAAAAACAGTGACAGAACTAAATGCTGCTGAGTATACAGCAAAATTTGTCATTCATACATTGTTGGTGGGAATGTAAAATGGTACAGGCTGTCTGGAAATGTTTGGCAGTTACTTTAAAAACTAGACATGCAACTACCATACAACCAAGCAATTAAATCTTAGGCATTTAATCAGAGAAATTAAGACCTAAGTTTATAAAAACAAACAAACAAGTTCTACATGAATGCTATATCAGCTTTATTTATAATAGTTTAACCCAGGGTCCATAAATGAGCAAGTAAACAAACAAGGTACAGCTTTAATGTGGATACTTAGCAATAAAGAAGAATAAACTATTGATACATGGAACAAGCTTGTTGAATCTCCCAGGATTTTAATGCTGAATGAAAAAAGCCAAGTCCAAAAGGAAACATACTGCATTATTCAGTTTATACAACATTCTCAAAATGACAGACACACAGATGTAGAGAACAAATGTATGGACACCAAGGGGGAAAGTGGCCGGAGGTGGTGGTGGTGTGATGAATTGGGAGATTGGGATTGACATATATACACTAATATGTATAAAATGGATAACTAATAAGAAACTCCTGTATAAAAAAATAAATAAAATAAAATTCAAAAACAAAGAACAAATTTAGTTCTAATTTATTTAATATTGTGCTTTAAAATATGTGACAGAATTTGATATCTTTATTAAAACATTTTTATAGGGTATATAATAAAGCATCTTTTCTCAGTATTATAACTTCAGGTGTTATATGCCAAATTATAACTGAAGATGCTATCTAAGATCATAAATGTTGTTAGGATATAACTAAATGGTATAAAGAGGAAATAATTATATCACATTTGACTATTCTTATTTATTCTAAAAAATTATGAGAATATTGAGTATGCAGAGTTCAGTATTTAGGAAGAAGAAAAGAAAGTTTGGGTAAAGTTTTTATTTGCTTAAAAATGCATACTCTATTCTGGTTCAGTTGGATTAATGTCATTTTGAAGTGGAGGTTACTAGACTTGGATATTGCTTTTTTTTTTTTTTTTTAAGTTTAATCAGTTGCCATTTGGTTTAACAATCCCCTAAGGTGCAATTGGATTCAGTGTCATAAAACTGTTTATCCTGTATGAATTTGTGAATAAATCACACCCCTCACTACTCTGTAAGGTCCATTTAGTACACACTTGGTAGAAAGACAATGTTGTTCCAAGAAGATGAAGACGTATTGTAGCCTTATGTCTGCCATAAGGTTTAAACCCAACACAGAAATTTACAGCTGCTTTTTTTCTTTTTTGGAAGCACAGTGTAGTCAAGCATTAAATGTATAGTTAACAGATATCCAATAGTCACAAGAGACTTGACAACTTAAATTACTTCGTTATAATGAAGATAAATAGCAATCTAAACATGGGTACATATTGCACCCTGCAATGCAATTGACTCTAATGTGGTTGCCAGGCAACTTCCCAGGATAGATTAAAAATACTTCCTGTAATTTGATGGTAACAAGAAACAAACACACACACACACACACACACACACACACTCACACACACACACACTTGCAGGAATAACCAAAGCTCTTGTGTTTTAAAAAATAGTGTGACCATAAAATATATTTGAATGCATACATGGGTGACATCAAAATGAAATTGTTTTATAAAATGTATGCTTCTTGGAGTGAGCCTTTAATAGAAGTATGACCTATCATAGACTTTCAATCACTCACAATATATTTAAAGAGTGAAACCGTTTATTTTCTGGGATAAAGTCAGTGTTCTTAGGGGATTTATATCACTGTTTGAAGAGATTTTAGTAGAGCAAATATTAACTAGAACAAAATGAAATAACTTTTCTTTTTAATCATTCATATAACTGGAATAAATGTAATGCTATTACACAGTTAACAGTATACACATATCTTCTTGTATATTTGAGATTTAAATTTTTTAAGTTTTATTTTACATATTTATTTTTTGCTTTCCTAATTGGTCTATCATCTCTAGATTCTCTTTCTGAGATTCACATATATAGTCTATCATTGAAAGAAGAATTATAACAAATTTTGGTAGGAAGGGATATATCAGAAGTAAATTCTGTAATGTTTGACTCAGAAATATCAAGCTTATTAAACTATTTTTTCTTTTTTCCTCTTTGAAGAAGCATCTAGATTGAGCTCACTCTTTACATTGTTATTCAAAAAGAAAGACAAAACTGCAGTCCCCAAAACAAAATGCCCATCTTAGACCCTTGATTATTTTTGCTGTCTTCTAAACATTATCTAGCTATTTTTTTCAAAGTTTCAGAAACTTCCTCCAGAATGGTTTATAGTTATCTAGGCTCAGCCGTTCAATGACTTTTGCAAAGAGCAGGAAAAGATTTCAGACATTTTCATTCTAATATATTTTCCTTTGATGCCTACAAATGTGTTTGCTGGTTGGGCTGCAGCAGTGTAGTAGAGACAGCAGGACTAAGCTTATGAATAGATACAGTAAACATGTAAGAAAGCAAGTGAGAGCAAAGGATTCCACTTCATCACACTGCTTTGTAATGAACTCTAAATTCTACAATACTGTTTCCATTAAGTCACTTTTTTTCTGGAAATTAGTTAATACAAATATTAATGAAGAATAACTAAGTTTATTCACTGGGTCAACCAAATTTATCTAAGAAATACTATGTTCTATCAATTGTGCTACATACTAGAAATACCAATAACAACAACAATAATAATATGCCATGATAGAAGCAACTAAAGAATCCAAAGTCAAGAGAGTAATAATAATAATGCAAATTAGCATTTATAGAATTTTTGTGTGTTCTGAGCACTTAAGATCTTTATATGCATCACATTATTTCATCATTAAAAAAACCCTTTAAAAGTTACTCTTATTATTCCTAACTTACAGGCAAGAAAACAGGGGCATAAAAATTTTAAATTTTAAACAATACCCCAGAATGGCAGAACCATTGCATAAATTTATTTTACTTCAGAGTATATCCTGTTAGGCAATGAATTTTTAAAATGCAATAGTATAAAACATTTTAGTCATGAAATATGCCTGTTCGCATTTGTGTTTAGATTGATAACTGTTTACAATGGTGTGCAAGATGTACTGAAGATCTAGAATAGAGGCAAAGAGATGGGCTATGAAGCCATTGTAATAGCCCAGATATAAGTTAGGGTATTAAACAAGTACTTTAAATAAGAATAGGGAGATTGTGGATTAACTGCAGTAATTTCACAGATAGAACTAAAATTAATGTGGGAAGTGCTGTTGAGGAAGAGGAAACAGTGAAGGATGGCTTGACTTTTCTAGTATAAAACACTGACCAAAACACCAAGTGAAAAGGTAATAACAAGAGGCAAAGAAGATTATTCAGAGGAAAATGAATAAAATGAAATGTCGGGCCTGAAGATAGAATGCCTAATATATTTAACACAAGCCTTTGAAACTCAGGAGAGCATACATAGCTAGAAACACCAGTTCGCAAATGACAAATTGCTAGAATTATGTTCTAAATTAGGTGAGAAGGGATGAGATCTATTGCCTGAGAGGTATGGATAGTAGACTGAGATGGTGTGGAAGTTCTCTTCTGAAAGTTTTTGTCAGTGGAAAAAGAGGAGGCAGCTGAAAGGTAGGAGACAGGCGAGATGTGGGACATTTGAGCAGATCAGAGATGTTATAAAATAAGCGATTTATGAGATTAACTTTTCATGAAAATGCAGTAAGACTGTGATGTCTTGGTGTGATGTCACACCAAGCGGCCCACCTAAGTTAATGCTCATGAATTGACCATGAAACCAGTCAGCAAGGGAGATGGGAGAGGGAGGGTAGGAGAGAAAGAGAGAGACAGAGAGAGAAACTTTTGTTCAGTAACTTTTATACTAACCAGAACTGCATATAATACACAGTTAATACCAGGCTTAACTGTCTCAAACAAGAAAGCATTTCAAGGAGGAAACTTTTCAAGAAAATGCTCAAGTTTACTCAAAGTTCTTTTTGTTTAATTTCTTTTACAAGTATTTAAGGAACAATTTGAATAAAGTACTGAGAAGAGAGATAGAAAAAGGAAGATGAAAAATTTGTTAGACAGTTTCCGTGCATCTAATTTAATTTTAAGAATCAAGACCTTGAACTAAATTGACTATTGTGTGAAATAAACCTGGAGAGTCTAAGAATGGATTTTAATTAGCATTAGACAAATTCTCAGACCAGGAAATCATATGCATCAATCGATAGACTGCACTGAAAGATAGATTCTTGCTTTTCATTATTCCCCTCACGAACATAGTGTTTACAATATTATACTTGTTCAGCAAAATGTAGAAAGTTAATACTATTCTCATAAGAATAATTTCAAACTCAAGAGCCTCCTTTATAAAATGCTAGGCATATATTAGCTACTTTTTATTGATTTAGACAATATATGAGTTGTCAGAAAAATCCCATTTTTTAGAGCTGTAACAAGATTTCCCTAACTGTAGATGTTTTAAAACAATCATTAGTCACTTTTTTGAGCCAAAATGAATTTAGTCCATGTTGAAGATCTATAATCCTAATCATGGTGTCTTTTCTGGTTTTTCTAACTATGTACCATAATGGCTGACTGCTCAATAGGAGATTATATGTCGCGCTACAAGTGTACTTGTTATAGGGCTGTTTCACTTTGAACCAGATGGGGAGAACTGCTTATTAATTCAAGCCCCTTTTCCCAAACTGACATTTCCCTAATTTAATCAGTAGAAGTAGTAGCTATTTGAAGCCGAATTCGGTGTAATAAATGATTGTTCATTTTATAGGCCAAATGCCCCTTCTCCCTGCAAAGCAAATTTAACCCATAATGTGACTGAGTTCTATTTGTACTGAATCACATGGGAATTTATAACAATTATCTACGGCAAGATGCATCTTGAGTTTCAGTTGGCGACGCTAGACAAAGCTCAGCTTTCTTCACCTTCTACCCCTACCCCAGCAACAGTAATGGACGAGTAATCTATGTGAAAATTGTAGGGAGGAAAAGAAATGGATGAGATGCAAGGCGACACTGGGACCCCAATGAATTGTTTATTCTTCAAATCAGCAAAAATGAATTATGTCACTACATCAGCAAGTCTGAATTATAAAAGAGAGCTCAGTGACTGTAAGGTGCTCTAATTGGGGCAAATTTGGAATGGATCCTTGAATGACATGGATATCAGACTGCTTTTCCTCAATTATCATTCATTCTACATTTATGGATATCCATGGTATACTAGATATTATGCTAATAACTACATATAGAAAAAAAAGTACAACATTATGCCTGCGGGGGGGGGGGTGCGAATGGAGAGAGGTGATAATTAGGTTGAGGGCATATAAACACATATGCATACAGCATATTTAAAAAGTAAGGGAATATGAGTTTGGAGTGGTAGGCAAGCTCCATAATATTTAAGACCTTGATGACAGTCTAAGGTTAGACTTTGTTCCCAATAGACAATGGTGAGATCATAAATAACTTAAGATTTTTACAGCCAAGGAATGATATCCTAATATTTGAATTTTAGAAAAATCATCCTGGCAAGACTGTGAGAGGATTGGTGAAGATAACACAACTTTGAGGCAGGCAATCTATTATAGTACTTAATAAAGAATAAGAGGAAAGAAAAATGGGAGAGAAGAAGTTGTGTGTGGGGGTAGAATGAATTAAATTGTGATGATAGAGAAGAGGAGATAAATTTGAGAGACACTTAGATGTATAAATAACATGTTATAGGAATTAATACAAATAATCTGATGTTAAGATTACTGTTTGGGAATGAAGAAAACTCTGAAAGTGGATATGACTCATTAAGTAAAAAATATAAATGTTGGAAGAAGAGGACTAAGGATTATAACTCGACTGTACCCTAACATTTAAAAGGAATTCAGAAGAGAATTTAGTATTCTTGGAAAGAATATCCAGAGATGCAAAAGAGAAACTAACAAAAGAATGAAGGTGTCAGTATGGCAAATATTTAAAATCCTACTCAAATGTGTACTGAAATGTAGCAAATGCCAATCATTAGTAATCTTTGTCATAGCAGTTTCAGTGGAGTATTGGAGGTAAAACCCCAATTGTACAAATAGGATTTGAGAAAATATAATCAGGTGAGGGTCACTTAAAAAATGCTAAGCCTAGGAAAGAGAATGAAACAGAATCCTATTTAGAGTGGCAAATTAGGCTCCCATAGGAAAGGCATTTTTACTTGTTTTTTTTTTGGTATTGAGGGATATGTGTACAAATGTGCATGCTAAGGGCAAAAAATCCAAAAGAGACAGAGATTGATAATGGACTAAGAGAAAATATTAACTAAACAAAGATTGCTAATCAAAGTTAGACAGATGCAAAACCAGTTGGAAGTATATCTTATTAGGAGAAAAAAACAGGTCTTCTGCTGAGTAGAAAGAAATGTGTTATAACTTTTCAGGATAAATTACCTTTGGCGTAGATGAATTTACCTTCTGAGGGTCAATGTTTTCTTTACGAATCAGTAGTTGATTTCATTATGAATGAAGTTTATCTTGAAATGGTAGAGGGCTAAGAGAGAATGCTGAAGCTTTTTTGTTTTTTTCTTAACTTATTATTTTATACTGCAGTATAGTTGATTAACAATGTTGTGCTAGATTCAGGTGTAAAGCAAAGTGGTTCAGTTATACATATACATGTATCTATTCTTTTTCAAATTCTTTTCCCATTTAGATTGTTACATAATATTGAGCAGAGTTCCCTGTGCCATGCAGTAGGTCTTTGTTGGTTATCCATTTTAAATATAGCAGTGTGTATATGTCAATCCCAAACTCCCTAACTATTCCTCCCCCTAACCCTTCTTCCCTGGTAACCATAAGTTGTTCTCTAAGTCTGTGAGTCTGTTTCTGTTTTATAAATAAGTTCGTTTGTATCATCTGTTTTTTTTTTAGATTCCACATATAAGTGATACCATACAATATTTCTCTTCCTCAGTCTGACTAAACTACACTCAGTATGACAATCTCTAGGTCCATCCATGTTGCTGCAAATGGCATTATTTCATTCTTTTTATTGGCTGAGTAATATTCCATTGTATATATGTACCACATCTTCTTTATCCATTCTTCTGTCGATGGACACTTAGGTTGCTTCCATGTGTTGGCTATTGTAAACAGCACTGCAATGAACAATGGGGTACATGTATCCTTTTGGACCACGTTTTTCTCTGGATGCATGCCTAGGAGTGGCATTGCAGGATCATATGATAGCTCTATTTTTAATTTCTTAAGAAACCTTCATGCTGTTTTCAATAGTGGCTGCACCAATTTACATTTTCACCAACAGTGCAGGAGAGTTTCCTCCTCTCCACACCCTCTCCAGCATTTATTGTTTGTGGATTTTTTGATGATAGCCATTCTGACTGGTGTGAGGTAATATCTCATTGTAATTTTGATTTGCATTTCTCTAATAATTAGCGATGTTGAACAACTTTTCATGTGCCTCTTCGCCATCTATATGTCTTCTTTAGAGAAATGTCTATTTAGGTCTTCTGCCCATTTTTTGACTGGGTTGTTTTGATGATATTAAGCTGCATGAGCCGTTTGTAAATTTTGGAGACTAATCCCTTGTTGGTCACATCATTTGCAAATATTTTCTTCCACTCTGTGGCTTGTCTTTTCATTTTCTTTATGGTTTCCTTTGTTGTGCAGAAGATTCTGAGTTTAATTAGGTTCCATTTGTTTTTATTTCCATTTCTCTAGGAGGTAGGTTTAAAGGGATCTTGCTGTGAATTATGTCAGAGAGTGTTCTGCCTATGTTTTCCTCTGAGAGTTTTATAGTGTCCGGTGTCACATTTAGGTCTTTAATCCATTTTGAGTTTATTTTTGTGTATGCTGTTAAAGAATGTTCTAATTTCATTTTTTTACATGTAGATGTCCAGTTTCCCCAGCACCATTTATTAGACTGTCTTTCCTCCATTGTATAGTCTTGCCTCCTTTGTCATAGATTAATTGGCCATAGGTGTGTGGGTTTATTTCTGGGCTTTCTGTCCTGTTCCATTGATCTATATTTCTATTTTTGTGCCAGTACTATACTTTTTTTTAAACTTTTTATTTTATACTGGAGTATAGCCAATTAACAATGTTGTGATCGTTTCAGGTGCACAGCAAAGCGACTCAGCCATACATATACATGTATCCATTCTCTCCTGGATTCTCTTAGTACTATACTGTTTTGATGACTATAGCTTTGTATTATAGTCTGAAGTCAGGCAGCCTGATTCCTCCAGCTCTGTTTTTCTTTCTCAAGATTGCTTTGGTTATTTGGGGTTTTTTGTGTCTCCATAAAAATTTTAAGATTTTTTTGTTCTAGTTCTGTGAAAAAGAATGCTGAAGGTTTTTAAAGGACAATCACAAAGACTAGAAGAGGGGCTAGCTATAATATTATGAATTATTGACAAATGACACTGATTATCCAGTTGAGAACTGACACTACACTTGGGTAGTGGCAACAGTCTTAACAGTTTCAAAATTGCCTCCAGAACTATACAGTCACATATGTGCAGAAGAAAAGAAAGCATTTTGCCAGGTTTGGGGGCAGGGAGTTTACTAAATTGGACCTTGTAGAATAACAAGAACAAAACTATGGGCATTGTTGACACAGTGCTTGATGAATAGACAAGAAAGTGTAGCCAGGGAATGGCTGTGAAAGACTAGGAGAAGGAAGGAACAAGAAACAACATGTTCAGCGTTACAGGTTGAATTGTGTCTCCCAAAAAGATATGTTAAAATGCTACCCTCTGGTACCTATGAGTGTGACCTACTTTGGGGTTTTTGCAGATGTAATCAAGGTCATTAGGGTGGGTCCTAATCCAATAACACTGGTGTCGTTATAAGAAGGAAAAATTCAGACAGAGACAACTACACTGGGAAGACTATGTGAAGACAGAGACATACAGGGAGAAGATGGCCATAGGATAATGTAGGCTAAGATTGGAGCAATGCATCTACAAGCCAGGAGTACCAAGAACTGCAGGCAAACTCTAGAAAGCCAGAAGGAGCAAGGAAGGTTTCTCCCCTACAGGTTTCAGAGGAAGCATGGCCCTGCCAATGTCTTGATTTCAGACTTTTAGCCCTCAGAACTGTGAGACAATAGATTTCTGTTATTTTAAGCTACAGAATTTGTGGTATTGTTACAGTAGCATTAGAATGTTAATACACTTTTGTTATTTTGTTTGATACCTATCATCAAAAATCAGTATGGATCAATTAATTTTTAGAATGTGGAGAAAACTAGTCAGTTACATATCCATAAAATGCTGTTCATTTTATGTTTTTCATAATTTATTAGTTTATGATATATATGACAAGAATATGAATAATATGAATTGGAAAACTCCTATCTCAATCTTAAAAATCTTTTAATGCTTTCCATTAAACTACCCAATGACTATAGTGTTCCCAAATGTTGAAAGAGCCTGAGTTTTCAGTGCTCTTTCAGGCTAAACTATGCTTTGTTAAAATAAAGTAAAACTTAAATGTAAACATTTTATATATTTAAATGTTGCAAAATCTGTTGGTTGCAATGGTTTATCTGCATTTATTATCCCACACAAAGCACATGTAACTAATGATTCTATTTACCTGCTTTTATATAACACTTATTTAATTAAATTATAATTTATATAAATTGAATGACACAAAAATATTATGTGATTGAACATTTATCCTGACTTTGAATGTGGGCACTTGCACATATTTTTTGACTAATAAATGCTTGACTCTAAAAAGTATTTATTTATACGATTATATAATTTGAATGGGATATATTTATAGACAGTATTTGCAATTGGGAATTTTATTGACACAGAGTATGTATAGTGCAGAGAGGAAGAGAAATGGATTTTTTTTTTGTAACACTTATAATGGCAATTGCGATGATGATAATAAGACCTAGGTTTTAAAGAGTGCTTACTATATCACAGAATTTACAGGATCTATCTCATTTATTTCTGAAAAACAAAAACAATGAAGTAGCTGCAATTATTATGCAGCCGCATCACAACTCAGAACTTTTACTGTCAATCTCTATACTGCTTGAGTAAATTGCATAATTATGCATTCAAAGAGTAAACATTCATTGAACTAACTCTCTTGTCTTTTTTTGATAGAAGAAGCCATTTCAAGGGACTTTGATAAAATATTCTATGATCTTAAATTTTTTCATTTCAAATCTACTTATAACTAATTGGAGATAGAATGAATGGTCAGAACATATGGTGTATGAGTCAGACATATAAACATAAGGCTGGGTTATGCCAGAGTGGTTGATGGACTGCCTAAGTATATAACACAAAACAGACAATGAGTAATTATTCACTTTTGTAGAAAAAATGAATTAGTAAATGTATAAATTAATGCTTAGAGAATTCTGCAAGGAACTGAGCTCATCAGCAGCTGATTATAAAAAGAAGAGCTTGTAAAGAGAAACAAAGTTAAAAAACCAGTAAAGCTTCAGGTAAGATAAAGAAGAAAAAAGTATTACAAAGATTGCAAATACAACTGGGAAAAGGAAGAAAATTGAAGAAAGTTGATTGGATTTTGCCAAGAAACCATTTATGACTCTGTAAAATAATGCTGGTAGAAGGGTGAGGCCAAATCTTCTGCTGAAATGACTTTTTAGAAAAATCCCAATTTTTTCCCCACCCAGAACAATTTTCAGATCTCTCTAGCTTTGGGAGTTATTATGGTTATTGCAAAAAGGTTTATATTAGAGAACAGTAAAAAATATTTTTTCAAAATATTCCACCTACTAGGTAGTGTATTTCAATCAAGTATATTCGTAGAAATCATGAGGGAAACAAAAATTATTTCTTTTTTCGTATCTCAAAACTTCATGATCTGTTATATAATTACTATCTAAATATGGGGAATTAATGTAGAATTTTATTAAATCATAGGATTTCTTATACCTAAATTAAGATTTCTTTAACCTTACAGGTCTGTTAAAATTTCCTGCTGAAAGTCCTCCATCCCAAACCCAAGGGCTTAAACTCAGTAATATTATAAAGGAGCAAAAGAAACTTGGTTTTCTTTCAGCTTCTTGTGTGTGTGTGTGTGTGTGTGTGTGTGTGTGTGTGTGTGTGTGTGTACATATGTAATATAAATGTAAATACATTTAAATATATAAACTATATAATTATAAATTTACATCAACACTTTTGCAGCTCAGCCAGTTTTCCAGCTTCCTGTATCAAGAAATGAAGAAAGAGGCTTATTTTGAGTTTTGAAAGGAGACTAGAAGAGGAAAAGGGTGACATTTTAGTCTTAGGAAATGTACCGCAGGCAGTAGGAAAGTCAGAGTACACATAGCAACGGATAGTAATATTTAGAAACTTAAGTGGAGATGAATGGACAAAGCCATTTCAGTTCACCAAGTTGCCTTGTAGTAGTTGGTAGAATCAATGTGGTTGTGCTAGCTTAAGAGAGTGTGTGGTGGTATTGGGGGAAGGAAGGTTCATTTTGACTCTACTTATTAAAGGAGTTCTGGTGGGACATGGTAAAACCAGGGGTGGAAATCATTTTGCACGTGTGTGTTGAGTGGAGAGGCAAATGTGAGGAAAAAAGTGACAGAAAAAACTTGCCCATACTTAGCATAAATACAACTATGTTCCCTTTAGTGAAGGAACTGCCAATGAAGCCATGAATTTTTTTAAAAAGTTAACTGTTTTAAGTTTGGTTGTGAAACTCTGGATTATTCATGTAGCCTTAATAAAAAACACCTTTTGCAGACTTTACTGTTTAAGTTAATTCATAGATAGTTAAGTCTATTAATAAATTCTCTAAATTTGAGCAAAATTTATAGTCCCACAAAATTGTCTGGGCCAAGTCTTAGCAGCTTGTAATACGAAATCACTCTCTAGGTGAATTCCAAACATTATGTCTCTCTCTCTGAGAAATAAACCATAGAAAAATCCACAGTTCCCTACAAACCACCTTGTACTTTGAAGTGTATAACAGCTTGCATTCAAATCACCTATTGTTTGTAACAACTCTAGTTTAGGAATATGATGCAATCCCACATGGCCTACCACTTGAACAATTTAGCCAGAAAAGCCATGGATAAATCTTTACTTAGTAAATGTTTCTGGTAAAATCTGAATCACAGCCAACTCAGAGTTAGTTAAAGCTCTGAATATCCCTTCAAATTGGTAGACATTTCAATTTTGGTTTTTTTTTTTTCATAGCAAGTGAACCAAACAAAATGTAATTTGGGTCAGAATCTGAACAGCTCCTTTGGATAAAACATATTTTAAACTTGGGTCTTTTTTGTCCTTCTTTTATTTTAAGTGCCTCTACATGGCAGAAATAAAAGAAAGCATTTTTATGTAATAGTGTTAATGACCAGATGCTCAATTATAGTAAAAAGAGTTTAGGATACATCAATGTTTAGAGTTATCACTCTAACCCTTCCTGATATAGTGACTATGACATTTTGATGTCCAGAAATTGGGCCCTTAATACATTTATCAAATCTATCATTAATGTTTAAATTTTGAATTCAACTGAGGCTTATTACTTTGGTTCTCAAAACTTACCTTCTGCATATAGTAATTTTATTATGAATAGCCTTTTAGAAAGATTTCATTCCAAAAATCATATTTCACAATTTGCCAAGATGACTTATACTTTTAAGAAGAACTTGGGTTCAAATCTAAAATTAAGGAGAAAAAATTTAAATCCCATACATGTCCCATACAACATCCCATAATGTCAAATATATTTGGCATAGTTTTAAGGAAATATGTAAATATGGAGCATGTGCAGAAGTCATGAGTCTTAATCTGTAAATCATTCACAGGAGTCACTCTCAAATAATTCAGTGTATGGGCAAGATTAGTGCAGGGGAAGAAACTAAGGTTACTAATGGTTTGGTACAAAATATGATTTTTCTTGAATGAAGGCTTAGAATTGGGGTTTCTGTCAGAGATAAAATGATACAAAATGACAGAATGACGGCAATCAAGGACTCAGAACTATGATAAATGGAGATAGAGTTTATAGTAAATGTTCTACCACTTAAACACTCTTCTCAAATCTGCTTTTCCACCATCCTTATACCTCTTTTCTGCTACTCTCATGCTGGCTTAAACACAGTTAACTGAAGTACAAAATTCTATCAGAAGATATATAGCTAATGTTCAAAACCTGGGAACTGTGAGAAGCCCTGGGTAGCTGCCTTAACTCCTAAAAATGGACTTTAAAAGAAACCAATTTCTTTTCAAAATTTACCCACAGATCAGTTAAAAAAAATCAATATCTCTGAAAGAGTCATGCATTTGGAAAAATATCATTTTTCAACTCTTGACAATCTTAAAAATTGCTGTAGCATATAAAAACACAAACATACCAATAGCTCTGGTCATAAAAGTGCAATGGCCTAAATCTTCTGGCCAACAAGCATCTTCTGTGTCCAAGAAGTAGTATTTTAAAATCAATTTCTATGCCCATGGTAACTCTCATTTTGAAATGAAACATAAACTCTGTATTTTCTCTTTATAAAATGATACGGGTGGGAGAGGAGAGAAGATGGCGGAAGAGTAAGACGCGGAGATCACCTTCCTTCCCACAGATACATTAGAAATACATCTACACGTGGAATTTCTCCTACAGAACACCCACTGAACGCTGGCAGAAAACGTCAGACCTCCCAAAAGGCAAGAAACTCCCCCTGTACTTGGTTAGGGCAAAAGAAAAAAGAAATAACAGAGACAAAAGAATAGGGACGGGACCTGCACCAGTGGGAGGGAGCTGTGAAGGAGGAAAGATTTCCACGCACTAGGAAGCCCCTTCGCGGGCAGAGACTGCGGGTGGCAGAGGGGGGAAGCTTCGGAGCCACGGAGGAGAGCGCAGCCACAGGGGTGCAGAGGGCAAAGCGGACAGATTCCCGCACGGAGGCTCGGCGCCGAGCAGCACTCACCAGCCGGAGAGGCTTGTCTGCTCAGCCGCCGGGGCGGGCGGGGCTGGGAGCTGAGGCTCGGGCTTCGGTCGGATCGCAGGGAGAGGACTGGGGTTGGCGGCGTGAACACAGCCTGAAGGGGTTAGTGCACCACAGCTGGCTGGGAGGGAGACCAGGAAAAAGTCTGCAGCTGCCGAAAAAGCAAGAGACTTTTTCTTGCCTCTTTGTTTCCTGGTGCGCGAGGAGAGGGGATTCAGAGCGCCACCTAAACGAACTCCAGAGACTGGCGCGAGCCGCGGCTATCAGCGCGGACCACAGAGACGGGCGTGAGACACTGGGGCTGCTGCTGCCGCCTCCAAAAAGCCTGTGTGCGAGCACAGGTCACTCTTCACACCGCCCCTCCCGGGAGCCTGTGCAGCCTGCCACTGCCAGGGTCCCGTGATCCAGGGACAACTTCCCCGGGAGAACGCACTGCGCACTTCAGGTTGGTGCAACGTCACGCCGGCCTCGGCCACCGCAGGCTCACCCCGCCTCCTCTGTAGCCCTCCCTCCCCGCAGCCTGGGTGAGCCAGAGCCCCCGAAGCAGCTGCTCCTTTAACCCCGTCCTGTCTGGGTGGGGAACAGACGCCCTCAGGCGACATACACGCAGAGGCGGGTCCAAATCCAAAGCTGATCCCCAGGAGCTGTGCGAACAGAGAAGAGAAGGGGAAATCTCTCCCAGCAGCCTCAGAAGCAGCGGATTAAAACTCCACAAACAACTTGACGTGCCTGCATCTGTTGAATACCTGAATAGACAACGAATCATCCCAAATTCAGGAGGTGGACTTTGGGAGCAGGATATATTAATTTTTCCCCCTTTCCTTTTTTTTTTGTGAGTGTACATGTATATGCTTCTGGGTGAGATTTTGTCTGTATAGCTTTGCTTTATAACAGCTTTATTTTACTTCACTATATTATAGTCTCTTTCTTTCTTTCTTTCTATTTTTTCTCCCTTTTACTCTGAGCCGTGTGGACGAAAGGCTCTTGGTGCTCCAGCCAGGCATCAGGGCCGTACCTCTGAGGTGGGAGAGCCAACTTCAGGACACTGGTCCACAAGAGACCTCCCAGCTCCACGTAATACCAAACGGCAAAAATCTCTCAGAGATCTCCATCTCAACATCAAGACCCAGCATCACTCAATGACCAGCAAGCTACAGTGCTGAACACCCTATGCCAAACAACTAGCAAGACAGGAACACAGCCCCATCCATTAGCAGAGAGGCTGCCTAAAATCATAATAAGGCCACAGACACCCCAAAATACACCACCAGACGTGGACGTGCCCACCAGAAAGACAAGATCCAGCCTCATCCACCAGAACTCAGGCACTAGTTCCCTCCACCAGGAAGGCTACACAACCCACTGAACCAACCTTAGCCACTGGGGACAGATACCAAAAACAACGGGAACTACGAACCTGCAACCTGTGAAAAGGAGACCCCAAACACAGTAAGATAAGCAAAATGAGACGACAGAAAAACACACAGCAGATGAAGGAGCAGGGTCAAAACACACCAGACTTAACAAATGAAGAGGAAATAGGTAGTCTACCTGAAAAAGAATTCAGAATAATGATAGTAAGGATGATCCAAAATCTTGGAAATAGAATAGACAAAATGCAAGAAACATTTAACAAGGACGTAGAAGAGCTAAAGAGGAACCAAGCAATGATGAAAAACACAATAAATGAAATTAAAAATACTCTAGATGGGATCAATAGCAGAATAACTGAGGCAGAAGAAAGGATAAGTGACCTGGAAGATAAAATGGTGGAAATAACTACTGCAGAGAAGGATAAAGAAAAAAGAATGAAAAGAACTGAGGACAGTCTCAGAGACCTCTGGGACAACATTAAACGCACCAACATTCGAATTATAGGGGTCCCAGAAGAAGAAGAGAAAAAGAAAGGGACTGAGAAAATATTTGAAGAGATTATAGTTGAAAACTTCCCTAATATGGGAAAGGAAATAGTTAATCAAGTCCTGGAAGCACAGAGAGTCCCATACAGGATAAACCCAAGGAGAAACACGCCAAGACACATATTAATCAAACTGTCAAAAATTAAATATAACGAAAACATATTAAAGGCAGCAAGGGAAAAACAACAAATAACACACAAGGGAATCCCCATAAGGTTAACAGCTGATCTTTCAGCAGAAACTCTGCAAGCCAGAAGGGAGTGGCAGGATATACTTAAAGTGATGAAGGAGAAAAACCTACAACCAGGATTACTCTACCCAGCAAGGATCTCATTCAGATGTGATGGAGAAATTAAAACCTTTACAGACAAGCAAAAGCTGAGAGAGTTCAGCACCACCAAACCAGCTTTCCAACAAATGCTAAAGGAACTTCTCTAGGCAAGAAACACAAGAGAAGGAAAACACCTACAATAACAAACCCAAAACATTTAAGAAAATGGGAATAGGAACATACATATCGATAATTACCTTGAATGTAAATGGATTAAATGCTCCCACCAAAAGACACAGGTTGGCTGAATGGATACAAAAACAAGACCCATATATATGCTGTCTACAAGAGACCCACTTCAGACCTAGAGACACATACAGACTGAAAGTGAGGGGATGGAAAAAGATATTCCATGCAAATGGAAATCAAAAGAAAGCTGGAGTAGCAATTCTCATATCAGACAAAATAGACTTTAAAACAAAGACTATTACAAGAGACAAAGAAGGACACTATATAATGATCAAGGGATCGATCCAAGAGGAAGGTATAACAATTGTAAATATTTATGCACCCAACATAGGAGCACCTCAATACATAAGGCAAATACTAACAGCCATAAAAGGGGAAATCGACAGCAACACAATCATAGTAGGGGACTTTAACACCCCACTTTCACCAATGGACAGATCATCCAAAATGAAAATAAATAAGGAAACACAAGCTTTAAATGATACATTAAACAAGATGGACTTAATTGATATTTATAGGACATTCCACCCAAAAACAACAGAATACACATTTTTCTCAAGTGCTCATGGAACATTCTCCAGGATAGATCATATCTTGGGTCACAAATCAAGCCTTGGTAAATTTAAGAAAATTGAAATCGTATCAAGGATCTTTTCCGACCACAACGCTATGAGACTAGATATCAATTACAGGAAAAGATCTGTAAAAAATACAAACACATGGAGGCTACACAATACACTACTTAATAACGAGGTGATCACTGAAGAAATCAAAGGGGAAATCAAAAAATACCTAGAAACAAATGACAATGGAGATACGACGACCCAAACCCTATGGGACGCAGCAAAAGCAGTGCTAAGAGGGAAGTTTATAGCAATACAAGCCTACCTCAAGAAACAGGAAACATCTCGAATAAACAACCTAACCTTGCACCTAGAGCAATTAGAGAAAGAAGAACAAAAAAACCCCAAAGCTAGCAGAAGGAAAGAAATGATAAAGATCAGGTGAGAAATAAATGAAAAAGAAATGAAGGAAACAATAGCAAAAATCAATGAAACTAAAAGCTGGTTCTTTGAGAAGATAAACAAAATTGATAAACCATTAGCCAGACTCATCAAGAGAAAAAGGGAGAAGACTCAAATCAATAGAATTAGAAATGAAAAAGGAGAAGTAACCACTGACACTGTAGAAATACAAAAGATAATGAGAGATTACTACAAGCAACTCTATGCCAATAAAATGGACAACCTGGAAGAAACGGACAGATTCTTAGAAATGCACAAACTGCCGAGACTGAACCAGGAAGAAATAGAAAATATGAACAGACCAATCACAAGCACTGAAATTGAAACTGTGATTAAAAACCTTCCAACAAACAAAAGCCCAGGACCAGATGGCTTCACAGGTGAATTCTATCAAACATTTAGAGAAAAGCTAACACCTATGCTTCTCAAACACTTCCAAAATATTGCAGAGGGAGGAACACTCCCAAACTCATTCTACGAAGCCACCATCACCCTGATACCAAAACCAGACAAAGATGTCACAAAGAAAGAAAACTACAGGCCAATATCACTGATGAACATAGATGCAAAAATCCTCAACAAAATACTAGCAAACAGAATCCAACAGCACATTAAAAGGATCATACACCATGATCAAGTGGGGTTTATCCCAGGAATGCAAGGATTCTTCAATATATGCAAATCAATCAATGTGATACACCATATTAACAAATTGAAGGAGAAAAACCATATGATCATCTCAATAGATGCAGAGAAAGCTTTCGACAAAATTCAACACCCATTTATGATAAAAGCCCTGCAGAAAGTAGGCATAGAGGGAACTTTCCTCAACATAATAAAGGCCATATATGACAAACCCACAGCCAACATTGTCCTCAATGGTGAAAAACTGAAACCATTTCCACTAAGATCAGGAACAAGACAAGGTTGCCCACTCTCACCACTATTATTCAACATAGTTTTGGAAGTGTTAGCCACAGCAATCAGAGAAGACAAAGAAATAAAAGGAATCCAAATCGGAAAAGAAGAAGTAAAGCTGTCACTATTTGCAGATGACATGATACTATACATAGAGAATCCTAAAGATGCTACCAGAAAACTCCTAGAGCTAATCAATGAATTTGGTAAAGTAGCAGGATACAAAATTAATGCACAGAAATCTCTTGCATTTCTATACACTAATGACGAAAAATCTGAAAGTGAAATTAAGAAAACACTCCCATTTACCATTGCAACAAAAAGAATAAAATATCTAGGAATAAACCTACCTAAGGAGACAAAAGACCTGTATGCAGAAAATTATAAGACACTGATGAAAGAAATTAAAGATGATACAAATAGATGGAGAGATATACCATGTTCCTGGATTGGAAGAATCAACATTGTGAAAATGACTCTACTACCCAAAGCAATCTACAGATTCAATGCAATCCCTATCAAACTACCACTGGCATTTTTCACAGAACTAGAACAAAAAATTTCACAATTTGTATGGAAACACAAAAGACCCCGAATAGCCAAAGCAATCTTGAGAACGAAAAATGGAGCTGGGGGAATCAGGCTCCCTGACTTCAGACTATATTACAAAGATTCAGTAATCAAGACAGTTTGGTACTGGCACAAAAACAGAAATATAGATCAATGGAACAGGATAGAAAGCCCAGAGATAAACCCACACACATATGGTCACCTTATCTTTGATAAAGGCGGCAAGCATATACAGTGGAGAAAAGACAGCCTCTTCAATAAGTGGTGCTGGGAAAATTGGACAGGTACATGTAAAAGTATGAAATTAGAACACTCCCTGACACCATGCACAAAAATAAACTCAAAATGGATTAAAGACCTAAGTGTAAGGGCAGACACTATCAAACTCTTAGAGGAAAACATAGGCAGAACACTCTATGACATACATCACAGCAAGATTCTTTTTGACCCAGCTCCCAGAGAAATGGAAATAAGAACACAAATAAACAAATGGGACCTAATGAAACTTAAAAGCTTTTGCACAGCAAAGGAAACCATAAACAAGACCAAAAGACAACCATCAGAATGGGCGAAAATATTTGCAAATGAAGCAACTGACAAAGGATTAATCTCCAAGATTTACAAGCAGCTCATGCAGCTCAATAACAAAAAAACGAACAACCCAATCCAAAAATGGGCAGAAGACCTAAATAGACATTTCTCCACAGATGATATACAGATGGCCTACAGACACATGAAAGAATGCTCAACATCATTAATCATTAGAGAAATGCAAATCAAAACTACAATGAGATATCATCTCACACCAGTGAGATGTGAGAATGGCCATCATCAAAAAATCTAGAAACAATAAATGCTGGAGAGGGTGTGGAGGAAAGGGAACACTCTTGCACTGTTGGTGGGAATGTAAATTGATACAGCCACTATGGAGAACAGTATGGAGGTTCCTTAAAAAACTACAAATAGAACTACCATACGACCCAGCAATCCCACTACTGGGCATATACCCTGAGAAAACCATAGGTCAAAAAGAGTCATGTACCAAAATGTTCATTGCAGCTCTATTTACAATAGCCAGGACATGGAAGCAACCTAAATGTCCATCGACAGATGAATGGATAAAGAAGATGTGGCACATATATACAATGGAATATTACTCAGCCATAAAAAGAAATGAAATGGAGGTATTTGTAGTGAGTTGGATGGAGTTAGAGTCTGTCATACAGAGTGAAGTAAGTCAGTAAGAGAAAAAGAAATACAGTATGCTAACACATATATACGGAATCTAAGGGAAAAAAAAAAAGGCCATGAAGAACCTAGTGGCAAGACGGGAATAAAGACACAGACCTACTAGAGAATGGACTTGAGGATATGGGGAGGGGGTGGGGTGAGATGTGACAGGGTATGAGAGTGTCATGGACATATATACACTACCAAATGTAAAATAGATAACTAGTGGGAAGCAGCCGCATAGCACAGGGCGATCAGCTCGGTGCTTTGTGACCACCTAGAGGGGTGGGATGGGGAGGGTGGGAGGGAGGGAGATGCAAGAGGGAAGAGAAATGGGAACATATTGTATATGTATAACTGATTCACTTTGTTATAAAGCAGAAGCTAACACACCATTGTAAGGCAATTATACTTCAATAAAGATGTTTAAAAAAAACAACAACAAAAAAAAAACAACAAAAAAAAAAACAAAAAAAAATTAAAAAAAACAAAAAAAAATAATAAAATAAAATGATACGGGTCAATATTTGGCTAATGTTACAAAACTCAACAAGGATATTGCAAAATAATTTAAAATTCTGATGTACAGGCAATTAGGTTCCATTTCAATACACTATTCTGAAAAATGTTGCTTTTCTTTTTTTTTGGAAAAAAGTAACAAGTATCTTGGTTACTATGATAAACCAGCTTTTCAGCAGTGGATCCTGCCAGCAAAGCCTTAATATATCTGATTTGTCAAAGTCACCACTCCTGCTAATCTCTGCCACCGATGTCAAACACTGAGAGCTATCACCTATACATTTTGTTGTGCAGTGTAGAAAGATGGAAAATGGGCAGAAAGTAATCTGCACAAACATCAAAATAAATGGTCTTTTTGAGGACAGCTATAAGAAAAATGCAAGAAAAATTAGAAAATCAGCTGTATTTTATGAGGTTTTTTTTTGCAACTCTCTCTTTGCCTATACTGTTTGCTTGAATGTAAATTATTCCTAACTTTACTATTTTAGTAAGTTAATGAACATTTTAAGACTACACAAATATTTTCTATGTGTCAAAATATGCGTTTCACTGCATTATGCAGTCATAGTGGAGTAAATAAAATAATGTTAAAAGTAAAATACTTTTAAAGCTTTAAAGCAATATTATTGTCATTTAACCTAAAATAAAATTATTTAAGCCAGAGTGTTAATATTATATCAGTCTATAAATATTGTATTTAAATTAAAAAAATTGTCTTTAGGAAGTTTCAAAAACCATATGGTAACCAAATTTGTTTTTAATTCCATCAAAATGAATGAAATTTTCTATAATGGGACAACTAAGAATTTGACTGTCAACTGTATGATACCTTCTCCTATCGAATGCATGCATGCACATGTGTGTGCGTATATACATAAATACATGCATAAATGGGTGTTTGTGTATTTATAGGACAAATATTGTCCTATAAATACATGGTCAAAAATTCTGGAAGTGCCTCATAGTAGAAGAGATTAAAAGTAAAAACTAGGGAAATACAAATATTGATGTGTTAAAATATCTATTCCTAAATACATTGAAAATTATTAGCAAGACTCTTCACATTCTCAATAAGGAGAAAGTCAAAGTGAGGACGTTTGTTGTAAACATGAGTCCATTTAGGTCCATAAACCATACAAGCTAGATATTTAGAAATGTGTCAAAGATGCAGAGCAAAGGGGAATTAAGGGGGCTTATATTTTCTGTATATATAATCTTCCACTTTCACTATAATTATATAGAAATCAAAATTCTTAGTATAGATTAGCAAATCAGAAAAATTGCCCTGAGTATTTGTGATAGCATGCAAGAAATAAAAATTAAAGTGAGATTTCTCTTCACAGTTTAGACTTATTGGTTAACTGACATACATAATAAAACATATAATAGAAGGAAATAAGTATTAGGAACACTGGGTTTAGGTCAGAAAAACCTAGGTTCCAGAACCATTTCATCTACATGTTAGCATCGTTAATCCTATATTTCTTCATGTGTAGAAAGAGGAATAATAATAGTGCTTCTTATGGTTGTTAAGAGGTTTAACCCTTCTCTTTAAATTCTACCCACCTATTTTTCCAGCAATCACTGGAAGTGTACTGTGCTTTCTCTGGATGGAAGAACTTCTTACGTTGTATACAGTGTTCTGTCTTTATCTTCGAGTAAAATTTAGCACCTTTCCTTTGATATATAAAGAGAGTTCTGGGCCATAGTGTTTTGTTGTTGTTGTTGTTATTAGATTTAACAATTAGCTTTCAAGCTCGCCTTTACTCTGATTGAATTACCAAATTAATTTTACAGTCATAACTAAGAAATTGCTGAGTGTTCTAAGTGATATCTGTTCAGTCCCTAAAGCATTGAAATCCACTGATGCATGAGTGAGACTGGCTAGGTTTGAACACCATCATCATCATTACAAACAGTTGTATAGAGTATAGTCTCTTGTGCCAGGCACTATTCTAGAGACCATATTTATTAAATCTTTTAATTCTTATAACTCTGTGGAATACATCTTATTATATCCCTTGCATAGATGATAAATCTGAGGCACACAGAGATAACGTAACTTATTCAAAGCCACACAACTGTTAAGTGATAGACTCTGAATTCAAGCTCAGGCAGCAAAGCAGTGGCTCCAGATCTCTTGGCCTGAACATTACACCAAGCTGACTTTCATCGTAATTTAAGAAGAATGAGATATGCAGTGGCCTGGTATTTTCAAAACTGTTGTACATATTACATCTGTATTTGATGATTTGGATCCTGAGAGTGGCAAGTTCTAGTTAGCACTGAGTCCATTCTCTTGCTCTTCAGCTCCAAGATCTGTAGTGTCTTGCACCAAACACCAAAGAAAATTACATGATGATCGTTTTCCGATGAGAATCTAAAAGTCCTGCATGCATATAACTTCACCAATACCTTGGGGTTTTGTAAGGTCAATGGAAGGGTATTAAACTTGCATTTGTTTAACAAAGTTTACTTCTGATTATAGAGGGACCTTACAAATGATTCTCTGTCTCTGCATAATTTAAATAGAGTGCTAATAAAATTAATGATAGGAATAATAATAATCTATACCTATATCAATAACTATATACTCTATTTCATGGTATACTCATTAATGATAGTAATAATAAAAATCTATACCTATATCAATAACTGTATGCCCTATTTCATGGTAAACACTTTCCTCTTTCCATAATAGAAGGAAGCTATATAAACACAATACACATGCTTAAAATCTAATGAGGACCTTTCACTTTGAAACTATATTCTCAATATTAGAGGGATACCACCTATTTAATGCTCATCTAGATAGGCAATATGTTATGGCATCTGCCTCTTCACTACTCTGAATGTGTGGTCCATCATTGCCAATGATTTTCTGGGTATTTCCTATTTCAGCAATGTCCTTTGAGCATTAGTGTGTGTTTTCATCTGAAGAAAATGGAGAATCTTATGCTGCCATTCCTTCACCCTTTGACTCAAAGCCTGCTTCCTTATTACTAGACAATGAGAACAGTAGAAGAGGAAACATATCATCATAATAAAATCCTAATAATTATTATTTATTAATCATTTGTAAGGCACCAGACATTACAATAAATATGCGTATCATCTCAGGTAATGTTCACATATAAAGTATAAAAATCATATGTAGAATTAACAAGTATCATTGACCTTACACAGTTAAAGAAACAAAGGCTTAGGAATGTTAGGCAACCTGCCCAAGGTTCTACAGCTAACTTGCGGCAGAAGTGGTTCTGGGATCAAGCCTCTGCTCCTAATGAATACTTCCTTCAGTGCTATATGGAGACACGCCTACAGTTGTAAGGTATAAAGAAAAATCACATCTAAATATGTTTCTCTGCCTTCTTACACAATTGTCCTATTCGAGTGTACATGCCTCATTTTTTTGAACAACTTTATTGAGATATAATTGATATGCAAAGAATTGCACATATTTAACGGGTCCGTGCCTTGTTAATGTCAGCTGACAGGGGCCGGAGGTATTGGGAAAGAAAGGAAATCACACGTTTGGGATACTACTCTTATAGCTTTGTTCTATGTACTTCTAGGAAAGAAGAAGGTTGTTTCCTAAGGAGGGGCCACCTTATCCCTCTAATGGGCAGGTTTGATGCTCCCTTTCTAGATTTCCTCGTGGAATGATGTGCAGCATAAATTGACATGTACTACACACTTATAGCCATGATTTGAATCATCCACTTACTGGAAAGGTAGGGACTACTATACACAGTATCATTATAATGCTACATCAGTACAGTTACAATGTTACGATATTAAAATAATTTCCTGCTTTTCACTTTCCATCCCTTCAAAATGAAGAGTTTCTAACATCATAGAGCCTGTATTTGGCCAACTGAAGTATTCTTTTGATTAAATTATAGAAAAATTTGGTTCTCTCAGTCTCCTCTCACATACACACACACACACACACACACACACACACACACACACACACACACTTGCATATGTGCAGACCCCCCCCACACACACAGAGATTCAGGAAGGGAAGCGTCCATATCCTTAGCAGTCATATTTTTAGTTGACCAATAATAGGAAATTCTGTTCCATTTATATTTATATTGGTGGAAGTGAAATACATGATCCCCGTATGTGTTCTAAAATATCACAAAAGGTGAACCTTTTCACTCACATAGAGTATTTAAATCTAATATAGCATAAAATCTCTGTGTCAAATTACTTTATATTAGGTTACAGAAATAGGAAACATATGTATTATATATAATTCATGACTGAATTCTTTATCTAGATTATCATTTAATTCTATAAAATAGATGCTATTATCTCCATGTTAGAGATGAGGAAATGCAGTTGTAAAGGGTTTAGGTTAAGTACTCAGGTTCTTACAACTGGTGGGTGATGAAACTAGGATTTGAACTAAGGCTATCTGTTCCTCAAGTACTTGTTTTCAACTGTATCTACAGAGAGCAAGTCAGGGAGCATAACAGAAAAGAATTTCTGAAGGTGCCTCAGTTTCATCATTGCTCATTCACAAAAGTATGCTGGAAAGTCCAGTTTCTTTTAGCTTGGTACAGTAAAGAACTAAGCATCAAGATCCTGATACTAAAACATTCTGATTTTTTTTTTTTTTAGTGGCAAATGTAATAGAGCAATAAAGGAAGTAATATTCTTCACACATTTACTTTTCAGAGCATAAAATCAGTAATATTTTATCAAAACTATAATATAAGAGACTCCATCTATCTATCAGCGATCTGTTTATTACATACGTATTTGTATAACTAAATAATTGGTACATTTTATTTCAAATCTTAAAAAGTAATCAGCAATCATAAAATAAATTAAAAGTTAAACATAGTGTAAAATCCTATGTTTGGTATATGTTTTTTCTTCTCCAACCAATTCACTATATAATTTAGCTCATGACCAGGTTAAATTTAGGATTTTTAAAATGTATTATTGAAAGATAAATAGGACATGAGATTTTAAAACCTACATGCAACTATCTATCTTTACCTTTTTTAGGTACAATTCATTTTGGACCAACTTTTCTTGGTCATCTTGAGCCCTCATCCATACATTTACATGTGGTTTTTCAGGTTAAACTAGGTCGAAGAAGAGATGATCTGATATACGTAGTAGTCAACAAAATTTAAGGTTTAACTGTCAACTTGAAAGAAAAGTCATAATTCCCTTGCAGCTGCAATATTTGTAGTTCCAAATATCTGCAAATGATTTCTCTGACTTTCCATATAGTTCCATTCAAGATTCTACCAACATTTTTAACAGCTATTAAAAATCTATGTGTACTCCAAAACTTTGTACACCATCCTTGTTGTAACCTATGAGAGAGTAATTATTCTTCATATTTGTCTATTGAATTAACTGAGGATCAATGAGTTTAAGTAATTTTATCAAGATTACAAAATCAATAAGAGTGAAAGATGGAGTCTACTATAAAAACTAATATCTTCCCATCTCTACTTCCAAGACTTGTTGGCTAAAGCACGGAACCCTTTGCAGTCTTTACTTCAGTGTCCAAAGTGAGTATCAGCAGGATCACCAGCTTCAGCTCTCACTGAATGCTTCTTCCAGCCTGACTTCTAGTTGCTGTTTTGGCAGCTTCTTTATCTACTTGGTCATTAAAAAACACATTCTGTTTTGCATACCAGAGCTGTAGGGATTTTCAAACAGTGTTCCATGGAGCTTTGGGATTATATTTGGATTGTACTACAGTTACATTTGAAAATAAAAGTTGTATTTTTAAAATTTGAATATTACCCTAAATATTTACAAATACAAATTTCATCCTGAGTCAAATATTTTTAAGTTTTTCTCATCCCCAAACAACAAACTAATGAGTCCAAAATTATTTTATGCCAGCACAATTTAGGTATTTTAAGGAGAAAATGTCTTTAAAAAAACCAGACATGGTTCTTTCCTAATGTTGTATTTACCCTGGGGGACTTCAAACGTTGTATATTGTGAAAATGATAGTCCACACACTAATGATACCACTTCATGTCACGTCTATAGATTTCAGAGTGTCACTGTCCAACTTCTGATGGAGGATCTGACACCAACGATTCTTGGTCTATTTCAGGTTACCTTTAGGTTGTAGTATGCATTTTCCATTATCTAATACAAAACTCCCTAAGGCAAATGATCTTTTATAAATATAAAAGCCTCCCTTGTTTCTCTTCAAAAACCTCTTTGAAAATATTTTCCAAATTTATTTCTAATCAAGGGTATGTTAATGGAAATGGAAAAGATGAAATCAGGTGTGAGAAACTTGAGAACAAGAAATTGTAGGACTTAACATTTGATTATAAGGCATGGTGTCAGTCATATGTGACAGAGGAAAAGAACATACTAATGTTTAGGGACAGATGGACAGTGGGAATGATGATTATTAAAACTGGGGTAGTAAAATGGTTACTGCAATGGTAACCTAAAAAAATATTAGAAATAGAAGAAAGTATGGTTGCCTTCTGAGCATTATCATGTAAAGACAATTGTTAGGGGATATCTGAAGTATCAAAATACCTCAAAAGAGTAACGGCTAACCTGTTTGCAGTAATGTGTGCCAGGCATTCTTGTAATTGCTTTATATATTTTTTTCTTATTTAATCTTAATCATTTTGTAGAGATGGAAATGTTGTTATGTTCATTACAATGATGAGGGAGTTTATATTCCTTGCCTAAATTCACAGACAGTGGTGGAAGAATTAAAACAAAGGTTGACAAACACAGGATCTTGTAGCCCTAACAATTAGCCTTGCCTAAAGAATTGAAAGTAATGAATGAGAACAATTTCCATAAGTTAATTGTAGGGATTGTTTATTTATTCTTGTCATGAATTAGAGTATTTTCTCACAAAAAGATATGTGAAATAATGAGAAGAAAACAAAAAACAAATTCTCCTTTTTTTTTTTTACTTTTCTAAGTAAATGTCATTGGCTTCCTTAATATACTCTGTGTGTGTGTGTATGTGTGTTTGTGTGTGTGTGTGTGCATGTGTTAGTGTTGGCCATTAAGTATTAGTGTTAACTAAATAATGTTATGGGTGTTTTTTACATGTCACGATAATTACGTAACAGACCACCCCATAAAAAGTGTAGCCATGGTTATCAACCTAGAGTAATCACAACGTTTTTCCTGATGATACCACACACTTCCCACACAGTGTTAAATCTAGTCTCCCTTAGTCTAAGAGACAAAAAGAAACAAGTAAATAATAAAATATCATGTAATTATAAATTATATGAAGAGAAAGTGTGGTAAGTTTATACAGAGTGACCATAGGAGTGGGGAGCTACAGCAATCTTTCTGAGGAGGTGGTATTTGAGATGAATAAAACGAGGGAGTTATCAATGAGTATATCTGCTTTAAATTTTTTTAAGCCAAGCTTACTTACGCACACCTAGAGACCTTTTGTTAGCTTTTTAGTGTTCTTAAAAAATCATCCCATGTTCCCTGGTATCAGAGATATTTCTTTTTTTTTTTAGCCCACCCGAAGCTTGGTGGTGTAAAACAGCAACCCCCCCCCCCCTTTTTTTTAAACAATTTGTTTATTCATTCACCTATTGATGGGCATTTGGAATGTTTCTTTTTTTTTTTAACATCTTTATTAGAGTATAATTGCTTTACAATGGTGTGTTAGTTTCTGCTTTATAACAAAGTGAATCAGTTATACATATACATATGTCCCCATATCTCTTCCCTCTTGCATCTCCCTCCCTCCCACCCTCCCTATCCCACCCCTCTAGGTGGTCACAAAGCACCGAGCTGATCTCCCTGTGCTATGAGGCTGCTTCCCAGATGTTAGAATATCTCTCTCAGTCTCCATGACCCAGCTTAGCTCAATTGAACAGAAATCACTTATGTTGTATCTTCCTGAATAGTACTCATCTGACTCTATAAAAAGTGCTAACAAACGTTTATATTTATCTACCAGTGGATCTCACACAATAACAAATTTGTCTGCTAAGAATCTGTTATATGGGGCTAAGCACATTTGAAAGAAATATAGAAAAAAAACCTCTTTATAATTCCCAGAATATAATCTGGATTTTAAAGAGACAGGGCAAGTTAGAATTATCATATTTGAATTAACACCAGAAATAGTACACCTAGAAAAGTCAAAGCAAAGCAAAATGAAGCATGTCTATGATGGATAGATATCAATCTATACACCAAAGTATATTTTATACACACACACAGACACACACACACATCAGGCACACTAACCTTTTTTCACTGATACATTGTCATACATATATATGTATTATACTTGATACCTAATACAAGTCATTCTCCTCCTCTCCAATAATTTCTCAACATTTCTGCATTATCTCTAGTCTTATTTCTCTGTAATTTTTTTATCCTGGATAAATGTTCAAATACTATATGAAGGGGTCCACTATATAATTACTATTTTTAAAAAGCAAGTGATATTTGCTTTTAAGTGAACTCTATTTTGAAATATATTCTCCAGAATAATGGGTGAAGCAATTTAGTTTTCTCCCTATTTATTGTAAACCAAAACAGTTTAATTGGTATAACTTCCATATTTAAAGCTTTTTCTCAGACATTTCTTTTCAATTTGATTAAAAACTCTCTACTGTGAATCTTTGTTTGAATCTCACAGACCTCAAAATAAAGATAACTACATCAACATTTGCACCATTTGTCATATGTTGACTCATTTTTTATTACTTATTTTGTCAAAAGGTAAGGATATCTTAGTATAATAAAAATCTATTTATTCTATGCCCTTCACATGATTTCCTCTTTCTCCATTTCCATTTATTCGTATAGCTAAAGAAATAGTGAATATATGAAACAAGACAGTGACATTCAGTAGTAAAATAGGAAAAATCAAAATAGAAACATGGTAGAATCTCATCAAATATTGTTTAGGGTAGAGGGTATTTTATTAGCTGATCCAAAATCTAATATCTTGTCAAGTATATCCCTATTTTATCAGAGGATGAACCTAGCTATTGGTACACTTCGCTGTAAGATTGCTGATATTTAAAAGTGTGTTTAAATGTTAGTAATGAAGATCATAGAGAAAGGGAGGGAGGGAGAGAGAGAAAAAATAGGGAGAGGATTATTAGGACCATACTGAGTTTTGTAGAACTCTTTTTTTTTTAATGTTGGACCATAGTTTATTCCTGCAAGTCACATTGAAAAGAAAAATCAGGTAACATGGAGGTGGTGAGTGTATTCTGTTTTTAGAATCTTGCACCACTAAGGTTCTCCATGGCACAAATTATACCCCTTTTATTATCATAATAGATATACATAAGTTTTTAAAATTTAGAAGTGCCATTCTTTTTTTTTTAACATCTTTATTGGAGTATAATTGCTTTACAATGTTGTGTTAGTTTCTGCTGTATAACAAAGTGAATCAGCTATATGTATACATATATCCCCATATCCCCTCCCTCTTGCATCTCCCTCCCTCCCTCCCTATCCCACCCCTCTAGGTGGTCACAAAGCACTGAGCTGATCTCCCTGTGCTATGGGGCTGCTTCCCACTAGCTATCTATTTTACATTTGGTAGTGTATATATGTCACTGCCATTCTCTCACTTCATCCCAGCTCCTTCCCTTTCCCCCTCCCCGTGTCCTCAAGTCTATTCTCTACATCTGCGTCTTTATTCCTGTCCTGCCCCTAGGTTCTTCAGAACTTTTTTTTTTTTTTAGATTCCATATATATGTGTTAGCATACGGTATTTGTTTTTCTCTTTCTGACTTACTTCACTCTGTATGACACACTCTAGGTCCATCTACCTCACTACAAATAACTCAATTTGGTTTCTTTTTATGGCTGAGTAATATTCCATTGTATATATGTGCCACATCTTCTTTATCCATTCATCTGTCGATGGACACTTAGGTTGCTTCCACGTCCTGGCTATTGTAAATAGTGCTGCAATGAACATTGTGGTACATGACTCTTTTTGAATTATGGTTTTCTCAGGGTATATGCCCAGTAGTGGGATGGCTGGGTCATATGGTAATTCTATTTTTAGTTTTTTAAGGAACCTCCATACTGTTCTCCATAGTGGCTGTACCAATTTACATTTCCACCAACAGTGCAAGAGGGTTCCCTTTTCTCCACGCCCTCTCCAGCACTGAATGTTTGTAGATTTTTTGATGATGGCCATTCTGACTGGTGTGAGGTGATACCTCATTGTAGTTTTGATTTGCATTTCTCTGATGATTAGTGATGTTGAGCATCCTTTCCTGTGTTTGTTGGCAATCTGTATATCTTCTTTGGAGAAATGTCTGTTTATGTCTTCTGCCCATTTTTGGATTGGTTTGTTTGTTTTTTTGATATTGAGCTGCATAAGCTGCATGTATATTTTGGAGATTAATCCTTTGTCAGTTGCTTCGTTTGCAAATATTTTCTCCCATTCTGAGGGTGGTATTTTTGTCTGGTTTATGTTTTCCTTTGTTGTGAAAAAGCTTTTCAGTTTCATTAGGTCCCATTTGTTTATTTTTGTTTTATTTCCATTTCTCTAGGAGGGGGGTCAGAAAGAATCTTGCTGTGATTTTTGTCATAGAGTGTTCTGCCTATGTTTTCCTCCTATAGTGTCTAGCCTTACATTTAGGTCTTTAATCCATTTTCAGTTTATTTTTGTGTATGGTGTTAGGGACTGTTCTAATTTCATTCTTTTACATGAGTTTTGTAGAACTCTTAAACACATGGTCCAGTAAAAGAGAAAGAATGGGAAAGAAACCACCAAAAAGTAGGAAAATCAAACAAACCAAATAAATTCATGAGAATGTGGTATCAGGGAAGTAAAGGTTAAAGTGTTTCAAAAGGATTGAATAGTCAACCTTCATATACTGGTGGGAAAGCAAGATGAGAACTGAAAAGTGTCCAGTGGATTTATCAACAAGAAAGTCAAATAGCTACTTGAGGTTTGGAAGAGTCATGAAGGTAGAGTAAGATTGGAGAGAAGTGGAGGTAGACAGCGTCATGGAAATGGTGTCTAGAAAACAAAAATCAAAAAACTCTTTGAGAAGTGTGTGGACAATAGCAGAATACGGATGGCATCCACAGGGCAATGTGTCATCCCAGCCACGGATTGTTAGGTATGCATGGTTAACATAGACTTCCAGTGGGAAGGATCTTATGGAGAAAATAAAACTGATGATTAGGAGAAAAGATTTGGCAGACTGAGGTGAATACCTGAGAAGTCAGAAGTAGAGGAGAGTTTGAACCCTGTTATAAGTTTGGGTGTTTCCTCCCACTATAAAAGGTGGAAAGAGAGGGATGGGTGTAGACTGAAGTAAGCTTTTTAGATTTGGAGGCAAAAGAACATGGGGGGACCCCATCAGATGATTTCTACTTTCTCAGTGAAACAGAAGGCAAGATTATCAGCTGCTAGAAAAGCAGGTGGGCAAAGAAGGCAAAGGAAATTTGAAAAGCAATTAAAAAATTAAATTTCTAACAAGTACCATTTTAAAAAGCAGACTTTGAAAACATTGTCTGGAAGGAGGGAATGTGTGACAAAGTGTCTCACTGTCTTTGTGATTATGAAATAAGGCATTTGCATGCTGTTCATAAACTTCAGCCTTTTCTCCACACAATGACGAAGTGATAAGAATGCTGAAAGGGGGAAGAGATAATTTTACCTGGACTGGGCATGAGGCATGCTGGGAAGACATCATGATACAAACTGGCCTCTACTCTAAGCCATAAAGGACAGATAAAACCTGGATATCAGACAATAGAAAAACCATGTTCTTGGCCTAAATAGCAAAAGTAAAGGTTTGAAGGTAAAAAATTTTGGGGATCCTGCTGTGCCATACTCATCAGGGGGCACATGTGCTCTACTTGCTTTTCTTTCCTCCTCATGAAATAGTGCGTGTGTGTGCATGTGCGTGTGCGTGTGTGATGACAAAGTAAATTTTCTAAAGGTAAAGGTGATAATGAAAAGAAAAAAAAAAATATATATATATATATATATATCATTAAACATGATTCTTTCCCTAGAAGGAAACTCTTGTCCATCCGAAATTTATTTCAAAATTGGGAAAGGAGGAAACTAAATGAATTGGGACTTACTGCTCTTGTTGTTGCCTGCTGCAGGCGCCTAAGGGCAACATACAGTCTTTAAGAGGGAAGAAACCACAGAATGTTAACTGAATTATTGTTATTGTTATCATTATTATTATTTTAACTATAAGGACTCATGGTGATATAATTTTTTTTTTTTTTTTTGGCTGAGCTCACCTTCAGACCAGACTCTCTTTCAGGGGCAGGGCTTTATATTTCAGTACAACGTACACAGCTCAAGTACTTAAAATGGGTTGTATTAAATGTATGCATAATTTAAAAGAGGGTAAAAGGGGAAAACGGCATTGCAACAGTTTTTCAGGCTCATGTATTAAAGGGTGGAATTATTTTTTAATCTGAAAAATTAATTCTCATTGCATTTATTGTTGTACCTGTTCCTGACTCTGTGTGTAAGATACTTTTATCTATTTCTCCTTAGCTACAACCTCAATACAAATTATTTTCAAGTACATGTGTTGAATCATCTTTAAATCTATGCAGATATTATATATTACATTTCTTTTATAAGCTGCATATTTCTTCTCATTGAAATATCTAGCAAGGTAGACAGTCAATAAATGCTTATGAAAATGATCAAATGAACATGAATATTTATTAATGACTTATTATAGTGACATTGCCAGCTGATTACACCTTTGAAGCTGGGAATACTACTCTGGGATAAATTCCTAAAAAGATTCATATTAACATCTCATGGATTATATATATATAAAATCACACATGTAATTCAGCTACTGAAAACTACAGACAAGTTCACCTCAAAACATAGATTTAGCGTTCAAGGCAGGTGACTGGTTATAAAGTCTTTTTGATATTTACATCATCATTTTCTGAACAAACGTTTACAAGGAAAATGAAGAGTTATATAAATGCAAACTTAAAACGATAAGCTTCTGTAGGGATTACATAACTATAATGTATAAATCTGCCATTATCTACAATTAACTGTGCCCATGTCAAATATTTGTATATATTTATGTGTATATATACATAGGTGTATATTTATATTCTCAACTATTTCCTGTCATTTTAGACAAATATGAATTCAGTTAGAGTTTATAACAAGGAGAGATTTTTGTGGAAATATTGAAGCATATTACAGATCGAAGAAACTGTTGTGAAAAACAAAATCTTGTATTTTGTATATATATGTAAAGTTATATTATTGAGAGCTGCATGCAGACAAACTCACCCAGAATTACTATCCCCAGCTTTTCCAATTTTTAAAATGAAAGGAAGCTAGAGTGGTCTGAAATGCCTGCAAGTAAACCCAGAGGGCAAATTTGGTTGGGTTCTTGAAGCTTTATGGTGGTGAGCTGCTGCGCATTAATAACATCACTGGTCAGGGGAAAATTTAAACACATGGATTCACTCACAGCCATGGTGTCAGAATACTGACTTTTTTCCTTTTGTCCTGACCAGGAGATCTAGAGTATAAAACATAAAATAACACCACATTTCATTCTCCAGAAGAGTACATTAAGACTCCCCTACCTCCAGTACAAATTTAACATTTACAGTATGACTTAGTGTTCCAGTTTTATTTCACTATAACGTACAGGCAAAAAGCATCATGAAAAAACAGTTCAAAAGAAAAGAAAGCATTTTATGACTTGTTACATAGAACAGCTTCTCTTCTCCCTGACCACATTATGGTTTAAAAGGATTTCTTATCAAACTCTCACTATAGCAAAGAAAAAGAAAGCTTCTCTTACCAGAGTGGAATAAAGCTTCAACCTTGCTATAACATTTTCTGCAGCTTTTGTTTGAAAAGACAGACCCAAAGCGGCTTTGTGCAAACAACTGATCTGGCTGATCTCCAGTCCCTGCACAAAAAACAGTATAATTGGCTCTCAAAAACTGTTGTAAACATTCAGCATGATGGCACTTGCATGTTGAATCTAGTCACTGTTACCCTAGTAAACTTTTCCCAAACAGGCCAATTATGTTTCTGCTTTCAATACTTGCTGTTTGATTTTCTCTATTCATTGCTGAGATTAGTATCTTTAAAGAAACCATGAATTTGTGAGTGTCAGTTCTACTACTATGTCAATACATTTGGGTTCTGAAAGTGTGGTTCAAGGTTTTTTAAAAGCATTTTAAATCAGATGACATAGATAAATACATTTACTTGGCATCTGTTATATCTTCATTTTGAAATTTGACAATATTCAGTCCCTTATTTATATGCTAATGAGAGATCAGTATTATTAGGTCTCTTTCATTCCTATTTGATAAAAGTCAAGTGACCACTCCACATCTCTACTTTGCACAGAAAGCACATCAGTAATGTCTACAACATACCCTAGAGTCTGAGACCAACTATGTTGGATTTCTAAGTCTTGTATTCCACCGTTCCTTTTCCCAAACCTTCAGAGGGGTCCAAACACAATCATATCCTTTAATTTTTATGGGAGCAATGAAGGGTTACACAGCTGGACTTTTTTCTTATTTTTAAACATATAATATTCATGGGAGCATTAACTGATTATAACTGTGAGAGGCATATTTATTACCAAGAAAAAGTGAACACTAGATCAAAAAATAAGCTTCAATGAAAAACAATCTCAAACTGTATCATTTCTAACAATGATCTGAGCAATACATTGATCTTACAACCATATGAGTATGTGATCTTTGCCTTGCTTCCCAAGTGTATGAAGCCTGGTTAATAGTTATCAGCGGTGCCACCGTTTGAAAAATATGAATTAACTGCATAGAAGGTTGTGGGGCTATTTTGCATTTTTATATTTGATAGTTTAGTTTTCATCATACAAATTATACAAGTATATCAAAACAATTTATGACTATACAAATTATGATTGTATAAATCTCTAAAAATATAAATTATGACAATTTATGTTTCCTAGAAGTAAAAATCTAGATATTCTACAAGTGTAAAATTCTAAGTATTGCTGAGCCTTTAAAAGTAACATCTTGAACTAAATTTAAAGAACTTAAAGCCTTGAAAGCAGAATATTCCTTATTTTTATCTGTAGGTATCAGTGCCATTTAAAATTTTTAATTATGATTCCAAATACTACAGACGGATATACATATACTACTCTTCCAAGAACACAGATGACTCATATTCTCATTATGTTACTTAGAGAGACAGAGTGTGGAGGAAGAAGCCCTTCACACTGTTTTTTTTTTTTTCTTTTTTTTTTAAGGTTAGTATCTGTGAACTGTTATCTCCCTTATTATATAACATTTGCCTTTATAAAATTTCCCACTAACACATTCTTATTTAATTCTTTCATCAGAATAGTGAAGAGGGCATTAAGGCTCTCCATTTTACACATGAGAAAAATAAGGCTCATAAAAGAGAAATGATTTGACAAATTACTATAGTAAATACTTAACGGTAGGCTCTTCTGATGTTGTTCAACTAGGTCTTAAATCACTTCTTCTAAAACAGTATTTCCAAGATTAAAAGAAAAGTTTTGTGTTTTCAATTTCTTTTGAGTGGAATTCCTGAATCACAGAGTAGTCCTCTTTTCAATTTTTTGAGGAATCTCCATACTGTTTTTCATAGTGGTTGAACCAATTTACATTCCCACAAACAGTATTACAAGGGTTCCCTTTTCTCCATATTCCTGCCAACACTTGCTATTTCTTGTCTTTCTGACAATAGCCATTCTGACAGGTGTGAGGTGACACTATTCAAAAAGTTATATGCACGCCAATGTTCATAGTAGCATTATTTAAAACAGCTAAGATATGAAAGCAATCTAAAGAAACAGATGAATGAATAAGGAAGATGTGTATATACACAATGGAATATTACTCACCATAAAAAGAATGAAATTTTGCAATATGAAACAAAATAGATGGACCTGGATAGTATTATGCTTAGTGAAATAAATCAGGGAAAGACAAATATTACATACTTTCACTTACGTGTGGAATCTAAAAAATAAAACAGAAGAACAAATACAACAAAACAGAAACAGACTCACAGATACAGAGAACAAACTAGTGGTTACCGTAGGGGAGAAGTGTGGGAGGGGGAGAGAAGGTGGAAAATAGGTGAAGGGGAACAAGAGGTACAAACTACTAGGTATAATATAAATGTTACAAAGATGTAATGTACAGCACAGGGAAAATAGCCAATATTTATAATAACTTTATATGGAGTATAGTCTATAAAAATATCAAATCACTATGTTGTACACCTGAAACTAATATAAGTCAAACATACTTCAATCTAAAAAAAAAGAATTTAATGAGACAAAAAAAGTTTATGTGCTTTGATTTGCTGATTTGAAAGAGGGAATAAACATTTAGAGAATTATTATAATGTATTTGTAGCTGTAATACACTGAGGAAACAAAAGGTCTCTTCCTAGACCTAATGATTTTGGAAATGATTAGCAAATGAACTTTGAAAAGATAATTCCTTGTGACTTAACTTTAAACATTTTTTTTTAATTTAAGAATTACCTATTAAATATCTAATAGGTAACAGATTATTTAAGTTCTTAGGATACAATAGTGAACAAGGTAAGCATTTTCCCTTTCTTTATGTTATTTTCAATCTTAATTACAGTGGACGGATTGCTTTAAATTTTCCTCACTGAGAAAATAGTAGCCACTATATAGGAGTTCCCAACTCTCCTAATCCACCCTACCCATCTACCAAACTCCTTTGAACTTTACCCATGAACCCTTTTAGATGTTCAAAGAATTTTCTCATGCTAATCTCTCTCATTCACATCATTTACCCCCTCTGCACTAAATCATTCTCATCATTTAAAATCCTGTTTTAACATTTCCCTGTATTTAAGGATAAAACCCTCCCACCAACAATGTATCTCTTCAATTCAATATATTTGAATTGAACTCTCTCGTGTCAATATATTTCTTCATTCGAAAATATCTCAAAAGATCTTTCTCACTTTTCAGTTCCTTCTCAGCTAACACTTAGCCTATACTCCCAAGCCACTAAAATAAATTTCATCTTACCTGATCACTCAATAGTTTCTGAACTCAATTAAGTAATTCCTTCCTGAAACATTGTTTTCTCTTGGCTTTAGTGATGCCATATGCTTGTGATGTTTATCATTGTTTGCAGGCCTTCCAATTTAGGTTCATTTCCTGGCATCTCCTCCTTTGCCTGAATAATACTATTTGGTTGGTCCTGAACTCTGTTCTCTTCTCAGTCTGTACTTTTCCTGTAGGTGTTCTCATTCAGGTCCATGGCTTTAATTATTATCTATATCCTTTTGACTACCAAATTTATTTCTGCAGCCTGACCTTTCTACTGTACTCCAAATGTGACTCTCCATCTGCTTATGGATCTCAATTCTTGGCTCTCTAACAGGCATTTTTAAATTCAAACATGGCCAGAACATTAATTCTACCATGTCTTTGCAATTCTTGCCTTTCTCCAGTTTTTTTTTTTATTATTAGTAAAATTCACCAATTGTTTAAGCTAAAAACAAAAGGGCTTTTAAATTATTTTTTTATTATGTTAAAAATGCATAACATAAAATTTACTATCTTGACCATTTCTAAGTGTACAGTTTGATAGCATTAAGTATATTCACACTATTGTACAACCATCTCCAGAACTTTTTCAACTTGCAAAACCAAAACTCTATATTCAGTAAACAACAGCTCCCCAACAGCAATGACCTATTGATATATACAATGATATAGAGCAATCTCTAAGTAATTATGCTGAATGAAAGAGCAAAACAGAATGAGTCCATACTGTATGATTTTTTTTTAACATCTTTATTGGAGTATAATTGCTTTACAATGGTGTGTTCATTTCTGCTTTATAACAAAGGGAATCAGTATATATACATATATATATGTATATATATACATATATATATATATATATACACATATGAACTCATATCTCCTCCCTCTTGCGTCTCCCTCCCTCCCACCCTCCCTATCCCACCCCTCTAGGTGGTCACAAAGCACCAAGCTGATCTCCCTGTGCTATGCGGCTGCTTCCCACTAGCTATCTATTTTACATTTGGTAGTGTAGAGACGTCCATGCCACGCTCTTCATCCCAGCTTACCCTTCCCACTCCCTGTGTCCTCAAGTCCATTCTCTACATCTGCATCTTTATTCCTGCATGATTTAATTCATATAAAATTCTAAAAATGTAAATTAATTTATGGTGACCTGGAGACTAGAAAAAGGGGTGGTAAAGCTTAGGAATAGCCAAGGGTCATAAGGAACCTTTTGTGGGTAACAGATGAGTTCATTATCTTGATTGTCTTGATGGTTTCATGAGTATATACATATGCTAAAACTAATCAACTTGCACACTTTAAATATGTATAGATCAATTTGTGTCAATTATGCTGCAATAACATTTACAGTAAACATGTTCATAAAACTCCTGAAATTAACAAGAAAATGATATTCAGTCTAATATTTAAAGGCAAAAATATTTGTACAGCCACTCCACACAAAAGGATGTCCAAATGACCAATACCATATGAAAGAGTTATCAACAGTACTTCTTATCAGGCAAATGCATGATCACCAATATTGAATAAAATGTCTAAAACATTATTTCAAGATTTGGGAAGAATGCAGAACAAGTACAACTCTTATATAACACTTTATGTTTAGCAAATTGGCACAAGTACTTTGAAAACTGTCGGTATAAACTGAAGCTGAATATATACTTACCCTATGATTACCTTATGACCCAACAGCTACAATCCTAATTTCATACTCAAAAAATATATGAATGTGGCAACAAAAGGTATACATTATATTGTTCATAGGAGCTCTCTTTGCAATAGCCAAAAGTTGAAAACTATACAAACGTCCATCAGCAGTAAAATGGATAAATGTATTTCAGAATATTCATGTAATATAATAAAATATGTCAATGAGAATTAACTATTATTATGCATGACAACATGGGTGAGTCTCTTCAGCATAATGTTGAGAAAAGATGTCACACACAAAGAGTATATCGTGCATGATTCCATTTATATAGACTTCAGAAATGGTCAAAATTAATTTATGGTAATAGAAGTCAGACAGTTGTTATTTGGGGGTTTAACTGAGGATAACTAGGAAGAAGTATGAAAGAGTTTACTAAAATATTGGTAATATTTTCTTTCCTATTATGTTTATACTTACTTAGAGAGACATGTTCACTGTAAAAATTTACTGTCATTCACTTAAGAGTTTGCACTTCTCTAGATAAGTATGTTTCAAAAAACGTTTTCAATATATATGTTTATATCTATATGTGTGTGCGTGTGTATATATATACACACAAAAATATATAATAAAATCATATATGTTCTTTAAATGTTTTTTGTTTTTTAATTTTACTTATTTATTTATGGCTGTGTTGGGTCTTCGTTTCTGTGCGAGGGCTTCTCTAGTTGCGGCAAGCGTGGGCCACTCTTCATCGCGGTGCGCGGGCCTCTCACTATCGCGGCCTCTCTTGTTGCGGAGCACAGGCTCCAGACGCGCAGGCTCAGCAATTGTGGCTCACGGGCCCAGTTGCTCCGCGGCATGTGGGATCCTCCCAGGCCAGGGCTCGAACCCGTGTCTCCTGCATTGGCAGGCAGACCCCCAACCACTGCGCCACCAGGGAAGCCCATATATGTTCTTTAGAAAAGAATTTGAAATGTTTGTGAAAACACATTTCTAAGGCAATAGTCCATTTTGATAATGGACTATTAATAATGAAAACAAATCACACAGATAGGGTTAAAATGTTCCAGTAGGAAAACAGCCATGTGAATAATTATTTATCCCTGGAAGGCTGCTCCAGATGACATTGTCAAGATAAATAATGCATTTATTTTCTCAAAATAATACACCATGATAGCACAGATATTACTCTGTATTTATTTTATATTACCTCTTTATGAAACTTCTTGAGGTTCTGACAGAGAAGAAATCTTGCTTTTGGGGGCAGATTTACAAAATCAATCTTTTAGAAAAAAGGAGAAACATAAAATAGTACCTTATCATTTATATTATCTTGTTGCCTTTTTCCTCACATTAATTTGAATTTTATGTATTGTTTTCTATATTATCTACTGTTCGCATAATAAGATGAAAACTGCTATCATTGCTTAAAGTTAATCACGTAACATTCTTCTGATACATATGAATGCGATTAGCCACGGCGGAAAAAGTGTGTTTATCACAGTGATACAAAAACAGGCTTGAAGATATATAAATTTTTATAAGTTGTATATTGTTGCTATGCCTCATTTTCCTCATCTGTGAAAAGGAGATGGTAATACTCATCTTCTTGACTGATTGTGAGGAGGCAATAAGATAACAAGTGTGAAGTGCCTAGAATAGACTTTACATATTGGAAATGAAAGCATTATATGCAAAGCTACAAAATACGTTCTAATCTAAACACTTACCATTATCACATCATGCACTACTAAGAAGATGGCTAGTTTGGCCATGTATCGTTAGTGTTTTATATAATACACAAGCTTGAAATATAATGATACAAAATGAATAAAAAGATTAAAAATACCAAGGAGAACAGATAGTGTAGAATAGTGGCCCTAAAGCAGAAACAGTATTCTAAAAGTATTCATTCTTCCTCTGAATGAGCAGAATTCTGTTTATACAACTGTGACTGAACACTTCGGTCTGAGTGAAAAAGAATGACTGGAAACACCTTGGCCATAACTTAAAGTAACAAGAACTGAGTCAATAGACTTATAAAAGTTTAGAGATTATTATTTATTACTAAATAAAAGCATAAAGTCATTGCATTGCACAAACAACAGTTATAGTTAAAAAAGAAACCAGCTTAACGGAATTGCTTTCAATAATAAGCCCATGGATTGACCAGAGTCCGATCTCATTGTAACTCTTATTGCTTCAATTAGACTTGGTTTATAGTCACCCTCAATATTGCCTTAGAAAAAAAATGGGGTCTCTTTAAATAGAGAGGAGAGCAAGTATAAACAAAAGAGAGAAACGGGAAAGACATAAGAAAAATAAAAATAATGAAGAGTAAGAAAAGAAAATACAAAAAGATATAAATAAAATCCCATTGAGGGTCACGTCTTTAGTCATTTTTTTGCCATGACATGCATATGCCACGACATTTTATTATGTCAACTAACCTAGAATATGAGTGTATGTATATGACTAATCATTTCAAATTTGAGTCATTTAACATTGTTTTGCCTCTTCCTAAGAACAAAATAATTTCTGTAATTTTTAACATAATTTTTAAAAATATCTGGATTCTGTCAGAAAGTGGTAGATCAATGATATGCTGGCAATAGTAGTAGGAACAGAGATGTTGACTGAAAAGGGCACTGTTTAAAATGAGGAAACTCTTTCATATCATGATGTGATGGTAGTTATAGGGCTATATTCATTTATCAAAACTCATCAAAATATGCACTTGAGATGGATATATTTTATTGTTTTTAAGCCACCTCTCAATAAAAATTAATACTAAGAAGAATTACAAGGGTTAGGCCCCCAAAAAAGTAAGAGAATTTGGATTTCAAATGGAGCAGAGCAGTGCACAACTGCAAAAAATTACTATTTACAAATGTAAATGGTTCCCTTGGAGCTATGCAGCAAAAACGGTCCTTCATGCTATACCTTATTCTTTCATATCATTTAGAACTTCATCTTCTCTGTGAAGCATCTGTCAAATGCACACTCTTCCCTTTATCTCATCTGCACAGATTTCAAAACTTAATTAAATGAAGTATGTACAAAACTGCACTTATAGTTTATGATAATGAACTTTTAATGGGATATAATAAACTTTGAAATAAATAAGCTGGTCTTCATATTAGTTTCTAAAGATTTTAAACAAACATATATAAATAGTACATGACAACATTTATTATCACTATAAAATAAAACATTAAAAAATGGCAAGCAAAAAATAAATGATAGTTAAATGAAAACTGAATTCGAATGGCAATAGTCACAGTTAATACTACTTCTTTTTTCCTTTTTTCTCCTTTTTTTTTCCTTCTGACTTTTCTCCTCTCTCAATCATGCTCTCCTCCTTGCCCCATTTTCTTCTTTCTTTTGTCTACTTTTTTTTCATTACTATAGCAGCTAATATTTATTGAATCTTTCCTATGTGTCAGGTGCTAGCTTGAGTGTTTTACATATTACGTAAGTTATTTTCTTTCTTTTACCTGCATATCTTCTTTATTAGGTCCTTCAGCTTTCACTTTCAAAGTAATTTGTCTCCCTTAGTTTCAGTTCCACTTCGGGGTACAAATAAACATTCACGTGTAACATCTAACAAATAAACTCTTTTTTTTTTTTTTTTTTTTTTTTACTTTTGCAAAGAAAGTATTTTATTTCTATAGACAAATTATGCCGGTTGAGCTAAATGAAGTGTTACTTGGGTCCATTACATTTTTTTTTTTTTTAAAGATTGATTGATTGATTGATTGACTGATTGCTATGTTGGGTCTTCGTTTCTGTGAGAGGGCTTTCTCTAGCTGCGGCAAGCGGGGGCCACTCTTCATCGCGGTGCGCGGGCCTCTCACCATCCAAATAAACTCTTTAGAAGACAATGTCCAGACAATGAGAAGACGATCCATAAATAGGGAGAAAATATTTGTAAGACACATCTGATAAAGGACTACTATCCAAAATATACAAAGAACTCTTAAAATTCTACAAGAAAGCACCAACTGGATTAAAAAGTAGGCTAAAAACATTAACAGATGCCTCAACAGAGAAGATGGATGGCAAATAAGCATAGGAAAAGATGCTTATTTGTCATGGGGAAATGCAAGTTAAAAGAAGACCGACAATACCAAATGCTGGCAAGGATGTGGAGCGACAGAAATTCTCATATATTGCTGATAGGAATGCAAAATGGTACAGCAACTTTGGAAGACAGTTAGATGGTATCTTATAAAACTAAACATACTCTTGGCATATAATCCAGCAATATTCCTTGGTATTTATCTAAAGGACTTGAAAACTTATGCCCACACAAAAACCTGCACACAGACATTTATAGCAACTTTAATTATAATTGCTAAACCTTGGAAGCAACCAAAATGTCCTTCAGTAAGTGAATGGATAAAGAAACGGTGGTACATCTAGACAATGGAATATTATTCGGTGCTAAAATAAACTATTAAGCCATGAAAAAACATAACTTTAAGTACATATTACTAAGTGAAAGAAGTAGATTTGAAAAGACTACATACTATATGATTCCAACTATATTACATTCTGGAAAATTCATTGAGACAGTAAAACTATAGAAACAGGAAAAAGATTAGTGTTTGGGGAAGGGACAAAGGGTGAACAAATGGAGCACAAAGGATTTTTAGGGCAGTGAAAATATTCTGTATGATACCATAATGATGGATACGTGCCATTATACATTTGTCCAAACCCACAGGATGTACAACACCAAGAGTGACTATAATGTAAACTATAGATTTGGGGGTGCTAATGATGTGTCAGTGTAGATTTATCAATTGTAACAAATGTACAACTCTGGTGGGAGATGTTGATAATGGAGGAGGCTATGTAAATGTGGGGACATGGCATATATGGGAAATCTCTGTACTTTCCCCTCAATTTTGCTGTGAACCTAAAACTGTTATAAAAATAAAATCTTAATTTGAAAAAGATAATTAAAAACAACAACAACAAAAAAACCCCACATAAGAATGTGTACAATTCTCAACTGTATAGCTTGATGAATTTTTACAAATTTAACATATTTACTGATCCAGTTTTTTAGCAAACTGAATTATAGAATATTTCCAGGAGCATGAAATCTTGCCTTATGGTCCCTTTAAGTCATCACTCTTCCCCACCACCCTGCAGTAACCACTTATCTCACTTCTGTTACCATAGGCTAACTTTGTTGGCTTTTGAAATTTTTCATACTGACATAACACCATACATATTATATATGTATTATATGTATTTATATAATATGTGGCAGATATTGAAAACACCATTTTTTTTTTTATACATTGAGGTTATATTTTTTGTGTACCTGATGATCATATAAAGAAGGTGGGTCAGCTGTCAGTCTTATTTCCTTCCTTTGAAGGCAAGATACTTTTCCCTTGGGCTCCTTATAAAGATTTTTCTCTCTGTGCTTGGTTTTCAGCAGTTTTTATATGAAGTAGCTAGAGTTTCTCTGCATTTGAGATTTTTACAGCTTCTCTGATCTTTGGTATTAAATCTTTTGTCAGATTTGGAATATTATTTGTGAGTATCTTTTGAATTTTGCTTCTGCCTTTTCTTTTCTCTCTTTCTATGACTCTAATTAAATGTACCTCTCATTTTTTTTTTTTTTTTTTTTGGTCTCCGTTCTTCAAGATGGATATTCTTTGCTTAATTCAATAGACTGCTTTAAGGACTTCCCTGGTGATCCAGTGGTAAAGAATCCACCTTCCAATGCAGGGGACGCAGGTTTGATCCCTGGTCAGGGGACTAAGATCCCACATGCTGTGGGGTAACTAAGCCTGAGTGCCACAACTACTGAGCTCACGCACCTCAGCTAGAGAGCCCATGTGCCGCAAACTACAGAGTCCACACTCTCTGGAGCCCACATGCCACAACTAGAGAGAGGAAAACCTGCATGCCACAACTAGAGAGAAGCCCGTGCACAGCAACGTAGAACCTGCACCTCAACGAAAGATCCCGCACACCTCAACGAAGATCCTGCTTACTGCGACCAAGATCTGACGCAGCCAAATAAATAAACAAATATTTAAAGAAATAGATTGCTTTAAAAGAAGATTAGACAGTAATCCTTCCTTCGGCAATGTCAGTTTTCTTTTATACCCACTGATTGAATTCTTTATTCAGTTATCAATATTTTCAGTTCTAGGATTTTTTTTTTCACATTATACACATACACATTTTTAATTCCAATACTTTGTTGAAGTTTCTATATTTTCTTCATTTTTGGATGTGATAATTATAATAATTTTAATGTTTCTATCTAATAATTCTAATGCTTCATAACCTGTGGATCTATTCTGTTGCTTAATTTTTCTCTTGGTTTTCAGTCATTTGGTCCTATTTTCTAGTGAGACCAATTACTTTTATTTAATTGATAGCAGGCAGAAGTTCATGCACAAATCACTTGATTTATTTGAAGCTGATCTAATTTTTGTTTGCTTTTGTGCTAGGTTGAACTCTTGTGGGGTCTCCACTGAAAGTATGGGGTATTAGCCAGTCACTCTTCCTTATTAGTCCTGAATTCCAGTTGTTGACTTCCCAGTTCTGTGTGACTGCCAAGTTCTATGTTTTGTTTTGAAGCCCTGAGCAGCTGTTTTCTGCTCAGTTTCTCTTAATGTAGCTTGAGTTCTTATTGTTGATCTATGAGAGATTAAGACTGTTTTCTGCCCTTCGTTCTATTCTGAAATGAAAGTTTGAGCAAGTTATTTTAACTCTATAATTCTTGGCTTCCTTTTCTTAAATGGGAATGAATATAACCATTCAGAGGATATTTTAAATAACTCGTATGATTTCTTATGTAAAGGGCATTGCTGAGCACATTGTAAATGACTAATAAAGGGCAAAGGCTATGATTGCTAGTTATGTTCATTAAAAAATAATAATAACAACTTACCACCACCACAATATTAGGCAGGCAAGCTAGACCGATGTAGTGTCTCAAAGATCACTTTCAATTCTGCCATTTATAGTCTTGGCTTTTGTATTGTCTTGTCAAGTCGGCCTTCTCCTGGCACCGAGGCCATCCCCCTCCAGCCTCCTGCATGCATTATAGGCAGGAAAGGGAAGTTGGCTGCAACAATGAGATGGCCAATCCTATGTCAGGGAAGCTAACTTACCCAAAAATAATAAACAGACTTCTGCTCACGGCATTCTTACCAGAACTTTATACATAACTGTAAAACCGTTGGAAAAGGTACCTTTTTAACTAGGTATATAGTCTGCCCAAACAAAATTTGTCCCACAAATTTACTCACACTTACCAAGCAAATCATTAAATTCTTACTATCTATTGTTTTACAAATTATGATGAGTCATGGTGGAGTAGATGGGGGGCACTGCATGACCCAGTACATTTAGGAATTATCTTGCCTGACAATGCTTTTAAAAAGCTGATAAAATGGTCAGAAAATTGTTGCAAAAATTATTCATGATTTTCTCACAAATTTTTTAGAAAATATATTTATTTTTGGTAAGATACTATAAATACAGAGGGCTACCACTCTTTAGGAGACACTGTGGGAAACTATATCATAGTTTATATATAATTATATATGTACTTATTTATGTAACTATATATAAACATAGAGAGAGATGATAAACTTTGCTATACAAAAGTCACATAGGTTGTATTTGCTCATTAATTTGAACATAAATTTTATATATCAGCAATGCAATGAATAAAACATTCATTGAAAAACTAGTGTTTTCAACACTGGGGCAGTAAGCAAAGAGGAAATTCAATGACATGAAAAATAATTTAAAAATAGCAGTAGTGGTTTGGTTTTCTAAAATCACAAATTCATAAAAGGAATGAACTTTCCAAAGTTTGAAGGCATTCATGTTAAATATATTATAAGGAACTTCAAGTTCTAACATTGAGGTATTTTATCCAGTACATTTTATGTTGTTTCTGTCTCTAAACATTATTTTGTCTATCCCCTCTTCTCTCTTAATACATCTCTTCTTATATATTTCTAGACCAATAAACACTGCAAAGGGACTGGTACTGACTTTGAGTTGATAACTGAGTTATTTTATTACACTGGTTTTAATGCCATTTTCAGATTACTTGCTTGGCTGATTATGAATCTTCTTATCCATTATTTAACTGAAAAAAAACAACCCTTTCATCATTTCTTAAGTCTATAGCTTTAGAAAAAAAAATTTTTTTTAAATAAGGAGTAGTAAATATGTTTGAATGAAAAGGGATTAATTTCTGATATATTCCAGTATCAAATAACCCAGCCATATAAGCAGGACTTCCTTCAAAGGCATGCCTTAACTATTAAGCACAATTCTTTGTCTCTCCAACAGCCCAGGGGTATATATACTAATACAGTAATTGAATCACTCTTTGTGGGAGGAATATATATTTGAGAAAAGTTTTTGCTCCTCTGGATGAGGTTGACCCTGGTTCAATTCCTTTTGCCAAATATGTCTCCTTGTTAAATAACTGAAAGTTTTATTTCTTTCATATTATTTTACTGGGAAAATGGGACTTTTTAAACCTCTTACTATTTCTGAAAGTAAAAAAAATGAAAAATAATACAAAAAGAAGGCTCTTCCTTCATAGAGACAAAGAAGTCTTTCTAAAAAGAATTCTCTGAAAATCAGATTTTAGGAAAAGAACCTGATGAAAAGCATCACATAGAAGTTCCCACTCTTACCTTTGAAAGGACTCTGAATATGTGTCCATATAAAATCACAAAAACAATATAGTTTTAAAATTGGCAAATATGCAAGTAAAGTCACATGTCCATGTTTGCAGGGAAAAATGGAGGACAACTTTATATATTAAATTATCTTGAAAGTGGTGTTTTGAATTCCTAAAATTAATAGTATATAGTTTCCAGACACCCAGGCATGTTCCTATCCTTACTGGCAAGGTCTGGCATTGTTCTTTTATTCAGCACCCTGTCAGAAAGGAAAATTTTCAAGAATGGCTAAGGTTTATAATAATTTGAGTTCTACATTTTAAGAGAGTTTTGATTGTGCAATATAATCCTGATAAATTAAGAGGTTCACAAAGCAGAGGTAGAGTTTAATTTGTTTTAAAGTTTTGACCCAGAATATGCCTACTTCAGCCAACTTCTCTTTAACCTTTTTACTTAGGAAAACCTGGGGAGCAGGCAAATTTACCTGCACAGGCAGAGGATTCTGATATGACACTTGAGGAAAGTTAAGTAGACCAAGCTAAAAATGCACATTTAAAAAGTTTCATGATGTAAAATCTCATAGGAATCCCGTATTATCTTAGCTCTTTATCTTATGTCCGATCAAGAATGTCTGTTAGAAACTTTACCACTATCTGGTAGGATATTAGTCTACTGATAGGCATTCAACTACCTTCATAAGAAACACCTGGGGAGCATTTTCAAAATCCAGATTCCTGGGTCCCATTGCAGAATGATTGCATTGGAATCTCAGGTAGATATAATATCTCAGGAAACCCCTATTTCAATCAACTTAAGTGACTGTGACAGTCATCCATTGTAGAATCCACTCCTTTAGGAGATATATATATATATATATATATATATATATATATATATTATCTACATACACACACACAATAGAAAATTACCTAAGAGAAGATTATAATTTTAGAAAATATTCAATTCAAAATTTTTTCCTTTGAATTACTGAATTTAATAGATCATCGTTTCATTTAAATATTTAGAATGAAACAATTTCATAACTGGTATACTACTTACAGTGTGGTAGTACTTTGTTGCCCAATTTAAGCATATCAGTTTTTATTATTTAACTTTCATTACTTACTTTTTCAAAGCACATAACAGAGAATTAATGGAAGACAACATGCAAATTAATACTCAATCCTACTGATCTGTTTGAAAAACACATAAAAGCCAGGATTAAAATGATCATTTTAAAAATAATAGATTTTTCTGATTGTCTCAGTGAAGTGCTTGATTTTACTCTCGAATACATTTATTTCAGCTAAGCCATGCCATAACCTGGTAGAAAAGTAATGTTATTTCTGATTTACTGCTATCCATTTACTTTCAGGTCATGATAAAACGAATATATATATATATATATATATATATATATATATATATATATATATATATATGGGAGATTTTTCGATTTGGAAAGTTATTTTCCATATAGTTTAGTTGAAATGTCATCTTAGCTTTAAAGGAAAAGAAAACAGCATGTTAATTTATTCAGCCAGAGATAATTCTGGTCACAGATTTTGGACTGTAGGGGCTACGGCTGATGATGATTCTGCCAGCCATTGCTCCGATTCCCATCTGCTAAAGGAATGATGGTATCTCTAGGAAAATCTAAGCATACTGTTTTAGCAGAACCTTGTTAAAAAAACCAAAAATATAATAATAGTAAAGAAAATCACAGATTCAGTGTGCAATAACCCATGTGAATATCTATTGCCATAAAATACTTTAAAAATATTTTAAAATTAGTTTTAAATTAATTTTAAAGAGCTACATGTTTAAAGTCAGAAAATCGTAGACTAGATTTTTTACTGTCAATATAAACCAAAGAGCAAAATTAAAAGAAAAAATGTTACTAATAGCAAGCACAGAAAAGAACTCATAAAGCTCTGAATTGAATATTACCTTTAAAGGTAAGCAATCTGTTATTAGCTACCTAAAGTATTTTAGCAGCTACCTTAGATTCATTTTAGAATACCTTTAAAAATACTAACAATTATTAGAGACTGTGAAACTAAAACATGCCCCATTTTTGTGTTTATTTTATTCCACATCCCCATCCAGATTTTTAGTCTTCACTGCCTTGATTGCCTGAAAAGTCCCCATAATTCTTGCCATTCCTTCCCTAAAAGCTCTTAAAAGTGCAACCAGCATTCTTCTTAGAAATGTCAGATTCCCACAGTTTCCCAGCTCTCAGTATGGTATCATCCTGAATCTATCTTAACCTTGCTGTTAGGCCTCATTTGCATTTAGTATTTATATACACGAGGACAGTCATAAATCTCCACTTGGAGGTATGGAACAGGAAGGAAGAAAACAGTTACTCACTGGGTGCATGATGTGTGCTCGTCAGTATATGAGGTGATTTCACACACATTCAATCTACACTTCACAACTCAGGAAGGCCATACCTAAGAGTGTGGAAAAGCCATAAGGAGGTATGATCTATACATGTGGAATGAATATCACAGAGTCCTTTCGGATTAAGGAGAAATGTAAAAAGTGAGAAAATTGTAATCATCTCACCATATTAATTTCAGCAGGCAAATTTTCCATCTTTTTATGAATGCTATTTATGAAAATATTTTTAATAATGTGTAGAATACTTTTGGAATGTATGAACAAAAAAGCCAGGCTATTCAATTTTGGCTTCAATTTTAGAGAGTGCAATGCAAGGAGTGAGGCAAGTTTTCAGATTCCATCTCCAATGACTTTTTATTTTTCTAAAAATAATATTCTAGCATCACCACAGCCTCATCACCACACTCAATTCTTAGAGAAGTAGTCAAATAGTAAGACATTTTGAGAACATACCCCAACGTATACATATATGAATCATAAAAGTATTATTACACTAGTAGAATATGCACATTGTAATACATACACAAACTAGAACTTTTAAAAGAATGAGATGAAGTTTAAAGACAAAATATTAATAAAGGTGACTTCATGCTATCATTAATGTGATAGGCAGGTTTCTAAAGTCGCCCCCAAGTTTTCTGTACCTGATGTGACATACTGTATGATCCCCTTCCCTTTTTTAATTTTGACCACACCATGTGACATGCGGGATCCTAGTTCCCCGACCAGGGATCAAACCCTTGCCCCTTGCAGTGGAAGGGCGGAGTCTTAACCACTGGACCGCCAGGGAAGTCCCCTTCCCTTAAGTGTAGGCAGAATCTGTGACTATGACAGAAATATCACTGCGGTGATTAGGTTACAAATCAGTTCACTTTGAATTAACCAAAAGGGAGATTATCCTGGGTGGGACTGGCTTAATCGGATGACACTTTAAAAGAAAACTGTCATGGAGACTTTCCTGGTTGTTTGGAGAAAGCAAATTGCCATATTGTAAATTGTCTATGGGCCCCATGAAAAAGACCTGCAGGCGATCTCTAGGAACTAAAAACAGTCTCTGGCCAACAGCTAGCATGAAAATGAGGACCTCACTCATGCAGTCACAAGGAAATGAAATCTGCCAACAATCAGTTATCGTCCAAGAAGATCCCAAGCCCCCAGATGAGAACTGCACCTTGAGACCTTCATGTCAGCCTGGAAACAGCTGAGCAGAGGAGTCTATATACATGAAGATAGACCCACATGGTTCCTGGGTCTAAGTAAAGCTAACCTGAGTTATGGAGAAGTATCTACAACTTTACCCACGGAAACAAACCCCATTTCCTTGTCCTCCCCTTCTCTACTCTCACCACAGGACAGGAAGGAAACTGAGGCTCAGAGAGATTAATAATTTACTGAATAAAGAATACATAACACCAACTATTACATAAAGAACCTACTCTTCAGTAGCTTCCTATTTTAAAATGTTCTTTATATTTTATGTTTTCAGACATCTTTAAATAAAGATGTCTAACTAAATAGTTAGATATTGACATTGTGCTTTGAAGACTTATAATTCAAGTTCTTCAATCCTAGAAACATCTTGAGTGGTAAAGCAAATGAGTTTGTATGAAATACACCTGTTCCCTAAATACTTCAACCTCCTGGGTGGGAGTTATATCAGGAGAAACAGGCAAACTCTGTTCTGTGTCCTATATTGAGTCTATGCTGCCTAATTCAAGAGATCAACATTTTTAGGGTTATGCTATGGAATCTAGAAAATGCAAAAGTACACCACTATTGTATAGGTGGTTAAATTGTTATGTTTAAAACTTAAATAGAAGACAATACCTTGCAAATAACACAGTTAAACCTAATATTTAGCAGTTTTTCTGGTAGATTTTATATGGCCCTTTTCTGAACTACTTCTGTGGTCTTGCAATATTTTTGCCACGTTGCAGGATAGAGGGTGTGTGTGTGTGTCTGTCTGTCTGTATGTGTTTGTATGTGCAGGGTTTACCTTTAATAATAGAAAATAGCACATTAAAGATACTCTATAAATCTGAAGCTAATTCAGGTGTAAGTAAAATATAATCTGATAGGTTTTTATTCCATGAGGAATATATTTTGTGAATAAAGAGTTTGAGAGCCACCAGTCTAATTCAAGGAAATTAAACTGTTCAATTTTTTATCCCTGCTGTTTTTTGAAAATATTGTCACTTACATCAGTCGTAAACTAGGCCATGGCAGAAATAGCATACATTACCAATTGCACTCTCATGAGAATTATGTCTCATTCTAGTCATGGCGTGACGAAAAACATGTTTACTTAACACAAAGCAAAAGGAACATCTTTTTCCTGTCAATTCTCATTTCCTATACCCCTTAAAATATAAAATATATATATTTATTATGCTTCGTCTCCTTTCCATGAATATAGCTCTCTGGAAAGTTGTAGGTCTCAAACCCATTCACGTGTTTTTTATGGTGAATGGATATAGATATGACAAACAGCACTAAAGCACACATTTTATTTTTCTTTTTGATTATTTTTGCGGTAACTTCCCAATGCAGGTAGGTCAAATAAAGCATGTTTGTTAAATTTTAAAGTGTCTTCTTGCCAATGATTATACGGATGACTATAATCAGGCTCAGTAAACAATTATTTTGATAGGACTTTATGCCTCAATGCAAAGAATCCACAGCAAAATCAATAAAGGCTCACGAAGTGCACTCAGAATTCCAATAGCGACAGAAATGTTCATTATTTGAGGACTTCATACAATTTTGTGACTTAGAGAAATTAAAATGCACTTAAGAACAGATGGTTTAACAAAATGGGGATGGGAGAAATTATAGTTTATAAATGAAATACATTACTGAGAATAATCAATTTTGTCTATAGTAAAGACATGACCTTCCAGTGCCATTACAAAAAGTCATACAGCATGAAACTCTCTGTGTCAGGGATAAGCAGGCTTTCTCCTTTATTATTTCTTTCTGTAACGTAAGGGAGCCCCATACCAGCTGCATGCAGCATTACTTCATGGGTATATAACTGTATTTAAATCATTTATATATTACATTTTACAAATGTAATAGGAAAATGCGCTTTTATGCATCCATGGTTTAAGAGTTGAAACAGATGGTTAAAGGCTCAGTTTAAACTAATATGGGCATTAAAATAACTGATATTGCATGAATTCCTTGATATAACAGAAGTTTAGTTCACTATAAAATGGGCTTGTGACTTTCTGGAATATATTAAACATAATGTGTCTTTAGCAATAGTTCTTCTCCATGAGGAAATACACTTAGAATTTACTCATAAGAATTTTCAAACCTAAAATAATGTAGCCATTCATTCCATAAATATTTACTGAGCACCTGTTATTTTCAGGCACTGTGCTTAGTAATGAATTGCTTATAAAGATGAATAAGACATGGTCCCTGCCTTCAAGATGAGATCATGATCTGGTAGAGAAGATGGAGACAGATGATAGAAAACACCGACAAGAAATGAAGCATTTGGAGCACCTCTATTTGCAGTGACTTGGGTCTGTGGCATTTTCATACCCTCCGGGATCTAGACCTGCAATTCCAATAGTTGCAACAAACTGGCCATACAGCCAACTCTATTAGGTCAGGAGTTCAGCTGAGATATTTTGCCCTTTTTTGTAGAAAGTGACAACTGAGAAGAAATTAATAGTCATGCATACACTATGTAGTTTTCATCAAAATATGTAAAAAATAAGTTAAAAAATACATCACTGAGCATTCTTCTAAAAAATAAGAAAAACTTTTCACATAATGGAAATCTATATTAGTCAGTATTTTGCTTCGGATCTTATCTTACATGTTATCTTGCCTGGAGTAGATGATTTCTGTCATATCTTTTAAAGGTTTTACACTAGGTCTAAGTTTTGTTCAATTTTCTATAGTTCCTGACATACATCTGGAATTTCCTTTGCCTCTAGGCTTTTCTATATGCTATTGCCCCTGCCAAGGACAGTCCACCCCTAATACCCTTTTTGGACTTTGTCTTTGCAAGCTCCTATTTACCCATCAGGACTTAACTTAAAGATCAATTTTTCAGGAATATCTTCCCTGACCCATAAATTAAGTTAGATTCACCTGAAACATCTTCATCTTGAACTCTTTTCTTTTAAGAATGTTCATCTTACTTTGTTTTAATTCCTTGTTTAATATCCACCATGTGTAACAAGAATACAAACATAATAATTATGTGCTTAATGAATATAGCGAAAAAGAAAATGATCATATACTCTCCATCTTACATTAAGTAAAATACTACCTTATTTGGCTAATTTTCTCTTGTATCTGTATCTACTGTGACTATGGTCTGCAGACACTGATAGGTAGAAATGAATGCAAAAACATAAGGTTTAAAATGCATAATAAAATATTTTATTTAAATCAATACATTATAATCTTTCTTGTAATTAACTAATTATATCCAGTTCTTTATGCTATTTCAGAAATGTTTTTGTTACTTAAGAAATCAGCACCACAGAGTTAATGAGTTTTTAATTTAGCCCAATCTCCTCTCTGGGCACTTTTTAAACTTGGTTCATCATCTAGTTTATTCACAGGTGTTGCCATACTGTATGGTATGACTGGGAAGTAGCTTTACATTATTTTTCCTTGATACCTCATTGATGACTTTGAGCAAAGTTTACTAGGTAATTTGTAGAATATGGGGCAGTTTAACCACATAGAATATCATGCAGGGCTGCTGCTTGGTCTTCTGTTAATTTAATGAAACTCTCTAAAGTTAGAGGCAAAGAATTATTTGCAGTATTTATTTAGAACAAATAAGCAGTGGGAATAGAGAAAACTGCATCTGTACTTCTTAAAATGATTTTATATTGAAAACACTGAATATGGAAGTCATGATCATTCAAATATGTGCACCTGCTTATATTTGATTATAACATCAGCCTTTCAAATAACCATCTATACTCTCAATATACACCTAATGCATTTGCACTAAAATTTTACTTTGATGATTGTCCATTCAAATTTCTGCAGATGTTCTTAGAGAAAATGTTTACGAAAATTAGCTCCTCAAGATCTTACCCTTCAAAATTTATAAAAGCAAAGTGAGCTGAGGCTATCTATCCAAATATATTCAGTTTTTTCCAAATAAGTACTTCTTATTTGTTTACTCAATTCATTTCTCCACAAAGAGAATGTATCCTATAAAGATTTTAATACAGAATTAACATTCATGTAAAGAATCGTACTGCTCCCTTTATCTAAAAATAAGAATTAATTATTTATTGAGTACTAATACCATTTCACTCACTTTTGGCAAACAAATTTATGACCTTGATATAAGAGTCAGCTTACTATTCATACACGAATAATACACTTTATTTACACAACATATTGTACTATATAAAATGCTTTGATATCCACAATATTTTGTTGGATCATCTAGCAACTCTTTGAGATAGGCAGTGGCATTACTGCTTACCTCTTATTGCAGGTGAACAACTGAGGTTCATAACATAAAATAATTTACCATAAGTCAAGTAGCTAGTGAAAGATGGAGTCAAGGATCGGCTCTGGGTTTTCTGTATCAACGACCTAGGCTCTTTCTACTGAAAACATACTTTCATTTCTATATGATGTTAAGTATTTGGAAACTGACATAATTTCTACTTATTTCTATAAAATTCCAAGTTGTATAATTTTCACTAATCTGCAGAAATTTATGTAAATTTGCTAAATTGAATAAAAGGCATCAAAAGTTTTCATATATTTTATTCACGTATAAGGACAACAAAGCTTTGCTATGGCTAATGCTTTTTGAGCTGATATAGAAAACTGGTCAATTTGCCCTAAATTCATTAATGTAACTACAGATTATATTTCTCATCATTCCTTGAAGCCCCACGTGACCAAAGACTAGTTTAGGGCCAGTGAAAGTAAATGAAAGCAACATGTTCAACTTCCCATCTATGTCCTTAAAAGAAAAGAAATATTCATTTTCTCCTCCCCAAAGACTTAGTGTGTCCATGTTGTGAGTGTCACAGTAGCTGTCTTAGACACAGAGAAGGAAGTTCCGTATTGATGATGACAATACAACAGGATACAATGAAGCGGCATCACATGAGCCTTTGGGAAGAGTTTTGTACTGTATACTTTCACACCATAAAATAATTCTTGCATTTTATAATCAATGTTATATTTGACCTTTGTAATAACATTCTGAGTCTGTAATTTAAATTATACATATACATACACACATACATGTAATAATTCAAAGATAGAGTTAATTCATAATTTTATTTTTATATAAGTTTTCTTGTATAATTTATATGTATATAAGTTAAATATATATTTAAAAAATAAATATGTATTTTCAGATAGATAATTTAATGATAAATAATAACTGAAAATAGCTTTCTATTTAATAGAGAAATGTTTATCTTTTCTACTATCAGCTTAAATAATGTTTCCAGGCTTCTTTGTAGCATTCGAGAAAAAGGGAAATAGTGTCTCTTAATTCAGAGAAATCTAAATGTACCATAGCTCTTGAGCCAAAACCAGTTACATGTAAAATTGGCAAAGCTCAAATTAATTTAAGTTACATAAAACATATCTTAGTTTGTTATTTAACCGGAATTAGCTATTGTCTTTCTCCACTTTATTAAACGTTGGAATGACCAATGGTTCTATACTTGTAGTTCTTTTATTCACTAGCTATTCTCACTTCTATTTTCTAGCTATACAGTGACATGTCTCAAATATATATGTACAGCCAAAAATTATTTCTTTAACTCAAAATTAATATACCCTATTGTCTACTTGGCACTTCCACTAAACATATTCAAAACTAAACTACTAAATCCCTCCCCCCCAAATGAAACCTACTACAAATACAACCTTCCTCATGGTAGCTGATGGTTACTCCATCCTTGTAGTTTTACTGTCCAAGAAACAAGCAGGCCCAAAACGTTGGAATTATATTCAATCCCCTTTTCCCTTCATATTGAACATTTTGTCTACCATAAAATCCCCTTAACTCTATTTTTTAATTGAAGTATAGTTGATTTATAAAATTATATTAGTTTCAAGTATATAAATAGTGATTCAATATTTTATAGATTATACCCAGTTTAAAGTTATTACCAAATAAAGGCATATTTCACTGTGCTGTACTATATATCATTTTGCTTATCTATTTTATACATAGTAGTTTGTATCTCTTAATCCCATACCCCTATCTTATCTCTATTTCAAATGTTTTTCCAGAATACAACCACTGAATTTTCATTTCTAGCATTGTGCCCAATAAGCCATCACATCTTCTTAAATTTCTTCTATAGTCTCATAACTTATCTCTCTGCTCCAACTGTCCCCACACCCATATATATGCATATTTTACATATATATAAAATTTTATATATATAAAAATTCAGGGGCCTGTGATGTCTTTCAAAAATGTAGGTTGCATTAGGTCAATTTCCTCTGTTCAAAACTCTACGATTGTCTCTCCCTTAAAATAAAAGTCCAAGTCCTTTAAATATCTTATCTGCAATGCCTTATATGAGTGTAACCCCTGTTATTTTTCCAATATCCTCTTCTACAAATCTTCCCTGCCCTCAGTTCTAGCCACACTGGTTTCCTTGTTTCACGGACACTCAGGCACATTCCCATCTTAGTGCGTTTACCCCAGCTTTTTCTCTGTCTGGTGTGCTTTTCCCCCAGATATCCATTTCATTACCTGCTTCACCCTGTCAAGTATTTACTTGAACCTTATGCTTTCAATAAATAGCATTCTTAATACCATAATTCATCCCTAGCTTCCCATCTGCATTCCAGACCCTCCCCATCTTCCTTAGTTTCTTCTACCTATGATTCTTCCCATAACAAATACCCTCTTCTTGCATAAATTTAATTATTTATTTTATCATTTATTGTCTCTCTCCTTTCTCTCCCTTATGGTCAGGGGATTTGTTTAGTTTCTGCCTGATGCTTCTTATGTGCCTCGGACACATGGGATCTGTCAAAAATATATTTATTGAAATACTAAATACCTGTATTTGAGTCATAGTACTATACATTTAAAGTATATAATATCAGTTAATCCTGTGGTAGGCAGCTTCTGAGATGCTGTCCAGTGATATCTGCTTCCTGATATTTGCATCCTGTGTAATCCTTCTCCTTAAGTGTAGAGTGGACTAGAGACTTATTTTTGATGAATAGAAAAAGGTCGAAGTGATGAGCTGCCACCTCTATTATTCAGGTACAGAAGATTGTGCCTTCTGCTTTGCTAGCTTCCTCTATCTTGTTGGCCCTCTCTCTTGTTCTCTCCCTTACTTTCCTTGATGTATTTTATTTATTTATTTATTTATTTATTTATTTATTTATTTTTGGCTGTGTTGGGCCTTCGTTTCTGTGTGAGGGCTTTCTCTAGTTGCGGCGAGCGGGGGCCACTCTTCATCGTGGTGCGCAAGCCTCTCACTATCGCGGCCTCTCTTGTTGCAGAGCACAGGCTCCAGACGCGCAGGCTCAGTAGTTGTGGCTCACGGGCCCAGTTGCTCTGCGGCATGTGGGATCTTCCCAGACCAGGGCTCGAACCCGTGTCCCCTGCATTGGCAGGCAGATTCTCAACCACTGCGCCACCAGGGAAGCCCTCCTTGATGTATTAGGCTTCCCTGTTATGTGATACTTTGTGGAGAGGTACCCATGGCAAGAAACTGAAGGAGTCCTCCGGCCAACAATCAGTAACTAAAACCTCAGAACAGTCAGCAAGGAACTGAATCCTGCCAACAGTCATGTAAGTGAGGTCAGAAACTATTTTTTCCAGTTGAGCCTTGAGATGACTGCAGCCTCATGAGAATGAAATGGCCCTGAGCAGCACCTGGATTCCTGACCCATAGACACTGTGAGATAATAAATGTTTTTATAAACTACTAATCTTTGAGATTAACTGTTACACAGGAGTAGATTACTAAAATAGTCCTCAACATGAAACCATGTGTTTGTATAAAGACCAAATCCTCCTACAGGAACTGTGGAAACAGAGAGTGTTTAGTTTTTCTTCCAATGTAAAATTTACATCTAGTGAAGGCATACCTCGGCTTTTAAGCCATCTCAGTATAATGCCAACTCACATCCACAATGTCTTATATTTTTCTGCTAATCAGTCCTAAACATAAATCATAAAAGTTAAATATATGGTTTAAATTTTTAGTGTTCTATTAATTTTCTTATACTTGCCCACATATATAAATTATATAAAATATAAAATACTACTTAAACCTTAAATGCTAAGTTATATTACTTCCCTCTTTTCATAGTCCTTTAAAAATTCTAATGATGCTTTTCATTAGTGGTAAAACACTTAACACATGTAACCATATACAAGCATGTTCCACCACTCCTTATTTTTAAATTATATTCTGTTTACGCCTGCCGTTCAGATCAATTAATTGACTTTCGATGTCTCTTTATCATATAACAAAATTTTTACAAAGGAAAAAGACTTCAGATAAAACTTCTGAACAACAATTTAATAAGAATAATATTACCTAAATTATCACCTACCTCATAAAGTACATTTATATTCTTAGAAAATTCAGTGATTTTTCAATTAAATATGGTGTTCCAGATATAAAACTAAACTTGAATAAAGAGATGTTGTTCTGTTTCCTGCTCTGACACTGAGAGAATAGCTAATCCAAAATCTTTGTGGACCTCTATTCCCTCATCAAATCAAGGAACATCTGGTTTCCATACTCTTTGCTGTCCTTCCTAATACTAATCCTATGGTTTTATAAAACAATGCAACTATGTTTAGAACTAACATCTCTGTAGGTTGTGAAATTCTAGAGTACATGGATAATTTCTCAATGTTTTTTCTAATGTTTAACATATCTAAATTATCAAAATTAAAAATAACTACTAGTTACTTGCCCTATCTCCATTTTGCCCTGCTTTCTTACTAATTAAACTCCAACTGAATTTCTCCAAAAAGTTACATGCCTACCTAAAGGACTATAATTTCCAGTCTAAAGATGACCAGTAGGTGTCTCCCAGGAAAGGTACTTAAATATTTAATTGACTCATGTAGGAATTGAACTCTTTGAGTCTTCTCTTTCTTTTTACTTCTCTGAAATTCAGATATGACAACAGGACTTTATCTTGGGTGACAGCTGAACTTGAGGAGGAAGGAATTTCATGCTAAGGATGATAGAGAAGTAAGATAGCCTATCCTCCACCCCTACTAAATGTGGACCTATCAGCCATGGCCAAATTTTTATAAGTGAGAGAGAAATGGATCTCTAAGTTGTTCATGTCATTTTCTTGCTTTTTCTTTTTATGAACTGAACCTATTTTAAATTGATACAGTATCTCTATCTACTTTAAATACTGTGGTGTGTCCAATGTAGAAAATACACAGACTATTTAGACCTAATTCAATAGTCAAAGGGCATAATTTATATCATGTTATAAATGTTTGCAATTTTATAGTTTTTGCTTTTATGACAGATGTACTATCATAGTTATTGGAATAATGTATTAAAAACAACTTTACATCATTTTCATCCATATATTCATACCAAAATAATAACATAAATTTATTTCACTTTTCTTTCTCCACTTCTCTCCCTACATATATATACACATACATACAAATATTTCATTTGTATTATTCTTAAATTCTTAGGAAGGGAAAAATTATTAAAATGACATGGATTTCTCACAAGACACCAAAGACAGCCAGAAAACAATGAAACAGCATCTTTAGAGTTCTGAAGAAAAAGAACCATTTTTGCTCTACGTCCAACAAAAATATCTTTCAGAAATGAAGGAAAAATAAGGACAATCTCAGATAAAGAAAAACCAGAAGTATTTATTTCCAGCAAACCTAATCTAAAAGAGATGCTAAAGGAAATTCCTCAGGCTAAAGGAAAATAATACCAGAGAGAAATTTGGATCTTCAGGAAAGAAGGAAGAGCAACAGCAATGGTAAACATCTGGATAAAAATAAAAACTATTCTTCTACTACTAGGTTCTTTAAAATACATTTAACTGGTGAAAGGAAAAATCTGCCAGAATTTTCAATGTATGCACATGTCATATTTATGACCACTAAAACACAGAAGATGATAGGGGAGGGTAATGTGACCTCTATGGTTGTAAGTCTTCTACATTTTACATGAAGTAGTACATTATTAACTCCAGATAAACTGTGATAATTTAGGTATGCATATTGTAATTTCTAGAGGAAACACTGAAAAAAATACAAAGGTTTACAGCTAAAAAAACAATAAATTAGTTAAAATAATATATTAAATATATTCAAATAAGAAAAGAAGAAAGGCAAACAGAGGGGTAAAATTAAAATACACACCGTACAAAATGTAGTATTTGAAATAACGCACCATAAAGTCTAGGCCCTTAAGATAATAAGTGAAGTGAGAAAATTTTGGAGGAAATAAAGAAAGCCACAGAATGGAAGGCTCAGTGCAGATGAGTGAGCCCTTAATGTGTGTAGAAGACAGAAACTGAGTTGGGTAGATGGCAAATAATAGTGAGCAAACAGGATACTGCCTTTTATTTACTGTTATTCATAAGTATTGTAATTTATCTACTATTTCTGAAAATGCTATGAACCATAGCAATGTTTTTTCCAGATACTAGATTAACTAACTTAACATAATTGTGATATTTAGAATGACTATTTATGATATTAGCCAATTTTTAATATAGTGTTGTACAATGTAAGCATTTGGCATATATTATTTCTTTTAAGCTACAAGAGTTTTTTGTATTTTAACAGCATGTAGCAGAAATTGTTATAAAACATACTCTACTTATGGGTAAAGTTTATCTAATGTTCTAATTTTTAAAAAAATATTTCCATTTGTGAAACTAATTATAGGAATGGGCTGGAATAAAGTGATGATCTCAGGAGCTTTTGCTTTTATACTTTCTCTTCCTTCTGTGTGTCTGCCTTCAGCAGTTATAGGCATCTTGAACTATAGTATTCTGGCTTCCTAGCAAATTGGATCACCAGGCCTACGAAAAGACTTAACACTGTTTATATAGAATTTTCAGTAAATTGGCTTAAGGCAAGTGCCTAAGGAAGTGTAGGGTCTTTAGCAACTATGTTCATGGGTGGTCAGAGGACTTTTCTGCCTTACTTCTGGGTTCACAGTTGTTTCTCAGACACCAAAGGTTGTGGAAGTCTCACCTTCAGCTAAGTATGGTATTAAACTCAATTAAAATTCTATATTCATTCATGAAAGCTTGCATAAGGAAAATGAAGTTTTAACTTCTTTCATCCATCAATATGTTAATTTTTTCCATGTTTTATTATATAGCTAAATCTAATTGTAATAAAAATATTTTTCTTCCAGGTTACAAGTTCTAAGTGCCCTATTATAGTAATTTTAACATGATATACTCTGGAGGACATGGACCTTATAATAAATAATTTTAGTACAGATTAAGATTTTTGCAATTTCAAGCTCTATATTAGAAGTAATTTTTTGTACAGTCTTTTTAAAATTTATTTATTTTTATGTATTTATTTTTGGCGGCGTTGGGTCTTCGTTGCTGTGCACAGGCTTTCTCTAGTTGCGGCGAGCGGGGGCTACTCTTCATTGCAGTGCGCAGGTTTCTCATGGTGGTGGCTTCTCTTGTGGAGAACGAGCTCTAGGTGATCAGGCTTCAGTAGTTGTGGCACGCCGGCTCAGTAGTCGTGGCTCACGAGCTCTAGAGAGCAGGCTCAGTAGTTGTGGTGCACGGGCTTAGTTACTCCGCGGCATGTGGGATCATCCCAGACTAGGGCTTGAACCCATGTCCCCTGCATTGGCAGGTGGATTCTTAACCACTGTGCCACCAAGGAAGTCCCTTGTATAGTCCTGTAAAATGATCATTGCTTAGGGGACCCACAAATGTAAACTTTCAGTCACAAAATACTCAATTAAGGTCCTAATTAAAAACAGAGAAAAAGTAATAACTGGAGGAAGATCTTTCAAATGAAACAAATCATACTATTGGAGAGTAGATAAGTAGCTATAACAGGGAGAAAGAGAGGGAAAAAGGAAGATGCTAGATATTAATAAATTTTTCATTTAAGTAGGAATGAAATACAGTCTCAAAGAAATCTGAGATGACACTTACGTAAGAGACAATGACAAACTATGAGTAAATCAATACTGTAATCTGAATATTGATTACACCTCAACTTATTCTCAGAAAATAGGCAAAGGGTCAGGACTTAAAGAGAGTTGGACCCTTAATTTAGTGACAATGTCCTAGAAAATGTTTCTTTTCCAGATAAAGCTAAAGGCTGCTGCTGTGATGACCTTGTGTCAGAAAATCAAACTCCCTAAGACTTAACACTCCACCTTCAGACAAACTTCCCTCAGTAGGGGACTAGTTATATACACTGTGGGATATTCATAAAATAAAATGCTATGCATTTCTTACGAGAGAAGTATTGCTTCTAATGTGTTTTTACAGAAAGATTTCTAGTAGTGTAAAATGACAGATTAGGTTCCTGAGTAGTGCTTATATTTTATAAACATTTTTGTGGAATAAATCTGTTAATACATATCTAAAAAGAATCTGGAAAAGGAGTGAAAAAAAAAACTCTTAGGATTTCAGATATAGATCTTTTGCTCATGCATACCATTTGTTACTGGTACTTATTTTCCTAGTAGCTAAAATGACACTTCCACAAATAGATGGAGAAAACAATGTTACAACTAAGAAAATATTTGGAACCTGTCATAAAAAAAAGAGACAAATTTGGAATAAGAAGTCCAAGAATCTTCCATTTACTGGCTTCAGAAGCCCTGAGAAATTGTGTAAAGTAGTGTTAGGAGGATTAATTAAAATAACAGAATGGTCCTTAACAATATTATTTTTAAAAGATTAGAAATTCTGCTCACTACATCATTTATTATTGAATTCCATACTAAGAACTTCTAAATATGTTTCTGGTTTAATGAATAAAGTTTACTTTTAACAAGTAATTACAAGTGGGAGGAAATACTAGACATTTCAGATGTGACAATGGGCCTTTTCCTACCAAGTGTACTCGAAGCATGATAGTTCACAAAATCTGTTTTAACTATGGAGAATTCATATAATAGGATCTACTGTGCAACAGAAACCAGAAATTTCTATCAATGGGTAAACTGAAAAACAAGATTGCGCTGTAGTTTTTCTTTTTTTTCCTTTGCTGCTATACAATTCCATACTCCCTCCTGATCTGCTCCCAAAGTCTCCCCAGGATAGACTTTAATAATGAGATCTCTTTCTTTAGCAAACAGAAAGTCAGGGACAGAAATGTTTAAGCCTCCCCCTTGACTGGAGGTAATTAAGTATCCAAATTATAAATACACATTCATGTCTGGGGAGGCTGAACTGCTTTTATGAACCGCACAAATGACAAAAGCTCACCATTTTTCTGAAGAAGATTCACACTCTGGCTAAACAGAATTTTTTTCTTTTATGAAAGCCCATTGTTTAATAGTAAACAGAGGTTTCCCACTGAGGCATATGAGGATATGGTCAGATTAATGTTGAATTCAAAATTATGCACATTTTATACCTTATCTCTGCACTTATACCAGACGTGAACTACTTCATTACTGTGGTTGTCTTTTCCTGTACTGTAGGAAGTAAATAAAAAGTTGGTTCTTTAATTTCTAACTAGTCAATAATTAAAATACAACATAAAAATAATGTGCTCAAAACACAAGTTAATTGATCAAACATCCGAAAAGAACATTAAAAGTATAAATTAAAAGTTAGAGATTCAGCTTTTAATTGCATATATGTTACTATGCATTTTGAAAATAATAAACCATATGAAAGGGATAGAATAACTTGAAAATTAAAATGAAACTCAAAGTCAGAATGCTTGTTTTCAAATCCTAGTAGTCCTACTTACTTGCTGTGTAACCATTGATAAACTGCTAGGATGCTCAACATCACTAATCATTAGAGAAATGCAAATCAAAACTACATTGAGGTACCAGCTCACATTGGTCAGAATGGTCATCATCAAAAAACCTACAAACAATAAATGCTACAGAGGGTGTGGAGGAAAGGTAACCTTCTTGCACTGTTGGTGGGAATGTAAATTGATACAGCCACTATGGAGAACAGTATTGAGGTTCCTTAAAAAACTAAAAATAGAACTACCATATGACCCAGCAATCCCACTACTGGGCTTATACCCTGAGAAAACCATAATTCAAAAAGAGTCATGTACCACAATGTTCATTGCAGCTCTATTTTACAATAGCCAGGACATGGAAGCAACCTAAGTGTCCATCGACAGATGAATGGATAAAGAAAATGTGGCACATATATACAATGGAATATTACTCAGCCATAAAAAGATACAAAATGGAGTAATTTGTAGTGAGGTGGATGGACCTAGAGACTGTCATACAGAGTGAAAGAAGTCAGAAAGAGAAAAACAAACACCGTATGCTAACACATATATATGGAATCTAAAAAAAAAAAAAAAGGTTCTGAAGAACCTAGGGGCAGGACAGGAATAAAGAAGCAGACGTAGAGAATAGACTTGAGGGCACGGGGAGGGGGAAGGGTAAGCTGGGACTAAGTGAGAGCGTGGCATTGACATATATACACTACCAAATGTAAAATAGATAGCTAGTGGGAAGCAGCCACATAGCACAGGGAGATCAGTTCGGTGTTTCTGTCCACATAAAGGGGTGGGATAGGGAAGGTGGGAGGGAGACGCAAGAGGGAGGGGATATGGGGATATATGTATACGTATAGCTGATTCACTTTGTAATACAGCAGAAACTAACACATCATTGTAAAGCAATTATACTCCAATAAAGATGTTTAAAAAACCCCAAAAACTTAGCTTCCTCAACTGAAAAATAGGAATAAAAGATTCACTGACTCCAAGGTTTTTTAGTGCTTAGTATAATCCTCAGGGCACAGTATGCATTCTATAAATCATTGCTAAATGGAATTTGGATACAGAATGATCACTTAAAAATAATTGTTTGGAGTATTGGAAACATAATAATTGACAAGGAATTTATATATTCCTTCAAAGTGGATTCCAGTTTAAGGCACACAGAGAGTAATTTTGCATTATAACATTGATGTCTTGAAATCTTGCCATTTGCAACAACATGGATGGACCCTGAGGGTATTATGCTAAGTGAAATGAGTCCGATGGAGAAAGACAAATACCATATGATTTCACTCATAGGTAGAACATAAAACAACTAATTAAGAAACAAACAAAAGCAAAATAAATGAACAAACCAAACGAAGCAATAACAAACGCATAGATACAGAGAACAGAGCAGTGGTTACCAGAGGGTAGGGGGTGGGGGTGGGGTGGTGGAGAGGGCAAAATGAGGAAAGGGGATCAACTATATGGTGATGAATGAAAAATAAATTTTTGGTGGTGAGCACGTTATAGGGTATACAAAAATAGAAATGTAATGTTGTACGCATGAAACTTATGCTATAAATCAATGTTACCTCAATTTAAGAAAGATTTAAACAATAAATAAATAAATAAAATTGATGTCTTACCATTATTATCACTAGACTATTTGGAAGTGTGATTTCAAATATATAATATATAAAAATAAATGTATATATAATTTATTTATTATTATTAAATGTAAAACATGTTTATTAATATATAGTATATATCATGTCATATACATTATATATGATATATATAATAAATTGTTATTCATTAATTTGAAAAGATTTTATGGAAAGAAGGCATAATTGTGTGAGACAGAGTCTATATATCATTAAAAAGTATGCCTTTTTTTTCAATTCGTCTCTGGTCATATCATATATTTACTTAAATAATAAACATTATAAACTGTCTTCCATAATATATTGCTCAATGTCCCTATAAATATTCTATTTCAACAGAAAAGCAGCAGATAGGAAATGGGAGAACTGATATTTTGGGTACAACTTTTATGGGAATCTCTCTTCAATAGGCATGCTATAAATACAAATTGACACAAATAACTATGGTAAAGTTACTGTCATGATTTTTACACTATTGAACCATCATCATCTTCAGAAAGTTTTGGATAGTATCTATATACCAAGCATTTTAAATTACTTTCAATATGTCAACAAATTCAATTCTCACAAAGTATTATGTTTTTTTACACTCATTTTGAAGAAACTGAGGAACAGGTATTGAAGTAATTTCCCAAAGTTACCCAGCTACCAAGTAATGAGAAAAAGAATTAAACCCATGGTGTCTGATTTAATTAATTTTAATTTAAAATAGAATGCTGAATTATTCCATAATAAATTATTTTCTAATCTTGCCCTAAAACTAAAATTTTAAAGTTTTGAAATCTCATATATTTGAAGGGCATGGGTGTACTATATACAATATCTGCACAGTGTCCTAGTTTAAAAAGTATAATTCTGTCTGAATGAATGAACAAAGGTATTTTAAACAAATCTATAGTAAAATCAAATAGCCAACACTTTTTTATCTCGAAAAATCTAATTCTACAAAACCTACAAAATTATGAAAAATTTACCATTCATCATTCAACAAACCTACTCTATATCAGCACCTATTCCATACACTTAGATACAGCAGTATATGAAAACAAAAATCCCCGTCCATAAGAACTTATGTAGAGAATGAGAGCCAGTCAATAAAAAGTAAACATAAGAAGTTAATTTTGAGGCATATGAGAAATTAGTAAATGTCATAAAGAAAGAGTAGAGCAAGGTAAGTATTTGTAATACTACCTAATATGTTTAAGTCTTTAAAAAATAATCATGATCCTCCTTTGGGGGAAGAGAGTAGGGCTGGTGTGTATGTGTGTGTATGTAAGGTGTTATGTCCGTGTGTGCATTAACTACGTATTCCTATACAGAAGAGTTAGAGCAGCCAACTTCTAATGAAATTCACATTGATTTGATTATCTTCTAAAAGGTCACATACTATGTTAACCTTAGTTTTTTTTCTGTACTTTAAATATTTTGGGCAATAACAACTATTACCAAATCTGATTTAGATGATAAAAGGAAAGATTAGTGAATGCCTATAGTGATACAGAATATTCATAATCTGTCATGAGTAACCTCCAAGCAGTTAATGGCACCCTGAGTAAGTGAAATGATTTTGATTATTTGTATTTTTTAAATTTCTTATTACACACACATACACACACACACACACACACACACACACACACACACACACCTTCTCTTTAGAGAACAAAATAAATCAACGTAAAGTTGTATTTTCACTCCAAAAGTATTGATAAGACATTACCAGATTTGATAAGGATATTTCTACTCCTACTTGTAAGCATTAGAGCAAAACTATTCTGATTTTATATAAAATTTTAATCAGCTTCATGAAAATAGCAGTCTGCAAATATCCTTGAGTGAGAAAATTTATAAATGTTATCACATTCCAGGAAAAACCCTTCGAAAAGAGAATCCAAATGATTCTATAAATTCAGTATTTAATCCTCAGAAGATATTTCAGTTACAATATTTTCTACAATAATCGACTTGACAAAGTGAATGCATCTCTTTTTTTAATTTCAAATAAACTCTTGGGATAAGCATAATCTCATAAAAATGATGAAATAGTCAAAGGATTGGAATTTACATAAGTATGATAATAATAATTTTCATTTTCTACCTTCTTGATTTGTACCTGTGTTCAGAAGAATTCCAAACTTATTTATTCTCAAGAAAGTATTGAGGAAGAAATGCACTGTTTGCAAATATAGAATTTTTCAGAGTGTTTTTTTATTTAGAAGGGATCAGATTTTCAAAACTCATTTTCTCAGATTCTTAGAGTCTATATCTTTTTACTGATTTAGTTGCAAAGGACTGCAGAGATTAATGAAGAGGCTTGGTAAAATCATAGTCACATACGAAATCCGTATTTTGGTTATCTCCACAGAATATATAATTTTAGCTTATATTTATTTACCAGAACATGTACATTTGTGATGCTTATTTATTTTGCTAATTATACTTGTTTAGGAATTTCAAAGGAGAAAAACTGGGCCAAATACTAACATTTCTTTCATGTATTCATTCATACATATACTGATACATAAAAGTTTAAGGCATTATGTCTACTTTGAGTAAGATGGAACAAAAAATTAGAATATGATTCCTCGTTAACAGAGGTTAAATTTTAATAAAGAAGATTTTATGCTAAAAAATACTGTTAAAAGCGTCATTTGATTACTGTGTGGTATTCATATTCTAAATAAAAAATTAAGATTCTTCAGGGAAGAATCAATAGGAGTTTTGGAGGCCAAGTATTATTAGAAGTACAGTTTAGCTAGAATGATATGTTAAGCGAAGAAAATTAAGGGTTTCAAGTGTGAAGGTAAGGACAATATACTTTATTCATTAGCCAACAGGGACTCATTTGCAGTTTCAAGACTGATTCTATCTATTATTTTCTGAATCATTCCACTCCTCCATTCTCATATGGAACTTCTTTATTTTAGGGACTTTAATCTTTAGCAGATGCTGTAAGTCTCCTGCTTGGTTTCATTTTTGTCTTGCTCATCCACACCTTTCTGGCCATTCTCCATGGTATCATGAGTGATCTCTATGGAATGTAAATCTAATCAATTCATTTCTGTGCTTAAAATTCTAAATAGTCTTTCCCTGCAAACAGAATACAATCCACTGTGTGTGGTCCTGTCTGCTCTTCTCAGCTCACCTCTCATTGCCATGCACTCTATACTTATAAACAAACAGACACCATGGTTTCATAAACACACCGTATCAGTATTCCTCAATAAGTTTGTCTTCAACACTTAAAAAGCCTTTCCACTCTACTTTCTCATTTACCTATTATACCAATTCTTCTTTCAAGGTTTGGTTAAAACTCGATTTCTTCTGAAAAACCTTTTCTAAACTTTCTCCTCATTTAAGAACAATTAGCAACTCATTTACATATACTACCACAGCACTTTCTTTACACTTCAAAAGTAAAATTTGTCATTTAATTGGTCATTTACTTGTCTGTTTCCCATACAGGACTGCTGATTTTTGTCTTGACTGTCACTGTACTCCCCAGTAATCTGTAGTTTCTAGATAGTAAATGCTCAATAAATGTTGAATGAATGAATAAAAAAGATAGAATAAAATATAACTGCTAGAAGCTTTTAGTGATAGAACTTAATATGAAATTGATGAGACAGTGGGATTACTTACAAAATAGTAGCCACACCGACTTATCTTCCATTTTCCTACCTTGATTTTCTTCTTTCAAAGGACTTTTTTCTTATACTATTGCTTTGCCTAGAACATTGTTTTCACTCTTATTGTGAATTAACTTCGGTTATTACTTCATGATGGCATCCATCTAATCCTATCCTTCCAAAATGTTCTTCAGCATTACACTAACTGGTTTAAATGACATTGCTAATGTTGCCCCAACACAAAGTCTTGCATTTTGAGAATCTCAAAAAATCTCTTGTTTTGAGAACAAGATTGACTAAAATATATTAAAGAACAAATGACCCAATTTAAAATCTGTGTCATGCCACTCTGAAGTCTATGCATAGGATATAAATACTTCATTCATTCATTCATTCATAAAACACTTACAGTAAGGGTCTGAATATGACAGCCACTGGAAATTTAACATTTAATAAGATACTTTACATGTCTGTAAGTGGCAAGTAGTTTGCAGTATAATATTTGAAGCAAAAAAGTAAATCATTAACATAATCATTGAAGACTGATTGCTTGGAATTTTCTTAAAACATTAATTTTTCAAACATTAAACATCAGATTAATTATTTAAATTTCCTAGGATAGTGCGTAGAACTGAGAATATTGCTTCCTATTCTTACTTGGTAAATAATTTATAACAAGAACTATGACAGAAGGATGGGAGTACTTATATGTCACAGCCAGGCATTTCTCTCCCTGTAAGATGATCAGATAATGATTTCTTGAAAAATAGTTGGTGTCGGCTGGTTGGTTCCAGGGTTTAAGGGATCATTTTTCTTTGTAAAAGGGATCTGTTATCACAGGGACCAGAGCACTCTTGCTCCTAAGTAGTGTATTGTTAGATACTGACACACAATTCTTCCACTTTTTTTCAACTGTACATTCTTATAGATGTATTCTTCCCTTGAATAGATCCAGTTAGGTTTTATTCAGGCTTGGAAATTATTTTTTCCCAAAAGGTGACTTTCCATATCAGATTTCATCCTCTACATAGCTTGAACTCTCAAGAGGTGGTCTTTATATCTTATTCTTAAGTTTTGAAGTGGTTATTCACCTTTGCTCTCATGAACTTATCAAATTTACAAAACAATTATTTCTGAATTTTGATATCCAGAATTATATTCTTCTAGAGGTTCTGTATATGCCTAGAGCTGACTACATCAATATGTGGCTGAGAAATATCTGAGGATTTTCTAGTTTCAAACTACCAAAGGGTAAATTTCAATAAATTAACACGTTTTGTCATTTTTAAGGTAATTTGATTTTTATGGCAGTTGAAATTACAAATACAATTACAAACAAAACAACAAAGAAAATCAAGATTCCTGTATTATTTTAATTATCCTTTCCTGAGTAGTTCCCTTTGAGATTAACTTTAGCTAAGTCAAACTTCTCTAATTTTACTAGATAGATAGATAGATAGATAGATAGATAGATAGATAGATATCAGTGTTTACATAAGCATTAAGACTAAACTTTACTTGTTTAAAATCATCAACTTCATTTATATAAAAATAAAAATATGTATATTTTTCTTTTGATTATGACTTTATTCTTTTATGATAAAATCCCTTAGATAAACATTTTTTTTTCTTTTCTCTTTTTTCCCTTTAATTCTTTGTCCCATAGCACAGTGCCTGATATCTAGTAGACTCTTAATAATTACTTACTGAATGTGGAAGTGTATTGTCATGAGTTTATGACACTGGAAATTCAAATGAGAAATAAAATGTGATTAATTTCTTGGTTTTGCTACTGTGTTATCTTAATGAGGGGTTTATTAATTTTGTATGGACTAGTGCCTAAGTGTGCAGGCTCTGGAATTCAAATGCCTGGGTTCAGATCCAGTGCAATACTCTGCTGTGTGACCTGGGACAAAAACAAGTATATTTTGAATATTAAAATTATTTGTAAACTAGTGAAATCCATTAGGAGTGAACTCATTTGAAACAATATAATGCCTGCTTTAATTTATAATTCATAGGCTACAGGTTAAGAAAGACAGAATTAATTAATTGAAATCAGTGGTAACTTTAGAATGATGTAAATGTAATAATTCTACAAATTCCTAGTTTTTTTCTCTCAAGATACCCAATAGGTAAGCAAATTTTATTTATTTTAACTTTTTAACATTTCGTTTCCAGAGACATGGCTTGGAAAGTTACAATAGTCTCCAGTCCTTTGGTTTTTCTCCTAATCATCATTCTATCCATGAGGAATCATGTCACCTCTCATTTGCATGTTACAACAACATTGCTTCCACACTTTTTGCAAATTTGAGCACCCTTTTTAACATTAAGAAATACCACCTAGAGGGGTAGGATAGGGAGGGTGGGAGGGAGGGAGATGCAAGAGGGAAGAGATATGGGAACATATGTATATGTATAACTGATTCACTTTGTTATAAACCAGAAACTAACACACCATTGTAAAGCAATTATACTCCAATAAAGATGTTAAAAAAAAAAAAAAGAAATATCAAGGTCCACCACACCACACTAATGTAGCTATATATACTAGCTGCTGTAAATAGTAGAATAAAATTAGTAATACTTTAAAATGGAGGCTCTCTAAAACACTTTAAATTATGAATACTCGAAAATACCTTCATGGTATTAAAAGTATAAACGTTTTTAATATTTTAAAATTAGTAATATTATAAGATGCTTTTATTGTATTGATATTTTAGCAACAATTAATATAAATATATATTTGAAAATTAGCAGCATCTGTACATATGGAACAAAATTTATTTAGGCACAGAAAACTTTGTTTGTCTTAATACTGCTTTATTGAGTTGTGTTTGACATACAATAAAATTTACTCATTGTAAGTATAAAATTGGCACATTTTGCTAATTTTATACAGCCACGGTAACCACCACTACATCAAGATATATAACATTTAATTCACCTTAAAAAGTTCCTTTGTGCCTCTTTGCAGTCATTTACATCCTCTAATCCCCTCTAAACCAGGTATGTTTTGCAAATATTTTATTTCAAAAGGCTCGCTTTTTTGGTTAACTGCGTCTTCTGAAGGTCAAAAGCTGTAATTTTAATGAAGTGCAGTTAGCCATTTTCTCTTTAATAATGTGTGCTGTTTGTGTCATTATTAAAACAAATAAACAAACAAAAAAACAAAAACTTTGCCTAAACTAATACCATCCTCTAGAGAGGATGGAAGCACTGATCTACAAAATAAAATCCATGTACTTAGTATGGAAAATAAGACCCTTTCAGATTTTGATTTATTTCTGTCTTTTCAGTCCTATCTCTTCCTCTTTTAACATGCACACAATCTCTAGTTTTATTAAATTAAATTTATTACACATACATTAAATCAAAATAATTTCAAAAGACTGATAATTTTAAAAATTAGAATATTAGAGAAAAATATTTTAGAAACTTGTGGCATCTGAGGATAGAAAATATTTTATAAAGAACACACAAATAGGACAAATCAGAAAAGGCAACAGCAAAAACAAATGAGTGTTTTAAAATTAAAATCCTCTATAGTAAGAAAAACTATAACAGAAAATTGAAACAGAAGTAAAGATAAGAAGAAAGTATTTTAACATAAAGTTTTAGTTTCAGAGAATATAAAGTATTTTGCAATAGGACTAACAAAAAGAGAATTGAAATTAAATACATGGTTAGAAAAGAAAAACAGGTCATTCATAGAAGGAAAATATTGAATTTCTTGAAAGTATAAACTATGCTCAACTTTATGTTAATCAGGGAAATTTAACTGGAAACAATAATGAGACAACGATTGCATAACCATCTGATGACAAAAGTTGAAATGCCTAATATTACCAAGGGTTGGAGAGAATGAAGTTGGAAATATAAGCTGTTTCTAATAAATTTGAGTATGTGCACATCTAATGATTTAGTGATTCTACTGCTAAGAATATGCACTAGAGTTACTTTTGAAAAATGCTCAGTCTAAACATTAGGATTTCTTTAAAAACTGTATATTTACATATCGGCATGTATAGACCATAGATATTCTCTTAAGAGGAAAATATGAAGTATGCCACATTCTTAAATTGAACTTAATAAAATACTAGAAAATATAAATGAAGGCCCCATTATCTGCATACCAATTTTTTCTGGGAAAAGAAAAAAGAAATGGGACCCAAAGGAGGTACCGAGAAGAAATTCTCGTGGGGATGACAGAGGCAGGTCCAACCACACCCGCACATTTTAAGTCCCCTGCTAGCACCATCCCGATAACATCCCTTTTGTCAAAGCAATTCACATGGCCCAGTTCAAAGTCAAGAGGTATGTGGGGGTAGAAGGAGGTGATCATACTTTGCCTCTGTGGGAAGAACTACCATGGAACAAGGTAAAGTTAGAAGGAGAAGTGAAGAATAGAAGTCAATAATTCAATCTACCACACCTGAAGCAAATGTGAGAAATGTCAATATTTGTTCATCCTGGTTTTGGGTGTATTGGGGCCCATATTACTCTTCCTTTGCTTTTTCTGCATTTTAAAACTACTTCTAAATTTTAAAATTAACTACAGTATAATTAGTTATTATTAAGCTGCAGTATCTTTCATAAATTTATACACTTTTTTTTTTTCTACAGATTCTCTGTCCCACTGTGTACCTGATGAATTTATATTAATCCTTTAAAACAAAACTGAACTGTCACCTTCTCTGTGAAACTGCATCTTCTCTTTTCCATTGTGGTCAGTTAACCACTCCCTTGTTATTTTTAAAGAACTTTGTGTGTACCTTATTTCTATTTTAGCACTCACCACACTTGTTCTAGTCATTTAATAATTCAACAGTCTCCTACCACTAAGTCAAGTTCCTTGATATCAGAAAGTAGTTCCTATATATAAATATATAGTTGAATATATTACCTAGGATGGTAAAGCTTACTAACTCTTCACAGACATAGATCCCTTCTTTATTTTAGGCATACAAGTAAATAGGCCAAGTTTCCCAACATTGCTTGCATGTAAATGTGGCTATGTAACTGAGTTTTAGAAAGTGAGTAAAAATTATGTGAGCCACTTCCAAACTGTGTTCTTAAAAACTTCCTATTGTTTCCTCCTCTGGCTGGATGCATCTGTTGATGAGTAGTGAAGGAAGGCAAGAGTGGAAGGAGCCAGATAGCTCTTCTGCTAACTACCACACAAATAAGAAAACTTTTGATTGACTTGATCTCTCAGATATTCAAGCCCATTTCTTATGTTACTTATCCTACCTGCCTAATAGATCTAGCCTAGTAATTATCTTGTAGAAGCCATTCAATAAATGAATGCATAGAATAAAAAATAATTAGATTGATTACTGGCATTATACCTGAAAGAAAAAATGAGCTCTCTGGGCAAAATATTGAGATTTACTTTCTCAATGTTTTTAGAGTAAGGTACATGATACAGAGATATGAGTGTCAATACACAAAATTATCTGGTAATAAATTTAATATTATTTTTTCAGTATTTAAAAAAATTGCCTATGAAAATAAGATAAATGTGTTTTTGTGATTAATCCATCAAAACTCTTTTCAAGAAATGGAAGCTGGACTTCCCTGGTGGCGCAGTGGTTAAGAATCTGCCTGCCAATTCAGGGGACACGGGTTTGAGCCCTGGTCCGGGAAGATCCCACATGCCGTGGAGCAACTAAGCCCGTGCACCACAACTACTGAGCCTGCACTCTACAGCTTGTGAGCCACAACTACTGAGCCCGCATGTCACAACTAGTGAAGCCTGCGTGCCTAGAACCCGTGTTCCACAACAAGAGAAGCCACCGCAATGAGAAGCCCACGCTCCGCAACGAAGAGTAGCCCTCACTTGCTGCAACTAGAGAGAAAAGCCCCCGCACAGCAATGAAGACCCAAGGCAGCCAAAAATAAATAAATAAATAAATAAATAAATTTGAAAAAAAAGAATTGCATAAACAGCCTGACCTTAAAAAAAAAAGAAAGAAATGGAAGCTACGGATTTGAAAAATTGTCAACAAACCTGACTGCATAGAAAATCATGTAATAAATATTTGTATATGTATATTTGTATATGCATATTTGTATATGTAATAAATATATATGAAGTTCTATTTAAAGGTAAACACTGATTATGGAAAAACACTTCTTTAGCTAATTGGCTCAGTGTAATTGAGGTCACCATTTAGCCATTTAAAAACTTTCATCACTAAATGCTTTTAAATATTTTATGAATCATGTAATTGCTCTGAGTATTTTTGTAAGCAATGTAGTTCACGCTAGAAAATGTATCTGCTACCGTATGGGTCTCTCATAAAATCATATTTATGAAGCTTTTAAAGTAATCCTAGCAGACAGATCTAATCTGAGTAGATATCAGTAGGTTTATTTTCAAAGTGAAAAAATTATCAAACTTTATCTCCTACTTTTACAGTCTCAAATTAAAGGCACTAAACATTAAAACATATATTGCATAGCTTTTTAAATATCAGGTATTACCAAAATTCAAATATTTCCAGATGGCTATTATTGCTAAGGATTTAGTTAATTGCAATTATCTTGAATTCAAAATGTGCACTTCCTTATAATTGATTTTAAATTACTTGATTCCTTCCTGCATTATTTATGTCATTAACAAAACCAATTTGCCACTAAGAAAATAATCCAAAGAATTAAGCATTGATAAATTTGCCTCTTAGGAATATATACCTATGAACCATGTCATTTCAAAATTAAAGCAGCTGTTTTGTTTCTTTGACCAGGAAAGGATACATTGAACATAAAAACTGTCTTTATCAATGTTTTATATAACAGTAATTGAATAATATTTAAAAGATCTAAATGGATATATTTATTATTTTCATTGTTAAATTGATTTGCAATATTTAGTGCCAGTGCACAGAGACCTACTCAAAATCCTCTTTTCCAGGAATGGATTCTGGTACTCTGTTCTAAACCACACTGAACACCTTTATCTCTAGATGGTAACACTAGGAGCTATAAGACATATCAATAAGTTTCATGACACTCCCAGAATATGCTAGAACCCTTCTCATAATAACAGAGAACTTCATAGAGATTCCAGGATGCACATGACTCAAGTTATTATGTTTCTTCTGTAAAAATGCATGTTCTTTCCGCAAAATACCTTTTCATGAAGTTTAATCTGATAGTGACCCACTATTCTTAATCAGCATGATGATGTTAATTTTTCAACTTTAACTCCTGCATTTCTCTGATATACATTCTCTACCTTAGAAAACTAGCCCTTTCATCATTACCAAGTTTTTAATTTTTGTATGAAATCCTCAGCATGTAAACATCAAATCCTTTTCTGTTTTTGAATAACCTATTTCTATCTTTGCTTATGATTGTCTTATTCATCATTATGCTAGTAGAACTTTTTTTTCTTTTTGCATTTTCTTTGTAAGTGTTCATTTCTTTTTCTTAGTACAAGAACACCATAACTTTCTTTGGGGCATGTGTTTCCTCTTTGTCTATTGTGTATAAACAGGTTGAAAATTTTAAAAATTCCTGATCATAGTAATTGCCTCAGGATAGACAGTCAATCTAATCAGAGGTATATCATTGATATATATATATATATACACACACACACACACACATATTTTTTTTTCAATACAGGAAACATAGAAAGTCAAACGACTACAGCCATATTGCCTCTATGATAGGAGAATCTGTCTCAAACCGAGCCAAAGTGAGAAAAAACAATCTCTCTTGTCCTTAAGGCAAAAATATTTGAAGCCATTCTCAATCTTCTCTTTTTGAATACCCTGGAAAATATTGCCAGACTTATTTTAAAAGATATACCAAAAGTAAGCATTTAAATGGTCAGTCAATGCTACCTTCATATGTTTGTCTTAACCAGTGTAATAGCCTCCTAATAATTCTCATTTTTCTATTCCTAGAATAATCTATTTTTACACAGTAACCATAAATCAGAATTTCTGCTTCTGACTATGATGCAATAGCTTAGATTAAAATAACCTTCTCCTATGCACAACTAGAGAAGATAATAAATAGACTAAAAAATTATCTGAATGCACCAAAGAGCATCTTCTGCCAATACATAGAAGTAAGTGGGGTATTTTCTTCTTCTTCTCATCAGGGCTTTCCAATTTCTAAGGCCCAGAGACCAAGTAAAAAACATTCTGCTTTTTATTGACATATCAAAACTTGTAGAGTGATTCTAAAGCTTAGAGGCAATTTTACAGTCTTAAATATGTGTGTGTGTATGTGTGTGTATGTGTGTGTGTGTGTGTGTGTGTGTGTGTGTCCAAGTAGTTAGAATGAGCACAGCAAACTAAATCCAAAAATGTAGAAGGAAGAAAATACTGAAGATAAGATTTAGTTATATAATTAATAAACTCCTAGCAAGATGAATCAAAGAGAGAGGGAAAAGATTGTAAAAATTAGGAATAAAGAGAACACATAAATAAATGTCCTAGAGCCTAAATATATGAGAGATTATGAAAAATTAGTCCAATAATTTAAATTATACATGAAATGGAAAAATTCCTTTAAAAAACAAAACATAATAAAACTGACACAAGAAAATAGAGAAGATATGATGGATCTTTAAAGAAATTAATCCATAAATACAAATAATTCCACAAAGAAAATGGCAAGCCTACATTGCTTTATAGTTAATTTTCTCAAACATTTGAGGAAGAAAGAACCCATCAATATCATATAAACTCTTCAAGACATGAGGAAAATAAGACACACTGTCGTTTTCATTCAGTGGTGCCAATATAACCTACTTACCAAAAATAAATATAGCCATTACAGAAAATTAAAATTATAAGCCAGAATCCTGTATGAATATAAACATAAAAATCTCAAACAAATAATAGTAAATTGAATTCAGCAAAATGTAAAAATAATAATATGTTACAATCAAATTAGATTTATTCCTGTAATGCAAATTTAGTTTATCATTTAAAAATGAGCCAAAGCAAGTCATCAAATTGAAAGAACAAAAGAGACAAATAATACAACGGATGAAGAAAAGTCTTTTGATAAAAATTCAAATCCCTATTATAATAAAATAATTTAAAAATAACTTTAGCAGATTAAAAATAGAAGGTACTTTCTTAATATAAAAGTCTATTTATGAAAAAAAAAGCTTTAAGGAAACATCATACTTAATGATGTACTATTGAATACTTTTTCTATAACATCAGGAATGTGAAAATGATGTCAAGGTTGAGAGAGAATTCTCTGCAGGGCTTTTCAGGACTAATTTTTGATGTTTGTATTGCACACAGCCTTGAAGAGAGTTCAGAAGCTGGCCTATACATTCACCAGATATGTGAAAAAGCTTCCTTATAATGCAGTGGAGGAAAGGATGGTCTCTTCAAAAATGGAGTTTATTTAATTGTATATTCATATAGAAATAATAAAAAATCTTGATCTCTACATCATCACATAAACAAAAATAAATTCTAGTTATATTGTATGTGAAAGAATTTTTAAAAAGAGAGGGAAAGGCTTCCCCGGTGGCGCAGTGGTTGAGAATCTGCCTGCCAGTGCAGGGGACACGGGTTCAGGCCCTGGTCTGGGAAGATCCCATATGCCGCGGAGCAACTGGGCCCGTGAGCCACAACTACTGAGCCTGCACGTCTGGAGCCTGCGCTCCGCAACAAGAGAGGCCGTGATAGTGAGAGGCCCGCGCACCGTGATGAAGACTGACCCCCACTTGCCGCAACTAGAGAAAACCCTCGCACAGAAACGAAGACCCAACACAGCCATAAATAAATAAATTTTTTTTAAAAAAATAAAATAAAATAAAAGAGAGGGAAAAAAATTCTGTAACATAGAAAAATATCTTCATTACATTGCTATAGAGGGGAAAAAAGTCATAATCAGGAAACAAAACACATTAATTATACAAAGAACTGACAAATTGGAGTTCAATAAAGCTGATTGATCAAAAATACCACTAAGGGAGGGGGAAGGGGAAGCTGGGACAAAGTAAGAGAGTGGCAATGGACATATATATACTACCAAATGTACAATAGATAGCTAGTGAGAAGCAGCCGCACAGCACAGGGAGATCAGCTCGGTGCTTTGTGTTCACCTAGTGGGGTGGGATAGCGAAGGTGGGAGGGAGATGCAAGAGGGAGGGGATATGGGGATATATGTATACGTATAGCTGATTCACTTTGTTATAAAGCAGAAACTAACACACCATTGTAAAGCAATTATATTCCAATAAAGATGTTAAAAAAATACCACTAAAATAAAGAAAAATAATCCATGTAAGATACCCTTCAATAGGTGAATGGATAAACAAGCTGTTTATCACTTGATGGGTATAGAATTTTTTTTGGAATGGAATATTGTTCAGCAATAAAAGTAAATCAGCTACTAAACCACAGAAAGACTAGGAGGAATCTTAAGTGCTTATTGTTACGTGAAAGAAGCCAGTCTGAAAAGGCTAAATACTGTGTGATTGTAAATATATGGCATCTGGAATTCCAAGGCAAAACTATAGAGATAGTAAAAGATCAGTGGTTGCCAGGAGCTTGGGGATGGGAAGGAAGGGTCAATAGGTGGAACACAGGGGATTTTTAGGGCAGTGAATCTACTCTGTATAATACTGTAATGGCAGATATGACATTATACATTTGACAAAATCCGTAAAACCTAACAACACAAAAAGTGAACCTTCTTGTAAACTATGAACTTTAGTTAATAATAGTATATCAATATTGGTTCATCAATTGTAAAAATTGTAATGAAACCATGCAACTGAGATTGGAACTTGAACCTACGTGCCAGGACTCGAACTCGGCCAAAACCCAGGTTGGGACTTGAACCCATGGTCTTTTCATTGAGTTCACACACCTGGTCTCAGGACTTAATGAAGCTCAGGTTCTTGATGTCTCTTCACAGAAAGAATTCAGTGAGAAACAAAGTGATAGGTAAGAAGTGCATTTATTTAGAGAGAAACACACTCCACAGACAGAGTGTGGGCCATCTCAGAAGGCGAGAGGCCCTGAAATATGGAATGGTTAATTTTTATGGGCTGGGTAAGTTCATAGGCTAATGAGTGAGAGGATTATTCCAGTTATTTGGGGGAAGGAGCAGGGATTTCCAGGAATTAGGCCATCGCCCACTTTTTGACTTTTTATGGTTGGCCTCAGAACTGTCATGGTGCCGGTGGGTATATAATTCAGCATATGCTAATGTATTACAATGAGCGTATAATAAGGCTCAAGGTCCACTGGAAGTCGAATCTTCTGCCATCTTGGATCTAGTTGGTTCTAACCAGTTTTTATGATGTCCTATGGCTATGTCATTCTTTTAAATGTTGTGCCCTGCCCACTTCCCCCCCCCCCCCCCCCCCGCACCCTGCCGTTTCAGTAACACAAGAAGTGAAAACTGTGTTTGGTGCAGGGAGGGGTGTAATGGGAACTCTGCTGGCTCAGCGCAATTTTCCTGTAAACCTGAAACTGCTCTAAAAAATAAAGTTTATTATTTTAAAAAAATTGACAGAGTAGGAAAAGATATTTGCAATGTATATATTCAGCAAAGAATTCTCATCAAAAATCTTACACAAATTAGTAAGAAAAGTGTAAATAATTCAACACAGAGAAGAAATGTGAAAAGGCATTTCAAATCTAGGCTATCCAAATGGTCAATAAATATGAAAAAGCTGTTCAAATTCATCAGCCATAAGGTCAATCAAATTTAAAGCACAAAGACATACCATAACTTATCATCAAAATGGCTAAAATTAACAGAACAATAACTAGTGAGTATATAGAATAATTGTCACTCTCATACCTTGTTGGTATGTTTGAAAGCTGTCATTATCTACTGAAATTTGAACATGCATTGCCCTATAACCACGAAAATCCATACCTGGGTATATAACAAAAGAAATGGGTACCGATGTATGCCAAAAGAAATCTGCAAGATATCCACAGCAGCATTATTCATAACATAAAAACTGGAATCAACCTAAAGGTCCATCTACAGTAGAATGTATACATAAGTTTAGGTATAATTATGTGATGAAATACTTTATGCAGTAATGAAAAGTGAATAAGCTACTTACTGCATATGTATAAACACTTCATAAAATGTTTACTTAAAAACAAAACTAATTCAGAGCAGATAGTTTCTCTGTTCAAAACCCTCAAATGAAATACCAGTTCTTTACAGTGGCTTAGAAAGCCCCACAGAACACAAGCTTGAGGCTTCTTCTACCTCTTTATTCTTTGGATCATCCTGTTCCAGCCACCCAGGCTTCATTTGCTGTTCTTGTAACATACCAAGAACATTCTTCTCTAAGGTCTTTAGTATTTACTGTTCCCCCTTCTAGAATGTTCGTCCCGTAAATACTTGCAGAGCCTACTTCTTGCTTCTTTCAAGCTTCTTCTTATACATTATCAACTCATAATGGACTTTAACAATCCCTTTTAAAATTGTCTCCCACTCTAAATTTATATTTCCTTATTTGCTTCATTTTTTTGTAGTTCTTACTACTTCTTAGCATATTTTATATAATTTTGTTCACTGCTTTACTCCCTAGCTTTCTGAAAGGTGAACAGTACACATCTGGCTTTCAGTAAGTATTGATATAAGCTGAATGAATGAATGAATCAATCAATCAATGAGGGCGCGTTGAATTGGGTTTTCTGTCACTTTAAAATTGTGTTAAAAAGTGATAAAATAATAATAAAAAAGAAATTAAAATAATGGTGATAAAAATAATGATAATAGCTGGTATTTCGCGCTTACTATAACAGTTATTTTACATATATAAATTAACTTAATCCTTACAACAATCTTAAGAGAGGTACAAATGTTCTCTTGTTTTATCAGTAAGAAAACTGAGGCATCAGGATGGTGGATGCCTTTCACAAGGCTAATAGGTGGGCAAGCCAGGATAAAAATCCAAAGTCTTATTCATTAGAATGCATTGCCTTCCCCCATACTAAGAAGTGTTCATTAATAAAAGGACACAGGTGCATACATAGGTGAATAATCTGATTTTTTATTCATTAGTTAAAAGACACAACATCTCACCTGTATATTTATAGCTACACAGAAGAGTGGATAAGTAGCACAGTCCCAGTTTAATGCATGACCCCCTTAGCCTCCAAGTTCTCACTATGGGTCAAGTGTCTGCCACTGGTGGTGCCTAACTGGGAATATGGATTATGTCAAGTCCTTAGAGAAACTAATTCTGTGTCCTCCTCATGGACTATTCATGGTCCCATAGCTACTCTCAATTTTGTTTGGAGAAACAAAATGCTGGCCCAATACAAACAGATAAGGGCATAATAAACTATGTAAAATAGTTTGCTGGCACTAGAACCTTTCACACCTGTTGCCTTTGTCAATACAGGAGAAGTTAAATAAATCCCTAACCCATTACCAAGAAAACTCCATAGACCAGGTTGAATTTAATATCCAATTTCCAAATGTGATTAGAATATGTCCACCTAAGAAAGACCAGGTCTCAGGCCTATCTGAAATTCTACTCTTACATAAACCAGAGCCAGCACTAATGTCATTTTTCCAGAATCAGCACTCCTCTTTCCCAGAAAATTTTCTTTTTGAAATTTAGTTTTCCCCACTGAATATTTATAACAGCAATCATAAAGCAGAGAACAGGGGATGTTAAATGATTAAACATACCTCATAAGTTCTATAGCTATGGAAGTTATTAATATATTTAATAATGTTAAGGAAGATCAGTAAAGGTCTTTGTCTTAATTACAACATAGGTTCATTTGACTGTACTAGAGATAACCTTGGATCAGGCGAAAAAGAAATTTATTTCTCTATCATGTTAAATTTCACATGTACGTAATTCAGGCCTAGTAAGGCAGCCTGATATCTTTTCAGATTCAGACCCCTTTCAGCTTTCTCTTTCATTATTCTTAGGGAGAAATAATTGTACAAATTATCCAAGGTGGGGCTCTGGGCATAAATCCAGACTTCAAGCAAAAGAAGGCAGAAAAAGGAAAATTAAAATGTCATGTCAGTTTGTATCAATGACATATCCAGGATGTTAGAAAAGTCACTTACCCCTGGACACTGGCCACAAATTAGTGACATCTAACTTCAAGGAAATTTGGTAAATGTAATCTTCATTCTGGATGACCATGCATTCAGTAAAAAATCGAGTAATATTATGTTAAAAAAAAAAAGAGATAAACAGTCACTATGGGATAACTAACAGCCTTTGTTATTGATGTCATGATGTGAATCAGTGAGAATCCATTTTTAACTCACATCTCAAATGGAGTCATTCTTCCTGTCAAGAGAAGTGTGCTACCATGTGGTAAGTATAAATAGATGATCATCACAAGAAAAGAGGTAAATTGCAGTTTTGCTATTTTTGTTTTTGAATATGTATATGAACAAAAGACTTGGAAATTAAAGAAAACAAGCAATTATTGGCAGAGATTGAGAATTTCTGAAAGGTCTGATTGAAGTAGAGTGTATTGTGACTCTCAGAGCAGGATCAGCAGAAACTGAATTCAAAAATTAGAGCACTTCAAAAAAATCCCTTAGGAAAGAGAAGTAGATACTACGACAACCTCACACCTATTATTTCTCAAAGATAATTAGACATTTATAATGGAAACCTCTGGTTTTCACTTGTAGTTTACTACTTACAACTACATTAGGCTGTAAGTAATAGAAAGCCCAATTTTCAATGGCTTAATCACATATATATATATGTGTTTCTTGTGTATCAAGAAGTCCAGAGTTAGTCTATTAACTCCAAGATGTCATTAATATTCAGACTCTTGTTATTTTAGATCAATCATCTTTGGCATGTAGCTTTCAACTTCCTGTTTAAAAGATGGTTATTGATTTCTCAAGTGTAACATTTGACTTAGATGAAGGCAGAAAGAAGAGGTATGGCTAAAGAAAAAGGGTAAAGCTTCCTTGTTAGGTTTTTTTTTGTTGTTGTTATTATTCCAAATGGGTCAGTTAAAATCTACTGACTAGAATTGTATACTATGGACATCCTAGCAAAAAGGAAGTTTGAGAGACTGAAAATTAGAGGAAAACAAAGAAAATGAGACTGTCTTGGATGTTGGGTGGCCAATAGACAATGCCTGTAACATTACAAGTACAGGTTTCCCCTGCTATCCAAAAGTAGAGTGCTCCTATGAAAGCTTTCCTAAACCAAAGCTTAAAATGAAGAAGCAATTACCTTGACACACCTTGCTAACGGATATACAACATAAGTCAAAATAAAGCACAGGTGCTCAGAGACACAGTTCAAAGTTATGGTAGCTTGATGCTGAGATGCTGAGTGTAGGTCTGAGGGAGAGCTTGGCAGTCCCACTCTCATTGGCGGAGGTGCCCGCTGCCTCCATAATAACTATAAAACTTGCTGCAAAACAAACACTGACCATTATTTTGGCTTTTCACTTTTTTTCTTAAAAGTGAAAACCCTCTTCACATTTCTTTTCGTCAGCCGAAACCAGTACTAATGTAGATCTTTCCTAGCAGTTAAGTGGCATAAAGTGAACTTTCACTTTTTTTTTTTTTATCTCTTTTCATGAGATAGCCATTTGAAAGCATCTGGTTTTCAAATATGGCAAGTAGCAACACGTAGTTACCACTGATTCATACTGTATGACTCAAATTCATGCTGAATATAAGGGTAAAGGTATATTGTATGCAAGGGAGGCACCCAAGTGATATACTCAGAATGTCTTCTTCATGTCAAGAACTGTAAATGGTCTGACATTTTTCCCTACTTGCAAGTTAACAAGTTAGTGTGTCACAGTTTCATGGATGTTGGCAGAAAACATGAGACTCCTGGATTAGTGTGGTATTGGCATTAGGATACAGATTTATGGAACAGAATAGAGAGTCCAGACATAAAGTCACACATATATGATCAATTGATTTTCAACCAAAGTGCTGAGTAATGGATAAAAAACAGAGATTTGAACAAACTGTGCCACAACAACTGAATGTCTTTATTCAGAGAAAAAATAAACCTAGAGTGGTGTCAGTGGGAAAGAGAGTAAGGACATCCAAATCTGCTCCTTCATAACAGTAATAAAAACATTAGGAAAAAAATGGTCAAAATCAACTTTTTTCAGAACTCTGGAAATGAACTAGATTCTTGGAGTGTTTACTCAAGAAAAATAGCAGAATATTGGTAAGAAAGGTGACCTCTACGGCATTTTAATTAGTCCTATTCCCGTCTCCCTCTCTCCAGCTTCACAGTAGCTTTGGAAACCAACAGTTTTACAATCATGGTAGCTGTGGAAACCAGTGGCCTAGTAATCTCTAGAGGGAACATAAAGGGTTTGAGTCTCCAAAAACCAAATCCCTAGAAAACTGTCATTATCTGACAAGTAGGAAGTGCAAGCAAGAATAAAGGCTAAGGCAGAGTTGTCAGCTGCTGTCTGAGTGCTGAAGGCAGGCACCAACGCATATACACAGAGCACTGTAGTAACAGTTAGGAGAATCAGTAGTTCAAGGCATTTAAGGAAATCTCTAATTGTTAGTTGACCACTAAGCTAATTGAGCAGAGACTTCTGTGGGTACACAGGACAAAAAAATACAGACTTAACAGAATTAGTTCAGTAAAGTAATTAATAAAGAGCAACAACAAAAAAAATGGGGAGGAGAAATCTAATTTCCAGAGTTGCCACATTATATTATTATTAAAGTCTAGTTCTCAATTAAAAATTTTTTGATACATACAAAGGAATAGGAAAGTATAGCACATACAGTTGAAAGAAGCAGTCAATACAAACAATCCCTGAGAAAACCAGACTTCAGACTTACTAGAAAAGATTTTATGTAAGCTATTTTAGACATGTTTAACAAAAGGAGATCATATTTAAGGTACTAAAGGAAAGTATGAAGATAATATCTATCAAATTAAAGAATATCAATAGAGAGATAATATTATTTAAAAAATAGAAATTATAGAGTTTAAAAGTCCAAAAACAGAAATGCAAAATTCACTAGAGAGGTCCAATAGCTGATTTGAAGTGGCAGAAAAAAGAATCAGTAAACTTGAAAGTAAACAGTTTATTAATCATATGATGATACTTTTGGGGAGAGAAGGACAGGTTTACTAATCCAGCCCAAAAATAGCTTGAGGAACTCAGGAAAGGAGATTGACTTGGAGTTTTTATGGTAGAAAGAGTTGGGCCAAGGGCAGGGTTCCCTTACATACGGGGTTTGAACTTCCCACTGGCGCTAAAGGAGACCACATCTGGGCTTTCTTATCAGCTTGCTCAGATATGAAGCAAAATGGGAAGCCAGAGAAGTGAGACCTAAAAACTGTCAACACACATAAAATGATGGAGTCAGACTCTTTAATACGCTTGTAATAGTTAAAAACTTCTTAGATCACAAACTGTGTGTTCAGTAAAAGAATTGATTGAGTTGACTTCAAGCTTAAACACTTTTGCTCTTCAAAAGAAACTTCTAAGAAAATGAAAAGTCAAGTCACAAACTAGGAGTCCTATATATACTTACTAGACCTGAATCCAAAATAAATACCTTTTATAAATCAATAACAAGACACAAAAAAGTAAAGAAATCGGTCAAAGTTTTAAATGATCACTTCACAGAAGAAGCTATACAAATTGTTAGTAATCACATGAAAATATACTCAACCTCATTTCTCATGAGTGAAATGAAAATTAACACAACAATGAGATAACTTTATCTATCCTTTATAATGGCTAAAATCAGAAAAACTCAATAGTAAGTACTGAAGAGGATGGGGAGGCACTAGTAGTCTCAAACATTGCTGAAAGGAATGTGAAATGACACAGCCAATTTGGCAAACTGTTTGGGAGTTCCTAATAAAATTAAGCATATACCTATAGTATGACCCATCTTAGACTTTACCCAAGAGAAATTAAATCATATTTGCTCACAGAGGCTTGCATAATAATGTTTATATTAAGTTTATTCAGTATAATCCCCCTTGGAAACAAATGTCCATCAAAAGGTGAATTTGCAACTCAGTGTGGTTTATTCATTCAATGGAATACTATTCAGTAATAAAAATAAACTATTGACACACACAACAAAATGGATGGATCAAGAAAACATGCTGCTCAAAATAAGCAGATATAAAAGAGTACATACTGAATGATTCCAGATATAAAAGAGTACATACTGAATGATTCCAGCTTGTCTGACATTTTAGAAAATACAAATCTAATACAGAATGAGAGTAAATAGATGGTTGACTTGTTCTAGGACAGGAGAGAAGGTAGGTATTGTCTGTGAGAGGATACCAAAAAACTTTTCGATGAGATGAAATGTGGTCGTTACTCAGGTGCATGAATTGGTTACACCTCATCAAAATATTTACTGAAAATGTATTTGACCACATATAAATTATACCTCATTAAAGTTATTAAAGATAACATGAACCTGCATAATACAATTTTCTTTTATTTTCTATAAAATATTACTGTTATTACTAAGAGAATAATACTAAATAAATGAATTTGAAAATATTTTATAATAGAATAATCAAGATATATCTTTTTATGAGATCAAAAGTAAGGCAAGATTACTATTGTGAATGAGGTAATTACAGTGTCCGCCTGAAGACTGCATTGCCAACAAAACAATCATTAATTTATAACAGAGGTGGCTTCATTGTACTGACAATTTCATGCTGTTTCTCAGAAACAGGAAATCTTATATCTTAAGTATTTAATAATTCTATTATATGTAATATTTACCTTTCTGGGAAATATAAATGCTTGAAGACAGATTTAAACATTATCATCTGTTTCTTTCTAGGTTTTTATGCCAAATAAAAATACACAGTATTAAAATGTAATTTCTCTTTAGCTTAGAAAGTTTGTTGAAAATACAACTATTTTATTGTGCATCCTGTTGGTATTAAATTGTTCTTCATTTTGCTGATGACTGGTAGGAAATTAATTTCACCAATAGCTTAAACTTATACAAAAATTAAACAAAACATAAGTATTACTGTGGGAACTATGCTTATCATTCTTAGAGAAATACAATCATAAATCATCCATCCCTGGTCTCTAAGATAGTCTCAAAGATCTAAGACTTTGGTGCATCCTGCAGCCTTTTTATTCATATATTTATTTTCCTTTTTACTACCCACTTAACTCTTTACTAACTTTTGACAGTGATTCTGCTTTTGACAGTTAATAATGGAAGCTATTACATCAAAGCAATGTGAGCAGCATTAATTAATACTAAAAGCAAGCTCAAAGTAAAAGACAAAACTCTCTTCCAGTTTGATAGAGACAAACAGACCAGTGTTAGAGTAGGAAACAAATTGTTTTTCTTCTCCTTCTTTGGTTTGCCAGGCTTGATCATGACCCAAAGGGAAAAGTGCATTAGATATACCAACTTGCACTTGGCTCCATAAAATGCCATTTTCAAGTCTAGATTATGCTTAGTGAGAAATGCCTCCCCTCGTGAAGCTTGTGTGCAGTTGAATAAAGTCTACTTTAGGGATAAATGCCATTGTTCTGTTTGGATAGACAGCAATTTGCTGTACCTGAAGATCATACCATTATTAGAGGGATGCATGAGCACCAGTGTGGGCAGTCCACCTTCTCCTTTCCCCTGGGACATGATAGGTAATGTAATACACTCTTTGGCAATGAGTCTCTTGTCTATTTAGTGCATATTGCCAGACATCAGGCTTGCTCCAATATCTGGTAAAAATCATCTTCCTTTAGAAGAAGACTTAAGGGCTATGAGGCAATGACTTATTACCTCAGCATCAAGTTAGTTGTACTGTCAACCTTCTCTTAAATGGTACCTCAGTCCTAATGCCCAACATGTGTTTTGTTGTCTGTTATCATTCCACCACCTTGCCTCTGAGGTCCAGTAACTTCGTTCTTTATGTATGCTTCTATGGCAGACCCTTCCAACTTAAAGGTCATATATATTTATTTTAGTTTTTCTCTTTGCACACAATGCCTAGCATTATTTTTGGAATACATATTGAACTACATAGTGGTCTACTGAAATACAGCCTTTTCTTTAGAACTTCTCATTGTTGTGCTGTCTCCATTGTTTTTTTAAGTCTAGAGACCTGTCCTGAAACCTAAACCTTTTTAATCCCTGGTATTAGCAACCAACTCTCATGTTTACCTAAGAATCTAGATTTTTTTCTATACTGTTCTGTTTTTGATAGTTCCTCATAAACCTCAGGACCTGCATAGTCTCTTGTTTCTGTTCCACCTCTGCCCCAGTAGATGTGCCCCTGTCCAAATTCTTATATCATTGATGATAGATCAAAGATATACTATGCGTTTCTTAGGAATAAATAAATATACTGCCTAGGAATAAATAGTATGCTTTTAGAAAGAACACTGACTCTTTCAGGAAGCTCAGTAAACTAAATCATACCTTATTTGTTGTACCCTTTAGTTTCCTAAATTCTACTTCTCTAGAAGGTTAAGTATTTAAGTTTATGTTGTAGTACTTCATTTCAAGGCATTTATTTGAGCATATACTAGTTCAAAAAAGCACTCATCTTTCAATAGGCAATTTAATAGCCTGAACAGGTTAATGTAACATAAACATTTTGATCATTTTTCCCCTTTCAAGGATGAATCCTCCAAAAGAGGGGACAAATATGCACTTATGAGGGATAAGACTATGCTTATTAGGCACAATATATAGCACCTAATATGTGTTTCATAAATATTTTTTACACAAATAGAAACAGCCAACTCCTAACATAATTAATGCAGGAGAGTTTGTAAATTTTCAGTCATTTAATTTCTGAAATCTCTTGAATGCTATTAAGGATAACTACAGCCACCCCCTTTATTATTTTCAAAAAGAAAGGGTGACCTTTCAAGTCCTTAGGAAAGAAGTAAACTCATCTTCAGCAAAAAGAGCAGAGCCCTGAAAATGAATTTTGTATTTGTACAATATCAAACAGTTTATGCAACATTGATTTTTTTAAAAACATGCATCATAAACTATTTCAGATGTGAAAATTCTTCTATCGCAATTTAAGGAATGGTGCCAGTTAGCATGTGATTTTTTTCACCATTTCCCCCACTTTTAAAACTACAAATTAGATTATTCAAATGTGCTCTCAAAGAGGTTACCCCTGGAAACCACTCTTAGGCTTCACCGGGTATAGAATAGCCTGCTGCTGATTGGTTTTAGCCTCAGAGACTATCTCACCAAGGCACAGCAGTCTCCAATGACTACCAATTTGCTTCCCAGTGTGATGCTAGGTATTGCCTGTGGTCATTAATGCCATATTTGCTAAAGGGCTTCACTGTTTACTGATTGCCCTTTCCTTCATTCACAGTTAAGACAAGGAAGACAAACAATTGCAGGTTTAAAATTTAACTCTCAAAGTTCTCAAGTTTAAGATTTTTACATTCAAGACACTTTTCTTTCAGATATTCTACCCATTCAGTTATAGAACTGTAGAACTCAGAACAGACTTTTTCTTCTTTTCTTTTTCACAAATTTCTCCCTTCAGGTAGCATAATGGGAGAAATACTCTCCATTTTATTCACATCATTTAACTTTTCATTTTAATTACTTCTGAAATTAATGTTTCAGTTAATATTTATTGAGTTTTGCTCTTACAGCTTTTGTTAATATCTCAAACATTAAAATTAAGAAAAATAATACATTTTCTGATAAACATGAAATTCACAGTGCACTGGCATACTAGTTATTGGAACTTGGACAACTGGCTTTATAAATTGGCTGATGGATTGTTCAACCCTATGGAATCATCTAATTGGTAAATGGCAAATTCAATCTAATTTTCTTAATACCTGAACTTCTATTTAAAAATAATAATGTCAGTCAACAAAATAACATAGTAACAGTTATTTTTATGGGTTCCTTAACTTAGAATACGATACAATTTTAGCGATTAGAATAAATGACTGAAGTTTCTATACTTTAGATTGGGCAAAGGAGGAAAAGAAGCTACAGACCATATTTAAAGGAACTAAATATAGTTTGCAATAACCAGCAATAATAATTGATTGTACACTTATCAGACAACCTGTAGATTCATTCATACAACAAAATACTTGTAACTTTTAGACCTCAGCAATGTAAATATTTGTAAATTTAGGCAATAGTATGGATTTGGGAACTACACAATGGGCATGCCCCTACTAAAGCTGTATCATAAAGGCTGGCTATCTCTGGATTACTATATTGTGTTTAATATGGATGATATTTTATGCACTTATTTTTTATAAACAACTTACTGCTTGACCCTGCCCATTATTCAAATAGTAGTTATATTTCTATACTTTGCTTTCTCAAGTTTCCTTACATAGTAATTTAGATAGAGTTAGTCTTGGTCTATCAGTTCTACCAAGTTGATAGATTAATAATGATAAAACAATGGCAATTATGGAGATCAGTTACTATGTCATAGGCACTCTGCTAAGCCTTTAACATGCACTATTTCATTTTATCTTCACGTGAAATAGAAATTATTACCACCATGTATAAGATAAGAAAGCTGAACCTCAGAGGGGTCATATAATTGTCCTAAATTCATACAATCATGAAAAGACTGTGTCAGAATGTTAACACAGGCAGTTTAGATTCCAGAGTCCCAACTTTTAAACATTCTGCATTATTGCTCCTAGTTCTGGTAGAATAAATATTTATTTGCAAAGTAGTCAGACTAACATTTTCACAAACCACTGAATCTCGGGATTGGAGAGGACCTTGAAGATCCTCCAATCTAATGTCTAATTAACTTTCTTTGTGATCACAGCAATGTTGTCACCCAACTCTCAAACAACTTTCCACCAAAGGCCTCACTAGCTCCAAGTGTGGCCCATTCAGTGGAGAAATAGTTGAAAGTTGAACTGCTTGAAAGTTATTTCTCATAATGTGTTTTTGGCCTACTTGTATCTCTCTTCAAAGTATTCTAGTTCACCTCCTTCAACTCTGAGTCAGGGCTTCTCTCATCTTAGACTCAACATTCATTGAATATCTGCAATGCACTAGGTAAGTGTTTTATTAAATATATGTTTCATTGAATATCTGCAATGCACTAGGTAAGTGTTTTATTAAATATATGTTATCTCATTTATTCCTAACCATAATTGTATCAAGTAAATATTTTTTCTTTAAAAAGGTTAAGAGAAATTGAATAATTGGCCAATAGTTGTAGAACAAATAAATCGTGGACCTCAGAGAGTACCTATGTCTTCTGACTCCAAATCCATTTTACCCTAGAGAATCATTCTTACAAATTTATAACTTAATAAATTTTGATTCACAAGAGGTGTAATTATAACTCCCATTCATTTTCTATTTCTATATTCTGCTATGTTTTAATATTAATTTTAGGAACTCAAATATTTCCCTTGTTCTACCAACTTGGCTTTATATTCTGCTTTATGTTTGCAAATAACTTAAGCTAGCCCTTACTCCTAGACTGAAATATGACCATTCAAATAAATTCTCCAGTCAAATTGATTTCTCTCTTTCTTATCTTCGAAAGTAAAACCCATACTAAGGGAATAACTAGGAAAAAATTTATGCAGAATAGCCTCTAAATATGATATATTCACCCTGAACTAGAAGGACACTGTGAAGACAAAGCAAACATCAAATGAGGAAATATTTTAAATACATAATTTAGAGGGGAAATATTTTCAGTCTAACTATTTATATCATAGTAATTATGTTGCCTTGGAAACATCTTTAACCTGCTTATTTAAACCAATATCATTTGCCAATTGCCCATGTATATATTTTATGCATAGGGGAATGACCTATTTTAACTCAAAAAAAGAAATATGAAACATTATAAAATTTTAACCAATATTAATTTTATGCATTATAATTATTTTATAATTCTTAAATGTGAGCTAACTTAGATAAAATGATTATATTAGTTCATAATTTCCTTTATCAAAATCTTGTTTCAGAAAAGGGTAATGTAATCTGATTTTCAGCATCGGCATCAACGCATTACATATTAAAGTTTTAAAAATCCTTTTCTCACAACATGTAGGTATAGCTCTCATGCAAGGAGATATAACATCTGATTCACTCAGATTCTCCGTCCATATATCTTGAAGCCAAAAAATTAGAAATAATTGTTAGATTCAAGCCATGTAATTAGACAGCATAACATCTAAGATACTTTTTTGTCAGTTTTCTAAAAAAGAATTTTAGTAAGTAATACATTTCACCATAAAAGTCCTCCTTCAATAGGCCTTTTAATGATGATAAATAAAGAACTTATGCAAATCCAAGCAATTAATCCTTCTGAAGCATTCCACTGAAATCACTAATAAGGCACCCAGGAGGGAAATACACACATAAATTACTCTTTTGTGAATTCAAGCTTGGGATTGCCATATTTTTTTTCTCTACCCTTAAGAACAGTTAGTTTCAGTAGTAATTACATTCCTTTAAGGCTTTATTTAAATTAAAGTGTGGATTTGAAAGACATGTGTAAAATAAAATCATATTGCACATGTTGACAAAATAAATATAAAGTTATTTTAGATATTTCATTGAGTGTTTTCTTAATCTTCTTAGAATTTTTCTTTGAGGAAATGCCTAAGATGTCATATTCTTAATAAAAATGGAATTTATAGATATACAGCTACAAGTAAATATTTGAAACCTAAAGAACAATAAAGAGTACAATGCACATGAAAATCAAAAGTACTCTGACTACATTAAAAGGACCATCCATGATAAGATACACAACCTCATGGAAATGGCAAGTTATACTCCCAGCTGACCTTTAATTTATTCATCATGTTAAGAATGTACCATTAGAGGTCCTCGGGAAGATGGCGGAAGAGTAGGACGAGGAGATCACCTTCCTTCCCACAGATACAGTAGAAATACATCTACACGTGGAACTGCTCCTACAGAACACCCACTAAACGCTGGCAGAAAACGTCCGACCTCCAAAAAGGCAAGAAACTCCCCCCGTACTTGGGTAGGGCAAAAGAAAAAAGAAATAACAGAGACAAAAGAATAGGGACGGCACCTGCACTAGTGGGAGGGAGCCGTGAAGGAGGAAAGATTTCCACGCACTAGGAAGCCCCTTCGCGGGCAGAGACTGCCGGTGGCAGAGGGGGGAAGCTTCGGAGCCACGGAGGAGAGCGCAGCCACAGGGGTGCGGAGGGCAAAGCGGAGAGGTTCCCGCACGGAGGCTCGGCGCCGAGCAGCACTCTCCAGCCCGAGAGGCTTGTCTGCTCACCCGCCGGGGCGGGCGGGGCTGGGAGCTGAGGCTCGGCTTCGGTGGGATCGTAGGGAGAGGACTGGGGCTGGCGGCGTGAACACAGCCTGAAGGGGTTAGTGCACCACAGCTAGCCGAGAGGGAGTCCGGGAAAAAGTCTGCAGCTGCCGAAGAGGCAAGAGACTTTTTCTTCCCTCTTTGTTTCCTGGTGCGCGAGGAGAGGGGATTCAGAGCGCTGCCTAAACGAACTTCAGAGACGGGCGCGAGCCGCAGCTACCAGCGCGGATCCCACAGCAACAGGGGCGCAGAGGGAAAAACGGAGAGATTCCCGCACAGAGGCTCGGCGCCGAGCAGCGCTCACCAGCCCGAGAGGCTTGGCTGCTCGGCAGGCGGGGCTGGGAGCTGAGGCTTGGGTTTCGGTTTCGGTTGGATCGCAGGGAGAGGACTGGGGCTGGCAGCGTGAACACAGCCTGAAGGGGTTAGCGCACCACAGCTGGCTGGGAGGGAGACCGGGAAAAGGTCTGCAGCTGCCGAAGAGGCAAGAGACTTTTTCTTGCCTCTTTGTTTCGCGGCGCGCAAGGAGAGGGGATTCAGAGTGCCGCCTAAACGAACTCCAGAGAAAGGCGCGAGCCGCGGCGATCAGCACGGACCCCAGAGACGGGCGTGAGACGCTGGGGCTGCTGCTGCCGCCTCCAAAAAGCCTGTGAGTGAGCACAGGTCACTCTCCACATCGCCCCTCCCGGGAGCCTGTGCAGCCCGCCACTGCCAGGGTCCCGTGATCCGGGGACAAGTTCCCCGGGAGAACGCACTGCCCACCTCAGGCTGGTGCAACGTCACGCTGGCCTCGGCCGCCGCAGGCTCACCCCGCCTCCTCTGTACACCTCCCTCCCCGCGGCCTGAGTGAGCCAGAGCCCCCGAAGCAGCTGCTCCTTTAACCCCGTCCTGTCTGTGCGGGGAATAGATGCCCTCAGGCGACCTACACGCAGAGGCGGGTCCAAATCCAAAGCTGAACCCCAGGAGATGTGCGAACAGGGAAAATAAGGGGAAATCTCTCCCAGCAGCCTTAGAAGCAGCGGATTAAAACTCCACAAACAACTTGATGTGCCTGCATCTGGTGAATACCTGAATAGACAACGAATCATCCCAAATTCAGGAGGTGGACTTTGGGAGCAGGATATATTAATTTTTCCCCTTTTCCTTTATTTGTGAGTGTATATGTATATGCTTCTGGGTGTGATTTTGTCTGTATAGCTTTGCTTTACAATAGCTTTATTTTACTTCACTATATTATAGCCTCTTTCTTTCTTTCTTTCTTTCTTTCTATTTTTTCTCCCTTTTACTCTGAGCCGTGTGGACGAAAGGCTCTTGGTGCTCCAGCCAGGCATCAGGGCCGTGCCTCTGAGGTGGGAGAGCCAACTTCAGGACACTGGTCCACAAGAGACCTCCCAGCTTCACGTAATACCAAACGGCAAAAATCTCTCAGAGATCTCCATCTCAACATCAAGACCCAGCTTCACTCAACGACCAGCAAGCTACAGTGCTGGACACCCTATGCCAAACAACTAGCAAGACAGGAACACAGCCCCATCCATTAGCAGAGAGGCTGCCTAAAATCATAATAAGGCCACAGACACCCCAAAATACACCACCAGACGTGGACGTGCCCACCAGAAAGACAAGATCCAACCTCATCCACCAGAGCTCAGGCACTAGTTCCCTCCACCAGGAAGCCTACACAACCCACTGAACCAACCTTAGCCACTGGGGACAGATACCAAAAACAACAGGAACTACGAACCTGCAGCCTGTGAAAAGGAGACCCCAAACACAGTAAGATAAGCAAAATGAGACGACAGAAAAACACACAGCAGATGAAGGAGCAGGGTCAGAACATACCAGACTTAACAAATGAAGAGGAAATAGGTAGTCTACCTGAAAAAGAATTCAGAATAATGATAGTAAGGATGATCCAAAATCTTGGAAATAGAATAGACAAAATGCAAGAAACATTTAACAAGGACGTAGAAGAGCTAAAGAGGAACCAAGCAATGATGAAAACCACAATAAATGAAATTAAAAATACTCTAGATGGGATCAATAGCAGAATAACTGAGGCAGAAGAAAGGATAAGTGACCTGGAAGATAAAATGGTGGAAATAACTACTGCAGAGAAGGATAAAGAAAAAAGAATGAAAAGAACTGAGGACAGTCTCAGAGACCTCTGGGACAACATTAAACGCGCCAACATTCGAATTATAGGGGTCCCAGAAGAAGAAGAGAAAAAGAAAGGGACTGAGAAGATATTTGAAGAGATTATAGTTGAAAACTTCCCTAATATGGGAAAGGAAATAGTTAATCAAGTCCTGGAAGCACAGAGAGTCCCATACAGGATAAACCCAAGGAGAAACACACCAAGACACATATTAATCAAACTGTCAAAAATTAAATATAAGGAAAACATATTAAAGGCAGCAAGGGAAAAAAAACAAATAACACACAAGGGAATCCCCATAAGGTTAACATCTGATCTTTCAGCAGAAAATCTGCAAGCCAGAAGGGAGTGGCAGGATATACTTAAAGTGATGAAGGAGAAAAACCTGCAACCAAGATTACACTACCCAGCAAGGATCTCATTCAGATTCGATGGAGAAATTAAAACCTTTACAGACAAGCAAAAGCTGAGAGAGTTCAGCACCACCAAACCAGCTTTACAACAAATGCTAAAGGAACTTTTCTAGGCAAGAAACACAAGAGAAGGAAAACACCTACAATAACAAACCCAAAACATTTAAGAAAATGGGAATAGGAACATACATATCAATAATTACCTTGAATGTAAATGGATTAAATGCTCCCACCAAAAGACACAGGCTGGCTGAATGGATACAAAAACAAGACCCATATATATGCTGTCTACAAGAGACCCACTTCAGACCTAGAGACACATATAGACTGAAAGTGAGGGGATGGAAAAAGATATTCCATGCAAATGGAAATCAAAAGAAAGCTGGAGTAGCAATTCTCATATCAGACAAAATAGACTTTAAAATAAAGACTATTACAAGAGACAAAGAAGGACACTATATAATGATCAAGGGATCGATCCAAGAGGAAGGTATAACAATTGTAAATATTTATGCACCCAACATAGGAGCACCTCAATACATAAGGCAAATACTAACAGCCATAAAAGGGGAAATCGACAGCAACACAATCATAGTAGGGGACTTTAACACCCCACTCTCACCAATGGACAGATCATCCAAAATGAAAATAAATAAGGAAACACAAGCTTTAAATGATACATTAAACAAGATGGACTTAATTGATATTTATAGGACATTCCATCCAAAAACAACAGAATACACATTTTTCTCAAGTGCTCATGGAACATTCTCCAGGATAGATCATATCTTGGGTCACAAATCAAGCCTTGGTAAATTTAAGAAAATTGAAATCATATCAAGTATCTTTTCCGACCACAACGCTATGAGACTAGATATCAATTACAGGAAAAGATCTGTAAAAAATACAAACACATGGAGGCTACACAATACATTACTTAATAACGAAGTGATCACTGAAGAAATCAAAGGGGAAATCAAAAAATACCTAGAAACAAATGACAATGGAGATACGACGACCCAAAACCTATGGGACGCAGCAAAAGCAGTGCTAAGAGGGAAGTTTATAGCAATACAAGCCTACCTCAAGAAACAGGAAACATCTCGAATAAACAACCTAACCTTGCACCTAAAGCAATTAGAGAAAGAAGAACAAAAAAACCCCAAAGCCAGCAGAAGGAAAGAAATTATAAAGATCAGGTCAGAAATAAATGAAAAAGAAATGAAGGAAACAATAGCAAAAATCAATGAAACTAAAAGCTGGTTCTTTGAGAAGATAAACAAAATTGATAAACCATTAGCCAGACTCATCAAGAGAAAAAGGGAGAAGACTCAGATCAATAGAATTAGAAATGAAAAAGGAGAAGTAACCACTGACACTGCAGAAATACAAAAGATCATGAGAGATTACTACAAGCAACTCTATGCCAATACAATGGACAACCTGGAAGAAATGGACAGATTCTTAGAAATGCACAAACTGCCGAGACTGAACCAGGAAGAAATAGAAAATATGAACAGACCAATCACAAGCACTGAAATTGAAACTGTGATTAAAAACCTTCCAACAAACAAAAGCCCAGGACCAGATGGCTTCACAGGTGAATTCTATCAAACATTTAGAGAAGAGCTAACACCTATCCTTCTCAAACTCTTCCAAAATATCGCAGAGGGAGGAACACTCCCAAACTCATTCTACGAGGCCACCATCACCCTGATACCAAAACCAGACAAAGATGTCACAAAGAAAGAAAACTACAGGCCAATATCACTGATGAACATAGATGCAAAAATCCTCAACAAAATACTAGCAAACAGAATCCAACAGCACATTAAAATGATCATACACCATGATCAAGTGGGGTTTATCCCAGGAATGCAAGGATTCTTCAATATACGCAAATCAATCAATGTGATACATCATATTAACAAACTGAAGGAGAAAAACCATATGATCATCTCAATAGATGCAGAGAAAGCTTTCGACAAAATTCAACACCCATTTATGATAAAAGCCCTGCAGAAAGTAGGCATAGAGGGAACTTTCCTCAACATAATAAAGGCCATATATGACAAACCCACAGCCAACATTGTCCTCAATGGTGAAAAACTGAAACCATTTCCACTAAGATCAGGAACAAGACAAGGTTGCCCACTCTCACCACTATTATTCAACATAGTTTTGGAAGTGTTAGCCACAGCAATCAGAGAAGACAAAGAAATAAAAGGAATCCAAATCGGAAAAGAAGAAGTAAAGCTGTCACTATTTGCAGATGACATGATACTATACATAGAGAATCCTAAAGATGCTACCAGAAAACTCCTAGAGCTAATCAATGAATTTGGTAAAGTAGCAGGATACAAAATTAATGCACAGAAATCTCTTGCATTTCTATACACTAATGACGAAAAATCTGAAAGTGAAATTAAGAAAACACTCCCATTTACCATTGCAACAAAAAGAATAAAATATCTAGGAATAAACCTACCTAAGGAGACAAAAGACCTGTATGCAGAAAATTATAAGACACTGATGAAAGAAATTAAAGATGATACAAATAGATGGAGAGATATACCATGTTCCTGGATTGGAAGAATCAACATTGTGAAAATGACTCTACTACCCAAAGCAATCTACAGATTCAATGCAATCCCTATCAAACTACCACTGGCATTTTTCACAGAACTAGAACAAAAAATTTCACAATTTGTATGGAAACACAAAAGACCCCGAATAGCCAAAGCAATCTTGAGAACGAAAAATGGAGTTGGGGGAATCAGGCTCCCTGACTTCAGACTATATTACAAAGCTTCAGTAATCAAGACAGTTTGGTACTGGCACAAAAACAGAAATATAGATCAATGGAACAGGATAGAAAGCCCAGAGATAAACCCACACACATATGGGCACCTTATTTTTGATAAAGGAGGCAAGCATATACAGTGGAGAAAAGACAGCCTCTTCAATAAGTGGTGCTGGGAAAATTGGACAGGTACATGTAAAAGTATGAAAATAGAACACTCCCTGACACCATGCACAAAAATAAACTCAAAATGGATTAAAGACCTAAGTGTAAGGGCAGACACTATCAAACTCTTAGAGGAAAACATAGGCAGAACACTCTATGACATACATCACAGCAAGATTCTTTTTGACCCAGCTCCCAGAGAAATGGAAATAAGAACACAAATAAACAAATGGGACCTAATGAAACTTAAAAGCTTTTGCACAGCAAAGGAAACCATAAACAAGACCAAAAGACAACCATCAGAATGGGAGAAAATATTTGCAAATGAAGCAACTGACAAAGGATTAATCTCCAAGATTTACAAGCAGCTCATGCAGCTCAATAACAAAAAAACGAACAACCCAATCCAAAAATGGGCCGAAGACCTAAATAGACATTTCTCCAAAGAAGATATACAGATGGCCTACAGACACATGAAAGAATGCTCAACATCATTAATCATTAGAGAAATGCAAATCAAAACTACAATGAGATATCATCTCACACCGGTCAGAATGGCCATCATCAAAAACTCTAGAAACAATAAATGCTGGAGAGGGTGTGGAGGAAAGGGAACACTCTTGCACTGTTGGTGGGAATGTAAATTGATACAGCCACTATGGAGAACAGTATGGAGGTTCCTTACAAAACTAAAAATAGAACTACCATACGACCCAGCAATCCCACTACTGGGCATATTCCCTGAGAAAACCATAGTTCAAAAAGATTCATGTACCAAAATGTTCATTGCAGCTCTATTTACAATAGCCAGGACATGGAAGCAACCTAAGTGTCCATGATTGGATGAATGGATAAAGAAGATGTGGCACATATATACAATGGAATATTACTCAGCCATAAAAAGAAATGAAATGGAGGTATTTGTAATGAGGTGGATGGAGTTAGAGTCTGTCATACAGAGTGAAGTAAGTCAGAAAGAGAAAAACAAATACAGTATGCTAACACATATATACGGAATCTAAGGGGAAAAAAAAAAAAAAAAAAAGGCCATGAAGAACCTAGTGGCAAGACGGGAATAAAGACACAGACCTACTAGAGAATGGACTTGAGGATATGGGGAGGGGGTGGGGTGAGATGTGACAGGGTAAGAGAGTGTCATGGACATATATACACTACCAAATGTAAAATAGATAACTAGTGGGAAGCAGCCGCATAGCACAGGGAGATCAGCTCGGTGCTTTGTGACCACCTAGAGGGATGGGATGGGGAGGGTGGGAGGGAGGGAGATGCAAGAGGGAAGAGAAATGGGAACATATTGTATATGTATAACTGATTCACTTTGTTATAAAGCAGAAGCTAACACACCATTGTAAGGCAATTATACTTCAATAAAGATGTTAAAAAAAAAAAAAAAAAAAAAAAAAAAGAATGTACCATTAAATAACCCCCAGTGCTGCCTTCCAGTGAGGAAACTGTGTTAGGCAAAGAAAAAGGAAAACACATTACTAGATACTGCAACAGATATGAATGTTACAATATTCATTATACACCTAATATGAATTCCCAACTTCATAGAGGACATAGTCCTTGGGTCTAAACTTTGGAAGTACAAGTGTCATGTATTCTTGTTAAAACATGGATCCTTAGTGGAAGCATAATAACCTGATCATAGATATGTTCTCAATACCTATTTTGAAAGAAAGAAATAAAGTAATATTTTATAAGTTATGATAGCATAAAAAATTATTCAATTGGAAGTGAGTCTTTAGTTAAGAAGACTTACTGTGTATTAAACAAAAATAAGAATAGAGCTACCATATGATCCTGCAATCCCACTCCTGGGCATATATCCAGAGAAAACCATAATTCGAAAAGATACATGCACCCCAAAGTTCATAGCAGCACTATTTACAATAACCAAGACATGGAATCAACCTAAATGTCCATTGACAGATGAATGGATAAAGAAGATCTGATATATATATATATATATATATATATATATATATATATATATATATATATATATAAAATCTACAATGGAATATTACTCAGTCATAAAAAAGAATGAAATAATGCCATCTGCAGCAACATGGATGGACCTAGAGATTATCATACTAAGTGAAGTAAGCCAGACAGAGAAAGACAAATATCATATGACATTGCTTACATGTGAAATCTAAAAAAATGATACAAATGAATTTATGTACAAAACAGAAATAGACCCACAGACATAGAAAACAAAGTCATGGTTACCATAGGGGAAATGGGGGCAGGGGATAAATTAGGAGTTTGAGATTAACATATACACACTACTATATATAAAATAGATAACCAACAAGGACCTACTGTATAGCACAGAGAACTATATTCGATATTTTGTAATAACCTATAAGAGAAAAGAATCTGAAAAAGAATAGATAGATGTATATGTATAACTGAATCACTTTGCGATATACCTGAAACTAACACAACATTGTAAATCAACTATACTTCCATAAAAAAAAACGCAAAAAAAGAATGATGAGCCATATATACTGAAGATTATAAATAAAATGAGAAAACTCCTCGAAATATTCAGGCAGTGAAAAACAGGTTACTATTAGAGAAACAAAAATCTAGCTGATGACAATAGGACAATCTCTAGAGAGTTTCAAGCTGAAAAGATTGTGGTTCAATAATTTTCTACCCAACAGAGCTGCCATTCACAAACAAATTTATAGAAAATATACCACCCATGTGCCTTTTCTTGAGAGTAAAATCAAAATGAAAAACTCAAATATAAAAAAAAAAAAACAAGATAAAAGGGAATCAACAGTGAAGGCTTTCTTAATTTTATCGTGGTTAAGATAATAAAAGTTTCTTTAATAGTAAATGATACATAGTACATTGATAGTACTCATCAGGAGATTAACAACTGCAAATTTTGTCAATAAAAATATAGAAAAAGGAGTGAAAAAAATAAACAGTAATAATGGTGCTCAATTTCTTCTTTTTATGCCTAGTCAGGGCATGAGTCATTTCTCACTGGATTGTCCTTGCATTTCCATTATCCAGTATAGTGCCCGGCACAGAGTAGACTCTTAAGCTGTATCTGTTGAATGAATCACCCTGGTGTGAGAGATAAGCAGTTAATACTGCTTCATTCTTGACATTGCTAATTTTGGAAATATGTATGTGAATATACATAATACTTAAAGGTATGTATTATGGTGGATCAGAATAACCCTTTGTTTTTGCAAGCTTCATTTTAAGACACTCTTAATTAGAAGTCTGAGATGAGGCAGGGCTTGAGATGCTATGATTAGGGCACTGACAAAAATAGTGTTTAGACAGCCAGGATCTTGTTAGTTTTCCAGAATTAAGGAGAAAAGAGAAGGGAAGGAGTCCATGGGGGAAACCTGAACCTCCTGAAATACACTGTGATTGAGATGGCAGAGGTCTCTCTCTGAAAAGAATGACTGCATGAGTGGCTGTGAGAACTGCGAGGGCTGGACACCAGGCACCATAGTCCAGAGGACCTCAGGATGGAATTGTCATGGAGAAACTGGAACTCCCAATAGTGCCTGATGACCTTAAATATATCTGTTTTGGACTGTGTAAGGAGTTATTGTACCTGCGATCACCAGAAGCTATAAACTAGGGTTTCACACATTATTTTTATTGGTAAAATATTTTATACCAATCTTAGAGAGTGGGCACTCAAAGTGGAATAGACTTATATAAATAAATGTTTCTGTGCTTATAACCACTGTGCATGCACAATATTATAGATTATTGCATTTTTATTTACATTTTTCTTATAGTCTAAAAACATATTATGAAACATGTATTCAATTACAATAAATATTTTTATTTTCTTGTTTAATTTCCTTCATATCTAAAAATTACAAAATATGGAAGTATTTGTGCTGTAATAAAGTTGGAGGAAAGGTTATAATATTTGTTGAAATACTATGTGTTTTGAATAGAGAATATTTACTTGTTCAAGCTTTCTCTGCCTCTTTGGTGTTCGTTCTCTCTCTCTCACTCTTTCTCTCTCCCTCCTTCCCCATCTTTCTTTCCTTCTATCTTTTCTCTCTTCCTTTCCTTTCCTCCTTCTCTTTTTCTGAGTAACATAAGACAGCTATCCCCAATGTCCCATATCCATTTTCTTTAACTGAAGTTAAAATATCTCTAACATGGCCTAAAGTAAATCACTGTCACACATGTATACTTATTCTTGGTATAAATCTAAAAGACCTGCTACTAAAATAATCAAACCCCAATAATTAAATATTGAGAGTAAATTTTAGAAAGCACTACTTCGTTTTGATTAGAAATATTAACAGAATGTGCTTGGTAACACCTGTAAAAATATGTTTCCTTCAAGAGATTAGCAATACTCATTATCCAAACAAATTAAATTTGGAATTTAGAATTTTATTCTGCATTCAGTTGGAAATGTTGTATCAAGTTCAAGATAGCAAAAACAACTGAGAAAGTAGATGTGAAGTAATACTTTTCTCATATCATCAAACACAGACATAAATAATAATAATAAACAACAAATAAACCAACTAACCAACAAACAAAATAAACTAGAAAAATCACAAAAGTGAAGATTAGGACAACCAAAACATCGGTAAATCAAAATTTTATAACTCATGTATTTACAAAAATCTACATATGCATTTGATGGCAACTGTAAATTATGATAAATGTCATTTTATAGTGGATTTACCAGTTTCACCATAATCTTGGGCATTGTGTTGAAACATAGATTTGTATTAAATACTACTGTTTTTAATTAAGCAGTTCACTTGATTTTCCAGTCCAAAAGACTACAGATACTTTCATTCATTGACATTTATTTTTAATTTTTTTAATTAAAAAAATTTGTTGAGGTATAGGCGACTCATTTAACATTTATTGATTGCCTTTCTTGTATAAGGTATTGTACTAGATGCTTATATATATCAGGGTTCTTAAGTTGGGCACTCTGGACATCTGGGGCCTGATAATTCTTTAATTCTTTGTTGTGTGTATTAGTTAGCATTCTCCAGAAACTAACAGTATGAAGGGGTGTGTGTGTTTGTGTGTGCATGAAATCTGCAGGGTGAGTCGACAAGCTGGAGACCCAGGAGAGCTGATAGTATGTATTTTCAGACCAAAGGATGGCAAGAAGAATCAACATTTTAGTGCTGATCAAAGGCAGGAGAAAGCTAGTGGCCCAGTTTGAAGGCAGGCAGGCAGGCAGGAGGAATTCTCTCTTACTGGAGAAGGATCAGGCCTAGAGGTTCTAGTTAGGCTTTAACTGACTGGATTAAAGCCACACATCTTAGGGAGGGTTTTACTTAGTTCACCAATTTAAATGTTAATCTCATCCCAAAACACATCACAGATTAATATTTGACCAAATATCTGGGTACCCTGTGGCCCAGTCAAGTGGACACATAATATTAACCATCACATTTTGCAGAAGCTAGTCTTGTGCATTGGAGGATATTTAGCAGCATCCCTAGCCTCTAAACACTAGATACTAATAGCACTCCTCTTATTCAGTTGTGACAACAAAACAACAGCAAGAACAAAGTGTTTCTAAGCATTGCAAATGTCCTCTAGGTGAAAAAAAAAATCTGGTTGATAGCCACTCTCACACATTATCATCTTTAATCTTCACAACAAATTTGCTAGGAAGATAATATTATTATCATTATATAAATGAGAAACTGAGGCTCAGAATAATTAGGTAATGTGCCTAATGTCGCAAAGCTAATACAGTTATGAAACCAGTATTTAAATTCATGTCTGTCTGACTCCAGACTGCATTCTATTTTTAGTACTTCAGGCTGTCCAACTGGCAGTTGAAAGCTGAACCAGAAGCTCAAGAGACAGATTGGCCAAGAAATATAGGTTATGAGTCAATATAGCATACAGAAAATAGTTGAGTCCATAGTTGCGGAAGATAAATTTCATTCACTTAGGAGAAGCAATATAATTATTAGCCTCAAGAGGAAGGAATACTTCCTGAGGGAAAATATGGATTCTTATAATTCCCCATGGATTTGGTGGTCCATATAAGCCAACCTAATTGAGCTGAATCAAAACATCATTGTGGTGATATTTATGAGTCATTGAGTCTCTTCTCAAGAGACTTCTTCCCCTTCTACTGTGAAATATTCACAATAAAATTATTTCCTCTGGAAGGCATGTGTGTGTTAAAATTTACTAACACATGACCACAAATTAATATATTGGACTAATAAAATATTACCTAATAAAAAACAGAGGTCTGAGATGAAAAGAATATGAAATAAGTAAATTTAGATGTGCATAATAGACATAGGGTGAGCTGTCCTGGGGAGAGAAAAAGGTAAGCATGAAAAAAGCTATTTCCATTCTAAACAAAAGTAAGTAAAATGGATGAGATTCTATGATTTTGTAAGACCCTGGCTTATTCCCACAAAATTAGGATAAATAAGAGAACTGTCTAGGGTTTTGCTTGTAATCTGTGGTAACTATCCTCCAAGATGATTTTCGGTTACTTTTGCCTTCTGGTATCCATTTCCTTGTGTAGTTCTCTCCTACACTGAATAGAATTGACTTGTGGAACAAACAGGATATTCCAGGAATAACAGAGTATGACTTCTGAATCTAGGTCTTTAAGGTGATTGTGCCTTCCTCCATGGCTTCTGTTGGATGACTCACTCTGAGGAAACCAGCTACACTAAGGAAAGGTCAACATAATGAGGAACTTGAGGTTTCCTGCCAACAGTTAGCACTAATTTGCCAGGCAAGTAAGTGAGCCATACAGGAAGCAGATATACCAGCTCAGGTTAAGCCTTCATATGACTGCAGCCATGCCAACATCTTGACTGAACCCTCATGAGAAACTCTGAGCTAGAACTACTTAGCTAAACTATTCTTAAATTTGTGACACTGAGAAACCGTGAAATGGTATTTATTGTTCTTTTAAATGACTACATTTTGAGGTATAATAATTTGTTAGGCAGCAATAAATAAATAGAACATCCGTTTAGAAGTAGGCTAGGATAGGGAGAGACATCGAAAATATTTAAGTAGTCATATTTTTACTTGGTCTATCTTCACCATAAATATGCAAACTAAGATTTCAAGATTGAAACAAAAAGGCTACCACAGAGTTGATTTCTAAAGCATTTTTCATTGAACCTATGTATGATTCCACTAAGGGTATAAGTTAAAGGAGCCCAAATATAGGAAAAGATTGACATAATATATTTGAAAATAAAATAAATATACTAAACCTTCCCAATCCTTCATGCTGTTCTCAATAGGGAGACAAACCATTAGAGTGTGGGGGAAAAATGCTTCCAAAAAAATTCTCCAATTGGAAAATTCTAAAATGCCTTTTAGCTAGTCTAAATATGCTTGAACATCAAAATTAGTTCACATAAAACTAGACTAAATCTATAAAAGTCAGCCAGAATTCAGAGCATCACGTAATTTGTGTACTACAATCAATTGAACCTATTGATGACTAGTAAACACTAGATGGGGTATTATGCAAGAGTTCAAAAACTGATTAAAAAGTTCAAAATGATTTCCCAGAGAAAGGCATTGACTCTATTGCTATTGATTTAACCTGAAGCAGTCCATATGTAAACACTACTGTATTTGCAACTTATAAAATAAGCAGCTTAAAATGAAAAATTAATGTACATTGATCAATTGCTCAAGAAGTCTAAGTTTTATGAAAGAGTTATAACAAACCCAGTGAAACTATACACTTATGTAATTTTAGAAGTCAAATAATATTTTACGCTATATGTCACTTTGTCTACTGCTATTATAAATGATGGTGACTTACTGATAACCTTTGAAAGGCATTTATTTGTAATGATTTAAAAATATGTTTCGACAAGGGATGCCAACAGTGGATGCCAACTGATTCATTCCCCAACCAGATTTTCACTCCCATCTTAAGCGTTATGACATCTTTAGCTCTTTAAAGACAAATCAGTATGGGCCTTTCAGGCAGATGCAATTACTGTACTCACTTCTGGTTTAAGTTTTTGTAGGCAGTCCAAATTTTTATTGAAATATCCCCAATGATGTAGATTAAAAAAACAAAATCAATACTCTTTAATAAAAACATGACATTTAAATGAACTTTGCAAGTGTCTGAGAAGAATTTTCACTAACTAAAACGCAGTTCTCAATGTGTGGTCTCTGAACCAGCAGCACAAGCATCACCTGGGTATCTGTTATCAATGTAAACTGCTGAACCCCAATTTACACATACAGAATGTGAAACTTTGTAGGTAGGGCTCAGCAATTTTCCTTTTAATAAGTCCTCCATGTGATTCAGATGCATGGTAAAGATTGAGGACCAATTAGAAAGTAGAAGAAACTGGACTAATAAACACAATCAGAACTATGCATGCTTATTGGCAAAGACAACATCTCACATTCAAAAAATAAGTAGGAAGAGGTTTTGGCTCAGATCCACTAACCACTCCTAATTCAGAAATACAGACTCTGTTACTCCAACCACAATCAAAACAAAAACAAAAATGGTATCTACTCTTCTACTACATGACACTACCTTGTGAGACTGCCAAAATTCTGTCCTCATGTCTCCTAAAATTATGTTTCTTACTATAAGCATTCAGAGAGTAAATTATTAACACACAGTGTTATTGCAATACATTATAGACATATATTGATGCCAATAACTCTGGGAGTAATAGCTCCTGATAATGGTAGTTTTTGTTTGTGTTCATTTGGGAGCAACAACTAATAATATGGAATTAATATTGTGACTTTCTCACAGTCTAAAAATGTGGTAGTAAGAGTAGAGGCCAATCTAATCTCTTACATTCCAAAGACTCACACAAGCTGAAGAAAATTTTCTTAAAACAAAACAAAGATCTCTGTTACACCATGAAACAATCTAACAAAATTAATCAAATTTTAGTTTTTCAACCTTAACCTGATTTTTCCTGCAAGTACATTCAACTGGACACCTCATTATCTTTATTCTCAATACCCCAAAATATCTTCAAGGCCCCTTCCCTGTGTTCCTATAAAGGGGTCTTTTCCTTACCACATTTTGTTCTTGGCCATTTAGTTATCTCTATTTTCTTTCACAACACTTGAAATTGAGGGTGATATTCATTTTTATGTGTTTTATTATTTAATATGTATATTTTCCTCCCATAGTTTCTTCAGAACAGTGGCCATGTCCTTTTTCTTTACATCGAATGTCTAGAAACTAGATTAGTGCCTGAGATGTTGTAGACACAATAAATGTGGGTGGAATGAAGGAATAAATGAAGGGGATAAATGCTTGGCTGTCTGTCTTACTTTTCCTTGGGTTCTTCTGAACTACTATTGTATCAGACACATGGTGGGCATGTAACAAATATTTGCTCAATTAAAAAATTTGCTAATTTATTGAAACTACTTTTCCCAGCCTTAGCTTTGCCTTTAAATTAAAAAGTTAAAGTTACAGATATTTTATGATTTATATGTATTCAAATAAAGTTTTTCCCCTTTATGTGATTTCTTGCCATAATTCTGACCTGACACTGACAAGTTTCACATTTCTGCTTTTTTATAAGCCTTGAAGTATCCCTGATTAACTCCCAGAGCAGGAGTCTCTGACAGCAAACATAGATAAAAGAGAAATTATCATAAAACTTAAAATGTTTCCTTAGATTATTTTGTTTTTCTCTTTTATTTTAAAAGACATGTTATCCAATTTATAGAATTTTAAAAATAAGGTAATGGAATTAAAATGTATGTTCTATTTGCCAGGCATAGTATTTTATCTACATTACTGTATCAATTTATATACAAAATTTCTAAAATAATTTTTAGCCCCTCTGTTTTATAGAATAGGAAACTAAGTGTCAGAAAAAATAATTAATTTGTCTAAGGTGAACTCATCAGTGTGTTTTACATCTAAGAATTATACTTAAGTCTATTTGATTCTTCTAATAGATGAGTTATCTCTTGTGTAACAAATAACCCCAAATTTAGTGGCTTAAAACAACCGAACTTCATTACTTTCTACAATTCTATGTGTCGCTGATGGTTCTTTGAGTCTAGGCTGGATTAGCTGATCTTTATTGTCAGCTGTGGCTTGACTGGACCTAGATAGTGTAGGATGGCCTCACTCACAGACCCAGCAGCTGGCCATCAACCACAGTGCCTCAGTTCTTCTTTACATGGACTTTCCATCAGGCTGGCTCAGGCTGTTCATGGGATGAGAGCAAGCCCCATTACATAAATACTTTTCAACCTCTGCTTGCATCATGTTTGCTAATATCTCATTGACAGAGCGCACATTGAACTCAGAATGAATGTAAACAAGTCACATGGTCAAGCCTAGATTCAAAGGAGAAACTTCTTCCTATACAGTTTTTAGAACAAGGTCTGAATTGTGTTTTTATCCAAATAATCTCAATTGCACATACTCAAGATACAAGTAAATTCCTGGATGTATAACTGAGAAGGCATTCAATATTCTCAAGGCAGGAGACCAAATTTTGATAATTATTTATTTGGAGACATACATAATTACTCAGAAATATGTTTAATCTATTCATTCATATTTTAATAATAGTTTACAAAACTTATGCTGATATATTTTCTAGGTGGAATGATTTGAACTCTATTTTTCTATAACATTGCATACTTTATTTCCATAAGGATTGTCTTATGTTTCTGAAAGTTTATGAAAGATAGTAATTGAGAAGTGAGAACCATTCTATAGTCAAAAGAGTTGTTGATTAAAATGCATCCCCTATACAAGCATTTTAGTTAGTGGTCAATCAGTATGCTTGAGCACATGGTGTAACACGGAAACCCTTGAGTGCTTTGTCTCCAATGTATACAATGTGTCTTTGCTACAACCAAGTACAGTATAGAGTTAGAACACTGTCTATTAAATAGAGCATCATTTGGCCAGTCAAATCAATGTTTTGAAGCAGGACATAGCTTGCTATGAATAAGAAATAAAGTCTTAGTATGGCAATAAGAAGAAAAACAAATGCTTATTTCCTGAAATTTGGAAATATATTGCCTTATTAGTGAATAGCAGCATATGGTCAGATAACTGTTATATTCACACAGCTCTATTATCTGTTTCTATTTTTATATTCACCATGCAACCTTTTTTAAATTTAATAGTGACTGCTTTATAATCACTGTTAACTTGTTTCATCTCATTTTCAGCCTTTTAATTCGTTCTACTGAGTCTCCAAAAATTCTAGATCTAAATGTGCTTTGAACTTAGAAAGATAAATAAACATTTTCCTATCTGGATCTAAAGGGATAAATTAGGTAATGATCATTTAATTTATATAACGATTTGTCACAGTATTCCTTTCAATAGCCACCCTCTGTCATATTAAAATATGAATTGATTTATAAATGATGATTTACACACTTGTCTGGAGAATAATACAACTTATTGACATGAAGACTGCATTATAAAACTCATTAACTATGAATCCATTTTTCTAAAATAGATGCAGTGGAAATTGGATAATACATTATAACGTTTTTTTCTAAAATGGTTTATATGAAATGGTCACTTTGATAACCTCAGGTAGATGCTATATCACAAAATATTTATTTCAGCTAGAACTTAGTCTATAGTTCAATATAGGTTGAATAATTTTACATAAGCACAGGCTGTATCTCTTCTAAATAAAGCACATATTTGATAGTACATCTTCTTGCCAGATTAGATGACAAGCAATATTCAAATCACAAAATCCTTTTGTATAAACAGGCTGTTACTATAGTGCCAGATTATAACTTTTCAATTACCGTATGTTTCTAAATGTTTATTTAGGATTTTAGAAATAGTGTGGCCTTTTCCTGTAAGCAATCAAATAAAACAAACCTTTATTTTGATAATATTTGAAAGCATAAATGCTGGAAAGTAGATGAAAAATGATGTTTTAAATCTCAGCTTGATAGAATAGAATTATAGTATTTTGACTTAGAAAAAACTGAAATTTACTTGAAAGACCACTCACGCACACAACTAATACCAAAAAATAAACATAGTAAGAACACTGTCACAAAGCACATTTCTGTTTCTTTTATGAAAGTGTCATTGAATAGCAACAATACTGGAAGCTTGAAACTGCTTTCATTAAAGAAATAGTTTTCAGAGGGCTCTCTTTTTTCTCAAAGCATAATATTAAATTGTCAGAGATACCTTCTTAAATTATGTGCCATGTTTTCTACAATGAAATTAATTAAAGGAATAGATCCCAATGCTCATGACACTGGCTCCTTTGAATCAGGATTATATTCCTATTTTGATCATATCTGAAGTACAGATTTCCAGAATAGTATAAATCTGTATAACTGAATTTCAGTTGGAAGCTTGTTTACGTACTTTGCTTTCTTCTTCCATATTGTTGTATCTAACACTCGACAGTTTCCATCATTGTTCTTTAAAAAGAACTTCTTACATTTTTTTTTTTCTTTTCTAAAATTGTAAAATAGCTTTATCACCATTTATCACTGTATCTTAAAGTGGAAAAGAACAAATGATTAAATATTCATATATTATGTCATATATTGAATAGTCATAGATATGGGATATTGGGGAGAAAATGTGCAGTTTTCCCTATTGCATCTCTGCATGGGCACTTAACTTAGTAGGAGAAAATTTTTTTATTGATTGCTGAAGAAAAAAATGGAACCACATTTTTCCAAACATTCTTGAATTTACAAAATGCTTCTTTTATAGTCTTCAAGTTATGCTAGCCTTTGACTTAAAGGTCAGAAAATTAAGCAGAGACAAATAAAAAATACGTTTTAAAAAATGATTTATATGATTAAAGACTACCTGCTGTGAAAGTGTATTTACTAGAAAATTTTTAAAATCGTGTTTTTTCTAAGTTGTAAATACACGGACACATGTACGTTTATCTGAAAAAACATACTGGATTTGGAAGCTGAAATGTCATGGAAGTCATCCAAAATAATGTGTGGAGATAGTCACAGCTAAGAAGGCATCCCTAAAAAGCCAGTGTCTAGATGCCACATGAAAGTGATATGCTAAGAACAGAAATGCTATTTTATATATAGTAGTATGCATATGTCAATCCCAATCTCCCAATTTATCCCTCCCCCCCGTTTCCCCCTTGGTAACCATAAGTTTGTTTTCTACATCTGTGACTCTATTTCAGTTTTGTATATTAGTTCATTTGTACCATTTTTTAAGATTCCACATATAAGCGATATCATATGATATTTGTCTTTCTCTGTCTTACTTCACTCAGTATGACAATCTCTAGGTCCATCCATGTTTTCGTTCTTTCTATGGCTGAGTAATATTCCATTGTATATATGGACCACATCTTTATCCATTCATCCGTCAATGGATGTATATGTATATGTATAAATGATTCACTTTGCTATACAGCAGAATCTAACACAACATTGTAAATCAACTATACTCCAATAAAAATTAATTTAAAAAGTTAAAAAAAAAATAACAAACAGAAATGCTGGAGAAAAGGCATGAGGAAAACAGGGCAGACTGGGTCCATGGCATTATTTCTACAATTTAAACATCAAGGAAAATGTAAGCACATTTCAATAAATAAAAGGCATTTAGTCATCATTAATTTATTTTGTTAAAAATTAATTTTACCTAAGGATATTAAACAAGAAAATACAATTTTTGATTGATTTTCCATAGACCACAATTTTCTACTTTTCCTCATTTTATTTTTAGTTTACTATAATTATTTTAAATTCCTCAGGTTTGATATCTTTCTCTGTCAATTTCAGTATAAAATTTAATGTATTAGTATTTTTTTCTTGCTATGTCAAATTTCAATAATCATAGCCTTTGCCAAAGTGAAGTTGTTTTTCCTTCTACTTCTTCTTCATTCTCTCCCTATTCTCCCTTCCCTCTCCTCTTTTAGTCTTAACAAATACAATATTCCTGAATCATTTCTAAGAAATATATATATTCCAAGAAATTATAATCTCCATGAGGGTAGGAATTTCTGACCACTTTGCTCATTACTATATTGCCTGTGATTCTACAAATGTCTGAGTCATAGGAAGCACTCAAAAATATTCAGACAAATTTCAATTAAATATCACATATGACAACATACAGTTTAAACTTGTGTCAGTTTCATGCTATTTCCTCATAAAATTAAAGAAATATTTGATCATTTTTAATTATGTTTTAGAGCAGAGTTAAAGGATCTGAAAACAAGATACAGTCAAAACACCATAATCGAAGTGGTAGATTCAAATCATTGGGGTCAAAACATCCTGAGTTTTGCGAAGTCTTGTCTGAATAGGCCAGTCCAACCACAAAAAGAAACGGCTGAATGATGTTCCCTGTTTGCTGGCAGAAGGATGTATTTCTCACATTTTTCAGAATACATTAATGTATTTCATAGTACAGGCCAGTTTCTCTGCTGGAAATGCTCCCTATCCAATGCTTCAGTTGGCTTCTTCTTGTATTTCAGATCTCAGTTCAAATGTCAGTTTTGAGAGAATTCCATTTCCATGATCCCATATAAAGAAGCTTCCCCACCTCCCTGTTATTCTCTATCACTTAGTATCTTCACACTATTATACATGCAGGCACACATACTCATACATACGCGCTGTGCATGTTTAGTTTACAGTGATCGGTCTTCCACACTAGAAGTTAAATTCATGAAAGGCTGCGTACAGAATCATCTTCTGCCTATTCCAGTTGTATCCTCAGGATCTACACAGTGGATGGTAAAAGGAAATTATGGTAAGAAAGTGGAAATACCTCACTGTGTTGAAACTTAAGCTCCACACCGTCAAGGTTGTCTTTTATTGAGTGTTTTTTCTTTTTTGTTTTTTTTCTTTTTTTGATGCCAGGGATGTAGAAGGTACTCAACTAATATTTATAGATTTAAATCAAGATGTCCACATAGGTTCATCTCTTAAGGGGTCCATTTCTTTGGTATCTTTCCATTGGGCAAAAATATAATAACTTCCTGCTTAAAAGTTTCTCCCTCTTTCTCATAATTCCCTTCAGTTGGCCTGCAATTACCTAATGCTATAGCAAACTCCCATATGATTATTTTTGGATTCATGGAATTCATTGTGGCCTATGTTAATGGTCCAATGTGGAGAATGTGAAACAAAGGGCATCAGCCAGTTGAAAATCTCAGCCAAGACCTAAGATAAAGTATAGAGTACTGGTTAAAAGCATAGGTTCTGCAGTCACATTGAGTTTAATTCAAATCCCAGCTCTTCCCATCATTAGGTATGTGATTCTGAGCAACTTAACTTGGTCACTAGTTGTGCCAGAGTCTCTTTATCTGTAAAATATTATAGAAGTTACTCATACATATTTTGTGAAGATTAAACAACTCAATATATGTAAAAAACTTAGAACTGTGTGTAGCATGTTATAAACAATATGAGTATTATCTATTACTTTAAAATATATAATGCAAGAAGGAAACTTCTAGAAAAGGATTGGAGGAGGCTAACTCTGAAGAAGAAGTCTGACCATCTTATAGTCTGGCTCTTCTATGTTATTTATAAGTTAATAACCTTTTCAAGTTATTTAACTTCTCTTTATCTTAATTAGCTGATTTATGAAATTGGTGTTATAGTAATACTGCCTACCTCAGATGGATTTTATGAATTACAATATGGAAAGTGCTTAAAACAGTGCCAGGTACATACTAACACTCTTAAAAAGTGAACTATTTTGATAGTGATGCTGCTGTTGATGGTGATCATCCTAGAAAGGTATCCAAAACATGTGGCAAAATTTTAAGTGTAGTGTGGTAAGGTTACTGGTGACTTTTATTTTCTACTTTCTGTGTACTTAAAATGTACTGTTTATAAAACTTTCTTTTCTGGATAAAAAAGGAAATATTAGTGTTGTTTGTATGTGAAATTTTCTGGCTGCCAATGTTTCATCAGAAAGGGTCATACAGTTATTCATCAATGCATCTTACTAGATTCCTGTCAAATGCATTTAATCATTAAGTTCAATTGCCATTTGCACCTGTTGGCTTATGATTAGGAGTATGATGTGACTTTCTTCTTAATCTGAAGAGGTTAATTTAAAGGACCTTTGATATAGTTTTAGGTTTGATGACGCTTTATTTCCCTACGGGAAAAACTGTTTTTTTTCTTTTTTCTATCACCAAAAATTTTAGTATTACTTTTAGTTAGAGATTTAAATGATGAATGGCAACATCAAGCTAAAACAGGGTAGGTATAAAAAATGAAAAAAAGAATAAGAAGGGAGATATAAATTAAAGTCTTTGTAAAATAAGCTATTGACTTCCGGAAGGTTCCTAGGCAACTATTGTGGAGTAAATTGCATAAACACTTCTCTGGATTTTAATAAGTTGTTTCAAAAATATGTACAAGTACAATGCATATTCTCATTTGATATTAGCCACAATCTTTTTTCTTAGTGATAAAGAATTCTGAAATAATAAACATTTGCTTTTTTAGATATCATTATATTATCTAGGTAAGCACTTCTGTAAAGTAATTTAAAAGCTTGTGTACCAGCACATAATTACCAGGAAAATTACTTAAGGTCATTTTTATATATAATCCATGGCAATAAAATTGCAGCCCAGTCAGCAAAACCTTGGCATAACCTTTATTCCGTTCAGAAAATTCCATTAATTCTAATTGCAGACTTAATGAAAGTGTGATTCAATATTTTCTAACTGACCTTGGGTCATTTCCTTTAAGGGGTGGCCATGTGACCAGTAAAGGTATATGAATCATTTTGACTTTAAATACTTAAACTCACACATACCCTAAATTCTAAGCAAAAGAAAAATAAAATTAAATTATCCTGTATGAATAAAGTTTTGTAAGAACTGTAACAAACATCGAACACATATAACTAAATAACTAAATCCCATCCTGTTCGTAAATTGTCTGTACCCACCCTCCTCACTACTCTGTGATTATTCCCATAGAATTAGCTTCACACTTTCTTAAAACCTTGCTTATTACCCTCTTTATTTTTATTATTTATTTATTTATTTTTAACATCTTTATTGGAGTATAATTGCTTTACAATGGTGTGTTAGTTTCTGCTTTATAACAAAGTGAATCAGCTATACATATACATATATCCCCATATCTCCTCCCTCTTGTGTCTCCCTCCAACCATCCCTATCCCACCCCACAAGGTGGACACAAAGCACCGAGCTGATCTCGCTGTGCTATGCAGCTGCTTCCCACTAGCTATTTTACATTTGGTTGTATATATATGTCCATGCCTCTCTGTCACTTCATCCCAGCTTACCCTTCCCACTCCCCGTGTCCTCAAGTCCATTCTCTACATCTGCGTCTTTATTCCTGTCCTGCCCCCAGGTTCTTCAGAACCATTTTTTTAAAAATTCCATATATATGTGTTAGCATACAGTATTTGTTTTTCTATTTCTGACTTACATCATTCTGTATGACAGACTCTAGGTCCATCCACATCACTACAAATAACTCAATTTCATATTTTTTTCTGGCTGAGTAATATTCCATTGTGTATATGTACCATATCTTCTTTATGCATTCATCTGTCAGTGGACATTTAGGCTTCTTCCATGTCCTGGCTATTGTAAATAATGCTGCAATGAACATTGAGGTGCAGGTGTCTTTTTGAATTACGGTGCTCTCAGGGTATATGCCCAGTAGGGGAATTGCTGGGTCATATAATAGTTCTATTTTTAGTTTTTTAAGGAACCTCCATACTGTTCACAACAGTGGCTGTATCAATTTACATTCCCACTAACAGTGCAAGAGGTTTCCCTTTTCTACACACCCTCTCCAGCATTTATTGTTTGTAGATTTTTTGATGATGGCCATTCTGACCAGTGTGAGGTGATATCTCATTGCAGTTTTGATCCGCATTTCTCTAAAAATTAGTGATGTTGAGCATCTTTTCATGTGTTTGTGACAATCTGTATATCTTCTTTGGAGAAATGTCTTTTGAGTTCTTCTGCCCATTTTTTGGATGGGGTTGTTTGCATTTTTGATACTGAGCTGCATGAGCTGCTTGTAAATTTTGGAGATTAATCCCCTGTCACTTGCTTCGTTTGCAAATAATTTCTCCCATTCAGAGAGTTGTCTTTTTGTCTTGTTTATGGTTTCCTTTGCTGTGCAAAAGCTTCTAAGATTCATTAGTTCCCATTTGTTTATTTTTGTTTTTATTTCCATTTTTCTAGGAGGTGGGTCAAAAGGGATCTTGCTGTGAGTTCTGTCGTAGAGTGCTCTGCCTATGTTTTCCTCTAAGAGTTTTATAGTGCCTGGCCTTACATTTAGGTCTTTAATCCATTTTGAGTTTATTTTTGTGAATGGTGTTAGGGAGTGTTCTAATTTCATTCTTTTACATGTAGCTGTCCAGTTTTCCCAGCACCATTTATTGAAGAGGCTGTCTTTTCTCCATTGTATATTCTTGCCTCCTTTATCAAAGATAAGGTGACCATATGTGTGTGGGTTTATCTTTGGGCGTGGGTTTCTATCCTGTTCCATTGATCTATATTTCTGTTTTTGTGCCAATACCATGCTTTCTTGATAACTGTAGCTTTGTAGTATAGTCTGAAGTCCAGGAGCCTGATTTCTCCAGCTCTGTTTTCCTTTCTCAAGATTGCTTTGGCCTTTCCAGGTCTTTGGTGTTTCCATACAAATTGTGAAACTTTTTGTTCTAGTTCTGTGAAAAATGCCAGTGGCAGTTTGATAGGGATTGCATGAATCTGTAGATTGGTTTGGGTAGTATAGTCATTTTCACAATGTTGATTCTTCCAATCTAAGAACATGGTGTATCTCTCCATCTGTTTGTATCATCTTTAATTTCTTTCATCAGTGTCTTATAGTTTTCTGCATACAGGTCTTCTGTCTCATTACGTAAGTTTATTCCTAGGTATTTTATTCTTTTTGTTGCAGTGATAAATGGGAGTGTTTCCTTAATTTCTCTTTCAGATTTTTCATCATTAGTGTATAGGAATGCAAGAGAATCCTGTGCATTAATTTTGTATCCTGCAACTTTACCAAATTCATTGATTAATTCTAGTAGTTTTCTGGTAGCATCTTTAGGATTCTCTATGTATAGTATCATGTCATCTGCAAACAGTGACAGTTTTACTTCTTCTTTTCCAATTTGTATTCTTTTATTTCTTTTTCTTCTCTGATAGCTGTGGCTAAAACTTCCAATACTATGTTGAATAATAGTGGTGAGAGTGGACAACCTTGTCTTGTTCCTGATCTTAGAGGAAATGGTTTCAGTTTTTCACCATTGAGAACGACGTTGGCTGTGGGTTTGTCGTATATGGCCTTTATTATGTTGAGGCAAGTTCCCTCTATGCCTACTTTCTGGAGGGTTTTTTTTATCATAAATGGGTGTTGAATTTTGTCAAAAGCTTTTTCTGCATCTATTGAGATGATCATATGGTTTTTCTCCTTCAATTTTTTAATATGTTTTATCACATTGATTGATAGGTGTATATTGAAGATTCCTTGCATTCCTGGGATAAACCCCACTTGATCATGTTGTATGATCCTTTTAATGTGCTGTTGGATTCTGTTTGCTAGTATTTTGTTGAGGATTTTTGCATCTATGTTCATCAGTGATATTGGCCTGTAGTTTTCTTTATTTGTGACATCCTTTTTTGTTTTTGGCATCAGGGTGAGGGTGATGGTGGCCTTGTAGAATGAGTTTGTGAGTGTTCCTCCCTCTGAGATATTTTGGAAGAGTTTGAGAAAGATAGTTGTTAGCTCTGCCCTAAATGTTTGATAGAATTCACCTGTGAAGCCATCTGGTCCTGGGTTTTTGTTTGTTGGAAGATTTTTAATCCTAGTTTCAATTTCAGTGCTTGTGATTGTTCTGTTTATATTTGTCTATTTCTTCCTGGTTCAGTCTCGGAAGGTTGTGCATTTCTTCCAGGTTGTCCATTTTATTGGCATATAGTTGCTTGGTGTAATCGATCATGCTCCTTTGTATTTCTGCAGTGTCAGTTGTTACTTCTCCTTTTTCATTTCTAATTCTATTGATTTGAGTCTTCTCCCTTTTTTTTCTTGATGAGTCTGGCTAATGGTTTATCAATTTTGTTTATCTTCTCAAAAAATCAGCTTTTAGTTTTATTGACCTTTGGATTGTTTCCTTCCTTTTTTTTCCATTTATTTCTGATCTGATCTTCATGATTTCTTTCCTTCTGCTAACTTTGGGGGATTTTTGTTCTTCTTTCTCTAATTGCTTTAGGTGTAATGTTAGGTTGTTTATTTGAGATGTTTCTTGTTTCTTGACGTAGGGTTGAATTCCTGTAAACTTCTCTCTTAGAACTGCTTTTGCTGCATACCACAGGTTTTGGGTTGTCATGTTTTCATTGTCATATGTTTCTAGGTATTTTTTGATTTCCTCTTTGATTTCTTCTGTGATCTCATGGTTATTTAGTAGTGTATTGTTTAGCCTCCATGTGTTTGTATGTTTTTACAGATTTTTTCCTGTAATTGATATCTAGTCTCATAGCCTTGTGGTCGGAAAAGATACTTGATATGATTTCAATTTTCCTAAATTTACCAAGGCTTGATTTGTGATCTATCCTGGAGAATGTTCCATGAACACTTGAGAAGAAAGAGTATTCTGTTGTTTTTGGATGGAATGTTCTATAAATATCAATTAAGTCCATCTTCTTTCATGTGTCATTTAAAGCTTGTGTTTCCTTATTTATTTTCATTTTGGATGATCGGTCCATTGGTGAAAGTGGGGTGTTAAAGTCCCCTACTATAATTGTGTTACTGTTGATTTCCCCTTTTATGACTGTTAGCTTTTGCCTTACGTACTGAGGTGCTCCTATGTTGGGTGCATAAATATTTACGATTGTTACATCTTCTTCTTGGATTGATCCTTTCATCATTATGTAGTGTCCTTTTTTGTTTCTTGTAATAGTGTTTATTTGAACGTCTATTTTGTCTGATATGAGAATTGCTACTCCAGCTTTCTTTTGATTTCCCTTTGCATGGAATATCTTTTTCCATCCCCTCACTTCCATTCTATATGTGTCTCTAGGTGTGAAGTGGGTCTCTTGTAGACAGCATATATACAGGTCTTGTTTTTGTATCCTTTCAGCCAGTCTATGTCTTTTGGTTGGAGCATTTAATCCATTTACATTTAAGGTAATTATCAATACGTATGTTCCTATTACCATTTTCTTATTTGTTTTGGGCTTGCTTTTGTAGGTCTTTTTCTTCTCTTGTGTTTCCTGCCTAAAGAAATTCTTTTATTATTTGTTGCATAGCTGTTCTGGTCTGGTAGTGCTGAATTCTCTTAGTTTTTGCTTGTCTGTAAATGTTTTAATTTCTCCGTCGAATCTGAATGAGATCCTTGCAGGGTGGAGTAATCTTGGTTGTAGGTTTTTCCCTTTCATCACTTTAAATATGTCTTGCCACTCCCTTCTGGCTTGCAGAGTTTCTGCTAAAAGATCAGCTGTTAACCTTATGGGAATTCACTTGTATATTATTTGTTGCTTTTCCCTTGCTGCTTTTAATATTTTTTCTTTATATTTACGTTTTGATAGTTTGATTAATATGTGTCTTGGCGTGTTCCTCCTTGGATTTTTTCTGTATCGGATTCTCTGTGCTTCCTGAATCGATGGACTATTTCCTTTCCCATATTAGGGAAATTTTCAACTATAATCTCTTCAAATACTTTCTCAGTCCCTTTCTTTTTCTCTTCTTCGTCTGGGACCCCTATAATTCGAATGTTGGTGTGTTTAATGTTGTCCCAGAGGTCTCTGAGACTATCCTCAATTCTTTTCATTCTTTTTTCTTTATTCTGCTCTCCAGTAGTTATTTCCACTATTTTATCTTCCAGGTCACTTACCCATTCTTCTGCCTCAGTTATTCTGCTATTGATCCCTTCTAGAGAATTTTTAATTTCATTTATTGTGTTGTTCATCATTGTTTGTTTGCCCTTTAGTTCTTCTAGGTCCTTGTTAAACGTGTCTTGTATTTTCTCCATTCTATTTCCAAGATTTTGGATCATCTTTAATCATTAGTCTGAATTCTTTATCAGGTAGACTGCCTATTTCCTCTTCATTTGTTTGGTCTGTTGGGTTTTTTGTTTGCTCCTTCATCTGCTGTGTATTTCCCTGTCTTCTCATTTTGCTTAACTTACTGTGTTTGGGGTCTCCTTTTTGCAGGCTGCATGTTTGTAGTTCCTGTTGGTTTTGGTGTCTGAATCCAGTGGGTAAGGTTGGTTTAATGGCTTGTGTAGGCTTCCTGGTGGAGGGCACTGGTGCCTGTGTTCTGGTCGATGAGGCTGGATCTTGTCTTTCTGGTGGGCATGACTGCATCTGGTGGTGTGTTTTGGGGTGTCTGTAAACTTACGATGATTTTAGACAGCCTTTCTGCTAGTGGGTGGGGTTGTGTTCCTGTCTTGCTCGTTGTTTGGCATGGTGTTTCCAGCACTGTAGCTTGCTGGTCATTGAGTGGAGCTGGGTCTTAGCGTTGAGATGTAGATCTCTGGGAGAGGTTTTTCCATTTGATATTACATGGGCCCTGGAGGTCTCTGGTGGAAGAATGTCCTGAACTTGGCTTTCCCACCTAAGAGGCTCAGGCCTGACACCCAGCTGGAGCACCAAGACCCTGTCCTCTACATGGCTCAGAAGAAAAGGGAGAAAAAGAAAGAAATAAAAAAAAAATAAATAAAATAAAATAATTAAAATAAAAGATAAAAAAATTATTAAAAATAAAAAAATAAATAAGTAATAATAAAAAGAAAGAAGAGAACAACCAAACCGATAAACAAATCCATCAATGCGCCGATCATAATAAGCACTGAAAACTCTACTAAAAAAAACCCCAAAAAACAAAAAAACGGACAGACAGGACCCCAGGACAAATGGTAAAAGCAAAGCTATACAGACAAAATCACACAAGCATACGCATAGACACTCACAAAAAGATAAAAAGGAAAAAATTTACATATATATTTTTTAAATAAAGGAAGAGAGCAACAAAATCAATAAAATATTTACCAATGATAATAAGCTCTAAATATTACACTAAGATAAATATAAAACCAGAAACAAATTAGATGCAGAAAGTAAACCTCAAGTCTACATTCGTTCCTAAAGTCCACCACCTCAATTTTGAGATGATTTGTTGTCTATTCAGGTATTCCAGATATGCAGGGTACATCAAGTTGATTGTGGAGATTTAATCTGTTGATCCTGAGGCTGCTGGGAGAGATTTCCCTTTCTCTTCTTTGTTCACACAGCTCCTGGGGTTCAGCTTTGGATTTGGCCCCGCCCGTGAGTGTAGGTCACCTCAGGGCATCTATTCCCCATCTAGACAGGACATGGTTAAAGTAGCATGATTCAGGGGCTCTGGCTCACTCAGGCCTCCCTCAGGGGGAGGGAGGGGTATGGAATGCAGGGTGAGCCTGTGGCAGCAGAGGCCATTGTGATGTTGCAACAGGCTGAGGTTTGCCATGTGTTCTCCTGGGGAAGTTGTCCCTGGATCACAGGACCCTGGCAGTAGCGGGCTGCACAGGCTCCTGGGAGGTGTGGTGTGGATAGTGACCTGTGCTTGCACACAGGCTTCTTGGTGGCTGCCGCAGCAGCCTTAGCATTTCATGCCCGTCTCTGGTGTTCGCGTTGATAGCTGCGGCTCGCGCCCATCTCTGGAGCTCGTTTAGGCAATGATCTGAATTCCCTCTCCTTGTGCACTCTGACACAATGGTCTCTTGCCTTTTAGGTAGTTCCAGGCTTTTTCCTGGACTCCTTCCTGGCTAGCTGTGGCTCACTAGCCCCCTTCAGGCTGTGTTCACGCAGCCAAACCCAGTCCTCTCCCTGGAATCTGACCTCCGAAGCCGGAGTCTCAACCCCCAGCACCCACCCACCCCGGCTGGTGAGCAGACAAGTCTCTCAGGCTGAGTGCTGGTTGGCACCGATCCTCTGTGCAGGAATCTCTCCACTTTGCCCTCTGCACCCCTGTTGCTGGGCTCTCCTCTGTGGCTCCGAAGCTTCCATCCCGCCCACCCCCTGTCTCCACCAGTGAAGGAGCTTCCTAGTGTGTAGAAACTTTTCCTCCTTCACAGCTCCCTCCCAGAGGTGCAGGTCCCATCCCTATTCTTTTGTCTGTTTTTTTTTTTCTTTTGCCCTACCCAGGTATGTGGGGAGTTTCTTGCATTTTGGGAAGTCTGATGGCTTCTGCCAGCATTCAGCAGGTGTTCTGTAGGAGCTGTTCCACATGTAGATGTATTTTTGATGTATTTGCGTGGAGGAAGGTGATCTCCACGTCTTACTCCTCCGCCATCTTGAAGGTCTCCAACCCTCTATCTTTTTAAAATTGTATTTTAAATACTGCTATTTTAAAAAATTCTTCACTTTACCTGAAAACTTACTTCTTCCTGATAATACCAGTTCGCCTGTATCTCACTTTAACAGATGACTATATATTTTTACCGAACTTTGATAATACAGTTGCACAATTCTAGCTCTCTAAAACTAAAGCATTACTGCTTAACAAGCTCATTTGCAGAAATGTTAATTTGAAGCTTGTCTTCCAGTTGTATCACCCTTCATAACTTCACTTATCTAAACATAAATTTATCTAAGAACACCTACCTCCAAGTTAACAAGAAAATGAAGACAACCAGTCAGAAATATCCAGAACTTCTTAGTCCCCTACTTGTTCATAGAGCCCTTTCAATTCATACTCATGCTTCCATCCTTTCTTTCCATCTCAGTAGAGAAGTGCCTCTTCCACTTAATGTAACTCACACCTCAAGGACCTATCTGTTTCTTCCCTAATTTTCATGTTTTTCAACCTTCTCTCTCTACCTTCAACATATCCAAAGTTCTCTTGTCTTAAAAACCTATAGCACATAAACCCATACACACATATACACAAATATCAAATGTTCAGGCAACCCAGTGACCCTATTAAATATTTGTCTTATACTTTTTAAAAGTAGAGCTATCGTTGTCTCCACTGCTGATCTTTAGCTCATCTCTTGAGCCACTGCTGCATTCTCTCTGTCTCTGATATGCCACTGAAATTGCTTTCAATGAGGTCTCAAGTGATCACCTACCTGTTAAATTCAACAAACCCTTCAGAATCCTTATTGTACTTTTAGGCACATTTGTTATCATGTGCTACTTCTTCCTGTTTGATATTCTCTCCTCCTTTGCCTGCCATAATGCCTCTCTCACCTACCTTTCACTACTTTATCTTTCTTTCTGTCTATCCTTTTTCATGATACCCTCTTCTGTTACCTCACAATAATCATTGATATTTCCAGGACTTCTACTTGATTCTAGTTTCTTTTCAACTTTCACAGTACTCATAGTGAAGATCTTATTAATATGTGTAGTTTCATCACATGTACTGGGGACACCCAAACAATATTGCTAGCCAAATTCTCTTTCTCACTACTAGACATCTCTACTTAGTGTTCAACTCAAACTCAACATTTCTATATTAGTTTCCTATTGCTGTTGTAATAAATTGTCACAAATTTAGTGCTTCAAACAAACAAATTATATTTCTCTTTACAATTCTAGAGATCAGAAGGTTAAAATGGGTCTCACAAAATCAAGGTGTCAACATGTCTGTATTTCTTTTGGAGGTATTGGCAGAGAATTTATTTCCTTGCCTTTTCCCACTTCTAGAGGCCACCTGAATTCCTTGATTTATGGCCCCTTCCTCTATCTTCAAAGCTAGAAGTGTAACATCTTTAAATTTCTGTCTTTCTCTGACCTCTGCTTCTATTGTCATATTTTTATTTGACTTTCCTGCCTTCTTTTCCCCTTCTAAATGCCCTTATGATTACGTTAGATCCACCTGGATAATCCAGTACCCTCTTTTCAGGATTCTTAATTTAATCACATATGCAAAGTCCCTTTTGCCATGTAAAGTAACATATTCACAGGTCCAGGGATTAGGATGAAGGATGTTATGGAGCCATTATTCTGCCTGCCACAATATCCAAAACATAAACTTAAATATTTATTTATTTATATTATTATTTTTTAAAAATTTGTACCATATACCAGTGTTTCTCAACCTCCTAGAGATATCTTGGCTGATAATTCTTTGTCATGGGGATGGGGATAAGGGGGTGTTTTGTGCATTATAGAATGTTTAACAGCATCCCTGACTCCTATTGAAAATGTCAGTAGCACCCTTCCCTAGCTATGACAACCAAAAATGTTTCCAGATATTACCAAATATCCCCTGGGACAAAATTGTCCCCAGCTGAGAATCACTACCTTAAGCCTCTTTCTTTTCTTCTCTTCCATAAGTCAGTGAAATGAATCAGCATCTACCCAGTTCTAAATTAGGAACCTAGAAGTTCATCTTAACTCTTCCCTCCTGCGCTCAATGATCACCAGATGCTGTCATTCCTATCTCTTTCCTCTTTACTACTGGTTCTTTCTTTTCCCCTCACCTGCATTATTACAATAGTCTTCTAAGCACTTTTCCTGACTTCACTACAGTCTGCTTTATCCCTAGTTCTGAATTGTCCTGTAGCTCTCACTCAGCTGTTGCTTTTCCTAAACTTTCCTTGGTCCCAGTGTTCAGTCTATCAACTCCTTAGAACTTACTTTTGTTCATTGGTTCATAGTAGATGTTGTGATAGAATATTAATGATACTTTTGTTGTTCTATACCTGGACTGTAAGTGGATATGGTGTTTTACAATCACTGTCCCCCTTAGGTTTACTGTGCTTTAGAGGTTATGCATATTTCTCTGTGAACTTAGAAAAAGTAGAGATTTTGAAACCAAAGGAAAAATTCTAAATCCAATCACACTCTCTACTATTTCAGTATCTCTACTGGTTCATACTATCTGTGGTGACTGAACTGGATGCTGATCTTCCCTTTAGTATAAGTTACTGTCAAGTAGACAAAGTTGACAAAAATGATATTATATTGTCAAAATAGCCATAATGTACACATTAATCATGGCTAACATTGTTACTTTAACAACATTTAAATATTTTTTTCAGTTTACCATGATTTTAAAATATTAATAACCCTACTGTATTTATTTTAAGCCAGTGCACAGACTAAGAGCAATGCTTATATTCTTAATTAAGGTGGTATTCCTGAGGTACCTTGCTGTTTCCCAGTGAATGAATAAACAAATGAGTTCAGGGAAATAATAAATAAATAAAGTTCAACTATCCAAGAATAAATATCTCAAGTTATGCTAATAAATCTTCATATTCCAATTCTTCAATTAGTTTTATTATAGTAAGTATTCTCCTAAAAAGAAAACCACTTTAGAGACGATAAAGAGAAAACAAGAGGAAGACCAATGGAGATAAAAGCAGAGCAAAAGAAAGAAGAAAGAAGGGAGAGAAAGCAGTTTAAGATATTAATTATGAAAGAATATTTCCATTAATTTTTAAAGCAATTTCTTCACATTATGATTTTCCTTAGAATAACTTATAAACTTCTTAACAAAATACATGTCTACTCTGTTTCCTGAATATTTCTCAGAAAATAACTTTAAGTTAAAGATTCAGGAGTTAGAGCACCTTGTTATAAACACTGTTTCCCTAAAAGCAGACAAATATCCCACAGGAAAAAAATAATAATAATTTTGATACCTGAATTCTTATTGACTAACATAATAAAATATTTTTCAAGTGAGTTTTTACAGAATAAAAATTTCTACACATTATAGGCATGTTTTAGCAGGAAGATGTACACACCTTCAAATCTCTATCTCAAAACACATCTTTTCCAACTAATAGGACTTGTTTAAATGCAATATAAACTTTAGTCCATATATAACAGCTTCAATTTTAGCCAAATCCATATATTACTTCAATGTTATTCACTTAATATTTTCCTTTAATTTGAATCACTCTTTTCTAGCTTCATTTGAATAATAATATTCATTGATTCATCCGTTTGATTTCTAGTTATATTTTTCAATGTATTTGAAAATAAAAATAATTTTTAACTGAAAAATACCTTTTATATTTATGACACACAGCCCTTTTGCCAACAGTGTACTATGTACAAGAAAGATATATATACTAAAACATGCATTAAATAAAGACTTGAATAGGTGCCAAAATTGGAATTCAAAGTAACGGAACTAGTGATATAGTGTTGCTCTATATACTCTCTGAATAAATCCTTGAATGGATTAGGAATATGTGGTAAATTCTTCCTGAATAGAGTGTGTGTGTGTGTTTGTGCGTAAGAATGTGTGTGTACACATGTTTCATCTGTGTTACAGCTTTAATCCTACATTAGAATGAAAAAATGCAGAGTTAGCTATAAAACACTTTAATTTCAGCTGAATAAGAAACTCAAAGATTATCTCCACATTGCTGCAAGAATGTTAAATGTTCTTCCGTAAGTTTAAGGTCAAAGAGATAAAATATAGATTAGGCACTTATATTTCTACCTAGGTTTTCAGAAGCCCTTTTAAGAAGACAGTTCTCTTTAAATGCATGGTTATAAATCCTATTTAAAATAACTCACTTTAAGTTTTATTTTATCTGTAGATTTTTTTAAACTTTTATCACCAAAATCATGGTGCTTTCAAAAACTAATAGTGATAATTTGTGGTATTTTGTGATGCCATTTCAACCATACCTTACTGCATAGGGCAAGAATGGATACTTTCCCCACATTCCCCACATCAAACTAGACAGAGAGACTTTCTGAACTAAAAGAATATTTTTACTTTAAAGATTAGTTTCTACTGCTTGAATAATGTGTGAGATTAAAATAAAGTCAGGGAGACTTATTTTAAAATAATATACATATTCTTAGTTCAGAATAAAATACATAAATCAACTTAGTCAATTTCTCTCTAGTAAATATTTTCACAAATTATGGGAATAATCTTTATCTCCTTCCTCTCCACATTCCATCCCTTTTGTCTTGAATCAGTCATGCAATTCTGTGGTTTCTATAAGCATTATATTCCCCCAATTCTGCTTTATTCCTTTATAGTTTTTCTTATTAATGTATAATCCTGATTATATCACTCCATTGCTCAAAACCTTTTAAGGATGCCATTGAAGGACAGACTTTTTACTATTCCAACTGCCCACCTTTATATCTGCATCTCCCACAACTTGCCCATATGTGTCCTATGCAGACATTGTGAACTACTTTCTCTCCTTCAATGTGCCCTGCTCACTCATGCGGTCCTTATCTTTTTATAGACTGTCTTCTTGATTTATAATGTCTTTTCCTCAGCTTGTTTTGTTTGCTTGAATAAACTTCTAATTATTACACAAACCAGATCAACATCAACTCCTCTCTTAAGCCGACAGTGGCTCTCCCACGCATAGTTAACCAGTGTTCTGTGCTCTTCCTCATGTGTATTAACAAATCATATCTCAATCTCAATCCCTTTGTCTCTGTCCCTTTCTCTCTCCCCTCCTTCCTCTTTCCTAAGAATAATGGACACCTTGAGGAAAAGGATCTTATGTATCTCCTAATTTAACCATCAAAATCATGAGAAATACAGATATATAGATACTTGTTTGCATCCAAACAAGAACGTTAGTTTTTGATAGAGAGAACATGTCTGTTTATCTTCCCCCAAACGTACTCTGTAACCTTATAAGAGCAGACGTGTTTATTTGTTACTTAACATACACACATATGTTTCTTTATTAGTACCTAGTAATACCTAACTCGTCAGACTGTTAGAAAAAATAAATAAAACATCACAGAGTTTGGTACACAGTAAGAGTGAAAGAAATCCTATTTTATTATGTAGTCATAATACCACATGTATTGTTTATATACAAAATACAATTAGAGAACATGGAAAACAAAAGGAACTAATGGTGTTATCTGAAAGTTGTGCATTTCTTTCATTCTATCTATAAGAAAACTGAGGCACAGTGGAGTTAAGTAACTTGCTTATGATCCTGTAGTTCAGGGTTATGAAAGAGTGAGAACTAGAGTCTATTTTATTTAGTAATCTTTGGTTTCTATGCACTCTCACACATTCAAAATATACTTATTGGCTAGTGAATATATCCTTCAAAATTGAGGGTGAAAACAAACACATCTGTAGAGAGACAAAACCTAAGAAGGTTCACTTCCAGCAGACCTGCACTACAAAAATATATTTCTGCAGGCTGGAGGTAAAACATAACCGGCTCAATATTCACAGTACAGGAATGGAAGAAGAGCACTACAAATGGGGTTGGTTCCAGATGGCGGAGTAGAAGGACGTGCTCTCACTCCCTATTGTGAGAACACCAGAATCACAACTAACTGCTGAACAATCATCAACAGGAAGACACTGGAACACACCAAAAAAGATACCCCACATCCAAAGACAAAGGAGAAGCCACAATGAGATGGTAGGAGGGGTGCAATCACAATAAAATCAAATCCCATACTGGTGGGTGGGTGACTCACAGACTGGAGAACACTTATACCACAGAAGTCCACCCACTGGAGTGAAGGTTCTGAGCCACACGTCAGGCTTCCCAATCTGGGGGTCTGGCAATGGGAGGAGGAATTCTTAGAGAATCAGACTTCGAAGGCTAGCGGGATTTGACTGCAGGACTTTGACAGAACTGCGGGAAACAGAGACTCCACTCTTGGAGGGCACACACAAAGTAGTGTGCACAATGGGACCCAGGGGAAGGAGCAGTGACCCCATAGGAGACTGAACCAGACCTATCTGCTAGTGTTGGAGGGTCTCCTGCACAGGCAGGGGGTGGCTGTGTCTCACCGTGAGGACAAGGACACTGGCAGCAGAAGTTCTGGGAAGTACTCCTTGGCGTGAGCCCTCCCAGAGTCCACCATTAGCCCCACCAAAGAGCTGGGTAGGCTCCAGTGTTGGGTCACCTCAGGCCAAACAACCAACAGGGAGGGAACCCAGCCCCACCCATCAACAGACAAGCACAAGCGGATTAAAGTTTTACTGAGCTCTGCCCACCACAGCAACAGCCAGCTCTACCCACCACCAGTCCCTCCCATCAGGAAACTTGCACAAGCCTCTTAGCCTCATCCATCAGAGGGCAGACAGCAGAAGCAAGAAGAATTACAATCCTGTAGCCTGTGCAACAAGAACCACATTCACAGAAAGATAGAAAAGATGAAAAGGCAGAGGCTATGTACCAGATGAAGGAACAAGATAAAACCCCAGAAAAACAACTAAATGAAGTGGAGATAGGAAACCTTCCAGAAAAAGAATTCAGAATAATGATAGTGAAGATGATCCAGGACCTCGGAAAAAGAATGGAGGCAAAGATCGAGAAGATGAAAGAAATGTTTAACAAAGATCTAGAAGAATTAAAGAACAAACAAACAGAGATGAACAACACAATAACTGAAATGAAAAACATTCTAGAAGGAATCAATAGCAGAATAACTGAGGCAGAAGAACGGATAAGTGACCTGGAAGACAGAATGGTGGAATTCACTGCTGTAGAACAGACTAAAGAAAAAAGAATGAAAAGAAATGAAGACAGTCTAAGAGACTTCCGGGACAACATTAAACGCAACAACATTCACATTATAGGGGTCTCAGAAGGAGAAAAGAGAGAGAAAGAGCCAGAGAAAATATTTGAAGACATTATAGTCGAAAACGTCCCTAACACGGGAAAGGAAATAGCCACCCAAATCCAGGAAGTGCAGAGAGTCCCATACAGGATAAACCCAAGGAGAAACAAGCCGAGACACAGAGTAATCAAATTGGCAAAAATTAAAGACAAAGAAAAATTATTGAAAGCAGCAAGGGAAAAACGACAAATAACATACAAGGAAACTCCCATAAGGTTAACAGCTGATTTCTCAGCAGAAACTCTACAAGCCAGAAGGGAGTGGCATGATATACTTAAAGTGATGGAAGGGAAGAAGCTACCATCAAGATTACTCTACCCGGCAAGGATCTCATTCAGATTCGACGGAGAAACCAAAAGCTTTAGAGAGAAGCAAAAGCTAAGATAATAAAGCACCACCAAACCAGCTCTTCAACAAATGCTAAAGGAACTTCTCTAAGTGGGAAACACAAAAGAAGAGACCTACAAAAACAAACCCAAAACAATTAAGAAAATGGTAATAGAAACATACATATCGATAATTACCTGAAACACGAATGGATTAAATGCTCCACCCAAAAGACACAGGCTTGTTGAATGAATACAAAAACAAGACCCATATATACGCTGTCTACAAGAGACCCACTTCGGACCTAGGGACACATTCAGACTGAAAGTGAGGGGATGGAAAAAGATATTCCATGCAAATGGAAATCAAAAGAAACCTCAAGTAGCAATACTCATATCAGATAAAATAGACTTTGAAATAAAGAATGTTACAAGAGACAAGGAAGGACACTACATAATGATCAAGTGATAATCCAAGAAGAAGATATAACAATTATAAATATATATGTACCCAACATAGGAGCACCACAATACATAAGGCAACTGGTAACAGCTATAAAAAAGGAAATCGAGAAAAACAGAATAATAGTGGGGGACTTTAACATCTCACTTACACCAATGGACAGATCATCCAAACAGAAAATTAATAAGGAAACACAAGCTTTAAATGACACAACAGACCAGATACATTTAATTGATATTTATAGGACATTCCACCCAAAAACAGCAGATTACACTTTGTTCTCAAGTGTGCATGGAACATTTTCCAGGATAGATCACATCTTGGGTTACAAATCAAGCCTCAGTAAATTTAAGAAAATTGAAATCATAGCAAGCATCTTTTCTGACCACAACCCTATGAGATTAGAAATCAATTACAGGGAAAAAAACGTAAAAAAAAAATGGAGGCTAAACAATACATTACTAAATAACCAAGAGATCACTGAAGAAATCAAAGAGGAAATAAAAAAATACCTAGAGACAAATGATAATGAAAACACGACAATCCAAAACCTATGGGATGCAGCAAAAGCAGTTCTAAGAGGGAAGTTTATAGCAATACAAGCTTACCTCAAGAAACAAGAAAAATCTCAAATAAACCATCTAATCTTACACCTAAAGGAACTAGAGAAAGAAGAACAAACAAAACCCAAAATTAGCAGAAGGAAAGAAATCATAAAGATCAGATCAGAAATAAATGAAATAGAAACAAAGAAAACAATAATGAAGATCAATAAAACTAAAAGCTGGTTCTTTGAGAAGATAAACAAAATTGATAAACCATTAGCCAGACTCATCAAGAAAAAGAGGGAGAGGACTCAAATCAATAAAATTAGAAATGAAAAAGGAGAAGTTACAACAGACACCGCAGAAATACAAAGCATCCTAAGAGACTACTACAAGCGACTCTATGCCAATAAAATGGACAACCTCGAAGAAATGGACAAATTCTTCGAAAGGTATAACCTTCCAAGATGGAACCAGGAAGAAAAAGAAAATATGAACAGACCAATCACAAGTAATGAAATGGAAACTGTGATTAAAAATCTTCCAACAAATGGAAGTCCAGGACCAGATGGCTTCATAGGGGAATTCTATCAAACATTTAGAGAAGAGCTAACACCCATCCTTCTCAAACTCTTCCAAACAACTGCAGAGGAAGGAACACTCCCAAACTCATTCTATGAGGCCACCGTCACCCTGATACCAAAACCAGAAAAAGATACTACAAAAAAAGAAAATTACAGACCAATATCACTGATGAATATATATGCAAAAATCCTCAACAAAATATTAGCAAACAGAATCAAACAACAGCTTAGAGGGATCATACACCATGATCAAGTGGGATTTATCCCAGGGATGCAAGGATTCTTCAATATACGCAAATTAATCAATGTGCTACACCATATTAACAAATTGAAGGATTAAAAACCATATGATTATCTCAATAGATGCAGAAAAAGCTTTTCACAAAATTTAACACCCATTTATGATAAAAACTCTCCAGAAAGAGGGCACAGAGGGAACCTACGTCAACATAATAAAGGCCATATACGACAAACCCACAGCAAACATCATTCTCAATGGTGAAAACCTGAAAGCATTTCCTCTAAGATCACGAACAAGACAAGGATGTTCACTCTCGCCACTATTATTCAACATAGTTTTGGAAGTCCTAGCCACGGCGATCAGAGAAGAAAAAGAAATAAAAGGAATCCAAATTGGAAAAGAAGAAGTAAAACTGTCACTGTTTTCACATGACATGATATTATACATAGAGAATCCTAAAGATGCCATCAGAAAACTACTAGAGCTAATCAATGAATTTGGTAAAGTTGCAGGATACAAAATTAATGTACTGAAATCTCTTGCATTCCTATACACTAATGATGAAAAATCTGAAAGTGAAATTAAGGAAACACTCCCATTTACCACTGCAACAAAAAGAATAAAATACCTAGGAATAAACTTACCTAGGGAGACAAAAGACCTGTATGCAGAAAACTATAAGAGACTGTTGAAAGAAATTACAGATGATACAAACAGATGGAGAGATATACCATGTTCTTGGATTGGAAGAATCAATATTGGGAAAATGACTATACTACCCAAAGCAATCTACAGAGTCAATGCAATCCCTATCAAATTACCAATGGCATTTTTTACAGAACTAGAACAAAAATTCTTAAAATTTGTATAGAGACACAAAAGACCCTGAATAGCCAAAGCAGTCTTGAGGGAAAAAAATGGAGCTGGAGGAATCAGACTCCCTGAATTCAGACTATACTACAAAGCTACAGTAATCAAGACAATATGGTACTGGCACAAAAACAGAAATATAGATCAATGGAACAGGATAGAAAGCCCAGCGATAAACCCACGCACCTATGGTCAACTAATCTATGACGAAGGAGGCAAGGATATACAATGGAGAAAAGACAGTCTCTTCAATAAGTGATGCTGGGAAAACTGGACAGCTATATGTAAAAAATGAACTTAGAACACTCCCTAACACCATACACAAAAATAAACTCAAAATGGATTAAAGATCTAAATGTAAGATGAGACACTGTAAAACTCTTAGAGGAAATCATAGGAAGAACACTCTTTGACATAAATCACAACAAGATCTTTTTTGATCCATCTCCTAGAGTAATGGAAATAAAAACAAAAATAAACAAATGGGACCTAATGAAACTTAAAAGGTTTTGCACAGCAAAGGAAACTACAAACAAGATGAAAAGATAACCTTCAGAATGGGAGAAAATATTTACAAATGAATCAATGGACAAAGGATTAATCTCCAAAATATATAAACAGCTCATGCAGCTCAATATTAAAAAACAAACACCCCAATCCAAAAATGGGCAGAAGACCTAAATAGACATTTCTCCAAAGAGGACATATAGATGGCCAAGAAGCACATGAAAAGCTGCTCACCATCACTAATTATCAGAGAAATGCAAATCAAAAATACAATAAGGTATCACCTCACACCAGTTAGAATGGGCATCGTCAGAAAATCTACAAACAACAAATGCTGGAAAGGGTGTGGAGAAAAGGGAACCCTCTTGCACTGTTGGTGGGAATGTAAATTGATACAGCCACTATGGAGAACAGTATGGAAGTTCCTTAAAAAACCAAAGATAGAATTGCCATATGACCCAACAATTCCACTACTGGGCATATACCCAGAGAAAACTGTAATTCAAAAAGACACATGCACCCCAATGTTCATTGCAGCACTATTTACAATAGCAAGGTCATGGAAGCAACCTAAATGCCCATCGACAGATGAATGGATAAAGAAGATGTGGTACATATATACAATGGAGTATTACTCAGCCATAAAAAGGAACGAAATTGGGTCATTTGTAGAGATGTGGATGAATCTAGAGACTGTCATACAGAGCGAAGTAAGTCAGAAAGAGAAAAACAAATATCGCATATTAACACATATATGTGGAACCTAGAAAAATGATACAGATGAAGCAGTTTGCAGGGCAGAAATTGAGACACAGATGTAGAGAACAAACGTATGGACACCAAGGGGGGAAAGCAGTGGCGGGTGGGGGTGGTGGTGTGATGAATTGGGAGATTAAGATTGACATGTATGCACTGATGTGTATAAAATGGATGACTACTAAGAACCTGCTGTATAAAAATATAAATAAAATTAAATTAAAAAATTAAAAAGAAATATATATATACACTTATTGAACTAATTTCAATGCTTTCATATATTTTCACCATTAACATTATACTTATAGGACTTCCTTATCACTACTACCACCACCACCTCCATCACCATCCTAGAAGAGCTTCATGAAGATAATGAAGTGTGCTTTCTTGATCACTCTCTAAAGAGTGCCTTGGCAATTAGTATGTGTTCACTAAATATGGTAGAAGCAATATCTATATTCACTTCAGTGTTCTAGAAAATAATTCCTCATATGCACATCTAAATTGGCTTCTTAGGATTTATTATTTACTTTTCTAATACCTTGACTTTAATATAATTTATCTCTCAGAATGCTGGCTATCATCTTCAATATCTAGAAATCATTGATTGTGTTCCTGTAAAATTATATTTCACATGATACATTTTCCCTGCACCTTTCTTTCTTTAGTTTCTCAGACAGATGCCTTAAATTCCTCTAAATGTTACCACATCTATGAAGAACCAAGAAATCCCTCTCACATGATACTGTTTAGAAACCACACTGAGACTCGACCCAATACACGTTCTCATAGAGTATCTTGAATCATTTTTTCCTAGAAACTCTCTTCAGAGTTTTTTTCTAAAAAGTCATTTGTATATATATTAGCATATCTCCTTTTCCCCCCATCCTTATTTTTTTTCTCACACCTCCCAGGCATAATTAGGATATGGCTATCTATGTATTAGGATGTCTGTGGATAGATAGATAGATAGAGATCCACCTCCTCAGAAAACCTCTGTTCATAAGCCTTCCATTCCAGATAAAGCTGGGGAAGATGTTTCCTTTGATTCCCAAAGTACCCAATGAGAACTCCAAGTTTATCACCTACCATATTAACAGATAATTATTATTGATTATATTTATTGATTGCCATACATTTATTGATTTTTGCAGTGTCAGACGTGGCACAGGGCCTCAGACATCACAGATACTCAATAATTACTGTTGGATCTAAACTCCAGCATACATTTTCTAATCCCAAACAACAATCCTCTAACTTATTTTTCAATTAAATTATCCTCTTAATCTTATAATAATATCTTCAGCCATTATGATTGAAACCAGCTGGATTCCTCTGCTGTGCATGTTAAAATGATTAAGGCCAGGGATGTACATATGCAGATGCATGATTAAATCTTGCATAGAATTTAATAATCATATTATTTGGTTCATAAATAGCAAAGTGAATGCAATTAACAATATATACTGCTTATTTGATTAAAAATTGTTCCTCATTTAAGTTAATAATAACTGACTTCATTGAGCAATTAGTGTACTAGGCAAGTGTATTTATAATTGCCACATTTCTACTATTATCCTATTTTTATTGGTGAGGCAGTTGAATATTAAATAAGTTAGATAATATGCATAATATTACCCATTTTTTTCTAAAGCTCAATCTTTGAATAATACTCTTTTACCAAGGTGGTAAAGTGATTACAGATGGTTGAAATATTCCAGTGTGCTAAATCGTTAAACTGGCTATCTAGCTGACTTCAAAGCCAGAGTTTTAGGTTACCCAGGGCTCTTACCTTTCCCTCAGCCACAGACACAAACACACACACACACACACACAATCTGACTTTATCTCCTCCTACTCATGCCCTATTCATCCATGGTACCCTATTCATCAATAGCCTCCTTGTCCTTCTTCAAATTCTCCAAACTCACTCTTGCCACATGGTTTACAGTTTTTTTAGCCGTAATTACTCTTACGTAGATATCTTCATGATAATTTGACCTATTTTACTATCTAATGAAACTTTATCAGTGACTGTCCCCATTTAAATTGCAACCCCACTTTCAGCTTTCCCTATAATGCTTATCTGCTGTACTTTCCTTTATAGCACTTTTTATCACCTGTTACGTTTAGTCTTTTTTTTTTTAAATGTCCTCTCTCTAGAATGTAGCTTCATATGGGTAAGAAGTTTTTCTATTTGGCCTACCACTATATTCCTAGGGCAAGATCAATGTTTGGCTCAGAGTAGGTGCTCAAATAATACTTGAGAATTAATTAATGAATAATGAGTACAAATAAAATGCTTAAAGTCCATAATAAATTTGACAGAAACAATATCAGCACGGAATTGATTATAGTTAACAGCTACATGATTAACCAATAATCATGACCTTGAAAGTCAGACAGGCTTAAATTTAAAATCACCCCTGCTTTATCTCCTATTTTCTATGTGAACATGGTGGGCTAGTTAGTACGATCTTCAAGCCTTATATCTGCTAAGCTAAAATGCTAATAATTCCTTCACAGCCTTATTTTGGGCGCTGAAGAAGATGGAGACCAGTTAGTGGCATTTCCCTCTTTCTTTCCTATACCCTGTAGGGTAAGATACACATGTGTAAAAGTAAAGTGAATATGGAATTTATCTCCCAAACTAGACCTCATTAAGAGTAATAGGGGGCATGGACATATATACACTACCAAACGTAAAATAGATAGCTAGTGGGAAGCAGCTGCATAGCACAGGGAGATCAGCTCGGTGCTTTGTGACCACCTAGAGGGGTAGGATAGGGAGCGGGGTAGGGAGGGAGATGCAAGAGGGAAGAGATATGGGGACATATGTATATGTATAACTGATTCACTTTGTTATAAAGCAGAAACTGACACACCATTGTAAAGCAATTATACTCTAATAAAGATGTTAAAAAAAAAAAGTAATGGGGGCACTATTTATAATTATAGTGGGATGACAGATAAATATCAGTATGGCTCCAAGCAAACCAGAACATATCATTAGCCTACCTAATAGGAAGACATATATTCAGATATCAAAATCAATGAAAAGCACATCAAGTGTGCTGGGGTTAGTGGATTAGCACTTAGCATCATTTGCATTGTTTCCAGAGGCTGGAAAACTAAAACATTTCCCAAGACTCTCTCTCGCTTAGCTTTCTGAGCATGCATTAGATTTTGCCAGTTAAATGTATAGTTTGAGATCAAGAAGGTAGAAGTACAGGAGAGCTCTTTCCTCCTTCGTTTTAGCTGTTGCTGCAGATAAGCACAGAATTGTTGAGATTTTCTGCAAGAGGCCTGTGTCTACTCACTCTGTGGTTCTTGGGAGGAAGGTGTTACATTGGTGGCTTCCAGGTCCCTGGATTCCAGCCATAGTAGTATTTTCTTAAAGTCAGACAGAGATAACAGCTCTCTGGCAAGCTAGTTCTGCATGGAGTAGTTCTGAGTGTTAGGCCTAGAGGCCCTTTAAGTGATGGGTAAGCATCTAAGTTCTCATAAAATCTTTCGGCCAGTAATTGCTTAGGCAGTTGTTTCCTGCAACTGAAAGCTAACAAACCAAGAGGTACCACAGAGCCTCCTGATTCCCAGTGCTGCTTCTCTACTTAACGCTAATATAATCTTTTCATAAGTGGTCTTAGTTGATCTGCTTAAATACTATTCTAATGAATGTTGAAATATGTCTTCACTTCAGTCATAAATCTAGAAGAATTCTCACTCTCTCCAACTGGTGGCCCCACAGGAGGCTTTACTTCAAATATGTCTGTTACATTATATATTTTTCTGTTACATTATATATTTTTTATATATTATATATATTATATATAATATATTATATATATTATATATAATATATATATATATATTACATTATATATTTTTACATATAATACATATTTCTGGAGAAATACATTACCTGTCGAATTACATGGAAAAGCCACACAGGGTCATTCACATTCTTGTCTAAACAGTTTTTCTGATGTACAAAATACGTAACCACAAATTAAGCCAAGTTGCTAACAATTAATGTGGATGTGCTGTGTTGCCTAGACAAAACTATGCTCACCTTCTAGAAAGTCAGCATAATATTATATAACCACAGGAACAATCTTTAATTAGTAGTTAACTCAGGCCACCCCCTTCATTAATAGGAAAAGATATGATCAATGTCTTAACAGGTTTTCTGGGATAAGTATCTGTGATTAAATAGGAGTTTTTGCTTACATCCTAAAGTTCTTAGGTCATCGTAATGCACATTAATTAAGGTCTTTTCATAAGCCAATGTATATGTATTTGCTTTGTTTATCCAAGAGGTGCTCAGAGAGACTTATTTGTTAATTATATTATAAGATTAAAATATAGAAAGATCATATACTATATTTCCAGATTTTCATGGGTGAGACAAATGTTGCGCCTGTGGATAAAACTGAGTCTTCATGAAACAGTTTATATTTTTGTGAATCTTAAAATTCAGTGTGAAATGATGAGCAAAACTTTTTAACAATTCAATATTTCAATAAAATATTTTAGCCTTAGGTGAAGCTGAGTGAATGAGAACTTATTACAGTTTATGTTAAGACTCCAGAGTCAGGAGAACAAAGCTGTTTTGGGCCAATTTGTTTGGCTTCAAGATTGAATGAAATCCAGTTGTGCCTATACTCTGATTACAAATATGTAAAATTAATGAATTCAAATGGATAACAGTTGTAAGGGAACAGAAATGTCACTGTAGTTGATTTGATAGAATGGTAGGATTTGGAATGTTTTAATTTTGTTTTCAGGTTAGTTATTGGTATGATAAACACCAATAAAAAGTATAGTGAATTAAACTTCTAGTCTTTCATCCCAGAAAGTAACTGATATCTGAGTATTTACTATGTATTGGGTTGACCAAAAAGTTCGTTCGTGTTTTTCTGTAAGATGTTACTAAATACTAAATATTTACTAAATACTATTTACTAAATAGTAACTAAATACTAAATACTAAAGCAACTATCTAACATAGACAGTCTGCTCAAGTATTCTCTATCCTCATGATATCTAAAGGACTGATTCAATCATGCTTATGAATGGAGAAATGAAGTCCCAAGGATACAGACCAAATGGTTCCCTGATTTCACCTGGTGATGGCAGAACTAACGAATGCAACCCTAACAGCAGTCCAATTCTTTAAGGTTAACCAAGCAAATCAATTAAAATGAGGCATTTCAAACTTAGAACTTTTTTACAGTTAAAAACTATGTAAATAATAACATACTATTTCTCTTGGCATATAAACACAGATAAGAAAATGGCACAAACTGGACAAGAATATAAAAGGGAAAATAAAGATATTACAATTGCATTCAGTTGCCTCTGGCTTACACAAACTATTTCAAAGATGAAATGGTCTCTTTCATATAAAATTTTAGAAAATCAAAATCAGAATATTTCCTCTTTAAGAACTTTTCAGAAAGTTTGTGTTTTACATAGCATATGCCTTCAGGACTACATACTTCACATGAAATAATACTAAGAAACTAGAGAACAAAGTAAAAGACCCCTGGGGACTTCAGATCTCATAAATTTACTTTAAAATGTTTTTGGAGGAAATGAGTTTCCCATAAAGGGACACTCGGGCTGTCAAAATATCTACTGAAAAGAAAGCAAATGAAATATTCAATGACTTTTCTCTCAATAACAAAAGTAATAAAGAAAACCATTGGCAGTAGTAACCCATTTTAAAGACAAAACTCCTTTCAGGCTGAGCTCTTTATTTTTCCTCTCTCTTCATTTCAGTGATGCTATCTGGCATTAAATAACTGAACTCTATTTATCAGGGTCAACACATCTGCTAATAAATACTAACATTAGCTCTCAAGCTTTGCATTTGCAAGTTTAAGATTGTACTTAAACATTATTAAAAAACATTATTTCATTTTGTAAGCAGTTTTAGCTTATTTAAGCAGTCTTTCTGTGAAAATATATTCTGTACATGAGTTAATTATCCTTCATGAATAGTTCAAAATATCAAGAATTAAAATTAACATAAAATTAATGCATAAAATTGTTTACTGTTCTCCAATGTTGAAAATATATTTTAAAATGCATTTATTATATTCCTAGAAAAAGTCTCAAAGTTTCTTAATGCTATCCAATCTTCAATATTCAGAAATCATTTGAAATTATTTAGCAGCTGGATTTCAGATAACCTCTTTCTTTACCTTACACTACCAACAAAAAAGCAGTACAGGTTTAATATGTATTATTTTGAGATATTTAAAAAATATAAGTCAAGCATTCTGAGTAGATAACTTGGTTCATGTCATAGATAAATAATCAAAGGAAGAAATAGTCAACTCAAATATTTTATGAAATACTTTAAAATTCTCTAATAATCCAATAGATATCCATTCATGGATTGAGTGCTATGTATTTGTCAAGCACACGCAAGACAAACAAGACACAGAGGAATAAAGTGTTGCTTATTAGATTAGGAAAAAAAATTAAGACATCATTGCAATAGGAAATTTGGAAACCTCAATAGGAATTATAGTACAAAATGGTACAATATTTTTTTTTTGAAACAACTTGGTTTTTTTTGTTTGTTTTTTAAATTTTATTTATTTATTAATTTACTTATGGCTGTGTTGGGTCTTCGTTTCTGTGCGAGGGCTTTCTCTAGTTGCAGCAAGCGGGGGCCACTCTTCATCGTGGTGCGCGGGCCTCTCACTATCGCGGCCTCTCTTGTTGCGGAGCACAGGCTCCAGACGCACAGGTTCAGTAATTGTGGCTCACGGGCCCAGTTGCTCCGCGGCATGATGTGAGATCCTCCCAGACCAGGGCCCGAACCCGTGTCCCCTGCATTGGCAGGCAGATTCTCAACCACTGCGCCACCCGGGAAGCCCCCAAAATGGTACAATATTTTAATGGAATGTGGCCATATGATTAAACATTTTGATTGTGTCTTCTTTGACTCACCATTCACAATCTTAGAAATTTTTTGATGAAGATAAATTGCACAATTTTATAAAGACAGGTAAAAGTAGGGAGTTCTTTCCAATTTTTCTTTTATATTCTTAAATTGATTTATCTACACATTTACTTTCTGTAATACTTGTGCACTGTACCAATGTCAACAATACAGAAGAATGAGGTCTTTTAAAATTCTCATCTTCTTCTACTGAAATCCCATTTCTTACTAAAAGCAGAGTAACAATTTGGAAGATATGTTTTTCAAGGTTTTTATAGAAGCACAACACATTTTTAAAGAAAATATTACTGTAGAAAAACATTATTCTATACTTTCCTTTTCTCACTTAGCAATGCATTTTTCTCAAAATAAATATATAAAAATTGACCCCTGAGATTGATTCATCATAATTTATTCAATATTCCCTACTGATGGATATTGGGATTGCTTTTGCATTTATTAATTTCAAATAATAATATTTGAAATTAAAGTATAATAAAATCCTTGTAGCACATTATTTCTATGTGATGGCACTTTAACTTCTATTGGATAGGCCCAAATGAGATACTGGTTCAATGGATATGTGCACTTTAATGTCTAAAAATGCTGCTAGACAAATTCCACAGTTTGGAGTGATATCCAATTCCACTGGAGGGAGGTAATAGTTGTGCCACATCCTTGGCTGCACTGAATATGATAAGTCCTTCAGATTTCTGTCAACCTGATTTTTTTTTTTTTTTTAAAGATCTCAGTGTTTCAATCATCTTGTCCTTTATGACTAGTAAAGTGGAACCTATTTTCATTAGAAGGCCATTTGCATTTTCTCTTCTGTGAATTTCCTGACTGTATTCCTTGCTGGCTTTTCTTGTGGCTGTTTTCTTTATTTCATTAACATGTGTAGTTTTTGGAGTAAAGTAGAAATATTAAATTCTTAGGTATTAAATATCACAAATATTAAGTCAAACCATATGCAATTGTCAATTTGTGACAATTTTTGATCTACCAAATGGCAATTAAGTATAATTTACTCAAATATTTTATTTTAGTCTGTCATTTGTCACTTGTCTTTGCTTATAGTTTCTTTACTACATAAAAATGTAATATTATGTAATCTGTACTATACATATATATTCTTATCTGTATTTTAATATTATTATAGATTTTTAAGCTTCATATATAGTATAAAACGGGACTTTTTTCTTTCTTTCAAAGAGATAGCTGTTTTTTGTTCTTCGAAGTTAATTCATTATTAATAAATTTAAATTTATCTGAAGAACTGGAAAAATGATTCTAATCCATAATTCTTTCATGCTTTTAGAGTTAATTTAACATTTAAAAAATTATTTAAATATGTATAATGCATAAAACTAGGTGTTTTACTTTCTTATTATAGCTTCTATATAATGTGAAATGCAAAGTGATCACTGATTAAGTTTAAATTTTATAATACCATAATATTAGCACAAATCACATTAATTAAACCTGCTAAATGAGGATATGGCTTGAAGTTAAAATACCATTTGCAGTGGGAAAATGGTACTGATGGTTATGGCTCCTTTTCTTATGGGACTGGCCTCTTCATACATTAGTGGATCATGTGATGGCCCTATTCTCAACCTCTTTGGCTTATGAATCCTTTACTTAATCTACAGCATACTGTGCTATCACTGTCATTTGTCTATATGGCATCATGAAGACTGTCTCCATAATTTTTCAACAGCCTGCATGTTTTAAAATAACACTACTTGGAAGTAAGATGTTTCCAAGCACAAAATAAGTCCAAAATTAGATAGTTATTCAAAGATTCAGAATATGCTTCTGTATTTTATTATTCATATTAAAACAAAATACAAAATGTGAAAATTATTGTAGAGAACTTCTAGAAGCATGGGAATAAGCTCAGGGAACACTGTAGAACACTGATGTATGGGCCTCTTTTTCATTACCTTAAACAAAGGTCTACAGTACAGCTGCACAGATAAAAAACAGAGTGAAAACAGGACAGCATGCGTACTACACTAGCAATATGCAGACGCTCCACTAGGTGATCTCTAACCACGATCCTCTCATAAACCCTACAGATGCACATTAATCATGACCATTTACCAAAGATGAAATTAAAGCTCAGATAAATATTAAGAATTCCCATGAACTACATAATTATTAGGCTGGAGGCTTAGGTTTCATACATAAGTGCATCTTTTCCAAAGCCCCTGTCTTTCTGCTCCCACCCCTGCAGCAATGACTTTCAGGTGATTGTCTGCTATTTAACTATTCCTACTTACTACATATGGCTTCATTTCACTGATGTCATATTTGCTGAAAAATGTTAGAAGGGGGAAACACCTTACTGAAGAAATGAGCCTATGGCATTCAATTTAATTCCAAAACTCTTTCAAAATCCTGCCAATAATTTTAGCTGTTTTTCCCCCTTATGTATTTGTGAAAAAAAATTTTAAAAATCCTTTGTCATAATTAACAGCAATATGATTATGCAGATGGCCTAAACCTACACAGGCACAACGCAATATGACATAAATGAAGAAACAACAAAAAAAGAGGGGCTCAGACTGGCATATTTAATTCCTTGAATTTTAACCTAAATTGGATTCAGTGATAATTTCAGCAAAACTCCATCCTGCTTTACACCTGAAAGCAGATGGAGGCTGATTGCATCATGAGTTCAGTCCTTTCAAATTACAATAGTTTATGATGCTCATCTGCATTTTAATCAGATACGAAGGATTTATTCCTGAAATGCATGAAGGAAGCCTATTTTTAGCACCTGGAAATGCATCAGAGAGTTTATAGCCAATAGAGTAAAATATGTTGCACATTTTTACTTTGTATCTATTTGTCTTGAGTATAAGATGTTACAGGGATAGAGGTGTCAGCAGTTTTATTAAAAGCTGTCCATAATCCTTTCAAAATAAGGAGGGAGAGGTAGTTTCATACTCCAAAATCATTTTTATTAGGATTTAACTCCTGTTCTAAAAGGAGTTAAATTTGGCATCCAATTTAATAAAATAATTTAAAGTATGTTTTACTCTAATAAACTGTTCATTTAGATTAAAATGCTATGTATTACATCAGTTTCTTCCCCTCCCCCCTTTATTTTTGAGGGCGACACTACCACCACATTCTAAAGTCTCCTGTAAAGTTCTCTGGATCCATTTACTATAGGTTCCTACTCAGATTTGTCTGTGGGAGGCACATGATCAAGATTTGGAAAGTGGAGGAGATGACATAAATGGCTGAGATCTTATTTCTTAACTCTCCCAAACTTCACTGATTCCATCACAACTTCTGACCCCTCAGTTCTTCCAAAGATTATGTGTTTTTTTTCAATGTTAAATAACTTCATCTAAAATATGTTGAATGACTTCTCTTCTGGCCAAACAATGAATGATATATCAACATTTACTCTTTTTGTCCATATCAAGTATTGGTGACCTGGGGGATGCATAGTAGTCATTTGTGAACACAAAGTAACAGTAATATCAAGAGGGTTTTATTTATATAATACAATACTTAAGTAACTCTTGGCCCTGTTCATAAACTTTCCACAGTGAAGTTAACTTCTCCTGTCCTCTTTTAATTCTCAATATCTGTTCTTTTGTGTATGTGTACCATTTCCCTTGGTTTTCTAGAAATTTTTCCATTTCATCTAAGTTGTCTAACTTATTGGCACACAATTGTTCATAGTATTCTTTTATAACCCTTTTTATTTCAGCAAAGTCAGAGTAATGTTTACTCTTTTATTTCTGGTTCTAGGAATTTAAGTCTTCTCCTTTGTTTCTTGGTCAGTCTAGCTACAGGTTTGTCAAATTTTTTTAATCTTTTCAAAAACCAGCTTTTGGTTTTACTGATTTTTCTCTATTGTTTTTTCTATTTTCTGTTTCATTAAGGTAACTCTAATCTTTATTCTTTCTCATCCTTCTGCTAGCTTTAGGTTTAACTTTCTCTTCTTTTTAGTGTCAGGTTGCAGTTTAGGTTTTTGATTTGTTATCTTCCTTCTTTTCCAATATAGGCCTTTACAGCTATAAATTTCCCTCTAAGGAATGCTTTAACTGCATCACAGAAGTAGTTATGTACTGTGTCTTCATTTTCATCAATCTCAAAATATTTTCTAATTTCACTTGTGATTTCTTCTTTGACCCATCCGTTATTTGGGAGTATGTTCTTTGATTTCCACATATTTGTAAGGTTCCCAAATGTATTTCTAATAATTTAGTTTTAATTTTACACCATTATCATCAGACAACATAGTTTTTAAGTAATTTATATCCTCTTAAATGTACTGAAGTGTGTATTTTTGGTTGTGTACATGGTCTCTCCTGCTGAATGTTCCATGTGTTATTGAGAAGAATGTGTATTCAGCTCTCGTTGTGTAGTGTGTTCTATAAATTTTTATTAGGTCTATTTGGTAGGAATTTGAATTCTGTTCTACATCCTGCTTCTCTCCCTGAGACAAAATCTGTGAACCATACCTCTGATGTTGGGGTGGGTGAAAGTGGGGACAATGGTCTGATTCTCTCTGAGGAAAACTTTCACTCTAAGAGCTGAGAGCTTGATACATGCAGAGGCAGCAACTACAGGTCTAGGTTTGCGTTTTTCATCATGGAACCTCCACCACAAAACCTGGAACAAGGGTAGTGGGGCCCCAGATTATTCAACAGTGCCACACCCAATGTAGATCTTCTGTCCCATGAGTAAGGATTGAGCAAAAGAAGGGAGTCCCCACCTCTCAGCTGTATTCATCTAGAACTTAGCCTCAGTAATAGGTAGCTCAGTGAAGGATGAGAAATTATTATGTCCTGCTTTCCTGAGAAAATAGTTTTACTAACTAGGAGCTGGGGGAGAGGGAGTCCTGTGTTTTTGATTATTTTAACTTGGAGTGGAGTTACATCTCACTAAGCTGTGAGGAACAGAGATGGCATGGGTCTTAGTTCAAATACCAAAGAATCACAGTTCTTACCAAATTTTAAATTTCCTTAAATAAGTGTTTCTTCATCTGCTGCATACCCACAGAGTCACTGCTAGAGAACATAACATTCTTTAAAATTTGTATTTTACACATTCTCATCTTTTTTTTTTTTCCAGTAGTGCCACACTATCATTGGAAAAGAGCCTTGTCTTTTAATTCTATTTCAAATTTTTATATTGTGAGGCACAATCTAAATTATCATCAATAATAATGATAATATTATCAGGGATTAAAAAAAAATCCCGTTTTTAAATACTGAGTTTCAAATGACTGAATTAAAAAAAAAACAAAAAACTTTGGGACACTACTAAAGAGTGTGGTTCTTCCTATTACCAATTCACAGACTCCATTAGGGAGCCTGCCCATAGGCAACTGGGGACAACTCACCTGTGGACCCCCCAACTGGCCCATGGGCATACCGACATTGCACACACCTCATCTACCCCTTTATGGCTGGCTTCCAGCATGTGCTTCCTGTGGACAACAAGAGTGAGCCTTTGCAGATGGCTAGTAAGCAAGTACAGAAAGCCAGCCCAACTCTCTGGGATTGGGAGAAGACAAACAGACTTGAGCTTTTAAGAGTACTGCCTAGGAAAAAACAAACAACAGGCTCATAACACCTGGCCTGGATTTGTGAGATTGAGAGAAGGCATACAACCTTAAGAATTCCTCCACCACCACCACTGCCACCATCCCTGCCTCAAGAGGGAACAAGAAGTGTGGGGCAGGCATATCCTTGGAAAAGGTCTGTGGAAGCTTCAAAACCCCTAGCTGGAGTAATAGCTGAAGGTAACTCTCTTCTGAAGCCAGTCACTAAAGACTGGAGGAGGTAACCACCTCTTCAAATGTGAAGACAGCAAATGCAAGACTTCAAGGAACACAAAAAGTCAAGGAAACATGACACTACCAAATGAATATTATATATGTCCAGTACCAGACCCCAAAGAAATGGAGATTTATGAATTGAATGACAAAAGTTTAAAATGATTGCTTTAAGGAAGCACAGCAAGCTACAAGAGCACACAGACAGACAGTAACAAAATCAAGAAAATATTACATAAACAAAATGAGATTCAACAGAGAAAAAGAAATAATAAAAAACAATTCTATACATAAAAAATACAATTTATGAACTGAAAAATGCAGTAGAGAGCATCAACAGCAGACTTCAACAAGCAGTAGAGAGAATCTGTAAACCTGAAGATAGGACATTTGAAGTTATTCATTTAGAGAAGAAGAGAGTAAAAAATAAAAATAAAAATGAGTGAAAAAAATAAAACAAGTGAGTTATGGGACACCATCACAAGACACAATATTCTTATTATAGGATCCCAACATAAAGAGCGTAAAGAAAATGGCAGAAAACTTATTTAAAGAAAAAATGGCCAAATACTTCACAAAGCTGGGGAGCGATATGGATTTTCAAGTAAATAAAAACATAGCACCCCATACAGGTTTGATCAAAAGAGGACTTCTCTGAGACACATTATAATAAAATAGTTCAAAATCAAAGAGAAAGAGAGAATTCTGAATTCAGCAAGAGAAAAAAAGAAAGAAACACCTCATTCCATACAACAGAATCCCTATATGGTATCAGTAGACAAAATAAAAATCAGAGCAGAAATAAATGAAACAGAGACTAGAAAAATAATAGAAAACAACAATAAAAATAAGACAGTTTTAAAAGACATAGACTGGCTGAATGGATACAAAAACAAGACCCGTACTTATGCTGTCTAAAAGAGACCCACTTCAGACCTAGGGATACATACAGACTTAAAGTGAGGGGATGGAAAAAGATATTCCATGCAAATGGAAATCAAAAGAAAGCTGGAGTAGCAATTCTCATATCAGACAAAATAGACTTTAAAATAAAGACTATTACAAGAGACAAAGAAGGACACTACATAATGATCAAGGGATCAATCCAAGAAGAAGATATAACAATTATAAATATTTATGCACCCAACACAGGAGCACCTCAATACATAAGGCAAATGCTAACAGCCATAAAAGGGGAAATCGACAGTAACACAAATAGTAGGGGACTTTAACACCCCACTTTCACCAATAGTCACATCATCCAAAATGATAATAAATAAGGAAACACAAGCTTTAAATGACACATTAAACAAGATGGACTTAATTGATATTTATAGGACATTCTATCCAAAAACAACAGAATACACTTTCTTCTCAAGTGCTCATGGAATATTCTCCAGGATAGATCATATCTTAGGTCACAAATCAAGCCTTGGTAAATTTAAGAAAATTGAAATCATACCAAGTATCTTTTCTGACCACAGCGCTATGAGACTAGATATCAATTACAGGAAAAAATCTGTAAAAAATACAAATACATGGAGGCTAAACAATACACTACTAAATAACCAAGAGATCACTGAAGAAATCAAAGAGGAAATCAAAAGACACCTAGAAACAAATGACAATGAAAATAAAATGAACAAAACCTATGGGATGCAGCAAAAGCACTTCTAAGAGGGTAGTTTATAGCAATACAATCCTACTGCAAGAAACAAGAAACATCTCAAATAAACAACTTAACCTTACACCTAAAGCAATTAGAGAAAGAAAAACAAAACCCTCCAAAGTTAGCAGAAGGCAAGAAATCATAAAGATCAAGTCAGAAACAAATGAAAAAGAAGTGAAGGAAACAATAGCAAAGATAAATAAAACTAAAAGATGGTTCTTTGAAAAGATAAACAAAATTGATAAACCATTAGCAAGACTCATCAAGAAAAAAAGGGAGAAGACTCAAATCAATAGAATTAGAAATGAAAAAGGAGAAGTAACAACTGACATGCAGAAATACAAAGGAGCATGAGAGATTACTACAAGCAACTATATGCCAATAAAATGCACAACCTGGAAGAAATGAACACATTCTTAGGAAAGTGCAACCTTGCGAGACTGAACCAGGAAGAAATAGAAAATATGAACAGACCAATCACAAGCACTGAAATTGAAACTGTGATGAAAAATCTTCCAACAAACAAAAGCCCAGGACCAGATGGATTCACAGACGAATTCTATCAAACATTTAGAGAAGAGCTAATACCTATCATTCTCAAACTCTTCCAAACTATAGCAGAGGGGGAACACTCCCAAACACATTCTACGAGGCTAGCATCACCCTGATACCAAAACCAAACAAAGATGTCACAAAAAAAGGAAACTACAAGCCAATGTCACTGATGAACATAGATGCAAAAATACTCAAAAAATACTAGCAAACAGAATCCAAGAGCACATTAAAAGGATCATACACCATGATCAAGTGGGGTTTATCCCAGGAATGCAAGGATTCTTCAATATACGCAAATCAATCAATGTGATACACAATATTAATAAATTGAAGGATAAAAAGCATATGATAATCTCAATAGATGCAAAAAAAGCTTTTGACAAAATTCAATGCCCAATTATGATAAAAACTCTCCAGAAAGTAGGCACAGAGGGAACGTACCTCAACATAATAAAGGCCATATATGACAAACCCACAGCCAACATCATTCTCAACGGTAAAAAACTGAAAACATTTCCACTAAGATCAGGAAGAAGACTAGGTTGGCCACTTTCACCACTATTATTCAGCATAGTTTTGGAAGTTTTAGCCACAGCAATCAGAGAAGAAAAAGAAATAAAAGGAGCCCAAACGGAAAAGAAGTAAAACTGTCACAGTTTGCAGATGACGTGATACTATACATAGAGAATCCTAAAGATGCCACCAGAAAACTACTAGAGCTAATCAATGAATTTGGTAGAGCAGCAGGATACAAAATTATTACACAGAAATCTCTTGCATTCCTATACACTAATGATGAAAAATCTGAAAGTGAAATTAAGGAAACACTTCCATTTACCACTGCAACAAAAAGAATAAAATACCGAGGAATAAACCTACCTAAGGAGACAAAAGACCTGTATGCAGAAATGTATAAGACACTGATGAAAGTTATTAAGGATGATACAAACAGATTGAGAGATATACCATGTTCTTGGATTGGAAGAATCAACATTGTGAAAACGACTATACTGCCCAAAGCAATCTACAGATTCATTGCAATCCCTGTCAAACTACCAATGGCATTTTTCACAGAACTAGAACAAAAAGTTTCACAATGGAAACACAAAAGACCCTAAAGAGCCAAAGCAATCTTGAGAAAGAAAAACAGAGCTGGAGGAATCAGGTCTCGGACTTCAGACTATACTACAAAGCTACAGTAATCAAGATAGCATGGTACTGGCACAAAAACAGAAATATAGATCAATGGAACAGGATAGAAAGCCCAGAGATAAACCCACGTACATAAGATCACCTTATCTTTGATAAAGGAGGCAAGAATATACAGTGGAGAAAAGACAGCCTCTTCAATAAGTGGTGCTGGGAAAACTGGTCAAGTACATGTAAAAGTATGAAATTAGAACACTCCCTGACACCATACACAAAAATAAACTCAAAATGGATTAAAGACCTAAATGTAAGGCCAGACACTAAAAACTCTTAGAGGAAAACAGGCAGAACACTCTCTGATGTAAATCACAGCAAGATCCTTTTTGACCCACCTCCTAGAGAAATGGAAATAAAAACAAAAATAAACAAATGGGACCTAATGAAACTTAAAAGCTTTTGCACAGCAAAGGAAACCATAAACAGGATGAAAAGACAACTCTCAGAATGGGAGAAAATAATTGCAAATGAAGCAACTGACAAAGGATTAATCTCCAAAATTTACAAGCAGCTCATGCAGCTCAATATCAAAGAAGCAAACAACGTAATCCAAAAATGGGCAGAAGACCTAAACAGACATTTCTCCAAAGAAGATATACAGATAGCCAACAAACACATGAAAGAATGTTCAATATCACTAATCATTAGAGAATGCAAGTCAAAACTACAGTGAGGTATCACCTCACACCAGTCAGAATGGCCATCATCCAAAAATTTACAAACAATAAATGCTGGAGAGGTTGTGGAGAAAAGGGAACCCTCTAGCACTGTTGGTGGGAGTGTAAATTGATACAGCCACTATGGAAAACTGTATGGAGGTTCCTTAAAAAACTAAAAATAGAACTACTATATGACCCAGCAATCCCACTACTGGGCATATACCCTGAGAAAACCATAATTCAAAAAGAGTCATGTACCACAATGTTCACTGCACCTCTATTTACAATAGCCAGGACCTGGAAGCAACCTAAGTGTCCATCGACAGATGAATGGATAAAGAAGATGTGGCACATATATACAATGGAATATTACTCAGCCATAAAAAGAAATGAAATTGAGTTATTTATAGCGAGGTGGATCGACCTGGAGTCTGTCATACAGAGTGAAGGAAGTCAGAAAGAGAAAAACAAATACCGTATGTTAACACATATATATGGAATTAAAAAAAAAATGGTTATGAAGAACCTAGGGACAGGATGGGAATAAAGACACAGATGTAGAGAATGGACTTGAGGACACAGGGTGGGGGGAGGGTAAGCTGGGACAAAGTGAGAGAGTGGGATGGACTAATATATACCACCAAATGTAAAATAGCTAGCTAATGGGAAGCAGCCGCATAGCACAGGGAAATCAGCTTGGTGTTTTGTGATCTCCTAGAGGGGTGGGATAGGGATGGGGGGAGGGAGACGCAAGAGGGAGGAGATATGGGGGTATATGTATATGCATAGCTGACTCACTTTGTTATAAAGCAGAAACTAACACACCATTGTGAAGCAATTATACTCCAATAAAGATGTTTAAAAACATTTTTTTAAAAAAGCACTGTTTTTTGAAAAGATAAACAAAATTGACAAACTATTAGTTTGACTAAGAAAGAAAATAGAGGGTTCAAATAAATCAAATCAGAAATAAAAGAGACAGTACAACTGATGGCACAGACAAAAAAAGTTCCATAAAAGATTACTATGAACAATTATACACCAACAAACAGGATAACATAGAAGAAATGTTTACATTCATAGAAACATACAACCCACTAAAACTGAATCATAGAGAAATAGAAAATCTAAATAGACCTATAAATGGTAAGATGATTGAATGAGTAATTTAAAAAAAATCTCCCAACAAAGTAAAGCCCAGGACCAGTTGGCTTCACTGGTGAATTCTACCAAACATTTAAAGAAGAATTAATGTCAATCCTTTCTAAAGTGTACAAAAACATTGAAAAGGAAAAAATACTTCCAACCTCATTTTAGAAGGTCAGAGTTACAATAATAACAAAACCAGAGAAGATGCTACAAAAAAAAAATCACAAAACACTAAAAGAAAAGAAAATTATGGGCAATATCCCTGATGAACATAGATGCAAAAATCCTCAACAAAATACCAGCAAACTAAATTCAACAGCACATTAAAAAGATCATACATCGTGACCAAGTGAGGTTTATCCATGAGATGCAAAGATGGTTCGACAGACCCAAGTCAGTTAATGTGATGGACCATTTTAACAGAATAAAGGATATAAATCATATGGTCATCTCAATAGATATGTAAAAAAAAATTTAACAAAATTCAGCAACCTTTCATGATAAATCTCTCAACAAATTAGGTATAGAAGAAATATACCTCAACATAACAAATGTTGTATATAGCAAGCTCACAGCTAACATCATACTCAATGGTGAAATGCTAAAATTTTCCTCTAACCTTAGGAAGAAGATAAGGATACACACTGTAGTCACTCCTATTCAACACAGTACTAGAAGTCCTTATTGGAGTACTTAGGCAAGGAAAAGATATAAAAGGCATTCAAATTAGAAAATAAGTTAAATTTCTATTTGCAGACGACTGTATCTTATATATAGAAAACCTTAAAGACTCCACACAAACAAAACAAAACAAAACAAAACTGTTAGAACTAATAAACAAATTCAGTATAGTAACAGGATACAAAATCAACATACAAAAATCAGTTGCATTTCTATACACTGACAGTGAACTATCTGAAAGAAAAATTAAGAAAATAATGCCATTTACAATAAAATCAAAAAGAAATTCAAAGCATGGACTCTAAAGGAACTGAGTATTTCTTTTGCTACCAAAATGTTCTGCATTATGCATTTTAAAAGCATATGTAATCTAAATGGTTATGTAACTCCAAAGGACTTTAATATTTTAAAGAAAATTTCTACATGCATTTATTTGATATAAAGTCAAGTAACTATGATAATTCTGAGTCCTTATGATAATTATGTACTTATACATGGTTGTTGATAATTATTTTCCTTAATTTTTTTTACTTATTTCTATGCAAGTTATTTTAAAGTCTTCTATATGTCCTTTAATAGTGATTAACAATGTATAACTTATATATTATTTTTAGAAAATCATAAAAAGAATTCAAGGTATATTTACTCATTGGGAAAATATTTATTACCATATGTATGTCAGTATATATATTATAAAAATTAATAAACAGAAAGCTCAATTATATAGAGTTGGGAGACCAGAACAGGGAATTCTCATACCCTGCCATAATAGAAGAGCCCAACAGGAAGAAGAAAGTCTCCTCTTCTTTCCTGGCAAAGAATCAGCCAATGAAAAGCCATAAACTATTTGTTTGCTACAGCCCTCCTAACTTCCTTTTTTTCTCTATAAAAGTGTTCTCCGGGACTTCCCTGGTGGTGCAGTGGTTAAGAATTTGCCTGCTAATGCAGGGGACACGGGTTCGATCCCTGGTTCAGGAAGATCCCACATGCCGTGGAGCAACTAAGCCCATGCACCACAACTACTGAGCCTGCGCTCTAGAGCTCGTGAGCCACAACTACTGAAGCCCGTGCGCCTAGAGCCCGTGCTCCACAACAAGAGAAGCCGCCTCAGTGAGAAGCCCGCGCACCGCAATGAAGAGTAGCCCCTGCTCGCCGCAACTAGAGAAAGCCTGCGTGCAGCAAGAAAGGCCCAACGCAGCCAAAAATAAATAAATAAAAATAAAATTTTAAAAAAGAAAAATAAAGTGTTCTCCTAGCTTGCTGCTTGAGAACTTGCACATGGCTCGCCATGGTTGCAGACCCCAAATGGCAATTCTCTGCTTATCCCGAATAAACCCACCTTTGCCAGAGAAATAACTGGCAGTCTATTCATTTCAGGTCGATAATGTATAAATACGAAGTATATTTGTTATAAATTAGTCATGAATTGTAGTTCTTTATATCCTGATAAAACTAGAAAGATCTAGTCTTTAAGACCAAAAAAAAAAAAAAAGCTACTCCTCTTTTTAATTATGCAGGTAAAAAATTGTCCGAAAATTCTTTTTATCACAAAATTTAAACAGGTTGTATTATAATTATTGACATGTATGTTGTCATGATTATCATATAAGCTTATCAAGAAAATTCATTTTCTTTAATTCTCCCCAAACCACCATACATACTATTACTATAGTGATTTTTCCAAAATACAAATTTAACAGTGTTCCTAATAAGATTAAAACTCTTGTTTAGTGCCTTGTTTAATTCAATGCCTCCATGGTGTGTAGTGGATAAAGCTTAAATTCCCTGTGGGGAAAGGCCTACTGATTATTTCTTCTTTTTTTTGTAATGTTCAAATATTTTCACACAATAAAACAAATGCTATATATTTTGTGTACAGAATTTTGTTTAGCCAAGGAATACTAGACACACTGAAGTAAGTAAATACTTTCTGACACATGAAAGAATCTACGAATGGAGGAGAAAGCAGATATGTTTCCCTTGAGGAATATACAATGTATAAAAATAGTATAAATATATTTTTCCTTCTTTACTGCATATAAACAGTTAAAAGTAGCAAGGGGAGAGTGTTATCTCTCTATTTTTGTGAATATACCTAGACTTGAAATCAAGTTTTTATACTTCCTAGTCTTGGAAACTTGGGCAACACCCATAGATTCTGTCAGCCTATTTTCTCACCTTAAGATATGAATAATAAAAGTATGTATTTCCCAGGTAGTTGATTAAAGGCAGTAAGATATGTAAATTTATTCACATAGTGCCTGGCATATTATGTGCATTCAAAAATGCCAACTATTATTATGATTTTCATTTTGCTATATGTGAACATTATATATAATTTCAGTTCTAGCTCTTCAATGGAAAAGTAACTCATTTGAAGAAATAAACACCTGTCTACAAATGTACAATAACCCAATCAAACTGAGATCAAACTTTTCAAATATTTTAAAACTTTATGAATATTGTACTTAACTTGAGTGAGCTTGAAAAATTAATAATGATAAGTAAGAAATAAGCATGGTTGCTAATTGTTGTTATTTGCCAAATTGTGCGAACTTATATTGTTATAGTGCTTTAAAGTTTAAAGTTTAGTGTCATACTCAGCTCAAGGCAGTGTGGATGGGGTGGATATTGTCTCATTTTAAAACTGACGAAACTGGGACAAAAAGAAGTTATATTACTTTCTAAGTTCACAGGATAGAAACTGGTTTTTCTATAATAGAATATTGTTAAACAATCTTAGAAAAATAGAATTAAAAATATCAGAAGGTAACTTTGAAAAGAAATAAAGAAAAATGAATAGTCATATAATGTCTACTAAATATATTCATTCAAAAATATTTATCAAAGCCTGGACACTTTCCCACAGACTCAGCTCTCTCTGTGAACAACATAGACAGGGCTTCTTTCCTCTCTGAGCTTACAGTAGTGCAGGAGATAGAAAATAAAACAAAACATAAATTGATTCTGCATGTGATAGGTTTAAAAAAGCAGCAAACAGGTTGCCAAGAGAAAAGCAGCACAGTTGTGGTGAGTGGAAGTTACTCTAGAAAGGACTATAAGGGAATGTGACCTGCTAGAGGTGAAATTTAAGCTAAGATATGAAGGATGAGAAGGCGACAAAGAAGGACAAGCAAGGAGAACATTTCAGACAAGGACAGACAGTTATGACAAGTGCTTTGTGTTGGGATATATACTGGCCAGATCTGAACAACTGAAAGCCTGTTAGCATGGCTGGAACATAATGAGACTGGAGAGAGGGGCCCAGGTTGAGCCTGGGGAAGCAGGTTGGAGGTGTAGCAGGTCAATCACAGTGAGAAATTTAGATTCTATTTTCAATTTGATGGAGGCCAGTTAATGTTTTTAAACAGGACAATGGCATGATCTCGTTTACATTATAAATGGTCATTTTTTTAAATTATAGTTGCTTTACAATGTTGTGTTACTTTCTGCTGTACAATGAAGTGAATCAGCTATATGTATACATAGATCTTCTCCCTCTTTTGAAGAGAAGCTACTTGGGCTATAAAAGAATGTTAGCAGGGAAATTAATTTAGGAGGTTTTTGTAGTTATTTGAGGGTTAGATTCTTATCTGGCCTGGACTGGGATTGGGGGTGAGGTGAGATACAGTGGAAAGAAGTAAATAAAATAGACATATATTTAGGAGGAAAAATTAACAGACTATCTCCATGGATTGGAGTTATGGAATGAGGAAAGGGGAAGGATGAATGATGACTACTATTTTTTAAAATATAAAGATAATGCCATTTATTGATTGGGGCAGATGGTAAAAAAAACAGATTCATGGCATGAAGAGGACTTAAACTGAGATGGCAAAGGCATATATAATTTATCATCTAAACAGGCATACTTTTGAGAGTGATAGAAGGGGCTTTCAATAATTACTGCAGGACAATTGGCACAAACTAGGATTGACATCCTAGAGATAAGTAATATAAATAGGTGAAAAGAAAGAATAATAGCCAATAATGATGAAGCACTTCATGCCAAGATCATACTTTATTTAAATATTCATTAATATATTTCTCCCTAAATCTCATTGTTTTTATAGACATTTTGCAGATGAGAATACTGGGGAGAGAAATAAAGTATTTGCACAGGTCACAAAGCTAGTGAAGCTATCTCCAGCAGCCCATCTCTGGCCCCTGAACTCTTAACCAGTAAATATTATGGCCCCTCACAGGAATTATTTTTATCATAAGGTGTTGCTTCTTATTTAAAAATGAAAATTACCCTCCTAAAGTGTCAGAAAATACACACAAAGAATATGGTCTGCACATTCTGAGGTGTGCTTCTAAGCATTGGATATCATAACAAAGAGCAAGATGTCATCCTTACAAATGATCTTGTTTTACATCTAAGAATAGACACCTGGCTTGACGAAACCGTAAGTCTGACATAAGAAAATCATCAATATGTCAGTAAATATTTTGTTTTAAAAAAATCTCAAGGGCACCTTCCAGCACCCCAAATTATTCAAATTCTATTGGACATATTTTTTCATATCTTTTGAACTCTAATCTTAGGTCGCCCTAACAATCCTCCTACTCACATTTGTAGGCAGCAAATGTGGTTTTCAGTACCAGAAAAACCTCTTAGAGTTCTTAATCAAGAGAAATGGTTCTTTGGTATTGTTTTACTACTTGTAATGAATTGATTTAATTAAGATTGCAGTAGTTATAACCAACGGAACCTGACTCTGCGCAACTTAATGAAAAAGGGACTTTATTGGAAAAATAGCCTGGCTATTCACAGAATCCCAGGCACAGCTAAGAAAATACACTCCAGCTGGATGAGTAGAAATGATGACTAGCTGAAGGAACCAGGAGCAGGGGGTGGGAGACCTTCTCCCTTCAGTGCTGCCTTTATCGAAGCTCAGTTCTAATTATTTCCAGTTTCTAGGTGTCTCCATTCAAGGTTTAAAATTCTCAGGAGAGATGATCTAATGGCCTGGCTTTGGTCTAACCCTGGATCATTCAGCTAGGGCTGGAAATGCAAGACTCCAAAAAGGGCCTAAGTCTTTGAACTGTCCTGTTCAGGGAATGGGGAGTTTCTATAGGCCAGAAGTTCAACCCAATGGGCATCTCCTACATTCTACCATATAGATGTTGTTCACACATGCACACACAAACACATACACACACACACACACACATCCCATGTTATTCTCCTCTATCCAAAATGTACGTGCCTAACACAATCCAGCCATACTACACAGGCACTCTTCTTCCGCAGAGGAGGTAACTGGAAGTCAACAGCCAGCTAATCTATTTAGAGATGACATAATGCATCCTTAAAGTGTCCAGTAGAGCCAACTGTCCTCAAATTCCATTGCAACATTCAAAAACTTTAGAAATGAAAATTTAACACCTTTCCTATATTATATAATAAAAAAGAAGAAATGCATAAAATACATATTCTTTTATTCAAAATTTTAAAAATGGGAAAATTATTCCATTGAGCAAACAAGAAACATTTTGGTCCTAATATTTGCAAGTGTCACAAAACTCTAAGAGCATATATCTCTTCTCTTCTCAATTTCTTTGTCTTCAGTTCTTATTCTAGCTGACTGGGGTAGAAGCATTTCTCGTTTGGGGATTCCTTTCTAAGACCACTAGCTAAGTGTATAGCATCAGAATAAGAATTAAAGTTTATGGACTATTAAGTGTGATGCTAAGAAATGTTACTACATGGATTCTGGTCCTTTTATTTTGATTAAGGGACATTTTTTCAGAGAATATTCTGAATCCTGAAACTACCTGCCAATCCTCACAAGGTGTGGTTTGCTTTTAACTGACCATTTAGCTGAATTTTCAATATGTCATTCTATTGTTATATAAGGTCAGATGCTTCTGGATTAAATGTGGTTGGTAAGAATAGTGGGTACTTATGTAGCTGGTTCCTCATTTTTTTTACAGTCACATATCTTGGTCAATTTTAGGGATGGGAGTTCTGTGCTATTAAAACTGCAATTTTCCTTCATCTCTAAAATTAGGATCAATATTTTTCACCCATTTAATAAGTACTTAATTTTTTGATAAGTATACATGATCACAGGCATTTACTGAATAGATTATCCTGACCATAAGATTGTTGATATTAATGATAATCTTCAAAAATATTCTGAATCAATCAAAAATATTTATAGTCTCTGGGTTTTTCTGAGAAGTCCACTTCCAGAGCTGACTCTTAATTTTTAATTTGAACTATCTCACTAACAGGTCATTCATATTTAACAATTGTTATCCTGAATGTAATGTAGTTCTTACATTAGGGCCTACCCATGCAGGAAAACTGGACAATGGTAAGTACCTCTGGAAGTTCTGACCGCTTGAAGAAAGTCCTTGTGAGTGAAAGCAAGGCAACTACATACTACATGTAGACACTAGTGAAATATGAACCTTGAATATTTACTGTGCCTCTCATCTCCTGCATTTCTGCACCACTGTAATTGGTACACTGTGGCACAGAGAAAACATACTTCCATTTTTTTAAACTTTGAGTCATTATTTTGTTTTCATATCATCTTAAATGCCATATGGTATGCAAATCTGTAAAATAACAAAAATACAGATTCCCATACTCTTCTGTCACTCCTTTGTAATTAGCAATGAACTACGTAGAGTACCAGGTATCTGGGACTTCATTTGGCTTGTGTGGCTCCCTCACGAGCTAGAGCAGAGCATAAGCAGCTTGCCCCACTGATGGAGAATTTCAGAGCTCAGTCCCTGTTAACTCACTCAGAAAACACAGCTGTGCATGTTACCTCTGAATGCCCGCCTCAAAAAAGATGCATTTTTAAGTCACTGCCTTCACTGGAATTCAGTGTTACATGATAAAAGCAAACAACTACCAGGATTGCCAGAAAGAAAAATATTACACTACCTTATATAAAGCAAATCTTTGGGCCTTGAATCTCTACTCACTTGAAGATCACTCTGACACAGGGTTTCTATACAGATTTCCTCACTTATGATGTATATATTGCTTTATGAAAAATGATATTATTTTTTACATAGAAATGATTTTTTTAATTTAATAGTTTTAAATGATAAAATATTTTTAGGGGAAAATTCACTTTGGTAACACTATAACAAAAATAAAGAAATTCAGGATAATAGTTACCTCTGGAGAAAAGTAGATAAGTTTGGGGTGGAATATACAGGAATCTTAAAAGTCTTAGGACTTTTATTCCATAAACTGAATTATGGATACACAGGGCTCTATTTTATTATTAATATTTATGATTATTTTTAATATTTTAGATTCTTTAAATTATGTAGACATATTGTACGTGCAATAATGTTTACCAGTTTTTTTCTTTGCGATTTTCTTTGCTTTGCCAGTCTGGATTTTTGCCATTTCAGAAGTGTGAAATTTTTATACAGTCAATTCTGTTAGTCTTTTCATTTATAGCTCCTGACCTACTTGGTTAAGAAGATCTTCTGTACCACAAGATTATAAAAATATTCTCTTTTATTTTCTTCTACCAGTTATACAATGTTTTGTTGTTGTTTTTTTTAAAGTCTTTATTTCTTTTTAGAGCAGATAAAAAAGTTCACAGCAAAACGGAGAGAAAGATACTGAGATTTTTCATATACCTCCACACATGCATAGCCAGCATCCCTTTTCCGAATGGTACATTTTTTATCAAGTATGAACCTACATTGACACACAAAGTCCATAGTTTACATTAGGGTTCACTGTTGCCTTTGTATAGTCTGAGATTGGACAAATGTATAATGCCATGTTTTTATCACTGTACTAACATACATGGTATATTTTCACTGCTCTGTGCTCCACCTATTCATGCTCCTCCCCACTTCTCAGCAGCTAGTATTTTTTAACCATTTTCATCATTACTTTTTTGAACTAATTTTGGACCAGTAAATATTAGGCAATGATTATAAAAATAAACATTAAAACACTGTTAAGTGTTTGAAGTTGAATTATCTCTTATCATTAAAAATTTCTTTTAAAGTATATATGACATATTGAATTAAATTCAGCCTTGTTTTCAAAAATATGGCAAATATCTCTTGCCTCTCTTTGGTGTTTGTGCCTCCTTCTGTCATGTCAGTAACAAAATGTACACTAGAAAGACATTATTCTTAACCACACAGGGCTTCTTCTTTGCACAATTTTACTTCATGTTCAGAAAACAATGTGAATGGTGGTACCTTGAGTTATGCTAAATGAAATTTATTAACATCTGTATCCTCTATTACGCAAATGATACATTTAGAGAGAAAAAAAAAAAACATAAGGGTGAAACTAGAGAAAGGGCTAGCTATCTACTTAAGTAAGAGGGGTTATTTTTATTTGACAGGACCCATAATCCTAGCTTCTCTTTAGGTATGCTTTCTCAGTCTGTGAATTTTGCCTGATATCAAAGCTTACTAAAGTAGATTAAGAGTCGTGGCACCTCTTCTATACCCGTAAACCATCAATACTTTACTGTGCATTCTACATTCAGTTCAGGAGACATTAATTTGAGCTTAATATGTCTTCCATGATTTGCTATGATGAAAACTGAGAATACAATGAATAATAACATAGACCCTGCCTTCAATTTGTTAATAATTGATGAAAAGACAAATATGGGAACCTAATTATCATGTCATATGATGAAGTCAATAATGGAAAGACATGTAAAAGGGATGTATGAGGTAAGGGAATTCTATAATATCTAATCTAATATTACAGGAAAAATTAAAAGAATAAATAAGATTTAACTTTTAATCTATCAAAATGTGCTTGTATTTTACAGAACATACATCTCTCTCAAAACTCTTGCTAAACTTCATATAGGAAAAAAATTTACTTTCTCTAAACTCAATGCAATATTTTTAACAAAACAATTTGTGGAAAAAGAAAACCAACTTGAGTTATATTCCCAGTACAATTGGAAGAATTTCAGAATTACCTGGAGATTATTTGAAATGTGCTTTAATTGTTCTGATGTTGAAGGAAATAAGAAAGTCATCACAATGTTGCCCTTGGTATGAGACTTCCCTGGCCTTTCTGCACTTGTCTCAAACACTTTTCCACAGTGTCTTCTATTTTTAGCTTTTGTTTTTGTCTACTGTTACACAATGAATCATAAACCAGTTGAAAATGTTATGAAGAAGAACGTGGAAATGAAAGCAAAGCAAGTGAGAAAGTTTTATTTCAATGAAATAAAGCTAAGATGGTTTGACAAAGAAGAGCATGCTAAAGAAATTGCATGCATGCTTTAGAACACATTATCAGGGTTTGCACTATAATGATAATGATAAAATAATACAACAAAATTTATAAATTAGCATTCATATGTATGAAGTGACAAGAATATAGCATTCTTCATTGGAAAAGCATGCAAAATAATTGGCAAAATTGATAGAGAGACAGGTTACTCAAGGGCTCAGATTCTTTACTATTGTTGATTCAGATGACAATAACAATGTCAGAGAAGTTCAAGATGAAGGAAATGGCAGAGAAAAATGAGTTGGCAAAAAAAGTTGTCTTTCAAAGCAAGCCTGAGAAGTTCCACAGAATCAAGATGCTATACTCATGTTATGGATGGACTCTTTGTATCTCCCCAAATTTCATATGTTGAAGGCTTAAGCCCCAACGTGATAGTTTTTGGAGTTGGAGCCTTTGGGAGGTAATTAGGTTTAGATGAGGACATGAGGATGGTGCCTTCATGATGGGATTAGTGCCCTTATAAGAAGAGGATGAGAGATCAGAATTCTCTCTCCCTCTCCTTGTGTACGAAGAGGAGGTCATGTGAGATGTAGGCTATCTGTAAGCCAGGAAGAAAGCCATCAGCAAAAACCAAATCTGCTGGGATTTTGGTCTTGGACTTGGACTTCACATCCTCCAGAATTGTGAGAAATAAATGTCTGTTGTTTAAGCCATCCAGTCTATGGTATTGTGTTATAGCTGCCTGAGTAGACTAAGACAGCTCATATCATCAAAATAATTGTGGAAGCTACGATAACTCTCTGTGAAAAAATTGCTATTTTCCTTCCCTAACTATAAAAAAAAAAAAAAAAAAATCAAAGATGGCTATACTGCCAAAGAAAATTTTGTTGTTGATGAGACAGAATTGTTTTGGAAGCAGTATTCTCTGGTAGGTTTATCTTTCAGGAGAAGGTAACCATCTTCATAAAGTTATGAAGTCTTCTAGCTGACTGACACTACTTATCCAGGTACTTGTGCTACTAATGTTATGTTAAACCTAAATTGGTCTATAATATATTTTGAAAAATACATTTACTCAAAGGAATGACCAAAGGAAAATTGCAAGTTGTTTGTAAATTCCCAATGCCTACTTGACAAGGGAGGGTCTTTGAGAATTATGTACAATCTTATCTCTGACCCTTAATTTTAAAAAAATCTTGCAAACAAAGCTCTAAACATTTTTGACCTCTTAACATTTAGCCAGGAATGTGGAATGCAGCCCTACCATCCACATGATTATCTACCCTGCAAATATGACATTGCATTTGTAACCCATGGACCATATGTTTATTATCCATGAGGTTATCACAGTTATCAAAATTTATTATTCTCAATAATTTATGCAAAACATGGTCCAGGGTGCAGACGTCAAACAAGAATCTTTACTAAAAATTTTTGGAAACATTTTGACAGATAACAAAGGCTTTAGAATTTACCAACCAGGTATGGCAAAAAAAAATATTTCTACATCAACACCAAGAGATATAATAAAAAACTAACTCCACAATTTGTGGTTGATTTAAAAGGTTTCGTAAAGGTGGTTGAGGACAGAGTGAAAATTATTGTTCCTGAAGAGGGATGTTAACTTTGAAGAAGTTGATGAAAACGATGCTAGATAGCTCTTGAAATCTCATGCAGGGAAATTAATAATCACACTTGTTCAGGAAGGTATATGATACTCGTTTGAAGAAGATGGAGATGATGACAACTTTAAGAGTCACACAGTCACATCACAGGTGCCATATTCGTACTTTGAAGGAATATATGGGTCATACAAATATAATGGTAAACAATACCCTTCAATGTGTCAGCTAAATAACGAAAAGTTCTCTTTTAAATATTGTATGATGTCTCTTACCATGATAGTTCAGATTTTCCAGGAAGCAGACACCAGGGAATAATTAAAATGGAAACAGATTTATTGAAACACGTATGAAAGTAAAGGGACAAGGATGATTAGATGGTTATTACTTTGAGACCACAATGCAGGTCTGATATGTGTGATAAGGAGGAGAAAGGAACAGAAGAAAGATTGTGTAGGAAGAATCTCAGACTCTGAGAAAGGTCTGGGCAGCTGATGGGGAGAGGAGACCCAGAGCAGAGATTTTCTGTTGGAGGCATTAGATATGGGTCAGAAACGGCTGACTCTGGTAAGTACCCTTGCTGTGCACACTCATGGGTGAGAAGCAGCATGAAGCTTGCTGTTCTGGTATCTCCACAGCAGTAACATATATAGGGGAACTATGTCAGTTCTTCTGGGTTTAATATTTACTTAAAGTTTCTCCTCCATCACCTACCTCCTCTGCATGTCACTTTCAGCAATCCATCCACTGACTGCTTCAACATTCCTTGTCTCTTTCTACCACATTTTTCTTCACTATCAACCTCAACTAATAATGGTTCAATACAGGAAATTGCTTTCAATTTTATTTTCTGAACCCTGTCAATAAATGTATTTATTGTTATGTTTTATTTATGGTATTTATTTTAAATGTAAATTTTATGTTACAGCATCATGTGTAAGTTGTAGCATTTTGAATGCAAATTTTAATGACCATATTAATTATTCAGTGATCAGAGAGCAATATTTTAAGTTCTTTGTCTTATTTCGATAGTTTGATACATATATAGATATTTTTAATTAAAAAAATTAATTTGGTATTTTGGACTTATATGGGAAATTGTCAGGAAAAAAATGCTGTTATTATTTGTTTAAAGGTCTTAGGCAACTTGGAGTATCTCTTAAGTTTTAGGGACTTTTGAATTCAGGATATATTTCAAACTCCTGAACATCTCATCTTAAAGCCTATATCCACTTCTCCAATTAACCTGATTTACTATTTCATAGCTCATATTTTATCCCGTAGTAATACTGAAGAGCTTGCAGTTACCCGAATGCCTTATTATACTTCAGATTTGCATTTCTTTAGTTATGCTGGTCTCCATGACTAGAGTGCCCCCATTAGCCTCCATCTTCCTCAACCTGGTTAAATCACACACACACTCAAACCCTTGGCTTAACTATCATTTCTCCAAGTTGGCTGCACATTCTCCTCTGTTCTTCATGCTCCAGGGATGCCCACTACATATTTATCTTATTCCTTGGCTTTGGAAGTCAAGAACAAAGACTTATGTTCTAAAGAAGACAAAGACTGAATCAAAAAGGTAGATGTGCCACATCAGAAAAAAAATCAAACTTTTTTTTGAGAAGAGAAGTTTAATTATAAAATAAATTCTGCTCACAAAAATCACTATCTCTTATTGTGTTACAGTTCTACAAATATCTTATGTAACTACAAAATGTGCTGTAACTAATGTTCTCTTTTCAATCTAAAGTACTTATCAAATGAATTAGAGTTTATGAATCAATGCATTTATATTTCTTTCATGATAACATGACCAAACATTACTGCATGATTTGCAACTAAAGTTCATTTTTCTCTAAAAGGATTAATTATATAATCTTTTTCCCTGTAACTGATATATAAGTTAATGATGTGAACCTCCATAGTAATATTTCTAAATTAAAAGAGTCACTTGGGGATAATTGAATGCTTTTAAACTAATATTTGAGGATGATTCTACCAATTCATATGAAATCTCTGCTGTCTATTACAATTGTTGATGAAAAAAGAAAAAATTATTAAAATGGCTTACTATAAAATTTAATGTATGTTTTTATATATATGGTGTCTCCAAATGCGTAATTACAAAAGAAATTACACTTGTATTTTTCAAACCACCTACTTTTATTTTATATATTTAATCTGCTTATCTCAATTTTTGGATAAGGTGGCAATGAATCTGACAAGGTGGATAGTGGGACTTAATTAATCAGGCAATATGAGATGCCCTGAAGCTGTTGTGTACGTGTCAGAATTGGCAAAATATCCACTTCCTACACGCAAGAAAAAGTTGTATTTCACAGTTATGATGCAATTACAATGTTATTTCACAGCTGTCAAAAAGCATAGTCGTGAAATGTGACTTTTTAAAGTATGTACTTAAAAAACTTTTTCAACATTTTAACTAAGAATATTTCAGAGATCCTACAAATATAACTAGAAGCACCTTAAAGAGGAAATTAGCCAATAAAATCTTTTATATGACTTTCAATAGAATAAAAAATTGTGTATTCTAGATTCAGTGGGTATTACACAGCCTTATGTGTATGTATGTATATAAAACAAAGCATATAAAGCAAGCTTACAAATTTATAGATATGCAGTCGAACAAAGAAAAAAACCAAGGATCAATCGAAAAAGGAAATAAATTTAAAACATAGTAAGGAATGTTTATTTTTTAAACCTTCTTTCATAACCGTCACCCATAGTTTAGATGTAAAGTGGAAGACATATAGCAATACAACATAAAAAGACACATGAAGAGATTGGTGCAAAGGGATAAATGAGTACAATAATGAATAGAAATCAAACTGACTTTAGTACACAAAATGTATGCCACAACATCCTCTCTAATTGCTAAAAATCAACTGCAAGTTAAGCTTTGAACGTCCTAATAGACAACAGAGAGAAGAACAATTAGATCAAATATTTACATTGCCCATGATGTAAAATCTAGACCAGATTGTTAGAAGCCAGGCAATATTTCCTAAATTCTCACAGAAACAATTCCAGTGGGTTATTATGTTAGGCATTCTGTAATGGGTGGATTAATCTTCTAGAGCATACCTAAAAGGGCACTGTTGTGGTAAGCATCCTCTAAGATGGAATCAAAGTAAAAAGGGAGTAACAAAAAAACATAAAAGAAGGGAGTCTAAAATCTTCCTGTTTTACCACCTTCAAAAGTATCCAATTTGTGAAAGAACTATTTACATATAATAATAATAATAAATTAATGTGCAACATTTATAAAAGTATCAATAGATGAGGTGTTTATAATGGAAAAGTGCAATTTAGTCCACAAACAATTCCTTTTTCTAAGTCTAGTTCTGAACAGATATCACTGAAAACTTTGTCATCTTGCACCATTTCCTTGAGAAGATAAGGAGAACTAACAGTGGAAAAAGAGTACTAAAGCCCAATTTCTCGTCTCATCTCATGTTTTCCTAAGAAGCCCAGCTTTGCATTTTTTAAGAGGAAATTAGCTTGACATTTCTGAGTGTTGAAGGGATGTTCAATAAACTTACATTAGGATTTGGAAGAAAAAAGTAGACTCCGTTTTAAACAGAAATGGAGCATCATAGACCAAACCATGTTTCAAAGAACACTAATCCTGTGAGATATGCAGTTGTGAGACATGAAAAACTGGAGAATCACAAGCCACATTATCAAATCCATAGCTCTGTGAAATTACTGGAGGAATGAAATTTTAGTATTTTTCCAAATGTATCAATATATAACCTCAGTATTTTTTAAAATCCATGCAAAACACTATCGTTAAAACTAGAATAGATCAGACTCAGTGTGGTTAGAGAGAAACACAGCTGGAGAATGAATAAACATAAAAAATAGTGAATGATAAAATACACTATTGAGAGAGATTCTTGCACAATTCTAGAAGTATAAAATACACCTGAAATATTTTATTTAGCTTGATCTTTTAAGCCATTTTCCAGTAAGAAACTTGTAAAATGTTTATGAAATTCTGGCTAGTTATATCATTTAAACTCATAGTCCTTATGTACTTCATGAATAAAGATATGCACAAAATACCTTAGCTGGTAATAATGTAGACCGGAAACTAGTATTCATAGAGGACTAGAGTAACAATTTGATATAATTTAAAGTAGAGTATCAGTGTTTGTGACTACCAGCTTGGGAGACTTAGGTGCCTGATTAATAATTTCTAGGTCTAGTCTTAAGAACTCCTGCTGTACTTGAAACAAATTGCTACCTTACATTTACATTTGGGACTGTTGAGTAGATATCTGTCCTTTGCAAAAGAATGATTCTGAATTACAAAAATCCATAATTTATTAAAACATTTCTTAAAATAAAACTTTTGTTAAAAGTAAAAGCAGCATAAATATATTAAACAACTATAAACATAGATAACTATTGAATTAAAATTCTTGTAACAATGAGAGCAAGGAGAATGGGGAAGAGCAACTTTTGACATTTGTGTGGACATTTCACAAATTTAACTCATATATGAGTTACTGTTTGATGATCAGAAAATGTACTATTTCAGTTTTGATCTTGTTGGAACACTAAAAACAGTAAAAATGCTGTTCAAAAATGAGATTTTATACTGAACATCGACTCGTTTATTGCTGTATGCCATTTGTGTGAATGGGCTTTATAAGTTGACAGGGCTTACTTTTTTCCTCTCTCAAGTTCAATGAAAACAGTTTTCTCTCAAAATGTTTGTCACAACCTTTGGACATACAAAACCCCAGGGAGAGAAAAGTAAACATAGGTATATACACATCTATCAATCTTTTGATATTACAAACCATCCAGGCAGGGGAATAGATGTTTAGAAGACTAGCAGAGGGACACTAGTCTTTCACTTCTAGGTCACTTATACAAAGCTTACTTCCAACATGTAACATTGTGCTCAACTATTAGCAATATGTCACTGGAGAAAATATAATCCAGCAAGAAATAATAATTTTAGCAAATAACAAAACAAAATTCATTGATTAAATAACTACACTGATGGACCATATTTTAAAATATTTAATAACCATTTAACTTAAAGAACTTGCTTCTCCTCATGGACTGAACCAGATTGGCTTAGTTGGTTAACACCTGATAGTAAATCTGAGGTCCAAGCAAACTCTGAAAGAAAGTTAGTATTAATCATTTTTCCCCCACAATCTGCCTCAGTCTCTGTGAGTTGTTTAAAAGCTTTGCATCATTGTTTAGGTAGATTTAGTACTTACACAATTATTTTAATAATCTAATATAATCTTCTTACTAGCTACTCATTATCGCCATATCTATATCTTTTCACTGTAACTAAACTCTTGATTGTTACCTTTTAAATTTTCTTCATGTCCTGACTATCAATAATGCCATTGCTATTGATAAGCACACTGAGGTTTGTGGTGTCTTGAATTAGTCCCTCCTCATCCCTCTCTTTCCAAACCTCTGTGAAACCTTGAAAACCAGCAGCCTTGCATTCATGGTAACTGTGAATACAAGCAACCTAGCAGCTGATGAAGGCACCAAAATGAGTTTACAACTCTCCCCAAAATTTCATCATCATAGAATTTTCCCTATTTGACCTGTCGGGCAGCTCCCTATAAAAGTCCCATTTTTTAGGACTTGTCTTTATTTAACTTGACTCAGAGCTCACTTAGGGTTAAGAGCACTAAACCTTGGCATATGTTGAAAATAATCTGTGATAATTGTTTAAAATAGCAGCTTTCTGAGGCAGTGATACCAGCTGATGCAAACAACAGCCTGGTCACAAACTTAAAATTATGACTTGAAAAATGAGACATTCATTGGTGGCTTTGAGTACTCCAAAATATTGCCAAGGATCTAAAGGCTAAATACATGGAGCAGGGCTGTGTTTGTATCTAAAGAAGACCTGAGGAGCCCTATCCCCTCACCTCAGGCTGATCCTGAGGTTCTGTACGAGCAGAAAGTGAAGGATAAGGCAGAGATGTAAACTACCAGACTATTGAAAGCATTCCCTAACAAACAAGCAGAACCTTTTGGCAAAGAGTGGGAGACCCTTTGGTTTAAGGCATTTAATAAAATCTCTGAAAAATCATTACCTGACCACTAGGGTAAATCAAGGTGAGACTTTGGTGGCCACGGGCAACAAAAGAATACAGACTTTTAAAGAATTAGGCTGGAAAGGTCACTAAATAATCAAATAGCAGCAACACACAGAAAACAAAACAATAAAACTAACAAGGACATTGATAGGGAAGAAGGGAGGTGGGAAGAATCTAAGTTCCAGAGTTATCACATTTTACTTTTTAAATTTCTAGTTTTCAACAATAAGCAAAGTTATGAGTCATGCATAGGAAGAGGAAAATATGACTTATACACAGTGAAAAAAAGAAAAACATTCTATAGAAGCTGCCCATAAAGAGAAGCACATATGTTGGATTTAATTTTTTAAAATGATATAAATCAAGTATTATAAATATGTTCAAAGAATGAAAGGAGACCATATTTAAAGAATTAAAGGAATGTATGAAAACAATATTTTACCAAATAGAGAATATCAATAAAGAGATAAAAATTACAAAAATAAACCAGGTAAAAATTCTGCAATTAAGAAGGAAAACTATAGAAATTTTTTAAAAGTTCAGTAGGAGTTCAAGTACAGGCATGAGCTTGCAGAAAAAAAGATCAGCAAACTTGAAGATAGGCCAATTGAGATAATTCAGACTGAGGAACAGAAATAAAAAAGAACAAAGAAAAATGAACAGAGCATGAAACCTGTGGAACACTATAAACATACAAATGTAGACATAATGAGGGTCCATGAAGGAGAAGAGAGAAAGGAGAAATAAAAAAATATAAAAATTGTCTTAGTCTGGGCTGCTATAACAAAATACCATAGACTGGGTGGCTTATAAGCAACAGAAATTTATTTTCTCACAGTTCTGGAAGCTGAAAACTTCAAGGTCAAGGCACTGGCAGATTCCATGTCTGGTGAGAATCTTTCCTAGTACATAGACATTCATCTTCTCACTGTACCTTCAACTGGTAGAATGGACAAGTGGGCTATCTGGGGTCTCTTATAAGGGGACTAATCCTGTTCATGAGGGCTCTGCCCTCATGATCTAATCACCTTCCAAAGACCCCCACCTCAAAATACCATCACATTGGGGATTAGGTTTCAACACATGAATTTTGGGGGACACACATTCAGTCCACGGAAAAGATATAATGGCTGAACACTTTCCAAATTCGATGATAAACATTATCTTCACATCCAGGAAGCTTAGGAAACTCCAAGAAAGTCACATCTAGACATATCATAGTGGAAAGCCTAAGTCAAAAATAGAGTCTTAAAAATAGCAACAGAGAAACAATTAATCACATAGAATGAATCCTCAGTAAGATTAACTGCTGGTCTCTTATCAGAAGCCATAGAGACAGAAGGATGAGATATTCAAAGTACTGAAGGAAAAAGATTTTCAACTGAGATCTTAATTCAGCCAAACTATCATACTAACATGAACGGGAAATTAAGCATTCCCTGATAAACAAAAACAGAGAGAATCCATATGTCCACAGAAAAACTTGTATGTGACTATTCATAGCGATATTATTTATAGTAGCCAAAAATAGGACATAACCTAAATATTCATCAATAGGTGAATGGATAAACAAAATGGAGCATATCCATAAAATAGGATATTATTTTTAAAAGGAGTAACATAGTGATAAATACTGTAACATGGATGAAGCTTAATAACGTTATGCCCACTGAAAGAAGCCAATCGCAAAAGACCACACATGATACCATTTATGCAATGTATCCTTAATAAGGAAGCCTATAGAGACAAAAAGTAGATTAGTGGTTGTCATGGCTTAGAGTGAGAAGAGTCTCTGTTCTGACTGCTTGAGTATGGAGTTTCTTTTTGCAGTAATGAAAACATTCTAACATCAGTTGTGATGCACAACTCAGTATCCTAAAAACTACTGAATTGTACACTTTAAAAGGGTAAATTTTATCATATGTGAATTATACCTCAATAAAACTATCATAGGGACTTCCCTGGTGGCACAGTGGTTAAGAATCCACCTGCCAATGCAGGGGACACAGGTTCGATCCCTTGTCCGGGAAGATCCCACATGCCACAGAGCAACTAAGCCCATGCATCACAACTACTGAAACCTGTGCACCCTAGAGCCCGCGTGCCACAACTGCTGAGACCACGCATCACAACTACTGAAGCCCGCGTGCCTAGGGCCCGCGCTTCACAAGAAAAGCCACTGCAATGAGAAGCTCACGCACCACAACAAAGAGTAGCCCCCGCTCACCTCAACTAGAGAAAGCCCTTGTGCAGCAATGAGGACCCAACGCAGCCAAAAAAGATAAAATTAAAATAAAATAAAATAAAACTGCCATAAAAATCCTCTCCATTCCCTCCAAAAAATGTGAAATAAAGGATTTTCCAGATATTCAAAAGCTGAAAGAATTTACCACAAGCAGACCTACATATATAAATGAATATTAAATTATATCATTCAGGGAGAAGAAAAATGACACCACATGGAAATCTGGATTTATACAAAGAAATGAAGAACACCACCAGTAGTAAATATGTGAGTAAACAGAGAATTTTTTTTTAATTCTAAAATTATCTTTTAAAGGTTCAAAGCAGACAAAAAAAAAATTTATGTGTTGTATGGTTCACAATATGTAGAGAAATAAATTACACAACAATAGTGCAAAGTCTGGCAAGGTAGATAAGTAAAGATATTTTAAGGTTCACATACTATATCTGAAGTGGTAAATTTTACTCTAAATTGACTGGACTAAGATAAGTATTTTAAATCCTAAAGCAATGACCCAAAATAATACAACAGAAACTATGTCTATTAAGCCAATATTGAAAGCAAAATAGAATTACAAAAATCCTCGATTAATCAAAAATGCATAAACAATAGGAAAAGGAGAACGAAACAGATGAGAAAAAAGTAAAACTAATCGAAAGGTGGTAAATATAAATATACCCATATAAATAATGGCATTAAGTTTAAATGGACTAAATGTCCCAATTAAAAGGAAGAGTGTCAGATTGCATAAAAAAAAGCAAGACCCTACTACTCAGCCCTGAATAAAGATGAAATCTTGCCATTTGTGACAACAGGGATGGACCCTGAGGGTATTATGCTAAGTGAAATAAGTCAGATGGAGAAAGACAAACACTGTATGATTTCACTCATAAATGGAATATAAAAAAACAAACAAAATAAATTAACAAACCAAAGTAAACAAAAACAAACACACAGATACACAGAACAGTGTAGTGGCTACCAGAGGAGAAAGCGGGGTGTGTGTTATGGTTAAAGGGGATCAACTGTATGTTGATGACAGATGAGAATTAAATTTTTGGTGGTGAGCATAGTATAGTGGATATAGAAGTAGAAATATAATATTATATACATGAAACATATAATGTTATAAACCAATGTTACCTCAATAGAAAATACATTTAAAAAGGCAAGACCTAACTATAAGCTTTCTTCAAGAAATCTATTTTAAACACAAAGATACAGATAGTTAAAAGCAAAAGGATGGAAAAAATGCAAAAATGAATGAAAAGAAAGCAGGAATGGCTATATTAAAGCAAGCCAGACATTACAGCAGATAAAGTAATGAATTAAAATTGTTACACAACAAAATTCTTGTTTTAAAGGAGGCTTTCTTCTACCCAGGGCTATAAGAATCAAATACATATAAAAGAGTCATAAATAGAAAATAAAATCATATTCAGTGTGTACATGAAAAGTAACCTAATTCTCTTCCTGAAGTATTTCTTATATTTAAAATAAACAGCAAAATCTTAGAGTACTTTCTTGAAAAGAATTATGCCCCAATAGACGAAATGAACTTGAGTAAATTACTTCTCACTCTCTCCAAAGCAGACAGCCTTAATATGTTCTAATTTATTTATTTATTTATTTTTGGCTGCGTTGGGTCTGCATTGCTGCACACGAGCTTTCTCTAGTTGCGGTGAACGGGGGCTACTCTTCGCTGTGGTGAGCGGGCTTCTCACTGTGGTGGCTTCTCTTGTTGCGGAGCACAGGCTCTAGGTGTGCGGGCTTCAGTACTTGTGGCACGCAGGCTCAGTAGTTGTGGCTCGTGGGCTCTAGAGCACAGGCTCAGTAGTTGTGGCTAACGGGCTCTAGAGCTCCAGCTCACTAGTTGTGGTGCATGGGCTTAGCTGCTCCACGGCATGTGTTATCTTCCCCGACCAGGGCTCGAACCTGTGTCCCTTGCATTAGCAGGTGGATTCTTAACCACTGGGCCACCAGGGAAGTCCAATATGTTCAAATTTTATAACACAACTTGTGTTGTTGTGATTGTGGTTGTTTTCACTCTAGTGAAGAGAAAATTATAAGGCAGTATGCATTCAGAGCAAAGGCCTGGATCTGAAGTAATCCAGGCCAGAGTTTTAATTCCGGCTATACAATGTACTTGTTTAGGCAGATTACTAAACCCTTCTGATATTTCCTAGTATTATAGTTAGGATTATAGATACTAAATAATTAGCAAAACATTTGGGAAATGGTTAGAATAAATGAATAGTAACTAGTATTATATCATAAAGCATTGGAAAATTGGGATTTAATGTCTAAGGTAAAATACCTGCACACAAAAAGAGCTTTATTACTGTATTGCATACTGTAAACTTATTTTCCTCTTTTATACATAAATATCAAGCATTTATTAATAAGCTTTAAATGGATAGTTCAATAAACATCACATTTTATGAAGTGAATTATTTTGTATTCTGTCATACATGATTATAACAGAAGGTAATAAATATCTTTTAAAAAATCTATTATTGCAGGTTTTTAGCTAAGAGGGCTGAAGGCATAACGGAATATTGACAATGAACCATATGATTATTTCTCTTATCACCTATATTATTATTTTAAATAGTTTTAATTCTATGACCATAAAAAATTCTAAATTAGCTAATTCTAAAACATATAATTAGGCTGTATGTGCTATCTCTTTGTTTCCAGTCATTTAAAGAACCATAGATGATTTAAAAATTAACCATAGGAACTGCCTGTCCTTTTTAGACTTGTAGGAATACTTAAATATTATCCTCTCAGCATCTTCTAAATCTCAAAGTTGGTGGCGCTTTTTGAAATGAATAGCAAGATACTATGACAACAATCCTCTCAAATACTCATTATTAAGAAAATAATACAATTTATTCTGAATTTTCCCCTTTAGGATGCAATAAAACTGCCAGTGATCTCAATTATAATTAGATATAGTGAATTAATGCAAAGTTCCTGTCAAGATTTTAGCTTTGTGACTATAGAATATTGTTTCAGTTTAGTTGCATTTGAAAAGTGTTAAGTGGATATTTAAATCTGAAGTAATTTGGTTTTACTCTTATTGTGCTTATCTTAAAATGTTAGGTTCACCTAAAACCCAATGGGTAAACTAGGCCTTAAAATTAAATCATATTGTGTTATTTAGCCATAATATTAGGAGTGTACCTTAGAAGCTTAGGGATGAAATGAAATTCCTACATCATTAAGATGCCCTGTAATTCCATATATAATGTGTGAATTCCTTCACTTTATCCAAGGTGTTTCTTACTGTTGTAATGAGCAGTAGGCAACATATAAATGTACCTTCCCACAGATGTTCCTAACTCACTGAGGTGAAAAAAAGAACAAGGGAAAAACAAACAAACAAACAAACACTTTCTGGTTAACCTGATTAAAAGGAGCTTACTGTAAGTATATATGGAGATATAAAAAAAATAAGGAAATATTCTCAATAGTCTTATTGAGAATTAGGAAATAATTCACAGTCATTCAGAGGACATAATAGATTTGTAGCCTAACAGCAGTTCTGGTTATTTAATGGTGAATTTTATAGTTTTCTATATGTTATGTCAAGATTCTAGACATCCATTCTCATCTTTTCTTTGTACTAGATGGTACCTGGGTTCAGATCCTAGTTCCACCACTTACTATGTAAGCTTGATGAAGTTATTTAAGCTATACTTTAGTGATATCTGGAATAATAAGAAATAATAATACTGAGTTCATGGGATTCATTTAAAATGTATTAATTATCTATTGTTTTGTAATAAATTACTATAAATTTAGTAGATTAAGACAACATATATTTATTATCTGTTAGTTTCTGTAAGTCAGGAGTCTGGACATAGATCTTATGTTTAGGATCACATGGGCTACAGTCAAGATTTTGGCCTGGCTGCATTCATTTCTGGAGTTTGATGCCCTCTTCAAAGCTCATGTGATGGTTAGTTGAATTCACTGCCTTATGTTTGTGAGACTGAAGTCCTTGTTTTCTTGCTGACTGTCATCTTAGAACTGTTCTCAGTTATTGGAAGCTCTCTCACAGGCCCTCTGATAATATGATAACTTACTTCTTCAAGGCTAGCTGGAGAATCTTTTATTCCTGTCTGCTAAGATGGAAACTTATCCAAGTTAAAATAGTCACAGGAGTACTATTCCATCACTTTTGCCATACTCTATTGGCTAGTTGTAAATCACAGGATCTGCCCATCATAAAGGGAAGGAGACTATATAAACATTGACTCACTGAGGGATCACCCTAGAGTGTGTCTAACATATGTGGATTAATTTAACTAATACAGGTAAAAGCTTATAATCCTGTTTGGCAAAAGCACGCGCTCAATAATCCTAGCTCTTAGCTACTACTGCTGTTGTTAACTAGTAAAATTTTCTACTCTCTGTAATATGCCTCTGATCGCTTTATGAATTCAGTTGCTTCAACTGTTAGGCTGCCTTAAAAGTTTCCTTATGGTCTTCTAAGAGTTTCTCATTTTCTGGGCCAGTGGTCACTGGCTCTTTCTTTATGCATCTAAACTGTTATCACAAAGTGATGATGACTGATGAAGAGACACCAACTGAGAGATAAATTAAACAAGTGACTTTAATAGGAGTAAAATGTACAATAATTTATCTTATGAACAGGGAGACTGTACAGCACAGTGAACACAACAGCACACTCCCAGCTTATGATGTCATTCTCTCATGATGTCATGCATCCCCCCAGAAGTAAAATGTCAATTTTACAGGTTCATAAAAGTGAACACCTAGTCAGGTCCTTTGACTGGTGGAGTGAAAAGAGAGGGTAAAACCTCTGTGGCCACTCCCAGATGAGTAAGGGCATAGAGCAATTCCAGCCAATGTCTGCCTGCTCAGTCATACATCAATTATAATAATTCAATGTCAATATATCTTTCTCTAGGAGTATTTATATCCATCACCCTTATCAGTGTGGTTACTTGTCTGTGCAAGTACTGGTACTATTCTAAGCAAGTATTTTAGGTTATATTGGATTGTAGGTGACTGGCTCAGTGGTTTTCCCTGAGGTTCCTTCATAATTAGGATTAAGTCTCATGTTCCCCTGAAATCCAACACTCAAATACATCTCTTGGCTTGCAATTTCCCATAGTCACCATATTAATTCATCAGCTTTTTTCTTTATAAGCCTTCTACAATAATGACATTATCCCTGATAACATCCCAAACACTTTTTATTACTATGTCAATACCTACATGAAATATCCAATGGGGTAATTAGTTTGGAAGAAACAGTACTAGGTAAATAAACTGTAGTTTTCTATTCTCTTTGAGAGAGAGTTTCAAATTGTTTAATAAACTGAATAATTTGTTCTTCACCTTTTTGTAAGAACATGTATTGCTTTTAGCAAGTAGATTGATTTGCTGATTGGTGACTATCTTCAATCATGTGTAACTTGGACAGTTGTTTTCTACATTTTGGAAAGCTAGTGTTTATCATGTCAAGTTATTGATGTAAACCAGTTACACAGTCAATATTATCAAAATAGTTATTTCACATGTACTCGTGTCCTATAATACACCCATAATTGTAACACTATCAGTATAATTCAACATATAAGTAATTTGTTCACACCAAGAGTTGGTCATTATTAAAGATATTTCCTTTCCAGAAATATCCTCTTTTTTGACCCCTGTACCAGGTAGAAAGATGATTATGCACAAGGGACCAAGTTTCAGTGATTATATTCCAAAAAACTTTCTGGGGTCATAACCACTGACTGATTTCTGTAAAGAAATTAGTTGCAAAGTAGCATTCATTAATTACAGATCACTGATTGCTCACAGAGGCAATTAGCCTCTAATCTTCTATAATCTGTATTATTCCTACTAATTGAATATTGAACATAAATATTTATTCAGGCTATTGAAACCGCAAGGAAGCTGTACAGTAAGCTACACTTTCTTTTTATATTTTCAAGTAGGCTGAACTCCATACCTCTTTCATAATTTTTTCTTTTAGCTTGGTATTCTAGGATTTCATAGTACACAATTCTGATTCCATTTCTGTTAACATAATGAAAATCCCTCCCTGAGTGAATAACCACGATTTTGTTTTTAAGGCCCTGCTGTGCAGCATGTGGGATCTTAGTTCGCCAACCAGGGATCAAACCTGGGTCCCCTGCATTGGGAGCGTGGAGTCTTAACCACTGGACCGCCAGGGAAATCCCCAACCATGATTATTTTCATGTTTGAGTTCTAGCCAAGTAGCACCAAAATTTGAGGTTATAATTAGACTAGATTTATAAACCTCCCTCTCCTCATCACGGAACTCGATTTCTGAATAGAAAATCTTCTCAAGCCTCTCTTTGCCTTATAACATTTTTCTCCTACCCACTACTTTATTTTCAGATATATTATATATAACTTATTGAGATTACCCAGGCCAGTTAAAATGACACCCAGATTTTATTTCCTATGATCACCTGATCAATGATTTTTAAATCTTAATAAGTGTTTTTCCCATAAATCATATTAACTCAGAACCTACCAAAACTACTTCAATCACTAGCACTTCTTCCCACAGGAGTAGACAGATCTCATCCACATTGTCTATATAAACCTTGGTCCGATAGGACTGCAAAAACTTTCACAATTCCTGTCTCTATGTCATAGGACTTTGGATAATCCCTTCTTTCTGTGTTCAGTTTTTTTTCTGACCAAGTGACTAAGAAGTTATACCATTTGCAGATGATTAATTTCAGTGAACACACAAACATAGCCAAACAGACAGCATCTAGTTTGACCTTTTAAGCAGACTTACTTTCTCTTTGCTCAACTTTCTTTCTGTCCTTTTTTTTTCTTTTTTTAACATTTTATTGGAGTATAATTGCTTTACAATGGTGTGTTAGTTTCTGCTTTATAACAAAGTGAATCAGTTATACATATACATATGTCCCCATATCTCTTCCTTCTTGCATCTCCCTCCCTCCCACCCCTCTACGTGGTCACAAAGCACCAAGCTGATCTCCCTGTGCTATGCGGCAGCTTCCCACTAGCTATCTATTTTATGTTTGGTAGTGTATATATGTCCATGCCACTCTCTCACTTTGTCCCAGCTTACCCCTCCCCCTCCCCGTATCCTCAAGTCCATTCTCTAGTAGGTCTGCATCTTTATTCCCGTCTTGCCCCTAGGTTCTTCATGACCCTTTTTTTTTTTAGATTCCATATATATGTGTTAGCATACAGTATTTGTTTTTCTCTTTCTGACTTACTTCCCTCTGAATGACAGTCTCTAGGTCCATCCACCTCACTACAAATAACTCAGTTTCATTCCTTTTTATGGCTGACTAATATTCCATTGTATATATGTTCCACATCTTCTTTATCCATTCATCTGCTGAGGGACACTTAGGTTGCTTCCATGTCCTGGCTATTGTAAATAGAGCTGCAATGAACATTATGGTACACGATTCTTTTTGAATTACGGTTTTCTCAGGATATATGTCCAGTAATGGGATTGCTGGGTCGTATGGTAGTTCTATTTTTAGTTTTTTAAGGAACCTCCATACTGTTCCCCATAGTGGCTGTATCAATTGACATTTCCACCAACAGTGCAAGAGGGTTCCCTTTTCTCCACACCCTCTCCAGCATTTATTGTTTGTAGAGTTTTTGATGATGGCCATTCTGACCAGTGTGAGATGATACCTCATGTAGTTTTGATTTGCATTTCTCTAATGATTAATGATGTTGAGCATTCTTTCATGTGTTTGTTGGCAATCTTTATATCTTCTTTGGAGAAATGTCTATTTAGGTCTTCTGCCCATTTTTGTATTGGGTTGTTTTTTTTTTCAATATTGAGCTGCATGAGCTGCTTGTAAATTTTGGAGATTAATCCTTTGTCAGTTGCTTCATTTGCAAATATTTTCTCCCATTCTGAGGGGTGTCTTTTCATCTTGTCTATGGTTTCCTTTGATGTGCAAAAGCTTTTAAGTTTCATTAGGTCCCATTTGTTTATTTTTGTTTTTATTTCCATTTCTCTAGGAGGTGGGTCAAAAAGGATCTTGCTGTGATTTACATCAGAGAGTGTTCTGCCTATGTTTTCCTCTAAGAGTGTGATAGTGTCTAGCCCTACATTTAGGTGTTTAATCCATTTTGAGTTTATTTTTGTGTATGGTGTTAGGGAGTGTTCTAATTTCATTCTTTTACATGTAGCTGTCCAGTTTTCCCAGCACCACTTATTGAAGAGGCTGTCTTTTCTCCACTGTATATTCTTGCCTCCTTTATCAAAGATAAGGTGATCATATGTCTGTGGGTTTATCTCTGGGCTTTCTATCCTGTTTCATTGATCTATATTTCTGTTTCTGTACCAGTATCATACTGTCTTGATTACTGTAGCTTTGTAGTATAGTCTGAAGTCAGGGAGCCTGATTCCTCCAGCTCCGTTTTTCTTTCTCAAGATTGCTTTGGCTATTCGGGGTCTTTTGTGTTTCCATACAAATTGTGAAATTTTTTGTTCTAGTTCTGTGAAAAATGCCAGTGGTAGTTTGATAGGGATTGCACTGAATCTGTAGATTGCTTTGGGTAGTAGAGTCATTTTCACAATGTTGATTCTTCCAATCCAAGAACATAGTATATCTCTCCATCTATTTATATCATCTTTAATTTCTTTCATCAGTGTCTTATAATATTCTGCATACAGGTCTTTTGTCTCCTTAGGTAGGTTTATTCCTAGATATTTTATTCTTTTTGCTGCAATGGTAAATGGGAGTGTTTTCTTAATTTCACTTTCAGATTTTTCATCATTAGTGTATAGGAATGCAAGAGATTTCTGTGCATTTATTTTGTATCCTGCTACTTTACCAAATTCATTGATTAGCTCTCGTAGTTTTCTTGTAGCATCTTTAGGATTCTCTATGTATAGTATCATGTCATCGGCAAACAGTGACAGCTTTACTTCTTCTTTTCCAATTTGGATTACTTTTATTTCTTTTTCTTCTCTGATTGCTGTGGCTAACACTTCCAAAACTATGTTGAATAATAGTGGTGAGAGTGGGAAACCTTGTCTTGTTCCTGATCTTATTGGAAATGATTTCAGTTTTTCACCATTGAGGATGATGTTGGCTGTGGGTTTGTCATATATGGCCTTTATTATGTTGAGGAAAGGTCCCTCTATGTCTACTTTCTGGAGGGCATCTGTTGAGATGATCATATGGGTTTTCTCCTTCAATTTGTTAATATGGTGTATCACGTTGATTGACTTGCGTATATTAAAGAATCCTTGCATTCCTGGGATACACCCTACCTCATCATAGTGTATGATCCTTTTAATGTGCTGCTGGATTCTGTTTGCTAGTATTTTGTTGAGGATTTCTGCATCTACGTTCGTCAGTGATATTGGCCTGTAGTTTTCTTTCTTTGTGACATCTTTGTCTGGTTTTGTTATCAGAGTGATGGTGGCCTCATAGAATGAGTTTGGGAGGGTTCCTCCGTCTGCAATATTTTGGAAGAGTTTGAGAAGGATAGGTGTTAGCTCTTCTCTAAATGTTTGATAGAATTCTCCTGTGAAGCCATCTGGTCCTGGGCTTTTGTTTGTTGGAAGATTTTTCATCACAGTTTCAGTTTCAGTGCTTGTGATTGGTCTGCTCATATTTTCTATTTCTTCCCGGTTCAGTCTAGGAAGGTTGTGCACTTCTAAGAATTTGTCCATTTCTTCCCGGTTGTCCATTTTATTGGCATATAGTTGCTTGTAGTAATCTCTCATGATCCTTTGTATTTCTGCAGTGTCAGTTATTACTTCTCCTTCTTCATTTCTAATTCTACTGATTTGAGTCCTCTCCCTTTTTTCCTTGATAAGTCTGGCTAATAGTTTATCAGTTTTGTTTATCTTCTCAAAGAACCACCTTTTAGTTTTATTGATCTTTGCTGTTGTTACCTTCATTTCTTTTTCATTTATTTCTGATCTGATCTTTATGATTTCTTTCCTTCTGCTAACTTTGGGGTTTTTTTGTTCTTTTTTCTCTAATTGCTTTAGGTGTAAGGTTAGGTTGTTTATTTGAGATGTTTCTTGTTTCTTAAGGTAGGATTGTATTGCTATAAACTTCCCTCTTAGAACTGCTTTTGCTGCACCCCATAGGTTTTGGTTCATTTTGTTTTCATTGTTCTTTGTTTCTAGGTTTCTTTTGATTTCCTCTTTGATTTCTTCAGTGATCTCTTGGTTATTAAGTCGTGTATTTAGCCTCCATGTATTTGTATTTTTTACAGATATTTTTCCTGTAATTGATATCTAGTCTCATAGCGTTGTGGTCAGAAAAGATACTTGATATGATTTCAATTTTCTTAAATTTACCAAGGCTTGATTTGTGACCCAAGATATGATATATCCTGGAGAATGTTCCATGAGTACTTGAGAAGAATGTGTATTCTGTTGTTTTTGGATGGAATGTCCTAGAAATATCAATTAAGTCCATCCTGTTTAATGTATCATTTAAAGCTTGTGTTTCCTTATTTATTTTCATTTTGGATGATCTGTCCGTTGTTGAAAGTGGGGTGTTAAAGTCCCCTACTATGATTGTGTTACTGTCGATTTCCCCTTTTATGGCTGTTAGTATTTGCCTTATGTATTGAGGTGCTCCTATGTTTGGTGCATAAATATTTACAATTGTTATATCTTCTTCTTGGATTGATCCTTTGATTATTATGTAGTGTCCTTCTTTGTCTCTTGTAATAGTCTTTGTTTTAAAGTCTATTTTGTCTGATATGAGAATTGCTACTCCAGGTTTCTTTTGATTTCCATTTGCATGGAATATCTTTTTCTATACCCTCACTTTCAGTCTATATGTGTCCCTAGGTCTGAAGTGGGTCTCTTGTAGACAGCATATATATGGGTCTTGTTTTTGTATCCATTCAGCCAGTCTGTGTCTTTTGGTGGGAGCATTTAATCCATTTACATTTAAGGTAATTATCGATATGTATGTTCCTATTCCCATTTACTTAAATGTTTTGGGTTTGTTATTGTAGGTGTTTTCCTTCTCTTGTGTTTCTTGCCTAGAGAAGTTCCTTTAGCATTTGTTGTAAAGCTGGTTTGGTGGTGCTGGATTCTCTTAGCTTTTGCTTGTCTGTAAAGGTTTTGATTTCTCCATGGAATCTGAATGTGATCCTTGCCAGGTAGAGTGATCTTGGTTGTAGTTTTTTGTCCTTCATCACTTTAAATATGTCCTGCCCCTCCCTTCTGGCTTGCAGAGTTTCTGCTGAAAGGTCAGCTGTTAACCTTATGGGATTCCCTTATGTTTTATTTGTTGTTTTTCCTTTGCTGCTTTTAATATTTGTTTTTTCTATTTAATTTTTGATAGTTTGATTAATATGTGTCTTGGCGTGTTTCTCTTTGGATTTATCCTGTATGGGACTCTCTGTGCTTCCTGGACTTGATTAACTATTTCCTTTCCCATATTAGGGAAGTTTTCAACTATAATCTCTTCAAACATTTTCTCAGTCCCTTTCTTTTTCTCTTCTTCTGGGACCCCTGTAATTCAAATGTTGGTGCATTTAATGTTGCCCCAGAGGTCTCTGAGACTGTCCTCAATTCTTTTCATTCTTTTTTCTTTATTCTGCTCTGCAGTAGTTATTTTCACCATTTTATCTTCAAGGTCACTTATCCGTTTTTCTGCCTTAGTTATTCTGCTACTGATCCCTTCTAGAGAATTTCTAGTTTCATTTATTGTGTTGTTCATCACTGTTTGTTTGCTCGTTTTTCTGTCCTTTTTTTCATGAATTATCTTATTGCTTCTAGGTATAAACCGCTTACATTTTGCTTTGAATCTGACAAGGAATCAAATGCAGGGAATGACTGCGTTTACTATGGTAGGAATTAAATATCAGGAGGAAATGAAAATGGGCTGTTAAGGCATGTAGTGGCTTCTTGGTTCATGGCTTCAGTATCTTCCTGAAAATGCCAATTCAATTTAATTAGAGAGCTTTGTTGATCAGCAATTTCCTTATGAGAAAGCCTTCTGATGTCACCCAAGACATTTGCTGATATTCCTCAAGTGATGTTAGCACACGCATAGTCCCTGTTATGAACTGAATGTTGTTTTACTTAAAAATTCATATGTTAAAGCACTAACCCCTAGTGTGATGGCATTTAGAGAGGGGGCCTTTAGGAGGTAAGTAGGGTTAGATGAGGTCATGAAGGTGGGGTCCTTATGATGGTATTAGTGTCCTTAAAAGAAGAGAACCAGATAGCTTGCTTGTTTTCTTTTGCAGTGAGGAAAGGCCATGTGAGAACACACAGAGAAGGAAGCCACCTGCAAGCCATGAAGAGGACACTCAACCGGAAACAGATTGACCAGAATCTTGATCTTAGACTTCCCAACCTCCAGAACTGTAAGAAATAACTTTCTATCGCATAAGCTATCATGCCTATGGCATTTTTGTTACTGCAACCTGAAATGACTAACAGAGTTTCCCAAAATAGTTCAAAAATATACTTTGGGATTTTCCAAAATCCAAATAGACCCAGTAAGCATTGCAATAGTCCAAAAAGCAAAAATAAATTACTAGAGGCAATTATACCTCAATAAAACTGGAAAAAATATAATAAAAATAACTAAAAACAAATTTTAAAAAATGAATAAATTACTAGATGTTTCTGGCAACTCCAACCTAAATAATCTTTTTTCCCTTTTATTATTTAAGCAGTTGAATCTTTATACAATTATAAGCCAATTCTACTCAGTCTTTTGAGCTTCCATCAGTTTTAAAACTATTTTTTCAGGAATTTAAGAATTCTTATATTGCCAATGTAGTTGAGTACCTTTCATGATACAATCATTGAATCTAAGCTATCTGGCACCAGTTCATTACAGTAGGTAGCCTTGAAGCAACATCATGAAAAATTATTGCATACCTAACCATGTAAAGGCAAAATGGGGTTTGAACAATTATAAAAGAAAAGACTGTTTCTGTGTTTTCATCTCCTTTGTGCCTTTGCCCAACTTTTACTTATATTTGCTGGTCAAGTCTTAGAATGTTAATTGTTCAAGGCAATGTCTACAAACACACAAATGAAATCTTGAATGAAACTATTGAAATTTCATGCTGTTTATAATTGAATTACAGTTAGTAGACATACATTTTTTATCTTGTTTGCCAGAAGCCATTTTTTCTCCCAAACTTCTAATAAGATTACTTTTACTCCCTTGCTTTTAGAAAACAATATGCCCACCTACTACAGTCATAAATCTAGTAGGTGGTCATTACAGTACCTCATTGCTCTCCTCACCGTTGATTCTTCAAGGGTTTAACCATTTTGTAAGATACTTTTGTGTGTGCGTGTGTGTGTGTGTGTGTGTGTGTGTATGTGTGTGTAAGATACTTTTGACTGACATATCCAACTATTTCAACTTTTTTCTATGTTACCTGTCTTTACTTTAGGGGTGAAAAAAGTTACATAACTTTTTTTAAATTGAAAAATCCTATGAAGGTCACATTTTATAGGTATTTTACTTGTCAATTTTGGTAGATTACTGTATTAGAGCCAGTTAGGATGCATATAGCACATAGATGAAGTGTTTGATTTTGGTGGTTATAGGAGTCTCTCAGTAGATATGGCAAATGGCTGAGAAGTGCCAGAATTTTAAAAATTATACTGAAAGGGTCGATTTGGTTTAATTAGAGGCAAGTAGATATTAAACTTCCTCTATTTTAAGATTTTATTTTTGGCCATTCATTCATTGTATTTATTCTGTCAACAGATATTAATGGAGCATCTACTTTCTGCAAAGCACTGGTTTAGGATACATGCTAAGTAAGACAGATAAGCAACCTTTACCAAGTGTTTGCTAGGTATCAGACTATTCTAAATGCTTTTCATATGTCAGTAAAGTCAATTGTCACACAATTCTATGAGTTAGGTAAAAATTTTGTCCCTATTTCACAGATTGGGAAATTGATGAAGAGTTTACATTTACTGCATCAAGTAACAAGTGAAGGAAGCATGATTAATACCTAAGAAATCTGACTACAGAAACTAAACATAAACATGAACAATGTTTTATAATGAATAACTACTAAGACCATATTAATGTACTTTCTCCTTGAGCACATTGTGTATTATGAAAATGTGTTTTTCTCTAAGGCCTAAAGCCATATTCTACTTTATTTCTGTGCTATAGCCATACCACTATTATAACATTCATTATGTGAGATTTGATTATTGATTTTCTTTCTCCAGATCTTCATGGTAAACTCTTTGAGAGCCCTAAAATTCTCCCCAACACAGTGCAAGATGACATAAGACTATGGACAAGAGTATTTTGCAGATAAAAATATTATAAAGAAAAAACAATTTGAATATCTCAAGAATCACTTTGGCCCTGTTTGTCTAGATGGAGTTCCAATCTCTTCACCTTTTGATCTACTCTGCTTTCTACTGCTCAGTGTCATCCATCCACCAAAATTATTTTGCTTTACTCAGTATACAATGATATTTTGGTTTCTTATAAAAATTCATCTGATAATGAAAGAGAAATGTCAAAACAATTAAAGTAGACATTGTTTCTATGTATCAATTTACATTTTATATCAAGCAATACATTCCTCAGTTTAATACTAATTCTATTTCATCACAAGCCTCAAAGGATCATCTAAAGCAGGTAAATTTGAAAATAGCTGTCAATAAGAGCAGTTTGTAGTAGCATTTTATACTACTGTTTTGGGGCCATTGTTGATGGACAGAGGGCAAATCTTTTGTGGGGATTATGAAGACAATTTTGGTGAAACAAAAAGAGAGGAAATAAAAAAGTCAACCTATCAAGAATTTAGGAAAATACAAATGGATGAAGCCAGAATCATTTCAATAATATATTTATTTGATTTGATGAAATATAAGATTTAAAAAGGATTTCAGTTTTTGAACATCAAAACGTACCTATTCCTAGATCACTTAGTGCAATGGACTGAATATCTGTGTTCCCCCCAAATTCATATGTTGAAATCCTAACTCCCAATGTGATAGTATTAGGAGGTAGGACCTTTGGAAGGTAATTCAGTCATGAAGGTGGGGACCTCATGAATGAGATTAGTGCCCTTATAAAAGAGACTCAGATCTCTTTTGCTTTTCCCCTACCTTGTGAAGATAAAACAAGAGGGCCGCAGGACAGGAATAAAGACATAGAGAATGGACTGGAGGACACAGGGAGGGGGAAGGGTAAGCTGGGACGAAGTGAGAGAGTGGCATTGACATATATACACTACCAAATGTAAAATAGATAGCTAGTGGGAAGCAGCCGCATAGCACAGGGAGATCAGCTACGTGCTTTGTGACCACTTAGAGGGGTGGGGTAGGGAGGGTGGGAGGGAGACACAAGAGGGAGGGGATATGGGGATATATATATACATATAACTGATTCAGTTTGTTATACAGCAGAAACTAACACAACATTGTAAAGCAATTATACTCCAATAATGATGTTAAAAAACAAAACAAACGACAAAAAAACAAGAGGGGCACATGCAAACCAGGAAGCAGTATCTCAACAGACACTAGATCTGCCAGCACCTTGATCTTGAACTTCCCAGTCTTCAGAACTGTGAGAAATAAATGTTTGTTGTGTAAGCGACACGGTCCACAGTGGGTGGTGTTTTTGTTATAGCAGATTAAACTAAGATACACAGAATGATTTTATTATCATTTGGCATAAAGGTGCTCATAATATATGTCTGTACATTATTTGCTCATTTAAAAGTTCTCAACACATCTGGGGAAAATCAACTAAATAAGATTGCATAACAGGAATCCAATAGCTGTTAATTTTTCTAATTGTTTAATTTTAGTTTCGACTGGAATCAATAGGTCAAAATTTTCCAACACTAAAATAGAAAATTTAGCAACATCAAGACTATAAAAATTATTTGATCACTTTTCTCCTCTAACTGGCTTCCTGTGCTGACAAGTAGATCAACTAGTGATAGACCCTGACAGATATATTATATATTCTGACATTCTATTCAATATATTGTAGTTATATAGTTTTATATATATATACTATATATTATATATATTCAACATATTATATTTTTATAGTTATATATATTATGGTTATAATTATTTTTTCAAATACATGTCATTTATGGTTAACCCATTTTTGTTTAGCCCTGATCCATTTTGTCTCATTTTGATTATTCAAAAAGACAGTTTTACTCACTTCATATGAAAGTATTTTATATTCCACTAGGACTTGTTTGAATAACCACTACTCACCATTTATTCTCAAGTTAAACCCACTAACAGTATAACTAACTATAGAAATAAACACTGGAGTAATTTTGATTGAATAAAGCTTATATAGAAACATGCCAAACTTATAAGAAGTCCTAAAATAAATGGAGAGTTATCTCAAACTGCCTATAACACTAAGTTTCAAGAAATCTAAGGTGAAACACTGATCTCTGCTAGAAACGTATGAAGAGAGAGAATGGCAGAACTGATTTTGATTCCTTTCCTCTGGCTGACTGAAGAAACAGAACAGAGAAGTATTACAAAACTATATAGGCAACCATGCTTAGCTGGGTATAGGATTGCTATGATAAAGTCAGAAAGACAGGCAGGTAATCAGCAAATCAGCAGAAAATGTCTGGGGAAAGCAAAAGGAAACACATTACCCTCACGAAAAAGGAGAATAATTTGTAACTCAAAGATATCCTTGATTGGTGAGGGAAGTTAATATTTAAATAAAGAGAAATTATTAGTTTCAATAATATATAAATAAGGAAAATTGCCAGTGGTTCTCCATATAGTTTTTGGAATATTTTGCACATTTTAAATTAAAGACAACTTTGATAAAATAATATGTATTCAGTCAATAAAAGATTCTGTCAACAAGAACTTGTTTGGATCGATCAGGAAGAACATATCTTGTTTTACAAGCTACTTAAGAATACAAGAATAAAATGGGAATGACAAAAAAAGTATATAGTTCCATCATTATTGTGACTCAAAAAAGAGGGATAATTGATATGTAGATGAGAAATAAGTGTTGTGAAAAAAATGATGTGAGATTATATAGACAAGAATTTGAGATATGGATGAGAAGAGATTTGCTCAATCTGTAAGTTAAGGAATATCTTGGGTGTTAGCTTCTTATGCCGTTTCTCTTGCTGGTATGCTCATGACCAAATGAACATCAATATACTTTGCCTCATCAGCCTTGCTCATTGACAAAACTTCATAGAAAGACACTCTAAAGGTAGAGAGTTAGAGAGCTATGAACAAGTTAGGAGGATAGCTAATTCAATAATAGTGAAATGGTTGTGCTTAGAATATAACATGATAAAATAATATTCTGAGTGTTGCAACCTCAGGTATTTGCTCCCCTTCCCAAAAAAAGAGAGGATGTTACAAATTAAGTTGAAATTAATAGTGTTGCTGTAGGACACCTATCAATATAAAGGTGTCAGGAGACCTGGTTATGCCAGTTACTGCAAATTTGACATTAGGGACATTATTCAAACTTTTCACATTCAGCCTCATGTTTTTTTTTTTTTTGTCTTTTTTAAAATTTCTCTCCCTTTTCACCTTAGATGACATTGCTCATCACATCATTGTTGGTTTGGTAACACTACACATTTTTTTTTATGTTTTTAAATGTATGTGTAGTATATGTATATCTATATCTCTATATCTGTGTCTATATCTGTGAGATACCACACACCCACTAGAATGGCTATAATCAAAAATACAGAACATAACACGTTGATGAGGATGTGGAAAAATTGGAACCTTCATGCATTGCTGCTAGGAATGCAAAACGGTGCAGGAGCTTTGAAAATTGCTTTGGTAGTCTTCAAAAAGTTCATGTAACATTACCATATGACCCAGCAATTCTACTTATAAGTATCAACCATTGAAATGTAAGCCTGTGTGTACTAAAAAAATATACACAAGAATGTTAATAGCATTGTCCTTGCAACCCAAAGTTTATCAACTGTAGAATGAATGGATTATGTAACATATTTATTATCAATGAAAATGAATGAATGATATACAAAAGTGAGATTTAATCTCACTTATGCAATATCTAGGAATGTAAGTAAGTAGACACAAATTTTTCAGTTTAATTAAAAATACATGCAAATCTAACCTATGGTATTAGAAGTCCTGATCTGTAATTAAGTTTACAAAGAAGGGAGCACGGATAGGAAATTCTCACATGCTAATTGTGTACTATACCTTGAGTTGGGTGGTGCTTACACAATCAATGAGCTAACCAGTTATGATTTCTGCATTCTCTGTGTCTTGTACCTCAATATAAATATTTTTAAAATGCAAGTCACCAAATAATATAAACATGTGATCCTATATATGTGAATAATTACCAAAATCATATTCATAAATTATTTATATAATACATGCTATTAATATATTATGTATTCATAACTTATGAATGTATCACATATATATGATATAGCAAATATAGATATTTATTATTTAAAATACAAAGAAAAAGTCTAATTGGATCAAACACAGTCTTTAGCAGTGCTTGACTCTGTGTATTGGCCTGAGATGGGGGATACAAACAGAGATTTACAGTTTACTCCTGAAACATTACATTTTTATTTTACTGAGTTCACTCATGTGTTACTTATAAAATGTTTCAATGCAAAATTATAAGCAACATTAAATACATTTTTTCTCATTAATGTTTTTAGAATTATAAAGTTTAAATCATCTCAATGTAACCTGGGGCCATTATTGAGGAAATGCTCTGTGGTAAAAATCAGTCACCTGTGTCAAGGCATTTTCAGACAATGAATAACATTCAGCAAGCAATAAAGTGAAATCTTGGTAATAATTTCTTTCTTTCTTTTTTTTTTTTTTGGAGTATAATTGCTTTACAATGGTGTGTTAGTTTCTGCTTTATAACAAAGTGAATCAGTTATACATATACATATGTTCCCATATCTCTTCCCTCTTGCATCTCCCTCCCTCCCACCCTCCCTATCCCACCCCTCTAGGTGGTCACAAAGCATCGAGCTGATCTCCCTGTGCTATGTGGTTGGTAATAATTTCTATTCCTACCCTCTGTACCTCCTTAAATCTGCAAACTGTAAAATCTCAGCAAGTTTTTAAGGTATTCAGGGCTGTGCAATTACATGGAAGACTTTCTCTCATAAATACATTTTTAAATTTTACAATTCAATATTTTATGATCCTACACCAAAACTATATGGCAGATACTTTTCTACATTTCATTCTTCTTGACCGCAGGGGCCTTTTACACTTATTTTCAAAAGTGAAATCTAACCACATCAGAATGTTCAGAACAATATTGTTCAGTGGGATTCTAGTTATTTTTTTCTACTCAAAATAGGTAATGCCTATGCCTAACATGGTCCCTGGCACTATTCTGCAATTATCAGAATTTCCCAAAGAAAAGTATTCCTGTTTTTCTATCTATATATTTGGTCATGTCCCAATCAGTTTTACTTAAAACTACTACATGGATAACAATAATCTTTGGAGTCTCATAAGGTTAGTTTAAAAGCAAGATTGAAGATGAAAAATAGTATTTCTTTTGACTGAGGCCAGCATTATTTCTAGGGTTTCCCTGCAAAATAATTGAGATAATAGGAGAAATTCCATCAAGGCCATTAAGATTACTTTTAATTAAGAAAAAAGTGAGAGTGGGCAATATTCGACCAAAATCTATTTGCCAAGCAGCACTGGCAAGAAATGTGGTAAATGGTTATGGTTAGAAATCAGAGTAAGTGGGTTTTCATCTGAGTAAATTATTATTTTGGTGTTCTTACACATTGCCTGGCATAAAAAAAATCACCTAATTTATTCAATAAATGTTCATTGTCATGTACTATAGTCTAGATATATAATAAAGATTTATGGGAAGAAGGTGGGTAATGTTGGACGTCTACTTAGAAATATGAAAATATGACTGTGAAACATACTTTCTATGAGATCTCAAAGTTCCAGAAATAACTATTATAATTCAATCTGAGACCTGGTCAGTCACTCGAGGTAGTATAAATAGACCACAAATACTCTTGAAAAAAGGAAATCTAAGATGCCAATAAAGGCATTTCATTTCTATTTAATCTTGTGAGTTTAGCTAATGACACATTCATGCGGCCCTGGACATTTTATATTCTACTTTATTTTATTTTCTGCAAATATTTTCGCTTCTGTTATTTAGCCTAAAACTCACTGGGCTGGATTGCAAAAATGGTTACACTTTTCTTCCATCCCTGTATATAGACTCTTTACAATATGACTTTCCAACTCCTACAGTTAAGAGGTAAAGGGTATATCTTTACCCCTCAAATTTGGACTTAACCATGTGAATTTGTTTGACCAGTGGGAATCTAGCCAAGGTGACACTAGCAAAGCCTTTCGAAACATTTGCTCATTGAGGCTTGCCCTCTTGCTCTTGACAACCCTAGGACAAGGGTGTGATTAAGCATGAACTAGCTTCATGAAAGATGACAGACCTGTGGAAAAACATGCCCCCCGGACCCAAGCATCCCAACTATTCCAACTGAGACCAGTCCCCGGGTGACCCACCAGCTGACCGTAGTCCATGAATAAGCCCAGGTGAGAACAGAGATGAACTTTCCAGCCACCCAAAGAATCATGAAGAACAGCAAGTTGTTCTCATTTTAAATCACTAATTTTTTAGGTGGGTTTTATGCAGCAAAACCTAACTGATACAACTACTTTGCTTATTGCGTGTATCATCAATGAGGATTTTTAAAAATTAAAACCAAGTCAAACCTAAACCATACTCTCTCAAGGAACCAGGATATATTTTGCTTCACAAAATTCATAAATTCAGAGACAACTAGGTTTTTATGTAAATTAATCAAGGTTCAAATTATACCCATCCATGGGTTTCAGTTTTGCACCCTGTCATATATATTCAATTTTAAATTAAGTCTGTGCCTACCTTTAAGAGAGTGTATTTTCTAGGATTCCCATAATATTTTACTGGGGTTTAACTGACTATAAGATGCACTGATTATCTTCAGTCTAGGTCACGTATTATAATCTAGAGCTGAGTTACTGTACACACCTAGTACATATGGTTACCCAGAATGATAAAAGCTATATTACCGAATAAAAGGCAAATAAATTCTAGGTTGTAAGAACACCAGATAGTCACTAAATGAAAAATTAGCTGACTCTCTAATGAACCTTTATCAGCAAAATCTATTTTGTCTGATATTATTACAGTTATTTAATGGGAATGAATGGGCTCTTGAGAATGTCGTGTAGTATACTCTCCAATTATTTTCTATAATATTTGTATATGTTATTATTTAGTTGTGCTGTGTGAATATTCTATGTAGTTATTAACATTTTTACTGCTTTAGCTCCTTATTATCAGGATAAATTTGTTTAATTTTTTTTTACCAGGATGGTAGATTTGTCAATTTCTCCTTTTTTTCCATCACTTTTTACTTCTTTAAAATAATGTTATCTGTGAATTACAGTTTATAATTTCTAAATCTTTCAGACAAAATGTTTATCTATTTATCTATCTATTATCTACTTATATATCTATCTGATTTTTTTTTCTAAAATCTATTTTGTCCAAATTAGTCTTTTACTCCAAAAGAAAGAGAAGAATATATATTTTTCAATAAGAGAAGAATGTATGGGTAGCAAGGAGAGGCGATTGTGTGGCAACATCACCAGGACCTGTGAGAGCACTGCCATGTGAAAGATACTATTCACTGGAGATATATTGAGAACTCACTGCTGGGCACTTTTGTGTGAACTGGGGATATTGAACCAAAAACACATATACTTGAGGTCTTTGGCATTTTAACTCATTCATGAGTCATATTGTGGGCCCAAGGTAAATAATTTATGTAATCTTTTAAATTAGTTTTAGTTGTGATTAATATCACTCCTTAAATTTTTAACATAATTGTAAATACTACCAATTTCTTTGTTTTAAAATGGCTCTCCTCTATAGTTTTATTTTTTTCCTATGTATACTCAGAAATGCGTAGTTCTTGATTTCACTGCATGCTTTTTTTAAAATCCATTCCAATAAATTTTATTGAGGTCCTTTCTATGGTAAGTCCTGCTATATTTATACAGAAAAATAACATGTGCAATTTTTTTTTCAATTTTCAGTTGTATAATAACAAAAACAATATCTATTAGGTGGCCTTTTCTAAATAACTGCTTGCTTATAGCATACCTAATATTTACATTTAAGCATCATTTGAGAGGCAACAAAAGTGTTATTTCCTTCAGAAAACCTCTGAACTTCAGACTGCTTTGAGTGTCCTTCTAAACCCTCAGGGATTACCTTTATTATAATAGTTTTATATTCTATTGAAATGATCAACTTACAGATTCTGTTTACTCAGTAAACTCTAAGCTCCTTGATGGGAGGGGCAAAATACCATTGAGCATTTCATTTCTAGTTATTAACAGAAAATCTTTTGTGTAATGAGTGTCTATAAGACATATTTTGAAATCAATCAGTTTAGATATTAGAAAATGATTTCTGATTTATATAATATAGGACATAATTTAAAATCTCAAGAGAATATGTGTGGGTGCATAGATACAGATATACAGCATATGTATACATATGCTATATATCACTTTTTCTTAAGAAGAGAGCAAAGCATGTAGATGTTACCGTGAGCTCAACTAACACCATGTACTTTGTACATGAAATTAAATTGGATATCTTTAATCTTGACCAAGAACCAGATTGAAGGAAACAGTAATATTAAACTGAAAACCTGATTTCATTAAACCTAAGGGCCATTACTTTACAGATTCTTTTAAGACATTGAACAAAAGGTCCTGTAATATAGCAAAATATTCATAATACATCTGTAGGGTATTGATAGTTTACATACGTCAAAACTTCTGCCTAGTATATTTTGGATCATGTATTTTAAAGCACTATACTATTTTTGAAAATTAGAATATTTAAAATATTTTCAAATATTAATAATGCTACAAGAATTTCAAAGTCAGTAGGACAACCCTTGCCAGACTTTCCCTCCTGCAATGCACCATCAGTCTGGAAAATTGAAAAAAGTCAAGGTTTGCTAAATAACTGCTGTAGACTACAATTCTTAATTAAGTCATGCTTTTGGAGGTATAAACTTTAATATACTTTTTCCTGGCATTCTATATTTTACAATAGCTGCTCCCCTCAGCATATATTTCTCTGAAAACATTGGGTATGTTAGTCACTAATAAATGGCTTCATGTTTAGAAAAAGAAAAAAAGTTCGAAGGAAATTCTCCTCTTACTCTGCAACAATGAATTACGTCAGAAAGCAGATTAATACTCATAATAAGCTTACAGTTCTAAAAAGTTTATTTTTTCTGGGTGTCCAAATGTAATTGTACTTCTGCTTCAGTAGAATTCTATGCTACAGACTCTACTACGGACTTGAAAATCAACTTCTTTATTACAAAAGGAGCTTCATTTATAAAGCAAAAATATTTCAATGTACCCCTTTCCATAATACCATTACAAATGTGTCTTGAATGGTCTATTAGGTGTGCAGAAATGCAGAAGTGACACATTTAAATACAAAATGCTGCAGAAAAAGTACCACTAGCATTTCTAAGGGACTAAAATTGGATGGCTCTGATTTAAACTGTTGCTTCACTGTGAATTATGATCCTCTTGCCCTCTAACGGCTCCAGACCTTGAAAGTGGATGTCTGTACTATTACACATTATCCAAGATTCTTCCAAAGAGTGAACCAGAGAAGAAGAATCCTCAGTCTTCAGTCCCAGCAAAGCCCTCATTGACTTAAGAGGAATTTATCAATGTAAAGGGATTGGTTTATTACTGCTTTAAATCCCTCATGCTTCACAAAAGGATTTGCTAAATACTTTCATGGGGACCACCTGTGTGCTGCCAAGGGGCTTCCGAAAGGCACTGAGCCTTTTGGTGATTGAAATGTACAGTCCTGCTGCGATGAATTAACATAACTGGAATCAGGACTACATGTTTTTTATAGGAGCTGATTATGTCCAGTTCCAATAGTATCATTACTTTAGCCTGTCTTATCCTTGAGGGCATAAGAAGACTTGGAAATGGGCTTTACATATGACGGTTTCTCTGCAGGTGAGCAACTCTTTGGTGAGAGTTACATTAGCTGTAATTTATAAAGTGTAGTTGGTGGCATTTAACATTCTAATTATATGTAATATTAAGATGTGTTAAGAGGTCATATATTTTGTGTGCCATCTGCCTAAGAAAAAAGTTCCAACCTATCTGTATTACAATGATCTATTGGAGAAGCACAAGATTCTTCTTCATGGTATATTAACCAAATGGAATGTTAGGGTAATTGAGGCCAGAATCCATATAACTGTAGATATATTTATCTAAAAAAAGGATCATTGGTAGATCCAGTATCAACAAAGAGCTGAATGTCACATGTAACCATATATTTAGCAAGTCAAATGAATAAAAAAAAAATCCAGTCATTTAAGTTTCATATATAGTAGTTTAGTCATTAATGTCTTCATGGAATTGTTTAGTTCAAAGATCCATATGATAGATAATTCCATTATAATATGGAATATTATTTTTTTAATTGACAATTTAAAATTCATCTCAAGTATGGGCTGGCTTATTACTTACAAGTAGATCCAATGACTATGAAAAAAAAACCCTGATATTATTTGATTTATTTCCCTCCCCACAAGATGCATAACTCATTGTTAAAAAAAAATAGTCCCACAAATACATCTTTCAAGTCCAGAAACTAGAAACTTTATTTAATGATCCCACTTTTTCTTAGATGGTAAATGGGTGTTAAATAAAAATCACTAGATTTCATTTAGATTAACACTGCAATCAATGAGTAGATGAATGTCTAGTTATGGAACAGCATATTATAACAGGTGAGTAATTTAGATTCATAGAAAAATAATATGAATTATAGAAAATATGTTAAGGCTATTTTTTTAAAGTAGATACAGTAGATCAAGTAAAACTCTAAAAAAAATATCTATTTGAAACTGTGACTTAGTGACTGAGTGAAAGTGAGTGAAGAGGAGTTTATCAGAGAGGTCAAGCCAGGCCAGTTGTTTCAAGACACATATGCTCACTAGTGAAACATTTTCAGATAGTTGTAACTCCTTAATAAATACTTTTCTTGCAAATGATTGCTAGTGCTCACCTGTATGGTAATCATTACCTCTTGCTCCAGACATTTTCTTTCAAACTTCAGTGGATCATAATTAGTACAATGACAATGAATATAGGAGAAATGCAAACCAAATTCTTATTTTAAATAATGATCGTGGATAGAAATAATTAAACCAACATATGTACTCCTTTGCCCCATAGACACATTTTATGCTTCAGAATACCTAAAAGTTAACTATAACATAATTGCCTGGATCCCATATGATTTTTATTTCCAAGTTTCTTGCTGGAGATCCCAGTTGCTCTCTCCCTGAATAAACAAACCCACACCTAACCTCCAATATAGCTTTAGTCAAGGGAGAGGATTGGGAAGCCTGGGAACAAACACTTGATCCAATCTGGGCAAATCATTTTGTTTTTCTTCTTGGAGTTTGGAATGTTAATAAAGAATGAAGTAGTTAGATGTGAAGATCAGTGTTGAGTGTGCATATTATTGACACTACTGTCAGTACTGATGATGGCTAAAGCAATGAATGGTAAGTAAAAATTTTGGAAAACAAAAATGAAACATCCTGCCTAAGAAGCCAGTCTTCAGAGAGAAAAATCAAACAAATGTATATAGAGATGAGATGAAAAGACTTGCAGCCCCATAAAGAGATGAAGAGACTGCAAACTTACACTTACATTGTGGCCACATTGTATTTCTTGCAATTAATTCCTTTATATTTTCCATATTATAATACATTTGTAATCTTACTTAAACTCATTTGAATGGGTGTCTATTACTTTATAATAAAAATATCCGTGATTATAGTCCTGCATTAACAAAGATAATCATACCTAAGTTTATGTCATTTTTGAGTACTCACAACTAATTAACTCTTTTCTAGAGAGATAAAGGTTATATGGACTTCTACTTTTGACTGCTGACATTTTAAATTGGACGTTCATTGATATTTTGCTTGTAAAGTGTACAGTAGAATTATTTTAGAGACAAAAGAATTTATAATGCTTAACTTTGTCTTTTGCAATGTGATCATTTTCATTTGTAATACTGAATTTTTAGTGTATGTGGCTTAAGTAATATAGAAGTTTATCTTTTTTTCACACAATTTTCCAGGTAGGCAAGTCATCAAGAGCAGCTCAACTTCATGTTTTCATTCAGGGATTCAAGTTGGCAGTAACTTCTCTCCTCAAAAAGTGGTTTTCCACTCTGGGTCTCAGTTAGCAGTTATAGGAGTCTTCACTCCACAGCCAGTGGAAAGGAATTAAGGGTAAAATGAATGACAAGCAGTTTCATTTTATGGACATAACATGAAAGCTGCACACATCACATGTGCTCACATTTCTATAGCAGGGGTTTCATCACATGGCTGTACCGAACCGTATGGGAAGTCTTTTAGCTTTAGCCATAGGACCTGCTATATCTTTGGAGTGGAGAATTATATTACTACAAGGAAGAAGGAGATAACAATTGGTAAGAAATTAGAATCTCTGCCAGGGAATAATCTGTTGTAATCCTTTTGTACATATATTTTCTTTATAACAAAAAGAGTTAGAAACTATAGGTTGGCAGAAGCAATCATACCAGAGATTTTATCAATATTTAATTAAATATTTTCCCTCATTTAAATATATTGTATTCAGAATATATGTATTAGCAAGCACAAAACTTATTTAGAATATATTTTAATATAGTAAATTATGAAATAAAATGTTTCATTAATTTTAAAGACCAATCTTTCTCATTACACAGGTTTATTTGGAATTATAACACTACTGTAATTTTCTGTTTGAATAATAAATGTAAGTTTTAAAATGAAATATAAAACCAAACAAATATCATACAAATTAGGGTGAGCTGCCATTTTTGCCATAATGTTCTAAGAAAATTTTGATGTTAGAGAACATTAAAGAGGAAAATGTCTATACTTTTAAAATCACTACAGTTCCAAATTTTTAATCACTGATGAACAAAGACTTACGACTTCGGAGAAATTGGAGAAAGGAAAAATGAGATGGTGTTTCCTGGATTAGAAAGGTATTGACCTTCCGATTCTCCATTCCATTTACACTGATTGCATCAGACAAGGAGAGTAAAGTCTACAAATTGTGGCTGATGTGAGAAAGATAGGAAAAAAGCCCTAATGTAGAAATTAGAACCAAATGGAAAGTAAGTTTGAGTTCTTTTTTTTTTTAAATCAGTGGAAATCAGTTTTCTTTTCTCAAAGTGGTAGAAAAGCAGAATGATATAAAACTCATTAAAATAGGAAAATATGCGTGATCTATGTACCAGCAGCCATATGTCTCATTTTAATTCAAGAGAAGGTTTTAGTTCTAAACTTCAGATGTTTAAAAGGAAAACAAAATTCTCCATTTGGACTTTGGCGTCAGTATCAAGCAGATTAGCTTTTCAAATCAGTGTAGTTACATATCCTTCTACCTGGCCTCTTTGTGGAAGCTTTCTTCCTTTTAGCGATAAGAACATGGGTTTAGAATCCTGGATTCTCATCCACAAATATCATTATAGTTACCTTTTTTGGGGCAAGGCCTTATTCCCCTGTATCAATTTTTTTTTAACCTTAAAATGATATATTGGTTTTCTCTCTGGCATATTTATTAAAAATGATGCATCACATTGTGGACGAATTTTGCAATAGAGATAGAAAAACCCTCAGCCAAAGAGGAAACATTTTTTTAAGGTCACCAATTACTTGAAGTTTTTATGGAAGGCAGGATAAATTATGTAAAGTAAGTAAAATTTTGCATTAAGTATAAGAAAAGGTAATAAGTCTGTGACTGTACCCATTTTGGCAGCTTTTGCTCTTGACCTGCACATGTCTTGTAATGCTATTCAGTTCTTAATTGATGTTCTTCCTTTTCCCCCGCCAGCCCCTTTCAACTTCAAAAGCTCTAGTGAATAAGGTAATTTTTACCACACATTTCATATAGAGACCAAAGACACTGGACACTGCAAATCCTTTGGTATCTTTCTTTGCCTTCTAAATCTTTCTCTCTTCAACGCACCTCCCCAGAACTTGGTACCCAGGCTTTCTTCTCATTCCTCCCTTCACACAGTCATTATGCACCACAATGTAACTTCATTCCCACAATGTGAATGCCACATTCTATGCCACAAGTCTTTGTTCAGCCAAACGTATTTTGTCTAATATTTCTCAAACCTGCTTCTGTGGTAGAAGCGGAAGAATGCGTGACTCGGTTCATTGTATCATAGGTAGCATATTAAACAACCTACTTTCACTGGACTATGCATGCTCATATTTACCCTCTGAATTTGAGGAGAAATGGTTAAGAGAACAAATTCTCAAGTCACATTGCTTGGTTTAAAATCCTAACTCTTCCATTTATTATTACATAGTGAGGTAACGTAAGTGTCCTCTGTTATAACTGGTACTTGAGTTGAATAGTTGAAGCAGAGAACAGTGGAAAAACTCAGTCAAGTAGAGCTGAGTTTTTTTTTTTTTTGAGCTGAGTTTTAATTCTGGCTCTGATTCTCATTAGTTGTGTAACTTGGGAAAAATCACTTGCTATCACTGAAGGTTTCTTCCTAAGAGAATGTGGGAAAATATAAACCTAGCAAGGAAACTTGGGGAAATATAAACCTTGTAAGGACTGGTGATTGCACACACACACACACACACACACACACACACACCACTAAATAAATAGTAGTTACTACTGTCTTTAGTATGTACTAAGGATGAAAAAATAAGGGGAGAGGGAGATGTAAAAAAAAATAAGTAACATTTAGCACAAAAAATGCAAGGAGGTTAAGAGTCAACATTCATTTAACAAATATTTTCTGTTCCCCTATTATGGTCCAGGCACAAAGCTGAGCATTAGACCATAAGCAACATCAAACATTGTCCTTTACTCTTATTTGCTTATTCTCTGTGTTCTCTGGGAGTAGTCTAAAAAAATGTAAAATAAAAAGGGTAGAGGCCTTTCATTGCTTATAGAAGCAATCTGGAAAAGAGATAAAGGGGAATACTGTCTTCCCATTAACACAGATTTTAGATAATCTTATCAGACAAATCATTAGAACTACGTAGAGGCATAATAAAAAATAATAAATAACCTTTGTTGTCAATCATAATATATTACTGATAAGTTTATCAACATATATACTTTTGAAAATAAGTCAGAAGATTATTTCAACATGAAAAAAGTGAGTGTATTTAACTCTAAAAGCATCTTAACAAAAGCAACATCTTATGTGTAATTTGCATATTTGGAAGCTGTAAGGTAAATAAATGCTGAAAAAGGGAAAATCAGCTGTCAACAAAGGAGAGATACTGGAGACCTGAGATGCTAGCAAACCTGTGACTGTGTGTCTTCCTAAACCCCAATGCTTTACTTCTGAATCAGCATTCTTGGCTGACTCAGAAAAAGCATTAAAAAAAGCCACATGAAGATTATGTTCCTAAATTGGAATATTTCAGACATGTGTACTGGAACTTTTCACAACATTTTACCATTTCCTTAATTTAATATTCAAAATTGATATAACAATTTCAGAAAACATTTCAGGAATACAGTTGAGTGTGAAAAATGCTTTGCAAGTTGAGACTAGACTGAAACCTTCTGTTTTTTTGTGGAGTAATGGAGCAAGCACATCTTTTGATACTCAGGTAAGTATGCTATTAGCCAAGGGTGCCTTTGCTTTTCAAATTCAATACCTGAGAGTTTCATTAACACCTTCCTAATTGACTTCCACATAAATAGAGCTTTATTAAAAGATCTAGGATCACATTTAAAATTATGGGTTTTTTTTCTTTTTAATTTTACTATCTGAAAATATTTTTAAACATTTCTATTTTAACCAGTTTGGAACCAGATAACACCAGAAATCCCTATTGATTTTAGTATTCTGAAAATATATGTATAGATGCATATGTCTGTGTGTGTGTGTGGAGAGAGAGAGGCTTCAAAGAAAAATCCCATAATACCATCTACCGACTCTTTATGGAAATTGAGGTATGGACAGCTAGAACACTTCCTTTATCTTCTGCTATATTTTCATTTTGAGAATTCATGAACTAAAGGGGGGCAAAGATTAAGCAAAGAGGAAATCTGGGCCTACAAGTCAATGCACTGAACAAGACTAGAAGGAATCTATATGAAACAAAGAGATGAAATTTTGAGTTAAAAGAATAAATACTACCTTCTCAATACAATATATAGAAAGGGATAAAATAGTGAAAGGAAGGGAGGGGTAATGAAGAATCTTTGCAAGCCTCAGGTAGCACACCCACGCTATCTAATCCGAGGATACAGAAAAGAAATAAATGGGAACCAACCAGAAAATTGGGAAAAAGTTAAAGCAGAAATTAAGTGCTCAGAAACCTGGATAACTATCAAACTGACAAATAAAACCAAGGTTTTGTTCTTTAAAATCTATTAAATTGATAAGTTGCTGACAACTCTAATCAAGAGAGAAAACATATTTATGAAATTGGGAGTGAAGCAATTATAACCAGAATGGGAGCAATTAAAAGATACAAGAATGTTATGAACAATGCTACACTAGTAAATTTACTGGATGATTTTATAGGAAAATACAGCTGAAAAGCATAGTCTTATAAAAATTCTAATACAACAAAGAAAATTAAAATGTAGTGAAATATTATCACTAAAAGAGCACCATGATCAAGATTTTCATAAAAATAAGAGCACTTAATAACTTATAAACAGTGGTTCTCCAGATTTGTAGATTGCTACAACTGCAGGTGATCTTGTATACGCTATTTATTACTTTAAAAATATTCTATAAAATATATAGCCTACTTTTAGAATCAAGAATAAAACATTAAAAATAATTTCTGCCATGGAAATGCTTGGAAGGTAGAATATTTAGATTAATGAAAGATCACATTTACTCACATAAACAAAGCAGAATATTAATATGTCCAACATGAGATTATGTAGCTACACATTTTTCATTAAAGTATTTATACAAAGTTTAATGTTTGGATAATATCAAATTCAATTTATATTGATTCATAAATTCTGTCTCTACATAATCAGAAGAAATCATTTTACAAAGGGATCAATTAAATAACAAGGGTTTGGATAAGACTTTCTTAGTGGCAAAATCAGATCTGAAAAAAGTGTTTCCCCGAAAAACCTACCTTGAGGATATTTTGTTTAAAACACAAAACTTTCATTAAGTTTCAAGAGAGAGAATCACTTAAGGAAGCTGCTATCCTCTTGTCTATTGGAATCATCATTCACTAGAATAATTATTATTAGGAAATATGCCTGATTCATTTTCTTCACATGCTAACTATACATGGCATGGCATACCACAGCAATTACTGTCAAGAGAATTACTATTAAAAGAATCATTTTCCCTGTACTTAAAGTGTTTTCACTTAAAACAAAAAGAATAAAAGTAGTCATTATGTGCCTGTTATGGAGTGATCTGCCCCTAAATATCTTCACAGCTCCCTCTTTTACTTCTTTCAGTTCTTGCTGATCAAATATCACTTTCTCATAAAAGATCTTCTTTTTCATCTGTGTTAGGCTGCATTTTTGTTTACAATTACCTACTCTCCCAGGAGGATTAGACATTCTTGCCCAGTTGGTTTCAGGTTTGGTCATATGACTTGCTTTGTCCAATAACGTGTGAAGGTAAGTGACACATGTTTTTCTAGGCAGAAGTTTTAGGCGTCTTCACATTGTTGCTCCCATCTCATTTCTCTCTGCCTTGATGACTGCAATGATCTTTCTAGAAGCTGCTCTGTCAACCTGGGCCCCAGAGGAAAGACAACATGGAAAAGAGCCATCCTGACCTGTGACTGACATGCAGCACTGGCTATAATTAAACTGTTAGTGTAGTCAACCTCGGAAATTTGCAGTTTGATTGATATCACAGTATAACTTACCCTGTTTTCAGGGACACACCACCTCATACAAGCAGCAGGTACACCTCCTCCAGTCTGTTTCATTTTTTTCCATAGCATTTTTTTGCCCTTCAACATATAAGTCTATATTTGTTTATTGTCTGTTTTCATCCATAAGAATACAAGCTTCATGAGGGCAGGGGATTTATTCTTTTCATTGTTGAATCTCAGCACCTTGTTTAGTGACTGTGGTAATTATTAGTCAGATGGAAGGTACATGAAAGGAGGAAGGGCATTTCAAGCTAAGGTGGGACTCTTCCTAAAATGTCAGAGGAGAGATATAAGCTGCTGAATTGTATCAACTTTATTTAGCTTTTCCAGCTGGAGGGAGAAAATGAATCAAAGTGGGGAGGAAAGGAAATTGGAGGACTAGGTTATTATGATTATCCATGAAGTCTGGACATAATCAGGAGAGTAAAATCATACAGCAATTTGAACAGGGGAAGTTTAATGTAATATACAGAAGTATTAACTGTAATATAGGAGTGGAGTGATGGGAAGTAAGCTAGTAAAAGTTAAAGAGAACTGTGAAGAATATAGGAATAGCAGATGTAAGGAGCAGCTACAAATATAAAAAATAGCACTAGCACTAACATAACAGTCCCAAGGAAGAGACGAAGCTCCTTCCCCCCACTCTCCCACCTTCCATCCTGGGCTGAGACATAGACTTCATTTGTGGCCATGGTTCTGACTCACTGTATGGCAGAGAAGTTGCTATGGTACCACACCTGTGGAACGTGCTGGAAATATGTTCTCTAAGATGCTGAGAAAGCTGGTGGCTTGGCAGTGTCTTACTGAGGCACTCTGCTACAAAAATACCTAAGGAAGTGTGCCAAGGGAAATTCTGGTTGCGATGAACTGCAAGACTGGGTGATGAAGAAGCCATCAATGCTAGCACATCAGAACAAGGAAGCAAAACTCCTTTCCTCTTGCAATATCTGTCCAACATCCTCTACTGGCAAAGCTTAAAATCATTCCAACTTGAAAAAATAATTAAAGGCCTTGGATAATTTTCACAGATCAGACAATGCAGGATGAATTTGGAGTTGAGAGGCAATAAATTGATAACTGACATGTCAGGTAAGAGATTTTGGTGATCATTCCAAGAGAACGGAAAAGATGTTATAGTATCTTTGACAGGTATAGAGCCATTAACAAAGTAGATTTAACAGGATTTGATAATAGGTTGAATATGGATTTGAAGAAGAAGGAGAAATAAAGAATCCTCCAATTCCACCAGGAATGATTGGTTCCCTGAGATGTGTAATTCAAGAAGAAATGATCTTTGGAGATTCATCAAGAAGACTGGTGGGGATGGAAGTAAGTAAGTAAAGTTATAGACACATTGAATTAAAGATATGTATTAAATATCTAGATGGAAGTGGCCTATGGGTAATTGAATACAAAGATCTGGAGCTTAGGAGAAAGATACAAACATAAATAGATTTTACATTTCCTATATAAAATAATTATTAAATACTTGATATAGATATCACAGAGAGTTGGTAGGTAATACAGTGCAAATTGGATTATAGCAACCAAGAGTGAAAAGAATGAAAAGAGAAGGCTACCAAAAACAGGGAACCTAGAGAACCTAGAGATTATGGCAAACTATAATGTGTGCCCCAGCACCTAAATCCAATAGTTATCCACATTCTAGACAATGGACATTTACAACAATTTCTCATACAATGACTGAATGATGTGAGCTATCAGGAAGCAACATCATCTTAATAAATCAAGAGTGATACCTGCAGAGTGATTTATAGCCCTGGGTAGAATTAACTAGCTCTCCCAGGGTGAAGTTTCTTGGGGAACCATTCCTAAATGAGTTAGAAGATCCCCTGGGGAAGTCAGTGGTGTTGCTGGAAAGCCTATGGACAAGCAGGCCCATGGTTTCCCCCTGATGGTTTGCGCTCCTTCCTTATTACCATCACTGTAGTCACAGTCCTGTCAGTAATTATCAGAACAAAAATTGTAAAAAAAAAAAAAAAAAAAAAGAAGAGAGGAATAGGAGAAATGCCAAATGAAAATTAATTTAAAAATTAGGTAAAAGTAAAACTGATTTTTCAGAGTAAAATACAAGAGAAATATTAAGAATTAATGGTAAACAAGTAGGTATAAATAAAAAATAAAATACATAATCAAAGTTAAAAGTTAAAGCAATGTTTTAATAAGGATTATAACAAAAGTGATGCTTATGTTACAGTGTGAAAGAAATGAAAAATCTTAAAATCCTCAGGCAAAATATTAATATGAATGTACAAAATTAATAACTTAATAATTATAAAGTATAAAACTATATGTCTTTAAAGTTAGGAAAATTAAAAAAAAATATTTTTTAAAAAGGGGAAAATGCTAGTTGATGAAATAAATATAATACTAAAGATATAGAGGAAAGTCCAAGGTGAGTTAATGAAGTATGTTTGAATGGGAGGTTGACAGGGTAGAAATGACGAAATCAAACATAAGTAGGGCAGGGATTTGAATTCTTACTAATGTCTTCAACGTTTCTAATTTCTGGTATATGGTCCAACACCTTGAACTAACCTGGCCTAATCACTCTGAAAAATGGCCTGCAGGCATATGATCTTGTTTTCCTCCAGCCTTCATTTCAAATCAGAGAAACATGAAGACCCACAATCACCTATGAAGACCCAGACATTGATGAATTCAGTGCTCTCAGAAACCCCAACAGTCTCAGAAAATCAGAAAAACAGGAGATTTACTCATACATACCATAAGTCATTAGTGTATATTAAGCATAATCACAGAATTATATTGGTGGAAAAGAATAATGAAAACAAAGAATGAAAAAAATGAAATCTTGGCAGATAGTCATGATATAGCTTATGGTGGAAAATTCCTGTCTGTGTATTACATACTTACCTCAGAATGACTTGAAGGGTAATTTCCCTATGAAAATTATAAGCAGAGTAGTTTAGGCAATGTGCAATTTCAATTCTTGGCTCATGCTTCTGCCATGATTTAATAAATTACAGGCGTATTTGCAATGTAGAGTGAAACAAAACGTTTTGACATTATAAAGTTGTGGGTTTGAATCTTAATTCTGCTTTAAGCTGTTTATGAGTTTTACCCCCTAATATATCAGATCCCATAGGATTCAATGTGTAAATGAGGGTAGAATGCATCTTGTAGGGCTATTTTGAAGATTAAAAATAATGCAAACCAACATCTAGCACAATGTATGGCAGAGAGTGAATTGTACCCCTCATTTGTGTTGTTAGACTTATAGTTACTGAGTTAGCACTGCTCTGAATCAGCATTAATCTTCAATCATAAACTAACTTGATCACTAACAAGGTTTTGAAAGGCCACAAGCAAGCCAATTAACTTCATTAATTGGTGTCACAAATGAACACTGCTTTTTAAAAATTCCAGTGACTTTCCTTTTATATTGTAGTCATATAACAAAATATATAATTGATCATTGCAGTTAAAATAATTTCTGTACTAATTCATTTATCCAAGTGTCTTTCACATTAGTGCATTCTTATTTAGTAGCTAGTGTTGTCATAAAATTGGTCAGATGACCATTCATAAAAAGATAAGGAGACATGGTAAGTCAGACAGAACAGGGTCATAGCACATATGGAACTTAGTTATTTAGCACAATAGGATTTGGCTTTAAGGTAAGAAAAGTTGTTTTAAGTATTATTGATTTTTACTTGGAAAATGTGTCCTATTGATTTTTCCATCTAGACCTAAAACTATGGCTTTTAATGCACCATTCTTGTCTATAATGACGACCAATGGAAAGTCAAGAGCAAAAATGGGATGATTCAGGCGGGGAAAGGGTAAAATGAGGTTTTAAGAAAAACTACCTAAAAGAGCCCCCTCCGCCACACACACACATGATTGTACTTCAAAGTGCTACTTACTTCTGAAGTGGAAAATGAATTTCTTAGCTTTCTGAAACCATGTGGCGAGTTTAAAAAGTAAGCAACTGAAATTGCTGTTTCAAAGCATCTATGCTTTTGGGTAAAGAATTCCTGGGTTTCTGCCAAAAATAAAGTTCAGTTATTTGGAGGAGTTGGTTGTTTGAATTTCTGCATTTCTTTTAATCAGGATTTTTTCTCCCAGCTGTCATTAGTTGGTTCTATTTTATTACCTTTTGAGACTTGGCATTCAAGCATTTGGAAATGTATTTATTCAGTCAGTGTATGAAACAAACAACAACAACAAAACTGTTGGAATTCTGAAGAACACTGCTTATCATCTGGCATTGCACAGTCAATATTCTTTGTGCGTCAAAGAACCTACTTCTACAGGGCTACCCAGGAGTAGCCTCTGTAGAAAATGCCTTTATTTTCCTTTTTATTTCCTTTCTCAGTGCATCTTTCTTACTTTTCTTTCTTACCTCTCTTTCTCTACTCCTTCCTTTCCTTTCTTCCTTCTCCGTTGCTCTGTCCTCTCTTTTCTCCCTTACTTCCTTCCTCTTTTCTGAGTTTCTTCTGTCTTTTTTCATTCAAATTTGAAAGCTCCAAAGAAATAATTTACTTAAAAGTTCAATATTTGTGAAAAGGGGTTTTCAAGAAACAAAGTTTATTATTTGTACCAGATTTTGAACAGAATAGAATGAAATTGCAAAGAAGACAATTCCATTAACATGATAATAGATACTACCCTTTATCTCAACAGTTTATGATTTTAGTTTTTGCATCATGAAACAATCACTTGTTAAGCAAATCCACTTAAGTGCTCTGGGAATTTTCAGATTCATTCAGAGTCTTTTAGTTAAGAGTGCTACATTGATTTTTTTTCCAGACATTGATTACTGCCTGAAAGAGGAAAAGGTTACAAGAACAAAAAAGCACCTAATAACTGGACAAGTTATTAACCTATAGAGAATTGAATTTATTATCATTCATAATATTAAAAATGTTTAACTATGAGGTTTAAGGAATCCCATAAAATATATTCCTATAGAAGAAAAATCCCAGGTTTCTGCATTAACATTTTAGTTAACTAAATAGTATCATTTATACAAACTGTTGTTTTGCATAAAGTCAGACACCTATTATTCAAATATTGTTGGCCATTTAAGTAGTTGTATAGTATCCCTCATTTTATGCTTGATGATCATTGAGACGATGTAAATCCTGTAGTCAAACAGGCATAATCTAGTTCCTTTCCTCTATCAGTCTGTGTTGTCCTTTAATTTTTTAAAATTGGATATACTGTCTTCAAGAAGACGGTATACAGAATTGGTTTATCTTAAGTAAGAGGTAAGTAGCAAAGTTAGGCAATGAGATCAGCTTCCAGTACAAGTAGTAGCTGTCTGTGGAATACAGTAGTCAGTGGGAGGCCTGCCTCAGGTGAGATGACAAAATTTTAATGGATTTGAGAAGTAGTTCTCTGTTCCTCTACAACTTCCTTCTGCCTAAGTCTGGGGAAAAAGCGAAACAACCTGAAACCTATTATAGAGAAGTGATTATGTCAGAAATTTTATACAAGCTTGATTTTTCTGTTTGGAATCATGGTGGGGGAAGGATAAGAGAGTGTCAAAAAGAGTGATGTTCAAAGAACTGATTTTCCTTGGGCAAAATTGAAGATTATTAATTATATTGCCTAGGGTTGAATTTATTTGTACTTATATCTTTATTTAAAAACAAACTATTAGGAGTAGTTCCAAAAGGAAGTAGTTCAAAAAGAGTAATAATTCTTTACGTCTCTGCTTATTTCCTTTAGTCTCTTCTGCAGTCTTTACATTCAAAGAAACAAATACATTTTTAAAGGAATATTATACAAAATTGTCTTCTTTTTTCACTTGACCAATAAAACCGGAGAAGTGACAATCAAAACTGTGGCTCTTCAGACAAGCTTGAGGCAATTTTGGATTCAAGCATTAGGAAAAACAAAATCAGACTTTCTTTCTCACTTTGTGCTTCTGCTTTTGCTGACAATGTCACAAAGGTACTGCACATCAAAGAAGGCCTCTAAAGCAGACCATTAGATCACAACCAGTTACAAACCTCCAATTTTTAGCTCTTCTAATGAAAACCTGCACTCTGGCACCATTAGCCTAATTCCTTTTTACAGCTCCAAGATCAGCAGTGTCATTTCAATTAAAATAACACACAAATATAATAGTATTTATCCTCAAAAAGCCTCATAACTAAGAATGGACCTTTGTTAAATCCTCAAATCTTCAACCACATAAATCCTCTTCTAAAGCAAGCAGGTAATCCATTCAGCCTTAAAATATTATTGATGTGGCATGCCACACTTACAAAGCATTCTATTTTTCCACAATACTTTTTTTTCCTTAACATCTTCTGGCATTTCGTTCCTTGCTCTTTTTCAAAAGAAAAATTGCAGAAAAATAGGATCTAACTTTACTGAGAATTATTACTTTATAAATCTTCATTTTCCAGAGTCTCTCATCTTCTCTGACATGATTCACCAACGAAATTATTATTTTATGAAAAGGAACGAGAATCATAACAAGGAACACCTTTGTTTCTCCACAAGTGTTTTGGTAATTAGAAACATGAAGACAGCTTTGTTCTCTAAGAATACCTCTGGGGAAAACGTTTCAAGTATTTCTTCTGAGCTGTCATGACTTTAACACACCGACCAGTCTTCCTGACACACTTTGAATCAGATATCCCTAAGCAGTGAAGCAGCAGTTTTTCCCCCAAACTGACATTTGGTAAGCATTTATCAATCTAATAAACATTAACTTGATCATATGAGTTTAAGAAAACCCAGCTCTTAAAATTATATTATCTCCATTCAAATTCACTTTCACACAGAGCTGAAGTCCATTTCTCCTACTAGACACAGCTGTCATCAGAATCAACAGTAGCTTGTACTGAATGATCGGTTACCTAGTGGTAAAGGACTATACGCTATATGCATTTGGGAAGCATTTTGATCATGAAAAATGTGGAAATTGATCTACGGCACTACTTGATGTCTACTTCTTATATTTTATTAAACTTCCATAGTACAAAAGAGTCAAGTATAGCCATTTAAGTATAGTCTATAAAATGCACACAGCAGAGATTTTTTTTTTTTTTTTTTTTTTTTTTTTTTTCCGAAATACAAAGGAAAATCTTAAGGGAAAGGAGTGTATGACCTAAGAGCAAAATCAGATTTAAGAGCTAAGAGCAGGGGCTTCCCTGGTGGTGCAGTGGTTGAGAATCCGCCTGCCAATGCAGGGGACACGGGTTCGAGCCCTGGTCTGGGAAGATCCCACATGCCGCGGAGCAACTAGGGCGGTGAGCCACAACTACTGAGCCTGCGCGTCTGGAGCCTGTGCTCCACAACAAGAGAGGCCGCGATAATGAGAGGCCCGCGCACCGCGAGGAAGAGTGGCCCCCGCACGCCGCAACTAGAGAAAGCCCTCGCACAGAAACGAAGACCCAACACAGCCAAAAATAAATAAATAAAAATTAAAAAAAAAAAAAAAAGAGCTAAGAGCAGAATCTCTGTGAAATCACAGGAAAGGCTTGTAGTAGGAGAAGAGGATAATGGAACACATCTGTCACGTAGCAGAAAAGCTAGATTTGTAGAATCAACACAGTAGCCAAGGGAAAAACCAGGCTACTGTGTAAACGACTGAGCTTTAATTTTGATCCAGTAGGACAACTGGTTAGAATACAAAGACCTAGACTGAGAAATCTTGCAAATCACTAGAATTCATACTCTTTTCTTTTTGAATAATCAAGCAAACCTGATCACAGCTTAACCTAAAGAAAGAAGATTTCAATGTCTAAAGCAGGTGTCAGTAGATGTTTTCCATAAAGGTTCAGATAATAAATATTTTAGGCTTTACAGGCCTTTCAGTTTCTATTACTACTACTCAAATATTTGTCCTTGCAGTGTGAATACAACCATAAACAATACATAAACAAATGAACATGGCTATGTTCCAGTAAAATTTATTTATAGGCACAAATTTGAATATTCATATGATACAAAATATTCTTCCTTTTATTTTTTTTCAACCACTTAAAACCACATTAAAAACTTTTTTTTAGTTCTCAGAATGCACAAAGGCAGGCACTGGCCAGCTTTGGTTTGTGGGCTGTAGTTTGCTGGCTCATAATCTAGAGAAATAAAACCTATGTAATAAGTGGGCATGTTGAATGCTGGGAATATACAAAATCTGAGTTGTTTTTGTAGGAGTTTTCTACTCTGAAACTTATTTCCAAGAATTAATAGCATCAGCAACTTGAAGTAGTCTAATTCAGTTTTTCTGACTCAAGAGCCTATGACTTAATTTAGTGACAAAAAAAAAAAAGAACTTAAATAGATTTGGCAGATTGTGCCTAGCACTATTTCTATTTCTTTGTATCTTGCTCCAACTACTATAACTACAATTATAAAACTATCTTAGAGACTAGATGGATATTTTAAAATAATTAGCTACGTCTTTTTCTATGAAATACACAAAGATATAATGTATGTTTAAATATATGGAAAACTGTGTATCTTATCATATGGTAGTTACTTGAATCTCAGTCTGTAGTGCCAAGATGAAAGTAGCATATCTAACTTTAAAGAGGACATTTACATTTTTAAGGTAGTATGTACAGTGGTTAAGGGAATGTTTTATAGAAACAGATTGCCTGGACATAAATCAAAGTTCTATCACTTATTACTGTATGACTTTGAACAGGTTACTTTCATAAACTTTGTGCCTCGGTTTATTCACCTACAAAATGGAGAGATTCCATAGGGTTGTTTTGAGTTAATCTATGTAAAATACTTAGAAAAGGGAATGACACAAAGTAAGACTTATAAAGCTGTTTGGTTTGTTATCATTATCAGAAGCACCCTCTCATGTCTTATTTCCTCATTCTTAGAAACTCCTTTTGAGTAATCAAATAATATACCCCCCCAAAACACACACACAGACTCACATAATTTTGGATGGCATGAAAAATTAGGTGATCCAGATAAACTTCCTTTAGGTGAAATTTAACACTTATCTTGATCAACTTTCACTATAACAGTAATTTCCTAGTTAGACTCTTCATTTCAATATGAATAATAGAACTTATTTTAAAATATAAAAGAATATTTCATCTTTAGAGGGTATAAGAAGAGATGAAAGTCATATCTTACACTAAATAGACAGTTAAATGGTTAGTTCAAGTATATGGATTTGAGCAAAAAGAACATTATCAGTTATCTTTAATTATACTGAAAATTTTGCCTCAAAGGATTAGGATAATTTTATCCCATTGACAGGTTACTCTTTCTCTTATTTAAATGACTCAGTAGTCTAATTGAACATTATATGTGCATTTCTAATTTTAGTACAATATTTGTATTCATTCTACATTGAAATTCAGTAAGAGAGGTTATGAATACAAGCAACGGCTCCCTAACTTCCATACTTATGAATTAGTCTTATGGTAAGGTATTTCAACAATCTGGTCGTAGTTTTCACATTAAAATATTTATATATGGTAATTGACAGCATTACCACTAAAGTATAAAACATTCTATCACCTTGTCTTCATGACCTTTTTAAAAATAAATTCTAAAATGAATGCTTACAAGTTTAACATCATACAAAACCCAAGTTTTGAGATAAACCAATGAAGCAACCACAAAAACAAAATGCAGTAAAACTCCAGACAATCTGTAAAATGCAAATATATATGTGTGTGTGTGTATATATATATATATGATGCACATTCTTTTGTCTAGCTTCCTTATATCCTTTTCAGGACAGGAACAGTTATAAATATTTACACAAAACACATTAACCTAATTTTATCTTTATTGTAACCTATTAGGTATCTGTTACTCTTCCTGTCTTTAAGTGACAGAACTTATTTAAAAGAACTTAAAAGATTTAAAAGAACTTAAAGCTTATGCTGTGTCTTTAAGATTGTGTTGCAAATACGGGTCATAGTTAGAATTTGAACGCAAGATTTTAATTACTAGTCCAAGTCTCTTCCCACTACACAAGAGATGACATATATAAAATTACACTACAGCATAATCTGATGATGCCATTTTTTTCTGACACGACTGGGGAATACAAGTACTGAATTTTTCAGAAGTAGAAATTGACTTTTGGGTCCCAGAGAAACATTTATTTTAATCATTTTTTGATAGAAATCTTCTGAAAAACTATTAATACTTCCCTGTATTCTTAAAAAGAGGCCACTGAAGGGAATTTGCTCTTATCTTCATCATTCACAGCCTCCACCTTGAACATCCATTACCACACCCTGTGGTAATGCCTTGCCTGTCAAGCTGTCAGCTGGCATGGTCTGCCATCATCCTACTTGCCTCTAACAGCTGTCTGCTCCAATTCCTCTCAGTGACTCTGGGTCAGGGAACCAGACGACCAAGCCTTTTAAAGATTATAGGTAAAGACCCTAAGTTTCCTTAACTATAAGATGAGATTGCTATACCAGATCCGTAGTTCTCAATCCTGGCTGCATATTTGAATTACTTGGGGACCGTTTTTGTTTTTCTTTTTTAAACAAATATTGCTCCGGTTCCACTGCAGATTCTGGTTTAATTGGTCTGAAGTGGAGCTTCACCATTGGTATTTTCAAAATGCTCCTAAAGTGTTGTGTTTTGCTTTGTTTTTCAGCCAGATTTGTGATAGTATTAGATGATGTATAAAATATCTTTAAATCTGAAATATATTGTTTTCACAGCTAAAAGAATCAGTAGATCTGTAAATGAAGGTCTAAATTCTATACTCTAGTTTCTAGCTAAGTAGAATATATATATATATACATATATATATATCTGCATACACACACACACACACACACACACATATATTCTTCCTCAAGTCATCATTTGAAACTAGTGTACAGTTTTCCATAGTAAGGTAAAGGCTTCCTATTTTCATCAAACCTACTCGGTATTTCCTCTCTAATTTTTTAAATTCCCCTCTACAATTCTTCAGCTAAATTATTAGATTAGGTTGCAAAAATTTAAATAATGAATGTAGCAATCTAGCATTTTGAAAATGACCCCATATATATAATTTTATATCTTTAACATTATAATAAATTATTATTATCTTTGCTTCCTTCCTTCCTTCTGCAACTTTTATTTCTATTGCTATGTGTTTGCTATTGCCAGAGACAGGAAAACAAAACAAAACAAAAAACCCTCCATTTCAATGGAGTTCATAGGTGAATGTGGAAAAACTAACAAGTGAGCAGACAGTTGTAATCTATGTGCTAGAGATATTGTAGATTCCTGTAATAGTGCAGATTGGGTGCAACTAAACCAACCTGGGGAGGATAGGATTCCTAGAGGAAGTTAAGGTTCAATTTAATCTTGAAAAACTCACCTAAGTAAAGAAGGAAAGGGTCAGAGGAAAAACACTATCAGGAGAAAAATATGAGCTTCTTTAAAAAGATTTACCAGTGTAGAATACTCTGGGGGATTTCAAGTATGAGTTTAATATGAGTGTTAGGTAGAAAAAAATAGAAGAAAGTATAGAAAGCTGAGTCAAATAATCAGCTTGGAGGTAGTTTATGGAGGAACCTAAATGTCCTGCCAAAGATGTCACATTTTTACTATAATGACAATAGGAAGGCATTGAAGAATCTTAATGTGCAAACCAAACATATAAGTAATCCACATTTCACATTCACGACTAAAACATTAAAACGTGATTATCATTTAGCACTATTGCTATTTATGAATTTGAAGAAAACAATGATATACCCTGGTTAGAGATTGATAGTTTAGAAGTCAAGGTAATAATCATTAATAATCAATAAGCATTTATCTTTTTGGAGAATCAATGTAGATAGATTTGTCATTTATGATCACTGAGGCATGGAGTAGAGGAATCAAAGTGAGGATGAAAAAGATAACTTTCATTTCAACTTGTCAATGTTGACAATGAGATAGTCAATTAAACACATTCCATATGTATATATGAAGGACCTGAACCCAAGAGAGAAAGAGAGCATATAAACATGGAGAAACAAGTCTACAGGGTATTTGATACTATAGTTTTATAAAGTGAACATAGAGATTGAGATTAAGGAACATAACTCTCAGAAGCATAAATATTTAATAGGCAGGTGAAGAAATAGGGCTCTATAAGGAAGTGGAGAAGAAATAACTAGACAGGTAAGAGAAAAACCAAGGGAGACCAACATTAGGTAATCTCCAATAGGATAATGTTTCCAGATTGTGTGTAGTGAGGAATGTCAATGTTGTAGAACAGTGGAGGGACTGTTTATAGTGACATGGCTGAGGTTAGCAGCCAGAATGCTGAGAGTTGAGGAATAAACAGCAAGTGAGGTAGTGTTTTTTCTTTCTTAAAAGAAATGTTCTACATGTACTTAGTCACAGGTTGTTCAACTGATAATTACATAATTTCTTATTTGAGAAACTATGTAGTCACTGTAATGGCCTTCTTGAATTAAATAAAAACAGTTACTTTCTGCTTCCATGAATCTTTGATATCATTTAACCCCACCTATCTCAAGGAAATTTCAATATACCTCCTGTTAAGTCACCAATATCCTGCTTGTTATTGGATTGCAAATACCCACTTTGGGAGTTAGTACTAACTACTTCTCTCATTTTCTTTGTAAAATCCCAATCAATAGCTGTAGAGCTTTTACAAAATGGCTACTAAAATAATTCTTGTTAGATTTACTCTTCTGTTTAGTTAAGGAGTCAGGAGTGAGGTCAAATTCTCCTGATTCCATGCCATTTGGAACAAGAGTTTTTAAAATCATTGATATTGTAAGCCTTTGGAAACACTGTGCAACTTCCTAAATACAGGAATATATTTTGTTTGTAGAGAATTTACTTAAAAATATTGAAAATTTAATACATTACTCTCAGTATTCAAAAGATTAAAGAATAAAAATCCTTGAAGTATTCTTAATCTTCTATAAATATATTGGGGTACAAGTTAATGGATTTCACTAAAATTAATTTTCTTGTGATTAAATAGCTGATGTGCATATTGGTCAAAAGTAAAAATACTAAATAGGGTAGGTGCAATGCCAATGCAGCTATTAATTTATTCATGTTAATTTTCAATAAACCCCTCCTCATGCTTTAGGAAGTAAATGATTAGAACTATTAAACGTAAGAAAATTGGTCCTCTTCTCTCTAATGTCTAAATATTGCAGCTCTCCATTGTTCAGGTCTTGGACCTCTTTCTTCTGTCTTTGCATTCTCTTTCTCAGAAGCAGAATCCTGTTCCATGGCTTTAAATACTAAATGTATGCTGATGACTCAAATTTATATCACCAGTTCTGAACTCACCCTGAGTTCCAGAATTGCTTGTACTTCAGCGCACTTGATTGTTCTGTTTAGATACCTGATGAAAATATCAAATATCAAAAACAGAACCCTCGATTTCCACCCCACACAGAAGAAACAAAGTGAAACAACCTATTCCTCCCTTTAGTTTATCCATTTCAGTAAATGGTACTGCCATCCTCACAAATGCTTGACCAAAATCATCAGACTCTGCTTTACTCCTCAGTTTACTTACCCTACACCCACATGCAATGGCTCTCTGAGCCTATTGGTCATCACTTCTACCACCATTACCTGGTTCTGGTGGTGTCATTTATCATCTACCTAATTCAACAACCCCCAAGACTCCCTGTTTCCTCTTTTGCTTCCCTTAAGGCTTTTCTAAGCATAGTAACCAGCATGATCTTTTCTAACACAAAACATATCATGTCTTCTTATTCAAAATTCTCCAGCTGCTTCCAAAAGTACTTAGCATAAAATCTAAACACTCAACTTTCACCTACAAGGCTGGACTCTATGACCTTTTCACGGTTCTTAAAATATGACAAGATTATTCCTTCTTTGGGCCTTTGAAATGAGTGCTTCTTTTGTGTAGAATATCCTCACCTCATTCAGGGATTTGATAAAATGTCACTGATTCAGATGGTTCTTCCTTCTTGCTAGCTCTTGCTGTCTCTTGCTATACACTGACTCTTCAATTATATATACTGTTCTTGTTCTTGACCATCTCCCCTCCTAAACATAAAGCTTCATAAAGGCAGAGAATCTGAACAAATACCTAGTATGCTGAAAATTATTTGACATGCTATAGGGGATCTGTAAAGATTGTTGGAAGAATGAGTTCATGCAGGCACACTGCATTTGAAGGTTGCTAATCTACTCTTAATAACATCTAGGGGGTTGGATTACAGTACCTAAAATTAACAACTGGAAATTGTATAATGCATTGCATTTCACAAAGTATTTTCACAGGTTATCTCATATGATCATCCACAGTTTAAATAGATTTAAGTATCCTTACTTCACAAATGAGGAGAATGAGGCTAAAAGAGGTAAAGGAACTTTTCCCAGGACCCACATCTAGTCAATTGCTGGGGCCAGGGAGGAGGAATCCCAGATCCAATGGATTTCTTGATGTAATACTACCTCCTATCTGGCTGAGCCTCCAGACTAATGTAATTGTTTTGTGTTCATTGCCATATAAAAGAAACATAGAGTGTAATTCTTAGCCATATGGTTAAATAGTTTCCCAGACAAAATTGCATTTTTTAAAAGCAAGTTCTTCAAATAACTTACCCTCTAAGTAAACAATGACTTAGAGACAAAATAGCAATTATCTTACATAATTTTCCTGGTGTAGAAGAAAAGTTATATCCATTTCCAGGGTGTGCTGAAAGTAAATTAATGACCATGCATTTGAGTTAGAATGAGATTGATATTACTGAATGTGGTAGGAAAATCATTATGTATAACTTATGAATTTTAAGAATTTGTATTATGTTTCTTTTCATTCCTTCTTTCAATGGCTGTGAATTTAGAGCTGTCTGAATCTAAGACTTCAGGAAGAAACAGGAAAAGAAAGCAACCTTATTTGTTATACATCTGCAAGCACTGTTTTTCTGGTGTGTGATACATCATGCTCATGGGATTATTTGTGCATTCTGTTTCCAAGATGTTGGTAATTTATTTCAAATCTCTTTAGCATACTTATTTAAATAAAAATTATGAGAAAGGACCTATTTCTTATCAAGAAGAAAATATATACTACTTAGAAAGTCCTGTGATATATGTGGTTCTCTCTATGTACAGATACTGTAGTTATTATCCATGCAATATCTTAGCATCATATCTTTTAAAATTCAGATTTCATTGTGAATTCAGCAGTAACAGCCTCTATAATAACCATGTCAGGACTAACTAGATTGCCATTGATGTGATTTAAAAATATGCACTATATATCAGGAAAGGTGTGAATTATAGTTTGATTTAAAGAAGGCAGATCTCTTATGACAATTACTTTACAGGCTATGACATTTTCAATCTTGTTATATGAGATTTTCCTTTCTGCATAGTATATTTACATTGAAAGCTTACATATATTGTGCCCTGAGAATTCAATTAGCTAGATTTTCTTTTAATTGTAAATGATGGTTGAAGATACCATCAAACCTCACTCATCCACTCATTCATCAACACTTGCATGCTTACTGAATACTATGCTAGTTGCTAGGAATCAAGATGCATAGTAAATGATCAATTCTGTAATGAAAACTATAGCCTAATAGGACAAGCAAAGAAATCAACAATTTTCATGTGGTATGGTTTTCCATACCTGCTGAGAATACAGGCATATTCTGGTTCATTAAACAATTACAGTTTTTATCATAAATTAATACCTTAGAAATCTGATCTATAAAATTTTTTTGAAGTTAACATGACTCAAGCATGAAAGACTGATTCCCTCTTAGTTTAAAGAAAAAAAAAATCAAATTTCTGACCTTTCACAGCTGAGTTCTAGAACCTGGAAAGTGGAAATCTACTGAAGAAAGATGACTCTTAAAATCCAGGCAATTTTCCCTGCTATTGTTGTTATTCCACCTCACCTTCTTTAAGGAGCACAGTCAACATGTATATATGATATAGTTCAAAACGGGAGAGTGCACAAATGGTAGAGTACCGCAAAATCATCCTCAGTAGATTGTAAACACAGATTTCAAATTTTCACATTTAAGTCTGAATTTAAGTGTGCATGTAAAAGACAATGAAAAATATTAGTTGTTGGAAATATAGTTCTAATGATTAAATTTTATTAGGGGTAAAACCTGGCAATAGAAAGGAACTAGCATTGTTAAATGGCATAGAATCTGATTTTTATTTTAAATGCACTATTTCATTTAATCTTAAAAAATTATTAGTTGAGGCTTAGAATAAAGAGGAAATTTGTTCAAGAAAAAAAGCTAAGAGATTCACCATTTATTTTTATTTTATTTTATTTTTTTTGCCCACACCATGTGGCATGTAGGGTCTTAGTTTCCCATCCAGGAATCGAACCCGCACCACGTGCATTGGAAGCGTGGAGTCTTAACCACTGGACCGCCAGGGAAGTCCAACCTTTTATTTATTGATATAATAAGTTCAATGAGAAAAAGACCTGGTTCTTCCTTTTCTTTGTATTTCCAATGCTTGTAGATCAACTTAAATATAAATATTTGAATGATAAATTTCTGAGGTTACAGAGATAATTAACTTACAACAATGATATCTTTCTAATGTCCAAGTTCTTAAATAGATATCCATTGATCTTATGTAGAAGCAAGAAGCAGCAGCCTTAATACATACTTAGGAAAATCATCATAACAGGACAAAACATTTTGCCTAATACTTTCTATGACTCAAGACCTTGCATTTTAGGGAGGTTCTGGAATATTTTCAGGGTAGTTCAAGAAAGTGTACTTGTTTTAGCCACAGTATACATCTTAGATAATTAATGGGCATCTTAGTTCGTGCTTCTATAACAAACGATCATAAACTGGGTGGGTTATAAACAACATAAATTTATTTCTCACAGTTCTGGAGTCTGAGAAGCCCAAGATCAAGGCTCCGGCATGTTCGGTGTCTAGAGAAAATCCACTTCTCAGTTCATAGATGGTCATCATCTAGCTGCATTCTCACATGGCAGAAGGGGCAAGAGAGCTCTGGGGTCTCTTTCATAAGGTCACTAAACCCACTCATGAGGGTTCCATTCTCATGAGCTAATCACCAACCCAAAGGTTCCACTGCTTAATACTATCACATTGGGGGTATTTCAAAATGTGGATTTTGTGTAAAATCTATAAACAAACGTTCAAGCTATAACAATGAGAAAGCTATAAAACAATTATTCTCTTTTCTGAGACATTAAATAAGATCTATATTTAAAAGCAATCTTGAACCTTTTCACTGATGGGTTGTATATTTGGCTCTAGCTATGTTTTTCATAATTGAACAGTGGTAATTCAAGCTGTCTTCATCAGCTACTACTACGACAACTAGATGTGGGAGGCCAAAAAAAAAAAAAAAAAAGGTTGCTGGTCACATTACAATGTGAAATGCTATGCTTCCATTTCAACAAATTCAAAATTTCTGAGCTCAATATGAAATGAATTAGTATAAAATGCATTTGCACACATCATAGAGAATGAGCCCATGGCCCATGGCTGGCAAAGAGAAAGATTATCAAACATCTTACAACAGAGTTATTTCCAGTTAAAGAAGGTTGGACTTGGATCAAATTTTCTCTCTGGTTACAAATTTAAGAGATATCAGGAAGAACGAGCTTGTCCGAACTCCACTACCAGCACCTCCCACATTTAAAACACTGACATTTAACCAATTCTCTTGATTATGTAGGTCTAGCAACTTAGAGAGATTGCTCCAATGTTTCCCATTTTGCTGGGTTGGAAAAACAGTATGAATTTTAAGAAAGTAGACTCCAGGATCATGACAGGCTGGATTTGAGACTTGACTCTGGAAATGCTGGCTGTGTAACTTAGGGTAAATTCGATAATATCTATACTGCATAGAATTGTAAGGATTAAATGAATTAAAAATATGAAAAAAAAACCACTTAGAGCTCTGTGCTAGCACAGAGGAAAGATCCAATAAAAAATACTTACTTGTTTATTTGTTCACCTCTCTATGTGAAATTATCTTTAAGTTTTCCAAATCATAAAGCAAGTCCCAGGAAATTTTCCAGAGATTCTGACATTTACATAGTCTATCAGTATCCTCACATCTTCAACTCTACACTTGCTTAGTTTAAATCATATTATCCATCCTTTTAGGTACTTCTTCCCACCTCCACTAACTATACTTATTGTACCTACTCTTCTATCAAAAACTCAACACTTGTTAAATCCAAGCTGAATCATGTGCCTCTGTGAAGATGAATGAGGCTGGAGAAATACTCACCACTATGCTAACTTGCCTCATGTTAAATCTATGATCACAGATGTGGAGTGAGACCCTCGCCCTGCTATGACTTCTCCCATCACATTTTCCTAGTTATCCCTTGCTTCCATTCATTTGAGTACTTTTCCACACATTCTCTTTTCTTCAAACTTACAATCCTTCCTTTTTCTCATGCTCTGATAACCTTGCTTCTTTGGTGATTAGGGGAAAAACTAAAAGTAATAAAGTTTTGTGTCCTTAAAACCTCACAAAACCACAGCACCAATAACTCCTGCATCTGTACCAAGATGCTCCCTTTCTTCTTGTTACAGCTGGTGACTTGTCCGCTATCTTATCTAATGCCAGGCTCCGCTTGTGCCCTGCATTTTGTATCCTATTTTTAGTCATGGAATATCCTTCTGTAAAATTTCCCCTTTCTTTCTGACATTATCAGATTTTCCCTCTGAGCAGAATTATTTTTTAAAAATTTCCCAACTTAATTAAAAAGAAAACTCTTTATATCCTTCCAGCTACTCCCCAACTGTCTGCTCCATTATAGCAAATGGCTCAACTATATTGTCTGTATTTTGCTGCCTGCATTTCTTTTTTTTTTAAATTTATTATTTTTTTATACAGCAGGCTTTTATTAGTTATCCATTTTATACATAACAGTGTATATATGTCAATCCCAATCTCCCAATTCATCACACCACCATTCCCCACTTTCCCCCCTTGGTGTCCACACATTTGTTCTCTACATCTGTGTCTCCATTTCTGCCTTGCAAACCGGTTCATTTGTACCATTTTTCTAGATTCCACATATATACGTTAATATACGATATTTGTTTTTCTCTTTCTGACTTACTTCACTCTGTATGACAGTCTCTAGGTCCATCCATGTCGCTACAAATGACCCAATTTCATTCCTTTTTATGGCTGAGTAATATTCCATTGTATATATGTACCACATCTTCTTTATAAATTCATCTGTCGATGGGCATTTAGGTTGCGTCCATGACCTGGCTATTGTAAATAGTGCTGCAATGAACATTGGGGTACACAACTCTTTTTGAATTATGGTGTTCTCAGGGTATATGCCCAGTAAAGGGATTGCTGGGTCATATGGTAGTTCTATTTTTAGTTTAGTTAGATTGCTTTGGGTAGAAGAGTCATTTTCACAATGTTGATTCTTCCAATCCAAGAATATGGTATATCTCTCCATCTATTTATATCATCTTTAATTTCTTTCATCAGTGTCTTATAATTTTAGTTTTACCAGAATGTTCATTGCAGCACTATTTACAGTAGCCAGGACATGGAAACAACCTAAGTGTCCATCAACAGATGAATGGATAAAGAAGATGTGGCAGATATATACAATGGAATATTACTCAGCCATAAAGAGAAACAAAATTGAGTTATTTGTAGTGAGGTGGATGGACCTAGAATCTGTCATACCGAGTAAAGTAAGTCAGAAAGGGAAAAACAAATACCATACACTAACACATATATATGGAATAAAAAAAAAAAAGGTTCTTAAGTACCTATGGGCAGGGCAGGAATAATGACACAGACGTAGAGAGTGGACTTAAGGACATGGGGAGGGGGAAGGGTAAACTGGGACGAAGTGAGAGAGTGGCATTGATATATATACACTACCAAATGTAAAACAGATAGCTAATAGGAAGCAGCCGCATAGCACAGGGAGATCAGCTTGGTGCTTTGTGAGCACCTAGATGGGTGGGTAGGGAGGTTGGGAGGGGCATGCAAGAGGGAGGGGATATGGAGATATAAGTATAGGTATAGTTGATTCACTTTGTTATACAGCAGAAACTAACACAACAATGTAAAGTATTTATATTCCAATAAAGATGTTAAAATAAAAGGTGTGGAAAAAAAAAGAGTTCTGGATTAATTTTTTATCTGAGAATAGGTGCAGTATGAAAAGTATTTGTTAAGGAGTGTGCTTGAAACCAACATGTAAGGCAGGGAAGGACATGAAACAGGATTGTTCAAAGGGAAAAATGGAACCATGATGTAGATCCAATAACAACCTCAAATGACCCTATTCCATGACATTCTATAGTACCTTTAGAATGAACCTCCATTATGCCAAGGTGGCTGAGTCTTTACACTGTTTGGACCTGTAATCCAAGCAGAGGTGTAATTTAGTGTGTGGTGGAACTCTGAAGTTGAGCTAATCCCTGAAGGAACTGACATCTGAAGGCTTCTGTGATAACGTTCCTAGCAGATGAAACATGTACAGCAGAGACACCCGGCAGTTTTTTCACAGGGTCTACTTCAATATGCTTTATTTTTCCATATGATTTGTTAGTATCTGTCATTTATACATTGATTGAGTCACTGATTGATTGATTAACTTAATGAGGGCAAGGAATTCATCTCTTGGTCACTCTCTAATAATAAGAACTGTGTCAAAAACTGGTGCTCGATAAACATTTTTTAGATGATGAATGAGGCTGAAAAATCAGAGACCAAGCTATGATATATAAATATTGCTAAAAAATATGTTGTATCGAATTCTGCCCTCTTTGATTTCTGGCTGACTTAGATTTAATCTCCAGTTCTGATATGTACAATTGACCCTTAAACAACCCAGGTGTTAGGGGCGCCAACCAGCCTCAGATTGTGTAGTATTGTAGTATTGACTACTGGAAAAAATCCATGTGTAAGTGTATCTGCTCAGTTCAAACCTATGTTATTCAAGGGTCAACCTTATTAGCTAATTGACCTTGGGCCCACAGATAATCTCTTTGGTGAAAATACTTGATTTGGTGTAGAGATTAAAAAAAAAAGTATCCTTGTAAAACATTTACATAATAGTTATAATTATTAGCAGCAAAGAAAATGTTACAATTAATATTAAAGAAAGGTAAATAATTGTATTCTGCCATCAATTATCATATTTATCATAATTTATCATATTTAATCTCACATTCTGAATATGGGGAGATATTTTAGATTTTGGCTTATTTCTACCATAAGATACTTTTAGTCCTGTCTCATCCAGGAATCTTGTGTCTGACATGAAGTCCTGGGAAGTCCTGTTCATTTTGTTTTGAAAACTCTTCAGTTAGTTTCTCATTTGCCAACAAATGCTAATGTCTGACAGCCTTAGCTAGTAATGGCATCCATTATCTTCAGCTTCTTTATTGAAACTTAGAATTTAAAAAAATATGCTTTTTTTCTGGGCACTGTTTTTAAGAGGGAGGAGAACACTTTTAACATGTAGCTTCTAGATTCTTCTGCCAAATTTAGTATTTCTGAATTTCCAAACAAATTGCCTGAAGATCTCTCTGTCGTTCTACCTTTCCATCTTTTTCTTAGTGAATGTTAAATCAGATATTTCAATTTCCTTTTCCCTGATCTTAGGTACTACTTCTACTTCAATTACTCTTTGCAAGCTAGTCATTTTCTCTGCTTCCGTCGTACTTCTTATAAATGGCTTTTCTTATACATTTAAAATAGATTTTGAACATGACAAAAAATGGAAGAATATCATTAAAACTCTAGATTCCTTAACATAACTTTCCTTTGGAATTTTCAAATGAGTACGCTTGTCTCAACATGAGGTAATCAGAGCTGTAAAAATATTTAGAATGAGTTATTAGAAAATGGGAATCACATCTTACTTTTTTTTTAATAGATCTTTATTGGAGTATAATTGCTTCACAATACTGTGTTAGTTTCTGTTGCACAACAAAGCAAATGAGCCATATGCATACACATGTCCCCATATCCCCTTCCTCTTGAGCCTCTCTCCCATCCTCCCTATCCCACCCAGCTAGGTCTTCGCAAAGCGCCAAGCCGATCTCCCTGTGCTATGTTGCTGCTTCCCTGATAGTACCTTACCAGTATTTGAATGGTTTGATGATTTTTCTGTAGATTGATGATAAATCAAATGAGATACCTCTTTCAATATTTACTTTTATTATCAGTACATAAGCAATCAAAGCATGTAAAGCCAGGGTCACTTTCAGAAGTGATTGCAGTGTTCCCAATCCAGTAAGATTTGAATTCTTAAGAGTATTTACATATCAAAAAGAAGTTGTTAATCAAAATATGAGATTTGGTTGACCAAAATTCTATAAGATAATTAGAGTGATTAAGTAAAATCCAGAGTGGCCCTCTCAAGTACTAATCTACCATAAGTAAGTTTTTTTAAACAAAGATCTTTGGAAACAGTATTCTGGTAGCAAGTCATCCCTTTTTGAAGGTGGATACAAAAGAATCAGTGAGAGGACTTTGTTAATTCCTGTGCGATCTGTACAACCATACCATTTGTGAGAAAGGACTGTAACGGTATTTTAGTTAATGCATTAAACCTAGATTCACTTTCTATATTCTAAAGCTGTAGTCTCCATACAACCTTCCAATTTTTACTTGGCTTCCCCTATGGGTCTGCTGAGATCAAAATACGACTGGTCATGTGGTGTTCTGATTAAATAACATCATGAACGCACTATACAAAGAGAAAGCTTTTTTCACTGTGCAGAACAAATCAGATTTTGAGACTAAGGAAAAGACTAAATTCTGAACTGTGATATAGACATCAAACAAATGTTAGGAGACAACTTGTAACTAACTTTCTCTCTGGCTTATTATTTAATTTCCTCAGATTTTACAGAAGGTAGTTGATAAACCCTTATGGTACTGAATTAAAACAGTACAAGGATTAATGTAGTAATTCCTATATACAAAATGGAGTACCCTTTTGTTGGTAATTCAGCCAGTCCTCTGGGACGTTCCATGCACTCTACGTAAGTGACTAGTAACATAAAGATCATGACCTGATGTGCAGTATGGGTTAGAATTTCCCACATGTATTAACCAGAGACTATCAGCAACTTTTCCCCCTGTTTGTAGTCTCATGGTCTCTTCATGCAGTTTACCTTTGTGATCTTGGCATTTTACCATTCATATATGCTGAGTGTTTCTACAATCTTGACAATATGATGATATTAAAGTGGAAGAGCCAGGAATCATAGATAGTTGGAGAGAATGGTAGCCTAAAGTTTACTAACTCCAAACTTCTCATTTTATAGCTGTAGTATGATTGGGACCCTTGGGAATAGAAATCATATTTCCAGATTCTTGTGGCATGAGATAAAGCTGCACCTAGAAAAATCAGAATGAGATTATATCCTCCAAGGAGCTACACAAATTAGGTGTCATCATCCAAATTGTCTCCCACTCATCCTTACCTTTCAATACTTATTGCCAATGCAGATATTTTCGTCTATAAAAACAAAAAACAAACAACCCACCCGCCCCCACGAAAAAAAATTAAAAATTTACATGATAAATTTCATGTAAATATAAATTGGTTACTAAAAGCTGAACAAGAATGATTCTGTACTCGAATGATTATGATGAAAATGACAACTACAATGATGATGGTGATGATAAAGATAAAGCAAATTCATGACAGTAAATTAAATTAATACAAAAGGCTATATATGAAATAAAACTCTCAACCCTGCCTCTAAATTCTATTTGTTAACTAAAATTACTTTTCTGTATTGCCTTTCTCCCATGGTAAACCTTAGATATCACAAATAGGTCTGTTTCATTCTTTAACTTTATATTCTATTGAAGGGATGTATCAAAATTTATACAAATCCATCCTTTATTTACCATATTTATGTGAATTCTATCCTTAGTTCTTTACCAATAGTACAATAAATATAGCTTTAAAAATTTGTCCAATATGTTTACTGGATAAATTCCTATGAGTGATAATGTGTGTGTAATAGTTAAACCTGGTGGAAAAAATCTGCAACACATGTGGCAAAAGACAATTCTTTACATGGAGATGAGTTTTTACAAAGAAAAAAGGAAAAGAATCCACTTGAAAAATGTAAAACTAGTATGAACAGACTCATAAAAATTCATAAATAAATGGTTAATAAAACTGAAAATTATTTAACCTCACTCATTCTGAAATCAGTGTTTTTTGTTGTTTATTTTTATTTTGCTTTTTTACCTAACAGATTGACAAAGACAAAAACATTTGTTATCACTGAGTATTGGTGAAGTCATGTGGTCACAGTGGCTCTCTTATACTGCTGAAGCACACATAATGTAATACAACCTCTTTGCAGAGTGATATGGCGATATCTATACATAATTACAATTATACATTTATATCGAACTTTACTGGGACTTTAAAAAATGTTCTTTGGAAGATTAAAAAAAAACTTTAAAAAGTTGCTGGAACATGAAACACATGCCATAAGTATGTACAGTTGGGTTATGTGCCAGGGTTGTCTGTTGATTTATGTATGAGTGCCACCTAAGCTCATTTCAATCACATTTAGTTTATTCACTTGGTTTCATTCTGAAGGAATGAATTCATTCTCATCATTTTGTCTGTGGTTAAGAAAATTGAACTCTAACAGATTGCAGTCCCAGAAGAAATTGCCTAGTGTTAGAGCTGCAAGTAATTGCTAAACTCCCACGTGCCTCAGGGGAGAAAGTATGTCCTTGATTAGAAAAACATGCAAGGAAAAAGAGGCAGTAAGCTCATAGTTAATGGGCAAGATAGCATTCTTAAGTTCTTCAGAGCAACAAGGCACATTCTTCTCCATTTTCACTAACTAGAAGATTAATTTATATTCCAAAAAAAATGTTAAAATTCTAATCATTCTTCAACATTAAGTAGGGATTCTATATCTTCTCATTAGCATACAGAAGGCCAATTTAATTCAAATAAGGTAGATAAATAAATAAATCCAAGGGACTTATTTAAATTCATTTAATACATAATTCTAAATTATATACTTCAGACAACACTGCCACGAATGAAATATGATAGTTTACTGTTCAATTATGATGGATCCTACAGTCAGAAAATCAATATGCTGCAGTAATATAAGCACTTAGATTGTTTCTTGTGTACCAGAGAGTATTATTTCCATGTCTTTCAAGAAGGAAAAGAAAATGTATTTTTCCATCTATTCACTCTATTTCTGATTAGATTTTCACCATAACTGGGTATATAATTTATATATCAACTTGGATCATCAGAGTGTGTATATATATATATGTTTGAAGTCACTAAACATATTACATTTACCAATGCAGAGTTCATTTTATATGTATACTAATATATATGTTCCATGTATATGCTTTCTGCTTTGCTATTTATTCATGATCAAAACCACTATTTTTCTCTTATGTCTACTAATAACCATGAAGAAACACTGAAGAGAGCCAAAAAACAGATAAAAAACACAAAATGCAAAGTTAAATTATGCCTGTATAAATGTGCCCATACTGGTGCCAGATGAGTAGTATCTGACAGGCATGTAATTAAGTAAAGTCAATTTAATATTTAGAAAACTGTGCATCATATAAATATTTATACAAATATCTAGTGCAGGTGTATAAAGTATTAGAGCACATCAAAGTTTTTTCTCAAGGAAAAAGCAAACTGTTCCTAGAAGAGTCAAATTTTTTTATGATAAATAGCCAAACCACTCTTACAAGTCTCCCAAATTAAAAAAAAAAAAAAAGAACAACAATCAAAGCAACAATTTCCAAAGCAACAACAAACAAACCTAAACATATAGAAGTTAAATTATCGACAAATATTATTCTTTGCATATTGGGCCGCTAAATGTAAGGTAAATATATACATAGAGACTTCAGGTAAAGAAAAATGAAGCTTTTTCACAACCATGTCATTATGCCTTAACCTCATACCTCTCAAAGAAAAGAACTGACAGTATTTAAATGAGATGGCATTCTAATATTATTGTTCCTAGGTAGAACTTAAAAAAAACACTGACAAAGGCATAAAAATAGGTTAAGGTAACAGAGCAGGACCCTATGGGGCCTTCCCAGGACAGACCCCTCCTCCCATGTCCTCTACCTGTCTCTTGTTTGTAGAACTGTAGTTTCCCAGGCCTCCCCTGAGTCACAAAAGCCTGGCTCAAAAATTAATGATTGAAAGGATGTAAACATGTAGTCACAAAAATAGCAGTTGGGCCTGGTGGACTGTTAAGAATGTAAACAGTGAATCAGACATATGGTAGTCACGGAATATTTAGCTCCTCTCTGAAGTACAGTAAGTCCCCTACATACGAACCTTCAAGTGGCGAACTTTCAAAGATGCGAATGCACATTTGCATGTCCAACCACGTAGTTAGTTCACGGGTCTGCAAAGTTACTGTACTGTAAGATTAATAATGTTCTCCTTATATTTTGTGTTTGTTTTTTATGTGTTATTTGTGTGAAAAGTATTATAAACCTATTGTGGTACAGTACTATATAGCCGATTTTGTTAGTTGGGTAGCTAGGCTAACTTTGTTGGACTTAACGAACAAATAGGACTTAACAAATGAGCTCTTGGAAAGGAACTCATTCATACGTAGGGGACTTACTGTACCTAGATAACAGTATCTGATGCACATTTCCTGAGTTATTTTACAGATGCTAAAACCACCACCAAGTGGAAGAATTTAAGTACTTGATGACCATGAGCACATTGCCCCCAGGTCTACTGAAGCTTGAGGATTGATAATGTTAACCCCTGTGACACCACCAGAGAATTGTGCACAAGCTGATCACACACCCTGCAACACCCCTCCCTCACTTTGCTTTTCAAAATGCTTCCTGGAGACCCAGGAGGGAGTTTGGGCTTTATGAGCATTAGCTGCTCCGGATGCCTTGTCTGGTTCCTTACGATAAACGCTACACTTTTCTTTACCACAACCCAGTGTCAGTAGACTGGCTTTACTGATGTGGGCAAGTGGACCCAAGTTTGGTTCAGTAACATTAACATGGAGAAAGCTACATCTATACCCACAGTGACAGAAGTGAAAGGGATGTTTTGATTAAACTAGAAACTATATGACTACCACTTTAGTTTGGCCTGATTCAATAAATAAAAAAGTTAAGACTTTCCTTGTTATTGTAAATGTTGTTCATTCAACATTTTGGTTAAAAAAACTATTACTTGGTGCACTATATATAATATCTAATGCAATCCTTACCAAAAAAAAAATCTTATAAAAATAGTATTATTTTCTTTTTTGACAAGTGAGAAAATTTAGCTTTACTGATGTTAGGAAACTGCCTCAGTAATGTATAACTAAAAAATAACAAAACTAAATTTATTAATATACAATAGAAAGTCTTTCAAGGGATTTAATAACATTTAAATAAAGAAAGGAATTTCAATATGATATATCGTTTCTATTGTTTCAGGATTTTAAATAGAGGCCAGGCTTTGCTATTGTATTCTTCAGTGTCTTCTCTCCATTTTGGTCATGGACAGATTAACTGTTTTAAAAGACAAAATCCAAACAGTTCAACTAGTTAATTAAGAAACTCAAGCCTCTTCATTACTAAAATTTCAAAGGCAAATTCTTTGGTATATTTATCAGTGATAGTTGTTGGGTTTTAAGCAACAGACTCTAATTTAAGATGAAGGATTTAAGTGTTGCAAGGATATCAAGAGTTCTCAGAATTTATGACAGACTTAGAAAAAACAAGTAGCAAGGAAGCTCTAGAAGCAAATGTTTGAGACAATGGTTTGGTCAAACCACCCCAAGGTCAGTATGACTTTTACAGCAAATATGGCCTTCCATAAGTAACAATGACAATGATAAGAGTTAAGTTTTATTGATTTTTGAGTGGATTCAAGGCTCTTTTATAAGTGCTCTGCTTGAATTCCTTCATTTCACTTTGTTAGAGAAACTATTAAAAAGTTATTATTGTTATTCCCCCATTTAATAACTTCTCTGTATTCCTAGAGAACAAGTGTCACCCCGTTGGGAGAAAACATCTTTCCCAACTTAAGTTATGGGTCAGACCTCTGCCTGTGCTGGGCTAAAAAGGTAGGAATGACCCCTCTGGTTCCTATTATGTGACACACGAATTTTATGTGCTCATCACTGTATTGATAAATGTTTATAGAATAATGTATAAGGGAGAAAGACAAGAAACAAAGGTTATAAAGTACCTAGTATTTGTCCTGGGAACTTAAGCTGTTTCCTTCAGTTCTAACAATCACCCTATGAGACAGATTTTATTAACCAACATTTGTTGAGTTAATTTGATTGGTGATAGCGAAATCAATTTTCTTTCTTTCAAAGTCACACTAATGGAACAGAGTTTTGAATCCAGGTAAAGAGGACACCAGGTCTGTATGAAGAAGCATGGCACACAATTTAATACTTCTAAGACTTAAATGCTTTCAGGAATAACAAAAAAACACACACGCTGTAACAATCATATCATGGGAGATAGTATGTTTCATATTTTGTGTTCCCTCATTTACACTGAGCAGCCTCCTGTTTTAGGTAACTTCCTGTGTTATTGCTTCACTTTCTCAAATTTTAAGCAGAATTAGAATTTGAAACCTTTCTTATAGAAAAGTGCTGGCATGTCCTCCAGACCCATCTAATCATATTCAAACAGAGAGAATTTTAATTTGGTTTGGGGATTTGTTGCAGGCTGAGGAAGGAAAATGTTGCCTTTTCCAGAACTGTCTGTTTTTGAAGCATTGTTCCTGCCAGTATAGACTTCCAACACCAATATTTGTGTCCTGTAAGATTCTATAAACTATATAATCTTTCTCTCTTAGTTTCTGCTTAAACTAGCTACAGTGCATTGTTTTATTTGCCACTAAGTAGCTGTATTAGTCAAGTGATGGTACATAATTAAATGCTACACTTTATGATGTACACTATTAAGAATTGTCATACCTCAAAGGAAAGTGAGAAGTAAGGAAGTTTTCATAAGGGAATTGGAAACCTATTGGACTTCTGAAAGATGGATAGGGTTTTACAGATTGGGTTTTGGAGAGTTTTCTATGGGGAACTGTTCAGCACTTAAGAAAATAACTGATTATTTTATGCTATTTCTAGTAAGATATGAATTTTCCATTTGTAATATGTTCTATAGCAGCTAGGAAAATAAGGCAAGGACCTCAATATGTCTCCTGTTTCAGGGACTGGCACATTTATTTCCCAAAGCATGAAACATACTGGACTCTCCAAATGACAAGTGAGAAGAAAAAAAGCACCAGACCATATTTTTCTTTTGAAGTCTCTGTTTGACAGAAATGTCCTTTGGTCATTATATTTTACATATCCAGCATATGTACATATTGATAATAATAAGTATGAGAATCGGGTCACTTTTATACCTGCAGGCAGAGGTACTAAAAAAGCTTGATATTTATAAACCCTAAGAGATGGTTATTTTATCACAAGCAGCCATAGAAGATTTATGATTAAACTACATTCTGAATATTTTTAAGAGTTATTCATAATTACAGGTCCTGGATCTTTAAAGAGACTTTGAGAGTTTCACAGATCTACTTATAAACACCGTCAAAGAGACAGGTATGTATGTATGTGTGTGTGTGTGTGTGTGTGTGTATACATATATACACATCAGTAGAGACGGAAATTTTAGAATCTCACTTTATCTATTTCTGTGTTAATATTCTCATTTGGTGTACAGTTCTTATACATATGCACACAAAAGTCCTAATTCTGCAAGTTGAGTCCAATTTTTTTTTTTTCTGATCTTAGTAACAACTGAGAATTATTAATCACTGACCTTGGTAAAACTTTACTTCAAATAAAGGTTATAGTTATGATATCATTGTTTTTTATAGAATAAACAACAGTAATTCCAACTTACACTACAATGGAAAAAGCAAAACAGGCATAAGAACAGCCAAAATATAAATTAAAAAACTTGCAACTTCATTAATCGCTGATACAGCAAATTAAATTAAAAATGAGCTGCTGCTTTTCACAATCAAATTGGACACCAGTGATTGGATCCCCCTTTTCACATTAATTCTCTGCTGATAAAGTTGTGGTAAATAATCTTGTACATCTACTATGGACAATACGACATTATGTAATCTTTCTAGAAAGCAATTTCTCAAAACGTATTCATAATCACTGTCTCTGGCTCCACTTCCAGGAAAAGCGTTCTGTCTTAAATCAGCTTCATTCACCACTCAAAATAACTGGGAGATAGAAATACTGGCCTAATAAAGAGAAAATGGGAAAGGTACCAAAGCAGGTCTATCACAGAATTTGGAAATACTGTTGATGCTTGAACAACAAGAGGGTTAGGGGCACCAACCCTCCATGCTCAAACATAAGTTATAGTTGGTCCTCAGCCCTCTTTATCCAAGGTTTCTCTGTATCTGCAGTTTCATCAGAGCCTCAGATTCAACCAACCTTGGTTCAGCATCCTCAGATTCAGCCAACCTTGGTAAATACTGTAGTATTTACCACTGAAAAAAATTGGTGTGTAAGTGGACCCAGACAGTTCAACCCCATATTGTTCAAGGGTCAACTGTAGTCACAAATGTGAACTTAAAATTTTGTGTGTAGATGGTCACTGCACTGTCATACTCATGAAAATACGGTTATTGGTTATTACTTTTCATTTCAGTAGTACAAATTTTTGTCCAATTGTAGAAGATACCTTTTAATTTGGAATAAAGAACAGAAGGAGGCAAAAAATGGAAACTAGATAGTCTTTCACCTCACAAATTTAGTTATTTAAATTAGTATTTTCATATTAAAATTGTTAATATATCAAATTATACAAACATGGATATTTTGATATTTTCTGTGTTACTCTGTTTCGGGGCACAGTGAATAATTTCAATGGCCTAGCGCAAAATGAAAATGTGGGGCTCCTTGTTAAAAATTCTTAAGAATTTTGAGATAGCAACAGCAGAGGCATAAACCAAGAATGGCATCCTTCTAAGTGTGGGACCCTGTTCAACTTCATAGGTCACATGCCCATGAAGCCTGCCCAGCCCTGGGAATGGATACTACAGTTTTAAATGAAGAAGTTTTCTATTTTGATATATTGTCATAAACTAGAGATAGCTTCTCATATTGTATAAGTACCCATTTATAAAATAAAGTTCTTTAGACTGCAAATTTGTAGCAGTTCCCTACTTCATCCATTTATAAAATTTAAAAAAAAAACAGATTTGAGATTTTAGTAGGAAAAAACGTTTGGAGAATAAAAAATTAAAAATGCATTATATATTGAAAAGATATCCAAAGTTTTTTAAAGTTTAAATATTTTTGAAATGTATAAATATACAATTTATTCTTATTCACCTTGTATCAATAAAATATAATACCCTAATTCAAGAAAAAATACAATTATGGCAGAGGAAAAACAAAACAGTGTTTTTCAAAATTAAGATGTTTACCAGTTCCTGATCCATGAAAAATGCAATCAATACTTGACCACAATAAGTAAAAAAATCTTCATAGTGTGTATGTCAAAAGCAAAAACTCATTAAACCTAAGTGAATTCAATGTTCTAGGCTATATATTATCAGCAAAGAATAAATGAGCCATTTGGAGGATGCAGTTGTGCCCAACACTTCATGAATTAAGATTCCAGTTTGATAAAGCTTTTTTTGTCATCTGATGTCACTGTGACTCATGGCAAAATTATTATTTTTGAAAATTGGATTTTTCTTTGAGCATTAATCATTAAAACTGGAAATAGAACATAGTGTTTTTCAGATTTTCACCTTTAAGCCACAACATAAACAAAATTAATTTTGAAAGAAATGTGGATGGAGTATACCAGTTCTATCCAGGTATCAAGAAGGAAAAACTCCCTTGAGTTTTCACATAAATGGTAGCTGTCAGCTGTAGACAATATGTTCCTACTTTGATTCCCATCCCCAACAGAGTCTGTTTGTTTCCACGACCCAATACATATTGATCTACAGTCATTAAATCGAAAAATGAAAAAGCACCGTCCCGCCATGAGAGTAATAATGAGCATTAATAAAATTGTTTCATGGAAAGAGATTTTGTTAAAAGGTTAGCAGTGCAACAGTTTAGTCCATATGTAATTGCCAACTATTTATTCTGAAAATCTGTGTAGAACAAGTTTTCATTCGAGTTAATTACTGTGAAATGCTCCACTCAAATATATAAGGCTACACAACACACACACACACACACACACACACACACACACACATACAAAATGACACGCATGGTATTACATTCAGCAGTTCTGCTTCTGGTGAAGATAAGCGTGTTGCCATTAACTAGTGTCTTCTTTTGTACAATAGATGGTTTAAATGATTTTTTTTTCTTTAAGGCTACATTTAATTTAAAGGTAGCTCTGACACTATACAACTCCCTCTGTGAATATTGTTGATTTTGATGAATTGGTTCATTTTTCCCCTTCCAAATGACAATATGTTCGAACAGCTGTCAAATATTTAAACCCACAAGTATTAGGTCGACCCTACTCTCTGAGGATATATCATCTTATTCTGAAAATTTTAATTCATATTCTTGGCTTATCACATAATAAAACATATATTTGTTATAGCCACAGGCTTGTAAGGGGTAACACCTATTAAATATATTAGTATTTATGGGATTTTAAGATCATGTACCTCCACTATAAAGGGATGCATGTATACAAAAACATACACACACATGAGCTTTTGTAGAGATATATATATATATATATACACATATATGTATATATATATAGAGAGAGAGAGATAAATATATATATCTATATATTTGTGTATATACATATATGTAAATTTTGGAAGACTCTAGGCTTTAGAAAAAGATAGTTTTATCAAAATATTGATGAAGGCATGCAATGGATAATTCTCTACATGTTAGTTATCTGAGAAGGCATGGAAATGAAACAAGAAAACATTGTCATAAGGTATGTCAAAAAGGATTTAATAGAAAAATGTTTAACATAAACAATAACTTATTAGGATGGCATTATCAATTGATTTGATCAAAGGAGAATGAAATAGCAGGAAACTGAAGCCTGGGATACATACATACATAAAGAAAAGATATTCTAGGCAGAGAGAACACCAAGAAAAATATGCCATATGGTTCTCATTCAGTCAGCCAATCATTCAGTTCATCAATCATGTGTTTGTTCATTCATTTCATCATTTATTGACTGATCTATTAAGGTATTGAGCCCTACTTTGTCAAAAGTACTGTGATCTACTGTGATCTATGACAGGAGGTGAGAACAAAATATAAGCCAAACAGAATTAAATAAAAATAAAGATTTTTTGATATTTTGCATACAAAATAACTTTAGACAGTTACGGTAGAAGCAGGCTATGGAAGATACACGTAGTGAGTACACATAGTGATTAGGTTGTACTGTATCTGTGAGTCATCATAACCATTACAGAAATTTCATACTTGGAACAACAGAACTAAATTTCTGTTAGAAAGAACACCTTATAGACATCCATGAAATGGTGCAACAATATATATTCCAGGTATGGACAAGTTGGGGAATGAAGTAAACACAGAAAGAAAACATAATCAATGTCTCGTTCCTTTGTGATATTTTTTTGTTCGTTTGCCATAACACAGGTTAGTATTTAATTCTTTTTATTTGTCATGACTTTTCTGCTTCTATTAGAGGGGTTGTACCTTGGGAACAAATGCTCCAGTGTTCTCAGTGTTATGTTTGCAGTGTCTATCTCTGTATCTGACACATATTAAATCTTCAGTAAATATACAGGGTGAATGGGAAGGAGTAAGGGAGGGAGAGAGAGAGGGAGAAAGGAAGAAAGGAAGAATGGAAGGAGGGAGAGAAGAAAAGGAAGCAGAAATAGGAAGGCATCATTTGAGAATCTATTAAAATAATATAGGTATGTTATGAGTCAGAATAAGACAGCTGCAAGCAAAAGTGAACAAAAAATTATCAGTATCGTTTCCTATCACATGACATATTTGAGAAATAACCGTGAAGTTGTAAGAATTCCACCATAAGTCACATGATAATTTATGTCATTATATGAGTTGAACCTTATCGATTATATATAATAATCAATATATAAATCGTCCCTTTGTTTTAAAAAGTATAACAATAATATTAATAATAATATTTAAATTGATTTAGGGATGTTCATCCATACACAAATCTTTTAAAGAGTTGCCCTTGTTCCTTTTGGTGTATGTGTGAACATAAAAGCACTGGAGAAGTAAATGAATATCACAGGACCATAAGACTGCAGATCTAGGTTTCATTCTCAAATCTGCCACATTTCAAAATGTAAGTTTTTAGGTATTACTGCTCTGTTCATTTATTTTGAATAAATGATAAGAAACCATTTTAATAAACAACGTGCCATCTAATTTTGCTTTTAAATAGTAACTTACTGCCTTTGCTTCATAACTTTACTCTACCTGATATCATCTTTTTGATTCCTCTTGTTGGTGTACATTAATCTTTGAAAGCAAATGTGACAAAATGTAAATTATCTCATCTCATTTAGCATCTTGCCCTTGCAAAAAAGAGAGTAACATTAAAATGAAAATCAGTTATAGAAGGGCTAATGTACTGGCATGCCAGATCAATCCAGCTTGACAATTCCTTCCTTCCTGAAAAATGAAAGAGGTAAACCCATCTAGAAGTTATGAATAGTTTACAAATCAATTTATATGTCATCGCACCATGTAAAGTTTGTAAAAAGAAGAAAATTTATTTAATCTATTTGAATGCTCTGTGCAATGAATGTCCTATCTATCCCTCTGATAAGTGGTAGCTGTCAACTGATGACAGACATATGTCTTATAATAGTGACATGCCAATTACCAAGAAAAAGATAATGTCTTGTATATTTGAAAGTTAAGTCCAGAATATTATGAGGCACTAGCTTACTTAGACTTCCAGTAGAAACATGATGCTACATTGGGAGCATAGGAGAATCCCTTGCCCATTAAACATGTAGTTAATGCTTCTCACCTCCTAGCACTATATACTACACCCTGAGCTGTTTTCATTTTTCCGGTGATAGATTTTCACTGTCCAGTTGTAAAACTGTATTTGCACTAGTTTTCTCATGGTTTCTTACTGCTTATGACAATCAACACCAGAAACAGAATTGTTAGGAAACAATGGAAGTATTATTGGCCTCAAGATGGAAACAAAATGAACCCATTCACTCTCTTCTTGGCCAACCAACCTCCTTCTGGATGATTAAACAGTTAGAAAAAACAGGAAAACTAGAAATTATAATTATCGTAATAACCCTAGTTCAGAAAGAAAAGTTTGAAACAAATCTAATAAATTACAACAAACTACACAGAGCCCATTCTTTTTTTTTTTTAACATCTTTTTTGGAGTATAATTGTTTTACAATGGTGTGTTAGTTTCTGATTTATAACACCCATTCTTAAATGGCTTATATAAGAATATGGATTCTATAAAAGTGAAAAACCAGAAATATGTTAATAGTTTAAAATATTCACACTACAGGAGAAAACAAGGATTCTTACTAAAATCTAATGTCCCCTCACTCCAAACCCTAACCCTTTTTTTATCATGGCTAAAAATTCTGAGAATGCTTCCTTTCTGAATTGTAAGTTGCCATGCAATTATTATTACCAAAATTTGAAGAGGTACATTATGCTGTCAGAAATGTACAGCATAGCTCATTGGTCTCAATTAGCAATTGTTTCTTGATAAGTATTTTAAAAGCTTGAAATGCTAAATTATGGGGTTATCTGAGGGACAAAACTCATCTCTTAGAAAGCCATTAGTTTCTAAAAGTACTTTTTTCTGAAATAACAGAAAATAACATGAAAAATCAGCTGAAGCCTGAAATAAGAGATACAAAATTGCCAGAAACAAATAAAACAATTAGTCAAGGTGAACCTCAATAACCCCATAACTTAATGGGCCTCTAATTCTATGTATTTACAAAAGTATGGACAGCATGGACATTTTAAAGATTTTGCAAACAGAACATCTGATTCTATAATACACACTTGTTTCAATAGTGTCTCTACTTTATGGTTTATTATTAGAGGACTTGATATAAATTACTTGCTATTTAGGCTAGAAAGTTTCATACTCTTTTCTTTCCATACTCTTTTCTTTCCCAGGATTTATTTTTCTCCTACCATTCTTCCCTTAAATTTATCTAAACTAGTGATTCTCAACCAAGAGTGATTTTGTCTCTTCTGGAAATGTCTGGAGACATTTTTAGTAGTCACAACTAGAAGGATTATGTGCCATTGGCATCTAGTGAGAACAGGGCAGAGATGCTGCTCAACATTCAATAAAACACAGGGAAGCACCCAGTAATAAAAATTATTTGGCCTCAAATGTCCATAGTGCTGCTATCAGGAATCTTGATCTAAACCATACTGGTAAAATAAAGTCTACAACTAGTTCATTTTTCATGTATTTTCTAAAGGAAAAAAAGTTCTCAGTATCTTAGAGTTCTTGTTCTGACTATCTGTTGCTGTGTAACAGCCCAAGATAGTGGCCGAAAACAACAGCATCATTTATTTTGTTCATGAATCCAGCACTTCAGTGGGCTCAGTCAGTTCTCCCCTGACTTGGGTTTCCCATGCAGTAGTTGCACAGTGTCTCGTGTCAGGGATGCGGTTATCTTGAAGACTTCAACACTTGAGTAGCTTGAAAGACTCAAACAGTGAGTGCCAGACAACTGGGGTTGCTGGTTGGTCATCACTTCTCTTTAAATATGGTTTCTCCACCTGATATCTCCACGTGGTAGCCTCAAGGTAGCTGGGTTTTTTATATGGTGGCTGATGGTCTTCCGCAGCAAATGTCCCTAGAAGAACTGGCAGAAGCTGCATGGATTTTTATCCGAAGTCACATAGCATTCCTTCTACTATATTCTATTTTATGAGGCAGTTACAACATCCTGTCCAGGTTCCAGGAGAACTGGCATACAGGCCCCCACTTCTTGAACTGTTGAGTGTCAAAGAACTTGGAGGCACAGTCCACCTTCTTTCCACAAAGTATTTACACTTTTTACATGTAAAACACACCCACTCACTCCCAAGACCCTCAAATATCTCATATACTATAGCATCAGACTCAGGTCCAAGTTGCAGCAACTTGTCTAAATCAGATTTGGGCACATATGAGGCTCTCTGGTTGTTGTTCTTTCAGTACAGCTTCTTCATTACTGTTTCTCTCAGTCTGAAGACCTGTGAACTGAAGAGACAAGTTATCTCCCCACCATAAAGCCAACATATACTGGTGGCTCAGGTATGGGATGACTGCTCTATATACGTGCATTCAAAATATATCAAATGGGAGACAAACAGAGTCACTGATTCATAGTATTTCTGAAATCCAGCTGGGTGTCTGTTGCCAGTTTCTTAATAATGGCTTAGTTTTATTGCCTAGAAATGTTTTTTCTACAACTCTGCCTTCTGTGTCCTGATTTTGGTTTCTGAGTCCTCCTTCTTTATTTAGAGAAATAATTGGTGTTTGAATCTGAATATTTTCTCAGCCTGATTCCAGCCCATGGAAATGTTCGAGTCTAAGTCTTCTTTTAATTTTATATTGTCTCTGTCCTTTTAGTCTCATCTGATAAAATTTCTTTAAAATTATGTGGGTTTTTTGTGAATTGATTTATAATTCTTCCTATTAGAGAAAATACACTATCAGAAATATCTTTTGGGAAAGCTCTTTTCTATCTTGGGATCCTTTTAAAGCTGCCGTGGGGAAAATACTTAAAAGTCTTTGATGTCCTATTGTTTACAGACAGTATCTGTGAGGCACAGTCTTAGCATGCTTAGAAGGCTTTTTGTCTCTTTAAGAGGACTTATAAAACATGACCTTAGATCTTGCTTGATTCTTAACAAAGGCCGATCTTGAATTTGATCTTTGACTGGAATCCGTAACCTTATTTGAAAATACTTTGCAGTGTAGAGAGTCGGGAATGAGATACTTTTTTTCTGTTTGGTGAACAAAGCAAATCCCAACTGCTTCATATTTCCTCCAAATTTGGCTTAAAATGAAATATTTCCATTCCAACTGTCTTGATTTCTCTCTCTACCTGGTGTCCTCAGAATGGCTAGATTTTTTGGTTGCTAAAGCCTCCCAAAGCAAGTGTCCCAAGAGAGATCTACAAAAGCTACATGAACTTTTAAAATCAAGCCTCAGACAGAGTAAGGCACTATCACTTCTGCAGTATATCCATTGAGGTGGTCACAAAGACCATCTCTAGGCTCAAGGGGAGTGGACATAGACTTGGCCTGATGGGAGGTGTGTCAAAGAATTTGTGACATGTTTTAAAGTATGAAAGTGCTTTATATATTATCTTTCCTCTTAAGTACTACTCCAATTAGGCCCTACTGATATCAACATTTGTATCTTCTATCTATGATTTAGGTTTTCCCCATTCAGGATCTAGCCCCCAACTTTCTTTTTTCTCTTTTTAAAGTCTGATTCAATTATCCATCCAAAAAGAGTTAATGATGACTTATCTGTGTCAGGACCAATATGAAAAACAAAAGGAATAAAAGTCATGGTTCATGACCTTAGGACACTCATTAGTTAGTTGAAGGAAATTCTAAAATATGAAACAAAATTCTAGAATATAAATTAATATAACAGCATGTTAAAAATAAAATTTTTGCCTAGTCACCAATACAAAATAGATGGATCATTTATAGAAATTCAAGTTGATAATTAAAATGAATCCCCTCAGTTACATCAAGGACGCAAATGGCTGAGAGTTGGAAAATAAAGACAGAATATTTGAAGAAGATTTCTTTGGAGAGAGCGGAATACTGAATCGTACACTCTGTCCTCTCCCATAATCCCTCCTACACCCATACTTCAAAAAGTGGAGGGTAAAACTGATCCTGAGTTGGTGACAGAAACTTCAACAGACCAGTCAAGGAATCTTACATGTGTCACTGAAGGGGGTGTGACACTGAGAACAGTTCTTGACCCATGCTTGAGAAAGCTAAAGGGGAAATAGCAGAAGGTCACAGGCACAAAATCACATTATGTGCCCTGATGGTGGGTCAAAAATGTAAGAAGCTGATGTACTAAGTGTGGATCTAGCAATAGGAGGACTGGTCTGTACTCACATAATAAGGCATCTTGTCCAAAAGGATGACCTTCTAGGGCCTTAGCCAAAGCTGCCAATATGCATTATGTCAGCGTTGGAGGGTGAGTTAGAACAAACAAATGAAGAGAGACCCTGACCATACCAAGGAAAGGGGGCCAGCAATGAGAGCCACAGAAATGGTCCATAAGAAAAAAAAAGTTTGACAAGAGCAATGAATCTGGCCCAGAAGGACTGAATTCATCATTAAAATGCTCTTATCTGCTTTTCTCTCCTCATCCTTCTATTTTGATCATGGAGACTCAAGAGTTCTTGGCTAAAAAGCTGAGGGACTGCTAGCTGGAAAAAGTGAAGAATCACTGCTCTGCCTTTCATTTCAAGTTCCTTAAGAAGGAAGGGGAAATAACTTTAAATTAGGTTCAGCATTTGACTTTAACATGGGGTTAGTCATTTAAATTTTACCATATCGGGATTGTGTTTTTGTCTTAAAGTGACCACAAGACATTTGATAACATAAAATTGATTGAAAAAAACAAAGCATGGTGCTTGCCAGAGGGTCCAAACCATATCCTCAATTGTGCAAGTCCATCCCACTGGTAATATACAGCATACCATGCTTCAGCGGCATCTTCTACTGTATATTTTAAAAGAGTACATCGAAAGATGTTATAGCATTTTATGTGGAAACATTAGCCCAGATATTCTTAATCTCATGTAATTCAATGAAAGAAAGAACAGTGGATAATATTTATTTCCATGGTCTTATTAAATCACCCCATATGTTAAGAGTGTACATCCTAGATTAAGTAAATATCAACGTAAATAATAAGAACAGTAAATAGAAGAATCTTATGGACGAGTGAGCACTTTAGCATTTTGTAGATGTCATTTAGTAATTATCCTTTTCTCCCATCAGTGATCTCAAGAACTGAAGAAATCAGGATGGCAGCAGGAGACAGGGCATACTTAGCTATGCATACCAGGAAACGAGCAGTACATAGAATGAAAACTATTCATTTTCACTGGGGAAAGGAGCACTGCTGCAGGTCATATAAGACTCTATGCACGCAGCTTCTCCAAAGATCCTAAAAGACAATGAAAAACAGATTCAGAGTCCTTAGAATAGTTAAACGTCTGAAGCTGAGGTCTATTCTCTAGATGTCAATAAAAGACTGAAAACTTATAATTCTGCTAATAGAGTCTTTTCTTAGTAATTATATCCTGAAAAATTAAACACTTGTGCACACACACAAATACACACTCACACTGTAAAAAATATGTTTGTAAATACCTCGTTTTCCCCTAATTTAACAAATTTTGTGGAAAGTCTAGATCCTGATCACACAACAAAATTTGGATTCAGCCAACATACTATTATCAAGGACATCGCAGAGAATGAATGACCTGGAAATCCCAAAATATATCCCACTTAAGTCAATATTTCTTAATGCATTTTATCAAGAATCATTCTCAAAATAAGAAAGCGTTTTTTAAGAAGGTGAATATACTGGCAGATGTTACTGAAAAGATTTTAGGTCACAAACAATGACATAGTAACTCTGTTTCTATTCATAGCTCAGCTTTCCTTTACTTTGTTCCTTCAGAGTAGCAAATGGGGACAAAGGCAGTAACCTAACTCAGATTATTCACACATCCCTGAACCAATCTGTCTGACCAACAGTACAGTGAGCTTTAATTATATATGAGACCTGAATTATATTTCTCTCATTATGGTGTGGGGGGTTATGAAGGGATGCAATCTGGGCCCCTGCCTATTGACATACGTGGAATGAACTGGGTTATTTTAGTGGAAGAGATATGGTGTTCATATGAAAAACATACGTCCACCATATTCTGTATATGCTGATAATAGGCAGGTTCTGCTTCTTGAGAAGAATATGGAGACATATGTACTGCATTGAGGTTGAATTCATGTTCCAGGTCTTTACAACAATTTTATACACTGATAGCCTCATCATACAATATTTATTCAGTAATTTATATAACAATTGACTAAGGAAATTGGCTTTTATTATTCTTTGAATTTTGAGAATATCAGAAAACTAATGTTGCCATGTTTATCACTGCTCTTTAGAAATTCACAATTAAATACTTAAAAATGTTATTATAATCTTTTAAAATCCTCCAGAAAATAAAAAAATAAAATATGATGACTGCAATAAAGTTCCCTGTTAAATACGTAAACAGTATGTAATTCAATTTCTCATCTCTGAAAGTATTTATGAAATTGCATGTCTGCAAATTGTGAATGTGTATATCTTAAATGATCTAGGTAAAAATTAAAAGAGTAATACAAAAGAGAGTCAAGATGCTTTGGGGTTTTAGGGAAGTGAGGCCTCTGTGGAAGTATATGTAAGGTTTTCCTTTATCTGGAGATGTACTTGTTCTACAAAATACCCACACATTGTAAATTTGACTTTTATAAGATGCTGAAAAAATTCAAACCTCAATAAAAATAAATTTTCATAGACTTTCATCATATATAGGATTTTTTTAAAATGAAATATTTCCATTATGATTCAAAATATACACTTTGTCATTAATTACAATTTAAAATAGTTAATGGAAAATTAGCACCCCAACAATTAATTATTCTCTTAAAATCATGAATTCGTGATGTGTGAAGTGTAAGATGCAACAACCTTTTTATGAACTCTTCGACACCACTGACCCTCCTCAAACTGTGAAGCTCTATGTAGTTGAATTTTGAAAGAATTATAGATATCCTAATAATATTCTGAAATTAATCTTTATTTATTAATAAGTGTTACAAAACCAGGTAATCCAATGCTTTAAATCTGTTACTGTCACTTCCAGAGCTATCTTTTGCGGCTTGTACTTTCTCGGGTCTAACAACTTATGAGGAGTAATCAAGCAGTAATTTTTTACATAAATTTTATACGTAGATTTATATATGTATATAAAATTACTAATAATTATTATTAGTAATGGTCCAAACTTTTCTACTATGCATGCAATAACAACAGTTACAAAATATTTAATTCATTTATGTGACTTCAGAAAGAAAATACGAGGATGTGCTAATTTGGGGAAATAGAGTTGCTCTTGGTGAAATGTCATTTTAATAACATGAATATAAAAAATTATTTTGTAAATTACTGAAAATTTAAAATAAACACTGACTTTAAAAGGATCTCTGATAGTCATTAATAAAGACTAGTGACATAAAAGTCAAATTTTTTTAACCTTGTGACATTTTCTAGAACTTTACTGTATACCATGAAAAGAGATTGAAATTGATGAATCTAGAGTATACCATATTTTACTTTTCTTCCTCCATTTTTTTAATGAATAAGAAGGTATGTGAAAATTAATCATTACTTAATTGGTTCTTCATTGGTTACTTACCAGTTTTCTGAATCTCTGGGAAATTACACAATTTGGCTATGTATAGCAATGATTTTGAGTTAAACTACATCAGACAAAAGACTCCACAAGAAATCGGATAGACACAGAGATGAAAATCACCAACACTCCCTTCTTATCCTGTGTAACCCTGTGCAACTGCCACACCTGTGTTCAAAATACTTTAGACAAATACTATGACTTTCTAATAAGATGGTGAAGAATTATGCTATCTCAAACAAGTTCCTTTCTAAGGTTAAAACAGATTCTAAGTTGCATCAAATGTACAAAATGCATAAAATGTTTGAGTTTTTCCTACATGTGTAGGAATTAACACTTTGTTTTACATCTATGAAGAAATATGATAGAAAACATCTGAATAGTTGAGGAAACATGTAATCATACTCCAAAACTTTCACAGAAGAATGTCAATGTCTAAAGATTATGGATCCTTCTCTAATAATACAAGAGAGTATATTGCTTTAGTTGTTCATCTCAAAATTTTAAATAATCATAACAGAAACAGCATTTATCACTTGACAAAAGACAGTTTGAAACACCTGAAATTTGAGTGAGATCATCTCATGATATAACTATATTTTCCTTTTAAAATTTTAAACTAAATGTATCAAATTAGATCATGAGGAAGTAACATGAAACCATATCATCTTTATTTTCTATAGCAAAATTTTCATTAACTTAAGAGACTAACTTAAGACAAAACTAAGATAGGATTTCAGTTTTCAAGCAAGATCGGACAAAGATCCAAAAATATAAATTACCCATCTGAATAAAATTTCTGTGTAAATTTATGGTTGACAACATGAATCTAACTAATATATTTTATATGCCTGAATTGCTTCTGGATTCACTGGCATAAAGAAATGTATCTGTCCACATTAAACAAAATACTTGATTTCTTTTACTGGACAAAGGGAATAGCAGAATTTAAATATTTTCTCTCCTTTTTGCTATAGATTCTAGCAGCATAACCTTGTTTAGAGCTTGGTTGTAATAAATGATAAATTCAGGTGTTTGTATATATAAATAAAAGTATATATATAAGAAGTAAGAAAATTAAGATGGCTTATAATTCTATCTCCTGGAGTTAGTCATTGTTAGTATGTGGATCTACACACACACACACACACACACACACACACACACACACACACACCCTTTGAATAATTTTGTTCTGTTTTTACTGTTTGTATTTAATGTATATAGTATATATTATCAAATCTTATTTAATAGTAATTAAATAAAATGTAATACACAATAAAGAGACAAATACCACCTTGCATTGGTGGTTTTAACTAATTATTAATGATTTGAAATTAATTTGAAAATGTAGAGTTAAAAAGATATAAAATTCAAAATATTATAGCAAAAATATTCCTAAATCAAACCATTTGAATATTCTTGAAAGAATGTAGCTGTCTTAAAAGTATGTTTTCCATTTGGAGTAAAATGCTAAGGCCTACCTGTAGAAACTATAATGTAAGTTATAGTTTAACCCACTCTGAGTTCAAAATATTGAAAGGCTCCATTGCAATCACATCTCTGAATTCACTTTTCTTCATTTCACTTTTCTTGAACCCTTGAGCCCTATTTTTTTATCTTTGATAGGTTTAAATCCAAGTTGTTACACTTTAGTAGACTAAGTGTCTAAAACAGTCTCAACATACAAAACTTGACTCACAGTTTCAGAATAGCATATAGTACTTACCCATCCAAGAAGGATATAACAGAAGCTGAGAAGCTGTCAAAGAGAAAAATGTCAGAGGATTAATAAGTCCTATTGCTATAACATGACGATGAGAATTGTAAACAGCCGTGTAAAAATTAGGCTGCTAGCAGTCAGATGGCTTGGATTCTTTTATCCTTGGTAGTAGAGTAGTGTACATTTATCTTCTGTTATGCACTGGTAAGTAGCTGGCAAGCTTGGTATATATAAACATTACTGAATGATGTTATGATTGGCTTGGATCCAGAAAATGTCCTCTGACATTACCATTAACTATCAGAGACCTTAAATATTGCTGGCAATGACTGAAGAAGCAAAAAAAGACAATAATAGTAAGAAAAATTAAGAGGATAATTAGGAACAAAACAGGCATACTTTATGACATAAGAATTTTAAAATAAATTAATGAAACCTATATGTTCATGTGATTCATAAGAAAGAGTGATTCAGTACATTGCAATGTAGGGGAAAGACATCTAAAACAAGGACTTACTGAATATGATTTTTTACTCTTTTATGGTTTCAATGTTTCTTATAAATAGAAACTAATCTTCCTAATGTCTTTTCCCTGTTGTATATGAAAGGCGGTATATTGTTATTTTACTGTCATTACCTGTGACCCTATATAAAAAAAAAAAAAAGGCATAACCACAAGGACAAAAGGTAAGGAAAATAAAGAACCAAAATATAACTAAAAAAAAAATCTTACTTAATTGCCAATCTCCAGGCAATCAACAAGAGAAGTTTTTGAGAAAGTCAAGCAATAATTTAGCTGTGATGTATTACCTTTGGTTTGGTGATTTAACAATGTTCACACATTTAAGGCAGTTTATTAATAAATAAATTTCATTAAAATAAAATTAACCATATATGTAAAATCATATTTACAAAGAAAAAGTGTATAAAGAATGAGACGTTTTTATAAGTACCATAAATGAGGGAGTTTTTAAATTTTAGTCCATTAATATGATTCTACCTTGCATTGCCTAAACTGATAATTCTTATTCATTCACATGTATATTAAACACAGCCAAGAAGAAAATTAAGATTGCCTATAATCATATCTCCTGGAGCTAGTCATTGTTAATATGTGGATTTACATGCTTCTGGTTTTTTCCCATGTTTTATTATAAGAAATCAAAACAAAACAAAACCTAGTTTGCCAAAAATAACATATACAGATGTAAGAAATGAATGTTCACTATGATCCCACTTAAGAAAGGAATATTATTAAGTTTTCTGCATTTTATGTCAGATTTTTTCCATGTATGTACTAACATATTTTAACATTATTCTCTCACGTTCAAATATATTTATACATATGGCTGTAAGTATAAAAACACACTATTTTCTAACTCACTTTTTGTCTTAACATTGTATCTTAGATATCTTTCAATATCAGTTAAAACACATCCAACTATTTAATGATTATATACTTGTAATAAAAGAGTAAAAATGATTAATTCATACATGGATTTTTGGTAATAGAACATTTCTGCACTTAACAAGAATTGTTGATTATTAAGTTAGGTTTTATAGTTAAAACAAGACTAAATTGGTTTTGCAGGAAAACAAGGGAAAAGACCTTAAGAAGAATTTGTCAGGCGCAATTTGCAATCATAGATGTTATCATTAAGAAAATAAAATTTTGTAAGTAAGGAAGCAAAGGACTTACTCAGCAGAAGGCAGGTCTAACAGGTTTGATTCTGAATAGAATACAGCTGAAAAGTGAATATTAGGAGATTAATTCTAAAGTAGATTTTCCTAAAGATGCTGAAAATTGCAAGAAATCACTTGCCGAAATTGAGCAAGTGTCAGAGCATTTGAAACACAGGAGTCATCCCAACATCGCTGAATTTTCATTTCAACTAATTTATTTTTGTTAAGTTCATTACTGAGATAACCAAAATCTGCATTAAAATTATCCTCTGTTAGAAGGACTCAATAGGATGACATGCATTTGAAAAAGAGGAGCTTAATCTCATAATAAAAGCCCTGAAAAGAGGTTATACATCACTTCCATCTATTTAACATCCATGAAATCATTTTAAATCATTTAAAAATGATGTTAAATCATTTTATTTAACATCATGAAATCATCATACCAAAATGTCAGTAGAGTTTTTTCTCAGGTGTTGCCTTTTTTTCTTTGTGATTTTAAAATATTCACTCTATACACACTTCAAGAGCTGTTGTGTTATTGTTTTTCCTAATAGCACTGTTAGAAATGACATGCTTTTGCTGTTCAACTAAAATTTGTAAAAATAAATTATCTCTCAATTTTTTTGAGATTAATCACAGTATAGTTTGTTAAATCTTAGGTGATTGAAAAATAAATCACATGTGCTGCAAATCTTCTTTGAACCACAAGCATTGCAAATTGACATTACAGTGTGGATTTTTCATCTTGACAGCTTATGGTAGGGGTCAAGTTACCCCAGATTGTTTTCTTTAAAGAACAGGTTAAATCTGGTCAAACATAGAGAATGAAACAAAGACTTGTTTATTGATGTAAAGGAATCAACTTGTGGATCAGATTCTATATGGGATTTATTTCAACTGCAACTGGATAGGTTGAAAAGTTGAACCATAAAAAGTAGCAGTAATTTTGCTCTTTTCAAGGGGCCAGGATAAAGGGACTTTATTCAAAGAAACAATCGCACCTTGGCTTGTTCTAAGTGTAGGAAAACAAACACACACAAGAAGAAAGTCATATATAGTCTTTTCAGGGCACAGATACAATACATATTTTTCAATGTTATTTGATTAACAGTGGATGCTTCTGCCAATAAAAATCTCAATACTATAATTATACTTGTTTTGTAAATGTAGTAGTAAAGTGAAAGGAATCAACCCAAACATATCCTAAAACGCTTAGTCTAAGGAATAGTATCACCATGCAAATATGTGATATGCTCCCATAACAAGGGTAGGATGGGCATTTATATTCTCCTATAAATGTATATAAAGAGAGAAAAAGTCAAGGACCTCTTGCTGTTGCAGAATACATATATTCCAGTAAAGGCAAACTTCAGTAAAATATTATTTTGCTTTTGGCATGGGAGTTAGGCTCTGCATGTGCCATGGTCAGAAAATGTCTTGGGGACAGGGGATTAAATAGCATATCATAAATATAGGAAAAGTGAGGCAGATGCTAAGTTAGGGATTATGATTATGATACTCCTCTTTCTTTTTAAAAGTACTTTTGGGACATCCTTGGTGGCACAGTGGTTGGGAATCCTCCTGCCATTGCAAGGGACACAGGTTCGATCCCTGGTCTGGGAAGATCCCACAGGTCGCGGAGCAACTAAGCCCCTGCACCACAACTACTGAGCCTGTGTTCTAGAGCCTGCAAGCCATAACTAATGAGCCCGTGCACCATAACTACCGAAGCCCGCACACCCTAGAACCTGCACGCCGCAACTACTGAAGCCCTCACACTCTAGGGCAGGGGTCCCCAACCCCCGGGTCTCAGACCAGTACGGGTCCAAGGCTTGTTAGGAACCGGGCTGCACAGCAGGAGGTGAGTAGCAGGTGATCAAAGCTTCATCTGCTGCTTCCCATCGCTCCCCATCGCTCACGTTACCACCTGAAACATTCCCCCCATCGCTCACATTACCGCCTGAACAAACCCTACTCCCACCCCCCCCCAACCCCCCAGTCCATGGAAAAACTGTCTTACACGAAGCTGGTACCTAGTGCCAAAATGGTTAGGGACTGCTTTTCTAGGGCCCACTTGCTGCAACTACTGAGCCCGTGTGCTGCAACTACTGAAGCTCGCGCACCTAGACCCCGTGCTCCGCAACAAGAGAAGCCACCACAGTGAGAAGCCCACACACAACAACAAAGAGTAGCCCTGGCTCGCCACAAACAGAAAAAGCCCGTGCGCAGCAACAAAGACCCACCACAACCAAAAATAAATAATAAAAGTACTTTTGCTACATCAGATAATATTTAATAAACTATAGTTATATAATAGGTGCTATACTTATTCTCCAGGTAAGTTCATCTTATTTAGTCCTCCACAGCAATGCTACAAAGTAATTTTTATTTATTTTACTCTAGATATGAGAAAACTAAGGCATAGAGAAAAAGTAATTTGCTTTTGGTTCACTAGCTAGTGAGTGTCAGAGTCAGAAGTGAATTGAGATTATCTGACTACAGTGGCTGTGCTTTTGATTCCTGGAGAGATGGTCATGATAACCCATTTGCACAGAACTTTTAGAGTCCTTAAAGAAATTTCATGATTATGATGTCATTTCCCGCTTATGACCATTATATTCAATCTGGGGGATGGTCACTGTTCTGTATAATAGACAGAAACACTAAAATGTGTCTGGTTTTAAATAGTAGTTTTAGGAGTGATTTGGTCCAGAGTTTATAAGATCTGTTACGGCTCCTGTTGCAACTGCATCAGTCAGTCAGGCTTTTTTGTACTGCCCTACAGGTGCCCACTCCTTGAAGAACACACCCAATTAAACCTCCTGCATTCAAGTGTATATCTCAGAATCTGATTCTAGGGACCCTGATCTAAAACAATAGTTTCAATATCAAACCATTCTCTCGAGTCTTTTGTTAAAGCTTCTCGGTCTTTTTAACATTTTCTTGTTGATTTCTTTTTCTCAGTACTCTATTTATGCATCCCATAAAGCATATTTATTTTACATTGTTCAGTTTTGATATCCCGTCTCTAATTTCTGGAGACTCTAGCTTGTAGAACCTTGTTTCTTTGGGTGTTTTATGTTTTTTATTATAAATTTATGTTTCTTAAAATTTTATTTGTGGTAATTATTTGTGGCTTAGACTGAAAACAGATTCTTCCGAAGAAAATTCACAATTGTTTCTGCCAGGTGACTGGGGGCTATACCAACCTAGGACCACTTTAAACTACAGTATTGCATTAAAGTTTTTCACATCACATAATTCAGGCTACAATCCAATACTGGGGTTATTTTTAGCTAGAATGAGTATTTTTCCCAGTCATTCGGCACTAGAATTAAAGATAGAAATGTCTTATTGTAACACCCTCCAGAAATGTACAATTGTATCTATTTTACACTTACATCAAGGGACTGGCCAATTTGGTGGACCCAGCTTTATGATGGGATTATATTCTTTTAGCCTTCCTAATTTAAGCAACTATTGGACTTATCTCTCTGTTCTCTATGTTCGGTAAATCTATGAAAACTAAAACTCAAATTCACTAAAATTTGCAGTTGTTCTCAAAGTGGAAACTAGCATTCTACTTACCACTTTTTCTCTTTTCATTTAGTTTTGCCTGAGAGTATTCCTTACTTTCCACTCAGCTCATCAATGCATTTAAATGTGTTAATCTATTCAGCGTTTATAATATTTTCCCCAAGCCAAAGATAGGCAGATTACCCATTCTGCCATACTACAGAAATGCAAGTCTCTCCCTCTAATCTCCATCAAATATCTTGACCTTTAACATGTGGTCCTTTTTTTCCCAGCACAACCAAATGGGATGAAGTGAAAATAGAGACCTAAAAGCAGAGATGCTAAATCCTTGGGTTTTATTTTAATGAAAGCTATCTTACTGATATAATAGACAAAGAGAAGAACAGAAACATTAAATCCCTCTTCCTCTTTATTAGAATAAAAAGAACAATTGCTCCCTTGGTACAGAGAAAGGTTGAACAGTGTGTTAGAGAGAAGCATTTACACCCTGGTTTAGGCCTAAGGTGAATTTTATGACTATCTTATCTGCTCTTAAGTCAGTAAAAAGTAAAAGGGATATTTACAGAAAGAACTAAACAGTTTGAAGTTCCAGGAATAAAGGATGCATTTGCTCTTAAGCTTTTCTGAAATGATGTGAGAAAAACACACTTTTAGTATTCCCTAGTAACCCAATGAAAATAGGAGTAAGAGGGTTGAGATGTCTCTTTGCTGCTAAAGAAGACACAAGGCAGCCACAGCAAGTCTCCTGTGGTCCCTGGGTGACAAGAGAAAGAAACAGGATTTCCTTTACCTCTGGTAACAAGACACTTGGCTGAGAATGAGAAAACCGGCAGATGTTAAAGGGATTTGTAGTCATGATGAGAGTAAATTATAACAAAGAGCACTGTAGGATGTATGTCAAAAAACCAGGTGGGTATACAGAAACCTCAGCAGATGCCAGTGTGGTGGGGATAGCGGATGTGATTGTACATTACAACAGATGTCAGTGTAGGACAAAGGAAGGCTGAAGCCCAGATGCCTCACCATCTGATATTGTATTGTATAAACTTTTCAGAAATTAAACCAATTCAGGAAGAAAGGAAGGAAAGGGAGGGGGAATTCTGATTTGACGGAATTAAAACCTGACTCCGAGAATACTTTGAAGCCATTAAATTTACTTAGAATTAATTCGGTTAAGTTTTTTTTTCCTACCAAGCAGAATGGGTAACTCAAGCTAACTCTGGTTATGATAAAAAAAAAATTAAAATTAAAATAATTACATACTATCATAACTTGAATTTTAGAGCCTGAGAATATGTATCCACAACACATCCTCTTGATCTCCATAAAGATCTCTCAGGATAAAAGAAGTGGTCCATTGTGTAAAACACTGCTGACAACTAAACTAGGATGGAAACATGTCCAATTTAGCAATAAGTTACTAACTGGTGACCCTGCAAGAAGAACCCTAGAATGACAAGGGTAAAAAAATAGCTGGAAGGTAAAAAAAAATTGAAGTGATATATGTAAAACACACACACACACACACACACACACACACACACATAAACACAAACTCTTGAAAAACTGGTTATGAAGGGAAATAGGAAACAAAAAACAGATAAAAGTAATATCTAAAAGGGTATATGAGGTCAAGGCAAGGCTTGTTTTGCTCTATTTAAGATTACAGATATTAGATCATGTTTGATTGATCAGAGGGAATACGTGGTAAAAATCAAGATGTTGAAGATGCAGCAGACAGAGCTAAGAGTTCAATGGGAGCAAAGAAGCACATGTGAAGGGACTGGATTTAAATTGGAGTAATGCTTTCTTCATTGTAATGGGAACAGGAGGCAGCAGGTCAGTTTTTAGATATGGTAGCAAAAATATTAAGTAGTTGCTGTCTGAAGCTTTCTCTCTGGAAAAAAGTGAACCATATGCTGTGATTAGTGGAGGGAAAAAAGAAGTAGTTAAAGATTTAAGTAGAGTGGCTAAATGAGATTTCATTGTGGAAATAAGCAGAGTAAACTTTCTGAAGATATTTACATTGTTTCTTGAGTGAATTGTGGAAAGTCCATTTGAGTTTGGTGAACATGAAACTATAGTGCCTCCAATATGCTGTTTGATGTTTCGTTATTGGGGTACAGGCACAGAGATGGATTTGTCCATAGTTACAGTCTTGACAGGTATGTATGAAATTAGAGCAAGGGAGTCAAGAAGTAAATATGATGCAGGTATAAAGAGAATCCAGGTGTGGAAGAATAATGTGAAAGTAGAAGGCAACTGATCAGTAGTGAGAACAACTGGAAATCAATGAATTGGGCACCTCCTCATTAAAGTTGCTTGCAATGGTGGTAACTGTTAAGGTGGTCAGCTGATGAAATTATCGGTGATTTTAAACAAGTAACTCGGAGGTCTGTAAATGTCCAGCCTCAGAAAGGGAAAAGGGAAAAGAACAGGCAAACCAGAGAGTTCAAATGGGATGATCAAAATAGGGAGCAGAGATAATAGTCTGGGAGCAGCAACAGGAAGCAAGAGAGTCCTAATTATAAGAAACCTATGCTGTATAAATTTTATTTAAGTTTCAAGCAAATGGAAGTATCTTTGAACATTAAAAAATATCTCATTTTTGGAATGGGCTGCCTGTAAGGAGCCAGTCACAGGAAATATTCAAATAGAGATTGGATGAATATTAGTTACATTGTGAAGAGGCTTCAACATATCAAACATTTAGATTATATCATTTCTGAAGTTTCTTCCTACTCCAAGATCGCTTCTGAATCTGAATGTTTATCCATCCGCCATTCATATTTTCTTTTTCTCTCAAGTTCAATCATTAGCAAAATTGACTATATCCTCAAAATCTTCCTAGAATGTTTCTCCCTAGCATGTTTAAGTTCTAACTTAAACCTGATTCTTTCCTGATGATACTACTTCTTCTATAGACGTTATGAGTCTGGGCCTTAAAGTAGGGTAAGTGTCCTTTTTGTATTCATCATCCTATCCTAGACAATTATATATCCTTCCTCTATAAAACACCTCCCTTTGCTGCTATCATCTCAAAATCCCCTATGTCATCTCCTTTTTTTTTCTTTACTGAAGATAGCTCCTGGCTCACTTCAACTATCTCCAACACCACTTCTGTAGTGAATTCAAACTCCAAGGCCTAGCCTCTCCATTCTTCTCAATCATCTTGGTTCCCACCCTAATTGCAGAACTCCCTTCTATGATCGCACCTATGACTTTGTTGTTACTAATCACTACCCCTCTCCCCAAACCTCAATTTCAAACATGCCTGATTACAATTTTCTACCTTTCCAGCTCACCCCCTCAAACAGTCAAACTCCAACAATAGTTTGTAGCCAGTGAGACATTACCATTTTTCCTTATCTCTTACCCCTCAACCAACACCTGCACTTCTCTTATTATCAAGCTTAAATTTCATTGCTAATCATTACAAAATCACTCACTTAAATGCAGCATCAACTCTTTTTTTCCTATCATATTCATTTACTTTCTAGGCTAAACTACAACCATCGTTAAATCCAACTCTCCATCTTCTGCACACCTGCATCTGCCCCACTGTACCAGCCTAGAGGAAATTCCAAATCATCTACATGGGCATCAATTTAAATTCATGAGCAGTAACTCATACTGTACTTCCCTAGACCCTCCACTCTTTTCTGTGCTCTAGGACTATTTTATACTATGTCATTTTGCCTCAAACTTCTCCTCTTCTCCCACTCTTAGCTTATGATCATTCTTCCTATGTCACTAAAGAAAATAAAACAGTAAAAAAAAGAAATTCCATATACCACCTGCCCCTTCACACCTATTTTCTTGCATTTGTGCTTGAATATTCCCACTTCTGTTATCAGGATGGACCACACTCCAAGTAAATACAGTTTTTCCACTGTGTACTCAATCCCATCTCCTTTTTCTTTTTTAAGGACACTGCTCTAGCAATTTTCCCTTTTCTATCAGATATTCCCCATCAAATGAATCATACCCATCAGCATCAAAATAACATGCAGTTATGTTGCCCATCTTATAAAATATCTTGACCTGTTTCCCCTTCAAGCTATCACCTTATTTTTCTTCCAGCTATAAAGTAAAAAACTCCTTGAAATATCCCTCTATGCTTGATTCTTTGAACGTCTTTCTTCCCATTTTCTGTCAAGCACACCATCATCAAATTTTTATCACCACAACTCCTCCAAAACTGCTCATTTTGTTGTCACTATTGATCGCCATATTACTAAGTCTGATGGTCAATTCTCTGCCCTCACTTTTTTTTTTTCTTTTGACCTTTAGAAGAAATTGGTACCGTTGATTATTCCCTCCAACTTAAAATATTTTCTTCACTTGGCCTCTTTCCTAATTACACACATGCCTGATTTTCCTTCTACTTTCCAGGCTCTTTTTCCTCAATCTACTCTTTTTTGTTTTAATTATCTAACAAACACCTAAATAGTAAGTTACCCTAAGATTCAGTCTTTGAACAATATCTCTATATTGATTCCCCGAAATGATTTCATTCGTTTTCAGACTTAAATCCCATGTCAATTTTGATGCCTTCCAAAGTTGTAACTCTTCCTAAACTTCAGATTTATTTATCCAACTGCAAAATCTATGCATATCAAATTTATCAGGTCAAAAACTGAGAACCTTACATGCTCCCTTAAATCTGCTCCTCCTGTGTCTTCACCCAACAGTCAATGACTTCCAGTTGCCTACTTAAAAAACCAAGGAGCCTTCATTTAGTCTTTTTCTCTGACAAAACACCCCTGTCATTAGCAACTCCTATCTGCACTTCTTTCAAAATGTTTCTCAGCAATTCTTGCTTCATCCTAGTACAAGCTACCATCATTTCTTGCCTATATTCTGGAAAAATCTTCTTCCTATTTCCCTGCTTCTGCCTTTCTCCTCCCCGACCTTTCAGTCCATTTTAAACGAGAAGCCAGAGTGATCCCAGAAAAACTTGTTAGATTTGTACTCCACTTTACCTAAAAGCCTTGAATAGATCATTGTTTTACCTCTCAAATTGAATGTTGAAATCTTTAATATGATCTGTAAAACCATGCCTGATCTAATTCCTGGCTCCCTCACAGACCTCATCTACCACAACACTTCTCTTCAGTCCTCCTTTATTCCTCCTCCATAATTTTCAAACCTGCCCACTACACACCCAACATCAGGTCTTTGCCCGTACTGCTCCCTTTGCCTGGGATGCCCTACCCACACACATCTGAATTTCCTGCAGATTTTTATTTTTAAAAATCCCATTTTCAGTGAGACATTCCAGCCTAACTAGAAATTTTACCCCATCTCTTACATTTAATATCACTCTACCCTGCCCCCCTTTTTAAAGCACTTATCACATTTTAATATGAGGCATAGTTTACACTGCTTCTTGTTTATTTTCGGTTTCCCCACTAGAGTAAATGTCTTCATGAAGGCAGAGACTTTTGCCTGTCTTGTTCACTCATGGATCATAGAGCCTATACATATGGCAGATGCTCAATAAATATCTGTTGAATGAATAAATGAATGAATAATGCCACTTGTTCCATTTTATAATCAGTCTCAAATATGAAATTTAGTTTACATTAATCAAACTCCTACAAAAAGTATATTATGTATTTTCCAACTATGTTACTGCTTTTAAAAGTACCAATAAAATTTCAGGTTTGATTACTAACAGAACTAGTGATAAGAATATGATATCTACTTTTATGCATCTCATTTGTAAAACAAATTAGTGATACAAGGCTGAACTTACTCATTAGGACTTTGGAGTTGAATTTCCAGCCTACCACAGAATTAGCTGATCCTTAGAGTTCTTGCCTCTAAAAGTGAAGAGGTTAATACAAACAATTGTGGAAGCTCTTTCATCACAAAATTCTATTAATTGTCTATCCATATCTAAAGCATAGGGGAAAAAAGAAAATTTAAAAATTGTGCTCAATTTTGTACAAAAGTTTATATGTATAAATTGTCAAGGGAGATACTTGGTGCCTAATAAACATTAAATAAATGTCAGTTATTACTGTCATTAGGGTAGTCACTTTCATTTATTGTCATCTGTCCTATTACTATTCTTAAGATGGATAAAAATAATTTCTAATTCAGCTATGCTCTCTGTGTTAAAAGAAAATCTTATGTTATGATCAAGACAAAAATCTTTTGGAAAACAAACAAAACCTGCAAATGAGATAAACCTAAGTACAAAGCAAACATTTGCAAATTGTCATACTCTTTTCCAGAATATGATAGCGTAACTACAAGTATATATTTTATCCATGGCTAAAGAGTAAACTTCCAAATTTAAATAAATATTTTTGTACCAAACTTTGAATTAAAAATTGTATTTTCAGACATGAAACTTTTAAAACAATTATGTTTTCAATAACATTCAAATTGTATGAAGTATATATACAGTAAGTCCCCTACATACTGAAATAAAGATACTGTACTACTGTACTCTACATAGTACTGTACAGTAAAGTACACAAAAGCACAACGACTTGTAGAGGACGCATGCACTTGACAATGTACTCCAGACACATGAACTAACTTATGTGACTGGACATGTGGACGCACATTCACATCTTTGAAAGTTCACAACTTGAATGTTCGTACGTAGGGGACTTACTGTATTTGAATTTAAAGAGTCTATTCTTTTTTTTGTGGGGGGGGGCTCCACGTTTTATTAGGGATATGGCAGAAGCAGAGGCTGGAAGCAGAGCAGCCACGTTTAATGACAGATAAATTAACTGCAGTGGGTAGATAGAGGGTAAGGGACTGCTCCAGGCATGTTAATATAAAACAACAACAACAAAAGACAGACAAATGGACCCCAAAGACATGGGGTGGGGGAGGGAAGCACCAGCCAGACAGCAAATAGGACCAGGGGAGACAGAGAGAGAAGGCAATTTGACCCCTCGTCCCTAAACTCCACCAGCAAAGGACTTCTAGGCTGGCCCTGCAGGGACTTGGGCCAGGGGAGCCTCCAGGGTGGGCGGAGATGGCACTGCTGGTCGATAGGCAGAAAGCCCAGCACCACAACATATCTCAGCCTAAAGTGGGAGGTGGGGGCAAGGACACAGTGTCCTTGAACCCCCAGTACCTCAGAGGAAGAGCCTTACTCTGGGTAAGAGAAGGACCAAGGGTGGGGTCTCACCCTGAGATGAGAGTGGTCATCCTTATAAACTATCCATAACTAAAAAACACTAGGGAGCACCACATTTTACCCCAAATCCAAAATTGTTACTGATTTACAATATTTGTTTTTGAAATTGCAAAAATATTTGTAACAAAATGTTCATTTTCATTTTAGTAAGAGCCCTTCATTATTACAGTCCCTTTTCAATTTTTTGGACAATGTTGAAAATTATACTCTCTTTTATAAGGGAAATAGAGTTAATTTTATTTCAGGTTATTTATTATAAGAACATGTGGATGTTTTAAAAAAATTTTTATTAGAGTATAGTTGATTTAAAATGTTGTGTTAGTTTCAGGTGTACAGCAAAGTAAATCAGTTATACATGTACATATATCCACGCTTTTTTTTTTTTTTTTAGATTCTTTTCCCATTAGGCCATTACAGAGTATTGAGTAGATTTTCCTGTGCTGTATAGCAGGTTCTTATTAGTTATCTATTTTATATATAGCAGTGTGTATATGTCAGTCCCAATCTCCTAATTTATCCCTCCTCCCTCCCCCAATATCCACTGGTAACCATAAGTTTGTTTTCTACATCAGTGACTCTACTTCTGTTTTGTAAAAAAGTTCATTTGTATGCATTTTTTTTAGATTCCACATATAAGCAATATCATATGATATTTGTCTTTCTATGTCTGACTTACTTCACTAAGTATGACAATCTCTAGGTCAATCCATGTTGCTGCAAATGGCATTATTTCATTCTTTTTTCTGGCTGAGTAATATTCCATTGTATATATGTACCACATCTTCTTTATCCATTCCTCTGTTGATGGACACTTAGGTTGCTTCCATGTCCTGGTTATTGTAAATAGTGCTGCAGTGAATATTGGGGTGCATGTATCTTTTTGAATTATGGTTTTCTACAGGTATATGCCCAGGAGTGGGATTGCTGGGTCTTATGGTCGTTCTATTTTTAGTTTCTTAAGGAACCTCCATACTGTTCTCCATAGTGGCTGTACTGATTTACATTCCCACCAATAGTGTAGGAGGGTTCCCTTTTCTCTACACCCTCTCCAGTATTTATCGTCTGTAGATTTTTTGATGATGGCCATTCTGACTGGTGTGAGGTGATACCTCATTGTAGTTTGATTTACATTTCTCTAATAATTAGTGATGTTGAGCATCTTTTCATGTGATTTTTGGCCATCTGTAGATCTTCTTTGGAGAAATGTCTATTTAGATCTTCCACCCATTTTTTAATTGGGTTATTTTTTTTTTGATATTGAGCTCTATGAGCTGTTTGTATATTTTGGAGACTAATCCCTTGTCAGTCGCTTCATTTGCAAATATTTTCTCCCATTCTGAGGATTGTCTTTTCATTTTGTTTATGGTTCCTTTTGCTGTGCAAAAACTTTTAAGTTTAACTAGGTCCCATTTGTTTATTTTTGTTTTTATTTTCATTACTCTAGGAGGTGAATCAAAAAATATCTTGCTGTGATTTATGTCAAAGAGTGTTCTGCCTATGTTTTCCTCTAAGAGTTTTATAGTGTCTGGCCTTACATTTAGGTCTTTAATCTGTTTTATTTTTGTGTATCGGGTTAGGGAGTGTTCTAATTTCATTCTTTTACATGTAGCTGTCCAGTTTTCCCAGCACCACTTATTGAAGAGACTGTCTTTTCTCCATTGTATATTCTTGCCTCCTTTGTCGTAGCTTAGGTGACCATAGGTGTGTGGGTTTATCTCTAGGCTTTCTAGCCTGTTCCACTGATATATATTTCTATTTTTGTGCCAGCACCATGCTGTTTTGATGACTGTAGCTTTGTAGTATACTCTTAAGTCAGGGAGCCTGATTCCTCCAGCTCCATTTTTCTTTCTCAAGATTGCTTTGGCTATTTGGGGTCTTTTGTGTTTCCATACAAATTTTAAAATATTTTGTTCTACTTCTGTGAAAAATGTCATTGGTAGTTTCATACAGATTGCATTGAATTTGTAGATTACTTTGGGTAGTATAGCCATTTTCTCAACATTGATTCTTCCAATCCAAGAACATGGTATATCTCTCCATCTGTTTCTGTCATCTTTGATTTCTTTCATCAGTATATTACAGTTTTCTAAGTACAGGTCTTTTGCCTCCTTAGGTAGGTTTATTCCTAGGTATCTTATTTTTTTTGTTGTGATGTTAAATGGGATTGTTTCCTTAATTTCTCTTTCTGATCTTTTGATATTAGCATATAGGAATGCAACAGATTTCGGTGTATTAATTTTGTATCACGCAACTTAACCAAATTCATTGATGAGCTCTAGTTTTCTAGTAGCATGTTTAGGATTTACTATGTATAGTATCATGTCATCTGCAAACAGTGACAGTTTTACTTATTTTCCAATTTGGATTCCTTTTATTTCTTTTTCTTCTCTGATTACTGTGGTTAGGACTTCCAAAACTATGTTGAATAATAGTGGTGAAAGTCAACATCCTTGTGATGTTCCTGGTCTTAGAGGAAATGCTTTCAGTTTTTCACCATTGAAAATGATGTTTGCTGTGGGTTTGTTGTATATAGCCTTTTTTATATTGAGGGAGGTTCCTTCTATGCCAACTTTCTGGAGAGTTTTTATCATAAATGGGTGTTGAATTTTGTCAAAAGCTGTTTCTGCATCTATTGAGATGATCATATGGTTTTTATTCTTCAGTTTGACAATATGCTGTATCACACTGATAGATTTGCGTATATTGAAGAATCCTTGCATCTCTGAGATAAATCCCACTTGATCATGGTGTATGATCCTTTTAATCTGTTGTTGGATTCCGTTTGCTAGTATTTTGTTAAGGATTTTTGCATCTATGTTCATCAGTGATATTGGCCTGCAATTTTCTTTTTTTGTAGTATCTTTGTCTGGTTTTGGTATCAGGGTGATGGTGGCCTCATAAAATGAGCTGGGGGTGTTCCTTCCTCTGAAATTTTTTGGAAGAGTTTGAGAAGGATGGTGTTAGCTCTTCTCTAAATGTTTGATAGAATTTGCCTGTGAAGCCATCTGGTCCTGGACTTTTGTTTGTTGGAAGATTTTTATTCACAGTTTCAACTTCATTACTTGTGATTGGTCTGTTTATATTTTCTGATTCTTCCTGGTTTAGTCTTGGGAAGTTGTACCTTGCTAAGAATCTGTCCATTTCTTCCAGGTTGTCCATTTTAGTGTCATATAGTTGCTTGTAATAGTCTCTTATGATCCTTTGTATTTCTGTAGTGTCAGTTGTAACTTCTCCTTTTTCATTTCTAATTTTATTCTTTTTTATTCCTTTTTTCTTGAAGAATCTGGCTAAAGGTTTATCAATTTTGTTTATCTTCTTAAAGAACCAGTTTTTAGTTTCATTGATCTTTGCTACAATATTGTTTTCTTCATCTCTATTTCATTTATTTCTGCTCTGATCTTTATGATTTCTTTCCTTTTCCTAACTTTAGGTTCTGTTTGTTCTTCTTTCTCTAGTTGCTTTAGGTGTAAGGTCAGGTTATTTGACATTTTGTTTTTTCTTGAGGTAAGATTGTACTGCTATAAACTTCCCTGTTAGAACTGCTTTTGCTGCATTCCATAGGTTTGGGTCATCATGTTTTTGTTGTCATTTGTTTCTAGATAATTTTTGATTTCTTCTTTGATTTTTTCAGTGATCCATTGGTTATTTAGTAACATTCTGTTTAGCTTCCCTGTGTTTGTGTTTTTTACAGTTTTTTTTTCCTGTAATTGATTTCTAATCTCATATTGTTGTGGTTGGAAAAGATGCTTGAGATGATTTCAACTTTATTAAATTTACCAAGGCTTGATTTGTGACCCTAGATGTGATCTATCCTGGAAAATGTTCAGTGTGCATTTGTGAAGAAAGTGTATTCTGCTGCTTTTGGTTAGAATATCCTATAACTATCAATTAAGTCTATCTGGTCTAATTTGTCATTTAAGGCTTGTGTTTCCTTATTAATCTTCTGTCTGGATGATCTGTTCATTGGTGTAAGTGGGGTGTTAAAGTCCCCCACTACTATTGTGTTACTGTCAATTTCCCCTTTTACGGCTGTTTGTATGGGCCTTATGTATTGAGGTGCTCCTATGTTGGGTGTACAAATATCTACAATTGTTGTATCTTCTTTCTGGATTGATCCCTTGATCATTATGTAGTGTCCTTCCTTGCCTCTTGTAATAGTCTTTATTTTAAAGTCTATTTTATCTGATATGAGTTTTGCTACTCCAGCTTTCTTTTGATTTCCATTTGCATGGAATATCTTTCTTCATCCCTTCACTTTCAGTCAATAGTGGGTCTCCTATAGACAGCATATATATGAGTCTTATTTCTGTATCCATTCAGCCAGTCTATGTCTTTTGGTTGGAACATTTAATCCATTTACATTTAAGGTAATTATCAGTGTGAATGTTCCTATTGCCATTTTCTTAATTGTTTTGGGTTTGTTTTTATAGGTCTTTTTTCTTCCTTTCCTCTTTTGTTCTCTTCTCTTGTGTTTCTCACCTAGAGAATTTCCCTTAGAATTTGTCGTAAAGCTCATTTGTTGGTGCTGAATTCTCTTAGCCTTTGCTTGTCTATAAAGCTTTCAATTTCTCCATCGAATCTGAATGACAGCCTTGCTGGGTAGAGTATTTTTGGTTGTAGGTTTTTCCCTTTCATCACTTTAAATATATCCTACCACTCCCTTCTGGCCTGCAGAGTTTCTGCTGAAAAATAAGCTGATAACCTTATGGGGATTCCCTTGTATGTTATTTGTTGCTTTTCCCTTGTTGCTTTTAGTACTTTTTCTTTGTATTTAATTTTTGTTAGTTTGATTAAAATGTGTCTCATTGTGTTCCTCCTTGGATTTATCTTGTATGAGACTCTCTATGCTTCCCGGACTTGGGTGACTGTTTCCTTTCCCTTGGTAGGGAAGTTTTTGTCTATAATCTCTTCAAATATTTTCTCAGGCCCTTTTTCTTTTTCTTCTTCTTCTGGGACCCCTATAATTTGAATGTTGGTGCATTTAATATTGTTCCAGAGGTCTCTGAGACTGTCCTCATTTCTTTTCATTATTCTTTTTCTGTTCTGAAGGAGAGATTTCCACCATTCTGTCTTCCAGGTCACTTATCTATTCTGCTGTCTCAGTTATTCTGCTATTGATTCCTTCTAGTGTATTTTTTCATTTCAGTTATTGTCTTGTTCATCTCTGTTTGTTTGTTCTTTAGTTCTTCTAAGTCTTCGTTAAACTTTTCTTGTATATTCTCGATCCATGCCTCCATTGTTTTTCTGAGATCTCGGATCATTTTTACTATCACTACTCTGAATTCTTTGTCCGATACATTACTTATCTCCTTTTCATTTAGTTGTTCTTGTAGGCTTTTATCTTGCTCCTTCATCTGCAACATATTTCTTTGTCATCTCATTTTGTCAGTCTTACTATGTTTGTCATCTCCTTTCTGCAGGCTGCAGGATTATAGTTCCTCTTGCTCTGGTGTCTGTCCCCTGGTGGGTGACATTGGTCCAGAGGCTTGTGCCATCATCCCCTTGATAGGGGGTTTGACTGGTGTTGTGGTGATCAGAGCCTGGCCTAGTTATTGAGTGGGGTCTCCCCTTTGCTCTGTGGTTGTCACTGCCCTGTCTACGGCAGGGTCTGCTCCCTAGTTTTTGGAGTAGAGGTCCCTAGATCTGTTTCTTAGCTGTGATTCTGATTTGTGGCGCAAGGTAGATGGGATTGGAGCACTCCCACTTGGAGAGAAGCCACTGAGTATTCCTCTTCTGGAGCTGTTCACCTGTGCATGTGCTCTGTTGTGTCCCCTTTCACCCACTGTGCAGGCTCACAGAGTATACTGTTGTTGGCACTGCTCTTCATCCTGCCTTAACTGTGGGTATTCTGGCAATTGGCCCTGGTGACTCTCATGCGATGTTTTCACCCAGCCACTGGCGCAGGTGTACTGATGTCAGGTCCAGGACTGTAGTAGTCATGCAGTAGTCATGCACCTGGGGGAGCTATGGAGACAGCTCAAACTCTGGTCTGGCCCAACCCCCGTCTGTACATGTCCACAGAGCCCACAGCTGCTAAAGCTAGACCCATCACAGCTGCAAGAGCACTTGTTGTCCTTCTGGATATTTCACAGGTACTGAATTTAAGAAGCCATCAGTAGAGGTGTAACTCCACAGTTTGTGCAGCCACGAGGAGAGATTTCAGCCCTTCTTCCTTAGTCACACAGCCCCTGGGGCTCAGCTGTGATTTCAGCCCCTCTTCTGGGCAGATTTCCTAGTGGGGTGAGTTATCTGCACCCTCCTAGGACAGTGGAGCAGGTCTCAGCACACACTGGTGGATTTCCTAGTAGTGAAAGCTATCCGCATGCTCCCGGAACAGCATGGCAGGTTCCAGCATCCACTGACAGATTTCCTAGTTGCAGAAACTATCTGTGCCTTCCCAGGATAATATGGGCAGGTCCTGAGGCCTGCTGGCAGAATTACTAGTAGCTGGATCTGTCTGTGTCCTTCTGGGTCAGCAGGGGCGGGACCTGGCATCTGCCCACGGGTCTGGAAGAGGCAGCCAGTGCCAGCCTCTGGAGCCCAAGATGGTGGTGGTGACCCACTCTTGTCCCCAGAGCTCCTGTAGGCAGTGTCCTGCTGCCTGGGAGCATTCACAGGGATAGAAGTTGTTATGGTGGGCCCGTCCCTCTCCTCGTTTGCCTCCCAATAATGGTGCATTGTTTCTCTGGTGGGCCCAGGCTCCTTCCTAGTATATCCTGTTGCCATGGCTGATCTCTTCAGGCTGTTTCCTCACCTAACCCTGGTCTTCTCCCTAGGACTGAGCACCCGACCCCCACCCTCACCGACAGAGGAGTATCTCAGGTTGGGATGTGCAGGGTTGTGGTGCTGACCCTCTGTGCAGGTTACTCTCCATTTTGCCTTCCACAAACTGGTTGTTCTCTCCCCTCTTAGGCTCCAAAACTCCCCCTTAGTCCAGTCTTATTTCTCTGCTGGCAAGGAGCCTTCCCAAGGTGCAGGAACCTTTCCTCTTTCACAGCTCCCTCCCTGGGGCTCAGGGCCCATCCTGATTCCTTCTTTTTCTTTTTCCTTTTGTCCTAAGGTTACATGGAAGTTTTCTTGTCTTTTTGGGTGTCTGAGGTCTTCTGTTGGCACTCAGTAGCTGTTCTGTGTGAATCGTTCCATTTGTAGGTGTATTTTCAATGTTTCTGTGTAGGGAGGTGAACTCTGTTTCCTACTCCACTGCCATCTTGATCCCCTGGATTTTTTAAATCTTATTTCTTTTCCTTTGAGAAAAGAAATACTACTTTTGTGGTATTTCAAAAGCTGTAAAATCATCATGATCCATGATTATAGGATTCAAATAACCTAAGTGTCAATGGATGAATGAATAGATAAAGAATATGTAGTGTATATATATATATATATATTATATATATAATGGAATATTATTCATCCTTTAAAAAGAAGTAAATCCTGCCATTTCTGACAACATGAATGAAACTGGAGGACATTATGGTGAGTGAAATAAAACAGAGAAAGAAATATATTGCATGGTATCACTTATATGTGGAATCTTTAAAAAAAAAAAAAAAAAGTACAGCTCATAGAAGCAGAGAGTAGAATGCTGGTTACCTGATTACCAGGGACTGGGGAGTGGGGAAATGAGGACAGATTGGTAAGATAATTTAAACTTCCAGTATAAAGTTTTCAAGCCAAATTGAAGAAAGAGATTCTGTAAAAATGACTTTATAACACTGAAAAATAATGAAAGACCACATGGAAGCTTTTATTGGTCAGGAAGAAAATAGATGATGTACTTATTAGACTCAAATTAAAACAAAGTAAAAAAAAAAAAACTATATTTTAAAATTGCAGTAACTTCTACCCTAATTTCCTTGTGTACATAAGTATATCTGTACAGTATATCTCCTAGACTATTTTGTCTTTACAATGAAATGCCAATGAATGTTTTATTAACATTTATATATTAGGCTTCTTAGCTTTTGGAAGTTTTCAGAAAAACCTCAATGTCTTGATGGTCTTCCATAAAGCAATTTTCTCTTGAAAATAAATATCAATCTGACTTTATTCTTAATTTCATTAAGTCAAAACAAGTAACTTTGACACATATACTTGGGATTTGTTACTTGGATCCAAGATTTTTTAAGCTAAGATAACTGCCTCCAAAAACCATTTAATATAAATGATTTTTTAAATTGTTTCATAACATATTTTAATATTTGATTTTATTTTAGGTTATTCTAAGTTATCGTACATAAAATATTATAAAAGTGTTGTATGATCTTCTTTTGTCTTTTGAAGTTATACGATATATTCCTTTTTATGATAAAAAATACATTGAATGCAATAATTTGTTCCCTTTTTACACAGCAGTAACTAAAGAAAACTAATATTGAATAGATTAAAAAAAAAAACCTTTCCCTCAATGGGTTTCCCAAGGATTTAAGTGTCAAATTTCTCTTCTTGTTCTAAAGTGATGTCTTAGAAATGCCGAGTTAAAAACTGGGAAACCAATGTGCTTTATTTGGTGCCATTCAGAATATCTAAAGAGTAAACGATGTTTGAACATTGTGTTATACTATTGGCAAAAGGCAAAATAAAACTTACTTTTAACTCAGAATACAACATGACCACCCAGGAACAGTCCTTGAACCCAGGCAGACAAAGTATCCCTGAAGATTTCAGAAATGTTACATTCACAAGAATGGCTTTACTTATACACAATGAATCATGTTGCTTTATTTCTACACAACCTCCTGATGTTCTCATGTCCTTTAAGGACTCTTACAATCCTGAGATTCGACTTTTCAATAAAAAGCCCCATCAGATTACTAAATAGGGAACCAATCATGAACAAAAGGGTTGATTTATTCTTTCATAGTTTTTCAACTATATATTTAAAAGTAAACCAGTGTAATAGCTTCCAAATTTTTTTCCTATGTTTACTTTCAACAAAATATTCTCCACATCTTTGAATATTTATCTTTTCTAAGATTTATCTATTTATTTATTATGGTAATTAATCAGTGAAGTTACTCTATTCTTCTCTTTATTCATTCCATTTACTTATCCTGAATTTATTATCTGTGTTGTGTTCTTGTGTCTCCTTTTAGGCTTAAGGTTATTAAGAATTCACACACTATTTACCTCAAACTGTACACTCCCTTGTATGAATTTTCAGAAGACTAAAAAAAGCATAATAAATACTGATTGACTAGTTAAAACTGAGAACACATATCTCTTTGCAAACCTTATTGGCAGATTGTATTATTCGCCAATAAATTCTTCCTTTTCCCCAAGTGACTGCCAAGGCTTAGTATTTATAGTGTACTTTATTCAAAAAATTAATAAACAGAAACCTCAATTAAATAAAGTCAGGAAACCAGAAGGCAGAGCTCTCACAACCTACCATGAGAGCAGAGACCAACAGGGAGAAGACTCCTCTTCTTTCCTGGCAAGGACTCAGCCAAGGAAAAGCCATGGACTCCTTGTTCACCTTAGCCCTCCCGACTTCCTTTTCCCCTTTCTAAAAGTGTTCTCCTTCCCTGGCCACTGGCATGTGGCTTTCCATAGTTGCAGACCCTGAATTGCAACTCTCTGCTAATACCAAGTAAACTCATCTTTGCTGGAGAAATATCTGGCAGTCTACTTGTTTTAGATTAACAACTTCCATAAATAATTAATGTTAGGCATAACCATGTGACTTGATTTAACCAATGGAAAAGTGACAGGCTGTCATTATTGAGTTGACACCTTAACAGAGTAGCATTATGCATTTCTGCTTCCACCTTGTTCCCTGAAAATGCCATACCATAATTATCCTTTGTTGCTTCAGCCAGAATACCAGAATGAAAACACGTGGACCAAAAACCTGTGGCCCAGTTTAGCACAGCATATCCCAGTTGAGATTAGCTGACCTGCACTCCAATGAGATTTAAATAACTAAGTCATTGAGTTTCTGGGGCAGCTGTTTGCTATGCAGGATTATTCCAGCAGAAAAAGGACTAATACTCCCTAGCATAGAAAATGGAGACTTATTCAGAGCCTTTTATAAAACTGTAAGAACAAATACAGAAAGATAGTAACCACTCTAGAATGTTATTAATAAAAATAGCATCATATCGTAAATCTTCCATCTTGACTAAATAGTGTGCATAGATGATGAGTTATTCTCCAAGTCAAGGCTGTGAATCTTTAAGATATTTTAAGAATATCTCAAAGATTGCTAGGTATAACATTTTACCTGTAGGTAGTTAATCACCTAAGGGAAAAGCTCAATTATAAAGAAAAAAATATATATATACACACACACATAATACGTACATACACACATACATACATACATATGTGTGCATGTGTGTATTTCATTTAGGTGTCATTTTCAGATCACTCTCTGGTTTCCATTCAGATACCATTGAGTACTATAGATTTAATACACAAAGAAATCGAGAAATAGTCGTATTATAAGTTTTTAAAATTTTAATATTAGAAATGTGTTATAAATAAAGAAAATGTATTACTCAATTATATACTGCCTAAAATGTATCACATATTTCAGTGATTTAATAATTTATGGAGTGTATACATTCCATGTTTGAAGAGTTAATATGTCTCAGGGGAAGATGAGCTTTCCCTTGAAGAGATTATTTTACACCCTTGATGTAAATGGTAGTTTTAGCACAAAATAAGACATTTCAGCTTTCACATAAGTTTTCTGGCTTTGAAAGATTTCTGGGTCTCTTAAGTTCCTGCTTTTCTAGTTACCTCTATAGAATAAAAAATAAAGGGTTACAAGGATAGAAGCACAAAGAAAACAACCAATACATTTCCTTAATTTTATGGATTGTTAAATGAAGCTCAGATTCTTCCAAGTTCATAAAGTTCATTATGTCTCTAAATCAAATATCCATCCCAAATACTTCTTTTCACTTCCATCTCTACAGAAATACTAGTCAGACATGTGACTTCTGGGATACTTGTCAGACATATAAAATTTGACAGGTCTAAAAGTGAATTCACCTCTACCTTCCCCAGCTAAGTGTGGAACTCTTTTAATTTTTGCTCTATTAAATAGCGGTTAAATATTAAGTAGTATGAACGTCAGTATCAGCAAGTATCACAACAGAAAATGATGGCACATTCAAATGTAGTAGTTTAAGAGACTTTAATGCAAGGACAGTTAACAAATATGAGGACAGAGTCAAAGAAAGTCAACAAGGCATACTGAAGCACCCCGAGTTGAGCAAAAACAGGGAGTCCTCAACATTACTTGGCCTAAAGAGGCAAGGGAAGGGAGAACTTATGAAACAGAGAGGGCTGTAGCTACTACAAGAGAGTATTGCTCAACAGAAACTGTGGACTTTTGCAGAGAAACTCATAAAAGGGCAATCCATGACTAGGTAGGGAGAGAACCACAGAACTAAGTACCCCTACTTCACTGTCCACCTGACATACCCTTTCCCATGATGGCTTCCATTAACCAGACTCCACAGGAAGCCAGGGGAAAAGAAAAGGCCATTGATTAAGTTAATAAAAGTTGGTCTTCTGGTGACAGAGTTGGGTGGTGAGGGTGAAAAGTAGACCTGGAGGGACAAAGTGTCCCTAACACATTAATCCAGTGTTTCAAGACAGAAACAAGAGAATTTTTCTAAATCTCTCCCTCTTTTTAATCCTATCCAGATTCAAAAGACATTTTGGTTCATTTAAAACTCAAAAGGAATTCTGCCTCTTCATGGGGTGGTACAATGGACTGAAGTAACCACTGGTGGTGAATTACCCAAGAGCTACCACTGTTTCTTAAAATGAGGTGAAAAATCAGAAGTGATTTAGACGTCTTATCATTTATTTTTGACTATTTTGAGGTTGCTCTATTATGAAACCTAGGACTTTCTGAGCATAACAAAACCAGTTATTAATCTGTATTATGGATGATGGTATATCTTTGCAGGAACACTCTGAGCTTCTATGTGTGAAAATTTGCCTCCACACGTGTCTTTAAGAACAAAGTAGCTAAGTCAGAGCATCACATCTGAGGCCCCTCCACCAGAATATGAACAATTTCATGACAGTGACATGAATCCTTCAATTAAAATAAAAAAGATAGGAAACAATCAGCCATAAATACGTATAAGGTTTGGGGAAGGGGCTGAAGTCACTCATACTCAACCGTGACGCAAGTGCATTCTGTATGCACCAGCCTGCACTTCCCTTAAGAACTCCTGGGCAGTGAAGAGAATGTACCTGCAGGTAATTACTGAGCTGGAGAAATAGTAAGGCTGTTCACCCAACCTTCTCTTCCCTAGAGGGTAGTTAGAGCTACACCCTATGGGGCAGAGAGGAAAGGGCGTACCACCTGTGTTACACCTGTGTAAAATAAAAATGTTTTTAACAGGCTCTTCACCAACTACTGAAGACATTCCATCTTTTAAAATAGCACAGAAGGTCCAGAATAACTAAATTGTACAAAGAAAAGCATATATATATTCATATTCAAATAGTCATGCAAATGAAGCAGTTTACATCTGGAGAATGAAGAAATTTCCTATTTCTGCGGAACCAAAGTATTTTGAAGAACTAAAGAGATATATGGTAGAAATGAAGTACCAACTACAGAAGATACTCACAAACTTCACATAGAAATTCAGAATAAGAATTTCTACTTCTGATTTTGGTGTCCAAACTTCACAACATAGTAGACATGAGTTCTTACAGTGTGGATAAGTTTCAAAGGAAGTATGAACAACACATTGATACATTATCCTTGGAAATATAAAGAAAAATAGGTGAATTCCTGAGATATTTGTCTATAAGACCAAACTTTGAACAGCGTTTGTTTCTCTCCAGGGCTTAACCAATGCCTACAACACATATGTTTGGAATGATGATGGATGGATGGATGGATGGATGGATGGATGGATGGATGGATGCCTGCATGCATGGATGAACTAATGAACTAATTAATAAATTTGGCTCCATAAAAAGCATCTTCTTTTTCATAAAAATACTAAAATATAAGCTGAGAGCCACTGTCTCTGGTAATGTTTCAGAATCAAGATATGCCATGATTGATTATCCCCATGTGAATCAATAGGGACTTTTTTTTCCATTGCAGAAACAGAAATCCAACTTCAGGAAGTTAAACTAAACAAAGATTTGAGGTATCTTTTATTTCGTAATTTATTTTAATGAGGCAGAATTGCACAGCTGTCTATTCCTGGGGAAAAGAATACTACTGTTCTCCAGAGTGGCTTTTGCTCTAGCCTTCTATAGGGACTATTATCGGAGTTACTTCTAGTTCATTTCCCCCTTTCTCATTCACTCTGCTCAAGGGAAGCTAATATCTACATTTTCCAGTGGTAAGAGTCAAGGCAGTAAAATTCTCTCAGTGCTGACCAAATTTTTCTTGCTCCCTTAGACTTGCCCATTGCAAGGTGGAACATGCACTTATGGTGTTAGTGTCTACTTGTGCACCCTCTAACTCACTTTCCACAAGGCAACTAGAGGGATTTTTTTGAAGAAGAAATCTTACCATGTACACCCTTTGTTTAAAATCCTTTAGTGGGCCAGAATAGTGCCTCGGAAGAGAGCCCAAATGTCTCAGTACAGTGTTGATCTGTCCTCTGTGTTTCTCAGGAGACCACAATTATCATGTTAAGGTGAGAAAATTACCTACTGTACTGGACTCTCCCTGTCATGAAATCCTGTCCCACACCCACTAGATCTTGGTAATGCTGCTCCTCAGTCATTCTGACATACAAAAATATTTCCACAGATTTGCAAATGTCCATGGGAAGGCTGGAAAACCTCTTCAGTTTAGACTACTTCTCACTTGAAGTACTAAACTCCCATCAACAGTGAATTACTCACAGTTCACTTAGCAAGCAACATTTTCTCTTACCTCAGATACGTCTACATGCTCCTCATTCTTCTGGAACTGTCTTTTATCTCCATAGATCTAATTTCGGGAGGACCAACAAATAGCACTTTAGATATCTTCTTCTCTGTGTCCCCTTCAAAATGCAGATATCCTTTCTATGTTCTATCAAAACACCTTATACCATATATACCTTATACCACCTACAACCATATTCAGGATAACCATATTATCCTGAATATGACACTTTAAAAATACCACATGACCTAATTATTTGTTTCATCTGCTACATTCAAAGCTACTTGAAAACAAAAAAGAAATTGACCTATTCAGAATTGTACCCTCCATTCCCAAGCTATGATGTACTTACCAGGTACTGGCACATACTAGGTACTTAAACATAAGTGAATTGATGAGGGTGACACTAAACTTGGAACTAGACAACCTGATTTTGAATTTGTACTCCAATACCATTTGTATGATCATGGACAAGCTGCCTTAATTTCATAGCATCCTCTGATATTCCCTACCCTGCAGGACTTCAGTGAGAGTTAGGTGAGGAAATGTATGTAAAATTTATTTAAATGCTGATTTACAGCTATGAATATTTTAAATTCAAACTATAATTTTTAAAATGTTAGTAGAAATGCTATTGAATCATAAGGTTCATTTTCCTAAATGGCTTAAAAACTTTCTAACTATGGAGCTTGTTAGAGAATTTAAATGGCTGTCCAACTAGTCATATATTTTAAAATAATTAGTCAATTCAATTATTTAATCAGCCTGTACTTGTGTGGAGGGTGTTTTAATTCACATTAAAGTAGTTACTCATGATGCTCACAGGTACCAATTTCACAATTATTTCTCCTTAAGACTATATTTTTTCCAAGTCTTCTAACATTTTTGCTTTAAAATTGGACGAAACATGGCTATACTATGAGAAACACAATACCCTGTGGACAGCTGTGCATTAAGAAAGGTTTTAGGGCAATATATTTTTCTTCCTCAGAACAAATTTCGCTACAGTTTTCTCTTAGTTAATATAATTGATAACAGTTACACAGAAATCTGGCATTTTAATCATGCAGATATGTCTTTTGTTGTCTAAAGTGAAATTAAAAACCACCAGCAGTCTTTTACTTTCAGTGGTAGCTGGAAAGGAAATTAAAATGGAGCTGGTAATAAATGGTTGATATGTTCAATTTGAAAGATCACAGACGTGGGTCACTTACATGGTGAAGGTATGGCACAAAACACTGTGACAATCTGGAAGAAAACTCCTATCCACACAATGAATTGGGAATTCTGAAATCTTTAATAATAAGCTCGATAACACATAAGTTACCCATCATAATTAAAGCCAAGATTTTTAATTTGATTAGCATCAATTCTTATGTAGATTTAACAAAAAACAGGACCCACATCCTATATTACTCACTGCTATTTCATTTATCAATTTAACAGTGGATATTTGGTTAAGGAGATATAAATACAAACAAAATTCCTTTGACCATGCATTTTGTAGCTTATAAGAGAGTGTTACTTTGATTTATTAATATGCTAAATAGTAATATTAAATGGATGACTATCCAGCACACTCATCTGAACATTGTCATCAGCTAATTTTCAGATAATACAGGCAGTTAGAAATGTTACAAATAGTTCTAATTGTAGAATTGCCTTAAACAGGGGCTATGGCCTCTGCATAATATCAAGAATTTATCATTATGGAAACCAGAAGAATAACAAAGAGCCAGGAATTTAACATTTATTTTCATGTCTATATTCTTCAGTGAAAGCTGAATCACTGGGGATTTTGGTTCATGTTCCTAACATGCCAATCTCTTCAAGGTTAATTGACTTTAAGATTTGGGAATCACATGAGTGAAGATACTAAATGAAGCTATGACTGAATGTGAGTACTGAGGAGTAATGTATAGAAAGAAGAGAGAGGGGTTCTGAGAAAGAATGGAAGTCAGAGTAGGGGAATGCATAGTCAGGGTCAGAAATATATTGTATAATTACATGTAAACCAAAGAAGAATGAATATCAAAGGAAACGGTAATCAATCATTGAGTATCTGCAGAGACTCCAAGGGGTGTAAGATGTGAACTTTAATGTGTTGCTAGGGTCAGAATATTTTTCTTAACATTAACAAAGCCAAATCTTTCAAAATGATTAAGAAATGGAGGAAATTAAAATTTTTAACGCTATCAGTAAAAAATTCAGCCAAAGCAAGCTATCAGTTGTTCACATTAATTTATTAATAATTTAAAGTTTTGAGCATTTAATTATAAATTTTAAGTTGAAGGAATATGCATTTTCCTTCAACCTTTTCTTCTTTGATTACAACCAAATTTCTTGAAAAGTTACTAACATTGTTTTCTTTTCCTTCTACCCTCTCATTATGGAATTCATTCAATCTGGTTTATACATAATAACACTGCCTCAACTCTCTTCTCTCAGTTTAGATGAGCTAGTCATCAAAATTAGCTGCAAACAAACATGTCTAGAGTAATGTTAAGAGCAATCAGATATCTTTGGATGGCAGCTTTTCTCAATATTTAGATACCTCTCTCCTTATCCTCTATTCTAAGTAATAGACTTGCAATACCCTAAGACAACATACAACCTCTTAAGCACTTTAACAATCTGACTTTTGTCCGGTTAATTATAATTTTTATTATATTAGCACAAAATATATAGATACCTTCACTTTGGTAAGTTTTCTAGTGTAAAACCTATATCTTCATTCAATTATTTTATATAAAAAAAACAGTAGTCGTCATTGAATGCAAAGTACTAGCTTTCCTCTGATGTGATTTTTCCTTTTTAAAGACAAACCTAATTGTTTGATCCTCCAAGGATCATAAAATTAGTAAGAAAAAGAATGAAGAAAAAATAGTTCAATGTATCAGATTTCAAAAATGTTTCCTGATTTTTAAAAAGTGGCATCCTTAAGTCTTTTTAAATCAACTAAATAATGCAAAACAAACATGGCTTCTTTCTATATCAAACACCTTGGTTAAGTAGGCTGGGGAAACACTATGCTGCACGGCAGACTGTCATGTCACTTTTGGAGGTTACACAGTGTGAAACTCAAAACCCATGACTCTCCTGGCATAAAATCTAAAGACATCTACCCATTTGAGGAAAGATTTTCCTTCAGTAATGAGAGCCCCATTTAACTGGAGCAGAGATTCAAAATGAAGTCAGTACCATTGTACCACATGTATGTTAAGAGCCACTGAGAATATAAATTTATCTGGGTTTAATATTGATGATCAAGGTTTATTCAGTTCAAATATAGGAACAGTTTGGTCATCTTGAACCCCACAGAGTTCCTAGCATACAGTTTGAGCATAGTAGGAATCACCATATTTGTTGGATTGTTGATTTTACCCTTGGTTCTCATGTGAGTAAATTGAGATGAAGTGTATATTGTCAAAACTTGATAAAATGAGAAGTAGCCTCTTTGAGAAGCATCTATTCAGAAATAGGAATAATAATTTTGTATAAGTAAGGTTCTAGTAACTCTATACAAATGCAGTCAACCTTATACAAGAGTTGAAGTAGAGCCTCATAGGAAAGGAACATATCTCCCAAGAAAGTAACAGCTCAGTTGAAAAAGCTATAACTGCAAATCACTTTTATCATAGAGGTCCCAGTCTCAATGAGGCTACTTCAGCCCATAAGACTGGGCATCTTATTATTAAAATAATTTTCTTCTTTTTTTTATTGAGGTAACTTTGGTTCATAACATTATATAAGTTTCATGTGTACAACATTACAGTTCGACTTCTGAATACACTAGAGCATGCTCACCATCAAAAGTCTAGGTGATGAAAATTATTTTTTATTAAAATTATTTCTCATAGTTCTGGAAGCTAGGAAGTCCAAGATCAAGATTAGGTTTCTGATGAGAGCCCTCTTTCTGCCTTGCAGAAGGCTGCCTTCTTGCTGCAGCACACATGGTCTTTCCTCAGCATGTGCAGTCAGAGAGGGAACAATAGTAAGCTCTCTGGTCTCTTCTTACAAGGGCACTAGTGCTAATCCCATCATGAGGGACCCAACCTCAAGACCTCATTTAAACCTACTTACCTCCCAAATGCCCCATCTCCAAACACTATCACATTGGGGGTTAGAGCTTCAACATATGAATTTGGGGGAGGAGACAATTCAGTTCATAGCAATAAATAAACACCCCCTACTCCAAATCATACTAATTACCTATCTTCCTTGGAATTCTATACCCCTTTAAATATTATCACATATTTTGTTTCATTTGATTTTAACAGTCATTATACCAAGTATATAGACTAAGTACCGTATCACTGTTTTTCATAGGAAGAAATTTTTTAAAAAAACTAAAACTAAAAAAGCTAAATGCTTCTCATCAAATACTGTCAGCAGAAACAAAAACTATTTCCTATAATTTATCACACCATTATAATTTTGTTATACCATATTGCTACAACATATTTTCAAATCCATGGTAGGAAGAGCTATATATTGGTATGGAATTCAGAGAATAGGGACAGCTGCAATAAAAACCCTTTAGTTCTGGCATTTCTACTGATTTACCCTCAAAGCACTGAAAGATAATTGTTATAAAAACTCAGCAGTAATTAGGTTACCAGTGAACCAGTGTTAGCTTCACTTCAATTTTATAATAAAGTAATGGTAATAAGACTTTGCCAAGCTGATATAAATTATATTAAAATTGATGTTGATCTATTTATCTAAAAGTTATGACCGGAATAGTTCTCAAAAAATCTGTATGAAATACATGCAAAAATACTGTAAAATGTATTTTGTACATTGTACTAATATATATTTTCCCCAGGTAAGGGAGAAAGAAATGCTGTAATGCAGAGAATTTGAAACTTAAACAAGAAAATTATTTTTTAAATAAATGCATGCAATGAAATCCAATGGGCTACATAAACTGAAGAGGTGCCTCTAATTTAAGTGGTATGCATGTGTGTAAGTGCAGGGATCTGGATTTGAATCTATTCCATCCATTTCTACTCAAAGTATATCATTGGAACCCTCTGTTGCCCCATGCTATTAGAATGATTTGAAAATGCTGCCTACAGATTTGATACCTGCATACAGTTTAATATTTTTAATATCAGGATTATTGTTCTTCTTAGAGTATGTATTTTGCTTTAAAAATGTAAAGGATAGTCACAAATTGAACTGTACATTTGCTACAATCGAGACAGCTCCCTACGATATAATACAACCCCCTGATTCTTGTCTTCCCAATGACTTTAACCCCAAGGCACTAAAAATAACTGTTCTGTCTAACAGTAAGTAGTAATTCAGTTTCCAATTCAGCTAAAACCATAGCTTCACCTCAATTTTAACAGCTGAAATTCTTATGTCCTGTATGGGTCATATCTGGTCACTTTTAAAACCTCTTAAATTCAGTTACTATGGAACCAATGGATATCACATATAGGACCCCCAGGGTGAACTGAAAAGTAAGTGAGAAAATACCTTCCTCAAAAGTCTTCTTTTCAAAATTTTCAAAGAACATTTTATATTGAGCACAATTTATGAAACTTTTTACATTTTTCTTATGATAGGTGGAAGAGCTGTTGATTGAGATCTTACATAGTGATTTCTATTGAAGTTCAACAAACTGCATTGTAATTACCCAAGGTTCCTTTGGTTCTTACATTGGTGTCACAAAATAGATTACTATAAAACTTTGCAATCATATAATACTAAAGGTTTTGCTAGACCAAGTTGGCAGGTTATCACAGAAACACATTTGGATAAAGATGAATCAGAGGAATTTTGATACGCCACAAACCCTTAGAAAACAAAGCTAGTGCACTTTTTCATTTCTAAGTGCTTTTTAAAAAAATAACTAACTTTTACTTAGCACAGCTCTTAGGTACAATTGTTATTACTTCATTCACTTTTTTGTTAACTCATCAAATCCTTGCACAACTTTTTGAGCTAAGTTCATTTATTAACCATCTCTCTGCATCAGATAAGGAAACAGACAGACTTGGTAAAATTTTAAAATTCATTCAGATGGTAAGTGACAAAATCAAAATTCAAATAGAGGCACTCTGGTTCTGGAGATTTCTCCATGTAATCACATTTACATGCTGCTATAACTTTCAAATTCAAATGAATCATAAATGGTAGATATTTTATTAGCCAAAATTGGTAACTCTAAGGACCACATCATAAATCTCCACAAGAGCTCATTTTCCTTGCACTGCCTTTATGTTTCTGATACCATGGTCTGAGTTTTCCTGAATACAAACCTGTCACAAAACTGGTGACAGATTTAGAATAAAATATAAGAACTTATTTATATTTCTTAGCTTATAGATGAAAAGGTAAGCATCTTTCCAAAAAAGCAACTGGCAAACATAAAATGAGTGATTATGGTAATAAATTTGATGAGAATTCAGAACGTTTTGGGGCTTCCACTTCCATCCAAGATGGAGTAATAATGATTCTCTTTCCTGAAACAATCAAAAGAAAATAAAAAAATCCTATACTAAATATATGACATACAGTTTTCAAGACATCAGGCAAGGAAGGAGAGTGATCCCTGAGAAAAGAGGGACAAAACGGTGAGTTTCACACTGGAAATAAGAAACAAAGTGCTGAGTCCCACACTGCCCCAGCTTATTGAGAGTATGCCAGGCCATAGCAAAGGAAAGGGGATCCAGTTGGAGCTGCAAAGTTTCCCTGAATTGGGGACATTTTGCTGAAAGTTCTCAGTTTAGGGGACAGAACCGCAATACAACAACGTGAAATGAATCTCGAAATAATTATATAGAGTGAAGGAAGCCAGACAAAAGAGCATAGTATATAATTTCACTTATATAAAATTCTGGAATACGCAAACTTATTTTGACAGCAGACCAGTGATTACCTGGTGAGGTTCAGTGCAAAGAGATTTGTAGGGAGGGATTACACAATAGCATGAGGAAACTTTTGGGGGTGATGGATATATTCACTATCTTAATTTTAGTGATGTTTTCACAGGTGTGTAAATGTCACAACTTATCAAATTGTATACTCGAAATATGTGCAATTTATTGTATTCAACTATACCTCAGGAAAACTATGAAAAAACTTCTGGTGTGAGCATCATGTTTTAGGAAAGTTGGATTTTAGAATTGGTCCTTGCTAAGGACGTGTTTGTGTCTCCTCAAAATTCATGTGTTGAAACCCTAACCCCTAATAGGAAAGTGGAACCTTTGGGAAGTAATTAGATTATGAGGATGAAGCTCCATTATGGGGTTAGTGTCCTTATAAGAAAAAAAAAGTTTTGCCTCTCTCTTTCACCTCCATGTGAGGATACAGCCAGAAGACAGCCACCTATAAATCAGGAAGAGAGCCTTCACCAGAATCGAACCATGCTGGCATGCCGATCTTGAACCTCCAGCCTCCAGAACAGTGAGAAATAAATGTTTGTTGTTTAATTCATTCAGTCTATTGTAATTTGTTATAGCAATCTAAACTGATTAAGACAGTCTTCGTTGAATGATGGCATTTAATAAATGAAAATAAAAGGAAAGGATATGCTCTGCTTGGTGAAGGGTGCAAGCAGAGCAAGAGTATATTGGTTTTAGAGGTCTGTAACTTGAATAATTTGGCTTGAATATTAGTTAATTTGGGTCATATGAGAGAGAGAACAGAAGGAATTTGAGGTTAAATATTGTTGTGGGATAACTGCAATTATCTATGGGCATTGTGTTTTCTATTGCTGCATACAAATTACCACAAATCTAGTGCTTAAAACAATGCAAATTTATTATTTCACAGTTTCCACGGGTCAGGAATCAGCATGAGTGTATTAGTTCCCTATTACTGCTAACTCATTTGCTTAAAATAATACAAATTTCTATTTGTTATATTTCTGGAGATTGAAAATCTGCAATCAATTTCACTGAACTAAAGTTGAGGTGTCAGGTGTCGGCAATGCTGTTTCCTTCAGGATGCTCTCAGGGGATATTCCATTACCTTTCCTTTTTCAGCTTCTACTGGCCTCCTGTATTCCTTGGTTTGTGGCCCCTTCCTCCATTTTCAAACTGTATCACTCCACTCTCTGTTTACACTTTCACATTGTCTTCTAATCTCTTGATTTTCTTGCCTCTGTCTCCTAAGAACCTTTGTATCTAGTGCCCACTGGGATAATTTTTTTTAACATTTTTCCTTGTTTATTGAGTATTTATAGAATATCACTCTCTCTCCAAAATGCAAAATAAATTTGAAGTCAGTAGAATATTGTGAAAAGATTTCACACAGGACACGCTGTCTGCCCCCGGGGTTGCTGACTGCTTCTTGCTGATAGAAGAAGTCATCACTTATCAATGCTGAGACTGCTGCCTATTTCTACTGCTCTTTAAGAGCTTCTGCTCATATGCTTCTGATAGTCAATTTACCTTATGGTGTTCTTTATTTTTTTTTTAATTTTTTTCCCTACAACATGCAGATTTTCAACTAAATGAGGCATTTGGGACTCAACTCACCCATCTGAAAATGTTTTTTGTATGATATGAGACCATTTCATCATTGATTTGTTTATTCAGCCATGCATCTGACAATAGATAGCTCCCACTGGGATAATTTAGGCTAATCTCTCCTCTTAAGATCCTTAACTGAATCACTCCTGCAAAGTCTCTTTGCGTTTAAGGTAATATCACACATTCTAGGGATTAACACATGGATATCTTTGGGGAGCCTACCACCATGGGTATCATTCAGCCTACCACGATGGAGTTGCTGGGTCCTGCGCACAGGTCTGAACAGGCTGAAATCATGGTGATGGCTAGGGCTTCACTCTTCTACTAGGTCAGAGGTCTTGTTCCAACCTCATTCAGGTTGTTGACAAAATTAAGACTAGGATTTCTTACTGGCTTCCAGCTGAGGAAGTCACCTTCAGTGGCTAGCGGCCATCCTCATGACCTAGTGGCATGACCCTCTCACATCATGCAGTTCACTTTTCGAAACCAGCAAGAGAAAAATTTTCCTGTTATTATGATGGTTGATGACTTACATAAACTTAGTTCTGTGGTACTCAGCATTTTCCCTCAGTTAAGTAAGTTATGAAAAACCCTTTGAATATTTTCATTATATATTTTAGGAAAAATCAGAAGCCTTTTGTAAGGTACTTTTGACATTTAAATATGTTTTATCTTGTTTAAAGTCTCCACCTAACACACACACTAACAAATAAAAAAAATGAAAATATTTCCAAAGTAGAAAAGCATGTCAGCATAAAGCAGTAGCAGGTTCAAAGCAGACAAACAAGAGTCACATTGATGATGCTCAGTGCTCTTTTCTCCCATTTCCAAATGAAAAGCAAATAGAAAAGTTCTAGTCTGCAGGTGTTCAATACAAATCAGATACTGAGTTATGACATATGTCTCTGCTGTCTCTAGTTTATTCTTCTTCAGGACATTTTGCTACAAAATGTACATTACTGACTTTTCTAATACTTTGAGAAGAATGGAACAAAATATAATAAAATAATATATCATAAGTCTTTGTCATTGGTTTAAAAAGAGCATAATGAAATACAACCTCGTGTTCATGTTTGATTTAAGTAAAACTACAATGAGAAATTATCAAGAGAAAAAACATTACATGTGATTCAAAACATACATTTGTATATAAATAACAAGGGAGAAAAAAAAACAAAAGTGATATCTATCTCGCTGGTTGCTAAACAAAATGATGAATCTATTCTACCATTTTTAATTAAGTTTTGCCTTTACAAGGGTTTATTGGAAGCTAAGTAGGATAATAACTCTACACTCCTTTCAGAATTACATTCATATATAGAATTATTTTACCACAACCATATCTAAATCTAAACTGATTGAATATAGTGCTTATTTGATATCTCGTTAATATGCTCTACTTGATTTTAATTAATATTTTGCATATATGTCACATGTCAAAGTAAATTATGAACTAAAGGGCAGAAATTATTTTATATTTGTTTTTTCACTAGTGTCCATATATATGCTTTGAATATTACCAAAAATAATTTATAATGATTCTGTAGATGATTTCAATAAATTTGATTACATTATTTCACACAATTTTAAGCATCCTGTAATCTAGGCATATATTTTCATTGATAGAGGGACAGATACCAACTTGTACTCAATAATACACATAAATATGTTTGTGTGTGTGTATACATGTTGTATATGGTGTACCTGCAAAATGCCTGACACACAGTAATTGCTGTATAACTGGCAACTATAACTAAACTTATAGATCAACTCACCTAGCTTTCTATATCTAGAACATCTTAAGAATAATGGCATTATTCGCTCCATCCTATTAGAAATTGTGTTCAGCAGTTGGTGTTAATGTTTATGATCTAAAGAGAATAATTTAACCTGTATTCCAGAACAGAGCAAAGTTTTCATAGAACATTGGTCTTTTGTAAGTGAGTAGAGAAAAGAAAAAAGCAGTTTCATTATAAATTGCAAATTATGGTGATAACAATAGTGTGTGCATTGAAAAGTAACTGCATTTATGTACCTTTACAACAAATATCTATTGATACAAATTTTAAACTCTTTGAGAAAATATGTATGGTTTGCAATAATTATTTTATTTCCCAGTGTTAGTTCAATTCTGGAAAATAGTGTCTATTATATACTTATAGCTAGTTAATGTTTCATTGTTATTTGTTGACTATTCAAGTTCTTGAAGAAATGATCTATAATGGTTCCCTACCATTTTTGCTTTATATTTTCTTAAAATTATAAATACAGTAGTTTATAGTTTATATTTAATTTATATATTTTAAAATATTTATATTATAAATATAATAGTGCATTTATATTTAAAATTATAAATAATTTACACTATGCTTTATATTTATATTTATTTTTAGGCTTCTCAAAACCATGTCAAAAATTGCATATGATGCAATGGGACTGGGATTGCAGAAGACAGCTAAAAAACAATTAATAATAATTGCCAGTTTTGTTTTTATATAGATCATGTTCTTGTTATGGACTGTGAAAATACATTCCAGATAATTCAGTAACATATGGTAAACACCTGAGGCATCAATTTATATATGAACGCTGTCAACATTAAGACCAAAGATTCAGTCTTGAAAATAGTTAATGGCCTTAATCTGCACTGTTAGAAAGTTATGTCCTAAATCAGAAAAAAAAAATTATTTAAGAGTAAAAAATTTTAGTGGTTTCTCTAGAAATCTTTAGTTATAAGATATAGTATTATAAATATGACATTAGTTTAAAGGAAATATTATGGACTGAATTAGCCCTGCCTCCAAATTTATACATTGAAATGTTAACCTCAGTACCTCAAAATTGACCATATTTGGAGATAGGGTCTTTATAGGGGCAATTAAATTAAAATTAGGTTATTAGCATGGGCCTTAATCCAATATGACTAGCACTCTTATAGGAAGGTGAAATTTGGACATAGATATGTACAGAGGGAAGATGATACGAAGACACAGGAAGAAAATGGTGGCTGTCTATAAGCTAAGGAGAGAGTTCTCAGAAAAAACCAACTCTGCTAACACCTTGTCATTGGACTTCTATCCTCTAAAACTGTGAGGAAATAAATTTCTACTATTTAAGCCACCTAGTGTGTGGTAACTTGTTATAACAGCCTTAGCAAACTAATACAGATTTGGTATTGGGAAGTGGGTTGTTGCTCTAACAAATATCTAAAAATATGGAAATAGCTTTGGAATTGGGCAATGAATAGAGGCTGAGAGAATTTTGAGGTGTGAGTTAGAAAAGGCCTAAATTGCCTTTAAAAGATTTCTGATGGAAATATGAATGTTACAGGCAATCCTAGGGACAGTTCACAGAGAAAGAGGAGTGCTATAGAGAAAGCTTCTATCATCTAGAGAATACATATAGCATCATGAATAAGATATTGTTAGATATATTAATGTTAAAAATTCTTCTGATGAGGTTTCTGATGGAAATGAGGAACAGATTATTGGGAACTCGAGGAAAGGTGATCCTTCCTATAAAGTGGCGGAGAACGTGGGTGAAATGTGTTGTAGTATTTTGTGGGAAGTAGAAATTGTACGTGATGAACTTGGATATTTAGCTGCAGAAATGTCTATGGAAGGTGCTGAAGGTGTGGCCTTGTTTCTCCTTGCTGCTTATAGTAAAATGTGAGAGGGGAAAGAGAAACTTAAGAAGAAATCATTAAGCAAAAAGGAACTAGAATTGAAGATTTGGAAAATTCTCAGCTGATCCATACCACAAAAATGAGAAAGTGTGTTCTGGAGAGAACATCGAGAGCGTGCAGAATAACCATTTGCTAAAAAGATTATACATGTGACTCATGGATGCATTCAACCACCTCAACACAAACCAGAAATAAAGATTTGGGTTTTCAGGAAAGTTCTGTGGAAGATCCTCTTGTCTGATGGATTGGACCTTCATGAATTGCATAGGAGGCCAACAAAGTTGAGAATTTTATACCAGATGAAACACTGCAAACTTAGACTGAACTGCGCAGAGATACGACAAAATGAGAAATGAGGGAAGGCTCATTTCTAGAATTCTAAAGGATGGTCCAAAAGAGCTATCTGGCTGTGAATGTGTGTTATCCTTCAATAAAAGGGAAGAATGACCCTAAAGGGAGTTCAGAGGTCAGCAGGGCCATTCCTGCCACCCAGGTCCAGAGGGAACAGGCCCACGGGGAGAATGGGAAGAGTAGGTCTGTGACCTCATCAGTTTCAAAGAGTGAGGCCTCTTTATCAGATCCAGAGGGTGTGCCTATTGCCTCAGTTTCAGAAGTCCAGGCCGTGGCCACCCAAGGCCAAGGGGGTGAGGCCACCACTCTGGTGGGCTAAAAGACATGACTGCCACCCCAGTGGGCTGAGAGGACACAGAGTTGAGCCAAAGAAGGTTATTCCAGAACCTTAAAATCTAGTGGCATTTTCCCTGATAGTTTTGGACTTACTTGGGATCCTAAACCCTTTTTTTCTTTCTGGTTTCTCCAATTTGAAGTTAAAATGTCTATCTTATGCCTGTCTCACCGTTGTATTTTAATAATATAGACCTTATCTGTTTTCACAGGATCACAGCTGAAGAGAAATTTTCCTTCAGGATGAATCATACCTCAAGTCTCACCCATACTTGATGTACATGATATTTAGAGGAGATTTTTGACTTAGATTTGTTGCTGGAATAGGTTAATAGTTTGGGGTCTGTTGGGATGAGGTAAATGTGTTTGGCATATGAGAAAGACATAACATTCAGGGTGCCAAACAGTGGAGTACTGTGATCTTAATTGTGTCCCTCCAAAATTCCTATGTTGAAGTTCTAACTCCTAATGCCTCAGAATGTGACCATATTTGAAGATACTTTACAGAGGTAAAGTTAAAATGAGGTCATTTTGGTGAGCCCTAATTCAGTATGACTGGTGTCCTTATAGGAAGAGGAAATTTGAACATAGACATGTACAGAGGGAAGATGATGTGAAGACACAGGGAGAAGACAGCCATCTACAAGACAAGGAGAGATGCCTGGAATACAAGCCTTCCCTTTTGCCCCTCAGAAAGAACCAACGCAGTTGACACTTTGATCTTGTGTTTGAACCTCTGGAACTATAATAAAATAAATTTCTGTTGTTTAATCCACTCAGTCTATTATACTTTGTTATGGCAGCACTAGAAAACAGAGAAGACAACTGACTAAAACACTTCTTAAAATTTTCCCTATTATTGAGTAGGAAAAAGAAATAGAAAATTTGGTCATTTATTGGCACTGTGGGCCTTTTGATTCTGTTGTATAATAAATCTAATCATTTTTATTCATATCTTTTAACTACTTGTTTACAATGGAAATGGTATATACATAGCTCCATATCTATCTATCTATCTATCTATCTATCTATCTATCTATCTATCTATCCTTATAAATAGATTTTGAGCTCCTTCAGGGAAAGATTTTGTATTTATACATAATATAGCATATTACAATAATATGCATATATGGTATTTCATGTTTGAATAAAATAACTAATTAAATATATATTATTTAATTTACATTAGATGGTTAACCCTATTTGGCCAAAACATAACAGTTCAACATGTCCAAGTTAAATGAAAGTAACTTCTAAAGTGCTTTTTTTTAAAACTGTTATTCATGCAAATAATGTAAGTGAAGGGAAACAAGCAAATACAGAGGCATTTGATATATTTCCTTGAAAAGTTATGTCTCACAGTTGGGCCTGACTGTATTGCCAAATGATTATAATTATGCTATTATATTTTTCTCCTTTTGAAAAGAAATCATGTTTGCATCAATTCAGTTTGTATATAAAATAATTCACTACATATATCGATTTAATTCCAATTAGCTTTCCTTAACCTAAAAATATCATTCTTCATTACTACAAAAAAGTTTCATTTTTATTCTAAAGGTTTTAAATATTTCAAGAAACATTTTAAAGAAAGCAACTATTCAGGCAGTTTCATGCTTTATCTTAATAAGAACACTAATTTGATGATTGAAAATGGAGTTGGGTATATAATGAGGTCTCATGAGTACATTACTATGTAATAAAGTAACACCCGAAGGACAACCAGTTCTGGGAAATAAGAGAAAACTATTGATGAGAAAAGAATCCATGTAATGGATTATCTGTATGTCAAGTAAACTTAAGCAGAAATAATTGTTTGGTGGTTAATTTCATGAATATACGAAAAGCTTAACTTATAAAAATTCATACATTTTATTATGAAAGGCAGCAGGCCTTTAGCATAAATAGATGTTTCTATTTAGTGAAGAGTTGCAAATGACTCTCTAAAACAGTTTGCACAGACAAAATTTCCTCCTGTGGATTAGAAAACTGGTCAGTCACCTCTCTGTTTCCCTAATGGGGAAGTGTTTAGAATGAACTTACTATCCTACCAAACATAGCAAAAACTATGTAATTTAACACAAAGCCATGTGTATAAAGGTAAATGCATCTATTCATTGTTTTCATTCATATGTATAATTAACATATACAATTATTCATATTATATAATTCATATATGAGATATAGCAATATATGACATAAAATCGATCTATATATCTCCAAAAATTAGCATACATATTAATTTAACAATTTAATAAAAATTATATTTGTTGAGTGTCTGCTATAAACATGAGAATGCAAGACAGATTTGGGAAATGTTAATAGGGCAGAATCTATAGAATTTGATGACTGATTACATATAGGAGTTGAGCAAAAGGAGTAAGTGTAGTATAATTAAAGGTTTTTTAGCACAGGGATCAAGTAGACAATAGAAATAGTCACCACAGTTGGAAATATTGGGAAGAGTCAGTTTCAGAGGACAGAATAGAGAACATAAAAAAAATTCAATTTTGGATATATTGCATTTAAGTGGCTATTTATAAAACGTAATACTAATTTAATGATACTAAAAGTTATGGATGTGTAAGAACACTTATAATTTATTTTTATTTTTAGTTTATATTCAGATAACTATTTCCAGGTATGTTAATGTGGAGGATACATTTATTTAAGATATCATCTCACCTGTCCCCCCAAGTGGTCTGTAGCTTAACAGGGGAAGTAAAACTTTTTCAAAAGTATCTAAATAAATTTTCTAAATAGTCATTTATCAGTATCTTTAAAAGAGCCTTATATGAGCTGGTAGAGAATTCAAACTACTGAATAGAATAATATCCATTTGCTAATTTGTGACCTTATACTTTTATAAGCCTCAGTTTTACCATCTATACAATATGAATAATAATTATTTTCCAGTTGTTTTAAGAACTAAATAGCTAAAAATATATGGACTTCCTAGTACAGTGTTTTAACATTTTACATTACTTCCCTCCCATTCCTCTTTTGTATCTAAATCAAGAGAGACCCATGAATAGCTTTTTTAAAAGATGATTATTAAGACACATATAAGACTATCAATTATGAAAAGATTCAGTTTATTTCTGACTAGTCATTATCCACATAACACAAAATTATATTTTAAAATTGCCTATTTGACTAACTAAAAAATGTAGCCAACTAAAATTATAATTAGAGGCTATCTGGGTCTTCACATAAATAATTTTAGAGTACGAACTTAACTAGTTCAGTAAGATTAATACATGAAATTCAGTGGCAAGTTGCCAAATCACAATATTGCTTTGTGTTTAGCTATGTGGCCCAGTCATTCTTATCAAATCCAAATATAAGGTTAGTATAATGCTGGAAAAACTGTTAGTACATTTACCATGGTTACAAAAATGTTCTCACTGATATATGCCAATGATGAGCCTGTGAATTCTGTCACCTCTGCTTGGTTACAGTGTTGACACTTCCTAGAAGAATATCTTATTTGCTCACAGATAATTTATCAGAATTGGACTGGTTTACCTCTTTCACAGGTTGCTTTGGCAGATCAAAAAGTGTCCTGGCCTGGTTGGTGTCTGGCTTGAGTCACTGATGGATATGTAGGAGATAATGAATTAAAAGCACCCAGAGACTGTGAATCTTGTGGTTGGAAAAGTTCCGAGCAGTCTTTGGCACAGATGTCCTCTTAATTAAGGGTGTTAGTTTTGGAAAACTAGGGAGCTGGGATTGGGGACCATGGGAAGAGAAATATATAATGAAGGAAGCTTGTGCCTTTCAGTCTAAGAGGAAATACAAGAATTTGAGTTGACTCCCTATTACTGGTACCCTCTAGAGGTTCTTTGAAATATACCTTCAAATGTTTTCTGTGTATTTGGAATAGAAGAACTACCTTAAGTCATAAAAGAAACACTGATAAAATTCAGAAAAAATAGCTATATGGGGATGTTAGTCTCCAATATATTTTAAATAAATTCTCTATGTGTAAGTCAAAATTTTAAATAATACTTATCAACCAGCCTCTCTAGTAATAATTTCTTTTAAAATCATCTCATTATATTTTTCTTATTCCTTTCCCTCTAAAGGGAGGAAGATGAGATGAACGTGGCCTGATGAACTAAGATTCAAATCTCAGCTCCAAAACTTACTCATCAAGAGGCTTGCATCAAATCCCTTTCTCTCTCAAAATATCTTTCTTTATATTAAAAGGAGGATAATCCCATCCTCACAGAAGAGTTGAAGGATAAAGAAAATGTATGTACAGCATCAAGATCAATTTCAAAGGTCCTAATGTTGAAGAGTATTTGCAATTTTCTATCTTCACTCAAGTCTGAGTGTGTGTGCGTGTGTGTGTGCGTGCATGCACGTGTGTGTGAGAGAGACAATGAGAGGCTGAGACAGTAAAAAAAAGATAATCTGTATAAAGATAGAAAAGATGCATATTTTAGAAAACACATTTGCAGGTATTTTACAAAAGACACCAAAGAATACAGGTATGTTCTTCTTTGATAAATGTCTCTTTTCTAAAATTTAATTGAAGAATATATAAGCTGGTGGAACAGAGACTTGAACGAATTTAAGAAACAAAAAACTTATTCTATTCTAGTACTAACTGTTGGCATCAAAATAAAGCCAAACATGCATACATTGAAATTTAACAATGTAGACCTGACAACCTGAAAAGTATTCCCAGGGTTAATCTGACAACCAGATAAGAAAAGAGGTACCTTCTATATTCAAAATGAGCAAAGATGACCTATTTTCTTATGTTTGTCACTAACATCCTCACTGCTGCTAAGCTTGTTAGTGACAAATAACAAGGAAAAGGTCACAGCCTTATGTGATTTGAGTCAGCCTGGTTTTGAAATTACACATTTACCAATGTTGAGTACAGGATCTCTAAGAGGTGGCTTTCCTACCAAAGATAAAACTTTTATTTTTATATTTTCAAAACTTTTAAAATTCTCCTGCATAGTATGCAACTGATTGTATTATTTACAGAGACACACACTCATACTTCTAGTTTGCCAATCAAGAAAATCTAAATTGATTTTAATAAAATACAAAGACAAATATTTAAATGTTTAAATAACCAGCTCAATATAAAACAGTTACTACTTCAAAACAAAAACGAAAGAAAACAAACAAAACCTCTGCTAAAAGAATAGAATGGGAGCCATTTTTATTTCTCCTGGTATTAAATACATAATATTCCCTGGAGAAGAAAACAAAGGGAATATAAATTTCCAGAGAACACACAGCTAGGAAGCAGTTTAGCTGTCAGGGATTACAGTGTAGCTGTGCTTAATTCTACAATCAAGGCTCTTTCCCCTACATTATTCTACATTCTAATTACCTCATATAGAAGACAAATTATAAAATGATAAAAGGCAAAGTAAAAAAAAAATCATAATTGAAGCATTCCTCAAATCACAATTGAAGCATTCCTCAATTTTGTGAAAACTAGTAATACTTACCAACCTTAAATACAGATCATCAAAATAAGAAATGATAGTTTTAATAAAGGGTAACGTCTATTTTTTATTGTGTGCCCAAATTAATGAATAAAGTTTTCTTACAGAACAGATTAACAATACAAATGCCAATTATCCAATTATTTTGTGATTACTTGATTATATACAGCCTCAAAACTTTTAAGTAAATGTTTATTAGACCATAGTTTGCTCATTTTTGTTGCCTAAGACTTCAGTGTTAACTTTAAAGTTGAAGTTAAGATACATTAACTCTAATCATAATTCTCTAAGTAAGAAGTCACGGATATTGAATCTAAGGTAAACATCAGAAATTTTAAAAAGTGGACAGAGTATTAAGATGATAACACAGCACTCTTAACCTAGAACAACAACAACAAAGAAAATCCATGACAGTACAAAAGTGTCTGCTCAGTAAACTGAATAGGTTTGTAAAATCATATCTTTCTTTACCTCATGATATTATGGTAAGGATTCAGGTGAATTGTAAAGTGCTTATAGGAAATTAAGTTAGTTTGACTAAATGATGTGCTACTTATTTATTTGACAAACAGTTTGAGAGCATTTATTTTGAGCAAGGCATTGTTCCAGGCTCTGAGATACAGTGGTCAAAAAAAAAAAAAAAAACACACACACACACACAACAAAACAGACAACAATCCTGTCCTCATGGAAATCCCATTCTTACGATATAATTTTAGACAGTTATCTTCTCAATGTTCAATATTTTCCATCCCAGATTCCTCTCTTCCTATGAGATAACAAATCTAGAATTGTCCACAAAATATTTTAAGATTATTTTTTAAAGTTTGATAATTTCATCAGTCACACATATATGTGGATGCTTTTATACCAAAATTATTTTATACAGAATCATTTGACTGTTATTCTAGCACTCATCAAAATTTTTATGCAAAAATTAAAACAGATTTTTTCCATTTGTTACTTAAAATTAAAGAAATCAATTTTTTTATTAAAGTCCAATGATAGATTATGATTTTGAAATTAGAATTTCCTTGAAATGGGATTCATAAAAATGACATGTCTCACAAATGTTGTCGTTAGTGGTATAAATGTGCTTTATTTTTCAAAATAATGCAAGAGTTAGGTTATGAACAGAATTGCATCCCCCCAAAATTTGTATGTTGAAGCCCTACCCCCCAATATGATTGCATTTGGAGCTAGGGCCTTTAAAGAGATTATTAAGGTCAAATGAAATTATAAGGGTGAGACCCTAATTTGATAGGACTGGTATCCTATTCAGAAGATGAAGAGACACCAGATATCTCCCTCTCTCTCTGCGGGTACACAAAGGAAAAGTCATGTGAGAACACAGGGGGAAGATGGTTATCTGAAAGCCAGGAAGAGAGGTCTCACCAGAAACCAGCACCTTGATAGTGGACTTCCAGTTTCCAGAATTGTGAAAAAATTAATTTCTGTTGTTTAACTCACCCAGTCTCTAGCCCAAGAAAACTAATATAATCTACAATACAGCAGCTAAGGACTGTGCTTTTATGTCCTTCTAAATGATTTGTTATCTTAATATGATCTACTTTAGATGTGAAGTGGGAATAAATTCCATGCATCTTGTTAACATATCAATTGTAATCTTAAGAAGACTGATAATATATCAATAATTTAGAGTACAATGTATTAACCAGAGGTATCTGTGATTTCATGATCATCTTTGCTTTTCCCACAAAACTGAGGACACCAGTCTTTTGTGATGTTATAGTTATACAGTTTAAACATGTAAAGAGAGACCACAAGATTAAAAGACAATATAAATCCAGAAGCAGGCACATAAAGAAAGTTTTATTGACAAAAGGCAAATTATTACTATTATGAATGTCATATGTAGTTTAATGTAAATGAAAAAGTTATTTTGCATCCATTACCTCAATTATTCCCCCAAACCTAGGGAAAGTCACAAAAATACTAACATAAATATCCTATTATGTACTCTTAGAGTTTCTTATATATCTCTCCATCAAGAAAATTACCACAATTGCCATTTTATTATTATTCATGTGATTTTTTCATTATTGCCTATCTCCCCCATTAGACAATAAGATCCAGATTTATTTTCCCTTTTCTCTTTCTGTTATATCCAACTGTTTTAAACTTTTAAAAATTTAAGTTAAATGCAAAATATTCTAAATACCTAACTTCTCTTTCTCCATTGGTCCTGAAAAGTTTTGTGTTATGGAGAATGAACTGAGAAGCTTCATTCATTTTCTTTTTTATCGAAAGTAGGATCTAATTGTGTTCACCTTAATCATTTCATGAACAAAAATTGATATACTTATGAAATTCAAATACTATATTAATGTAAAGACAATCAATTTAGTCTTCAAGCTGGCTAGGAATAAATTAGTAGCACTGATTGTCAAATACTTTTGGGAATAAAGATTTTTTGGATATTCTAAGGGTCAAAGTCTTTATCAAACTTCCTTCTAATGCAGGAGGGAAGATTCCAATGCTACAAACCTTTCCTTGAGGTGATTCTGTATCTTATCAAATTTGAGGACAACCTGGTGATAGGGTGACAGACAACAAGTATAATGAAGGTCTTGATCTTTGTCCCCACTTTTACCTCCTTTCCCATATTTACCTGCAAGATTCTTGATAGTGCCTAATTGCCTAATCAGGATATTCATTGCAATTAAATGATGCTATAGTCCATCTAGAAGGACATTAGGAAGATACTTATTCTGTAGCAACTTTTCCTACCAGCTAAAGACCAAAAGACCTGTCTCTAGAGAAGTTTGGATAGGAGGTGACAAGAGAGAATTTCTGTGACTAGATCATTTTCTCACAACCAGTATGCAGAGCACATGGAACCCAAAGGGTTTATTCATTAATTCACTATTCTTGAAAACATATTTTAAGTGTTGTCTGTGTATTGACAACTGGGCTCGGCACAAAGAACACAAAATTGGTAAGCAAAGAGATGCCACGCACAATTTCATGAAGTTCACATTCTAACCAGAAAGGGGAAAAAATGATCACGTACTTCTAAATGTAAGTGAAATTGCAACCATGACAACATTTATGATGACAGAGGCAATAACATGGGCAAAAACTTTCTTTAAATGAGTGAATGAATGAATCAATGAATGTAACAGTGGGTAAAAGAGACTCAAAGTAGGCTAGTCCAGTTGGAATAGAGTGCCCTGCAGGAGGCTACAAGAGGAAGCAGAGACTGAGTCTACCACACAGGTTGTTGCTAATTTAACCTTAGAAAAAAGGAAAGATGTTGGAGGTCAGCGTCTCTGCCAACACAGTTTAAAGTGTAAGGTGTACACTCTAAAGTATGACAGAGAAGGGGAAATATAAAATCTGAATTTGAAAAGATAATTCATGCAGTGCTGCAGAGAAAGAGAAATGAGTGTAGGCAGACTTTGGTGGATATGGAAAAACAGCTGTTAAGCACTTGGAATTACTCAGATCTGGGCTTTCTGTTCAATGCATGACACAGATTTGGAATAATAATTGTTTGTTAAATGCTAAAATAATTCTTTATACCCTTCTTCTTTACCTGTAAGGCAGTATTAGCTGCCAGGAATAACTTTATAAATACAGTGGCTAAATTATACAGCCATTTCATGTATTGTTTAACATTTAAATACGAGAAAACTAAGCTATCATAAATGTCTGTCTCTATTTGCTGGAAAAATAAATGCAGTATATTCACTCCAAGATAATGAACAGCAATATTCCCTCGCTCTGACACTGAAATAGTTGTTCTTTATTTTTGTGCATTTTCTCTATTACTAAATAACTACCAAATTGAATAAGAAACATTGTAGTATTTTAAAAAGTAAATTCTATAAAAAATATTAATACAATTGCTATGAATTGAATGTTGGTGTCCCCCTAAAATTCATATGTTGAAACCCTAATCCCCATTGTGGTAGTATTTGGAGATAGGGGCTATGGGAAGTAATTAGGTCATAAGTTTAGAGCCCTCAAGGTGGAATTAGTGTCCTTGTAAGAAGAGGCAGAAAAGAGCTTGCTTGCTTTCTCTCCCTCAGCCAGGTGAGGCTACAATGAGAAGATGGTCTTCTGCAAACGAGGGAGAGGGCCCTCGCCAGACACTGGATATGCTAGTACCTTGATCTTGGACTTCCAAGATGCTAGAACTATGAGAAATAAATGTCTGTTGTTTAAACCACCCAGTCTATGGTATATTTGTTACAGCAACCCAAGTTGCTTAAGACAACATTTAGAGTATACACAATATAAGTTCAGTAAGTTCATACATGAACATTAAATAAATACTTTTAAGAATTAATTTCCAATCTTGGAGAAAAATCAAATTCTGTGCAGAAAAGTATAGATGTTATGAAAATTATACATAGGTTAGTAAGTCACACAAACAGTTTTCTGGAATAAGAAGTATCAAATGTAAAATCCATGAAGATAATCTATTTTTATGTTCTTGGTGAAAATAATGTCTGATATTCAATAAAAAGTAACAGAGGTGATATAAAATAAAACATTATTTTATTATCACAATATTAACTAAAGATATTATTTCAATATTTTGATACTAAAATTTTCTACTAATGCAAGAAAATTATGATCTAATTTTATATTACCATGATATAATATAGCATTGAAAAAAGCTTGGAATATTTGAAGTACTCCAAATTTTCCCCTTTTTCTCTGGTGATTGAAAGTACATTACAAAATGACCGAGGAGTATTAACACTTAAGAACCAGTATGCAACTTAAATTCTTATTTTTTCAGCCTTTTCAGATCATTTAGCCAAGACCTCCAACTTCTGACACAACTTTGCTTCTCTGCTTGCTCTATCTGTAGCACTGTAATTTCCCCCTTACAGCCCTTAAGATTTATAAACACTCAGCGTTCACACCTGCTATATGCAGTCAAATGTTACATGTTATGGTGGACAAAGATGAATAGAACATTATCCTTGCATTCTGAAAATTCAAAAACGCAGCAGGTGAAGGCTGGCAGGCAAATGGCTGACTAAATTCAATGTGGTACATACTATGAAAAGTAATGTAAAAAACGCAGCAGGTGAAGGCTGGCAGGCAAATGGCTGACTAAATTCAATGTGGTACATACTATGAAAAGTAATGTATAAAGTGCCACGAAAACAGATAGGGAAGTGATTGATTTTGTAGGGAATGCACTGTATGGTCAAGAATGGCTTCTAATAAAAGAAGTACTTAAGAATTGGGCTTTGATATTAATTTTTTTTCTTTTTTTTTTTTGCTTCTGGAAAAAAGAACAAGGCAAAGATGCCAGGGAAGTAAATATGTTGGTGTGATAGAACATTTGTTCCGATTGGTCAGGGGGTTCATTTTTCACAAAATACACTAGGTTTTCTTTTACCTTCAATCCTCTGTACAAATCTTTTTTTTTTTTTCTTTCTGAAATACCACTTATTATCCCTAAAAAAAACTATTTCTCAAATCCAAACCAAAATGGCTAGAAACACATGCTGGCCTGGTATCCTTTTAAAGACATCTCTTCTTGTTTGAGCTCCATTGCTCTCTCCTTCTCTGAATTTCTAAGCAGTAGTCCTCTGGATTACTTGTATTAACCCTGTTCACGTACTCCTGAGCTTTTACTCTTGTCGTATCTCCCTAATTAGTCAGTACATGCACTGATAATTTTTAAAATATTATGTAAAATTCTATGCACAGAGTTCTAAATAAATTTTTTTGCATTTGCCTTAAGTCATTTTTCTTTTTTTCATAAACAGTAAATTCACCTTAGAATTATACTTCTCAGCTCTAAACTGCAGACCTACCAAATGACGTGCTTGTCAAAAAGTGTCTGTCTGTCTCTACGTGTGTCTCTCTCTCTCCCCAACCCCCCCCTCCACATCACGGCACATATTCCTATCCTAGCCTTCAATACCCTGACTCCAACAGTCTGACACATTCCTAGGAGTTTATCAAAAATTAATTTAGACATTGTTTCTTCCCATAAATCTCCTTATCCCCTAACATCCATCAGATATCACTCTTCAGTGTTTGTATATAACTGTATTAATAACACACCTCTATCAGGGCACTTAAGATTCCATACTGTAATTCTCTCCTTACTTTCTTATCTCAGTCTGGGGAAAGAGACTGGAAGTTATTCATTTTTATATCCCTAAATGTTAGTTTGCAGTGATGCTTACACTTTGACTTTAAAAATGAGTACATATACTTTCAAGAAAGTCCTTGACATACATGGGTATAATTTGAATGTGCTGATTCAAAAGCTTTCTAGAAACAGGAAACAACAAAGTGCAGTTGAAAATGTAGGCAAACATGGTTTATAATAGGGGAGAGAAAGGAGTTCTGCTATGCTGGAATGTAGGCTTAATAAAAGAAAATACATAAGAGATGAGTGAAAGGATTTATAAATGAAAACTTTGTTGAATTAGTCAGTGAGTAAATAGGGCCAGAAATTCAGGCTGTGATTAGAACAGGAGACTCTAGAAATTTGTGTGATTAAAATCAATTTCTCAATCAATAAGCAAGAGGAAGATAAAATTATGAGTGGGGTATTGATATGTTTAATGAAGGCCAGAGTGGGGAGATTTATGTGCATGGAGACTAATAGGAGAAATAATAACAGAATGTGAACTGATAAAGTAAGACTGGAAAATCAGGGAAGACAGATATAGGAGGGCTTGTAAAGAAGGAACTGCCAGGTTTTGGCAAGTATTATTTCAAACACTGATCCACTATTCATTCAATACTATATTTGTTCTAGGCACAATACTACGTACTATGAAAAATTTTAGGTAAATATAGATCCCGCTCTCAAGAAGTTTAAGTAATAACGGGAAAGAACTGTGAAGAAAAAGGAATTAGAGCTGGAACTTGATAGGAAGAATTTCAATAGATCATGTGGCTCATTCAAGGGAGAGGAAAATCCTATAGAAGCTATCGAAGTTAGGAAAGTGGTATTGTGTTTAGAATGAAGAAAGTTCTGCAGTTTGGCCTGAGAATAAGTGATGGATAGACAAATAAAATGAGATGAGGCCTAAAAGAAAGATTAGGGTTATGAAGGAGGGAGATTTGAGTATCAGGCTGAAGACTTGTTAGGTATTAGAGTGGGTATCTCTTGTTTTGGGATCTCTTACCTGTGTTTATTTTATTTTATTCTTGTTTATATTTTCTTTTTTTTATAAAATGATGCTGAATTATCTTTTGAAAATATCCCTTTTCACAAAGGGCCACTGTAACCCTCTATCCCAGGAATTTGAATGTTAATCAATGACACAAGGACAGTAAATGGGAGGAAGCACACCAATTGCAGTGTCATGGACAGATTATCCTCTCATTCCTGCAAACCTCCTTGTGTCCTGTCGGTTGCAAGGGCTGGTGGTTTAGCTTTTCCTTTTGGCCTCTGAATTATCATGAATCCTTTCAATAAATTCCTTGTTTCCCTCAAGTAGGCTAGAGTTGATTTCTGTTACTTAAAAGCAAAGTACCTTTACTCAAAAACCAACAGAATTATATTATATGACATGTTCACATAGATGGTAAGAGTCTGAATAAAACAATATTTTGTTTCACATATGTAGTTTTCAAAGTATGAAAAATCAAAAGATCTGTACTGTGAAAGACTTTTTGTAGTATTGATGTTATTCCAAGACATCAATATGTAGAAAATTGTGCTACCTTTTGAAGGAAATCATAAATCCATGTGCAAAGTAACTGTAACTTAGACAGGGCCCTTGAAAAGAGTAAGTTTACCATGCCATTGTACCCAGTCCATAAAATCAACGATTTATATTGAGAAAGCCAGGATTAGGTTATCCTTGGAGAGCTTGAAGAAAATATTTTCAATTACTTGAAAATGTGTAGCTGGCAAAAAAAATGTATTCACTTTCAGGTAGTTTTGTGTAAAAGAATAAAAGGTTAAGAGTAAACTAAAAGCAGGACAGACTCAGGATAAAAGCAATATAAGGCAAGAAATTTATTTTCATAAATTAAAATGTTATATCATTTATATGTCAGCTATCCATTAAACCTCTTGCTAACATTAAACTACAACACCTACTGCTACTAATAATAGTTGAAAAGTCTCTAGAGCTATGTGTCAGAGTCTATTCTGAACACTATTTGAACTATCTCATTTAAGTTTAAGAAGACTGCTATGGGACAGGCGCTATAATTCTTAGGATTCAGATCACATAGGAACAGATAACACAACCCACATTCGCTTAAGCAAATAGGACATTTATTGGCTCACATATATAGAATTTTCTGGAAGAGGTTTGTCTTAAAAGGCAGATTCATGGGCTTAAAAGCTATAAACAAAATTTATAGATTCAGTCTTTCACTTTGAATCTTCCCTATCTTATTAGTTGTCACTGTCTAACCCTTCATGATCATAGGATGGTTATGTAAGTCCAACTGGCCACTCTACCATCTTGAAGTCCAAAGAAAAGAGAAATTTCTTATCCTTCAACATGTTAATATCTTGGCTTGATTATCACTGTCTAAAGTGAATGGTACTCATTCCTGACACAATCAGGAAGACATATGTTGACTGACTTGTGCACTATTTGTAACAAAAAAAAATTGTGTGTATAGTAATAATAAAGATCATAATTGTAATAATAGCAATGAACACTTACAGTATTTACTTTCAGAATTCAAAGAACTTGGAATAGATTATAGATCTTCACAATACCATAATACATAATGCACTACTACTATTCCACATTATATTGAAGAGAAAACTGCGGCACAGAGACATTAATTTACTTGACAAGGGACTTCCCTGGTGGTCCAGTGGTTAAGAATTGGTCTGGCAATGCAGGTGAGGCCGGTTCGATCCCTGGTTGGGGAATTAAGATCCCACATGCCACAGAGCAACTAAGCCCGCACGCTGCAACTACTGAACCCATGTGCCACAACTAGAGAGAAGCCCACGCACAGCAATGAAGAGCCCATGCGCTGCAACGAAAGATCTGACATGCTGCAACGAAGACCCAACACAGCCAATAAATAAATAGATAAATAAATATTTTTACAGATTTACTTGGCAATATTCAGACAGATGTCAAGTAGAAGATCTGGGGTTTGATTAGAAATTGTCAGCCTCGATCATATGGTAGCTCTATTTTTAGTTCTTTAAGGAACCTTCCTACTGTTCTCTACAATGGTTGCACCAATTTACATTCCCACCAACAATATAGAAGGGTTCCCTTTCTACACACCTTCTCCAACATTTATTATTTGTAGACTTTTTGATGATGGCCATTCTGCTGGTGTGAAGTGATACCTCACTGTTTTGATTTGCATTTCTCTAATAATTAGCGATGTTGACCATCTTTCCATGTGCCTGTTGGCCATCTGCATGTCTTCTTTGGAGAAATGTCTACTTAGGTCTTCTGCCCATTTTTTGATTGGGTTGTTTGTTTTTCTGTTATTGAATCATATGAGCTGCTTGCATATTTTGGAAATTAAGCCCTTGTCATTCTCATTGTTTGCAAATATTTTCTCCAGTCTGTAGGTTGTCTTTTCATTTTATTTATGGTTTCCTTTGCTGCGCAAAAGCTTACAAGTTTGATTAGGTCCCACTTGTTTATTTTTGCTTTTATTTCTTTTGCCTTGGGAGACTAAGAAAATATTGCCAAGATTTATGTCAGAGAATGTTCTGCCTGTGTTCTCTTCTAGGAGTTTTATGGTGTCATGTCTTATATTTAGGCCTTTAAACTATTTTGAGTTTATTTTTAGAGCTACCATATGATCCAGAAATCCCACTCCTGGGCATATATCTGGAAAAGATGAAAACTCTAATTAGAAAAGATACATGTACCCCAATGTTCATAGCGGCACTATTTACAATAGCCAAGACATGGAAGCAACCTAACAGATGAACGAATAGAGAAGATGTGGCGTATATATATATATACAATGGAATATTACTCAGCCATAAAAAGAATGAAATATTGCTATTTGCAGTAACATGGATGGACCTAGAGACTATCATGCTAAGTGAAGTAAGTCAGACAGAGAAAGACAAATACTGTATGAGATCACCTATATGTGGAATCTAAAAAAATAACACAAATGAATCTATTTACAAAACAGACACAGACTCACAGACATAGAAAGCAAACTTATGGCTATCAAAGGGGAAAATGAGGTGGTGAAGGGATAAATTAGGAGTATGGGATTAACAGACACATACTACCATATATAAAATAGATAAACAAGGATTTACTGTATAACACAGGGAACAATATGTAATGTCTCGTAATAAACTACAAAGGAAAATCATCTAAAAAATAATATATATGTAACTGAATCACTTTGCTATACACTTGAAACTAACACAATATTGTAAATCAACTATACTTCAATAAAAAGTTGTCAGGCTCTAAAGCCTACAAAGTAACCATTATACAATTGACCCTTGAACAATGTGGGGCTAAGGGTGCTAACCCTCCACATAGTTAAAATCCACATATAACTGATGGTCCTCCATATGTGTTGTTTCTCCATATCCTCAATTCCTCATCCATGGTTTCAACTAACCCGTATCATGTAGTACGAAATACTGTAGTATATAGTACTCAAAAAAATCTTCTCATAAGTGGACCAGTGTAGTTCAGATCTGTGTTGCTCAAGGGTCAATTGTACTGCGCAGTCATTCATTGTACTGTACATTCATATCCTCTGAGTGGAGGATAACAAGGACATTCCCTTGCTAACCACATGTGATGAAAGTAGTCATAATAGAAAATGTGAGGTGACATTTTCCAGAAGATAAGAAAACTGAGGCACAAAGAAATTAAATAACTACTCTGAAGTAATTAACCAATGAATAGTTGAGCTAAAGTTCAAACTAGATCTATCTGATGGCAGAGTTGGAAGCCCCAATTACTGTAATATGTAAATGCATGTTATGACTGCTATTGAATATATTTGTATATAGCTAAGGTAACCAGAAATTTGGAGTGCATTACCTTGATGAATTCTCATTTCTCCCATTAATCATGTTCCCTAATAGTCTATGAACTATCATAAGTCTCTCAACCCAGGGATAAGAGAGGGACAGTGCTGCCTGGAACAAAACAGCCATTGGCTAGATTTAAGTTTCAGTGGGTACTTATATTTTGGTTTTGCTTCTTTTTAAATGTACACTAAGGCAATAATCTTGAAATATGGACCTTGCTGAAAAAGTTATGAAGTTTTATGTTCCATCAGCTTCCATTTACATATCAAGAGCCAATCCTTGCAGAATAAATCATCAATTTTGTCCCATAACTTTGAAGGGATATTATGAATACTGACAATAACTCCCAAAACCATTAATGCTGACTCAGAAGGAGAAGTTACATATGATGTAGAGAAACCCATGCCACAGGGAAAGAGGTAATGGCAAGCCCAATACTGTCAATACAAAGACTCTACTACAAACTAATTAGATTCAATCTTTTAGTAGTAGTAATGAGTAATGTAGTAATGAGTCCTACACATCCATATTTTTCAAACAGCCATTTTTTTTTTTAATGTTAAGTCAGTGTTGACAAACATTGCTCTAGAAAAAAAAAAATGATACTGCATAACAAATTACCACTGCATGTAGGCAATAGCATTACTGGGCTACTGGGAAGTTGTCAGGGAGAGAGTCCAAGGAAGCTCTTCTAATTTTCTAGCCTAAACCCAGTCTACAAGGATCCAGAAGTCCCTGTGTGTTCTAGTTAGGTGCTGGGAGGGCTAAAGAATAAGTCAAGAGTGGCAGATAGGACCAAAAGACCCCTGACTATGGGGGTTTTATAAATAAGAAAAATGACTAGGACCATAGATAGACACCAGCAAGAGGTGTGGAAAAATCACTCTGAAAAGCCAGAAAACACAGTATTCTTCCAAGGTCACCAGTCCAGGCCCAAGAGCAGAGGAGCCACTCTGCAACAAATATCCAGAACATCATATGCATCTTGAGATCCAACACAATCTTGAAAGGAACAGAGGGTCATGAAAGTTGAGAATTTGAGCATTTACATATATGAGAATTTGTTTAAGCTTAAATAATAGTACTTTAAATTAATACTTTTTTTAAATTATTTTTTCTCTTTTACATATCAGGTGAATGTGAAGATTGAAGGCAGGGTGCAAGGCTTGAAATATCACTTTATTTCCTGTGCACATTTAAATGTTAGTGTGCTCATATTTTGTCCTATTTATAATAATTTTAGAGGTTCTTTTTTATTATCCCTGGATTTTTCACCTTTTCTTCTCCATTGAAGCAGTTAGTGATTTCTATGCTTCCTTGCCTATGGATAGGTTTGCAACTAGAAAGAAAGCAAAGTTGCAGATAAACGATCCTTTTCTCCACTATTATTGCCAGAAGTCTAAACCCAATGAGGGAATTTTACAAAGTGCCTCTGAGAAAACAATAAAGAGAGAGAAACATCTTTGAACAAAACATCAAGAGGGAATTTACCTAATAGATGGAGAGGAGCCCAATCTCCAGGCTGGGGAAAGAGTATGCAGGGACCGTGAGCACAGAAGGAAAGGAGAGGTAGGTTTTGGAGATACTTATCATCACAGTGAAGAGGGGCCAAAACACCCAAATGGCGTCAGTGAATGGTGCTTACAAAGAAACTGAGCCATAGCACGTGTGCTTACAAGTGCTGACTAAGATTCTTACGTGCACAGTTGACAGGGAAATAGCATAAAGTTTCTAGATCTAGTGAAAGTCCCATAAGCAACCAAGGCAGTATTTCCTTCCAGTCTGGTGGGATCAAAAGCCCAGTTAAAATGAGGTCAATTTAAAGGAAATAAAGTCCTATTTATTATACAACTAGGTACTATTCATACCTACTACACAAAATATAACTTTAAATTGATGGACTAATTATCTTAGTGAATAAAAATTCACTAAGATCTTCAATAACCATTGATTGTTTAAAATGTTAAATACATAATAAAATGTATTCTTGAGCAAAATTTTGAGAGATGAATGAGACACTTGCACAGAAAGATAAGCACGTTCAAATTTGCTTGGTAATGGGTTGCTATCATGGATTTCATCAGAAAAGAGTAAATGTATACTGCTGGTATATCCACATAAACATATTACCCCTAATATATCCACATCTAGAATTCAAATCATTAACAGAATACTAAGCTCGAATTTAAAAAAAAAAAATTTGAGGAAATATACAGACTCCTACAAAGTACTAGTTTGTGCATTTTAGAAAAATGGTTGAAATACTTTTTTCTGGCAAAAAAGTATTAAAATTTAAAATTTAATTGCCTGGGAAATCTAATTAGTAATGACATTCTACGGACATTCCATTTCTCCAACTTTACAGTTACTTCAGGTTTTACAACACACTTATCATTTATCTGATAGAAAATAACATCTCATATTTGTCTTCAAATGTTGAAATCTGACATATTTAATTGTCTAGTCAATTTTGGATTTGATTAACACTTGTTTTAAAGATAATTATTCAGAGGTTCATTTTTTAGTTTAATCTTGCTCAGGGCTATCTAAAGATGCTACGTTGTTCAGAGGAGTATATCATTACTCAGAAAGGAAGTGATTTATTGAGTAATTAAGGCAAACTAAATCTATACCAACTCAATGCAAATTATAAGTGAATGCTAACTTGGTCTGAGCTCCGCAATCTTTTTCAAATGTAAAAGACTATTTATTTTGTTGCTATTAGTGCTTCTAATACCGTTAGATTTTAGTAAATATTTTCTTTAGTTTTAATTTTACATTTGTTTTCTAAGAAAAAGTAAGATACTAAAAATGAATGTGGGTATTTTCACTGAAATTAGGCATAGTACCAGAAGAAAGCTTGGATGATTTTAAAACTATGAATAAAATAATGATTTAAAATTATACATACACTCATTTACTTTCGGTTAACAAACATTTCTGAGTACACATTTATGTACCTGTCAATGTTTTCTATAAATATATAATAATAAATTTGTGTTGCTATAACATAAAAATTGTCATAATTTTATTAATTCCTGTTATCTACTCATTAACTTGTTAATAATGTAAATAATTCACTTCTCCCACCATAATTTTCAGCTTAGCTGCTGTCAATTATTTTTTATAGATTAAGCTGAATTGAAAACTAAAACATGAAAATTGGCAAATGTTGCAGAGTTGGAAAACTTCCACATATAACTAAAATTTTTAAATGTGAAAAAAAATTAAATGAATAGGCAAGTAAGAGATGCACGAATGTTTGGGTTTATATTTCCATATAAATACAACACCCTAAATTCAAACAAATATTAAAGAATGTATATACATTTATATAGATAAATAACTATGGAAATTATGCCATTACTTTGGCATCATAAAAATGATAAAGTGAAAAATTTGCAACAGTAATGTCACTATTTATTTGGATATTTAGGGTTATAATAGAATTTTGTGCAAATAAAATAACATTATTTAACATATTACTGTTTTAAAAATAGGTAAACCACTTAAATTTTAAAAATCTGTGTTTCCTTTATAATTAGAGAATTATTTTCTAATAGAAACTTCACATTGATTATTTTCTAATTATGATTTGTTCATTACGGTTCTCACTTAATGATAAGAACAATAATGAATTTGTCCTGTGCTATAACTAAGAAAAGATGGAGAAGAAATAGACTGTTTGCCATTGAAAGTTAAACTTCTGCTAGACCTAAATTTGTGAAATTCTGATACAGTACTTCTCAATGACATCCCAGTGCCTTCTCCACAAAAATAACCCAACTTATATCTACAATATCATGTACAGTATAACAAAACTTCTTTCATCTAATCCTTAGCATTAGAGTAGCCCCTACAACTGACATTCGATTTTTAAAATTCAACTTAAATTTTCTGTCTAATTTGTGGACCCAAGCTTAAATATAGCAGGGAGTCAATGGATTTAGGAATTGAGGATGTGAGAGACAGAGAGAGATAGAAGGAGTTGGGGAGGAGGGAAGAAAGAGACTGGACACAGCTGAGTTGTCCCTGATTATTTTAAGTTATTGCTTGATATAAGCCAGCTTCTATCCCTCCACTGCCCAACAAGCCTTTCCCAGGAATTCCTACATTTGTCTTGAAAAATTTGATGCCTGCTTCTTCTAAATATTTGGGCTATATAGAATAGCACAGGTATTCCTGGCTTACATTTAAACCCCAGTCTCTTGGAGATCTTTACATGAAGCCTCCAAAACTCTTCAAAATCAGGTTTTTAAGCAGAATCATATAATGCCATATGGGAAATTATAAACAGAATCATGTCAGACCTTGTGATTTTTAAGAGCATCGGAAGAGATTTTTGGGACTTCCCTGGTGTCACAGTGGTTAAGAATCCGCCTGCCAATGCAGGGGACACAGATTCATTCCCTGGTCTGGGAAAATCCCACATGCCGCAGAGCAACTAAGCTCATGGGCCACAACTACTGAGCCTGCGCTCTAGAGCCCGTGAGCCACACAACTCGCCTAGAGTTGCCTGCACGCCTAGAGCCGGTACTCCACAACAAGAGAAGCCACCACGATGAGAAGCCCGCACACCACAATGAAGAGTAGCCCCCACTCACCGCAACTAGAGAAAGCCCGCGTGCAGCAATGAAGACCCAACGTAGCCAAAAATAAATTAATTAATTAAATTAATTTATTTTTTAAAAAAAGAAAAAAACAGATTTTCATGTGAACTTCTAAAAAAATTTACATGCTGGCTCAAAAAGTATTTGCTGACCCTGAGCATGGGGGAAAAAAGGAAGTAAATGTGCAAGTTTGCAAGCTGAATTATTTGGTCATGAGTACAACCATTTTTATGTAGGAAAATGTGTTTGGTACCTAACCTGACCTTTAAGATCTGCAATTTGCATTTTCTCCATCTCTGCAGTCTCATACTTGGTGTGCTACCAACCACACTAAATTACAGCTGTATATGCTAGTAAAGTCTGTCACCCTGTGCTTTCATTATCTTCTTTCCTCCTTTCCCTTCCTTTTCTGCATTAATGCTTACTGAGGACATACTAAGTGCCAGACTTAGTAGTCATGGTAGAGTGAGAAATAAATAGGGAACACATCCTCACAGTGGTTGCAGAAGCAGGATTCATGGCCTAACCATGAAGAATGTGGAAAGGAAATGAAGAGGTGTTATGCTTCTGGGAAGCAAAAGAGATTTCTCTTTTTGACTAATAAAGTGAGTGAAAACCCCGATCCTGAATCAGTATCATTGCCTGATTTCCCTCTTCTTGTACAAGGTGAATAAAGTGTAGCTTGAGAAAAACCACACCTATTGAAACTGGTGCTTCCCTTTCTCCATCATTCATCTCATCTCTGCTTTATCTCCTCTCTTCTATATGTTTTGTCCCCTCTTATCTACTGGCTTCTCCCCACAGGCCCTGAGTATTCCCAAGTGCCTCAATAATGAAAAAAATAAAAACAAAAATAAAAAGCTGCCCTATAATACTGCAACCCCAACAACTATTATGTAAGCTTTTATTTCTATTTTTCTCACAAATTTTCTTACTGTTTCTACTTCCTTACAATCCATTTAATTCTCATTTCACTACCTCTGGCTTCTATATTCATCATAATAATTATGTCTACACATATGAAAGTCAACAACTGCCAAATGCAACAGATACTCTTTTCAGTTGAGTTTATTAAATATTCCAGAATCACTGGCTACGTTTTTTTTTTAATGTATTTTTCATTCACCCATTGCAGCCATGGAGTCTGCAGGCTCTTATCACTTCCTGGTCTACCTGCTTTTCTTTGAATATTTATCTTTAATTACACAGTATGTAAATATATCCTCTAACCGTCTTCTAATTCTTTAGAAAATTTAAACTGTTCTCTTGATTTCGATTAATGAAAATAAGCCTATAACATATTGTCCAACGACATAAAGCACTTTATTGGCAAAATGTTCAAGTTTGAGATCCTTGATCCTTGTATAACCTCTCATCCTCTGATGTTCTTCATTGTAGTTACTGATACCACGTCACTGAAGCTGGCATCTTGGGGAATCAAGATGCTTCAATCTGTTGAAATCTTTATTCAATCTTACAACCTATTGAGTACTAAAGTCACATATATTTATCTCTTACATAGTCTTGAATAGATTTCTTCATTTTATTACCATGGCATTTATTTATATTCTCTTTATCATCTGAATGCGTGCATAACTTACCCATAACTATAACTATATCTCCAGTTGCTGTCAAGGTATAAATCACATCATATCTACCTTTGTCTGTTTGGGCTGCTATAAAAAAAAAAAAATCAGGGACTGCGTGACTTACAAACAACAGAAATTTATTTTTCAAGGTTCTTGAGACTGGAAGTCCGAGATCAGGGTGCCAGCATGGTCAGGTGAGAACCCTCTTTAGGATATCAGATTTTTTTCTTATATCTTCACATGAAAGAAGGGGTGAGGGATCTCTGTGGGGTCTCTTTTATAAGAACACTAGTTCCATTCATGAGGGTTCCACTCTCATGACCTAAGCACCTACCAAAGGCCCCACCTACTAATGCCAACACACTGGGCATTAAAGTTTCAACATATGAATTTTGAGGGGATATAAACCTTTAGACCATAACAATATCCTTTCTCTATATAATAACAACTTAGTGGCTTCCTCTGTCAGAATAACTGACTAGATCCTTTCCATGACACTTAAAACCATCACAGACTACATGCCCATGAAGCCAGCCCTGCTAACATGTTATAATGAAACACAAAACTGCTTTTATTAACCATAATTCATACATTATTTAATCTTTTTTATTTTTATTCATACTTCTGAATGTATTCCATCTTCTCATTAGTTTCCATTGTTTTCTCTGCCAGGAATTTTCTTCCCACCTCCTTTGATGAGCATACTTTCTATGTAATGTTCTACATTAAAACCTGGCTAGGTGTCATTGCCTGAGAAGCCATTCCATGCTCCCACCCTCACCCCTGCCACACAGACTAAATAAACCTAGATATTCCCCAGGATTAATTAAGAGCATTTCTTTTATAATTCCCTTATAAATTTTATAATTTCATGAGAGTATTTCGTAGTATACTCTGAACTCCTTTGAGTGCAGTGATTTAATATTATTTATCTTTCTCTTCTTTCCTGCACAGAAGTTGTTCAATATAAGAAGGGCTCCTAAATCTAAGCAATGTGTGTAGAAACTCAGGCACAATTTGTTTTGCTTTCCTTCAGAGAAAGTGAAAAAATGAATGAAGTATACCACTGTAATAAATGCTAAGTGGTGGAAGCTTAAAATACTGTCTATTCATTGGCATTTTTAAAATGTATACCTTATTTTTATATCAATTGGTCATTATGTTATCAACTGATTATGGATGTAAAGTCTTGAAGAATTAAATGGAATATTCTGTAAAAGTCAAGTTATTTTATTAACTTAAATATAACAATGTTTTATTTTTTAGGGTATATGAACCAAGTAATCTAAGTGTTGCTAAAGCTTAGCAACACTTGCTTTTAAAATAAGTTTCATTCAGAAGTAGCAAAACCTATTAAACCAGAGTCACTTTATAGGAGAGACCTTTGCTTAAATAATTCAATTTGCCTAGCAGAATTTGTAAACCTATTCAAAGAACCAGTGACTGGAAGAGCTTCAAGATGGCAGAGGAGTAAGACATGGAGATCACCTCCCTCTCCGCAAATACATCAAAAATATATCTACATGTGGAACAACTCCTACAGAACACCTACTGAACACTGGCAGAAGACCTCAGACTTCCCAAAAGGCAAGAAACTACTCACGTACCTGGGTAAGGCAAAAGAAAAAAGAAAAAGCAGAGACAAAAGAATAGGGATGGGACCTGCACATCTGGGAGGGAGCTGTGAAGGAGGAAAAGTTTCCACACACTTGGAAGCACCTTCACTGGTGGAAACAGGGGGTAGGCAGCAGGGGTAGCTTTGGAGCCACAGAGGAAAGCACAGCAACAGGGGTGCAGAGGGCAAAGTGGAGACATTCCCACACAGGGGATCAGTGCTGATCAGCACTCACCAGCCTGAGAGGCTTGTCTGCTCACCCGCTGGGGCGGGTGGGGGCTGGGAGCTGAGGCTCTGGCTTCAGAGGTCAGATCCCAGGGAGAGGACTGGGGTTGGCTGCATGAACACAGCCTGAAGGGGGCTAGTGCACTGCAGCTAGCCGAGAGGGAGTCCGGGAAAAAGTCTGGAACTGCCTAAGAGGCAAGAGACCACTGTTTCGGGGTGCGCGAGGAGAGGGGATTCAGAGCACTGCTTAAGTGAGCTCCAGAGATGGGTGCCAGCCACAGCTATCAGCACAGACACCAGAGACAGGCATGAAACGCTAAGGCTGCTGCTGCAGCCACCAAGAAGCCTGTGTGCAAGGACAGGTCACTATCCATACCTCCCCTCATGTAAGCCTGTGCAGCCCTCCACTGCCAGGGTCCTGTGATCCAGGGACAACTTCCCCAGGAGAACACACGGCACACCTCAGGCTGCTGCAATGTCACACTGGCCTCTGCCGCTGCAGGCTCGCCCCGCATTCTGTAACCCTCCCTCACCCCGGCATGAGTGAGCCAGAGCCCCATAATCAGTTGCTCCTTTAACCCCCTCCTGTCTGGGTGAAGAAAGATGCCAGAGGGCAACCTACATGCAGAGTCGGGGCCAAATCCAAAGCTGAACCCCAGAAGATGTGTGAACAAGGAAGAGAAAGGGAAATTTCACCATGCAGCCTCAGGAGCAGTGGATTAAATCTCCACAATCAATTTGAGGTACCCTGAGTCTGTGGAATCCCTGAACAGACAATGAATCATCCCATTGGGAAAGGAAAGAGTCAATCAAGTCCAGTAAGCACAGAGAGTCCTATACAGGATAAATCCAAGGAGAAACACGCCAAGACACATAGTAATCAAACTATCAAAAATTAAATACAAAGAAAAAATATTGAAAGCAGCAAAGGAAAAGCAACAAATAACATACAAGGGGATTCCCATAAGGGTAACAGCTGATCTTTCAGCAGAAAGTCTGCAAGCCAGAAGGGAGTGGCAGGACATATTTAAAGTGAGGAAAGGGAAAAACCTACAACCAAGATTACTCTACCCAGCAAGGATCTCATTAAGATTCGACAGGGAAATTAAAACCTTTACACGCAAGCAAAAGCTAAGAGAATTCGGGACCACCAAACCAGCTTTACAACAAATGTTAAAGGAATTTCTCTAAGCAGGAAACACAAGAGGAGGAAACGACCTACAATAACAAACCCAAAACAATTAAGAAAGTGGTAATAGGAACATATATATAGATATTTACCTTAAATGTCAATGGATTAAATGCTGCAACCAAAAGACATAGATTGGCTGAATGGATACAAAAACAAGACCCATATATATGCTGTCTACAAGAGACCCACTTCAGACCTAGAGACACATACAGACTGAAAGTGAGGGGATGGAAAAAAGATATTCCATGCAAATGGAAATCAAAAGAAAGCTGGAGTAGCAATTCTCATATTAGACAAAACAGACTTTAAAAAAAAGATGATTACAAGAGACAAAGAAGAAAACTACATAATGGTCAAGGGATCAATCCCAGAAGAAGATATATCAATTGTAAATATTTATGCACCCAACATAGGAGCACCTCAATACATAAGGCAAATGTTAAGAGCCATAAAAGGAGAAATCAACAGTAACACAATCATAGTAGGGGACTTTAACACCTCACTTTCAACAATGGATAGACCATCCAAAATGAAAATAAATAAGGAAACACAAGTTTTAAATGACACATTAAACAAATGGATTTAATTGATAATTATAGGACATTCCATCCAAAAACAGCAGAATACACTTTCTTCTCAAGTGCTCATGGAACATTCTCCAGGATAGATCATATATTGGGTCACAAACCAAGCCTTGGTAAATTTAGAAAAATTGAAATCGTATCAAGTATCTTTTCTGACCAGAACACTATGAGACTTGATATCAATTACAGGAAAAAAAAACTGTAAAAACTACAAACACATGGAGGCTAAACAAAACACTACTAAATAACCAAGAGATCTCTGAAGAAATCAAAGAGGAAATCAAAAAATACTTAGAAACAAATGACAATGAAAACATGACGAAGCAAAACTTATGGGATGCAGCAAAAGCAGTTCTAAGAGGGATGTTTATAGCAATACAATCCTACCTTAAGAAACAAGAAACATCTCAAATAAACAACTTAACCTACACCTAAAGCAATTAAAGAAAGAAGAGCAAAAACACCCCAAAGTTAGCAGAAGGAAAAATCATAAAAATCAGATCAGAAATAAATGAAAAACAAGTGAAGGAAATGATACAAAGATCAATAAAACTAAAAGCTGGTTCTTTGAGAAGATAAACAAATTGATAAACCATTAGCCAGACTCATCAAGAAAAAAAGGGAAAAGACTCAAACCAACAGAATTAGAAATGAAAAAGGAGACATAACAACTGACACTGCAGAAATACAAAGGATCATGAGAGATTACTCCAGGCAACTATATGCCAATAAAATAAAGAACCTGGAAGAAATGGGCAAATTCATAGAAAAGCACAACTTTCCCAGACTGAATCAGGAAGAAATAGAAAATATGAACAGACCAATCACAAGCACTGAAATTGAAACTGGGATGAAAAATCTTCCAGCAAACAAAAGCCCAGGACCAGTTGGCTTCACTGGTGAATTCTATCAAACATTTAGAGAAGAGCTAACACCTATACTTCTCAAACTCATCCAAAATACAGCAGAGGAAGAAAAACTCCCAAATTCATTCTACGAGGCCACCATCACCCTGATACCAAAACCAGACAAAGATGTCACAAAAAAAGAAAACTACAGGCCAATATCACTGATGAACGTAGATGCAAAAATCCTAGCAAACAGAATCCAAGAGCACATTAAAAGGATCATACACCATGATCAAGTGGGGTTTATCCCAGGAATGCAAGGATTCTTCAATATATGCAAAACAATCAATATGATACACCATATGAACAAATTGAAGGAGAAAAACCATATGATTATCTCAATAGATACAGAAAAAGCTTTTGACAATATTCAACACCGATTTATGATAAAAACCCTCCAGAAAGTGGGCATAGAGGGAACTTACCTCAACCTAATAAAGGCCGTATATCACAAACCCACAGCCAACATCATTCTCAATGGTGAAAAACTGAAACCATTTCCACTAAGATCAGGAAAAAGACAAGGTTGCCCACTCTCACCACTATTATTCAACATAGTTTTGGAAGTTTTAGCCACAGCAATCAGAGAAGAAAAACAAATAAAAGGAATCCAAACTGGAAAAGAAGAAGTAAACCTGTCACTGTTTGCAGATGACGTGATACTATACATAGAGAATCCTAAAGATACTACCAGAAAACTACTACAGGTAATGAAGGAATTTGGTAGAGTAGCAGGACACAAAATTAATGCACAGAAATATCTTGCATTCCTATACACTAATGATGAAAAATCTGAAAGTGAAATTAAGAAAACACTCCCATTTACCACTGCAGCAAAAAGAATAAAATATCTAGGAATAAACCTACCTAAGGAGACAAAAGACCTGTATGCAGGAAATTATACGACACTGATGAAAGAAGTTAAAGATGATATAAATAGATGGAGAGATATACCATGTTCTTGGATTGGAAGAATCAACATTGTGAAAATGACTCTACTACCCAAAGCAACCTACAGATTCAGTGCAATCCCTATCAAACTACCACTGGCATTTTTCACAGAACTAGAACAAAATATTTCACAATTTGTATGGAAACACAAAAGACCCCGAATAGCCAAAGCAATCTTGAGAAAGAAAAACGGAGCTGGAGAAATCAGGCTCCCTGACTTCAGACTATATTACAAAGCTACAGTAATCAAGACAGTATGGTACTGGTACAGAAACAGAAATATAGAACAATGAAACAGGATAGAAAGCCCAGAGATAAACCCACAGACATATGGTCACCTTATCTTTGATAAAGGAGGCAAGAATATACAGTGGAGAAAAGACAGCCTCTTCAATAAGTGTTGCTGGGAAAACTGGACAGCTACATGTAAAAGAATGAAATTAGAACACTTCCTAACACCATACACAAAAATTAACTCAAAATGGATTAAAGACCTAAATGTAATACCGGACACTATAAAACTCTTAGAGGAAAACATAGGCAGAGCACTCAATGACATAACTCACAGCAAGATCTCTTTAGACCCAACTCCTAGAGAAATGGAGATAAAAACAAAAATAAACAAAGGGGACCTAACGAAACTTAAAAGCTTTTGCACAGCAAAGGAAACCATAAATAAGAGGAAAAAACCCTCAGAATGGGAGAAAATATTTGCTAATGAAGCAGCCGACAAAGGATTATCTCCAAAATATACAAGCAGCTCATGCAGCTCAGTATCCAAAAAACAAACAACCCAATCCAAAAATCGGCAGAAGACCTAAACAGACATTTCTCCAAAGAAGATAAACAGATGGCCAACAAACACATGAAAGGATGCTCAACATCACTAATCATTAGAGAAATGCAAATCAAAACTACAATGGGGTATCACCTCACACTGGTCAGAATGGCCATGATCAAAAAATCTACAAAGAAGAAATGCTGGAGAGGGTATGGAGAAAAGGGAACCCTCTTGCACTGTTGGTAGGAATGTAAATTGATACAGCCACTATGGAGAACAGTATGGACGTTCCTTAAAAAACTAAAAATAAAACTGCCATATGACCTAGCAATCCCACTGCTGGGCATATACCCTGAGAAAACCATAATTCAAAAAGAGTCATGTATCACAATGTTCATTGCAGCACTATTTACAATAGCCCCAACATGGAAGCAACCTGTATCCATCGACAGATGAATGGATAAAGAAGATGTGGCACATATATACAATGGAATATTACTCAGCCATAAAAAGAAACGAAATTGAGTTATTTGTAACTGGGTGGATGGACTTAGAGTCTGTCATACAGAGTGAAGTAAGTTAGAAAGAGAAAAACAAATACCGTATGCTAACACATATATATGGAATCTTAAAAAAAAAATGGTTTTGATCAACCTAGGGGCAGGACAGGAATAAAGACACAGACATAGAGATTGGACTTGAGGACATGGGGAGGGGGAAGTGTAAACTGGGACGAAGTGAGAGAATAGCTGTGACATATATATACTACCAAATGTAAAATAGGTAGCTAGTGGGAAGCAGCTGCATAGCACAGGGAGATCAGCTTGGTGCTTTGTGACCACCTAGAGCAGTGGGATAGGGAATTTGGGATGGAGACGCAAGAGGGAGGGATATGGGGATATATATATATATATATATATATATAGCTAATTCACTTTCTTATACAGCAGAAACTAACACAACATTGTAAAGTAATCATACTCCAATAAAGATGTTAAAAAAAAAAAAAGAGAGCCCAGAGAGCTCCCTAGTCCCTTCAACCATGTGAGAACACAGTGAGAAATTGGCAATCTACAACCCAGAAAATTGCATTCATGAGAACCTGATCATGCTGGCCCCTTTATCTTGGACTTCCAGCCTCCAGAACTGTGAGAAATAAATTTCTGTTGTTTATAAGCTAAAAAAAAAAAAAAAAAAAAAGACTGTAAGATCAACATGGCTGGAGCATGCTCAATGGAATGGCAAGAGAAGTCAGAGAAGTAGGCAAGGGCCGAAAATTTAGTAGGTATAGGCTTTGGTAAGGTATTTGCCTTTTGTTTAAAATGCAACAAGTCATCAAAGTTTGGGAATAGGATGGTGATAAAATTTGTATTTCATAATGTTGTTTGCACCTACAGGAATGGACCTAGAGATTACCATACTAAGTGAAGTAAGTCAGAAAGATACAAACAAATACCAGGAGAGAGGGGCAAGATGGCGGAAGAGTAAGACGCGGAGATCACCTTCCTTCCCACAGATACAGTAGAAATACATCTACACGTGGAACTGCTCCTACAGAACACCCACTGAACGCTGGCAGAAGACGTCAGACCTCCCATAAGGCAAGAAACCCCCCCGTACTTGGGTAGGGCAAAAGAAAAAAGAAATAACAGAGACAAAAGAATACGGACGGGACCTGCACCAGTGGGAGGGAGCTGTGAAGGAGGAAAGGTTTCCACACACTAGGAAGCCCCTTCGCGGGCAGAGACTGCGGGTGGCTGAGGGGGGAAGCTTCAGAGCCACGGAAGAGAGCGCAGCCACAGGGGTGCGGAGGGCAAAGCGGAGAGATTCCCGCACGGAGGATCAGTGCCGAGCAGCACTCACCAGCCCAAGAGGCTTGTCTGCTCACCCGCCGGGGCGGGCGGGGACTGGGAGCTGAGGCTCGGGCTTCGGTGCTAGCCAGGAGGGAGTCCGGGAAAAAGTCTGCAGCTGCCGAAGAGGCAAGAGACTTTTTCTTGCCTCTTTGTTTCGTGGCGCGCAAGGAGAGGGGATTCAGAGCGCCGCCTAAACGAACTCAAGACGGGCGCGAGCCGCGGCTATCAGCGCGGACCCTAGAGGTGGGCGCGAGCCACGGCTATCAACGCGGACCCCAGGGGCGGGCGCGAGCAGCGGTTATCAGCGCGGACCCCAGAGACGGGCAGGAGACGCTAAGGCTGCTGCTGCCGCCACCAAGAAGCCTGTGTGTGAGCACAGGTCACTCTCCACACCGCCCCTCCCTGGAGCCTGTGCAGCCCGCCACTGCCAGGCTCCCGTGATCCAGAGACAACTTCCGCGGGAGAACGCACGGCGTGCCTCAGGCTGCTGCAACGTCACGACGCCTCTGCCGCTGCAGGCTTGCCCCGCATCTGTACCCCTCCCTCCCCCGGCCTCAGTGAGCCAGAGTCCCCGAAGCAGCTGCTCCTTTAACCCCGTTCTGTCTGGGCAGGGAACAGACGCCCTCAGGCGACCTACATGCAGAGGTGGGTCCAAATCCAAAGCTGAACCCCAGGAGCTGTACGAACAAAGAAGAGAAAAGGAAATCTCTCCCAGCAGCCTCAGAAGCAGCGGATTAAAGCTCCACAAACAACTTGATGTGCCTGTATCTCTTGAATACCTGAACAGACAATGAATCATCCCAAATTCAAGAGGTGGACTTTGGGAGCAGGATATATTAATTTTTCTCCTTTTCCTTTTTTTGTGACTGTATATGTGTATGCTTCTGGGTGAGATTTTGTCTATATAACTTTGCTTTCACCATTAGTCCTAGGGTTAGATCCATCCGTTTTTCTTTTTTTACTTAAAATTTTTTTCTTCTAATAAATGTTTTCTTAATAATTTTTTCCTTATTTTCTATTTTTAGAAATTAAAAACTTTTTAATAAGTTTTTTCATATTTTTTATTTTAAAAAATTAAAAAATTTTTTCTTAATTTTTTATTTGTTATTATAAAAAATTAATAAATCTATTTTTAAAAATTAAAAAAAAATTTTCTGAATACATTTATTCTTAATAATTTTTTTCTTATTTTTTATTATAATAGCTTTATTTTATTTTATTTTATCCTCTTTCCTTCTTTCTTTCTATTTTTTTCTCCCTTTTATTCTGAGCCGTGTGGATGAAAGGCTCTTGGTGCTCCAGCCAGGCATCAGGGCTGTGCCTCTGAGGTGGGAGTGCCAACTTCAGGACACTGGTCCACAAGAGACCTCCCAGCTCCACATAATACCAAACGGCGAAAAATCTCTCAGAGATCTCCATCTCAACACGAAGACCCAGCTTCACTCAACGACCAGCAAGCTACAGTGCTGGACACCCTATGCCAAACAACTAGCAAGACAGGAACACAGCCCCATCCATTAGCAGAGAGGTTGCCTAAAATCATAATAAGGCCACAGACACCCCAAAACACACCAACAGATGTGGACGTGCCCACCAGAAAGACTAGATACAACCTCATTCACCAGAACACAGTCACTAGTCCCCTCCACCAGGAAGCCTACACAACCGACTGAACCAACCTTAGCCACTGGGGACAGATACCAAAAACAACGGGAACTACGAACCTGCAGCCTGTGAAAAAGAGACCCCAAACACAGTAAGATAAGCAAAATGAGAAGACAGAAAAACACACAGCAGGTGAAGGAGCAGGGTCAAAACACACCAGACCTAACAAATGAAGTGGAAATAGGCAGTCTACCTGAAAAAGAATTCAGAATAATGATAGTAAAGATGATCCAAAATCTTGGAAATAGAATAGACAAAATGCAAGAAGCATTTAACAAGGACGTAGAAGAGCTAAAGCGGAACCAAGCAACAATGAAAAACACAATAAATGAAATTAAAAATACTCTAGACGGGATCAATAGAAGAAAAACTGAGGCAGAAGAATGGATAAGTGACCTGGAAGATAAAATAGTGGAAATAACTACTGCAGAGCAGAATAAAGAAAAAAGAATGAAAAGAACTGAGGACAGTCTCAGAGACCTCTGGGACAACATTAAACACACCAACATTCGAATTATAGGGGTCCCAGAAGAAGAAGAGAAAAAGAAAGGGACTGAGAAAATATTTGAAGAGATTATAGTTGAAAACTTCCCTAATATGGGAAAGGAAATAGTTAATCAAGTCCTGGAAGCACAGAGAGTCCCATACAGGATAAACCCAAGGAGAAACACGCCAAGACACATATTAATCAAACTATCAAAAATTAAATATAAAGAAAACATATGAAAAGCAGCAAGGGAAAAACAACAAATAACACATAAGGGAATCCCCATAAGGTTAACAGCTGATCTTTCAGCAGAAACTCTGCAAGCCAGAAGGGAGTGGCAGGATATACTTAAAGTGATGAAGGAGAAAAACCTACAACCAAGGTTACTCTACCCAGCAAGGATCTCATTCAGATTTGATGGAGAAATTAAAACCTTTACAGACAGGCAAAAGCTGAGAGAGTTCAGCACCACTAAACCAGCTTTACAACAAATGCTAAAGGAACTTCTCTAGGCAAGAAACACAAGAGAAGGAAAACACCTACAATAACAAACCCAAAACATTTAAGAAAATGGGAATAGGAACGTACATATCGATAATTACCTTAAATGTAAATGGATTAAATGCTCCCACCAAAAGACACAGACTGGCTGAATGGATACAAAAACAAGACCCATATATATGCTGTCTACAAGAGACCCACTTCAGACCTAGAGACACATACAGACTGAAAGTGAGGGGATGGAAAAAGATATTCCATGCAAATGGAAATCAAAAGAAAGCTGGAGTAGCAATTCTCATATCAGACAAAATAGACTTTAAAATAAAGACTATTACAAGAGACAAAGAAGGGCACTATATAATGATCAAGGGATCCATCCAAGAAGAAGGTATAACAATTGTAAATATTTATGCACCCAACATAGGAGCACCTCAATACATAAGGCAAATACTAACGGCCATAAAAGGGGAAATCGACAGTAACACAATCATAGTAGGGGACTTTAACACCCCACTTTCACCAATGGACAGATCATCCAAAATGAAAATAAATAAGGAAACACAAGCTTTAAATGATACATTAAACAAGATGGATTTAATTGATATTTATAGGACATTCCACCCAAAAACAACAGAATACACATTTTTCTCAAGTGCTCATGGAACATTCTCCAGGATAGATCATATCTTGGGTCACAAATCAAGCCTTGGTAAATTTAAGAAAATTGAAATCGTATCAAGTATCTTTTCCGACCACAATGCTATGAGACTAGATATCAATTACAGGAAAAGATCTGTAAAAAATACAAACACATGGAGGTTACACAATACACTACTTAATAACGAAGTGACCACTGAAGAAACCAAAGCGGAAATCAAAAAATACCTAGAAACAAATGACAATGGAGACACGACGACCCAAAACCTATGGGACACAGCAAAAGCAGTTCTAAGAGAGAGGTTTATAGCGATACAAGCCTACATCAAGAAACAGGAAACATCTCGAATAAACAACTTAAACTTGCACCTAAAGCAATTAGAGAAAGAAGAACAAAAAAACCCCAAAGCTAGCAGAAGGAAAGAAATCATAAAGATCAGATCAGAAATAAATGAAAAAGAAATGAAGGAAACAATAGCAAAAATCAATGAAACTAAAAGCTGGTTCTTCGAGAAGATAAACAAAGTTGATAAACCATTAGCCACACCCATCAAGAGAAAAAGGGAGAAGACTCAAATCAATAGAATTAGAAGTGAAAAAGGAGAAGTAACCACTGACACTGCAGAAATACAAAGGATCATGAGAGATTACTACAAGCAACTCTATGCCAATAAAATGGATAACCTGGAAGAAATGGACAGATTCTTAGAAATGTACAACCTGCCTAGACTGAACCAGGAAGAAATAGAAAATATGAACAGACCAATCACAAGCACTGAAATTGAAACTGTGATGAAAAATCTTCCAACAAACAAAAGCCCAGGACCAGATGGCTTCACTGGCGAATTCTATCAAACATTTAGAGAAGAGCTAACACCTATTCTTCTCAAACTCTTCCAAAATATTGCAAAGGGAGGAACACTCCCCAACTCATTCTATGAGGCCACCATCACCCTGATACCAAAACCAGACAAAGATGTCACAAAGAAAGAAAACTACAGGCCAATATCACTGATGAATATAGATGCAAAAATTCTCAACAAAATACTAGCAAACAGAATCCAACAGCACATTAAAAGGATTACACACCATGATCAAGTGGGGTTTATTCCAGGAACGCAAGGATTCTTCAATATACGCAAATCAATCAACGTAATACATCATATTAACAAATTGAAGGAGAAAAACCATATGATCATCTCAATAGATGCAGAGAAAGCTTTCGACAAAATTCAACACCCATTTATGATAAAAGCCCTGCAGAGAGTAGGCATAGAGGGAACTTTCCTCAACATAATAAAGGCCATATATGACAAACCCACAGCCAACATCATCCTCAATGGTGAAAAACTGAAACCATTTCCACTAAGATCAGGAACAAGACAAGGTTGTCCACTCTCACCACTATTATTCAACATAGTTTTGGAAGTGTTAGCCACAGCAATCAGAGAAGACAAAGAAATAAAAGGAATCCAAATCGGAAAAGAAGAAGTAAAGCAGTCACTGTTTGCAGATGACATGATACTATACATAGAGAATCCTAAAACTGCCACCAGAAAAGTACTAGAGCTAATCAATGAATCTGGTAAAGTAGCAGGATACAAAATAAATGCACAGAAATCTCTTGCATTCCTATACACTAATGATGAAAAATCTGAAAGTGAAATTAAGAAAACACTCCCGTTTACCACTGCAACAAAAAGAATAAAATATCTAGGAATAAACCTACCTAAGGAGACAAAAGACCTGTATGCAGAAAATTACAGGACAGTGATGAAAAAATTAAAGATGATACAAATAGATGGAGAGATATACGATGCTCTTGGATTGGAAGAATCAACACTGTGAAAATGACTCTACTACCCAAAGCAATCTACAGATTCAATGCAATCCCTATCAAACTACCACAGGCATGTTTCACAGAACTAGAACAAAAATTTTCTCAATTTGTATGGAGACAGAAAAGACCCCGAATAGCCAAAGAATCTTGAGAACGAAAAATGGAGCTGGAGGAATCAGGCTCCCTGACTTCAGACTATATTACAAAGCTACAGTAATCAAGACAGTTTGGTACTGGCACAAAAACCGAAATATAGATCAATGGAACAGGATAGAAAGCCCAGAGATAAACCCACGCACATATGGTCACCTTATCTTTGATAAAGGAGGCAAGCATATACAGTGGAGAAAAGACAGCCTCTTCAATAAGTGGTGCTGGGAAAATTGGACAGGCTCATGTAAAAGTATGAAATTAGAACACTCCCTGACACCATACACAAAAATAAACTCAAAATGGATTAAAGACCTAAGTGTAAAGCCAGACAGTATCAAACTCTTAGAGGAAAACATAGGCAGAACACTCTATGACATAAATCACAGCAAGATCCTTTTTGACCCAGCTCCTAGAGAAATGGAAATAAAAACACAAATAAACAAATGGGACCTAATGAAAATTAATAGCTTTTGCTCAGCAAAGGAAACCATAAGCAAGACCAAAAGACAACCCTCAGAATGGGAGAAAATATTTACAAATGAAGCAACTGACAAAGGATTAATCTCCAAGTTTACAAGCAGCTCATGCAGCTCAATAACAAAAAAACAAACAACCCAATCCAAAAATGGGCAGAAGACCTAAATAGACATTTCTCCAAAGAAGATATACAGATGGCCAACAGACACATGAAAGAATGCTCAACATTCTTAATCATTAGAGAAATGCAAATCAAAACTACAATGAGGTATATCATCTCACACCGATCAGAATGGCCATCATCAAAAAATCTAGAAACAATAAATGCTGGAGAGGGTGTGGAGAAAAGGGAAACCTCTTGCACTGTTGGTGGGAATGTAAATTGATACAGCCACTATGGAGAACAGTATGGAGGTTCCTTCAAAAACTAAAAATAGAACTACCATACGACCCAGCAATCCCACTACTGGGCATATACCCTGAGAAAACCATAATTCAAAAAGAGTCATGTACCACAATGTTCATTGCAGCTCTATTTACAATAGCCAGGACATGGAAGCAACCTAAGTGTCCATCATCGGATGAATGGATAAAGAAGATGTGGCACATATATACAATGGAATATTACTCAGCCATAAAAAGAAGTGATATGGAGGTATTCGTAATGAGGTGGATGGAGTTAGAGTCTGTCATACAGAGTGAAGTAAGTCAGAAAGAGAAAAACAAATACACTATGCTAACACATATATATGGAATCTAAGGGAAAAAAAAAAAAAAGGTCATGAAGAACCTAGTGGCAAGATGGGAATAAAGACACAGACCTACTAAAGAATGGACTTGAGGATATGGGGAGGGGGAGGAGTGAGATGTGACAGGGTGAGAGAGTGTCATGGACATATATACACTACCAAATGTAAAATAGATAGCTAGTGGGAAGCAGCCACATAGCACGGAGATCAGCTCGGTGCTTTGTGACCACCTAGAGGGGTGGGATAGGGAGGGTGGGAGGGAGGGAGATGCAAGAGGGAAGAGATATGGGAACATATGTATATGTATAACTGATTCACTTTGTTATAAAGCAGAAACTAACACACCATTGTAAAGCAATTATACTTCAATAAAGATGTTAAAAAAAAAAAAGACAAATACCATATGATACCACTTACATGTGGAATCTAAAATATGACACAAATGAACTTATCTACGAAACCGAAACAGACCCAAAGACATAGAGAACAGACTTGTGGTTGCCAAAGGGGGGCTGAGGCGGGGGAGTGTTGGAACATAGGGAACTATGTCAAATATCCTGTAATAATCCATAATGGAAAAGAATATCAATATATATATTCATATTCTGAATCACTTTGATGTACACCAGAAACTAAATGAACATGACATTGTAAATCAACTATACTTCAATTTTAAATAGACTAAAGAGGGGCAAAACAAGCCTGGAAGATAAGGTAGGGGGTTATTTTATTCACCCACTTAAATTATAACATGGCTAGGACAAAGATAATAGTAGTGGGGTTCGTGAGAAGTGGTTGAACTTGGGTTGTATTTAGAATGAACCTCATATCAGCAGGACTTAGTGATGGCTATAACCAGGAGAGCAAGTAGGGGAGCACAATGGCATGAAAATCAGGAGAAAAAAAATCTAAGATTTGAGGCAATAGTCAACACTTTCCAGTACACAAGAAACCTAGAAGAAAAAAAAAAAAAACTGAAGAGTAAAAATGCCACTGGTTTTGACGTCTGAATGTCACGCATTTTTAAAAAATTTTATTTATTTTATTTATTTATTTTTGGCTGCATTTGTTCTTCGTTGTTGGGCACAGGCTTCCTCTAGTTGCGGCGAGTGGGGGTTACTCTTCACTGTGGTGCACGGGCTTCTCACTGAAATGGCTTCTCTTGTTGCAGAGCACGGGCTCTAGGCACACAGGCTTCAGTAGTTGTGGCACGCGGGCTCAGTAGTTGTGGGTGCAGGCTCTAGAGTGCAGGCTCAGTAGTTGTGGCGCATGGGCTTAGTTGCTCCATGGCATGTGGGATCTTCCCGGACCAGGGCTTGAACCCATGTCCCCTCCATTGGCAGACGGATTCTTAACCACTGTGCCACCAGGGAAGCCCATGTCGTGCCTTTTGAAAGAATGTTTTCAGTGGTTGTTGAAGTGGATGATGAAGTTAGATTGCTCTAGATTAAAGGAGTTGGTGTTGGATGCTGGTAGAAAATACTTATCCAGAATATTGACTGTGAAAGAGAATGGAAATGTCAAGGTCTCAACTGTTCAATAATTGTATAGTTTTTTGATTTACCAGACCCTATGCTTTTCTCTTTGGCCTTTTCTGTGTTCATTAGAATCAATAGTTAAAGAAAGTTGACATCAGGGAGGAGGTTAACATTATTAGTTAAAATTCACATTAGGACTAACCAGTGGATTTTAGTTCTTCCAGTCATCTCTGGCATTTATACCACAGGTAATTGAGAGTTGGCTCTCATCCGAGGTTTCAGGAAAGGGACCAATGTATATGAGTCATGTGTTTACATAAGATGAAGTCTAGATTACAGCAGGAGAATCTGGCTGGGGATTTATAAATAAGCCCCTTATCACTGGGTAGGACCTCTTTATAAAACATGGGTTGGACTACAGAACAGAAAGTTGAACTGGAGAACATACACAGCAGCTATATTGAGAATTTATTCCCCTCCAATGTATGTGATGGCTCCTGATCTGTTGGTCATGCCATATAATTTAGAAATCATGAGTAGGAGGTTTCAGGTTAGTGGATACAATCATAGTTGACTTCTCAGAGGTAACAGTCTGCTCTCCTTTACATGACTAGACTGGGAATCCAAGTGAGGGCTGGTAGTTGAAATAAAGTGCCACATTACAGCAAAAAAAAAAAAAAAAAACCAACCAGTGACTAATTAATTAACAAAGTTTGAGGTATATTAAGGAGAAGTTTAGAATATGAAAATCAATAGGGATAAAAGTATTTGACTTGGTTTTCATAAATGTAGCCTAGATATTTGGAATACTTATCTATTTATCACCCCTGACAACTCCTTATCTTCTTTTCCCTTCACCAGCCCAATCAGCATGCACTGCTCTTTTCCCTGTTTTTCTAGTGATTTCTGCTTGTTATAATCTACATATAATCATTGTATCATGTAACTTATCTGAATTAAAATTTGAGTATAACATTAGCAAAATTTGGAGAAATGTCTGTTACACTGTTTGATATAAACGTTTTTATTGAAGTATAGTTGATTCACAATGTTATGTTAGTTTATGGTATACAGCAAAGTGATTCAGTTATTCATGTATATACATATTCTTTTTAATTATGGTTTATTACAGGATATTGAATATAGTTCCCTGTGCTATACAGTAGGACCTTGTTTTATCTATTTTACATATAGTAGTTTGTATTTGCTAATCCAAACTCCTAATTTATCCCTCCACAATCCCTTTTCCTCTTTGGTAACCATAAGTTGTTTTCTATGTCTGTGAGTCTAACTCTGTTTCACAACTAACTTCATTTGTGTCATAGTTTAGATTCCATGTATAAGTGATATTATATGGTGTTTGTCCTTCTCCTTCTGACTTACTTCATTTAGTTTGATAATCTCTAAGTCCATCCATGTTGCTGCAAGTGGCATTATTTTATATTTTTTTTTATAGCTGAGTAGTATTCTATTATGTATGTATACCACATCTTTATCCATTCCTCTGTCGATGGACATTTAGATTGCTTCTATGTCGTGGCTATTGTAAACAGTGCTGCTATGAATATTGGGGTGCATGTATCTCTTCTAATTATAGTTTTCTCTGAATATATGACCAGGAGTGGGATTGCTGGATCATATGGCAACTTTATTTTTAGTTTTTCAAGGAACCTTCATAATGTTTTCCATAGTGGCTGCACCAATTTACTTTCCCACCAACAGTGTAGGAGGGTTCCTTTTTCTTCACACCATCTCCAACATTTGTTATTTGTAGACGTTTTAATGATGTCCATTCTGACAGGTGTGAGGTGGTACCTCATTGTAGTTTTGATTTGCATTTCTCTAATAATTAGTGATGTTGAGCATCTTTTCACGTGCCTGTTGGTCATCTGTATGTTTTCTTTGGAGAAATGTCTATTTACGTCTTCTGCCTAGTTTCTGATTGGGTTGTTTGGTTTTTTGTTATTGAGCTGTATAAGTTTGTGTATCTTGGAAATTAAGCCCTTGTCAGTTGCATCATTTGCCAATATTTTCTCCCAGTTTGTATATTGTCTTTTCATTTACTTTGTGGTTTCCTTTGCTGTGCAAAAGCTTATACGTTTGATTAGGTCCAATTTGTTTATTTTTGCTTTTATTGCTATTGCCTTGGGAGACTGACCTAAAAAAACATTGCTACGATTTATGTCAGAGAATGTTTTGCCTATGATTTCTTCTAGGAGTTTTATGGTGTTGTGTCTTATATTTAAGTATTTAAGCCACTTTGAGTTTATTTTTGTGTATGGCATGAAGGTGTGTTCTAACTTCATTGATTTACATGCAGCTGTTCAGCTTTCCCAACACCACTTGCTGAAGAGACTGTCTTTTCTCCATTATATATTCTTAGCTCCTTTGTCAAAGACTAATTGGCCATAAGTGTGTGGGCTTATTTCTGGGCTCTCTATTCTGTTCCATATGTCCATCTAGGCTCTCTGTTCTGATCAATATGTCTGTTTTTGTGCCAATACCATGCTGTTTTGATTACTTTAGCTTTGGAGTATTGTCTGAAGTCTTGGAGGGTTATGCCCCCAGCTTTGTTCTTTTTCGTCAGGATTGCTTTGGCAATTCTGGGTCTTTTATGGTTCCATATAAATTTTAGGATTATTTGCTCTAGTTCTATGAAAAATGTCATGGGTAATTTGATAGGGATAGCCTTAAATTTGTAGATTGCTTTGGGTAGTATGGCCATTTTAACTCTATTAATTCTTCCAATCCAAGAGCATGGGAGATCTTTCCATTTCTTTGAATCACCTTCAGTTTCCTTTATCAATGTCTTATAGTTTGCAGCATATGTCTTTCGCCTCCTGGATCAGGTTTATTCCTAAGTGTTTTATTTCTTTTTTTTGATGTGATTTTAAGAGGAATTGGTTTTTTTTTACTTTCCTTTTCTGATATTTCATTGTTAGTGTAAAGAAATGCAACAGATTTCTGTATGTTAATCTTGTATCTTGCTACCTTGCTGATTTCATTTATCAGTTCTAGGAGTTTGTGTGTGGTCTTTAGGATTTTCTGTATATGGTATTATGCCATCTGCATATAATAACAATTTTACCACTTCTCTTCCGATTTGTATACCTTTTATTTATTTTTCTTGTCTGCTTGCTGTGTCTAGAACTTCCAATACTAGAAGTGGTGAGAGTGGGTATCCTTGTCTTGTTCCAGATTTTAGCAGGAAGGCTTTCAGCTTTTCACTATTGAGTTAATACTCAATGTAATCATTGGCTGTGGGTTTGTCATAAGCAGCTTTTATTATGTTGAGATATGTTCCCTCTATACTCACTTTGGTAAGAGTTTTTATCATGAATGGATGTTGAATTTTTTCAAATGATTTTTCTGCATCTATTGAGATGATCATGTGGTTTTTGTCTTTTCTTTTGTTGATGTGGTGTATCACATTGGTTGATTTGCATATGTTGAACCATCCTTGTGACCCTGGGATGAATCCAACTTGATCGTGGTGTATGATCTTTTGTATGTGCTGTTGGACTGGGTTTGCTAATATTTTGTTGGGAATTTTTGCATTTATATTCATCAAAGATATTTCCTGTAATTTTCTTTTTTGGTATTGTCTGATATACACTTTTAAAAAGATCACTTTGTTGAGCTCCCACAATATGAGGTAATCTAAAACAAATGAGATCATGCTGGTAACTTAATTTCAATATATGTAGTAATTTTTGTAACATCCTTAACACATGTATCCACTTTATGGGCAAACATTAAAAGCCATAGGAAAGATGCCATATGATACATGCTTCATTCTTAAAGTAGATTCTAGTATTGTTCTCTCATCTGAGATGCTCTTCTTGAAATTGTAAAAGCTATATCTGCATCATAAATAATTGTTTAAAAGAAAACTGAGAGAACGGTAACTTAAAGAATAGCTGAGTTGGCAAGTATTTTTAACTAAAACCTCTGCAATATCCACATAGAAAATGCTTTTCAGAGAATATTCTTTCTAGGACTGAGATTTTAAAGTGCTATTGAAATCTGAAGAATTTGTTATTATTGTTCAAAGCAGTTTTCAGTATGAGAACCTGGAGAAATATTTACTTATTGAATTTTATTATGCTTTATTTATATTTGGTGCATTTTTAAATATTATATTGAAAGTAAATATGTCCCGTAAGGGTTCGATTTCACAGTTTCTATTTTTTTCTTAGAATACTATATTTAAATTACCAGCATGATCTCTTTTCCTTTAGATTATCTCATATTGTGGAGCGCCAACAATGCAATCGTTTTAAAAGATTGTATCAAACTACCAGACATTTCTCAAATTGTTGATGAAGTCATATTAAAATTTTAATTCATATAACTTACATTATGCAGTTATATGCAGATCATTACTATTCTTTCTGTGGCATATAAGAAGGCAAAATTCAGACCATAAATATGAGAAGCAAGAATAGAAAGGGAAAGTGAGTCACTTACTTACTCAGTGAATATTTACTGAACAGCTAGTATTGGGTACTTCCTGAGGCTACACCAGTAGCAAAACAAAGACAGAAAGAAAACAAATACAAAGAAAAATCCAATGAAAAACTAAAAATGTAAGCTCCCTGGTAGAGGGAGTAAAGGACACAGAGACAATTTTAAAAATTAACAGGTAAAATATATAATATGTTAGAGGTGGTAAACGATGTTGAGAAAAACAAGGCAAAGAAGGGGGTATGAATTATGGGATTGGGGCGGGTATTACTATTTTAACTAGATGGTCTGGAAAGGCATCCTGAGAAGGTATTGTAGGAGCAGAAAAGCCAAGAATGTGAGGTAGTAAGCCATGCAGCTACTGAGAGGAGAGTGTTAAAGATAACAAGTTACAAAGACCGAGATAAGATCATATTTGGTATATTGGAGGAATATAAAATAGATCTTTATAGCTGGAGGGAAGTGAAGGACAAGAAAGTAGAAGAGAAAGAGGTAAGGGAAGTGTTCTGTATTTTAAAAGCAGTTCTTAGCTTGCTTATAGGCTATAGTAGAGACTGAACACTTAATCATGCCGCAGTGACTATAAAATATGAGAAGCTTTCCAAGTACCAGGTATAATATGATCCTCTAAACCATAAGGTTAGGCATAAGCATTAGCAATCTATCATCAAATGGAAACGGTTTGTTTGGAAAACGACATCCATTTCTTATCCCAGGAGGAGAAATCCAAATACTTCGGTCCATTGCATCTTGGTAGACAAGGAAAGCACAGAAGAGTCAAGCACTGGATGGAACAACACTTTACTCACATAGAGAACAGACAGAATAAAATCAACTTCAGTGGTAGGCATAGGTCTCCCATAGCCAGTGGGTCTCTCCTGGCAACTGACCCAGGGCAATTGACCTACACATACTCCTTTTGTGCTGCAGGATGAAGGATCCCTTCCCCTCCCCACACAGCACAGATATAGCAGTGGGGTTGGTCAGGTGCCATATGATACACACTGAGATAGAACAAAGGAGTACCCTTGAGTCTGAAACAGGGAAAGACATTCCCACATGAGGCGATAAGCCTGCAGGAAGTAGACTGCTACTGTTTTACCTCCTCACTAAGTGGTATCTTTTAAGTAATCTGTCTTTTAAGGGTTACTATTGGAATATTTTTAAATGTAATATTAATATCAAACTGGCCCCTTCTTTTCTACCGTTCACTAACTCTGATTTTTTTCCTGATCTCTTTTCCTCTTTTCACTCTTAGGCATTGCCAGCTACACATAGGGACTTGTCATCTTGGAATCCACGTGGCACCAGGTCAATAAGTCATTCTCTAAAATATTATGATTGACAATCATGATTGATACCTATGTAAAATTTATAATTAGTCTCATTCTTGCAAGATGACTCTCCACCATATATTTAGAATTATTGGAATATTAGTGTATTGGTAGGTATTTTATAAACTTTATATTTTCCATCCTTTTGTCAGTACCTGAGTAAGCAGGTTTAGATTTACTTCTCTGGCATGATTATGTTTGATTCATTATATTCAAAATGTGATTACTGAACGCATATTGTGCTAGATACTTTGGATACAAAGGTAAATTTTTTAAAACTGTAAAAAAATATAAAATTTAAAAATTTGTAATAAGTTAATTAAAATGCAAAGATGAATTAAATATTCTCTTGCCCATGAGATATTCTAATAATGGTTTTTAAAACTTTAAAAAATTCTATCCATATTATTAAGCCCACAGAGTTCTTGTCTGAAGAAAATCATTAATTCATTCACTAATTCTTTCAAGCACCCTACATCTTTAGTGATATTCCATAATACATAAATATACCCAAAATAAGAACATGTTATTCTAGCTCTTAAATACCTATTTTTAAATTTGTAATTTTTGCTTACCTCATTTTATCCTTTTCAGGTAATTCTCATTATGGTGCTAACATTATAATTGAAATGAAACTTGACACGAATGACAAACAAAAAATGTTACCTCATATCCACAAACACTTAAGTTATTGCCATAACACTTCAAAGCATAAATGAGTGTTTTTATTGAATAGACAATATTGATTTCAAGTACGTACATTTACAGTGATTTCTCTGGGTCACCTAGGAAATAAATGACAGGTTTCTAAATCACACAAGACGTCAAAGAAATCTGCACATTCCCCAACAGTTTGGTTGCTTCACACGTATCAACATATGCTTATAACTTATTGCACATTTTTTAAAATTTTGTGAATAAATTTACTATTTTAACTCTTTTAGAAAACCGATGCTTGTAAAACTTTGATAAGTAATATAAGCACTGGCATCCTAGGCATTTTGGACATAATAAAATTTTTGGTCAAGGATTTAATTAGTGGGATGTGAATCAAATTTACTTTTGTAGAAGTAAGATTATCAGCTCTATGGTGTACACATTTCAACACTCATAGGAGTTGGCAAATTTCTCTGCAAAATGTTGCCAGTCATATTACCAGAAATATATTTTTCCTTTTCTTGTATCTATACTAAAAATCTTATTGAATATTAGTGTTTTTCCAATTGTGGAATATGGAATTACATAATGTTGCTTTAATTTTCAGTAGTTTTTACTAGTGAGGTTGGACAACTTTCCCTATGTTTATTCAGAATACTGATATCTTCCCCTTGAATTGTCTTTAAAAATACTGTAAAACATTTTCCCCTGGATTTGCTTTCCTGTTAGTATTTTTTTCTTTTCATTATCAATTTACAGGAGTTTTGTATATATTCTCTCCACTAATTCCTTATTTGTTATATGGGTTGCAAATATCTTTTCCTAGATTGTGGATTGCATATTTTCTTTATATATTCTGTATTTAAGTGGAATTTTTACTGAGATAATTGCAGCTTTACATGCACTTTTAAGAAATACCTAGAAGTTTAGTGTACACATTACTCAGTTTGTAATAATGGTAATATTTTGAAAAACTATAGTATAATATCACAACCAAATACTGACATTGATACAATTCACAACTCTTACTCAATATTCTCCAGTTTTACTTGCTTATACACATGTGTGTGTCTTTTAGTTTTACACAATTTTTCCATACATGCTTGTTCTTTTATGCACAACCACCGTCAAAATACTGAAAAGTGCCATCACAACAATAATCATTCCTGCTGCCTTTCTATAACTATATCCATCTCCCTCCTGCCATTCTTCCCCCACCTCACCCCCTCCAATCTGCTTTAAACCCTAACACGTGGCAAGCACTAATCTCTTCTCTGTTTCTAAAATTTTGTCATTTCCAAATGTTTAAATGGAATCCTACAACTGATCATCTTTTAGATGTGGCTTTTTCATATAGCATAATTTCTTGAAGATTCATCCAAATCATTTTATGTACAGACAGTTTGTTCCCTTTTATTCTATTATTCCATTATACATATGTATCACAGTTTGCTTAACCGTACATCTGTTGGATGCTTTGAAAGTGTATTATCAAACCTGCGACTGAATGAATTTTGTACAGGAGAAAAACGTACCACCAAAGATTCATTCTTTATCCAAAACTGCACAAAACAAGAATAAAATTTCCACCATGAATTATCTTCAAAAGCACAAAGAAGAGAATTAGAATTCCCAAGACTGATAAAAGGACCATAATTAAGACTATAGAAAATATTTTATAAATAAACAAAGTTGTAAAATAACAAATCAAAGCTAACAATTTTTAAGTATTATAAGGAAATTTAAAAAGGCATATTAATAATAATTTACAGATAAAGCTACAGTTTAGCACAGCATGAAAAGATAATTAGTGAACTAAACAGTTATGAAAAAGCATAGAGGGATAAAAAATGAAAAACCAAAATGAGTGTTTAAAATGCATGGAAACTAGAATGAGAAGGCCTGACAAAATAGGAATTAGAAAAAATGGGGCAAGGTAATTTTAATGCAGGTAACAACTGTGGCTATGCCAGAATTGATAAAATTCTTGCCAAGTTAAGAAACACAACAGCTCCTGAGTAGAATATATCTACAGCTAGACACATGATAGGAAAAGGCAAAATTCAAACAAATAAAAAGTCTTAAAGCTTCTGAAGAGAAAAAAAATGCTATATCCAAAAGAGCAGAACATATTGGATTTTCAGAAATCATATTAAATGCTAGAACAAAAATTCAAACTAGATGAAATAATTATCTTAAGGAGTTGAATAAAGCTAAGACCCATTCTAGAATTTAAAACCTAAGTTATCATTGAAGAAAATGAGAAAAATATGACTAAAAGAAAATATTAGTAAAACACAGATCTGATAAAGGACCTGAATCTGTAATATATAATGAGCTCTTGCAATACAATAATGATAACATCAATCCAAACAACACTCTTAAAAATGAACAAAATATTTGAACAGACACCACACCAAAATAATTATATGAATGGCAAATAAACATATTAATAAATGCTCACTGAGAAAATGCAAATTAACACCACACTTGGATCCAACTACACACCCACTAGAAAAGCTGAAACTAAAATATCTGAAAACAGTGTTGGCAAGAATGTGTTGGAACTGTAAAGTCACACACTGCAGGTGCGAATGCAAAATGATACGACTTTGGAAAACAGCAAACTAAGATTTACATGGTTATTATCTATCTTTTTCTAAACAGATGAGGAAATACATATGTATTTCAGACTTACTACAAGTCATCCAGGTAGAAGAGATACACAAAAGACCTCAAATATTTATTAACTCAAGGTATCAATAATATGTATTATTACCAACAGCAACTCCCATTTAAAGGAGAAAATTAAAAATTACAGTTAAAATAACTCCCAAGTCCTTACGTAAAGTAAGTGGTACAGACATGATATGACCTTTCATTTTTTTTTTTTTTTTTTACCTGTGACTTGGTATACCATTCTATGTTTAACCAAATTTTCAACAGTTGCAAAACTTTTTCAGCTTTCAAAGAACCCAAATACGTAAAATTCACTATACTACAAATTATACATAATTTATTCTTTCTCTATAAATTTATAACACTAAAATTTCTTAAATTGTCCAATACAAAATACTAGTTTCTTAGGCTGTCAATAGGTAGTGTATGAAAAAAGTGTACTGTGCTCAAATATATTTAGGAAAAGCCAAGGTAAACAGCATAAAAGATATTTCTTTACTGTAAGATTTCCAAAATTTTCCTCATGCCAATTAATGCACACTATTAAAACAACATATAGTAAGCATCAAATCCTATTTGTATTTTACTACAAAGAATACATTTTTTTTTTTTTTTGGAGAACCACCTTACAAGGACTAACTTAGAGCTAATTTATAATATTTTCATAGAACATTAAATAGAGCTCCACCATGTTTGGTTCAATGAATAAAAATATGGAAAGTATCCAATGGTGGAGTATCCTCAATTACACTAGAGCTCTATAGGAGATTAGAAACAAGAAGCAAATCTCAGTCCATATGGGAAGTCTTTAAGCCATGTATCCTCTTTGGTAAATCTTAAATGAAGTTAAATATAAACAAATAAGGCATTCAAGAAAAATATAATTAACTTAGTCATTAAAAATGAGTAAATATGCAATACATGAAAAGCAATTTTAAATGGTTGGAAAAATCCCAACAGAATATCAGCCCTCAAAGAGTTTGGACTTTGTTCTTCTACAGGGATGTAGCTTCAGCCAGTATAAAAGTGCCTGACCAGGCACTTTGTAAATGTATACGGGCTGCGCTGATGAATGAATAAGGAATGGGTGAATCACTGAGGATGAAATAAACTATCACTTTTAAATGCAGTAGGGAAGATTTTATTATAGGTTCAGGCTATCTTCCTGTTTACACTAGTTGCAATGTGAGTGAGTGTTTAGAGTCACTGGGCATTTAGCCTAGTGGCTAATTTAGCCCTTAGTGCCTAATAAATATTTGAGGCGAGTTAAAAAGAAGCATTGAAAAAAAGTTTTAAATTGCTGGCTTTGATTTTAAAATATAATGAAGAAGGCAACTGATACATTCTTGTCATTATATCATTTACTCATTTCTCACTCATTTCAGCTGTCATGTATAAACATAAAGAGCAAAATGGAATATATTATACATAGATAAGAGAGGCAAATAGAATTACATGCTAGTGAGGAAATCCTCATTATTTTTGATAATGTGTGTGGAGAAAAGCAATCAGGAAAATGAAAATGGCTTTGAAATCTACAAACCTGATTGAATTATCTACATATTATTTTTCGCCATGGGACCGCTGGCTCAGTCAATGCTATTTTTAAGGCTCAGAAAATTTTAGCGATTATGCTCAAGGTCCTAGGAAGATAAGACATTTGTGGTAAGATCAAATTAAGCTGCAAAGAGAGGGCAAGGTGTTAGCCTGGATATTTGGTGCTACAGGAAAAGACAGACCTCTGCCTAGGTATTAATTATATAGTGCTGCTAACAGAATTAGCTGCAAGATACATAAAGCTCCAGATGATCAAAATCTCCCTCCACTGTTCTCACACCTTGTCTGTTCCCTCCTACTCACACTGCCTGAGGCTCTTCTTATAGTAGACATAAAAATATATTTGTTGAATAAGTATTTATTAAAATAATGTGTGGAGTAGTTTGTGTATAAACTCACATTTTGCCAAGCAGACAGAGCTTGTACTTCCTGGAATTTCCCATACATATTCCTTGAGAATGATACTGAACACTGTGGTATTTTCTCCTCTATAAAGCCTTTCTCATATGGTCTCATTTAAAGTTTCTTAAATTAAAGAGCACTACAATTTGATATAAGTGACTTTATAGGAAAAAGAAACTTTAATTACAGTTTATGAATTATTTTAGGAGATAAAGAAAAAAGGAAATTTTTGAAAAAGAGCTGAATAGATCAAGCATTGAACAGGAATATAAACTGATACAACTTTGGGGGAAATAGTGATTTGAAAACACATATTCCCTGTGTTCACAATTGTAATTCTAAGTATCCTCAGAAAAACATTTCTGGAAACTAAGACATGTCAAAATTTTAAAAGGAACTTTAGTAAAACATTGTTTATAATAGTGAAAAACAGGACACACCCTAAATGTGCATAAATAGAGCAAGGAATAATAAATAATGGAACATCTATTGACTGAAATACTCTATAGAAATTAAAGGAACTAAATCTATGTGTAATAATTTAGAAGACTCTCTGGGAAAATACTAAATGGAAAACAAAGACATATAATATAGTTCATGTCTCATAATATTATTTAAGTAAAGCTAAAAAAATTAAAACACACAAAGTAATACCAAACAAGATCTACTGTCACTCCTATATGAATATGAATGTTTAAAAATGGAGTAGAAGTCTACACCTCAAACCTATAAAAGTCATTATATCTGCAAATGGGGGAGAGAATCTGACTTCTTTTTGCACATGGGCTAATTAAGCTTCTTAATATTGTACCTTTTAAAGGGAAATACACTCATATTCCACTGATACAATATAAATGCATACGAAGGAAAAAGACAGGAAATAAATGTCAAAATATTAACCGTGGATAAATCTGGGAAATTGGAATATGAGTACTTGTTTTTATTTTTACTATTTTTGTATTTTTCAAAATCTGCAAAAGTAAAAGAGAAAAAAGGGATAGTTACTAATTACTTATAACCTCCCTCATTGCCATTCAAGGATTCAATGAGGATTTAACTTGTGAAAGACTGACTTCCATCTTAAGTTAAATAAAGGGGATTTCAAAAAGGAAGAATGGGAAGTTAGAGAAGTAAAAGGCAGCAGAAAGAAAAGTAGACACCCTTAGAATCTATAAGAATGGGCGACCCTTTTGAGCAAATTAGTATGAATTAAAATGCTCTTGATAATATTAAACTAATATTATGCCAAATGTTCTTCGTACTGCAGATGCCCAGTGGGAAGGTAGAGTAAAATAAGTCAACACGTTACACTTAAAATGAAAAAGATTACTATTATAGAAGATGGGGGCCCCTGACATTTGCTGCACATGGAGGAATTCCCTAACTCAGTCTTACATATGGAGCGAGGCAGGAACATCAAGAAACACTTTAAACCAAAAGTGGTGCTGGAGCTGAGACTAGAAGAGAGTTAGAAATTACCCAGGTCATCCTGAGGTGCAGCAGAAGATACAAAGGGACTCGAGAAAAAAAGAACACTTTTAGACTGAGTTTCTTAAGAAAAGAAAATGAGTCTTGTCAATTTCTCATGCCACAGTTCCAAATCTAGCAGAACAGGAAAAAAGTTTTTGTTTTTATTAATGAATCAAAGAACTAGATGACCATCTATTATATATTGTTTTCAATTTGTAAATTGAGGATAGTACTGTTTGTGTGAAACAAATAAAAAGCTTCTAAGTATCACAAAATTAGATATTTCTTAGTGTACAAGGAATATCTTATTTAAAATTTAACTTACTGTATATAAAGTTTTAACAATGTATCTCAACTCACAGAAATGTCAACACTCTGAACACAGCCACATTTCAAATTTATATTTGCCTTAAATGCTCTTTGATAAAAAATCGATCTAAGTTGCTTCGTAACATTTACCACGAAGTGAATTTCAAAGCATTTTAATATTAGTTATTTTAACACTAATGAGATAATTTTTAAAATGCTAGTAAATTACAATATACTATGATATATTAGCTACTAATCTATCAATGATACATTCATTTGCATGAAGTTTCACAACTGCAAAATGATCTGTAAGATTATAAAATAGACATGATATTCTTATTTATGAATACATGAAAATCAAATTACTTACAATAAAAAATTGGAATTTGAGGTTTTAATTCTTTAAATATTGAGTACTTTAGATCATTTTGGCAAGATTAATTCCTATTCTGGTAGTGTTGGTAATAAAATTCTATTTTCATAGACTCATGATCATAATTATTTTTCATATATAGATTATTAACAGATATTAATTAAAATCCTAAAATAAAGTTTTTCTACAATAATCAGCAAAGATTTTAAAATTCTTTCAAGTTCTGTTTTTAGTTACTAGAATGGATGTTAGATAATATGTGTCTTCTTAAAGGATCCATTATTCCTATACATTTTAAGTAACTGTTTCATATTTGCAAAATGACTAAAACCTGAACAATGTAAGTACAACAAAAGAAAAATTTAAAAAATTCAGAAACTACACCACACAGAGGAGCTACACTCTATTATTCCATTTCACATAAAAGGCAGCTCACATTCATTCTGTGATCTTTTTCCTCCAACTAAAAGCAAAATTATTGCTTTTCAATTAATATAGGCTTATAGTATTACATTCAATGACTAAATATTATTTGAGCTATGTTAAGTATGTAATTTACTTAACTTCCATTATGCTAATGAACATTTAGGTTGATTCCAAAGTTTTTATTAATATAGCAAGGAAGCTACTTGGACATATATCTTTCCATATTTCTGTGATATCTCCTTAGGATAAAATCTTAGAAGTGGAGTTGCTATTTCAAAGGAAGCTGGCCTAAGCTCAGCCATCATTTACAAAAGAAGGGTTCCCCTAATTCACCTTCTCCCAGGCTGAGTTATTTGTCCCTACTATGTGTTCCGATTGTGCCTATGCTAATTTATATTTCTGCACTACTATCTAGTATATTATGTGTCACTCTTCATAGGCTTCCAGAAGTGTAAGGACTATACACTGTTTTGTATTCTTCTTACTTAGTCTTTAATAAATATTTGTTGATTTGCATGATTGTTGCTGACAGAATATAAAGACATAACACAGATCCATAAGTATCAGAATCATTACAAATACACTTGGGCTATAGAATGGTTGTGGGATACTGTAGGGCTCTAAAGATTTTCCAGGCTATACTTGATACGAAGTTACCCCATACTGGGAAGATTTTTAACTCCTTTATCAAATAGACATGAAGAAACAAATGAATAAATCATATAAGTAATAAGTAGTATGAACAATATAAATATTCATGGATCACTATAGTCAGAATTTCTCTCTATATAATTTCTAGTATAGAATTCTACCCTACTTATAGAAACATAGATACAACCGAATCTCTTGTAATATATTTTCATAAAAGCTTTTGATCTTTTGATTGCCTTTCTTAAAACTTTTGTGTCTGGGTGGGCCAAATCTAGGTGCTATGTACTGAACTGTGTCTTGGCAGAATTCATATGTTGAAGCCCTAACCCCACAATGTGATGGCAGTTGCAAATGGAGATTGGGAGGTAATTAGGTTTAGGTGAGGCCGTAGGGGTGGGACCTTCATCATGGGATTAGTTCCTTTATAAGAAGAGACACCAGAGAGGAGCCAGCCCCCTCCACCTTGCGCCTCCATTCTTTCTCTTCCTCTGCCATATGATGACACAGTGAGAAGGACACCATCTGCAAGTCAGGCAGAAAGTTCTCACCAGACCCCCAAACCATACTGGCATCCTGATTTTGGGCTTTCAGGCTTCAGAACTGAGAGAAGTAAATTTCTGTTGTTTAAGCCATCTAGTTTATTGTATTTTCTTATGGCAGCCCAAGCTGACTAAGACACTAAGGAAAACAGATTATTAACATAAGCATTGTCACTGATTCTGGTACCTAAGCAGATGCAACGTATGTATTTGGATATCTATTACAAATAAGAGTAGGTACCCAGGGTTCCCTTTTCTCTACATCTTTGCCAACATTTTTTATCTCTTGTCTTTTTAATGACAGACATTCTAACAAGTGTGAGGATATATCTTATTGTGATTTTGATTTGCATTTCCCTGATGATTAGTGATGTTGAGCATCTTTTCAAGTGCCTGTTGGCCATTTGTATATCTTCTTTGGAAAAATGTCTGTTTGGTTTCTCTGTCCGTTTTTAAACTGGATTGAAAGGGAACCCTGGTGCACTGTTGGTGGAAATGTAAATAGTTCAGTCATTATGAGAAATACTATGGAGGTTCCTTTAAAAATTAAAAATAGACCTTACCATATGATCCAGCAATCTCACTTCTGGGTATATCCACAGAAAATGAAAATAGGATATCAAAAAGATATCTGCACTCCACATTTATTGAAGCATTATTCACAAGCCAAGATATGGAAATAGCCTAAGCAATGATCAACAGATGAATGGAGAAAGAAGAGGTGAGGTATATACATATTAGATCCCCAGAATTTATTCACCTTCAACTATAAGTTTGTACCCTTTGACAAGCTTCTCCCCAATTCCCTCTGGTAACCATGATTCTACTCTCTATTTCTGTGAACTCAACTTTTTAAGATTTCACACATAAGTGATATCATGCAGTATTTGTCTTTCTCTGACTTTTCTTGCTTAACATAATGCCCTTACGGTACATCCATGTTGTCACAAATGTCAATATTTTCTTCTTTCTCATGGCTGAATAATATTCCATTATGTGTGTGTGTGTGTGTGTGTGTGTGTGTGTGTGTACACACATATCTAAGGATGTTGAGTTTACATATTTCAATAAAATGGAATGTAATTGTGGTAAGATGGATGGAAGAATATCTAAAAGAATGAATCTGCATAGACAAAACACCTTAATTGGAAAAAAAGTGGGATGAATTTAAAAGACAACATGCAGTTGATATGTCATTTATGTAGAAGAATAATGGAATCTTGGACAGGTTTAGAGCAGACTGTTAAAAACCTGTACATCATGATACAGCTTTTGTAATGCACCTTAAAAGAAGATCACTCAAAATAAATGAATAAAATAAGCAACACTGGCACCAGAGGAAAAGAATATAATTTTGTGACAGAGAAGAATCTAACATGGCTTATTGAAGAGGTATCATTGACTTGCACTTTGAAAGATCTTTGCAGAAATGTGATTTAAAAAAAATTTGACATTCTAGGTGTATCCAGTAGTGTGAGCAAAAAGGTAAAAGTTGAAAAGGGCAGGCTATGTTTAAATCAGTAATTCTGATTATACAGAGAGATATACAGATATATATCAAACTGTTTAAGAGTCACAGTTCTAAATTAAATCATTCTCCATCACTTATAAGCAGTACTTAATTTCTCTTTCCCCAATTCCTTCATCTGTAAAATAAACATAATTATACTATTTAACCAACAGGTGTGTTTTAAAATTGAATAAATACCTTTAACATTCTTAGAAGAGTACCTATTAAATAAATTGTTAATTATTTATTATGTCAGGAAAATACTCTATTTTAATCAACAAAAAACATTAAGAAAAAGTCCGGTAATATTTCTTAATCCCAACACATGTATAATATATCTATAAATGTCAGATATTGTTCTAGATGTGAACATTAAACAGTAACAAGAAGAAAAAAATTACTGTTCTCATGGAACTTATACTGGAGTAAGGGAGAAAGTAAAAAATATAAAAACAAGCATTTTAGACTTATAGTCCAAGATGGAAGACCTTGAACTCACCTCCTCTATGGACACACAGAATCTATACCTACATATAGACCAATTCCTCCTGAAGAAGAACTGAGATCTGACTGAACAGCTTTTGTACAACAAACAATAGAAGGACCACATAAAAATGCGTAGGAGAGATGAAGCCGTGATATCAACAGAGACCCCACTCCTGACATGGAGACCTGCAGTGGGGAGACATATTACTGAGGGGGCCTGTGTGCAAACTCACCCACCCTGGGGCACAACAAAAAAGCAGTGGTTTAAAGGGCACCTAAACAACATGTGAAGGAAATCCGTGTGCTAACCCTAAAGCATCTGCCAAACAAGTGGGGAAGTGGTGGAACTCTCTCCACTGTTTTGTGTGTAGGCCATTTTGTATGTTCCCCCTCTACCTTGATGGCACAGGTAAGAAATATGGCCCAAATACTCTAGCTGGCCTGCCAGAGATCCTTGAAGACCCTGGCCTACACCAGCTGTAGCCACTCCCCAAAAGGAGGCCCTGGCACAGCACACCCTGAAATCACCTCAGGCCATGCCCGCTCCAGCACTAGCCATCCCACAAATGCAGCCCTGACTCCGTGTGCCCCAGGATACTCCCTGACTTGCACCCACTCCAGTTCTAGTCTTTCTGCCAAAGCTGTCCAGCACACATAGTGTACACAGAGGATGCTTTTACACAAGAGAGTCAATATTTGTATAAGTGGATCCCCATTGAAAAAAATAGAAATAATGGAATAAAACTAATATATAATGCAAAAGAGGGCTTGAAACTACATATTTAAAAGAGGGTATCATATCCCAGGGGAAAAAAAATCATCCCAAATTGTCAACACTGAAGCGTACCCTAGTAAAATTACTTGACATCAAACATAAAAATGCCATAAAAAAGGCGCTATAGGCAGTCAGGCAAAAAAAATCTCCTTTAAATTGAGATTAAGCCAAAAAAATGGCTAATCTCAGAATTGTTTTGAAGAGTCTTCATTGTGAGAATAAAACGTAAAAATAGAAATAAGGAACGAAACTATGAATCAGAGTTTATTTGAGTCAAATAATCTTTCAAGAACAAAAGCAATAAAATATTTTTCTATGAACTATTTCTGATATAGGTACTAATCAGCCAATCAAAAGACTATCAGAAAAACCCTAGGGAGTTAGCAACTGTGGAGGCATTTTACACATTTATCTATAGATGTAAGATTAAAACAAATGTGGGGTTTGGGGTGAAGAACAGAAGGTATGCTCAATGCAGAAATGATATAAACACCAAAGTTGGAGGAAAGAGAATAAAGAAAGCAGGAGTTATGCTCATTCTTCACCTTTCTGATAATAGCTTACATCAAAAAAAAACGGAACTCATAAACATTTCTCAAATTATTACATTTAAATTGGCTAAACTAAATTTTTAAAAGAGAAAGATTTTCACACTAGATTTCAAAAGTATCCTAACTCTCTGCTGTATATCAACGATAAACCTGAAGCTAAATGATTCATAAAGATTTTTTTAAATGTGCAGAGACATAGGCAATTCAAACATAAAGAAGCAGAGTCCACAATATCAGTAATAAACAAGGGTGAATTCAGGCCAAAAAGCATTAACAGCACAAATCAGGGGTCTTTATAACATTAAAGGGTACAAGTAACACTGTGGATAAAATAATTATGATCATCTACATATCAAACAAGCAGTTCAAAATGCATAAACAAATATATAGGGAATACAAGGAGAAGAAAATACATTAGAGAATATTTAATTTCAACTCTCTGAACCTTTAACATATCAAGGGGACAGAGAATACTAGAAAGATATAAATTATATATAGTTTTAATAAATGGTGGAGCTGAGTCTCAAACACATCATCACTGGCTCCAGAGACTAAGCTGCTTACCAGCATCTTATATTGTGATACTAAAGTGTCTCTTGAAGAGGAGATGAAAAATCTCTCTTCTGATTGAAACAAGAAATGAGAAAATGAGGGTTGTTGGAGGTTTAAGAAAAAAAAAACTATTGAAATAATTTTCTGAGAGAACAATAGACTGCAGTAATGACGAAGTTAGTATGATTGGCAAGAGTGCTAATAACCTACTTCAGGTCAATTGGAATGATACAGGGGTACTTGGTGGTTCCCAGAATCCAAGAGCAGAAAGTGAGTGCAACCAGGACACAGAAAAGCTATTCAGACTATCACTGTGTCTCCTACTGTGACTACTGGGTGTCTCATCCCCACTTCCCTATGCTTCATTCTCCCATATTGCTCCCTGCAAACTGCCTTGTTCTTTCCCATTTGCACATAGCCAACAAATTGACTGACAAATTCCTGCCGTACTTGACTACCCAGTTTAGACACCAAATTAAGATTGATTAGAGTTTGTATAACCCTACTCTAGATTCTAGTGAAAGAGAATTTAGTTGCTGTAATTTAGGTCATGAGGTCGTAGTTATCCTCTACTAATCTGGTAGGATGCAGGGCAGGATCAGCTAAAAAAATGGCTGCAATTCAGGAACCCCAAAAGTCCACTGTAAGTATCTCCCATTTTGCACATGTGGTAATTTAAGATATTTACTCAAGGGCAAGTTAAAAAGTATACCCAAAGTTTTCTTGATAGATCCATGCCTTCAATAATGTCATCACAATCATTTTTGTTTAAATGATGCCTGCACAGTAAAACCTAACAGGCAATGTCTTTTTACCCAAAACAGTTCATTGCATTTTTCATCCACGGATACATAGGGATCATAATGAAAAGAATTCCACAGAAATAGTGTTTTGTGGGTAGTGGGCATGTGTCAGAATGGGGTAGTTCCTGTGAGAGTTTGTGGGGCTCTCCTTAGGCTGATGCATTACAACATTTCTAGTTTGTTTCTGGAAATCAGCAACTGAGTTAAATTGAAACATAGTAGGAATGGGGAATGTCCTGCTAAATCTAAAGTAAAATGTTAACTTTGTAGTTCTATAATTTTATCCAATGTTTGTTTTTTCTAAAATATAAGGTACAATAAAATTACTATTTCAGTTCAAAAAGAAAAATTCCAAAGACAGGCAAAGAAACTCCTTAGTTATCTCTGTTACTAATCCTCTATATTTCTATGATAACTGAGAGAATATGGTACTTAATTTTTTTTAGAAAAGCAGTTCAAATTGTAATAGATGGCAAAATTGAATAACATAATTTATAGAATTAAAAATATTTCATGGTAATAAATTAAAAGATACAAGACATTTGTTTATTGGAAAACTGCTTTAGTATGAGAGCACATTCAATTGATAGTAAAGACTGGGCCATTTTAATAGCAGAAAGAGACTAAGCTGCATTTATAGCATCCATGAGAATAATGATGGAAAACAGAGATCCAAAATCTGTGTTTCTGGTGCAATCATGGACATGGTCCAAAACCTTATAAAACAGGAAAATATCTGTATTCTCTTAAATAACATATGCACTATTTTTTCTTTATAATTTATTGAATAAATATTTTCCAGTGTTTTATGTAAACAGAAGTTTCTACTGGATATTCAACATTAAACTAACATGTCAGAATCAAAGGAAAGAAGCCATGACCAGAGTTCTAATAGACTTAGATGGAGTTGAAGGTATAGCAATGGATGCAACCACCCAGTCTGAGAAAATACAGAACAAAAATAGGAAGGGAACAATAAAATTTTATACTTAAAAGGTGAACAAAAGAAAAGTATCTTGGGAAAAGGTGCATTTCACACACTTAAACTAATAGAAATTGTTGCAGTAAACCATATGTTTGGTTTTCTGACTGTGAATAGCAGAAATAAAATCCATTTAAAGTCAAATAAATTTTGCTTCATATCCAAGTTACATATTTCAAAATAAAAGACATGAATAAAGACAGGGTTCCATGTCATTTAGTCACAAATAAATGAAGTAGAAAGATCACCATGAAGTATAAGCCTCCTAGAAAGGTTTGCAAGCTGCCTGGGACATTGGTAAATTTAGAGAATGACAGGAACCATAGAGATAATCAGGCTAACACACAGGTGGCCTCAGTCATCCATATGATTTAGAAATTGATACCTAACCTGTTTTCATTACGTTAGCAAACTCTGAATATCAAAACTTAAACAGCTGTCACATAATAATTCATGGTAGTTGTTAAGATTAAGCACTAAAAAACTCTAGAAATAGAAAAATATGCATTTTAAATGGAAAATCTGTTACCAACAAAAGGGTTCAATAAAGCTAATTATCTGTAGACTTTATATTTCTAAAATAGTTTATTCAGTCAGAAAACATCAAAACTTTTACAAGAACATTTATTTCTATCTTCAATAGGAATACAACAAGCAATATAATAAAAAAAATTAGTCTGTGTATTTGTCATTTATATTGCTGTTTTGAGATACATTTTATACAAAGCAAGTAAATAAGATTATTTATATTTAAAACAAGTATCCTAAGATTTTCAGGTGAGAATATATCATTATGCATTACCTTAATATACTTCTACATACATACTTTTTTTTTGAATTAGTTAGCTTTGCTTCATTCATAGTTTTTAGAAAAAGAGTCCTGTAAACTTCAACATAGTGTAAATTAATTTGAACGTTAGTTTCCAAGTACACATTCATGCTATGAATAGAGAATCTATAAAAATAAACACAGTCTTCACTCTTTGAGAGTGAACAACTCCAAAAAACAAACTCAGAAACAGTCCATAGGTGCATTACTTGATTAATGGATAAACAAAATTTGGTATGTCCAGAGAGCAAGATATTATTTGGTAATGAAAAGGAGCTGCAACATGGATGAACCTCAAAAACAGTATGCTAAGTGAAAGAAGCCAGACACAGAAGACTACATATTGCCTGATTCCATTTATATGAAACGTCCAGAAAAAGCAAATATAGAGAGGCGGAAGTAGATTAGAGGTTCCCTTGGGTTGAAGTAAGAAATGAAAGTGACTCTGTGTAGAAATAAGATGTCTCTTTATGGTGATGGAAATGTTCTAAAACTGGATTGTGGTGATAGTTGCACAAACAGTAAATGTGCTAAAAGTAACTGAACTAGACACTTAAAACTGATGAATTTTACGGTATATAAATTTACCTCAATAAAGATGTTTAAAAGGAGGGTTTATCATATAACTATGTGTGCTTTTCAGAGATTAAAACAAAAAGGAAAATACTCCCTCCCCAAAAAGAGTAAACTCATAGGAAAATACAAATCTCAATTTTGTTTGTATTAATTTGTAAAAGTACCAGATGTGATGCACAATAGTAGTTTTAAAATAATATGAAAGATTGTTTAAAGTTTTGAGCTGGTTGATTATGCCCACCTACCACTAAAAATAAAGGATGGTTACAAGTACCAGCAAGACATGCAAAGTACTTATCTAATGTTAATAATCTAAAAAGTACATTTAATTATATAGTCTATACATCCTTCCAAACCTCTAAAAGCAGCTCTTAAATAACTACTAGACTTTGCCATTCTTTAAACACATTCTTACAATTGTAAAAATATTTTGAGGAACTGAGTAACTATTTCAAATAAATCAGCAGTTAAATATAATGCAACAATCAAAACTTTCTACAAGACTTTAAAAGTTTGATATATGTCCATTCAAGCTGTTAACATTCCATTCAATCACAGAAGCATTATATTTTCCCCTTGCTTTTCTCAATTTATTGCTGCAAAAATTATCAAGTGCATTTATAACTTAGAAGTAATTTCAGTGACCCAAAGCAAAAGACTGAGGTTGCAATAATTTTTTTGACATTAATAATGTTTTCGTGGCACAAGTGTTTTGTTCTTTTGTTTGCTTGTTTTATAATTGTTGTCACTTCTCCTGAAGAAAGAAAACTCATCATTTTCTTGTCTGAATTCTGACTTGTCTGTTACATTACAAAGCTTGAAAAGAGCTTAAGGGAACATTTCAATAGCAACCTCACAATAACTTGACTATTTTTATTTGTTTCTCTTACCCAAAGACAGAAATACTAGATAAAGGGAATGACAAAGCATGTTGACATACTTATCTATGGTTCTTTATACTGCATCTGTGTAGTGGGAAAAAAATGCATAGATGAATATATTTTTTAAATGATCCTTTAATAAGCAATGAAAATGGCTTATTACTGAATTTTACCTCATGAATGCATAAGGTAACACTCTAGTGTATAGTGTATGTATACACACACATGTCGACGTTTATATCTATGCCTTTCAGTGGCCAGACCTACCTGTCCATGTTAGAGCATGGGTCTGAGTCTCAGACTCCTTGTCTGTTCAGTATCTCTGTGTCTGTATCTGCCTGTCTGTGCTTATCTTCCTGTCTATTCATCTATATCTCTCTGTAGTATATTTCTGGCTGGCTGTCAGTTTGCCTGTCCCTGTATATTGGTCTACCGTCCCTGTCCCATTACCAGTTCCTATCTGTCAATCTTTCTCTACATGTCTTTGTCTGTCAGCCTGTTCCTGTTTGCATATCTGTTGGGCTGTACGAATTGGTCTGTAGGTATGTGTCTGTCTATCCATGACTCTATCTGTCTATGTGTACCTATATGCAAATTAAGATTTTTCCTTTAGTGTAGATTTAGTCTACACTCTACCCTGTGGTCTACGTGGGTGTTTACCAAAGTTTCAGAGATAGCTATTAGGGGTCACAAAATGAAAACCAGACTTGAAGCTAATGACAAATACAACTATTCTCACTATCAAAGGAGAATACATAATAACTTAAACTCGTCAGAGAATTCTTGTTATGAGTATATCCCAGTTCCCAACATTATTCTCAAGATCTAGCCCACCCCTACCCCCACTGACAGCCTAGAAATCATTATCTTCTTTTCAATGTTAATCTTCATTCCTTCATGTAAATTCCACCAATTCTGCTAAAGATTTTCCTTTCCCTAGAATATTCCCAATTTTGACTTCATAAGGATAATCCAAAGGAGAAAAAACATCCCTGGTAGAATATTTTCTAACACATGAATTATTTTGTGAGGAATAACACTAAGTAAAAGTATGGTGGGAGAGAGTTGCAAGATAAACCAGGGTGGGGTTTAATGCTCTAATTTCTATATATTTCAGGGTCCATTTACTAGTGAGAAGATGCTTCTCAATAGTATTCTGCCTGTGAACTAAAGATCTGTGTTTCAAGTCTTCTGTGGGTAATTCTTGAAAAAAATCCACAAACACACATGACACTCATAGACATGCACACAAATACCTTCACACATACATTCACATGCCTACTCACATACTTCTTAAAGATAAATAAAACTATTTTTAGAGAGAATAAATCTCAATTCACATTAAAAAATAATTCCAAAACAATAGAATGCCCATATTATCCACCAGTCCCAATGAAAATATACAAAGAAATTTTACTTTGGTTTTGCTCTACAATGAACAGTAACCTACCAGAGCCTAAAATAACAGGGTCCATTATAATAAATTCCTAAACAATAATAGTGTTTTATTAAGGTTCTTCATATATACAAGCATATATTTTAATTACTAGAAATTATAATTAAAAGCTGGAACTACTAAGACTGGTTTTTTACATTGATTGACTTTGGCAGGTGATTGACAACCTTCCACTTTATGATGATTATATTTCTTTATTAGAAATATAAACATCTGACAACATCACAAGGATTCAGTTGTGCAAATGAGGTGACAGAAGAATAATTTATAAAGTAGGTCAACTGTACTTATATCATATGGGAGTGCTGGCCTATTTTTCTTTTTAAAGATGTTCTACCAATGCAAATTTGGCTAGAAAATATGATTCAGTTCTACAAAAATACTGAAGGCATATCAGATGTATTGATGAAATTAAAAAGGACAACCTAGATATTCACACAGTACACAACATATGTTTCTTAGAATTAAAGCAGAATTGCCACCTGGCAAAGTTTTCACTCAAACAGGTCCTTGTACAAACACATTCAAATCTACTACCTGTTGATACTATTAAAATGACTAGGAATAATGGAGTATTTATACCCAGTTGTCAGTTTGGTTTTTCATGGATTTCTCCATCTAATAGGAATTATTAAATTAAGTATTAACATGCTTACATGTGAAATTAAATGTGAAATTCCTGTGAGTTTCAAAATTATACCATTTTGTTCCTTCGGTTTTCTATGATAAAACTACCTTCTTTATCCATACTCTCTCACTGTATAATATTTTAAGGAGAAAAAAGTTCTAAATTATATTCTATATAAGAAAAGACAACCAGAAATTACAAAATTAACTAGAGAACTATCATACCTACTTCATTCACATAATATGTAGGATTAAAATAAGCACTATATCATTTCTCCTCTCTTTCACCTGAATTGCTACTTGATACGTACTTTCCAACATTTTCATACCTGTTTCTACAGTAAACATGAAACTCTACCATGATCTGAGAGTCATTATGGTAGACTGATTACATGCCAGACTCTGGGTCAAAGATCCTGTATCCAAACTTTTACAAGTCACCTAAGTTACTTATGGTAAATAACCATGGGCAGTTGTTTCATCTCTCTATTCTCCAACTTCCTTATCAGTAAAATGATTATAACAGCAGATACTTTGCAAGGTAGTTGGTAGGTAACATGAGAAAATGTATGTTAAGTTTTCAGAATATCTTTAGCCCACAGAATGTACTCAACAAGTGTAAACTGCTATTATTATTATATATTTTTTCAGATTTTGTTCTAACGTTAGGACTTGAAAGGGTCCTTTCAAGGAGCAGATTCTTTTTTCTCTCACAATTCTGGAGGTTAGAAGTTGCGATCAAGTGTCAGGGGGGTTGCTTTCTTCTGGGGCTTCTCTCCTTGGCTTATAGATGGCCGTCTTTTTCCAGTGTCTTCACATGGTTTTCCCTTTGCATGTATGTGTCCAAATTTCCTCTTCTTATAAGGACACCAGTCATATTGGATTAGGACTCACCCTAATGACCTCATTTTAACTTAATTACCTCTCTAAAAAATCTATCTCCATATACAGTCACATTCTGAGTTACTAGGAGTTAGGACTTCAGCATATGAATTTTAGGGAGAGACAATTCAGCTCATAACTCTTATTGGTAGGCCTTTCATAGAAGAAAGCCTCTGCTCTAGAAGGCTGAGGAGGTTATATCTGCCACAAGTTAACCAGTATTTTCTTTGTGTCTCCTTTCTTATTAGTTTGTCAATACACAATAGACATAAGGAGAGAATTACCAAGCTTAAAGATATCTACTTTCCCATTAAGAATTTGCTGAGAAAAAAAACACCTCAAGGGATGGTGGCTAAGCTGTTCAAGGTTAGGTCAAAGGGGCAGGGCTTAGTAAATAAGACTATTTACTTGGAGGAAACCATAGGTAGGAGAAATATGTAGGTGAGCACTAATCTGGGACCCCCCTCGAAAGGTGGTCTGAAGATCAAACTGAATAACAGGAAACCTAATATCAGAAGTGGGCATGGAGAAGGTGATGTCATAAGAAAAACAATAATACTTATTAACATTTTTTAGCATAGTTGACCCTTGAATCACTTGGGGGTTAGGGACACCAACCCTCTAAGCAATCAAAAATCTGCATATAACATATAGTTAAGCCTTCCACATACATGGAGGAAGGTTCCTCCATATCCTCAGTTCCACTTCCTTGGATTCAACAAACCATGGATCATGTAGTACTGTAGTATTTACTATTGAAAAAATTCTGCATATAAATGGGCCTGTGCAGTTCAAACCCATGTTATTCAAGGATCAACTGTACTTATATGAACAAGCCCCTGTAATGCTATTTTGCAACATTATGTCATTTATTCCACACCACCATATGAATATTATTATCCCAACACACACACACACACACACACACACACACACACACACTTGTACAAATCAGAAAACTGAGTTGGAATTAGAATATAGATTTCAATCTTCTTAAGTACTGGGCCAAAATATCCAAAGTTGGGGATCAAAAAACAATAGAACAAGAACTTCAAGGATCTTTTGGAAAATGAAGTCAGATATCCAAACCTTCACCTTCTCCTTATTGATGAGTAGGTAAATTCATAGATTTAAAACAGGATTGGCACTAACCAAAAAAAGAAGAGCTTTTCAGCAGGTGCTTGCTTTTGTGTCCACATTTTGATCTAGTTAGAATGTGCAAGATACTTTCCTGTCATGCCTTTCAAAATAATTACTTGGTGGTTCCCTTTTATAAAAAAGACTTTTGTACATCTATTTCCAAATTCCAATACAGATATATACAGATATATAAGACCGACTCGTATTATGCTTAATTTCCCTCCCCATATAACTCAGAATATTAAAGTAGGTTTTCTGTACATGCTTCACTCAATATGAAATGTATCTGAGAAATTCAGACAAAGTATTTTTCAGCAGTCTTGTCACCTAAAGAAAGCAGCTTCTAGCCTGGATTTGCATACGCTTTTTGTAAAGATTCAAACTCACAATTAAGGTCAACATCTGGTTGGATTTAACATTCGCATTTGACAGTTTCACTTTCATTAAAAAATGTTCAGCATTTTTCAAAGCAAAACCTGTCTTTTATTTTAATAAAAGTTTTCATATATTTGCTTTGTTCCTTGAGGGGTGGATTTGTATGCTTGAACAGCCCTGTGCACTTGGAATTTGAGGCCATCTCACTAGACAAGTTACTGTAGCAAAATAAAATGCAAATGAAAGGGGCAAAGGGCACATTATAATGAGCAAGAGGATTTACTGTTTTGTCTTCTATTTCCATATCCTTTGGGAGAAGGGAAAAGTGGAAAAATGAGATATAGTTCTATCTTCTTTCCCTGGTAAGTTATGGTTGATAATTTTGCTATTTGAAAGCCACAGGGAACATGCTAACTAATTTCTCAAACTAATCTTAAATTCCAATTTTATCTACGCATGGGTAATGCTTTAGTAATTCTACAGAGTACTTTAGTGCCAAGCAATAACTACATAATCAATACATTATTTTTATTACCAAAACTGTTAAACAAATATATCTGTGATATTACACAGGTATACATACACATCATTGAAGAAAGAGTCAAGGTGATTTCAAATAGAACATACTGTATGTGAAACTATGATAAAATGTGTTCAAAAACAGATACTGCTTATGGAGCATATGTTGTGCACAAACTATGTGTTTGTTACTTAATGTGCATGATCTTTACTACCCACAAGAATTATCACAATTACACCACTGACAAGATAGAGGTATGGAGGAGATGATTGACCTATGCAAACTTGATTAACAGATTTAAACCTAGTTTGTCTTACCCCCAATCCAGTGTTCTGTCTACAATGACACTTTGACATATAAAACAGTTAAGGGAGAATTTGAAAACATCTGGATGATTAGTCTGGGATCTTCAGTAAAGCTGAATGCAAATTATTGACTGAATATAGGACTGTTCATGCCTTAGATGCACATTAAGTAGCTACTAAAGAGTCAGACTTAATTGCCTTCCTCTGTGGGCACCAATTAGAAATCTTGAAATATTAATAAACTGGCTGATTTGGGGGAAATATCATTATGTATTTTCTTCCTACATATTGCTTTTAAGCACCAAACATATCATGGGAACTCAATAAATATTAAATATTTAACAGCAACTAATAAAATGAAATTATGGTAATATATTTTACAATGAACTCACCATAAGATGAAGTAAAACAAGTTTTAGCACTAGATCTGGAAGCTGAGCAGATTTAGATAGTGGCGTAAGTGAATAACCCTCTAGGAAGGTAAGAGACACTAACATGACTGTGGTAGAAAAAGTTAATAGGAGGTTAGAGCAATAAAAAATTTTATTGCAATCTGAAAATTGAAACTGCCCCTCCTGGTTTTCATATTTGTTCTGTCCATCTAACATCCAAAATGTAAATTAAAGGATATATTTCTAAGCTGCTGTCATTTCTTCCCCATGCCCAAACATTAAGTGAATATTATTTCCTTATCTACTGGTAGTATCTTACTCTGAAAGAACATAAAGTGTGTTCCCTGAAGTTATTCTTTTTTTCCTACTTGTGCCCTCTTTTACACATAGTCTGAGATTTTCAGAAAAGCTAATTGTGATAATAATTTAAAAAAGGATGTTAAATCACTTTATCCTTTGGCATTCATAACTCACTGAATTGTGAAACTGAGACTCTCAGGAGTGTATGCAGTTTCAGAAGCACACTTCTGTAGATTTAAATTAGAGCTACAAGTCATTGGGAAGAAATAAGGCTGGGGACTAGCTCACTCTTTTCTTTCTTAAGTGAGTGGAGGGAAAAATGTTCCATAAAAGAGAGAAAAAGCTTTTAAAATGGAAGAATCCATAGGGAAACCTTAATTTAAGCCCCTGTTCCTCAATTCTTGTAAGATTCATGAAAAAAGAAGCACTTAGAAGTACTCTTTGAGGACTCTGCTCTCCTCTTTTTCCATTTGTTGCTTTTTTACAACCCCTCTGAGGATAAGAGAGAATGCACTTAAAGTTACTATTTGGGTGACTCAGTCCTTCTCCTCTCCTTTATTCTTCTAATAGTCTCTCAAATGCTCCAAAGAAATTAGAGCACATTTAACAAGAGCTTTCGTGAAGCTCAGCCACCATTTCCTCTCCCCAGCCTGTGATTAACCCATTGATGGGTCCACAAAGTCTGTGTAACAATCCAAATACGGCAGCAGAGACACCATGCTCCAGGCCACATGCACCGGCTGTTCTACCTATCCTAGTAGTTATTTCTGACATGTAAAAATATTAATCCACAGTAGGTTTCACTGAGTGAATTCACACAATAATAAAATACTTAGAAGCATCAAAAGCCCTCATATCATATTTTAAAATAGTTCTTCAGTTTTCATAAACTCACTGTGACTACTATGTGCTTGCTTTCTGTCCTACACCCCTACTTACTCTGACAAAGAACAATGCCCTACAAACATATCTTTAACTTTTAAGAAACATGCACAGAAGTCACCCCTTCCTGTCTAATATATCACAGGTATAATAAGCTAAATTCCAGGTCAGGATAAGGCTTTCTCTGTTTGTATTGGTTCAGTTAATATTCAGAAGTTTGTCAGCTTTTAACATTTTAGTTTGCTAAATAGTTTTGTGTTTTCTATAGATGTAGAGGTTTTCGCTTCACAGAACAAAGTTGAATAATACATCTTTATAGTATGTGCCTTTAACTTAAACTATAGCAATTTATTTTAGTAAGATGCTTGCAAACTCAAAAATAAAGAGCTGCAAAGCCAACAAAGCACACTGATATAGTAGTCTCATGAAGACTCCTACTGGAGTTTCTTTAAGTACTTTTGTTCTTCATATATTCATATATCATAAGCATCAATGACCCAAAAATTAATAACAGCATTTGAGACAAAGTTTTGTATTTGGGAACATATGGAGAAAATATCATGATTATGTAAAAAGATTAAAACGTGTAAGGTTAAGTGAGTTTCTAAAGTCTGTATTTCCCTTCATTATATATTGCAGCTACAAAAGAAAATCCTCAAGAGAATTAATATGAACTTATGATAATGCAGCCTGCAGCACCGTTCTGTTTTTGCCTATTTTTGCTGATAATGCAATTCAAACTATACCCTACTAATCTTTAGTAAAGGAATCCGATTATTCACCTATAAACATGCAGCAATAAGGTGTCATTCTTTAGTCAATACCGACTACTTAACATCTCTCTTTTTTACAGGTTTGGATCCCCAGCTCATTAGATCATTACCTGATAAATAGGGAGAGGGTAATGAATTGAGAAAATAACTACGTACCTTCAGAGAAAACCTGCCCGATAACAACAATCCATTAGAAAACTGGCAATATCCTCTGATCTACTGCCCGCAAAGCTATGACTTGATGGAGAGTTTCATTCCCTGTGCTCAGTTCTCCAGAAGAAAATCAGCACAATTTAAATATTTCTTGGAATGTGACAGCTCTCTAGATCCCTGGTTGCATTCTGTTCCCCAGGGAAGGCAATCTGGTGTTCCTGTGTGCACAGAGCAGTGAAGATGAATTGAATATGCTTGAGATAAATTAAGAATGGCTAAGTTAAAATTGTCGCTGCTCCAGACTCTCTCATCTGCAGTCTGTAAGCCTGTTTTTCTGTGAAAAAGCTAGATGGCAGGCTGCCTCAGTAAGTTCTTCTTAAGAGACACAGAGCATTTTCAATGAAGAAAAATTCTCCCATTATCTAAGCTAATGTGACTGCTGCTAAATCTAGTTTTTAAAGTGTCTACTGGCATGAAATTCATTTTCACTGTTGCTTTCTTTCAAACTACAGTCCAGAATCCATACTATCATGCTATATACATTTCTCTCTGAGAGAAACACTTAAAGTTTTCAGTTAACATATTAAATCGTATCCCTTTTTGCAGTTCTAAGGATCATTTATGTACAGGAAATTTCCTCTTTACATCCTAAAGTCATTTTATGAATTTTATAATATGTAGATGGTTTTGTTTTAAATCACAGTAACTGAACATAAATAATTGTATTTTTATTAACAATTACTTATTGTAATACAGGTCCACTTAGAAGTGTATCATTTTTAAACATCAGCTAAAACGCAGAAGTTATATAAAAATAAACAAGGGGAATGCAGATTCGTAATATGTGACTACAGACATAAATATTGACTCCGAATATCCTCCTAAAGAAAATAAGATGTTCCAAATAAAACCGTCACATAAATTATTCCCTTCTATTAAAAATAAAAACAAGTCATTTCTGAATTCTGTTTCAGTTGAATATGTTGTGATATGACAATTTCCCCTAAATTAGAAAATTCTTTCAGAATTTTAATAATATTCTGGATTTGAGACTTAGAACACTTTATGTGGAATATTAGCAACACACAAAACACAGGAAGAAGGGTTATCAAAGTTTTCAGTTCCATTTCTTTATTTGGATCCTCTATATGAAACAGTGTTTACATTTTCAGAAAGAGCATTTAAAAAGCATCATAATCCATGAGTATATGTACGTTTTTAAAAATGCTGGCTAAAATACCCAATCTTATCTTTCTATACTTTTCTACATGGCATTTTGTAATGCTCTATGTCTGATTATTTGATGGATAAACAAATTGTTGCTTCCACAACAAAAATGGGATATATATATATTGTGAGGGAGGCAATGATAATATAATCACCTGGGAACCAACAGAAGAAGTAAATGAATATTTTTATTTTTCCTCCATTCACCCTGTAGCTGTAGCTGATCACTTTACTCAGGAAGGTGGAGGGGAGAAGACATAGGAGAAACAAAATAGAACACAGCACAGCAAATGCCTCCAGCCCTTCTCCCTCTACAGAAGTGGGAACTCTGTAGGTATTGTTGAGGGGAAAGCATAGGGGAGTTGGAAAGAAGCAGCTTCAGCATACCAGTTGGGAACTATAGTTATCTAGCAGATTTTCAAAGACCATGAAAGAAAAACAAGGGAGAGAAGGAAGAGAGGAGGGGAGGGAGGAAGGGAAAAAGGCTATTTATGACTCTCAATTGCCATTTTAAAAAAGACTAAGGTGTTTAGCGCTGAATATACATAAAGCAAATGAAAAAAAGATAAAAGTTAATATATCCAATAACTGACAGTTGATTCGAAAATCCGACTACATTGCACATATGTGCATTGAGCATCCCAGATAATGTAATAGATAATTACAGTAGTAAACTAGGCGCACACTTTAAGAATTTCAGATGTCTCTCTCCACTTAGAAACTGCCAATTTTACTAGCACTATATTGCAGTGATAAATTCAGGGCTATATGCAATTATGTATGAGTGATACCTAAACTATTCTTGAAGTATTAGGAATCGTCTCTTGTAAGAAGTAACATTTAGAAAAAGCCAAGTAAGCCTTAGTTAAAAGAATAAGGGGACTTCCCTGGTGGCGCACTGCTTGAGAGTCTACCTGGCGATGCAGGGCACACGGGTTCGAGCCCTGGTCTGGGAAGATCCCACATGCCGCGGAGCAACTAGGCCCGTGAGCCACAAACTACTGAGCCTGCGCGTCTGGAGCCTGTGCTCCACAACAAGAGAGGCCGCGATAGTGAGAGGCCCGCGCACCGCGATGAAGAGTGGTCCCTGCTCTCTGCAACTAGAGAAAAGCCCTCGCACAGAAACGAACACCCAACACCGCCAAAAATAAATTAATTAATTAATTAATTAATTTTTTTTAAAAAAGCATAAAAACAATTAAAAAAAAAAAAGGATAAGGAATATTTCCAGGCACTGAGAACAAAGCCCCAAGGGAAATATGCATATCACGTTTGGATAAATGAAATAGCTCAGTATGGCTGGAGTGTAGAGTGAGGTATGAAGGGCATGGAAGAGATGTGTCTGGAGAGATAATGAGTCCTTTATGCTATATAAAGGAGCTTGGACTTTATCTCTGAGGGCTCCTAAGTGGGAAAGATAAATAATCAGTGCATTACAGAAAGATTACTCTTCATGTCATGCTAGTCAGGTAGAAAATACTACTGCACACCTAGTTAGCCAAGCTAAACACTTAGTAGTCATACGATTCACCCCTTCTTCGTTTACTTCTAATATCCAGTTTATTATCCATTGATCCTACCTTCTTTAAATACCTTTTGTTATTTCTAGCTTTCATGGCATATTTCTAGCTTTCATCATCTCTTACCTACATAATGGGAAGAATCTTTTATTTGAGCTCTCTGTTTCAAGTAATTGTCTCCATCAATACCTCTTACACAGCTGCCAGTTCATGGAGAATAATGCTCCAAATTCTTAAAATGATCGGGAAGTGTTGGCTCACAAACTTGGGAGCTTCCCAGGTGAAATCTGAAACTGACCCACACACAGAGAGGGCAAGGAGAGATGGGAGAAAGAGGCAGACCAGTCCAGATTGGTAGGGAGCAGGTTTAACAAGCAAGGGAACTTACATACGAGACTTGTCTTGGGTGGCCGCAAGACAAGTAGATCTCTATAACCACCCAAAGTTTAAAAGTCTGTACAGAAGCCTTACTCTGTTCAGTCAGGTATACTGTCCAGATGGTCTCACCAGCACATTGCTCTCTCAAGGCTGCATCCTTGAAAACAGCTCCCACTGTGGGAACAGTGGGCAGAAGGTATATTTCAAGGACAGGGAGATGTGAGGAGCCTCTGATTGCCTGGGTCCAGCTCATAGGTCAATCAAGTGGTCACATCCTCTAGATGACCTTTTCGAATAGCAAGATCTGACTACATGGCTTTCTCAATGGACAGTTACCCTGACCAGATTGCAAACTAAAGAAAACAAGACTAATAAACCACATTATTTGATTTTACCTCTAAAGCCTCTGTATATGCTGCCCCTTCTACCTAGAATTTTTCATCAGAACTATGTGGCTAGAGAACTCTCTTATATCGTGGAATATTTTTGTTAAATATTTTCTCTTTGAAACCATCCTGATTCCCTCATAGTCAGTCAATTTTGTCCTCTGAGCTAATGCTTGTCTCTTATATGATGGTCTGGTAACCATCTCAATGAAGTCAATTCTCAGGTAAAAGGCATATTCCCTTTTGGAATCCTTTCTTCCCTCCCTTCCCCTCCCCTCCCTTCTTCTCTCTCCCTTCCTTAATGATTTACTCCTGCTTTTAGCTTTCCATATGTTTGTGTATATCTCTGTCTTTTGAGTTGGTTGTAGATATTATATTCTCAGTTTTTCTCCTGTCATCTATTTTTTTTCCTGATACTTTCATTTATACCCTTCTACTTCTCACTTTTACTGTTTCTCTATTTTTTCTTCCCCTTCCAATTTATTCTTATATATTTTTCTATTTCTTTTTCTATTTTTATTCTCTTGTTTCTTTCTGTTTGCTGCTCTTGCTCCATTTCTCCTCTATCCTGCTATCTTAAAAAAAAAAAAAGACCTTGAAACTATCTTACTAACTTTTTAGAAATATTCTAAAATTTTCTCCTACTGATAGACTCTACTTTTCATATTCTCTTCAATTAACATGATGCAAAATTAAACTGTGGAAAGGAGTTGCATTTGATTTGCATTGCATAGTTGTGATGTATGTCTACATAGAAATGTTTTGTTTGTTTGTTTTGTACTTGTTGAATTCATGGTTCTCTGCAAACTCCATCATAAAATACTTTTTTCCCCCAAGTTACAATTTCAATTAAAATATTAAAGAGCCTAAATGTACAGCAAAACTAATTTTATCATTCAAAATTTATTTTTAATAGCAATAATCAGAAAGGAGATTTACTCCTTTTGCTACTCTACATGATTTTTTTAATAATTCATTTTCATTTAGTTTTATAATATATGTAGCAGTCCAAAAATGTGACATATTTTATAACAAAATCAGCTCCACATTTATACATTTTTAAATTTTAATAACTTATTTATCCTTAAAAATTTATTAGAGTGACTGACCTTACAACACAGGGGATGGTTGCAACATAATAAATTAAGAAATAATAAACATAGACATAGTATCTTGCTTATAAATAAAAGAAACAAATCTAGTAGATAAATATTTTAGAAAGATTATGAACCGCTTTTTCAACTGACAGCATTGTGTGAAGAGAAGTACAGATTTACATTATAAAATATAATAAATGTTTAAATTGGGAATAAATTTAACCAATGAAGTAAAAGACTTGTATACTAAAAACTACAAAGTGTTATTGAAAGAAATTAAAGAAGGAAATCAATGGAAAGATATCCTGTGTACATGGATTGGTATACAATCTCTATCAAAATCCCAATGCCATTTCCTTTCAAAAATATTAAAATCTATCCTAAAGTTCACATCAAAATTCAAGGGACCTGTGATAGGCAAAACCGTCTTGAAAATAAAAATAAAAACTGGAGGTCTCATGCTTTCTGATTTCAAAGTTTACTGCAAAGCCACAGTCATCAGAATAGCATGGTACTGTCATAAAGACAGTAGAACAGCACACACAGCACAGAAATAAACCCATGTATATGGTCAAATGATTTTTTACAAGGGTACCAAAACCATTCCATAAAGAAAAGATGGTCTTTTCAACACACGGTGTTGAGAAAACTAGATGTCCACATACAAAAGAATGAAGATAAACAATTACCCTATGCCATACATAAAAATTAATTTAAAATAGATCAAATATCTAAATTTAAAAGCCACAGCTGTAAAACTCTTAGAAGAAAACTTAGGGGAATCTTCATGAGATTGGATTAATCAGTGGTTTCTTGTATATGACACTAAAAGCATCTGCAAGAAAATTTAAAAAATAGATAAATTGGACTACATCAAAACTTAAAACTTTGTACGTCAAATGACACAATAAATGCAAAGAAAAGGCAACTCATGGAATGGTAGAAAATATTTGTAATTCATATATCTGATAAGGAGTTAATATCCAGAATATGTAAAATGAGCTCCTACTGCTCAACAATGAAAAAGCAAACAACCTAACTAAAAAATAGGCAAAGACCTTGAATAGACATTTCTCTAAAGAAGATATATGAACAGTCAATAAACACATGAAAAGATGCTGAATATCAATAATCATTAAGGAAATGTAAAGCCAAACCACAATGAAACTGCATCTCACACTCATTAGGGTGGCTACCACCAGCAAAACAGAAAATAACAAGTGTGAGTGAGGATATGGAGAAATCAAAATTCTTGTGCAATGTTATTAGGAATGTAAAATGCTGCAACTGCTATGAAAAACAGTATGGCAGATCCTCAAAAAATTAAAAATGGAATTACCATATAATCTAACAATTTCACTTCTGGTATATACCCTAAAGAATTGAAAGGGACTCAAACAGATATGTGTGTCCTCATGTTCCTAGCAGCATTACTCACAATAGCCCAAAGGTGGAAGCACCCTAAGTACCCAACAAAGATGAATGTATAAACAAAATGTGGAATATACATACAATAGAATATTATTCAGACTTAAAAAGGAAGGAAATTCTAACACATGCTACAACATAAATGAAGCTTGAATACATTATACTAAGTGAAATAAGCCAGGTACAGGGAATTCCCTGGCAGTCCGGTGGTTAGGACTCTGAAGCTTCCACTGCAGGGGGCATGGGTTCGATCTGCCCTGCGGTGCGGCAAAAAAAAAAGAAAAGAAAAAGAAAAAGTGATGACACAAAGAAAAGATTGATAAGTATGAGAATAAAATATATATATATACAAAAAAGAAGTAAGCCAGGCACAAAAGGACAAATTCTGTATCATTCTACTTATATAAGGTACTTAAATTAGTCAAATTCATAGAGATAGAAAGTAGAATGGTGGTTGTCAGGTACTGGGGCGGTAGGAATGAGGAGTTATTATTTAATGGGTATGGCGTTTCAGTGTGGAAAGATTATGAAGTTCTGGAGATGAATAGCAGCAATAACTGCATAATAATATGATTATACTAATACCACTGAACTGTACACTTAAAAATGCTTAAAATTATAAATTTTATGTTATATATATTTTACTACAAAAAAAGTCCAAAAGTAAATATTGAATCATTATTCATCTCTGATAAAAAAAATCAGAGGTGAAGCATTCTAAACATCTTCCTAAGTGTAAGCCAAATTATTGTTAGAATCAAAGCATTGAACATATATGCTGTTTTCTGTATGACATAGTAAATAGTCTGAAGAAACATGCCTTGTTTCTGAGTTATAGGATAACTACTATTATTATTTATTACTATTTTATCTTAAAATAAGGGGATAAAAACATTAAGTTTCTTGGGTTAATAATGTAGGTGTCTAAACAAACAAAAATTGTATTTCTTCTTCTAACAGAAAAAAGTTGTAGAAAAATCTGAATATAAAGGTTAAGGAGAATAAAATGCATAAATCCAGCATTGTTAACACCTTAAGGATATATCTCCCCCTCCAAATTCAGAGAGAAAAATATATGTATGAAATATGCATATACATATAAGGAATTTACATACATATATATATGTTCCATATATATATATATATACACACGAGGAGCATATGCATACACACACACACACACACACACACAGAACTTCAATTTTGCAAGATGAAATGAGTTCTAGAGATTGATTGCACAACAATCTAAATTTATTTAACACTACTGAAGGGTATACTAAAAGTGACTAAGATGGTAATTTTATGTTGTCACAATTTAAAATTTAAAAATCATAATAAATACATTTTAAAATATGTTTTCTGTGGAAAATGAGTTTTAAAAATCATTGCAAAAATATGTGAGAATATACTTACAAAACAAGAGTCAATGATAGGCCTTGAATTCATATTAATATTATAAATTATAATCTATAGGAAAGAAATTTCATTCAGTTATTTCCTAAAACACCTTTTATTTGTAAATTCAAATTTTACCAAGTAAAAATTATTTACCTTTTTTTATTTGTTTAATTCAAAGTAAAATATTCTTGATAATTATATTAAAATTGGCAGCATTTTATGTTATACATTATAACCTGGACTAAAGAGCATAAATTCAAGTACCTGAAGTATTCAAGAAAGCTGAAATATTAATTTTTCAAAGACTCCATCAATAGATCCAGTGATAAGGCAAAAGACATGGAAGATGTCTTAAGTTTCTTTAAACATGTGAACCCTGACTTTGAAAAAAAAATCCAATAGGATTAGCAAACTATATTTTGTTCTTCTAAAATAAATGAGTTTCTCATTTATCCTTTATATTCAAACACTAAAGATAAGAGCTTCAGCCCAGTTATCTATTCATGAATTATTACTGATTTCCGTGAAAATAGAGTACTTATAAATGACTTGAGAAAAGCATAATACTAATCCTATTAGAACTGACATCTTTGATTCAAGAGAGTTTGATTTTATTATAAACAACAAACTGTTTTGTCAGAAAGTGCTATTTCAAAAATTGTTAAACTACTTAAAAGTATTTTTAAATCAGTGTTAAGTAGTTTATGAGGTAGGTAAACACAATTAAGAGATCATTTAAACTCCATTGTCAGAATAATACTCCTTTTGCAGGTACCTAAGTTTTATTAAAGCACCACATAAAAAATAAATGACATAATTCCTCAATTAAAATAAATATATATAGTAAATTGTGGCAACGAATTTCCAATCCAAATGATCTGAGTTGCTTCTAGCTTTCAGAATTGCTGCCTGTTATATGTCATGTAGGAATACTTTGATATATTTCTGGGTACAAATAACGTAGTTGAAATAGTTTATATATCAATAAGGCTTGTGTTAGATGTAAGTTTTAAAGTCAGTTATGAAAGCTATTAAACAACATTTTTAACTCTAAAGTGACAATTATAGCATATGTCATCAGATTTGTTGTCAAAACACTGAACACTCTAGTGTAAATCTTAAAAATTTAATATTTTTATGATCCATGTTTGTTCATGATTCAAAAAATATTTGAGCCAATTTTCAAAGTTAAAAAAGTACAAGTGTATAAGAGAACACTATGAACTTCATGTAGACAAAAACAATATAATTTCAAATAAAACTATGCCAAGGCCATGCTCAAGGCCAAAAGACACACGTGGGATGATTTCTTGTTATTATAGAGCAGAAATTTTGGGGAATATGCAGAGGTTTATTTTACTATAGAGAGCAGAAAAAATGTTAAAATTATACACCAATAGCCAACTTTATTGGATCTTCTCCCAGATTGGTGAGAGAGCTGAGTGTGATAATCATGAAAACAATATATCCTTCCCTATTGCGAAATGACTGAATGGAGAGCTTCTACACAATTATTTCATAGTATTTTCTAATTTTGGGGCCTCTTTTTAAGGCTCCAGTGAAATCTGGGACATGTGATATCTTTTTGGGGGTGTATCTTAAAATCATATAAATTTAAATTTATGAAAGAACTTTAGAGATCATGTACTTCAATCCCTTCTTATTTCCTAGTTCGTTGTCTTCCCCAAAGTCAGTGATAGAAAATTTAGAACAAATATTGTTAGTTTAGTACTCATTCATCACACCATACTATGCCTTCATCTATGGAAAAACCTGGGAATATCAATATCTTTACATAGCATTTTCCAGCCAAAATTTTAATAATTATATTGAATCACTGTGTTAGGCACTCCAGGTAATAAAGAAAAATACTATTACTATAAGATCTTAGAAACAATTCAGTAGGAAAGCTTAAAATTGATCAAATGAGAAAAAATTATATACAAGGCAAAGCATGATATGACATAAGAGAGTTATAAACAGAGAACAATTAAGAATTCATAGCAGGGATTTAGTAGTCAACAAATATATTATGGAGGAGCAAATTTGATGAGAAACTAAAGTTACTTCATAGCGATAGTTGGCTATATCCTACTTAAAAGAGCACGGTCAAACCTATTCTTCAGCACCAGTGGAGTGAAGAATCATTGTATATTAGGGAAAGTCTCATTCAGTCTCTTGAAAATAGCCATTCAAAACACACAAGGGCATGGTAACTATTCCCGCTCTCCGCAACTAGAGAAAGCCCGTGCACAGCAATGAAGACCCAATGCAGCCAAAAATAAAATAAAATAATAATAATAATAATAAAATAATAATTTAAAAAAGAAACTTTAAAATGCTTCTAGTTCTCTAGAATATTTTCAAAATTCAACAGACTATGAACAATATAAAAAGGCCTTTAGAAAGTAATCCAAGAGTTCTCAAATGTGGAAGCTATCTTTAGAAGCCATACAAGTGGATACGCCAGTGACCCTAGACAACACTTTGCAGTTTTCACAACAGTATCAACTTTGAATGAAATATGCCAAACCTGGAATTACCATGTCAATTTCAAAAGATATGAAATAAAAAGGGTTATCAAAAAAGGAGTTTATGCTCTCCAGTTAGGCTCTAAGCACCACCGATCCTTCATTTTAACTATGAATACACTATCAAGATATCATTTTAAATGGTTTAATATGCTTATAGGAAGTTTTAATCATTATCCCAGTAATTTCAAATTCAATTTTATTGGCAAAATACACCAAGCCTATCATCAAGCTGAAATTTTCCGAAACATCCTAATTAACAATGTGCTCTCAAAGAATAAATATTTGATATTTTTTGAAAGGTAAATAAATACTGATGTAGCCATAGTAAGAAAACTGGGAAGGTAACCCACACTCAAAAGCCACCTTACGGATATCTAGAACATATGGATATTGCTTAATTTGTCACTAATGTATGCAAAGCATTCAAAGTATTAAAACTGCAAAATTATTTTCTAATTTTATTAAAAAATGGGAGATTCTGTATATATATAACATAATATAAACTTTCTATTTTAGAACAATTTTAAATTTACAGAATATTTGTGAATATTTTAGAGACTTCCCATATACCCTCTCAACTAATTTCACTGTTACTAAAATCTTATTAGTAAGAAACTGTAGAACAGTCTTCCAAAGTGGCCACTAGCAATGAATGCATGAGTTTCTGTTGTCTTCAACCTCACCAGTATTTGTAAGTTTTTTGGATTTTAGCCATCCTAATAGGTGTGTGGTAGTTTCTCATTGCTGTTTTAATTAGCAATGCCCTAACGACAAATGATATTAAGCATCTTCTGATGTGCTTGTTCACCATCTGTATATCTTCTTTGCTGATGTGTCTGTTCAGATCTTTTGCCTATTTTCAAATCTGCCTGTGTGTTTTCTTATTGTAGATTTTTAGGAGTTCTTTACATATTTTGGCTACAAATTATCAGATATGTGTCTTGCAAATACTTTCTCCCAGCATTTGCTTCGTTGTTTTATTATTTTAAGTGTCTTCCTCCAAGCAGATATGTATTTAATATTAATAAAGAACAACTTGTCAATTTTTTCTTCCACAGATTATGCTTTGGTGTTATAAGCTAAAATCTCATAAATGAACCAAAGTTCATGTAGATTTTCTCCTGTATATCTTTTATCTTATAGACTATGTTTTTTCTTGCCTTTTAGCATGCCCTGTAATATTTTGGTAGAATACAGATATGATATATGGGGTAATAGGAACTGAGGCAATTAGGCCTTTAATATCAAGTTCTATGTTTCTCTACTTCTGCCAAAGTCACAAGAGGATTTTTATGGGCTCTTCACCATGAGAACCTGGTGGCATTCCTGGGAGTAAAAGCCATAAACGCTGCCTCCCAAGACTGTGGTCCCCAGGAGTTTCTCACAACTCAAGCTTGTTTACCTTCAGCCTACAACAGCTCACCAAAACTGCCATTTGCAGGTTCCTAGCACTTATAGCTCCAATGGCTTCTGGTGCAGGGAAGCCCGTCTTGGCTGTGATTCTCAACCTTTACTCTCTCTTCAGATTTCAGGGTAGTGGTTTCCCCTGCAACCTCATTTATCTGACGATTCAAGAAAAGTTCTTCATTTTCATTTTGTTCAGTTTTTGTTGTTGTTGTAGGGACAGGAGTGACAACTTTTAAGCTCTTTGCATGTTGGAGCTGAAACCAGAAGTTCTTTCTGTTTTCTTTAAGTCATGTCATTAAATACATATTTTAGATTTCAGACTTTAGAATAGTTGCTAGAACACAATGTCAGAATAAAATCTCTCTTTACTGAGATTTTAAAAATGTATGACAGAATATGAAGCAAGTTCATCATAAGAGATGAAATAATAAGAGAAAGAATGGTTACAAATTCTAAGAATGTGATTTGAATTTACAATAAACTTATATTTGATGATAACTCTTCTATGCATTGTAAGTTATACTGTTTCAATTGTCAATCATTATCTTCATTTTATTTTCTCATGTTAAAATAAAACATATACCCTATAGAGTAAAATAGACATTAGCCTGTTAAAGAAAATGGTTTCAAAAAGAAGTTCAGAGAGTGGCATGGACTTGTATACACTACCAAATGTAAAACAGGTAGCTAGTGGGAAGCAACCACATAGCACAGGGAGATCAGCTCCGTGCTTTGTGACCACCTAGAAGGGTGGGACAGGGAGGATGGGAGGGAGATGCAAGAGGGAGGAGGGGATATGGGGATATTACAGAAAAAAACAAAAAAGAAGAAGAAGTTCAGTCATTTTTTATTTTGGACTGTTTAAAAAACTGTATTAATATGTAATTCTACATATATACTATAAATATCTGCTAAACAAATTAAGATGCAAAAAGCATGGTCATCTTAAGGAAGTACACATGGAACCATCAGACATGCACATTTTACAGACTTCCCTTCAAGTTATAGTCTATGTAGAGGTATAGCCATCAGTCAGCAACAGCAGGCACTAGCACAGTGTACTGTACATAGTTGGTGCATAATATTTGTTAAAATACTCTAAGATACTAGTATTATTTGCTACCATCATCACTAACAGTGAGAATGTTATGCCAAAAAAAGTCTCAGGAAATAAGTTATTGTCGCTAAAATAAAGTTCCTATCTAATATCACCTTTTATTATTTATATGTATATTGTGACAATTATGTTCCATGTAATAGGTTATGCACAAAGCTTACAGCACTAAATAAGACAGAAATTACCCCTGCTCATGCAGAGCTTATACTCCAGTGTACACAAATTCTCTTCTTAACTAATATTGGCTTTCTTCAAACTGCAAAAAGTTGTTTACAGCTATTTCTAGCATCCAGTCGTTCTCAGGAAGAAATATGAGGGGGATGCCAACCTTGGCTCCAGTCCACCTTTCCATAAATGTGCATAATAAAGGTTTTGGCACTAAGATGTTCAATTCTTGAAAGGCTAAAGCAGAATATAACCACTATTTTTATGGATGCAAATAATAAGGCAGTTTTGCTTTGTATTTAAAAGATAATGTTTTCACTAATAAGGATTGCCACACCCCAAATAAGAATGAAAGTTCACTAAAACCTCTAACGCAAGTGAAGAGAGATGAGTACAGTCTAAATGGTATCCCATGCATTTGTTTTTGCACTCTATACATGTAAAGGAATTTTGTGCTGTGGGTTTGTGGTGACCTTCTAGGTCCTAAATGGGATGGGGAGCCTAGTGCCTTGAAATAGCCATATTTTCGGAGTTTGAAACTGAGGAGTCATTGCTAACCACAACATTCAGTGAAATAATAGATTTGTACTAAGGAAAGCAAATTCAAATAGACCAAACAAAAAGACTGGATTAAGATGGAAAGAGGAGTTTCCAAGTGCAGAGAAGATGGGCTAGTCTGTAGCACTTTCTTCTTATTCTCCTGCTTACCACCTCCAGCCTGAATGCATGGAAGTTTTAAAGGAGTAAACAGTAACTAATCCTCACTCATTTTCCACACTCATTCTGAAGCAACTGCATAATAATCTTTAAATCCTTGACATTACTTGATTATGCAGTTTAATTAGCACACTACTCATCACTGAGTATTAGAGGTTTTTCATCTCATATCTCATACCACTTTTCAAATCACATCTTCTCTGAATGCCCTAATTTTTAATAACAATCCATTAAGCATAATGTTCATCATTTATGGAAAATAATCATTATTTATTTTAAAAGTATATTACTTTTCCGTTTCATCAGAATCCTCTTTCAAATTTTGATATTGTGCTGCTCAAAAATAGATTTTTATTTAAAAAATCAATATATTGCATGTGATGTTTTTGATAATTATATGTGAATACATCTAGGTTGCTTTAAATGATTATCATTTTAAATACATAAGGCAATTTTCACAGGTCACAAGATTATGAAATTTGTTGAAACATTTTAAGATCACATACCGAAATAATTATATTTCTAGTAAGTACTAGATTTTACATAGAAAGAACTTGTATTGGGTCTTCCCTGGTGGCGCAGTGGTTGAGAATCTGCCTGCCAATGCAGGGGACACGGGTTCGAGCCCTGGTCTGGGAAGATCCCACATGCCGCAGAGCAAGTAGGCAGGCCCGTGAGCCACAACTACTGAGCCTGCGCGTCTGGAGCCTGTGCTCCGCAACAAGAGAGGCCGCGACAGTGAGAGGCCCGCGCACCGCGATGCAGAGTGGCCCCCGCTCGCCACAACTAGATAAAGCCCTCGCACAGAAACGAAGGCCCAACACAGCCAAAAATAAATTAATTAATTAATTAATTTAAAAAAAAAGAACTTGTATTATATAGAAGCGTGTATTACCTGTATGAGAATAACCATCAATATCATATGTGTACATGTGGGGGGGCATTTACATATACTTATGCATATATATATATATCAAATTCAATATATCCTATATTAACTATGATTAGGCCTATGACGTCAGTATCCATCTCTAGTTGATTTAAAAAAAGGAATTCTAAAATGTTTCTCTTTTACTTAAGTGGGTAAAAAACACCTCATATATGTAAAATTAATACCCAGATTATTTTTATCACTTATACTCCAGGTTGTTTCTGAAAGGAACTTTCCATCAGGTATAATGTTGCATTTTTGTGGTAAGTTTAACTTATATTTTAAATCATTACTCTTTTTTCAAACCAAATGTTACTGTTGTGTGTATGTTTGTCCTTGTGCATTTTGCTAAGTATACCTCTGCTGCTACAAAATAAATATTATTTCTTTTACAATCTGGTTCATTAATTTTTAAGGATATGTTAAGGTGTACCAAATACTTACATCCCATATTGTCATACTTTATAAAGCTTTCTTCCTTAGAACTACTTTAATTAAAACCATTTAAAAAGTATGTGTTGGTGGGAAGGACGCTAATAAAAACTGTTTTTGTGCTTGATTCTGAGCTTTGGAGACAATTTTTTCTTTTTACTTATGAGAGAAGGCTGGATTGCCCTTTCTGGACTAGGTCTGTGTTGACAGACTGCAATTAGTTGCTTTTGCTAGCAGGGCTTCTAACAGCTTAGAGGAACATCGAAGAGTACAAGGTGAGAAGTGTGGTGTTACAAAATTAGATTCACAGAGTAACGGAGATACGCTATGTTCAAAAGCATTTTTAAACAAGTTACACCCCATGAAAATACTCCCTTATTAAACATAATTTATAGCAATTTTGTAAGTTTTCACAACCACATAATATTGGCAATGATACAAAAATGAAAAATTCAATCACCCAAATCGTATGACTATACTATGCATGCTTGTTGTAAACACAATCCTGCTACTACTGTGCAAGGGAACAGCTACACAGAAGGGAGCCTGCATAGAGTAAGAGCCCCATTTTTTCTACTAGTAAAATGGGATATAGCTTTACCCTTTGAAAGTATTCTCGTTTCGCACTGCAGGCATATAGCGTACATGTTTCCTAACAATTGTCCTCATATCAGTCTAAGGAAATAACACTGAAGGACCGTGCGCGTGTGTGTGCGCATTTTTTCTCATACTCAATAATTTTTTATAGGCAAATCACATTACCATATCCAGAAGGACTCTTTAGCACTTGTAGAACTATTTTACTGGTAGAACATGTAATATTTTGAAAATTGTTTCCTCTATCCTCCCCCACAACTGTCACCCACAAAGCCCAGCTCACTTCTTTCATGAAAGTCAGCATGACATATTTTTCGTGCAAGTTCACATAGCAGTTTCCTCAAACAATGTGTTAGTCCATCTGATTTACCCTGCTTCCATTTCTAGTAATGTCTTTACAACCGATGTCAGATTTCTAGCCCCAAATTTATTCATCTTTATAGAGCAATTTTAGCTAAACCATTACCTTTTAGACTACTTCACTAAAGAAAAAAATACAAAAATGTTAGAGGTTTTTATGCTAGATATCCACACATGAATAAGAATAATCACGCATTTCCAAAGTTACAATAAAAACTTGTTTATAATAAAACTTGAATATTTCTTAAATCAAAATGACATCTTTCTATATCTCAAGAAAAATAATGGATATATGGTTCCCTTTATTAATATGAATAAATGACAACTAGTGTTAAAAGTGCTTTTTGTTCAGATACTCTTATAGATTAAATATATCTAATTATTTTAATTTTTAAATTTTGAGGCAAGCATTTTGTGTTTGCAACTGTATTTTACGCTTAACTCTTATGTGCCTATATACCAATATATACCACTAGTCCTTGCACTTAGTACACATTCAATAGCTATAAATTAACTATAAGAGAACGTTTATATAACTTCATATGTTTTTATTTGACATATATTTTATATTTAAGTACTATTTAATACTATTTAATATATTTAAGTACTATTTAAATAGTACTAATTAAGTACTATTTAATACTGTTCCCTTGAAATTTTATTAAAAAATTGATATGTGAATTTATAGCTAAAATGTTAGTAGATATATTAAATAAGTATAATTTATTAAATTTATATAAATTTATATATTCATGCAATATATAAGCAAATATATATTATTGTATGAGAAATTACCAAATGTAAATAAAGTTTTTAAAAATAATATGTGGGACTTCCCTGGCGGTCCAGTGGTTAAGACTTCACCTTCAAAAGTAGGGGATGTGGGTTCGATCACTGGTTTGGGGAGTTAAGATCTCACATGCCTCACAGCCAAAAAACCAAAACATAAAACAGAGGCAATATTGTAACAAATTCACTAAAGACTTTAAAAATGGTCCAAATCAAAAAAAAATCTTTAAAAAAAAATAATACGTACCAAACATACAAAGACTATATTAAAATGTTCATGTACACTGTTGAAAGTGATAAAATAAAGTCTTATGAAGGTAACATTATGGTGGTATCCAGGCCAAGAAACAGATTACTACACCTCAAAACACACTATTGTTCTTCCTAAATCTCATCTCCCTCCTATCCAGCAGAGGTAAAGATATACATTAATGTTCTACAAATTATATTTTCCTTTTAAAATATGAGTACCATTAAACAATATACTACTTTGTTTTGCATATTTTTGTATCTTATATAAATGGAATCTATGTATGTTTCTATGACTTCTTTCTTTTATTCATATGTATGTAGCTGTAATTTATTTTTATTGTTAAAAAGTAGTCCATTGTATGAATTAATGACAAATTATTCATTCTACCCTAAACGGATAGTTAAATAGTTTCAAGTTTAGAGCTATGACAAACCACAAATATGCTGACATTTACATTCATTTTATATATATATATATATATATATATATATATATATATATATATATACACACACACACATATATACATACACATACATATATACATATATCTGGTGCAGAGATATAAGGGATTTTCTGGGTCAAATATTTAGCAGTGGAATCCCTAGGTTTTAAGATAAGTGTGTTCAGTTTTCCATAGTAATTGTACCAACTAACACTCCACCTGCAGTGACTGAGAGTGCTTGCTGTTCCACACGCACTGTTACCAACGTCTGTTTTCTAAAAGATGCTCATTTGGTGAGTAGAAAATAGTACCTTCTTTTAACACAGGTTTTACTCTACATTACCCTGATCACCCTACATTACCTAAGATTACATATATATGTGTGTGCAGACATACACACACATCTTTATCTTTCAAAGTTTACAGGTGACTTGTGCTTCCTCTTCTTTGAAATTTTTTTCATTATTTTTCTAGTGTTTGTTTTCTTTTCATATTGATTCATATAAGTTCTTTTTTATATTCTGTAAATTAACAAATGCTTCAACAGTTAAATGTGTTCCAGAAGAGTTTATGGCATTTTTTTTCACTTCCCTTCTTTTTTTTTTAATAAATAGAAGTTCCCAATGTCAGTTAGATGATTTATGAATATTTTTTACTTTTAGTTTTTATCCTGTATAAACAAATCCTTGTAAACATTATGAATATGGTTTCTTGTATTTTATTTTGAGCAATTATTACACTTACACATTTACATATTTTCTTTAAAATTTTAAATGTATTTTGCGTGAGTTAAGGATCCAATTTCATTTTTTCCCTATGCATTCACCAGACAATTGTTAACAGCAACAATAAAAAAAGAAATGATGCTTTTTCTCTTTTCAATTCCATCTTTGTCTTATCAAGCAACCAAAAAGGCACTCTTTTAAGTATCACTTGGTTATTTCTAAACATTTGCACTGAAATTTTAGAACTGCCATGTCAAACACTACAAAATACATTTGTGATTTTAATTCAATTGCATTGAATCTGTAGATCAATTTGGAGAATTATAATATGCTATATATTAAGTATTTTTATTTAACTGAATAGTGTATCTCTATATTCAGAAATATCCTCTTTCATATCTTTTATAAAATCTTAAAATTTTATCCATAAAGTTTTTGTACATTTCTGCTTATTTACTCCTTATCACTATATATTATTTTAATATTAGTATCATATGAGGTAAATAGAATTTATGCCTAAAAAGGGCATGCTGCTGCTTCTTTTTGAACATTCTTATGGGTGTTAAGTCAATAGCTAAGTTGGATTTGAGGTTTTGTGGTTGATATAGGCTCTTCAGTTCACCTTAGTCTCCAAATTTCTCTAGCAGATAGCTGATGTACTTTTGTGTTTTATATTGGGAGGGGGTTGCTAGAAGGTTTTGCTCAGTGTTTCTGCTCTATTTTCAGCAGTCCCTGTATAGCGAGGATCTCTCTTCATGTTCTTGCCCCATCCCTAGTACTGGAATGCTATTGATGACAGAGGGATTTTCAATTCTCCTATTTTAACTTCAATCTTAGGTAGGCTCTGTACACCTGGGCCTCGATGGTTTAATTTAGGTATGATGATATTCAAGCTCATTCCCTTAATCTTTATTTAATAGGCTGTTCATAGTAGAAACTCATTAATTTTTCACTAACAAATATGAAACTATTAACACTAGTTTTTATAAAGTTGTAAACATTTCCAGGAGAAAAGCCTTTTTGAGACAATTATCATTTAAAAAATTATCTTCCCAAAGAAATCTCAAAATTTATTAAATAATCCAAATTTCAACATATTTGTGTATATATATATATATATATATATATATATATATATATATATATATATATATATAAACTTAACATTTTCAATTCCCTTTACCTAATATCATCTTCGCTAGCATAGGAAATAGAGGTATAGAACTTTCCACAAAGAAGAATATGACATCCGAAACACATTCCTTTGGGTATAAAGTTATATATTCTCATTTCAAGAAAGCAGTCTCAAACACAATAAACATCAACTAGGAAAGACAACGTTTAGATGAAAAAAAATGCTGTGCCTAATTTATTTATAAATGACTATTCTACATATAATAAAATTTGATTTGAATACTTAGGAATTAGAATCAAATACTCATGTTCTGTATTCATATAAGCTTTTAAAGGATAATTATCTGCACTATTGTCTTATTAGAAATTTAAAGATACTCTACTTCATAATATGGTTGAATGTAGTACAGCCAAATGAGCCCTCATTAAATCCAAGAATGATCAAAGTATTTTAAGTTCTAGACACAGTTAAGTGAATATTGAATTAATTATTCCTTCAAATAAAATCCAAAAGGATCTATAAAACACTCTAAATACCTTCTCTTTTTCCATTATCCACTTGAAGCTTGGAAAATGTTTCACATTTAGTCATATAGTAGTAAGTAATAAGCTACTCTTTAGAATTCAATGAGATAAGCAGCTGTTACTTGAAAGGATTTAATTAATGTTAATGTGATTTATTAATTGATAAGCTGTAGAACTAAGATATATGGCTACCTAAAGTTCCAAAGAAGGTCATTTTCAAGTCTACATTTTTTGTCCTTTAAAAACTTTAATAATAACACCACCAACAAAATCAACACTAATTGTTATAGCAAAAATTTATTGACTCCTCCTCCATGACAGACAGTTTCAATTTTAAAACATATCACATATTATCAAAGTACCACATCTTGCTTTTTACTGATTATGATCAAATTACATGGAGTAATCTGGCCAAAGTTACAAAGTTTGTTAGTGATAAGGCAGCATTCGAACTTCGGCAGCCTGATTCTGGAGTCTTAGACATTAATCATTGTATTCTATGGGATCTGAACCACTGTTCAGCTTTTGAAATAGGAACTCATACATGCTATATCCTTAATGTTCAAAAATAAACGTTTTTATGGAGGTTAGGACAACTTATAATTAATGAGGGCCATCAGTATGGCAATATAAGTGACTTTCACCAATCATAACCATCCACTGCCCTAGTCCCAGCTAAGAAAATGCTTTCTGAGGAACTGTGTTATGAGTATTTAAGATAAAAATCACTTTTACATTTTTATAGCCTTGAACTGTAAAACCCTTAAGCTCCACCATAATCTTATCACATTCTCTTTACCATAATACTGTGGGAGTCAATATATACTGTGACTTGTCCAAGGTCATAAGCTGATAAGTAAGAAATCAGAAACAAAAAATGGGACCTTATCACAAACCCCATGGTCTCTTCACTCCACCACACTGTTTCTTCCATGTGTGCAAATTTGCAACAGTATTTTTACTTCATAGTCACCATCGAAATTAGTCACATTCTTAGTGCATTTCAGTCAAGAAATTTTTTAGTCATCAGTCAAAAAGAAAAGGTGGAGAAATGTGACAAAAACAATATGAAATTAATAGTATAATATAGCCAACTCAAGAAACATTTAAATAAAGAAAAATGACTGAGGTAGAAGGCAAAGTGTAAAATGACTTCAAGGCATTGGCTTGGAAGATAGTGACACTGTGATGATGTTGATTAAACTAATAAGAAAAATCAAATTGGTGAGTCTAACCACAGCTTCATGAATAATCCAAAATAATGGTCAAAATAATCTCATCTGAGTTAGGTTACATGTGGGGGAGGTTTGCATGTGTATACGTGTGTGTGTGTGTGTGAGTGAGAGAGAGAGAGATCAGAATGCAAGTATATATTATGCTAAAGAAAAATTTCCAATTATCAAACTAAGATATAGTGTAGAATTTCTTTTTAAAAGACAAACAAAAATTAAACTATTGGATGTTCTTAATGCATCTAGCAATTTAACTCACAACAGTTTAATCTGTCAAATTTAGGAAGGCCTTCTGAGGCTATTTTGGTCAAGATCCAATACATGCTATAAAATGAATAATCTTTTTGGTACATTAAACTCTGACATAAATGTGGATTTTAGCAAAAATGACATATCTGCCTTTAGTGTAAAAAGAGAATATTATCATAGCACAATAACAGTCCCATACAATTAGAGGAGGTCAGGGTTCAAATAACTTTAAACCCAAAGCTATGCTTATTTGGGCACCCCTTGCTATCAAATGTTTTTAAAAATTCCAATAAAATTGCAAAATTAAATATAGCTTTTCCCAATCTCTCTATCAGGTAAGGGCAAATAAAGAAACATTTTCCTTTTTTCTTTTTCTGTTCTACTTCACTTTAAACTTTGATGTGTCTACATAGTTAACAAAGCCATAGGTTCTTTCTTCCCTTTTCACCTTGCTATTTTCAATTCCATTTCCGTCTTATATCCTCTATGGGGTAGCTCTTACTAAAATTTTCAATTGCTACATGTAATTCTTTATTTGATATGTTTCCCCATCTAGAAAAATGCAAAGTATTTCTCATTAATACTTCAATATGCCTAGTATAGAGTAGATATTCACAAACATATTTTGAATAAATTAATAAATTTATTTTAATATTTCCATTCACCTGTAAAAGATTATGTAGGAAGGTAGTAAAGTGTTCTAAATGATCAGGTCTTGACAGAAGCTCATGGTGCTTCAGAAAAATATGAGTGACAAAAAGAACCAAACAACTGTCAGAATCCTCACATTGCCTTCACTGTAGGCAGGACACAACGGAGAGCTGAGCATTCTCTCCACTCTCCATGCTAACTTAGGTAACTCTTTCTTCCTATGTTAATGGAGATGTAATTAAGATATACAGGGCACCTATTACTTTGTCAGACTGAAAACTCTAGTCCCCTGGGGTTTTAGCAAGAAGCAATTCAGCTTTTAGAAACAAACTCAACTCATGCCGTTAGTTTTTACCAATGGTTAAATTTTAAAAACAGATGACTTGTTAACTATTGGGAATATTATCTTTAAAAAGAAAATTTTAATACAGTTAATTTGCTTTCACTATTAAAACCAAGATGTCATTATTAAAATAAAGTTTCCTCTTTAAAAAAAACTAATTGAATGATTCAATAAAAATCTAATCATAATTAAATTTTAAATAAAATGTTATAGTGACTTGAAAAATATATAGTGTTTAATTAGAATTCAGTCAATTCTGTGGTTGTTACCAGCCTGAGTCTATTCTATTCTTTCAAACAAGACTGGAAGTGGGTATATAAGTATTGAAGAACAAACATTTTCCTACAAATTCTGAGGAAATTAGGCCATTGTTTTTTGTTAAAATAATTGCAGGAAAAAGCTTGAGATGAAACTATCAATAATATTGGATGCTTTGTAAGTAACATCTGTTTTCTTCCTAGATGCTCTTAACAAAGTGTTCTGTGTTTTTTAAATAAAAGGAAAAAAGGAACTGTGATTAGATATTAATCCTGTTTTCATTTATTTTGTCTGTAAGACAGATGTACCATAATCAAATGAAAGTAACTTAGGTATATAATTAAATGACTTGTAAGAAAATTTAAGTAGTATGAAAAAGTACCACATTGGGATTTATTTTTTGATATTCTAATGATATAAAACAGCATGTGCCACCTACAGAATAAATTCCAACTAGAGGGTAATGAGGAAAAATATTATTTGATTCTCTATTATTCAGTGATTCTTTCAGAAACGAATATCTTTTCTAAGTAGCTAAGTAGTTAAGTAGCTTTTAATAAATATATTTATGAAATTTTTTTACACATTTCCTTTGCAAGGAAGAACTCAGGAGAGGAAAAATAAGAAATATCCTTTCTGTCCTCTTTCTCCTGATCTATGTTATTTTTTATTTCCTCTTTATGAGAGAAGTTGGACATTTAAAAGAAGCACTTATTAGCCAGCATAAATGTGACAAAAAGGTGATGTAAGAGAAGATCTTTCCTTTTTTTCTGTGTGAAGGGATGCTGTGTTATTTCTCACACCCATCACTGATCCCTTTACCATAACAATGAGATTCTATTCTTAGCTCACAAATTTTCTGGAAGGATAATCAGAGAGTAAAATCAAATTGGGTCTTTAAAATCTAGGTACTCTTCTACTAGAAAGGCCGTCTAGCATTGCTATATTTTCTGTTTTAACACCTCACAAAGGAAAACCTTTAGAGTTTGCTGATGAACTTTTCGTTGAAGTCCAAGATCACTTACAAAATTCATTAAGGCTTAATTTAAAAGAAGAAGAAAACCACTTTGGAAGTATCACACAAATAAAAATATTGATTTATTTATAGCACTATATATATCTCCTCGGCTATAAAAGTCCAGCTGTTGTGATTCATTATTCATTGATAGTAGAATTCTTGCTCTTTAGAGATGTAAATTAGAGCAAATGAGTTACAGTTCTGGAGCAAGTTTTACGCACCTGAATTATTAAAGTCAGTGAAAGTGAACATAGATATTAATCCCAAAGTTGACTTTAAAGAAATGGTGTCTTAAACAATTCTTTCTTTTTGTTCTTAGTTTGCCATAACACATAATAAAGGAATCATGATTAATTAAGGCAGTGTACTGTGGTAGAATTAGAACTGGACTAAAAACTGAGAAAACTTGGTTTCTTATTATGGTTTTATCTGTGGCTAGTATTAGTTGTATGAGCACTGTTTTCTTCTGTAAACTGCCTGGACCCCAGGATGCTGCCCTTGTCATCACACTCAACATGTTCACTCCCTCATTCATTTAAATACTTGTTCAACAAATATTGACAGATTATTATCAGATGCTTTTCTTGGCAGTGGGGAAAAATGGAGGGGTAAGGAGGCAAGACCAGAGACCCTGTGGTGCTTGTAAGTTCGCAGAAGTGACATAGACAATTTTGAAAACATTTGAACAAATAGAGAAAAATGTAAGGTAAAATAGAAGCACAAAATAGGTAGAAATTATAATCTAAGAGCTCTGGAAGACTTTCAAGAGAAGTATTTCTAATGAACTTTAAATTCAGGAGTGGGGAAGAAGAATCTACAGAACTAAAAAGACCAAAAATGATGAGGTCTGGAAGGGAGAAAGAGCACAGTCCATGCACAGAACTAATATAAGATTATAAAGTCTACAGGGTAGAAAACATCAACTGTGAGCTTAACTAAAAATTTAAATTTCCCCCTGATAAACCCAGGCTATTAGAGACATTAAAACACTCCTCTGGGTTCATATAATTCAGAAGCATGCTGTCTTGTACTATAATGGAAGAAGTTTATCATGAACAAGTTCATATGTTTTCATTTTCTTCAGATTCAGGAGTAAATCCTAAAAAGAACGGACGAGTCAAAAGTAATTCAAACATAGTAAATGAGGAATTCCTTGGCTTATTATCAATAATACAATATTATTGCCAATAATTGTGAAATAATAGGCATTCATTTATTCTCTGAGTATTTTGTATGAATGTCATCTATTCAAAAGTTATAATCTTATAGCAGGTTATTAAAATATACCATTTTCACAGCATTCCTTCCCATCAATGGTTTTTGAAGCCTTTCTCTGTTTCTCATAAGTGTGGCAAACTCCCAAATTTGTAACTTAACTTTCATTTTCTATGTCAGTGACACACAGATTGTAAGAAGGTTTTGAAGCGGTACAGTAGTTAAGAACAGAGTCAACAATTACCCAAAAAAAAGCAACCCAGTTTCAAGGTGAGCTGCTTAAACTCAGTGAACAGATTCAGAAATGTGCTAGCTCCACTTAGGCATATATCAAGCATGCATCTCACTGCATTTCACTGAAGACTGGGCATATAAAGAAGGGGAAATAGAAAAAGATCTGAACAGATATCTGTGTTCAATTCATCAACACACTTGAAAATGAGAACTACAGCTAAAATAATAACTTGTCAGTAAACATGTATTATGACTTATATGATCCTGGAGTTTAAGCTGATTAAATCATCTGAACATCTTGATATGATGTAGAATCTGTTGAAAGTTAACAAGAGTAATAATAATTGTGGGACTTATGGCTACCATTTAAGAACACCTAGCAGATGCCAGGCATTCTACTTGGTAATTGTCATTTGAAGTACTTTTGTTACAAGAGAAAAAACAAAATTGCCTACTCAAATTTAGGCAAAATGGGGACTACCATCATTAGCTCTTACCATGGAATTGCTTAGGCCTAGGAAGACAGCTTTCTGCTTCCTGTTTCCTAGAGAATTCATACCTGAAGCTGTGCTTGTAAGCAATATCTCTGCCATATAATCTCAAAGCACTGGCTTTCCATAGATTTTGTAATTTCTAGGGATAAAACAGCATGTATTTGTTCTATATCTTTTTACTGTAATCAAGAAACATCCCCCAAGTATTTTATTTCTTTCTTTGCCTCTTCCTCATCGTACGAGAAAATATCAGTTGATTTCAGGACCTTAAACATGCCTCTTAAATTAGTCTACTTAAATTGCTTGTTAAATTGGTAATGTTAGCTAGATCTGAATTTCCCATTACTTTCTGACCCAGATACTTATTTTTTCTAACTTCCTCTAAAGTCAGTCTAAAAAGTGAGAGATATGAAGTCAATCAGTAATAGGTTTGCTAAAGCACTGATTATTAAAGATAACCCTACTCCATGTCACTTTCCATTTTATCATATGATAGACAGTGGAGGCCTGGCATTCTGCTGTGGAGCAGGCAGTAAAGGGGTGCATGACTGTCCATAATTTACAAAAATAATTAAATTAAATTAAAATTCTATATTTTTATTATCATCATGCTCCAAAAATTTTAAATAATGTCAGTAACAAAATACTTTTCTCTGTAAAAATCCTTTTTAGTTAAGTTCAAAAAATGTTTGTGGTTACAGTCAAGTTTAAAAAATGTATATGTGTGATTCCAATTTATATATTTTATTATTTGTCCTCTATTAAATAATGTACACTATATAAAGTTAATTTGGAGAAGTTCCAGTTATATAGTACTTTAGATACAGTCATTTTCTAAATAAGTTTGTAAGGGTTTGTAATCATTTCAATTCCCTTGGGTGTAGTGTGTCTCCAAAAAATATGGTACTACATATTACTATTTTTCAACGGTAGATTCAAAATAAAGTGATAGCACAGAGATTGCATTGATAAACAAATAATTTTGAGTCTGTCATTATATGTGACTACTGGAAGTTTTGGTTTTTATCTTAGAACATAATAGAGCAAAATAATCTGTAAACTCTGAAGTGTACAATTTTTGTTTGGTAATTCAAACTGGTTCACACATATTATATTTTATTGATTTTAATAATATGTTTAAAATTGAAATGTATTCTTCTATTTTGTTATTATTTTGTTTAAAAACAGAAAACAAATCATGAAAATAAAATGTCACACCAGTGGAACAATTCAGTAGTTACTCAAATTAAACATTTTATATTTTGGTTATAATAAAATATATTTAGTAACTTATGAAAAATAATTTAAATAAGTGATCTTTATATCAGTTGTAACCAAAGGCTCAAAGTTCATGATGTTTATTCGATATATAACTGACTACATCATTGTTTGTTTTTTTTTTTTCATTTCCTACAGGAATTTGGAGAAGCCTGAATTCATTTGCAATATTATTGTGAAACCAATAACTGGTTTATAATTATTCTAAGTTTTGTAAAGAATTTTGAAGTCAGGTACCCTTATCAATATGAAAGGACACCATTCTACTGGGTACAACAAAGGGAAAATAATAGAGGTAATTGAATCATTGTCTGAATCTATTTTGCAAAGTATAATACATGAAATACTGCATATAGTTCTTGAAAATTTTTAGGAAATTCAGGTTTGCACATCCAAAGTACCCATACAAGAAACACTATTTAAATGATACAGGTGAAAGATGACAATGAATCATTTTCTCTAAACCTTGATAATGTTTAAGAGAAAAGAAGTATTATCAAGAGTCAATACTAATACTGTAGTAATGATAATAATAATAAGGAGATGCTTGCAAAGATCAAGACTAAGACTTTGATGAAGAGATATGATAAATGAAATTTTGATGTATTATGATGTCACTAATTAATTAATAATGGTTTGAGGTAATTGAGAGTTAACCTGGTTAGAAGAAGTGAACCACATCATAATAAAGACTATTAGGCAGTTGAGTGAGAATGAAAAGAATACAAAGAAAGAAGTCAACTTCATGGTTTCTGTAGTGTTTACATACTTTCCATATGGTGGAAAATGTTAACAGTTTGTACGAATTGCTTGAAACTAAAGAACTGTTTCTTTTATCCATTTTCAGGTAATGAGACAAAAGCTGGAATGTCTACCTTAAAAAATCACTTTAACACCTGATTAAAAAGCATACCCTGGGCTTCCCTGGTGGTACAGTGGTTAAGAATCTGCCTGCCAATGCAGGGGACATAGGTTCGAGCCCTGGTCCAGGAAGATCCCACATGCCGCGAGCAACTAAGCCCATGCACCACAACTACTGAGCCCGCGCGCCTAGAGCCTGCGCTCTGCAACGAGAAGCCACCGCAATGAGAAGCCCACGCACCGCAACGAAGAGTAGCCCCTGCTAGCTGCAACTAGAGAAAAGCCCGCTCACAGCAATGAAGACCCAACGCAGCCAAAAAAATAAAATAAAATAAATTTATTAAAAAAAAAAGCATACCCTAAAATCTCTGATCTTGAGATATCTGAATATCTATCTTCTTACAAAATAGAAGATTTTGGCAACAGAACTGAAAACTATATATAAATGGGTAAAAAAATGACTTCGTGCATCTTGTTTAGACTTAATTATGCTTTCAGTCAAACAAAATATTTCTTTCCCTGATCACAAAAACGATGTATCATCAGCAAATAAAGGACACTGTGTTGATGTTGAAGGAATTACTCTTAAATTATGATCCAAAGTTGAAAGAACATTTTGTAAGAATTAGTATGTTATTTTTTCTGAAGAGAGATTGATCCAAATAATTACATTCATCTTCTGGGAATTACCTCAAAGAACAGATAATTACAGATATTAAAAATGCAAAGTAGTTTGAAATTCTTAACAGCATTCCTGAAGCTTTATACTTTGATCATTTATATAAGTTGGTCAGACACATCAATCTTGAAGATGGTCAAGATGAAATAAAAGAATTAATTTTGAGCTTTCACTCTATTTCCGAGAAATTGTGTGAAACAAGTACACAATCGTCAAGGATATGACAATGCTATAACTGTGGTCAATATGCATGACAATATTGATGCACAATGTTAAAAAGTATGATCCTAAATTCTCATTTGTTCCTTGAACACATTATTCTCTAAAGCTGAATAGAATTCACTCTTTTAGAGGGATTTCCTCAGGTGATATATTTGGAATTGTGAAAAGTAAATCCACCCTTTCCAGTTTCATCTCACCAATAGAAAATGCTGTAGAATGTAGATATAATTACTAAAGACTTTCTTAAAAGGTGGAGTGCTCATGATGGAGCTGTGTGTACAGGAAAGATAAATTTTGAAAGTTAATTCAACCTATGAAGTACTGCGTGATCCAAAGGAAAATCTGGGCTCAGAAGGATCAGATCAGATGTTGCTTTCTGCTGTATGTGTCTTTTCTGAGTTATCTTTCAATTGAAGGTGAAATTTGAGATATAAATATTATAAAGACATATGTACAGCAAACAGCCAGAATAAGACTTGAGTCATTTACAGTGAAACATCAAGCTTTGAAATTAATCCTTGAAGACTGGCTCACAGAAAAATATGGAAAGGCTATTAACTTTGCAACAAGAACATGTAAGGAAATGAATATTTTTGTGGGAAAAAAATAAAATTTAGAAGAAAAATGCCAAAAGAAATGATAAAGGATAGTAGTCTTATGTTATCAGAAAAATCAAAAAGACGGTGTTTGAATGCCTCAATTATTTTTACTAACAACTGGACAACTGTTTTAAATCAGTGGATCAAATGAAGTCAATGTACACTAACATTTAGTGATTTTTCTCTGAAGAAAAAACATCAAACATATTTTTACCAAAGGTAATATAATTGCATGATGAATTATATGGTGAAGATATTTTTGGACTACAGAAATATTGGAAATCTGCTGGAATCAATTCTGAAGAAATAAAGACATGGATATTGTGGGAATGTCTGGATTTTATTGTGAAATTTATCTTTTTATGAATCTCTGCTATGCTAATTATTATGTTTAAGAATTTTTCTTTTGGATAATTGTCACATCAAGTGAAACTTATCAAAATTAAAAATTTATAAAAATATTTTTATCAATCATGAATTAAAATTGACCTGGCTATGCTATTTACTAAACGTTACTATGTAAAGAATATAGATTTTAACAAAATCACTGGCAAGTTTGCAGAACATAAGACTCAAAACTAAAACATAAACATTTTCATTCATTACTGTGATAGACCAGTATGTAGATATAAAACTGAGTTTTTATCTTTTATAAAAACATAGATTCTTAAAGTGTTTTATTCATCACCTTTTGTTTTCCTTTTTTTGTATTGCGATATTTATTTTATATGATTAATATTTGTATTATTTTACTGGCATTATTATAATTATAAAATTCGATAAAAGAAAAATTCACTGTGTGCTCTTTTTAGACCATTATTACTTAATTTCATGATTACTACAGAAAATAATTTCATCATAAAGGAAAAGAGTATTAAAAAGAGATTGGTTCTGGGAATCAAATACACTAGTATGCTGCTGCCTCTTGAATCACTGAAATCATTAAATCTCCTCCCAAATTGTCTTTTATTAGACAAAATCTAACCCCAGTCTAGACTCAATATAGTATTATTGTTCTAATTAGCTATTGTTTATATTGGACATGACTTGTACACTATTTTAAAATCCTCTGGTTGCAATAACCAGATCCATGCAAGCCTTGAGCAGCTTTCGCAGGCGTAACTCACAGAGCCTTGACTTGAGCTGAGCATCTTGCAGTTTGAGTCCTCCCTGGAGCTTCTCTGAGACCCATGTGTGGACTCTCATCTAGTCAGATTGTCTAGGTAGTCAGAAGTATAAGGAATCAATGTTAACATGGCCACCCTGGACCAATGGGGACAAAGAGTACTGGACAAACATTTCCGTGTTTTGTCTTTGGGTGGATAATTGTGTGGTTCATTTTATAAGGCTCCTCAGAAGGTCCCAGTGAAAATGGGTAACAGTTGCCCAGAAAGCATCCAAGCCAAGACCACATCCTCCAATTGGTTTTTCCTCCTTTTCTGTTTCACTCTCCCTGCCCTGCATTCCACCTCCTACCTGGTATCACATTCTGAAATAAACTAGCCTCACACAAGCTTTGACTCAGGTTCTGTTTTCATGGTGGACTTCAGCTAAGGAACATGTAATGTGTCATCTTGGCTGCATCTTTCCTTAGAGGACAAATTGCATTAATTTATCAGACATATTTCATGAGGAAGTATAACCAAGTAGGACCCTATGGGGCCTTCCTGGGACAGAGCCCTCCCTCATATCCTCTGCTGTAGCTCCTCTCTGAAATACCCAGATAACAGTATTTCATGAATATTTCCTGAGTTTTTCAGATGCTAAAAACCATCACCAAGTGGAAGAAATTAACTATTTGATGATTATGAGCACGCGGCCCCCAGACCTCCTGGTGCCTAAGGATTGATAATGTTAACTATCCTGTTACCTCAACATCAACCGGTCAGGGAATAGTGCCTGGGCTGATCACATACCCTGGGACACCCCTCCCTCACCTTGCCTTTAAAGATGCTTTGCAGAAACTCTTCGGGGAGGTCAGGGTTTTTTTGAGCATGAGCCACCCATTCTCCTTGCACAGCCCTGAAATAAATTGTTCTCTGCTCCACACTCCAAAGTTTCAGTTTGTTTGGCCTCACTATGTGCATGGTACATGAACTTGCATTCAGTAACAGAAACAAGGAATTACCTGTGCCTCTACCTAGAATAAATGTTTATCTTGAGACATATTATACTTTTTAAAGTTTTTACATTGATATGTTTAGTCATCCACCCTAAAGTCTGCCCAGACTTTCTGTGACAATGCAACACAGCTGTCACAATATTTAAATAGTTGCTCCTCAACTTCTGTTGTTACTAGCTTTCAATCTGATGCATTAAGAAGTTACATCTCAATTTTCCACTGGTTCTCAGCTCCCTCTGAAGGAGTCATTCCAGTTAGCTCTTTCACCTCTTGTGTCCTCCTTTGTTAGATGTTGCATTTCTTACTATGTCAAAATTCAGAAACAAGTTTGATAGATAAGAGAGTCAGAATGATGGAGATGAAACACCTTTCTTACAGATATTGGTGAGTTTGAAGGGTACAGCTTTGGTGTGTTTTAATAATGGGTTTCCCAGTAATACACCAGAGCAAATCATCAATAGAGAAACTGAGATATGAACCAGAATGTAAGAAGAAGCAGCCCACCAAACTGTATGAACAGATACCAATTTTCTGTTTGGGAAAAGTTATATGTATTAAATTTATACCTATTTTTGCTGCCTTATTTTCTCATTCTAATAATTATCTCTGGAAAATGGAAGCCCATTGGTTATACAGCTCTAAGTTTGTCATATGGAACAAAAAGTATTTTTCATATCTGAAAGTTTATTTTTAAGAAAAGGTTTTATTTTCTAGACAGCCTGCTTTGAAAATGATAGGCTTGGGGAATTGTCATTGGAACATAAAATGACTTTTGTTTTCTCAAGTGGTTTCTTTCTTATTGCTTCTCTTGAACTCTATCCTAATCTTGATGCCCCTCTTTGCTTATAAATCACCCTTTGTCTACAGGGATTTATGCAACTTTTGATTTTGGAAAAAATCAGATCTATACTAAAAGAAAAAATAAGAAAAGAAATAAAAATAAGAATACATGGAGAGAGAGGAGTTAATTCTCAGCTGGCTAAAACTATGAATCAATGTAATCACCTTCTTTAAAATACTATGCAATCAGGTATTTTCTATAATAATATTAAATGTCTACATATACTTAGATCAGGTATTATGATTGGAATTGATTTTCCCCATTGTCCTGAATGCGAGAAAGATTCTTTTTTGTGTGTTAAGGTGACTTCATCCTTATATTCATCCTTATAGCAGATCCCAATGTTCTGTTAACATTTTTTTCTGTTTAATATTTCTTCCCTATTTATTTTCCCTATATTTTTAATCTTAAATCAGTCATTTCTTGACACTATGGTCAACTTTTTTTATTTCCCTACTTGGTGTATTCTGTGTTTTACCACTTTTCCCACCACAGTCTTCAAGATGTAAAACTAATCTACTAAAAATTAGTAGACTCTTCTTTGCCACCAGTCCAATTTCATATACAAGCAATGGCAGGCTTTGGTTGCAGGTCATTTGGCTTTGGAGAACCAACATCATCTATACACTCACAGCTTAATCTCCACATTGTCATGACTACACTAATCTTACACTTACTCTCCTATTCCAGAAAACTCTTGCCCAGAAAGATAAAATATGCAAATAACATTACTGTTCCTTTCAGGATGAAAGGAATAAAAAACTCATTAAGATGAACATCAGATAGCTAACTTTTAATAAATACACTCACATTGGGACCTTTTTCTCAAAACCTTAGATTTGCCCTATCCACAAATCCATAACTATTATATCATGAGCTGACCTTAATCAGCCCCTCACATTGAAATACATATCTTGAACTATACCCCCCAAACCTCATAAATATCCCAGTTTTTTATGTCCCGCCTCTGAAACACTATTACGACATTTACAAGTAATTGATCTACCATGACTTTCAACACATTGTTTTGGTAGAATTTATAACTTTGAATACTTTAAAACAACTGTGTATTAAAATTGTGTTTATGAAACTTTTGTCCTGACTTTTATACTAGAAGGGCAAAGTTTCCATTATTCTGCCATAGGGAGACAAATCTCTATAAATTTCTTGTCTCTGTCTCTCTTCTGAGCAGAGGCATTAACGGTTTTAGTTTCGCATTATCTTTCAAGATTGTTTATAAAGCAAATAGCCTTGGAAGTTAGAGAGAATCTTCCAGAACAGAGGGCATATTGGTTTGCTGTTCACACTAATAATGACAGTGTCTCTTTCTAGGGCAAAGTTTGGATAGGTTTGCTAGAAGTCTCCTTGTAAATTATTGGTGTTTCCTAAACTCAGTTTTTTCCTCTAACACAATCCACTGTATATACAAGCATCACCTGCACCTTGTCATGTCTGTATGTGGGAATTAGGGTTTGGGGAACTAGTGGTAAATGATACAAGGCTGACTACTGCTGTTGCTGTGAGTCATAAACTGCCCTTTGTCTCATGCAGGAGTCTTGCATCTTTGCTGGTATACATGAACTTTTGGCAGAGTAACTTATTAGCTTACACATAGGGTAAAATCTCAGACCCTTCACAGATCTTGATGTCGGTATGAAATATGGCAGATTTAAAAGTAAAATCTTTGCTCTAGTGAGCTTAAAAGTAAAATCTATTTTAGAAGCTACATTTAATATTAGTAATGAACTACTCCACCTGAGCATGTAGAAGATTATGTTGATAGATTACCTAATTGCAATTACAATGTAATAATAATTATCTATGGATAAAGCACTTTAAAATGTACTTTAGATATGTAAGGTGACTTTATTTTCACAACAAATTGGTGTGGGATGTTTAGTTACCCCAGATATAAAGATATGGAAACTCATATTAAAAATTAAGTAATATGTTCAAACTCATACAGGTGGTGATTAATAGAGTCAGATTAGCCCTCAGATCTAACACTAAAAACCAAGTTCTTTCCAATAGTCCACACTATAAATTCAGGGTCTCAGTTGAAATTGACCACTGATATTGCCTAAATGTCAAAGACTAGCTGACATTACCCCTTCCTATATGAATAACATGTTGAACTTGCTATTATTCAATAAGAAGAGGAGTTGAAAACCAACTTGATAACAATGGATTGGAAAGAAAAAGTCTGTATTAGAGGGAGAAACAAACAAATACCATCTTCTTTTCTGCTAATCATAACTTGCCTTCCTTTTTGTTTCTGAAATGTCATTACCCTGACATCAGAATTATAGCTACAGAAGACAAAGCTATGTGAAGAATTTTGAAATCCAATGATTGACAATAAAACATATTTAGAATTGTGGCAGTGCTAAAGAATGTCCTTAGAATTATAGCCAGATAAGATCATGGGAATTCAATTAGGTAGTAAATAGAAGTGGGAAATTCCATCTACCAAATCAGGCAGCTTTAAAAATGGTCCCACCTGTCTAATCAGTGCCTGGGACGAACCCAGGCATATAACCAGTTCTTGTAAAGTGATTTCAAATTTCTGAACGATAAACAAATATATCAATAATTACAGCAAACCAGCTATTGCAAATAGTACAGTGGTTTTTAATTTTCCACCAAGTAACCACAGCATGCCCATTAGTAAGTTAAGAGATAAGATAGAAGGAAGACAGCCAAGTCTAAATAGCTAATATTCCATTATTAAGTTTAAAATAATGTGTCTTTTATTTTTTATGAAAGTGCTTGTGATATTTAGGGGAATGTTGTATATTTGATACTTTATTTTTAGCTAAAATGTCTAAGATAATTTGGGTTTCTGTTAACAGTATTAGAGTGTTAAGAGAATTTAATTCACCAATTAAAAGTTTGGATTTATGAAAATTCTTTAAGTGGTTTTGGGAGAGATTTTCCTGTTAAGTTGTGAGTTTTCTCTGTCATGCTTATGAGATGCCTAAAAATAAAACTAAACATATCTAATTTATAAATGCAAGTAAAATAGTTTAAAGAAACTTTGTTACTTAAAATTATAAGTAGAATTTTTTAGAGTATTCCATTCTGTTCAATTAGAATTAATTTATATTATTCAAAGGCCTTGCTGGAAGTACTTGTTATTTGCTACATAAAAAAAACTGTAAAACAAATTTTGTAAGTTGAACTTAAAGATTCTTACAACACTATATTTATAAGTTAATAACTTGAATACAAATTTAATATACAAATTATAGTTTCCTAGAAACATTCAAATAATACCATTAAGTAAATTTTAAAAAATTATATACAGGATTAATTTTATGCATTTACTTTTACATTGAAAGATTTGAATATGCAAAAATGTCCATGTTATTCAGTGCATATAATTTTAGCATTAGAGTATCTTTCTAGAGACTTTTTCCTTTCATCAGTAAGTAGCAGTTCTCTCGCTGATAATCCTATGCCTCAAAATCTTTAAAGCAGTCTGAAAACGTAATACAAACCTTTAGACAGTATCTTTAAATTGCCTTTATTATCTTACATGTATTAATTACTGATGTATTTATTTCTAATACTTTTTCTGTTTTTAATTTATCCTGCTTTTTTATACTGTTTTCCTCTCTCTCTCTTTTTTTTTGGCCTTATATTGGCTTGATTGACATTTCCAGGTACCTTTAGTTCCTTCTGTTTTTTTTTACAATAGTGATTTGGATATATTCTACTATTTAATCATTATCCTTAACATTTTTAAGTGAATGAGTAACATACAAGACTTCTATCCATACGCATGAGAAATAGAAGAAATTTAGAATCCTAATGGACCTTTTCAGTCTGCAGGTTTTATTTCCATAGATTACAAATTAATACTTTTTGTTTTATACTTTGAGCCTCTGCTTACGACTTACACAGCTACTTGTTTCTCTGCATACATGCGTACAAATTTCTTTTTTTATTTCACTCATTTTAAATTATTTTCTTTATTAAATATATTATTATTACAATTATTTTAACTTGAGCAGTTATTGTCTGAGAATGCACTTATTTCAATCCTGAATGATAGTTTATGTAGAATACATTTTAGACTGATTTTATTTTCTCTCAACCTTTCAAAGTATATTATATTCTCACTGTTACTGTTAGAAGTCTGCTATCAATTTTATTGTTTTTGCTTTCTATCTGGAGGCTTTTACAATCTTCAAGGATGACTTTATTCTTCTTCAATCTCACTACCTCGTGTCTAGGTATGGATTTATACACAACCTCACCAATACTTCACATTTTCAGACTTTATCATATCGTACAATTTTTTTTTTTTTAGTTAAGTAGTGGTATCTTATGGCTTTATTTTCATTTCCCTGATAATTAATGAAGTTCAGCAACTTTTCATATGGTCACTTGGTTATCCTCTCTCATTAATTGTCTGTGCATGTTTCTTTGTCAATTTTATTACTGAGTCTGTCATTTATTGAAACGGTTATTCTTGTACTTCATCTTTGTCTAGCAAATATATAAGTCTAGCAAATATATAAGTATGGGCCTATTTCTGGACTCTCTACCTTCCAGTGCTTTTCAGATTGTAGTGCCCATTGTGAAAATGGGACCTCCTCCCCCAGTTCTACTGAATCACCTTTTAGGTGATTCTGATGTACAATAAAGTTTGGAAACCCCTGTTCTATTCTCTTTCATTGGTCTACATGGCTACACTTGCATTAAACCAACTGCATTAAACACTGTAACTCTGTATCAGTCTTTCATTTTTCATTTCACAGGCACACATTTATTGGGATATAAACCTGCTTCAATGTTTCTCAGTGTTTCATGGCTTTCTGTTAAGAGGTCTTGCCCATAATTTAAGATGTACATATTCCAAAAAAGTTAACAGAGTTGGTATTTTTCAAAATAGTAGTGTTCAAATTCAATTTGTTAGTGACTTATAGGAAAAAATTGATTTTTATATTTGCTCTTATATCCTGTGACCTTTAATTTTCTTATTAATTTAATCATTTAAATATGGAATCTATGATTGCATATCATAGCTATGCAATCTTGTTCATATTGCTTATGAGTCTTATTTTGCTTGTAAGACTAATCAGGTAGTCTTGTAACAATGACAGTTTTACTTCTGTTTTAATCATTATTCTTTTTTTCTTGCCTTATTCTGGGGATTTCAATATAATTTTTAATGGAAATAGTTTTAGCTAGCACACCCATATTTTTTCAATCTCAGGAGCAAAGCTTTCAATATTTTACCATTAACCATACATTGCTCTTTAATTTAAGACCCGGAGGTATTTTCTAGTACTTTACTCCCTTTAAAAATTCCGAATGCATTTTATTTTTTTCAGCTCCATGAAACCGCTAAAAAAATAAATGCCTCTGCTCTAAGGAGCTCTCTTTGTGCTTTCTGGGTTAGTGCACTGGTCAATTTAATCAATTAAATGAGTATATAGTTATGAGGGTCATGATCATTTCTCTGAGCTTCTTTTCTTCCTATATATTGAGCTCTCAAGTCCTACTTCCTTTGAAGATCAGAATTCTAAATTCTGTATCCCAAGTTCTGTGAAATTTACAGTATCTATACCAGTTCTTCTGCAACTAAAAAGATGCTCTTTCCATGAGCATGGAGATGGCCTCCCAAACCCAGAAAGGTAGAGTTTGACCTCAATAAGTCTCCCTCTCTGCAGGTTTCGACCTTTAAGTCCTGATTGCCAAAGCAGCTCTCCAATGTCTTAAAAAACATTGTTTTAGATTTTTTTTTTAATCTAAATAATCTAATCAGGAACAATGGTCTCCTACAATCAAGTTATTGTAAAATATTTTGGTTTTATAACCAAAAGAAAAATGTTTACTTTTCTATTATGTTTACCTATAACTTAATGTTATTATTACTTAATTTTTATTATGATTATATTATAGTTTCTATTTGATAATTTTATTAGTTGAAGTACATGAAGGTCAGATACTCCTTTCTATATTTTTCCTGCTATTATCTCATTAATTGCTGAATCTTCAACCATGTGGTTTTAAAAACTGGATCATGAGCAAATTCTACTGATACTTCAGTTTATGTTTAATCTCTGGAAATGCTGTGTAATGTTGGATTAGGGTTCAAATATCCAACTAGCCTTTAAATTTTTTTTTCTTCTGGCACTCAGTAGATCACTGGCTAGGGAATACTCATATTATTTTAGCTTGCATTTTCAAACACTCAATATATTATGTAATTCAAGTAGTTAAACCCACTTGACAGTGGATTATTGTTACGAGGGGGCTCATTTATTTATTTATTTATTTTTAGTCAAAGGCTAGGCCAACTTATAAAAGTTTTCCTGACATCTACTTGCTTTGGTGATTGACTTTTATTTCTAATCCACACTTTCTTTGAGGTTATAGCCTTTAGAAGAACCTGGCTATGTAGAGGATCCCTTTTCTAATTCTCTCATAATATGCAGACTCTTTGTCAAGGCTTTTTTCTTTTTATATATGGTCAATAAAACACAAATCTTACTTTCATCCATCCATTAAGGTGCATATTCCTGGGACTTCTGGGACTTCTGCAGAATTGTTTCCTTTGATTATGTTCTTTATCTTTTTATTCGATATGGCTCAATAATTTACTAAGATGTTGCTCTTTATTTCTGTTACCTGTATTTTTGATAATTTAAAATTTTAATGTACATCTTAACTCAGAGTATTATCTTTATTCTACCCTTCATTTCTAGCAGGGCAAAGCAGGGCAGTGTCTACAAAATACCAGAAAAGGATGTTCCAAGGTGATACCTATACACACATTAAATAAATGGTTGATAGTACAACCAATGCATTCTTCCTCATGCTGAAAGGATTTGCAGTGATATACAGCATTATGCCATCTCATAGCCTGAAATAATCACTGTAGATCTTGTAGAATTTGAAATGAATAGACCAACATATCACAAATCAGATTACCTCCACAGTAGCTTGGAAAATCTATAAATCCCCACATTTAAGTGATATGTGCTGGATTAAATCAAGTATATAAATTGTGGTTTATTCCTCATAAAATTTACTTTCAGCAGTAAACATTTCCTTGCTGTTCAACTTAGAATTAAATATCTAGTTCATACTAAACAGGTAAAGTTAGTTAAAATATTAAAGAAAGAACCATTACGATTGCAAGTACACTTTCAGAAGAAATTCAAGCATCAGAAGAGAGTTTTCGAATGGAATAGTATAGCAAGAGGGTTCTCAAATGGAATAGTGTAGCAAGAGAGTTCTTTCTGCAGCAGAGTAGAGTAAGTAAGGCTGCCCATAACTGTACTTTATCACAGAACACAGACTTGCATGGCTGAAAAAGATAGTGCTTCAATGCCAGATGGGAACTGCGTGGTGAGCTTGGCAGCACCGGCAAGCACTTTCAGCAAGAAAGCAGACAAGGAGTGTAGCAGTCCATTCACTTCCATGGGGAATGGATAAATAGCAGGTGACTAAAAATAGACAACACCATGTTTTCTATTAATTGAAAATAAAATGATGCCTCTCTTCCCACTTCCTTTTGATGACTATTAATCACTTCATGCTATTTTAAAATTGGGAGCTGCACTAAAATATCTATGGTACATTGGAAAGGAAAGCTGTACATAAGTTGCAAAACATTTTCATGTTTTCATACACTTTGTGTCATTCTAAATCAATTGTCCAAGTAGATACACACATATGTACCCATGAATAAATATTCTGTATCTAGCTCAATTGTAAAAATAAGTTTATTAGGATAATTATTCAGACACATAAGGCACATGAGAAAATTCTAAATCATAATGTCCTTTCTCGAGGAGAAATGGATTTTTAAGAAGAAATTCTATTTGGAACACTGTTAATTGTTTGCTTTTCATTATTAATTTACTCACATCTTCTAATGAAGGAAAGAAAAAATCACAATTACTATTAGCGACAATATTAAACAGATACAACTTATTTCAGTGTTATGTTAAAGATATATACTCAAGAATAATATGTTTTAATGAAAATGGTTTTAAAAAGAATTATTTTAGTATCTTTAATATGTTTGTGGTTATTTCAATAGTATTTGCATATCTGTAAAGCACACAGTGAACGAGTAGTGTCTAAAATAAATTAGAACACATTATAATGCTAGAAATTTTAAGTACATCATTAAAAGATGATATGAACTGAAATGATTATCTTTTCACAGTGAAAATCTTGCCAATGTATTTTTAAAACACTCTAATTTAAAGGACTGTAAAACAAAATCTCAAGACAAGGAATATGAGAGTTTGTCTTATCATTATTGAAAAATGCACTTTTACATTTAGCTCTCCATTTGTATTACGTTCTCTATTCAAGGACACATGATTGTAGGCTAAAAAATGAAAATATGAGCACAGGTTATGTACTGTATTACTGTATGTAATGTACTGACTGTCCCTGCAGAAAAAAGATACACATCTAGAATCTGATTTATATTAAAAAAAAAAAGACTGATCATAATTAAGACATAGGTTCTCTGTTGCAAAAGTTCTTAGCTATTTCATTAAATTGCATTTCTTGAAAATTCTTACTCTCTGGCCAGAGACAGCTCATATTACAATGGTTTGCCCAGTCTCTCCAAATAAAATCATTTGATTTCATTGTGGCTTTGTTGAAGAGAAGCATTACTTCAATATTCAATAGTCTGAGTGCCAAATCTACCTGATTTTCATCCCTGCTCTGAACTTGTGTACTTGTAACCCTGACTATTTGCCTGAGCTAGAACTGAATGGAATCAAATGGCCATGACTTAGGAGGAAAAACACAGAGAAAGCAAAAAAGCAAATACATCTTTGTAACAGAATTATCTAACTTGCCTTTCAGGCCAAAGAGACATTTTCTCCCTCTCCACTAAACACATTTATTTAAAGTAGATTTTGAGATGTCACATCATTATGGTAGTTTTCAGTTATAGTCCTGTGTTTCTGCATACAGAACTGACAGGTAGACGATGATGATAATGAATATGCAGAATTGGCTGAGAAGCTAACTGTAGAAGACCAAAGCCAGTTATACAAATATTAGCTAATATGAGTTAGAGCATTGGTTAGTTGCATGATCTCACTGAATATTTAAATATTATATTAGTCTCATTTACATTTGAAGGAAGAGAGGATTACAGCTGCTAAGTATATTGCCCAAAGTCATACAGCTGGTAAATGGTAGAGTTACAATTCGAACTCAGACATCCTGAACTAGTCTGCAGTTTCCACCCTTATGCTCTACTAGTAGTTGGAATGGATCACTACTTACTGAAGTTTTGGGAAAATACGTGACTTAACAAGGGGTAGGTCATGCTGCTCAGAGATGATGAAATGCTGGTGATACATATAAGTATGTAGTGGAGCTGATAATTTGTGAAGAATAAGGGTGCTCACTAGAGAAGCAGCAGTATTATAAAGGAGTTAAGACAGTAGCCAATAAGCTTGATGAAGTTTAAGGATTTTGTTTGAAATCTCAGAAAGTGAGGTAAAGAATTATAAAACAAATCAATGAATTGGAGAGCATACTAGAGCTAAATAAAAGCAGATACACGTAGAATGTTATCATAAGTGATACTAATAGAACAGCCCCAAAAGAAGGATCCTTAAACATAAAAGACCACCTTCCTGGGCTTTAAGAAGAATTGTCCCTCTGAATAAAAGGAAACACCAACATAGTAATCATTAGTTTAAAAGAAACTTTTATATTTATAGTCTAAGTTATTCATGCTCTTTAGTTACATTCAATGCAAGATATTAAATAATAAATCCACAAATTTATTTACAGAGTGACAAAATTAACCATCCATATTTATATGAAAAATAGTTGATGGAGAAGCAATTTTATTACCTTATAAATTCTGCAATTAACCTTTAAATCATAGTTTTTTTTTTAAATAAGGCAAATAAGCAAAAATTGCCAATAGTTCAATTAACCCTAGTTAAATTGCAGCATGTCAGTAAATGTAATTACACTGCATTTTTCATGGTGTTACATTTCATATTGTGTTAAATATTATTGGTCGTGGACATTTTATCCTCAGTAACCTGATATTTATTTATTGTTCTTTTTATGAGTTAAATTAAACAATTACTAAATCTTTTCTAACGTAATTTATTTGGATGGGTTTGAAAAAGAATTTTTATAGTGACATAATATCTCCAATGGCAGAAACATATATAAAGAACTTTCTATGTTATTAGGTACAATCAAGTTTGTTTCTGGAATAATTGTATCATCTAAACACTTGAGAATTTTGTAACTTTCTCCAATCTAATTTAACCTTACAGATATTAGACTTTTTATAATTTCTCACCACTAACCTTCCCCAAGGAGTAGGTATGTGTGTACTGTAGTCCAGCAGGGATTGAACAGTTCTTTAAAAATTTAAAACTCCCTGAATTAAATTACCCTTGTATTTTTAGACTAAGCAATATTCCATTTTTACAATTTTATTGTACAGTCATCAATTCCCTATGAAGTTGACAATAAGCTTAGCTGTCACTTGTTTACTATCAATGTGACAGTAAGGGTTGTTTTATACTTAAGAAAATCAAGAATATTCAAATTTTAAGACTGGGGAGGGGAGGAGACGTTCTGACCAAAAAGATTGTTGTGAGTGACTAATCATGGTGCTTAATTTGATAATTCATTTGACCTAAGCCATTGAAAATCCTAGTTAAAAACACAAATATCTTTTGAATAAGAGGACACTTTAGACTTATATAGTAACTACAATACCCTTTTTAACCAACCCTACTAGCACCTTGAAAGTGAAAATATAACTATCTACATTTAATAGAATAAAGAACAAAGGCCAAAGTTTATGCAACACAAGAAATAAAACTACATTCAACATGCTCACATCACACCAGTGGGCTATATATCCCTTGGTATCTATAGGGGATTGGTTCCAGGTCCCCAGTGAATACCAAAATCTACAGATGCTCAAGTCCCTCATATAAAATGGTGTAGTATTTGAATGTAATCTATGCACATTTTCCCATAGACTTTAAATCATCTCTAGATTACTTATAATACCTAATGCACTGTAAAAGCTATACACACAGTTGCCAGTAGGAAACAAATCCAAGTTTTACTTTCTGGAAATTTTTTTTTTTTTTTTTAATATTTTTGATCTGAGGTTGGTTGAATCTGCAGATGTAGAACCCATGGATAAGGAAGACCAACTGCACGTATGTTATGCTGCCTCTCACAGTTTAATGACATCATTAGCTCCATGTATTAGCATTAGTTGCAATATAGTTGCCCCTTGAACAACACAGGTTTGAACTGCACAGGTCCACTTATACTCAAATTTTTTTTCAATAGCAAATACTGCAGTACTACAGGATCCTATAAGTTAGGGATTTTCAGCTGTGTGGAGGGTGGCACCCCTAACCCTTGCATTGTTCGAGGGTCAACTGTAGAGAGATTCAAACAGATTCAATTCCGTTTAATTCATTTCATATTTACAAAACTTACCATCGACATTTTTAAATAAAATAAAAGGAATATGCCAAAAGCACAGTGGAAGCATAGAGAAGGGAGTGATCAACTTGCTTTGAGGGTGGGGTCAAGAAAGTCTTTGAAGGTCACTATTAGAGAGTAAATAAAACTTGAGGTAGTGAAGGGGAAACCAAGCTCAGGTAGGAAGTACATATGGTCAGAAGGAAACAGTACTCAGAACTGATTATTGGAAATGAGTAAAGAATAGGCAAAAGTCTATTAGAGCATAACATGCCACCAAGAGGGCAGACTCGAGCAATGTGATGCTTTATAGGAGGAATTGGCAAATTATGGCCCTGATGACCTGAAACAAATAGACTGACAGTTATTTCTCCAGCAAAGATGGGTTTATTCAAGATCAGCAGAGAATTGCATTTTGGGGTCTGCAACCACGGCAAGTCACATGTAAATTTCCCCATACAGCAAGGGAAGGAGAACACTTTTATAGAAAGAAAAAGGAATTTGGGAGAGCTATAGTAAACAGAGTGCATGGCTTTTCATTGGCTGCGTCCTTGCCGGGAAAGAAAAGTCTTCTTCCTGCTGGGTTCTCCCGTTGTGGCAGGGTGTGAGAGCTCCCCCTTCTGGTATCTCAACTCTATTTAATTGAGGTTTCTGTTTAAGATTTTTATAGCCCATAGGTCAAATCCAGCCCGTGAACAGTTTTTATATTGATCCATGAACTAAGACTGATTTTTACATTTTTAAAGGCTATCAAAAAAAATCAAAGAACAGAAATGTTCTATGGCACAAAATGTCTGAAATATTTACTCTCTGGTCTTTTACAAAAGAAGCTTGCCAAATCTGTTTCCTACAAGAGTCAAGGCACTAAGAGAATCAGTGGGGAAATGGGACAGATGGATAAAGGAAAGCAAGAATGAAAAAAGTAAATTCACGAAAAAGGGTCCAAGTGCTGCTAAGGACAAAATTAAGCTATTTTGTAAGTGCATCCTATAAAGCAGGGATAAAAAGAATAAAAAGAGTCTTAAACATGAGCTTAATTAGGGCAAAAAGAGATTCAAAAGAGAAAAATATGTATTTTTTTCATCAAAGATTTACTCTTCATCGTATCAATAATTCTCAAAATGCTATACTCACTTATTTTTCACCTAAGCTCCAGACATATGTAGCCAATTGCCCATTTCACATTTTCACTAAGATATCCACTTCGTATGTCCAAAATCATAGTTATTCTATCCATCAGTCACTTCTCAAACAGTCATGCTCCAGTGTTTGACTCAGGCTGGTGCTACCATCCAAATTGTTACATTAAATGTATCCTCAACAATTACTTCTCTCCTTTGCCCACATTATCAAACAATCACTAAATCCTATTGATTTTGCCTATTAATATCTTTCAAACCAATTCATCTCCTCAATTCCTAAACCATTTTCTTAGGCAAACAGAAGATATTTTACCTTAACCACTACATTTACCTCTTAAGTTGTATTACTGTTTCCACCTGTGTACTCTCCAATCCATTTGCAAAAAAAAAAAAAAAAATTGAAATATCAATACACATCCTGAATAAAGGACTCGTATACAGAATATACAAAAAAATTTCAGAACTCATTAATAAGAAAACGACCTAATTTTAAAAGGGCAAACAATTTAGACAGACACTTCACAATAAAAGACATAAACAGACAAATAAGCATATGAGATAATGGTAAATACCACTATTCAGAAAAATTACAATTAAAATTATCACATATCACAAAACACCCACTAGAATAAGATAAAGTGACTGATATACCCAGTGTTCACAAGAATGGGGAAAAACAGTAATTCTTATGTCTTGCTGCTGAATACAAAATGACACAGATACTAACTTCTGAAAACAGATTGGCAGTATCTTATAGAATTAGTTATATATTTATTATAGAATCTAGCAATCCCACTTCTAGGTATTTTTCTAAGTGAAATATGTCCACACATGAGTATACATTAATGTTCAAAGGGGCATTCTTTTATAATAGCCACATCCACTGGAGGATAAAGACATTGTAATATACTATGAAAAACTCTTCACCAATAAAAATGACGTATGAATACAGCAACAACATGGATGAATCTCAAACACATCATAAGAAAAACAGTCAAATGCTAAATGTTACATACTGCATGGTCCCATTTATATAAAACTCAAGATAGGCAAAAATTATGACACCATGTAGATCATTGATTGCTTGGGCTTGAGAGTGAAAGTGGACATATCAGTTTGCTAGGGCTGACATAACAAAGTAACACAGGTTGGGAGGGTTAACAACAGAAATTATTTTCTCACAGTTCTGGAAGCTAGAAGTCTGAGATCTAGCATCACTGGCAGAGTTGATTCCTTCTGAGATCTCTCACCGTGGTTTATAGATGGCCATCTTCTCCCTTTATCTTCACATGGTCTTCCTTCTGTGTTTCTCTATCATAATCAACTCTTCTTTTAAGCACACCAGTCATATTTGATTAGAGGCCATATATATGACCTCATTTTAACCTAATTACCTATTTAAAGGCCTTATCTCCAGTACAGTCACATTCTGAGGTACTGTTAAGAATTCAACATTCAGGGACACCAAGATGGTAGAAGAGTAAGACGTGGCAATCACCTTCCTCCCCACAAATACATCAGAAATACATCTACATGTAGAATAACTCCTACAGAACACCTACTGAACACTGGCAGAAGACCTCAGAAGGCAAAAAACTCCCCACATACCTGGGTAGGGCAAAAGAAAAAAGAAAAAACAGAGACAAAAGAATCGGGATGGGACCTGCACCAGTGGGAGGGAGCTGTGAAGGAGGAAAGGTTTCCGCACACGAGGAAGCTCCTTCACTGGCAGAGACGGTGAGCGGCGGGGGGGAAGCTTCAGAGCCACAGAGGACAGCGCAGCAACAGGGGTGCAGAGGGCAAAGCGGAGAGATTCCTGCACAGAGGATGGCTGTCGACCAGCACTCACCAGTCTGAGAGGCTTGTCTGCTCACCCACTGGGGTGGGTGGGGGCTGGGAGCCGAGGCTCCAGCTTCGGAGGTCAGATCCCAGGGAGAGGACTGGGGTTGGCTGCGTGAATGCAGCCTGAAGGGGGCTAGTACGCCACAGCTAGCCAGGAGGGAGTCCAGGAAAAAGTGTGAACCTGCCTAAGAGGCAAGACAATATTTCTTGCCTCTTTGTTTCTTGGTGTGCAAGGAGAAGGGATTCAGAGCACCACCTAAATGAGATCCAGAGACGGGCGCGAGCCGCGGCTATCAGCGCGGACCCCAGAAACGGGCATGAGACGCTAAGGCTGCTACTGCAGCCACCAAGAAGCCTGTGTGCAAGCACAGGTCACTATCCACACCTCCCCTCCCGGGAGCCTGTGTAGCACACCACTGCCAGGGTCCCGTGATCCAGGGACAACTTCCGCGGGAGAACACATGGACGCCTCAGGCTGTTGCAAAGTCACACCGGCCTCTGCCACCTCAGGCTCACCCCACATTCTGTACCCCTCCCTCCCCGCAGCCTGACTGAGCCAGAGCCCCCTAATCAGCTGCTACTTTAACCCCGTCCTGTCTAAGCAAAGAACAGATGCCCTCAAGCAACCTACAGGCAAGGCAGGGCAAAATCCAAAGCTGAATGCCAGGAGCTGTTCGAACAAAGAAGAGAAAGGGAAATCTCTCCCAGCAGCCTAAGGAGCAGTGGATTAAATCTCCACATTCAACTTGATGTACCTGGCATCTGTGGAATACCTGAGGAGACAACGAATCATCCCAAATTGCGTCGGTGGACTTTGGGAGCAACGATACATATATTTTTTTCCTTGTTCTCCTTTTTTATCTGTATAGCTTTGCTTTTACCATTTGTCCTAGGGTTCTGTCTGTCCTTTTCTGTTTTGTTTTTTTTAGTATAGTTTTTAGTACTTGTTATCATTGGTGGATTTGTTTTTTGGTATGGTTGTTCTCTTCTTTTCTTTCTAATAATTATTTTTTATTTTAATTAATTTATTTTATTTATTTATTTTTTCTTTCTTTCTTTCTCTTTTTCTCCCTTTTATTCTGAGCCGTGTGGATGACAGGGTCTTCGTGCTCCAGCCTGGTGTCAGGACTCTGCCTCTGAGGTGGGACAGCTGAGTTCAGGACATTGGTCCACAAGAGACCTCCAAGCTCCATGTAATATCAAACAGAGATCTCCATCTCAACACCAAGACCCAGCTCCACTCAACGACCAGCAAGCTACAGTGCTGGACACCCTGTGCCAAACAACTAGCAAGACAGGAACACAACCCCACCCACTAGAAGAAAGGCTGCCTAAAATCATAATAAGGTCACAGACACCTCAAAACACACCACTGTATGGGGACCTGCCCACCAAAAGACAAGATCCAGCCTCATCCACCAGAACACAGGCACTAGTCCCCTCCACCAGGAAGCCTACAAAACCCACTGGACCAACCTTACCCACTGGGGGCAGACACCAAAAACAACGGGAACTATGAAACTGCATCCTGCGAAAAGGAGACCCCAAACACAGTAAGTTAAGCAAAATGAGAAGACAGAAAAACACACAGCAGATGAAGGAGCAAGGTAAAAACCCACCAGACCAAACAAATGAAGAGGAAATAGGCAGTCCACCTGAAAAAGAATTCAGAATAATGATAGTAAAGATGATCCAAAATCTTGGAAATAGAATGGAGAAAATGCAAGCAACGTTTAAAAAGGACCTAGAAGAACTAAAGGGCAAACAAACAATGATGAACAACACAATAAATGAAATTAAAAATTCTCTAGAAGGAATCAATACAAGAATGACTGAGGATTGACATGTATACACTGATATGTATAAAATTGATGCCTAATAAGAACCTGCAGTATAAAAAAACAAACAAAACAACTAAAAAAAAAAAAAAAAAAAAAAAAGAATGACTGAGGCAGAAGAAAGGGTAAGTGACCTGGAAGACAAAATACTGGAAATAACTACTGAAGAGCAAAATAAAGAAAAAAGAATGAAAAGAATTAAGGACAGCCTCAGAAACCTCTGGGACAACATCAAATGCACCAACATTTGAATTATAGGGGTCCCAGAAGAAGAAGAGAAAAAGAAAGGGACTAAGAAAAAATTTGAAGAGATTATAGTTGAAAGCTTCCCTAATATGGAAAAGGAAATAGTCAATCAAGTCCAGGAAGCACAGAGAGTCCCATACAGGATAAATCCAAGGAGAAACATGCCAAGACACATATTAATCAAACTATCAAAAATTAAACACAAAGAAAAAATATTAAAAGCAGCAAGGGAAAAACAACAAATAACATACAAGGGAATCCCCATAAGGTTAACAGCTGATCTTTCAGCAGAAACCCTGTAAGCCAGAAGGGAGTGGCAGGACATATTGAAAGTGATGAAAGGGAAAAATCTACAACCAAGATTACTCTACCAAGCAAGGATCTCATTCAGATTTCACAGAGAAATTAAAACCTTTATAGACAGGAAGAGCCAACAGAATTCAGCACCACCAAACCAGCTTTACAACAAACGCTAAAGGAACTTCTGTAGGCAGGAAACACAAGAGAAGGAAAAGACCTACAATAACAAATCCAAAACAGTTAAGAAAATGGTAATAGGAATATACATATCGATAATTACCTTAAATGTAAATGGATTAAATGCTCCAACTAAAAGACACAGACTGGCTGAATGGATACAAAAACAAGACCCATATATATGCTGTCTACAAGAGACCTACTTCAGACATAGGGACACATAGAGACTGAAAGTGAGGGGATGGAAAAAGATATTCCATGCAAATGGAAATCAAAAGAAAGCTGAAGTACCAATTCTCATATCAGACAAAATAGACTTTAAAACAAAGACTGTTACAAGAGACAAAGAAGGACACTATAAAATGATCAAGGGATCGTCCAAGAAGAAGATAAAACAATTGCAAATATTTATGCACCCAACATAGGAGCACCTCAGTACATAAGGCAAATGTTAACAGCCATAAAAGGGTAAAGCAACAGTAACACAATCATAGCAGGGGACTTTAACACCCGACTTTCACCAATGGACGTATCATCCAAAATGAAAATAAACAGGAAACACAAGCTTTAAATGATACATTAAACAAGATGGACTTAACTGATATTTATAGGACATTCCATCCAAAAACAACAGAATATACTTTCTTCTCAAATGCTCATGGAACATTCTCCCAGATATATCATATCTTGGGTCACAAATCAAGCCTTGGTAAACTTAAGAAAATTGAAATCGTATCAAGTATCTTTTCCGACTACGGCGCTATAAGACTAGATATCAATTACAGGAAAAACTCTGTAAAAAATACAAACACATGGAGGCTAAACAATACACTACTCAATAACCAAGAGATCATTGAAAAAATCAAAGAGGCAATCAAAAAATACTGAGAAATAAATGGCAATGAAAACACGACAACTCAAAACCTATGGGATGAAGCAAAAGCAGTTCTCAGAGGAAGTTTATAGCAATACAGTCCTATCTTAATAAACAAGAAACATCTCAAATAAGCAACCTAACCTTACACCTAAAGCAATTAGAGAAAGAAGAACAAAAAAACCCCAAAGTTAGCAGCAGGAAAGAAATCATAAAAATCAGATCAGAAATAAATGAAAAAGAAATGAAGGAAACAACAGCAAAGAGCAATAAAACTACAAGGTGGTTCTTCGAGAAGACAAACAAAATTGATAAACTATTAGCCAGATTCATCAAGAAAAAAAGGGAGAAGACTCAAATTAATAGAATTATAAATGAAAAAGGAGAAGTAACAATTGACATTGCAGAAATACAAAGGACCATGAGAGATTACTATAAGCAACTATATGCCAATAAAATGGACCACCTGGAAGAAATGGACAAATTCTTAGAAGAGCACAATCTTCTGATACTGAATCAGGAAGTAATAGAAAATATAAAGAGACCAATTACAAGCACTGAAATGGAAACTGTGATTAAAAATCCTCCAACAAACAAAAGCCCAGGACCAGATGGCTTCACAGGAGAATTCTATCAAACATTTAGAGAAGAGCTAACACCTATCCTTCTCAAACTATTCCAAAATATAACAGAGGGAAGAACACTCCCAAACTCATTCTACGAGGCCACCATCACCCTGATACCAAAAGTAGACAAGATGTCACAAAGAAAGAAAACTACAGGCAAATATCACTGATGAACATAGATGCAGAAATCCTCCACAAAATACTAGCAAACAGAATCCAACAGCACATTAAAAGGATCATACACCATGATCAAGTGGGGTTTATCCCAGGAATGCAAGGATTCTTCAATATATGCAAATCAAACAATGTGATACACCATATTAACAAATTGAAGAATAACAACCATATGATCATCTCAATAGATGCAGAAAAAGCTTTCAACAAAATTCAACACCCATTTATGATAAAAACCCTCCAAAAAGTAGGCATAGAGGGAACTTACCTCAACATAATAAAGGCCATATATGACAAACCCACAGCCAACATCGTCCTCAATGCTGAAAAACTGAAACCGTTTCCACTAAGATCAGGAACAAGACATTGTTGCCCACTCTCACCACTATTATTCAACATTGTTTTGGAAGTTTTAGCCACAGCAATCAGAGAAGAAAAAGAAATAAAAGGAATCCAAATTGGAAAATAAAGAGTAAAGCTTTCACAGTTTGCAGATGACATGATACTACACATAGAGAATCCTAAAGATTCTACCAGAAAACTACTAAAGCTAATCAATGAATTTGGTAAAGTAGCAGGATACAAAATTAATGAACAGAAATCTCTTGCATTCCTATACACTGATGATGAAAAATCTGAAAGAGAAATTAAGGAAACACTCCCATTTACCACTGCAACAAAAAGAATAAAATATCTAGGAATAAACCTACCTAAGGAGACAAAAGACTTATATGCAGAAAACTATAAGACACTGATGAAAATAATTAAAGATGAAACCAACAGATGGAGAGGTATACCATGTCCCTGGATTAGAATAATCATAATTGTGAAAATGACTATACTACCCAAAGCAATCTACAGAGTCAATGCAATCCCTATCAAACTACCACTGGCATTTTTCACAGAACTAGAACAAAAAATTTCACAATTTGTATGGACCCCGAATAGCCAAAGCAATCTTGAGAAAGAAAAACGAGACACAGCAACAGTCAGCTCTACCCACCACCACAGCCTCCCATCAAGCCTCTTAGATAGCCTCAACCACCAGAGGGCAGACAACAGAAGCAAGAAAAACTACAATCCTGCAGCCTGTGGACCAAAAACCACAGTTACAGAAAGATAGAGAAGATGAAAAGGCACAGGGCTATGTACCAGATGAAGGAACAAGAAAAAACCCCAGAAAAACAACTAAATGAAGTGGAGATAGGCAACCTTCCAGAGAAAGAATTCAGAATAATGATAGTGAAGATGATCCAGGACCTCGGAATAAGAATGGAGGCAAAGATTGAGAAGATGCAAGAAATGATTAACAAAGACCTAGAAGAATTAAAGAACAAACAAACAGAGATGACCAATACAATAACTGAAATGAAAACTACACTAGAAGGAATCAATAGCAGAATAACTGAGGCAGAAGAACGGATAAGTGACCTGGAAGACAGAATGGTGGAATTCACTGCTGCGGAACAGAATAAAGAAAAAAGAATGAAAAGAAATGAAGACGGCCTAAGAGACCTCTGGGACAACAATAAACGCAACAACATTCGCATTATAGGGGTCCCAGAAGGAGAAGAGAGAGAGAAAGGACCAGAGAAAATATTTGAAGAGATTATAGTCGAAAACTTCCCTAACATGGGAAAGGAAATAGCCACCCAAGTCCAGGAAGCGCAGAGAGTCCCATACAGAATAAACCCAAGGAGAAACATGCCGAGACACATAGTAATCAAAGTGGCAAAAATTAAAGACAAAGAAAAATTATTGAAAGCAGCAAGGGAAAAACGACAAATAACATACAAGGGAACTCCCATAAGGTTAACAGCTGATTTCTCAGCAGAAACTCTGCAAGCCAGAAGGGAGTGGCAGGATATACTTAAAGTGATGAAAGGGAAGAACCTACACCAAGATTACTCTACCCAGCAAGGATCTCATTTAGATTTGATGGAGAAATCAAAAGCTTTACAGACAAGCAAAAGCTAAGAGAATTCAGCACCACCAAACCAGCTCTACAACAAATGCTAAAGGAACTTCTCTAAGTGGGAAACACAAGAGAAGAAAAGGACCTACAAAAACAAACCCAAAACAATTAAGAAAATGGTCATAGGAACATACATATCGATAATTACCTTAAACGTGAATGGATTAAACGCCCCAACCAAAAGACATAGACTGGCTGAATGGATACAAAAACAAGACCCATATATATGCTGTCTACAAGAGACCCACTTTAGACCTAGGGACACATACAGACTGAAAGTGAGGGGATGGAAAAAGATATTCCATGCAAATGGAAATCAAAAGAAAGCTGGAGTAGCTATACTCATATCAGATAAAATAGACTTTAAAATAAAGAATGTTACAAGAGACAAGGAAGGACACTACATAATGATCAAGGGATCAATCCAAAAAGAAGATATAACAATTATAAATATATATGCACCCAACATAGGAGCACCTCAATACATAAGGCAACTGCTAACAGCTATAAAAGAGGAAATCGACAGTAACACAATAATAGTGGGGGACTTTAACACTTCACTTACACCAATGGACAGATCATCCAAAATGAAAATAAATAAGGAAACAGAAGCTTTAAATGACACAATAGACCAGATAGATTTAATTGATATATATAGGACATTCCACCCAAAAACAGCAGATTACACGTTCTTCTCAAGTGCGCACGGAACATTCTCCAGGATAGATCACATCTTGGGTCACAAATCAAGCCTCAGTAAATTTAAGAAAATTGAAATCATACCAAGCATCTTTTCTGACCACAACGCTATGAGATTAGAAATGAATTACAGGGAAAAAAACGTAAAAAAGACAAACACATGGAGGCTAAACAATACGTTACTAAATAACCAAGAGATCACTGAAGAAATCAAAGAGGAAATAAAAAAAATACCTAGAGACAAATGACAATGAAAACACGACAACCCAAAACCTATGGGATGCAGCGAAAGCGGTTCTAAGAGGGAAGTTTATAGCTATACAAGCCTACCTAAAGAAACAAGAAAAATCTCAAGTAAACAATCTAACCTTACACCTAAAGAAACTAGAGAAAGAAGAACAAACAAAACCCAAAGTTAGCAGAAGGAAAGAAATCAGAAAGATCAGAGCAGAAATAAATGAAATAGAAACAAAGAAAACAATAGCAAAGATCAATAAAACCAAAAGTTGGTTCCTTGAGAAGATAAACAAAATTGATAAGCCATTAGCCAGACTCATCAAGAAAAAGAGGGAGAGGACTCAAATCAATAAAATCAGAAATGAAAAAGGAGAAGTTACAACAGACACTGCAGAAATACAAAACATCCTAAGAGACTACTACAAGCAACTCTATGCCAATAAAACAGACAACTTGGAAGAAATGGACAAATTCTTAGAAAGGTATAACCTTCCAAGACTGAATCAGGAAGAAACAGAAAATATGAACAGACCAATCACAAGTAATGAAATTGAAATTGTGATTAAAAATCTTCCAACAAACAAAAGTCCAGGACCAGATGGCTTCACAGGTGAATTCTATCAAACATTTAGAGAAGAACTAACACCCATCCTTCTCAAACTCTTCCAAAAAATTGCAGAGGAAGGAACACTCCCAAACTCATTCTATGAGGCCACCATCACCCTGATACCAAAACCAGACAAAGACACTACAAAAAAAGAAAATTACAGACCAATATCACTGATGAATATAGATGCAAAAATCCTCAACAAAATACTAGCAAACAGAATCCAACAACACATTAAAAGGATCATACACCACGATCAAGTGGGATTTATCCCAGGGATGCAAGGATTCTTCAATATACACAAATCAATCAATGTGATACACCATATTAACAAATTGAAGAATAAAAACCATATGATCATCTCAATAGATGCAGAAAAAGCTTTTGACAAAATTCAACACCCATTTCTGATAAAAACTCTCCAGAAAGTGGGCATAGAGGGAACCTACCTCAACATAATAAAGGCCATATATGACAAACCCACAGCAAACATCATTCTTAATGGTGAAAAACTGAAAGCATTTCCTCTAAGATCAGGAACGAGACAAGGATGTCCACTCTCACCACTATTATTCAACATAGTTCTGGAAGTCCTAGCCACGGCAATCAGAGAAGAAAAAGAAATAAAAGGAATACAAATTGGAAAAGAGGAAGTAAAACTGTCACTGTTTGCGGATGACATGATACTATACATAGAGAATCCTAAAACTGCCACCAGAAAACTGCTAGAGCTAATTAATGAATATGGTAAAATTGCAGGATACAAAATTAATGCACAGAAATCTCTTGCATTCCTATACACTAATGATGAAAAATCTGAAAGAGAAATTATGGAAACACTCCCATTTACCATTGCAACAAAAAGAATAAAATACCTAGGAATAAACCTACCTAGGGAGACAAAAGACCTGTATGCAGAAAACTATAAGACACTGATGAAAGAAATTAAAGATGATACCAACAGATGGAGAGATATACCATGTTCTTGGATTGGAAGAATCAACATTGTGAAAATGAGTATACTACCCAAAGCAATCTACAGATTCAATGCAATCCCTATCAAATTACCAATGGCATTTTTTACGGAGCTAGAACAAATCATCTTAAAATTTGTATGGAGACACAAAAGACCCCGAATAGCCAAAGCAGTCTTGAGGCAAACAAATGGAGCTGGAGGAATCAGACTCCCTGACTTCAGACTATACTACAAAGCTACAGTAATCAAGACAATATGGTACTGGCACAAAAACAGAAACATAGATCAACGGAACAAGATAGAAAGCCCAGAGATTAACCCACGCACCTATGGTCAACTAATCTATGACAAAGGAGGCAAAGATGTACAATGGAGAAAAGACAGTCTCTTCAATAAGTGGTGCTGGGAAAACTGGACAGCTACATGGAAAAGAATGAAATTAGAATATTCCCTAACACCATACACAAAAATAAACTCAAAATGGATTAGAGACCTAAATATAAGACTGGACACTATAAAACTCTTAGAGGAAAACATAGGAAGAACACTCTTTGACATAAATCACAGCAAGATCTTTTTTGATCCACCTCCTACAGTAATGGAAATAAAAACAAAAATAAACAAGTGGGACCTAATGAAACTTCAAAGCTTTTGCACAGCAAAGGAAACCATAAACAAGACGAAAAGACAACCCTCAGAATGGGAGAAAATATTTGCAAATGAAGCAACTAACAAAGGATTAATCTCCAAAATATATAAACAGCTCATTCAGCTCAATATCAAAGAAACAAACACCCCAATCCAAAAATGGGCAGAAGACCTAAGTAGACATTTCTCCAAAGAAGACATACAGACGGCCACGAAGCACATGAAAAGATGCTCAACATCACTAATTATTAGAGAAATGCAAATCAAAATTACAATGAGGTATCACCTCACTCCTGTTAGAATGGGCATCATCAGAAAATCTACAAACAACAAATGCTGGAGAGGGTGTGGAGAAAAGGGAACCCTCTTGCACTGTTGGTGGGAATGTAAATTGATACAGCCACTATGGAGAACAATATGGAGGTTCCTTAAAAAACTAAAAATAGAATTACCATATGACCCAGCAATCCCACTACTGGGCATATACCCAGAGAAAACCGTAATTCAAAAAGACACATGCACCCGAATGTTCATTGCAGCACTATTTACAATAGCCAGGTCATGGAAGCAACCTAAATGCCCATCAACAGACGAATGGATAAAGAAGTAGTGGTACATATATACAATGGAATATTACTCAGCCATAAAAAGGAACGAAATTGAGTCATTTGTTGAGACGTGGATGGATCTAGAGACTGTCATACAGAGTGAAGTAAGTCAGAAAGAGAAAAACAAATATCGTATATTAATGCATGTATGTGGAACCTAGAAAAATGGTACAGATGAGCCAGTTTGCAGGGCAGAAGTTGAGACACAGATGTAGAGAATGGACATATGGACACCAAGGGGGGAAAACTGCGGTGAGGTGGGGATGGTGGTGTGCTGAAGTGGGCGATTGGGATTGACATGTATACACTGATGTGTATAAAATTGATGCCTAATTAAAAAAAAAAAAAAAAAAAAAGAAAAACGAGCTGGAGGAATCAGGCTCCCTGACTTCAGACTATACTACAAAGCTACAGTAATCAAGACAGTATGGTACTGGCACAAAAACAGAAATATAGATCAATGCAACAGGACAGAAAGCCCAGAGATAAACCCACATACATATGGTCACCTTATATTTGATAAAGGAGGCAAGACTATACAATGGAGAAAAGACAGCCTCTTCAATAAGTGGTGCTGGGAAAACTGGACAGATACATATGAAAGAGTGAAATTAGAACACTCTCTAACACCATACACAAAATAAACTCAAAATGGATTGAAGACCTAAATGTAAAGACAGACACTATAAAAATCGTAGAGGAAAACATAGGCAGAACACTCTATGACATAAATCACAGCAAGATCCTTTTTGACCCACCTCCTAGAGAAATGCAAATAAAAACAAAAATAAACAAATGGGACCTAATGAAACTCAAAGCCTTTTGCACAGCAAAGGAAACCATAAATAAGACGAAAAGACAACCCTCAGAATGGGAGAAAATACTTGCAAATGAAGCAACTAACAAAGGATTAATCTCCAAAATTTACAAGCAGCTCATGCAGCTCAATATCAAAAAAGAAACAACCCAATCCAAAAATGGGCAGAAGACCTAAATAGACATTTCTCCAAAGAAGATATACAGATTGCCAACAAACACACACAAGAAATGCTCAACATCATTAATCATTAGAGAATTGAAAATCAAAACTACAATGAGGAATCACCTCACACCAGTCAGAATGGCCATCATCAAAAAATCTACAAACAATAAATGCTGGAGAGGGTGTGGAGGAAAGGGAACCCTCTTGCACTGTTGGTGGGAATGTAAATTGATACAGCCACTATGGAGAACAGTATGGAGGTTCCTTAAAAAACTAAAAATAGAACTACCATATGACCCAGCAACCCCACTACTGGGCATATACCCTGAGAAAACCATAATTCAAAAACAGTCATTTACCCCAATGTTCATTGCAGCTCTATTTACAATAGCCAGGACATGGAAGCAACCTAAGTGCCTGTCGACAGATGAATGGATAAAGAAAATGTGGCACATATTTACAATGGAATATTACTCAGCCATAAAAAGAAACGAAATTGAGTTATTTGTAGTGAGGTGGATGGACCTAGAGTCTGTCATACAGAGTGAAGTAAGTCAGAAAGAGAAAAAGAAATACCATATGCTAACACATATATAAGGAATCTAAAAAAAAAAAAAAAAAAAAAAAAAAGGTCATGAAGAACCTAGGGGCAGGATGGGAATAAAGATGCAAACCTACTAGAGAATGGACTTGAGGACACAGCGAGGGGGATGGGTAAGCTGGGATGAAGTGAGAGAGTGGCATGGACATATACACACTACCAAATGTAAAATCGATAGCTAGTGGGAAGCATCCACATAGCACAGGGAGATCAGCTCGGTGCTTTGTCACTACCTAGAGGGGTGGGATAGGGCGGGTGTGTGGTAGGGAGATGCAAGAGGGAAGAGATATGGGGGTATATGTATATGTATACCTGATTCACTTCGTTGTAAAGCAGAAACTAACACACCATTGTAAAGCAATTATACTCCAATAAAGATGCTAAAAAAAAAAAAAAAAAAAGGACTTCAACATTCAGCCCATTACAGGTGGAATCAGTTTCAAAGGGACAGGGGAAAACTTTTTAGGGTAATGAAACCTCTATAACATGTCTGTGGTAGAGGTTACATGATTATATACAATGATAAGAATTGAACTCTGCAGTTCAAAAGGGTGAATTTTACTTCATGTATAATGTACCTCTGAAAGCTAAAAAAAAAATTAGGAATTAAACTTCAAAGTTTCACCACTTTGGGTTAAGCTTTACTATATACTAAAATGAAGGTATTTTTGAGAAGACTTTAAAAATTAATTTTAAAATATATATGGTATTTAGACTAACATATCATGCTTATTATATACTGTTCCCCTTCTCTCTCTCCAAAGTTTACTATAGCACCATTCATTCTAATTTTATTGGCTCACTCTGAAAACTTAACTATTTTCATTGATAGTTAATATAATCTTCCTTGTCTAGCCAGCACTTTCTTACATGCAACTACCCAGCACTGTACATGGCAACTCATTGGCTTGGAAGAGTCATAAGTTTGCTTAGGAAACCCTGTTACTTCTCTCCTTTACCATCCGCACCAATTTTCTGGCACGTAAAAAAATCTGTAATGTAGACGACTTCCTCACAGAATGAAATAATTTATAAATTTATTAAAAATAAAATAGCATGAAAGTTAGAGAAGTCGGGGGAGAAGATGCTGTACTTCAGCTCATTTAGTTAAAAGAAGTAAAAATAAAATTAAATGATTTAAAATATTGATGAGTAAGCTATCTTTCTCTTTTGGTGGAAACGGTAATTTGAAATTTGCTTTCTAACAAGAATATAATCATATTTAAACAGATGTTAAGTTTTGTTTTAATTCTAAGACCATGCCTATACATATATATTTTTTAATATTACATTTTTCTCACTTTTTGACAAGAAGAAAGGAAAAGGGAAGGAAGGGAAGAAGTTAGCTTAATTTTACCAAATATCAATCTTATTTTAGCATAACAAAAATAAATTCTAGTTTGAAAATGAATAAGGCCTTCTTAAGTCTTTCATATTTTTCTAGTGTCTACACCTTTTGGGCAAAGTTTCTATATTGAAAGAGAGAAATCAATTAAAAGCAACTAAAATCTATGTTTACCAGAAAGTATTAGACTTCCCTTCATTTTGGTTTACCACCAAGTCCTCTTTATACTTAGTTCCTATTATGATATGTAAAAGTAATGCACTTAGAAAATGCTCAATACATATTGGCTGAATGAACACACAGTTCACACAGCAGCAGGTGCTTCTAGGGCTCCTAGTTTGGGGTGTAATTTGGTAACAAAGCAAATCAAAAACTTATTTCTCTAGATTTCTTTAGATTATCATCCACTTTCATAAGCTTAGGAATTACAAATCCAACAAAATTGTCATTTCAGAGAAGGATGCAAATTGCTTGGATGTTTTACAAACTGTTCTCTCTTCCATGTTCCCAGGCACCTTCTGGCTTTGCAGTTATGGAGGTAGTCCTCTGATCATTCCAGTGCTGGCACTATCTGTAGTCAGGAAAGTCCTCAGGTCACTCTTCTATCAGTCCATGACTACTTATTATGGGAACTACAAGTCAAAGTTCCACTATCTATCTACCCTCACTCTCTCTGAGACACTGTTCCTAGAACTCCTGCACTGTTGGTTGAGGTAGATTTTTAAATCAAGATTTTAAAAACTTTGATTTTAAATTTTGGTAGGGCTCTAACTTTGGGTTGGACTATGGTGATACTACTTTCTCAGCTTCATGAGGTAGGCACATCTCTATTCCCTGTTAACGTGCCCCACTTTCCTGGAAGCATGGATTAGTTCCCCCCTTTTTTTTTGACATCAGAATTGTTTTTCCACTTTCTTTTATCTATGTTCCAGCTTCCCCTGTTCCATGCTCTCACTATCTAAACACATTTCCTCGCATGATATGACTTAAATAACAGTCTACCTACAAGTTTCTTGCAAAAATACAAGGAGTGGAACTAACAGAACAGGGGGCTTAGAACTCAGTAAGTAATAGGATGGGTCAACTAGAAATAAGATATATTGATGAGCATGAGGTAGATACTTATCAATAATTCATCACCAGGTTACTGGACAAAGTTTATACATAAAGATAGAGCCCAGAATCTAGACACTGTGCTTGCAGGTAATTAAGAGATATCGATGCAGATTTCAGTGTCCAGAAGAAATAAACATTTACAATGGGTAGGCTTCCAATAAGTAGAACAAGAGATGGGGGCTCCAAATGGGAATCTGGGAACAAATACCACACAGAGATTCAGACTGATGGCATCAAAGTCCTGTCTGCAGGAAAGAAGGACGAGTCACTGGAAAAGGTTTAGGAAACAAACCGTAGTCTGTATGGATTACTAAAAGGAGAGCAAAATCCCTGATCTCATAGGAACTAGAAAGCTAGGAGACTTAATTTAGTCTCCTCAGTTACCCTCACGCACACATTCTGAGAGAGATTACTTAACCTATTTTAATACAATAGAAGCCTACTAGAAGCCTCGTTTCTTAAAAATAGCTGCTTATTAAGCTCATTTTAAAAATATTTCAAGAATGTTCTTCCACATATCCTAATAAAATTCCTGCTGTTGGAGTCATACATTTACTTTAGGTAAAGAAAGAATCCAGGGGGTTTCTATTTAGGCAGTATCATGACATTATAATTAAACCTCTACTTACTGCAGCTAAATAACTCAACTTCTTTTAAACTCTTCTCTAAGTTACATAACCTACAACTTTACCAGAAAAAGCTTTAAAAAATAGAAAATGATTACTTTTGGATGTCATATACATGTCTGTATCCACTTGTGTGTTTGTCTATGATTCATACTGGAATATATTTTTCTATGAATAGATACTTTAAGATGTACCAAATCAGTCTTCTAACATCTTTTTTCCCTCATCTAAAAAAATTCCTAATATAAAAGCTAATAAATAATTATAAGAAAAATATATAAAGTTAATAACAAGCATACCTCATTTTATTGTGCTTCTCTTTATTGCACTTTGCAGACATTGTGCTTTTTACAAATTGAAAGTCTGTCACACACATCAAGCAAATATAACAGCACCATATTTCCAACAGCATTTACTCATTTCATGTTTCTGTGTCACATTTGGTAATTCTCACAATATTTCAAACTTTTTCATCATGATTATATTTGTTATGGTGATCTGTGATCAGTGATCTTTGATGTTGCTATTGTAATTGTTTTGGTATTTTTTAGCAGTGAAGTAATTTTTAATTAAGGTATGTATGTTTTTTAGACATAATGCTATCGCACACTTAATAGACTACAGTATAGTATAAATATAACTTTTATATGCACTTGGAAACCAAAAATGTTCTGTGACTTGCTTTATTTGCTTTATTTCAGTGGTCTAGAGCCAAACTCTCAAGATCTCCAAGGTATGCCTGTTTTTAAAATGCCTACTTGCAAATATTATACATGTCTTAGTCACTGAAGAATTCAGTTAAAGAAAAGATTTATTTTTATGTGTCTATTACTTTGTTTGCTGTTTGTGTGACTATTACTTGCACAGTTGTGTGTATATATGACATTCCTCCAAGTCAGCACACTTTTTAAGGATACTCTTTCAAAAGTTTCTAATTTTTAGTACCTAAAAAGTAAATGAAATTTCATTCAAATTACTCTGTATAATTACTTTTAAATTATTTCTGCCAAAAATGTGTTAAAGATGAGCTAATCATTTATATATATTTAAAATGTTACTATGAAATATGAAAGTTACCTAAAATTTTACACAAATATAGTTTATTTTCTCAAAAGAGTGTATGAAATGGAATTTTCAGGCCAAAAATATCATCACATTCATTACAGAATATCATTTATATAATTTTCATACTGAGCATTACCCAGTTGACACCCAAGAAACAAAGGTCTTTAGAGATTAAGAATCTACTAGAGTGTGTGTAAATTGATCCAATTATCTGTGAGAATCTTTTTTTGAGTAATACAATATATAGATATACATCATAAAAAAGTGACAGGTACAAACCTTTACATAAAAGTATCCATGAATAATTGTTGATAATGACACAGGAATTGGAAATAATTTAAATGTTAATCAAAATGTAAATTGTTAGTAAATGATCATATATTGATGATGCAGCTATCATCAGCTAAAGGTGTGTATGTAGAGAGTAGAAAAAAATTGATAACCAACATAAGTATGTTGGTTATATATTGGTTATCAGTAAGCAGTTAAATTCTGTACATAAAATTGAAGAAAACTGGGCCATCTCTGGAGATTATGTCTAGAGATGAGAGCTGATATTAAGGAAACACAGCATGGTGAAGAAACACAAAAATATTCTCCTTGGTAACATACCCTGGGTCTTCTGACAGTAATTATTGTTCTTTGTTATCCAGAACACAAAGACAACTGTTTTCCAAAAAGAAATCAGGTATTCAAAACTTTAAAGAAATCTATTGCCATTTAATCTATTAGATACAGAGCGATTCCAGAGTTTTCAGGTTTGTTACATGCTATTACCAGCTCTCATCTCTCTCTACTGCACATATTCTGCTTGCTAATAACTGTAACTATTTTTTGATTTCTCCATTGTCTCTCTTAGCACCACACCACTGAGTCTCCTTTTTTGCATCTCATATCTATATTTCTCTGGAGAAAGTGACTGATGGGGTTGAAAATCACCAGCTAGTCTATTATTTTCAGAAGATACTCATCATGATGTAATAATCAAACAAGGAATGCCTGATTATTCAAGTTTTGATCTCTGCCTCTAAGAGTTATGTACAAACAATTAAAACCCATGGAATGTATTCACAGCAGAACATTTTTATTCTATGACATTCTTTAAAATTATTCTGCAGGTACCTCCACTGCCCCTAGATAAAAACTTGGGCAAATCTCATGATTTTCCAGAATCCTCTTAGGTGATGGAAAATTCTAAACTACTTATATCAGAAGACACAGCCTTGATTTAGAAATAATCTTATATGCATTCCGATATATTACTTTGCTGCACACCTGAAATTAACACAACATTGTATATCAATTATACTTCAATAAAAAATAAAAAATAAAATAAAGTTTTAGGCTTGAGAAAATGAGATAATGGAAGTGCCATTTACCGTTCTAAGAAAGATAGGGCAGGAACAGGTCAAAGGAAGAGATAGAAATTACTAATTTGCTTGGAATATGTTAAATTTGAGTTGTTTATTAGTAACCAAGGAACCTCCATAGCAACTAGGTTGCTGGATATAGATTCTACCGTTTAGGAGAGAGGTCATTGATGGAGATGTTAATTTAAAAGACATCAGTGTACAGATGACATTTCAAGCCCAAAATAGCCTAGAGAGCAAGTAAAGAAAGAAAAAAAGAAAGGGTCTGAGAAACGAGTTCTGAGATACTCCAATACTTAGGAGTGTTGAGGGAAGAAGAGACAGGGATGGAGAAGGAGAGGGAGCAGCAATGAGAGAGAAAAATTGAGAGAATTTTCTGTCCCTTTGGACAAGAGAATAAAAGCATTTAAAGAAGAATAGAGTGAACAGCTATTTCAAATTCAGAGTCTCTATGATTTGCAATTATATTCTTTAAAAAAAAAGATACATGTATTTACACGTTCCACAGCTGTTCTCTTTCACTTATTTACATTTGTTTTTGTGTTTGTTTCTTGTTGTCAGCGGACAATAATTTTCTTCTGTGCTTTGGCTATCATTTAATTAGATGATTATAATAGCACTTCAGTTGAACATTGTGCTAAGGAATAGCCAGAAAATGTGGGGTTTTTTTTTCTTTTCTTTTTTTTTTTTTTGAATTCAGGGATTTGAAAAATTGTTGTTTATATGCATGGCTGGATTCCACAAATGCATTTGAATGTGGGGACTGCAGAGGAAGAAACATTATTTAAAGATAACATCTGAAATAATCCCACCCATGCAAAAGCATCCGTAGGAGTTCACAAAGGAGTGAATGTGCAGATTGGGAGGGGGTCATAACATTTGAAATGGGCAATACATTCATCTTTACTTAGTCTTTCTGTGCAGAAAAAGCAATTTATGTTTTGATATATTTCCAGGTATGATGATAGGATGTAAACAAGGAGAAAAAACAGCTTATTCCCAAAATAAATCTTATATTTGATACATCTGAAAATATTGGAGACATGGCTTGAACTACTTGGAGAAGAGCTCATTATCATTATAATTACTGTTTTTTCTCAATTAATATGAATTTATAAGGTGCTTAATTAATGCCTCATGTTGAATGAATCATTAATGAAGCATACGTAATACAATTTGGCTGCTTCTAAACATAAATGAGAGATACTCTATGCCCAGAAGTAGCTGAATTACTGCAGAATTTACAGATTAAAATTGTCAGATATCTTTAAAATATTTTCTATGATTACCTGGCCCAAACCAGGAAATCTGGGCACACTTTGGACTGAAAACTAAGAGGATGAAAGAGACACTGCATAACAACTTTTAGCTCTAATAATGACACCAGTTGAGACACTCAGATATGGACCTACAGACCAGTTCTGCTGTCTACAATGTTAAAGCACTTAATATTTTTGTTATCACATTACTGCTTTGAGTTCTCAGGTCCAACACATTGGAGGTTTCATTTCTTCTTAGGAAATAGATTTACAATTTTGATGCCTCACACTTTATATGTTCATATGTATTTAATGTTTTAACCAAACGTTTCACTAATAACATAGAAAAATAATAGAGTTGAGGTTGTTGCCCAGACAATAGAGTCCAACTTAACATGTCATATGCTGTTTGGTTTCTATTATATAATTAGCCCATTTTTTTGTCCTATGAAATATTATTTTTAATTTATTTTTATTTTAACCAATTTACAAGTGATATGACTTAGGGTACAAAACTAATCTGGTATGAAAGAGTCCCCAGTATACTACAGCGATTTGGCATTTGCCTTTCAGGAGAGAGGATAAGAGGTGTGAATTGGCCCTGTTCCACAACATCTGCAAAGTTCTCCAAAGTGGTTTTGCCAATATTATACTCCTAAGAGCAATTTATTAAGTTATAGTTGCTCTGATATTTCTTTCTCTTGTTTTCTCACAGCAAATGGGGTGTTAACCTCAATCATCACATAAACATTTTAGTGAATTGGAATAGAAATGGAGAACAAATAAATTCTTTATACAAAATAATAGAGAAGTAGTCTACCTCACTCCACTCATATTCCATTGATTCCACTTAGTCACATGGCCATGCCTAGTTGGGAGGAAGGTTAGGGAATACCTTTTTTAACTTGGAAGTCATATGCATTTAAAATATTTTGGTATGGGAGAAGGAGAGAATGGATTTTGTGGGGAACAAACAGAAATACACCACAATGGGCTAGGCATAAAGACAGTAATTTAATAACGTTTCAACTCCCAACACACTACCCCTTAAACCCAGGAGAGCTTATACCACCATTAAAAAACATAATGAATTCAGGTTCTCTCTTCAAGATTTAAGGCATCATTAACTTTTTATAGATATAGAATGCAGAGTTATAGATTACAGAATTTTTTTATTAAACAAACTTATTTATTTAGAAAATGCATGATAATTACAAAATTTTGATTTAAAAATTCTTACTCCAAATTGTTCGACATTTCTATTTACATAGCATCTTGTCATTTTAGCATCTTATACCGCATTTCTCCTCATACCCTAGTACTTGTAGGGATAACTAAACTGCAGAATAAGAACTCTTAAACTCATACCTATATGTAAAAATATATAAAAATGTATAAAAAATAGTATTTACTAAACATGGCATATGAAGCTAGTAAAATTCCATTTATCCATACCCCATCAAAAATTTTTTTCATCTTATATATGTCAGATCCATCTTATGTGGACTGAATATATGAGCAACCTTTCCATTTGTGATCCCTTGCTATTACTCTTTGATGCTTATGTTGTGCTCCTCTGTGATCTACATTCAGCATTATAGTAGGCAATCATCTAAGTTGTGTGTGAACCTAATATGAGTATTCTAAATTCTAAGTCTTATATGGTACCACTCAATTTAGCAGCTTTTTTAAAAATTTGAGATTACAATCTCTTAATTTTCTCTTTACGTTTCTTTTCTTTCTAGACACTTTTCTTTAAAAAAAAAATCCATTTGAAATGTCTCCCCCAATAAAATTCTCTAAAAATATATCTCCTTATGGTATGTACCTGGCTTCTTCCAATTTCTATAATCATGTCACACTGTTTAATAGTAGCATGGCATGTAATCAACTTATAAAGATTAAATTAAATCTAAAAACATTAATCTGAAGGTAAAATCTGCTACTTACTTCTTAAATCATTTAATTCCAATGCTTTATAATTGATATTTACCCACACATACTGAGCATTTCCATGACAAACAGTCATTAACACTATTAAGGTTACAGTTATATTACTTATCATTTAGTATATTCCCATTCATCTCCCTCCCCCCGCACTGATAATACAGAAACACCTAACCTAATGACTTTTTAGTTAGCTCTAAGCCTATCTGTGCCAATGGCCTCTATCTATCTAGATTTCTCTAGAATTGAAGCTTTTATCTGCTGTAGGGGTTAGAAGTCTTTTGATGTGATAGCCTTTCTCAGTCTACTAGACGATATGTAATCCTTCCTTATCTAATTACGTGCATTCATTATTTGTTTCCATAAGAGATACATTAGCTTATGACATTTTACAATCTTGGTCTTGATGCATATCTCATACATCAAAAGAGTGAGAAAAGACAACATCACAATTAGTTCTTTTCCCAGAGAGAAAATTCATTTTGAAGCCCTTTTCCATGTAGAATAGAGTAACAGTCTTATATGTGAGGATGTCTTCTCAATCCCTTACACACCTACTCCTATCTTCTAGCCTTTGAATAAAGTTTACATAAAAGTTAATTTGAAAATAAAAGACTATATTACAGCTAAACCTACTGTAACAAAATATAGTGGTCCCTTATCTGCAGGGGATAAGTTCCAAGATCCCAGTGGATGCCTGAAACTGTAAATAGTACTGAACCCTGTATATATTATTTTTTTTCCTATCTGTACATACTTATGATGATGTTTAATTTATAAATTAGATACACTAAGAGATTAACATTAATAATAAATTAGAATAATTATAGCAATATACTGTAATAAAAGTTATATGAATGTGGTCTTTCTCGCACTCTCTCAAAATATCTCATTGTACTATATTCACCCTTCTTCTTGTGTTGATGTGAAATGATAAAATGCCTCCATAATGAGATGAAATGAGGTGAATGATTTAGGCATCATGCGTAATGTTAGGCTACTACTGACCTTCTGACGACATGTCAGAAGGAGGATCATCCACTTTGGGTGATTCTGGATCATCGAGCCATGACGATGTTGATGATTAATGGTTGATGTTGATGGTTGCATGTCAGGAGCAGACAGATGCTGACGGTTGGGGATCCCGAGCAGCAAGGAGTGGGATGGTGTGAGATTTCATCATATTACTCAGAACAGCACAAAATTTAAAACTTATAAATTGTTTATTTGTGAAATATTCCATTTAATATTTTTGGACTGCAACTGTCTGTATGTAAGTGAAACACGGAAAGCAAAACTGTTGATAAGGGGAGACTACTGTACCACAAACTAAGTGATTAAACAAGAGAAATGTATTGTCTCACAGTTTTGGAGGCTTAGAAGTCCAAGATCAAGGTGTTTGGCAGGGTCCTGCTCCCTTTGAATTTGCCAGGGAAGGATCTGTTCCAGGCCTCTCTCCCAGCTTCTGGTAGTCCCAATGCTTGTGCCAGAATAATTGCCATCTTCACATGAAGTTTTCTCTGTGTCAGTGTCATCTCTATGTCTAAATTTGTCATTTACACAAGGACCCCAGTCATACTGGATCAGACCCATGTAATGACTTCATTTTAAGATAATAGATTACAACTGCAACAACCCTATTTCCAAATAAGTTCACATTCTGAAGTACTGCTGCTTAAGACAACATAGGAATTTGGCGGGGGGGAACACAATTCAACATATAACAAATAATGCTTTGCTTTCTTATTAAAGTTTTGTAACTAATTTCTAATGCATAAGTTCTTACATAAACTTTCTATTGAGGGTCATCCTGGTCTTTGTATTCAGAATAGGTTATTGATTATATTATCTACTTTTTAGGGTGCTGACACTTTCTTCTATCACTGTCCAAAGTGAATATTTTCACCTTTAGAGTATCACCCATTAAAAGAGTTAATACATTGCAAAATGCAAATAGTCCTGGGAGATTAATCCTCTAAGTAGTTTTTATCTGCATGTGAGGTAAAATCTAATTGTATGGATGGCATTGATGAGAGCTTGATAATATTGAGATTGACAGGAGGCGGAGACAGAAAATAGGCAGAGGAAAATGTGCCACCAAGGAGAAATGGTCCACATGTGAAGAAGCTCAGGACCCAGAAGACAAGTCTCTGTCTACAATTTTTGAGGCTATCTTTGTCTACTTATATTCTGTAGGGCTTTTCACAACCTGCAAAGTCTATACTTAACTATCTCTATTTTTTTATATCTTGCTAAACTCTAAAGTAAAACTCATCTAATCCTATGTCTTCATTCATTTTGTTGCTCTTATGTAGGACTTTTTTATGAATCAATATTCCTGATTATTTCATGGGAAGCTTTATGGCTACTTGTCAGTGTTCCATCCTCTCCAAATCAAATCAGGCCCTTGCTAACATTTAAAACTGTATTCCAACTACAGAACAACATTATAGAGTCTTATAAACTCTGAATTTTGGATTGCTTATACCTAAGTATAATGAAGTTTTTATCATTGGATTAGTGGTATGTTAGGAACAAAGGGAGAAGTGAAATATCTAGTATGTTAAAATATACAGGAAAGTTAAAACATGAAGAGTGGGCATGGACAACTCAGTAAAAGTAAGAATTCAGAAATGTTGGCTACATACGAGAATTCAAGCCAATTCTCATGAAATTTTAAAGGGCAAAATGAATTGAGCAAGCTAGAGTATATGGGGAGCATCCAGGGAGCTGACATCAAAGCTCTGTGATGGCTTCCAAGGATATTTAATTGTGTGTATGTTAAAATTGTCTATGTACCATGGATTTTCAGTTTACACAAATGATTGCAAACCTCTTTAAGTTGGGAATAAAATAAACTCTATGGGGCAGACACTATATTTCGTATGTTCCAAACATTGGACTAAGGGATTTATATATGTTTTCTTATGTAATCATCACAACAATCAATTGTTAATCAATTTTAATAATGAGCATGAGTTTTATATTGGAGATTTAAATATAGGATAGTCAATCAGAACTGGGGTAACTTATAATGTGAACTCAGTTTACTGAAAGAATCCTGAATTCAGCAGATATTTGAAAATTACGTTGGCTTGTATTTTCCTTCTATTTGTGTAGGCCAGGTGACCAACAGGCTGCATTCACTCTGCAGACACTGGCCATTTCTTTAGCTTTTTAATGACAAATAATATAGAACAGAGAAGTTAGCATAGGTGTACAACTACTGCAAATTCATAAAATGAACAGTGTATATCACATCTAGATCAAGAAACAAAACATTGCCAGGAACACAGAAGTTCCTCTCATGTTTCTTTTCCAGGCACAACTCCCTCAAAGGTAGCCACTGTCCCTGATTTCTAACACTCTGAATTACTTTATATAAATGGATGAATACAGCTTAAACTCTTTTCTGTCTTCCTACATTTTGTATTTGTGAGATTCAGCCATATTGTTGAGTGCTGAATTATAGATTGTTCTTTCCTGTTTTATGCTATTTTGGTGTGTGACTATACTTCACATAATTTATCAATTCCACAGTTGGGTAGACATTTACTATTTGGATAGTTTGCATATAGCACCCATTATAAATACTGTTCTGAAAATTCACATCTTTGGGTGAACACATGAATGCCTTTCTGTTATACATACATTGAGAAATATAATTGCTGTATCACAGTGTATGCTTATATTTGGCTTTAGTCAACACTGTTACAGAATTTTCCAAGTGGTTTTGCCAATATTATGCTCCTACTTCATAAGAATTGCAATTTCTCTGCATCCTCATCAACGCTTGGTATTTTTTCTTCCATTTTAACCATTCTGCTGGGTGTATACTGGTATCTCGTGTGTTTATTGACCTATCGGAGGTACCCTTTTATGCAATATTCTGCTCTAGTCTTTCGCATGTATTCTATTAACTTTTCTATTTGTTTTGTTTGTTTGTTTATAGAATACACTTATATGTTAAGGATACTAGTCATTTTTAGAATCATGTTGTGTGATGTATCTTTTTAAATATATTGCTTGATTTAACTTATTTATATTATCTTAAGCATTCTTACATCTATATCCATGGGGAATATTGTTCTCTAAGATCATGTTCTCTTAAGATCCTTTTATGGTTTTGAAATCAAGGTTGTACTTTCCTTATAAAAAGGGAAAATATTTCCTCTATTTCTAAAGCTGTAAGGGTATTTTAAAACTGTAAGATTAGTGTTATTTTTCCCACAGATGTTTGAACTAATTCACTGGTGAAGCTATTTTAGTCTAGAGATTTCTCTATGGGAAAGATTTTAAATAACCGTTTTTCTTTCTTTAATAGATATACAACTAGCAAGATTTTCTGTTGATTTTGTCACTTGTATTTTTCTGGGTACTTGTCTATTTCACCCAAATTCTCAAATGTATTGGTATAAAATTGTTTTTAATATCCTCTTATCCTACTGATGTCTGTAGGATCTGTAGTGAGATGTCCTTTACATTCCTGTTATTGACAATTTGTATATTTTCTTATTTTATTTTGCTTAACCTTGCTAGGGGTATTTGATTTTTCATTTTCTCTATTAAAATTATTTTTCCTATTTTATTTACTTTTGCTCTTTTATTATTAATTTTTATCTACATTTATTAGATTTTAATTTCTGTTCCAGAGTGGAAGCTTTAAATCCCTGACATTTAGCCTTTCTCCTTTTCTAACAGTGAATGTAACTAAATTTTTTTTCTAAGTATGCCTCTAGCTGCTTCCCACATTATAATACATGTAGTTTTATTTTCTTTTACTTAAAATTCACCTCAAACTTAAATTTTCAGTTTTAGTTCTTTGATGCATAAATTTAGAAGCCCTTTATTTTCAAATTAAATGCAAATTCCCTAGCTATCTTGTTATTGTATTCCAGCTTAATTCAATTTTGTCATAAACAGTACTCTGAATTAAATAATTTGAAAATTTTGGAGACTATCTTTATTGCCTATAGATTTTGCTAACTTTTCAATATTCAAGTAAAAATAGTTATTTTTTAATATGCAGTTTTATACATCTCAATAATGTAAATTGAATGTTATGTATATCAATTATTGACATTGTTAATTACAATCTATATTCTTACTGAGGTTTTTGTCTGATATTCTAATTGCTATTGTGATAAGTATATTAAGGTCTCCAAGTCTCACTGTACATTTTAAAATGTCTCCTTTTAGTTTTGTCAATTGCTGCTTCATGCAGTTGAAGTTATGTTACTGAGTGTATACATACTAGGGATTATGATACATTTCTTTTGGATTTCTTCCTTTGCATTATGATATATATCTTTCCTGTACTAATTTCTTTCTCAAACTCTTTGCATGTCTTCAATTCTATTCATTTCTTAAAAATATACTTTTTAACATTTTGCTTTTTAAATCAGCATCTATAGTGTTTATTTTCTTTCTAGCTTTGTCTCCACTCTAAAATATTTTTTTTACTATTTTATATCTTATTCTTTCCTGAGTTTTATCACAGTGTTTGCCATTTATCTAACTATAATGCAATGTTTTTCTTTGATATATTTTATCATTTTTTAGTTACTTTTAGGTAATTTTAAAATATTAGTTTATACTTTTCACCTGTTTTATGCATAAATTTTTCAGTAATTCAAAAACTTTCCTGTAAGGATATTATTTAGCTCCTTATGGTCTTTTGTCTTACAATGACTTCAACTGAAATTTGATTGTGATACTTTGCTGCTTATTTTTATACAAAATTAATTTGTCTGAATTGGTAGAAGGGAGAAATGTTTAAAAATAGTTTTTGTGTCTATAAAGGTTAAAAACGTATGGCTTCATATTCTCTGAGATCATCTGACTTTTTTTCCCCCTACCCCTAGCAATTTTTTCTTTATTTCTGTTTTCTTTATTTGTCCCAAATTTGAAATCAATATCGCTCAGGTTTTTTTTTCAGTATGGGGCTTTGATCTTGAAAATAGCTGCAGTGGCTATTTTGATTTAGCCCTGTCATGGACAGAGAGGGCATGTGGCCTATGACAATCCCCATCACACAGTGTCATACCTTTGTGTAATCTTTTCCCTGTGAGTGTGGGAGGAACTGACTTTTTAAAATAATTAATTAATTAATTTATTTATTTATTGTTAGCTGCATTGAGTCTTCATTGCTGTGCGCGGGCTTTCTCTAGCTGTGGCGAGCGGGGTCTACTCTTCTTTGCGGTGCGTGGGCTTCTCATTTCAGTGGCTTCTCTTGTTGAGAAGCATGGGCTCTAGGCACAGGGGCTTCAGAAGTTGAGGCTCACGGGCTCTAGAGCGCAGGCTCAGTAGTTGTGGTGCATGCGCTTAGTTGCTCTGCGGCACGTGGGATCTTCCTGGACCAGGGCTTGAACCCGTGTCCACTGTATTGGCGGGCGGATTCTTAACCACTGCGCCACCAGGGAAGCCCAGAACTGTGATTTTTTTCTAATCAGTAGACTATAGAAAAAAGGAGATGCCATTCCTTTTGATAATGTTACATTATATAGAACTCCATCTTACTAGCCGACTTGCTCTAGAGCCTCTGCCCTACCTGGCTTTGAAGAAGTAAGAGGCCATTCCTAGAGGTCCACTTTCTAAGGAAGTTAGGGTATCTTCCAGGAGACAGCCAGTAAGAAGCTAGAGTACTCAGTGTTAAACCTGCAAATAAACGGATTCTGTCAACAACTTTAGTAAGCTTAGAAATAATTCTTTCCCAGTAGAGGCTTCAGATGAGGATGTAGACTGACCAGCCAACATCTTGATAGCAGCCTTCTGAGACCTTTAAGCGAAGGACGCATCTTAGTTATAACCCCCAGGCTCCTGACACACAGAAACTGTGAGATAATAAATGTATGTTATTTTAACCTACTAAGATCATGGTAATTTGCTTTGCAGCTGTAGATAACAAATACAAGCTCCTTCACATCTTGCTTCAGAACCCTTTCGATTATTTGTGGATGTGCAAAGCTCTTCCAGCTTCAGCTACTATTCTCCAATGATTGGCCTTCTGTGCTCTTTAGTGAGTACCTTTGACTCTATTTATGTTCTCAGCTCTGGCAGATGCACTTTTCTTCTCCCTGCTGATATAATGGATGCCTTAAAGCTGTAGGTGATTTCTCTCCATCCACTGTATTTTGGGGTTCATGGGGATACATTTTCAGTTAGTTTTTGTTTTTGATGTTGTCCATAAATTTGGGGGGGATGGGTTATGTTTTCCTTTTTACACTGTCTGTTCTATGCAAAGGGAATCAAAGAGATTAAAAACCTATGTCACATTGTCGTCTTCCGAGAATTTCTTTATGCACATTGTTAAAATTTACTGAGGGCTTCCCTGGTGGCGCAGTGGTTGAGAATCTGCCTGCCAATGCAGGGGACACGGGTTCGAGCCCTGGTCTGGGAAGATTCCACATGCCGCGGAGCAACTAGGCCCGTGAGCCACAATTACTGAGCCTGTGCGTCTGGAGCCTGTGCTCCACAACAAGAGAGGCCACGATAGTGAGAGGCCCGCGCACCGCGATGAAGAGTGGCCCCACTTGCCGCAACTAGAGAAGGCCCTCGCACAGAAACGAAGACCCAACACAGCCATAAATAAATTAATTAATTAAAAAAAAAAAAAAAAAAGTTAAAAAAAAAAAAAAAATTTACTGAATCTTGCCAAACTGCTCTCCAGACTGGTATACTCTCTAGGTCTGTGGAAAACAGGTTCAATTACTCAACATTCTTGGCAGCAGCAGGAACTGTCAGCTTTTATTTTATATTTTTCAATTTGCTAGATGTAAGTATCTAACTGTGGTTTGATTTTTATTTCCTTTCCTACTACATTTATAATCTTTTTTTTTAATTATGAACTTCTTCATTGCTTGCTTCCTTTCTTTTGGGCCATTTGCCTTTATTGATCTTAGTGATTATTCTATATATTTTGGAAATTAATGTTCTGTTATTGTATTCATTGCAAATATCTTTGCTAAGTCTTCAGCTTTTATTTTGATGTTTAATAATACATTTTATGCAGAAAAGTTATTATTATAATGTTGTTAAATTTATTCATATTTTTCTTTCTAGATCTGTCCTATTTGGACCTTGGTTAAGATTCCTTCTCTTGTCTATACTTATATTCTTCCAAATATTTTAAAAAGTTTCTCTTTTCAAATTCAGATTATTAAATTGAAGTGGAATTGATACATGTCCATGGTATGGGACAGCGAGTTATTTTTTATTCCTTTGTCACTTCATTCACATATCAAATTTCCGTAATTTTGATTCCATTTCTGGGAAAATAGAGTTTGCTATCAATAGTTTTGAGAGGATTTGATATTTTTATATAAACATAAAATGTTTATTTCTTTCCTACCCTTATATATTTGAATTAATTTGTTTGTCTTAAATTACTGAATTGGATATATAATATAATGTTTAATAGATGTAGTGATAGTATCTCCTTCATGAGTTTAAAGGGAATGACATAAATATTTCAAACTTAAGTTTGAGTTAAACTGTATGATACCATAACAATTACAATATAAAAGATGTTCTCATCTATTCCTAGTTGGCCAAGTGGTTTTTTCTTTCATAAAAACCGATTTAATTTTTTTCCGCATTTTTCAGATAATCATATGATTTTATTTTTCAATTTATAATTTAGTAAATTATTCTGCTGATTTTTTTAAAATGGAGGTAGGTTACTCAAAATTGAATTAATCTTAATGCAAGGTTCAATATGTATTATCACACTTCTTGGTATAGGATGACTCATTTTTTTTCCTTCCTTTTAAATAGACTTTATTTTTTAAAGCAGTTTTAGGTTCACAGCACAATTGAGATGAAATTTCAAAGAGCTCCCATGACACTCCCTACCGCCACACATGCACAGCCTCCCTATCAACCTACCTCATCAGAGTGGTACACTTGTCACAACTGAGGAATCTACACTGACACATCATTATCACTCAAAGTCCATAGTTTACACCAGGGTTCACTCTTGCTGATGTACATTCTATGTGTTTGGACAAACCTATAATGCCATGTATCCACCATTATAGTATCATACAGAATACTTTCACTGCTCTAAAATCCTCTGTACTTTTGTGTATTCATCTCTCCTCCTTTCCTTCTCCCTGCTGGCAATCAGTGATCTTTTTACTGCCTTCACAGTTTTGCTTTTTGCATGACATCACAGTTGGAATCATACAGTTGATGACCAACTTTTTACTTATTTTTTTACTTGTTCATTGTTCATGAATGTTTGTGAACTAGAATGTTAACAATACCTTACATTTATTTACCTATTTGTTCCTCCCCTATACTATTCCTCCACTTCCTTCTCATCCCTACATCCTGGACATTTAAGAGGAAACTTTTGATACTGCTTGAAAAATAGTGGATTTTTCATATTGCTTTAAAAATAATTTTACCACATATATGTTTCCTTAAATATGATATTGCTTATTTTTTTGATCTTTTTAAAAAAGATATGCTTTATGTAAACTTCTGATATTTGCTTATTTAATTCAAAATACTTCTGGGAAATCTCTACCAATTACCTTTTGGAGGAGTAGTCCCTTGTTTTTTCCTATTAGAAACAGTGCTATTATGAACACTTTTATGCCCATCTTATTTACAGATGTGCAAGAATTTCTCCTGTTGTGTTCTTAAGAATTGATTTGTGGTTTATAGGTTATGTGAATGTTTAGACTTACAAGATCATGCCAAATTGTTTCTTAAAGAGGATATTTTAATTCACAGTCTCTTCAACATCTGGCATTGTCAAACTTCATAATTTTTACTAATAAAAAATTTATACAACTAAAAAGATTTTATAATAAACAATCTTTAAAATAATTGTTTACTAAGGCCTTCATTTGAGATATCCAAAGTAATTAATCAGTTAATTTCCTTCTCTCTTCATCAAGGACTAAAATTATATATATCATGAGACTAGTCTCATATATGATCATTTTAGTATTTTTTTATATTAAAATGTGTGTTAAAATTCACTCCCTTGAGCTTGACCTGAAATTTCACATTAATTATTACATAAGTCCTGTGGTTAGCATAGAATAAATGATGTCACTAAAATGTTTACAAATCATGTCAGTTTCCACCCTTACTACATTTTCCAGTCCTCCTTTTTTTTTTCTTCCCCTGGGAGCAGTAACGAGGGACCAGATCGATCACAATATTTTAATAACTTGTCTAAGGTAACATAAGTAGTGTGTGGCAGAAAGATTTGTTCTCTTGAATGGGTAACATCACATTTCTTTGGAATTTGACAATGAAATCCTTCTCTTTACATTTTTGACCATCCCAAAGAGATATAAATTTCTCAATAAGAATCTGTTTTTCACTGTTTGAAAAACTGTTCATTTGTTTTTCACCATTTGCCAGAATGGTACTTTGGATTTTCAGGATTGCAGGACTATTTGGTTTAAATACAGCAGGTACTCAAATGTTCAGTAATGGCCAATCTCAGGAAATCACTTATTAAGTAGAAATTTGTATTATCTTATACTATGTGAAGTTAGGAAAACTTCTGGAAAATGTTTTATTAAAACTTCAAAGCAACGTATAAAAGCATTAAGCATTTTGAACAATCTCACAGGAAAAACATAATGAAGAAAATATTTTATGAATATCCTTTCAATATATTTTTTCATCCCAGAGTGATTAGGTCTAGCCTGAAGGAAATTTGATTTTTGTTCCACGTAAATCTGCATTAGTATATTGGTTTCAGAATTTGAGGGGTTCTTTCCTCTCTGCTTTTTCAGTAATAGATCAATAGTTTCTTAGAGAAATTGTGAAACATATTATCTTACAAAAAGCACATCAATTTGCTGCCCAGTTTAATTTTTTCTTATAGCCTTAGGCTAACTTACTATGAATATAGTAAACTTGATTTAATATTGAGGTTCTGTTATAATAGGTACAATTATAGGACATAAAGTCTTGCTCATCCATCATTTATTTCAGAAATCACACTTTCCTAAAAATGCAATAAAATAGTTTCATAGAACACTAAAATGGAAACAAATTATAAAATTGATTTAATACAGATAATTTTCTAAATAACATGTTATTTTCATTCAAAATGGAACTGCTTCAAGGTTTTAAAACATTGGTCAATGCTTATTTTTTGTTTGTTTCTTAGAACTCTTTCTCTTTTACATTGAAAATACAAGAACCAATATGATACTGAGTTGAGATGTTTCATATTTGAATTTTGATTTAATATGATCAAGTCCTTTTATTTATGAACAAAATTGTAGGATTTTTTATTTTTGCCATATATTTATGGATGTATTAATTTTGTAAGAAACTTACAGGCTTTATAAAAAAAAGCAGATCCACATGATCAAATATTTCTGGGAAATATTGGGAAAATAAAGTCATAGTTGTTCAATGCAGTTCTCTATTGTCACATTTATCAAAACTTTTATTAAACCAATATGTAATGACCTTCCAAAAGTAGGATACAGAATTGTAACAATTTTATTTCCCTAAAGTACTTAACCATGTAACATTACACGGCATTTGCTTCTTCTAGAAGAACTCTTGGAAAGTTATGTGCTGTATATGATAGGTAATCTAAATAATAAAGTAACCTGAAAATGCTAAATTGCATTGTTATTTAACAGGCCAATGATCTGAAACTTGAGTTTTGTATTTTAATCTCATCTTTGTATTATTCTTCCCTGGATATATATTTCCAATTTTGTTTTATGTGGATTTCACCATCTCCCATCTTTAAGTTGATTTGTAAATTTTGTGTAAAGTGATAGGCTGTGTATACTGTTGGACATGCATAATGTTAGTCACATGTTTATTCTGAGACCAAAGATACTTAGGAAAAGGAGTATAAAAAATACCGTAGATGAAGTAGTCCTTTTTTTGACTACATACTTGTCAGTTTAGTATTTGTGTTTTTAAAATAAACTTTTAATTTTAGAAGTTTTAGATAGAGAAATTTCAAGGATAGTACAGAGAATTATTATTAATGTCTTATATGTGTATGGTACATTTGTTAGAATTAATGAGCCAGTATTAATACATTGTTACTAACTTAAGAAAATACTTAGATTTTTTTTTTTTTTTTTTTACTTTTGAATTAATGTTTTTCATCCGTTTCAGGATCTTATCCAGTATATCCACATTTACTAATAATGCTTCCTTAGGCATCTCTTGGCTGTGACAATTTCTGACTTTCCTTGTTTTTGATGGCTTTGCAAGTTTTGAGGAGTATTGGTCAGGTATTTTATAGAATGTCCCCCAAATGGAATTTGTCTCCTATATTTCATCATTATTAGACTGGACTTAAAGTGCCATTTCATCACATCATATATTAAAGGTCAAAACAACAACAACAACAGCAACAACTCTACCGAGTGATATAACAGAATATCTCTGGCTCCTAGCACAGGGCTTGGCAGTGTGGGTGTTAAATACTTGTGCTGGTGAAGCTGAATCAATGGACAAAAATGCTTAAGTGCTGGATGAAAGCATCACACATTGAAATATGTCAATTCTTGCCAAATTGATGTTTTTTTCTTTGGGAAAAAGCAAATAGTATAAAATATGAGGTCAGTCACTTAGCAATCAGAGCCCTGAAGATGTGGATGACATCAACTTGGAAATGCTAACAATTTCAATGGGACTTTTTTGGTTTGTTTCTTTAAAATAGGAAATATAGTTAAAAACTTTTTTTTAAACAAAGGAATGTGGGTGAAAAACCACTGCTAGATATTAGAGCATATTATGAAGTTAAAATAATTAAACCATGGGTACTGGAGTATGATTAAAAGAAAATGGGAGAGAAAAAAAAGGGTACATACTATCAAAATGACTTATTAGTGTTGATACGGACCTTGATCACCCAGCAGAGGTAGTGCTTGTCAGGTTTTGCTACTGCAGATTACTCTTTTTAAACCCATTTATGCTGTAGTCTGTATGGAAGTTACTATGCACAGCCCATACCTACAGAGTGAGGATTTATGCTCCTCCTCCTCAAGGGCAGTGTGTCTGCATAAATTACTTGAAATTCTGAACAGATTTGTTTCTTCCCCTCCATTTACTATTTTTATTTCTTTAGTTATATCAGTATGAACTTATAGATATTTATTTTATACTTTGGGTTATAATCCAATATTATATTATTCATTGTGTTTCTCAAGTTGTTAGCCATTGGGAACTCTTCTCTTGGCTCCTGCGTCCCTTTGGTAATCCCATCATTGTACGTTTTGTTTGTTAATTTTTTAGCATTTTCTTATATTTTGACACTACAAGATACTCTAGGCTCATCTTCTATATGGACTTTACATAGAATCAGCCATTTCTCCAAAGAGGCTTGTTATTTTTATTTGAGAATAGAATTAGAGAGCAAGATTAGGGTGGTGGGTACTCTTTTTGCCACTGAGGCTTCTTTGTTTTTAGGTCCTCTCAACTGACAGAGCAAGGAAATATACCTGTGTACACTAACTAGGGTATATACACATATCTATAAATATTTCTACATGTAACCATCTGTATCTACATTAAGCTAAACATAATTTAATACTGAGGTCTCCAACTCGAATTCGTTACCATGTGAATCATTCTAGCCTCTTTCCCCATGCTTATCTGAAAACTCCACTGTGTGAGATACCTTACTTCTGCCACCCACCATCCACTTGCTTAATTGTTCAAATCTAATGTACATGAAGAGCATTATCAGAATTGTTAACCCCATATACCATGGGAAATGATTATATCAACTACAATGATTATGTGCAGTTTTTCTTGTCGGTGACTTTTTTTGTATCTTTAGCTTTACAGATTCCACTCATTTCATAAATACCTATACCAGTGCATATGTCCCCTAACTACTTCAGTGAAATTATTTCATACATGTATAATACAGTTAGATTGATGAGTCACATTCTTCAATCTATCCTGGAATCCTCCACTCTCCAAAATGATTTTTTTTTAAGTTGCTTACATTAAGGCTCACTCTTTATATTGTAAAATTCTATGGGTATAGACAAATGCGTACAGTCATATAACTACTATTAGAATATCATAAAGTGTAGTATCACTGCCCTAAAAATAATCCCCTGAACTTCCCCTATTCAAACCTTCCTTCTTTATCCCAAATCCTTCCTTCCTTATCCCAAACCACTGACCTTTTCATCACTTATATAATTTTACTTTTTCCAAAATTTTGTATTCTAGTTGGAATCATATAGTGTGTAGAGCTTTGAGCCTTGCTTCTTCAACTTAGAAATATGCATATAAGATCCATCCATGCCTTTTTCTGTCTTGATAGTTCATCTGTTATTCATCAATAATAGTCTATTACCCTTCAATCACAATTCCTTCAATCACAGTTCCTTCAGGAAAACAGAAGCCACTCGATATAATCTACGTATTAAATATTTTAATGTAAGGAAGTCGGTGCTTTCACAATCCTAGGAAGAGCAAAGGAAGCAATCAGATACCACCAGTCAGTTTATATAGCACCAAGATTTGTGTTCCACCAGATCTTGTGAAAGGCCATTGCCAGTCTAAAGAATCTCTAGGAAGCTGATAGCAATTCTCGCAAACTTCAGGTTGTTCTCAATTCCTCACTAGGTCGCTCTTGTAAATCTCATCTCTGCTCAAAAGTAAGCTTACTATTGCCACTGAAAAACAATATGGACCCTCCTTTTGTAATGCCTTCTAAATCTCTGGGGATTTCCTCTTCTTGGGAAACTAGTCCAGATTCAAGGAAAAAAGATTCTAGAAAATTTTGTTTCTCACTTTCCTCTACAGTTTTGTAGAGAATATAGAAGGGGGAGGGGTGATATTGAGTTGGTAAATGATAATCCAGCACAAGAAGCTTAAAAGTTAGAGTTACTAAAAGAAAACTGGAGTGAAATAATCTCATATCTGCCATTCTGACTTCTCTTGCATTATCATTTACTCTGTATTTTCCGTATTATTTCTCTCTCTTTGCTATTGGGTAGGTCTTTTCCAGTAGGTTATAAACTTCCCACTGATATCTGGCTTTATTTTATATTAGAGAATATTATAATTTCCTTTGAAATTAGGGCATAAATGTGTACGTCCTTCACCTATTATCTATCACCTGTGTATAACTGATATAATTTTTAATTGCTTCTAGTAATAGATAGGATATATGTAGGATATTGAAGAGGGCATTACTGTGTTTTTGAGACATCCTTCAACATGCCAAAACATCCATAACCACATGGAAAATCTTACATTGCTAATTGGTTTGTACTAGAGATCACAAAATACAAAGAACACACAAGGAAATAAAAATCACTAATAAGGTAAATGAGATTTTTGTCTTTTAAACACTCTGAAAAACAGCTCCAAATTTATGATTATGGAACATGGATTGTTTTCCTGAATATATATCCTGAATTATGAAGGTACTAAGAAATTATTGCCACATGAAGAAAAGCCTAGACTAGGTAAATATGGAGAATATATTCTAATTTCTGAAGTATTTAGGAAATCATATTACCTACTCCTGCCATTTTCACTGGCTCTATGTTTCCCATTAAAGTCTCCTGCAGCTTTCTCTGCCCTTACTATATTATCCTGGCAGTTGGAAGAGATGGAAGTTTGTCATGGTATCAGTAACATACACATAATTTAAAAGAATTATTCTTGAAGTTTACAATCTGGTTGAGGAAACGTGAAATTATTACATTTAACAATCAGATAATACAAGTAAATGCAGATGTAGTATATTTTAATATCATTTTAATCCTACACTACACTGTAAAACAAAGGGATGATGATTATGTTTTATTCATTTTTGTATTCTCAAGTCAAATATATTTCTCTGACACATTTAGGTAGTCATTAGATGATTGATCAACGAATCAATGTAGTCCGTAAGACCTGTTTATTGGTAACATAAATTTAAGACAATCTTCTAGCTTCTCTTTTAGGGGTAAAGGATTTTTGTTTTCTATCGCGGGATTTGGACTAAGGATTGGAATACCCTATTAGATCGCCTATGGACTAGAAAGGATAAAGTGAGTAGTCTGAACACAGGTCTAAATGATCAATAGGCTTCCATCTACTCTCTAATATAACCTGATTTTGAAGTGTTAAGTAGGATAGGTGAAATTTTTCCTTTTGACTTGGTGTGTTATTTTAACAGGCATTTCTAATTTTTCTATTCATTTTAAGATCTCTTTTATTATGTATTCTTTCCTTGTTCATGAATTTCGAGGATGCTTTAAATACATAAATGAGGAAATGAAATAGTGGTATAGCTCACTTGTAATATAAGATATTTGAAAAGATAGTGAGCAAAAACTGATGAGAACAAAGTGTTGGAATGGTGTGAAATGGACTGGTACCGAATGAAATTGGTATAGGGAGGAGTGAGAGCCACCCTGAGTCCTGGAAAGGAAACGAAGCATGATGGAAGTTGATGGAAGGTAATGGAGAAAAGAAGGGCATTAGCCTAACATTACCAAGGTGATTATCACACTCTGGTGTAAAGTAATTCAGTGGAAACACTTTTTCTCATCTATTTCAATTTTCCATGCAATTGGTCATCTGACAGCTACAGTATACCTTCCCAAGTTCCTTACTAAAGAGGGTTTTCTGAATGATTTCAAATGCATATTTGTAAGGGTCAAGGAACAAGAAATGAAAATTGCTCCGCTATTAATTTGTAAGAATAATGGTCAAGCATGCATAATCTCTACTCAAAACAAATTTAGGGCTGTTTCTTTGCTCATTTTAGGGTCTATGTCCAGAATTGGGATTATACCTGGAGTTTGCTGCCTAAATAGTTTGGGATAAAGTCCACAATTTACAGTGAAAACAAATACAAGGTATTCTCAATTTTGTAAAAATCAATGAAAGAAATTGTGAAAGCTGCTCCTAAGCAAGGACAACTGATGGATTGTTTTTGCAGACGGACTGGATTTACCTTTCACATGATATCACTGATGAAATGTGAAGTTATATAGAGAGCTTTGCTCACTAAGGCCAAAGACAATAACTGTGCCTCATTACCCCAAGAATGGGTCATATACAATGAATAATTACTTAGGCTATGAATATTATTATCCAGTATTTGGTACATGGCTGGATCAACTGACACTTTTAAAGGATGCTTTCAGACTAAAGTTGATAAACTCCAATTCTTATATTCTACAAGATTTTTGGCAAGAACACATGTATGTAAACATTGAATATTCTATCTTATTTGGAAATACCTCTTTATGCGGAAATAATCCCCAAGAGGGGAGTATGGGAAGAGTCTAAATATAAGTTAACTTTTAAAAAGTCTCCAAAGTGAGTGTTCATTTTTAGTCATGGAGGCTTTGAATTATTGAAGTTTTCCCCCTTTTGTAGTCTCCTGAAAACTACATACATACAATGTCATATGCAATGACATAGCATACAATGTCAACTTTTAATAGTAAAGAATATTGACGTATTTAGTGAGTAGTAACTCTGCTGCCTTGAGCCTGAATGCAGGACAGGGTCATTTACTACCCAATTTGAATATACTGAGATGAAGAGATGTGCATAAAATATTAAACTGCATATAACAATGTTAACAGCTATTGGAAAAAATGCCAAAAGTTTCATATTTGTGCATAGAAAATGCATGAATTATTAAAATGCATAGAAATTTCATAAACTATATTTAGCAATTAAGTTTACAAACTGTTTTTTCTTAGGTTCTAGAAAAAAAGTTGGAGAAAAAATATTATGCAATACCCAGAAAATAATATATATTTTTTAATTATTTCAAAATTAACAATACATAGTCATTGAAGAAAATTTAGAAGATACAAATAAAAGAAAAATAAAAAGAATTTACTAATTTTACCAGTTAGAGCTAAAATTTATAATATTCAGTTGTTATTGCAAGAATTAAATCTTACTGAGAATACCTAGGTTATTTCTTTGTAAATTTAGGAGAATATCCATGGTGAATTAAAATACTGTGGTACTGTACAAGAAATATTTGTATGCTTCTGCTCAGTTATGGCTTTTTTTCTGAACAAATTTTACTAAAACTTTGGACCTGGGCTGAGAGAGAAGCCCTTAGAAGTTATGCTATGATGGAATATCTGTTTCATGAGACCACTATAGACATTTACCATTCCAGCGGTAAGTGTTTATATTTCAAGCAGGTATGAGATCTGAAACTATGTGGACATCCCCTAGGATGGAAAGCTAGAGACACTGGTCTCATCTTTCCAAGGTTAATAACCTAGGATCCTTCCCAAGCTAAACTGTTTACACTAGGGAGCAAAAGCTTTCTCTCTCCTTCTCAAGAGAATAGAAGTGACAGCTGTTCCTCTTCTATTTAACCAGTCAGATTAATCTTTTAAGAGTTGCTTGCCTGTAGTACAAAATCCCGTGCATGTATAGTGACACAATCTGCCTCTCATCACTTCACGTAAAGAGGAAGTTGGGGCCTGGGGAACTAAAATGATTACTTACTATAAATAAATAATAATCTTTTATGCTCTAGAAATGTGTGTTTGTGAGATATATATATACATATATATATATACACACACACATATATATTTCAACAGGAGTTTTTTGGTAAGAATTGAACTTGATAGTTTTTTGTCAAAATCATTTCATTCATTTTTTGAATGAATTTGTCAAATTCATTCTTTGTTTTGTCAAACTATTTATTCTTGATACCCAATTGATTATAGGGAGAGTGTGAATAATAATAGTCATTATTGTTGAGCACTGGATTTAATACTTGGAATTTATTAGCTCATTTAAATTTTGTTACCACACTGCATTTTAGGCACTATTATTACTGTCTTTTTATAAAAGTGTGAATTCAGCCTTAGGAAAGCTAAGTAAGTCATCCAAAGTCACAGTTATTTAAAGGTGAAAATGAGATCCTAAACTAGTCAGTCTGATTCTGCACTATTCTAGCTTTAATTTAGCCATAAAACATCTGATAAGAAATTGGTGCAACTATTTTTTTTCTTACAGATATGAAAATGCTATATTTGTGATGAATAGATAAACTGAAAGAAACATCCTGATTTCCAATTTTTTCCTATATAGTCACTTTCTCTCCATATTTTATAAAATGGTGGACTTAAGTACTGAATATAATGGTCTTGAAGTGGTTTCAAATTATATTAATTCTAAAGTAATTTCCCCCATCCAACCTAAAACTTACATCCTTCTGAATTTTCTTTCACAATTAGAGGCATTAATACCCACCCAGTTAACTAATCTAGAAACAGAGTAGTCAGCATTGTTTCTGAAAAAATTTAATACTTATAAATATTTGTGGGTACGGGAAGATGTCTACTAATCCTTTGATATTTTTTCACTGAAAGAGTGAGTCTAAGGCATGCTCTGTATCTTCTTTGACCAATGAGATACAGCAGAAATAATGCTATGCCAGCCTGGTCTAACCCGAACCAGCAGCTTCCTCTTAATGTTTCTTGAACGCTGCTCTTGAAGCCGTGTATCTCCATGTATGGATCCCAACTACATTCCTGCAGTGATGCCATGAAATTTGGAGACCACTTGAAGAGGGAGAGAGCCTCATGCAACCCCAGCCTTCCTGTCATCACAAACAAGGGACCAGGCATATGAATGGAGTCATTTTGGACTCTTCAGATCATATAATACACTAACTGAACTGAGTGATATCATTCAATGCCACATGATGCAGAAAAATCATTCAGATTTTTTAAGAATTTCCATAATTCTTGATGTACAAAACTATGAGCTATAGTTAAATAATTATTGTTGCAGGGTCATTAAGTAAATGTAATTTAATCATCTGTTCTGAAGCCGGCTACCTGTGTTCAAAGCTGGTTATGCATTTAACTAGTTTTGTGAATTTGACAAGTTATTTTTCTATCTTATGCCTCTCATTCTTCATTCACACCTCATACTAACACATCAATGAATCCCACTGCTATTATCTCAAAATATATCCTTAATTCAACTTTCCCAATTATTTCTATCATTACTTTCATGTTATAAACCACCATACTTTTGATTTAGATTATGCCAGAGGACTTCTAATTCTTCTCCCTGATTCCTTTCTTGACCTCTACTTCCACCATGGGCAGCAAATATGCATTGAAATATGTGTTGGATAATGTTATTCTTTGGCTCAGAAACTTCCAATGCTTCTTTATCTCATTCAGAATAACATTCAAATTCCTTAACGTGGCCTATAGCACCCCAGAAAATCTGGCCTTTTGTTATTCCCATATCTAATTTCCTTTTCTCCTTCTTTCATTTACTTTTCAGCCATACTGACTTGTTTGCTCTTCTTTATTCACCCTAAGTGTTTTTCTACCTTGCAGCAATTACACTTGTCACTTCCTCTTCCTGGAATAGTCTTGTTGTATGATTTTTCATTTTCTTTTTAAATTTTCTGCTCAAATATTAACAGATACCTTCCATGTCTATCGTCCAAGAGACATCTATTGTACCTTTGAATTTCTCTATCCACTTATTTTATTTCTTTTCAAATACTATTTCATGACCTGTCTTATTATGTCTTATTTGTTTATTGTTTCTTATATCCACCCAAGTATAACCTTCATAAGATTAGGAATGGTATCTATTTTGTTCATTGTCAGTGAAGTAAATATTGTATGAAAGAATGGATTTTGTATATCAGAATAAAAAACAATAAAGGTTCGTAAAATAAAAATAAAATGTATCTATCTTGACAAAACCACATGGCATTTGTCTTGACTGAAAGAGCAAAAGTGATTTTATCATATATTATACTGAAAGTAATCTGTATGAAACTGGCAAAAGCCAATTATATATTAATGGCACTGCCCTTATGTTATTCTTATTAATAATTCTCATAGACCATAGAGAATACTGGGTTCATAATATTCAGAGTTGCACGCATTTGGAATATAAGTTTGCATAAACTATGCTAATATAATCGCTAATACTTTATTTAGGGAAGCCAAGTCCTCACAAAATAATATATTAGAGCATTTGCAAAAATGTCTATGGTTCTCATATGAAGATAATTTAATACATTTCACAAGTGATATGACTTTTTGCAATGTATTAAAGCACATATATTAAAAATGGCATTTAAATGGTGCACAAATGAGCGTCTTGTTCCTGTTGCTGTTTGTTATTTTAATGGCATTAATATTTATTAGTTCGTCTTGCCTACATTTTATATTTCTCAAGTGATATGAAAAGTCTTTAATTTTCCTTTGAAGTTTGGAAAGAGACAATTAAGAACCACAGGAATCAAGTACCTTGCTCTCCAAGAAGGAATAGAGAAGGAATATAATTTGACAAGTAAAGAAGCCTGGTTAAGGACATCCCACAGATTTGATTAAAACTTTCAAGATTAAATCTGTTCTTGTCTCTTTATGAAATTGGCATTGAAGAAAGAGCTGCCATTTCTAGGGTAGGATTTTACAGAGATTTATTATATTATATGCTATTCAATATTTGAACAGCACATTAATTATATGCTGTTCAAATACTGTCATTCAATAATACATCTCTGATTAGAAAAAAACAACTTGTGCTGTGGAGCATGTGGGAAAAATACTATCTGGATAATATAATTAATAGCCTGTCCAGAGATCAGGGATCGGGATGCATGCTGATATTTCAATTCCAAATACTCTATATGAAAGATGGACTGCTTAATATATCTTTCATGTAGGAAGTTTATGAGGTTTCCTTAATAACTTATCAGGTCGTATAAGACCTTACCGTGTGAAATATCTGGCAATGCTTCATTTCAGCTATACAACCATGGCCCTGCAACACAGTGTAGCTAGGGAATGAAGTGCGATAGCTACGTTCATATTCTCACTAGCTCTTGTGCAAGAGAAAATAATAGCTTCTATTGTATCTTTGATCTTTTGTCCTGGTTAGTATTCCACTCTCTGGTAAATGAAATATCTCTTGGAATAAACTATAATAACTGGTATAATAATGCCTTTTTAATCCTAAATTACACACTCTTTTGTGTTCAGTAAGTCAAATTAATGGAATTTATCTAAAGGATTCAACTCAATTAGATACATCATAATCCATCTTCCAAAGCAACAACTCAAGACATTATTATAATTATGCAACTATAGTATCAAATTACTGAAAACTCATAGTTTATGTATCCAACCAAAACTTTATGTAATAAGGTCTCCTTCAGTTTACAAATTCATGATCCCTCTGTTATAAGGACAATAACTTTGACCTTCTAGCAGTAGAACATACATTTTCTTCTTCTTCTTTCTTTTATTGGAATAGTGACCAATTTTTCACTGCTTATTTGTAATCTTTGAAATAACAGAACTGGACATGTTTTCAGATATAAGTCTCACATCAAATTCCCTCTCTTCACCCCTACTTTGCCACTGTCCTTAACCCAAGGTACCCTATCAATCAGAGAGTATTCTTTCCAGTGATGCTATATTCCATCCTGCCCTAGGACTTACATGCATATTTTCCCTCTTCTGAATACCAGTTCTGACCTAAGTAATACTGAGTTGTGTTTTCTTTCACTTAAAATAATTTTGGCAAATAAATTTGAAAAGGTGATGAGAAATGAATAGCCTGCAAAGAGAGTTAGACTTGGGAGAACAGAAAAAAGGTCAATTTAAAATACATATTGGGTAGTTCCCTGGTAGTCCAGTGGTTAAGACTCCACGCTCCCAAAGCAGAGGGCCTGAGGTTCGATCCCTGGTCTGGGAACTAGATCCCACATGCATACCGCAACTAGGAGTTCACATGTCACAACTAAAGATCCTGCATGCCACAACTAAAGATCCCGCATGCTGCAACTAAGACCCAGCACAGCCAAAATAAATAAATATTAAAAAAGAGAGACTATTAAAATACATAATGTAAATAAAGCTGTTAAATGTGCAAAGCATCTTACAAATATTGTCTTTTGTTTGCAGGAAAAAAAGTTACATAACAAAGAGATAGTGAAAGTAAAATTATCAAGTTTCATTTAAGCCTGGCATAATTAGAAGAAAAGGAAGGAAAATTAGACCTTGATAATTTAGGAAAAAACAATCAAGAAAGATCTTTAAGGAAATAAAAGTAATTTACTTGAAATTTGAAGAGTTGAATGGAAGTACACAGGTATGAAAATGCTGGATTCAGAAGTAACTGGAGAAATGTATAGAGAATGAAACTGTGGAGGTTGAAACCAAAACAGATTCCTACATGTTGGATATTGTATTGAATAAGACCATATGGCTCTTATTTACATGTATGTATGCATTCTACATCAATTGTTCACAAGGTAACAGCTTTTAGCATTCTAAGAGAAAGTCCCAGTTTGCAGCCTTAGGAGATTACCTGAAATTGCCTTCCATCAAGTCATTTGCTTACCATTACCTTCTGTACCTATTTCTTCTGGTCTGTTTTCTTTATGACTGAATGCCATTCTTTAGAAGTGGCTTTTGTTAAGGCATTTTGGCAATAAACTCATTCACTTTTTTTGGCTTAAAATTATCATATTTTATTTCTATTTTTGAATATTTAGCTGCATATTTAATTCCAGATAGACATTTATTTCCACTTAGTGCTTTTAAGGTGTTATTACCTTAATAATACCTTTTGGCTTGTGGCTAATGAAAAGTCCATATAAATCTAATTGTTATTGCTTTTTATGGAATCTGTCTCTTTTCCCTCATTGTTTAAAATCTATTTTTATGATTAACATTTTGCAATTACACCATGGTGGTACTATTCTCAACCAGTACCCAAGAATGTAATATTTGCTTTTAGTTCAGTATTTTCCTAGTAATGGAAGATCTAGTGGTTTCCACTTGTACTGTCCTATAACATTGGCTTTATTGTATGTGTGTCTGAAAGCCAGTTGTCCCTTCAGCCAGTTGGAGAGTAAGACTATGTATTCAGGAACTGAGGGAAAATCAAAGACCATCCAGACCTATTGTAACATGGATTCAACTCGCAACTCTATCGATCATTTGACCTTCATAATTTTCCTCTCTGACAATGGATCACCATGGTGTTTGGGGTATCCAGGGATTATTGTAAATGTATAGCCTCACCAGACATCCCTGTTTTGTTTTGGATTTCCCCCGAGCACAGTCATCATGTTAAGTGCTACATATTTCTTTAAGGAAGCTGAGGAGAAATAGTTAAAGCACATACTCTTTGCAATATAGTCCCTAATGGGGATTCAGTCTTACATCATTCAAGGGACTCTGCATGTGTGAACTGGCTCAAGTCTGGAAATTCAATGTGGGACACTGATTTTCCATTATGTTAATTCATGTTAGATCTCTTCCACCAGATCTAGAATTTTTAGTATACAGAATAAGCAATATTTTACTAGACAGTTCACTGACAATGATGTCAACAAATTATATCATTGAATACCTCAATTTGCTCTGCTGTCTATTATTGTAATTTGCCTACTTTGTCTCTGGTTTGTAAGTGCTGTTACTTGAACTCTGTGACTCCAGGGTCACACTGAGGCAGGAAAAAAGTGGACTTCAGCCTGGACACTTACAACTAGCCTCCTGTTTGCATTTCCTGAGACAGGAGATAGTTGGGCTCCAGATTAGGTATTTACAATCAGCCTCCTGTTTGCTCTCCGAAGTGGAAGTAACAACAGAAACAGGGTAAATAGCCAGGCTTTGTCTCCTGTGGACACCTTAAGATAACAGTCATGGCAGGAACAGAGAGGGGCTAAACCTTGTTTGAGTACAGGATCAAGAGGTCATATATTTCCCATCCTTGGGGCAAGGGAAACATTGTACATGTGCAGAAAGGTTCCTTGGGGGTCAAAAAGGAGGGGGAACCACCCCATAATATGTGATGCTAAGGCCACCCCATAGTCTCTGGGCTGGAATCCATCTTGGGAAAAAGATGTGCACGCATGGTGGGGAGGGTCCTAGGGCAGGGCAGGTGTGGAAAAAGAAACCAGATAATTGGCCAAAGGTAAAAAAAGACCTGGAAGAACTGCCCTATATAGATGACTTAACCACCTCTTTCCTGCACTCCTCCTCATTAGGGAGGACACCCACACCCTTTCTCTCCAGATGTGCATCTCTGCCTTGCTTCTATCTTAACTAAACTGTTTCTCTGTGTGCTCTCCCACTTGTTGTTGTGCTATGTCACTAATAATAAGCTTTGTACCTATTTTTACAGTTTTTGCCTCCGTGAGAAATGCATTTTTCACCGGGGGCAAGAGCCAGGGGGTCCGGTGGCTAGGATTCCTAGTTTTCATCCAGGCTATCCAGGTTCAATTCCTGGGCAGGGAATTAAGATCTCGCTTCACACCACCACTCACTGCTGCCTCTCCGAGATCAACATCATCTCTCCCCAAACCCCAGAAAACTCATTTCAATATTGCCATCTACCACTATAATGTTTAGCTTTCATAATATAGCCACTATAGAGTTTTCCAAAAATTCTGGGGCTGTCCTCACTGATATATCTTTGAATACATCAGTGATAAAGACATGTCTTATGAGTACTCAAATTTATATTGGTAGGGTGTGGCTGAAGCTGTCACACATGACAAATGCTCAAATCCCTAGCCTCCTAAGATTGTGAATAAATTCTTTCACATTATTGCCTTGTATCTTTATTTATTCTAAGCCACTATCATAAATTCATCTTGATCCAGTGTTGTGATATTTCTGTCCTGTTCTAACACTCTTGAATACATGCTCATCCATAATCCCAAAGTTTTACCACCCTTCTCCAAGGTAACTAACTGTCTTAAGTTAAGTCTTTATTGAGTATTCAATTATGAAGAGGCTAATCTCCACAGAGAAGGAAAGCTTGCTTTTGTTGACAAGAGGACTCAGAGTCTTCTGAGAGTTCAAATTATTTAGTCATTACAATCTTCTCAAATTCTCTCATTCCAAATTTCAGGCTCTTACTTTCTCTAGAAAAAGGTCCTGATTTTTCTTTTTGTTTTTTTCTTCCTTTTGTTTTTTTGGCCATGCCATGTGGCTTGCAGGATCTTAGTTCCCCAGGAATTGAACCTGGGCCCCAGCAGTGAGAGTGCCAAGTCCTAACCACTGGACTGCCAGGGAATTCCTGGTCCTGATTTTTGGAATAAGAGACCCAGTGATGCTTTGAATTCAACATGTGTTGTAATTCTGTAAACTGCAAGATCAAACTTTGAGTCTGGTTTTCAGATCATTGTTCCTGTGATTACAGCAGATAAGATATCCTACCCAGTTAGTAAAGAAATTCTCTGGTCTCTGATTTGTGTATTTCAAATCTTGAGTCTTTCATTTTTCTTCTGTACACTGCATAGTGCAGGAGGACAGCCATCAACCTTGTGCTTATATTTATTATTTCCTTCATAGTATTCCAATACAAAAGGCAGTTTGTCTCCCAAAGTGCTGCCTTGAAAGGGGATAAGTTAAATAATTTGTTTCATAAGAGAAGCTACATGCCATGAACTATCAGTATCCCATTGTCTCTTAGCAACATGTTTATTAGGCTTCCTAATCTAACCCAATTAAGTAAATAATCTCAGATTTCTATCTTGTGGTTAACTTTCTAATTTCTTATATCAAATACTATATAATTTATGAGGAGTTAGGAAAACAAACACCAATGTAGATATTTTAAACAAAAAGAGATTCCGTACAGGAAACTGAAGGTTTTCACACATGTTTGAAGGGCTAGAATCTGCTTGAGGATCTGAAATGGCTGATCGACAAAAGGGTCCCAAAAGGGGTAGGAAGACTTAACCTCCATGTCTTCATGTTCCAAATTATTTCCCTTAATTGTAGGGATCTATCTAGAATCCTGCTAGAAAGAGAATATGAGAAATGGAGTTCAGGTTTTTTAACGTTTATGTTCATATGAAGTGCTCTGAATGAATGGGAAAGTACTGACTATCAACAAACAATATCTGACACAGTTCTCTAGGGTACAGGTTCTGATAATAGCCACAGGGCAGTCATTACATTTGTTCATGTTTCTACCACCATCCTTTTCAGGTCCCTATTTGATTCTGACACTAGACAACTATCTTTCTTTCTTGAAAGAATATGTATACATGTAATCAATCTCTCTCTCTCTCTCTCTCTCCCCCCCCCCTCCTTTCCCTCTCTTTGTCTCTCTGCCTCTCTCTCTTTCCCTGTCTCTCTCATCTATCTATTGTTAAAAGATAAACCGAGGAATATTAAAAGTTTTAAGAATATCTTATCAATTTTCAGCTGGGACAAACAACAAATATTCCATGGCAGGACTGAACAACCCCATGGACACAAGGGGCATCCCCAAAGAGGCTACAAAAGACACTTCCCTCTCAAGATCCAGAGCCACTCCCAAAGACAACCAACCAAAAGAAAGACAATTCCCCTGAGGGCTGGCAACAGAAGGATTCTAGCCACCAATGGAGTGCAACCCACATCTCTGTCTACATATTTTGGGGGGCCCCAAACCTAACAGTGGAGCTTCCTGCACACATAAGAACCTACGTGCCCCAGTCAGGCAGAAAGCCAAGTCAAGTTCTCAGGACACAAAACGAGACAAACAAGAAGGCGATAGCTGTCCCAGGGAGAGAAAAGGTCGACAACCAGTAGTACCCGAAAGCAAATTCCCAAGTCACGCTTCAAAGATTTAATTCTCACACATGCTTTTTGCCTGCCAATCTGAAAGGAAAGGACGACGTGAAGGTTTCCCTTCCTTTCGCGACCAGGCCCCACAGATAGAGGCCTAGGAGAGCTGACTTTGATAAGAATTCTTACCCTTTGCCGGCTTCTTCCAGTTTCCCCAGGATTCTGCAGGCTCCGGAGCGCGCGCGGCGTCCTAGCGGGTCTCATGCTGGTCACGAGCAGCTGAAGAGGAGGGAAAATGGTTTTCCCTCTACGCTTTATAGTGAGCGCCTGGCTGAGAGACCCTTTTTCTTTGAGGCGCCTCCTAAATGGATAAACCAATCTAGGTTAAAGGTTCTCTCCTGTGGCCACAGTAATTCAGGATTATCTTGGGTAAGATTAACGTGCTTGTTCAGCCTCAAAACAAAATTATATTCACCTGACGCCTCACCCTCGGCTCAGTCTAGCTTCCGTCGGATCCAGTCCGACCCGGAACCAGTTCCCTTTCTAACTCGTCTGTGGTCGGAACTTCTACCCGGTCCGCTCTCTAAATCGGACCCGGTCCAACCTTAGACCCGGTCTGTTTTTTAAGTCAGACCCAGTTCAACTCCAGCCAGTTTCTGGACCCGGTCTGGAAAAAAAAGGTTCAAAAAAGCCTGAAAGCTAAGACGAAAGCTAAGACAAAAGCCGCGGAGGCTCCGCGAGGGACGGACCCAGCACCTCCTGAGGCGGAAGAGGCAGCGAGCTCAGGGCTCAGCAGGTACCACGTTTGATTGCTCGTTGCTCCTGGGGCCGTCGGGGGTCTCCTTCGGTCCCCGCTTCTTACTGTTACTAACAGAACTGTTAAAAGATAGACTGAGGCATATTACAATTTTAAGACTTTACTTGAGCAAAAATCAATTCAAATCAGGCAGTATCTAGTCTAGCAGATAGAAAGTAGTTCTGGGGAACTGTTCAAAATGAAAGACTTTTATAGGCAGAAGGGAGCAGGAAAGAGGAAAATAAAGGAGGCAAAAAAGTGGGTTGGTTATTGCAAAGTTACTTTCTTTTGGCAGATGGCAGTGGTCTGTCAGGCAGATGACCTCGCTAGTGCTGATCTGGTGATTCCTGATTGACCGGTTTAAGGTTCCATTTCTGAGACAGCCAAAACTATAATTAAGTCTCAGTTTGGTGACATGGGGTTTAGCATAAGCAACTCCATTTAGGACCCATTGCCTTGTTTTTAACACTGTCAGTATATATTCAAGCATGTTTAAGTAGTTCTGGCTATAGGTTTTCTTTATTATCTTGGTCTGGAATCTGTAACCAAGATTATTTATTTTAATGGCAGTGAATTAAAATGCATATTAATAGTCCTATTTGACGAAATTGTGATGCATAGAGTTCCAATCAACTACATCTTATCAGTATATGTCTAATCTAGATTTGTCATCTGGCTCCAGGACCAGGTCTCCTTTCATATCACAGCTGCCACAATACTGGCAATAGGGGTATCATCTATCTCCAGGTTTAAGCATATTCTAAGTGATTACATAATGGAAATAAAATCTACCACTCTTTATCTCCTTCGTTCCTTCTTTCAGTAATACACTTTGCCTGATTCTGTGGAATATAAGATAAAGAGGAAATAACTCCTAACCTCAAAGCGTTTAATTTCAGTGGTATAAGACAAATAAGTGAATGACTATCTTAAAACAAAATAAGATTTTGGGACAAGATCATGCATAGAGTGAATAGAAGAAAGATTCCTAACCTAGATGATGCTGTTTGTGGAAAATGTTAGAGATGACCTTTCAGGAAGTCATATCTAAGCTGAATCTTAAAATAACCGCGGATTATACCAAGTGAAGAGAGAGGGTTGTGATAAGTGCACTGCTCAGTGTACTGCTTAAGAGAAACTTCTATGTAGAATATAGTTGACAGCTCCAGCTGACAACTGCAGATCCCTGTGGATCTACTATTAAGTTCCTACCAAAGTCACATCTCCCTTTGGGCTGTTCCCAGCTAATGATTAAGCACAGCAAGTTCTTTAGTACGTGTCCCTTTCTGCCAGATGTGGGATTCCGGGAATGAGCAAGATTTGCTTAAAGAGTCCACACTGGTCTGGCTGAGACATTCTTAGAACTTTGCCGTAGTCTGAATTACTTCCTACCCAATCCTTCTGTTTCCTCTCTCTTTTCACAAGTATCATATTTATACTGTGATCTGAAGGGTCTCCATACCACTCATCTTGTCCTAGTTTATCCTTTATAGGCATTCTCACAAAAAATATCTATCATATTTATTCTGTCTTGGTGTCAGCTTGCAGACAACCCAAAATGACACAGCTAGTTCTGCGAATGTTCAGAGAAAGGGATTTTAAGAGTGGCTGATTTATAACCCAGTTGGTCATGTTCCAAGTGAATGTGGGACATGGATAATCTCTGCCACAAGGTGGTAGTCCAGTTGCTAAAGATTTCATCATTTGGTGACCTGTGAAATCATCCTGGTAAGAGGATACCTTGCCAATGTGACCATTCTAGCATTTGAAACATGGGGGACAATGACGGCCAGAAAAGTGGATGCCTAACATAAGGATAAAGAAAACACTGTGGTAGATTAACGAACAGTTAAGGATTATGTTTGAAATCCAGTCTTTTCATAGCTATCATATTAATACACAGCTGTCTTTCAGGTATCAAATATTCTTATCCACATGTGAGTACAGAGTACATAATAAAATTCATTACATTCAATAAATAAAAATTAACCTTGAGTACAAATAATTTGTATTGGTAAAGTAAAAGTAATAACATTTCATTGGCTCATGAGAAAAATTTTGTGGAATTTTGTCATAATCTTGAAGAAGTAATTTATTTTCCTTCTTAGTTATGGACTAATCTATATGTAGACAGGGTGTGTGTGTGTGCATGTGTGTGCACATACACACATTCTCACATACATGTGTGCATGTGTGTGCTATTGGTTTTTTTAACTTAGAATTAGTTCCCAGAACCTTAGGTAAATGTTTGGTTACAAATCCATCATTCTGTATCACACATTATAAGAAAATTTTGCCAAAATTTTTCAATTTGGCTCTTCCTTAGAGCTTTCATCAGATGCGTTCAGAGCACACCAATATTCCTGTCTTAAGCCTAAAACCTCAGATGTTTCTCTACTTCTCTCTTAGCATCAGAGAGCATCTTTATCCTGTTTGTGTGTGTGTGTTTTTTTTGTTGTTTTTTTTTTTTTCTGTGAAGTCTTTTGGCTCTGCCTTAAACGTTGTAGTTCCTCAAGTGTCAAGATTACCCAGAATGTAGTGAAGATTCAATATAGTATGACCTGTTTAACTGTAGTGAGCTTTCTGGTCAGAATTTATCTTGGGAAATTCCTCAACTTCTTTAATAGTTTGAGGAACCCCCATACTTTCTGATAATAGCCAGTCTAACAGGTGTAAGGTAATATCTCATTTTGGTTTTGTTATGCATTTCAGTGATGTTGAACACCCTTTCATGTACCTGTTAGCTATTTGTATGTCTTGTTTGCAAAAATGTCTATTTAGTTCTTCTGCCCATTTCTTAATTTTTCTTTGCTATTGTGTTGTGTAAGTTATTTACATATTCTTACCCAGCATATGACTTGGAAAAATTTTCTTCCATTCCATAGGTGGCCTTTTATCTTGTTGATTGTTTTAATTGTTGTAAGTGCTATGAAAGAGAAGTAGAAGTTGTGAAAATATGTCCAGTTGAATCAGGGATAGCACTGTTGAGGGATTGACACCAAAATGGAGACTTGAAGGAGTAGAACATGCCACTGTACCTGGGATTGTGGGGTTGGCACATTAATAAATGTTTGTAGATAACTTGAGAAGACCTTATTTTCCCTTTTCGAATAAGGACTATACCTTCTTCATATTCGTATTCTATCCAATGTTTAGCCAATATTTAGTCATGATATTTTTCCTATAATTTCATATTTAAGTTAAATCTGTTAAAGTAATTATGAAGAAGTTTATTTTGAAAATACAAACAACACCCCATATCCCTGAGGTAGACAGAAGTAAAGAAAGAAATCATACAGAATATCTGCTACATAACAAATGCATGATATGGTAATGCTTTGAGATGCTTTGAGGTAAACAGAGAGAAAAGAGAGAAATAGAGGAAAGTCATACAAACTTTTCAACTTTCTCTGTAAAATGTTGAAGAGGTGTTATCTATCTGACTTGAGGAAAGAACGGTAAAAAGTGAGGCTTTATGTAAGATTAACGGTCTGTGACTGTACCATATTTGATGATCGAGTTAGCCCTCATAAGACAAGAAAAATAGTTAATATACCACACTAGAGAACTCACTGCCCAGGGAGTCAGGGAAATGGTATTCTAATTTATACTGCACCCTAACTGTATGAATTAGATAAGAAATTTATTTAATTTATAAAGTTTGTTAATTAGACTAGAATAAAATATTTCCAAGGCAATTTTAAAAAGTAGTTGGATGTTTGAGGAATCTAATACATTGTTTCTCAAACTTCAATGCACCAAAATTCTCTGTTATGTTAATGGGACCACATCAGACCTAATGATGTTTTTGCAGACTTGTTTGATAACATTTGGTGTAGAGAACTCTGGGTTGGATTTCAGTGAGCATCTAGAAAAATATTCCCAACAATGGAAATGTGAATAGTTACTAACAGGCTATTCTCTTTAGAATTAATTTAAAGGAATCATTTTAGTAGTCGAAATGAGTACGTAATGACTGCAAATAGTTTTTCCAAGTATTTTGTTGTAGTTAAAATATTATTTAATAATTTATGTAGCTACTCTGGCATCAGTGAGATGGAACATAACTCCCACTTAAGTGTGGGCTGTGCATAGTGACTTCATTCTAAAAGGTATGGTATGTAAAGGGGAAAAAAGTAATTTTGCAGTGGAGAAACCTGACAGACACTACCTCTATCAACTGTGAACACAAACAATGATAAGTTATGTTAGTAGTATGTGTCTTTATATGAAGATATGATGTGATGAAACTGATACTTCACCCCTGTGATATTTCTCCCCTCCCCTCAAAAAAAAAAAGTCAAAAAAAATAAACCATAATCCCAGTCTAATTGCAAAAAAATTCAAAGAAATCCCAATTCAGGGACATTCTACTGACCGGGAGTCCCCAAAACTCTTGAGGTTATAAGACACCAATTCTGAGGTACTATCACTGCCTAAGGAGCCTAAGAAGACATAATGAATAAATATGATATCGTGTATGGGATCCAGGTGCAGAACACTAGATAAAAACTAAGGAAACCTGAATACAGTATGGACTGTAGTTAATTATAATGTATCAACATCATTAATTATAACAAATGTATTATACTAATGTAAGATGTTAATAATAGGAGAAACAGTGCAGATATATAGGCATTCTCTGTTCTATCTTCATAATTTTTTTTGTAAATCTAGACCTATTCTAAATAAAGTTTATTTTTAAAAACATTATTTGCTAACTTAATTAAACATATTTCTCTGTAGCTATAGCATAAACAGAACCATAATCTTGCTAGGATATAAAATAAAATAAAGGTGTTGTGAATAAATTCATGTTAATTTTAAATGAAACCTACTTATAAAACTATAGAATACAAAGAACTTTACATTCAGCAAATTTTCCCAGTGAGTTAGAAAACATCATATTCCATAGATAGGAATTAGGAAAGGCTGTCTTTATCAACTACATGTTTATGACCTAAGCAGACACATTCTAAGTACCAGCATTTATATCATAAGGTAAAAATATTCATATAAAAATTTTAATTTTATTTATTACATTTTAAAACAAGATGTAAATTAGTGATAAAAACACATTTAGCCTTTGGCAAACAAGTAATCTTATAAAGTGTATTTCAGTTCATTATATCTTTTTTTTAATTCACTATAGCTATAACATTAGGAAACTCTGTAGCAATATTTAGGCTTCACCTTTTCTAAGATTTCACTGGAAGATTAATTACTTGAGTTTTGGGGTTAAAAAATTAGAAAAATTAGATTAGAAAATAGAAATCATTAAAATATCCAGCTCTTACTTTTGGTCTATGAATTATTTGTAAAGGCAGAGATATCCACACTCCAATTAGAAACCCCCAAGATGAGAGGTAAACTCAGCTTGTACCCATATATTTCCTCTTAAATAAAGTATATTTTAGAGATGTTTAAATATTTCTTTGAAGGTAAAGTTTCTTGGACATATTAATTACTGTGAATAAATAATATTAAGTTGTCATATCCAGCTGCATCCAACTTCAGTTTTGTGCTAATGCTTCTTCTACTAAGTCCAGCTAATGACCCATGCCCTGTAGTATATAATCAATACAAGGACAGGAATAAAGACGCAGACGTAGAGAATGGACTTGAGGATGTGGGGAGGGGGAAGGGTAAGCTGGGACAAAGTGAGAGAGTGGCATTGACATATATACACTACCAAATGTAAAATAGATAGCTAGTGGGAAGCAGCCACATAGCACAGGGAGATCAGCTCTGTGCTTTGTGACCACCTAGAGGGGTGGGATAGGGAGGGTGGGAGGGAGACATAAGAGGGAGGAGATATGGGAACATATGTATATGTATAGCTGATTCACTTTGTTATAAAGCAGAAACTAGCACACCATTGTAAAGCAATTATACTCCAATAAAGATGTTAAAAAAAAATACATAGTTGAATGTTAATAAAAATGAGGTGGGAAAAACCATCCATTCATTTGCCATTTCATTCAGTTCATCATTTTATTAAGTGACTGACTCTTAATATCTGCCTACACCTAATTTTGAAAGTTTTCTCAACTCTTAGAAGACTCTATAAGGCTATTTTCATATAAATTATAGTATATTTTGATCTATGTATATTCTTTATAACAATTAGTCCAGGCTGTCAATATTATTTGTAACAAAATGACAAAAATATGCAGTAGAAAATAATCTGTTCTAATAAAATAAACTATGGCCATTAAAATTTTAAGTATGAGTGATAGGTAGTACAATTTTTCATGCATGACAAGAGATTATTGCTATTAATCTGTGATATAAATACCCTTCATGCTATGTAACCTTATTTTCAGCATAACAAAAATCTGCTTAGTATTTGTATCAGTCAAGACTGTCCCACTTGTGCTGTAATAGCATAAAACGCTAAAGTTTCAGTGACTGAAAACAATCAAAGATTCATTTCTTACAACGCAAATCTCACCTTGGGTCAGCTGGGTGCTTTGATCCACATCATCTTCATTCTCAGCCTCAGCTTTAAAGAATCTTTACTGTGGGATATTGTTGTTTACCATCTCAGCGAGAAAGAAACAAAGGGGTGTTCTAACCAGCTCCAGTTACATGACTCTACCCAGTGCAAGGGAGAATGTGTTCAGTTTCCCAAGATCATTCATAGCCTTGGTGATTCCCTAGAAGGATGCACAGAACTTAGCATATAGTTGTATTCATGGCTAATATTCACTATAGTGAAAGGATACAAAGCAAAATCATCAAAGAGAAAAGGTGCATGGGGTGAAGTCCAGAGGAAACCAAGCACAGCTTCCAAGAGTCCTTCCCCAGTGGAGTTACATAAGACACACTTAATTCCCCCAACAATGACTTGTGATAACACATGTGAAGTATTGTCTACCAGGGAAGTTTATTAGAGACTCAGTGTTCAGAGCTTTTTTGGGGTTGGTCACACGAGTACCCTCTGCTTAGAAGATGCCAAAATTCCAGACTCATAAAAGACAAGTAGGTGCTCAGCATAAATCATATTGTTTACTTAAAAGCCGAAACATAGCAGACCATCCTTATCTGTTAATTGTTGATTAGGAACACCCTGAGATCCAAGTTGCCAGATGCCAGCCAAGGTCCAACCTTGCAAGCAAGCCATTGTAAGGATAGTAGTCTCAGGTCTGCTGTGTTAATTCTTTTCAGTACAGGCAGTAAGAGGGCTTAATCTCCACTGTACCCAGAATAACGAGAAAACTGAATTCAAATAAGCATTAAAATCTCTTCTTCACTGTTACTAATTGTAGCTCTAGGGAGAGTTCAAGTATAACCATATGAATTTATAGTGTTTACACTTCTTTGAATAGTGTTTTAGCAAAATATAGTAGAATTTTTCAAGAAAAAAATTAATATATTTGGCAGAAAAATATTTTAAAAAACAAGATTTAGGTATATTAATCAAGGTGTAAATTCACAAAGGAAGTTAACTTTAATATTTCATGCTGTACAAGTAAACAAAGGGGAAGAAGAAGATAGAAAAATATCTCATGTGTTAAAAAATCTGTATCAATATTTGTATTTACATATGCATATGCATAAACATGTATTTACTTATGCATACATAGAATATTTTAGGAAGGATACATATAAGACTGAAAACAAATATTGTGAAAGGAAGAAAGGACTGGGATATGCAATAATAGAGAAATTACTTGCCAATATATGCAGTTTGTTCTATTTGATTTTTTATCCTCCTCATATATTACTTTTCAAATAAAATTGTTTCTTTAAACTCAATGGGAGGGATAAAGGTGAAAATTCCTTCTCTATTTTTATAAAACCCTACAGAAAGCTTTTTAATACTAGCTGATACTGCTTCAAGAATAGACGGATAAAGAGAACTTACCAGCAAACCCCCAAACAGACAATATTAAATACATAACTCAAGGGAAGATAATACATAATAAACGAATTCAAATTGTGGGGTATGATGATGAGTTAACAGTTTACATGTTCTTAGAAAAGTTAGAAGAATATCTTTCTGTGTCAACCTGACACTTTTTATTTCCTAGACCCCCCAAAAAGGCTTCCTTGCCCTCAAATTTTAAATAATTCATCTGAAACATCATCAATAAGATGTACTAGCATTACCCCTCTTACAAAGATTTATTGGGCTGTGTCCTAGATCAGTATTAAAGAAAGGCATGTACTTTTCTTCTCATCTCCTTTTTTTTCCTTAAATTTTCTTCTTCCCTAAGCAGAATCATCTCTGCATGCATGTTGCCCTCTTACGGACTTGTATTCCCAATCATTTCATTGAATTTATATGCACATGTGTAAATCTTAGAGGTGAAAATAACACAAGCTAAAGCTGGTGATCCATATTAAAATGTCATACTCCCACCCTATAAAATAGAGGTTTTTGAAAATTATTCTGTTCAACACTGGCAGGCTTCAATGAAACAGAAGCACCCTAATACATAATTAGTGGGAATAGAATTAGTTAATATTTCTAAAGATTTAATTGGCAATCTAAATATAAAAATGTTCATCTCAAGATTAATAATAAGAAAATAAGAAATAAAGAATAAATTAATTAAAATATTGGTTTTCAAATACTTATGAGGGCATATTTTGTAAACAATCGAAATAACAAAAAATAGAATGGGTAAATTAAGGTATATATTATATGGCAACTATAATAGTGTTTTCTAGACTCCTTAATGCCACAGAAAATGATCAAATATAATGTTAATATTGAAAAGCAAATACAAATTTTTATATAAGATCTGATCCCATTAAATTGCAAAAGATAGTATACTGATGTTTGTGTAATAAGAAATACTGGAATAGTTATCATGTGGATAGTGATTTCTTTAGGCATTAGAATCATGAGGTTTTTTAATATGTACATTTCTATACTTTTAAAACTATTTACAATAATGACATTATTTTCAGAAGTTAATAAAGTAATTAAAGATGAAAGGAAAATTATTGTAGCACAAAAGGATAGCTTTTACAATTGTAAGGAATTTAGTAATAAACTTAATTAGGATTATGACATTTAGAGAAAATATTTAAGAAAATTTGTGCTTAATTGAGTTATAATTTCTATACACCACAGTGTCTGGAAATGCAACTTTTATTTATATAAAGTCCTTCCTCTAGTTTTTCTCATGTTCTTTCATTTAGACTTAGATTAGTGATTTTCACAATATAAATTAAAAGTAGCATAATTGTATATTTACAGTATGATACTAAAATACCCTCAAATAATTAAGGAACTAAAAAAAAATTAAAATAGTTTTAGCAAAAAGTATGCATGTTTAAGTATTCTGCGTAGTAAACTCTTCCCACGTAAATTAGGGCTGCTGAATTATACCAGCACACCTTCTTTCTTACGAAGACTAGAAATATTTAGACACTCCTCAGTACAACATTGGATTCTACTTCTAAGGTCATCTCTAAATCTCAGCACTCAGTAGTCAGTGATGGATAAAAAGTGACTACAGTAAGGTAAATTTAATTCAAAATAACACTTTTGTCTTATTCTAAAATGTCTTAACATATTTAGAAATCTCCATCTTCTCTTCCTCCTGTCCCAGCCACCTGATTGTGTTCTGTGTTTTAAAACACAGATTAATGTGGAGTGGGAGAGAGAGAGAGAATCTGTGTCACTTCTCAATGGTTAAGAGAGGGCAAGCATCAGCTATAGCAATTTAGAGGAGTAAAAGCATGTTTCGTTGTGTTGCATAGCAGAGATATTCAGTTTGATGGAAAGCTTAGGAACCACAGTGTTTAAGCTCTTCCATTAAGAAGAGAAAATGATGACACTGAACTCTGAACCTGGACCTGACATCTTCATCACTGATTTACAGTAACGTCTGTGGAGGGGGAGGTCACTGTGCTGAATAAGCCACTAATGTGGCTTAGGGAGAAGGTCATTTGTGTACACTGTAACTTCTCATCATTTTAGGAGCACAGAGAATTTGGAAAACAGAACTTGACATTTTCAGAGAATTATTACAGTGCTAAAGAGTTCAAAGTGTTTATTCTTGATACCTGGAAAATAAAGTGCTTCTTACTCTGAAGTTTTCAAACAAGATTGCTGTATAAAGTTTAATCAGCATTCCGTCAAAACTACTCGTGTGGAGGCTGAGGCTAGATAGCTGAATTTTAAAAGATTCCCATTCTTGGGCCTTTTGTAACAAAGGCAAATGAAAGTAGAAGGTTAGAAACAGACAGAACTTAAGTGTATTCTTTGAAAACTTTTCTCTTCAGCGTTGCAAACATAAATAGCATTCCATTTGGATACCTTCATGATATTAGTGATAGACTGCTAACTTCTCAGGGCACTCTCTGTCTAGAGTTCTGTGAACACACACACACACCCCACATTGCGTTAAAGTTAAACCTAAATTTTCTTTCCAGAGTATGAGTAGTCATTTGCAGCAGCTTTTCTGACTACAGATGTCAGCATAAAAATCAAAAGATAATGAAGAGAGAATAAATGAAAAAGAAATACAGAAATGATGCGAAGAGCTGTACTTTTCCTCCTTTTGGTGTTTGTCCTGATGTGTCTCCTAAAACCATGGGATTATTAATAAGACTTTATTTGTTTCTTGCTATCCTTTAAAATATTTTTTTCCTCTGGTAAATTTTATGGTTTCTTGTTGACTATAGTCCATAATATCTTCTTACTATTAGATATATTATGTTTTGTTCATATAACAGTACATCTTCTAGGCTATATTGTGGGCTGTACCATATCAATAAAGATTGAATAAACATCATTGTTTCTTCAGTTTGTCATTGGGCACACTTGCAAATGTGTTTGTAAGAAAAATTTCTAGAAGTTGAAAGGCTGACTCAAAGGATGTAGATATTTAAAATGTTTATAGATATTGTCAAGTTTCATTCCAAGTTGTACTCATTTCTTTTTAATACTGTGTAATATTCCATAGTCTGTATCTGTTCACCTCCTGAAGGACATCTTGATTGCTTCCAAGTTTTGGCAAGTAAGAATAAAGCTGCTGTAAACATATGTGCCCAAATTTGGGGGTTGACTTGAGTTTGCAACTCCTCTGTGTAAATAATAAGGACTGGGATTGCTGGATTGTAAGGTAAGAGTTTTGTAAGAAATGGCCAAACCGTCTTCCAAAGTGTCTGTACCATTTTGCACTCCCATCAGCAATGAATGATAGTTCCCATTATTCCATATCCTTGCCTTTGGTGTTGTCAGAGTTCCAGATTTTGGTCATTCTAATAGATGTGCATTGATATCTCATTGTTGCTTAAATTTGTATTTCTGTGATGTCATATGATGTGGAGCATCTTTTCATATGCTTTTTTGGGTTTCTATTTTCAAGGAAGAAGAAGTGAACAGATTGTTGGGTAAATAAACAACAGAGTCAGCATACTTAATCTAGGGAGACTTGATGTATTTAAATTATTGTGTCTTTCTATCCAAGCATACTTAATCTAGGGAGACTTGATATATTTAAATTATTGTGTCTTTCTATCCAAGCATACTTAATCTAGGGAGACTTGATATATTTAAATTATTGTGTCTTTCTACTCAAAATCAACATATAGCATTCTATTTGTTTATTCTTCTTATATAGCTAAGTAGAATTTTTTGTTTGTTTGTTTTCTTCACGTAGAAGTTGCACACTTCTTGGTACAGTTTTTCCTCTAGAGATTTATCTTTCTTTGTTGTTATATTGAAAGAGCTCTTTTCTTCCTTTCAGTTTTCTAAGCTATTAAAAAACAAGTTTTAAAAAAAATAATCTGTTTCTCTCTCTCTCGATAGATGGATTGATATATGTGTGTATGTGTACATGTATATATGACATTGGTACACACATTCAAACATGCATATATATGTGTCTGTGGAAAAAATATATATAATAAATATTATATAGATTTTAGTGTAATCAACCAAAAAGTTAAGAAAACTTTTGTTGCCTGTATCATTCTTTTCTGTTGACTAAACATGCTTCTAGTGTCAACTCTGGCACTTTCTAACAAAACATTTGATACAGAAAACCTGGTTTTAGAGGTAAGCTTCTCTGGCTTTGAATTCTAGCTTTACAAGTGCATGGCCTTGGGCAGGTTCCTGAACCTTCTCTGTGACTCAGTTTCCTCATAAATAAGATGGTATGATAATAATAACTACCTACTGAGAGAGTTGTTAGGAAAGGGGATAGTTGTGAAGATTAATCCTCACAAAACTAATACACATTGTGTCAAATGATTTTTATTTTCCTTGTTAGTAATAAAACTAATCCTTTGTCTTACTTTCCAAAATCTCTGACTTTTTCAGTTTTGGGGACTCATGAAAAAGATGAAAGGTATGATTAGAGTGATTGAGAAAATGTTAAGATAACATATTCCAGATGATTATAACTGAATGCAATAATTGCTAAAAGGGAATATTAGCCAAGTGCTGTTGAAGGCCAAGTAAAGGATCAGTTCACTTTTTGGAGCGTCAGGGAACACTAGATAAAATCTGTGATGTTCGAGCTACCAATTAAAAAAGGTAAATTTAAACAAAATAGGTCAAGTTGGAACTTTTCTAATATTTTTCTTTTCTTCAGCTTAAAGTAAAAGTGCAACCTTCTGAAAAATCTGCAAAGGTAATTGAGGAGATACAATTCAAGTCCTTCACTTGCTAATGGATATGAAACACTTAAAGTTGTCTCATCTTCTCTATTTAAAATATACAATGGATGTGCTTGAGATTTAAATGATGGAATTTGAATTTTCAAATACTTTACATATAGTATGTCAGAATTTTCTATTCTGTTTACAAAGAGCTTATAATGGGAGCTTTCACTAACTGAGAGAAGAAAATAAAACTGCCTCATCAAGGTCTCTAGGTCAAGCATTAGTACAAGCTGAGAGGTATTCAGGTTGAAATTGTGTTGAAAAGACCACATTTCATGCTACTAATGGCTGAGTGAAAAACAAAACAAACAAAACAAACTGACTCCACATCACAATTTCCTTCTACTTGGAGCAGTTCTCATACCTGTCCTTCAGAGAGTCAGCCTGACCAGAAACGTTGAAACTGCTGCTGGGCTTGGGCCAAAATTATGGGATGTCTTAAAATGTTTTATTTGTTGGTTTAATAATCTCGAGGCTATATTCCAAGAACAGGAACCCCCTAGAGAAGTGTCAGTCAGGCTATGAGAGACTGTTTTCACTCTGTGGAAAATATTATTTCAAAAGGCCTTTATAAAAAGGGAAATAGAAACAAGGTAAAAAGGCAACATAAGACGGGAAAAAAGGATATTAGAAAACTTTCTTTTAAAATATCAGTTGAAAGAGGAAAAAGGTAGTATCTCTACTGTGCTTTTCATATCTCTAAAACGTTGCTATTTTTCATGTCTGTGATACATGTCAATAAAATAAAACAAAATGAAAAGTAAAAATCTTGGACTTTGTAGAATCCTGAAAGTTTTAAAACTCAAATGAAAACCTGTCTAGCCTCTGAAGGAAATTTTTATTAAATGGCTATAAAGTGGATATCACAGAAGTTTCAGAAATTCTCATGGTACTTCTTTTTAGTAATTTTATCAAAATTTCCCAGAAATATTTAATGTCAGCAAAAGTACTCACCAGCAGACTCCACCATTGAATAGGGTACCACATAATATACAAAAACCCAAAAACTATGGACACCATGAAAAAAATAATAGAAGATTATCAAGCAAACAGAGAGGGTGAGCAGAGTTAGTTTTCAAATTCTACCTCTATCCATCAAAAAGTTTTAGGATGGACTCAACACAAGCCTGAGGGTTCTATTAATGTCACTAAACATGGTAATATCTACGTATAAAGATCAAAAATTTCTGCAGTTTAATTTTTCTGTTAAATTTCAATTGCATAAAGTGTATTTTTAAACAAAAAGAACAATAATTTTAAAATAACAAAAACAGCAATTAGATGGAAACAAATATTTTCAGACCTTAATGATGGTAAATGCTGGGTCATGATAACTCGTATTCATCATGGGTTTTGGGTCTTGGGAATCAGTATTTTTGTCTTTGTATCTTACATATTTATTAAATATAAAACATTTTAATGTGTACATAAAATAAATTGATTTGAGAAATTCTTAGCAATGAAACAATCTTCATAATTATTATTATGGTAAAAATATTTTCTAAGAATTATGGTTTGCTATTATAATTTTCTCATGCCTTCAGCCACATATATACAGATGTCTTTTTGCACCTCTCTAGTGTTGTATCATGTAGAGGGTCATAGCACAAGCCTATTACTTTAACCTCATATTTACTTAAAAATACCATGAAACATAGTGATTATTATTTTCTGAGCATACCAGAATATACTATTCCACAATTATTATTAACATACTAGACCATACGCAAAGAGAATAAAACTTTCTTTTCTTTCTCATTAGTTCTTATCTATGGCATGGCAGTGGGAAAAGTTTTAGTCTAATGCACAAAGTTTAATCCCTTAAAATATTTCAAGCCATACATTTCTGTATAATTATTTAAACAATAATTTTGTTTGTTTTTTATTCCCCCAGTTTGTTTAGAAAAAGTATAAAGGAAGCAGGGTCTTTTATACCCTTGTGATGTTGGAGATGAGGGGGGACCCTTTCATGGAACCGATGGATTCTCTCTTCTATATGTGACTTTTCTTTTGAATGTCAGAAGCTCTTATTCTTTCTTTCTTTCTCTTTGCTTTCATGCACCAATGAACTTTATCCCTTCAAAGCAAATAGGTTGTGGCTAACTATGCGGTGTATCAGTATATGTAAAGGCATATTTTTTTTTCAAATTTTACATGTATATTCCTTTATACTTTTTAATGGAGCTTTCATCTCATTATTTAACCTGAGTCTGCTATCAGTACACAAAAATAGCAGTAACACAAAGGAACTGAGCTAGAGGTAAATAAATGTTATCCAAGCATCCATTATGTGATAGTGGTGCTTTCACATCAAGAGCTAAATAAAAAATACACCAAAAGAGAAAAAAAAAAAAAAAAAAAGTGGGCAAATTTACACAGTCTTATGACTACAATGATAAAGAATATTGGTAATTTAATAGGGGCCTCTCAATATATTACATATTGATAGTGGTGAGAAAAAGAACAGCATTATGAAAGAAATAAACTGCATTCATTATAGATTTATAATATCTAAGACTGCATTGCCTAAAATTTATCTTTATTCCCTTGGGAATATTAATCTTAAATTATGCAAATTTCAAAATATGTGATGAATGTTCTAGGATTTATTCATTTCAAAAAATGTTAATGTTGAACGCTAATATGCTATGCTTAAAGATACAGGTTTTTAAAAGAAAATGCTATATCTGTAGATATGAATCTTAGTCAAGAACTTTAAATCAAGACATACTGAATATATTTTAGAATAAAAATTCTGATAATCAGAAAAATTTTAATTGAAAATATATTTTCTGTTTTCTCAAGCATTGAAAAATTCAATTTAAAAGTTAAGACTAGGAAAGAGATAATATCAAATTAAGTAAAGATAATGTTGCTTATGTTATACTTCCAGCTGTGGAAAAAGAATACTGACATCCCACCTCTAATTTGTGGATATCACAAGGGTATAGGGACAAGAGCAGTTGTCATTTATATTTATCTTAAAATTTTTGAGACATAGAGGACTCTTCAGAACCAAGGTACAGGTAGAACTACTCTTCCTGTATAAGCAGTAATTGGAGGCAGAACACCTTTGCAGTACTGTTTAGAGAGACATAAAGACTTCTACCATACTGTTGACAAATTGCTGCTTCAAGGGGAAGTTAAGGTAAGGAGCAGAGACTTAAGTTTTTCAACCAAAGAAATAATGTTGATATGAGAAATTTACCAGTTTCAAGAATCATATAGGTGAAGAACAGGATGCAAATATAATGATAAGGAACTGTTAAAAAACAGAAGATACTACGAATAGAGACTATATTTTAAGCCAACAATAAGGGTTTGTTTATTTGAGGAAGTTTTCTTTTTTTTATCGGTATCCTCTTTATAAAGAATATTATATTTATATATTAGAATTCTGTCTTTTCAAATTTTCAACTTTATTGTTTTATATAGGATGCCTAAATTTACTACATAGTAATGTATACACACACAAACACATCTGTGCATATAGTTACCCACAAGAATAACAACTATACAGTATATATATGTGTGTGTGTATACACACACACATACATATATATAGCATATATACACAGAGATGAATTAAGGTACATATATGCATATTTGTGTCTATGTACATGTACTCATATATACATACATAATGTTTTTATTCCAGAATATATATATTTTTTCAGTCATTCCAAACAAACCCTTTAATCACCTTCATAAAGTCCTGATTTAGAAACCTCTAAATGTTTATTTTTAAATAGAATGAGTATAACATGGTTTCCTTTACAGGCTACTATTTTGACCAAGTTTGTTCTATCCAGGTGGGTTAGACATTGACATATCATAGTCATTCATTTCCATGGATGTAAGTATTTGTCTCATTGGAGTATAAACAACTTTTAAAAAGCCATCTTTTTCAAGTTATCTGCAAGTTTTCCAACAGTAATATTAAGGCATTTTTAGAATCTTATGATAGATTTTAATTATCTCTTATTTTGATTGTGACATAAGTAGCTGTCTGGGAAAGGAGAGTGTATAGAGTGAGAATGGGCTCTAAACTATATAGGAAGGATCTAGCAGCATGATGTCTGGCAGTGATAGGTGATCATCTACAAGAATACCACACATTTATTTTTGATGAAAGTTTGAACTAATAAATCTATATTACAAACATTGTAACATGTATAATAATACAAAGTCCTTGGATATAGACCAGGGGTGGAGGAGTAGAGATTCAGAATCATCATCATCTCTCAAACACTATGCAAATTAGGCAAGCACTTTGGCATCCTTGGGGTTTAGTATTGCATAAGTAAAATAAAACAGTTGATGTTTAACAGTTGATCTCTGTACATCTGGATATTGTACTCAATTTGTCCTTAAAATTTCAAACTACATTGTTTTAAGAAGTCTGAGTTTGGCTTTTATCATCTTAGTGTATAAATTTACTTTCTTTCTAAACTTTTTAAAATTAGTGGTTTTCTAGTTGATGATTTTGACAAATTGCTTATCATAACATATTCAGCTTTTATTTCTCTAAAAACTAGTAGGAAACATATGGAAGTGAAATTATATGTAATATTACAAATTGTCTATTTTATAAATTATATATTCCATATTATATATATATGTATATATATATATATACATATATATATATATATATATATATATATATACCTGATAAATGCACAGAAATCTCTTGCATTCTTATACACTAATGATGAAAAATCTGAAAGAGAAATTAAGGAAACATTCCCATTTACCATTGCAACAAAAAGAATAAAATACCTAGGAAAAAACCTACCTAAGGAGACAAAATACCTGTATGCAGAAAACTATAAGACACTGATGAAAGAAATTAAAGATGATACAAACAGATGGAGAGATATACCATGTTCTTGAAATGGAAGAATCAACATTGTGAAAATGACTACACTACCCAAAAGCAATCTACAGATTCAATGCAATCCCTATCAAGCTACCAATGACATTTTTCACAGAACTAGAACAAAAAATTTCACAATTTGTATGGAAACACAAAAGACCCCGGATAGCCAAAGCAATCTTGAGAAAGAAAAACGGAGCTGGAGGAATCAGGCTTCCTGACTTCAGACTATACTACAAAGCTACAGTAATCAAGACAGTATGGTACTGGCACAAAAACAGAAATATAGATCAATGGAACAGGATGGAAAGCCCAGAAATAAACCCACACACATATGGTCACCTTATCTTTGATAAAGGAGGCAAGCATATGCAATGGAGAAAAGACAGCCTCTTCAATAAGTGGTGCTGGGAAAACTGGACAGCTACGTGTAAAAGAATGAAATTAGGACACTCCCTAATACCATACACAAAAATAAACTCAAAATGGATTAAAGACCTAAATGTAAGATCGGACACTATAAAACTCTTAGAGGAAAACATAGAACACTCTGTGACATAACTGACAGCATGATCCTTTTTGACCCACCTTCTAGACAAATGGAAATAAAAACAAAAATAAACAAATGGGACCTAATGAAACTTAAAAGCTTTTGCACAGCAAAGGAAACCATAAACAAGATGAAAAGACCACTCCCAGAATAGGAGAAAATATTTGCAAAGGAAGCAAATGACAAAGGGTTAATCTCCAAAATTTACAAGCAGCACATGCAGCTCAATATCACAAAAACAAACAACCCAATCCAAAAATGGGCAGAAGACCTAAATAGACATTTCTGCAAAGAAGACATACAGATGGCCAAGAAGCACATGAAAAGCTGCTCAACATCATTAATTATTAGAGAAATGCAAGTCAAAACTTCAATGAGGTATCACTTCACACTGGTTAGAATGGGCATCATCATAAAATCTACAAACAACAAATGCCAGAGAGGGTGTGGAGAAAAGGGAACCCTCTTGACTGTTGGTAGAAATATAAATTGATACAGCCACTATGGAGAACAGTATGGAGGTTCCTTAAAAAACTAAAAATAGAACTACCATATGACCCAGCAATCCCACTACTGGGCTTATACCCTGAGAAAACCATAATTCAAAAACAGTCATGTACCACAATGTTCACTGCAGCTTTATTTTACAATAGCCAGGACATGGAAGCAACCTAAGTGTCCATCGACAGATGAATGGATAAAGAAGATGTGGCACATATATACAATGGAATATTACTCAGCCATAAAAAGAAATGAAATTGAGTTATTTGTAGTGAGGTGGATGGACATAGAGACTGTCATACAGAGTGAAGTAAGTCAGAAAGAGAAAAACAAATACTGTATGCTAACATATATATGGAATTTAAAAAAAGAAAAAATAAATAAAAGGTCAGAAGAACTTAGGGGCAAGTGGGGAATAAAGATGCAGACATAGAGAATGGACTTGAGGACATGGAGAGGGGGAAGGGTAAGCTTGGACGAAGTGAGAGAGTGGCATTGACATACATACACTACCAAATGTAAAACCAATAGCTAGTGGGAAGCAGCCACATAGCACAGGGAGATCTGCTTGGTGCTTTGTGACCACCAAGAGGTGTAGGATAGGGAGGGTGGGAGGGAAATGCAAGAGGGAGGGGATATGGGGATATATGTATACATATAGCTGATTCACTTTGTTATACAGCAGAAACTAACACAACATTGTAAAGCGATTATACTCCAATGAAGATGTTAAAAAAAAAAAATACTGAAAACACCTCAGAAAGATTAAATAATGTAAAAAAAGAAAAGAAAAAAAAACATATATATGCCTGAAAATTCTGACACAAAGTGGATTCTCTATAAATATTAGCACTTACCTCTCTGTCCCATTTTGAATCTTGGGTAAAATCAGCACACCATAAATGATCTTATCTTTCTTTTTCCCTGCAATAATTGTTTAAAACGTAGCCTTAATGATAGTAATTATATAAACCAGTATGATTTTTAAAGTTATAACTCAAAAATAATAATATCATGGAGATATAAACATAAAAAATTAAAATGTGCCACAATTATGAAGCTAACCATAATACCCATAATTTCTCCACCCTACATCATAAAATTCTTCAGTCTTACATATTTCATCTAAATGCATGCTATTCTGAGAGACTTTGAATGTATGAAGAATAATTAGAATTCTGAAACTTGTTTAGCATTCCACATTTTGTGATTTGACTATGTACATTCATCATCATCACCAACATCATCACCATCAGAGTAAATATGTGTGTGTGCACATATAGTATTCATTTCATATAGTGTGTGTCTGCACATCTATATGTAAATTGTATGCAGGAAACCTTCTTATCTATTTAACATATATTTCTTTAGCCCACATAACAAGCCTATATGGTAGACAATATTGGTATTCTCCTTTTAGAGACAAGAACACTGTGGTCCCAAAGAGTTAAATATTTGCTCAAGGTGATGTGGCTATCTAATGGCAGCTATTCATTTTGAGTCTTCACAAAAATTATGGAAACCACATTCTGAAAAGGAAAATCATTATTGTTATCATAAAATTGAAAGCAATGTCACTTACTCTCTGTGTTGCCACTGTTCAATCACAAGCCAGTACCAATTTCAGTTTTCTAATCTGTAAAATGAGAAAATCATATTATATCATTATGAATACCCCTTTTATCTATTATAAGTCAATAATTTTAGTTCTTGATGATTATTTTAAATTCCAGTCAGTAAAACCTACTTATAACAACTTTGTCTAATTCTCTTTCCCCTTGTCTGAGGCTTTAAGGGGCAGAAAAAAATTTTTTTAAATATATGCATTTAGTATCCTAAATCATGCATTCATACACTCATGCATTCATTCACTTATTTATTTAGACTTTACTTTAGATACTCACCCTGGTTCAGTGTCTTTGCTATTCACTGGAGTATGACTGACATGGCATTATCTACTTGGGATCACAATATATATACACAGGAGGCAAACAATAATGAAATAATTCTACCAGTAATTTCATAATTATGAATTAAATTAAGTACTATGAGGACACAGTACAGACTGCCAAGAAACCATATAAAAGCAGGGGGACTAATAATGGCTATGCACGCCCAGGGATAAGTAGGTGAGCTGTGCAGTGCCTGTTATGAGGAGAATCATTACAATATGGAGATACACTGCACAACAATGTATATTTTATATATCTAAGCAACTTCTCACTCATCTACCCACTGTATTTTGGTACCAAAGGCTTAATATTAAAGTATTTAAAACCATTATCAGGCAGAATAAGCTAGATTATGCTGTGGTAACGAACAACCCAAAATCTTATAAATATATAAGACTAAAAGTTCATTATTCCCTCACATTAAGTGTCCATCCAGGAGCAGGTTGTGGGCCTGCTTATCATTGCCACTCAAGGACCCAGGCTCACACAGACTCCTCAATATGTGAGTCCATGATCACCATGACAGTTGGAAGGGAATGTATCAAGTAATACATCAGATCTCAAAAGCATTTGCCTAGGTATAATACATGCAACTTCTGTTCTTACTTCACTGATCAAAGAAAGTTATTTGTTCAGAATTACCATGAAGTGAGGCAAGTAAGTACAATCCTACCATGTATCAGAAGTAAAATCTAAATGTTTATGAACTTCCTGACTGCTACCACAAAACACATGTGGGAGCTTTGAAGGGGGTAATATAAACCTGAATGAGGGTTTGAATAATCCACTAGTGATATTAGCATGGGCTCTGTTAGGAAGGGTGGTTGTGTTTTGTTTAGGGAAGAATAGTAAATCCCTATTTCTTTGAACATCTAAGTTCCATTATTTAAAATACCCTTTGTCCACCTGATGAATACTTTATTCATTCTTTAGTCCCAAATCACATATCACTTCCTCTGCAAAGTCTCCCCTGACTCTCCAAGTAGCAATAATCACTCACTCTCTGTGCAATCTCTGTATGCTTTTCCTGCTTTGTATTCATCATACTTCACTGTCATTTGTTTATTTATCTAGCTGAACATGGCTGGATGACATGTTCTGTCAGTGCAGACTATGCCCTGTTCCTCTCTGAGCCTTCAGCACGTGTCACAATGAATAGCACACAGAAAATTTCCAATTCAGGTCAAATAATTTATTGTATCCTGCAAGCCATGTGTTTAATAAAAGACGCATATGTGGTTGGTTGATGAGAAAAGGGCATTAAATACTGGATAAAAGTTGTGAGTCAGAACAGGATCTAAAGGTTGTTCAGGAACTTGCTACAGATGATTCCAAAGGATACTACTGCATCAGATGTATTAATTTTACAGTCAGAACCACAAGACTTTTTACTGGGGGGTGTGAATAGTTTTGGAGGCAAGAACAACTATTTAGGTTAAGATTTAGAAACTAACTTGTATTTTGTTGTGTACTATTTGCTAATTGGAAATATTCACCTATTGAAGGAACTTCAAAATATACTGTGTTGAACATTATAAAAATAGCATAACACTTCTTATTATTACTTGAACAACTCAATGACTCCTAAGAAAACAATTGTATACATGTACTTTATGTGCATATAAATATATTAAAATGTAAAGTTTCTCTAGGCTCATATCTTAGATGAATTTTTCATGTCTTTTAATTAATGTTACCTCAAAATTTAAAATATGACAGTCTAGGTAACCACTGATTGTAATATGTAAATAGGAGTTTTAATTCAATCACTGTTATATATGCAGAGCTGAGAAGAATAATGATGAAGCAACTTAGCATAATTACTCAATTGCATCAACAGTCTTATTGAAAAGCAAGTTAATTCAATTTGAAGTTATTGGCCTGTAGGTTAAAGTGAAAGTGGTGGGGTGGGGAGTAGGTTTGCCTTCTCTAAGTTAAGATGGTACATGTATAAATGTTATGTCACAAAGGAGCATATAGTTTATTTAGTTTTTATAAAATGTCACCTCCTCTTCAGACTTCCCTGGTGGTGTAGTGGTTAAGAATCCGCCTGCCAATGCAGGGGACACAGGTTCAATCCATGGTCCAGGAAGATACCACATGCCACAGTGCAACTAAGCCCATGCGCCGCAACTACTGAGCCTGCACTCTAGAGCCCGTGAGCCACAACTACTGAAGCCCGCGCACCTAGAGCCCATGCTCTGCAACAAAGAGAAGCCACCGCAATGAGAAGCATATGCACCACAACAAAGAGTAACCCCCGCTCGCTGCAACTAGAGAAAGCCCACACACAGCAACGAAGACCCAACACAGCCAAAAATAAAATAAATAAATAAATAAATAATTTTTTTAAAAAATTTCTTGTTTTACCTTGTACAATCCCTATTTAATATTTACGTATGTTACACCTTAAGGCATGTGGTCATTTTTTTTTTTTTAATTTATTTATTTATTTATTTTTGGCTGTGTTGGGTCTTCGTTTCTGTGCAAGGGCTTTCTCTAGTTGCGGTGAGCGGGGGCCACTCCTCATCACGGTGCGTGGGCCTCTCACCATCGCGGCCTCTCTTGTTGCGGAGCACAGGCTCCAGACACGCAGAATCAGTAGTTGTGGCTCACGGGCCCAGTTGCTCCGCGGCATGTGGGATCTTCCCAGACCAGGGCTCGAACCCGTGTCCCCTGCATTGGCAGGCAGATTCTCAACCACTGTGCCACCAGGGAAGCCCATAAATTTATTTTTTAAAAAGTCACCTCTTCTTTCTCGCTGTAAAGAATATGTAGCATGTCTTTGGCTCTATTTTGGGAGTCTTCCATGTAAAATTAGAACTGATGTAGGAAAACTGTATTTTTAAAACATTGCAAAGACTACCGGGCCCTTTTAGAACACAGCTAAGATGATGTAATTAGGAAGTAGATTGCTTTGAAAGAAAGTTATCCATTCTGGGTTTAGTTGTATCAACATCTTCACTGAAATGTGTATTGCTTTAGAATACTGTTCAAGAAACAGTGATAAGTAAAATGCAGTCAGGATAAAACTTAAGTTTGAATCCTTTATTTTAGTGTCTTCGTAGAAAGAGCTAAGATTCGTTTAGCTTATTTAAAAATGAGCTAAATATCTCACTTTATGAAAAACTCTCGAATCTTAACTATGCTAAAATAGCCGTGTCATTCCTGTGCCAAATAGTCATGAGTGAAACTGTTTGTAAAGAGGGAAAAAACCTAAACTGTTAGTTTTCATGAAAAACAAATTATTGGCTAGAAATTAAATTAGTTTAATGCAGATAATATGATTTTGTTCAGCCATATTCGGTAGAAAAAGAATGTTGGATACAAGATGAAGTAAAATTCATCTGCTTCCTGTAGGCACTTTGTAAAGTCCCTGAGGGAGACAGATGTACCAGCACAGGACTAAAATGCACTATTACAAGCTGAGCTTTGGCCTCAAACGCCACTGTAGTTGCTTGAAATAGTGCCTATCCATGAAACACAGAGACTAATTTGTATCTTTAATCTCTGGATGAAACTAAAATCAGGTAGACTAGAATCAGCTTCCTTGACTCATTTCTTTAGGTCTTCACCCCAATTTGCCCCTCAAGATCTTACGGTTTTGTAGACAAAGGGATGAAGAAAGAAGGTTCCTCAAGGGTAAAAGAAAAATGTTATCCCCTGGGCCTACAACAGAAGATTTAGTAGTTCTAAAATGTGTCAAAAATAATACCTATTTATTAAGGATTACCCAATGAACATACACTATATTCATTCCTCTGCATGATATATAATATTCTTTGGATTAAGGTAGGCTACTGTGGAATCAGATATCAAGTCACTCCTCCCCATTTAGTTATTACCAAGTTGTTCTTTGAATACTTCACTCTCTTGTTTGATGGACATAATAAAATCTATGTTCATTCTAAGCATATGGTTTAAAATATTGCTCAGAATAGATTCCCTATGGGGGCAAAGTCTAATAATACTTGTCTCTTTACATAGTTTATATGTGCTTTTGTAAAACACACTTTATGTTACGTTTAGGTTTATGGTCCTTTCTGAATTAACTTTTGTATATGGTGAGAGGAAAAGATCTACATTTTCATGTGTGTTTCTCAGGTAGGACCAGAGCAACTTTTATTCTAGGGCTAACTTTGTCCCACTGTTGAGTATCTTCTGAGTACACTACCCCATCCCCTATGAATTAAGAGACTGTTTTCACTATGGCTCTTTCACTGTAGAAACAAACTATTGAGAACCCTTTGAAAACTCCATTGACTGTTCCTTATGCTCCCATTCCCCCAAAAGCCTTGTGTGGTTTCTTCATACATGTTGCTGTTTTTTGCTTAGTTGCGGATGTAAGGCTGACCTTGCAAAGAGCTCCAGAACTATCTCTCATGCAGTTCTCTCCTCTCTGGTGCTCTGTCCTGCACATTCTAGCGGCCTTGACCTCCCTGGAATCCCAACTCTGTCCCCTCCACTCAGGGAAACCACTCAGCTCTACCTTGGTTCCACCTTCTTGCTCTGTGCCATAGAGATTTTCTACAGGCAGTGTGCTGGGGATATTACTGGGCTCAGCTCATTTGTTCTTCCTCTCTCAGAAATCACTATCCTGTACTGAGTTTTGTCCAATGTCTGAAAATTCTTGTTTCATATATTTTATATGTTTTTAGTTGCTTAAGGAGGGAGTGTAAATCTAGTACATGTTATTGAATCTCAGCCAAAAACTTGAGTTCTGCCCTGTTTTTATCTCCCTTTTTTTCCTCTTTACATTTTATTTGGATAATTTTCATTGATTTATCTTAATTTATCTCCTCCTCCACCCCCTCCTCCTGCTCCCCCCCTCCCCCTGCAGTGTCCAATATTGTGATAAAACTTTCAAAGGAAATTCTCATCTCTAATTTGTCTTTTTACTTGTGACATTTCCTTTATACTCTTCTTTTTTAGGTTTAAATGTCTACTAAATTCACCAGTTTTTCAGGCATGTTCTCTACCTCTTTCACTAGACCTTCTAAGATGTTATTTATAGTTATTTTAATCTCTGAGTGATCATTTCCAATATCTTTATCATTCCAGGCTTTTTAAACATTTGATTTCATTACAATTGCATAAGTATGTAAGATAAAAATATTTTAAGGAAAATTCGAATATGTGCATTCAAATGTTGATTAATGATGATATTTGTGACAGGTTGTTTATCTTTGATCATATAACCACAATGTAGAAATTCTAATAATATCACTCAGAAATTTGATGTTTATGATGTTATTAAATAACTATCATATAATATCCTAAGCAAAAACTTTGGGATAATCAGAGAATTTTCTCAAGAAGTAACTGGATATATTTTATCCTTCATTGAAACTGCTTTAAAACTGCTCTAAAATGAATAGTGGATGATTGAAATGTAAGCCCACCTATTTCACCAAAGATTTTAAGCCTTTAGTGATAAAGTTATTGCGTAATTGTCATCATACATTCTGATTCCTTTTACCTAACATCTACCCAAAACAAAGTTCTGGAGAAAAATTTCAAGTGAAAAGATTATTATTAATTGCATTTTGCTGTATATTATTTGAGCATAAATAAACAGGTTGTCTTCTGAAATGAGACATGACTTCAGTCTTTACTGAAGAAATGAACGTTTTATTGTTATAAATGCAATATTTTAAATATAAGAATTACTAGATACAAATATTTATATAAAACCAGAATGAGGAAAGAATTAGAACAATTAAAACGGTAAGTGGGATAATGTGTCATAAGAGGAGGCCAATAAATTCTGTCTAAAATTAAAGCATGTATTATAATTTAAAAACTCACTTCTACCATTAATGTTTTATATTTTTCTCAAAATTATAGGAATCGTTCAAACATTAAGATTTATTGCAAAGAAGAAACATTTATCCTAAATTCAGCTAGTCTTTCCATTTCACAGAGTTTTCTTCTCCATAAATTGTATATAAAATTAAAATTAGTATTTTTTTATAAATGTATATAGCCAATTGTTCCTTCCTCTTTTAAGGAAAACAAAAACAGGGATAGGGAAATATTAGATATAGAATTTGCAAGTTGTTAATAAGCTCTCCACTATGTAAATTTTGCTGAGACAAGAAGGCTGAGAGTTCAGGAGAGGATCTTTTAGTTGAAAATTCTGGAGGGCTATACCAGAGGAGCTGGGTAACTTGAGGTAGACAGAACCTTACCAAAGTTTCAATCCACCATCTACTCAGCTAGAAGTCTGGTTTGATTAAAGTTACCAGCCATCATTCTATCTGCCTAGCAGAGCAAAGAGTGAAGCCTCCCTAAAGGAAAGTAAATCAGCTAGTGCCACTTTAACTTTTTTATAGACAAAGTTTGGCATTCAATTAAAAAAAATCACTAGACATGCTGAAATACAGGACCATATGCCATGGCTTTGGGAGTTGGAGGAGTCTTGAGTTGTGGCTTTTGCTGATTTCTGTGGTTTAAACATTAGTACCATGAGTGATTTCACACTATCAGTGTAAAGTTATTGAATGCAGAGTTAGGAAGAGATGTTCATTATCTGCTCTCTCAAGTGAATATGAGCCAGTTCTGGAACATCACTGAATATGACACAATATGAAGAGAGAGTCAAACCACAGAAACAGATGACAGGATATCCAGACATTGGAGACTCCTGTCAAGAAATTTAAAATAAGAGTGAGGTTAACTGTTCAAGAAAATAAAATGGAAATGCACAAAATAGAAAAGATCAAAAATTTACTAGAATCTAAAAAAATGATCAAATGGATATTCTACATATTCTAGATATGAAAAATAGAATGAATGAAATTAGACTTAATATTTGATTTTAATAAAAGAATAAATTCAGGATAAAATTAGAAAATTTTAAATCATGTTCATAGGAAATATCTAAATTAAAGCACACAGAGGAAAAAAAGAAAAGTACAGAAAAAATATAAATATTAAGGTCTAACCTATGTCTAATGAAGCCCCATAAAATATGATGTCCTATAATAATGAGGCAGTAGGAATATTTTAAAAAGCTAGTAGCTTTTTTAAAAAAGATTAAAATATTAACCTATAGATTCAAGGAGACTGTGATCTCTAGCAAGGTAAATAAATATAAAGAATAGCACCTTACAGTAAACTGTGAAGAAAAACATAGAAACTAAGCAATTTTAAAAGGAGAAAGAGGAAAAGAAAGAAAAAATATCATCTTCAAAAGAATAATGAAAATACTGACAAATGATTTCTCAACAGAAACAATGGGAGTCAGTCACTGAATATTATTTGCCAATATGTATTTTAAGGATGTTTTTGCTTCTATCTTCATTCATTCTCATGTTCTTATGTGCCATCTGAATCTTGTTGAAAAATATTTCAGCTGAGATCTCACTCTGGAGTATCATGTTGCATGTCCCCACAAGCAATTCAATCTCATGCCTCTGGTCCTGAACTCAGTTCATTCTCCCGATGTCCTATTTTCAACTACTAGATGAGTTGCTTATGCTTTGGTTTCCCTCATTATATGTGCTAATCATACCCTGCCCTTTTCTGTCACAGCACTTTTACCTATGTGTGTGACTACAAGATATATAACTCTCTCTCTCACTGGAATAGAAGATCATAAACTCAAGATTGATTACTGTTGTGGGTTTCATTATATCCCTATATCTTAGCACAGTGTCTGTTGCACTATTGGTTGTCAATAAACTTTTAAGGAATAAATTAATTAATACTTCTTTGCTTCTACATCTATTCTTACAATAAGCTCCTGTTACCTAAATTAATCTGGATCTGTGGCTTTCTTGCAATGGGAAAAGCCTAAGGACATATTAGGTACCTGTAATTTTCCTCAAGTATCATTCACTATCACCCCCAAGCCTCTGTCCCTGCTACTTCCTCGCATTGAAATGTGCTCCATATGTTTATGCATTTGGCCAGACTTTTTCATTATCTAAACATAGTTCAGGATATACCTTTTCCTTGAGGCATGCTTCAATTCTGCAAGCCTAGGATAAGTGGCTCTCTTTTCAATATCATAAACAGGTTCATGATGACTAATATCAGCCCATTTCTCCTCTATTATAAACCATTGTCTATGAGATTGTAAATATGTTAAGGTAGAAACCAGTTCAATTGTGTGTAGGGTATATAATTTGTAGCCAATAAATATTTGTTGGGTAAAGAAGGTAAATGGCCAATTGTGGCTTTGATTCAGGGAACCTCATTCAACTGTTCTTTTCACTGAAAAACAAATTCCAAGTGTTTCAGAGATCAAATGTCTCCATAAATATTATCTTTTAAAATTCATGCCACCACTTCAATCATTAAATAGATGAATTAATTCATTTAGTCAACATCACATAATTGAACAACTGAAGTTGAACATCAAGTTCTAGAACCTAAAAAATACTGGTATAGGCCCTGAGGGAAAAAAAAAAGTTGGAGAAAAGAACACCTGCTAATTATTTAAGAGCTTTTGACCTGTAAACGAATATATTATGGGGTAGAAACAGACGTTTGTATCAACTAGAGTCTTAATCATGAGGGGAATCTTCAACTCCACTGGGAAGGAGAGTTAAACAGAGGCTTTTGGGAGAAGTAGTGGTAAATCTGACAGTCAAGAACTGGTTGTTTTCAAAATAAGGAGGAAAAGGAAATTATATGCATAGGGATTATATCCCTAAAGTTATGGAGAAAAAGATGTTAAAAACCCACCACAATTATAGAAAATTATAATTCTCTCAATATTGTTTGAGTGTAATGGGAGAGAAATTACTGAGTGAATATGCAGCTAAGGTAAGCAGAGGCTACACCTCTTGAGGTTATGTGTTATGTCATGCTAAAAGTTTTTACTTTTCTGTGCAGGTAATAAAAAATCTTTGCTAGGTTTTAAGTAAGGTAATGATATGAAAATTAATGCAGAAAGAGTACTCTGTGAGAGATGTCTACACATTGGAGAGCAGAGACTAGCCTAGAAAGACCAATTTAGAAGCAATTCTAAGGATGATGGAGGAATGAACTGAAAAAAATTACAGTGAGTTTGGAAAAAATGGTTTGGATTTGAAGGAAAATACAGGTAGTAGAATTAAGCAAGACAGTTACCTGTTACATACGGGCAGCAGAAACATGTAAGTGTGGATAACAAGAGATTTCTAATTTAGCCAACATCGTAGCAGTGCCATTAATAGCAATAGAGATAAGGAGAGGCAGTGGAATGTGCAAATCTTATTTTTATGTAAAGAAATCATCCGTTAGTATTAAAGAGTGAACAACTATCATGATTTCATAATATTGCTTAATAGCGTATGTTGTAGTTGGTTAGGCTCCTGTGATTTTTTTTAAACCTCAAGGAGAAAATAAAAATGAAAGTGATTCATTGTTAGACTCTAACAATGCTAGTGTCGTTCGTCATGTGATGCAAGTAGAAACATATAGCTCATCTTTGACCTCCTATCCTCGTGGAATGAGGAAGTGGTTGTAGGTATCCGTTACTGTCTTTCCATTTTGAATCATCTTATATGAAATTCACTAAAGAGATATTTCACAAGAATATACTGGTGTTTACCATAAAATAGCCCCAGAAAAAGAGGGCAGAATGGTACCTTCACAGTAACTTAACCAGTTTGTTTTCCCTAAGGGGTAATGAAATGGCTGTTTGCATCTAAAGATGAGATCCTTTGTCTCCCTTCCCCCCTTCCTTCCCTCCTTCCTTCCTTCCTTCCCTCTCCCCTCTCCCCTCTTCTCTCTCTTTCTCTTCCTTTCTCCAGAATTTATATGCATTTGTCTTATTGTGCTTTCATGTAAAAGTTAATAATTAAATTGATACCTACAAATGAAATTAGAAAGCCAACCAAGTTAATATTGTTGTGAACTTTGAAAATAATAACAAAGACTATGAAAGAATTTAATATCATCAGCCCTTATTCTTTAAGCACTGATGCAGATTTTTGCTTGCATGTAAGTTGCTAAGCAACAGCCTGAAAATGTTTTTGTTGACCATAAATGCAATTCTGTGTGGTCCCAAAAAGCATAGGCATATTCCCAATCTTTTTTGAGCTATCATATCATATTATCAAGCCATGCTTTTAAAATGACAATATTCTGTATATACGAAAATGCTATGTATGCTATGCAAACAATTTCATATATACTTCAAAATCTCTTTCCAGCCAATAACTATTGTGGCAGCACAATTATAATTAAAAGTAAAAATATGAAATGTCTAATTAATTTGTATGGAGTCAGTAAAAAGATTACTTTTAATATATGTTGAAAACAATCAGAAATATGTATTTAAACAACTCAATCACATGATAAGGGTAATATAGGAATTATTCTTTAATTTGTTTACAAATTATATTATAAAATTATTATAAAAGTATAGTAGTAATATGTGATTAGCTGAGGAGGGGGAGACTAGAACTATAAAAAGAAAGATGCACAAATTTTTCCAGGAGAAACTGAGAAGGAAGTGAAGGTTGTTTATTACATGACAAGTTGTAGGATCACCAGATCAAAAGTTGAGAGTTACATACTACAGCAGCAGGATCTGGGGAGATTATATTTAAAAATTCACAGTTATATAGATGAACTGTACATTATGCTCTTTGTAGCTTCTCAGGGATAAGAAAAGTGACCCACATGTTTTCTTTCCTACAGTGTCTTGGTAAGTAGGACTCCAGTCTATGGGGAAATAAGAAATAAATAAATTTGTTCTTATTTCACCCACTCTTTGTGAAGTTCAAGTCATGAAATTTGGCTTAGGGATTTAGGCTTATATATTTCTTAACCAATGGTAAATATTTCTTCTAATTCCAAGTTTTGAATATGTCATTATTAGGACATGTTTCTTGAAGGAATGGATCCCAAAGTTATGCTGAATCACAGTTTCAAGTTTACTTAAGTATTTCAGTAAATAGCATTTCTAAGATTTCTCTAATGCCTATTAACATGTTTCATGAATGGAATAAAAATAGATGACTATAGCTCACACTGTTTTATGGTAAATAGGAAAGTTGTTAAGAGAATAAATCCTAAGAGTTCTCATCACAAAGAAAAACATTTTTCCCTTTTTTTCTTTTTGCTTTATCTGTATGAGAAGATGGACGTTAGTTGAAACTATTATGGTAATCATTTCACAATACATGTAAATCTACCATCATGCTATATACCTTAAGCTTATACAGTGATGCACGTCAATTATTTCTCAATGAAACCGGGAGAAAAAAAAGAAGAAGAATACAGATGGTTTATCATTTGTTCAAGGAAGTCATACCAGGTAAAAAACAAAAGTTACATAAACACACACAAAGAAAGCAAAAGCCACATTAAATCATTTTTTAAAAGTCTATGCCTAAACGACGTTAACTGAAGTGAAATATCTAGTATATACATTGCAAGAGATAATAGTAATAGAAATTGTGTTATAAAATATAACCTTCCAGCTTTATTTTGCATTAATTTTTTTCCTTCCAGTTTTAATGAGATATAATGGACATACAACATTGTATAAGTTTAAGACGTACACCATAATCATTTGACTTACATGCATCAAGAACCGATTACCACAGGAAGTTTAGTGAATATCCATCATCTCATGTAGATACAAAATGAAAGAAAAGTACTTTCCTTGTGATGAGAACCCTTAGGATTTACTCTCTTAACAACTTTCAAATATAACATACAGGAGTGTTCATTATACTGATCACGTTGTACCTTACATCCCTAGTACTTATTTATCTTACAACTGGAAGTTTGTACCTTTTGATCACTTTCATCTAATTCCCCTTCCCCCAACCCCCCATCTCTGGAAACCACAAGTCTGATCTTTTTTTCTACAAGATTTTTTGTCTTTTGAATTATAATGAACTACAATACTGTGTTAGTTTGTACATAACATAGTGATTCGGTATTTCTCTATATTATAAGACGATCACCACTATAAGTCTAGTTACCATCTGTCACCATACAAAGATATTACTTTATTATAGACTATATTCCCCATGCTGCACATTTCATCCCCGTGACTCATTTATTTTGTAACTGGAAGTTTATACCTCTTAATTTCCCTCACCTGTTTCACTCATTGCCCCCGCCCCCTCCCCACTGACAACCACCTGTTTGTTCTCTGTATATGTGACTCTGTTTCTGTTTTGTTATGTTTGCTCAGTTGTTTTGTTTTTTAGATTCCACATATAAGTGAAATCATACAGTATTTGGCTTTCTCTGTCAAGGAGCTGGAGCTCTAGGGCATGACTGCCTGGATGTAAATTTGCAATTTCCAGTCTTTGTTAACTTTATCTACCTCTCTGTGCCTTCTTTTCCTCATCTGTAAAGTAGATATAATAAAATTATGTATAAGATTATTGTGATAAATACAGAACTTAATAAACTATGCAAAAGGACACAGAACCATAACAATTGTATAATAAATGTTAGCTATTATTTTTATTATTACCCACAATAGTAGTCATTGTTATTTACATTTATTTGGAATCCAAACGTTAAAACAGTAAAAGAAGTTAGTTTTCAGTAACACTAAGGATTAGTTTTTGCATTGAGCAGATTCTATAGAAGAGTTGAATGTTAATTATTTGGTAAATGTATCAAAAGTATTTCTGTGTAACTTTTATTTGTAAATTAAGATTATATACTTTTATGTCTAATTTTAATGCCATATTAATTGTAATCATATGTGGAAACATACTTTCTAACAGCTAATTGCCATTTTAAGTGAAGAAAGAGCTAGAAATTTTATAATAAAATAGTGACTTAAATTCCATAAAAATTATGTGTTTAAAATGCTATATATATTTAACATGATGAAAAAGATTAATCATTTAGAGCTGAAAATGTAAATTTCCAAGAAAACAATGTTTATAATGCTAATTCTATGTATATTACTAGATAAAAGCTTATAGAGCTTTTGCTGATAGGTCAAACTCATTACAAGTAGTAAAAGTATGCCCAAACTCTAGCATAAATGCATATGATTATGTTTAAAACATCCAAAGATGTTAAATAGATTAAATATATTAACATGTAATACTGTAGAAAAGCACAGAGGGGCATGCCTAAATGCAAGCTATTCCATTTGCTTAGATAAATAGAATTCTTAATGCAGTAGAACCACATATGATTGCAAGAGTAAATTTCACATTTCTAGCTAGATATTAAAAAGTTTGCATGAAATGAAGTTCCTTTCCTGATTCATATCAATTTGTAAGGTAGGCAATTCAGTTTGCTACAGGAAATATATCTTTATGAAGCATAACAAAATCCAATTTACCAGCAAAATCCATTTAAATTAAAATCAAAGACTAATCTTCATATAATCCTTTACTTGTATCATAATGATGAAAGATGAACAGATACCTATAGTGAACACTTACTTATCCTGATTATTTTCATTTTTATTTAATAGAAATTATCTTCTACAGGGATGAAAAAGTATATGGAAAGGTCACATTATTTCTTGGAATCAGTAAATTATTTAAGCTATACTAGAGAAATAAAAGAATATTCGCATTTCTTTAGAGTCATAGTGAATGTAACTGCATAATGATGCTTTTTAAAACCTAGTCTGAAATATATAAAATCATTCCAATTCCAACAAAATTCTCCTAAACAACGTTGAAAGTTGCTAAACAAGTGCCACCTTCCTGATGATTGTATAAAATTTCATATGCAATGGAAATTGACAAAATATTTCTAAAATTTATACTGAGATGCAAATGGACAAAAATAGTTAAGAAAATGCGGAAGAAGAACAAAGATGGGATTACACTATTGGATATCAAATTTTATTATAAAGTTATTGCATTTGATGGTTTTGAATGGGGAAATAATCTGAACTCATGTATGACTGTACAAATATCACTCTGACTCCTTGTTAAAAATAAACTGAATGAGGACTGGGGCATATTATAGGAGACCACTTAGGATGTTTTAGGATAACCAAAGAAGAAGATGGTGATTTCTAGCATGGTAATATTAGTGCAGTTGAAAAAAAAATGATGATATTCTGATTATATTTTGAAGCTACAAGCAATAAAATTTACAGATATAATGAACATGCAATGTAATAAAAGTGAAAAATAAGAGATGTTACCAAGTATTTTAGCCTGAGCAACAGGAAGCACAGGACAGAGAGCATGTGGTATTGGGGAAGTGGATCAGAGTTGTTTAGTAGTGGAGATAGTGATGTTCCAAGGAGAGGTTTAGTTAGGATATGTAAATTGGGGTGTCAGCGCTGTATAAATAATAACTACTATCATAATTAGTTTTTTGAAATGCATGATTAATTCTGATTTTTTATTCAATGAAGATATCTGAGATCAGTTTGGACTCCTAGATTTTTCACTTTATATTTTGGGTTATAATCCAAAACTACTTAATTTTATTGTTTAAATGCTTTCACTTTTGGCCATTGGTAGTTCTTTCAGTTGGCTCTTGTGCCCCTTTGATATAGCCCCACCTTGGTGTTCTTTTCTTTCCTTTTCTGGTCTTTTTCTTTGTGTGCACTTCCTTACTTTCTGGCACTACAATATGCTCTAGACTCATATTGTGCATTTTCTTACTTAGTACTAGAATCAGCAATTTTCCCAAAGATCCCTAGTTTCTTTTGTTGGAAAATTCTATTAGGAACGAAGATCTGGGTTTTAGGTGTGCTCATGGCTACAGGGGTGTCATTACTGCTAAATCAACTCAACTGAAAGAGGAAGGAAATATATGAATGGATACTAACTTGTTTAAACACACATACATACACACATACACATTATCATTTGTATCTACCTCATGCTAAACATGAGTTTATCCTAATGTTGCCAATTCTAATCTGCTACCACATGAAAAAATCTAGCCTTCCACTCTTGCTTATCTGTAATCTTCCCCTCCAACAGTGAAAAACCTGGCTCCCATCATCATCATTTACATACATAATTGTTTAACTCTAACATGTATATCAGTTCAGAATCATTACCCCAGACCCCTGCATGAAACAAGTTTGTTGACCAGAGTATAGTGCCTATGTGCAGTTTTTATTGTTGTTAAAAAAAAAACCCTACTTTTTTCAGAGTTACTCAGGTCAGTGAGGTAGTTTCATGTATTTGCAGTATAGTTACACTGTTTTTTTCACATTCTTCATTCCATCCTGGGATACCTCAAATCACTAATTTATATATATATATATATATATATATATATATATATATATATATATATATATATATATGTATATGTATATGTGTGTGTGTATATATATATATATATATATATAAAACCTTGACTACATTGAGATCTGCTTTTTGTAATGTAAGGTTCTATAGGTTTGAAAAATGCATAGTTTCATGTATCTACCATTACAATACTTTACAGAACAGTTTAAACACCCTGAAAATCCCCTTTACATCACCTACTCACCATCCTCCCCTTCTCTACCCACAACCCTGGGGACCAATGATCTTTTTACCATGTCTATAATTTTGTCTTTTCCAGGATGTCATATAGTTGAAGTCATACAGTATTTAGTCTTCACATTTTCTTTCTTCATGTCGCAATATGCATTTAATATTCATGCATGTCATTTGGTGACTTGATAGCTCATTTCTTTTTATTTCTGAATATTATTCCTTTGTATGGATGTACTACAGTTTACCCAGTCACCTATTGAAGGCCGTGTTGGTTGCTTCCAGTTTTTGGCAATTATGAATAAAGTTGCTACCAACATTCATGTCCAGGTTTTTGTGTGAACATGAAGTTTTCCAAAATAATTGGGTAAGTGCCTAGGAGTGTGATTGCTAGATCATATGACAAAACTATGTTTACTTCTGTAAGAACTTACCAAACTGTCTTCCAAAGTGTCTGTACTTTTTTACACTCTCACCAGCAATGAATAAGTTCCTGGTGTTATGCATCCTTGCTAGCAATTGGTACTATCAGGTTTTTTTAAGTCTTTTTAATAGGTATATAGTGGTATTTCATTGTTATTTTGATTTGAAATCCCCTAATGAAAAATGATGTTGGCTAGTATTTCATAGGTTTATTTGACATTTGTATTTTTTTGGTGAGGTGTCTGAGTTAATATTTTTCCCATTATTAAAATATTTTTTGTTGTTGAGTTTTAAGAGTTTCTTATACATCTTGGACACAAGTCCTTTATCAAATATATATTTTGAAAATATTTTCTCCCAGTCTGTGGATTGTAATTTTCATTCCCTTAATAGTGTCTTTCACAGAGATGAAGTCAAATTTTGGGAGTCCAAAAATCTTTGATTTTGTCCCATCTCTGTCTCTTTCCGGCAGTGTTTCTGCTGGTATAATATTCCCAGGAAACTTGTTGGTCCTCCATGTAATTCAGAGGGGTCACACCATTAGGAAAGAGTTCTCAACATATCCTTCCTGGGTAAACCCATCTTTAATCCTGGCTTCTGCTGAGATGGTTTATTAGATCCAAGCATCACATACTTAATCTTTCAGTAAAAGATTTTCCAGCTATACCCTTGGCCCTCTCTCCAGAGCATGATTTTTCCAAGGGTAAATTTGCTAGTTTTAGCTAGGAAATTTAAATTTTCTCATTTCCTTTGCAATCTGGATAAACTGAGAATTTCCCAAGTCATCAGATGTTTGTTTATTTTTGTTTAGCAATTCCTTTCTCAATTTATCTTGTTCTCACATTTTACTGTAAGCAGCAAGGAGAAACCAGGCTGATACTTCAACATTTTGCTTCGAAATCTCCTCAGCTAATTTTATCTATTACAAATTCTGCTTTCCACTCCACAGTAGAATAAATTCAACCAAGTTCAATGCTGCTTTATAACAGGAATTGCCATTCCTCCTGTCTATAACATGTTCTTCATTTCTTTCTGAACTCTCACCAGTTACCTTCGATATCCATATTTTTACCAACCATCTCTTCAGAACAACCTAGACTTTTTCCATCATGTGCATCTAAATTCTCTCAGCCTCTACTCATTTTCCAATTCCAAAGCCATTTACAAATTTATAAGTATTTGTTAACGGTAGCACTTCACTTTCCAGTACCAGAACGTGTATTAGTTTCCTAGGGTAGTCATAATAAAACTATACACTTGGTGGCTTAAAACAACAGAAATTTATCTTCTCACAATTTTGGAGGCCATAAATCCAAAATCAAGGTCAATAGGGATGATTCCTTCTGGAGACTCTCAGGGACAATCTGTTCCATGCCTCTCTTCTTGATTCTGGTGGCTGCAAGCGTGTCTTGATTTTCCTCCATTTGTATATGTGTCATTTTAGTCTCTTGTCACCATTAACTTATAAGGACACAAGTCACTGGATATAGGCCCCACACTTAATCCAAAATCATCTCATCTCAACATCCTTAACTTAATGACATAGCTAAGATCTTATTTTCAGATAAGACCAGAATCACATATACCAGCATGTGATTAGCAGATAAGCATTTAGACATACCCCTTTGGGGAAACTGTTAATATACTACAGTAACCAGTATAATTTCCCTTCTTGACTGAAGAACTTTTTTATGCATTTCTTGCAGGGTATGTCTGATGGCAACGAGTTCCCTCACTTTTTGTTTGTTGGAAATAGTCTTTATTTCTCCTTTTCTTTTGAAGGATAACTTGCCTGGTTAAGAAATTTTAGGATAGTTAGGGTTTGTTTTTGTTTTGTTTTTAATTTCAGCACTTTAAATATTTCATTCCACACTCTTTGTTTACACAATTTCTGCCAAGAAACTCCCTCAAATTCCTATCTTTGTTTCACTATCAGTAAGGTGGGGTTTTTTCCTCTGATTTCTTTCAAGATTATCTCTTTGGTTTTCTGCAGTTTTTATATGATATACTTTGGTGTAGACTTTTTTGTTATTTATCCTGAATGGTGGTCTCTGAGGTTCTTGAATCTGTGGTTTGGTGTCTGTCATTAATTTTGGAAAGTTCTCAGCCATTATTACTTACAGTATTTCTTCCACTTGGTTCTCTCTGTCTTCTTCATCTTATATTCCAATTATGCATATGTTATAACTTTTGACATTGTCTTTCAAATCTTAGCTTTATATTGTTATTATTACTATTATTATTATTATCTTTGCATTTTGGTTTGGGAAGATTCTATTGACCCACCTTTGAGTTCACTGATTTTTTTTAATATATTTCCAGTCATTTTATGACCCCATTAAAGACATTCTTCATTTCTGTTACAATATTTTTAATCTCCAGTATTTCTTTTTGATTCTTGAAGTTTCCATCTCTCTGCTTACGTTACCTATCTCTTCTTTTATGTTGTCTGTTTTTTCCATTAAAGCTCAGCATATTAATCATGGTTGTTTTAAATCTATGGTCTGATAATTCCCATATCCCTGACATATCTGGGTTTTATTCTGATGCTTTCTTTGCATCTTCAGACTGTTTTTTTCTTGCCTGTTATCATGACTTGAACTTTTGTTGAAAATGAAACATGATGTATCAGGTAATACAAGCCTAGTTACATAGACCTTAGTGTTAATCTGCATAGGAGTTGTGCTGGATTTAATGTTGTTGTAGTTGTAGATGACAGAAGATTCAAATTCCTGTTGTGTCCTAATATTTGTTTTTCCTGTTGTCTTTGGAGTTCCTTAATTCCTCATCATATAGAGTATGCATCTTGCTGCTCTATCAGCTGTAATTCTCTGTGGCTATACTGAAGTCCTATTGGTGTAGTTGTTAAGTGTGGGGGAGGGAAAGCATTGCACAATTGTAAGATTAAATATTCATCTTTTAGTGGGTTTATGTCCCTGGGCTTTGACTTTCACAAGTGTGTCTTAGAATTTTTTATCCCTTAGGTGATCTGGAGTGGGGGAAATGCCCTTTTGTTTGGTAGTTTAAGGTTCTGGTAGTCTTTCCTCTGTGAAACAGGCCTTTGATATGGAGAACACTCTGAGTATATTTCACTTTTTTTTTTATCCTCCACCCCTGCCAACATCATGAGAGGATCTTTCTTGACTCTTTAGGGGGGAACCTGGAGGTAAAAACCACAAAAGTTGTCTCTTACCACAAAGCTGTAGCTTCCAGGAATTTCTCACTCTTAAGCTAGTTTATACTAACCCTCCGGTATTTCATAAAAATTACCATTTAAATGTACCTAACAGTTTATGGCTCCAGTGGGTTGTGCTACAGGCAAGCAGATCTCAGTTGTGAGTTTCTGTATTTGTCTGCCTATCCAGACTTTAGTGTGGTGATTTGCCCTGAAACTTTAGTCTCAGATGAGCTGTGTAAAGTCATTGATTTTCAGTTTGTTCACCTTTTCCTTGTAAGGATGGGAGTGACAACTTGAAAACTCTTTACGTGTTAGAGCTTAAACCAGAATTTCCTCTTTTACTTTTAAAAGCCAAACCTCTTCATATAGTTGTCTCCAGATATTATGTCAAGTTTTTACTTCATGTTTGCTTTCTTTTAACATTTTGTTATAAAAAAATTAAACATATACAAATATCACAGTACCATGATTCCATGAAATTATCATTTAGCTTCAACAATTATGAAACATACAAGAGGAACTTATGTGACATATTTTTATATAAGATAGACCGTAAACTACAAATACTTACTAAGATTGTGTCAAATACTTGAGAATCTAACTTGAAGAGGCTACCACTGACCAAAGATAGGGCAATATGAATGAACATCACAAAGGATAATTACTGCAATTGATTAAAACACTTCACTCTCATTTAAATCCATGAGGTCGTAAAAATTAAATAGATACAAAATAATGATAGTGAATAAACTCATTTTTAAAACTAGTAAAAAAAAGAAAAAGTTTGAACCATTCATCCTGTATTTCTTAATAGTTATTACCAAATCTGAAATAAGAAAATTTTTCATTTTTTAAAAATATTTCACTTTGAAATATGAAGAAGAAATGACAAGATTAAAATAATAGTGGCTACTAACGTTTGGAAAAAACAATGGCATCCAGGCATTCTGTCCTTCTTGATGGAAGATTGTAAATTCCCCTATGAAGTAGTCTTGCCAAAAACATATAACCTGAAACTAATGCTCTGTAGATGCTATTATAAGTTATAGGAAATACGAAGCACAGAGGAACGTGTTGCTATACACTGTGAGGCTATAATTGGCAAATCCCAGACTGTAGAAAGCACTACAGGCCAAATAACCCAGTTGCTTCAACCACAATATTAACAACAAAAATGCAATGAATGAAATCTTAACATACTTAACAAAATATAATGAACAATGAGAGAATGCTAAAAGATTGTTTTTGAGCTCTGTTTTTATAAGACAAAAATTAGAATATATTTGATGGCTTATGTTTTATCTTTGTTATTATTATTTATTTATCTTTCCAAGTAGTTTTGAGGCCCTATGAATATGCCTATTCAAGTCTTTGTTGTACAATTTTAATTCTCTAAAACTAGTCAGAAGTATCAGAAAATAATACCAAAGTCATATCCAAAATTGTGAGAGGAGTATGCCACATAATACAATTTGAAAAATTATAACAAGAGAGTATTTAGAAAATTATAGTCTAATGTAACTTATACAATAGTGATAGTATTAAGAATAAAACCTTGAAACATAAAAGCATAATTAGATTACAGCTTGTATCATTTTCAATTCTATACCTGCATTATGTTTAGATAATCTCCAAACCATAAAAGTAAATGCCCTTACATCTTTGGTATAGTCAATATGAATATAGAAAGCATTTAATACAGCTATAGAAAATTTTAATAAAATATATGATGAGGAAGAAGATGATCATTATTATTATTTGCTTTCTGAGGTAATTTCAAGGACATGAAATTTAGAATACAAAGACAACTTGAAAAACTTAAACTTCCCACAATAACCTATTATACCAAAAAATATTTCTCTTCATTTCAAGTTGTGGTATCAGGTAAGGAAATCAAAGAACTAAGATATATTAATTTCCTCAATTTTATACTATAAACTTTATATACTTCCATCATTAAACTTTTACGTTAAAAAAATTTTAATACTGGAAGCACTAAGAGGAGGCAAAATATTTTTATGGGAGGGTAGATTCTCTGAGCTTTTCTTCCCATCCATGGCCTAAAGCTAATTTTCTGAAATAACCCAAGAGAGAGAAACACATTTTTCAAAGTGTTGAGTTCTGGGGGAAAACATTTTGATTATCATGTTTGATTATATTAACATGAAAAAAGTGTCTTTATCTATTTTAGTTTTAGTCAAAAAAGTTCATCTTTCTCTAGTTATGCCCCCAATACAAAATTTTATTTATGGTTTATAACTGTGTCAGTCAGCTATTGTCACAATACTATTGCATAAAATCCACTCCAAAACAAAGATTCATACATCAATAAGCCTCTGTTCCTATATTCATGGTTCTGAATGCAGCTGCAGGTTAGCACATTTAAGCTGGGCTCAGGTCGATAGGGCTTGGCTTTTTCCCTACAGGTTAAGCTAAGGTAGACTTTGCATGTGTAAATATTAACTGAAGGAAAACCAGTAAAGCAAGAAAGAAAGCCCATTCGTGTAAGCATATTTTAACCCCTTACTCTGTTATGCATATTAATATCCAGTTGGCCAAAGCAAGTTACATGGCATGGGACATAGATGCCGAGAGGGATTAAGAATTGCAAAAATTAATTAAATCTACCATTGTCTACTCTCTTAGTCATAATTATTTATGATCCTTCCACACACAAAATTCGCTCACATGCTCCTCAAGATTTACTAATTGTTGCTCAGGATCTCACAATCTACATCAGGTCTGGAATCAGTTATTTTTATATGAAGACCTATTAATTAAAAAGACAAGTTATTCTCCACCTACATATCCTACATATGATTGTGGAATAGTGACAGAGAAGCTTCAATAAACACTCTCATATGAAAAAAGGAGAAATGGGAGATAAACTGGAGCCACTGATCTCTAGGAATTCTGAAATCCTGCTGGGCAAACATTATCATGTACTCCGAATCTTGGGGTAGAAAATTTTCTTGACCAAACCCCAGCTCCACTTCCTGGAAGAGGCTCTTCTCTATGAATCTTTCCATTTGCCTGTTTGGCATTTTCTATTATTCTCTGCCTATAGTTAAGTGGAGGACCAGAGCTTTTGGTTTGTTTTGCTTGTTTTTAATATTGTGGACAAACAGGTGACATTCTCACAAATATAGATCTCTCATAATTTTGCGTTTTTTTTTTAATAGATTCAATTCCAGTCAACTATAGGTGCCAAAGCCTCACCCACATATCTTTTAGAGGTATTCTTACCATGCTTTTGTGGGACCATATGCTTCACCTTATTAGGAGTCTGTTTACCCAGCTATGAGCATCTAGTAAGTTCCACCCTACTTATATCAGAAGTCTTAACAAATGGTGGAGCTGCCAAGCCCTTGGTTTTGTTTACTTTTATCTACAGGAGGTATTTTAAGGATGCATAATTTTTCGACTTTGCCCCAAGGCTGTATCTTAAGTTTTGAATTATTATTGGCTGGAGAGACCAAAGATAAAAAGAAGTTTTATGATTTTATTTTCAAATCCATCATGGGTCAGTATTTCTAGGTTCTTCATAATCCTTCTTAATTCTATTTGTAAACTAGCCTGTTCCTTTTTAAATCCCTTATAATAGTTTTCACAGCTCCTGCTCTCCAGCCCCAAAGCCCATGCCATATACCTTAGGTTTTTGTTATGGCTACTACTTCTAGGTTCCAATGTCTTGATCCATCAGCTACTGACTCAATAATGCTTAGTAACAATCCTCTCCAAACCTCAGTTACATAAAACAACAATAAGAATTTATTCCCACATTCATGGGTCTCTAATTCTGTTGTAAATCAGCTAATCAAGGCAAGGCTTGACAGAGTGGCTCTTCTTCAAACTGTAGGTCTAAATGGGCTGAGCTTTTGACTACGTTGGGCTCAGGTAGGCCCGACAGTATTCATTCTGAGTCTGAGGGTAAAACGGTTCTTAGCTACTTGAGAGAAGCTCTTCTCATGGTAGAGTCAGAAATGATAGGCCCAAGCTTATCTACTCAGACACACTTAAAGTTCCTCTGGCATCATATCTGATAACATCCCCTTAGTGAAAACAATTCCTATGATAAAATGTGTGGCTACAGGGAGGCATGCATAATCGGGAACCATAATGCAATTGGCCACTATAATATAATTAAATTTATGGTAACTGTGTACTCTAATTGGCATAAGTCTGTATTTAGTTCACGAAGAAATTATGGACTACCTTGGCAATAATAAAACTTAGTTTAAAAAAATCTGTACTCAAGGCCTCAAATACACAAATTTGTTATCATTAAAGCATCAGAAATAATTTACTCACCAATTTACCAGTGGAAATATTATATTCTCACTTATGTAAACTCTTTAACTTTGAACACTAACTTAACTCAATTTGTTCCTAATACATATGCAAAAATAGAATCTCAACGTCAGTGCTACCTAAAGAGATAGCTATAGAACAGATTTAAAATAGATTAACTAACTGATATAAACCTTGGTTTGGAACTGGTTTTCCCCTTGGGCACTCTTTTGAGGAAGGTCAGTGAAGAAATAAATTCCCTTATTTTTGTTAACAGTCCTTTTCCTGTTCACATTTTTTTTTAACATCTTTATTGGAGTATAATTGCTTTAAAATAGTGTGTTAGTTTCTGCTTGATAACAAAGTTAATCAGCTATACATATACATATATCCCCATATCTCCTCCCTCTTGCATCTCCCTCCCACCCTCCCTATCCCACCCCTCTAGGTGGTCACAAAGCACTGAGCTGATCTCCTTGTGCTATGCGGCTGATTCCCGCTAGCTGTCTATTTTACATTTGGTAGTGTATATATGTCCCGGACACTCTCTTACTTCGTCCTAGCTTACTCTTCCCACTCCCCGTGTCCGAAAGTCCATTCTCCACCTCTGTGTCTTTATTCTTGTCCTGCCCCTAGGTTCTTCAGAACCTTTGTCTTTTCTTTTCTTTTCTTTTCTTGTCTTGTCTTTTCTTTTTTTCTTTTTTAGATTCTATAAATATGTGTTAGCATACGGTATTTGTCTTTCTCTTTCTGACTCACTTCACTCTGTATGACAGACTCTAACTCCATCCACCTCACTACAAATAACTCAATTTCGTTTCTTTTTATGGCTGAGGAATATTCCACTGTATATATGTGCCACATCTTCTTTGTCCATTCATCTGTCAATGGACACTTAGGTTGCTTCCATGTCCAGGTTATTGTAAATAGAGCTGCAATGAACATTGTGGTACATGACACTTTTTGAATTATGGTTTTCTTAGTGTATATACACAGTAGTGGGATTGCTGGGTCATATGGTAGTTCTATTTTTAATTTTTTAAGGAACCTTCATACTGTTCTCAATAGTGGCTGTATCAATTTACATTCCCACCAACAGTGCAAGAGGGTTCCCTTTTCTCCACAACCTCTCCAGCATTTATTGTTTGTAGATATTTAAATGATGGCCATTCTGACAGGTGTGAGGTGATACCCCATTGTAGTTTTGATTTGCATTTCTCTAATGATTAGTGATGTTGAGTATCCTTTCATGTGTTTATTGGCAATCTGTATATCTTCTTGGAGAAATGTCTATTTAGGTCTTCTGCCCCTTTTTGGATTGGGTTGTTTGTTTTTTTGATATTGAGCTGCATGAGCTGCTTGTAAATCTTGCAGATTAATCCTTTGTCAGTTGCTTCATTTGCAAATATTTTCTCCCATTCTGAGGGTTGTCTTTTCCTCTTGTTTATGGTTTCCTTTGCTTGCAAAAGCTTTTAAGTTTAATTAGGTGCCATTTATTTATTTTTGTTTTTACTCTCATTACTCTAGGAGGTGATTCAACAAAGATCTTGCTGCAGTTTATGTCAAAGAGTATTTACCTCTAAGAGTTTTATACTGTCTGGCTTTACATTTAGGTCTCTAATCCATTTTGAGTTTATTTTTGTGTATGGTGTTAGGAAGTGTTCGAATTTCATTCTTTTACATGTTGCAGTCCAGTTTTCCCAGCACCATTTATTGAAAAGGGCATCTTTGCTCCATTGTATATTCTGGCCTCCTTTGTCATAGATTAGGTAACCATAAGTGCGTGAGTTTATCTCTGGGCTTTCTATCCTGTTCCATTGATCTATATTTCTGTTTTTGTGCCAGTACCATACTGCCTTGATTAATGTAGCCCTGTAGTATAATCTGAAGTCAGGGAGCCTGATTCCTCCAGCTCCGTGTTTTTTTTTTTTTTTTTTTTCTCAAGATTGTTTTTTGCTATTGGAGGTCTTTTTTTGTTTCCATACAAATTGTAAAATGTTTTATTCTATTCTGTGAAAAATGCCATTGGTAATTTGATACAGATTGCATTGAATCTGTAGATTGCTTTGGGTAGTAGAGTCATTTTTACAATATTGATTCTTCTAATCCAAGAACCCGGTATATCTCTCCATCTGTTTGATTTCTTTCATCAGTATCTTATAGTTTTCTGCGTACAGGTCTTTTGCCTCCTTAGGTAGGTTTATTCCTAGGTATTTTATTCTTTTTGTTGCAATGGTAAATGGGATTGTTTCCTTAATTTCTCTTTCTGATCTTTCATTGTTAGTGCATAGGAATGCAAGAGATTTCTGTGTATCAATTTTGTATCCTTCGACTTTACTAAATTCATTGATTAGCTCTACTAGTTTTCTGGTGGCATTGTTAGGATTTTCTACGTATAGTATCATGTCATCTGCAAACAGTGACAGTTTTACTTCGTTTGCCAATTTAGATTCCTTTTATTTCTTTTTATTCTCTGATTACCATGGCTAGGAGTTCCAAAGCTATTTTGAATAATAGTGGCAAGAGTGGGCACCCTTGTCTCGTTCCTGATTTTAGAGGAAATGGTTTCAGTTTTTCATCATTGAGAATAATGTGTGCTATGGGTTTTTCATTAATGGCCTTTATTATGTTGAGTAGGTTCCCTCTATGCCTACTCTCTGGAGAGTTTTTATCATAAATGGATGTTGAATTTTGTCAAAAGCTTTTTCTGCATCTATTGAGATTATCATATGGTTTTTATTCTTCAATTTGTTAATATGGTGTATCAAACTGATTGATTTGCCTATACTGAAAAATCCTTGCATTGCTGGGATAAACCCCACTTCATCATGGTGTATGATCCTTTTAATGTGCTGTTGGATTCGGTTTGCTAGTATTTTGTTGAGGATTTTTGCATCTATGTTCATCAGTGATATTGGTCAGTAATTTTCTTTTTTTGTGATATCTTTGTGTGGTTTTGGTATCAGGGTGATGGTGGCCTCATAGAACGAGTTTGGGAGTGTTCCTCCCTCTGCAATATTTTGGCAGTGTTTTAGAAGGATAGGGGTTAGCTCTTCTCTGAATGTTTGAAAGAATTCTCCTGTGAAGGCATCTGGTCCTGGACTTTTGTTTATTGGAAGATTTTTAATCTCAGTTTCAATTTCAGTGCTTGTGATTGGTCTGTTCATATTTTCTATTTCTTCCTGGTTCAGTCTTGGAAGGTTGTACCTTTCTAAGAATTTGTCCATTTCCTCTAGGTTGTCCATTTTATTGGCATATAGTTGCTTGTAGTAATCTCTCATGATTCGTTGTATTTCTGTGGTGTCAGTTGTAACTTCATTTTCATTTTTAGCTTTATTGATTTGAGTCCTTTACCCTTTTTTCTTGATGAATCTAGCTAAAGGTTTATCAATTTTGTTTATCTTCTCAAAGAACCCGCTTTTAGTTTTATTGATCTTTGCTATTGTTTTTTTGTTTGTTTGTTTCTATTTCATTTATTTCTCCTCTGATTAATATTCCCTGGGGCTGGGAATTCTCTGGTGTTCCAGCATCCTGGACTTCGTGCTCCGACTCCGGAGGCTTAGGCCCGACCCCTGGCCTGGGTATGAAGCCCCCTCAAGCCACATGGCTCAGCAAAAAAGGAAAAAAAAAGAAAAGAAAAGAAAAAGAAGGGTGGGAAGAAAACAAATGAACAGAAACAGACAAACAAAACCCAAGACAAATAGCTAAGACAAAAATAAGCAACAAGCAAACAGCAATAGCAACTATTAAAAACAAACCAAAGAAACAGACAAACAAAACCCCAGACAAATGGTAAAATCAAAACCAAATGAACAAAACAAAACAAAACAAACACACACACACAAAATAATAAACAAAAACAAAAACAGAGAAAACAAAAACCAAGAGAACAACCAAACAAATGAATCCCAAAATGAAATCAAACAACTAAAAACAAAACTAACAAAAACAAATAATAAAAAACAAAACAAAAGCAGAATGCAAACTGAAAGAAAAAGCAAAGAAAACAAAACAAACACATAATGATGAAAAAAAGATAAAGGTTAGGACAAATAGAACAAAGGAAAGATAAAAACGGGAAAGAACACAGAACAACAAAAAAGTAATAAAGAAATAGAAATATAAAAATTTTTTAAATATATTAAATTTTTTTTACAAAACTAAATAAAAATAAAAACATAATAATAAAAACAACAGAACAAAACATTTAAAAAATAGTAATAATTATATTTTCTTGGGGTCTCAGCTATCAGCATCCTTGCCCCCACTGTGAGTCACAGCCAACCTCCACCTCTGCAGGAGGCCCTCTAAAACTCTAGGTAGGTCTCTGGTCCCTCTGTGGGCACTGTGGGGGCAGCTCAGACTGTGACCTGGCCCACCTCCCAAGTGTACTAGTCCTCAAAGTGCACAGCTGCTAGAGCTAGACCAATTTCCTTTGTGGGAACACTCATTGTCCATTCAGATATTCCATAGATGCAGGGTTTACCAAGCAGATTGCAGGGATTTAATCTACAGTTTGTTAAGCTGCACAGAAAGATTTTTTTCCTTTTCCTTAGTCGCCCCACCCCTGGGGCTCAGCTGTGCTTTTAGCTCCACCTCTGTGTGTGGACCACCCACAGGAGTCTGCTCCCAAGGCTGCCTTGGAGCACTCGGGGCTGCCCTGGTGAGGACAGGGTGCAGAGGTGGTGCAACTGCCTGGGTTGCGGGGCCCTGGTGGCAACAGGTTCACAGGAAAGCCAGTGGCCATGAGCATGAGAGATATGGCCCTAGTGGGAGCCTTTCCTAGCACCTGGTGGCAGGCATGAAAAGGCCAGCCCTGGTGGGGGCTTTTCCTAGTGCCTGAGGGGGCAGGGGGCTGGCGTGTGGGGAGAGAGACACTGCAATGGCGACTCCACCCCCTGTGCATCACTCAACAGTAGCACCATGCTTCTATGTCAGTCTGGGTTTCCTCCACAAGCATTCCTGGTTTTGGATTTCCTCCCTGCCATCCCTCCAGTCTATCTCCTTGCAGCCCACAGCAGTCCTCCTCCCAGCTTTGCTCTCCAGTCCCCATGTTCCAGCTTTCAGCCCCCGTGTCCACTGGAGGACACATGTCCCAGTCTGGGGTGCACAGGCCTGTGGCACAGACCATCTGTGTAGTTCTCACTCTGTCCTCTCTGCTACAGACTGGCCATTTCACCCTCCTCTGACAGCCTCAGATGCCCCCCTTCTGTTCCAACTGATTTCCCCATCAGTGAAGGGGCTCCCCCGGATGTGGGAATATCTCCTCTGCTTCAGCTCTCCCCCAGGGGCACAGAACTCTTTCTGCTTCCTCTCCTCTTCTTTTTCCCTTCTTTCTTTCATCCTCTCCGTTTATGTGGAGATCTCTCCTGTCTTTTCTGGTGTCCAATGTCTTCTGCTAGTGTTCAGCCAGTGTTCTGTGAGAATTGTTTCATCTGTAGATGTATTCTTTAAATTTATTTATTTATTTTTATTTATTTATTTTTAGCTGTGTTGGGTCTTCGTTTCGTGCGAGGGCTTTCTCTAGTTGTGGCAAGCGGGGGCCACTCTTCATCGCGGTGCGCGGGCCTCTCACTATCACGGCCCCTCCCATTGCGGGGCACAGGCTCCAGACGCACAGGCTCAGTAGTTGTGGCTCACGGGCCCAGTTGCTCCGCGGCATGTGGGATCTTCCCAGACCAGGGCTCGAACCCGTGTCCCCTGCATTAGCAGGCGGATTCTCAACCACTGCGCCACCAGGGAAGCCCTGTAGATGTATTCTTGATGCATTTGTGGAGAGAGATGAACTCCACGTCCTCCTGCTCCTCCTTCATCTTGGTCAAGAAGACAATTTGCTCATTTCTAAGCTCCATTTCCTCCATGGAACATATCTCCTAAGACTTGTTAGATTTCAGTTCCATTAAGAGTATCAGCATCCTTACTGCATTTATCTCCTACCTCTCCTTGACTTTCTTCCAGGTTAAAGCACTGCTACTAATATTCCAGAAGGAGATTGTCCCTTTGGGAAACCTGTGCAAACATTCTAGCTATTTTAAAATTATGTTTTGGACTCTCATGGTAGCCTCAGTGCCTGTGAATTAGTGAAAAACATTTTTCTGCCTCTTTGTCATGTTAGTGTTTTCTGAATCGTAACTCCAGGTGCCCTAGACAACAAGATGACTCATCTTTTCTACCATTACTGTTGTATGATATCCAAGGTAGCCAAAGTCAGTGCCAGCATTGTGATATTGACACTAATTACACAATGGAATAAATCTCATCCTGACTTTGGAGTCTTGAGTTTGTTCCATTGTAAACCTCTAAGACCAGGAAAAGTTCCTCCCCAACATTCTGCTAGAAGTTCAGGGGTCCCTTGGGGTTTACACATGTCCTAAGAAGTAGTGGGAAGGCCACAACTATAGTAGTTAGATGGGTACTGAGCAAGATTCTGGTGAACTGGTGGGCATCCCTCTTGCAGGCAGAGTTGCGACTTTGGTGGAAAAGGAATGGAATTTCACTTTGAGGTAGATGGCATGATAAACTGGCTGACAGTTAGGGTGAAGAGTTGAAGGATGAGAGCTCCTAGTCAGATTTTCACTTGAGAGGACCTCTACCCAATGTAACTCCTCAAAATATTTAGTTATTTGGAGTGGTGCTTGTCTTGGTCTACTTAGCCAGCACTTTCTAGAAATCCCCATCACCACTCTGCCCTTTACAATTCTTCTAGCCTAAAGTCTCCACATTCTACAGCCCAATTCATAAGCCATCATGGATACTTTTCCTCTCATTTTGCCATTTCTTCTTTATCCATCTATAAACAAAGACTTCCTTTTTTTCCACTGTAGACTTTTGGGCAATAAAATAAAAATAAAAATTAACAAGTCAACCAAACAACCAACAAACATTTAAAAAAATTTTTTCAAACATAAGGAATATTCAGTTTTCAGACACATTCTGCAGGTAAAGAGGGTATGTGGAAGTGCTACTATGAAAATTTGAATCATTCCATAGCATCAAGAAAAAATTAAAAAGGCAAAAATACTAGTTTTCACACTGGAATATATAATGTTCTGTTATAAATGCCTAGAATGTGATTGAGTTATTCTAAGCCCAGCATTTCCACATTTGGTGCTCAAATTATTCTCAGAGGGGAAAAAAAGGAATAAAAGCAAGGAAAGGAGAGAGGAGGAGGAGAGATATAGCAGGAATCTGTGACTGAGCAAAAAATAATACATTACATTGTGTATGGGCACTGTTGAGCCAATCCAATGAATCTTAGGTCTTTTTATTCCTACAAAGAACACTAGCCTATATTTAGCAGGGACATAAATGCTACAATTAGGCATTTATGATTAAGTCAAGCTATACTACTCCCTAGTTTATATTTAACTTCAAATACTTCAATATAAAATCCCATGAAGAAAATCTAGGTACCTGGACCATGGTTAATAAATGAAATGTTGAGTGTGTTGCACAAAATTAAAAAGAAATACTTCTGTTTTTCTTAAAGCTTTCATAGAGGTCTGATGTAGCCAGTCCAACATCAGACTAACAGCTGACTGAAATAATGACTGTAAAATACTTATTTTGAAGCCTAGCATGATATAAGCATTTAAAATTTAGCAAAGCAAGCATGTTTATATTGTGGAAAATAGACTCAAAAAATACCAAGAATAGCTCTGAAGAAAAAATTCATAGAATGCCCATATTAGGAGACCAGAGCATAGAAGGCAAGAATGATAGTTGCTTCTACTTTAGTCAACCCTGGAGAATTAAAACACCAATTTCATGAATGTGCCCCTGGGCATGTTTTAGCACTAGTTTAATAGGATTATCTTCCTTCTCTAACTTTCTTTTTTGAGTATAGTGTCACTCTCCTAGGATCTTGGGATCCTTTCTGGTCCTGCTTTGAGTGTCTATACTTGGACCATGATTCCTAAGGCAACAAGGGTTGAAGGGTGCAGTATTGATACCTGCTACAACATGAATTAACCCATAAAACATTAGGCTAATTTAAAGAAGCCAGTCACAGAAAGTCAAATATGGTGTGCTGACTGAAAGTAGATAAATGGTTGCTGGAGGGAGAGAGTGATAAAAGATGTTTTAAAATTAGATAGAGGTGATGGTTGCATGACTGTGAATTTATTTTTTTAAAGAAACACTGAATTGTACACTTTAAAAGGGTTGTGTGATATATTAATTATATGTCAATTAAGCCATTATAAAAAATTGAGGGAAAACAGTTTGGTGCATGATCAGACAATAGAAAGACTAGTTAAAATCAGGATTTGTGGGGAAGATACATGGCACTTAGCATCCAAAGTTCTATGTCTTCTCATTAGTTTATGGTGCCCTCAACATTTTAAAGAAATTTTTAAAAATATCAAACACTTTAAGGAATAATACATCAAAAGCCCTACGATCCCATAACCATAATATAAAAAAAAAAACTATTAGCAAATTGTCATAATTGTTTCAAGACTTTTAATATATAAAAGAAATAAAATATTTCACATTAATGTAAATGCCTTTTCAACCAAGAGCCTGAGTCTGTATTTCTACTTTGTTGGAAACCAAAATTTTTAGAATTATTTTAAAATAATACACTTAAGTTATTTGATTCTCTAATCTATATTTTTCTGATATTTCATTGGGCCATAAAAAGCACAAATCAGCCACCAGTTATTAACATTAATATTTCAAACTGCCAGTTAAGGTGCATGCATTGCAAAGTATAAAAATAATGCTTGGGGCTTCCCTGGTGGCGCAGTGGTTGGGAGTCTGCCTGCCGGTGCGGGGGACGCGGGTTCGAGCCCTGGTCTGGGAGGATCCCACATGCCGCGGAGCGGCTGGGCCCATGAGCCACAATTGCTGAGCCTGCGCTTCTGGAGCCTGTGCTCCGCAACAAGAGAGGCCGCGATGGTGGGAGGCCTGCGCACCATGATGAAGAGTGGCCCCCACTTGCCGCGGCTAGAGAGAGCCCTCGCACAGAAACGAAGACCCAACACAGCCATAGATAAATAAATAAATAAATAAAATTTTAAAAAAATTATACATTATGATAAAAAAAAAATAATGCTCATTTTAAAAATTTGAAAATTAATAAAAACATTGCTATCAATCTATATTAGGAGAGGCAATGACAACCCTAAAAAAATAAAAACTATATCTGTCACTGCAAGAATTTTAGAAAAATGTTTAAATTCTTTAGCAGAGTAATGTGAATAATGAGAAACTCAACAGTATCATTGGGAAAATGACAAATACTTGATTTTTCTTTCATTCTCTTTCAGCTCTCTTAAAGTGTTAGTTTGGAATAAAAAGGGAAAGCCTGTAGGGAAAAATATAGAAGAATTAGTTAAGTGAATAATATAAACCAAATTAAATTTTATTTTAATAGAGCAATAGTATTGAAACAATACTATTTGGAGCAATTGTAACACAATTTCCTAAAACTCAAATTAATTTTAATTTTGAGCTCCCATCTTTCCAGACTTCTGAGAAACGTAACTTTAGTCATTTGTAAATATCTCCTAGTCTCTTAACAGACTAGCGCCAATCAAAGCATTGGGATTTTAGTAGTCCATAATAAGCCACCTCATATGAACCAGGTGAATATCCATGTAAAAACTATACTTTATAAAATTCAAAGTAATATCTATTTTGAACACTTACTCTACTGCATAACCTCGGTGTCTCAGGGTTCCACTGGCAGGCTGGTGTCAAAGTTCAGAGAGACATTTCAGAGAGCTGAGACATGGGCAAAGACCATTTGTTTACAGAAGATACCATTTAAAACATCCCACAGTCAACATGAATGCTCGGATCCAGCACCTGTCTAAGGCCTCTGTTTCACGTGACCACAGGGAAATCTCCACAAGACCACCTTTGGTTCTGTCTGGTGTTAAAACATGCATGATTTCTCTTTGAACTCTTTCAATTCACTGGCATTGTGAAACTCCATCTCATCCAGGTGACTGTAGGGTATTGCTGAATTCACTTATCACTTCTGTGAAGCATGATTCAGTTTCTCTCATTCTCTTTTCACCCAACTTCTCACCTCATACCCTGCTTGCTCCATAGCTTCCTTGCTTTCTCCAAATCCAGATTGAGGAATCTTCTTCTAATCCAGGATTGAACCTACACTTGCTATGCCTGCTCATGGCGATAGATATATGATAGATAGATGATAGATAGATAGATAGATGTTGATACAGATATAGATATTTTTACTACTCAAGTGCCTCTTCCCAGGCACAAGTTTTGGCTTTGAGGAAAAAAAAAGGCAGGAAGAATCACAAGCTATTTTTGCTTTCTACCTTGTCACCAAAATTCTTGAATTTGGAAAATAAAAATGCTAATATAATACACTATAATGTAATATGATATGATATATATAGAAATAAATAATAGATTAATGTCTCAAAATAGTGTCCTCACTAGGCTAAGGTATGTGAATGAAAACATTTTAGACATGTATTAGGCTGTTCTCAATTTGTATGAATAATGAGCTTCCAAGAACATTTAAGAAAGTGAATGCATAAACAAGGAAATTACATGTTTAATGAAAGATTTCTGTTTCTAAAAAACAAAACCTATTCTAATATCCATGATCAGGTTTTAACATTCAGGGTTTTTGAATTTGTGTTGTACACAATATATGTGTAATGTCTTACGAAATATTAAAATATAAGTATTAAATACAATAAAATACTTTAAAAAGCACTTAAAAGTTTTATTCTTTCATTTAACTTGAAATTTAATATATTGAAAAAAACCTAGTTCAATATTAGGTTAGGAAATATTAGGAAAGCTTAATTTGGTGATTTCTGCAAAGGATTAATCAGAGAAGTAAAAAATATTCACATAGAGATTGTATTGATGACTTTGATGGGTTCTTATTTCCTTAAATAAATTGTCAACACAAATTTAAAGGCCAGATTTATTTTCTTTAAAAAGAGTCTATTTGGTTTCATCTCAGAGATGTAGAGAGCTGAAAGAGAATTACCCTCATCCATACAACACTGATAAACCTGGAAAATGACACATTAGTTACCTTTCTTGAACCCATCACAGAACTAAAATTGCAGGGCAATTAAGTAATTGGAAACCTTGGGAAAGAGAGCCACCTGCAGCAAGAAACAAACCCTATCATTTGCTTACTTGGAATGGATAAGAAATACTGGTTAAAATTTTTAAACAAATTGCTAATGACCAAGTGTGGGCTAGATTAACTTGGGAAGGAAGCCCACTGGGGCTGCAGTCATGAAGGATTCACAACTTTTGCAGACTCTCCCTCCTTGAACTCAATCAGGAGATCACAGAAAAAGAAATCTGAGAAAATCCAAGAAAGTTCTTTTCCTGGCACGGGTTGGGGAAATAGAACAGTATTAACTCCTGAAACTTTGCCCAGATCCCACCTCCTCTATCTCCCAATCAAAGTAAACGATTTCATCTGCAGAGAGAAAACAATAAAATCTGCTGCCTTAAGGCACTGGTGGAAACTCATTGCAGCTGATGGAAGGGAAGATATTATACCAATTTTTATACCAATTTTAAACATATCTTCCAGAAATAGAAGGGGAGTAAACAATTCTCAACTCACTCTATAAAGCCATTATTTCCTTAATACCAAAACCAGACAGAACCATTAAAACAAAAGGAAACTACAGACCAATTTGCCTTATGATAATAGATGGAAAAATCCTCACCAAAATATTAACATACTACATTCAGTAACATATACAAGGGATAATACATCACTACCAAGGAGGATTCATCCCAGGAATGCAAAATGGGTTCATCATTAAAAAAATTAATGTATTTATTTTTTGTTGAATAATAGTGGCAAGAGTGGACACCCTTGTCTTTTTCCTGATCTTAGAGGAAATGCTTTCAGTTTTCAACATTGAGAATAATGTTTGCTGTGGGTTTTTCATATATGGCATTTACTATGTTGAGGTAGGTTCCCTCTATGCCCACTTTCTGGAGAGTTATCATAAATGGGTGTTGAATGCTGGAGAGGGTGTAGAGAGAAGGGAGCCCTCTTGCACTGTTGGTGGGAATGTAAATTGATACAGCCACTATGGAGAACAGTATGGAGGATCTTTAAAAAACTAAAAATAGAACTACCATATGATCCAGCAATCCCACTACTGGGCATATACCCTGAGCAAAACATAATTCAATAAGAGACATGTACCACAATGTTCATTGCAGCACTATTTACAATAGCCAGGACATGGAAGCAACCTAAGTGTCCATTGACAGATGAATGGATAAAGAAGCCATGGCACATATATACAATGGAATATTACTCAGCCATAAAAAGAAACAAAATTGAGTTATTTGTAGTGAGGTGGATGGACCTAGAGTCTGTCATACAGAGTGAAGTAAGAAAGAGAAAGACAAATATCATATATTAACTCATATATGTGGAATCTAGAAAAGTGGTATAGATGATCTTATTTGCAAAGCAGAAATAGATAGCGAACAAACGTATGGAAACCAAGGGGGGGGAAGGGAGGGTGGGATGAATTGGGAGATTGGAATTGACATATACACACTATTGGTACTATATATAAAATAGATAACTAATGAGAACCTACTGTATAGCTCAGGAAACTCTACTCAATGCTCTGTGGTGACCCAAATGGGAAGGAAATCCAAAAAAAGAGGGGATATATGTATATGTATAGCTGATTCACTTTGCTGTACAGTAGAAACTAATACAACATTGTAAAGTAACTATACTCCAATAAAAATTAATTTTAAAAAATCAATGTACGTCTCCATACTAATAAAGAAGAATGTCATATGATCAGCTCAATTAATGAAGAAAAAAGCATTTGAAAAAATTCCACACTCATTCATGACAAATATTCTTAGCAAACAATGAAGAGAATGACTTTAACATAATAAAAAACATACTTTTTCCCTAAGTTCAGGAGGAAGGCAAGAATTTTCACTGTTACCACTGCTGTTCAACATCAAACTGGAAGCTCAAGCCAGCGCAATGAGGAAAAAAACAAAAGAAACAAAATAATACAGATTGTAAAGAAAAAATTAAATCTATATACAGATCTGTTTTTAATATATAAATAATCCCAAAGTATCTAGAAAAGCTAATGCATTTAAATGTGTTAATCTAAGATATGAGGTCAAGATACAAATCAGTAGTACAGCCATAGTCCTATACAGATAGTAAAAGCATGTTTTGATGTCTAGACTGTCTACTGCCTGCTATGGCTCTCATTTTGGGGAATTTATTAAGTTATTGAGTGTTTATTTTTCCATAGGCGCTTCATTACTAATATTTATTGTTATAGAAAAATACAAAAATAAGTTGTTGATGATTGTATTGGGGTTAAATTACGTACAAAAATACATTAATCAGTGAAGCAAGAGATTTTTGCATTGAGATTGTGTTGATTTTGATAGATTCTTGCATTTTCTTAAGTAAATTATATTTTTGTATTTAAGTTGTTTCTGCATTGAGATATATCTATATCAGAAATGATCAGATGTACCAGAACAGTAAATTAATCAGATACATCTCTACATCTTTAAGATGTTCAGTAAACTTATCTGTGAACAAAGGATGACTTTTCATTTGTTCAAATATACTCGTAAGCCTTTCAGTAATCTTTTTCTCTTACAGACGTTGTATATTTTTAAAATACTAATTCCTTGGCATCCCATAGTTTTATTGCTCTTTAAAATGGGGTTTTCTCTTCCATTTATATCTTGGAAACTATTTGTGTGTATGAAGGAAGTAGGATTGGGTAGAAGAAGCAGCTGCACTGTGATGCAGGCCTGACAAAGCCTCTATCTACCTCGTGGGGAGCTCTGCAGGTCTGCCTAGGATATTACCTCAGGACAGGTGATTCTCTGCAGCTGAGGCAGATCCTCACGGTGAGGGGAGCTCAAGCATACCTCATGAGTGCACTCCCCACAGCTGGGCCACAAGTCCACCTCTGAAAAGGGATTTGAGTAGGGCATTTCTCTACCACAGCTGGGAATCATGATTTGACGTTCTGCGTTCCACAGGAAAGCTAAGAGCAGGAACAGGACAGAGCTAATAAAAGAGCCCTGAGGAAGCACAAACCGGCAGAGGATGGAGAGTCTGAAACGTAGAGTGAGGAGACAAGAAGTTTTGGAGCTTTTTTGAGGTAAGTTTTCAAGTTTTGTCAAAAATTTAAAGGTACATGGCAATTTAATATAAAGGTACATGGTATTTTAATCAATATTGAAAAATATTGATTTCTTTGGCAAATGATTTATTTATTTTGCAAATTTTGACTGCATTTTAAAATGCAAAAGGATGTTAGAGTGGAATACGGGTTGGAGTGAAAAAAGTTTTTTTCAAGTAAATTTTCAAGAAAATTGAGTATATTAAAATATTAGGGAAAAGATCCAGAGTAAAGGAATATGTTAAAGATACAGAGGAAAAGGAATTGATAATGAGAAAACTTCAAAGAGCCACAAGCTAGATTTGGAATAATTATTTTTGAGAATATTTAGGGACATTTTATCCAGTGTGACAGGATAGAAAAAGATAAAAATGACTGTGTGTCACGTAAGTTCATGGTGTTTGTGGCAATAGCTTAATGAAATATTTATTGTGTTATAAAGTTGAAGTCATTTACTGAAAATGAGGAAGAAATTGAAGGTTAAATTTAAAGAACTTAGGGAAGCCCATCTCTGAGCTAGAGCTGTGAAGATTGAGAGAGAAGGGTCAGAAGGGAAATAACAAGATTTCTGGGCTGTATTGAAAGCCCATTTAAGGTTGGGCTTAAGGTTACAAATGTAAAACATCCGTCTACAGCTGTGTTGTCCAATACGGTAGCTGGCAGCCATATATGTCTATTAGATTTAAATTTAAATAAAATAATAATTCAGTTCCTTAGGTGCACTAATCACATATCTACTGCTTAAGAGTGACTAGTGTGTACTCTACTGGACAGCACAGATACAGGACATTTCCAACACTGCAAAAAATTCTGCTGATCAGTCTAGACTAGAGAGAGAGTTGGGTAAATTGTCTGCAATGGTGTTCAGCAGCCCAGGAGCAACAGCTGAGACTGAACACTTTTAAGTGGCTCCAGGCCTGCCATTATGCTTACCTGGGCAGAGCAGGAGACTGATGCTAAATCAAAAGAAAACAAAAATGTCTTATAAAGCCTAGACTGCATATAAAAAGATGAGAATTGGAAAGCATTGATGCATTAACAACACTTAGAGATGCCAAGGACTTTGGAATTTGATGAGGCTGAATAACAGAGTGAAAAAACTAGAAAGATCGTGCTCAGAGTGAGGAAACTTTAAGATTTCACATGTGGAATTGTTCTTGGTGAGGACAAAGCTCAGGGTATGCTGGAAGTGGAATAGATTTGTAGGTTCATTGGGATTCAGAGTCAAGAAAACAGTAAAGGATAAAAACTAATTTGGATGCTGAGGTCACATAAGATTATGGGTTTGTAATATGTAGGAAAACAGTCTGATAAATATAGAAATGAAGAATAATAGGAGTAATATAGTCAAGTGACAAATGACCCTTAAAGAAATAGGCATGGAGAAACCTATTGCCTTGGAAACTAACTTTAGATTAGGTTTATGAACCAACCACATTGGTTATATTTTAGTCTATCATTGTCATATTATTATTATTTTCCCTACATATGAATGAGAAGGCAGCAAAGTAAACCAGAAAATCATGAGCTATAGAGATAAATAAACCTGGCTGCAAATCTCAGCTCTATATCATTTACCTGACATTTAATTTGTAGTAACATTATATAACTTCATTAAATGTACTTTCTTCCTCTTTGCAATGGAAATTGTAATACGTATCTTCAAGAGCATCATGTGGATTCAATAAAATGATGCACTGACTGGCCCATCTCCTACTTAGCCCTCTTCTTTTTCACACTGTGCTCCAGCCACACACTTGATTTCAATTCCTTGAATGCACTATATTCATTTTTAACATCACCTTTGCATTTCTGTATCAACTAGGGTTCCATCAGGGAAACAGAATCAGGGGGATAAATATATAAATATATATTTTATTGTAAAGAATTAGTTTACAGGACTGTGAGGGCTGGCTAAGCAAATCCAAAATCTGTAGGACAGGTCATCAGGGAGGTCAGGCTGGAAACTCTTGTGCATGTGCTGAAGCTATAGTTCACAGGTGGAGTTTCTTCCTAGCAGAAAGAACTTCAGTTCTGCTCTGAAGTTCTTTCAACTACTTGGATCAGGCCCACCCAGAAAATTAAGGATATTCTCCTTAAAGTCAACTGATAGTAGATGTTAATCACATGTACTAAATAACTTCACTGCAAGACTTAGATTAGTGATTGATCAAATAACTGGTGTTTGATTGAGTAGCCTAACCAAACCGGCACAAAAACTGACCATCACAACTCTTTAACCCAATGCCTGGAACACTTTGCCTCCTTCTTCATGTAACTAAAGACTGCAGACCTAGGTAGATCTTTTCTGACTGCCCTATATAATATACTTGTCCACTTATTATAAATCTCAGCAACCATGTTTATTTCCTTTATATTTGTGACTGTTTTGTCTATTTGTTTTATTTATTTCCTGTCTCCTACACTTGCCTTAAGGGTAGGGATTATGCCTCTCCAGTTCACTGCTATATCCCACACATCTCACACTGAACTTGGCACATAGTACATAGTAGAAGCCCAATGAATATTGAATAACTTAAAATGTCTGGAAAATAATAAGCATTCAGATAAGTTTCCAACTTTCTTCATGGGCCAGACTTCATTGTATGATTAATCAATAAGTTAATGGATTATTTTTCTTTTTCTGCTCTGTCTTAAACTATTTATAGGTTTCCTTACTCCTTACTCACTATATACACACACATCCATAACATCCCTTGCCGCCCAATATGTGTATGAAGGCAGTTTACTTGAAAATTTAAACGATTTCATGTCATGTTATAAAATGTAATGCATTATGTTTTAAAATTTTGATCATTTATAAATCGACAATCTATTCATTCCATAAATGTGAATAGGTTTTTGCAGTTTTTAATGTACAGTATATTTGTTCATCTTCCTTTCTTGCTTGCCTATCCCCATTAGCCTCTTCACTTTTTCTCTATCAGTATCACCACTCTGTCTACTTCTGTTCACTCCTGGAATGTGTTTTTAATATATTTATCCATGTTTATGTAATTATAAGCAAACACATATAGGATTACATCATATTAAATGCTGTCTTGTTTTCTCAATAAGACCTTATAGAATCAATCTATACTAGTTCTATACTATAGAACTAGTACAGTTCTAATTTAACCTTTTTCATAGCCACATGAGAATATATGGTACAGATGTGCCATCATATTTTTTTAAGCATTTTCTCTATTTATAAGCATGCACTCTATCTCCATATCTTAGCCCTACAATCCATTCTTCAAAACACATCCTGGAAACTTTCATTACTTCTTTTTCGATGGGATATAACTAGGAGAATGACTGAGAGTAGCTTTCCAAACAAGCTATATAAATCACATTTCTACCAACAATGACATGTAAATTCTTGCCACAAAGAGATCATATAGCTTTTAAAATTTTTGTAAGTCTGATTGTTGTAAATTGTTCATTTTATTTTACTTGGAATATTTGGATTTGTGTAGCAGTTCTCTTCCTACCATTTAATATTTAATTGTCCAGTTGTAAACATAGGTAAGTCTAAATGTTTTTCACTGAAAAGATGCTTTTAAGACCATACTTCTTAATTTATCTTTAAGGATTATGCATGTCCTTTTGGTTATTGGTGTGTCTCATCTAAGACTGTGGTGATTGAATTTGTCACATCCCTTAAAGAGTACTCTGAGCCCACATTTGGCATGTGTGCTAGGAAAGCTGGGTGATTACATAATTTTTTAAACTTTTTTTCTGAAGACATAAAAAGTTAAGTTTGCTTGAAAATTAGACTGCTTTATGTTATGTCATATTATGAAACATACTATATTATGTTTAAAACCTGTGAGTCATTTTGAAGTCAACAATGCTTCTAAGCAAAACAATAAATATCACATTTATTCATAAAATAGAAATATTTCAAAGATTGATAGAAGCCAAAATTTGTTTTTAAGTGACAGAATATAACTGAAGTTTTCTGCTTATTTCTACTTCCTTTGGCAGAAGTATATATGTATTAAAATTGATCTTTGTATTATTAGTAAATATATATATTGTAGAAATAAGAAATTACAGGAGCACTTGTTTGCTTTAAAAATACATATGTGTGCTGAAAAAATTTTAAAGGTCTAAGCATATTTCTCAGTTCTGAATATAACAATGCATCAATTTCATTAGGAGATATGAGACTTATAGCTATGCTTGAGTATTCATTTCTAACACTAAATGCTTTTCTTTTTTGACTAAATGATCAGAAACTGTAACTAGGACACACAGCTATGTTGTAAGGTTACATCCAAGAACACACTTCTGTTGTTAAATAAGATAATTGTGTCTTCTCTTCATTTAAAATATAAGATATATGCAAAATGTAAATATAAATTCATATTGTATATTTTAAAAACAGTTATTACACTGAATTCTGGAAAACTTTTTCTCAATTTACGTCTCATTTCACTTATGAATTTCACAAATATTTCAGACACTTGTCTCTTGATGACAATAGCTATAGTTGAATTTCTAATTGTGTTTAGAAAATGGCCCAAAATAGTCATACAACATGTCTGAGCTTCTATATTTTACCTACCTCCCATCCCAGGGCTTACTAATTGGTGTGCAAATTCACCATAGGTTTTTATCAGTTGGAATCAGCCAGTAGGGCACTGAAAATAACACAGTGGTGGTAGAAATGAATATGAAATTTGGGGATAAAAATAACGGTAATAGAAAAATTAGTTTGGAGGTTTGGCCCTCTCTGGGCTTGAGTTCCCACAGCTATAATATGACATGATGACTAAAGCCACATAAGAGTGCCACATAAAAATGCTAGGAAGTCTCCTGTTTCTGAAAGTCATATGTCATGTGTTATCTTTTGTGGCAAAAATCATTTGCTCATCACTATTATGGGGTAATAACTGTGGAATAATTTTGTTTGCTTCAGATATTCATTAAATGTAACTAGAAAAACTTTAACAAACTTACTGATATTAGGGTTTTTTGGTGTTTTTTTCCTTAAAAAAGATCAATAGACTATATATATATATATGTATATCTATATATACACACATAGAGATTGTCAAGTGAATTAAATTTGGTATAATAATTATTTTGCTAGTTTTTCATGAAATAAAATGGTTAAGGTTTGACCCCTAGCCTCAATGAAGTAGAGTTTGATAAAGACTATACAAAAGATTAGTAAAGCCATACAAAAGGAAAACAAGAAGTGAGGTTAAAAGAAAAAAAGTCAGTGCGGGACTTGTAGTATTTCACATCAGAAGACAAAATGTAAAACCAGTTTTCTTAATATATATTTTCTATAATTCTAAAAGTCTACCTTTTTTTTCTTTTTGTGTAGCATATCCTCCTAGCAAATACCTATACTATATTTTATGCAGGCAGCCTTACTTAAATGCTTATAGCAACAGCACACATTCTGTCTTCTTTCTAGATTCTTTTTCTTTCTCATTAAATAACTCTTTTTATAAATTTCACTACCTTAATCTTTATATTCTGAAACTTGTTAATGTGAAAAATCAGTACCTCTCAATGTGTATCCATGAATAAATGCACCACATACACAGTCTTTCACTGAGAGAATTCAGGGTCTATGATAGAAGGAAAACTTTTAGATAGGTGTGTCTTTCAACCCATTTCATATCACATTTTCCTTTTCTGGCAAGTTTTAAACATAGAAAATTTGAAATATAACCATATAGGCATACATTATCTGCCATGTATATTGGTAGATTGTCAAAAAAATGTCTGTGTTTATCTGCTTCACAATTTCTGTGCTGGGTATGTAATGCACAAATTTGTATTGACTGTGTACACTGTTTTCTGTGAAGGTGAGTAAAGCAAGACATGTAATAAAGCATTTTTGGTGCTAAAATGCTACATCAGGCACCTTAATTTTCTGCAAATAAGACTAAATTAGAGTTTAAAATGAGAACATTGCCACCGTGTTCTCCTGGTAGCAATGCAGCATCCTAACAGCATGTAAGCCATCACAAGATTTAGAGCTCAACTCAATCAGTGGCAACAAAATTAGAAATAAATAGGGGAGGATCAATACAAAGTGTTGTCTGGAATAATGAAACAGCTCTTGGCTGGAAAAATCTATTTTATTCTTCCTTTAGCTAGGTGTTCTGGAAATATCTGACCTAGCTCAATAGAAACTAAGTCTACTTTGTTTATGAAGACAAAGAAGAGTCAATAGTAAATACTATATATTATATGTAAATATAAACATATATAGGCATGTATACATATATCTTTTTTAAAGATGAACTGACAGAACAATAGGGAATTTAGGGAACACAGTTTTTATTATTAAAATTATATTATAGTTAATTCAAATTGATAAAATGGCTTTAAATATATCTATCATTTGATATGTTAACTGGTCTTATTTTTTCGTGAATGTATTTTTTCAAGTTTAAGAGTTTATGATATTTGCAAGGCTACTTACATGAGGAGCTTCTAATGAATGTTAATGTCATGATATGTGATATATCATGAAAAAGGAAACATAAGCAAGGTTGCTCATTATATTCTAAGATTTTTGAAGTGCTGGATCCAACTTGTGAACTAAGGAATTTTGTACTGACTGTTAGGAAGTACTGGTCCCTTCCCTCGTGTGATGGGGGCCAGGATACATTAGCAATGTGACTTGTCAGAATATTGGCTCTAGCTTCATCCCGAAAGGTCAGAATTAGTGCTTAGTGGAAGAACCGGCCATTTCTATGGCATTATCAAGGGGTTAGGGTCCAGTCCTTTATGGTTGCATCTATATGATGGAGTCATCAAGTGACAGATGTCACCATATCAGCCTTCTTTCTTATTTGGTGAAAAACCAAATCTTCAAGCTGCATCGTACGGGGAGATTAGCTTGTTGCTTTGTGACCACCTAGAGGGGTGGGATAGGGAGTGTGGGAGGGAGATGCAAGAGGGAGGGGATATGGGGATATATGTATACGTATAGCTGATTCACTTTGTTATACAGCAGAAACTAACACAACATTGTAAAGCAATTATACTCCAATAAAGATGTTAAAAAAACAAAACAAAACAAAACCTTCCCTTTGATAACAGAAGTGGGAGTGAAGTCTTAGTGTCCAAGCCTTTCAATTGACCAGACTGAGTTATAATAAGCCATGAACCTAAGCCAGTTTCTGTAATATTTTGAGGAAGAAAACCACTTTTCTAGCAGACCAGTCAGAAGATGATCAGTCGTAAGAAGTTATCTTTCCTTTCAATATTTTTTTTGTTTGAAAATGACTTATAACACAACTGGCTCTTGGATATTAACTAAAATGGGTGCTTATCTGAATTTTTACCTATAAATTAGAGATATGAAGAGATGAGACTATTCCCTTAAACATGCCCGATGAAATCTTGAATTTACAGTGTATCTACCATAACCAAATATAAATTTTAAATTCTATGAGAATAAAAAGGTTTTAAGTGAAGATTTTTAAAAGTCACATGAAGAAAATCTTTCTAAGTAAAGACAAAAGCATCACCAGTTGATATAAATGTCTCTCAGCTTTTTAAGGAACATAAATATCAAATTTCTATTTCAAGAGGTTATTTTCTCATGGGAATTGATACTTTAGATAAATATTAGTTGTTGTAATCTTGTACTTTTGTTTTAATTCAGACATTATTTGCAATTGTAAACTTTTTATTAATCATCCAACAACTGTGTTGTCTATTAAAGTATAATATACACAAACACATGAATACAACCAAAACACCCCCAAAGTCAACCTCATTGCTTCAAACTATTTAACCATAAAATATATTTAGAGGGAAATTTTAGAACTCTTTTTCAAACTTTTTTGAAAAGTTTGATTTTATACTCTATATATAAAAGTGACTGAGATAAAAGAAATATAATTCCTTTTCTTAACTTTTAATAAAATATACTGATTATTCTGTAACACTTCATCTGTTTTTTCATTACTTTCTTACTGGATTTATATTTTAAAAATATAAAACCTCAGATACCTTCATTTAAATATCATTATAGTCAGAGTGACTTTACTGGAATGACAACTATTTCAATGCCAATTATTTTAAGTTGGCATTCATTTACAGTATGTGGTTTTTTAAAAAAAGAGTTTTCATAGAAAAAAACTGTAAGATGTTTTTAAGGCTACAGTCTCATCTATCACTATTTCTAATTTGTGCATACAAATTCAAATGAGCTTATATTTGTTAATCTACCAAAGCCAGATGTGTAATAAGTCATTTCAGAAAAGAAATACTTTGCCATTTTAACAGCTGGAAGTAATATAATCAACAAGTTCGAATCAATCCTCTCTATAGCCTGTGGTGTTTATGACAAAAGGAGAAAGACCATACCATCTAATTATCGCCTTAGGTCTTTGAATGGTGAAGAAATGTCACTGTTGTACCTCAGCTGTGGGTGATAATAGGAAACAGCTGCTTCATTTTCCATCCCTTTGCGATGTTACCTGGGACATCATCTCTTTCTCAGCTATTCAGAGTTAGGTCACTGTTTGTTATCAAAGTTCTTAAACAACCATTTGGAAGGAACTCATTTTAAGGAATAAAACAGCACTATCCAAAGTCTTTTATGGACATTCTGAAAATATGTAAAATAAAACTGTAAACTAAATTTTTTCATAGCCAGAATATTATAATCCGATGTACCTTTAAAGTCTCACTGAATTTGGTCCTAGAAGTCAAGAGAGGTTAAGCACTAAACAAAACTAAAGTGAGGGGAAAGAGTATTTTCTTGCTGGTACCTTTTTTTTTCTCTCCTTTTCTCTGTAGAATTCTTGTTTTTATTTTTTATTTTTTCATACAAGAAGGATTAGATATGTGTTTCTACCCTTGTTGCAGATTTTGGTGTGAATTTAGCAGCAGTCATGTTGACTCCATTTTTTTCCTTTTTTAATACACATCACTTTTCATCATACATTAATGCTGCCTGGTTTTGAATGTAATATAAATAAAATCACATTGCATGTACTGTTTTATTTCACATATTATGTTTGTGAGGGTTATTCCTTTTGGTACTTAGCAGTAGTTCCATATTTTTCATTTTTATGTAATATGCTTTTGCAATTTACCTCAATTTATTTACCTGTTCTGCTGATGAATATTTGGATTTTTTCCTGTATTTTTGCAATTATAAATAAAGCTGCTATGAAGGTTTTAAGGCATGTATTTTGGTGGATATATTCACTCATTTTTCTTGGGTATATACCTAGAAATGAAGTTACTTTGCTTAACTTGCATAGATATTACCAAACAATTTACCAAAGTGTTTGCACTTATTATATTACAGTAACTTTCAAGTTTATTAATCCTATCTTGTGTTGTTTCCAGACTGCAAATTCCATCTAGTAAGTTTTTAATTTCAGATATTGTATTTTTTCAGTTCTTTAATGCACTTTCAATACTTTTTATAGATTGAAATTCTCTTGAAAATCTCTACCTCTTAAATTTTGTCTTTTTCAGTCTTTTCTTGAACATATTATCAATATTTTAAAGTATGTTTGATAACTCTAATATATGAATCCCCTAAGGATCTGTTTCCATAGTCTATTTTTTTAATTGTTTTTCAGTTATCTGGTCATATATTGATTCAAGCCTCTGAATTTTGAATAGTAGCCTAGCTATTGTGGGTAAAAACATTTTAGAAGAACTGGCTGATACTATTTTTAATACAAGATTAATTTCTCTTCTGCCAGGTAAATAGTGGATCACTCTGATACTACCTCGGCTTGGTTTTAGAGTGTCATAGGCTCATGAGGCCACCATTGATAATCTGAATTAAAAAGACGAAGTTGAAATTATTGCTTACTATATTAGAGGAGAATTTTGCTTGTTAGGCACATTCTTTCCAAATAGAGCTGAGAGCAGCATTTATGGATTGGTAGCCTTTCAGAAGCGTGAGTAGGCCAATGTCAAATGTGTGTGATTACTCAGAAGCAGGCTATTTATTAGTTACCAAGCAAATGTATATTTACTGGAATCATCTGTTCTTTTTATTTATTTATTTTTGGCTGAGTTGAGTCTTCATTGCTGCACGCAGGCTTTCTCTAGTTGTGGTGAGCAGGGGCTACTCTTTGTTGCAGTGTGCAGGCTTCTCATTGCGGTGGCTTCTCTTGTTGTGGAGCACAGGCTCTGGGCACACGGGCTGCAGTAGTTGTGGCTCGTGGGCTCTAGAGCGCAGGCTCAGTACTTGTGGTGCACAGGCTTAGTTGCGCCATGGCACATGGGATCTTCCTGGACCAGGGCTCGAATCCGTGTCCTCTGCATTGGCAGGCGGATTCGTAACCACTGCACCACCAGGGAAGCCCCTGGAATTATCTGTTCTTGATTAGTTGACTATCATAAGTGAGAGACTGACACCAATTTGTTGGCTTGTGAAGTGTGTTCACTGAGTTGCCAATTATGGATTAAAAAACAGGTTCTGATGACTACTTATAAACACAACTACAGAATACTCAGTCTTTGCTTAAGTGTGTAAAAACATTTTCTTCCTCAGTGCTTTGCTGAATTTGGTTTATTTTTAGTTTTCCTCTTATAAGGTGAAGTTCTAACTCCTAGAGTGTGACTCTTATTTCTTAGGCATGGTCCTTCTCCTTCCAAAGTGGCTTTGGCTACCCAGAGCTCCAATATCTGTCTCCGTAGACCTGTAACACTGCTACATTCAGCTTATACTCTATTTCTGTGCAAAATTATTTTTAAAAAAATACCCTCAGGGAAAAACATAAGCATCTATAGCTTATTTCAAATTCTTCACTTTTCTCAATGATTGTAGATGCTCAAATTCTTCTATTGAAGAAATTTTTCAAAATATTTTACATATTTTGTCTACATTTATGGTTATTTTCAACAGAAAATTCAGTCCAATACAAGCTAATCCGTCAGATAAAACTGGAAGTGTTTGGAAAGAAAATTATTTTCAAAAATTATTCCAGGAGCTTGGTTCAAGATGGTGGAGTAGAAGGACGTGCTCTCACTCCCTCTTGTGAGAACACCGTAATCACAACTAACTGCTGAACAGTCATCAACAGGAAGACACTGGAATTCACCAAAAAAGATACCCCACATCCAAAGACAAAGGAGGAGCCACAATGAGATGGTAGGAGGGACGCAGTCACAATAAAATCAAATCCCATAATGGCTGGATAGGTGACTCACAAACTGGATAACACTTATACCACAGAAGTCTACCCACTGGAGTGAAGGTTCTGAGCCCCACGTCAGGCTTCTGAACCTGGGGGTCTGGCAACAGGAGGAGGAATTCCTAGAGAATCAGACTTTGAAGGCTAGCGGGATTTGATTGCAGGACTTTGCCAGGACTGGGGGAAACAGAGACTCCACTCTTGGAGGGCACACACAAAGTAGTGTGCACAATGGGACCCAGGGGAAGGAGCAGTGACCCCATAGGAGACTGAACCAGACCTACCTGCTAGTGTTGGAGGGTCTCCTGCACAGGCAGGGGGTGGCTGTGTCTCACTGTGAGGACAAGGACACTGGCAGCAGAAGTTCTGGGAAGTACTCCTTGGCGTGAGCCCTCCCAGAGTCCACCATTAGCCCCACCAAAGAGCTGGGTAGGCTCCAGTGTTGGGTCACCTCAGGCCAAACAACCAACAGGGAGGGAACCCAGCCCCACCCATCAACAGACAAGCACAAGCGGATTAAAGTTTTACTGAGCTTTGCCCACCAGAGCAACAGCCAGCTCCACCCACCACCAGTCGCTCCCATCAGGAAACTTGCAGAAGCCTCTTAGCCTCATCCATCAGAGGGCAGACAGCAGAAGCAAGAAGAATTACAATCCTATAGCCTGTGCAACAAGAACCACATTCACAGAAAGATAGACAAGATGAAAAGGCAGAGGGCTATGTACCAGATGAAGGAACAAGATAAAACCCCAGAAAAACAACTAAATGAAGTGGAGATAGGCAACCTTCCAGAAAAAGAATTCAGAATAATGATAGTGAAGAGGATCCAGGACCTTGGAAAAAGAATGGAGGCAAAGAGCAAGAAGATGCAAGGAATGTTTAACAAAGACCTAGAAGAATTAAAGAACAAACAGAGATGAACAATACAGTAACTGAAATGAAAAATACACTAGAAAGAATCAATACCAGAATAACTGACACAGAAGAACAGATAAGTGACCTGGAAGACAGAAAGGTGGAATTCACTGCTGCAGAACAGAATAAAGAAAAAAGAATGAAAAGAAATGAAGACAGCCTAAGAGACCTCTGGGACAACATTAAACACAACAACATTCTCATTATAGGGGTCCCAGAAAGAGAAGAGAGAGAGAAAGGACCCGAGAAAATATTTGAAGAGATTATAGTCGAAAACTTCCTTAACATGGGAAATGAAATAGCCACCCAAGTCCAGAAAGGACAGAGAGTCCCATACAGGATAAACCCAACGAGAAATATGCCGAGACACATAGTAATCAAAATGGCAAAAATTAAAGACAAAGAAAAATTATAGAAAGCAGCAGGGAAAAACGACAAATAACATACAAGGGAACTCCTGTAAGGTTAACAGCTGATTTCTCAGCAGAAACTCTACAAGACAGAAGGGAATGGCATGATATACTTAAAGAGATGAAAGGGAAGAAGCTACAATCAAGATTACTCTACCCGGCAAGGATCTCATTCAGATTTGATGGAGAAATCAAAAGCTTTACAGACAAGCAAAAGCTAAGAGAATTGAGCACCACCAAACCAGCTCTACAACAAATGCTAAAGGAACTTCTCTAAGTGGGAAACACAAGAGAAGAAAAGGACCTACAAAAACAAACCCAAAACAATTAGGAAAATGGTAACAGGAACACACATATTGATAATTACCTTAAACGTAAATGGATTAAATGCTCCAACCAAAAGACACAGGCTTGCTGAATGGATACAAAAACAAGACTCATATATATGCTGTCTACAAGAGACCCACTTCAGACCTAGGGACACATACAGACTGAAAGTGAGGGGATGGAAAAAGATTCCATGCAAATGGAAACCAAAAGAAAGCTGGAGTAGCAATACTCATATCAGATAAAATAGACTTTAGAATAAAGAATTTTACAAGAAACAAGGAAGGACACTAAATAATGATCAACTGATCGATCCAAGAAGAAGATATAACAATTATAAATATATATGCACCCAACATAGGAGCACCTCAATATATAAGGCAACTGCTAACAGCTATAAAAGAGGAAATTGACAGTAACACAATAATAGTGGGGGACTTTAACACCTCACTTACACCAATGGACAGATCATCCAAACAGAAAATTAATAAGGAAACAGAAGCTTTAAATGACACAATAGACCAGATAAATTTAACTGATATTTATAGGACATTCCATCCAAAAACAGCAGATTACACTTTCTTCCCAAGTGCACATGGAGCATTCTCCAGGATAGATCACATCTTGGGTTATAAATCAAGCCTCAGTAAATTTAAGAAAATTGAAATCATATCAAGCATCTTTTCTGACCACAACGCTATGAGATTAGAAATCAATTACATGGGAAAAAAACCCCACAAACACATGGAGCCTAAACAATACATTACTAAATAACCAAGAGATCACTGAAGAAATCAAAGAAGAAATCAAAAAAAACCTAGAGGCAAATGACAATGAAAACACGATGATCCAAAACCTATGGGATGCAGCAAAAGCAGTTCTAAGAGGGAAGTTTATAGCTATAGAAGCCTACCTAAAGAAACAAGAAAAATCTCAAATAACCAATCTAACCTTACACCTAAAGCAACTAGAGAAAGAAGAACAAACAAAACCCAAACTTAGCAGAAGGAAAGAAATCATAAAGATCAGAGCAGAAATACATGAAATAGAAAGAAAACAATAGCAAAGACAATAAAGCTAAAAGCTGGTTCTTTGAGAAGATAAACAAAATTGATAAACCATTAGCCAGACTCATCAAGAAAAAGAGGGAGAGGACTCAAATCAATAAACTTAGAAATGAAAAAGGAGAAGTTACAACAGACACCGCAGAAATACAAAGCATCCTAAGAGACTACTACAAGCAACTCTATGCCAATAAAATGGACAACCTGGAAGACATGGACAAATTCTTAGAAAGGTACAACCTTCCAAGACTGAACCAGGAAGAAACAGAAAACATGAACAGACCAATGACAAGTAATGATACTGAGACTGTGATTTAAAATCTTCCAACAAACAAAAGTCCAGGACCAGATGGCTTCACAGGTGAATTCTATCAAACATTTAGAGAAGAGCTAACACCTATCCTTCTCAAACTCTTCCAAAAAATGCAGAGGAGGGGCTTCCCTGGCGGCACAGTGGTTGAGAATCTGCCTGCTAATGCAGGGGACACGGGTTCGAGCCCTGGTCTGGGAAGATCCCACATGCCGCGGAGCAACTAGGCCCGTGAGCCACAACTACTGAGCCTGCGCGTCTGGAGCCTGTGCTCCGCAACAAAAGAGGCCGCAATAGTGAGAAGCCCGCGCACCGCGATGAAGAGTGGCCCCCGCTTGCCACAACTAGAGAAAGCCCTCGCACAGAAACGAAGACCCAACACAGCCAAATAAATAAATAATTAATTAATTAAAAAAAAAAAAAAAAAAAAAAAAAAAAATGCAGAGGAAGGAACACTCCCAAACTCATTCTATGAGGCCACCATCAACCTGATACCAAAACCAGACAAAGATACTACAAAAAAAGAAAATGACAGACCAATATCACTGATGAATATAGATGCAAAAATCCTCAACACAATAGTAGCAAACAGAATCCAGCAACACATTAAAAGGGTCATACACCGTGATCAAGTGGGATTTATCCCAGGGATGCAAGGATTCTTCAATATACGCAAATCAATCAATGTGATACACCATATTAACAAATTGAAGAATGAAAACCATATGATCATCTCAGTAGATTCAGGAAAGGCTTTTGACAAAATTCAACACCAATTTATGATAAAAACTCTCCAGAAAGTTGGCATAGAGGGAACCTACTTCAACATAATAAAAGCCATATATGACAAACCGACAGCAATCATTCTCAATGGTGAAAAACTGAAAGCATTTCCTCTAAGATCAGGTACAAGACAAGGATGTCCATTCTCACCACTGTTACTCAACATAGATTTGGAAGTCCTAGCCATGGCAATCAGAGAAGAAAAAGAAATACAAGGAATACAAATTGGAGAAGAAGAAGTAAAGCTGTCACTGTTTGCAGATGACATGATATTATACATAGAGAATCCTAAAGATGCCATCAGAAAACTACTAGAGCTAATCAATGAATTTGGTAAAGTTGCCGGATACAGAATTAATGCACAGAAATCTCTGGCATTCCTATGCACTAATGATGAAAAATCTGAAACAGAAATTAAGGAAACACTCCCATTTACCATTGCAACAAAAAGAATACAATACCTAGGAATAAACCTACGTAGAGAGACAAAAGACCTGTATGTAGAAAACTGTAAGACACTGTTGAAAGAAATTAAAGATGATACCAACAGTTGGAGAGATAATACCATGTTCTTAGATCGGAAGAATCAATATTGTGAAAATGACTATACTACCCAAAGCAATCTACAGATTCAGTGCAATCCCTACCAAATTACCAGTGGCATGTTTTACAGAACTAGAACAAAAAATCTTAAAATTTGTATGGAGACAGAAAAGATCCCGAATAGCCAAAGCAGTCTTGAGGGAAAAAACGGAGCTGGAGGAATCAGAATTCCTGACTTCAGACTATACTACAAAGGTACAGTAATCAAGACAGTATGGTACTGGCACAAAACAGAAATATAGATCAATGGAACAAGATAGAAAGCCCAGAGATAAACCCAAGCAACTATGGTCAACTAATCTCTGACAAAGGAGGCAAGGATATACAATGGAGAAAAGACACTCTCTTCAATAAGTGGTGCTGGGAAAACTGGACAGCTATATATAAAAGAATAAAATTAGAACACTCCCTAACACCATACACAAAAATAAACTCAAAATGGATTAGAGACCTAAATGTAAGATGGGACACTATAAAACTCTTAGAGGAAAACATAGGAAGAACACTCTTTGACATAAATCACAGCAAGATCTGTTTTGATCCACCTCCTAGAGTAATGGAAATAAAAACAAAAATAAACAAATTAGACGTAATGAAACTTAAAAGCTTTTGCACAGCAAAGGAAACCATAAACAAGACGAAAAGACAACCCTCATAATGGGAGAAAATATTTGCAAATGAATCAGCGGACAAAGGATTAATCTCCAAAATATATAAACAGCTCATGCAGCCCAATATTAAAAACACAAACAACCCAAACCAAAAATGGGCAGAAGACCTAAATAGACACTTCTCCAAAGAAGACATACAGATGGCAAGAAGCACATGAAAAGCTGCTCAACATCACTAATTATTAGAGAAATGCAAATCAATATTACAATAAGGTATCGTCTCACACCAGTTAGAATGGGCATCGTCAGAAAATCTACAAACAACAAATGCTGTAGAGGGTGTGGAGAAAAGGGAACCCTCTTGCACTGTTGGTGGGAATATAAATTGATACAGCCACTATGGAGAACAGTATGCAGGTTCTTTAAAAAACTAAAAATAGAATTACCATATGATCCAGCAATCCCACTACTGGACATATACCCAGAGAAAACCATAATTCAAAAAGACACATGCACCCCAATGTTCATTGCAGCACTGTTTACAATAGCCAGGTCATGGAAGCAACCTAAATGCCCATCGACGGATGAATGGATAAAGAAGATGTGGTGCATATATACAATGGAATATTACCCAGCCATAAAAAGAACGTAATTGGGTCATTTGTAGAGACATGGATGGATCTAGAGACTGTCATACAGAGTGAAGTAAGTCAGAAAAAGAAAAACAAATATCGTATATTAATACATATATGTGGAACCTAGAAAAATGGTACAGATGAACCAGTTTGCAGGGCAGAAATTGAGACACAGATGTAGAGAACAAACATATGGACACCAAGGGGGGAAAGTGGTGTGTGTGGGGGTTGGGATGAATTGGGAGATTGGGATTGACATGTATACACTGATGTGTATAAAATGGATGACTAATAAGAACATGCTGTATAGAAAAAAATAAAATTTAAAAGTTAAAAAAGAAATTAACTCAAGTTGTAGAATGTATTCATATTATAAAGCAGCATGATTTCTCTAGAATTAACAGAGTTTGACTATGACACACAAAACCAGCATCTACACTTGGATGCCCAAACTACTGGAGATACAAAGCCTAGAACAACCAAGTAAGTGACGGCTGAAAAAAGTTATATTTCTCAAAGTAACAATTGTGTTTGATTGCATTATTGGCCCTAATTAAGGAGTTTCCCTGTATTTATGTCCTTTCTTATATAATTTTATATCATGTTTTCACTCTGACTTTGGGTTCAGCCATATAACTTGCTTTGCCCAGTGAGACAGTAGCAAATTTGATACATGTAGAGTCTTGAAAAAATACTTATTTTCGTTTTCTCTCCTAAAACTCGGCCAGTTTCATGAAAACAACCAGGCTAGACTGAAGTGGGAACAGGAAGAACATGGGGAAATAGCGCAGTTGAAGATCTCCTAAGGTAGCCAGCCTCTAGCTAATCCACTAGCTCTCCTCAAACACATAAGCCTAGACAAGATAAACTGAGCCTCACCCAAATCAGTAGAATAATCTAAATCATGAGAAACGATAAACAATTGCTGTTTTAAGCCATTATGTATGTGAGTAAACTGTTACTCAGAAATAGCTAACAGGTATACCAAGGGGGAAATGTTCTTAACATTTTCTGTACAAGATACAGGAGTATGTTTTATAAACTTTAATGCTTACATACACCAAAAAGGCCTTTTTATATGCTGTTCCTCCTCCCAAAATATCTCTTGTCTAATTTCTGCCTGACTTGCTTTTTCACTTTCTCTGGTCTCTCCTGAAGGATCAGAGACTTTTCTGACAAGTCTATATAAAATAGCACACACCCTAATACTCACTGTAGTTCCTATTTCCTTTACCTGCTCTTATTTCCTTATTATTTAATAATATTCCTTTCAAACATCTGTCTCTCTGTCTCTCTCTTTCTCTCTCTCTGTCTCTCTCTCATACACACACAAACGCACGTATGATTTTTTTAAATATCTTTCCTCACTAAAATTAAGCTGCATAATGCAAACACTAGAATGATTTTTTTTTCCTAGTGGATTACAGTAACTTTAAGTGCTGGAAAAGTCTGAAATGTAGTGGTTCATTGATATATAATTGTTGAATAAATGTTGATAGATAATATTTAGTTAATAGACAATGTGTATAGTGAACATCTCATCTTAAAAACTAAAATAGTTCAAACCAAATATAAGATGGGACCATTAGAGTTACTTGAAATATATCTAACAATCATAATAATAAAACTATATGTGGGCTTAATAGCAGAATGAATGCATTAGAAATAATGAGCTATGGTGCTTTGTGACCACCTAGAGGGGTGGGGTAGGGAGGGTGGGAGGGAGATGCAAAAGGGAGGAGATATGGAGCTATACGTATATGTATAGCTGATTTACTTTGTTATACAGCAGAACCTAACACACCATTGTAAAGCAATTATACTCCAATAAAGATGTTAAAAAAAAACAAAAGAAATAATGAGCTAGAAGACCAAATTGAGGAGTTCTTTTTTTTTTCTGAAAAAGTAGTAAAATGGAGGACAAAGAGATGGAAAAATATGAAGGAGACATTAAAATAGAAGATACAAATATAAGCTACAACAATGAGGAAAAAATAGCCAGTTATCAAAGAAACAACAAAAAATTATTTTCCAGAGGTGAAGAAAATATGTTTCATATGAAAAGTACCATCCAAGTGTTGAATAGAAAGAATACAAAGACCTAGGTACACAACTGTAAACATTTCTTAAAGACAAAAAACAAACTATGCTAAAAACAAGCAAATACATGCATATGTACATATTATATGAAGAACAAGGTAAAAGAATAAAGATATCCATGGCCAACTCATACAGATGCTCATAAAAAGCAATGATGAAATGGTCACTCATTCATCAGGTGCTTGAAATATATCTATGAAGAAAACAGAAAAAAATGTTCCTACCTGCCCTCTACTATCAGTCATTTTTGAACCTAAGTGCCAATGGCTAAACAAGCATTCAAGTGGCAGGGCAAAATAAATAGCTTTGACATTCAGAGATTCAAGAGATTTATCAACCACAGACTAAGTTTAAAGAGTTATTAGAATATATATTCAGATGAATAAAAATGTAAACCCCCAAAAAATAAAAGAATGAGAATTTAATGATCTTCTCAGATCAACATCAAATCTTATGTTTTTCTTACGAATAAAAAAATTAGCTAGCTATTACTATTGGGCAAATGACAGCAAACCTTGTCTCTTGCTGCAAAGGAAATATAAATATGGCAATAAGTAATACAAACATATAATGCTTATCAAATTTATTGAGTGCTCTATCTCAAATATATGTGTTCTCTATCCATAAGAAAGTACTATAGACCAAACTCACTTACGAAAATTTATGTAAGGCCTGAAATAAAATATCACACCAAAGCCAACATCTTAAAAAAAAATTTTTAAATATGGTTTATTTCAGGAGTTATAATAATCCATTATATATATTGGTAAATTCTTTAATATATCTACCACCTTAATTTACATTATGGCACAACAAATTATCACAAGCTTAGCATCTTAAAACAATGTACATTTATTATCTCACAGTTTTCATGTCTCAGAAGTTCAGGCACAGGTTAATTGGTTCCTCTGTTCAGGGTCTCTCATAGCTGCAATCGAAATGTCTCATGTGACTTCCAGGGTTCTCTCCCAAGATCACACCAAGATCACATGGTTGTTGGCATTTTTTACTTCCTTGCAGGGGTAAACTGAGGGTTTTAGTTCCGAGAGGCCACCTCTCTCAATTAGCAATTTGTAACTAGGCTGTTAGCTTCTTCATGGCCAGAAAGAGAACATCTCTGTTGCTTTTAGTTTCTTCTTCTGTTTCTGATCTCTAGACATTCTTTGAAATGACTAACATGATTAGATCAGGCCTACCCAGGATAATCTCCCTTTTAATTAACTTAAACTGATTAGGATCTTGTATCACATCTGCAAAATCCCTTTTGAAAATTTCATATAATGGAATACAATCATAGAGTAATAGTCTATCACCTTTGCCATATTCTGTTGGTTACAGGTCCCACATATACTCAAGTTGAAGGGGTTGAACAGGGCATAGACCACTGTGGGTCATAGACTTCTTTCTATAATATATAATAATGGAAATATGTTAAATATTCATTAACATCTCCATTGAGCCTTTCATTTATGCATTATTATATATTAATAGACATAAAATAGAATATGATCATCTCTGTAGACTTAAAAGTTATTTGACCAAATTTTACTTCCATTTTTTTTAAAGACAGTAATTTTGGATCAATGGTTATGCATTTAACATGTTGGAATTAGTATATATCTCAGTACTGAAGCCAGACACTTAATAGAGAAATGCTAGGAGTTTTTCTATTTAGTCAGAAAAAAGAAAGGGTATGTTTTTATCTTTTCTCCATGGTCTTTCTGCAGGTCTTGTATCAACTTTTGTTCCAGAACATATTCTTAATTGTGTTTGTATAGTAAACAGCTTTGGAATACAGACATAATGTCTCCTTGCAGAGCTGGGGTCAGATTTGTTTACTAACCAGGAGAATAAAGATAATATGTCTTCCTCTGAGACAAAAGGTTGAATAGTTTTGTTTATTTCCTCCTTATGTGGTTGGGGATATGCTAAGTTGGAAGTTCATCAGTCATGACACAAACCCACTGTGTGCACAGCATCCACCTAGCCTGCTCCATATCACCCCTGTAGAACTTGGAGAGCATGGAGAACAAATAGATATGTGAAACTTATGCTGCCTGCTTTGTCGTGAGTAGTAAGATCCTTTGTGTCTGACCCAGGAGTCGCCTGCCTTCTGTCAGCATCCCTGGAAATGTGGCAGTGTAATTTGTTAGCTTGCAAGTAGGGTAAAATATCAGACCTTTATGATATATGGTTTTGGCGATATTAACTATTGCAATGAGGTGAGACAACAAAGAACCTGATTAGAATTGGAAAGGAAAACGGCATTATTTCTATCTGCCCATAACCTGAGTGTACATCTGGGAATCTCCCCCAAAATCAGTTACAAAGTGAAAACAAATATTGGGTTGGCCACAAATTTCGTTTGGGTTTTTCGTAACATGGAAAACCTGAATGAGCTTTTTGGCCAACCCAATATTAAGATAATACAGTAAAAAGTCTGGCTTTACAATCAACATACTGAAAACAAATAATCATCATTGGTGCAAACAAAAAACAAAAAAATGAGTAAAAGGAAATACTGAAAGAGAAGGTGTTTTGATAGCAAAAATTAAATATTCTTATGCATAAACTTAGTAATACTGAAGAACCTATACAAATAGCTGTAAAACACATTTTTAAAGACATAAAAGTAGACTTAAAATGAAAAAAACATCATTTACTTGGATAGAAATACTCAAAACCAAAACCCAAAAGTTCAATTATTCCTTAATTTTTGAATGTTTTAAAATTTCAATTAAATTAGTGTCAAGTCCCTGCCTCCAACTTTGAGCTAGACAAGTTGGTTAGAAAATTTACTCTGAAGAACAAATAAGTGAAATTATCCAGGAAACCCTAGGAAAAGAAGAACAAAGAGAATGGCACATAAACAGAGAGACTAATGAAAACAGTTCACTGTAAATATAGCATCTTAAACTAGCAGAGAAAGAATGACATTTTAATAACCAGTGTTGGAAAAAAACCCTTGAGTTCATGTCCCCATTTTATGAGTTTAAACTCCCAGTCTTTCCTCTTTGGATCAAATATGTAAATGTATCAAATGTACCATAAAATTAAGAGAATAAAATATGAGTGAATTTCTCTCCAACCAAGGAATATGGGAACTTCCCCAGTCATGACTCGAAATTCAACATCAGTATAAAAAAATATGAATTTGATTTTATTTTAAAACTACTAGGCAAAAACAAGCATAATGAAAAGCTTATGAGAGCTTTAATTTCCAGAATTCCAAGTAAGTTGGAAAGATTGTTCGAAGTTATTTGTTTATTTATTTATTTATTTATTTATTTATTTATTTATTTATTTTAACGTCTTTACTGGAGTATAATTGCTTTACAGTGGTGTGTTAGTTTCTGCTTTATAACAAAGTGAATCAGCTATACATATACATATATCCCCATACCTCCTTCCTCTTGAGCCTCCCTCCCACCCTCCCTCTCCCCACCCCTCTAGGTGGTCACAAAGCACCAAGCTGATCTCCCTGTTTTATGTGACTGCTTCCCACTAGCTATCTAAAATTCTAAGTTTTGTTAAAAAAAGATAACACTTGATCAAACTTATGCTCTTATAGGAGTGTGTTTGCCTAAAATCTAAGCTTAGTGACCTCCCAGTTTCTCTAGCCTCAATATTTAGCAGTAACCTTTGCTTTTCACAGCTAGGTCTTGATTTCATCATCTCACATTTAATTGTATTTAATTGTATATTTACTTTTCTTGATTAATAGTCTGTATCTTCAGCATTCACACCACTTACATTTAGTCATCATTTAATATTTATTTCTTCTGGTATTTTTGAAATATTTCATTAATCTTCCCCTTCCATTTCAAGAAAAAATGTTTTATAGAGAACACTTTTTCTTCTGCCCTGACTTTGAAACTTATAGGATAACCTTCTCAGTTTCTCAAATAGATGATAATCAAGTAGTATATGTTGAGTAACTACAGGCAAGATGGTCAAGATCACAGGTCTTTAGGACCAAACCCTATGCCATATTCAACATACACATCAGTACAACTGTTGTTATTGAAATAACTAATATTTTTCTTCCATTAAACTAACACTTTTATATACTTAACTATGATCCACATACTAAACTACACTCTCAGTATACAAAGAGCATCTTGGCCTTCATGTATATACTCTGTATCAGGAAGCAATTATATACCATCATTTATAGAATGATATATTTAGCACTAAATTCCACATCAACACTTTATTTTTATGATAAACTTCTAAATATAAAATACCATGCAGACTCCTGCTACAATGACTGTGTATTGCACCAGTGGCAAGTAGGAAGCTATTTCTTCGTATATGTACCTTTGTACACACACCACACCTGCACACAAAAACCTATACCCACACACTTTTTGGAGGGGAATCAAATACTTAATAGTATACGTACTTGTTTTATTCCTTTTATAGCTAATTTTTTTTCACCATTCTCAATCATATTTTATTTATTTTTTTAACATCTTTATTGGAGTATAATTGCTTTACAATGGTGTGTTAGTTTCTGCTTTATAACAGTGGATCAGTTATACATATACATATGTTACCATATCTCCTCCCTCTTGCGTCTCCCTCCCAAACTCCCTATCCCACCCTTCTAGGTGGTCACAAAGCACCAAGCTGATCTCCCTGTGCTATGCGGCTGCTTCCCACTAGCTATCTATTTTACATTTGGTAGTGTGTATATGTCCATGCCACTCTCTCACTTTCTCCCAGCTTACCCTTCCCCCTCCCCGTATCCTCAAGTCTATTCTCTAGTAGGTCTGCGTCTTTATTCCTGTCTTGCCCCTAGGTTCTTCATGACCTTTTTGTTTGTTTGTTTTTTAGATTCCATATACATATTCTAGCATACGGTATTTGGGGTTTTTTTCTGACTTATTTCACTCTCTATGACAGACTCTACGTCCATCCACCTCACTACAAATGGCTCAATTTCATTTCTTTTTATGGGTGAGTAATATTCCATTGTATACCTGTGCCACATCTTCTTTATCCATTCATCTGTTGATGGACACTTAGGTTGCTTCCATGTCCTGGCTATTGTAAAGAGAGCTGCAATGAACATTTTGGTACATGACCTTTTTGAATTCTAGTTTTCTCAGGGTATATGCCCAGTAGTGAGATTGCTGTGTCGTATGGTAGTCCTATTTTGAGTTTTCTAAGGAACCTCCATACTGTTCTCCATAGTGGCTGTATCAATTTACATTCCCACCAACAGTGCAAGAGGGTTCCCTTTTCTCCAAACCCTCTCCAGCATTTACTGTTTGTAGATTTCTTGATGATGGCCATTCTACTGGTGTGAGATGATATCTCATTGTAGTTTTGATTTGCGTTACTCTAATAATCAATGATGTTGAGCATTCTTTTATGTGTTTGTTGGCAATCTGTATATCTTCTTTGGAGAAATGTCTATTTAGGTCTTCTGCCCATTTTTGGATTGGTTGTTTTTTTTTTGATATTGAGCTGCATGAGCTGCTTGTAAATTTTGGAGATTAATCCTGTGTCAGTTGCTTCATTTGCAAATATTTTCTCCCATTCTGAGGGTTGTCTTTACATCTTGTTTATGGTTTCCTTTGCTATGCAAAAGCTTTTAAGTTTCATTAGGTCGCTTTTGTTTATTTTTGTTTCTATTTCCATTTGTCTAGGAGGTGGGTCAAAAAGGATCTTTCTGTGATTTATGTCATGGAGTGTTCTGCCTATGTTTTCATCTAAGAGTTTAATAGTGTCTGGCCTTACATTTAGGTCTTTACTCCATTTTGAGTTTATTTTTGTGTATGGTGTTAGGGAGTGTTCTAATTTCATTCTTTTACATGTAGCTCTCCATTTTTCCCAGCACCACTTATTGAAGAGGCTGTCTTTTCTCCATTGTATATTCTTACCTCCTTTATCAAAGATAAGATGACCATATGTGCGTGGGTTTATCTCTGGGCTTTCTATCCTGTTCCATTGATCTATATTTCTGTTTTTGTGCCAGTACGATACTGTCTTGATTACTGTAGCTTTGTAGTATAGTCTGAAGTCAGGGAGCCTGATTCCTCCAGCTCTATTCTTCTTTATCAAGATTGCTTTGGCTATTCGGGGTCTTTTGTGTTTCCATACAAACTGTGAGATTTTTTTGTTCTAGTTCTGGAAAAATGCCAGTGGTAGTTTGATAGGGATTGCATTGAATCTGGAGATTGCTTTGGGTAGTATAGTCATTTTCACAATGTTGATTCTTCCAATCCAGGAACATGGTATATCTCTCCATCTATTTGTATCATCTTTAATTTCTTTTATCAGTGTCTTATAGTTTTCTGCATACAGGTCTTTTGTCTCCTTAGGTAGGTTTATTCCTAGATATGTTATTCTTTTTGTTGCAGTGGTAAATCCGAGTGTTTTCTTAATATCACTTTCAGATTTTTCATCATTAGTGTATAGGAATGCAAGAGATTTCTGTGCATTAATTTTATATCCTGCTACTTTACCAAATTCATTGATTAGCTCTAGTAGTTTTCTGGTGGCATCTTTAGGATTCTCTATGTATAGTATCATGTCATCTGCAAACAGTGACAGCTTTACTTTTCCAATTTGGATTCCTTTTATTTCTTTTTCTTCTCTGATTGCTGTGGCTAAAACTTCCAAAACTGTGTTGAATGATAGTGGTGAGAGTGGGCAATCTTGTCTTGTTCCTGATCTTAGTGGAAATGTTTTCAGTTTTTCACCATTGAGAATGATGTTGGCTGTGGGTTTGTCATATATGGCCTTTATTATGTTGAGGTAAGTTCCCTCTATGCCTACTTTCTGGAGGGTTTTTATCATAAATGGGTGTTGAATTTTGTTGAAAGCTTTCTCTGCATCTATTGAGATGATCATATGGTTTTTCTCCTTCAGTTTGTTAATATGGTGTATCACATTGATTGATTTGTGTATATTGAAGAATCCTTGCATTCCCGGGATAAACCCCACTTGATCATAGTGTATGATCCTTTTAATGTGCTGTTAGATTCTGCTTGCTAGGGTTTTGTTGAGGATTTTTGCAACTATGTTCATCAGTGATATTGGCCTGCAGTTTTCTTTCTTTGTGACGTCTTTGTCTGGTTTTGGTGTCAGGGTGATGGTGGCCTCATAGAATGAGCTTGGGAGTGCTCCTCCCTCTCCTATATTTTGGAAGAGTTTGAGAAGGATAGGTGTTAGTTCTTCTCTAAATGTTTGATAGAATTCGCCTGTGAAGCCATCTGGTCCTGGACTTATGTTTGTTAGAAGATTTTTAATCACAGTTTCAATTTCAGTGCTTCTGATTGGTCTATTCATATTTTCTATTTCTTTCTGGTTCAGTTTCGGAAGGTTGTGCATTTCTATGAATTTGTCCATTTCTTCCAGGTTGTCCATTTTATTGGCATATATTTGCTTGTAGTATTCTCTGATGATCCTTTGTATTTCTGCAGTGTCTGTTGTTACTTCTCCTTTTTCATTTCTAATTCTATTGATTTGAGTCTTCTCCCTTTTTTTCTTGATGAGTCTGGCAAATGGTTTATCAATTTTGTTTATATTCTAAAAGAACCAGCTTTTATTTTTATTGATCTTTGCTATCATTTCTTTCATTTCTTTTTCATTTATTTCTGATCTGATCTTTATGATTTCTTTCCTTCTGCTAACTTTGGGGATTTTTTGTTCTTCTTTCTCTAATTGCTTTAAGTGTAAGGTTAGGTTGTTTGAGATGTTTCTTGTTTATTAAGGTAGGATTGTATTGCTATAAACTTCCCTCTTACAACTGCTTTTGCTGCATCCCATAGGTTTGGGTTGTCGTGTTTTCATTGTCATTTATTTCCAGGTATTTTTTGATTTCCTCTTTGATTTCTTCAATGTCTCTTGGTTATTAAGTAGTGTATTGTTTAGTCTCCATGTGTTTGTATTTTTTACAGAGATTTTTATGTAATTGATATCTAGTGTCATAGAGTTATGTTCGGAAAAGATACTTGATATGATTTCAATTTTCTTAAATTTACCAAGGCTTGATTTGTGACCCAAGATATGATCTCTCCTAGAGAATGCTCTATGAGCATTTGAGAAGAAAGTGTATTCTGTTGTTTTTGAATGGAATGCCCTATAAATATCAGTTAAGTCCGTCTTGTTTCATGTATCACTTAAAGCTTCTGTTTCCTTATTTATTTCCATTTTGGATGATCTGTCCATTGGTGAAAGTGGGGTGTTAAAGTCCCCTAGTATGATTGTGTTACTGTCGATTTCCCCTTTTATGGCGGTTAGTATTTGCCTTATGTATTGAGCTGCTCCTATGTTGGGTGCATAAATATTTGCAATTGTTATATCTTCTTCTTGGATTGATCCCTTGATCATTATGTAGTTTCCTTGTTTGTCTCTTGTAATAGTCTTTGTTTTAAAGTCTATTTTGTCTGATATGAGAATTGCTACTCAAGCTTTCTTTTGATTTCCATTTGCATGGAATATCTTTTTCCATCCCCTCACTTTCAGTCCTTATGTGTCCCTAGGTCTGAAGTGGGTCTCTTGTAGACAGCATATATACGGGTCTTGTTTTTGTATCCATTCAACCAGTCTATGTCTTTTGGTAGGAGCATTTAATCCATTTACATTTAAGGTAATTATCGATATGTATGTTCCTATTACCATTTTCTTAATTGTTTTGGGTTTGTTATTGTAGGTCTTTTCCTTCTCTTGTGTTTCCTGCCTAGAGAAGTTCCCTTAGCATTTGTTGTAGAGCTGATTTGGTGGTGCTGAATTCTCTTAGCTTTTGCTTGTCTGTAAAGCTCTTAATTTCTCCGTCAAATCTGAATGAGATCCTTGCTGGGTAGAGTAATCTTGGTTGTAGGTTTTTCTCCTTCATCACTTTAAATATGTCCTGCCACTCCCTTCTGGCTTGCAGAGTTTCTGCTGAAAGATCAGCTGTTAACCTTATGGGGATTCCCTTATGTGTTATTTGTTTTTTTTCCCTTGCTGCTTTTAATATTTGTGCTTTGTATTTAATTTTTGGTAGTTTGATTAATATGTGTCTTGGCATGTTTCTCCTTGGATTTATCCTGTATGGGACTCTCTGTGCTTCCAGGACTTGATTAACTATTTCCTTTCCCATATTAGGGAATTTTTCCACTATAATCTCTTCAAATATTTTCTCACACCCTTTCTTTTTCTCTTTTTCTTCTGGGACCCGTATAATTTGAATGTTGGTGCATTTAATGTTGTCCCAGAGGTTTCTCAGACTGTCCTCAATTATTTTCATTTTTTTTTCTTTATTCCGCTCTGCAGTAGTTATTCCCACTATTTTATCTTCCAGGTCACTTATCTGTTCTTCTGCCTCAGTTATTCTGCTATTGATCCCTTCTAGAGAATTTTTAATTTCATTTATTGTGTTGTTCATCACTGTTTGTTTGCTCTTTAGTTCTTCTAGGTCCTTGTTAAACGTTTCTTGTATTTTCTCCCTTTTATTTCCAAGATTTTGGATCTTTTTTTAATCATTATTCTGAATTCTTTTTCAGGTAGACTGCCTATTTCCTCTTCATTTGTTTGGTCTGGTGAGTTTTTACCTTGCTCCTTCATTTGCTGTGTGTTTCTCTGTCTTCTCATTTTGCTTAACTTACTGTGTTTGGTGTCTCCTTTTTGCAGCTTGCAGGTTGGTAGTTCCCGTTGTTTTTGGTGTCTGCCCCCAGGGGCTAACGTTGGTTCAGTGGGTTGTGTAGGCTTCCTGGTGGAGGGGACTAGTGCCTGTGTTCTGGTGGATGAGGCTGGATCTTGTCTTTCTGGTGGGCAGGTCCATGTCTGGTGGTGTGTTTTTGGGTGTCTGTGGCCTTATTATGTTTTTAGGCAGCCTCTCTTTTAATGAGTGGGGTTGTGTTCCTGTCTTGCTAGTTGTTCGGCATAGGGTGTCCAGCACTGTAGCTTGCTGGTCGATGAGTGGAGCTGCGTCTTGGCGTTGAGATGGAGATATCTGGGAGATTTTCACCGTTTGATATTATGTGGAGCTTGGAGGTCTCTTGTGTACCAATGTCCTGAACTTGGCTCTCCCACCTCTGAGGCACAGCCCTGATGGCTGGCTGGAACACCAAGAGCCTGTCCTCCACATGGCTCAGAATAAAGGGGAGAAAAAAAAAGAAGAAAGAAAGAAGAAGATAAAATAAAATAAAGTTATTAAAATAAAAAATAAAAAATATTTATTAAAAAATATATTTAATGTAGAAAAAAAAAAAGGAAAGAAAGAAGATAGCAACCAAACCAAAAAAGAAATCAACGAACGATAACAAGCCCTAAAAACTATATTAAAAAAAAAACCAAAACAGACAAACAGAACCCTAGGACAAATGGTAAAAGCAAAGCTATACAGAAAAAATCACACACAGAAGCATACACATACACACTCACAAAAAGAGAAAAAGGGAAAAATATATATATGTCATTGCTCCCAAAGTCCACCTCCTCAATTTGGGATGATTCGTTGTCTATTCAGGTATTCCACAGATGCAGGGTACATCAAGTTGATTGTGGAGATTTAATCCACTGCTCCTTAGGCTGCTGAGAGAAATTTCCCTTTCTCTTCTTTGTTCGCACAGCTTCTGGGGTTCAGCTTTGGATTTGGACCTACCTCTGCGTTTAGGTCACCTGAGGGTGTCTGTTCCAGCCCAGACAGGACAGGGTTAAAGGAGCAGCTGATTAGGGGGCTCTGGCTCACTCAGTCTGGGGAGAGGGAGGGGTACAGAATGCAGGGTGAGCCTGCAGCGGCAGAGGCTAGCATGACGTTGCACCAGCCTGAGGCACGCCGTGTGTTCTCCTGGGGAAGTTGTCCCTGGATCACTGGATCCTGGCAGTCGTGGGCTGTACATGCTTCCAGTAGGGGTGGTGTGGATAGTGACCTGTGCTTGCACACAGGCTTCTTGGTGGCTCCAGCAGCAGCAGCCTTAACATCTCATGCCCGTCTCTGGGGTCCGCGCTGATAGCCACGGCTCACGCCCATCTCTGGAGCTCCTTTAAGTGGCGCTCTGAATCCCCTCTCCTCGCGCACCAGGAAACAAAGAGGCAAGAAAAAGTCTCTTGCCTGTTTGGCAGCTCCAGACTCTTTCCTGGACTCCCTCCCAGCTAGCTGTGGCGCACTATCCCCCTTCAGGCTGTGTTCACGCAGCCAACCCCAGTCCACTCCCTGGGATCCGACCTCCGAAGCCCGAGCCTTAGCTCCCAGCCCCAACCCATCCCGGTCGGTGAGCAGACAGGCCTCTCGGGCTGGTGAGTGCTGGTCGGCACCGATCCTCTGTGCGGGAATCTCTCTGCTTTGCCCTCTGCACCCCTGTTGTTGCGCTCTCCTCCGTGGCTCCGAAGCTTCCCTGCTCTGCCACCCGCAGTCGCCACCCACGAAGGGCCTTCCTAGTGTGTGGAAACCTTTCCTCCTCCACAGCTCCCTCCCACTGGTGCAGGTCCCGTCCCTATTCTTTTGTCTCTGTTTTTTCTGTTTTCTTTTGCCCTACCCAGGTATGTGGGGATTTTCTTGCCTTTTGGGAGGTCTGAGGTCTTCTGCCAGTGTTCAGCAGGTGTTCTGTAGGAGTTGTTCCACATGTAGATGTATTTCTTATGTATTTGTGGGGAGGAAGGTGATCTCCACGTCTTACTCTTCTGCCATCTTGAAGCTCCTTCTCTATAGCTACTTTTAAATGTCATGGCCATATCAGATTTTTCTTGAGTTCCATTTTTCTTTGACTTTAGTGAAACATATCTTATGTTTATTTCTTCTTGAGGCTTTTATTGTTGCTTTCCCATTTTTATGGTCCCCAATTTGTTTCACGGGATTCTTTCATTATTTTTTTTACTAGTTTACTTATTTTAAAATGGCAGTACCATAGACGCTTGCTATTATTTTCACCTTGAATGTGGCCAAAGCATTGTCAGAATAATTGTTTTTAGGGTAAGATAGAATTTCAGTCTTTTTCATTTTCAAATTGAACACATATTAATCTTCTGAAATTTCTGGATTATAGTAGGAGATTAAAGAATGTAAAATGTGCTATTTAATCAAGCAGGATTAAACTTTTCTGATAGTTTATTTGAAAAACAATTCTGTTATGAATTCTTTTTTCTGAAAGGAGTTTAATATTTAGTACATTTCCATTTTGTTAATTTCTCTACTCTTTTTTTAAAAGAATGCTTAAATACCTTCTCAGAAAAAATATGAAGTTTCTCTAGCATCAGAAATAAATGAGTTGTGCTTATCCATCATCAAGTCCACATTTATTGAGCATCTACAATATGTCAAACAGTGTCAATGACTGAGGATAAGGAAGGGCTAAAAGTGCCTCTGACCAGTTTGATTTTAGATAGAAAAATTTCCTTGGTTTTAAATAAAATAGCGTCAAATTCAATATGCTTGGTATTTGGGGTGTCAAAATACCCAGATATGGTGAGTCACTAGGAGATAGGGGCTACTTTGTTAAGTAGCCACTAAAGGTAAATAGATTTTACCTGGTGGCAATGGCGTTCTCTCCTTTGCCTGTTGTCCTTCACCTCTGCTCTCCTTACCCTTGTCCTTTGTCAATTGTCTGAAGTTCCTCGGGTTTCTTCAGAGGGCCTTTGTGTCCTGTTGCTTCTGTACCCTTTTGCTCACTCATGTATCATGCTGTTTTAAATTCTCTGTCTTATGTTAATTTACACTGTCTTTATATTCTTCCTGACAGTTTGTTTGTTGATTAATAACACTTTCTTAACCTCTGACCTCCTTTATTTAAAACTTATCAGTTTATTTGGACATAGAATTGCAAAGCTGATTTTCTGGTGCCAGTTTATAACTATATCTCCACCTACTAATCGCTATACCAACTCTCTCCTCCTGGTTTGACTCTGAAGTTAAGAGGAACTTGATAGCTCGGGATAAGATATACTTTAGACACCCCTTATCAGCTAATAAATGTAGTTTGTTCATTTGTTCACTATTTATATATTTTCAGCAACTTTGTGTGTGTTATAGATTCTGTATTTTTTGGTAGAAATACCCATTGAATCTGATAAAGTCACTGTCTTCATAAGGTTAAGCTCTCCTTTGTGGGGGAGAATAAACACAATGAACTGTACTAAATAATATAGTGTATAATAGTGATAAGTGCAATATTATAGTGTAAAGTAGGATAAAGGGACAGAGATTGATAGAAGTGAGAAAAGCTAATCTTCTATATTCTAATATTCTATAAAGAAGAGTCAGGTGATTTCTCTCCCAAGAAGGACTTGACCCAGATGGACAGAGGGCAAATGCTCATGCAAAGAGCTGTATTCAAGAGACTGAAGAACATTTCAGCTGAAGGAAGAAGAACAAAAGCCCTGGGGTAGAAATGAAGGCAGTTATTTGTAGTATAAACAGGAGTCTCATGGAATTGAATATAGAGTTGTAAGAACAAACAGAAAAAGACTTGAAATCTAACAGATATAAATGCCATTTTTAATTCCCATTTTGGAGATGTGAGCTTGATGTCTTTTAAAACACTACATGAATGCTGTCTGTTCATTCATATTGATCATTGATTTTCCCTGGAGCACCATGTGATAATATAAGTATCGCAATTAACATATATTATTCTCTTATTTAGCCATCACAGTATCTCTGAGATTATAAAAACGAATGTGCCAGTGCATTTTAAAGGTGAGGAGACAAAGGAGTTATGACTTATCTAACATAAAGAAATAAGCAGTACATTTGGACTTTGTTAGAGATACTTTGCACAAAAACTTAACTCTCTTGATCACTGGTTTCTATTGATACTATTTAGAAACACTGTTCAAAGAACCAAACTGGTATCATCACTTAACTTCATTAATGGTGACCCAATAACTCAAAATACCTTACTCATCATTAAATATAAGATGCAGTACACAAATTCAAGCTGGGGTCAAATGAGGTTTTCCTACCAGAGGCCTCAAATCAAGACTTGAGAACTGTGTGGGGAAACTTGCTTCTCTATGTGGTTTCAGAGTTCATTTAACAAGACACCTTCATACAGCATCTCAGTTTTGCTTAAGCTACCTTCCAAAGAGAGTATGTGAAAGAGAATGGCGTGTTTGCATCCAAGAAGCTAAGTTGTGAGTCCTGAGACTGCCCCAAAAGTGCATACCACCAAGTAGCAGGAATTGGAAGAAGACTTAACTCCTCTTCTAACTCATCCATCAGATAGCACAGTCCAGAGAGTCAGAGACAGATTCTCTGACTGTTGCTTTATCAAGAAGTTCAGACCCTCTACACTCCTAATGTAATCCAATATTAGGCCTCCACTGATTAAATCGACCACTCTTCCACCTCAGAGGAAGTATAGAGGTAAAGAGAAAGTTGCAAAGAGAAAGCGACTCAGAATTATCCTTTTGATAATTCTTCCTTTCAAAGGTAAAGTGGCTTGAGGTTGGGAGGAATACTGATTCCTCTTGACAGTACCAAGAATATAATTTCTGAATAATACTCATTTCTGTCTATTGATACTTGAATAATTATGTGCCATTATTTGTAATGCAAAGTGGACATTCAAAGAAAATAATAGTTGAAGAGTGCCATGTGAGCAGCTAAATGACACACAGAAATTAGAGCCACAGTGTAAAGATAATTTAAACTCAGATTCAGAAGATCAGTTGTATTAGTCATGTATTTCTGCATATCAAATTACTCTAAAACTTAGTGTCATAAAACAGCAATAATTGTTATGTCACTTTCTGTTTTTCCAGGAATCTGAGCATGGTTTAGCTAGGTCCTATGGCTTAGAATCTCTCATAAGGCTTCAGTAGAAATGTCAGCTGGGCTACAGGCATCTTAACCCTTGGCTGAGGAAGGATCTGCATCCAGGCTCACTCACTTGGTTGTTGGCTGGGTTCAGTTCATGTGCTATCACAATAAGGGCCTCAATTCCTTGCTGCCTACTAGGCAGAGATTGCCTTTCATTCCTTGCCAAATGGGCCTCTTCATAAGGTCCTCGCAACATGGTAGCTTGCTTTATCATAGCAAGCAAGTGATGAGAGAGGGAGAGAGAGGGAAGATGTGCAACCACTTCTCAACTTGCAAACAAGACTGTTTTCTCATCTGTTAAGTGGGGTCATAATACTTTCCTTAACAAGATCATGTTGTAAGAAGCATGGCAGGGTATGTATGTGAAAGCATGTTAAAAGCATCAACTAAAATGTAAAGAGAAATTAGCATTGCTGTTATTGGTATATTAGCAGCATAATTAAAAACTAAAAGTAGAACTACCATACGACCCAGCAATCCCACTACTGGGCATATACCCTGAGAAAACCATAATTCAAAAAGAGTCATGTACCACAATGTCCATTGCAGCTCTATTTACAGTAGCCAGGACATGGAAGCAACCTAAGTGTCCATCGACAGATGAATGGATAAAGAAGATGTGGCACATATATACAATGGAATATTACTCAGCCATAAAAGGAAACGAAATGGAGTTATTTGTAGTGAGGTGGATGGACCTAGAGTCTGTCATACAGAGTAAAGTAAGTCAGAAAGAGAAAAACAAATACCATATGCTAACACATATATATGGAATCTTAAAAATAACAAGAAAAAAGGCTATGAAAAACCTAGGGGCAGGACAGGAATAAAGACGCAGATGTAGAGAATGGACTTGAGGACACGGGGAGGGGGAAAGGTAAGCTGGGAGAAAGTAAGGGAGTGGCATGGACATATATACACTACCAAATGTAAAATAGATAGCTAGTGGGAAGCAGCCACATAGCACAGGGAGATCAGCTCGGTGCTTTGTGACCACCTAGAGGGGTGGGATAGGGAGGGTGGGAGGGAGACGCAAGAGGGAGGAGATATGGGGATATATGTATATGTATAGCTGATTCACTTTGTTATAAAGCAGAAACTAACACACCATTGTAAAGCAATTATACTCCAATAAAGATGTTTAAAAAAATAATAGTCTAATAGTGGTATTATTGAAGTAACATATATGGGATGAGGTTTGAATAAGGAGCTTGCAAAGCAATATTGTAGATTTTACCAGTAGAAGCTAAAGATGAAACCCTGGTTTTTGGAAAATGTGTGGTTTTTAAAATATTCAGTAGAGTGAGGGAAACATTCATTCATTTATTTCAGATATTTTTGAGCACCATTGCAGTGCCAATCAAATTAAATGTGGTTCAGCTATAAATCTAAAGTCAGTTTAATTTTCCTTGTGTGTTAGGAACAGAACTGAGGGGTTAATAAATGCCTCAAAAGAATATTAGAATTAACCTAAAGCGAACCTCATGCTTTATACAAGTGGAGAGAGGCAGAGTTAAAAGTTTACCTAGATCTTACAGTAAGCAAGCATCAGAGTCATCCCTAGAATCCTGGCCTCTGGTATCTAGGCCAATATTTTCTTTTAAGAAAGAGAGTTGTTTGTATTCCTAGAATTTTTCCCTGTTGAATATTTTATTATTTCTAACAGAAAAACAATGAACAGTTATAAAGAACAGTGGAAGAAATAGTGAGAATGAATATTTCATTTGAACAGCATAGATTCAGATTTTTAAAAAATTATTTTTAGTGTAATTCTATCTTCTAAAAAATGTTTTTGGATATTAAAAAAAATTCTATGCTAGTATTTTTCCCTATATGAATAAAAACTGTACTGAAAGTGTTGAAAACCTTTGGCATTAAAGTAAAGCACTATTTGTTATAGGTATCAAAACGAAACTATAGATATTACTGTACTTTTCACTTGCACCAGAGTCCTTCATGAGAGCCAAGAATGAAAATACTTATTTATACTTTGCGATTTATAGAAGATTTTGGAACATGCATGAGTGTTTCCACGATAATAGGTATACATTAGCATGGGTATTTGAATTCTGGGTTAAAAATGGTTCTTATCGGGCTTCCCTGGTGGCGCAGTGGTTGAGAATCTGCCTGCTAATGCAGGGGACACGGGTTCGAGCCCTGGTCTGGGAAGATCCCACATGCCGCGGAGCAACTAGGCCCGTGCGCCACAACTACTGAGCCTGTGCGTCTGGAGCCTGTGCTCCGCAACAAGAGAGGCCACGATAGTGAGAGGCCCGCGCACCGCAATGAAGAGTGGCCCCCGCTCGCCGCAACTAGAGAAAGCCCTCACACAGAAACGAAGACCCAACACAGCCAAAAATAAATAAATAAAAAAATAAATAAATTTATAGTACCATACAGAATACTTTCGCTGCTCTAAAAACCCTGTGTTCCACATATTCATCTTCCTGCCCTCCATCCAAGCCCCTGGCAACCACTGATGTGTTTACAGTCTCTATAGTTTTGCCTTTCGCAGGTCATATAGTTGGATTCATACAATATGTAGTCTTTTCAGATTGGCTTCTTGCATGTAGCAATATGCATTTAAAATTCCTCCATGTCTTTTCTTGGCTTGAGAGTTTATTTCATTTTATTGTTGAATAACATTCCATTGTACTGATGTGCTATAGTTTGTCAATTCACCTTTTGAAGGACATATCAGTTGCTTCCAAGTTTTGGCAATTATGAATAAAGATGCTTTATACAGTCCAGTGCAGGTTTTTGTGTGGACACAAGTTTTCAACTCATTTTGGTAAATACCTTGGAGTGTGGTTGCTAGATAACATGATAAGACTGTTTAGCTTTGTCAGAAACTGCCAGGCTGTATTCCAAAGTTTCTGTACCTTTTTGCATTCCCACCAGCAACAGATGAGATTTCCTGTTGCTCCATATTTTGCAAGCAATTGATGTCAGTGTTTTGGATTAGCCATTCTAATAAGTGTTTAGTTGTATCACATTATTGTTTTAATTTGTAATTCCCTAATGACATATGTTAAACATCTTTTAATATGCTTATTTAACATTGATATATCGTCCTTGGCAAGGTATATGTTCTCATCTTCTGCCATCTTGTATTCTGTTCTTTGCATATTTGGATACAAGTGCTTTTTCAGATACATTTTGCAAATATTTTTTCCCAGTCAGTGGCTTGTCTATGAATTCTCTTAACAGTGTATTTGTAGGGAAGAAATTTTTACTTTTAATAAAGTCCAACATATCAATTTTTCTTTCATGTATAGTGCTTTTGGTGTTGTATATAAAAGTCATCTTCAAACTCAAGATCACTTAGATTTTCTCCTATATTCTTGGAGTTTTATAGTTTTACATTTTAAATTGATGATCCATTTGAGTTAATTCTTGTGAAATTTGTAACATCTGTGTCTAGATTGTTTTTTTTTTCATGTGTATGTCCAGTTTTTCCACCATTTTTCTGGTTAGACTCCTTTATCACCTTTCCTCTTTCATCGAAAATCAAATAAAAAATGTTGTCTATATTTGTGTGGATCTATTTTGGGGCTCTCTGTTCTGTTCCATTGATCTATTTGTCCATTCTTTCACCAATACCACAGATTCTTCATACTATAGCCTTATAGAAAGTCTCAAAGTCTGGTAGTGTCATTCCTTTGATTTGATTCTTCTTCTTTAATATTGTGTTGGTTATGCTGAGTCTTTTGCATCTCTCTGTAAACTTTAGAATATGTTTGTTGATAGCCACAACAGCATAATACACATACACATTATGGGTCATTATGAGAAGTTGACCCCTTTATCATTATTTAGTATCCCCTTCTATCTCTGACAATTTTCCTTGCTGTGAAGTTGGATTTGTCTAAAATAAATATATTTTCTCCAGTTTTGTTTTGTTTAGTCTTAGCATGGTATCTTTCTCTATTCCTTTACTTTTTATCTATATTTGTCCTTATATTTAAGGTAGACTTCTTGTAAACATGTAGTTGGGTCTGGGGTTTTTGTTTGTTTTTTAATCTACTGTGATAGTCTCTGTCTTTTCATTGGCGAACTTATACCATTCACGTTTTAAATGATTATTGATATAATTGGTTTCTACAATATTTTTAAACTAATTCTTGATCTTTTTCTTTTTTTTCTTCCACTCTTTCTCTACCTTCTCTGGTTTTAATTTATTATTTTCTATGACAACATTTTTTTCCCCTCTCTTAGCATATCAACTATACATCTTTAAGAAAAAAAATTTAGTGGTTGCCCTAGAGTGTGAAAGATGCATTTACAACTAATAATTTCACTTTCAGATAACATTATACTATTTCACTGGTAGTGCAATTACTTTATAAAAATATTCCCAGTTCCTCCCCCAGTCCCTTTAAAATTCCTGTCATTCATTTCATTTATCTATAAAGTATAATCGCCTAATTCATTATTGCTATGAATTGCTATTATTAGCAGTTATTAGCAAAAAATATTGCTATTATTTTGAGCAATCAAGTGAGAAGAGTATTAGGTATATAAAACCCATTGAAGATTCACAGAAATTGAGTAGCTTAACCTCTGGTCTAAGCAAGCAAATTGATAACACTTTTAAATCTCTTACTCACCTCACCACTGTATCCAGCAACATCAAACATCTAAAAATAATCTTTATATTTAATGATGTGGACCGTGTATCAGTATGATTCAAATTAAAGTGTTGTCTTGGTATATCTGTAAGAACACTCAAAGCATACAAGTTTTCTTTCATTACCTCATTATTACTTCTATGATTTCTCTTCAAAATGAAACATGACTTTTCATAAACTAACAATACTTCTGAGAAGATTATAAATAGTACTGATTTTAGTCATGTGTAATATGTGGTGAATTTGAAATTATCATTTTCAAAATTCAGTAATAGAATGCATGAAATACACTTTCAATTAAAGTTAGGTGTGATTCTTGGGCATCTTTGAGATAACCAAGTTTGTTTGTTTTTTTTTTTTAAATTAAAGTGTGAACGTATCACTTAAGATAACCGAGAAAAAGAAATCCAGGATATGGTTACAAGTTAGGAGCTGTTCAAAGAGATAAAGAATTCCTTATTCTATGAAATAATCACTTTGTATCCATTTACATTTTTCTGAAATGTTTTGGTGACAGGTCATTCCTGGTTTGTTTCTAAACCTTGAATCTCAAATGTAGACAGAGAATTTCCAAATAAATTTTTTTTTAAATGTATCATTTTTATATTCTGATTCAAGTGAAATGCAGTGCAATCTTAGTCAAAAAATGTCCAGAAATTTGAAGTTTTTGATAACCATATATTGCCTATAGAAGAAAACTATAACAACTGAATATTTTAAATTTTCATCTCATTTCAGTAGCTTGGAAGTCCATTTCAAAAATCTTTGCAGTCATTTTTGGCATTCTAGCTTCCATTTCTTTTATGGAAATGGTACTTCTACCTTAGTACAATGCTACTATAAAAACATTTATGATTCAGGTAAATATCTCATAAATGATTTTGTATAAATACCCCTAGTAGTAGTTATACTAGTGCATATAGCAACTTTTAGTATGTCTTTTGATTTCCAGATTCTATAAAATTAAAGCAGTAAATAAAATAATGGAAAAAATATTTTCATACTCTTTGAATACTGTGGTGATTATTAAACAACCATGATGAAAGACCCAACTACTCTGAACAAAGAATATAACATGTCACCATGGACAATTATGGCAAATTAATTCCATAGTAACACATAATTTTTCAATAAAGAATAATTATTGTTTTATCCTTGTAGTTCATGACTCAGTATAAGCTCATAAATTGGGCTCTATTAACTGTAAAATGATCTTTGGTTTCCTTTAATAATAAAAATCAATTTTAGTGTAATTTCACATGTATATTAAACAAGATATATGAGTATATTGATACTTAATACAGTATCTATAACTGTAATTGTTTAGTGACACTTTTTTAGAACACCTTAACTTTTTTTTTTAACATCTTTATTGGAGTATAATTGCTCTTTACAATGGTGTGTCAGTTTCTGCTTTATAACAAAGTGAATCAGTTATACATATACATATGTCCCCATATCTCTCCCCTCTTGCATCTCCCTCCCTCCGACCCTCCCTATCCCACCCCTCTAGGTGGTCACAAAGCACCGAGCTGATCTCCATGTGCTATGCAGCTGCTTCCCACTAGCTATCTGTTTTACATTTGGTAGTGTATATATGTCCATGCCACTCTCTCACTTTGTCCCAGCTTACCCTTCCCCCTCCCTGTATCCTCAAGTCCATTCTCCAGTAGGTCTGCATCTTTATTCCCATCTTGCCCTTAGATTCCATATATATGTGTTAGCATACAGTATTTGTTTTTCTCTTTCTTACTTACTTCACTCTGTATAACAGACTCTAGGTCCATCCACCTCACTACAAATAACTCAATTTCATTTCTTTTCATGGCTGAGTAATATTCCATTGTATATATGTGCCACATCTTCTTTATCCATTCATCTGTTGATGGACACTTAGGTTGCTTTCATGTCCTGGCTATTGTAAAGAGAGCTGCAATGAACATTTTGGTACAGGACTCTTTTTGAATTATGGTTTTCTCAGGGTATATGCCCAGTAGTGGGATTGCTGGGTTGTATGGTAGTTCTATTTTTAGTTTTTTAAGGAACCTCCATACTGTTCTCAGTAGAGGACACATTAACTTTTGATTGAAATATGTTCTTTTTTAAACCAGATTTTTATCCACAGTAAAAGAAAATTACATATCCAATTTAAAAAGATAATCTTTCATTGAACTTAGTAAAAATGAAAAAAATGAAATGAAAAAAAATCAAAAAGAATTACTTTGTAGTGATAATGAATATTTAATGCCATTTTGAAAAGTAGAAGAGGAAGCTCTCACTTTTTAAGAAGCTAATTTTTATTTCCTGAACTAAGAAAAAAGTAAGTGAATAGAGCACCTGTGGTTTATCAATTGCACTATTCTTGTTGTTCTTGCCAAACATATTCTGTATCTGCAACAGCATTGCTTCCTTAGAAATCCTGTAAAAGTGTAATATACACTTTATGCATATGGTTTTTTGTTTTTTGGTTTTTTTGGTAGATTCTGCTGAAGCTCTTTTTTTTTTTAACATCCTTATTGGAGTATAATTGCTTTACAGTGGTGTGTTAGTTTCTGCTATATAACAAAGTGAATCAGCTATATATATATACATATATCCGCATATCTCCTCCCTCTTTCGTCTCCCTCCCACCCTCCCTATCCCACCCCTCTAGGTGGACACAGACACTGAGCTGATCTCCCTGTGCTATGCGGCTCCTTTCCACTAGCCATCTGTTTTACATTTGGTAGTGGATACATGTCCATGCCACTCTCTCACTTCGTCCCAGCTTACGCTTCCCTCTCCCCGTGTCCTCAAGTCCATTCTCTATGTCTGCATCTTTATTCCTGTCCTGCCCCTAGGTTCTTCAGAACGTTTTTCTTTTTTTTTTAGATTCCATATATATGTGTTAGCATACGGTATTTGTTTTTCTCTTTCTGACTTACTTCACTCTGTATGACAGTCTCTAGGTCCATCCACCTCACTACAAATAACTCCATTTCGTTTCTTTTTATGGCTCAGTAATATTCCATTGTATATATGTGCCACACCTTCTTTATCCATTCATCTGTCAGTGGACACGTAGGTTGCTTCCATGTTCTGGCTATTGTAAATAGAGCTGCAATGAACATTGTGGTACATGACTCTTTTTGAATTGTGGTTTTCTCAGGGTATATTTCCAGTAGTGGGATTGCTGGGTTGTATGGTAGTTCTATTTTTAGTTTTGTAAGGAACCTCCATACTATTCTCCATAGTGGCTGTATCATTTTACATTCCCACCAACTGTGCAAGAGGGTTCCCTTTTCTCCACACACTCTCCAGCATTTATTGTTTGTAGATTTTTTGATGATGGCCATTCTGACTGGTGTGAGGTGACACCTCATTGTAATTTTGATTTACATTTCTCTAACGATTAGTGATGTTGAGCATTCTTTCATGTGTTTGTTGGCAATCCGTATATCTTCTTTGGAGAAATGTGTATTTAGGTTTTTGCCCATTTTGGGATTGGGTTGTTTTTGTTTTTGATATTGAGCTGCATGAGCTGCTTGTATATTTTGGATATTAATCCATTGTCAGTTCCTTCATTTGCAAATATTTTCTCCCAATCTGAGAGTTGTCTTTTCTTCTTGTTTATGGTTTCCTTTGCTGTGCAACTGCTTTTAAGTTTCATTAGGTCCCATTTGTTTATTTTTGTTTTTATTTCCATTTCTCTAGGAGGTGGGTCAAAAAGGATCTTGCTGTGATTTATATCATGGAGTGTTCTGCCTCTGTTTTCTTCTAAGAGTTTTGTAGTGTCTGGGCTTACGTTTACATCTTTAATCCATTTTCAGTTTATTTTGTGTATGGTGTTAGGGAGTGTTCTATTTTCATTCTTTTACATGTAGCTGTCCAGTTTTCCCAGCACCACTTACTGAAGAGGCTGTCTTTTCTCCATTGTATATTATTGCCTCCTTTATCAAAAATAAGGTGACCATATGTGTGTGGGTTTATCTCTGGGCTTTCTATCCTGTTCCATTGATCTATATTTCTGTTTATGTGCCAGTACCATACTCTCTTCCTGTAGCTTTGTAGTATAGTCTGAAGGCAGGGAGCCTAATTCCCCCTGTTCCGTTTTTCTTTCTCAAGATTGCTTTGGCTATTCGGGGTCTTTTCTGTTTCCATACAAATTGTGAAATTTTTTGTTCTCGTTCTGTGAAAAATGCCATTGGTAGTTTGATAGGGATTGCATTGAATCTGTAGATTGCTTTGGGTAGTATAGTCATTTTCACAATATTGATTCTTCCAATCCAAGAACATGGTATATCTCTCCATCTATTTGTATCATCTTTAATTTCTTTCATCAGTGCCTTATAGTTTTCTGCATACAGGTCTTTTGTCCCCTTAGGTAGGTTTATTCCTAGGTATTTTATTCTTTTTGTTGCAATGGTAAATGGGAGTGTTTCCTTAATTTCTGTTTCAGATTTTTCATCATTAGTGTATAGGAATGCAAGAGATTTCTATGCATTAACTTTGTATCCTGCTACTTTACCAAATTCATTGATTAGCTTTAGTAGTTTTCTGGTAGCATCTTTAGGATTCTCTATGTATTGTATCATGTCATCTGCAAACAGTGATAGTTTTACTTCTTTTCTGATTTGTATTCCTTTTATTTCTTTTTCTTCTCTGATTGCTGTGGCTAAAACTTCCAAAACTATGGTGAATAATAATGGTGAGAGTGGGCAACCTTGTCTTATTCCTGATCTTAGTGGAAATGGTTTCAGTTTTTCACCATTGAGAACGATGTTGGCTGTGGGTTTGTCATATATGGCCTTTATTATGTTGAGGTAAGTTCCCTCTATGCCTACTTTCTGGAGGGTTTTTATCATAAATGGGTGTTGAATTATGCATATGGTTTTGAACTTCTTCCTTCTTTCATATTTGACCAAAGAAATACCATGTTTTCTCCAAAGATATTTTGTTTTCCTTGTGCGCACACGGAAACTTATTTTCCAGCCTCCATCCTTCTTCTCATTAAGTTAGGTGCTACTATGTGACCAATTTCAGTTACTAAAATGTGAGAAGAAGGGATATTCACCACAGCCAAATTTGGAATGTAATTTCTCGCTTACACAATCCTCCATTTTCTGTCTTGATCCCTCTGCTGATATCTCCTGGGCCATGTGTTAACGAGATCTACATCACAAAATGAACAGATGGACAGGGTATGTTTTCCTTATGGCAACCATATGAGATATTGAATGAATACTGAAAGTTGAATAATCAATTTTCAGTGTTAATTCACTGAGAATTTGGATTTTTTTTTAATACAACAGCTAGCATTATGTACCTAAAGCCTACATAACCTCATTAAATTTAATAAGATTTTAGATACAGTGTAATAGAATGTAATTTATTCAGTGTATTTAGGAGATGTAGTTGAAATTGAGCTTTAAATTTATATTTCAAGGAAAGTTTAGTGACTGTAAAAACATCTAGTTTTTGCTAATGTAATGCATCTGTATTTATTATTATAACAAAAAATCCATATTATCCTATAATTATAGTATTACCCATAGTTGTTATATAGACTATAGTATTACCCATAGTTTTTATATAGACAAGCTACATAGGCATTGTACTCTGATTAATAACTCTCTGTATGTATGATAACTCATAGATAACACAAATTGAGTTTGCTGGTCTGCTTATATTTTAGCTAAAATAGAGGTCATTTTAAGGTTTATATAAAATAGAGTAAATATAAAACTTCCTCTTACTCTCATAATTTTAATAAACTTATTAAATCATAATATGTAGCCTTGGAAACACTTTTGATCTATTTTCAATTTAACATCATTAATAATGAAGAATCAGAGTTACTTTGTATACTTGAATGTTATCTTTAGCCTGCAAATTTACTTATAATAGGTGACACTTCTACAAATCAAATGTAATCTATACTGAGATACCACTGATAGAGCCTCAATTTAGGAAATTATTTATGGTTTAGGGAATTACATAATGTGGGTTTTTTGCCATGAGAAATAATAAGCTTAATGTATGTTGTATGTGTAGAAATAAATTAGGGATAGATGAAAACAATGGTTTTCACAGCAGTAAAGTGTTAGCCATTTCAGTAGGGTTTTTCTTTTCAGTAGAGTTTTTAAATGTGATTTTTAGTCAAAGTAATTCTGTATGTGTAATTGTCCCCAAGGAACAAAATATATTTTCTGTTTTATAATATTACTTTGTTCATAGAGAAAACCCCAATATAGTTATATATGTACTTCATGCCATAATGTTATGAATGTTCAAGTGCAGTGTAATCTACTCAGCCACACATAGCATGTCCAATATATATAATGCTGCTCAATATAAGTTATTATAAATACCATATATATACAGTCTTGTTTGTAAAGACTTATCAAAAGTAACTAATAGATATATTTCCACAGCCAACTTTGTGGTGAGTGGTTCAAATCATACTTGTGTCTTAATTAGATAGAAAAAGGGACAGAATGTACTCTAATTTAAAAAGAGCACTCTCCATGGGAAAAAAAAATGATCTTGCACCAGGTAATTAGGCATATTTCCATTGCTGGAACAGCTCTAAAAATTTATCTCAGGCACTAGTAAAATGAAAATTCTTCAACATAAACATCAGCCGAACAATGCTTTTTGTTATGGGTGATGCAGAGAATGAAAGCTGTATCATGTCCATATTTATCTTCCCAGAAAGTTCTGTATTTTTTCTACAACTCAGAGAAATTTGTAAAAAGCTTTTGTTTTTACACTTTACTCTGAGTATGAAGCCTAATTATAATATTGTTTCTTTTTCTATTTGAATGTGTCAGTTTTCATATTATGACTTTCACACCTGTACTAGCTAAGATTAAACAACCATGTCATCTGAGACCACCCAGCAACTAAACTGTGAAAATTAATTTCAATTTCACCTGAACTCATCCCCATGCTGCTTTTCTATTACTCCCATACCAGGATATATGTGACTTTCACCTACCAAATGGCTTATTTATTATTGTAGACAATATTCTAAAGGGTTGTTGTAACAAACTCTCATATTTCTGTATAACTTTAATAAACACATTTTATGTTTGAGGGAAGGGTATTATAAAATTTTCATGCTGCTCTTTGACATATATTTAACTGAATTTCTTTGATAAGTATTAAACTCTAAAAAGTATTAAGGTTAGCAGTCAATATGTGTGGTAATATTACATAATAAACATTATTTTTAGGAAAATTTTAAAAATTAATGAAGTAAAAACTGACAAAACTAAAAGAAGAAATTTTAAAAATCTACACAGTTGGAGATTTAATCATTCTATCTTCATTAATTGATACACCAAAACCAGACTGATAGACATTACCAGGAAACTGCAGCTCAATATGAACGTGTGTGTGTGTGTGTGCACATGCATATATATGGACATGTCTATAAAATATTTCATAAAACAGTATTTAGAATCCACCAGTACAGAAAAATTATATCATGACCAAGCGGAACTTATTCCTGGAATTCAAGATTGTTTTAACTTTGAAAACCAATCAGTGTAATCCATCATATTAATAAATCAGAACAAAAGCAATCATTTCACTAAATGCAGATAAATCATCTGAAAAAATTCAACGATGTATGTGATAAGAATTCTCAGAAAACTGAGATAAGAGGAACTCCCTCAACCTGATAAGGTATAGCTAAAAAAAAAAAAGAAATAGAGCTAGCATTATGCTTAATGATAAATATAAAAAGCTTTCTGCTTAAGATCATGAACAAGTCAAGGATGAACATCTTCACTATATCTAGTCAGTGTTGTACTATGATCCTAGACAAAGCAACAAACCAGAGAGGGAGAGAGAGGGAGATTGAGAGGAAGGGAGAGAGAGAGAGAGAGAGAATGGGAAAGAGGAAAAGGAGACAGAGAGAGCATGCAGATTGGAACAAAAGACTAAACCTCTTTTGTTTGCAGAGGATATGATCATGTATGTATGTGGAAAATCCTAAGGACTCTACAAAAAGTTACTGGATCTAATAAATTCTAATATCGTTTATCACATCATAAAATGCTGTCAACATATGAAAAGCAATTATTTATACAAACAATTAGAAATTGAATTTTAAAAAACTATCACTTAAGTAAATTTTAATGACATGAAATATTTAGGAATAAATTTAACAATATATGTGCAAGCTCCATAAACTGAAAACTACAAAATACTGTTGACAGAAAGTAACAAATACTGAAATAAGCCTTGTTATTGGTTTGGAAGACTCAGTATGGTTATTATACAGTTTACCCTCACATAGATAATCTATAGATTACTTGCAATGCCAACAAAAATCCCAGCAAAGTCTGTAGAAATCAACAAAGTTATTCCAAATGTTTATGGAAATTCTAAGAATATAGTTTAGTCAAAACAGTTTTGAAAACAAAGAACAGATTTAGAGAACTAACACTACCTAATTCACTGGCATACTGTAAAACTACATTAATCAATACAGTGCAGTATTGGTATAAGTATAGACATATGGATCAATGAAACACAATACAGTCCAGAAATAGACCCACACTTATACAGTCAATTGATTTTAAACAAATATGTGGAAGTAATTCAATGAAGGAAAGGCTACACTTTTCCACAAATTTTGCTGGAAAAACTGGACATTCATATAGGCAAAATAAACCTTGAACCACACATTACACCATACACCAAAATTATCTTGAAAATAGATCACAGAACTAAATTTAAAAGCTAAAATTATAACATTTCTAGGGGAAAATAGTGGCGAAAATCTTTTGAGATATTAGGTTAGGAAAAGATTATATTTAACCAGACCACAAAAAGCGTGAACTATTAAAAACATTGTTAACAATTTTATCATCAAAATTTAAAGCACCTTCTCCTTAACTTCTCTTTGTATGTATGCATGTGTATATATATGTATCAATATATGTATATATATTTCAAACTTGTATCTAGAATAATTTTTTAATCTTACAGTATACTAAAACACAACTAACCCAGTTATAAATAGGCAAATGTTTGGAACAGATACTTGACAAAAATAGGTATACTGATAGATAATATGTTTATAGAAAGACATTCAATATCACTAGTCATGAGATAAATGCAAATTAAACCTATAATGAAGTACCACTATAAACCCATTAGAATGGCAAACATTAAAAAGGTGGAAAATATTAAGGATTGATGAGGATATAAAGTAACAGGAATCCTTTGGAAAGAGTTTGGAAATTTCTTTTAAAGTTAAGTATACACTTACCATAAAACCTAGTACTCCTACAGAGATTTATTCAGAAGAAATGAAAACATATGCCCATAAAGATGAATACATACTAGATGAGTCCATTGATATGAAAATATAAAACTAGCAAAACTAATCCATAGTAATAGAAATGAGATCGCTGCTTTCCTGGGCCAAGCAATTTGTGGGGAAGCAAAGTGGTGGTGGTGGTGTGGGGGCATAGTCTTGAAATGGACCAGAAAGAATTCAATATTTGGGTTAATGGAATTCTTTTGTTTTTTTGGTGGTGGTTACTTGGATATGTAAATATGTCACTTCTAAATGTACATGTACTTAAAATGGGTTTATTTGACTCAGACAATGTGATATGCATAAAATGTCAAAGTGAGACCAGATTTCATTAAATGCTTTCAAAAGAACCAGTTTTACAACTCTTAAAAAGCAAAATTTTATCACTCCAAAAGAGAAAAAGATACTAAAATAATGACGAGTAGATTTTTAATTGGAAAATTATTTAAAGAAAATTATTCCCATATTATAAACCCCCCTCCTACTACCATATCCATACACTAAGGAGAGAATGGGTGGAGAGATCTTTAAATGTAAAGTGAAAGGGACCACATGGAGAGCTTGGTTAGATGTTGTTATGGGTTGAATTGTGTCCTCCAAAAAGATGCATTGACATCTTAGCCCCAGGTAATTATGAATGTCACCTTACTTGAAATAAGGTCTTTGCAGATGTAGTCAAATTAAGATGAGGTTATTAAGGTGGTCTCTGATTCAATATAACTGGTGTCCTTACAAGAAGAGGGAAAGGGACACACAGGCACACAAGAAGGGAGTGCAATGGGATGACAGAGGCTGAGACTAAATGCAGCAACCATAAGCCTAGGAATGTCAAGGATTGCTGGCAAGCCACCAGAAGCTAGAAAAAGATGCAGAAACCTTTCTCCCTGTTTTCAGGGAGAGCATGACCCTGTCAACACCTTGATTTCAGAATTCTAGTCTTCAGAACAGTGAGACAATAAATTTCTATTGTTCTTAGTCACTCAGTTTGTGGTTCTTTGCTACATCAAGCCTAGGAAATGAATAAAGATATTTTCTTTAACTGAGATTATAAATTTCATAGAGGAAATCTAAGAGGATGAGATATTTTGATTAGCTATTCCAATGATTGGAGTATGGAGCAAGCTGCTTCTGTGTTGGATTCAGCTTTTATTCGTATAGTTAATCAGGCTAAAGACTGTGTAAATGTTCCTTGTGGACCACATGTAGTCCATTTGGGAGATAACCAGGATGGGGTGAAGTCCTGCCCAAGTCAACAGGCTTGTCTTCAGGGAAGACAAAGAAATTGTATGGTGTATTGCTGGAAAGCCAGACTCTGTAAAAGAATTACCAGGGAAAGGTAATTATCAAGTCAATATCGAGTCAGTAGTGTTTTAGTTGATGGGACCAGAATGCATAAAGGAGGAAAGGAGTAAGCTTTAAATATTGGTAAAGCACAAAATTTTCTAAACTCTTCATGAAAGTAGACATCAAGTAGGAATTTTATATATCCTTTACCTTTCTTAGTTTTGCTCTGATCCTAGAGGGCACAGAAACGGCAGCTAGTGAGTGGCAAATGAAGAGAGCAAGAAAGAATAAAGGCTCCAACTATTTGCTCTTCTTACAAGGCAGAGGACCTGCCTCTAACCTGCACTAGTTAGGGGAAGAATGGAAAAAAATAAGCTTAATGTTTAATTTAGATTGAAGTGTTGAGTGATGTAGTTATATTCTTTTTCAGATTCTTTTCCATCATAGGTTACTACAAGATGTTGAATATAGTTCCCTGTACTCTACAGTAGATCCTTGTTGTTTACCTATCTTTAATATATACTAGTGTGGATCTGTTAATCCCAAACTCCTAATTTATCCCTCCCAGCCCTTTTTCCCTTTGGTAACCATAAATATGTTTTCCATGTCTGTGAGTCTTTCTGTTTTATAAATAAGTTCACTTGTATCTTTTTTTAGATTCCACATATAAGTGATATCATATATTTGTCTTTCTCTGCCTGACTTATTTCACTTAGTAACTTGGTATAATAATCTCTAGGTCCATCCATGTTGCATTAGTTCATTCTTTTTTATGACTTAGTAACATTCCATTATACATATGTGTGAGTGTGTATATATATATATATATACACACACACATATATATATATATTCACACACCACATCTTGTGAATCCATTCATCTGTCAATGGATATTTAGGTTACTTCCACGTCTTGGCTATTGTAAACAGTGCTGCTATGAACATTGGGGTGCATGATTCTTTTCAAATTAGAGTTTTCATCTTTTCTGGATATATGACTAGGAGTGGGATGGCTGGATCATATAGCAACTCTATTTTTAGTTTTCTAAGGAACCTCCATACTGTTCTCCACAGTGGCTGCACCAATTTACATTCCCACCAACAGTGTATGAGGGTTCCCTTTTCTCCACACCCTCTCCAGCATTTATTATTTGTAGATTTTTTAATGTTGGCCAGACTGCTGGTGTGAGGTGACACCTCACTGTAGTTTTGATTTGCATTTCTCTAATAATTAGCGATGTTGAGCATCTTTTTATGTGCCTATTGGCCATCTGTACGTCTTCTTTGGAGAAATGTCTATTTAGATCTTGTCCCCATTTTTTGTTTGGGTTGTTTGTTTTGTTATTGAGTTTTATGAACTGTTTGTATACTTTGGCAATTAAGCCCCTGTTGGTCGCATCGTTTGCAAAGATTTTTCTCACACTCCTTAGGCTATCTTTTCACTTTGTTTATGGTTTCCTTTGATATGCAAAACCTTTTAAGTTTAATTAGGTCTCATTTGTTTATTTTGCTTTTGTTTCCATTATTCTAAGAGAGGGATCCCAAACATATTGCTGTGATTTATGTTAGAGTGTTCTGCCTATGTTTTACTCTAGTTTTATGGTATCTCTTCTTACATTTAGGTCTTTAATCCATTTTGAGTTTATTTTTGTTTATGGGATTAGAGACTGTTCTAATTTCATTCTTTTACATGTAGCTGTCCAGTTTTCCCAGCACCACTTATTGAAAAGACTGTCTTTTCTCTATTGTATATTCTTGTCTCTCTGTCATAGATTAATTGACCATATATGTGTGGGTTTATACCTGAGCTTTCTATCCTGTTCCACTGATCTATGTGTCTGTTTTTATGCCGTTGCCATACTGTTTCGATTACTGTAGCTTTGTACTATAGTCTGAAGTCAGAGAGCATAATTCCTTCAGCTCCGTTCTTCTTTCTCAAGATAGTTTTGGCTATTCAGGGTCTTTTGTGTTTCCATACAAATTTTAATTTTTTTGTTCTAGTTCTGTGAAAAATGCCTTTGGTAATTTGATAGGGATTGCATTGAATCTGTAGATTGCCTTGGGTAGTATGGTCATTTTAACAGTATTGATTCTTCCAATCTAAGAATACCTTTCCATCTGTTTGTCATCTTAAATTTCTTTCATCAGCGTCTTATAGTTTTCAGGATACAGGTCTTTTGCTTCCTTAGGTAGGTTTATTCCTAGGCATTTTATTCTTTTTGATTCAATGGTAAATGGGATTGTTTCCTTAATTTCTTTTTCTGCTATTTCATTGTTAGTGTATAGAAATGCAACAGATTTCTGTATATTTATTTTGTATCCTGCAACTTTACTGAATGCATTGCCGAGCTCTAGTAGTTTTCTGGTGGCATCTTTAGGATTTTCTATGTACAGTATCATGTAATCTGCAAACAGTGACAGTTTTACTTCTTCCTTTCCAATTTAGATTGCTTTCATTTGTTTTTCTTCTCTGATTGCTGTTGCTAGGACTTCCAAAATTATATTTAACAAAAGCGGCAAGAGTGGGCATTCCTGATCTCAGAGGGAATGCTTTCAGCTTTTCACCATTGAGTAGGATGTTAGCTGTGAGTTTTTCATATATGGCCTTTATTATGTTGAGGTAGTTTCCCTCTATGCCCACTTTCTGGAGAGTTTGTATCATAAATGGATGTTGAATTTTATCAAAAGCTTTTTCTGCATCCATTTAGATGATCATATGGTTTTTATTCAATTTGTTAATATGGTGTATCACATTAACTGATTTGCAGATATTGAAAAATCCTTGCATCCTTGAGATAAATCCCACTTGATCATGGTGTATGATTCTTTCAAAGTATGGTTGGATTTGGTTTGCTAGTACTTTGTTGAGGGTTTTTGCATCTATGTTTATCAGTGATATTAACCTGTAACCTTTTTTGTGACATCTTTGTCTAGTTTTGGTATCAAGGTGATGGTGGCCTCATAGAATGAGTTTGGAAGTGTTCCTTCCTCTGCAATTTTTTGGAATAGTTTCAGAAGGATAGGTGTTAACTATTCTCTAAACCTTTGGTCAAATTCACCTGTGAAGCCATCTGGTCCTGGACATTTGTTTGCTGGGAGTTTTTAAATTACTGATTCAATTTCAGTACTGGTAATTGGTGTGTTCATATTTTCTATTTCTTCCTGGTTCAGTCTTGGGAAATTGTACCTTTCAAGTATTTGTCCATTTCTTTTAGGTTATCCATTTTATTGGCATATAGTTGCTCATAGTAGTCACTTGTGATCCTTTGTATTCCTGTGATGTTGATTGTAACTTCCCCTTTTTCTTTTCTGATTTTATTGATTTGGACACTCTCTCTTTTTTTCTTGATGAGTCTGGCTGAAGGCTTATCAATTTTGTTTATCTTTTCAAAGAACCAACTTTTAGTTTCATTCATTCTTTTCCATTGTTTTTTTATTCACTATTTTATTAATTTCAGCTCTGATCTTTATTATTTCTTTCCTTCTACTAACTTTGAATCTTGATGGATAGAGTCCTTAGTTGTAGGTTTTCCCCTTTCATTACTTTGAATATATCATGTCAGTTCTTTCTGTCCTGCAGAGTTTCTGCTAAAAAATCAGCTAATAACCTTATAGGAGTTTCTTGTATGTTATTTGTTGTTTTTCCTTTGCTGCTTTTAATAGTCTCTAACTTTTGTCATTTTAATTACAATGCATCTTGGTGTCTTACTCTTTGGATTTATCCTGTATAGTAGTCTTTGTGCTTCCTAGACTTGGGTGACTGTTTCCTTTCCCATGTTAGGGAAGTTTTCAACTATTATGTTTTAAAATATGTTCTCAGACCCCTTTTTCTCTCTGTCTTCTCCTTCTGGGACCCCTATATTGCAAATATTAGTGTGCTTAATGTTGTCCCAAATGTCTCTTGAAATGTCTTTCTTTTCATTCTTTTTTCCATTCAGCAGCAGTGATTTCCACTACTGTCTTCCAGCTCATTGATCCATTCTTCTGTATCATTTAACCTACTATTGTTTCCTTCTAGTGTATTTTTCATTTCAGTTATTGTATTTTTCATCTCTGTTTGTTTGTTCTTTATATTTTCTAACTCTCGGTTGAAAACTTCTAACTTCTCATTCTGTGCATTCATTCTTCTCCCAAGTTCTTTGATCATCTTTACAATCATGACTCTGAACTCTTTCTTGGGTAGATTGCCTATCTTCTCTTTACTTAGCTCTTCTTCTGGGGTTTTAACTTGTTCCTTAGTCTGGAACATGTTCCCTTGCTACCTCATTTTGTCTAAGTTGCTACTGGTTATTTTTTTGTATATAGGAGCATCCTATGAGTCCCTGTAGCACACTCCTCTCTTTTCACCCAAGTTATATGCTCTAGGGATTTCCCCTAAGAGGGCTGCATGGGTCCTTCTGTTTTGGTAGTTTATGTGGGCAGTTTGATAGGCTTGGTTGACCCTTAGCCTCATTGGTTGCCAGGCCCTGCCTTGTGCGGATGCTGCTGGCTGCTAGTTAGTGGGGTCTGGTCATGAGGCTGCTGACTGAAGAACCCCAGGGGGCTCTGAGTCTAGTGCTGACTTACTGGTGGGTGGAGTCAGGGTTCAGAAGACTCTGGAACTATTGCCCCCCCCACCACCATTTGCAGGTGAAGCCAGATCCTGGGGTTAGGGCCAGCCTACTTGAAGGCAGAGCCAGGTCCTAGAGTCTGGCAGGGCCCTGGGATCCCAGAACTCATATTAGATCTTTGAGGAGGAGACGGACTTTTCCTGACATAGTTGGGTATAGGGTCAGGGTTTTCACAAAGCTTGTGTTGGCCTGCTAGTGGACAGGGCCAGTGCCCAACCAGGTTAGGGTCTAGCCTGCTATAAGCAGTCTTGGGTCCCAGGCTGCGGGATTGTGGTTTTCCTCCATCTGGTGTCTGCCCCCTAGTGGGTGAGGCTGGTCTAGAAGCTAGTGAAGGCTTCCTAGGGGACAGGGTGGGGCCTGATCACTGGTGGGTGGAGTTGGGTCTTGACCCTCTGGTGGGCAGGGCTGTGTGAAGAAGCATGTCTAGAGGGCTCAGAAAGTCTTTAGGCGCCTGCTGATGGGTGCTGTGTCCCCACTCAGTTAGTTGTCTGACCTGAGGCGTCCTAGCACTGGTGCTTATAGGCTGTTGGGTGGGGCCAGATCTTGGTGCTAATAAGCCAATAAGGCAGCTGCCAGCAGCATGTTCATGCTGTAGAACCAGCTCCCAATGTGGTTGCTGCCAGTGTCTATGTCCCCAGGATGAGCTGTAGCCACCCCTCACCTCTCTGGGGGACTCTCCAAGGCCAACACATAAGTCTGGCCCAGACTCCTCTCAAATTACTACTTTTGCCCTATGTCCCAGTGCACATGAGATTTTGTGTGTGCCCTTTATGAGTGAAGTTTCTATTTCCCACAGGCTGTTGAGACTCATGAAAGTAAGTCCTGCTGGCCTTCAAATGCTCTGGGGGCTCTTCTTCCCAGTGCAGGATCCCCAGGCTGGGGAACTCAGTTTGGGGCTCAGAACTCTCACTCCTGTGGGAGAATCTCTGCACTATAATTATTCTCCAGTTTGTGGGTAACCCACCTGAGGGCGTGGGACTTGATTATATTGAGAGTCTACCCTTCTTACCCATCTCATTGTGGTCCCTTCTTTATGTCTAGTTGTAGAAGATCTTTTCTTGTAGGTCTCAGTCTTTTTCTTAGATGGTTTTTCTGCAGGTAGTTGTGGTTTTGTTGTGCTTGTTGAGAGGAGGTGAGCTCAGGGTCTTTCTACTCCACTATCTTGGCTGGTCCTCTCCTTCCACAAGTTTTTATACAATGAATTTTTATTTTAATTCAAAATGTTTTAATTTGCCTGCATATTTCCTCTTTGTTCCATGTGTTACTTAATTTTCAAATATTTGTGTATTATTATATATCTTTCTGTTACTGACTTCTAGTTTAATTCCATTATATTCTGTGAACATACTTGGTATAATTTCTATTTGTTTAAATATCATAAAGTTTGTGTTATAACCCTGAATATATCTTAGTAAATGTCTCATTTATACTTAAGAAGTGTATTAGTTATATATTGCTACATAACAAATTACCATGAAACTTAAAAAAAAAAAAATACATTTGTTTTCTCATAGTTTGTATGGGTCAGGTATCCAGGCCAAGCTTATCAGGGTCTTCTGTCTAACGGTCTGTCACAAGCTGCAATCAAAATGTCATTTCACTGCAGTTATCTGAAGTCTCAACTGGGGAAGAATCCACATCCAAGCTCATGTGGTTATTGGCGGGATTCAATTTTAATCAGGCAGTTAGACTGAGGGCGTGTGTTTCTTACTGGGTTTTGGCCAGATGCTGTCATCAGTTCCTTGCCCTATGTGTGTCTCCAACATAGCAGATTGATTCATCAAACTGCGCAAGCCAGCAAGGCTATAGAGTGAGTTGGCTAGTGAATGGAAGTCATTCTTTTTAACCTAATCTCAGAAATGACATCATCACATTTGCTGCTTACTATCCCATAAAAGCAGTTCAAGAGGGCTAGCCCACTCTTAAGCAGAGGGTCTTATAACTAGAGCTTGTATATCAGAAGGTCAAATCACCACTCCCTTTTTCCCCACTCTCTGTTCCCCAGGAAGTGTCCCTGAAAAGAGACACAGTGATCAAAATGCTACCTTGGGCTTACCTTATGTGTTTCCCTTCTTTCAAGGATAGAAGTTCTTCAATGCTTCCTGTTTAATGCCTGGAAACTGTTACCTCATATGTTTCTCCAGTGTTACAGCTGCTTTCAGCAATGGCAAGTTTTGCACCTGGTATTGATACTTTCTTCATTACTAGAAGGAGAGTCGCTTGCTAGTATTTTGATTGGGATTGCACTGAATTTGTAGTTCATCATGGATATCCATATCTAAACTCATGATGTCTTAACAATAGTGAGTTATCCAATTCATAAATATGGTACTTTTATCCACTTCTTTAGGCATACTTTCATTTTTTTCTCAGCAGTGTGTTGCAGTTGTCAATTTAAATAATTTTAAAGTTATTTTCTAATTGTTTATTCCTACCAGACACATACAATATGTTTATATTGATCTTCATCCCACAATTTGCTAATATCACTTATTTTTTCTATTAAGACTTCCTAAATTTATTCAGATTTTCGAAGTTTACATTATGCCCATTATACAGTGCATGAATATAGTGTGTTTTACTTCTTTTCCAAACTTGATTTAGTTTCTTTTCCTTACCTATTGTACTGTCTAGAGATTATATGAAATAGAAGTAGTGAGAGTGTATATTTTTATTTTTCATATGAACCTTATATTATGATGATAGCAGTAGGTTTTTCATAGATACCTTATCACTTTCAGGAATTTTCCTTCTATTATTGGTTTGCTGACAGTTTTTAATAAGAAATCTGTTGAATTATATGAAATAAGTCATTATGCCTCTTTTGAAATGAACCTATGGTTTATTTTTCTTCAATCTATACCTAGGCATAAAAAAGGGGGGGGACTCTTTTTAGGTTAAATGACATAAAAGCCAAATACAATGTGTAAAACACATTTGGATCTTGATTTGGGGAAAAAAGATAAGTGTAACGTTATATTTTGAGGACAAGTGGGAAATATTAAAATAGACTTTTATTAATTTATACCAAAAATTACTAATCTTATACATTATTATAATGCACTATGATTATATAAGAAGCTGTTCATGATTTCTAAATTTCTAGGTATGAATTATGTAGAGGTGAAATAACATGGTAATTGAAATTTGCTTTAAACTATTGCTATATAAAAAAGCTAAAACACTAAAAAGTTTTTAAAAAAATAACTGACATGAATGCCTGAGAGTTTTTATCTTTAGGTAATGGGTATCTGTGGATCCATTTCTTTGTAAAATGTGGAGTTTCTTTGGATATGTTTAAAACAATTAGAATGGCTAGCAAGAGTAGTAGTTTCTTGCAGGTATATTTTCAGGATTTTGACATGTATTCATGCACATAGATAAAATCTCCACTTTTTCAAAGTGTATCTTGAATCTATTCTAGGTTTCAGTCAAGAGACATTATGTCTACACAATAAAACAAAAATGAAAAAAGTGTGAAGATGCCACAAAAAAGACAATTTTCTATGTATTTGTTGGAGAATTATTATTTAATTGCTAAGAATCCTCTATGTTTCTTCTATTTTTTTTTTTAACATCTTTATTGGAGTATAACTGCTTTACAATGGTGTGTTAGTTTCTGCTTTATAAAAAAGTGAATCAGCTATACATATACATATATCCCCATAGCTCCTCCCTCTTGCGTCTCCCTCCCTCCCTCCCTATCCCACCCCTCTAGGTGGTCACAAAGCACCAAGCTGTTCTCCCTGTGCTATGCAGCTGCTTCCCACTAGCTACCTATTTTACATTTGGTAGTATATATAAGTCCATGCCACTCTCTCACTTCGTCCCAGCTTACCCTTCCCCCTCCCCTTGTCCTCAAGCCCACTCTCTACATCTGCGTCTTTATTCCTGTCCTGCCCCTAGGTTCTTCAGAACCATTCTTTTTTTTTGTTTGTTTTTTAGATTCCATATATGTGTGTTAGCATATGGTATTTGTTTTTCTCTTTCTGACTTACTTCACTCTGTAAGACAGACTCTAGGAGAATCCTCTATATTTTTGATATACAATATTCAGTTGTGTGAATGCACACCTGTTTTTATTATTTTAAATTATTTTCTTATTTATGAATGCTTGACTTTTTTTCCCCAGGAGTTTGCTTTTGAAAGTACTGATCTAGAAACATCCTTGTACATGTCTCGTGGAGCACATGGGAAATAGTTCCCTTGAACAGACACCTTTTGGTTACATTGCTAGAGAGAAGGGCATGTATGAGTTCATAATTATGAGATCGTATTAAAATGTAGCACCAAACTTGTTCAAAGTGGATATATCATTTTTATTCCCACTAGGAATGGGTTCCAATGGATCTGTATTCTCCTTGATGTATATCATCAGATTTATTTTTCATTATAATCTTTTATTTTTTGCCAATAACATGAGTATAAAATATTACCCTATTGTGGCTATGATTTTTATTTCCTTGGACACTAATGAGATTGAACATCTCTTCATATATTCTTGGCCATGTGCATGTCTTTTCTTTTTCTGAGATACTTATGCCATTTCTTGGACTGTTTATATTTTTATTAGTGATTTATATAATTTTTTATATATTTTTGATACTAATCTGTTTTGATTATGTGTCTTGCAAATATATTCTCCAGGATCACAGTAAGTACTTATTGAATACATGAACGAATAAATATTAAAACACTTGTTCAAATACTGGATTTTGCATGCAGCAGCTGTGGAAATTTGGCAGTCATTTAATTCCTCTGAATTTCAATTTTCTGTGTTAAATGCTTATAATACCTACTTTATCATTTTTCATTTTATTATTTAACTTAATGATAAACTGAGATGGTGCAGAACTTGAAAAGCATTTTATACCATTGAATTATTATTTATCTTATGCATATTAAATAACACATAAACACATGCATACATACTTATATACATACATACATAGATTGATAAAATGATAGATATTTTAAGAATAAGAGAAATCTGGTATTATAGTATGCCTAACAATCTACCACTTGACCATATAGCAAATTATTTTTTCTGACATTGAAACCAAACATTTCTTAGAAAAGTATATATTTTAAAAATTTTAACCACAAAAATGTTCTACGTGTACACGTACTTTATACCTTTCTTGAAGTAGAATTTTAAGAATCAAACACAATATTTGAGATTTATCAGAGTTTAAATAAGGATAAGAATTGATTTTATCTACTGTTTGTAGTATGACCCTAACTTCTGCAGCCTCTTCTTCCAAAGAAACATATCTGTGCCCAGATGTAAAAGTGCCTACAGCCTAAGTCCCTTTGCTGAGTAGTAACTAATAACATATAACTAACCAAAGGAAAGTTCACACTTAACAAAGCATAAACAATCTCACACTTTATTATTTGAGAGGTTAGTAATATAATATGTTATCTAATAAAATATATATAAATCTATTTAGATATTTACATAATGTTTTAATATAACCATGAAAATATATAGAAAATATAATTAATATTTAGCATAAAATTTTGAGTTCAATTTTAACATCTTACTCTTTAATAAAAGTGACATATTGCTGCTGAATTACATTAATTTCATATTTGGTTTTGGAATTTTGTCAAAGCTGTTCAATTGCACTATACAAAGCTAGCCAGAGGCAATTGATAAACTGCTGGACCTAATCCAGAAAAAAATGCAGGTCATGCTTAATGTATCATTTTGTTAAATACATGCTATTATTTTAGCTATGTTTACTTTAACAGTTGGACAAAACTGTCGTCCTTTTCAAGTTAGAATGATTTGGACAAAAGCATTTTATATATCAGTGCTTTTGCTCACAGTATTCAATATCTTAGAAAAGTTCTAGATTTGTGAGAAATACATGTGAAAAATTTAACTATGCTTGGTTGACACCTCTCCATACAATGGTCATAGAATGGAGAGAACAAAGTTTAGATGTAAGAAAAATATTGTTTACGTCCAAACATCACCTTAAGTTAAAGAAGCTTTAATAGTAAGGTCTTCTTCCTCAGTGACCCAAAGGAGAGAACCAAATTGTAGTGGAGAATACAGTATTATGCTGTCACAAATATAAACATTCTCTCATCAATTTCTGAAGAGCCCTGTCCCAGTTATTAGAGCTGTATAACAAATTACTCAGTAACTTAGTGGCTTAAAACAACAACATTCATTTTGCTTATGACAGTTTATCTCTGCTGTACTCAGCATAACCTAAGGTGGCTTGGAGAACGGGGCTAGAATCCTCTGAAGGCACGCTGAGAACATGGAAGAACACCTGGGGATTAGAACACCTGGATTTCCTCAAGCAGCCCTCTCTCTCTCTATGTGGCCTCTTCATGTGGTCTCTCCAGTACAGTGATTTCAGTGTAACCTTACTTTTTACATTCCAACTCATGGCTCCTCAAACACTTGTTCAAGAGAGGCAGGCAGAAGCCTTAGAAGTCACATAGCATCACTTTCATCATAATATATTGGTTAAGTCAGTTACAAAGTCTACCTATTTCAAGAATAGAAAATATAGACCTCCATCTCTCAAAAATGTTAACATGAAATGTCAAGTATATATATATATATGTGTATATATGTATATGTGTGTATGTGTGTATATATATATGTGTGTATATATATATATATATATATATATATATATATATATATATATATATATATATATATATATATATATATATATGTAGGTTGGTCTGCACATCTTTAGAAAATATCATCTGCCTCAAGCTCTGAAGTGGAAAAGATAGATGCTGAAGGAGAAAAATAATGTGAATGCAACCTAGCCTAAAGGAGAAAATAAGAGGATCAGGATCAGCAATAGGTCACAGAAGGAAACAGTTAATTGAAAGTATGGCGGGTCCAGGAAGATTTTGATAGTTGCACCACGATGAGAAAAATTACCCAGAATCAGCTGAGAAACAGCACCAAATATCACTTCACTTGTATTGCAATCTAAGTGCCTTGAAGAGGAGGCAGCACTAAAGAACAAGGGATCCACAGCACAGACCTAAAGCAATCTTCTACCTTAAATGTATTGAGTATTCCATGTGAGAGAATTAATGGGGGAAGATAGTAGATGCTTCCCTTCTGTGAAGAGAAAAATAGTGTCTGCCTGAGACATCATTGGGTGGGGCGGGGGGCACTATTTAGTACTTATGACTTACACTTGGTGCTTTAGAGTGTTCTGGCTGATCCAAATGAGTACACTCGAGCATTCTCTTTCTATTCATGGACTTTAAAAAGCCTTTCCTCTCTGTCTCTCCAGACCTTTCATTGAACCTGTACATTTCACCTTGCCTGCCTTTTGCAGACTCATCTTTTCTGATCCTGTGCTTTCTTTCCACCTGCTTGTCCTGCACCTGTGGCTTCAGAATGACCTTGTCATCCTGTGTGGGCTTTTTGTCCCAAGAGCATGGGCCAGGCCCTGCACTCTGATATCCAGCCCTAAATATTAGAATCCCACTGCAGAAACTGGCTCCTGGACTCCCATTTCAAGGGTGGATGACCAGAAGTTTATAAAACACATTATTTCATTAAATTCTCCCAATCTTATGTTTTAGGCTCATTATTATCATCTTTGTTTAGAGTAAAGAAGGGCTTATGATTTTTTGAAATCACATAGCATGTAAATAATAAGGTCATGAGAATTCAGTTTTTCTAACCCTAATCTAGACTTTTCTACACACCACAGGAATCATTCAGGTATTTTGATGCTGCTCAAGCCTTTTGTATTTCTGAATGCAAACTTTAATACCTGAATTAATCAAGTATATCCTAGTTGCACATATCTTTCTTGCCTAGAATGGGATTTAGCTTGCAACATATATAGTCTTTAATATGTACTGGGTACTTCTATAAGCGTCTTAGATGCATTGCTTATTTAATTATGACAGCAACACTATGAAGGAGTTAAATATAAATATATTAGGGAAGAGTAAGGTGGGTTTTTTTTTTCTTAAGTGTACACCATACATTTTTTACCAACAGCCTTCTTAACTCCAAAATTGGGTACAGGGATTAAAAATAAAAATTCATTGTGCTACTTAGTAAAACATTACTAGTAACTTTCATAAAAAATGTACAAACTTTGTTAAAAATTTATCAAGCCTTCAAATGATTTGGTTACAAATATTTATAATACATACATAATATGTACAGATATGCATAATATATATGTATAAAACTCAAACCTAGACATTCTGTGGACAGATTTAATGTACTTACCCATGATGCAATATTGTTTCTATCCAACCAAAGGTCTCCTTGCAACTTTAGGAAAGTGCTTTCTTATGTTAACAAAAAAAAAAAAAAAATCAAAGTTGAAATGTTTAAACAAAACCAATTTTTAAATAGTTAGATTATTAAATTCTTAACTTGATTATTAATGTATTTCTTGCAAGACTATTAGTCATAAAATGATTTCCTTCACTTGAAACCATTCACTGAATTTAAGATTAAAACATATATAATAACATGCAGACAAGCAAAACATATAATTTTTTATACTGATACCAGAAAAAAGATACTTTTTCTAGTTTTTTAAAATCTATTTATTTATTTATTTAGTTTTGGCTGCATTGGGTCTTCATTGCTACACTTGGGCTTTCTCTAGTTGCAGCGAGTGGGGGCTACTCTTCGTTGCAGTGCACGGGCTTCTCATTGCGGTGGCTTCTCTTGTTGCAGAGCACAGGCTCTAGGCGTGCGGGCTTCAGTAGTTGTGGCTTGTGGGCTCAGTAGTTGTGGCACATGGGCTTAGTTGCTCTGCGACATGTCGGATCTTCCCGGACCAGGGATCAAACGCGTGTCCCCTGAATTGGCAGGTGGATTCTTAACCACTGCGCCACCAGGGAAGTCCCCTTTTTCTAGTTCTTAATGTAAAATGCCTAAAGCAGTAATTCATAAATCTCAATCATAGCAGAAAATGTATCTTAAACATTGTTTCTCTATATTGAATGGGAGTTTATTAATTTAAGAAGATTAAACGTGTGATTGCTCTATGGATTTAAATAATTAAAACAGTAATTAAATCAATGTAATAATATGAATTATTCAATATTCACACCACCATCCATAATTTCTAAAATTATCTATGTAGTTTAAGGCAAGTTAGTTCCATCCATTACTAATTTAAAATGTTCCTATTCCAATAATTATTTCAATTTACAAAAAACCTAGTAGACAAATGAACAAAGTCCTTAATGTAAATAACATTTTAGCTTTTTAAAAATATTTTTCACTGTCCTTGAAGCTGATAGTTTAAATTACTGCTGATACTGACTCTTCTTTGAGTATTTAGACCAAGTCATTTCTATCGTGTTCAAGCTTTTCCCATCTCAAATAATTTATCTTTTATAAGTCCTGCTCCTTTTCTTTGTTTTTTCTCTCCAGAAATGTGAACTACCTATATCATCTTATATGATGTATTTTATCAGTTGCTTCTTATATGCTTCCTTATATATTAGGTACATCATATCCCTTCTTTCAAGGAGCTTTGGGTATTGAACAAACTCAAGACTGGAAAGTAAATAAGGTTCTTCGACTCTCCATAAAAGGGCTCAAATTAGGTGTAGTGTTTTTCTTTATACAAATCATTAAGACATTAATGGAATGCTCATCTATGTACCACTGGGGAAATTTTGGATAAGTTACCTGTCATGGTAACCTTGCCCCCCCTTGCAACCATAGTTAAATCATTACTTATATTCTGTCACCTCAAGATCCTGGTATCTGTATTGATGTCAAGAAGCACATTTTATTTTGCATCCCTCACTCCCTAAAAATAATATACATTATATATTAAATGTGTGTATATATATGTAATGAATGCTAGTGATCATCTCCCCAGTGTATTTCTTAAGGTCTTAGAGAAAGTACTGTCCTCTGGGCCCTCTCAGGAGATATATTTATAAACAGATTAACAGGTTATACAGGATCAATTTACTTGAACAGTCTTGTTTACTTAAAGACAGTTTTAGTATCTAAACTACTTTCTGTCAACCTACCAGGTTAATAATTCAAATTATTTGCTGTTCTAGAAAAGACAATCCAGAATAAGTAGAAATTGTACACACATTGGTAATTTAAGTCCAAGTTAACATTACATACTTTTGTCTTTGGAATCACCCTTAGAATCTGTTACCAAAATCTATTCCTCATATTTTTGTCAATGCTGCTACAATAAGAAAAAAATCCCCAAATCTCAATGGCTTACAACAAAAATATTTATCAACATTCATGTTCAAAAACATTATTCATGTTCGTCATGGACTGTGGGTCAGCTGTGTCTCTACTCCATGTACAGACCCATTCCAGGACCAAGACTGAAGCAGGAGTCAGTACCCGATAGCTTCTGTTCTTATGGCCGGGGACTGAGTGCAAAGTGTGAAGTTCAGTCATACACATTAAATGGTTCTACTATAGTACACTTTGGGTTTTCCCACTTTGTATTGACCAAACAAGTCATGTGTCCATGCCTAACAATAAGGTGAGGAAGCATGGCTAGGATGTTGATGTGTAGTCCTATCATGAGGAACAAACAAATAATTTTTTAAAATAATACAGTATTCAAAGGTAAAATGCCAGTCTTGCAAATGTTTCCAAGTACTTGCTGGAAACTGATTCTAGTTAGAAATTGCACTAAAACAGTGTGTGTTTAGGTATGTACGTTAGGCACATTGGCTTCTTTATTTATATAAGACAACTTCGTTAGACAAGGACAGTCAGCATTTTAAGAAAGAAGGGACTGCCACAGTAGACAGAGATATGACAACTTACACAGTTGGCAAGAAAAGCTTAATGGGTTTAGGAATTCAGATAAACCTGAGTCCTCTGACCCTTCCATATATTTGCATTCCTGTTCTCTGTGTCCCACACTTTCTCCATCAATGCCCTAAATTTCATATAAGATACTTGATGAGATTAATTCCTTGTCAGTTGCTTTGTTTGCAATATTTTCTCCCATACTGAGGGTTGTCTTTTTGTCTTCTTTATGGTTTCCTTTGCTGTGCAAAAGCTTTTAAGTTTCATTAGGTCCCATTTGTTTATTTTTGTTTTTATTTTCATTACTCTAGGATGTGGGTCAAAAAAGATCTTGCTGTGATTTATGTCAAAGAGTATTCTTCCTATGTTTTCCTCTAAGACTAAGTGAAGTAAGTCAGAAAGAGAAAGACAAATACCATATATCACTTATATGTGGAATCTAAAATATGGCACAAATGAACCTACCTACAAAACAGAAACAGACTCACAGACACAGGGATCAGACTTGTGGTTGCCAAGAGGAAAGGGGAGAGCGAGAGGGATGGACTGGGAGTTCGGGGTTGGTAGATGCGAACTATTACATTTAGATGGATAAACAATAAGGTCCTACTGCAGAGCACAGGGAACTATATCCAATCTCCTGGGATAATAAACCATAATGGAAAAGAATATTTAAAAAAAAGAATGTATATATGTATATAACTGAGCCACTTTGCTGTACAGCAGAGATCGGCACATTGTAAATCAACTATACTTCAATAAAAAATTTTTTTAAATATATCATGCTAAAAAAAAAGATACGTGATGAGGTTGTGAATTTGATGAATATTATACTTTGGAAGCCTACAGAGTCAAACTTTTGGTTTTGCTATTATGGTGCTCTAGGTTCTTGTATAAGAGATTACTTAAAATAGTAAGGGGAAGTTTGTACTATTGGATAACATTTTGAAATTAGAAACTTAAAGTTGTCATTCTCCTCTTCAGTCTGTGTAATGGAAATTAGCAATAACTGCTTCACCACAATGATGCCAAGTTATTCTTATGTTCATTTTGTTCTATAACAGCAGCCACAAGTTCTTGATAAATTAGATCTTTGCTTGTTAATTCATTTTAGGTCACAATAAGTAATACTTTGACCATTTATAATTTTTGAAAGCCCTAGGATTTCAGAGACCAGTTTCTTAGCTTATTAGTGTGATTTTTACCACCCTTGGTTCCAACTCACCAATCTAACATTCCTCCACTCACCACGATTACAAATTTCTGTATCAATCAGAGTTATTGGTTTCAAACAACAAGATCTCCCATTGAATAATTACCTCAAAGTATTTCACTGAGGAGAAATTTGATAGTGAGCACACTTGCAAGGAAAATGACAGCATGAGATTTGGAAAACAAGGATTTAGCATAAATCAAATCTGATGTTTCCATGGCTTAACAGAGACACCTCAAATTATACGCTGAGATGGCAGCCCTGGTTTCTGCAATCAACTGTTGTACTTCAATAACTTCTTACTTGGAAACTCAGTGTTGTACCATTGAGTCTCTGCTACCACCCTCAGCTAAAATGGATTCTTCCTGAACCTTAATTCTTTACGTTGATAATTTTATATTCAATTTCACTGGCAGGTATACGTAAGTTTAAACACTAGTGTCTCAGGTGCAAGAGAGTCTGGGAAAGTGAGGATCTCACTTTTCTACAGTAGGATGTGAATCCAACCAATACTCATAAAGTGGAAAATAATCAAATAGAAGAGAGTTCAGATGCAGGACAACAAAAATGAATGACATTTATCCATTGTATACCTATATACCTACTTACCACTCTCCACAGAAAAATTATTTGAAGGAGATACCCCAAATATTAATGAGGCAGGTTCTGATATCTGGGATAATTACTTTATTCTATAGTATAGATCAGACAAAAGTATGGTCTGTTTTTATAATTAATTGTTTATTGTAACACAGCCACACCCATTACTTATATATTGTCTATGGCTGCTTTTGCACTGCTATAGCAGTGTTGAATAGTTGAGACAGACCATATGGTGCATGAAGTCTAAAATATTACTGACATTTACAGAAAAAGTTTGCCAACCTCTGCTATAGATTATTGATGTTAGGAGCAAATGTTAGGAGCAAAACAGTAACTATCGTGGTAGTCTTGCAGATCATTTTATTTTTATTATTATTGTTTTTTCAACTTTTATGCAATGAAAAATAAACATATATTTGTCTTGCAGAAAACTTCCATTCTAAAATTGACTAAAATAAAAAGGGAACAGATTTTTGAGAAAAAGTACACATAACATTGCTAATAAAATTTCTGTATGAATGTCAGCGAATAAACACATATCACACAGGTTAAAAAGAACACTAAAATGAGCGCTCAGAAATGAACTGTTCAGAAGATTGAATTTGCTTTTTAAAGACATTGATAGTTTTAACTTTCAATAACTTAAGGTGATAGACATCTAGGTGAAAAGGTTTTGTAGGCAGCTTATTTGAGTAAAGTACTTCACAGACATAAGAATACATCCTTGGTCTTTAAATAGACATCTTAAGTTTGTAAAGGATAACTTATTTACAAACCTGTTATTTTCCCCACGTTACCTTTCCTCTGTACCTTAATTTTGTATGTTTTTTCCTGTGTTTTCGAAGCTACCAGTTTGAGACAAATTTCATATTTCCTAGCGTGCTAATTCTGCTCCACAAGGAAAATGCAACCCAAACAAAACTGTCTCTGTCATTAAGCAACACTGTTTTCTCTTGAGCTGCAAACTGCAAAGTGATATAGAAAACAGCAGAAGCTATAAATTTAGGGCATCTGCAATTTTCAAGCAGTTTCCATAATAACTAGCCAGAATGTTTCCTTTGTTTCCTGGCTAACCACCAGCCTTTGCATAAAGATTATATTTCTTTATTGATCTGTTTGCTGGAATGAATCATAGAAGTTTTTTTTTTTTTTTTTTTTCTCAAGAGCGGTTTGTCAGTTAACAAATGATACATTAATCCAAATTTTGTTTTCTTGAGGAAAGCCTAATAAAATTTAAGAATGTTTTGATAAACCATCTGCAGACCCATAGCTCTTCATAATCCAACCTCTGCAGTGTCATTTTCAAAGTTTCCACTAAAATTGAACTGTAATCAAAGTGCCCTGATGGCTCATTTTAGGCAAGAAACAAAAGATACAAGTAACATAACCCATCATTCTGTCTAAAATAAAATCTTAAGGAGTCATGTGTTTGACAAGTATCATTTAATGACATTTTCTACTAATATTACAAGGAAATATTTTTGTAGTCAATCTTCTTTAGTATATCAGTTTAAGTTTATTAATGCTAGTATAAATATTCACTTAAATGTATTATCTTTTTAAAAAGAGGAATAAAAATCAAACTTGTTACTTGGAGACAGAAGCAAATTATAGTTACACTGAGATCTATGCTTGCTTTATGAGCAGTTTATCTGAAATTAAGAGGTCTGGGATAAAATTTTGTTATGTAAATTAAGTCTGATTATAGAACTAGATTATAGGGAATGGAACAATCTGTAATGTGACTTGATAACAATAACCATTTAACAAGTTTTTTTTCTAGGTTTCAGGCACTATGCTAAACACTTTATAAGCATTTATATAATTCTCTTAAGGACACTAAGTGGTATGCCCTTGTTTTAGATTAATAATCTTATTTTTAAAAAGGCTGAAAAATTTTCCCAGGGCCACACATAACTACTATGCATCAGAACAAAAATATAAACATAAAAACATTTCTAGCACTTAAAAGTATCACAAAGGCAACTCCCTTTTTGATTTTGCTTTTAGCAATACAGGAGATAAGATAAACTAATGACATCTTATAAAAAGAGAACCTCAAATCCACCTTCTATTCATTACCCAGAACTTATCTTTCCCATTAGTCAACACTAGACATACATTTATTTGCTTTGATTTCTTTAGCGTCTATAAACGGCCTATGCGGATTAGATCTTTGGGCTGTTTCTTCAATTTCCAAGCCACCTTTATCCTTTATTTTGCCTTCTCCATCCATTAACATGAGTGGGCTTTACTTTGCAGTTTGACTGTTCCTGGAATCTCATCCATTAGGTCTCATATTGCTGGGGAAGATTCTAGCACCTAAAACAAAATTCTTGTGTATTTTAACACATTTCAAGATGGTAAAAGTGGAAAATGTACATAGTTTCAAGAACAATTAAAGAAAATTAGTGAAATATTTAGCATGTGATAAGAAATTAACATTGTTCACAAGTTTCCCTTGTCTTTTAGTAATACCACTGAGAATAAGCCATATATTTATTTGATATTGTCTACATTGACAGAGAATACTAGATTATTTACCCATTGAATCTGTGACATTCAAGCTGAAAATTTGTCTGACAGTGCCTTTTATTTCTTTATTCAGTTCCCCCATATTCCTCCCCAGGAAACTCCACTCTCTACCCAGTCACCTCCACTCTCTACCGAGTCACCTGTCTAAGGAAAAGTGATCTTATAATTACTTAGATATGTTACCACTACCAGGTATACTTGCATTTTTTTTAAAAAATCACCATGGTAACTCCAAAAGAAATTGTATAGCATACCATCTGACAAATAATACGTTCTCAATGAACATTAGTTCTCTCAAATTCTACTATAAAAATAGTGTAATCCTGGACTGAAGTTGTATGTCATTCTGATAGCCTAATCTTCAACAAAGTCTCACATTACCTCAGATTTTCCCACCGGTTCCATATTGATATGTGAGAAACTTTGTGTTAAAATAAGATAGTTTCTCCTTTGGGGGTAGTTCTTTTTATAGTATGTTTATTTAAATTTTGTAAGAATCCACTTTTGCAATGACTCTGCTGTTTGATTGTTTTGCTCATTTCTTACCTTTTCTAACAGTAGGTATTTTTTCCTGATACAGATTTTTTACACGTATTTCAACTTTAACTGTCATTCTTAAATTAAGTATAGATGATGTTATTAGCATTTAAACCTAAAACCCTATTCGATGTTCCCATTGCAGGTACAGGTTTGTCAAAATTGAGCTTAGTATTGATTTTTAAAAAAAAAATTAGCAGTTAAAGAATCTTTAAATGAATTTTGATCTAGTAGAAGAACCAAATTAAGTCTAATTACAGGCAGAAAGCAAGTATTATCATTGAAGTGTCCAAAACATGCTTTCATTTAATTGACTTTAAATTATTTCTATTACTCTATTTCTATTGGGGTTTGTGTTCCTATTTCTAAATTAAAAATTAATTAAAACTGTTATCTAGCATCAGTACATCATATACTATGTTAAAAAATACAAAATGTATTAAGTAAAATTTCAAGCTAGGACAAAAGCAAGAAATTAGATATGTCTTTAAGATTTATTAGCTGTACAAAGGGACTACGAGAGACTAATTTCAAAAAACCAAACTACTGCATGATGTACATGTTTTAATATCATATTCAGCTTCAGTTATTGCCTGAAATAGCGTCTATATTAGCAATTCAGCCTCCACTGTACATGCTGATAGAGGTGTGATTAACTGATGCTTATTCTAGGAAATAAGCAGATAGATAGATGATAAAGAGATGGATAAATGAATATAGAAAAGCATATATGTATATATTTCCTCTGAGAAAAAATATATTCTATAATTTATACATATGCAATTTTGTGATGACATAATATATACAATAAATACTTTATATTTTTAATATATTTAAATAATATATATATATATATATATATATATATATATATATATATACACACACACACACACATATATTCCCTGTCATAGTGGGTAAAGAAGAAAATTGCTGTTTAAATCCTCTATGAATTATTTTTTTTATTGTAACTTCAAAGTTAGATAGGAATGGAATTTTAACTATATAGTTTTTATTTTAAAATTGTTTATATGATATGAATTTTTTAAATTGTAACTTCAAAGTTAGATAGGAATGGAATTTTAACTATATAGTTTTTAAAAATTGTTTATATCTTTTTTTGTAACTTCAAAGTTAGATAGGAATGGAATTTTAACTATATAGTTTTTATTTAAAAATTGTTTATATCTTTTTTTGTAACTTCAAAGTTAGATAGGAATGGAATTTTAACTATATAGTTTTTATTTTAAAATTGTTTATATCTTTTTGCATTATTTTTCCCCATGTCCAAATAGTAACTCTTTTTATGGCAAGAAAATTCCTCTTTTCACTATTGACTACCCCACTGTTAACCCTATGTTCCATTACATTTGGCCATACTAGAAAAATATGAGGTGGTCCACAGTCATTAGCTAATATGTATTAGTTTCCCAGTGTATTAAGGCAAAGGCAGATATACTGACTGACAAATGCCCAAGGAATAGCTTGAAATTTTTATGGAGGCTGACCAATGAAGAAATTTATACTCTGTAATTAAAATAGAATCAACTTTAATCCAGGGAATGTGATAATTTAGTTTTAATGGTGTTAGACAGGAGAGGTTGAGGTCAGTCTATGAAGTCTGATTCTGAAGCCCTCTGGACTCTTTAAAACCTTTCCACAAGATTTATTTCTTGTAGGGAACCTAATTTGATATGCCTTAAGGTTACCAAAGATGAGAAGAAATAGTTTTAGTGCATAGTCAGTTTCCCTTGAACACAGGTTGTTAATATCCTGGTCAGAAACCATGCCTAATTATGTGTTCTCTACTGCATTTAGACCTCAAAAACCATTAACTGACAATAGCAACAATAGGCATTTGTGATTCGCAGCCTCATTCTCAGATTGTGGCAACACTCCTCTACCACATGTTGTGCACAAGCCAGGACTTTTCCACCCTGTCAAAAGGGAAATAGTTCAAAAACAATTCAGTGACCTTTGACTTGAGGCTTCCATATGCTATGAGTATGGCAGGTAATTCATGAATGTTTTCTCCTTGAAAAATCAGGATCAGCATTGAGTGCTTTTGTTTGTTTTGTTACTGAGTCCAAGCTCATAGTGCTTGCTGCACAACAGGCCAATAAGTCAAGAGATGAGTTGTTGGGGCAGGGAATAGTGACTTTATTCAGAAAGCCAGCAGACTGAGAAGATGGCAGACTAGTGTCCCAAAGAACCATCTTAACTGGGTTTGGATGCTAGTTTCTTTCACGGAACAAAGAGGGGGAGATGAGGAGGTAAAGTAAAGAAAAACAAAAACAAAAGAAAGATGATAAGTTGTTGCATATATTTCCTGGTTCTGGCTAGACTCTGGAGGGAATGTGTTAATTTCTTCTTTCCTGCAGCCTTTCACAGGTGGGCCTGGTCAGGATGTTTCCTGTGAGCTTAAACAAAGGCATTTTAGCTTAACACTCAGGCACAGGAGACAGGGTTCCTGGAGATGGGCCACTATGTATACTTTAAGCTTATAGGCAACATCCCTTTAGTGATTAACTTGTAGCAAAAGCAATAGAATATAAAGGTTAAAGTAAAAGAAACAGATCCAGTATGGAGTAAGATTTGTTCTTCTCTATTATAGTTTGTTTTTAATATTTGATCTCTCATGAAAAGCTCATTGTAGCTCTCACCAGAAACCATTGGAATGAAAGTTATCTAATTATCTTTGAACCTGTCTTTACTGCAGTGACAGAAATCATTCAAAACATTGTAATTTTCCTATTACATATTCTAGTGATGTTAAAGATGGAACGTATTTTCTAATGTGACCTTGTGATATATAGTGTAACCCAAAAAAGTCTGTAGCTATATTTTCTAATGTGGCACAAAAAAGTGACCAGTTATGAAGTCTAGAATTATGTGAAAGATGCCATATTTGCTTTCTTTTTAGAAACCAGTAATCAATAAGACCTCACATATGTGTACATGTATACATGTATATATAATAATAATGTTTAAAAATGAGGGTTTTTTCACATGCATTTACATTCATCTGTGAATCTAAAAAAATGCCTTTCAAAGCACCATAGATCTAATAAATATGTCCGCATTCTTAATAGTTTTAGTAAAATATAATCAAGCTGTATAAGCAATAAAATAGAATAGAGAGCAAGTTAATTTCCAGTGAAATAGGTATACTAAAAGGCTGAAAAATTGTAAGTCACCAAATGTAGTCTTTTGGATACTGAGAGATTATGTCAATGCAATTATGCCTCTGTAGAATATCATGACCTTAATAATTAATAAGGATAATTGGAGATTTGCAAACTATACTAATTTATTAGTAATCTATTTTACGTAGGCAGATAAACTAATGGATGAAATAAGAAACACTTGTAAAACACCAGTTAATAAATTTGGTTTTCTGAAAATAGGATCTTACCTGAATGCTTTTATGCAGAACTTTGTTTGTGTTTGAATATCTGGGTCAATGCCATTTACATAATTTCCCTAGCACTCTTGGCAAAAGGCAGAGATAACAATTCCTAGTGGAAGTTAAATAATGCATTACTATATTTATTCATTTATCAACAGATATTGAATGCAACTATGTGCAAATTATTGTTCAAAGTGCTGAGCATGCAGCAGTAAATAGAATGGATAATAATCCTTGCCTTCATGGAGAATGTAACTGTATATATTTTCTTCTCTGAAGTTAAGGTTCAAATATTTATTTTATATATTTTCATCATAACCCAGATAAGTATGTGGTAAATAAGATACCAGATATAAGGCACAAAATGAAAGAAGGAAACTGTCATTTTCCCCTTCTGATGTGCATTCTCAGGTTAGTGCCCAATACATGAGGAGTCACTTTAAATATAGAACACAAATAAGATTTTAAAATAGAAAACGAAAAGCTAGTTTCCCAACAATTCTGTATATTCATGATATCTCAGGGTCAGTTTGGGGTAATTATAAAGAGGTAAACCAAGGCGCCATATAACCTAACATGGTGATATTCATTAAACTGATGCATATGTAGATTTCCTTAGCCTTCCTCTGAGAAAGCTTTAAACTTTTCCCATATCCATTGTATACATTCTTTTTCTTTTTCTTTTTCTTTTTTTTGGTAATGCTGTATTTACATACTCCTGAAAGCATAAAGTACCTAAATAATCCCACTATGTAAAAGAATTATAGAAAATGTACAGTGTGAAATCCCCTCCTTTACCCCACTCCCAGTTTCATTCCACCCTCCCTCACCAAACAGAAAGCATTGTTGGTACTGTGGTTTATATCCTTCTCAATCCTCCCTGTCCCTGGGCCCTGGTAGGTATAATACCATATGTTAGTTGGTGCCACAACAAGGCACCACAAATTGACTGGCTTAAAACAACAGAATTTAGTCTTTTACAGTTATGGAGGCTAGAAATCCAAAATCAAGGTGTCAGAAGGCCATGCTTCCTCTGAAGGCTCTAGGGAAGAACATTTCCTTGCCTTTCTCCTAGCCTCCGGTGGTTGTCAGCAGTCCTTGTGATTTCTTTGGCTTGTAGATGAGTTACTCTAATTTCTGCCTCCATAATCACATGTTTTTCCCTGTGTGGTTTTGTCTCTGTCCTCTTCTTTTAAGGGCTCCGGTCATAATGGATTTAAGGCCCACCCTAATCCAGTACGACCTCGTTTTAATTAATTGCATCTGATAACAAAAACTCTCTCTTTGACCAAACTTTACAGGTTCCTCTGATAATCTTTTCTGGACTAGGCCTCCATCTTGGCCCAAAACCTGTCTTTGGCCTGCCCAGTCCAGGCTTAGCAAAGAATCTTGCTAAGTTATCCTTCCCACCCTTGGTATATGATCATCCTTGATATCTGATCACCCTGGCCTGCCTTCAGCAAGAATCCTGTTAATCAGGTTTTTCAAGAATCCTATTACCTTTGATGTCTCCTCTTAGTAAATTTCCATCCACTTAACCCCTCTCCCTGCTCCTTGGCTATATATCCCCACTTATGCTCTTTGGCTATATATAAGAATTGAGTTCCGTTCTATACTGAAGTTTGTTTCCCCCTATTACAATAGTTACTAAATAATATCTATTTTTTGCACTTTAACTACTGTACAGCTCTGGTTCTCTCTGACACTGCAAAGCCCCCATTTCCACAAAAGGTCACATTCTGAGGTTCTGGATGGACATGGATTTTGAGGGAACACTATTTAACACCGTACACAGTAAATCTATTCATACACACATATTGTTGTTGCATAAATCAGTTTATTTCTATCTCTTTCCAAATAAACTGGTTCTTCAATATCATTTAAGATTTTGTGGGACTCCTAGATGAAGCAAATCAAATATCAGACAAAACAATACACCCCCAAATTAAGCCTGAAAATAAAGTAATTATGGGAAAGTTGGTGATCAACTTCTATGCACCCTCATAGCACATAGTATTTGTGACTTTCATACTGTATTGAAATTACTTATGTGATTATATCTCCAGGTAGATTTTAAGCCACTTTAGGATAGGAGCTATGTCTCATATTTCTGAATTCTCAGGTCAGATGTGATGTCCAAGAAATAGTAGGCATTTAGTGAAAGTCTCAGGTAGCCCGAACTAGAATTTAAACATGTTTGAGTATGTCTAGTGAACTGGTGGGTGACCTCACCAGAAGCTTATTTACCTTCAAGATCAAAGGGCTTCCTTGAAGGATTCTTCCTAAAGAAAGCGGAATCAGTGAGGTAAGCTGGACACAGGAAAAGAACACACCAGACAGTCAGGTGATTTTGAATATAAGACTGGGTCTTTCATACAGATGTGTCTTATGTAATGGTCCATATCTGACACATAATCTCTACAGAGTGTAGGGAGACTTTGAGTTAGATGTGAAAAAGCTGTTTCATTGAAAACACTATAAATTTACGAGGAAACAAACCGTGCAGTTTGGATAAACTATAAAGCACACCACAAAGAAGGGATGGTTCTCCTCACCCTGTCTGTTGCCTCAGATGTCTGTCACATTGGCAAATACTGATATTCAGCAGTAATGAACTTATTCTTGACCGCAAGAGAGATACCTTAAGCAAAGTACCAGATACTTGAAGAAGGTTGTTTTAAATGACACACAAAACTTCAGTCATATATGGTTCCTTATAAACCAATTAGTGGTGATGGGCTGGTGAGCGTTAGGGAAACATGGGCTACATAGATTAAAATGGAATGTGTCACACCTTAAATTTAAACAAAATAAACAGGACCACATTGTAAATTTTAGATTGGGTTCTAGGGTTTAAAAGGATGAGACAGTTAACCATACGAGATCTTTCCAAATTTATGTTTGTATTCGAAAAGAATTAATGTACATACAAATTCATAAAAAGCTAAGAAACAGAATTTTGAACTTGTTAATGCAATCATAGGGTGACTGAGATGCATAGGAACGTGCAATATTTTTTTTAATGAAAATATATAAGTACAGATTATTCCTAATGTTCTCCCAAATGGCAAGTCTAAATTCATGAGGATTATAAAGGAAATGGTATGCTTTCTTAGATGTTATTTGGTCTGATTATAAATCTGCATGATCTTTAGACTATATGAATCTAACATTTAGGGAGAAATATAAGTAGCTAGAGAATATAAGAAAATTCATTTAAATTATCTTCTTAAATTTCTGGATTCAAAAATTTAACCAAAAGCCTGTTGAGAAAGTTGTAAGGGCAATATGTTTTCTCCTGAGGTTTCATTTTATTATAATCTTCTGTTGGAAAAAATTGCTTTCATTTATTCTTTACAAAGATTGAGCTTTTATGTGTAGTGTTCTCTATTCCTACCTGTCTAGGAGTTCAGAGGCACAAAGTGAAACTAAAGCTTCTGAGGAAAGCATTTCAAAGTTTAATATTATTACCTGTGGATTTAAATTGCAGTTGTTTCCTAAGAGCTTCACAAGTTTATTTTCCATATTCTTGTGAGTGAATCATCTATCCAAGTGCTTGAATGAGGGAAAATAAGATACAAAAAAGACAAGGAGGTACAAATTTAGGGAAGATCTTCCTCATATAATAGAACAACCCCCCTTTTTCATGGATGGCCATCCCTAAAATGGTGATTTTTCCAGGAAGTAGTAAAATGGAGTCACCAAATTGTAGACAAATGTGATCTGCTATTTGGTTAACTGCTATTTTCCTTCAGCTCAAATGTTACTTTTCCTAGGAAATCCTTTCCTACTCTCTGTGACTGTATAAACCCTCAATATTACTCTCCTAGAGTCCTGTGTTCTTCTTTTTAGAAGCACGTATCATGGTAGTAAAATGACACTGAGTGTGTGATCCTTTGGTGTCCATCTCCCCCATAAACTTTAGCTTCAGAAAGAGAGACCTGCATATACATCTGCTTCCCTTGTATCTGCATCTCTTATATAAGACCGGAGCCCTATTAGTTGAATAAATGAAAGAATGAATGATTCAATGTTTCTCAAATTCTCCACGCAGTACACATATTACTCACTTGATACAGACAAAATAGGCATCAGGCCATGCATAATTACTGGATGAAAACAGCTAGTGTACACACACACACACACACACACACACACACACACACACACACACCCTGCACATTTATCAATTCACCTGCAGAAACTCCCTGACCATGCTTATATTTATTGTGTGTTTGGCACATAGATTATTTGCAATCAAAGGGAAATATAATGAGGACTTATGCTTGTGGAAGATATTCTTCACATAGCATTTAATCATGGACCTGATCAATGCTTTTTCTTTGAAGAGAAAAAAAAGAATAGCACAGTTTTGCTTTTAACATTATGCACACAGTTCATTGAAACCCCATTAAAGTGATGTGTTTTTAGAATAAATTAGAGAATGGATCAAATTCTATTCCTGATATAATTAAACCACAAACTTCATGATCCCATATCCTTGTGGACATGCCAGCTGCATTTACACTCATATTGTTTGAGCAAGAATCCCCATGTGAGCATTCACCGAAGAGAGCTCTCAAACCTGAAAGCACTGTAGATTGGTCTGTGATTCCATTGCTACATTGCAGGACCAAATAGAAGCCTGTGCGATATGGAGGAAAAATGCTAAGCAGAAGTGGGCCCTTTGAAGAGTTTTTGAATTGCTCAAACATAATTAAATATAGTTTTTTACTTCAGCCTTGAAGGAAGATATTTTAACAGTATTTTAAAGTATAGATTGCTAAGAATCATTAAGACATATTCTACAACTCTTATGAACTGTGTGAGGTGAATAGAAAGTTTTAACAATTTTTTTCTGTTGTAACTTTACATTTATTCCACTGTCATCAGAGTGTGAAGAAAACAATATCAGTGAATAATTATGATAGGATTCATTCACTAAATGTTCACTATATGCCAGGACTTCCATATTTCTCAATATAATATACTCATTCTAATTTTGAAAAGATTTAAATTTAGGGACATTCATTTATGTGCACAATGTTACACAGTGGACCCTTGATTCAAATGCAAACCTGACTTTTTCAAAGTCTCTAGTCTTTTCGTTTTTACATTGGAAAGGAAAAAATATTTCACCTCTACTACTCACACAGAACACTTCTTTAACCAGATGTGTGGGAGATTTTCTGACAACAATCAATTCTCTGCCATCAGCTAGGTGTCCTACGATTCAATTCTGACATTAGCCAAAGTTAGCATAAAACCCACAGGTTAAGGTCTTAGTCCCACAAGATGGGGCTCTCCTTCAGATGCCAATAGCAAGTAATATGTCCCCAGGTTACCCACAACTTCAGCTCAAATTAGCTACAAATCAGAGGGTCCCAAGATTCTCTCCTTGAGTTGAATAATTTACTAGAGTGGCTTACAGAACCCAATAAAACAGTTCACTTATTAATGCCAATTTATTACAAAGGATATGTTAAAGGATACAGATAAACAGCCGGATAAAGTGATACATAGTATCAGTACAAGGTCTGGAAGAGTCCTGAGCACAGGAGCTTTTGTCTTTGTGGAGTTGGAGTGTGCCCCTTCCTGCCATGTGGATATGGTCACCAGCCCAGAAGATCTCTAAACCCTGTACTTTTATGGAGGCTTCGTCACATAGGTATGATTGACTATTAACTTCCAGCCCCTCTCCAGATAATGGGAGGTAGGGCTGAAATTTCCAAGCTTCTAATCATGGCTTGCTTTTTCTGGTGACCAGCCCTGACCCAGGAGCCCACAGAGTCACCTCACTAGTATAAAAGGAACTCCTATCACCCAGGAAATTCCAAGGGGTTTAGGAGCTTTGTGTCAGACTCTCCTATCTCTCTACATTTTATTATGTAATTCCTTTCTTCTCTTCATTTAATTTTTATTTTATATTATAGTTAATTTACAATGTGTTTCAGATGTAGAGCAAAATGATTCAGTTATACATATATCGATTCTTTTTCAGATTATTTTCTGATATAGGTTATTACAGATTATTGAGTAGAGTTCCCTGTGCTATGCAGTAGGTCCTTGTTGATTATCTATTTTATATATAGTAGTGTGTATATGTTAATCCCAAACTCCTAATTTATCCCTCACCCCCACCTTTCCCCTTTGGTAACCATATGTTTGTTTTCGAAGTCTGTTTTATAATTAAGTTCACTTGTAACATGTTTTTTAGATTCTACATATAAGTGATATCATACAATATTTGTCTTTCTCTGACTTACTTCACTTAGTATGATAGTCTCTAGGTCCATCCATGTTGCTGCAAATGGCATTATTGCATTCTTTTTTATGGCTGAGTCATATTCCATTGTATATATGTACTACATCTTTATTCATTCCTCTGTCGATGGACATTTAGATTTCTTCCATGCCTTGACTATTGTAAATAGTTCTACAGTGAACATTGGGATGCATGTATCTTTTTGAATTATGGTTTTCTCTGGCTATGTGCCCAGGAGTAGGATTGCTGGATCATATGGTAGCTGCAGTTTTAGTTTCTTAAGGAACCTCCATACTCTTCTCCATAGCAGCTGTACCAATTCACATTCCCACCAACAGTGTAGGAGTGTTCCCTTTTCTCCATACCCTCTCCAGCATTTATTGTTTGTAGATTTTTGATGATGGCCATTCTGACCGGTGTGAGGTGGTACCTCATTGTAGTTTTGATTTGCATTTCTCTAATAATTAATAAGTGATGTTGAGCATGTCTTCATGTGCTTTTCGGCCATCTGTATGTTGTCTTTGGAGAAATGTCTATTTAGATCTTGTGCCCTATTGAGATGATCATATGGTTCGTATTGTTCAATTTGTTAAGTGGTGTATCACACTGATTTGCAGATATTGAAGAATCCTTACATCCCTGGGATAAATCCCACTTGATCGTGATGTATGATCATTTTAAGGTATTGTTGGATTTGGTTTGCTAGTATTTTGTTGAGTACATATGAATCTACATTCATCAGTGATATTGGCCTGTAATTTTCTTTTTTGTGTGGTATCTTTGTCTGGTTTTGGTACTAGGGTGATGGTGACCTCACAGAATGAGTTTGGGAGTGTTCCTTCCTCTGCAATTTTTTGGAAGACTTTCAGAAGGATAGGTGTTAACTCTTCTCTAAATGTTTGATAGAATTCACCTGTGACGTGATCTAGTCCTGGACTTTTGTTGGAAGTTTTTCAATCACAGTTTCAATTTCAGTACTTGTGATTGGTCTGTTCATATTTTATATTTCTTCCTGGTTCAGTCTTAGAAGATTGTACCTTTCTAAGAATTTGCCCCTTTCTTCCAGGTTGTCCATTTTATTGGCATATAGTTGCTTGTAGTAGTCTCTCATGATCCTTTGTATTTCTGTGGTGTCCATTGTAAATTCTCTTTTTTCATTTCTAATTATATTGATTTGAGCCTTCTCCCCACCCCCACCCCCACCCCCGTTTTTTTAATGAGTCTGGCTAAAGGTTTATCAATTTTGTTTATCTTTTCAAAGAACCAGCTTTTTGTTTCATCAAACTTTTCTATTGTTTTCTTCATCTCTAGTTCATTGATTTCTGCTCTGATCTTTATGATTTCTTTCCTTCTGCTAACTTTGGGTTTTGTTTGTTCTTCTTTCTCTAGTTTCTTTAGGTGTAAGGTTAGGTTGTTTATTTGAGATTTTTCTTGTTTCCTGAGGTAAGATTGTATTGCTATAAACTTCTCTAACTGCTTTTGCTGTGTCCCATAGGTCTTAGACTGTGCTTTCATTTTCATTTGACTCTAGGTATTTTTTGATTTCCTCTTTAATTTCTTCAGTGATCCATTACATTAGTAACATATTGTTTAGTCTCCACGTGCTTGTGTTTTTTACAGTTTTTTCTTTTAGTGGATTTCTAATGTCATAGCATTGTGGTCAGAGAAGATGTTTGATACGATTTCAATTTTGTTAAATTTACTGAGGCTTGCTTTGTGGCACAGTATGTGATCTATCCTGGAGAATGTTCCATGCATGCTTGAGAAGAATGTCTATTCTGCTACTTTTGGATGGAATGCTCTATAAATATCAATTATGTCCATCTGGTCTAACATGTTAAGGCCTGTGTTTCCTTGTTGATTTTCTGTATGGATGATCTGTCCTTTGATGAAACTAGGGTGTTAAGTCTCCCCACTATTATTGTGTTACTGTCAATTTCTCCTTTTATGGCTGTTCATATTTGCCTTATATATTGAGGTGCTTCTATGTTGGGTGCATATATATTTATAATTGTTATATCTTCTTCTTGGATTGATCCCTTGATGATTATGTGGTGTCCTTCTTTGTCTCTTGTAACAGTCTTTATTTTTAAGTCTGTTTTGTCTGATATGAGTATTGCTACTCCAGCTTTCTTTTGATTTCCATTTTCATGGAATGCCTTTTTCATCCTCTCACTTTCAGTCTGCATGTGTCCCTAGATCTGAAGTGGGTCTCTTGTAGACAGAATATATACAGGTCTTGTTTTTATATCCATTCAGCATGTCTTTTGGTTGGAGAATTTAATTTATTTACATTTAAAGTAATTATCAGTATGTATGTTCTTATTGCCATTTTGTTAATTGTCTTGGATTTGCTTTTGTAGGTCATTTTTTCTTCCCTTCCTCTCTGGTTCTCTTCTCTTGTGATTTGATGACTAACTTTAGTGTTGTGTTTGGATTCCTTTTTCTTTTTTTTGTGCATATCCTATTGTAGAATTTTAGTTTTCAGTTACCATGAGGTTTTGATATAGCAGTTTATATGTAAACAAGATTGTTTTAAGTTGCTGGTCTTTTAATTTCAAGCGCATTTCCAGTGTCCTGTATCTGGACTCTCCTCATGATTGCTGGTTTTGATATCATATTTTTGTGTAGATGATGTCCTACCTTTTCTGTATGTTTCCCTTTACTGGTGAGCTTTTCCATTCATAATTTTCTTGTTTCTAATTGTGGCCTTTTCTTTCCTGCCTAGAGACATTCCTTTAGCATTTGTTGCAAAGCCTGTCTGGTGGTACTGAACTCTGTTAGCTTTTGCTTGTCTGTAAAGCTTTTGATTTCTCTGTCCCTTAACTCTTCTTTTTTTTTTCAGCTGAACACTATCTTTTTTGAACATTTTGATATAAGCTTATGAAAAATTTTTTTTTTTAATTTTAAAGTAATAACTAGGATTAGTACTTATAACATTATACCAGAACATATAAGATTTTTAGAAATTTCATGTAATGTCTGAAACATTTATATTAACATATTTCCATACATATTTCCATACAAATACAAATATAAGATATTTAGAAATTTCATGTATTGTCTGAAACATTTATATTAACATATTTCTATACATATTTCCATACAAATACAAATATAAGATTTTTAGAAATTTCATGTAAAGTCTGAAACATTTATATTAACATATTTCCATACAAATAACCCAATGAAAGTTTAGTATTAGTTGTTTTGTTTGTTTTTTTATACTGCAGGTTCTTATTAGGCATCAATTTTATACAGATCAGTGTATACATGTCAATCCCAATCGCCCAATTCAGCACACCACCATCCCCACCTCACCGCAGTTTTCCCCCCTTGGTGTCCATATGTCCATTCTCTACATCCGTGTCTCAACTTCTGCCCTGCAAACTGGCTCATCTGTACCATTTTTCTAGGCTCCACATACATGCATTAATATACGATATTTGTTTTTCTCTTTCTGACTTACTTCACTCTGTATGACAGTCTCTAGATCCATCCACGTCTCAACAAATGACTCAATTTCGTTCCTTTTTATGGCTGAGTAATATTGCATTGTATATATGTACCACATCTTCTTTATCCATTCTTCTGTCGATGGGCATTTAGGTTGCTTCCATGACCTGGCTATTGTAAATAGTGCTGCAATGAACATTCAGGCGCATGTGTCTTTTTGAATTACGGTTTTCTCTGGGTATATGCCCAGTAGTGGGATTGCTGGGTCATATGATAATTCTATTTTTAGTTTTTTAAGGAACCTCCATATTGTTCTCCAGAGTGGCTGTATCAATTTACATTCCCACCAACAGTGCAAGAGGGTTCCCTTTTCTCCACACCCTCTCCAGCATTTGTTGTTTGTAGATTTTCTGATGATGCCCATTCTAACAGGAGTGAGGTGATACCTCATTGTAGTTTTGATATGCATTTCTCTAATAATTAGTGATGTTGAGCATCTTTTCATGTGCTTCTTGGCCATCTGTATGTCCTCTTTGGAGAAATGTCTATTTAGGTTTTCTGGCCATTTTTGCATTGGGGTGTTTGTTTTTTTAATATTGAGCTGCATGAGCTGTTTATATATTTTGGAGATTAATCTTTTGTCCGTTGATTCATTTGCAAATATTTTCTCCCATTCTGAGGGTTGTCTTTTCGTCTTGTTTATGGTTTCCTTTGCTGTGCAAAAGCTTTGAAGTTTCATTAGGTCCCACTTGTTTATTTTTGTTTTTATTTCCATTACTGTAGGAGGTGGATCAAAAAAGATCTTGCTGTGATTTATGTCAAAGAGTGTTCTTCCTATGTTTTCCTCTAAGAGTTTTATAGTGTCCAGTCTTATATTTAGGTCTCTAATCCATTTTGAGTTTATTTTTGTGTATGGTGTTAGGGAGTATTCTAATTTCATTCTTTTCCCTGTAGCTGTCCAGTTTTCCCAGCACCACTTATTGAAGAGACTGTCTTTTCTCCATTGTATATCTTTGCCTCCTTTGTCATAGATTAGTTGACCATAGGTGCGTGGGTTAATCTCTGGGCTTTCTATCTTGTTCCATTGATCTATGTTTCTGTTTTTGTGCCAGTACCATATTGTCTTGATTACTGTAGCTTTGTAGTATAGTCTGAAGTCAGGGAGTCTGATTCCTCCAGCTCCATTTGTTTGCCTCAAGACTGCTTTGGCTATTCGGGGTCTTTTGTGTCTCCATACAAATTTTAAGATGATTTGTTCTAGCTCTGTAAAAAATGCCATTGGTAATTTGATAGGGATTGCATTGAATCTGTAGATTGCTTTGGGTAGTATACTCATTTTCACAATGTTGATTCTTCCAATCTAAGAACATGGTATATCTCTCCATCTGTTGGTATCATCTTTAATTTCTTTCATCAGTGTCTTATAGTTTTCTGCATACAGGTCTTTTGTCTCCCTAGGTAGGTTTATTCCTAGGTATTTTATTCTTTTTGTTGCAATGGTAAATGGGAGTGTTTCCATAATTTCTCTTTCAGATTATTTCATCATTAATGTATAGGAATGCAAGAGACTTCTGTGCATTAATTTTGTATCCTGCTACTTTACCATATTCATTAATTAGTTCCAGCAGTTTTCTGGTGGCAGTTTTAGGATTCTCTATGTATAGTATCATGTCATCCGCAAACAGTGACAGTTTTAATTCTTCTTTTCCAATTTGTATTCCTTTTATTTCTTTTTCTTCTCTGATTGCCGTGGCTAGGACTTCCAGAACTATGGTGAATAATAGTGGTGAGAGTGGACATCCTTGTCTCGTTCCTGATCTTAGAGGAAATGCTTTCAGTTTTTCACCATTGAGAATGATGTTTGCTGTGGGTTTGTCATATATGGCCTTTATTATGTTGAGGTAGGTTCCCTCTATGCCCACTTTCTGAAGAGTTTTTATCATAAATGGGTGTTGAATTTTGTCAAAAGCTTTTTCTGCATCTATTGAGATGATCATATGGTTTTTATTCTTCAATTTGTTAATATGGTGTATCACATTGATTGATTTGCGTATATTGAAGAATCCTTGCATCCCTGGGATAAATCCCACTTGATCGTGGTGTATGTTCCTTTTAATGTGTTGTTGGATTCTGTTTGCTAGTATTTTGTTGAGGATTTTTGCATCTATATTCATCAGTGATGTTGGTCTGTTATTTTCTTTTTTTGTAGTGTCTTTGTCTGGTTTTGGTATCAGGGTGATGGTGGCCTCATAGAATGAGTTTGGGAGTGTTCCTTCCTCTGCAATTTTTTGGAAGAGTTTGAGAAGGATGGGTGTTAGCTCTTCTCTAAATGTTTGATAGAATTCACCTGTGAAGCCATCTGGTCCTGGACTTTTGTTTGTTGGAAGATTTTTAATCACAGTTTCAATTTCATTACTTGTGATTGGTCTGTTCATATTTTCTGTTTCTTCCTGATTCAGTCTTGGAAGGTTATACCTTTCTAAGAATTTGTCCATTTCTTCCAGGTTGTCCATTTTATTGGCATAGAGTTGCTTGTAGTAGTCTCTTAGGATGCTTTGTATTTCTGCGGTGTCTGTTGTAACTTCTCCTTTTTCATTTCTGATTTTATTGATTTGAGTCCTCTCCCTCTTTTTCTTGATGAGTCTGGCTAATGGCTTATCAATTTTGTTTATCTTCTCAAAGAACCAACTTTTAGTTTTATTGATCTTTGCTATTGTTTTCTTTGTTTCTATTTCATTTATTTCTGCTCTGATCTTTCTGATTTCTTTCCTTCTGCTAACTTTGGGTTTTGTTTGTTCTTCTTTCTCTAGTTTCTTTAGGTGTAAGGTTAGATTGTTTACTTGAGATTTTTCTTGTTTCTTTAGGTAGGCTTGTATAGCTATAAACTTCCCTCTTAAAACCGCTTTTGCTGCATCCCATAGGTTTTGGGTCGTCGTGTTTTCATTGTCATTTGTCTCTAGGTATTTTTTTTATTTCCTCTTTGATTTCTTCAGTGATCTCTTGGTTATTTAGTAACATATTGTTTAGCCTCCATGTGTTTGTCTTTTTTACGTTTTTTTCCCTGTAATTCATTTCTAATCTCATAGCGTTGTGGTCAGAAAAGATGCTTGATATGATTTCAATTTTCTTAAATTTACTGAGGCTTGATTTGTGACCCAAGATGTGATCTATCCTGGAGAATGTTCTGTGCGCACGTGAGAAGAACGTGTAATCTGCTGTTTTGGGATGGAATGTCCTATATATATCAATTAAATCTATCTGGTCTATTGTGTCATTTAAAGCTTCTGTTTCCTTATTTATTTTCATTTTGGATGATCTGTCCATAGGTGTAAGTGAGGTGTTAAAGTCCCCCACTATTATTGTGTTACTGTCGATTTCCTCTTTTATAGCTGTTAGCAGATGCCTTATGTATTGAGGTACTCCTATGTTGGGTGCATATATATTTATAATTGTTATATCTTCTTCTTGGATTGATCCCTGGATCATTATGTAGTGTCCTTCCTTGTCTCTTGTAACATTCTTTATTTTAAAGTCTATTTTATCTGATATGAGTATAGCTACTCCAGCTTTCTTTTGATTTCCATTTGCATGGAATATCTTTTTCCATCCCCTCACTTTCAGTCTGTATGTGTCTAGGTCTAAAGTGGGTCTCTTGTAGACAGCATATATATGGGTCTTGTTTTTGTATCCATTCAGCCAGTCTATGTCTTTTGGTTGGGGCATTTAATCCATTCACGTTTAAGGTAATTATCGATATGTATGTTCCTATGACCATTTTCTTAATTGTTTTGGGTTTGTTTTTGTAGGTCCTTTTCTTCTCTTGTGTTTCGCACTTAGAGAAGTTCCTTTAGCATTTGTTGTAGAGCTGGTTTGGTGGTGCTGAATTTTCTTAGCTTTTGCTTGTCTGTAAAGCTTTTGATTTCTCCATCAAATCTAAATGAGATCCTTGCCGGGTAGAGTAATCTTGGTTGTAGGTTCTTCCCTTTCATCACTTTAAGTGTATCATGCCACTCCCTTCTGGCTTGCAGAGTTTCTGCTGAGAAATCAGCTGTTAACCTTATGGGAGTTCCCTTGTATGTTATTTGTCGTTTTTCCCTTGCTGCTTTCAATAATTTTTCTTTGTCTTTAATTTTTGCCACTTTGATTACTGTGTGTCTCGGCGTGTTTCTCCTTGGGTTTATTCTGTATGGGACTCTCTGCGCTTCCTGGACTTGGGTGGCTATCTCCTTTCCCATGTTCGGGACGTTTTCGACTATAATCTCTTCAAATATTTTCTCTGGTCCTTTCTCTCTCTCTTCTCCTTCTGGGACCCCTATAATGCGAATGTTGTTGCGTTTAATGTTGTCCCAGAGGTCTCTTAGGCTGTCTTCATTTCTTTTCATTCTTTTTTCTTTAGTCTGTTCCGCAGCAGTGAATTCCACCATTCTGTCTTCCAGGTCACTTATCCGGTCTTCTGCCTCAGTTATTCTGCTATTGATTCCTTCTAGTGTAGTTTTCATTTCAGTTATTGTATTGGTCATCTCTGTTTGTTTGTTCTTTAATTCTTCTAGGTCTTTGTTAATCATTTCTTGCATCTTCTCAATCTTTGCCTCCATTCTTATTCCGAGGTCCTGGATAATCTTCACTATCATTATTCTGAATTCTTTTTCTGGAAGGTTGCCTATCTCCACTTCATTTACTTGTTTTTCTGGGGTTTTTTCTTGTTCCTTCATCTGGTACATAGCCCTCTGCCTTTTCATCTTCTCTATCTTTCTGTAACTGTGGTTATTGGTCCACAGGCTGCAGGATTGTAGTTTTTCTTGCTTCTGTTGTCTGCCCTCTGGTGGTTGAGGCTATCTAAGAGGCTTGATGAGAGGCTCTGCTGAAACATTTTTAATGTGGCATTTATGCTACTACATTGATGCAAGGTTTAATTTTACAAATTCCTAATTATTAAATATTTACTTTTGAATTACTGTAAAAATAAAAGGACCATTTTTATAAATAAATGTTTACCTCCATTTCTGATCATTTCTTAGAATAAATTTCTAAAAATTATGACGTTGCATTAATGCATATGATATTCTTTAAAATTCTTGGAACATATTACTAACCTACAGCCCTCAAAAATTAGATCATATGACAGTGTAAACTTAACATATAATATATAGCATCTGATTAATATTTTATTTTATTTTATTTCTTTTCTGAAGCAACATATTTTTTTTTAACATTTTTATTGGAGTATAATTGCTTCACAATGCTGTGTTAGTTTCTGATTTATAACACAGTGAATCAGTTATACATATACATATGTTCCCATATCTCTTCCCTCTTGCGTCTCCCTCCCTCCCACCCTCCCTATCCCACCCCTCTAGGTGGTCACAAAGCACCGAGCTGATCTCCCTGTGCTATGCGGCTGCTTCCCACTAGCAATCTGTTTTACATTTGGTAGTGTATATATGTCCATACCACTCTCTCACCCTGTCACATCTTACGCCTCCCCCTCCCCATATCCTCAAGTCCATTCTCTAGTAGGTCTGTGTCTTTATTCTCGTCTTGCCACTAGGTTCTTCATGACCTTTTTTTTTTTTTCCTTAGATTTCGTATATATGTGTTAGCATACTGTATTTGCTTTCCTCTTTCTGACTTACTTCACTCTGTATGACAGACTCTAACGCCATCCACCTCACTACAAATACCTCCATTTCGTTTCTTTTTATGGCTGAGTAATATTCCATTTTATATATGTGCCACATCTTTATCCATTCATCTGATGATGGACACTTAGTTTGCTTCCATGTCCTGGCTATTGTAAATAGAGCTGCTATGAACATTTTGGTACATGACTCTTTCTGAATTATGGTTTTCTCAGGGTATATGCCCAGTAGTGGTATTGCTGGGTCATATGGTAGTTCTAGTTTTAGTTTTTTAAGGAACCTCCATACTGTTCTCCATAGTGGCTGTATCAATTTACATTCCCACCAACAGTGCAAGAGAGTTCCCTTTTCTCCACACGCTCTCCAGCATTTATTGTTTCTAGATTTTTTGATGATGGCCATTCTGACCAGTGTGAGATGATACCTCATTGTAGTTTTGATTTGCATTTCTCTAATGATTAATGATGTTGAGCATTTTTTGTGTGTGTTTGTTGGCAATCTGTATATCTTCTTTGGAGAAATGTCTATTTAGGTCTTCGACCCATTTTTGGATTGGGTTGTTTGTTTTTTTGATATTGAGCTGCATGAGCTGCTTGTATATTTTGGAGATTAATCCTTTGTCAGTTGCTTCATTTGCAAATATTTTCTCCCATTCTGAGGGTTGTCTTTTGGTCTTGTTTATGGTTTCCTTTGCTGTGCAAAAGCTTTTAAGTTTCATTAGGTCCCATTTGTTTATTTGTGTTTTTATTTCCATTTCTCTTGGAGTTGGGTCAAAAAGGATCTTGCTGTGATTTATGTCATAGATTGCTCTGCCTATGTTTTCCTCTAAGAGTTTGATAGTGTCTGGCCTTACACTTAGGTCTTTAATCCATTTTGAGTTTATTTTTGTGTATAGTGTCAGGGAGTGTTCTAATTTCATACTTTTACATATACCTGTCCAGTTTTCCCAGCACCACTTATTGAAGAGGCTGTCTTTTCTCCACTGTATATGCTTGCATCCTTTATCAAAGATAAGGTGATGATATGTGCGTGGGTTTCTCTCTGGGCTTTCTATCCTGTTCCATTGATCTATGTTTCGGTTTTTCTGCCAGTACCAAACTGTCTTGATTACTGTAGCTTTGTAATATAGTCTGAAGTAAGGGAGCCTGATTCCTCCAGCTCCATTTTTCGTTCTCAAGATTACTTTGGCTATTCGGGGTCTTTTGTGTTTCCATACAAATTGTGAAATTTCTTGTTCTAGTTCTGGGAGAAATTCCAGTGGTAGTTTGATAGGGATTGCATTGAATCTGTAGATTGCTTTGGGTAGTAGAGTCATTTTCACAATGTTGATTCTTCCAATCCAAGAACATAGTATATCTCTCCATCTATTTGTATCATCTTTATTTTCTTTTTTCAGTGTCTTATAATTTCCTTCATACAGGTCTTTTGTCTCCTTAGGTAGGTTTATTCCGAGATATTTTATTCTTTGTGTTGCAATGGTAAACGGGAGTGTTTTCTTAATTTCACTTTCAGATAGTGTATAGGAATGCAAGAGATTTCTGTGCATTAATTTTGTATCCTGCTACTTTACCAAATTCATTGATTAGTTCTAGTAGTTTTCTGCTAGCATCTTTACGATTCTCTATGTATAGTATCATGTCATCTGCAACCAGTGACAGCTTTACTTCTTCTTTTCCGATTTGGATTCCTTTTATTTCTTTTTCTTCTCTGATTGCTGTGGCTAACACTTCCAAAACTATGTTGAATAATAGTGGTGAGAGTGGGCAACCTTGTCTTGTTCCTGATCTTAGTGGAAATGGTTTCAGTTTTTCACCATTGAGGACAATGTTGGCTGTGGGTTTGTCATATATGGCCTTTATTATGTTGAGGAAAGTTCCCTCTATGCCTACTTTCTGCAGGGCTTTTATCATAAATGGGTGTTGAATTTTGTCAAAAGCTTTCTCTGCATCTATTGAGATGATCATATGGTTTTTCTCCTTCAATTTGTTAATATGATGTATCACGTTGATTGATTTGCGTATATTGAAGAATCCTTGCATTCCTGGAATAAACCCAACTTGATCATGGTGTATGATCCTTTTAATGTGCTGTTCAATTCTGTTTGCTTGTATTTTGCTGAGGATTTTTGCATCTATGTTCATCAGTGATATTGGCCTGTAGTTTTCTTTCTTTGTGACATCTTTGTCTGCTTTTGGTATCAGAGTGATGGTGACCTCGTAGAATGAGTTGGGGAGTGTTCCTCCCTCTGTAATATTTTGGAAGAGTTTGAGAAGGATAGGTGTTAGCTCTTCTCTAAATGTTTGATAGGATTCGGCTGTGAAGCCATCTGGTCCTGGGCTTTTGTTTATTGGAAGATTTTTATCACAGTTTCAATTTCAGTGCTTGTGATTGTTCTGTTCATATTTTCCACTTCTTCGTGGTTCAGTCTCGGCAGGTTGTACGTTTCTAAGAATTTGTCCATTTCTTCCAGGTTGTCCGTTTTATTGGCATAGAGTTGCTTATAGTAATCTCTCATGATCGTTTGTATTTCTGCAGTGTCCGTGGTTACTTCTCCTTTTTCATTTCTATTTCTATTGATTTGAGTCCTCTCCCTCTTTTTCTTGATGAGTCTGGCTAATGGTTTATCAATTTTGTTTATCTTCTCAAAGAACCAGCTTTTAGTTTTATTGATCTTTGCTATTGTCGCCTTCATTTCTTTTCCATTTATTTCTGATCTGATCTTTATGATTTCTTTCCTTCTTCTAGCTTTGGGGGATTTTTGTTCTTCTTTTTCTAATTGCTTTAGGTGCAAGGTTAGGTTGTTTATTCGAGATGTTTCCTGTTTCTTGAGGTAGGCTTGTATTGCTATAAACTTCCCTGTTAGCACTGCTTTTGCTGCGTCCCATAGGGTTTGGGTCGTCGTGTCTCCATTGTCATTTGTTTCTAGGTATTTTTTTGATTTCCCCTTCGATTTCTTCAGTGATCACTTCGTTATTAAGTAGTGTATTGTGTAGCCTCCATGTGTTTGTATTTTTTACAGATCTTTTCCTGTAATTGATATCTAGTCTCATAGTGTTGTGGTCGGAAAAGATACTTGGTACGATTTCAGTTTTCTTAAATTTACCAAGGCTTGATTTGTGACCCAAGATATGATCTATCCTTGAGAATGTTACATGAACACTTGAGAAAAATGTGTATTCTGTTGTTTTTGGGTGGAATCTCCTATAAATATCAATTAAGTCCATCTTGTTTAATGTATCATTTAAAGCTGTGTTTCCTTATTTATTTTCATTTTGGATGATCTGTCCATTGGTGAAAGTGGGGTGTTAAAGTCCCCTACTATGATTGTGTTACTGTCGATTTCCCCCTTTATGGCTTTAGTATTTGCCTTATGTATTGAGGTGCTCCTGTGTTAGGTGCATAAATATTTACAATTGTTATACCTTCTTCTTGGATCAATCCCTTGATCATTATGTAGTTTCCTTCCTTGTCTCTTGTAACATTCTTTATTTTAAAGTCTATTTTGTCTGATATGAGAATTGCTACTCCAGCTTTCTTTTGATTTCCATTTGCATGGAATATCTTTTTCCATCCCCTCACTTTCAGTCTGTATGTGTCTCTAGGTCTGAAGTGGGTCTCTTGTAGACAGCATATATATGGGTCTTGTTTTTGTATCCATTCAGCCAGTCTGTGTCTTTTGGTGGGAGCATTTAATCCATTTACATTTAAGGTAATTATCGATATGTATGTTCCTATTCCCATTTTCTTAAATGTTTTGGGTTTGTTATTGTAGGTGTTTTCCTTCTCTTGTGTTTCTTGCCTAGAGAAGTTCTTTTAGCATTTGTTGGAAAGCTGGTTTGGTGGTGCTGAACTCTCTCGGCTTTTACTTGTCTGTAAAGGTTTTAATTTCTCCAACACATCTGAATGAGATCCTTGCTGGGTAGATTAATCTTGGTTGTAGGTTTTTCTCCTTCATCACTTTAAGTATATCCTGCCACTCCCTTCTGGCTTGCAGAGTTTCTGCTGAAAGATCAGATGTTAACCTTATGGGGATTCCCTTGTGTGTTATTTGTTTTTTTTCCCTTGCTGCCTTTAATATGTTTTCCTTATATTTAATTTTTGACAGTTTGATTAATATGTGTCTTGGTGTGTTTCTCCTTGGGTTTATCTTGTATGGGACTCTCTGTGCTTCCAGGACTTGGTTAACTATTTCCTTTCCCATATTAGGGAAGTTTTCAACTATAATCTCTTCAAATATTTTCTCAGTCCCTTTCTTTTTCTCTTCTCCTTCTGGGACCCCTATAATTCGAATGTTCGTGCGTTTAATGTTGTCCCAGAGGTCTCTGAGACTGTCCTCAGTTCTTTTCATTCTTTTTTCTTTATTCTGCTCTGCAGTAGTTATTTCCACTGTTTTATCTTCCAGGTCACTTACCCGTTCTTCTGCCTCAGTTATTCTGCTATTGATCCCTTCTAGAGTATTTTTAATTTCATTTATTGTGATTTTCATCATTGCTTGGTTCCTCTTTAGTTCTTCTCCGTCCTTGTTAAATGTTTCTTGCATTTTGTCTATTCTATTTCCAAGGTTTTGGATCATCTTTACTATCATTATTCTGAATTCTTTTTCAGGTAGACTGCCTCTTTCCTCTTCATTTGTTAGGTCTGGTGTGTTTTGACCCTGCTCCTTCATCTGCTGTGTGTTTTTCTGTCTTCTCATTTTGCTTATCTTACTGTGTTTGTTTGGGGTCTCCTTTTCACAGGCTGCAGGTTCGTAGTTCCTGTTGTTTTTGGTATCTGTCCCCAGTGGCTAAGGTTGGTTAAGTGGGTTGTGTACTCTTCCTGGTGGAGAGGACTAGTGCCTGTATTCTGGTGGGTGAGCCTGGATCTTGTCTTTCTTGTGTGCACATCCACGTCTGGTGGTGTATTTTGGGGTGTCTGTGGCCTTATTATGATTTTAGGCAGCCTCTCTGCTAATGGATGGGGCTGTGTTCCTGTCTTGCTAGTTGTTTGGCATAGCGTGTCCAGCACTGTAGCTTGCTGGTCGTTGAGTGAAGCTGGGTCTTGATGTTGAGATGGAGATCTCTGAGAGATTTTCGCTGTTTGGTATTACGTGGAGCTGGGAAGTCTCTTGTGGACCAGTGTCCTGAAGTTGGCTCTCCCACCTCAGAGGCACAGCCCTGATGCCTGGCTGGAGCACCAAGAGCCTTTCATCCACACGGCTCAGAATAAAAGGGAGAAAAAATAGAAAGAAAGGAAGAGGATAAAATAAAATAAAATAAAGCTATGAGAATAAAAAATAAGAAAAAAAATTATTCAAAAATTTATTAAGAAAACAATTTTTTATCAATTTTTTGAAAATAAATATAATTTTTTATAATAAAAAATAAGAAAAAAATTAAGAAAAAATCTATTAAAAATTTTTTTTAATATTTTAAAATAAAAATTTAGAAAAAAATGAAGAAAAAATTTTTTTAATTTTTTATAATAAAAAATAAGGAAAAAATTATTAAGAAAAAATTTATTTAAAAAAAAATTTTTTTAAGTAAAAAAAAAAAAAAAATGGATGGACCAGACCCTAGGAGAAATGGTGAAAGCAAAGCTATACAGACAAAATCTCACCCAGAAGCATACACATATACACTCACAAAAAAAGGAAAAGGGCAAAAATTAATATATCCTGCTCTCAAAGTCCACCTCCTGTATTTGGGATGATTCATTGTCTATTCAGGTATTCAACAGATGCAGGTACATCAAGTTGTTTGTGGAGCTTTAATCCACTACTTCTGAGGCTGCTGGGAGAAATTTCCCTTTCTCTTCTTTGTTCATACAGCTCCTGGGGTTCAGCTTTGGATTTGGACCCGCCTGTGCGTGTAGGTCGCCTGAGGGAGTCTGTTCTTCGCTCACACAGACGGGGTTAAAGGAGCAGCTGCTTCGGGGGCTCTGGCTCAGTCTGGCCGGGGGGAGGGAGGGGTACAGATGCGGGGCGAGCCTGCAGCGGCACAGGCCGGCGTGACATTGCAGCAGCCTGAGGCACGCGCTGCGTTCTCCCGGGGAAATTGTCCCTGGATCACGGGACCCTGGCAGTGGCGGGCTGCACAGGCTCCAGGGAGGGGCGGTGTGGAGAGTGACCTGTGCTCGCACACAGGCTTCTTGGTGGCGGCAGCAGCAGCCTTAGCGTCTCCTGCCCGTCTCTGGGGTCCGCGCTGATAGCCGCGGCTCGCGCCCGTCTCTGGAGCTCGTTTAGGAGGCGCTCTGAATCCCCTCTCCTTGGGCACCGTGAAACAAAGAGGCAAGAAAACGTCTCTTGCCTCTTCGGCAGCTGCAGACTTTTTTCTGGACTCCCTCCCAGCTAGCCGTGGTGCGCTAACTCCTTCAGGCTGTGTTCACGCCGCCAACCCCAGTCCTCTCCCTGCGATCCGACTGAAGCCCGAGCCTCAGCTCCCAGCCCCCGCCCGCCCCAGTGGGTGAGCAGACAAGCCTCTTGGACTGGTGAGTGCTGCTCGGCACTGATCCTCTGTGTGGGAATCTCTCCGCTTTGCCCTCCGCACCCCTGTGGCTGCGCTCTCCTCCGTGGCTCCGAAGCTTCCCCCCTCTGCCACCCGCAGTCTCCGCCCGTGAAGGGGCTTCCTAGTGTGTGGAAACCTTTCCTCCTTCATGGCTCCCTCCCACTGGTGCAGGTCCCATCCCTATTCTTTTGTCTCTGTTATTTCTTTTTTCTTTTGCCCTACCCAAGTACGTGAGGATTTTCTTGCCTTTTGGGAGGTCTGACGTCTTCTGCCAGCGTTCAGTGGGTGTTCTGTAGGAGCAGTTCCACGTGCAGATGTATTTCTAATGTATCTGTGGGAAGAAAGGTGATCTCCATGTCTTACTCTTCCGCCATCTTGCCCAGACCTCTTGAAGCCTGATTAATATTTTAAATATTGATTGATGATAGGCAAGAAATTTCACTTCTGAGATTTTTTTAATAAGAATTCTGCTTATTTTCATTTCTACATTTCTGAATCCTTCCTTTTTCTCATTTTGGAGTAAGACTTTAAAAAGATAACTTTATATGTAACGTATTGAATGTTTTGTCATATGTTTTAAAATTTTATCAGTTCATCATAAATTTTTGCTTTTGTTTATAATATACAAGTTTAATTTTTACTTATTATTCTGTTTTTATTCTTATAAAACCCCACAATATCCTGAAATAGTTACTCATTCTTGTTTGCATTATGTAGGTTGAAAAACCTTATAAGAGTTGGAACGTGACTGGATTGTCTATAAGAAATCTTATCTTTTTAGTTTCATAGGTCTATAGTCGGAAAGGAATTGTGCTCAAAATTGCTGCACTTAGTGGATTATTCCAAAGAGATTCATCCATACCTCATCTAGAGGACAAAACTTTGAAATTTGGGGTTTTGTGTTAATGACATTTAGATTTTTTTTTTTAACATCTTTATTGAAGTATAATTGCCTTACAATGGTGTGTTAGCTTCTGCTTTATAACAAAGTGAATCAGTTATACATATACAATATGTTCCCATTTCTCTTCCCTCTTGCCTCTCCCTCCCTCCCACCCTCCCCGTCCCACCCCTCTAGGTGGTCACAAAGCACCGAGCTGATCTCCCTGTGCTATGCGGCTGCTTCCCACTAGTTATCTATTTTACATTTGGTAGTGTATATATGTCCATGACACTCTCTTACCCTGTCACATCTCACCCCACCCCCTCCCCATATCCTCAAGTCCATTCTCTAGTAGGTCTGTGTCTTTATTCCCGTCTTGCACTCTAGGTTCTTCATGGCCTTTTTTTTTTTTTTTTTCCCTTAGATTCCGTATATATGTGTTAGCATACTGTATTTGTTTTTCTCTTTCTGACTTACTTCACTCTGTATGACAGACTCTAACTCCATCCACCTCATTACAAATACCTCCATTTCATTTCTTTTTATGGCTGAGTAATATTCCATTGTATATATGTGCCACATCTTCTTTATCCATTCATCTGTCGATGGACATTTAGGTGGCTTCCATGTCCTGGCTATTGTAAATAGAGCTGCAATGAACATTTTGGTACATGACTCTTTTTGACCTATGGTTTTCTCAGGGTATATGCCCAGTAGTGGGATTGCTGGGTCGTATGGTAGTTCTATTTGTAGTTTTTTAAGGAACCTCCATACTGTTCTCCATAGTGGCTGTATCAATTTACATTCCCACCAACAGTGCAAGAGTGTTCCCTTTCCTCCACACCCTCTCCAGCATTTATTGTTTCTAGATTTTTTGATGATGGTCATTCTGACCGGTGTGAGATGGTATTTCATTGTAGTTTTGATTTGCATTTCTCTAATGATTAATGATGTTGAGCATTCTTTCATGTGTCTGTAGGCCATCTGTATATCTTCTTTAGAGAAATGTCTATTTAGGTCTTCGGCCCATTTTTGGATTGGGTTGTTCGTTTTTTTGTTATTGAGCTGCATGAGCTGCTTGTAAATCTTGGAGATTAATCCTTTGTCAGTTGCTTCATTTGCAAATATTTTCTCCCATTCTGATGGTTGTCTTTTGGTCTTGTTTATGGTTTCCTTTGCTGTGCAAAAGCTTTTAAGTTTCATTAGGTCCCATTTGTTTATTTGTGTTCTTATTTCCATTTCTCTGGGAGCTGGGTCAAAAAGAATCTTGCTGTGATGTATGTCATAGAGTGTTCTGCCTATGTTTTCCTCTAAGAGTTTGATAGTATCTGCCCTTACACTTAGGTCTTTAATCCATTTTGAGTTTATTTTTGTGCATGGTGTCAGGGAGTGTTCTAATTTCATACTTTTACATGTACCTGTCCAATTTTCCCAGCACCACTTATTGAAGAGGCTGTCTTTTCTCCACTGTATATGCTTGCCTCCTTTATCAAAAATAAGGTGACCATATGTGTGTGGGTTTATCTCTGGGCTTTCTATCCTGTTCCATTGATCTATATTTCTGTTTTTGTGCCAGTACCAAACTGTCTTGATTCCTGAATCTTTGTAATATAGTCTGAAGTCAGGGAGCCTGATTCCTCCAGCTCCATTTTTCGTTCTCAAGATTGCTTTGGCTATTCGGGGTCTTTTGTGTTTCCATACAAATTGTGAAATTTTTTGTTCTAGTTCTGTGAAAAATGCCAGTGGTAGTTTGATAGGGATTGCATTGAATCTGTAGATTGCTTTGGGTAGTAGAGTCATTTTCACAATGTTGATTCTTCCAATCCAGGAACATGGTATATCTCTCCATCTATTTGTATCATCTTTAATTTCTTTCATCAGTGTCTTATAATTTTCTGCATACAGGTCTTTTGTCTCCTTAGGTAGGTTTATTCCTAGATATTTTATTCTTTTTGTTGCAATGGTAAATGGGAGTGTTTTCTTAATTTCACTTTCAGATTTTTCATCATTAGTGTATAGAAATGCAAGAGATTTCTGTGCATTAATTTTGTATCCTGCTACTTTACCAAATTCATTGATTAGCTCTAGGAGTTTTCTGGTAGCATCTTTAGGATTCTCTATGTATAGTATCATGTCATCTGCAAATAGTGACAGCTTTACTTCTTCTTTTCCGATTTGGATTCCTTTTATTTCTTTGTCTTCTCTGATTGCTGTGGCTAACACTTCCAAAACTATGTTGAATAATAGTGGTGAGAGTGGGCAACCTTGTCTTGTTCCTGATCTTAGTGGAAATGGTTTCAGTTTTTCACCATTGAGGACAATGTTGGCTGTGGGTTTGTCATATATGGCCTTTATTATGTTGAGGAAAGTTCCCTCTATGCCTACTTTCTGCAGGGCTTTTATCATAAATGGGTGTTGAATTTTGTCGAAAGCTTTCTCTGCATCTATTGAGATGATCATATGGTTTTTCTCCTTCAGTTTGTTAATATGATGTATCACATTGATTGATATGTGTATATTGAAGAATCCTTGCATTCCTGGGATAAACCCCACTTGATCATGGTGTATGATCCTTTTAATGTGCTGTTGGATTCTGTTTGCTAGTATTTTGTTGAGGATTTTTGCATCTATGTTCATCAGTGATATTGGCCTGTAGTTTTCTTTCTTTGTGACATCTTTGTCTGGTTTTGGTATCAGGGTGATGGTGGCCTTGTAGAATGAGTTTGGGAGTGTTCCTCCCTCTGCAATATTTTGGAAGAGTTTGAGAAGGATAGGTGTTAGCTCTTCTCTAAATGTTTGATAGAATTCACCTGTGAAGCCATCTGGTCCTGGGCTTTTGTTTGTTGGAAGGTTTTTAATCCCAGTTTCAATTTCAGTGCTTGTGATTGGTCTGTTCATATTTTCTATTTCTTCCTGGTTCAGTCTCGGCAGGTTGTGCATTTCTAAGAATCTGTCCATTTCTTCCAGGTTGTCCATTTTATTGGCATAGAGTTGCTTGTAGTAATCTCTCATGATCGTTTGTATTTCTGCAGTGTCAGTGGTTACTTCTCCTTTTTCATTTCTAATTCTATTGATTTGAGTCTTCTCCCTTTTTCTCTTGATGAGTCTGGCTAATGGTTTATCAATTTTGTTTATCTTCTCAAAGAACCAGCTTTTAGTTTCATTGATTTTTGCTATTGTTTCCTTCATTTCTTTTTCATTTATTTCTGACCTAATCTTTATGATTTCTTTCCTTCTCCTGGCTTTGGGGGTTTTTTGTTCTTCTTTCTCTAATTGCTTTAGGTGCAAGGTTAGGTTGTTTATTCGAGATGTTTCCTGTTTCTTGAGGTAGGCTTGTATTGCTATAAACTTCCCTGTTAGCACTGCTTTTGCTGCGTCCCATAGGGTTTGGGTCGTCGTATCTCCATTGTCATTTGTTTCTAGGCATTTTTTGATTTCCTCTTTGATTTCTTCAGTGATCACTTAGTTATTAAGTAGTGTATTGTGTAGCCTCCATGTGTTTGTATTTTTTACAGATCTTTTCCTGTAATTGATATCTAGTCTCATAGCGTTGTGGTCGGAAAAGATACTTGATATGATTTCAATTTTCTTAAATTTACCAAGGCTTGATTTGTGACCCAAGATATGATCTATCCTTGAGAACGTTACATGAACACTTGAGAAAAATGTGTATTCTGTTGTTTTTGGGTGGAATGTCCTATAAATATCAATTAAGTCCATCTTGTTTAATGTATCATTTAAAGCTTGTGTTTCCTTATTTATTTTCATTTTGGATGATCTGTCCATTGGTGAAAGTGGGGTGTAAAAGTCCCCTACTATGATTGTGTTGCTGTCGATTTCCCCTTTTATGGCTGTTAGTATTTGCCTTATGTATTGAGGTGCTCCTATGTTGGGTGCATAAATATTTACAATTGTTATACCTTCCTCTTGGATCGATCCCTTGATCATTATATAGTGTCCTTCTTTGTCTCTTGTAATAGTCTTTATTTTAAAGTCTATTTTGTCTGATATGAGAATTGCTACTCCAGCTTTCTTTTGATTTCCATTTGCATGGAATGTCTTTTTCCATCCCCTCACTTTCAGTCTATATGTGTCTCTAGGTCTGAAGTGGGTCTCTTGTAGACAGCATATATATGGGTCTTGTTTTTGTATCCATTCAGCCAGCCTGTGTCTTTTGGTGGGAGCATTTAATCCATTTACATTCAAGGTAATTATCGATATGTATGTTCCTATTCCCATTTTCTTAAATGTTTTGGGTTTGTTATTGTAGGTGTTTTCCTTCTCTTGTGTTTCTTGCCTAGAGAAGTTCCTTTAGCATTTGTTGGAAAGCTGGTTTGCTGGTGCTGAACTCTCTCGGCTTTTGCTTGTCTGTAAAGGTTTTAATTTCTCCATCGAATCTGAATGAGATCCTTGCTGAGTAGTGTAATCTTGGTTGTAGGTTTTTCTCCTTCATCACTTTAAGTATATCCTGCCACTCCCTTCTGGCTTGCAGAGTTTCTGCTGAAAGATCAGATGTTAACCTTATGGGGATTCCCTTGTGTGTTATTTGTTTTTTTTCCCCTTGCTGCCTTTAATATGTTTTCCTTATATTTAATTTTTGACAGTTTGATTAATATGTGTCTTGGTGTGTTTCTCCTTGGGTTTATCTTGTATGGGACTCTCTGTGCTTCCAGGACTTGATTAACTATTTCCTTTCCCATATTAGGGAAGTTTTCAACTATAATCTCTTCAAATATTTTCTCAGTCCCTTTCTTTTTCTCTTCTTCTTCTGGGACCCCTATAATTCGAATGTTGGTGCGTTTAATGTTGTCCCAGAGGTCTCTGAGGCTGTCCTCAGTTCTTTTCATTCTTTTTTCTTTATCCTGCTCTGTAGTAGTTATTTCCACCATTTTATCTTCCAGGTCACTTATCCTTTCTTCTGCCTCAGTTATTCTGCTATTGATCCCATCTAGAGTATTTTTAATTTCATTTATTGTGTTTTTCATCATTGCTTGGTTCCTCTTTAGTTCTTCTACGTCCTGTTAAATGTTTCTTGCATTTTGTCTATTCTATTTCCAAGATTTTGGATCATCCTTACTATCATTATTCTGAATTCTTTTTCAGGTAGACTACCTATTTCCTCTTCATTTGTTAAGTCTGGTGTGTTCTGACCCTGCTCCTTCATCTGCTGTGTGTTTTTCTGTCATCTCATTTTGCTTATCTTACTGTGTTTGGGGTCTCCTTTTCACAGGCTGCAGGTTTGTAGTTCCCGTTGTTTTTGGTATCTGTCCCCAGTGGCTAAGGTTGGTTCAGTGGGTTGTGTAGGCTTCCTGGTGGAGGGAACTAGTGCCTGAGCTCTGGTGGATGAGGTTGGATCTTGTCTTTCTGGTGGGCACGTCCACGTCTGGTGGTGTATTTTGGGGTGTCTGTGGCCTTATTATGATTTTAGGCAGCCTCTCTGCTAATGGATGGGGCTGTGTTCCTGTCTTGCTAGTTGTTTGGCATAGGGTGTCCAGCACTGTAGCTTGCTGGTCGTTGAGTGAAGCTGGGTCTTGATGTTGAGATGGAGATCTCTGAGAGATTTTTGCCGTTTGGTATTACGTGGAGCTGGGAGGTCTCTTGTGGACCAGTGTCCTGAAGTTGGCTCTCCCATCTCAGAGGCACGGCCCTGATGCCTGGCTGGAGCACCAAGAGCCTTTCATCCACACGGCTCAGAGTAAAAGGGAGAAAAAATAGAAAGAAAGAAAGAAAGAGGCTATAATATAGTGAAGTAAAATAAAGCTATTGTAAAGCAAAGCTATACAGACAAAATCTCACCCAGAAGCATATACATATACACTCACAAATAAAAGGAAAAGGGGAAAAATTAATATATCCTGCTCCCAAAGTCCACCTCCTGAATTTGGGATGATTCGTTGTCTATTCAGGTATTCACCAGATGCAGGCACATCAAGTTGTTTGTGGAGTTTTAATCCGCTGCTTCTGAGGCTGCTGGGAGAGATTTCCCCTTCTCTTCCCTGTTCGCACAGCTCTTGGGGTTCGTTTAGGCGGCGCTCTGAATCCCCTCTCCTTGCTCGCCGCGAAACAAAGAGGCAAGAAAAAGTCTCTTGCCTCTTCGGCAGCTGCAGACTTTTTCCCGGTCTCCCTCCCAGCCAGCTGTGGTGCGCTAATCCCTTCAGGCTGTGTTCACGCCGCCAGCCTCAGTCCTCTCCCTGCGATCCGACCGAAGCCGAGCCTCAGCTCCCAGCCCCGCCCGCCCCGGCGGGGGAGCAGACAAGCCTCTCGGGTTGCTGAGTGCTGCTCGGCGCCGATCCTCTGTGCGGGAATCTCTCCGTTTTTCCCTCTGCGCCCCTGTTGCTGTGGGATCCGCGCTGGTAGCTGCGGCTCGCGCCCGTCTCTGAAGTTCGTTTAGGCGGCGCTCTGAATCCCCTCTCCTCACGCACCAGGAAACAAAGAGGGAAGAAAAAGTCTCTTGCCTCTTCGGCAGCTGCAGACTTTTTCCCCGGACTCCCTCCCGGCTAGCTGTGGTGCGCTAACTCCTTCAGGCTGTGTTCACGCCGCCAACCCCAGTCCTCTCCCTGCGATCAGACCGAAGCCCGAGCCTCAGCTCCCAGCCCCGCCCGCCCCGGCGGGTGAGCAGACAAGTCTCTCGGGCTGGAGAGTGCTGGTCGGCACCGCTCCTCCGTGCGGGAACCTCTCCGCTTTGCCCTCCGCACCCCTGTGGCTGCGCTCTCCTCCGTGGCTCCGAAGCTTCCCCCCTCTGCCACCCGCAGTCTCTGCCCGCGAAGGGGCTTCCTAGTGCGTGGAAATCTTTCCTCCTTCACAGCTCCCTCCCACTGGTGCAGGTGCCGTCCCTATTCTTTTGTCTCTGTTATTTCTTTTTTCTTTTGCCCTACCCAAGTACGGGGGGAGTTTCTTGCCTTTTTGGAGGTTGGACGTTTTCTGCCAGCGTTCAGTGGGTGTTCTGTAGGAGTTGTTCCACATGTAGATGTATTTCTACTGTATCTGTGGGAAGGAAGGTGATCTCCACGTCTTACTCTTCCGCCATCTTCTCTCCCGGCCGAGATTTAGATTTAAATGAAAAGACTTTGGACTTGGAGTTGATGTCATAAGGGGATGAGACTCTTGGGAGCCTTTCGAGAGTGAATGGATTTTGCATTTGTAAAGGATGTGAATAGTTGAGTGCCAGAGGGTGGACTCTGGTAGGCAGAATTCTAAGATGACCCCTGGATTGCCATCCTCTGTGTATATGCCCTGTATAATCCCACCCCTTAATTGTGAACAGGACTTCTGCCTATATGGTGTATCAATCCTGTGGTTATGTTATGTTAAAAGGTGTAGGAATTTTGCAGACATAATTGAGGTCCCTAATTAGGTGGCATTACGTTAATTATAAGTGGTATTATCATGATCAGTCTGACCTGGAAATTTTTTTTTTTGAAAAGACAAGCAACAGAGAGATTTTTCTGCTGGCATTGAGCTTGGAATTAGTTAAAATGAAAATGTTCTGTTCTGCAAAATACATTCTTGAGAGAATGAAAGTCACAGATTGAGAGAAAATATTTGCAAAATGCAGATCAGTTGAATGACTTTTACCCTACATAAAATAAAAAGAGAAAACAGTTAAGCAGTGGGCAAAAGACTTCAACAGACGTTACACCAAAGAAGATTTGTAGATGTAAAATAAGCATATTATAAGCCCTCAACACCATTTGTCAATGTGAAAATGCAAATTAAAACAAAAATGAGATAAAACTACACACTATTCGAATGTCCAAATCCAAAAAAAAAAGACAATACCAGTTTTGGAGAGAATGCAAAACAATAAGTGACTCATTCATTTTTGGTGGGAATGCAAAATGTTACAGCCACTTTGCAAGACAGTTTTGCAGTTTCCTACAAAGCTAAGCATATTTGTACTATACAATCTAGCATTCATGTTCCTAGGTATTACCCAACTGATGTGAAAATTTATCTCCCACATGAACTGTGCACAAATGTTTATGGCAGTATTTTTCATAACCAGTATAAACTGGAAGCAAATAGGAAGGCTTTAATAGGTGAATGGATGAATAAGCTGTGGTAGATTAATACAGTGGAAAACTAATAAGTAATATAAAGGAATGAGCTATCAAACCACACCAAGATATGGGTGAATTTTAAACGTATATTGCTAAAAAAAAGAAGGCAATCTGAAAAGGCTACATTTCAACTGCACAACATTTTGGAAAAGGGTAAAACTATGGAGACAAAAAGAACTGTGGTTGCTAGGAGTTTGGAGAAGGGAGGGGAGGATGAACAGGTGGAACATCACAGGTGTTAAGATACTTGTCTTAGTCTACTCAGGCTGCTAAAACAAATTACCATGACTGGATGATTTAAACAACAAACATTTATTGCTCACAGTTCTGGAGAGTGGAAGTCTGAGATGAGGATGCTATCATGGCTGGGTTTTGGTGAGGACCCTCTCACTGTTTACATTCTCACATGGTCATCCTTAGTGTGTGAAAGGAGAGAGAGAGAGAGAGAGAGAGATTGGGGGTTGGAGAGAAACTTTCTTCCTCTATTTATAAGGGCATTAATCCTATCATTAGGTCCCCACCCCTCATGACCTTATTTAACACTTCCAAAGGCCCCATTTTCAAATACCATCACATTAGGGGTTAGAATTTCAAAATATGAATTTTGAGGAGACACAGTCCATACCAATACTCTAATAGTGAATACATGGTATTATAAATCAAAACCATAAACTGTAAAATGAACTGTAATATAAACTATGGTCTTTAGTTAATAATAATGTGTCTATTATCAGTTTGTTAATTATAACAGATACACCACTCCAATGCAAGACAATAAGAGGGGAAACTATGTATGTTGGGAGATTTGGTAGGGGACAGAGGGGAGTATGGAAACTCTCTGTACTGTCCACTCAATTTTTCTGTAAGCCTAAAACTAACTTTAAAAAATGGACTTTTGCCCTTAGCTATTTGGTGAATTATGAGAAACAATTTCAAATAAGTCTATTGATTTTTGTAGGCCTTTTATATAATAATAACACAAGCATAGACTCTAAAAACAAACAGAAATGTTATATTGATTAAAGAATTCAGGAATTATGGTATTATTAAAATATTCAAAAGTTGTCTTTGGAGGAATTTCATTGACTGGCAGTTCTTGGGTAGGAAAAAAGCAATGTACATCTGTCAGTTGTGAAATACAGGTGGGAATGATAATTAGTACCTGAAAATTGTATATAATTTGAAGACCACCTTAAATCATCTACCTTCTTACAATGACAATCTGCATGTATGTGAAGGAGTGTGCTCCTGAGGTGGGGGGAGGGTGGTGTTAGAAAAAAATTTGTACTAAAGTGAAAAATGACAGATGGTTATTTTGATAATTGTGTGAAACTGAAATATATTTTTATTATAAAAGTTCATTTCTTAGAAACTAACATCCAAATTCCTCTAAAAATTATAAAATGCAGATACAGTGGCATTCTAGATGCCTTGGCTAAGCAAACTTCTTTCCTCAGTTGACCCTGAGAAACTTCTTTTACTTGATTTCTTTGTTCCCTTGTGCTCTTTGGAAATGGCACCATGAGGTTTTTATTTGTGCTGTTCCCCAAATATTCCCAGTTTTCTGTCTTCGAAGTGTATGGTAGGATTTCCCTTATCTATGATTTTTGAAGTTTGCAACAGCAATATTTCTTCCTTTGGCAAATAGAACATGATTGGAAATGATACATGGTCCTTCCCAGAAGAGACTTTAAAAGCCAGATTGTGGTTTGTTTATCCTGTCTCCTGCCTCAGCAGTCATGGAAACACTGAGAGAGAGCCTCCGTTAGCCTCCATCCTTGATTCAGAATAAGGTACAGCAGAGTAAGCCAGAGATAAATCTGTATAATTACTAGTATTGCTGTCAATATAAACTATAATATCTGAAGAATTTTTAACAATGTAACATAAATTACCTATTATGACTGATGCACACAATTATAGGACTGGAGCAGTTATTTGGACTGTTTTAACTCCATCTTTGTATTAATCAACTGAAAGAAAAACAGTTTCTCTTTTTGTCTTATCTAATTTAAATTTAGAGAGACCTTCAATATAAAATATTGCTAAGAAATGAAAACATTCTATTTCATTCCCCCAAAACTCTTTGGTTAATTTGATCTTTTGTAAAGCCTCAATTCTTTACTCAACTTTAACCCAGTAAATTAGTAAATCCTTCTTTTCCAATCTTGAAAAAATTACCTCTAATTGATTACAGTCTTCTTTCTAAAGGGTAAAGTTTAAAAAGGTAGGCTAACAGAAGAGCTCTGGTCTATTTATTAACCACCCAGGTTAAAGTATATTCTATATTATCTGAAAATTTATTAGCAGTTGGAGAGAGTGATTATGATATAGATACAAATATAGATAGATACAAATATAAATAAATCATAACAAAATCTCTAGGAATGCAAGTACTCTCCCAACTATGATTTTTAAGATCTTAGAATCTATATTTAGACTACCTATTTACCAATTCTAACATGATCACACATTGTATGAACTTAGTTCATTGCTTAACTCATTTTGTTCTCAATTTCTTCATCTGTAAATATTTCATAAAGGCATCTTGTACAGAAATACTATCAATATATTTAAGTTATTCACCATGGGGTTTTGTATATAATAAATGATCAACCCATATATTATTATTTTTTATTTTGGAAATCATGAAGTCTTTTTCTGTGTGATATTTGTCAATAGTATTCAATATCAGCTAAACAATAATTATTGATTTTAGGAGGCAGAAGGATCACGTTGATGGAGCAGGAAGACCTTGAGCTCACTTCTCACCATAAACACATGAAAACTACAACTACATACAGATCATCTCTCACTGAAAGCAACCTGAAGACTAGAACAATGGCTCTTCTACAACCAAGGCCATAAAGAATAACAAAGAGCCTGGTAGGAGTGGAGGAGAAACGATGTAGTCAGGACCTACACCCCTAGCAGATGACCCATAAGAGGAGGGGAATATCAGAGACTCGAGGATCCTCCCTAAGGAGTGAAGGGTTTGAGACCCATCTTAGGAACCTCAACTCTGGGGTCCAATACTGAGGAAGGTGAGCCCCCTTAGCTCATTTGAAAACCAGTGGGGCATACCAGAGGGGTGAAAGAAAGCAAGACTCAGCTCTTGAGCATGCGCAGATTTGCTTGCTCCAACCCCGGTACAGAAGCAGCCGATTGAAAACTTTCTGGTGCTCAGGCCAGCCTGCCAGCACTACTCTTGTGTGCACCCTGGCCCACACTGGGCTCCTGCTCCAGCACTGCTTCTTGCTAAGGCAGAGGCCACCACTGCCAACTCATTCACACACTGGGGAAGGAGCAGCACCAGCTCGAGCTCCAGCCCTGCCTCTGGCCAGGTCAGAGACCCAGAACCAACTCACTGGGAAGTGCATCTCCAACCTCTTGGGCCCCAACCCCACCTCTGACCAAGGTGCACACACCCAGGAAAAAGAAGCGCAAAGGAGCAGCCCCAAGAACCCAGGCCCTGGCCATGCTCCCAACCAAGGCAGAGACTGCCATCACACTGGGGAGGAGCCCAAATTAGGGATCCTGCTTCAGCCCCTCAGGCCCCCAGTCCCATTCTCTGATGATAGTGCTGTGACCACCACTAGGTCTAGGAGAAATCCCACCTCACACCTGACTTCAGCTCTAGCCCCTCCAACTCCCAGTCTTACCTTCTACCAAGGCAGCAGCTGCCAGTGTACCCTGGGAGAAGATGCAGCCTGTGTACACTTCAGATACAACTCTCCCAACAAAGCCACTGGGCACACACAGACTGAATAGGGACATTCTCTCACAAAACCTCCAAAACCAGGATAGGTAATTGTATTACCTAAGTTCATAGAGATAAAAGTCAAAGTAAAAAAAAAAAAAAAGAGGGATATGTTTCATATACTAGAGCAATATAAAAACCGAGAGAGGGCAGAGTCAAGATGGCAGAGTAGGAGGACATGGAGTTCTTCTAGGGCACCTACTAGGCGTGGTGGGGGACCTTGGACACCTAAGGGGATGGAAAGAATACCTGCATGACCAGGTCACAGGGAATATTAATCAGTGTGAGATCTCCCGGAGGTCCTCATCTCAGTACCAAGACCTAACTCCACCCAAATGCCTACAAAATCCACTGCTGGACACCTCAGGCCAAACAACCAGCAAGACAGGAACACAGCCCCACCCATCAAAAAAAAAAAGTGACAAAAAAATATGTTACAGACAAAAGAGCAAGGTAAAAACCTATAAGATGAAATAAACGAAGAGGAAATAGGCAACATACCTGAAAAAGAATTCAGAGTAATGATAGGAAAGATGATCCAAAATCTCAGAAACAGAATGGAGGCATGGATTGAGAAAATACAAGAAATGTTTAAAAAGGACCTAGAAGAACTACATAACAAAAAAAACCAGTGATGAACAACAGAATAACAAATGAAAAATACACTAGAAGGAAGGAATCAATAGCAGAATAACTGAGGCAGAAGGATGAATAGTGAGCTGGAATATAGAATGGTGAAAATAACTGCCAAAGAGCAGAATAAAGAAAAAACAATGAAAATAAATAAGGACAGTCTCAGAGACCTCTGGGACAACATTAAACACACCAACATTCAAATTGTAGGGGTCCAAGAAGAAGTGAAAGAGAAAGGGTTTGAGAAAATATTTGAAGAGATTATAGTCAAAAACCCCCCTAACATGGGAAAGGAAAGAGCCACCCAAGTCCAGGAAGCACAGAGAGTCTCATACAGGATTAAACCCAAGGAGAAACACACTAAGACACATATTAAACAATCAAAAAATTAAATTCAAAGCAAAAAATATTAAAAGCAGCAAGGGAAAAATAAAAAATGACATACAAGGGAATCCTCATAAGGTTATCAGCTCATTTTTCAGCAAAAACTGTGCAGGCCAGAAGAGAGTGGCAGGATATATTTAAAGTAATGAAAGGGAAAAAAACGACAAGATTACTCAGCAAGAATCTCATTCAGATTCAACAGAGAACGCAAAAGCTTTACAGACAGGCAAAAGCTAAGAGAATTCAGCACCACCAAACCAGCTTTACAACAAATGCTAAAGGAACTTCTCTAGGTGGGAAACACAAGAAAAAGACCTACAAAAACAAACCCAAAACAATTAAGAAAATGGTAATAGGAACATACATATTGATAATTACCTTGAATGTAAATGGATTAAATGCTCCAACCAAAAGACACAGACTGACTGAATGGATATAAAAACAAGACCCATTTATATGCTATCTACAAGAGGCCTACTTCAGACCTAGAGACACATACGCTGAAATTGAGGGGATGGAAAGAGATATTCCATGCAAATGGAAATCAAAAGAAAGCTGCAGTAGCAATACTCATATCAGATAAACTAAACTTTAAAATACAGACTGTTACAAGAGACAAGGAAGGACACTACATAATGATAAAGGAATCAATCCAAGAAGATGACATAACAATTGTAAATATTTATGCACCCAAAATAGGAGCACCTCAATATATAAGGCAAATGCTAATAACCATAAAAGGGGAAATTGACAATAGCACAACAATACTGGGAAACTTTAATACCCCAGTTACACCAATGGACAGATCATCCAGAAAGAAAATAAGGAAACAAGCTTTAAATGATACAATAGACAAAATAGACTTAATTGATGTTTATAGGACATCCCATCTGAAAGCAGCAGAATAGACTTTCTTCTCAAGTGCACACGGGACATTCTCTAGGCTAGATCACATCTTGGATCACAAATCAAGCCTTGGTAAATTTAAGAGAATTGAAATCATATCAAGCATCTTTTCCAACCACAACACTATGAAATTAAAGGTCAATTACAGGAAAAAAACTGTAAAAAACACAAACACATGGAGGTTAAACAATATGCTACTAAATAACCAAGAGATCACTGAAGAAAACAAAGAGGAAATCAAAAAATACCTAGAAACAAATGAAAATGAAAACACGATGGCCCAAAACCTATAGGATGCAGCAAAAGCAATCCTAAGAGGGAAGTTTATAGCAATTCAATCCTACCTCAAGAAACAAGAAAAATCCCAAATAAACAACCTAACCTTACACCTAAAGTGACTAGAGAAAGAACAAACAAAACCCACAGTTAGTAAAAGGAAAGAAATCATAAAAAATCAGAGCAGAAATAAATGAAATAGAAATGAAGAAAACAATAACACAAATCAATGAAACTAGAAGCTGGTTCTTTGAGAAGATGAACAAAATGGATAAACCTTTCACCAGACTGGTCAAGAAAAAAAGGGAGAAGATTCAAATCAATAAAATTAGAAATGAAAAAGAAGAAATTACAACTGACACCACAGCAATAGAAAAGCTCATGGAGACTACTACAAGCAACTCTATGCCAATAAAATGGACAACCTGGAAGAAATGGACAAATACTTAGAAAGGTACAACCTTCCAAGACTGAACCAGGAAGAAATAGAAAATATAAACAGACAAATCACAAGTAATGGAATTGAAACTGCAATTCAAAAACTTCCAACAAACAAAAGTCCAGGACCAGATGGCTTCACAGAAGAATTCTTTCAAATATTTAGAGAAGAGCTAACACCCACCCTTCTCAAACTCTTCCAAAAAATTGCAGAGGAAGGAATACTCCCAAACTAGCTCTAAGAGGCCACCATCACCCTGATACCAAAACCAGATAAAGATATCACAAAAAAAGAAAATTACTGACCAATATCACTGTTGAACATAGATGCAAAAATCCTCAACAAAATACTAGCAAACAGAATCCAGCAACACATTAAAAGGGTCATATAACATGATCAAGTGGGATTTATCCCAGGAATTCAGAGATTCTTTAATATACGCAAATCAATCGATGTGAGACACAAATATTAACAAATTAAAGAATAAAAACCATATGATCATTTCAATAGATGCAGAAAAAGCTTTTGCCAAAATTGAACACCAATTTATGATAAAAACTCTCCAGAAAGTGGGCATAGCAGGAATCTACCTCAACATAATAAAGGCCATATATGACAAACCCACAGCCAACATCATTCTCAATGGTGAAAACCTGAAAGCATTTCCTCTAAGATCAGGAGCAAGACAATGATGATCACTCACACTACTATTATTCAACATAGGTTTGGAAGTCCTAGCCATGGCAATCAGAGAAGAAAAAGAAATAAAAGGAGTACAAAATTGGAAAAGAAGTAAAACTGTCACTGTTTGCAGATGACATGATACGTTACATAGAGAATCCTAAAGATGCCACCAGAAAACTACTAGAGCTAATCAGTGAATTTGGTAAAGGTGCAGGATACAAAATTAATGCACAGAAATCTCTTGCATTCCTATTAAGGAAACACTCCCATTTACCATTGCAACAAAAAGAATAAAATACCCTGGAATAAACCCACCTAAGGAGACAAAAGACCTGTATGCAGAAAACTATAAGACACTGATGAAAGAAATTAAAGATGATACAAACAAATGAAGAGATATACCATGTTCTTGGATTGGAAGAATCCAATATTGTGAAAATGACTCTACTACCCAAAGCAGTCTACAGATTCAATGCAACCCCTATCAAATTTCCAGTGGCATTTTGCACAGAATGAGAACAAAAAATTTCACAATTTATATAGAAACACAAAAGACTCCGAATAGCCAAAGCAATCTTGAGAAAGAAAAACGGAGCTGGAGGAATCAGGCTCCCTGACTTCAGACTATAATACAAAGTGACAGTAATCAAGACAGTATGGTACTGGCACAAAAACAGAAATATAGATCAATGGAACAGGATAGAAAGCCCAGAGATAAACCCACATACATATAGTCAACTTATCTTTGATAAAGGAGGCAAGAATATACAATGGAGAAAAGACAGCCTCTTCAATAAATGTTGCTGTGAAAACTGGACAGCTACATGTAAAAGAATGAAATTAGAACACTTCCTAACACCATACACAAAAATAAACTCAAAATGGATTAAAGACCTAAATGTAAGGCTAGACACTATAAAACCCTTAGAGGAAAACATAGGAAGACACTCTTCTACATAAATCACAGCAAGATCCTTTTTGACCCACCTCCTAGAGTAATGGAAATAAAAACAAAAATAAACTAATGGGACCTAATGAACTTAAAAGCTTTTGCACAGCAAAGAAAACCATAAACGGGATTAAAAGACCACTCTCAGAATGGGAGAAAATATTTGCAAACGAAGCAATTGACAGAGGATTAATCTCCAAAATATACAACCAGCTCATGCAGCTCAATATCAAGAATACAAACAACCCAGTCAAAAAATGGCAGAAGACCTAAATAGACATTTCTCCAAAGAAAATACACAGATTGCCAAGAAACACATGAAAGGATGCTCAACGTTGCTAATTATTAGAGAAATGTGGATCAAAACTGCAGTGAGATATCAGCTCACACTGGTCAGAATGGCCATCATCAAAAAATCTACAAACAATAAATGCTGGAGAGGGTGTGGAGAAAAGGGAACCCTCTTGCACTGTTGGTGGGAATGTAAATTGATACAGCCACTATTGTGAACAGTATGGAGTTTCCTTAAAAAATTAAAAATAAAACTACTATATGATCCAGCAATCCCAATACTGGGCATATACCCTGAGAAAACCATTTTTCAAAAAGACATATGCACTCTGATGTTCATTGCAGCATTATTTACAACAGCCAGGACATGGAAGCAATCTAAAATATCACTGACAGAGGAATGGATAAAGAAGATGTAGTACATATACACAATGGAATGGCTTTTACTCAGCCATAAAAAGGAATGCAATTGGATCATTTGTAGTGACATGGATGGACCTAGAGTCTGTCATACAGAGTGAAGTCAGAAAGAGAAAAACAAATATCGTATATCAATGCATATATGTGGAATCTAGGAAAATGGTACAGATGAACCTATTTGTAGGGCAGGAATAGAGACTCAGACGTAGAGAAAAGACATGTGGACAGGAGGGGGGTAAAGGGGGCTGGAATGAATTGGGAGATCGGGATTTACATATATACACTACCATTTGTAAAACAGTGGGAACCTGCTATATAGTGCAGGGAACTCAGCTTGGTGCTCTGTGGTGACCTAGATGGCTGGGATGGGGTGGAGGGAGGTCCAAGAGGGAGGGGATATAGGTATACATATAGCTGAATTACTTTGTTGTACAGCAGAAACTAACAACATTTTAAAGCAACTATACCCCAATTTAAAAAAAAAAACACAGAGAAAACACTAATGAAATGGAGATAAATAATTTACTTGATAAAGAGTTCAAGGCAACGGTAATAAAAATGCTAACTGAACTCTGGTAAAGAATAGAGGAACACAGTGAGAACTTCAACAAAGAAGTAGAAAATATAAAAAGAACCAATCAAAGTTGAAGAATACTATAACTGAAATGAAGAATATGCTAGAAGAATTAACAGCAGATTAGGTCATACAAAAGAATGCATATGCAACCTGGAAGACAGAATAGTGAAAATCACCCAATCAGAACAGCAAATAGAAGAAAGAATTTTTTTAATAAATGAGAGTTTAAGGGACCTGTGGGACAACATCAAGCATACTAACATTTACATTATAGGGGTCTCAGAGAAAGAAGAGGAAAGGGACAGAAAACTTATTTTGAAGAAATAATGGCTGAAAACTTCCCTAATATGGGGAAGGAAACAACTATCCAGGTACAGGAAGCACAGAGGGTCCTAAACAAAATGAACCCAAAGAGATCCAAAACAAGACTTACTATAATAAAAAATGTCAAAATTTAAAGAGAAAGGGAAAATCTTAAAGGCAGCCAGAGAAAAACAATAAAAACAAGAGTCATATACAAGGGAAACCTCATAATGTTATGAACCGATTTTTCAGCAGAAACTTTGCATGGCATGACATATTTAAAGTGCTGAAAGGAAACTACCCACAACCTAGAATACTCAACCCAGCAAGGTTTAATTTAGAATTAAAGGTGAGATAAAGTTTCCCAGAGAAGCAAAAACTATAATTTATCACCATATTTTTATCAGACATATTAAAGTATCTTCTTTAATTGAAAAAGAAAAGACTATAACAAGAAATAAGAAAATACTGATAGGGAAACAATCTCACTGGTAGAGGCAAATATATAGTAAAGACAGTGAATCAACCACTTACAAAAGCTAGGATGAAGGCTAAAAGAAAAAAATTATAAAATCACCTATACTACTTTTAAACAGTTAAGGGATAGACATGAATATGTAAAATATGACATCAAAACATGGGGCTTCCCTGGTGGCGCAGTGGTTGGGAATCCGCCTGCCAATGCAGGGGACACGGGTTCGTGCCCCGGTCCAGGAAGATCCCACATGCCGCGGAGCGGCTAGGCCCGTGAGCCACAACTACTGAGCTGGCGCGTCTGGAGCCTGTGCTCCACAACGGGAGAGGCCGTGACAGTGAGAGGCCCGCGCACCGCAATGAAGAGTGGCCCCCACTTGCCGCAACTGGAGAGGGCCCTTGCACAGAAACGAAGACCCAACACAGCCAAAAATAAATAAATAAATTAAAAAAAAAAAAAAACACAAAACATGGAGAGGGAGTAAAAAATGTAGACCTTTAGAATATGTTCAGACTTAAACTGACAGTCATTTAAAACAACTAGATATAGTTCATCATATATAAACTTCATGGTAACCACAAATCAAAAACCTACAATAGATATACAAATATTTAAGAGAAATGCACCCAAATATAACACTAAATAAAATCATCAAACTATAAGGGAAGAGACTAATAGAAGAAAAAAAGGACAGAGAAGAACTACAAAAACAACCAGAAAACAAGTAGAAAAATAGCAATAAGAACATACCAATCTCTTCCTTCTCATGCTTTCCACGTAACCCCTTAAAGCTTCAAGCCCAAGATAAGAACTGCAGCCCCAGCCTTATGTTGATTTTAAACCAGTTCAAGTACCCAGTTGCACCTACTAGGCTTCTGATCTAGAGAAATCATGAAATAATAAATGGGTGTTGTTTAAGGCAAAAAAAAAAAGAACATACCTATCAAGAATCACTTTAAATGTCAATGGATTAAATGCTCCAATCAAGACATAAGGTGGCTCATTGGATAAAAATATAAAGATCCATCTGTATGTTCCCTGCAAGAGACTGACTTCAGAGCTAAGACACTCACAAAGTGGGGGAATGGAAAAGATATTTCATGCAAACGGAAGTGACAAGAAAGAGGGGGTAGCAATACTCATATTAGAAAGAGTAGACTTTAAAACAAAGTCTATAATAAAAGACAATGAAGGATATTATAATGATTAAAGGGTCAATTCAAGAAGAGGATATAACAGTTATATGCACCTATTATAGAAGCACCTAAATATATAAAGCAAATATTAACAGACATAATGGAGAAATTGACAGTAATACAGTAATAGTAGGGTCTTTTAAAATCCTACATCAATGGATTGATCATCCAGACAGAAGATCAGTAAGGAAACAATGGCCTTAAATGACACGTTAAGACCAGATGTACTTAATAGATGTCTACAGGACATTCCATCCAAAAACAACAGAATATACATTCTTTGCAAGCACACATGGAACTTTCTCCAGGATAGATCACATGCTAGGCCACAAAACATGTCTAAATAAATTTAAGAAGTTTGAAATAATATCAAGCATATTTTCTGACCACAGTGGTATGAAGCTAGAAATCAATTGCAGTAATAAAAATGGAAAAAACAAACGTGGACACTAAAATACCAATGAGTCAAAGAAGAAATCAAAGAGGAAGTCAGAAAATATCTTGAGACAAATGAAAATATAAACAACTTTCCAAAACCTGTAGGATGCAGCAAAAGTAGTTCAAAGATATAAGGTTATAGCAATACAGGCCTACCTCAAGAAACAAGAAAAATCTCAAAGAAGTAATCTAACTTTCCACCTAAAGGAATCATAAGAACAACAAAGTCCAACATCAGCAGAAGGAAGGAAATAATAAAGATCATAGTGGAAATATACAATATAGAGACCAAAAAAAGAAAATATTAACAAAACTAAGAGCTGGTTCTTTGAAAAGATAAACAAATTTGATAAACATTTAGCCAGAATCATTAAGAAAAAAAGAGAGAGGATACAAATAAAATTAGAAATGAAAGAGATGATATTGAAACTGATATCACAGAAATATAAATAATCATAAGAAAAATTTTGAAGTTATATGCCAGCAAAATGACAACCTAGAGGAAATGGATAACTTCCTAGAAATATACAGTCTTCCAAGACTGAATCAAGAAGAAACAGATAATCTGAACAGATCAATTACTAGTATTGAAATGGAGTCAGTAATCAACTCCCAACAAATAAAATTCCAAGACTAGATGACTCCACAGGGGAGTTCTACCGAACATTTAAAGAACAGTTGATACCTATTCTTTCAAACTATTCCAAAAAAATGAAAGGGCGGGAACACTCCCAAACTCATTCCATGAGGTCAGCATTACCCTGATACCAAAGTGAGACAAAAACACTACACACAAAAAAGGAAATTACAGGCCAATATCCCTGGTAAGCAAAGATGCAAAAATCCTTAGCAAAATGAATCCAACAACATAGTAAAAGGATCATGCATGATGATCAAGTAGAATTTATTCCAGTGATGCAAGGATGGCTTAACATCCTCAAATCAATCAGCATGATAGATCACATTAACAAAATGAGGAATAAAAATCATATGGTCATCTCAATAGATGCAAAAAAAACATTTGACAGAATTCAACATCCATTAATGATAAATATTCTCAACAAAGTGGACATAGAGGATGCATACCTCAACATAATAAAGGTCATATATGACAAACCCACAGCTAATATCATACTGAAGGGTGAAAAGCTGAAAGCTTTTTCTCTAAGATCAAAAACAAGACAATGCCTACTTTCACCATTTCTATTCAACACAGTATTGGAAGTTCTAACCACAGCAATCAGACAAGAAAAAGAAATAAAAAGCGTTCATATTGGAAGTAAAACTCACTATTTGCAGATGATGTGATCCTATATATATTATAGAAAACCCTAAAGACTTCCAAAAAACTCTTAGAACTAATAAAAGAATTCAGTATAGTTGCAGGATTCAAGATTAATATAGAAAAATCTGTTGCTTTTCCATACAGTATAAGTAAACTATCAGAAAGAGAAAGCAAAAAAAAAAAAAAAAAAAAATCCTGTTTAAAATCTTATCAAAAAGAATGAAATTCCTAGGAATGCATTTAGCTAAGGAGGTGAAAGATCTGTACTCTGAAAACTGTAAAATATTGATGAAGGAAATTGAACTTGATACAAAGAAATGGAAAGATAATCCATGCTCATAGTTTGGAAGAATTTGTTAATTGTTAAAATGTCCATACTACCCAAAGCAATCTAAAAATTTAATGAAATCCCTATAAAAATATTCATGACTTTTTCACATCACTAGAACAAGTACTCCTAAAGTTTGTATGGAAACACAAAATACCCTGAATAGCCAAAGCAATGTTGAGAAAAAAGAACAAAGCTAGAGGTATCACGCGCCCAGACTTCAGACTATACTACAAAGCTTCAGTAATCAAAACAGTACAGTACTGGCACAAAAACAGACACATAGATCAATGAAACAGAATATAGAGCCTAGAAATAAGCCCATGCACATATGTTCAATTAATCTAGATCAAAGGAGGCAAGAATGTACAATGGAAAAAAGATAGTCTCTTCAATAAGTGGTGCTTGAAAAGCCGGAAAGCTACATGTAAAATAATGAAGTTAGAATATTTTCTCACACTATATACAAAAATAAACTCAAAATGGATTAAAGCACTAACTGTAAGACCTGAAACCGTAAAACTCCCAGAAGAAAACATATGCAGTACACTTTTTTCATAGGTCTTAGCAATATTTTTGTTGCTGTTGTTCTGTTTTTTCAGGCAAGGGAAACAAGAGCAAAAATAAACAAATGGACCTAACCCAACTTAAAAGCTTTGGCATATTGAGGGAAACCATCAACAAAATTAAAAGGCAACCTACTGAATGGGAGAAGATTTTTGCAAATGTTATGTCTGATAAGGAGTAAATATCCAAAATATACAAAGAACTCATGCAACTCAATATAAAAAAAAATCTGATTAAAAGTGGGCATAAGACCTGAATAAGCATATAAAAGACATACAGATGGCCAACAGGCACAGAAAAAATGTTCAATACCAATAATCGTCAGGGAAATGCAAATCAAAGCCACAATGAGTTATTACCTCACACCTGTCAGAATAGCTATTGTCAAAAAGACAAGAAATAACAAGTGTTGGCAAGGATGTGGAGAAAAGGGAACCCTAGTATACTGTTGGTGGAAGTGTAAATTGGTATAGCACTATGGAAAACAGTATGGAGTTTCCTCAAAAAATTAAAAATAGAATTATCATATGATCCAGCGAGTCCACTCCTGGGTATATATCCAAAGGAAACAAAAATAGTTAATTCAAAAATATATGTGAACCCCAATGTTTATAGTGGCATGATTTACAATAGCCAAGATATGGAAGCAACCTAAATGTCCATCAGTAGATGAATTAATAAAGAAGAGGTGTTACATGTATGTGTTACATGTACACACACACACACACACACACACAAATAATGGAATATTACTCAGCCATAAAAAAGAATGCCATTTGCCATTTGCAACAACATAGATGGACCTGATATTATGCTTAGTAAAATAAATCAGAGAAAGACAAATACTATTTATTTTCACTTATATGTGGAATCTAAAATATAAAAAATATAACAAAACAGAAACAGACTCACACATACAGAGAACAAACTAGTGATTACCAGTGAGGAGAGATATGGGGGTGGGGCAAAATGGGTGAAGGAGATTAATAGGTACAGACAACCAGGTATAAAATAAATAAGATACAAGAATGTAATGTATAGCATAGGAAATATAGCCAATATTTTATAACTTTCAATGGAATATAATCTGTAAAAATGTCAAATCAGTATGTTGTACACTTGAAACTAATATAATATTGTAAACTATACTTCAATAAAAAAAGAATAAAGAGCAGCTTGCCTATAATACCATCACTCACAGAAATCATATTTCGGATGTTGGGTTCAAAACTATTTCTATGCATTGAGTACATACTGGGCAGACAATGCAGAGTTCTATATTTTTTGCAAAAAATCTTCCAAAGTGAATAAAAATCCCTGATTAATATTTCAATTGGTTACATATGTATTATTATAATTTCTTTAAATAACCAGTGAACACTAGCCTCTGTTGAAGATTTAGGTATATTTCTATTTGAATTATCATAAATAATGTTTTGAATAAGTAAAGGAAACAAATATCCTGCTTTGGATACAGATAGGTAGGTAGGCAGATACACACACACATACATACAAGGATGTAATGTACAGCACAGGGAACATAGCAACTATTTTGTAATAACTTTATATGGAATATAATCTACAAAAGTATTGAATCACTATGTTGTGCACCTGAAACTAATATAATATTGTAAGTCAACTATACTTCAGTAAAAAATAAAATTTTTAATTCACCTTTTAAAACACTGGGAAAAAAATAACCCTTAGAATTAGTGGAATATAAGATTCTGATGTCAATGGGCTGATATTTGCCACTTGATAAATGTCTTTTGAATAAATGGATGAGTGGTGAATTAATTATTTTATTCAAAAAATCTTTATTGAGTATCTATACTCATGCCAGAAATTGAAGTAGAAGTCATGGACTGGAACGGGGCAAGCAAAGTTAGCCAGGGGCCCACTGGAGAGACCTGGCTTGAGACTGCTGGAAAGCCCATAGAGCTGACAAATCACATTAATGAGTCTAAACTTTCTCTTGCTTGTAAGTAACTTAAGAGGGTTTTACTCTGTAAAAACTTTTAATTTGTGAATTCGAAGACAGTTTTATACTACACTACTCTTCCAACATAGAATAAATCTAAGTACAGTGAAGTTATGTGATTAACCTGGGGCTACATGAAGACTCAGTAACTCTGTCAGAAATATAAAACCTCAGTTTTAAATCCAAGAGGCTTTTCAAGGATATTCTTGACTAAATACAGTTCTACCCAGATAAAGCAAAACTTTCAGGGAAGAAATATTTTCAACCCCTATGTGTTAGATGAAAAAGATAGATTGTCAGAATATAGCCAACACATCGGTGTTTTAGATCTGAAGAGGGGTTACAATACTAATTTTGTAAGTGCTCTTCTAGGGCCCTACGTAGTTAAAACACCTTAGAGAAGGACTTGCACTCAGAAAGTAACATGCTTTTGATAGCCTCCTCCAATATGTTTATCCCAATGGGTCTCTCACAGATGGCTATGAGTTACGTGAGTCACAGTTTTAACTAAAGTTTTATTCTAGTTTTTAAATCAATGAACTTAGAACCATAAAATACATGCGCCTATACACTGAGTTATCTTCATTAACTTGGAGAAAGTGTCAGGCCTGATATTTCAGAATGCTTGTTAGGCAGCATAGAAGCGTGACTCACATAAGAAACAGCAAGGAGTACTAATTTTATATGCAGTCCAGGTCAAGTGGTTCACATAGACAACATCCACTAAAAGCTAGATAAGAACCACCACCCAGTAAAACATTCCCATGTGGAATGCTTAACAACCTTTCTAGGTCACAGCATGATCATTCATTCCAGCCTCAAATCAGAGGTTGGTCTACTCTCTTGACTGATGATGTGTCTACGCATTCATCAAATATGTATCAGGTAATCAAAATATGTTAGGCTATGTGCTTTTAGCTGAGGATACAAAATATGTCAAAATTAGACCTTCTCTTCAACAAATAGGAAGTCTTATGGAGAGGCAAATGCCTAAGGAGATAATTACAACACCATGTGAAATGTGTTATAATAGAGGTTAACTATAAGGTTTTATAGAAGCAGAGAAACAGAAGCAATTAATTCCAGGGAAGAAAATCACAAAAAAAGACTAATAAAAACGCTAGTAATTGAGTGGGCCTTGAAGGATAAGCTTACCTGGGAGAGAACACTGGGAAAAAAGGATAACGAATGGGCACCAAGGCAGGAAAGTGTATAGCATATTTAAAGACCCAAGTAGTTTGTTTTATGATCATCCCATAACTGATATTTTAAAGTATCATTTGATATTTGATATCATTTAGTCATTTGGTGAATACGTGTTTAATGTTGATATTTGACATAACTAATTTGGAAAGACCTTTGAGATTTAAAAGGGTGCAACCTGAATCCAAAGTAGTTTTTTATTTCTCATTGGTATAATCAGAATATTCCAGAAATATCAATACTAGCAGTCTGGTTTTCATTTTATGCTCTAGGATTTAAGTTGCAAATTTAAATTTAGAAGGCAAATTTGAAAGATGTTGCTGAAACAAGATAAACACAAATACTCTTAGCATTGTTTAAAATTTATCTCATTACTATAATAGTTATTACCAGTCATACATTTTATTCCATCGGAAGTAATTGCTTCAAGGAATGTCATGATTTTGAACTACACACACCAGAATAATAATCTTAACTCTAAGGCATTGTATAGTTTTAATTTAATGTTCATCAATCCACTCTATAAACTTGACTCCAAAAAACCACAAAAATCTATTTTCCGGGCTATTAATGTTAAAGCTAATTAGAAAAAATAAATAACACCAATTTACTCAATAATTAATGATAAAGACTGGTCAATAGAAACGACATTAAGGCTTTAAATATGAAGCAACTATAGACAACTCTTGGTCTGACTAGAGAAAAATCAACAAGATGCTAGTTTATGAAACAATTAGATTGGATAACTTCTATTTGGAAAAAGAAACAGTAAATTCTCTATTTGAAATGATTTATGAGTATTAGCATTCTAAGCATGCATAGTAAAATGATGATTAGTAATATCTCTTTGTCCTTTATTTAACATTAAATTAAGCAGTTGTATGAATTTTTAAAGTGTTGGGTCTATCATTTTAATACTGAAGTTTATATCATTGTTACAATGTTGAAAAAAGTAGATCCAGACTCTCATTTTTGTAATACAGCTTTTCCAAATCAATGAGGAAAAAAAAGCTCTGAGTAAAATGTGTGGAACAGGAGAATAAAAAAATAGATATGTGTGCATATACATTAATTTTAAAAGCAAACCATGGCACTTAGGAAATAAAACAACAGCAGCAACACATAGTCCAGGGCCATGTTAAATTCTCAAACTTCTTGATATTACTGCATTTTACAAGGTATGCCATTTATTTAGATACTTAGATTATATTCTTCATCTAATAGGATTTATTTTATCACATATTATTTTGTTGCCTTTAAGGGTGATTAACTTGAACATTCATTAATAGTGGGTCTTTGATCATCATTATCTTCATAATAATTATTACTAGTCAACATTTATGAAGTGCTTATTATTTACTCCTTAGCCCTTCATATCTACATCAGTTTAATCTTATGTTGAATCATGTCCTTTTTTTCTTTTTGACTATCACTTACTGTTTTTATTGAATTTTAAGTCTTATTTTATAAATCATCTGAGGCAACATCAAATAAAATAGAAAGTTATTGAAAATTTTTATGCTGTATATGATATCCAAAGAAAAAGGGTAAACTGTAGCACTCAATATTTTTAATGTCAATCAAGACAGTGACTAACTATTATGGTCAAGATATCAATACTAATATATATGATATATTTTCTTCATTAAACATTTATTTAAGTTCTGTGTCCTGGTATTACTATGAAAGTGTACATCTTAAGAGAAAAAATGTTAAATTGTAGAGACAATTTATCTGGCACTACTCTATAAATAATGATGTGCTAGAGCTCAAAAAAAATTCAGTATATAAGAATTATGGTTCTTTTGGGGAAGTCTTTCTGACCTAGAGTTTCAAATATTGTGTATTGCATCTCATATTAAGCATCATAATATGAAACTGTAAAGTTGAATAAGGGAAAATTGTTCTAAATTAAATTCTTTTCATATGCTTTGGAAAAATATTACTTACAAAACAACAAATTTTGCTATTTTTTATTGCATTTTGGAAGAGAAAGGAAAAAAAAGGAGCAGGCAATATTTAAAGGTGGAGAAGGAAAGTAGGTAAATATAAAAAATAGGTATATATAAAAATGAAAAAACTGGTTGATGTAAAGAGAAAAGAGGCCCTCAATAGATTATTTTAGAAGGACAACAAATAAAAAGGAAGAAATTATTGAGTTGAGCAGGAAAAGAAAATAAACAGAAAACAGCTAGATAAATGTTGTAGTCACTCTGTGAAGGGAAAAAGGCAGATTTCCCTGATGCTCTTGACCTCAGCTCCTTCATTTTGTCTATTTACCAAGTGTCTTCTTATTAGCTTGTATGTGTTTTCTGTAGATAAAATGGTGTTTGAGAGTAGTCATTTGGCTCACCTTCATTTAGGATAGTTAATCAGAAAGTCCCTCTGCTCTCTTCCTTTCTGCTTCTAGTCTACTGCCCACCTCTCTTGTTCTAGATTTCTTTGGGCTCTATTTTGTCAAGTTAATGAGATTCCACCTTACTGGAAAGAATAATGCTTACATTTTATAGTATCATAACCCTAAAATGCAATAGCTTCTTTTTAAGTGGAATATTCTAGTCCTAAATTCCCTTTATAACCCATTATAAAATAGCATAACAATATGTAAATAGCAAAATAAAACACGATATATATATGTATAAGTATCACAAATGTATAAAAAATAATGTATGCATATATAATAGAGTATGTAAAATAATCCATGTATTTAAAATAACAACAGTGTCCACGAATCATATGTAGCACTATTCACTAATATTCACATCATCTTTCCCTCATTTCTCTCCCTCATACTATGTACTCTTTTGCTTTCCTGTTTTAGTAAGAGGATAAAACTAATTCAGGGCACAGCAGTATTCCAACATTCACTGAACACCTACCAAGCATCGTGGCTTCCTGCTGAGCAAGTTATAAATGGCGATAGGGTGTCTGTTTGCTATCGGCAGTCTACTCCGGGAATGTAGTAACTAAAAACAGGATTTCTGCTATGATTCTTGTAACTCTTCTCCTGCTCACCTTCATGGTGTCTTTGTCTCTTTGGTAACTACTTTTGCTTAAAACTAGTAGAAGAATCTTTCTTCCTACATGTTGACTCAAATGTTTGAACAATACATTCATGATATAAATTATGTGATAATGCACAGCCATTGGCTTTTTAAGTTTCATGGACATTAAATGATATGCAAACTAATAGAAATCATGGAGAGACAAGAATAATGAGATTTAAAAATTTTTAGTTTCTGAAAGTTCAAACTACCTAAAAGATTGCATATACTATTACTTATGAGATCATACATAGATATTTCTGTAACATATAGAGGCTGATTAAATGTAGAATGATTATTTGATTTCAGCATATTAAGTAATTATGTTTCACTTTTTAATAGTGAATTATATTCTACTGAAAGAGATTTGAACACTTCATTTTAAACAAATCATTTGCAGAGGCCCTAATCTAGAAATTCTTGAAAACCTACAATTTTTATAGTTTAATCAGTAACCACTAACACAGAGTGAAATGAAATAGAGAGATATCTAATGAGAATTGGAAGTTTTCTGCATTGTGACGTGAAATGTGGCACTTTCCTTGGAAAAGATTTGTCTCAGGGGTTTTAATAATTGATAAACAGAAATAATATGAAACCATACTCTTCTCCTCTGGTTTACTGCTAATAGGATGCAGTGGGAGCAAACAACAAGATCTTGGAAGGAAAGTTTCTCTTTTTATTTCTTCCTTTTAACCTGAGGTTGTTGTTTGTTTTGTTTTGCTTTTACTAAGTCAGGGAGTAGCTAGCCAACCCAAGCTAAAGAAGATGAAAGGCTTTTAAGTGGAATCCAATCCCCAAGACCCAAAGTCAGAGGATTTTTAACACAAAAATTATAATCAGGGGAGAGAAGTTAAAGTTATTTGTCCTTAAGTCTATGAAGGAATAAGAAACAAAGCAAGCTTGAGAGTAAACATTATTATAGAATAGTATTTTATGATTATATTCCTTTTCATCTTACTGTAATATTATGGGTCAACTTTAAATAAGCCAATTAACTCTTTCAATAAAGACATATTTTCATTTTACATAGGGTGAGAAACTAAAAATACTAGAATTAAAACTGCAGCCTTAGGAACTCTATTCTTTCAAGTTCAAAACTGTGAAAGTAACATATATAATATGTGCCAGGTTTTATTATCTTGGTGTGTGGGTATGTATGTATGTGTGGTTTATATGTATGTGTGGTTTATATGTGTGTGTGTGCATGTGCCTGTATATATGTGAACATAGGAGTGCTTGAGGCCTTTTGAAGCTAAAGCCACTGTTCCTGAGTAAAGAATAATTGGGGAATTTATGTTCTCAAGAATTTTTAACCATTTATTCCTAGAGAAAATTTCCTAATATAAAGTTTCTGACGTGACTAATGATGCATTTATATAAAAGAAACTTTGAGGAAAATTCTAAGTCATACATGCTTTCAGAATTAAATTCACAAACTTTTTTTTAATGGAAAATACATATTTAATGTGAATTTTTTAATAGTACATTCAGTTCTAATCATTCTCTCTCCCTACAGTGGCTTCCTTGAACCAGAAATGTTTGCAGAGTAAATTAATTTCACGTTTCCATATATAACTGTAACATTCATCATTCACCATTCAAGCCGAAGACACTCAGACAATATACCAAAGTGCATCTCAAATTTATATCAATTCACTAAATTGAAAGAAATGTCAATTTAACTCAAAATCATAAGGAGAAATGTGACAGTTTTCAAAATAAGTTACTCAAAATATTTAGATTATTGAGAAAAAATTTGCCTTGATAAGTTGGAATTACTTGCATAATTAATTTCTAATTCCATTTCACCTTAATTCCATTTCTCTTAATATAGATGTGCCTTGAGTGAATATAGCTGGATACCTTTCTGTTAATTAGATTAATATATTTCATTTAAAAATAATATTTAGTGATTTTCCCTATGATTAAAATGTAAATTTATTAGAACATATGGTACCTTTTTATTAGTTGTAAACTTATTTATGAAGAGTAAATTACTCTGAAAATAATTTTAGAGGGTATATTCTTCACTTTGGGGATAAGGCTGTGTATGAAGAAAACTAATTTCTACCATAAAAAACAAGTCCTTTCTGCACTATCTGTTTAGATCTGTTACAAACTTTAGTGAGCAAGTAACTGCATTTATGAACTACATTTCTCGCCAGGTCCATCTGCTTTCATTTTCCAAACAGCCTGGTGAAGCAAACAGAGATAAGCAGGTAATGTAATATTTGACTGAATCACTAACTCTAGGGTACCACCAAAATAAAAGGCATCATGGTGCTATTTAACACTAGAGATTAAAATCTAGAATTATCTATTTTCAGGAGTTGAAATTTCAGCATTCTCTAGCAAAATAAGATAATTAACATACTTGATACGAGAAGGGTTTCAGATATCATAATGTAAATAATAAAACAGAAATCCTAACAATCATTAGCTGAAATGACAAATTGAAAGTCACAGTACAGGTCCAGATGGTTCTGATGAGTCAGATAACAGAATAGGGCAAGTATGATTAAATCAGTACAGAGATAACTACAGGTGTTGGCAAAGATAAATATTCATCAGGTTCAAACAATGCTCTAAGCTAGGACAATGGTAACTGTTTTAAGTAGAAAAAGATCTTGGGTTCATATTTATTTACTTGACACTGACATAGAGCATTTCTAATAATGAACCATTTCATAGGAATAGTTTGTTTGGCTTAAAATATGAAATTCATGTAATGGTAGATTGCTTGCAAAAAGGATGTCATTTTTCACTTCTGTGTATCCATACCTCTTTGCTGTTTTACTCTGCTGCTCCTCCAACAAGAATAAAAATCTAATAGGCTAGTCATTAAATTTGGGATGGCCTTGTGACTTTCTTTGGTCAAATGTGGTCTCAAGAGGCCTTCCTTGCTCCCACTCTCTTCCCTGGATCACTGCCAATCCTCCACATGAACATTTCCAGCCTAGCCTTTTGGAAGATGGAAGATACTTGGCCCAGTTACTCACATTGCCTCAGCCCACAGCCAAACACCAGGCACATGAGTGAGGCTGGATTACACAGTCAGCTCAGGTAACCTGCCAACGGATCTCAGACACATAAAAAAACTGATATCAGCCAAGCCTGGCCTAGATGGGCAGAGCCATCCACCTGACCCACAGACTCATGAGCGATATTAATGATTGTTGTTTTAAGGCTTGGAAAACTAGTGCCCACAGGTTGGCCCCTGTTTTTGTAAATGAAATTTTATTAGAACACAGCCACATCCATTTGTTTATACATTGTCTATAACTGCTTTCTCACTATAACAGTAGAGTCAACTAGTTGCAATAGAGACCTTATGACCTGAAAAGCCTAAAATAATTGCCATCTGGTCATTTACAGAAAAAATTTGCTGACCCCTAGTTTAAGCCACTACATTTTGAGGTGATTTGTTGCCCAGGAATAAGTAAATATACACATTTAGCTAAATGTTTCCAGAAATGTTTGCTTTCATTAAATATAGTATTACACTGTATTGTTATTTCTAACTTATAATAATTTCTAGACCTTTGGATTTTACAACTATTTGTTAAATATTTAATTATTGAGTATCTAATATAAACCATCACTGCACCAGGTGTTGGTGATAACAAATTGCACAGACAAAAATACTTGCCTTCATGCAGCTTAAATTCTAGGACTTAGTGACAAACCGACCACACACACACACACACATTATATGTACACATACATACATACATATATATGTAGGAAAACGATTGAGTTAAGAATTTCACATGGTGAAAAGTAGACTTATTCCAGATGCAATTGAGATGCTGTAGGGGGAATTAGGGAGGTAGCAGAATCACTGTAATTCAAGCAAACACTTGAAGAAGATAAAGTAGTGAGCTTTGTAGTTAGCGAGAAGACAGGCTTAAGAAGATAGAATGGCAAATTCAGTAGTCTTGAAGTAAGACATGGTAAGGTTGAAAATGTTGAGTAAAAATTTGGATAAATTAGCTGTATTAAGAGCTCCAATGTGCTCTTAACCTTAAGTGGTCAAAGAAATGAAGAAGCACCAGCGAATGGGACTAAGAAGATCACTCTAGTGAGGAAGGAAGAAGTTTGTGGGAGGCAAGTACGGAAAACATTTCAAGGAATCAGGAATGCTGCTCTGTGTCAAATATTTCAGATGAGATCTGAAAATTGATCAATGTATTTTTCAGTATATAATTAATAAAGATTTTGAAAAGGTTTGGTTAAGTGTTAGAATGAAATGGGTTAAAGGGAAAAACAGAGGAAGAATGGAGATAATGAATATTGATAACTTTCTCTAGGAGTTTTGCTAATAGGAAAAACAGGGGTAAAGGAGGTGGGGCCAAGATGACAGTAGAGAGGCCCTGAGCTCACCTCTTCTCATGAGCACACCAAAATCACAACTCTCTGCAGAAAAACAAACAATGAAAAAAAAAAGGAACCTACCAGGTTCTACAACTAAAGACATAAAGAAGGACTCATGGGGGAGGGGGCTCATGATATAATCAAATCTCATACCCCGCAGAGTGGGTGACCAACACACTGGAGAATAATTATATTGCAGAGGTTCTCCCACAGGAGTAAGAATTCTGAGCCCCACGTCAGGCTCCCCAGCCCAGGGGTCTAGCACTGGGAATAGAAACCCTCAGAGCATTTGGCTTTGAAGGCTGGGGGCTTAACTGCAAGAGCCCCAAAGAACTGGGGGAAATAGAGACCTCACTCATAAAGGGCACACACAAAATCTCACAGGCACCAGGACCCAGGTCAAGAGCATTAATTTGATAGGAGCTTGGGCCAGACTACCTGCTGGTCTTGGAGAGTCACCTGGAGAGGCGGGGGGTTGCTGTGGCTCACCCTAGGGACATACATACTGGTGGCAGACATAGTGGGGAACACTCAAATGCATGAACACTCCTGGCAGCTGCTATATTGGCTTGTTAGCACCAAGACCTGGCCCCACAAAGTAGCATGTAGGCACCAGTGCTAGGACACCTCAGGCCAAACAACTAACTGGGTGGGGACACAGCCCCACCCATCAGCAGACAGGCTGCCTAAAGTCTTCCTGAGCCCACAGCTGCCTCAAGACATGCCCCTTCACACAGCCCTGCCCACCAGAAGGCCAAGAAACAGTTCCACCCACCAAGGGACAGTCACTGGCCACTCCCTCAAGGAAGCCTGCACAAGCCCCTAGACCAGCCTCACCCACCAGGGGACAGACATCAGACACAAGAAAACCACAATCTTGCAGCCTGGGATACAGACTGCCTACAGCAGGCCAGACCTAACCTGGGACCAGCAGGGTCCTGGCACTGCCCACTAGCAGGCCAACACAAGCTTTAGAACAATGCTGACCCCATACCTAACTGTGTCAGGAACAGGCCCTCCCCTGCAACAGTGACCTGAAATGAGCTCTGGGATCCCTTGGACCTGAAGCCAGACTCCAGGAAACACTATTGCCTGCCAGTAGTCTGGCACTAACCCCAGCATCTGACTTCACACACCAGTGGGAGGGCAACAGCACCAGAGTCTTCAGGACCCTGATTTCACCCACCAGTGAGCCAGCCCTAGGGCCCCCTGGGAGTCTGCAACCAGCTGTCTTGTGAGCAGGTTCTGCTAAACAGCAGCATCTGCACAAGGTAGGGCTTGGCAACCAACCAGACTAGGGGCCAACCAAATCTACCAGACTTCCCACTTAGTCAGCCTGCCCAAACAGAAGGAGGACTCACACAGCCCTGTTAAGGGGAATCCCAAGAGCATATAGCTTAGCTAACCAAGGGGAGTGCACTGCTGGAATGCATAGGACACCTCCTACAGAGGACCACTTCTCCAAGGTCAAAAAACATAGCTAACCAAACACATACATAAAAATAAAAATAGCAACTTAGACAAAATGAGGTGGCAGAGGAATTATGTTCCAGATGAAGGGACAAGATAAAACCCTGGAAATAAGAACTGAGTGACATGGAAATAGGCAATCTACCGGAGAAAGAGTTCAGTCATGATTGTAAAGATGATCAAAGAACTCAGGAGAAGAATGGGGGCGCAGAGCAAGAAGTTAGAAGTTTTTAGCAAAGAGTTAGAAAAGGCTATTAGGGAAGTTCAAAGACAAAAGTAGAAAAAGCATCTATATCCACAATAAGCAGATGCGATACACAAAACAATTAGATGTAAAATATGATACAAAAAATAGTAATTATGAGGGGAGGGGAGTATAAATGCATGGTATTAAGACACATTTGAAATTAAGAGATCAGCAACTTCAAATAATCATATATATTAAGATTGCTATACAAAAACCTCATGGTAACTGCAAAACAAAAATCTATAATAGATACACACACAAAACAAAAATCTATAATAGATATACACACGAAAAAGAAAAAGGAATATAAACATTACCAAAAATAGTCATCAAATCAAAACAGAACAAAAGAAACAAAGGGAAAAAAGGCCTAAAAAAAAAATCCAAAACAATTAACAAAATGGTAATAAGAATATACATGTCGACAATTACCTTAAATGTAAACGGACTAAATGCTCCACCCAAAAGACATATACTGGCTGAATGGATACAAAAACCAGACCTTTTATATGCTGCCTACAAGAGACTCACTTCAGTTCTAGAGACACATACAAACTGAAAGTGAGGGGATGGAAAAAGATATTCCATGCAAATGGAAATCAAAAGAAAGCCAGAGTAGCAGTATTTATATCAGACAAAATAGACTTTAAAATAAAGACTGTTACAAGAGACAAAGAAGGACACTACATAATGATCAAGGATCAATCCAAGAAGAAGATATAATGATTGTAAATATATATGCACCCAACATAGGGGTGCAACAATATATAAGGCAAACATTAACAGACATAAAAGGAGAAATTGACAATAACACAAATAATAGTGGGGAACTTTAACACCATAAAGTACATCAATGGACATATCACCATGACAGAAAATCAACTAGGAAACACAGGCCTTAAATAACACATTAGACCAGATGGACTTCACTGATTTATATAGAGTCTTCCATATGAAAGCAGCAGATACACATTCTTTTAAGTGTACATGGAACATTCTCCAGGATAGGTCACACGCTAGTCCACAAAAGAAGCCTCGGTAAATTTAAAAAATTGAAATCATATCAATCGTCTTTTCTGACTGCAATGCCATAAGTATTGAAATCAACAACAACAACAACAAAACTGCAGAAAACACAAATGTGGACACTAAGCAATATGCTACTAAACCACCAATGTATCACTGAAGAAATCAAAGAGGAAATCAAAAAATACCTAGAGACAAATGAAAACAAAACCACGACACTCCAAAACCTATGGGATGCAGCAAAATCAGTTCTAAGAGGGAAGTTTATAGCAATACAAGCTTACCTCAGGAAACAAGAAAAATCTCAAAAAAACAGCCTAACCTTATATCTAAAGCAACTAGAGAAAAAAGAACAAACAAAACCCAAAGTTAGTAGAAGAGAAAATCATAAAGCTCAGAACAGAAATAAATGAATTAGAGACTAAAAAAAACAAAAAACAAACAAACAAACAAAAAACAGTAGAAAAGATGGATGAAACCAAAAGCTGTTTTTTTGAGATAAAGAAAATTGATAAACCGTTAGCCAGATTCATCAAGAAAAAAAAAGGGAGATGGCCCAAATCAATAAAATCAGAAATGAAAAAGAAGTTACAACTGACTGCACAGAAATACAAAGAATTATAGGTGACTGTTATGAGCAACTATATGCCAATAAAATGGACAACCTAGAAGAAACTGACAAATTCTTGAAAGGTACAATCTCCCAAGACTGAATCAGGAAGAAATAGAAAATATGAAAAGATGAATTACCAAACTGAAATTGAATCAGTAATTTAAAAACTCCCAAAAAACAAAAGTCCAGGACCAGATGACTTCACAGGTGAATTCTATCAAACATTTAATGAAGAGATAACAGCTATCCTTCTGAAACTATTCCAAAAAATTTCAGGGAAAGGAACACTTCTGAACTCCTTCTATGCAGCTGCCATCAACTAGATACCAAAACCAGGCAAAGATATTACAAAAAAAGAAAATTACAGGTCAATACCACTGATCAACATAGATAGAAAAATCCTCAACAAAATACTAGCAAACCAAATCCAACAATATATTAAAAGGATCATATACCATGATCAAGTGAGATTTATCCCAGGGCTGTAAGGATTATTCAGTATTGGCAAATCAATCAGTGTGATACACCACATCAACAAATTGAAGAATGAGAGACATATGATCATCTCAATAGATGCAGAAAAGCTTTTGATAAAATTCAACATCCATTTATGATTAAAAAAAAAAACTCTCCAGAAAGTGGGCATGAAGGGAACAAATCTCAACATAATAAAGGCCATATATGACAAACCCACAGCTAATAGTGAAAGGCTAAAAGCATTCCCACAAAGATCAGGAACAAGACAAGGATGCCCACTCTCACCACTTCTATTAAATATAATTTTGGAAGTCCTAGCCACAGCAATCAGAGGAGAAAAATAAATAAAAGGAATCAAAATTGGAAAGGCAGAAATAAAACTGTCACTGTTTGTAGATGACATGATACTATACATAGAAAATCCTAATCATGCCACCAGAAAACTACTAGAACTCATAATCAATTTGGTAAAGGTGCAGGATACAAAATGAATATACAGAAATCTGTTGCATTTCTATACACTAACAACGAAATATCAGAAAGAGAAATTAAGGAAACAATCCCATTTACCATCACATGAAAAAGAACAAAATACTTAGGAATAAACCTACCTAAGGGGGCAAAAGACCTGTACTCTGAAAACTGTAAGATGTTTGTAAAAGAAATTGAAGATGAAACAAACAGATGAAAAGATATACCATATTCTTGAATTGGAAAAATCAATATTGTTAAAATGACCATACTACCCAAGGTGATCTACAGATTCAATGCAATCCCTATAAAATTATCAATGGCATTTTTCACAGAACTAGAACAAAAAATTTTTTAATTTGTATGGAAACACAAAAGACCCTGAATAGCCAAAACTATCTTGAGAAAGAAGAATAGAGCTGGAGGAATCAGGCTCCCTGACTTCAGACTATACTCAAAGCTACAGTAATCAAAACAGCATAGTACTGGCACAAAAACAGACACATAGATCAATGGAACAGGGTAGAAAGCCCAGAAGTGAACCCATGCACATTAATCTATAACAAGGGAGGCAAGACTATACAGTGGAGAAAAGACAGTCTCTTCAATAAATGGTGCTGGGAAAACTGGACAGATACATGTTAAAGAATAAAATGAGAACATTTTATCACACCATATACAATAATAAATTCAAAATGGATTAAAGAGGTAAATGTAACACCAGATACTATATAACTCCTAGAGGGAAACACAGGCAGTACACTCTGTGACATAAATCACAGCAATATCTTTTTGGATCAGTCTCCTAGAGTAATAGAAACAAAAGTGAAAATAAACCAATGGGGGGGGACTTCCCTGGCGGTCCAGTGGTTAGGATGCCATGCTTCCACTGTAGGGGGCACAGGTTCGATCCCTGGTTGGGGAACTGAGATCCCACATGCCGCACTGCAAAGCCAAAAGAAAAAAAAAAAAACCCAATGGGACCTAATTACACTTAAAATCTTTTGCACAGCAAAGGAAACCATAAACAAAATGAAAATACAACATACAGAATAAGAGAAAATATTTGCAAATGATGTGACTGACAAGGATTTAATTTCCAAAATATAGAAACAGTTCATACAACTCAATAACAGAAAAACAAACAGCACAAACAAAAAATGGGCAGAAGACCCAAATAGACATTTTTACAAAGAAGATATAGAGATGGCCAACAGTAACATGAAAAGATGCTCAACATCGCTAATTACTAGAGAAATGCAAATAAAACTTCAATGAGGTATCACCTTCCACTTGTCAGAATGGCTATCACCAAAAAGTCTACAAATAATAAATGCTGGAGAGGGTGTGGAGAAAAGGGAACCCTCCTACACTGTTGGTGAGAATGTTAATTGGTGCAGCCACTATGGAGAACAATATGGAGGTTCCTTAAAAACTAAAAATAAAGTTACCACATGATCCATCAATCCCACTCCTGGGCATATATCTGGAAAAGACAAAAACTCTAATTCAAAAAGATGCACCCCAATGTTCACTGCAGCACTGTTTACAATAGCCAAAGGCATGGAAGCAAACAAAACACCTGTTGATAGATGAATGGATAAAGAAGAAGTGGTATGTATATATGTGTATATATATATATATATATATATATATATATATATATATATATATATTGGAATATATAGATATATACATATATATTATAATGGAATATTACTCAGCCATTAAAAAGAATGAAATAATGACATTTGCAGCAACATAGATGGACCTAGAGATTATCATACTAAGTGAAGTCAGACAGAGAAAGACAAATATATAATATCGCTTATATGTGGAATCTAAAAAAAAAAGATACAAATGAACTTATTTATAAAACAGAAATAGACTCACAGCATAGAAAACAAATTTATGGTTACCAAAAGGGAAGGGATGGGGGAGGGATAAATTAGGAATTGGGATTAACAGATACACACTACTATATATAAAATAGATAAACAACAGGGACCTACTGTATAGCCCAGGGAACTGTATTCAATATCTTATAGTAACCTATAATGGAAAATAATCTGAAAAAGAATACATAAATGTATATATTTAAACTTAGTGACATAAAACAAAACAAATTTGTTAGCTTACAATTGTGTAGGTTAAAAGTCCAACTGAATCACTTTGCTGTATACCTGAAATATTGTAAATCAACTATATTTCAATTAAAAAATAGAAAAACAGGGGCAATCAAAGGTTGTTGAAACATGATGTGGAGTATCAAGAGAAACTTTACAATATGTCTAGATCACTGAATTTATGATCTAACTCTAACCTAAAATGGTGTTTCCCCTAATTTTTCTTATAGAATTTATTTTAGAACAGTCTTAGGTTTACAGAAAAATTGAGCAGAAATCACACAAAATTTCCATATATCCTCCTACAACCAACCCCACACACATTTTCCCATATTATTAGCAACATCTTGCATTAGTTAGATATTTGTTACAATTGATAAGCTAGTTATTATTAATTAAAGTCCATAGTCTATATTAGGGTTCACTCTTGGTATTGTACATTCTATGGGTTTTGATAAATGTGTAATGATATGTATACACAATTATAGTATCATATAGAGTAGTTTCAGTGCCCCCAAATCCCTCATGCTCCACCTATTCATCCCTCTAACCCTTCCACTGTGTTCCTAGCAACCACTGATCTTTAAACTGTCTCCATACTTTTGCCTTTCCCAGAATATCATACAGTTGGAAACATATAGTATGTAGCCTTTTCAGACTGGCTTCTTTCACTTAGCATTTAAAGTTCTTCCACATCTTTTTGTAGCTTCATAGCTTATTTATTTTTATCACTAAATAATATTCCATTGTATGGATGTACGTCAGTTTATGTATCCACTCACCTATTAAAGGACATCCTGATTGCTGTCAAGTTTTGACAATTATAAGTAAACATACTGTAAACATTCATGTGCAGGTTTTTGTGTGGACATAAGTGTTCGGTTCCTTTTTGTAAATACCAAGGAGCACAATTTTTGGTTCTTATGGTAAGAGTATACTTAGTTTTGTAGAAACTGGCAGTCTTCCAGAGTGGCTGTACCATTTTGCATTACCACCAGAAATGAATGAAAATTTCTACTGCCCCACATCACCAACATCTGGTGATGTCCATTTTAGCCATTCTAATAAGTGTGCAATTATAACTCTTTGATGTTTTAATTTGCAAGTACAGGTATCCTCCACTTTTTGAAGGTTCACTTTACATAACCACTATGCTTTTCACAAAAGATCTACATTAGTACCTGTTTTCGCTAACTGAAAGAAATCCAAGAGGATTTTTAGTTTTATAATAAAAGTTATTGTTTCTTTGTTTTACACCATTTTGGCTTATAAAAGTTTTCACAGGAATGCCCTACTTTTGGAAAGCAGGGGAAACCTGTACTTGATGAGTATGATGTTGAACATCTTATGTATGTCAGTATCCACAGAATCCCTTGCTGGGAATTTCTCTTAATTATTTTTAATTTAAAAATGTCTTATTCCTTCCTTTAGCTTCATGAAAATAAAACCTTTGAGAATTTATAAAGATATTTTAATTTTGATAATTACCACTTATAAAATATAATTCTCTATTTTTTAAATACATATTTTAAAATAAAATGTATACATTGCTCATATGAAAGGGAATCTTATCTATTATACAAATAATTGTTCCAATTATTCACTTAGTAATTATATGAAAATAGTATCAATGAAATAAGTAAATGGAAAAACTATTAAAAGGGACAGATATTCCAGACAATATTAGCTTCTGTGTGAGAATGAAGTTTTATTTCATGTGCCACTGAAAACTTGCTTTGAAATATTTCTTTAAAATAATATTAAAATGTTAATGAGGAGGGAAAAATCAAACTTTAGCTTCAAGATATATTGAAACAGAGGCATCAGGTATTATCAAGTTTTTATATAATTTCCTATATCCAATAGAAGACATTTAAATTCAGCACTTAAGCAGACTAAATTTTTTGTGGCAAACTGATCAATTTGAGTTTTCATAATTTTCATTTTGAAAAATGGCTCATTAAAGCAACTTATGCTGATTGTTCATTGGCTAAGACAGAAAAATATTACAAACCATTATAATAATCTAGCTTCAGGAAAATTAGTAGAATCACTTCAGTGGAATAGAAAGTAATCAAATCTGGATTGTACCTACAAAACTGAAAGAAGCTCATTATCTTCAGTCATTCTAACCAACGGTACAATTTCCAGACACAAAATTAGAGACATTTAATTTTTTTCTTTAATGCACTCCCTAAAGCATTTAACCAGTTAGCTCATTTTGCTGATATATTCTTCAAAATTCACATAGTTTACTCATTTCTTTTACACAAAGGTGTAGAGAAAGCACATAGTATTTGGATTTGGAAAAACCAACATCGTGTTCTGACTTCATTATTTATGGGCTACATAAACTTGAATAATTTCTTTATCTTTTCAGAAAAGAGTTTTCTCAAATTAAAAGTGAAAAATTTGATGCATATGTCAGAGAGTTCCTATCAAAATCAGATGAGATGAATATGAAAAATTTCTTAGTAAATGATAAACACGAGTGTTGACTTTTTAGTCATTTATTTTCAGACTCTCATAACTCTGGTTGCAACCATTATTATATTATGTATAAATTGCTACACTTTCACAACCAGTTTCTCTCACCTTCCAACTTATCTTACAAATAAAAATAGAGATAATATTCCTAAACAAACAGTGTCATTATATGTCATACATATTGAGAAATAGGCAAAGAAAACAAAAGGAACTGTATCAGTAAATTAACACTCATCTTTGTGTGATTGAAATATGTTTGACTTGTATTTTCTTTTTTGTACTTTTTATTTAAAAAAAACTATTCTGCATTACATATACATTAATCTCATAATCAGAAAAGAGATACTCTACTTACAATTTATTTGAAAGAAATACCCTTTTGAAATGCCTATCATTTTCTCAAAATAATATCTGTGGTGAATCATAATGCATAACTATTAAAAATCAATAGTCAACTATTGATATTATATGTCCACCCTTAGCTTGCATGAGTCTACAATTAAATATAACAAAGTTTTTGCCTCAAAAATATGTCAAATAAATGTATATTATAGATTTAAATGAGAAAATGAGATTTAATAGAAGTTAATAATTACTACAACATAGAGTTAATCTCCATATTTTGAAGGCAGCCTCTCTTTCGATATAAATATCCTTAAAAATCATTCTGCTTAGTAAGCCGTCTCAAGAGTAAAAAGTGGCTCCTGTCCCAGGTGTTATGTTACGTGTAAAAAGGACACCTTTGTTTAATAATATGGACTTAGAAACACAGAGATGTAAAACAGATTGTTGAGCACTCTACTGGTGCCAGTCTAGCTTGGTTATGATGGTCCTAATAGTGTCATTTGTCAGCAGCTTTCCCCTTCTCCTCTACCACTGAGTAAGCAGCTTACACAGTCAAGCCAAAAACTGAGATGCAATATTAGATACCATCTGTGTTGTTCGTCTGATTTCAATCCAAATTGTCCTCAAGCCAATCACGGAACTGAATGAAGAATTTGATTGTGATTAGGGTGAGGAATGAAAAAGACATGAAGCTAAAAGATCAGCATCAAGCTTCCAGGCACAAAGAGGTGGTCTGCATGTTTTGAAAATTCCAGTGTGAAGAGATTTTAGACTTAGAAAATTACAACATGCACAGAGATGGACAAAAATATTAAAAAATGCGTATGTTTGTGTAGGTGGACACTCACTCTGTAGAAGTGTTGTTTTTAAATGTCTACTTATTTCAACAAAGTGTTCTTTCTAATTGTTTTAGCAAAATATCTGGCAATGTTGAAATACAGGATAATGAAAACTAGTGTGTATCTCTGTGTGCATGTAAAAATTTAATTCTAAGATACTTATTTCCTTAAATACTTGAGGACTGCAGGCAAATAAGAATCAGTGCATAGACCTGTGTCCTAGTGATACACATCTGCTCTGTATGTGAGCCACTATTGAGCCATCTGAAAAGCATATAAAGTAGCCAGTTGTTTACTTTATTAAGAATAATTGAAAAGAAGATAAGTCACAACATTCTTATTTATTTTGGTCACTGCTGGCTTTTTTTGGGGGGAGGGAGTGAGTTATTGGCTATTTTTGTCTATTATCTTCATATTTTCCATCTTTTTTTTTTTCCAACATATTTGAGCAGTATTCTTGATTAATGTTGGATGGGTGGTGATTAGGGACAATAACATGGCACAGAACAAGATAAAAGTTTATAGATTTAAAACACTGTTACATTTAAGTGTTGACTATTTTTATATTAAACACATTTTATTTATATGAAAGGAGTAAAAGACAAAGAAACATTTGCTTTTGGACACCAAAGTAATATATCATTTTAGGCCTCAGAAAATTATTTCCACAGGCATATATTACCCAATAAAGTATATTGGGCACTTTATATTATTGCAAATTATTGGGATCATTTATGTAAGCTTCATAATGTATGTAAATATTAATGCATAAAGAAAGCAAGTATAGAAATAGTTCTATGAATTCTCTTCCCCCAGGATTGCCAACTTTTATGGACACAGATATTTTTATCAACAGAATGCATGTGATCTGAGTTAAATATATGATTTTCAGTTTGACACTGAAAAAAAATCACTTTCATTAGGAAGTCACCATGGTATATTATCAAAGCTTATAATATGTGCAAAGATTGTTAAGCAGCATTTAACAAAACGTGATCAGAGGCAAGTGTTCTAGGAGATATTTGTTCTTGTTGTTTATTTGTTTGTTTTTTCCATAGTGGTAAGTATTTTCCAGTTACATTCTACTTTACAGAGAGGTGTATTAGGTTTGAGGGCAAAGACTGATTCTGATATTTATCGTCTAAGTGACACATTAATCTTGCTAGGAAAATATTTTTAATAAGAACCTAGTATGATAAATGCATTGCCATGAGCTAGTTATCAAGGTTTTAATGTTGAACAATCTACTTTAAATGAAATGACTTGGAACAAGTTTGACACTTTTCAGAAAACTATGTGTAACTCTCTCTACAAGATGGTGGCTCCCTTATTAATGAAATTAAATTTTGATTTTATGATTTCACATTACAATACTGCAAAATTGTATTAAAAGTAAGTTTGTGCACTTTAACCTCAAACTGGAGAACTTTCAGAGTAGGTGTATTACTACTTCTATTAATAGGAAACCCCAGGGAAAGCACTTACCACAGTGCCTGGCTTAAAATAGTGCTCACTAAATAATGGCTGCTGTCATTATTACTTAATGGCTGTTATAACTAACATACACTGTATCCAAATTCCCTTTTCCTAAGTTATACATATTAACATCTCAAGAAGAAATTAAACTTCCATTTTTTGTTTCCACATGTAAGGAGCTTGAAAGCTGCCACTCTCTCCTAACAAGTAAAAAGCTGAACAAACTGAAAAATCAACAACTCTTGGATCCACTAGAAAGGTTTGAACACAGGGCAAGCTGCTGCCCCCAAGATTGGTGAGACAGACAGACAAATACGAAAAATCATGACTTACCTGAGAGGAAACCACCACGGGAACCCATGCCGGGTTAGGAAAACCTGAACTGTAATTGCTGGATTTTCAGCGTAGGTACCTCTGAGATTAAAAACTCTGGGATACCCAATTAACAGGGGGAACCCCTATAATATTGTGAGATTTACCTCTTACAGCTTCAACTGACTCCACAGTAAATATCAGAGAAAAATTCCCTCAGGCTTCCAGCAGTGGAGGGGAAAGGAACCATTTTGAAAAATGCCAGAGCACGCAGTTCCTAACAAGGACTGCCCTCAGGGGAAACTAGTTAACCAAAGCCTAACCCAATCGGCTAATTGATCTGGGGAAAGGAAATACCCAACTCCGGACTATTCTAGCCATCCTATCCCACCTAAGGAGGAAGGGGGAAAAAATTGAAAACATTTGTGATGTTCACAGTCGAGAGGTTTAGGCTTAACTAAAAACTGAGATTTAATGATAGGACTATAGAATGCTTCCCCTCCCTCCACATCTTACTACCACATTATGAAAGGCCTGTTTGCAGCAGCTCCTTTTACCCAGCACATCATGTCAGGCCATCAAGAAAGAATTACAAGGCATACCAAAATGGTAAAAAAAAACACAATTTGAAGGGACACAACAAGCATCAGATAAGAGTTATACTGAAGTATGCATTTTGGGGGCTGTCAATATAAACGGTATTGTGTTCTTAATTTCAAATTCCACTTGTTCATTACTGGTATATAGAAAAGCAATTGACTTTTGCTTGTTAACCTTGTATCGTACAACCTGGCTATAACTGCTTGTTAGTTCCAGGAGTTTTTGATCAGTTCTTCTGGATTTTCTACATAGATGATCTTGTCATCTTCAAACAAAGACAGTTTTATTCCTTTCTTCCCAATGTGTAAACCTTTTATTTCCTTTTCTTGTTTCTTACTGCATTAGCTAGAATTTCAAGCACAACGTTGAAAAGAATTGGTAAGAAAATACGTTCTCACCTGATCTTAGTGAGAAAACTTCAAAGTTCTCACCATTACGTGCGATGTTAGCTGTAGGATTTTTGGTACATATTTCTTATCAAGTTGAGGAAGTTCCCTTTTATTCCTAGTTTAGTGAGAGTTTTTATCATGAATCGGTGTTGGATTATGTCCAATGCTTTTTCTGCATCTATTGATGTGACTGTGAGATTTTCTTTTTTATCTTATTGATGTGATGGATTACATTAATTGATTTTGGACTGTTGAAGTAGCCTTGCATACCTGGGATAAATCCCATTTGGTCATGGTGTATAATTTTTTTATACGTTGTTGGATTCAATTTGCTAATGTTTTTTGAGGATTTTTGCAGGTATGTTCAGGAGAAATCTAAGTCTTTAGTGTTCTCGTAATATCTTTGGTTTAGATATTTGGCTAACACTGGCCTCATAGAATGAGTTAGAAAGTATTCCCTCTGAGGGAACATCTGAGAGCAGACGTATGGTTTCTATTTTTTTCTTTTTTTTTTTAGTTTGTTGAGATGTGTCTTATGTCCAAAAATACGATATATCTTCCTGCATGCTCTATGTGAACTTGAGAAGAAAGTGTATTGTGCTGTTGTTGAAGTAGTCTATAGATGTCAGTTATATCCTGTTGATTAATGATGTTGTTGAGTTCAACTATGACCTTACCGACTTTCTACCTGCTGAATCTTCTACCATATTTGTAAAGTGAAAACATGAAATCACATTTCCCTCAGTACAGGCTATAGAAAAACACCAAAGTACAATTCAAGGAAATGGATTGTTTTGAGCATTAAAGTGACATAGTTCCCTAATATTCTAGCATAATCCAAAGACAGATCTGTTTTTGTTTGTTTCTACATTCTCTAGATTTAGATAGATGTATATTTCAGAAAGAAAAAAATTATATTTTAGGCCAAATGGTAAGACATTATTATAAATTAGTTTTCACAATTAGACCAGGGCTGGGATACCAATGGTAACAGAGTATTCTTATCTCTTTTCATCTTTACCATCTAAAAGAAAATATCTCACCTTATTCTCCAAGGAAAATAAGGGATAACAAAGGAGATAAAAACAGAGAATTTGACAAAATGAATTCCAGAAAAAAAAAATCAAGTAAATTATAAGCTTCTAAAACAATAAGGAAATGGTATTTTTCCTTTATTTTTTCCATAATAAGCATCATTTTATCCATGTTTCTAATGCATAATAAGTCTGTACTATTTTAATGATACATAATTTCTTGTAGCCAAGTAATTACTTTCTTCCCATTTGTTCATGGAATTCCTAAGTAGGCATCAGGTAAAGTTACCTGAATAAAATTATTTTAAATTATTTTAAAAATGAATGCAGCCACCTATATACATAATAAACATAATATTAACATATTCAATAATAATACTAATAATAATTAAATAAATAGTTATTATTAATATTGCCACCTATAATTAACAGACTAAATATAAGTGTTCATGGCAAAAGCTTTCACACAAGTTTCTTAGCTGGTAAAAAAAGAAAATTTGGGAGTACTGAATTAGAATAAGAAGCTAAGAAATTTCTTTTATTTGTTTTTTGGGGTTTGTGCTGTTTCTTATTCTTCAAACAGAATTCAAGAGGTACATTATCTTTTCAAATATGTAGCAACTTCTATTGCTATAAAATTAAAGATTCAATACTGCAAATTACAGAGGTATAATTCCCACCATAACATCCACTTGCAATCTTTTCACAGATTGATTCCATTTATCTCCAGAAAATTTCCCAAGTGCCTATTTATAGTCTGAGCACTGCATTGGTGAAGATAATTTGCTCATAGCACATTATCTAGCCTCAGAAGGCAAACAGAGAGAAAGAGAGAGAGAGAATGGTCTTAATATGACAACTAGTATGTTTGCAGTATGAATGAGGTGTTGGAGGAACAAGGAGAAAGCTGCTAGTTCTGCCTGTGAAGGTTGATAAAGGACCAATAAATGAAATGACACGTGTTGGGGCTTGAAATTTGAAAAGGAAGTGGAAAAGGAAAGGACATGGAATGAAAAGGAGAACATTTAGGATTTATGGCAGATTTATTCATTTTGTAGGTAAAGAAAAAATAAATATTAAAGAGCTAAAAAGGAAAATGGTAAGGAAATACAGACACTTGCAAAGATTCAACAGAGAATAGACAGGGTGATAGGAGACAGGAGCTGTCTACAGCAGTGTAGGTGATGAGAAGGTGCAGTGTGTAGAGAACTTAAATAATTGCTACATAATTGCTAAAGTTACTCTTGAGTTTCAAAATATATATAACCTTAAAACTAACACATTTTTATTACTTATACTTTAAAAAAACTTTGTATTCTACCTAGAAGAATACGCACACTCATTTAAGAACAAATTCATAGCAGTTCAAAATCATTCAGTCTTGCTTTGGGCACAGTGTGTCTCCAGCTCCTGTGGTACTTCATATTCCAGTGTTTAAATAATAGATTAGAAGTAAACAATGATCGCACAGTGATTGTAAAGACAAAGAAACAAAATTTGTGTTACTTAGTTTTTATTCTGAGTCCACATGGAGGTTTTACATGTGTTTAAAATTTAAAGCAGTGAGTGGAAACTGTGGGTGCAATATTTTCCTTTGCTAAGGATTATTTTAGTAATTTCTTTAACATTTAAATTTCTACTTCTTTTTACCCTCTGTGTTTGGTGAAAATAAGAAAACATGCATCAGTGGTACAATTTGCTATTTGCCTAAAATATATCTTTCAGAGATATTCCGGTTTTAATAAAATTCACTTATGAATTATTGTGAAGCTATTGTTGATGGCTGTGATGGATTGATTGTAGGTAGATATTTTCCCACTTTAAAATAAATTAATTGAATGGAAAAGAAGTAAAGTAGTACTCTTTCCTTTTTTTGTGTGTTATGATATATTATTTCATTGTTTACTTTAAAAAAATTTTGCTTAATTATTTTTCTACTGGCATGAATATAAAAATAAAGTAAAACAAAACAAAGACTTCACTGCCTGCATTTACTTTCTAGCCATTATTTTCAGTTCATTTCACAGTTATTACTGAATATACATGTGTCATAATAGGAAGAAATAAAAATTGATCCGCTTCAGTTGTTCAATACTCTAGATATACTCCGCAGAGACTGGAAAACTTTTCTATAAAGAGCCAGATGGTAAATATTTTAGGGTTTGTTGGCCATACTGTCTCTGTGACAGCTACTCAGTTCTGGAGTTGCATCATGAAACTAGCCATAAACATACATACACAAATGGTTGTGTCTGCTATCCAATAAAACCTGACTTACAGAAAAAAAAAACAGGCAGCATGCTGGATTTAGCCCCCTGGTCACCATTTGCTGAAGCTTAGAATATGAGTGACAGGCATGCACTAACAAGAAACACTTTATAACTCATTTTCTTAAAGTAGTTTAATTACCAAATAAAAGGGAGAAACCACTAACTACTTCAGTACATTTCATAAAAAGGTAATTAGCTACTTCTTTTCCCAGAATGAAGCAAATAGGCTGACCAGATTTTCTTCTTAATATCTATTTCTTAATTTAAATTTTAATCTTAATGATAAAATATATATTAGAGGATTAATTTATATGTGAGGATGCAAAAATGCTGCATTATATATAATCTAGTCTCTTAAAATATTTGGTTGGTCAAAATCAATTCACTACAGTATGACAAGAGCTGGACCTATCTTTCTAAATTTATTTAAATGTACTCTGTATTTGCACATACAAATGAATAATGAAGATTGAAATTAATATAGAATATTGTATAATAATCAATACTTTTAAAACATCTTCTATATTATGGCTATGAAAATTACATTATATGTTGGAAAAGCAAAAGAAAAAAATGGGCAAAAAATATAAAATTTAACACTGACATATGTTCTATTAGGTTTTCCTTCTCTCTTTGGAAAAATTATATTCACCATGAAATTTGCATTCATTTGGAAGGCCACTAGATTTCAAGTCCAAAATATTGCTTTTATCATTATCAGTTTTACTTCTTAGTGTAAGCTTAATAACTCCTTTTCTTGCTTGTTGATTACTCTATGTATTACTCTCAGAATGACCAAAAAATAACTTTTTGTGAGTCTTCTCAGCACTAGTTCTAAAACTTAAAGACTACTAGCATCACTAAACAGTGCTATTTAAATGCATTCTTAGGCTCCGTACCTATAAGTTCTGTTATATTTTCGGGCAGGGATCAGAAGTCTGATTTTATTTTTTTTTAAGTAAGTGCAGTGGTTCATGGATCAAATCTAAGAAATACTTAGCATGTGAAAGACACTGTAAAAGGTGTAATATGCAAGGCTATTGAACTAAAAATATTTAGTTCAGTGGATGAATAATTTTCAAAATGTTATTCATCCACTGAACTAAATACCTTTTTCTTGTTTGCTTAGAGAAAAATGAAAAACAGTTGCATAAAAAATAAGATTTTTTGTTTGTTTTTTATTATTCTAGTTAATTCAGGAACAGTACAAGACATATCATCTGGATTTTATATACTTCAAATCATGCACTAGTTTTACTTTATTTGGTTACAAAATTTCTGAATTTCCTATGTTGGCGTTTGAAATAACTATTTCAAAACCTAGGCTTTATTAAGCAACATACGGTAATTTGTCTCATTTTGTCCCTTACCTTACTCTTTAAAGAAACGTACATATTTAGGAGAAGTAGACTTATTGTGATGAAGACTGACTTTACTATGGGATGTCAGAAGTGAATTCTGTATTATATTGTTGAATCCTAGGAATCATAAAAGAGAACAGATTGTCCTTGTCCAGGAAGTTTTGTCTTTAACACTTTATCAGAAGTTCACAGAGAAGATTAGGGAAAAAAAAAACTAACACCTTTTATTATTTACTTCACTTATAAATATCAGAGAGGAAGAATAAAAGAAACTTAATGAATAGAAAGCATATTCAATCATTTCTCATCTCACACCAAATAAAGTTTATTACTCTGATTTCACACCACAGACTTATAGAATTGTATCATCTCAATGGTCTTCTTGATTGAGAAAAAATGCTTCATTAAATTTAAATATAGCAACCTAATAACAATAGTAAAACCAGAGAAAATAATGACTGACATTAAAAGGAGCACACATATCACTCTTTGGAACATATTCAACTTCTAGATAAAATGCAAAGTTTAATGTTCACAATTGCATAATAAATGCAAAGAATTATGGTATGACATAAGGATATAAAAATCAAACTTAATTTGAGAGCAATTTTCAATGTAGAGAGATCTTGTTGATTGTTTTTGAAATGGAACTGTAGAAGAAAGAACAAACAATTATAATCCCTAGGTTACTAGGTTTGGCAACTAAGTGAATAGTAATAAATTTCACTGTGATGAGCAATAATGAAAGAGGAACAGAGTGTGCTTTTTGAGGGGTTGCAGACACAGTTCATTTTTTTTAAACAAATAGTGTTTGAGGTGCATTGTAGGCCTCCAATTAGAAATGCCAAATAAGAAGTTGGCTACATGCATCTGGGACTCAGAAAAGTGTAGGCTGGAGATGACCCCCAAAACTATTTCCCAGGCCTCAGGTACAAATTGTTAATGCCTTCTGGACTTCTTTTATGTCTCAAAATCACTAATAATTTAGTAAATTCAATGCCTAACCCAAAATATGCTTTTACCTAAATCTAGTTATCACCCATTATTCCCTGTTTCATTACAAATGGCATTTCTAAACATCCAGTTCTATAAGCCAGAGACTTAAGGCACTCTTTCCTGAAAGCCATCTCTGACATTTAGGGGTTTCCTCCTACATACTCACCTCTCCTTTCTGCTACCATGAGAGACTGATCTGACAGCTTTACCATCTAAATATTTATGAAATCCATCTTTTTTCTCCTTCTCAACTTTTATTTTATTATAATGTGACAGTTTCCTAAATGGTCTTATCTTTACTCTTTCTCTTCACATTGTATTTTCCTAACTGAATCCAGAGCTATGTTTTTAAAATATGAATCTGATCATGTAGCTCTTCTGCTTACACATTTTATAATAATGGCAACCCTGTGATCTTAGGATAAAGACTTAATCCTTAAACTGGTCTAAAAAATGGGTATTACCTATACTTGCCTATGCCCTAATTTTATCTTGTTTCACTCCTTCTTTCTTTCATTTCACCCACAATGACCAATTTTTCATTCAAAAATTCCATGCTCCTCTATATATATCACTAGGGATTTTTCAATGTAAAGAATTGAAACTGAATTGAGCTACCTTCAGCAGAAAAATAAATTATCACGAATTATATGGGAGAGCTCACAGAACTGACAAGGAGGCCAGGGAAACAGGTGCAGAATAAAACAGAAAAAAGTGATTCTCTGGAATCTACACAGTATAATCAATTCAACAGTTTTATATCAGTGTCCATACAAGAATGAATGAGCTCCAATTTTATTTTTATACTTAAAAAAAAATCTGTTCAAAATTCATGTTTCAAGAAGAGAACATGTGACTGGCCTAACTTGGAGTACATATACATTCCCTAGCAAGAGGAAGAAGGAAAACTTGTTCAACAACACTGCTAACACCTTACAGAGGAGGGGAGATAATCCTCCATAAGTAAATTAAAGGGCTATTACAAAACAGTCTGCAATTTATGATAGATGGCCAAAATTTTAAAAGCCCTATATACTGCCTCAGGACTTTTATTCTGCTGCCATCACTGCCTACAATATTCTATCTTCCTTTTAATAAGTTAATTCCTGCTTTTGCTTGTGAGCTTATCTCAAATATATGTCCCCCCAAAAAACCCTTCCCATATCAATTCTAACTTTGATATATTCACTGAGTCTAGCGCACTTTTCCTACATAACAATGATCACAGATTGTATTTGGCAATTTACTCATATACTTATTTGATTGGGATTAATGAACACATCATTCTTTTTTCAAATTGTATTCCCAGGGGGCTTCCCTGGTGGCGCAGTGGTTGAGAATCTGCCTGCCAATGCAGGGGACACGGGTTCGAGCCCTGGTCTGGGAAGATCCCACATGCCGCGGAGCAACTGGGCCCATGAGCCACAATTACTGAGCCTGCGCGTCTGGAGCCTGTGCTCCACAACAAGAGAGGCCGCAATAATGAGAGGCCCGCGCACCGCGATGAAGAGTGGCCCCCACTTGCCGCAACTAGAGAAAGCCCTCGCACAGAAACGAAGACCCAACACAGCCATAAATAAATAAATTAATTAAAAAACAAAAAAAAAAGAGTCACCTGGGACGCTTCTTAAAAAAAAAAAAAAAATTGTATTCCCAGTAACAAACACAGTACCTCTCACAAAGTAGGTGTTCAACGTACACTAGCTGAATAAATAAATAAGCATATGGGTGCTTTTTGATATCATAAGGGTGAATGCTGTGTTAAGTAGTTTGTGCAGAGTAAGCTACAGTAATCAAGACAGTGTGGTACTGGTGAAAAAATAGATAGATCAGTGGGACAAAATACAGAGCCCAGAAACATACCAACACAAATATGGTCAGCTGATCTTTGACAAAGGAATAAAAGCAATACAAGGGAGCAAAGATAGTTTTTTCAACAAATGGTACTGGAACAATTGGGCGCACACACACACACACACACACACACACACACAGAAAGAAGCTAGACACAAACCTTATACTCTTCAAAAAAAAAATCCCCAAAGTATCACTGACCTGAATGTAAAACGTAAAACTATAAAACTTCTAGAAGATAACATAGGAGAAAACCTAGATGACTTTGAGTTTGGCAATTACTTTTTAGATACAACACAAAAGCCACCATCCATGAAAGAAAAATTAGTAAGTTGGACTTCACTAAAATTAAAAACTTATGTCCTGCAAATGATGATATCAAGAGAATGAGAAGACAAGCCACAAAGAGGAGAAAATATTTGCAAAAGACGTATCTGATAAGGTACCGTTTTCTAAACTATACAAAGAACGCTTAAAACTCAACAGTAGGAGCACAAACAACTGCATTAAAAAATGGACCAAAGACCTTAACACACTCTTTACCAAAGAAGATATACAGATGGCAAATAAAAAGATCCACATCATATGTCATCAGAGAAATACATATTAAAACACTGAGATATGACTACACACTTATTTGAATGGCTAAAATCCAGAACACTGGCAACACCAAATGCTGACAAGGATGAGGAGCAACAGGAACTCTCATTCATTTGCTGGTAAGAATGTAAAATGGTATAGCAACATTGAAAGACAGTTTGGTAGTTTCCCACAAAATTAAACATATTCTTACCATATGATACAGCAATCATGCTCCTTGGTATTTACTCAAAGGATTTGAAAACATGTCCACACAAAAACCGGCACACAAATGTTTATAGCAACTTTGCTCATAATTTCCAAGACTTGAAAGCAATTAAGATGTTCTTCAGCAGATGAATGGATAAATTGTGATATTTCTAGACAACAGAATATTTTGCAACACTAAAAAGAAATGAGTTGTCAAGCCACAAAAAGACATGGAGAATCCCTAAATCCACATTGCTAAATGAAAGAAACCGATCTGAAAATGCTACATACTGTATGATTCCAACTATATGACATTCTGCAAAAGACAAAACTATGAAGACAGTAAAAAAGACCAGTGGTTGTTAGAGGTAAGGGAGGAGAGGGGGATGAGCAGGCAGAGCACAGAGGATTTTTAGAGCAGTGAAAACATTAGGTATAATTCTATGATTGTGGATACACATCATTACAAACGTGGCCAAACTCACAGAATGTATAAGACCAAGAGTGATTTCTAGTGTAATCTATGGACATTGTATAATAATGATGTGACCATGTAGGTTCACTGGTTGTAACAAACGTGGCACTCTGGTGGAGGATGTTGATGATAGGAGAGGCTCCGGCCATGTAAGGAGAGAGAGTATATGAAAAAATCTCCTTATTTTCCTCTCAGTATTGCTGTAAACCTAAAACTGCTCTAAAAATAAAGTCTGTTAGAAAAATAAGCATCACATGGGAACATTTCAGTGATGAAATAGGAACCCAAAGGAACACTCAGGCAGTAGGAGGAAACCAGGATTCTGTTGAGTCACAGAAGCCAAGGGAAGAGTGTTTGAGGGAGAAATCAGTCATGCCACATGACACAGGGCAAATGTAAACTAGGATTGATGAAAAGCCATTGCATTTAGCATAAAGAAGATTATTAATAATCTAGGGAGTGAATTTTAAAGAATTAATGGGAGACGTGAGAACTGAGAAATATAAATTGTTCATAGCTTAGCTTGGAAAGGTCTATAACATGAACAGTAGCTGGGTTCTTCTTGAAGGAAGGACAGGAATTCCAAGGACTTTTTGTTTGTCCTTCATAGTTGTGTTGCTGCTACAGTGTTTGAGAAGAAACAAACTAGAATAAGTTGAAATACGCATGTAAAAATTTAAAATGGAAGGAAAATTTGAGCACATGGATGATAAATGAGTAAATTGATGGAGGGAGAGAAGAAAGTGGAAAGATCCAAGTCATTACCTTTAGAGAGGAAGGGGCTTCTCCAATTTTAAGGAAGGGGAATACGGGTTTAGAACTAGAAATGTGAGGGTGGTTTGGCCTATTTGGCACAGAAAGACAAAATAATTTGGCTATTAATATAATCCAGGCAAAAAGAAAATGAGGGGTTGGAAGGGTACCACTAGCAATACAGAGAAATAAAAAGATGGGAGAAATAGCCTAGAAATTAAAATGACAGACAACATTGACTCCCAGCTTCATGAGACTTGAAGTATAATCCTATTTTGCCCTCTTTAAGAAAAGAACAGAAAATTAAAAACATAAAAATAAGCATGAGGCCTTGGGAGAAATCCGTGCATCTGAGGCACCCTGAAGCTTAAACTTCCTTAGCTTCATGGCAAATGTGCTTCTTGCCACAAGGCTTCCTGATAAATTTGGCACAGAGTAGGAGTGGAAGAGTTCACATTTTTAAAAAAAGACTGCTCTAGGTGTGCTGTGGAGAATGGATTGGAATGGAGGTATAGAAGTTGGGAAGTAAACAAGGGGAAAAAAAGCAAGAGAAATGAGACTAAAACACATGAAAGAAAATGTCTATCTTTCTCCCCCCAAAACAAGCCCAATTAGGAACACAATATATTCCTTCAAGGCTAAAGGCAAATGAATATTTTTACTTTTTTTCCAAAATGTAATAAATAATAGTTGTGTCATATTTTAAATAATCAGATATTGAATATAAATATTTTATGATATTAATTTGCCTAGAGTGTCACAGCAAACTAAATAAATTTAATAAAATTCCTTGAGATGAACTTCAAAATGACACAAAATAAATATGTACGTGATGTCAAAAAGTTTTCTTAGTTATATTCCAACAGGAACAAAATTGTTTAAGAGTAACATGAAGGTTTTTTTTTAATTAAAAATTTTGTTGGAATAATTTTAGATTTTCATGAAGTTGTAAGAAATAGCACAAGGAGATTCGTTATACATTTTGCTCAGTTTCCCCGAATGGTAACATTTTGCAATCCTTTAGTGTAATATCACAACCAAGATATTGATATTGATACAATACTCTGATCTATTCAGATGTGCTCTGTTTTACTTGTAATCATTTTGCTGTGTGTCTCTGTGTGTTTTTATGTTCTATGAAATTTTATCACATGTATAGTTTCTTGTATCCACCACCACAGTCAAGATACTGGGCACTTTCAACACCATATACATGAGTTATTTTTAAAGTAAAATGATATGAAATACTTCATTTCTCTATGTAGGAAATAGATAAGAAAAGAGGTATTTTTCCCTATCGACTTTATTATACAACCTAGTCATAAATTGGTGAATTAAAGTTTTGTGAACTCAGATAGTAGGAACATCTAAAAGCAGCATCACACTCAAGGTCACTTCTTGCAATGAAATGTAACTACCAATTAACGGCATACAAATTGGGAGTGAGAAGACTAGTTTCTAAGATATTCCAACAAGTCAGACATTAGAATCAAATTAATAGACTGAGACACTAAGCACAATAGACATAATACATGAACTGATTTCTGACTATAACCAGTTCCACAGGTACTCTCTCCTTACCTTAAAAACAACTAAAAACTCATGTATAATTGTATGAGAAAGGGCATTACACTCATTTTTATGTAGGTATGGTGTTTTACCAGTGGAAAACATTTATGTAAAGTACATGCTTAATGTATAATTATTCAAGCTACACAGTGTTTAGAATATATCCTGTATAAATATGTGAATAGTTACATCATGTTTAAATAGAGAAAGATATATTCTGCTATTGAAGAATACATTTATATAAGGTGCATGTTTAAAGTATAATTATTCATGTTACAGATTATTGAGAATATGTGCTGTATAGATATGTAAATAGTTATATTTTTAAAGGAGCTTTCATTAAGAGACCATTACTGTTTGCATTTGCAATATTTTCTTTTGGTTTTATTATGAAAATAATTCTCAGGGTTGGGAGGGTGTGGAATGATAGAACAAAAATAGCATAATCCTTACCATACTCTGTTCCACAAAAAAACTTTTTCCTATGGCAGCAGTTGGACTTTCATTGAGTAAATCACCTTCCTTACTTCCCTTTTTTATGCTCAAGGGCACAGGGTTTAGCATAGTTCCTATTCAAGGACATCGTTGTGGGAAAGGTGTTCCTCCCTAAGGCAGGTGAACCCCACAGAGGCTGAAGCATCATTTCTGGTCAGATGACTATGGGTTCCATTTCACAGTCTTCGATGGAGAGCTCAGAGTCTCTACTTGTAATGGTAGATTTTTCTGTGGAATGTGTTAGGAGTGGTCATGGTCCTATTTAGGGCCAGGAATCATTCATTGGAAGTTAGGTAGAAGTTTATACATAGAAATCCAAACTTATGAAATAATAAATAAATGGGTAAGCACAGAAAAGATAAGGAAAAACAGAACTTATCCTGAGAATGACTACTGAGTGCCTGAAGGCTAGATTGGAAACATTGAAACAAATGAGAAAATTTGATAATTGTACAGTGGTTAGGTAGGATGCTGTCCTAGTTTGTTTTTTTTTTTAAATTTTTATTGGAGTATAGTTGATTTACAATGTTAGTTTCCAGTGTACAGCCAATTGAATCGGTTATACATATATATATACATATATATATATATATATATATGTATATATATATATGTATATATATATATAGTTTTTTGGCTGCGTTGGGTCTTCGTTGCTGCACGCGGGCTTTTCTCTGGTTGTGGTGAGCGGGGGCTACTCTTCGTTGCTGTGGGCGGGCTTCTCATGGCGGTGGCTTCTCTTGTTGCAGAGCACAGGCTCTAGGCGCGCGGGCTTCAGTAGTTGTGGCTCATGGGCTTAGTTGCTCTGAGGCATGTGGGAATCTTCCCGGACTAGGGCTCAAACCCATGTCCCCTGCACTGGCAGACAGATTCTTAACACTGCGCCAACAGGGAAGCCTAGTGGCTTCCTTTTTTAGATTATTTTCCCATATAGGCCATTACAGAATATTGAGTAGAGTTCCCTGTGCTGATACTGTCCTAGTTTTAAGGAAACACACAGAGAAGTATTTATGGGGAAAGGGACAACATATCTACAATTCATTCTCAAAAAGTTCTCAAAAAAAAAGTTTGTGTGTCTGTACGTGTGTATATGTGTGTCTGTATGTGTGTGTATGTGTGTGTGTGTATGTAAGGAGTAAAATGATAATATAAATGTGACAAACAGTAAATTTGGAAAATATTTGGGAAATATGAGTTCTCTATACTATTATTGTAATTTTAATGTAAGTCTGGAATTATCAAAATTAAAAATTAAAGGTAAAACAACTGGAAATCAGCCAATTATTTTTCCAATTTTTTTTTCCTTCATGTCTAAAGGTTATTTTTTGGTAATGTAGGGGGAAATGCTAGAATATATGTTCCCCTCAGGGAACAGACAAACAAGAAACAAACAAGTCTTAACTAAACATTAATGAGATGGATTAAAAGTTATGTAAAATGACCCTTAATATGATCCTTCTTTTTCCATTGCACTACCACAACTATAGTTTGAATTCTGATATCTTATCTTATCTGGTCTACTTATTAGTGTGCCTGCTGAGAAATTTACTACACTCCTCATTAATTTTCCTAAATCACTGCATCACAAAAATATGTCTAAATCTCCTCAACTGCACTAGATTTAAGTCCCTTAAAGTCAGAGACTGAGTCTTACTAATTGTCAAATTCACCAAACCTCAGGACCTAACTAACTGGCAGGGTGAATTTTTAAAATGGTGACTGGAAGCCAAAGTAAGCAGTCATTTATTTATAAGCATTTCATACATGCTTATTATAAATATAGTCACAACACAAAGCAACAGAGAAAAGATACATTCATATTATGCTAATTTCATAGAAAAGTTGAAGTTAAAGAGCTTTGAACATTTTCATAAAAACCACCATACTCTTCAGCTGCTTCTTGGTATTACTGTCAAACTCAGAATCCTGGACTGGACTGAGTATCAGTCTGAGCCTATTGTTTTAATTTTTCTCTTTTTTTAAAAAGAAGTAAATTAGTAAATTTCTTGTGAGTTTTGTATTGATCAAAATTTCAAAATAACTGAAAAATATCAAGAAGAGTGGATGATGCATAGAGAGTAAACAAGTGACTTATAAAGAGAAGGTGAGCAATTTTCTCAAGCTATGAGGTATTTCGTGAATATTATTACACAATATAAGAATAGTATGACAAATGTACACCAGTTAAGCAGACCTGAAACACATCCCTTGTGAGAACATACACACACACACACCATAAACAAACAACAGGTAGTAGAAAGTACATTGCATTGGAACCAAAAACATTTGGACTGTATTTATGGGTCTGTCCCTAATTTACTGTTTCTTTGGACAAGTCATTTAGCTCCTCTGAGCTTTAATTATCTTAAAAATGAAGCTGTACCTCTCAGAGAAATCTAATCTGTAAAATGGGGTAGAATTTCTCAAATAAATCATCTTGGAACACGGGTAATAATCCTATGGAAAATAAAATGAGATAACACGTGAAATTTCACTTGAAATATTGAAATTCTGTGTTAGCATACACTAATTGAATTTAAAATAGGAAACACATTAACATATTTAATATATATGTACACTTACATGTATACAATTTATATATTGATATATAAAAGATGATACACTGGAAGGCAAATTCTCCTTTAGACTCCACAGACAAAATACTGGTGCTAATGTAGAACTGAATCCCTAATTTCCTGATTTCAATAAATTTATTCCAAAGCTATAAAAAGATAAGCTATTTATTGACTCTATTAGATCCCACAGGTTTGGCCTTCAGTGGATATTGCTCAAATTGTGTTTGATATAGAAACACAAATCTTAGAAGGAGAGCATATTAACACAGATGGGAAATATAAATTAAAACACATCCGACCATTGAAATTTTCCATATATTGGAAACATAGCTAAATATGTCCAATGCAAGTCTACTGAAAAGTAGCCTGTTTTCTTAGTACGCTGGGAAGAAAGAAAGATTTTTCCTAATCCAAATCCAGTTAATGTATATTTAAATTTTTCTAATTCTTTTAAATTCTTGTTGAACACCACCACCAAACACATAAACTGAAATACATCAATCATAGAAGGAATTTTTATAAAATTCCAAGAAAACATTATTTTTCTAATCTGTGTTTGCTATTAGAATACATATTACACTTACACATAAGTTTACCTCTCACACCCCTCCAAAGGCAATGATGATAATAATAATACCTAGCATCATCTACACAGTATTTACCATGTTCTAGGCTGAGAGTTAAATATTTAATGTGAATTGTCTTATTTAGTTTTCATAGAAGCCATATAGAGTTAAGTCCCTCGAGGACAGTGAAGTTAAATTGGATTACGGAATCTGAGCAATTTCACAAGGATAATAAATGGTAGGAACAGAATTTGAACCAGGGATTTTAATTCCAGAAAGTTTGCTTTTAACTTCCTTACTCTGCTCTTTCTTCCCGGCAGACAATTACATTGTATGGCAGACTTGAGGTCTTTTAATACTACTACTAAATCAGCAGTGATTCAGATATTAAGCTAACATTCAGTGTCAGATTTGCAACAACTCTGCATATGTAAATGTTATTTCAGATCTGAGTTCAAGCTTAAATTTTAAATAATTTCATCTCAACTCTCAAAAAATTTTTTTCATGTTTATTAAAAAATATTGTTTTGGGCTCTGGAAAAGACATTATATTTCAACATGTAGCAATTTTTGAAATAAGTATGTTTTCCATGTATAACATGAAAATTTTTATCAATTAATAAATATCAGGTGCTATAAAAATATTGATGTAAATATCATTTACAATTCGGGTGGTATATTAAAAACTTGCATACTCTAATTGGATATAAATGTTCCTTTGTATAGAATATCATTACCTATTCATGAATGTAATCCTAGTTCTTTCCTAACACATCCTACCAAAGACAATGTGCATGTTCTTTCCCTCCAGCTTTTAATGTTTTATTCAAGATGACTGAGTTAGACTCAATTTTCCCATCTCTTAACTCTGCCCCTGGAGAATCTGTCTACTGCCACTGGAGTTTTTTTTTTGTGTCACCATATTATAGAGAGTTCAATGAATCATATAAAAATACTACATACTAGTTTTTATTTTTTTGTACCTACTAGCTCTGGAGCTCAGTTAAAACTTGAAATCACTCTTACAATGCCACAGTGCATTTCATTACTGTCTTGCTGATATAAGGTTTTTTTTTTTTATACTAGAGTTAATCATGGTTTTATTGTTTATAAAAAGTTCATTATGAAAGGGTGTTTAATGGTTAGCTGCTAGCATTTTTAAATGGCATGGTGGTAATCAGCCCTCAAAAGACTGTGTCTACCTAAGGTTAGCTGAAAAACACAGCAGCCTAATTAGCATCCCGTATCACCAACTAGCCATCTGTTATCTCTCGGCAAAGCAGAAGAAAATGTGAACGTCTCGGAAATAAGGGCTTTGTGTGAGAAGTCGAGAGTTTTTATTTTTTAACTTTTCTTTCCCATAGCATTTACAGAGGTACTGATGCTGCTTACGATGAATAGAAATTTTCTTTTCTGATATCCTTCTCTTATTGAGAAGCGTGTATGAGGAAAGGTGTCAGAGATAGCAGAGCCACAGGATCATACCACGCACAGGTCACTTCAGTCTGTTTTTAAAGATCAAAAATAGGATCCAAAGTAGGTGGACAAACAGTATTTCACTCCCTAGAGCTACGCATCTGACACTTTGTGCTGACATAAACTCATTATAGGAATGACACATTTTTCAAAAAGGTGACATAGTTTGTTACTACATTTGAAAATTACACATCTCTTTTCTTAGCAGTAGACACTATATATATTTTTCACACACAATTCAGTTTATATCAAAACAATCTTTGTTTTGATACAAAACAAGTAAATGGTGTTGTAATGTTGTGGCCTTTTGAAAAAAAAATGTTTGTGTTTTAAACCCAGTATTACTCTACTTTGTCCTTCAGGGTTTCCTAGACATCAAAAAAAACCTAAATCTCTTTTGTGGGGCTAATGGCAGACTCTGGGAGGGCTCACGCCACATCCCAGAACTTCTGCTGCCAGTGTCCTTGTCCTCACGGTGAGCCACAGCCACTCCCTGCCTCTGCAGGAGACCCTCCAACACTAGCAGATCCCTATTGATTAAAGAAGTTTCCTGCAATGACTACTAACAGCAGTACTTGTACTGAGGAACAACACTGCCTACATGCATAACATATTAAGAATATACTGAGAGGGCAGACAGCAGAAGCAAGAAGAACTACAATCCTGCAGCCTGTGGAACAAAAACCACATTCACAGAACGATAGACAAGATGAAAAGGCAGTGGGCTATGTACCAGATGAAGGAACAAGATAAAACCCCAGAAAAACAACTAAACGAAGTGGAGATAGGCAACCTTCCAGAAAATGAATTCAGAATATTGATAGTGAAGATGATCTAGGACCTCAGAAAAAGAATGGAGGCAAAGATCGAGAAGATGAAAGAAATGTTTAATAAAGACCTAGAAGAATTAAAGAACAAACACCTAGAAGAATTAAAGAACAAAAAAACAGAGATGAACAATACAATAACTGAAATGAAAAATACACTAGAAGGAATCAATAGCAGAATAACTGAGGCAGAAAAACGGATAAGTGACCTGAAAGACAAAATGGTGGAATTCACTACTGTGGAACAGAATAAAGAAAAAAGAATGAAAAGAAATGAAGACAGCCTAAGAGACCTCTGGAACAACATTAAACACAACAACATTCGCATTATAGGGGTCCCAGAAGGAGAAGAGAGAGAGAAAGGACCCGAGAAAATATTTGAAGAGATTATAGTCGAAAATTTCCTAACATGGGAAAGGAAATACCACCCAAGTGCAGGAAGCGCAGAGAGCCCCAGGCAGGATAAACACAAGGAGAAACATGCCGAGACACATAGTAATCAAATTGGCAAAATTAAAGACAAAGAAAAATTACAGAAAGCAACAATGGAAAAACAACAAATAACATACAAGGGAACTCCCATAAGGTTAACAGCTGCTTTCTCAGCAGAAGCTCTACAAGCCAGAAGGGAGTGGCATGACATATTTAAAGTGATGAAATGGAAAAACCTACAATCAAGATTACTCTACTCAGCAAGGATATCATTCAGATTCAATGGAGAAATCAAAAGCTTTACAGACAAGCAAAAGCTAAGAGAAGTCAGCACCACAAAACCAGCTCTACAACAAATGCTAAAGGAACTTCTCTAAGTGGGAAACACAAGAAAAGGACCTACAAAAACAAACCCATAACAATTAAGAAAACGGTCATACGAATATACGTATCAATAATTACCTTAAAAGTGAATGGAGTAAATGCTCCAACCAAAAGACACAGGCTTGCTGAATGGATACAAAAACAAGACCCATATATATGCTGTCTACAAGAGACCCAGTTTAGACCTAGGGACACATATAGACTGAAAGTGAGGGGATGGAAAAAGATATTCCATGCAAATGGAAATCAGAAGAAAGCTGGAGTAGCAATACTCATATCAGATAAAATAGACTTTAAATAATGAATGTTACAAGAGACAAGGAAGGACACTACATAATGATCAAGGGATCACTCCAGAAGAAGATGTAACAATTATAAATATATATGCACCCAACACAGGAGCACCTCAATACATAAGGCAACTGCTAACAGCTCTAAAAGAGGAAATCAACAGTAACACAATAATAGTGGGGGACTTTAACACCTCACTTACATCAATGGACAGATCATCCAAACAGAAAATTAATAAGGAAACACAAGCTTTAAATGACACAGTAGACCAGATAGATTTAATTGATATTTATAGGACATTCCATCCAAAAACAGCAGATTACACTTTCTTCTCAAGTGTGCATGGAACTTTCTCCAGGATAGATCATATCCTGGGTCACAAATCAAGCCTCAGTAAATTTAAGAAAATTGAAATCATATCAAGCATCTTTTCTGACCACAACGCTATGAGATTAGAAATGAATTACAGGGAAAAAATGTAAAAAACACAGACACATCGAGGCTAAACAATACATTACTAAATAACCAAGAGATCACTGAAGATATCAAAGAGGAAACCAAAATATACGTAGAGACAAATGACAACGAAAACACGATGATCCAAAACCTATGGTATGCAGCAAAAGCAGTTCTAAGAGGGAAGTTTATAGCAATACAAGCCTATCTCAAGAAACAAGAAAATCTCAAGTGAACAATCTAACCTTACACCTAAACGAACTAGAGAAAGAAGAACAAACAAAACCCAAAGTTAGTAAAAGGTAAGAAATCATAAAGATCAGAGCAGAAAAAAAGGAAATACAAACAAAGAAAACAATAGCAAAGACAATAAAACTAAAAGCTATTTCTTTGAGAAGATAAACAAAATTGATAAACCAGTGGCAAGACTCATCAAGAAAAAGAGGGAGAGGACCCAAGTCAATAAAATTAGAAATGAAAAAGGAGAAGTTGCAACAGACACCGCAGAAATACAAAGCATCCTAAGAGACAACTACAAGCAACTCTATGCTAATAAAATGGACAACCTGGAAGAAATGGACAAATTCTTAGAAAGGTATAATCTTCCAAGACTGAACCAGGAAGAAATAGAAAATATGAACAGACCAATCACAAGTGATAAAATTGAAACTGTGATTAAAAATCTTCCAACAAACAAAAGTCCAGGACCAAATGGCTTCACAGGTGACTTCTATCAAACATTTAGAGAACAGCTAACACCATCCTTCTCAAACTCTTCCGAAAAATTGCAGAGGAAGGAACACTCCCAAACTCATTCTATGAGGCCACCATCACCCTGATACCAAAATCAGACAAAGATACTACAAAAAAAAGAAAATTACAGACCAATATAACTGATGAATATAGATGCAAAAATCCTCAACAAAATACTAGCAAACAGAATCCAACAAGACATTAAAGGGATCATACGCCATGATCAAGTGGGATTTATCAGGGATGCAAGGATTCTTCAAAATATGCAAATAAATCAATGTGATACACCATATTAACAAACTGAAGAATAAAAACCATATGATCATCTCAATAGATGCAGAAAAAGCTTTTGACAAAATTCAACACTGATTTATGATAAAAACTCTCCAGAAAGTGGGCATAGAGGGAACCTACCTCAACATAATAAAGGCCATATATGACAAACCCGCAACAAACATCATTCTCAATGGTGAAAAACTGAAAGCATTTCCTCTAAGATCAGGAACAAGACAAGGATGTCCATTCCCATCACTATTATTCAACATAGTTTTGGAAGTCCTAGCAATGGCAATCAGAGAAGAAAAAGAAATAAAAGGAGTACAAAATTGGAAAAGAAGAAGTAAAACTGTCACTGTTTGCAGATGACATGATACATTACATAGAGAATCCTAAAGATGTCACCAGAAAAATACTAGAGCTAATCAATGAATTTGGTAAAGTAGCAGGATACAAACTTAATGCACAGAAATCTCTTGTATTCCTATACACTAATGATGAAAAATCTGAAAGAGAAATTATGGAAAAACTCCCATTTACCACTGCAACAAAAAGAATAAAATACCCAGGAATAAACCTACCTAAGGAGACAAAAACCTGTATGTAGAAAACTATAAGACACTGATGAAAGAAATTAAAGTGATACAAATAGATTGAGAGATATACAATTTTCTTGGATTGGAAGAATCAATTTTGTGAAAATGATTATACTACCCAAAGCAATCTACAGATTCAATGCAATCCCTATCAAATTACCAATGGCATTTTTTACAGAACCAGAACAAAAATCTTAGAATTTGTATGGAGACACCAAAGACCCCGAATAGCCAAAGTAGTCTTGAGGGAAAAAAACGGAGCAGGAGGAATCAGGCTCCCTGACTTCAGACTACACTACAAAGCTACAGTAATCAAGGCAGTATGGTACTGGCACAAAAACAGAAATATAGATCAATGGAACAGGATAGAAAGCTCAGAGACAAACCCACGCACCTATGGTAAACTAATCTATGACAAAGAAGGCAAGGATATACAATGGAGAAAAGACAGTCTCTTCAATAAGTGGTGCTGGGAAAACTGGACAGCTACACGTAAAAGAATGAAATTAGAACACTCCCTAACACCATACACAAAAATAAACTCAAAATGGATTAGAGACCTAAATGTAAGACTGGACACTATAAAACTCTTAGAGGAAAACATAGGAAGGACACACTTAGACATAAATCACAGCAAGATATTTTCTGATCCACCACGTACAGTAAAGGAAATAATAACACAAATAAACAAATGGGACCTAATGAAACTTAAAAGCTTTTCCAAAGCAAAGGAAACTACAAACAAGGCGAAAAGACAACCCTCAGAATGGGAGAAAATATTTGCAAATGAATCAACGAACAAAGGATCAGTCTCCAAAATATATAAACAGCTCATGCAGCTCAATATTAAAAAAACAAACAACCCAATCCAGAAATGGGCAGAAGACCTAAATAGACATTTCTCCAAAGAAGACATACAGATGGCCAAGAAGCACATGAAAAGCTGCTCAACATCACTAATTATTAGAAAAATGCAAATCAAAACTACAACGAGGTATCACCTCACACTGGTCAGAATGGCCATCATCAAAAAATCTACAAACAGTAAATGCTGGAGAGGGTGTGGAGAAAAGGGAACCCTCCTACACTGTTTGTGGGAATGTAAATTGATACAGACACAATGGAGAACAGTATGGAGGTTCCTTAAAAATGTAAAAATAGAACTACCATATGACCTAGCAATCCCACTCCTGGGCATATACCCAGAGAAAACCATAATTCAAAAAGATACTTGCACCCCGATGTTTATTGCAACACTATTTACAATAGCCAGGACATGGAAGCAACCTAAGTGTCCATCAACAGAGGAATGGATAAAGAAGATGTGGTACATATATACAATGGAATATTACTCAGCCATAAAAAGGAACGACATTGGGTCATTTTTAGAGACGTGGATGGATCTAGAGACCATCATACAGAGTGAAGTAAGTCAGAAAGAGAAAAGCAAATATCGTATATTAACGCATATATGTGGAACCTAGAAAAATGGTACAGATGAACCAGTTTGCAGAGCAGAAATTGAGACACAGATGTAGAGAACAAACGTATGGACACAAAGGGGGGAAAGTAGCGGGTGGGGGGTGGTGTGATGAATTTGGAGATTGGGATTGACATGTATACACTAATATGTATAAAATGGATAACTAATAAGAACCTGCTGTATAAAAAAATAAATAATATTCAAAAAAAAACTAAAGCTTCATTATGTCTATGCTAATGAGTCATTGGAAATATAAGTAAGGGAGTGGCATGCAAAATAATTTATAATGACAAAAAGGATAGTACAAGTTAAACTCCTCTCAACCTTTCTATTTTTCTATCCCACCGAGGTAGCTACTTTGAGCAACAAAACCATTTATGAACAGTCTATGGTGTATCTCATGAATGTACTATGATTTTATCTAGAAAATAAGGTAATTTCAATTGCATTTCTTTTCACGTACATCACAAATATAAAACAATCAGTTAATAGTTAAAAATGCTTCAGGTAATATAAAGATTCTGTTGTCCAAAAACTGTATTTGAATACTCCTGGAAATCATGCTATTACATAAACATTGTTATGTAACTTGGAAGGGATCTTGTTTTTATAGATTGTATAGCAGTGATATATGATAACAGATTAAAATAAGACTGTGAAATAATGAAAATGTGATATTTTATTCCAAAATTTAATATGGAATTGATGAAATACTTTATTTTTTAAATTCCCACTTGCTCTCATTTTTATTATTCTGGAGCAGTATTCTACACCAGACAGAGCATAATAATAAGCATTGAAATATACTTTCTTTTCCTGGCTCTGTTATTAATTCAATAATAGATTATTGAATATCTATTACACATTAAACAATATCCTATAGACTATATATAATTAGTAAACATCCCTCTTCCCATAGTTTACTACCTAGCATGTGAGAGAGATATTAATCAAATAACAGCATAATGAAAGGAAAAACACAAAACAAATAAATCTATGTAGATACCTAATGGAATCTAATCTTGCCTGGGGAGTGGTTTAGATAAGATGCCTTTGAAAGCAGCCCTAGACATGAAGTCTAAAGGATGAGTAAGAAATAAAGTGAGCAAAGAAAGAGGGAGAAAAAGTCTGTTGAGACTATGAACCTCACATGTAAATAGTTTGTTATGAGAATATGACATATTTAAGAAACTAAAAGAAGAACGGGGAATGGGAAAAGTAAGTTATACAACATGAAGTTTAGAAGGCAAAATGCAGTCCATGCAGGGTGTTGGTCTCAGTCCTAAAATATTGGTAAGCCACTAAATGTTTATGCCACAAAGTTACATAGATGCGTGTTTTGAAAATGTGTAGGGGATACACCATTATGGTAATGAATGTGGTTTAGAGGTTACCTGCTAGTCTGTAAGGAGATTATAATTATTTGGAGTGAGCTGGGAGCAGCAGATAATGAGCCAAGTGAGTGGAGTTGAGAAGTTACTTGACAGTACTTAATAAATTGCCACTGCTTTGTGATCTTTTCAATTATATAATCTTGTAGAGACTTTATTTATTTATATGTAAGATTATGAATATTAATTATTCATTTAAATATGATGGATTGAGTTGATCAGTGAAATATGATAGATGATCTCACGAGTTTATCTCCTTTCCTTCCAAACCCATTTAGTGCGTCATTAGTGACTTTCTGCATTTTCCAGGCATATGGCCTGCTTGCCCCTCCCTGTCTTATGGACATTAGGCATGAACGTGCTATTTGTATTTATTCACAGTAAGACTAGAGACAAGGGTGACAAATCTTTGAATATATAAAAATTAAGGAAGAAAGGGGTCCCATAAAAGTCCCAAACCTAGCAAGTTAAATTCTATTTGATTTTTTTTTTTCTTGAAGAAAATCCTTTTTTCCATGAAAATAGTCTGTTCAGTTTTCTCAGCAATCCAGTAACTGAGTACGTTGCACAGTCAGAAAAGAACATTTCCCTTCAAATCTATATGCCCTTCTTATAGCAGAGGGAATCTTCACCTATATAGCTAATCAGATTTCAATCCTTCAATGAATCATTTACTGCTTTTAGGATTAAGGTCCATTAAGATTTATTTGATTAAGATCCATTTGATTTTTATCATCTTTATTGGAGTACATTTGCTTTAAAATGTTGTGTTAGTTCTGCTGTATAACAAAGTGAATCAGCTATACATATACATATATCCCCATATCCCCTCCCTCTTGCATCTCCCGCCCACACTTCCTATCCCACCCCTCTAGGTGGTCACAAAGCACTGAGCTGATCTCCCTGTGCTATGTGGCTGCTTCCTACTAGCTATCTGTTTTACATTTGGTAGTGTATATATGGCAAAGCCACTCTCTCACTTCGTGCCAGCTTACCCTTCCCCCTCCCTGTGTCCTCAAGTCCATTCTCTACATCTGCGTCTTTATGCCTGCCCTGCCCCTAGGTTCTTCAGAACCTTTTTTCTTGTTTAATTCCATAAATATGTGTTAGCATATGGTATTTTTTTTCTCTTTCTGACTTACATCACTGTGTATGACAGACTCAAGGTCCATCCATCTCACTACAAATGACTGAATTTCATTTCTTTTTATGGCTGAGTAATATTCCATTGTATATACGTGCCACATATTCTTTATCCATTCATGTGTCGCTGGACACTTAGGTTGTTTCCATGTCCTGGCTCTTGTAAATAATGCTGCAATGAACATTGTGGTACATGACTCTTTTTGGTTTTCTCAGGGTATATGCCCAGTAGTGGGATTGCTGGATCATATGGTAGTTCTCTTTTCACTTTTTGAGGAACGTCCATACTGTCCCCAATAGTGGCTGTATCAACTTACATTCCCACCAACAGTGCAAGAGGGTTCCGTTTTCCCCACAACCTCTCCAGCATTCATTCTTTGTAGATATTTTGATGATGGCCATTCTGACGGGTGTGAGGTGATACCTCATTGTAGTTTTGATTTGCATTTCTCTAATGATTAGTGACATTAAGCATCCTTTCATGTGTTTGTTGGCAATCTGTATATCTTCTTTGGAGAAATGTCTATTTAGGTCTTCTGCCCATTTTTGGATTGGGTTGTTTGTTTTTTTTGATATTGAGCTGCATGAGCTGCTTGTATATTCTGGAGATTAATCTTTTGTCACTTGTTTCATTTGCAAATATTTTCTCCCAATCTGAGGGTTGTCTTTTCGTCTTGTTTATGGTTTCCTTTGCTGTGCAAAAGCTTTTAAGTTTCATTAGGTCCCATTTGTTTATTTGTGTTTTTGTTTCCATTCTTGAGGAGGTGGGTCAAAAAGGATCTTGCTGTTTTTTATCATACACTGTTCTGCCTATGTTTTCCTCTAAGAGTTTTATAGTGTCTGGCCTTACATTTAGGTCTTTAATCCATTTTGAGTTTATTTTTGTGTATGGTGTTAGGGAGTGTTCTAATTTCATTCTTTTACATGTAGCTGTCCAGTTTTCCCAGCAACACTTATTGAAGAGGCTGTCTTTTCTCCACTGTATATTCTTGCCTCCTTTATCAAAGATAAGGTGACCATATGTGCATGGGTTTATCTCTGGGATTTCTATCCTGTTACATTGATCTATATTTCTGTTTTTGTGCCAGTACTATACTATCTTGATTACTGTAGCTTTGTACTATAGTCTGAAGGCCGGGAGCCTGATTCCTCCAGCTCCGTTTTTCTTTCTCAAGATTGCTTTGGCTATTCAGGGTCTTTTGTGTTTCTATACAAATTGTGAAATTTTCTGTTTTAGTTCTGTGAAAAATGCCATTGGTAGTTTGATAGGGATTGCATTTAATGTGTAGATTGCTTTGGGTAGTATAGTCATTTTCACAATATTGATTCTTCCTATCCAAGAACATGGTATATCTCTCCATCTGTTTGTATCATCTTTAATTTCTTTCATCAGTGTCTTATACTTTTCTGCATACAGGTCATTTTTCTCCTTAGGTAGGTTTATTCCTAGGTATTTTATTCATTTTGTTACAATGGTAAATGGGAATGTTTCCTTAATTTCTCTTTCAGATTTTTCATCATTAGTGTATAGGAATACAAGAGATTTCTGTGCATTAATTTTGTATCCTGCTACTTTACCAAATTCATTGATTAGCTCTAGTAGTTTTCTGGTAGCAGTTTTAGGATTCTCTATGTATAGTATCATGTCATCTGCAAACAGTGACAGTTTTACTTTTTCTTTTCTGATTTGGATTCCTTTTATTTCTTTTTCTTCTCTGATTGCTGTGGCTAAAACTTCCAAAACTATGGTGAATAATAGTGGTGAGAGTGGGCAACCTTGTCTTGTTCCTGATCTTAGTGGAAATGGCTTCAGTTTTTCACCATTGAGAACGATGTTGGCTGTGGGTTTGTCATATATGGCCTTTATTATGTTGAGGTAAGTTCCCTCTATGCCTACTTTCTGAAGGATTTTTATCATAAATGGGTGTTGAATATGTCAAAAGCTTTTTCTGCATCTATTGAGATTATCATATGGTTTTTATCCTTCAGTTTGTTAATATGGTGTATCACATTCATTGATTTGCGTATATTGAAGAATCCTTGCATTCCTGGGATAAACCCCACTTGATCATGGCGTATGATCCTTTTAATGTGCTGTTGGACTCTATTTGCAAGGTTTTTTGCATCTATGTTCATCAGTGATACTGGCCTGTAGTGTTCTTTTTTTGTGACACCTTTGTCTGGTTTGGTATCGGTGTGATGGTGGCCTTGTAAAATGAGTTTGGGAGTGTTCCTCCCTTTGCTATATTATGGAAGAGTTTGAGAAGGATAGGCATTGTCTCCTCTCTAAATGTTTGATAGAAATTGCCTGTGAAGTCATCTGGTCCTGGGCTTTTGTTTCTTGGAAGATCTTAAATCACAGTTTCAATTTCAGTGCTTGTGATTGGCCTGTTTATATTTTCTATTTCTTTCTGGTTCAGTCTCGGAAGGTTGTGCTTTTAAAGAATTTGTCCATTTCTTCCAGGTTGTCCATTTTATTGGTGTATAGTTGCTTGTAGTAATCTCTCATGATCCTTTGTATTACTGCAGTGTCAGATGTTACTTCTCCTTTTTCATTTCTAATTCTGTTGATTTGAGTCTTTTCCCTTTTTATCTTGATGAGTCTGGCTAATGGTTTAATTATTTAATCTTCTCAAAGAACCAGCTTTTAGTTTTAGTGATCTTTGCTATTGTTTCCTTCATGTCTTTTTCTTTATTTCTGATCTGATTTTTATGATTTCTTTCTTTCTGCTAACTTTGGGGTTTTTTTTGTTCTTCTTTCTCTAATTGCTTTAGGTGTAAGGTTAGGTTGTTTATTTGAGATGTTCTTGTTTCTTTAGGTAGGATTGTATTGCTATAAACTTCCCTTTAGAACTGCTTTTGCTGCATCCCATAGGTTTTGGGTCATTGTGTTTTCATTGCCTTTTTTTTCTAGGTATTTAGATTTCCTCTTTGATTTCTTCAGTGATCTCTTGGTTATTTAGTAGTGTATTGTTTCGTCTCCATGTGTCTGTATTTTTTACAGTTTTTTTTCCCTGTAATTGATGTCTAGTCTCATAGCCTTGTGGTCGGAAAAGATATTTGATTCAATTTCAATTTTCTAAAATTTACCAAGGCTTGATTTGTGACCCAAGCTATGATCTATCCTGGAGACTGTTCCATGAGTACTTGAGAAGAAAGTGTATTCTGTTGTTTTTGGATGGAATGTCCGATAAATATCAATTAAGTCCATCTTGTTTAATGTACCATTTAAAGGTTGTGTTTCCTTATTTATTTCATTTTGGTTGATCTGGCCATTGGGGAAAGTTGGGTGTTAAAGTCCCTGACTATTATTGTGTTAGTGTGGATTTCCCCTTTTATGGCTGTTAGCATCCGCCTTATGTATTGAGGTGCTCCTGTGTTCGGTGCATAAGTATTCACAATTGTTATATCTTCTGCTTGGATTGATCCCTTGATCATTATGTAGTATCCTTCTTTGTCTCTTGCAATAGTCTTTATTTTAAAGTCTATTTTGTCTGACATGAGAATTGCTACTCCAGGTTTTTTTTTTTATTTCCATTTGCATGGAATATCTTTTTTCATCCCCTCACTTTCAGTCTGCATGTGTCCCTAGGTCTGAAGTGGGTCTCTTGTAGACAGCATATATATGGTCTTGTTTTTTTTATCTTTTCAGCCAGTCTATGTCTTTTGGTTGGAGCATTTAATCCATTTAAGGTAATTATCGATATGTATGTTTCTATTGCCATTCTCTTAATTGTTTTGGGTTTGTTATTGTAGGTCTTCTCCTTCTCTTGTTTTTCCTGCCTAGAGAAGTTCCATTAGCATTTGTTGTGAAGCTGGTTTGGTGGTGCTGAATTCTCTTAGCTTTTGCTTGTCTGTAAAGATTTTAATTTCTCTGTGGAATCTGAATGAGATCCTTGCTGGTAGAGTAATCTTGGTTGTAGGTTTTTCCCTTTCATCACTTTAAATATGTCCTGCCACTCCCTTCTGGCTTGCAGAGTTTCTGCTGAAAGATCAGCTGTTAACCTTATGGGGATTCCATTGTATGTTATTTTTTGGTTTTCCCTTGCTGCTTTTAAAATTTTTTCTTTGTATTTAATTTTTGATAGTTTGATTAATATGTGTCCTGGCATGTTTCTCCTTGGATTTATCCTGTATGGGACTCTCTGTGCCTCCTGGACTTGACTGGCTATTTCCTTTCACATATGAGGGAAGTTTTCAACTATAATCTCTTCAAATATTTTCTCAGTCCCTTTCTTTTTCTCATCTTCTTCTGGGACCCTTATAATTTGAATGTTTGTGCATTTAATGTTGTCCCAGAGGTCTCTGAGACTGTCCTCTATTCTTTTCATTCTTTTTTCTTTATTCTGCTCTGTTGTTGTTATTTCCAATATTTTATCTTTCAGGTCACTTATGTGTTCTTCTGCCTCAGTTATTCTGTTATTGATTCCTTCTAGAGAATTTTTAATTTCATTTATTGTGTTGTTCATCGTTTGTTTGCTCTTTAGTTCTTCTAGGTCCTTGTTAAACGTTTCTTGTATTTTCTCCATTCTATTTCCAAGATTTGGGATCATGTTTACCATCATTACTCTGAATTCTTTTTCAGGTAGACTGCCTATTTCCTCTTCATTTGTTTGGTCTGGTGGATTTTTACTTTGCTCCTTCATGTGCTGTGTATTTCTCTGTCTTCTCATTTTGCTTAACTTACTGTATTTGGGGTCTCCTTTTTGCAGGCTGCCGGTTCGTAGTTCCCATTGTTTTTGGGTTCTTCCCCCAATGGGTGAGGTTGCTCAGTGTGTTGTGTAGGCTTCCTGGTGCAGGGGACTGGTGCCTGTTTTCTGGTGGATGAGGCTGGGTCTTGTCTTTCTGGTGTGCAGGACTGTGTCTGGTGGTGTGTTTTGGGGTGTCTGTGAACTTACTATGATTTTAGGCAACCTCTCTGCTAATGGGTGGGGTTGTGTTCCTGTTTTGCTGGTTGTTTGGCATGGGGTGTCCAGCGCTGGAGTTTGCTGGTTGTTGAGTGGAGCTGGGTCTTAGCCTTGAGATGGAGATCTCTGGGAGAGCTCTCTCTGACTGATATTATATAGGGCCAGGAGGCCTCTGGTGGTCCAGTGTCCTGAACTCGGGTCTCCCACCTCAGAGGCTCTGGCCTGACACCCAGCTGGAGCACCAAGACCCCAGGTACGTGGAGAGTTTCTTGCCTTTAGGGAAGTCTGAGGTCTTCTGTCAGTGTTCCATAGGTGTTCTGTAGGAGTTGTTCCACATGTAGATGTATTCTTGATGTATTTGTGGTGAGGAAGGTGATCTCCACGTCTTAGTCCTCTGCCGTCTTGAGGTCCTCCAGTCCATTTGATATGAAGGCTGGAGAATAACTTTTTGGTTCCATGCTCTGCCCTCAGGCCCACAGGGGCAGCAGCAGTATCTCTCAGTGCTCTCCAGAGTGGCCCCTCTTTTTAAACTGTCTTCAAGGGCCCTGGTCTTTGAAACTGAGACTGAAGCAACCTTGCTTCCTGGGCCTGTAGTGGCAGTGACGGCCCTAAAAGTCTCTGAATCACCTTCAGCGTCATTCTTTCCTTTTTTTGAAGGATAACGTACGTTAGCAACCATCTTTCATTCTGTCCCATTCTCTCTGTTCTTTTATTCCCAGCTAACAGTGTTTCTGCTGGTATAATCCCATCTCTATTCCTGGCTTCTGCTGTCACACCTGATTAAACTTCCAGCTCATACTCGTACAAATCTCCTTATCAAATGGTTGTTCAGCCACACCCCTAATGTTCTCTTTGTAACACACTTTCTCATTTTTTATAACTTGGATAAGTTAAGAAATTATCAAATCTTATATTCTGGTTCTTTTTGACCAATAATTCCTTCAATTAGTTTTTCTCTTCTCACTCTTTTCTATAAACCGTAAGGAGAAACCTAGTTGCTCCTATAATACATTGCTTAGAGATAGTTTTAGCTAAATATCCAATCTCCTGTTTTGCAAGTTTTAATACCTTCTATACAATATTAGAACACAATTCAGCCAAGTTCACTGCCACTTTATATCAAGGATCAGCTCTCCTCCGGTTTGCAGTAACCTATTCCTCATTTCCATCTGAAACCTCATCAAAATGGCCTTTAATTTTCATATTTCTACCAGTATTCTCTTCAGGATGATATATGTATTCTCTAAAATTATAGGGGCTTTCTCTATGGCTCTCCTCTTTTTTTTCCTAAGCCCTCAACAGAATTGCCTTTAGTGTCCATATTTCTATGAACAGTCCCTTCAAGGTAATCTAGGCTTTTTCTAGCAGGTATCTCAAAACTCTTCTGTTCTCAACCCATCAGCCTGTTCAAAGCCACCTCCACTTTTTAAGGTATTTGTTAAAGCATCACTCTACTTCCTGGACCCAAAATCTGTACTAGTCTCTTTGGGCTGCCATAAATAAATAGCTTAGACTAAGTGGCTTAAACAACAGAAATTTATTTTTTCACAGTTCTAGAAGATAGAAGTCTGAGATCAAGGTGCTGGCCTTTTCGGTTTCTGAGGAGAGCTCTCTTCCTGGCTTATAGATGGCTACCTTCTTGCTATACCTCACATGGTCTTTTCTCAAGTCATGCACAGGGAAACAGGAAGAAAGAGAGACAGAGAAAGACAGAAAGAGAGAGACAGAGAGAGAGAGACAGAGAGACAGAGAGAGAGAAGCTCTCTGGTATCTCCATATATATATTTATACTAATCCTATTGAATTAGGGTCCCACACTTACTGCCTCTATTAACCTTAATTGTCTTCCTTAGAATACTCAACTCCAAATACAGCCACACAGGGGATTAAGACTTCAACTTATGACATTTGGGGAGGAGCTAAGCTTTCAGTCAATAAAACCTGGGTTGCTTCCACCTTTTGACTATTGTGAATAATGCTGCTATTATCACGTTTGAATCCTTGCTTTCATTTCTTTTGCATATGTACAGAATTGCTGAATCCTGTGGCAACATTCGTTAATTTTTTTCAACAAATATTTAAGTACTTTCTATACCACAGGCATTGTGCTGTGACCTGAGAACAAATGAATTCCTTTAAAGCTCACAAGGTCAAGGCCATCCCCTAAAGAAGAGTAATCATTATTTCAGTTTCCTGGATAGAAAGTGCCCAGGTTCAAAGTAACAACACATTTCACTCTCAATAGTGTCCCTCTTTGAGTAATAGTCTTCACGGTCACGTAAAACAATAAAGCCAATTCCTAAAGCTCAGGTCCTTAAAAACAAAGCCACTAATACATTTGCTCATAACTCTTTTTTATTCAAGTAAATATTCCTCTACCAGAGTGGTGTTTCATTCTCTTAGGTGATTTTTCTATTTGATACTCTTTAGAATTTCAAGGATTTTTTCTACTAATTAAAGATCCTTACTGCTAAAATTTAAGTGAACATTAAGTTACAAATTATGAATCTAAGGAGGCAGAGAAAGTCAAAAGGAAGAAAAGGGACAATGACTCCCTTGTGATTAAGAAAACTGCAGCTGTACCATTTCCCCTTATCTGTCACTTCCTTCACCTTTAGTTTAACTTTACTGTGATAGGGGGAATGGGTCAGAAACATGATTTTGGAAGTGTAACACCATCCTCTCATACTATCAGTCATGAAAAAGAATGAGAACATCACTTTACTCCTACAGCATAGCAAATTACAAATGGAATAACAAACTTAAATAGCATACCCCAAAATGAAAGAAATAAAATTAATGTTACAAATTTGGTAGGGAAACACCCCTCTAAATTTAGAAACAATTGAAGAAATACTGCTAAAAGATGAATATATATGGCAACATAAAATTAACTAAGAAGGAAAAAAAGAATATTCATCAACGGTATGAGCAATTATTGGATGGACTCTGTTCTGCACCAACAATGATAAAAGTCACAGCATGTCTCAGAGCATAAACTAAAGGGTAACAGACATGAAAACAATCATGTCCAATATCATAGAATGAGAGAGAAAGAGAGATTTACCTATATCTGTATTGTTAGTCTCAAAGCAATAAATTGTTGAAAATCATGTTTAACACACAAACTTCATGGCTCACATTCAAACTGCTGTTTTTAAAGCAGAATGGATATTTCTAATCACTTAAAATACATCAACCCTTCCTGTCCACCATTTATGAATTAGGTTCATGGTTCACACACACTCATCTCTCTATACATGAAGTCTTAGGTTTCTACTAGTAAAGATCTCTTTATTACAAAGCTCTTCTTGTGACTTTAGTAATTTAATAAAACATTTTCTTTCTTTTCACTATTTATGTTTATCTTTTTAATTTAAGCCATCTCAACATTTGATTTACACTGTGTCTTTTTTTTTCTTTTAATAACTATTCTTAAATATTTTATGGAAGTAAGATAGGGCTGATTCACTTTTTAAGGTAAACCCCAAGTAAAGTATAAGTTAGATCTTTTATTATTGAACTACATTCTTTTATTATTGAACTACATATTATTGAACTACATTTTTATTATAAAACTACATTTTATTATTAAACTACATTCTACATTCTTTTATTATTGAACTACATTCTACATTCATTCCTGATATTACATGATATACTAATAAACGGTGGTTCTGTGATTTTGTTGTTGCTATTAACACTCTTTTTGTTTTCATTTTGCTTTGTCATTGGAAGCAATATAATATAGTGAAGGCAACTTTGTCAGCACACAAAAAGACATTTGAATTTTCACTGTATGCTTCAGTTTTCTGTGTATCAATGAAGTCGATCACTTTTTTCTTATAATAAAGATAAGTAAAACAATATGAATGACTATGTTGCTATATAATGTCCTTAGAGGAATGATGCTATATAAATTAAGTGATATTTTTATCATTATTATTTACCACTACTTGCCCATATTATAAAACAATCCATTTCTTTGCTCTTCATGATGTGCGCACCATGATTTCTCTTGCTATTCCTCCAACTAATGGCTATAATTGGCACAGTATTATAATGTGTTTGTGTGTATTACATATCATCCTTGAGGGAAAAATTTTTTGGCATCACTGTTTTCCAACAATTCCCTCTCATGTAATCTGTTTCATATTATAATGCCCTAGACATATTAACCTGTATTGGTACAAGTTAATCTTATTTTCTCCAGTTTTTTTTATAATTTTAGATTCCCAGCTTTCTTAGAAAGAACTCCCAATGAAATAGCATTGGCAGCATTTTAAACAATTGATAAAAAATAATTTAAAAATTAACAAGCATCAAACTCAAAGACTTAACCTAGAATATTTCCAAATGTAGTACAGATACATCTATCAATTCATTTAGCTTGTCTCCTTTGATACTTTTATTCTCATATAACTTGATATATTCAAAACAATATTAAGTATTTGTAATATTAAGATACCTTCTCTTCTGTGGGCCTGCTATTAAATTTATTTTATCTTGTCAAGTTATATGAGTAAATATTATTTTGTTCCTTTAATTAATTTTATGTTGCTATATATATTCATCTTTTAATAGTATTTCTTCAATTGTTTCTAAACTTAGAGATATTTTCTCCCCTGTGGGCCTGCTATTAAATCCATTTTGTCTTGAAATGTTCTTTATATAAAGATATATTTATATTTTATATAAAGATTTTCTAGTTGCTCTTTGGTTTTGACAGGACTTTTTTTACTTGAAAGCAACACAAATCCACTTCAATAAAACTTCCAGAAAAAATAAGATTTTATTGGAAGATATTACGTATAACTCAAAAAAAAATTCAAGAAAAAGTTAAACAAGACTGCATAAATTGTCAGCTACCATAACATTAGCAACAGGATGTCATTATCCTTAACTCTGAAGTTAGGACTTGCTTCACCATTAATGTCATGCAAGTCCTAACTTCTCTCTCATTGCAAATTCTCAGTAAAGAAACTGTTTAGACCTGGCTGATTAGATCTCCTTATCTAATCAGGCAGGATCAAGAAGGAAGTGTCATTTGGAAGACAAATATATAGCCAAGAGAATTTATTCTCTTAGTGTATGAGGCTATGGATGGACCAAGAGATTATCATATTAAGTGAGGTAAGTCAGACAGAAAAAGACAAATATCATGTGATATCACTTATATGTGGAATCTAAAGAAAAATGATACAAATGAACTTATTTACAAAACAGAAATAGACTCACAGACATAGAAAATTAATTTATGGTTACCAAAGGGGAAAGGGTCGGGGGAGGGATAAATTAGGAGTTTGGGATTAGCAGATACAAACTACTATATATGAAAAAATAAACAATAAGGATCTACTGTAAAGCACACGGAACTATATTCAATATCTGGTAATAACCTATAATGGAATAGAATCTGAAAAAGAATATATATATATATATACACATACATATATGGGTGTGTGTGTGTGTGTATGTGTATATATATATATATATATATATATATATATATATATATATATATATATATATATATAACTGAATCACTTTCCTGTATACCTGAAACACATTGTAAATTAACTATACTTCCATTAAAAAAATGGTTAAAAAAAGAAATAGCGCAATACTGAAAGCAACACAGTGTTCTTCAAGTTTAGAATGAGTAAATAAATCCTGGTGTATTCATACAGTGGAACAGTATATAGCAAAGGACATAAATAAGCTACAGTTGCATGTATCACTGTGGTTGAAACTCAAAAACATAATGTTAAAGGAAAGGAGCAAGTTTTCATACAATATTATACCACTATATGAAATTCATAGAGATTAATATTAATATATTTACAATATCAATATATATTGAAAATATAATAAAGAAAGCTAAATAAATATTCAACACAGAACTCAGACAGTAATTTATACTGGGTAGTGAAAGAAGAGGGGAACATAGACTATTTCTAAGATATGGGCAAGGTTCTGCTTCACAATCTGAGTGGTGCACAATTGTGTTTGCTTTCTTTTGATTAAATCAGTAACACTATTGCTATTAATATTATTAAATTAGTAATACTATCATTATAATTAAAATATGCATATGGAGATCAACAGAACATTTTAGGATCCCCACTGCCTTTTTGATTTAGTACCAGCAAACTTTAAGCCTCATTTCCTCTCTATGTCCAGGCCCATCGTCTCTCCAACTTTCTGATAAAGCCCCCCTGCATCCACACAAACACACACAAGCATTTATGTTCTGTTGCTGTTTCTTTTACATTTGGTGCCAGACAGAAAGTCAGTTCTTCCACCAACAAGATTTTCCTTCAGAAATGATGGTGTACTTTTGCTTGCCTCTTTCCTGACTTCCTCCCAGGAAGCACATCCTCTGCCCCTGGTCGTGGGACATCCCATCCATGTGAATCAATATAATTTGTTCTTTGATGGTACCAAAGGCTAATTGTCATCAGTTTTGACAAAGGAACCTCACTTTAGGAGGAACCTTTTCCACATCACAGTGATATTTCTATAACAATACATATATGATTTTTGCACTCTTCTCTGTGATGTAGTTTTGATGCCAAATATAGTTTAAGGTTAAATTTTTCAGTGCTACTCAATTTACAGAGTCATTATTTGTTGTAAAGTTTTTTGTCAAAATTTTTCTCTTAATAAGTTTCTTATAACCTAAGACCAAAAGAGGTCTTTGACCTCATCCGTGCTATTTACTCTCTATACAAATTTTCCAGCTTGGGGGCATTAAGGTCCAAAGTGGTTCACTTTTTCCTCATAAATAACTTTCTCCATTTCTGCCTTCACACAGTGGTATAAATGACTTACAATAGCTTAACCTTCTCTATTTAATTGCATTTTAACTGGGAATCAAGTATAAGGCAAAAAGATGAAACTGTAATGATTACTAGTCATCAGGTGACATCTGCTGAAAGTGTAGGCTGGCATCAGAAATTTGCTGGCACTCCTCATGTTGCATCACTGTTATTTCCTACACTGTACATTGACTGGCATATGGTAATGCCAAGATCACAATGGCTGTGTGAAGCAAAAGATATCAACAGTTCTATTGGTTGAATGTGTTGCTCTCATTTTAATACTTATTTATAAATTTTTATTTTATTTAGATTTATAAATTTTACCTCTGAGTAAATAAAGCTTAGAGAGGGTAGGCCTAAGGTCATCTAGTCACATTGGTAAAGCCACATGCCAAAGCCAATGCCTGGACCATAAAATCAATGTACATTTCACTACAACATACTTCTATTCTTTCTAAAATCCCACAACATCCATAGAACAAAAACTTCCTAACCAGTCAAAACAATTTAACCTTACTTAGGTGATTTGGCTTTAATATGTTCAGTACTTTAGAGAACAAATAAAATGCTGATCGTGATATCTTCAGATAATAGAACAGAAATGGACTTGAAAGTGATTGAAAATAAGTTCTTGCTCTAAGAGTTTCTGCTTAGCAAACCTAAAAGTCTATAATTTCTAAATGTCCAAATTCTTTGAAGGATACTTAAAATATCTTAACAGTTATAAAGTTGGAAACAATTATGGTTGTATAAATAAAAACTTTTCTCATGCTTTAGTCAAATTTAATAACTATAATTCATAATAAGTGCAATACAGCATGGGATTCTAATAATGTAGAGCCATGCTCTCTTGCTTAGGAACATTAAAAGACCATGAGGCAGTGGAGGGGCATTTATTAAAATGAACATAAGATTGGGAATATGAATCTGTTTATATGTATTTGCATTACAATGCTGCATATTAGAAGATATATCAACCAATCATGTTTTCTCTATAAATATGAAAGAAAATGTAACAGGTGAACCATTCTTTTTATACTGGGAAGAAAAAAAAAATCCCAGTTTAAGGTTACAATAATTGCGTTCAAGTCCTAGTCAAGTTGCTTACTATTCCATAACTTTCTGAAACCACAGTTTCCTTAATCATAATTAAATTTTACCTGCCTTACATATTGCATGGTGTTGTATTAAGGACTGAATAGTTGATATGCCTCTGTGATTTGTTAGGTAAAAACACCATATGAATATAATTACTATCTACTGTGTTCTCTAAAATAATGCATTCAAACTTAAAGTTCACCTATACTTGAAACCTACAAAAATAAACTCCAAAATAGTTCATAGAAGAAAAGGAGAATAATCAGAGAAATAATGAAATATTTAAAACTGAAAGATATAAAAGTGATTAATTTCATTTCAAAGCTTGTGAGAGTCTACCTAACTGTATTTAGAGGCAAATACATAGCTTCTGATGAAAATATTTCAACATCAAAAAACCTGAAAATTGCAAAGCCAATAATTCAGATTAATTTTTTAAAATCAAAATAAGGAAATAATAAAGCCATCAAATAATAAAATAAAAAACAAAGGAACAGCAAGGTAGAGCAATATGGAAAACTAGATTCACAGGGTAAAACTGTATGACACAGAAAAGATATAAATTTGGGAAAGGAGGGATGTGTTTTTTAAAAGCATGGTTTAAATGAAGTGAAGTGAGAGAAACAGTAAGAGGCCAGAAATATAAATAAAGCACAATTCAATTAGTCAAGTATTTATTGGGCACCTAATATGTGCCAGGTACTATTTTAGCACTTATTTACAACAGTTTAAAAAAAAAGAAAGATAAATATCTCTTAGAGCTTTAATTGTAGTAGGGAAGATAGCTAAGCAAAATTTAAAAGTAAATAATAATTAATACATTAAAATGTAATGAGTGTTATGGAAAAAAAGTAAGTCAGAAAAGGGCGCTAAAGTCTGCTGGGGAATGGAGATTGTAATTTTAAACAGAGCATTGAGAAAGACTATCTTTCTCAAGTCAATCTCATTCTGAAAAACACAAAATAACTCCTATGTTCATTTCTCCGTCAAAATCCAGATGTATATATTCAATTGCCTACTTTGCATTTCCGCTTGCATTTCTGGTTCATATCTCAAATTTAAAATTCCAATATATCCTACATTGACATCAAAATATATACCCCTTTGCCACCAAAACTGACTGACCTGCAGTCTTCCTCATCAGTCAATGGCAATCCCAGACTTTCAATTACTTAGAACGATAAGTAATAAGTAAATAAATAAATATATACATACACACATAAATACACAAACCAAGTCCTTCAGAATCCTTGTTTTCCTCTTTTTCTAACAAAGGACAACTAATTTGTCCAAAAAAAAAAATAGTCCTCTCAGAAGCAAAGTCAGAAATATCAAAACACTTGCATGAATGTTTAATGGATTAACATATATATATATGCAAATGTGTATGAACATGTACATAAATACATATGTCATGATTTACTGGATCAACTGACATATATTTGTATGTATATATCATGTAATATATCACTATATTATTTCTAATTATTTATCTCTGTATACACAAACATAAAAATATGTATATGTGCGATGTGTGTAAGTAAAGATAGAAAATATTTCAACAGTTTCAGTAACAACCTTGTTTGAACTTGTTTGAATAGACATCTATAGGGCACTGCACCTACTTCTGAAAATCCACAGTCTTTTTAAGCACATATATAGTGCTTATAAAAATTGCAGTGAATCACATCTCAACTCATTTCAAATAATTATAAGGAAAAGATAACTTTAAAGAACATGTATTTCAAAATTTAAAACAAATATTTAAATATTCAGTGAGTAAAGTCAAAAATCATAAAGCCAAATAAGAAAGACAGCTGAAGACAGGCACTGTACTACAAGTCAAACTTGTGCAATGTGGCCGAAATACAGGAAATACGTGATTTTAATTGTTTATATATTCAAGTAGCAGTAAATCTTAAATTAGCTATACCCCCAAATCTTAAAAGTTAAGAGCAGAACAGCAGAATATATCTACAGATACTACAAAGAAATTAAGGACAGGACATACCTTCATCAGCTATAAAATACTGATTCAACAGAAAACAAAAACAAACATTGATTCCTCAAAAAAATATTGAAAATGACAAATCTTAAACCAAACTATAACAATAATAATGTACAGGCAAGTCCCACACATAAAAATAAATGCAAATATCCTCAACAAAATATTGACAAAGTATATTCAGGAATGATTAAGGAAGATAATTCCTTATTGGACATTATTTCCAGTATACAAGTTTACCTCAGGGTTACAGATATTTACTGTTCAAAATTAGAAAATTAATTGTTATTCATCTTATTACCAGATTAAAAGAGAATATCATAGTTGCCAAAAATTCTTTTAATAAAAGTTAAAAGTCGTTATAAAAATATTTTTATAAAACTTTTAGTAACTATAATAAAAGGGTACACCCTAACTTCATAAAGCGCATCTACCATAAACCTTCTGCAAACTTCTAACATTAAACATCTTCTCTTAGGATGAGGAGAGTGACAAGAATACCCCAAATAAGCAATTCTATTTAACACTGAAGTGAAAGATCTATACAGCCCAAGAAAGCAGAAATATAAATAAACTATTTTGAAAATCGAAAATTGGACACCTGCTTTAGGCTATAATGGAATAACAGAAACAAACTTGCTTGTCCACTAGACAAACTAGAAAGCAGACAAAATATTTGAAACAATGGTTTTCAAACACTGAACATGAAAGTACAAGATATTGGTCCTTGAGAGAAGGAAAATAAATAAAGTGAGCCCTAGGAGTGTCCAAGGTCACTGTCTCGAAAATAATTTCTAGCACAAAGCACAGGGATTAAAAAAAAACCCACAAAAGTAAATATTAGATGTTTTCTTTTCAAAATTATGGAATATGTCCATCATCACAGCTGCTCTTCTATATTGAAAAGCAGGCCTGAGTGGATACAAGTTTTAAAAATTTATAAGATTGGAAAGGAAGAAACAAAATGAAAAAAATAAAAAATAAACTTAAAAATATAAAATGAAATAGAACAAGAGAGAAAAATATAGCAAAACAATATAATCCCTTAAACCAGCTGTGACTGGTTTAAGAAATAATTTAAAAAATAAAAATATCTCATTAACCATATGTACCTAGGAATAATTCTAACAAACTATATGCAAGGCTTTTATATAAAAATTAGTTAAACTTTATTGAAGCATATAAAAAAACAATTAAATAAAAACATGCAATTTTAATGGCTATGAAGACTCGATATTGTAAAGAATCAATCGATTCTCAATCCATTCTTAACCAATGAATTCCAATAAAAATCTCAAGATGATGCTAACACTTATAAGAAGGAAAATTCATAAAAAGGAAAAAAATCTAAGGAGAATCAAAATAATTTTTCAGAAAAAAAAGAGGAAAGGGAAATCAATATTTAATATCTGCAATAATTAAAATGGTGTGGTATTTGCAGTGGAATAGAAAAAAAAATATGTAGATAAAAAGAACAGCATTAGGATTTTCAAACCAGACCCATGCACATATGGAACTTGACACATAATAGAATGAGCATTTTAAATCATTATTTTTTAAAACTATTCTTGGACAATTGGCCACTCTCTTGGGAAAAAAAACCACACACAAAAGACCATTGCTTCTCATTACACACACACACTCACTTACATACCTCATATATAATTGTATATATTTTGAATAAAGATTAAATGTAAAAAACAAAAAAAAAATGAAGAAAATATCTTCAGGCTAGTGGGATAAAAAAAAATTTCAAAATTCTAGAAATTCAGAAAATGTTACAAAAAGAATAAATTTGACAGCAATTAAAATATATAAGCTGTGATATGGTTAAGAAAACCATTATCAAAGTATAAAAATAAACATATGTATGTGATAGTGTATATGCGTCACAATGGATTAGCATTTAAATTATAGATAGAAAAACACAGCAGAAAAAATAAATAATTCAAAACATATGAACAGTTAATTTACAGAAAAGAAAACCTGACTGGCAATAAACAGAACATTTGCTCAACCACATTACTATTGAGGAAAATGCAAGTTAAAACATTGCAATTTGATTCCAAACCTATCAGATTGGCAGCAAAAGTTACATGAATATCAAGTGTGTGGGCAATGCTGAATGAGATCTAAAATTGAAAATCGATTTGGCAATATCTGGGATAAGCTGATGGTGCATGTCATATGATCCAGCCACACCACTTTTCAGTATATGTTTTAGTAAAAAGCTAGAATATGTATATAACAAGACATGCAAAACGATGTTCATTGAATGTTCACCATCATTTACAGTGGTGTGGTGCTTTAAATGTCATCATTAGGCAAGTGGATAAAGAAAATATGGTATATAGCATAATTCAATTCAGCAATTAAGATGAATGAACGTAGTCTACGTGTATTAACATGAATATATATAAAAAAGGTCAAATGAAAAGCAAATTTCAGAAGATGTGTACTATGAGAGCACTGATGAATATTTCAAAGTATATTGTTTATGGATATGTTCATATATAGTTAAAATATTAAAGCCTGGGTGGAAATGTTGCACACAACCTTGGAGATGCAGTTATCTTGGGGAGGAAGGGAGGGAAGGGAATCAAGGAGAGCTGCCAAGGGGGCTTCAACCTCTATTTTTAAATTCCATTTCTCTAAAACAAAAGATGTGAGGCAATCCTAGAAAATTTGTTAAGATTAAATGCACTTTTGGTGCATTTAAAAAATATGTCAGTATTTAAGAAATAAGGCAGATAAATATCAGTGACGCCTTCCTCCAAACACTCTGCAAAACTGTTACACTGTAATGTCCTCATTTACTATTATAAACAAAAGGATAAGGGAAGACCTAGATTGATTCTCATTCATCTTTGTTCCATAACGAACTTAATTCTAGTATTCAGTTTGGCTGATCAAATGATTAAATGAGGAATTTGCATACTTTAATACACTAGTGATAAAGCATTTTAACATTTAAGTGAGTTAGAACTACAATAATTTATCAATAATGTATTGTCCTCCACAAACACACATATACACATCAGGCAATAACTACACACATAAATCTGTGTATGGTTTTATATATATGATTTCTATGTGATATATGGGTATATATCACAAACACAGACACATATACACACACAAGAATTTGTGACTAAATGTCTAAATAATCCAAAGAAAGAAGAGATCCTCATTTCTATTCTAGGAAAGCATGTTGAAAAAGAAAGTACACCATCAATTAAAATATCTCCTAAATTCAGTTTGTTTCATAAGCTGGGAAAAATTTGTTACATATACTTTTCCCCAGTCTTTTGAAGTTAAAGGAACCTAGAGCATATTTTGACTGTATCATACCATATATTTCTTTATTCATTCAAACTAGCCCAAAATTGTTTTGGCCAAGGACATTTCAAATAGTGTATTTCTATAGGTATCCATCTTCCCCCAAATAAAAATATTTTGGAAAAATGGCAAAAGTAAGAAACTAGTAAGAAACTAAGCATTACCTATTTTGTATTTTTTTTAGGTGGACTGAGACCAGTTAATAATAATTCCTTGGCATGTTCTAAGGTAAGTACTTCAAATCTTGTGGAAAAAAATCAAATCAAATAAAGAAGCTTAATGTCAATAAAAATAGGCAGAGGATAAATACCACTGATAGAAACAATACTTATTTCTGCATTGAAGTCATAAGCATTCCTACAGAGAACTCTTAATCAGAACTCATTTTTATTCAACAGATATATACTGGTGGATCACTTTAGTATTTAAATAATGAAACAGTAGATTGAGATACCACTGATGATTAATTGCCCTATTTAAAGATTCCATAATTCCCATGCTTAATTTTATATATTTCATGCTACCTTATTAAACTAATTATCTCCCAACTAGGCTGAAAGCTCCTTGAGAGTAGTATCATATCTTTGTATATGCCCAGCACAGTGCCTGGTACATGATAGAAATTTAATGAAGAGTTGTTACATGAGTGTACCACTGTACAATGGATTGGGAAACAGTGTAGCTCAACACAGACAACACATAATAATTCATGAAAATTTATGAAATTTTTATTCTCACAAGATTTAGCTTTGCATTTGGTAGGGTAAAACTAATTTTGTTAGATTATCCCAAAGTAAGCCTTTAGGATTAGCTTCCAATTTAAAGTTGTAAAGAATGAACTAAGAAAAATTATGAGATTATACAAAATGAACGAAAACATTTCATTTAAATTTATTGGTAATGTTTCTTTTATATTTTCCATAATATTAAAAATCAATATATAGTTTCTTTATGTATATATTCAGATATATGCAAATGTTTGAAACTCTATTTGAAATCAACCCTTATGTTATTATATCAGTGCCCCTAGCACAGGATATAACAAAAAGTAAACAAGGATCATTTGTTGATTAAGTGGTTAAAAATCATTAAATTCATTAGTAAATGGGAAATCTATACCCCAGAGTATCTGTTTCCTTAAATAAAACTACCTGGCTAAGTTATTATTCTCCCATTTACATGGCAGCTGTCAGTTTAGATATTGTATTATTGGTCCAATTTGGAAAATTATTTTCAAATTATATAATTTGCAATGATGGGCCTAGTTTCCATGAGGTGAAACATCATTTTATAATCATTATTTACTCCATTGATTCTTTTAGGCTTATTTTACTATATTCACTCTTAAGTTGATTGATTCTTATATATTTCTCTATTGTAGAATCAAATGAATTAAGGGTCTGAGTTATTTCACATAATATAGTTATCATTTTCCAAACATAATCAATATAAAAGATAATTAAGTTGCCTGTATAATGTTACATTTTAAATTTTATAGTATATTAGAAAATATTTGGAATTTTTACCTATAAACAAAACTGTTTTCTTGAAAAAAAGAGAAAATATTTCCACAAACATCGCCATTCTAACCAACCTCATTTTGAAAAGCTTTGGCAGTGTTAGGGCATTTTAACTTGTGATAATAAAAGTAGTATAAATAAAAAACTCAAATAGCATTTCACATCTTTCAAAGTAATCTGATTTAACTATCTTACTAAATCATCAAACTAAATCTATGGAGATAGATGAATAGGAAATTTAGAAAGGAAAAATGGAATGCTCTGTCTGAATGGCTTTTCTAGAGGCTTCTTCAGAGATGGAGCTAACTTTAAGTAAATGCATTGGCAGGTTCCCTGCCTTCCAAATGGCCTTGTAGAGACCATGACGGATTTTGTAATGGAGATGGCTGAAGCGTTGCAATTTCTCTTCAGGATTCTATGTCTCACTGTGATGATTGCTGAATAATTTTTGCTCCTCAGTGGGCCCACAGTAGTAAGTGTTGGTCTATATCCAAGTTCTTATGCTTAAGATACTAGAGAGAGACATGAATTTTTTCATACTTGGCATTTCACCATCTGCTCTCATGCTTCTTGGCTTGGTCTGTCCATAATGACAAACTTTTTGGTAGGAAATTGCAGGTGTTGCCAATGATTTCCTTGATCTGCTTCTTAATCCCAGAATAATTTCTAGGGACTAGTTCCTGAACATATTTCATGCTATTTATACTGCAAAAGAACAGCACTGTTTTCATTTCCCCATCACCTATAATGTTCTTACTAAGTATTTCTTAAATGAGTCTTTTGCTTAATGGTTGTATAAAGAGCAACAGTTTCATAGCAATCATTCTGAAGTTCTCCTGCTGGAAATGATCCAGATGAACCCTCAATATCAATCTAATACCAAAATGTTTTCAAATTGTCTGCTCTGTCTGCAGAATATGTGACCAAATTAAAAATTTAACAATTTGTTGATCTACTCTTTCAAATGCATTTATTCATTTATTCCACAAATATATATTGACTGTTGCTATATACCAGGCACTATACTAAGACTGAAAAGAAACTTCATTCTACATCAGTATATTGAATACGATTTACTAACTGTACTATAAAAATAGTAATATCCAGATAGTCTGCAGTGGTTATTGAAGAATACAGTGTTTGTCAGTATCTTGAACTTTTTTTTTACAACTCTAAAATTCTTTGACTTCCTTTTTAAAATAACATAAAAAATGAAGAATTCTTGAAGGAATTTTCTTATTTTTTTCATTCAAATGGAACAACATGTTGCATCTTGGACTCAGAAGTCATTCACTCCTAGTTCACATTAGCATATGCAAGCAAGATTTTACCTTTCATTAAAGTTGCATTGATGGGTCATTGTTCTATATAAATTTAATCTTAAGTTTTCAGCTCTTCTCACTGACATTATGTGATAAACAGAATGGATTTGGAAAATACCAGGCAAAGTTTGAAAAGTGGCATAGAACAGATTGCATCTTAAAAGTAGAATTTACCTTTTATAGCATATAAATCAGCCTTGCAGCCCTCCTCTTTCCACATATGAGAAAACATAAATTCAGAAAGGTAAAGCAATTTACCAAAGCCAGTGGCAAAACATGGTATATAACTCAAGTCTCCTAAAATTAGTCTATACTTAATTAGACTAATTTGCCTTCTATGGCATTTATCTGTCATATTTTTGGCTGGCTATAACCCATCCTCTCACCCCATTCCAAACTTCCTCTCAATTCCCACATCTTCATTTGAAGGTGATTCCTTATTGTATGATCTTTTCAGCAGAGTAATTCCAACAACCCCTTTTCCACTGCCTCCCATAAGAGAAGCTCAGGAAATCCTATTGTTCCTCTAACTATTCACGGATACATTCAGAAAACAGGAATATAATCAAAACTCTGTAAATCAGATGCATACTGCAAGTATTTGTAGCTTAAATTACCAATACAAAAATAGAGGCAACTTTTGGTTGTCAGATTTAGTGCAACACAATTGTTTCAGATTCCACACAGTACTAACAGCTAGCATTGGGCCAGATGGTTCCTTTCAAAGGACCCACACAAGTGAAGGACTGTAATTTGTACTGCCAAACCTCAGAACCTCTCTTGGTCTTTATTCATTTTCCAAGCATGGAAAACTAGCCTACCATGGAAACATTACATCCCACCCCATCATTTCCTTCTCTCTTGTTCTCTCTCTCTGATGGTGCCTGAGTCAAATATGCTTTACAATATCTGGGTTTTTTTAATGGTAAAATAAATACAAACAAACAAAAAAAGAGAGTGTGTGCTTTGTTCTAATGCCCTCAGCAGGAAGTCTCTGCACATTAGAAAAACAGGAATACTGCCGATTCCAAGTAGTACAAATATTTCCTTGCATTAAAATTTTCCTTTTTTTTCTGACTTATTATAATAAATAACCTGGCAGCATAAACATTATATTACAATAAAGACAAAATTAATTCATTATTCATGTTCAGTTTTTTTCTCTTAGTTTGTTTACAATACCACCCATGAACATTTAAGTTCCCAGTGTATATTGACATTGTTCTAGCTTCTAGTTATTGTTGCTTTTTTTTTTTTTTTTTTTTGGTCCACAGAAAATGTTTACTTGATGTAACAAATCAATACATCTATTGTTAGATCCAACTGCAAAGGGCAAAAGGAATGAAAAATTTGTACAATGCATAGAGAAAAACAAGATGTTTACTGTGACAACTAGTCATCTGTATATTTCTAAAATAACGCTTCTAAAATTACTCAATTATTGAAATCTATGTGAAAATAGAAAGATGTTAATAGCGACAGAGTGCATAAAACCAAACATCAAATTTTGAGCAAATTAACCTACTAGGCATTTTTACTAACATGCACAGGTAAATAAGATCAGCAGTTCCTAATGAAATTCCAAGTTCTCTTTCTGCCACTAATAAGAGCAATAATAATAAGAAGAATAAATGATGTTCATGACCAACAGGGATATTGTAGTAAGATTCAATATGACCCTTCCCAAGAAACAGAATTATCTGGAATGCCTAGGACCATGTCAGACCCAACTGGGTGTCTAGAATTACTGACTACCAGTCAAACCAAAAAAAGATATGGTTAAGGATAGATCAATTGTATGATATTCACAGAAGATAAAACTGCCCATTATGCCTTACTGTGTGAGGCCCCTGTCAAAATATACATTTTGATTTTAAAATATATTACAATTTATGGGCCCATATGCAGTATAGTAATTTATTAATAAGTATTTAGAATAATGGGACAATAATGGATAGAGAAGAGGTAATTACCTATTTGCTTTTCTGTTTTATTAGTACACATGGAGATTCTTCATATCATCCAGGCACCATCTCTTTACATTAAGGTCCACTATGAGAAAAAGGCAGCAATGCTCTTATGACATGAGTCTTTGGAACCAGGTTGTATTATAACAATATAGATCTCCAAGCCTCAGCAGTTCCCAAATACCATTTAGTGCTAGAGACACAATTTCTTATGATTGCTTCATCCATTGTGCTTCCAGAAATAATGGATTCCAAGGACTCTCAAAGACAGTAACTGTGCTCCATTGACGATAACAATAAATGCAAGTCTTAGATTATGGAGGAAAATATGAATGATAATTTACTTTCCTACTATGATAAATTTATCACTGGTAATCTTGTAATGTAAACGAAGAACAATACATCTTCCAACCATATATTCTTCTCTTGAACATTTTAAGCTGTAATCACTTCATTCCTAGAATGTGATATCCAGTGATGACTACATCTCTGCCTTCTACACATTGCCACTAGCAGGAAGGACAGACAAAGGGCCCATGGATGGAAACAGAAGAGTTGCCACATGGCTAAAAGATTGTCCTACCCTCGTCTGACATGCTTAAGACCCACCCAGGAGAGCATGATCCTACCACATAACAGGAGAGAAAATCTGTGGGAAAGCCATTTGGTATTGTGAAGTAAGTATCTTGTAAGCCATAGGAAAAGGCACAGACACATAGGAAGACTACCTGACACAGTGTGGAACCTGTGGAGAAGATCAGGAGACAACCTTTGGTGCCAGTGGCTGGCACACGGGGTAAAGGAATTCTGCCATCACCTTCATTGCCCTGAGGTGGTGTAGATTTGAGGCAGCACACAGTCAAACCACTGACAGGCAAAAGTCCAAGTTTCTTGGTTATTAGCAGTGAAACATGGGTAACCAGAGCCCTGACTCATTCTGAGTCCAATAAGAATGAGAGACCCTAAATCAAGTCATCAGCACCATTCTGGCAGTGAAAAAGCATGCTCCAACTAGCAGGAATGATCCTTACCAGGCTTGCTCCTGGAATGAGGGCTCAGCTGCAGGGCCTGTGATGACCCTTAGACACTAGACCTGGAGCTCCTTGGTGTTATCAGGTCAACGAAAGGAATGTGTGAAGAGGCGGCGGGGAGAAGTGTTGTAGGGGAGCATAGGGTGCCCTGATGAGACAAATGGGCACAGATTTCACACAGGCTCTAACCCGGGTTTAAAGTGAGTTTAAAGCACCACAACCAGACGACACAGTTGACTGCAGGCTTCCCAGACACTGGATGGGAACTGAGATAATTTTGAGGTAGGCATTTCCATCAACCATAACTCAGTAATGACCAGGTGTGAACTTTGGGCACCCTTTCTTAATGGCACTGAGGACCTGATAATTCAAATGGCAAAAATAATTAAGACACTTTAAAGGAAGGGGGCGATGTTGGCATAAACTTCTGACTTAAGAGTGTAATATGTTATAGATACTTATTTTGGTAATTCAGAATACACATCTACAACTTTTCTTCTTTCTTTCTTCCTTCCTCCCTCCCCCTCCCTCCCTCTATCCCTCCCTCTCCAACCTTCCTTTCTTCCTTCTTACTATCTAGAAGGATGTAAAAATCAACTAATCTTGCTCCTATCAAGGTATAGATTAGAAGAATGAACAATGGTGTTCACCAAAACAAAACTTAATGCAAGTAGTGACAACAAAACTTAATGCAAGGTGTTCAGAGAAAATAGAAGTTGTATGAAAAGTCAAATGCAGTTTATAACTCCAAACTGAATAGGCAAAGGAAATGACCAAGAGGCAGGATGGAAGGAGACAGATACTAATTTCTACCTGAAATAGGGAATTGGCTTTGAAAGGATGCTGCAAAATGAAATATTTCACACAGTTTTAATACAAAATATTTCACAGATGATTGCACGCTTCATTTAAAATTAGCACAGAAGTGAAAACAATGAATTGACAACCCAACAGGGAGGAAGAATAGAAAGACAAAGTAAGGCTGCCATTCAGAAATCAAAGTTGAACTGAATCATCAGTCATTTGCAATTCATTATAGGTTTTGGGTTGTTTTAAAAATTAAATATATTTTCCTTTTTCAGAGAAAGATATGAAGATGATTACATGATAGTCTGTGACAATCTGTGAAACTAAATAAGGAAGTGTTTCTTAGAGGCTATCTTCCAGGAAAAATGAGTTTAAGAATATATATGAATATATATAGCCTCCAAAAACAAACTGTGAAACAATTCTTTTAGCATCAAGTTTTAGCCCTCCAATTTCTATAAAAGGAAAAGAAAACAAAATTCTATCAATATTTCTGACATTTACTTACATGTTGAAAGGTTTCCACAAGTAGATAAGTAAGCTTTCAGCCGATATGTTTTTCCAAGTAATTCTCACTAGTCAACACTCTAAAAGAAAAGGCACCTCACTTAATGCCATTTTAAGTGGGCTTTAATCCACAAGTAGTTTTAAATTTCATGACATCTCAAAATTTGCAGGCCCGAATATAGAAATCATCATATGTAAACATTTAAATCCCTTTGTGTGCATACATGTGTCTGAGTATTTAGTAAAGAATGAATCAGGGTCATAATTAGAATGCTCTTAATTAACTGTGTCCATTTACAATTTCCTGTACAACTATGAAAAGTGAAGTAATAACTATTCATGTATAGGTAGGCTCCATTGGCAGAAGAACTTGGAAAATGCTTTTATATCAGTGACATTAATTACTTCAGATAGAAAATCAGTGAAGTTGATTCAATATAGATTTGTTTTTCCTCAATTTATACAAATAGATAAAGCTTTCAAAGTTCAATTTTTCAATGGTAAAATATTTGACATTATATGAATGCTCCAAATTCAATTTAAAACATCAGCACTGAAGAAACACTTGCATGTTTTTTGTGTAATGTTATGAATACATATTTTGGTGGACCTTATTTTCATGGAAATTTTTTTTTTTTTTTACTAATTTAATACTAAATTAAAATAAAATGGGCCATCAATGCACTTGGAATTGGCCATAGTTTATACACAATCTATGACTGCTACCAGCTAATGTGGAATATTTAATCAACCTTAAACTCAAATTTTGAAAATTTATAATTTTTAAATATAACACATAGCAATTAAACTAGAAAATTGTGGTGAACCTGATGTTAAAATAAAAACATTTAAAAAAGACTTGACATGGCAAGTGATTTCTTTGCTGCCCCATCATTAAACAGATTTTATAACTTTTTCAGCCTTTGAAGAACTAGTCTCTAAATCAATAGCGTTAGTCCACTAAGTGTTGGTTGTATCTTATTTATAATCAGTTGGAAATCCTTAATTAAAGTAATCAATGAAATAAGGCCAGGCAACTTTAGATTTTGAAATTTTAAGTGAATTGTGGTTACTGAAAACAAAGTCTACAAAAATGATAGTGAAATTTATTCTTTAAAAGCAAGGACCAAACTGAATGAATTACTGATGAGAACTTGTTTATAAGATTTAATGTTGAGATGCTATGATTAAACTTTAATATCTCAACCTACAGTAAGATGGCATTCCTGTTTTTAATTGGATAAATTTATAACTGGAAACTGAAGGAAATTGAAAAAAACCTATGATTTTGCAGCATCTTTTTTGTAACATTTAAAAGACTCATTAACACAGACAAGGTATTTGAGGAATTTTGCTTCTGGTAGATATATGTGAAAATAAATGGGCTGAAATATTTATAAAATTTAATTCTAAATATGGAATTATATCTACCATTTAGGAACATTTGCTCAGTAGCTGTAGAGAGAATGTTATCTCAGTTAAGATATGGTATTTTAGGAAGAATCAGTTGAAGATCTCAACAATTTCAAATTGATCAACTATAAAATAAAACTTAGAAGAATGTTGCAAGAAAGATTTTCTGAAAACAATTAAAACTATGTCCATATTGAAAATAATACATTCTTCAGAAAAATACTAGTGACATAGTACTAGAGACAGATATGGATAAGAAACTGATTAAAGACATGCATATGTCCTAAGAATAAGGACATATTCTGCCTATGTTCAGAAAAATCAATATACAGTTTTATTTTTTACTTTGCTTTAATGTATACAAATATGTTATTTTTATTTCTTTAGAAATAATTTCATATTTGAACGTGTTTTTGAATTAAATCATTTTAAAAATCAATCAACATATACCTATGGTTAACTATCTAATATTGTACACTTTAACTTTGTTAAGAGAGTAGACTCATGTTAAGTGTTCTTACAATAATAATAATAAATATAATGAAATCATTATGGGACTTTCACTCTCTCTTTCTTAACCATCAGCATTTCAGTATTTCTACCAAATCGAATTCACATTCTGAACAAATTACTTCGCTCCAGTCACAATTAACTTTTTAGAGACTCAACATTTTCACTTCCAATATTTATTTTCAACCACTATTAAAAAACAAACTGTTAAGTCCTCTTGCCTAACAGCAACAAAAACAACAAATACTTCAAGATTACGAACATGGTCCACAGTCCTGAGTGCTTTACAGCTTGATGAGATAAGCACCCTTATTACATACTTTTTATAGATGAGGACACTGAGGCACAGAGAAGCTAAGCAAATCAGTCCAAGGTCACTTAGCCAGTAAGTGGATGAGCCAGAAGGAAAACTGATGCAGTCTGCCTCTCTATTCTAGATGTCTGCAGGATAGTGTCCTTTACATAAGCTAGTCTTAGAGTTCTGTGCTAAATTGTTTCATAATTACTGTATAACTTTACCTTCATTCACTTGATTTTAAGCTTTATAACTATATGAATCAGGCTTTATAACTTTTATCACTTTCCATTTCCCTCTCATTGTGTAGTACCTGGTTATGTTTGTTTCCAGTTAAAACCTGGCACACCTCAAGAAACTGAATAGCATCTATTTGTGGAATAATTGATTGGCCTTAAAAGCTGAAATGTAAGCAGGCTCAAAAATTAAAAAGTAGTGTTTTTTTCAATTTAATTATTTCATAATTATTTTTCTGGTCCACTCTTAAAGTCCAGTGGGGAATGGGGAAGGAAAAATAAAAACAACAATATTTTAACAATCCACAATTTAAAGTATTTGGCTACCATTTCAACTATCTAAACTGTCCCATATCTACTAATCATAAAAAAATACTAGCCTTAGTTGAAACACTAGAGGTCATTTAGCCTAATCTTCTCACAGATGCAGCATCACTTATCTTAAAAATTTGCTTTATTCATATGCATATCTGTTCCTGGTATGACTGTTTTTAAAAAATCTTTAAAATTACAGAGGTAAAAATTCTTCCTCTTCATTACTCATAACTTTTCCTTCTTAAAAAATATTTTCTTCAATGTCGTATTCTTCTTTATAAATGAGAATTCTAAAGGAAGCTTATTACAGAATAGTATTTTTTCTTTCTTTTGATCAGTCTTGCAGCATCAATATTTCTCCTCCTAAGGTTTTTTCAAAAAAATCCCTCTCCAGTTTCAGAATAGTACACGTAATAAGGCGTGGTCAAGCCTCTATTTCATAATTTGTACCAACATTTTTAATATCTTTCAACCTATAATATAATTCTGAGATATTTCTAGGGTAGGATGGCTGTATGTTTATACAATTCAAGTTATTTGCAATACTTTTTTAAATGAATGCATTTGTGGACTTCTGTATAATACACAATAAGAGCAAGAACTCTTTTCCAACACATTTGTTGTTTTAGATCATTAACTTTCATCAACTTTGGTAAACTAAGGACTGATTATATCTGTTTGTTAAGTGCCTGAAACATATTATAGATACATCCACTTAGCTAAGTAAATAAGGGACAATCTCAAATACTCAGTTCCTGGGTGGACCAGACCCAAAGGCCATAAAAACCTCAGAAAATGAGGTCTTAGTGAGACTTAGTTTGGTTCAACATATATCTGTTTTATCTCCTGGAGATAATAATCAAGCTATATGAATTACAGGTACTCCATTCACACTTCTTTTTTATGGATTAGAGGTCATTATACTGATATTCAGGTACATTTTTGCTATGAGAAATGTATTCAGGGTTTGGGGATGCTAGAGCAGAAAACTTATTCATTAAATTACTTACAACATTAATTTGGATGAGTTGGTTGGCACCTTGGAGAATAGGATAACGTTTTAAAACTTGACAAGTTGGCGTTTAGGAGGACAACAACAAGTTAGGTTTTAGTATTGAGGTTGAAGGAAGCTAATTCACCCAAGAGGAAAAACAAACTGAACAAAACAAGAAGAGAAGATAATATTTGCAGAGATGTGATACATATGTGGTATAATAAAACATGTTTTTAAAAATCTTTTATAAGTAAACAAAAACAATTTCTATAATTAGTATTTACAGTTCATGATTAAAACTAAATTTTAGTTGATTTATTTCTATTTAACTTTGAGCCTAAATGGCTCCATCATCCATCTTTTTATTCATTCATTCATTCATTCATTCATTCACAGTCTCATGCTTATATGCCTACATTTAGTTAGTAAATATTTAATGACAATAAACATTCTTCTTTTTGCAAGAGAGAGGCAATAAAGGAATAGGTAGTCTGTTATTTATCTTTCTACCAGATTCCCTATGTGGCTTTGATTGTAAGAAGAGATCAAACTGAAAATTTGGAAGATCTTTATTTATGCTCTGACACATTGAAAATCCCTTTTGTTATGGACTGAATGTTTGTGTCTCCCCCCTAAATACAATGTGATGGCATTTGGAGGTAGGACTTTTAGGAGTTAGTTAGGTTTACTTGAGGTCATGAGGGTGGGATCTTCATGATGGGATTATTCTCCTTATAAGAAGAGGATGAGAGACCAGGTCTCTCTGTCTCTCTCTGTCTCTCTTTCTCCACCCTGTAAGGACATAGTGAGAAGGCAGCAGTCCAAGCCATGAGCATTCCACCAGAAACCAAATCAGCAAGCACATTGATCTTGTGCTGCCTAGGCTCTATAACTGTGAGGAATAAATGTCTTGTTGTTTAAGCCACACAGTCTTTGGTATTTTGTTACAGTAGCATGAGCTAAGACATGGTGATAATAAGAAATATATATTTGATCTTTGTCCCCAGTTCCTGACACAGAGCTTCTAAAATTTTTGGTGATAGGAACATCTTTTGTTATTCATAACAAGCCTCTTTCCACCATACTTGAATTTATACTTTTGATTGGCTCCTAGATAGCCTAAGGATGGGGGACGGTTGCTAGAGGAACCAACTGATGATTAGAAGTTTGGAACTTTCAGCCCCACCTGCAGAGGGGAACAGGGCTGGAGGTTGAGTTCAGTAATCAATGGCCAATGATTTAGTCAATCATGCTTACATAATGGAACCAACATGAAAAACCCTGTATGATGGAGTTGAGAGAGCTTCTGGGTAGTGAACACATCGAGGTGCTGGGAGGGTGACATGCCTGGAGAGAGTGCATGCAGCACCCCTTCCCTCATACCTTGCCCTATGCATCTCTTCCATTTGTCTGTTCCTGAGTTGTATCTTTTATAATAAACCATAGTAGTAAAATACCTTCCTGAGTTCTGCAAGCAGTTCTAACAAATTATCAAACCTGAGGAGGGGGTTGTGGGAACCACTCAACTTTACAGCCAGTTGGTCAGAATTATGAGTGACCCAGATTTGAAATTAGCATCTGAAGTAGGGGCAAGCTATGGGACTGAGCCCTTCACCTGTGGGATTTGTGCTAACTTCACATAGTTAGTGTCAGAACTGAACTGAAGGTAGGGAACCTAGTTGGTGTTAGGAGAATGGAAAAACTGGTTGTTGGGTGAAGAAGAAAACACACATCTGGTGTCAGAAGTGTTGTGAGTAAAAACAGTACAGAAGACACCTCTCCTACTCTTTCTTTGAATTAACTGAATTCACCTATTCTTCAGAATTCAACAGCTCAATTCCTAATCTGACCAACAAGAAGCTGAAATTTCTACTCAAGAATAATACAAGTCGGGAAGCTGAAGATGAATTAAGTTAATAACATATAACAAACTATATCTTTATACTTTTATTTTATTTTTTGGCATAGATGAAATATATCAAAAACATTTGTCATTAAGAAAAAAACACTACTTTAAGCTTTTAAAATACGAATGAAACACTTCTTGTAAGTGAGAAATCTTAAACAAAAGAAAAAGTATAATGAATGTTATTTGAAATAAGATGCATGTATCTTTTTGAATTAGTGTTTTTATTTTTTTCAGGTATATACCCAGGAGTGGAACCGCTGGATCATATGGTAGTTCTATTTTAGATTTTTGAGAAATCTCCATACTCTTTTCCATAGCGGTTGTACCACTTTATGGTCCTACCAACAGTGTAGAGGGTTCCCTTTTCTCCACATCCTCACCAACAAAAAGATACATGCACCCCAATATTCATAGCAGTGTTATTTACAATTGCCAAGTTATGGAAGCAACCTAAGTGTCCATCAACAGGTGAATGGGTAAAGAAGATGTGATATATATATATATATATATATATATATATATATATATATATATATATATATACACACACACACACACACACAAACACACACACACAATGGAATACTACTCAGCCATAAAGAAGAACAAAATAATGCCATTTGCAGCAACATGGATGGACCTAGAAAACATCATACTAAGTGAAATAAGTCAGAGAGAGAAAGACAAATACTGTATGATATCACTTATATGTGGACTCTAAAAAAATATGACAAACTAGTGAGCAAAACAAAGAAGAAGCAGACTAACAGATGTAGAGAACAAACTAGTGGTTACCAGTGGGGAGAGGGAAGGGGGGAGGGGCAATATAGGTGTAGGGGATTTTAAAAAAAGGGTTATTATGGGATTATATGAAATCGTGTGTGAAAGTTTTGAAAATTGTAAAGCACTGTAGAAGTTAAAGAATTTTTCATTCAATTAAAAAGTTTTTTTTAAAATGCCACTTGCAAAAAATAAAAATAAGATGCACATTTTATAATATAGTACTGCATTAAACAATGATCCTCAGATCTTGAGTTTATTAGGTGAATTTTGTCTCAACAATATGAACTTTTACATATTGAGATCATAGCCCCACCATTAAAATAAGATGTGCAGATGAAATAAGGGACTGAAGAGGGAGTCATAGACCTGCTGGAATGGATATACAATTTTTTTGGCGGGGGTGGTTGCAAACAGCCTATGAAAATGGCTGTAGAGCAGTAATCACTTTAAACACTTCCCAGGCATAGAGATGACCAGAGATATATCCACAAAATAGACATATAACATTTCAGTAACCACCAAATAAGACCTTTCACATTCCTCTTTTCTCTTCCCTTCTAGACTTTCCCACATCCTGTCCCTACATCCCATTGCACATACCTTAGTTTTATCATGGTTTGCAAGCTGGGAGAAAAGGATTAGAAAAAATAGATGATGCAAAAAAAAATTTCATCATACCTAGCTTCTACCTAAGGTAGGACTAAGCTGGAGAAGAGGAAAGGTCTCAACTTTAAGTCAAGAGCTATATCAAGACTATTAAATGAAAAATGATACTTAATTATTGGCTGGAGAAACACTGCCATGATTTGATCACACAGTGATGGGATTTGCCTAAATTTCATCAGAAGTAAGGCAAAGGGCTAGCCCCAGAGAATATAAAGATAGAAAGGGAAGAAAAATAAAGTCCCTTTAAGATGACATACCAAGAACAGAGCTTGCTTAAGTAAGAATTATAAGAACTCCCTTGTACCTGGTATTGTACAAATATTTTTACATAATGTGTGAGTGTGTGTTCTCATAATTTTTGTCCCATTTGTTACAATTATTGCTACTTCATTGTAGATGAGATAAATGAGACTTAGAGATATTATGTAACTCACCTAGGTATAGGGTTGCAAGATTTGTCAAATATAGAATGCCAAGTGAAATCTGAATTTCAGATATACAATGAATGTATATGTATATTTTTTAGTACAAGTATATTCTGTGCAATATTTGGGACCTTCTTATACCAGGCAATTATCTATTTGTGAACTGAAATTCAAATTAGCTGAGTGTCCTACATATTATCAAGCAAACATACCTAGATCACACAGCTAGTAAATGAAGGTCCCGAAACTTGAAATCAGATCTATAGGGTCTGGGTACACTTTGTCCTCATAACTCTGTGATCTCTTTTCAGAGGAGAAAAAATGTCAGCTTGATTGTTTCTTTGCACTGTTAAATCTCAGGATCTTTCCCTACAGCTTTTGGCTTGATGTATTCCCAGTATCAAATGCTGAAATCTACTGATGCTGGCTCTTTATCGTTCTTATATACCCAATAGAATAACTCATCCCAAAGACATGAGGTATGTAGTCAGCTTTGTTTCTGTGGTTGTCTTTATTATTCCCCTATGTTAAGAGCTTCCTAATACTTTTGGCATTTCTCCTAACTCAACACTGCTTCCTACTGCTTACTCAATTTGCATTTTACAAGCCTCTCAGCTTCCCCTACCAATCACATATTCTGGGTCAGTGGTTTTTCAAGCTGCTTTTACAGAATGTGAGTTCCTTGAAAGAGAAAACATTTCATTTGTAAAAAATAATGAAAATCTACTAAGGGTAAGACAAAACTGAACGAAATACATTTGATATTCTACTTTCACCATATGTTTTGGAATAAAAAATAACAGGTGTAATACTACTTTGTGGTTTCATTGGTGTTAATCATGTTTCTCGGGACTAAATTGTCAAATAATTATACTTTTGGTGTCCCCCTCCCTTAGTGTGAATTATAAAGATAAAATTCACAATTAACAGGAAAACAGAGGAAGTTCAAAATTTTAAGAAGCTAATAAAATGATGGAAGTCAAAAGTTTTCTTTGGACATTTTATTAATTTTTCTGGGGAACTTAAATAAAGGTTAAAATAGAGAACTAAAAAACCATAAATGTTTAGGAAGTGAATTTATGGACAGCACAGTTTTTTAGCCTGGTAAAGACAACATTAAAGATATACTTAGAGAAAGTCAGACAATTATTAAGAATTTCCCTGTGTACACAGCATCAGACTATATGCTCAGAAGTACTCTAGCTGAGGAATACTTGCTGTAAGAAGTGTTCAACAAAGAAAGAAAAATAAAACAGATTAAAATTATACATTCACACCATACACAAAAATAAAACTCAAAATGGTTTGAAGACTTAAATAAAAGACAGGATGCCGTAAAACTCCTAGAAGAGAACATAGGCAAAACATTCTCTGACATAAATTGTAACAATGTTTTCCTAGCTCAGTCTCCCAAGGCAATAGAAATAAGAGCAAAAATAAGCAAATGGAACCTAATCAAACTTATAAGCTTTTGTACAGCAAAGGAAATCATAAACAAAATGAAAAGACAACCTATGGACTGCGAGAAAATATTTTCAAACCATAAGACCAACAAGGACTTAATTTCCAAAATATACAAACAGCTCATACCATTCAGTATTAAAAACAAAACAAAACAAACAACCCAATGAAAAACTGGGCAGAAGACCTAAATAGATGTTTTCTCCAAAGAAGACATACAGATGACCAACAAGCACATGAAAAGATGCTCATCATCATTAATTATTAGAGAAATTCAAATCAAAACTACCAGGAGGTATCACCTTCCACCAGTCAGAATGGCCATCACCAAAATGTCTGCAAATAATAAATGCTGGAGAGGGTGTGGAGAAAAAGAAACCCTACTACACTGTTGTTGGGAATGTAAATTGGTGCAGCCACTATGGAAAACAGTGGGGAGGTTCCTTTAAACACTAAAAATAGAGTTGCCATATGATCCAGCAATTCCACTCCTGCACATATATCTGGAAAAGACAAAAACTCTAATTACAAAAGACCCATGCACCCCAATGTTCATAGGAGAACTATTTACAATAGTCAAGACAAGGAAGCAACCTAATTTTCCATCAATAGATAAATGGATAAAGAAGATGTGGTATATATACACAATGCAATATTACTCAGCCATAAAAAAGAATGAAATAATGCCATTTGCAGCAACATGGATGGACTTAGAGATTATCATACTAAGCTAAGTAAGTCATACAGAGAAAGACAAATACCGTATGATATCACTTATATGTGGAATCTAAAATATGACACAAATAAACTCATTTACAAGACAGAAACAGACTCACAGACATAGAAAACAATCATATGGTTATGGAAAAGGAAGGTGGGGGGAGGAATAAATTAGGAGTTTGGAATCAACAGATACACCCTACTATACATAAAATAGATACTCAACAAGGACCTACTATTATAGCACAGGGAACTATACTCAATATCTTGTAATAATGAAAAGTATCTAAAAAAGAATATGTATACATATATATATATTATATATATCTGAATCACTTTGCTGTGCACTTGAAACTAACACAACATTGTAAATTAACTATACCTCAATAAAAAAATGTTACTGGAAAAAATTAAAATTTTTTTTAAATCTTAAAAAAATAATACACACGAAGGTATAAGCATATATCATATTTCTACATACAAATGTCTCAAATTCTATTTTTATTATACATAAATATAACTATATAATAAAGTTATAAAAATAAGAAAACATCTTTAAAAAAAAAAAAAATAAATAAACTAGCGGTACTAAGATATAAAAGTGCTAAAGGAATAAGGAAAATATAAAGCATAGAATTCCTGAAGTGACTTTGTAAGTAGAGTAAATATAGCTATCTGTAATGTTTTTAGGGAAGTATCAGGCTTAAAAATGAACTTTGAAAACAGGAGAAGCTATGGATTAGGGAGGAAGAATGGCAATCCAATATATGAGACGTGTAAAAAAGCAAAGTGAGAATGGCAAATATGTTGACTTTACCTAATGCAGAAGTGTATGACAGACAGTGTGTCATGTGAATTCTGGAAGGAAAAATTAGTTATTTGGTAAAGAGAAAATGCTGAGGACATCTGGGGTAGTGAGGAAATAATTCTTTTGTCTTAAAGAAATTAATTTACATGTACATAATAAATTTTAGGTTAGATTGTAGGAAGCAGTGGTATGCTGAGCTGGGTTTTCAGTACAAAAGAGCTGATTATTTAAATGCTGTTGTCTTTAAATTGACAATAGTGGAAAAATTTACATTATGGAAATCTACCAATGCTACAAGTCAGGATTTTGTTTGCTTTTCTACGGAGCTGGTTTGCCATGCATGACTTGAAATTAGTTTCCAAATAAGGTAATAGAAAAAAACTTTTTGGTATATTTTAAGAAAGAATGTCATAAATATCTTCTTAAATTATTTCTTACATTATTTAATAGGTCAAAAGTCCAAACATAGTTCCTTCAGTAAAATTGTACCTGTACCCTCAGGGAATTTGTTCCACATTTCTTGTTTGATTTATGATGTATCTAATTTTTTAATACTAAAATTAGATTTCTTAGTTAAAGGTGGAGAAATAAAGCTGATATCTACTTAATGAAGAGAAAGCTGTCAAATGAAGGAAACGTGACAATGGAAAAAAGGAATAAATCTATATGAAACAAGGATACTTTCTAATTTTAAAAAATACACTATTTTCCATTTGTTATATAGTTAAGTGTTAATTTATGTGAAAACATTTTAGGCTCAAATTTATGTTTCTTGCCCTGGTGGCTTTAAATATTAATTACATAAATACGTTTTATTAGATTAGAAATAATCAGGTGACAAAGTACACAGTGTCAGCACCATAAGTTGTATTTGAAATTGTATCCTTCAAAGTTTGAGAGAAATAAAAACATAGGGCATAAAATGGCTTGTCACAGATAAAACATTTACACAGTGCTGCTTCCTCAGTATTCACTTGCTTGAATAAATATCCTAAATGAATATACCATATAAAGCAAAATACCGTATTTGCTAAAATAAATACAAGTTCAAATGTGCACAGCTAGAGATGGCTATGGCTTTTAGAGAAATAAATAGGGCTCAGTCTAAAATGAATGTAAGACATTGAAAGAAGCATAAAACAGTTTTACAGAACATGATAAAATGAATACTGTGCCATTTAAAACTGATTGACAGGTAATGAACTATAAAATCTATATTAAAATGAAAATGACACAGAGAGAGAATAGTACATGGCCTTATCCCTGCAGTCTTAGGGTTGAAAAATGGGAAATTTTCTACACCACCAGCTCTCAAAAATTAAGCAAATTAAAAACTGCTGAAAAATGTATGTGCTATGATTGAATTAGCCAGTTGCTGAGAAAGAGAAGTGCAATGCAATTTAACTTCCTGGTATTAGAATGATATTCCTACTCATAGATTGAATTGGCAGTTGAAAATGAGATGTTTCCAGTATATATGTGTGTTTATTTATGCATCCTTATGTTTCTACATAATTCTTCAACTACCAGAGGATTTAAACATATGTTAGAGGTCTGTATTCTGCATCTTAGCCTATCAGCATACCCGTGTAGACATTCCATTGCTAGTTTATAATTTAATAGTTTGAATTGTGTAGCCATAACAAGTAAACGATGGGTTTTATTGCTAGCTTGATATAACTGTTCTGAATAAAATTTGAACTGCCTCACTCAAAGGGAAGATGTCTCTGTACCTTACTCTAACTCTGTCTTTTTTCCTTGCCTCAGGATCTAATAGAAAGAAAAAAAAAATTGCCTGGTTCTCATGGGTAGCAAAATAGAAGTCCTATTCTTATTTCTTACATTAAAAAATAGAGACTAAAACTGGTTGTATAACTGAAATGAAAAGCAACAATTGTGAAGTTACAGGATTATATTACAAGCTTATTTCAGGACACTCAAATACACACAGACACACACACACACACACACCCAGAGTTTAGGTACCATTTATTGATAACCCATTATTTGCCAGGGTTTACTGTAGAAATTTTATGAAATTGCTTAATTTCACACTGGGCTTCAATAAGATATACAATGCTTTTGTTCTCAAATCACTAATGACAAAGCTAGGGTACAGAGACTTTAAGAAAATTTTCCAAATTTGCATCGATAGTAAGTGGCCATAGCCTAGTTTCAAACCCAGTAGCCTCACTCCCACACATTTTCTTAACCATTATATAACCAAAGGGGTTGTTTTTTGACTATATATTCTCATTTTACCTAAACACTTTAGATGTCAACTTATTATTTGAATTCTACTAAATATCAATGTTTTGGCCCAAGGCCTAGATCATCAGATACAAAATTAACCCTGGATGCTAGTCTGTTAATATAAAGAAGGAATTAGAGCCAGGAGCATTATCAAAGGGCATCCCTCAAGTAAACAATGTAGAAAAAGGAGAATGTTATCCACAGTGATTATGCAGATAGGGAAACTGTCTAATGTATCTTGGTAAAACTAAATTGATTTTCATCTTATCTCTGCTTTGCCTACAGTAATTCATCAATTTCTTAATTTCTGGTCATTATAGTGTAAATTTCCTTCTTTTGCCTTCACATTAGAAATGTAGAGGTCCACTTATAGTGTAAAGAAGAGATTGTGAGTTTCCTGAAAACTTCAATTAAATATTTTGGCTTCAAGCAGGTCTGTAATCCTCTGAAAAATGTGCACATGTTTTATATGTATGTGTATTTGTTAGCAGAGAGAAACTGTGGCTTTTTTTAGACCACTAAACCAACTATTAGAGCAAATAACTCAATTCCTTTCTTAAACTTTTACAATTCTAGAGCTGTCAAGATAACATGGATTAGTGGAAAGAGGAAGAGGTCAAAAAGCCTGATTGTATGGTGGTTAAGAAAACATATTTGACAGGGAGACTACCAGGTTTGAATCTGGGCTATGGCCACTTAGAACCTGTGCAAATTTGGACAATTTGCCTTAATGTCTCTGTGCCCCATGTTTGTCATCAGTGTCACGGGGACAATAGCAGCATGTGTCTTATTGGAGTCCTATATGAAGTTTAAAATGTCAATATACATAAAGCTTACAGAATTTAAAATTTCACTTTGAATCCTATATCTTTACTCAGTTACCATGTGAATTTTAGAAAAGCCAATTCACTTATTATTCTAAAACTCACACCTTTTTTGTTTACATTGATGAAAATAATAACTATTCTAGTCATTTGTGGCAGAGTAACAAAGCACCTCAAAGATAATGGCTTAAAATAATAAAGATTTACTTTGCTATTTTGGCAGGGGTTCAATGAGAACAGCTCCACAGGACATTACCTGCTGGGGGGTGACACAATGGCTTGGGCTGAAAGCATCTGAATACTCCCTCCCTCTGCCTGGTGGTCGATATTGTCACCAGGAATCTCAGTTGGTTTCTCAATTGAAACACCTACATGTAGCCTCTCCTTGTGGCTCCAGGACTTTCTCATTACGGCTGAGATCCAATAATGAGCACCCGAATCAACCAGGCAGATACTTATACCACTTTTACGACCTAAGCTCAGAAATCACAGTGCCATATCTGTCATAATCACAAACACACCCAAATTCAAAAGGACGGGTCAAAGTCACAGTATAAGACAAGCATGTAGTGGGAGGTATTATTGCAACAAATTTTGAAAAATACACTCTACCACAGTTATCTAGCACATAGGACTGTTGCCAGAATAAAATGGAACAAGGTATCTAAAAAAGTGTTGCAACATTTTAATTTCACTAATCAAATTAAATCACTTATGGATATGAACGCACAAAGGAAAAGTACTATTATATAGTTATATGTTATCATTCTTATCCAGCGTACAAAAATTTGATAAATTTTCAGCAATGTTGATGTGTTTGAAAATTTCACTATAACCTTGAATTTCTCTATAGCTCAGATTAAAAATATAGAAAAATTTTAAAAGGAGGGCAAGGTATGTTGGAGTTGAGAATATTAAATTACTTATGGACTAAGAATTAGTTTATTATTAAAATTAGCTGTGGTATACCCTCTAGATTGGTAATTGGTATTTTGAAGGTTAGAAACCCTTTGGATATCTGAAAATAGAGCACCAATAGCAGAATTTTCAACAGCCACAGGGGAAGCCCAGAGACATAGGAAAATACTTCCCCATGTTGAATGAAAATAACTTTCAAAGTATACCAGCAAAATTATCCATTGGGAATAAAGGCAAAATAAAGATTAGCCAAAGCTGACTCCATCCTAAAAACTTTCTAAATGATATATTTAAGGAAGAAGGAAAAGGGTCAAAAAAGGAAGGTCTGAGGCTTTAGAAGGAATGGTAGCAGAGATACTACTAGAAAATATTTGGTTATGTCTGAATTTTTAAAAATGCATAAATCAATAATAAAAGTATGACTAATCTGTGGATTAAAAACAACTACAGAATTAAAATACTTGAATTATGTAGCATAAAAATACTGCTTTGTAGAAAGTAATATTTTTATGTTTAGACAGGTATTAGCAAACTTATTCAGTAAAGAACCAGACAGTAAATATTTTAGGCTTTGCAGGCCAAGAGGCAAAGTAGAGTTTACTGTGTATATAATTATATAACGAGAGAAATATAACAAGAGAGAATTTCCACAATTGTTTTAATTGATGAAGTTCAAATTAAATAATAGTGATTGACAACACTTGTATGAATGTGGGGTTGTGTGTGTGTGTGATATAGAAAAATAAAAATTTGGGGGGCTGTTTTGATTAATTAGAGTTCAAAGTTAGTGTTTTCTATCAACCAAATTGACTGAAAAATGTGCATCTGTTAATGCTCATCTATAATGAGATTTTACATATTTCATGTTTGAAAATGTCTTTTCACACAGATAGGTAGTCCCCTATACTGATATCAACAAATGAGCCACTTGGAAACTTACTTTGGTTACAGCCTCATTTTCATTCTGCTGTAGTAAAATATTTCATTTTAAATTTTGTAATATTTATGATGTTGCTTTCCTGGATTGCAGATATTGTTGTGGGTGCTTAGAGTTATAATGTTTATGCATATTTTATTTGTTTAGCCCAGCTATAATGTCATTGAATAATAAACACAATGCTTTGCTATCTAATTTGATAACAACACTCTACTGTCTAAATATCAATCAATATATTTGAAGCTCACTTTTCTCTTCTGTTTTGACATGATGAGCATTCACTGGTATGAAAAAATAAAAATGAAAGTCCCAGTATGGCAATACATGTCCAAAATGCTTTGGACTTATAATTTCTTCAGTGAAATTTGAATTTCATATTTTCTCCATGTCACAAAACTTTATCCTTTGTTTTATTCATTCATTTAACATGTAAAAATTATTTTTAAAGTGACAGGCTCTGCAAAAAAAATGTGGCCAAAAAAAAAAGGAAATCAGAATGAACACACAACAGAAGTAAGTCAAGATGAATAAAACTATGTTAGTAATTAAAATTAATGAAAACTTATGAACTCCCCAGTTAAAAAAAACAAACATGATTAAAATATTTAGATTGTATTAAATTTATCCAACAAAATTTTATTTGTAAGAAAACATCTAAAATAATTAAAACCTTTTGCAAACTGTTCAAGACAATAAAAAGGTAGAAATGTTCTCCAAATTGTTTTGTAATGTTTTTATAGTTTTTACTTCAAAACAAGATGAGAAACTATACAATGAAAAAATATATATATAAAAGCCAATAGTCTAAATGGAAACTAAAACAAAGAGGAGATGTCAGTACACATCTATTAGAATGGCTAAAATCCGAAACACTGACAATACCAAATGTTGGTGAGTATGTGGAGCAATGGGAACTCTCATTCATTGCCCATGAGAATTCAAAATGGTACAGCCACTTTGGAAGAAAGATTCTTACAAAACTAAACACTCTTACATACTATCCAACAGCTGTGTTTCTTGGTATTTTTTTCAAATAAGTTAAAAATTTATGTCAAAAACCCCTTACTTTCACGTGTATGGTATAGCAGCTTTATTAATATTTGCCAAAACTGAGAAGCAATCAAAATGTTTTTCAGTAGGTGAAAGAATAAATAAACTGTGGTATATTGGACAATAGGATATTATCATGCTAAAAGGAAATGAGCTATCAAGCCATGAAAAGACATAGAAGAAATTTCAAGTCATATTACTAAGTAAATATTGGGTTGGCCAAAAAGTTCGTTCAGGTTTTTCCGTAAGATGTATAATTCCAACTAAATGACACTCTGGAAAGGCAGAATTATGGAGATAGTAAAAAGATCACTGGTTGCCAAAGGTTTGAAGGGAGAGAGGAATAAATAGGTAACAGAGGATTTTTAGGGGAATGAAACTACCCTGTATGCTACTGTAATGGTGGATACATGCTATTTTACATTTGTCCAAAGTAAAATAGTTACAGCAATGTAAAGAAAAAATGTCCTGATAAATGCGGATTTATCCCAGTAACTTAACTGTGTTTTAACACTAGAATCAATAAATGTAATTTACCACATAATGAATGAAAAGATAAAAATCAATTAATTATTTAATAATTATAGAAAATATGCTTATAAAATTTAATTATGATAAATATTACTATTATTATAAAATAGTAAAAAGTATAATAGATTATTTAAATCAAAACCACAATTAATAATTATTTTACCTTTTCCAAATAAGCAAGATTTATAAACTCTCATATAAATTGTTGGCCAAACAATGGGACATTTTATAAACTGCTAGTGGAGAATACGTTCGTTCAACCACTCATTTTTTTTTCCTTCTGTGCAGAAGAATAAATGTTATTGTAGGCTACCGAGTTTGGGGATAGTTTGTTATGTATTATTATTATTATCATTGTTTGTTAAGCTAACCTTAAAATCTGATAGTTACGTGATGAGGAGACAAAAGTAAATGATACCAATAGCCTATGTACTCTATGATAGAAGTATGCAAAGAGTATTGCAGGAACACAAAGAAGGTAAATTAAACAAAAATGGCAAAAAGAATATGTAAGGGTCAAAGGTGTTCTAGAAAAGGTAAGTCTTCAAATCAGAATGGTTACTGAATGTATACAGGATGATGTATGGGGGTTGCTTGCTACAGAGCAAGGTTGCAGATTGAGTGAGACATGAAACAATAAATAAGCAATAAAGAATATGGCACAGTTGAGGATCTCTAAGTTGTTCAGTATTGCAGGAATAAGAGGGTGTCTGTAGAAGATTGAGTAGAAGTAAGGTTACAGAATAAGACAGATGCTAGAGTATAAAGGGCCTTACTTGTCACAATTGGATTTCATACTAAGATGATTTTAACAATACTGTATTCCCTTTTGTTGGTTCCTTATGAGACAGCCAGGTCTATAATCTAAAAGTCTAATAAGCCAGGTATCATATTATCATATTGACAGATGGTGAATCACTCTTGATAAGTAACTTACTAGGGTTTGCAAGTTACTAGTGTTTCAATAGCATCCTTCAAAATGATGGAGCCAATTTTATATATATGACTCTTGAGCAACACAAGGTTAGGGGTGCCCACATTTACACAGTTGAAAATCTGTGTATACCTTTTTAAACCCCCAAAACTTAACAACTAACAGCCTATTAGCCTACTGTTGAGCAAAAACCTTACTGATAAGGTAAAACAGTCAATTAACACATATTTTGTATGTTATATGTATTATACACTGAATTCTTACAATAAAGTAAGCTAGAGAAAAGAAACCATTATTAAGAAAATCATAAGAAAAATACATTTACAGTACTATATTGTATGTATCAATACTGTAAGATTACATCATCTGTTTACAAGATGAATCGTCTGTCAGTACCTACATGGATATTGTCCCATATGATACAAAACATTGTAGATGTTTTATATGTATTACTAACACTGGCATCAAAAATGAAGATACTGTGAAAAAGAAATTTATATTAATTATAGGTATAACAATACTTGAATTGAAAATGAAGAGGCAGCAATATGATAGCATTTTGGTAGCCTGAGGTAATTGATACAATTGCTTATATCAGTAGTAGCCTAGTCTATATACTAATGAATGAATCATTATAAGAGTTTATGGCATACAGTATTATGGTAGTATTCATAATACAGCATTGGAAACATTGTTACATTAAAAAAAAAACCTGTGATGAAAGGCTGATATGAAGTTTCTCCAATTACAGTGGGAGGGTCATACTGTATGGTAATGTAATTCTTTGAAAGCATAGTTACAAAACAGCAAGAAAACTAACACATTATTATTAAATATCACTCACCTCATGCCTATGTAAGGATAGGCTATCCACTTCAATGCAAGTCTTGCACACAATCTTCTACACCATGAATACTTAGGCGGTGATGACATAGAAGCATCTCATACAGTTCTTGCTGTACAATTATTAGATTTTCACATGATGACACTTACATGACTATACAACAGATAACGTTTATTAACTGTATGGCAGGATGGTTATTTGCTATTTATCAAGTGGAAGTGGATCATAAAGGGCTTCCCCCTTGTTGTCCTCTTACTGAGTAGGCTGAGAAGGAGGAAGAAGAGGAGGGGTCGGTCTTGCCGTCTCAGGGGTAGCAGAGGGGGAAGAGTGGAGGAGGTGGAAGGGGAGGCAGGAGAGGCAGACACACTTGATTACATTTATGGAAATACCTTGTATTTTCTATATTACTTCTTTGCTTTTTCATTTCTCTAAAAATGTTTCTATATGTACCAATCCTTCTTCCCCCACTACTTTAGCTTCAGTGCCCTTATTATAGAAGGGTCCATATCGTAAAAAAAGTCAAAAGCACTCTTGAATAATTGGAACCCTCTGCCAGACTGGCACTGCTTCTTCTATGTCTTCTTCCTGATCGTCTGGCACTGGTTTGGAAGCACTCGTCTCCATCAAGTCATCTCCTGTTCATTCCTCGGGTATGTTGTCTGTTAGCTCTTGAATTTCTCCAAGACACATACCTTGAAACCCTTTCAACCCCCCACCTTTTTTGCCATATCCATAATCTCTTTTATGATTTTCTTGATTGGCTCTGCTATAAATCCTGTGAAGTCATACACAACATCTTGATATATTTTTTTCCAGCAGGAATTTACTGTTTCAGGCTTCATGACTTTCACGGCTTTTTGCATAACAATGGCATCTTTAAAAGGTATAATCCTTCCAGATTTTCATGATGTTCTCTCTTTCAGGGTTCCCTTTCATAGCACTGTCAACCCTTTCCATAGAGAAATGTGTGTAATGAGTCTTTAAAAATGTGTATAATGAGTCCTCACGACTCTCTGATCTAGAGGCTGAATTAGAGACGTCGTGTACGGGGGCAAGTAGACCACTTTGATGCCTTCAATTTGAACTCATAGCATTCTGGGTGACCAGAGACATTGTCCAATATCAAAAGAACTTTAAAAGGCAGTCCCTTACTGGCAAGGCACTTCCTGACTTTAGGGACAAATCATCCAGAGAACCAACCCAGAAAAAGGATTCTCATTGTCCAGGCCTTCTTCTCGTACAACCAAAAGGCCTGCAACTGGTGTTAATATTTTCCCTTCAAGGTTTGGGGCTTAGGAGGTTTATAGATAAGGGCAGTCCTGACCATAAACCTGACTGCATTTGCACAAAGCAGGAGAGTTAATCTGTCCCTTCCTGCCTTAAAAGCTGGTGTTGCTTCTCTTCCTTACTAACTTGTGGCATTTTTTTTTTTTCCCCCAGAACAGGGCACTTTCATCTGCTTTAAAAACCTGTCCAGGCAGATATCCTTTCTTCTCAATGATTTTCTAAATGGCATCTGGGAACTTTGCTGGGTTTTGGTTGGCAGATGCTGCTTCTCCTTTATCTTGACATTTTTAAAGCCAAATCTTATTCTAAAATTATCACACCACCCTTTGCTGGCATTAAAATCTCCAATTTTAGATCCTTCACCTTTCTTTTGCTTTAATTTGTCATATAATGACTTCACTTTTTCTCGACTCAGAGTCTTTTTTTTTTTTTTAAGTTTTTTATTTTCATGATGTCCAATTTATCTTTTTTTTTTTGTAAATTTATTTTTATTTATTTATTTATTTATTTATTTTTTGGCTACGTTGGTTCTTCGTTGTTGCGCGTGGGCTTTCTCTAGTTGCAGCGAGCAGGGGCCACTCTTCATTGCTGTGCGCGGGCTTCTCATTGCGGTGGCTTCTCTTGTTGCAGAGCATGGGCTCTAGGTGTATTGGTTTCAGTAGTTGTGGCACGTGGACTCAGTAGTTGTGGCTCACAAGCTCTAGAGCACAGGCTCAGTAGTTGTGGCACACGGGCTCAGTTGCTCCACGGCATGTGGGATCCTCCTGGACAAGGTCCCGAACCCGTGTCCCCTGCATTGGCAGGCGGACTCCCAACCACTGCGCCACCAGGGAAGTCCTCGACTCAGAGTCTTATAGGTATGCTTTTCTTATAGCAATCCTGCACCTCACATAAAAGCTGCATTTTCAGTCTGAGATAAAAGGTATTTGAAAAGAGTGCAAGATTTTCACATCTGCTAGAGTAGCTGCAGCAATGGCTTCATGGATTTCCTTTTCTTTTTTTACAGTGGTCCTTATACTGGATTCATTTACCTTGAAATGGTGGGCAACTGCAGCGGCAGGCCTCAATCCGTGGTACATATCAAGCAACTCAACTTTTTCTTCTATTGTCATGACTTTTCTCTGCTTCTTGGGAGCACTTCCAGTATCACTAGTGGCACTTTGTATGAGTTCCATGGTCTTATTCAAGGTTTACGTTTTTGCACGAAACACGATGAAAAATACACGAGAACCACGAGAAGTCACTTTTTACTGAGATTCGCAATTTATTGGAGAGACAAAGTGCTCAGGCAGAGATGATCAGCATCGCAGGGCGTCTTTAGCAGATACTCACAACACATGAGCTCACCGCAATAGCAAGGGAGGTGGCTAAAAAATTATTACAGCAGTTCAGTATGTACTACAGTTACTTTTATGCAATTATGACTTAATGCATTTTTACATTTGTTTACATCTCTCTACTGTGAATGCCGTCGTATACAATCTGTTTTTGTGAACAGGTTTTAATAAATTTTAACTTTTTATAATAGATTTGTATATATTTTATGGTAGTAAATGATAAAATAGACTAAGTATCTACATATATTTATGCATTCATGACATACCTTTTTCTTTTCCTTTTTTTTGATATTTCTAGACTATGTGGTTCATCTGTGAGATTTTTCAAATTGTCATAAGTCTAAAAATTTCTCCAATACAGTTATTGAAAAAAAACCTCCTTATAAGTGGACTGGCACAGTTCAAACTCACACTGTTAAAAGGTCAACTATATAATTTTTTAGACACAAAGAATTCCTCAGGTTTCTCATAATTTGGGGAGGACTAGACACTTTCTCCTTAAAATATAACTTTCCCAGTTTTGGAGAAATAAGCTTTGCTCTAGAGTCACTTTTGTAGCAAGGTCTTTAAAATTATTCAGAATTGTACAATTGGAACCTCAATTATTGTTTGTGCTCAATAAATGTCCACTGTATTAATCTCTTAATTGGAAAGCACTTCAGATACACGTAAGTTAAAATCTTAGCATTTCTACCTAAGTGTACCTTAGAGCAAGTAATTTCTCTTTTTGTCTTTTTAAAAAATCTTTAAAATAGAAGTATTATAATTCCTACTCCCTAGACGTGATGAAAATATTTACCGTAATGATGCCATAAAATGCCTGGTACAGTACCTGGCATCTAGGAGGCATTTAATTGATGGTAGCTATTGTAATCATTGTTCTATTACTCTTGCTGATGTCCAAGTTTGGGAGGTTGAAGTCTATACAACCACAAATAGAGGCACATTTGTCACATCTTGTCAGAAAGGTTTACTGAAATTCTAGCTGAAGACATAAGATAGGTTTGCTTCTGACTTGATTTTTAATATGCTTCAGTTGGGCCGCCTCTAAGAGCTCATTAGCAATACTGCCTCATCAGTTGCTATAGGCATCTCACTAGGAGAGATTATTTTTCATTCTCCTTCCTAGTTCATCCTTCCTTTTGCTCTTTCCCAACCTGCATAGCAAATGGCATTTTCTCTGCTCTTAAAGAATTTTACAGCAGCTCATTCACTCTTTGTGCTCACAGAAGAGTGAACTGGCCTTATCATAGAGCAATACAGGGCTACAGTTGAAAAGCTTAAGCTTAATTCACTCATTAGTGAGAAATTCCCTACCTGGAGGAAGATAATGGAGATCTAATACATATGCTACATAGCTTCCCAACAGAATATTTCTTTTAAAAAGAAATAACTAGATACATAAATTAGATTTTAAGCACTGATCTACCCATATACACTAAAGAATACGTAATTAGAAACTTAAGCAGTCAGCCAGATATCATTAAGTCACTGGAGACATTTCTATCAGAAACCAATAGTATTCCAAGATGTTAATTGTCTGAAACCATTTTAAAATCCTTAAACATTGCAAAGTGTCCATAAGGTTGATTGAGCAAGCCAATTTAGATAAATGTATCAGATAAATAGTGCTATACTTGTGGAAAATACGTGCTGTACTCCACTTATTATGTTAACTTGGTATTTTAAACCCATGGCAAAAGGATGATGGAAATGTGGCGAAGAGTCATTCACATTCAAGAAAATATCCTTCTCTTAAAACATAATTGATAGTCACCTAATGATGATATTGTGCTATGTGATACAGGAAAATAGGCTATATCCTTTCTCCATAAATGCCCTAGCTCCAAATAGTCACATTGGGGTGAGGACTTCGACATATGAATTTGGAGGCAACACAATTCAGTCCATAGCACATGGATATTCAAAATGACCAAATAAACATAAATAGTTCTAACTTTTATGCTTCTAAGAAATCAATATAGAAGAAAAGATGACTGTGTCTCAACTTCTGCCCTGCAAACTGGCTCATCTGTACCATTTTTCTAGGTTCCACATACATGCGTTAATATACGATATTTGTTTTTCTCCTTCTGACTTACTTCACTCTGTATGACAGTCTCTAGATCTGTCCACATCTCAATAAATGACTCAGATGAGACACAGATGTAGAGAACAGACGTATGGACACCAAGGGGGGAAAACCGCAGTGGGGTGGGGATGGTGGTGTGCTGAATTGGGCGATTGGGATTGACATGTATACACTGATGTGTATAAAATTGATGACTGATAAGAACCTGCAGTACAAACAAACAAACAAAAACAACTAATACTAAACTTTATTTGGGTTATTTGTATGAAAATATGTTAATATAAATGTTTCAGATATTAAAAAAAAAACTGCAGGGTTAAAAAAAAAAAAGAAAAGATGACTGGAGTATGTGTGTTAGAGCTAAATATGTAGAAAAATAAAACTTGGCCACATTTGGAAACAGGTGTTTTACTTATGGATGATTAGAAATTGCTTGCAAGCTGCTCTCTTTATTTTTACTTTTACTTCTAAAATGATACAGTCTTTTTTATTCTTTTGGCCCTAATATGGTTATATATTCTAGATTAATTCTAAACTGTGTGACCCTCTGGGATATCGACCAGTCTGGACATATTCATACTTTGGTTAGACAAATCTATAGGAATCCTGTTTGCTTAAGGAATTAAGACATCTCTTGAGGTGGCGGGGTGGGGAGGGCACATTCTAGAAGAAGGAGTCATAGGCCACAAGCTTAATCAGTTAAAAGAAAAAGCTTATCTTTGCAGGTAAAAGCATATGATATGCCAATCAGAATCACCTATTAGCCTAGCCATCCATGAACTTATATTAGCAGTATACGGTATATGATGAAAAGAATCTGAAGGTTATAAGACAAAAGCAGCAACTATTTTATACACATATACTCTATCCAAATGTTGGAAACAATAGGAATGGAAACATTTCTTCCCATTTTTTAACACGACTCTAAACATTTGGCTTCATGAGGACTCTATATAACTGTAATGGCAGTGGCATTGCCCAGTATATGGTAGGAATCAGCAGTTACCTAGAGGAAATAAAGGAAATCATGATAATGTTTAGAAAAGGTGAGTGCCTAGTGGATTCTGTAATGACATCCAGAGAAAAACAGAAGTTGTTCTCAGCTCTCAGCACATGGGCCAGAATAGTTTAGGAAACTCTGATATCAGCAAGTGTGATCTCAGAGGAAGAGGAATAAAATCACAGATGCCAACGGTAAATGACTTGAGATATCTGTAGTTGGCATAGTCAAATGTCACGGTATGCCCAAAACAGTCCTGATTTATACCCAATTGGCAGAGTACTAATTAATGTGCCCTGTTGTACTCTCTAAAATTTCTCTTTTGGTGATCATGTTGATATATGGTAACCAACACAAAGAGTGGGGAAATTTTGAGGAAACTGGAAAGTGCCTTAGAAAGATAAGGACAAGAGTAAAAATGTAAATTATGCTTTATGAAATTATTGCATCATATTTTACTGTACTATATTTAGAGTACTAAAAGATTTAAGGTACTCTCAGCCATGTTACTGGTTGATTAGCAAATTCTGCTAACAATGACAGAGGTGAAAATTGAACAGAAAGTTCTATACTTGAAATGATTACTTTGTGTATATTTCTGGGCTAATATTCTATCCTATAAAAACTTCAGTTCTAGTGCACTTCTCTTCTTGGATATTTTAAGGAAAGCACTGGATTTCTTTGGGCAGGGAGAGTGACAATAATTGGAGTCAATCTCCTTCACTGGAAAGAAGAGATCCTCCTGGTACTTGTATGTGTTAACTTTGGGAACATCAGTTAGAAACCGACCTTGACTCCAGAAAAAAGTAGGGAGGGTTTCAGATACTCCAGATAAAATGGGAATCAGAAAAGAGTTCCTTTAATTACTTTAGATACTTGGCAGGAATCTAGGGTCCAAGTTGATTTTATTTTTGACATGAATTAAGGGTACAAGTTATACCATGCCTGGAAATTCTCCCTATTACAAATGATATTTCAGTAAAATCAGAATTATATTTGGCACCTGCCATGATGATTTGGTGTTAGACTTTTTCAGTAAATAACAAAGAAATTGAGTTTATATGCAGTATTAAGGCTTATCATGGTTTCTGATCTCAGCACTAAAATTTGGGGCTGGATAATTCTTTTTGTAGGGGGCTATTCTGTGCATTGCAGGATTTTAGCAGCATCCTTGGCCTCTATCCACAAGATAACAGCACACTCCTCCCCAACCCAGCAATATCTCCGGACATTGCCCAATTTCTCCAGGGTTGGGTGGATGGAGAGAAGGGAAACATTGCCCCAGGTTGAAAACCACTGGCTTAGGTAGAATAATGTGAATTTCTTGAAATGGGACTCTATGTACATGCAAAATTTAGAAATCTCACATACAACCTCACTTGTGTAGACACAGCCTCACTGTCTGGGCTTAAAGCCAGAATTAAAATTAAGTATCTCCCAATTCCCTAAGACAATCAGGAAACACATTTTTCTACCTCCCTTTCCTCTACCCTGACACCATGTCTTTTGGACAATTAAACTATAGTACTTTAGATTCCTTAGAGGAAAGCTGCTTTGTAAATGCAAAGTAATAACGGATAGTGGCCAAGTAAAATGAAAGAAACTATACTAAAAAGCTAACTGTCTAAATTGAGAATTTGATGCTCATGAATGAATATTCATGGACATATTTTCATATTAATACACTGAAGTAATACCAGACTCCTGCTAGCAGATTAATTTGAAGCCAAAAGAGACATATATTTTTGAAGCTCATGACATTGACCTTGTGATGATCTATAACAATAACTGCACTTCTATCATAGAAAGTAAATGATATTATAATTTTGAAATGATGAATGCCAATGGTGAATGGAATTTTTCCCCTAAGGGTCCTGGTAGTAGGCAGCAAACTTATAATACGTAAGAAATGGTTGTTCTTACTCTATGACATAAATCACAGCAAGATCCTTTTTGACCCACCTCCTAGAGAAATAGAAATAAAAACAAAAATAAACACATGGGACCTAATGAAACTTAAGAGCTTTTGCACAGCAAAGGAAAACATAAACAAGACGAAAAGACAACGGTCAGAATGGGAGACAATATTTGCAAATGAAGCAATTGACAAAGGATTAATCTCCAAAATTTACAAGCAGTTCATGCAGCTCAATATCAAAGAAACAACCCAATCCAAAAATGGGCAGAAGACCTAAATAGACATTTCTCCAAAGAAGATATACAGATTGCCAACAAACACAAGAAAGGATGCTCAACATCACTAATCATTAGAGAAATGCAAATCAAAACTACAATGAGGTATCACCTCACACCTGTCAGAATGACCATCATCAAAAACTCTACAAACAATAAATGCTGGAGAGGGTGTGGAGAAAAGGGAACCCTCTTGCACTGTTGGTGGGAATGTAAATTGATACAGCCACTATGGAGAACAGTATGGAGGTTCTTAGAAAACTAAAAATAGAACTACCATTTGACCCAGCAATCCCTTTACTGGGCATATACCCTGAGAACACCATAATTCAAAAAGAGTCATGTACCACAATGTTCATTGCAGCTCTATTTACAATAGCCAGGACATGGAAGCAACCTAAGTGTCCACTGACAGATGAATGGATAAAGAAGATGTGGCACATATATACAATGGAATATTACTCAGCCATAAAAAGAAATGAAATGGAGTTATTTGTAGTAAGGTGGATGGACCTAGAGGCTGTCATACAGAGTGAAGTAAGTCAGAAAGAGAAAAACAAATACCGTATGCTAACACATATATGTGGAATCTAAAAAAAAAAAAAAAAAAATGGTTCTGAAGAACCTAGGGACAGGACAGGAATAAAGACACAGACATAGAGAATGGACCTGAGGACACGGGGAGGAGGAAGGGAAGGGTAAGCTGGGAGAAAGTGAGAGAGTGGCATGGACATATACACCCTACCAAATGTAAAATAGCTAGTGGGAAGCAGCCGCATAGCACAGGGAGATCAGCTCGGTGCTTTGTGACCACCTAGAGGGGTGGGATAGGGAGGATGGGAGGGAGACACAAGAGTGAGGAGATATGGGGATATATGTATATGTATAGCTGATTCACTTTGTTATAAATCAGAAACAAACAACAACAAAAGAAATGGTTGTTCTTACTGTTACTTTTATCACAGAAAACACAATCACTGACTATACTTCAGCATCATCATAAGTATTCAAATATTAATATCTCGCTGACCAGTGGGAATTTGAGTTTGGTGATGAAATACATATTGTTGAATGGGAAGTTTCATTAATTCCAAGGAGGAAGAAAAATGTGGTTATGTCTCCCCTGAAAAGACTAATCCTATTTAATTAGTTGCTGAATTGTAGACTTGATTTCACTGTGAAAGGTAATGGGATAGTTAATTATACTATAAATTTATTTAGTTAATTTATTTGATAATCTAACTGAGCTGAATAGCTGATTTAAGGCTAATGCCTTAATCCTGATAAAATGTAATAATAATAATGACACTAACTTGGAATATAGGGCTACATGAGATCATGAATATTTCTCTTGTGTCCACTAGCCCTCTGTCTCCCCACCACTCATCTGTTCTTTGTCCCAGCCACTAAACCAGTCTCACCAGATCACATGTCGAACTCTTCCTCACTTATCCATATATTCATGCTAACCTTTCAGCTCTTAAAGGCTGCACCACATCTTTTATAGGCTTTTACTCTTTTTACTTTAAAAATTCAGCTCCCTATAGTCACCTCCTCTATGGAATCCTGCCTCTACTGCCCTAAGTATATTGTCTCTTTTTCTAGTGGCTTACTCCCATCTCTGTTCTATCACCTATCACATTGTAAAGCAGCTTATTAGTTCATTTATTTGCCCCCCTGACAATGTGAGCTCTTTAAGATCAGGACACTCTCTCTTACTGATGTTTCCTACTGAACACAGTAAACTCAGAGAGCAGATGCCGTACAGACATTTGTTGAACTAATAAATAAATGAACAAATGTAAACTACTGTATAGTTTAAAATAAATTTTCCAGCAGATATTATAATGTGCAATTAGCATATATTTATTTACTTGCTTTCTTATCTGTATTTCTTCTCCTGTACCTGAACTGCCAAAACCTCTAAGTTTTTTGAGGGCCACTGACCTTGTCTGTTTTTCACCTCATCCGTATTTCCCATTTCACACCTAGTAGCCACCCAATAAATATTTACTGAAGGAAGAATCATGTTGTTGGATCTTGATAACCCTGTGGAGTGAGTAGCTGATTACAAATAAGCTGAAGCTTTAATCACAGAGGACCCTTCGGAAATACATTCAATGCCTGATACAATACTTAGTACTCAGCAAATGGTTTGTAAAAACACTAATACAGTGAAGAAAAACAATTCTACAGTCTAGGTATGCCTGGGGGTATTTGGAAGGGAAAGTTCATTACAGGTAAGCAGGATTTGAAGATAAAAATGAAAGAGGAGATGATTGATCTTAAAGATAGTAGGAGGGATTAGTATAAAAACACAGGTAATGTTTTGAATCTGGAAAAAAAAAAAAGATGGTGGTGTTTCATCTAAAACAATGTAAACTCCCTTCCATGGTGTTCTCTCTCTCTCTTAGGTGAAAGGTCATAGTCCTTTAAGATGGCCTGCACGGACTTCCATTGCCTAGCGCCAGCCTAGCCCTCCACTTCATCACCCTATCAGGTCCTACACTTCAGCTGTGTGACCTGCCTTCAGTTCTTCAGTGTCCTCAGGGCCTTCATTCATGTTGTTCTCTTTGCCTGTAACCATCTTTTTCATCTTCCTCTCCTCTTTGATATTCAGGTCTTGCTTTAGATGATACTTCATTAAGGAAATTGTTCCTAACTCCCTATATTAGGTTAGAGGATAGCAAATTGCAGATACTTTATGAATTATTATATTACATTAACACATCTTGCTTCCTAGACTATAACCCTATGCTGTCAGGCAAAGAATCTGTATTCTTTGCCATTATAACTCCGACTCCCAGTACCATGATTGACTCAAATTTTTAGTTGAATAAATGAATAAATACTATGGTCATATGAGAAAGAATGAAACATTAATATATAGACATTTATAGGGAGAGAAAAGCAGATGCATTTCATATTAGATACCCTTTTTTACTTCATAGTGAAATAGCTGGGTAGAGTTGAAAATATTTGGGAAAATAAGATAATTTAGCATCAGTCAAAATGGAGAGTTCACTACAGAATAAACAAAGACTCAAAACCCACAGATTAGCCAACAAAGCACAAAGAAATCTGAGATCACCAGTGCAGCTCCCTGTGTTCTTTCTTGCCATACTGGGACACATCTCGGTCCAGAGTTGACAGAAGAAATCTCCAAGCAATGTAAGCAGGGAATCATTTCCACAAAGAAAGCTATTTAAGTTATAAAGTATATCCATTATATACTCTGATAATTATAAAGCTGACACCAACATCTCTCAGTGAATCATGCCCCATAAATGCTTAAAGTATAAGTTTGTTTACCATTTACAACCTTGACTAACCAGAGGTACCCTATTTAAATCATTCCATAGATCATGAACTTCCAATGTCTTCCTACTGGTCAATGTCATCTGGGTTTGAATGGTATGTCAACAGCGAAGTTGACCTTTTCCTAACCATTTCTTTCTTCTTTTATTCCTGGTGCCCCCAGGGAGGCAGGATGCGTTACAAAACAGCCGCTAATGTTTTTCTTACCACTTATTATCCCAAATTCATTTAAATCAATTGACAGATAATCAAAAGAAATCATGCACACAATTTTAATGTGGTAAGCTGCTAATATCCAATTTATAGAAGATATGTGAAACAAAATAAATTATCTACAATCACACTACCTAATATTTTAGGACCTGAAATAATTCAAGCTTTAACTAAACCTAAATTGTACAGAGAAAAAACACATATAAAACAAAATATTCACATCCTGTTGTGATCCTTAAATGTACTTACTTTATCCCCACCTGATAATAAAGGATTAAAAATGTTAAAGTTGTACTTACATTAAGCTATATATATATATACTTATATCTGATTGCATACCACCTCTACAAGACTTCTAGAAGTAAGCATTTGTATAATTTTATCCAAGTTAAAAAAAAATTAGTTGTTGCTAACTGTAAGATTATGATAACAAAGACCTTTTTTATTCATCTTACTGGGGGCACGTTGATTTTCCAATAGATTCTAGAGCTAATGACTTTAAGGATAGCTATATTTCTCCTTTACACAACCCTGTATTTCACCCTAAGTGATTTGCAAGACAGGGTTATAATCTAGGCATGCCAGAATCCTAGGTGCTAATTTTTATAAAATAGAATCAAATAATTAGAACAGAGGTTTGCATCTTTTTAATCAACATGAACATTTTATTCCTAAGATATATTTTCTTTCAGAAATATGCTGTAAAATGAGTCAGTATATTTCTGAAAAAAAAAAACATGGATATGTTTTTAAATCTCATCCAGAAGTGAAATCACTTGAAGGACAGGCATTTAAAACTGGTCTTCAATGATTTTTTTGCACACCAGATTTGGACGATCACTAAGAAAAGATACAACATTCTTTTGGATAAAAGCATTTCTAAATGAAAATGTGTTTGTGAGATGAAAAATATTAACTTTTTGCCTTACATGTGGTAAACATATGATATCATGGACAAAATAAAAAAAAATAAAAAACCTTTCAAGGTAGTACGTCAAAAACAATTTTATGAGCTAGGTAATTCAAGTATTTTTATTCCCATTGTTCAGATAAGCTAACAGTGTATTAAGAGTTAAAGTATATCCCCTTTTTCTAACTCAATGTCCTTTCACATCATGTGAAATAGATCTTATTATCACTGTTTTTTGCTTCTGCAAGTTTCTGTAGCATGAGTGGAGAGTTGAGTAGGAAGCAGGGTGTTTTGTTTTGTTTTGTTTTTTCATTCTTACTTAACATAGATACCTTCCTGTATCCTCCATTGCCTTGTAAATAGAATGAGGTTTCTACTTCCACAAAGTAATCACAGAATTTCAATCAAGGAGTGATAATAAGCATTACTACATTTAAAGACCTTCAGGATTACAAAACAGGAGGATAAAAGAGGAGAAATTAAGGCCTAAAGGAAACTAGAAATCTTTTTCTTAAAATATAGATTCAGGAAAAAATGTTGCTCTGTTCCTAAAACTACAAATTCTTTTCCAGCTGCTTTTAATTTTAAACATATCCAAGCCATTTAAAGCACAAAAACACATCCAATTGTAAAAGAAATCATCTTTTCTTGTTTGTTTTTCTTTTCTTTTGCCCTTAAGAATTTCTTTTATTATCTCACAAGCACAGCTTATATATTCAAAACTACGCTTGTTGCATTTTATCCAAAATTTCTAGGTATTTTATCATAGAAGCGTATGTGAAAACATACAAGACATTGATTTCAAAAAAGTAGGTGATATCATAGTTTCTTCATCTATATAATTAAACACATACTAAATCGGTTGCTTCAAAACCTATTACATTAAGGTGTTAATGTTGCATTAATCTTCATGTGATCTTCAATTATGGCCAATTCTTGAGCAGAACGGTGAAGAGGCAGCATAATCAATTATTTCAGAAACCCAGAAATTGAAAGGGCTCCCAGTCAGTAACTGTGACTCTGAGGTCAGCATGAAATTATACATTGTAGGCATTTGCTAGGGAGTGGAGCCTAATATTTAGCTTAAATGTCAGTGAACATTGGCTATCTTAGTGCCTAAAGAAATCACCCTTTGCTTATTTCTCTGGGTGAGGTACTGACAATTACCTTGGCTTGTATATATTGGGGGATAAGAGCAGGGAAGAGTCTGCTTTTGCTGCTGGTAGCAACATGAAGCGGTAGCACCCTCAGGCAATAGTATAATGCTGGTGTCATGGATGGCATCTCTAGAAAAAAATTAAGGAAGATCATAGAAGGTATTTGGTAAAGAGTTATTAGTTTCTACTATATACTGAGCAAGCAAGGTTCTAACTTTATGTAAACAGGAGATGAATACCCAGGGGTAAATTGATTGTCAAAACTAATGGGGTGTAAGTGTCACAGCCCCTCATTTTCTGTACAGTCCTTCTTAGAAAGGCTCTACCAATACTGGATATGATCCTATATTTTTTGTAAAATTTGCAAAAGTATTTTGTATTCTTCTTTTTAATAACAACTTCCCTTCCCCATATTGTATAAACTTTAGTCATCCTCAACTTGTATCTTCCCGTGGACACAGTCCATGAATTTGAAAATTAAGATAATCACTTCCAATTATTCCAGGAGAAGGTATATAGACTTCATATCCTTATAAGATTTGAACTCTTCTCTCTTTGAAGTTTGCAGGGCTTCCTCAGCAACTATGGACTTTTTGGGAAAGCAAAAATAACTGAAAGGAGTGGGTGCTGTACCTGTCATTCAGAACATACCTTGGACGTAGACTGTCAAAAGTTTTTGCCATTTGTCCATCACTGTCAGCGGTGGGCCTTTCTCTCTAAGCAGGGTCAGGTGCAGCAGCATCTGTAGGGCAGCCCTGGAATATTCTGTGACTAAAGTGATGGCATGTAAACATACCCTCAGGGCCAGCACAGACTCATGACTGTCCCAAGTTATGCCAGTGAAGACATTTATAGGAATCTGTTAGAGATATCTGGATTTCTGTGTGAGACTAGTAATCAGGGGACCAGAGATACAGAGCCAGATTCACACTATGAGAGATTAGGCAGGGAAAGATACAGAATCAGGGGCATACCGAATAAACCAGTGATCACACAGACACTGAGGGTCCTCTTGTCTCCTCTGGAGTTCTTTGGGCAACAACTGAATAGACTCATAACTATGCCTTCATATTTATATAGTGACATTTATGTGCAGATTTACTGTTTGGCGACAGTGTTTGTCTCTTCCTGCCACTTTAGCCATCATGACCCCCAAAATGTAAGAAGCCGAAACCAGATACAATTAATAGTACAAGGCTGTCTAGGTTACCAGCCACTGAAAGAGGTTAGGAGTCAAAATACAGTTAATAAGATAAGGTGAGGCAGGCAGACTCTGAAACAGACAGATTCTGAAATTAGTTTTGCAAAACCTGAGTCTAGAAACTGATTGGTCACTATCACCAAGTTTTTAAGTCACTATGTTAGACAGAATAATGAACTTTCAAACATGTGCATGGCTAATCCCCAGAACCTGTGAGTATATTACCTTACGTGGTAAAGGGGGCTTTGTAGATGTGATTGAATGAAAGGATCTTGAGATGGAGAGATTATATTGGTTTATTCAGGTGGGTCCAATGTAATCATAAGGGTTCTTATAAGAGGAAGGCAGGAGGGTTAGAGTCAGAGAAGGAGAAGTGACAACAGAAGTAGAGGTTGGAATGGAAGAGGGCCAAAAGCCAAGCACGGGTAACCTCTAAAAACTGGAAAAGGCAAAGAAAGGGATTTTCCCCTACAGCCTCCAGAAGGAACGAGGTCTGCCAACACCTTGATGTTGCCCCCATTTCACTCATTAGGACCTCTGACTTCCAGAGCTTTAAGATAAATGTGCTGTTTTAAGCCACTAAATTAATGGTAATCTGTTACAGCAGCAATCAGACATTAATACAGTGGTTGCACAACCTGGGATTATCATTGGTTTAAATAGCAGGTGTTCAGTCTCATAATTTATAGGTGTTTTTTCTCATTCATTTTAAGTATTTTACTTTTATTTTTTAAGAATTATAGCCAATAGTTGAAAGCAATTGCTTATGATTAATAAAAGCTAAGTGACTAATACAAGATGCTTAGAAACACTAAAAGGCATTTTTAAAAAGTTTTTTAAACAGTAGCATTAAACATATATACATGTATATATAATTCATGTTGTATGAAATTTAATGTTAAACAAAAATAAAGCACAATGTGATCCCACAATATAATAATATTTATACTAAAATAGAATAATATATAATTTTACAATTGACCCATTGTTCTGCCAAATCAAAATTAAAAATTATTTCATTCTAAAAATTAAATGAAGGAAAATAAGTGAAATGAAAAAAGAGATTCACTAAAGAAATGCTTTTAAATATCAGAATCATTTTATACATATATATATATATATACATATATAAATAAATACATATATGTAACATAAAATTGGAAAGAGTATGAAAACCAAAAGCAGAAAAAGCAAAAATAAAACTAAGAAATCTCCAGATTCAGGGAAATCTCTCTCTCTATTAAAACAATAATGTATTATAGTGGAATTTCAGGGTAAGTTCTCAGTTTGTTGTGCTTTAATTTCTGTTGCCTTTAGACTTTTAACAAGGAAGAAAATGTATTTGAGAAGGTCAGGAAAAAAGGATTGTTTTCTCTTCCGATTAAAAAAAACCACAGTGAAATACTTCAAATTGATCTACTATGGGCACAGAGATATGATACTTTTCTGAAGAAGTAGCAATATCAGTGATTAATAATTAATTAATTAATAATTAATAAATCAGTAAATAAACTTCCAGAACAGAGAAGGGGAATTGACTGAGAGTCCATTCTCACAAAAGCTTCATAAATGTGCTGTTTAAAACAGTACACATTTTCATAGGCAGCCGGCTTTAAAGCCAAGCATGATATAAGAATTAACTCCTTTAATCTGAAATGACTGTAGTCAGTTTATAAGATCAGTTTAATTGGCCCCTTCTTTACTGGCATTTCTAGGATTTTCCCTGGTTTCTAAATCCTCAGAACCAAATACCCAGACTAAATTTAGCTAATCTCACTCTTTGGCATTTTAATGATGTCTTCCCCTCCAAAATTATTCTCTTCTGCTATTAATTCAAATTACTGAGCCCCAAACCATCAACTTTCTTAGGTGTTTTAATTATTTAACTTGTTTACTCATTTCAACCTTGCTTTCAATGCTCAATGGTCCATGGGAGTCTTTCCCATTCTTATAATTCATTTCAAGCTGCACTTGATGGCCCATCAAGAATAATAGCATTTTAAAAACATCTCAGACTTGACTGCCCACTACATTAGTTCTAATTAAGCATATTTTCTTTCAGCTTGATTTGTTTTACATTTCTTAACCTCATAGGAAAGCATCAGAAAATCCTCAACATGTAACCTGATAACCCTGATCACTATGTGTAATGGATTATTCTCTCATGGACAACAGATGGAATAAGCAGATTGTGACTGTTATGTATTGTTCTTAAGCAAAGTATGCCAAGGTATCTGCCAGTTCTAGAGACTGGCACACATCTACAAGTAATATCTACAAATCCTCTGTTTAAAACATTTTGCCTAGAAACCATGATGGCTCTTCTTTCCATTTTATTTCTACAAATATAAAAGGACTTGTTCATCAACATGCCAAATAACATAAGTGTAATAGAAGATCACAATGGGGTCACTATTTCTACCATGATAAACATTATTTAAAAAGGCCTGAATAGCATTTCTTTTATCTCTTCAACTGTCCCCCCAGCCCCTGTCCCCATCCTCCACACACACTCACACAAACATATTCCAGATGAGTTCCAGACCATATTTTCAGAGGTTCTGCTAAAGATAGCATATATGTTCTTTTAGTGCTTCTCAAAATACATAATATAGAACCTTAAACCTACTAGGCACTCAGTAAGTATTTGCTGTGTAATGCCATTTAGGAGCAAATATTAAGTAAGACAATGAAGTAATAAAGAATGGTTTTTAGACTTTTAAAATCTGTATTTGAATTACAAAAGTAATTCATGCCTAGTATAAAAAAAATAAAAAACACACAAAAAAGCAAAAAGGGTAAAATAAAAATACCTTAGTTTTTAGGGCAACAAAATATTATACAAGATAATTCCAAAGAGAAACTCCCCAGATGATTTTTCAAAATCACCATGGCAAATTTTAAAAAGTATAAATCATTTATAAGGAATATAACGAGTAAACATAATTACAAACTTTAACATAATGGCTACTATGGGCTCTTCTTTTTGATGGTGAAACAAAGAGGAATGAGAGCCGCCTGTCTATAACTGAGAAACTCACAGTGTGGGAGGAAAGTCAGACACTGTGAGAAATGGTGTTACAGGCAGATACACAAAATGCTATGGTAAGCACAGCTAAATAAGCAAATACACACAGCTGTGTTACTGTTTTGTTTAGTGTGAGAATTTGTATTACTAGTGTCTCTCCTTCAGAAATAAACTCACATCTACTTTAAATTTCTCTATATATTTATCTGAAATTGGAACTACAGCCAAAGGATGACATTCTCCTAGTTCCACTGCCTCTTTCTCCAACCCCGTCCTCCACCAGCTCATGAAGAAATAAATACTCAAACATGAAACAGACCAGTTTTCCTAAGACCTTTTTGGACACTGTAAGAAAAATACCATGACTAACAAGTAAGACTGAGCAATTAGGAGGACATCTTATCATGCTAATACTTATTACACCTTAGTAACAGATCTTAAAAGGAATGAAAAAAAAATGCTAAAAAGAGCATCAGTCACTAACATTTATGGAAATTACTACAGACTGTAGATGTAAAGAAATATGTCTTGCAATAGCACTACTAACCACTCAGGTTATTAGGTATCACTTAGTACAAACTCTTTTGTAATATTTACATTAAAATAATGGAATACCTGCAAGGGTTTGTTTTGCTTTAAATGGATACATGATAATGGACACATTTGTATTAGCCAGAGTTGACCAAACTGACTTATTAGAGTCTTACAAGAATAATACTATTCCACATAAAAACTAATCAAAATGACCAACAAAGTAATAACCACTTATTGATAATTAAAATTGGTTCAGTTATTCACTCAACAAATAGTTACTGAAGACCAGCTATGTGTCAGGCACTATTAGCTAGATGAAATTTGTGAACAAAATAGTTCCTGCTATCATGGGGCTTACATCTTAGTGGCAAGAGGAAAATAGATGCGTAATAAGTTATAGAGAAAAATAAAGCAGGAAAAGGGGATAGAGAGCAACTGGCAAGGTTTTGAGTTGGTGCTAGGAGATCTTAGTAGGAGTTAATGGTTTGGATGATTTGGGGAGCTGTGAAAATGAGCAACAGTGGCCCAAATCTAGAAAAATGTATAAGGAAAAACTAATAGGATATTATAACCATATGGTAATAAAAATTGAGAAAGGAGAAGTCAAGGATGACTCCCACTTGGCAGCATCAAGGTTACTGAAGAATCAAAAGTTGATACTGAGAGGAGGATCAGAGGATCTATCCTAGGGCAGAGGGTTTAATTGGATTCTTGGAGAGCTTTATATGTGACCCCTGTACTGACGTAGTAAACTAGTTTTTTATTCCTATCGGGGAGGTCTGAGTAAAAGATAGGTGTGTTAGCTGTTTTTATCATGGAACAAAAGAGCAGTGACTATTTTTTTGGGGGGTGGCATAAACTTGAAAATATTCTCCCAATAGGGATTATAATAAGTGCTTCTCATGGACCTGATGTGAGCCATTCACATAAAAGAAAAGCTATGTTTGTCAAGTCCTGTCAAAGGGGATTTCATGGGGAGGCATAAAACTTTAGTAGAAAGAAAATGTAGGTATCACCAGGATACAAGAAGTAACAGAAGGAGTAATAAACAAAATAGAAACTCTTGGCCCTTGCTTAGTGAACAGCAGATGAGAGATTCCCTTTGCTGGGGGCATGGGAGTCTTCTGACCTATATATGATAGATACTCATGGGGGAATGAGTCAATGGCAAACAGTGCAGGACAATGCAGGATCACTCTGAGTGTACTTACCAAGTCCGAAGGATTCTTCTTTTTTCTCTCCTTCTTCTCTTTCCTTTCAAAATTTGCAAACCTGAAAGGACCACAAACAGAAGTTAGGAAGGTGTTCAATGGGAGCAGAGGAAGAGCCTAAATAAGGAAAGAAAGAAGTGATTACACTCTCCTTATTCAACTGCTGGCTTCTTACCTGGTGCAGGCTGAAACCAGGGACTGCAAAAGCCTTAGCTTTGAATCAAGTTTGGAATTCTAATTTTGATCCAAGATAGGGCATTTTAATTAATAAAGTAAGGGACTATAGACATATTCTCTAAGAGAAAGATGACAAAATTTATAACACTTGCTCAAGGTTTTACCTGAGGTACTGGGAGAACTAGCCCCACTGTGCAGAATTAAAAATAGAGTGCAAGACAAATATATTCAAGTAGATATGTGTGTGTGTGTATTGCACACACACACACACATATATATATATATTCAATGAAGAAACTTTAAACTTTTGATTCCTCTTCCTAATATATCTATTATTTCTTATCAGTGTTAAGAAAATTTAATAAGCTATTACTTGTCTTTAACATGGTTCTTAATAAACTTATTGAATAGGATAGGATCAATGATAAGAAACTTATGCAATGTCTCAATTGATAATAATTCCACAGGCTAATTATAAGCCCTTTCCATTTTACTGCAAATTTTCTATATTTCCACTGGGATAGACTAAGAAACTCTAAGAAAATGTTTTATTAAAGACAGACAGGAGAGCAGCCAAGATGGCAGAAAAGGACCCTAAGCTTACCTCCGCTCACAAGCACACCAAAATCACAACAATCTGCAGAGCAACCATTGTTTAAAAAGCCTGAAAACTATCAGAAAAGATCTTCCACAACTAAAGACATAAAGAAAGAAACACAAGACCGGTAGGAGGGGCAGACTTGTAAAATAATCAGATCTCATACCCCCTGGGTGAGCGACCCACAAACTGGAGAATAATTATATTAAAGAGGTTCTCCCACAGGAGTGAGAGTTCTGAGCCTCAGGTCAGACATCCCCAGGCTGGGGGTCCGGCAACAGGAAGACGAGCCCCCAGAGCATCTGGCTTTGAAGGCCAGTGGGACTTGGCTGCAGGAGCTCCAGATGATTGGGGGAAATAGAAACTTCACTCTCAAAGGGCACATACAAAATCTCACACTCAGCAGGACCAAGGACAAAAACAGTAATTTCATAGGAGCCTGTGCCAGACCTACCTGCTTGTCTTGGAGGATCTCCTGGGGAGGCAGGGAGTGGCTGTAGCTCATTCTGGGGACATAGACACTGGTGGAAGACATATCAGGGAATATTCATCTACAGGAACTTTCCTGGAGGCTGACATCTTGCTTGCATCATTAGCATCAAGACCTGGCCCACCCAACAGCCTGTAGCCTCAAGCGCTGGGATACTTCAGGTCAAACAACTAACTGGGTAGGGAAACATTCCCACCCATTAGCAGACAGGCTATCTAAAGACTTCCTGAACCCACAGCCTCCTCTGTACATGCCCCAACACATGGCCCTGCATATTAGAGGGCCAAGACAGAGTTCCAACCACCATTCGGTAGGCACCAGCCCCACCCACCAGGAAATCTGCACAAGCCTCTAGATCAGTCTCACCCATCAGGGGGCAGACACCAAAAGCAAGGAAACTATGGTCCTACAGCCTGCAGGCCAAATCCGCAAACACATGCCAGACACTACCCTAGGACCAGCTGGCACCTGGCCCTTGGGTGATAAGAAGGGAGTGAACTCCTGGGATGCATGGGACGTATTCTATAGAGGGCCACTTCTCCAAGGTCAAGAAATGTAACTAACCTACTACATACATAAAAATACAAATAGCAATTTAGACACAGTGACAGAGGAATATGTTTCAGATGATGGAACAAAATAAAACTCCAGAAGAAGAATTAACTGACACAGAGATAGGCAATCTACCTGAGAAAGAGTTCAGAGCAATGATCGTAAAGATGATCAAAGAATTCAGGAGGAGAATGTATGCACAGAGTGAGAAATTAGAAATTTTTAACAAAGAATTAGAAAATATAAAGAACAACTAAACAGAATTGAAGACTAAAATAACTAAACTGAAAAATACACTAGAATGAATAAATAGTAGCCTAAATAAGGTAGAGGAATGGATCAGTGAGCTTGAAGACAGAATAGTGGAAATCACTGATGATGAACAGAAAAAAAGAAAAAAGAATGAAAAGAAATGAGGAAAGTTTAAGAGACCTCTGGGAAAAAAAAAATCAAGCATGCTAATATTCACATATAAGGGTCCCAGAAGGAGAAGAGAGAGAGAAAGGGCCTGAGAAAATACTTGAAGAGATAATAGCTGAAAACTGCCCTAAACTTGGAAAGGAAACAGTCACTCAAGTCCAGGAAGCACAGAGAGTCCCATACTGGATTAACACACAGATGAATACATTGAGAAACATTGTAATCAAAATGACAAAAATTAAAGATGAAGAGAGAATATTAAGGCAAAAGCAACAAATAACATACAAGGGAACTCTCATAAGGCTGTCAGCTCATTTTTCAGCAGAAATTCTGCAGGCCAGAAGGGAGTGGCACAATATACGTAAATGATGAAAGAGAAAAACCTACAACCAAGAATACTGTACCCAGCAAGCCTCTCATTCAGATATTGGGAAACCAAAAGCTTTACAGACAAGCAAAAGCTAAAAGAATTCAGCACCACCAAGTCAGTTTTGCAGCAAATGCTAAAGGAACTTTTCCAGGGAGAAAAGAAAAGGCCACAACTAGACACAAGAAAATTACAAAATGGAAAAGCTCACTGCTAAAAGCAAACATACAATAAAGGTAGGAAATCATCCACACAAAAGCTAGTAGGAAAGGTGAAAGACAAAAGTAGTAAGATCATTTGTATCCACAATAAGCAGTTAAGGGATACACAAAACAATTAGATGTAAAACATATATCAAAACAGTAATCAGGAGGGGAGGAGAGTACAAATGCAGGGTATCTAAAATGTATATGAAATTAAGAGATCAGCAACTTAAGTATATATATACTTCTGTACAAAAACCCCATGGTCACTGCAAAATGAAAATCTAAGATAGATATACACAGGAAAAAGAAAAGGAATCCAAACACAACACTAAAGATAGTCATCAAATCACAAGAGAAGAGAACAAAAGAAGAAAGGGGTAAAAGACCTACAAAAACAAATCCAAAACAATTAATAAAATGATAAGAACATACATATCAATAATTTCCTTAAATATAAGTGGACTAAATGCTCCACCCAAAAGACATAGACTGGATGAATGGATACAAAATCAGGACATGTATATATGCTGCCTACAAGAGACTCACTTTGGGTTTAGAGACATGTACAGACTGAAAGTGAGGGGGTAGAAAAATGTATTCCATGCAAATGGAAATTGAAAGAAAGCTGGAGTAGCAATACTTATATCAGACAAAATTAGACTTTAAAATAGAGATTGTCACAAGAGACAGAGAAGGGCACTACATAATGATCAAGGGATCAATCCAAGAAGAAGATATAGCAATTACAAATATATATGCACCCAACATGGGAGCACCTCAATATATAAGGCAAATGTTAACAGACATAAAAGGAGAAATCAATAATAACACAATAATAGCAGGGAACTTTAACATCCCACTTAGATCAGTGGACAGATCGCCCTGACAGAAAATCAACTAGGAAACACAGGCCTTAAATAACACATTAGACCAAATGAAATTAATTGATATATATATAGAGTGTTTCATCTGAAAAGATCAGAATGCACATCCTTTTCAAGTGCACATGGAACATTCTCCAGGATAGATCACATGGTAGGCCGCAAAATGAACCTTGGTAATTTTAAGAAAATTGAAATCATGTCAAGCATCTTTCCAAACCACAGTGCCATGAGGCTAGAAATTAATTACAAGAAAAAACTGCAAAAACACAAACACAGGGAGGTTAATCAATATGGTCCTAAACAACCAATGGATCACTAAAAAAATCAAAGAGGCAATCAAAAAATACCTAGAGACAAAAGAAAATAAAAACACAATGATCCAAAACCTATAAGATGCAGCAAAAGCAGTTCTAAGAGGGAAGTTTATAGTAATACAAGCTTACCTCAAGAAACAAGAAAAATCTCAAAAAAAATCACCTAACTTTACACCTAAAGCAACTAGAAAAAGAAGAGCCAACAAAACCCAAGGTTAATAGAAGGAAAGAAATCATACAGATCAGAGCAGAGATAAATGAAGTAGAGACTTAAAAAAAAATAGAAAAGATCAATGAAACTAAAAGAAGCTTGTTCTTTGAAAAGATAAACAAAACAGATAAACCTTTAGCCAGACTTATCATGAAAAAAAGGGAGAGAGCCCAAATCAATAAAATCAGAAATGAAAAAGAAAACGTTACAACAAACATACAGAAATACAAAGGATCCTAAGAGACTACTATGAGCAACTATACACCAATAAAATGAACAACCTAGAAGAAAGTGACAAATTCTTAGAAAGGCACAATCTCTCAAGACTGAACCAGGAAGAAATAAAAAATATGAACAGACCAATTACCAGTACTGAAATTGAATCAGTAATTTTAAAACTCCCAAAAAACAAAGTACCAGGACCTGAGGGCTTCACAGGTAAAACATTTAGAGAAGAGTTAACACCTATCTTTCTGAAATTATTCCTAAAAAAATGCAGAGGAAGAAATACTTCCTTATTCATTGTATGAAGCCACCTTCACTCTGATAACAAAACCAGTCAAAGATACCACACAAAAAAGAAAATTACAGGCCAATATCACTGATGAACATAGATGCAAAAATCCTTAACAAAATAGTAGTAAACTGAATGCAACAATACATTAAAAGGATCAAACACCATGTTCAAGTGGGATTTATCCCAGGGATACAAGGATTTTTCAATATCTGCAAATCAATCAATGTGATACAACATTAACAAATTGAAGAATAAAAACCATATGATCATCTTTCTCAATAGATGCAGAAAAAGCTTTTGATAAAATTCAACATCAATTTATAATAAAAACTCTTCAAAGAGGGAACCTACCTCAACACAATAAAGGCCTTATAGAGAAACCCACTGTTAACAGCACACTCAATGGTGAAAAACCATTTTCTCTAAGATTAGGAACAAAACAAGGATGCCCACTCTTGCCACTCTTATTCAACACAGTGTTGGAAGTCCTAGCCACAGCAATCAGAGAAGAAAAAGAAATAAAAGAAATACAAATTGAAAAAGAAGAAGGAAAATTGTCTCTGTTTGCATATGACATGAAGCTATACATAGAAAATCCTGAAGATGTTACTAGAAAACAACTAAAGCTCATCAATGAATTAGGTAAAGATCCAGGATACAAAATTAATATACAGAAATCTGTTGCATTTCTATACACTAACAACAAAATATCAGAAAGAGAAACTAAGAAAACAATCCCATTTACCATCACATCAAAAAGAATAAAATACCTAGGAATAAACCTACCTAAGAAGGCAAAATACCTGTACTCTGAAAACTATAAGACACTGATGAAAGAAACTGGAGACAACACAAACAGATGGAAAGGTATACCATGTTCTCGGATTGGAAGAATCAATATTGTTGAAATGGCCATACTACCCAAGGCAATCTACAGAGTCAATGCAATTCCTATCAAATTACCAATGGTATTTTTCAATTTTTCACAGAACTACAATAAAAAATTTTTTAATTTGTATGGAAACACAAAATACCCTGAATAGCCAAAACAATCTTGAGAAAGAAGAAGAGAGCTGGAAGAATCATGCTCCCAAACTTTAAACTATACTACAAAGCTATAGCAATAAAAAAGTATGGCACTGGCACAAAAACAGACATATAGATCAATGGAACAGGATAGAAAGCCCAAAAATAAACCCATAAATTAATTGTTAATTAATCTATGACAAAGAAAGCAAGAATGCATAATGGATAAAGACAGTCTCTTCAATAAGTAGGTTTGGGTCAGCTATACAGCTACATGTAAAAGAATAAAATTAGAACATTCTCTAACACCATATACAAAAATAAACTCAAAATTGATTAAAGACCAAAATGTAAAATGAGATACTATAAAACTCCTAGTGGAAAACATAGTCAGAATACGCTTTGACATAAATTGCAACACTATTTTTTTGGATCTGTCTCCTAGCATAATGGAAATAAAAACAAAAATTAAAAAATGGGACCTAATTGGGCTTCCCTGCTGGCACAGTGGTTGAGAATCTGCCTGCCGATGCAGGGGACACGGGTTTGAACCCTGGTCTGGGAAGATCCCACATGCCGTGGAGCGACTAGGCCCGTGAGCCACAATTGCTGAGCCGGCGCATCTGGAGCCTGTGCTCCGCAACAAGAGAGGCCACGATAGTGAGAGGCCCGCGCACCACGATGAAGAGTGGCCCCCACTTGCCGCAACAAGAGAAAGCCCTCGCACAGAAACGAAGACCCAACACAGCCATAAATAAATAAATAAATAAATAAAATTTTTAAAAAGGGACCTAATTAAACTTAAAAGCTTTTGCATGACAAAGGAAACCATAAACAAAGCAAAAAGACAACCTATAGACTGGGAGAAAATATTTACAAAAAATGCTACAGTCAAGGGATTAATTTCCAAAATACACAAACAGCTCATAGAGCTTAATATCCAAAAAACAAACAACCCAATCAAAAAATAGGCAGAAGACCTAAATAGACATTTATCCAAAGAAGACATACAGATGGCCAACAGTCACATGAAAAGTTGTTCAATATTGCTAATTATTAGAGAAATGCAAATCAAAACTACAATGAGGTGTCACCTTACACCAGTCAGAATGCCCATCATCAAAAAGTCTACAAATAATAAATACTGGAGAGGGTGTGGAGAAAAGGAACCCTACTACACCAGCGGTCCCCAACTTTTTGGCAACAGGAACCAGTTTTGTGGAAGACAATTTTTCCACAGACCAGCAGGGGTGGGGGATGGTTTCGGATGATTCAAGCTCATTACATTTATTATGCACTTTATTTCTATTATTTTTACATTGTAATATATAATGAAATAATTATACAACTCACCACAATGCAGAATCAGTGAGAGCCCTGAGCTTGTTTTTCCTGCAACTACATGGTCCCATCTGGGGATGATGGGAGACAGTGACACCTGAAGTGTGTTTCTTATGTCCAGTCCACTCTATAATCTCGTTTTGGTGCTGTCACTGCAGAAAACCTTGCTTCACAAAGATAGGATGTTGGAAATGGAAGTAGGCTTTTCAGTGCTTTTGTGGCAATCTCAGGATATTCTGCCTTGACTTTAATCCAGAATATATGGAGATTTCAAGTTGTCTGAAACATACTTTTAAAGTCACCGTCATTTGTGATCTCAAGCAGTTGATCCTCTTCTAGCATGGACAAGTCGATCAACAGACTTATTCACAAATTGGTCACGGACCCATTCCTTCCCAGTTTGGGGGTCTTTTGTGGTTGGGAAGTAATGCTCAACCTCTTTTGAAAGTTGAGATAGGTGATCATGCACTAGCTGGGAGAAGGAAGGCCCTGGCTCAGTCTCTTTCAAAATCTCTGCTAATATTTGAAACATGTCAAAAATCCCAATGTTCACTCATTGCTGCCATAATTCCAGTTTGGCTTTGAATGCAGCCACTTTATCTGCCAACTTGAACACAGTTGTCATTCTCCCTTGAAGTGACAGATTGAGTTTGTTGATCAGGTTGAATATGTCACACAAGTAAGCAAGTTTTCTATGTTTTTTAAACATCTTTATTAGAGTAAAATTGCTTTACAATGGTGTGTTAGTTTCTGCTTTATAACAAAGTGAATCAGTTATACAAATACATATGTCCCCATATCTCTTCCCTCTTGCATCTCCCTCCCTCCCACCCTCCCTATCCCACCCCTCTAGGTGGTCACAAAACACCGAGCTGATCTCCATGTGCTATGTGGCTGCTTCCCACTAGCTATCTATTTTACGTTTGGTAGTGTATATATGTCCATGCCACTCTCTCACTTTGTCCCAGTTTACCCTTCCCCCTCCCCATATCCTCAAGTCCTTTCTCTAGTAGGTTTGCATCTTTATTCCCGACTTGCCCCTAGGTTCTGCTGACCTTTTATTTATTTTTTTTCTTTTTTTAGATTCCATATATATGTTAGCATACAGTATTTGTTTTTTTCTTTCTAACTTACTTCACTCTGTATGACAGTCGCTAGGTCCATCCACCTCACTACAAATAACTCAGTTTCGTTTCTTTATATGGCTGAGTAATATTCCATTGTATATATGTGCCATATCTTCTTTATCCATTCATCTGTTGATGGACACTTAGGTTGCTTCAATGTCCTGGCTATTGTAAATAGAGCTGCAATGAACATTTTGATACATGACTCTTTTTGAATTATGGTTTTCTCAGGGTTTATGCCCAGTAGTGGGATTGCTGGGTCATATGGTAGTTCTATTTTTAGTATTTCAAGGAACCTCCATACTGTTCTCCATAGTAGCTGAATCAATTAACATTCCCACCAACAGTGCAAGAGGGTTCCCTTTACTCCACATCCTCTCCAGCATTTATTGTTTGTAGATTTTTTTGTTCATGGCCATTTTGACCGGTGTGAGATGATATCTCATTGTAGTTTTGATTTGCATTTCTCTAATGATTAATGATGTTGAGCATTCTTTCATGTGTTTGTTGGCAATCAGTATATCTTCATTGGAGAAATGTCTATTTAGGTCTTCTGCCCATTTTTGGTTTGGGTTGTTTTTTTTTTGATATTGAGCTGCATAAGTTGCTTTTATGTTTTGGAGATTAATCCTTTGTCAATTGCTTCATTTGCACATATTTTCTCCCATTCTCAGGGTTGGCTTTTCGTCTGTTTATGGTTTCCTTTGCTGTGCAAAAGCTTTTAAGTTTCATTAGGTCCCATTTGTTTACTTTTGCTTTTATTTCCATTTCTCTAGCAGGTGGGTCAAAAAGGAACTTGCTGTGATTTATGTCATAGTGTTCTGCCTACGTTTCCCTCTGAGAGTTTGATGGTGTCTGGCCTTACATTTAGGTCTTTAATCCATTTTGAGTGTATTTTTGTGTATGGTATTAGGGAGTGTTCTAATTTCATACTTTTACATGTACCTGTCCAGTTTTCCCAGCACCACTTACTGAAGAGGCTGTCTTTTCTCCACTGTATATACTGGCCTCCTTTATCAAAGATAAGGTGACCATATGTGCGTGGGTTTATCTCTGGGCTTTCTATCCTGTTCCATTGATCTATATTTCTGTTTTTGTGCCAGTACCATACTGCCTTGATTACTGTAACTTTGCAGTATAGTCTGAAGTCAGGGAGCTTGATTTTTCCAGCTCCGTTTTTCTTTCCCAAGATTGCTTTGGCTATTCGGGGTCTTTTGTGTTTCCATACAAATTGTGAAATTTTTTGTTCTAGTTCTGTGAAAAATGCCAGTGGTACTCTGATAAGGTTTGCAGTGAATCTGTAGATTGCTTTGAATAGTATAGTCATCTTCACAGTGTTGATTCTTCCAATCCAAGACCATGGTATATCTCTCCATCTGTTTGTATCAACTGTAATTTCTTTCATCAGTGTCTTATAATTTCCTGCATACAGGTCTTTTGTCTCCTTAGGTAGGTTTATTCCTAGATATTTTATTCTTTTTGTTGCAATGGTAAATGGGAGTGTTTTCTTAATTTCACTTTCAGATTTTTCATCATTAGTGTATAGGAATGCAAGAGATTTCTGTGCATTAATTTTGTATCCTGCTACTTTACCAAATTCATTGATTAGCTCTAGGAGTTTTCTGGGAGCATCTTTAGGATTCTCTATGTATAGTATCATGTCATCTGCAAACAGTGACAGCTTTACTTCTTCTTTTCTGATTTGGATTCCTTTTATTTCTCTTTCTTCTCTGACTGCTGTGGCTAAAACTTCCAAAACAATGTTGAATAATAGTGGTGACGGTGGGCAACCTTGTCTTGTTCCTGATCTTAGTGGAAATGGTTTCAGTTTTTCACCATTGAGAACGATGTTGGCTGTGGGTTTGTCATATATGGCCTTTATTATGTTGAGGAAAGTTCCCTCTATGCCTACTTTCTGGAGGGTTTTTATCATAAATGGATGTTGAATTTTGTCAAAAGCTTTCTCTGCATCTATTGAGATGATCATATGGGTTTTCTCCTTCAATTTGTCAATATGGTGTATCACATTGATTGATTTGCATATATTGAAGAATCCTTGCATTTCTCGGATAAACCCCACTTGATCATAGTGTATGATCCTTTTAATGTTCTGTTGGAGTCTGTTTGCAAGTATTTTGTTGAGGATTTTTGCATATATGTTCATCAGTGATATTGGCCTGTAGTTTTCTTTCTTTGTGACATCTTTGTGTGGTTTTGGTATCAGAGTGATGGTGGCCTCGTAGAATGAGTTGGGGAGTGTTCCTCCCTCTGCTACGTTTTGGAAGATTTTCAGAAGGATAAGTGTTAGGTCCTCTCTAAATGTTTGATAGAATTCGCCTGTGAAGCCATCTGGTCCTGGGCTTTTGTTTGTTAGAAGATTTTTATCACAGTTTTAATTTCAGTGCTTGTGATTGGTCTGTTCATATTTTCTATTTCTTCCTGGTTCAATCTTGGAAGGTTATACCTAAGAATTTGTCCATTTCTTCCAGGTTGTACATTTTGTTGGCATAGGGTTGCTTGTAGTAATCTCTCATGATCCTTTGTATTTCTGCAGTGTCAGTTGTTACTTCTCCTTTTTCATTTCTAATTCTATTGATTTGAGTCTTCTCCCTTTTTTTCTTCATAAGTCTGGCTAATGGTTTATCAATTTTGTTTATCTTCTCAAAGAACCAGCTTTTAGTTTTATTGATCTTTGTTATCGTTTCCTTCATTTCTTTTTCAATTATTTATGATCTGATCTTTATGATTTCTTTCCTTCTGCTAACTTTGGGGTTTTTTTTTTTTTGTTCTTCTTTCTCTAATTGCTTTAGGTGTAAGGTTAGGTTGGTCTTTCGAGATGTTTCTTGTTTCTTAAAGTAGGCTTGTATAGCTATAAACTTCCCTCTTAGAACTGCTTTTGCTGCATCCCATAGGTTTTGAGTCATTGTGTTTTTGTTGTCATTTGTTTCTAGGTATTTTTTGATTTCCTCTTTGATGTCTTCAGTGATCTCCTGGTTATTAAGTAGTGTGTTGTTTAGCCTCCGTGTGTGTATTTCTTACGGATTTTTTCCTGTATTTGATGTCTAGTCTCATAGCGTTGCAGTCAGAAAATATACTTGATATGATTTCAATTTTCTTAAATTTACCAAGGCTTGATTTGTGACCCAAGATATGATCTATCCTGGAGAACGTTCCATGAGCACTTGAGAAGAATGTGTATTTTGTTGTTTTTGGATGGAATGTCCTATAAATATGAATTAAGTCCATCCTCTTTCATGTATCATTTAAAGCTTGTGTTTCCTTATTTATTTCATTTTCGATGATCTGTCCACTGGTGAAAGTGGAGTGTTAAAGTCCCCTACTATGATTGTGTTACTGTCAATTTCCCCTTTTATGGCTGTTAGTATTTGCCTTATGTATTGAGGTGCTCCTATGTTGGGTGCATAAATATTTACAATTGTTATAGCTTCTTCTTGGATTGATCCCTTGATCATTATGTAGTGTCCATCTTTGTCTCTTGTAATAGTCTTTGTTTTAAAGTCTATTTTGTCTGATATGAGAACTGCTACTCCAGGTTTCTTTTGATTTCCATTTGCATGGAATATCTTTTTCTATACCCTCACTTTCAGTCTATATGTGTCCCTAGGTCTGAAGTGGGTCTCTTGTAGACAGCATATGTATGGGTCTTGTTTTTGTATCCATTCAGCCAGTCTATGTCTTTTGGTGGGAGCATTTAATTCATTTACATTTAAGGTAATTATTGATATGTATGTTCCTGTTACCATTTTCTTAATTGTTTGGGGTTTATTATTGTAGGTCTTTTCCTTCTCTTGTGTTTCCTGCCTAGAGAAGTTCCTTTAGCATTTGTTGTAAAGCTGGTTTGGTGGTGCTGAATTCTCTTAGCTTTTGCTTTTCTGCAAAGCTTTTAATATCTCTGTCAAATCTGAATGAGATCCTTGCTGGGTAGAGTAATCTTGGTTGTAGGTTTTTCTCCTTCATCACTTTAAATATGTCCTGCCACTCCCTTCTGGCTTGCAGAGTTTCTGCTGAACGATCTGCTGTTAACTTTATGGGAATCCCTTATGTGTTATTTGATTTTTTTCCCTTGCTGCTTTTAATATTTGTTAATCGTATTTAATTTTTGATAGTTTGATTAATATGTGTCTTGGTGTGTTTCTCCTTGGATTTATCCTGTATGGGATTATCTGTGCTTCCTGGACTTGATTAACTATTTCCTTTCCCATATTAGGGTAGTTTTCAACTATAATCTCTTCAAATATTTTCTCAGTCCCTTTCTTTTTCTCTTCTTCTTCTGGGACCCCTATAGTTTGAATGTTGGTGCATTTAATGTTGTCCCAGAGGTCTCTGAGACTGTCCTCAATTCTTTTCATTCTTTTTTCTTTATTCTGCACTGCAGTAGTTATTTCCACTATTTTATTTTCCAGGTCATTTATCTGTTTTTCTGCCTCAGTTATTCTGCTGTTGATCCCTGCTAGAGAATATTTAATTTCATTTATTGTGTTGTGCATCACTGTTTGTTTGCTCTTTAGTTCTTCTAGGTCCTTGTTAAACATTTCCTATATTTTCTGCATTCTATTTCCAAGATTTTGGATCATCTTTACTATCATTATTCTGAATTCTTTTTCAGGTAGACTGCCTATTTCCTCTTCATTTGTTAGGTCTGGTGGATTTTTGCCTTGCTCCTTCATCTGCTGTCTGTTTCTGTTTTCTCATTTTGTTTAACTTACTGTGTTTGGTGTCTCCTTTTTGCAGGGTGCAGGTTCATAGTTTTCATTGTTTTTGGTGTCTGTCCCCATTGGCTAAGTTTGGTTCAGTGGGTTGTGTAGGCTTCCTGTTGGAGGGGACTAGTGCCTGTGTTCTGGTGGATGAGGCTGGATCTTGTCTTTCTGGTGGGCAGTTCCATGTCTGGAGTGTGTTTTGGGGTGTCTGTGGCCTTATCATGATTTTAGGCAGACTCTGTGCTAATGGATGGGGTTGTGTTCCTGTCTTGCTAGTTGTTTGGCATAGGGTGTCCTGCACTGTAGCTTGTTGGTCACTGAGTGGAGCTGGGTTTTGGCGTTGAGATGGAGATCTCTGGGAGATTTTCGCCATTTGATATTACGTGGAGCTGGGAGGTCTCTTGTGGACCAGTGTCCTGAACTTGGCTCTCCCACCTCAGAGGCACAGCCCTGATGCCTGGCTGGAGCACCAAGAGCCTGTCCTCCACACAGCTCAGAATAAACGGGAGGAAAAAAAGAAAGAAAGAAAGAATAAGATAAAGTAAAATAAAATAAAATAAAGTAAAATAAAATAGTTATTAAAATGAAAAATAATTTTTTAGAAAAAAAAAATTTTTTAAGTAAAAAACAAACAAAAAAAACCAGACAGACAGAACCCTAGGACAAATGGTAAAAGTAAAGCTATACAGACAAAATCACACCCAGAAGCATACACATACACACTCACAAAAAGTGGAAACGGGAAAAAAATATATATATGGTTGCTCCCAAAGTCCACCTCCTCAATTTGGGATGATTTGTTGTCTATTCAGGTATTCCACAGATGCAGGTACATCAAGTTGATTGTGGAGATTTAATCCACTGCTCCTGAGGCTGATGGGAGAGATTTCCCTTTCTCTTCTTTGTTCGCACAGCTCCCAGGGTCCTGCTTCGGATTTGGACCTGCCTCTGCATGTAGGTCACCTGAGGGCGTCTGTTCTTCGCGCAGACATGATGGGGTTAAAGGAGCAGCTGATGCGGGGGCTCTGGCTCAGTGAGGCCGGGGGGAGGGTGGGGTACGGATGTGGGGCGAGCCTGCGGAGGCAGAGGCCAGCATGACGTTGCAGCAGCCTGAGGCATGCCGTGTGTTCTCCCAGGGAAGCTGTCCCTGGATCACGGGACCCTGGCAGTGGTGGGTTGCACAGGCTCCCGGGAGGAGTGGTGTGGAGAGTGACCTGCGCTTGCACACAGGCTTCTTGGTGGCACCAGCAGCAGCCTTAGCGTCTCATGCCCGTCTCTGGGGTCTGCGCTGATAACCGCGGCTTGCGCCCGTCTCTGGGGTCCGTGCTGATAGTCGCGGCTCACGCCCGTCTCTGGAGCTCGTTTAGGCGGCGCTCTGAATCCCCTCTCCTCGCGCACCAGGAAACAAAGAGGGAAGAAAAAGTCTCTTGCCTCTTCGGCAGCTGCAGACTTTTTCCCGGACTCCCTCCCGGGTAGCCGTGGTGCGCTAGCCCCTTCAGGCTGTGTTCACGCCGCCAACCCCAGTCCTCTCCCTGCGATCCGACCGAAGCCCGAGCCTCAGCTCCCAGCACCGCCCGCCCCGGCGGGTGAGCAGACAAGCCTCTCGAGCTGCTGAGTGCTGCTCGGCGCCAAGCCTCTGTGCGGGAACCTCTCCACTCTGCCCTCCGCACCCCTGTTGCTGCGCTCTCCTCCGTGGCTCCGAAGCTTCCCCCCTCTGCCCCCCACAGTCTCCGCCCGCGAAGGGGCTTCCTTGTGTGTGGAAACCTTTCCTCCTTCACGGCTCCCTCCCACTGGTGCAGGTCCCATCCCTATGCTTTTGTATCTGTTTTTTCTTTTTTCTTTTGCCCTACCCAGGGACGTGGGGAGTTTCTTGCCTTCGGGGAGGTCTGAGGTCTTCTTCCAGCGTTCAGTAGGTGTTCTGTAGGAGTTGTTCCACAGGTAGATGTATTTCTGATGTATTTGTGGGGAGGAATGTGATCTCCGTGTCTTACTCTTCCGCCATCTTGAAGCTCCTCCCCAGTATGCAAGTTTTGCGACCCATTTTGTGTCACTGAAGTGTGCTGCCAGTGGTGACTGTTTTTCTAAAAGAAATCTCTGGAGCAGCTCTTGTAACTCAAAAACTCTGGCCAGTGATCTACCTGTAGAAAGCCATCTCACTTCTGTGTATAAGAGAAGACGTGTGTGCTCCGTGTCCATCTCCTCACAGAGTTGCGCGAACAGACGTGAGTTAAGGGCATGTACTTTAATGTGGTTGGTAATTTTAATCACATCCTGCAAAATGTTGTTAAGTTCAGGTGACATTTTTCGGCTAGCCAGCATTTCTCTATGGATAACACAATGTGTAGACTCACATTCAGCAGCGACCTCTTTGACTCAAGTAGTGAAACCAGAAAGCTGTTCAGTCATGGCAGCCGCTCCATCCATACATATTCTGACGCAAAATGACTAATTCAGTTTTCCTGATATGTAATCATTCAAAGACTTAAATGGTTCTGCAGCTCTGGTGTTGGCTGGCAACAAAAGTGCACATAACATATCCTCATGCACATCCTCCTGAAAAATATATTGCACAAAAACAAGCATTGTTTCCTTGTTGTCAACGTCAGTAGACTTGTCAACCTGGATTGCATACCACGGTGACTCATTAATCCTCTCTAACAATTGTGCCTCAATATCCTCTGCTATTTCATCAATTCGTCTAGTTATGGTGCTAGCCGTAAGAGGAACACGTGCTACCTTTTAAACTGCAGCCTCCCCTAAAAGTTAATGACAAAGGTCCTTAGGAGCAGCCAGGATCAACTCTTCACCAATAGTAAAGGGCTTCTTAGCTTTAGCAATGCAGTTAGCCACTAAGAATGATGCTCTCAGTGCAGACACATTTGATGAAGTGGTAGCCTTCAATAATTGCTTCTGTACTTCATATTCACGTTTTTTTCTTTTGAAGAACTCCAAAGGTTTGTCTTTTAATGCAGGATGCTTGGTCTCCATGTGGCAAAACAGTTTTGAAGGTTTCATGGCTTTGCTGAATAGCCAGTCGCCACGTATTATACAAAGTGGGCTTGGAGAATGTGCATCACCTGTTGCAATGAACCCGCAATTTAAGTAGGACTCGGTATTTTCTTTTAAATGCAGCTTTCTTTTTGTTGGCAGTCTTAGAGTCTTCTGCTGTCTCATCATTGGGTATTTCCCCCTTTTCAAAGAAGCTCTCCGGTGACATTTTTTTTTTTACTCATTTTGGCTAGGGTTAGCTTGTGGGCTTACCAAAACTGTGACTGAGACAAGTGCAAAGTGTTGGAAAGAGGCGCTGATGGAAGTGGTAAATAAAATAATGGGTGGGCCACACACAGACCAAAATAGGTGTCAGATTCTGACTTAAAGCCTGCCAACAGATGCAGCTGTACTATTGACGTACATCAACTCACTTGCCACTATGAAGCCTGACACCAGATGCAGCTTAATTGTCACTTGCCACTCCCTGATAGGGTTTTGATATGAGTCTGCAAGCAACTGATTTATTATGGTCTCTGTGCAGCAAACCTCTCTGCTGATGATAATCTGTACTTGCAGCCACTCCCCAGTGCTAGCATCACAATCTCAGCTCCACCTTAGATCATCAGGCATTAGATTCTCATAAGGAGCACGCACCCTAGATCCCTCACATGTGCAGTTCACAGTAGGGTTTGCGCTCCTATGAGAATCTAATGCTGCCACTGATCTGACAGGAGGTTGAGCTCAGATGGTAATGCGGGCGATGGGGAGCAGCTGTAGATACAGATGAAGCTTTGCTCGCTCTCCTGCCGCTCACCTCCTGCTGTGCGGCCTGGTTCCTAACAGGCCACAGACCGGTACTTGTCCAAGGCCCAGGGGTTGGGAACCCCTGTACTACACTGTTGGGAATGTAAATTGGTGTAGCCACTATGGAGAACAGTATGAAGGTTCCCTAAAAAACTAAAAATAGAGTTACTATATGATCCATCAATTCCACTCCTGGGCATATATCCAGAGAAAACCCTAATTTGAAAAAATACATGCACCCCAGTGTTCATAGGAGCACTATTTATGATAGCCAGGACATGAAAGCAACCTATGTGCCCATCAACAATGAATGAATAAAGAAGATGTGGTATATAAACACAATGGAATATTACTCAGTCATAAAAAATGAAATGATGCCATTTGCAGCAACATAGATGGACCTGGAGATTATCATATTAAGTGAAGTAAGTCAGATAGAGAAAGACAAATATCATATGATATCACTTATCTGTGGAATCTAAAAAAATGATATAAATGAACTTATTTATAAAACAGAAATGGACTCACAGACACAGAAAAAAAAAAAACTTATGGTTACCAAAAGGGATACGGGGAAAGGGGAGTAAATTAGGAGTTTGGGATTAACATATACACACTACTATATATAAAATAGATAAGCAACAAGGACCTACTGTATAGTACAGGAAACTATTTTCAATGTATTGTAATAACCTATAATGGGGAAAAATCTGAAAAAATGTGTGTGTGTGTGTCTGTGTAACTGAATCACTTTGTTGAATACCTTAAACTAACACAACATTGTAAATTAACTATACTTCAATTTTAAAAAGCTAAAAAAATAAATGAAAACAAAGATAAGAAAAAAACACACACAAAAAACAAACAAACAAAAAATCTTAGGAAAATATAACCAAGGATTGAATTGGTAATAAATGAATGACATTCAACCCCCTCTCATCCCTAAAAAAGTAACACAAACTACCTGTTCAAAATCTCCTAATAATTTAACAAAATATTACCATATCCAATAATTTAATAAAATCATTACCTCCTAATTTAACTATTTGAAACATCAAATAAGCAACTTAGTTCATTTTGATCGTTTGTTCTTTTTTTTTTTTTAAAGGACTGTGCTATGAATTTTTTCCCTATCTATTTATGTTGGGCCATGCCGCATGTGGGATCTTAGCTCCCTAACCAGGGATCAAAACCTTGCCCCCTGCATTGGAACCTCAGAATCTTAACCACTGGACCACCAGGGAAGTCCCTCAAGTTTGTTCTTAGTCAACTCACTAAATCCTTTTCTAAAATTGTTTACACACCAGTGACAACTCTATTTTTTAATTCAAAAATCTATATTTAATATAAAGCCTTTTGTTCAGAAATAAGTCCCAAAGCCATTTATTTTATATTAAGCTCTGTATTTCCTAGTATTGAAAACTTGTTCAAATATTTTTATTTAGCATTTCTATGGATAAATATCTCAATTTTATATGGCTATTTATCTCAACATTTACTTCACATTAGAATCATTTAAAGAGCTTTAAAAATGCTTGTGCCAAACTGAATTCAAATATTTTGGGGTAGGGGGGTTAGCAATTATCTAGTGTTGTAGGACAAACCACCTTAAAATTTGGGGCATTAAGACAACAAGTATTTATTTGCTTATTTTACATAATTTGGCCTGAACTCAGCTGGGTGGTTGTTCTGCCAGAACTGGAAGTCAAAGAATTGCTGAGAAAAATATTCTTCCAGTAGATGCTGAGGCAGATTTATAATTCAAGGCCAGGGGAAAGAGTGTAGGGACATGTACACTGTTAAATATCTTGATTCTTTCTGTTTCCCATTTTTACAGTTGTCTGAACCATGCTTTCAAGTATTTTAACAGATAGCCTTATTTTCCACAACTTTCTATTATGAAAATGTTCAAATATACAGAAAAGTTAAAGAAAAATAAAACAAATTATATATCCACCACCTAGATTTAAAAATTAACATTTTGTCATATTTTTTACTGAACAATTGGAAAGTAACTTACAGACATGATGTTTCACCCCTAAACACTTAGGCATGCATCTCATAAAAACAACCACAATACCATTACATACCTCAAAAAAATGAACAGTAATTCCCTAATATTAAAACAAACAAAACCACAGAGAGAATCAAGATATTTAAAGTAACTGCCAAATTAGCTACCAGAGTTAAAACTTAAGAGTGTAACAAAAAATTTAAATTCATTATAGAACAACATAGCAATATGAAAACTTGTGTTTGTAATTATTTCAAATGATCTAAGAGGTTGTTCATTCCCACAAAAAAGGAGAAACACACACACATACAAAATAATGGAAACAGAATAAAAGAACAAATGATTTAATATTACCATGGATGGCTTTTCTAAGACCTAAGAGAATGATTATGATTATTTTCATGAAATATTAATTCCAAAATCTTGGGCCATGCCAATCATTCTAGAAAAGTTCACGTAATAGCAAATATTTGTAAATCACTGTATTTTGATTTTATAGATACTTTGCTACTTAGAGCTCTGTTTTTTCTCACTTGAATATCACAACCAAATAGCTTGTTTCTTGAATCAATTACACTAACAAAATATTTTGTAGTTTCAATAATTAGGTTTGTTAAGAGGTGAAAAGTAATTGCATAACTAGAATTTCATAAGTATAGAATTTCAACAATGTTGAGTAGGTATCTCTTTTGCTCTTGAGAGGAAAATTATACTTGTTACTAAATATCATTATATCATATTTCTGGGAAATATCAAATTCCTTATAAGAATGTCATATTGTTACTTGGCAACTATGATTTTCCATCAGATACATTTTTGTAACATGGCTTGGATGACTAGAGTATTAGCAACAAGTTATTCATTTTGATCCAGTTTTTTGTTCTTTGTTACAAATGGCTTCATTATACAAGAATACACAAACAATATAGACATTCCCTTGTGTGCACCTCTTACACATGAAAAAACAAACAAACCAAGTATATGTTTGTTCCATTCCTCCATTTACTATACTGAAGGGTTACTGGCACATACAAAATAGCTCTTTCCACCTGGGTGTGCATGTATATAAGTGTTTTTATGGGTTTTCCACAACTATATGATAGCTTAGTGGATCATTTACTCTAAAAATATCAAAATGTAAAGAAATAATTATTAATATTCAAAATCGAAGAAAATAATTATACTCTGTTTTACTGTGACATTGTTACAGCTGAAAGGAAATAAAGGGAAGCCTCATATATTTTTTTTCTTCCATATTTACTTTGGGAAAGTTTACAAAATTATATTTCATGAAGAAAATTAAAAATTACCATCTCTATTTATTCAAGGTATTTTTTGACATGAAGATTGTTGGTTCATGAGGATCCCTTAATGGCAAAACACACTGCAAAAATACGAAGCAACAATTCTTCCATTGAGCAAGGAGGGAGAAGGGTTCTGGCTTCAGCTGATAATTTATGTGATCCTGTGCTCAGTTCCAATTTTCTGAATAATTATTTACAACTTTATTTTAGGATTATCCATCCATATACATAGGAGACTTTGTGTTTCTGAGGCTCCGGTGGCATCAATGTAATAAGCAAAAAATGAGAAATCTATTTTTAAAGGAGCAGAATACTTTGGAAAAGTTTGTCCGTGTAGAAAAATTTCCCAATAAAGTGATATTGCAACTCTAGAAGACTATATTATAAATATGTATTGTACTGAATCATTTTATTTAGTAGACAGTTTTAATATTGAATATATTTCAAGATCCTTAAGCACTATTTTAACAGGTGGTATTATATAGTATAAAATTATAGAGAACAATGCTGTTGAAGAACAGTGATGAGAACAGAAACTAGGTAATAAAAGAAAACACTGTATCTGTTATTGAAGGGATGCAAATCAATATATGGCCTTCCTGAATAGTCTTACTATTCTTTGCAATCAAGGGCATATAGTAGTTTTCAAAGAAATGCTTATTGGGTTATAATAATCATTCAAATCTTAAAATACAAACTGTTTCTCTGGCAAGTTTTGTCAGATGATTGTGTCTGATATTTTCCCAGAAGACTTGCTTATAGAGGAAGGAAGAACACATTTTAAGAAGGAACAAATACAGTATGCTAACACATATATATGGAATCTAAGGGAAAAAAAAAAAAAAAAAAAAGGGCATGAAGAACCTAGTGGCAAGATGGGAATAAAGACACAGACCTACTAGAGAATGGACTTGAGGATATGGGGAGGGAGAGGGGTAAGATGTGACAGGTGAGAGAGTGGCATGGACATATATACACTACCAAATATAAAATAGATAGCTAGTGGGAAGCAGCCGCATAGCACAGGGAGATCAGCTCCATGCTTTGTGACCACCTAGAGGGGCGGGGTAGGGAGGGTGGGAGGGAGGGAGATGCAAGAGGGAAGAGATATGGGAACATATGTATATGTATAACTGATTCACTTTGTTATAAAGCAGAAACTAACACACCATTGTAAAGCAATTATACTCCAATAAAGATGTTAAAAAAAAAAAAAAAAGAAGGAACAGACAGAAATCTAATTCCATCTTTATCAAAATAAAAAACAATTTAGGGGAATTTGTAAGTTTTCATGGAAATGTATCTTGGAGACAAATGTAAAGGAAATGAATATTATAAGTAGTGTGTCAAGTGTGTCTCTGTGAGTCTATCGTAGAGGCCGCAGAATATAAAGTGTCATGAAATATATAAAATTTTAATAATTATTTAAAAATGTGCTTTTGAAAAGGCATGTATAGTTGACTAGAGAAAAATGATGAAACTTAAGAGGCAAATATCAAATATTTTATATATATACATATATATGTATATGTATATATATATATACACACATACACACCCACATACATATAACTGATTGATTGCATTGATGCACCCAATTAATGACTAGACCATATCTAACAACCTTTGCCATGTAACTTAGCTGTTGTCTCCTTCATTGACTCTGAGCTGGCTTTGTGGTTTTGTTTAGCTAACAGAATATGCTAGTATACTAGTGTGAAAGTGATGGTATGCTAGATTTGAGCTTGTACACTTCTATTTATCCTCCTGAAACTGAATCTACCATGAGAACAAGCTTAGGGATGTATTTCTGGAGGAGAAAACATCAAGTGAAACAGACAAGTCATCTCAGCTGAGCTCATGCTAGACCAGTCAGGTACCAGCCAAGCTGCTAGCTGACCAACGAAGCATAAGCAAGTCCAGCCAAGAGCATCCAGACTGGCTCAAACAGCAGATCCACTCGACTAATCTCGTATTCATGAAAAGTAATAAATAGTTGTCATTATAAGCCACTAAGTTTGGGGGTGGTTTGTAACATGACAATATTGTTGTAATAGACAATATACATCAAGTATGTAATTTATCATACAAACGAGGAGTTTTGAGAATGAAAGGGGCTACTATCAATAATTATACTGAGAAAGCAGGTATAAGTTGGCTCTGCTCAAGTATAATCAGGCATATAGTCATCTTATTTATAGAGCATTCAAAGTTTTGTTTTGTTTTGTTTTTAATTTACAAGGTTTACATTTTGTTTATTGGGGTATAGGGTTATGAAAAATCTAGAAAAAGGAAATGTAAACTTATCTCCACCTTTAATAATATGTGCATTCATCTTTCAGCTGTAAAGAAGTACAACTCGGGCTTCCCTGGTGGCGCGGTGGTTGAGAGTCCGCCTGCCAATGCAGGGGACGCGGGTTCGAGCCCTGGTCTGGGAAGATCCCACATGCCGCGGAGCAACTGGGCCCGTGAGCCACAGTTACTGAGCCTGCGCGTCTGGAGCCTGTGCTCCGCAACAAGAGAGGCCGCGATAGTGAGAGGCCCGCGCACCGCGATGAAGAGTGGCTCCCGCTTGCCACAACTAGAGAAAGCCCTCGCACAGAAACGAAGACCTAACACAGCCAAAAATAAATAAATAAATAATTCTTTAAAAAAAAAAAAAAAAAAAAGAAGTACAACTCAAAATGACTTACAAAATAAAGACATTTATAATCTCACATAAAGAGTTAAGGTTGGTTGGTTTACTGACAACAATATCATTAAAAAAAAAGAAAAAAAACCGCAAAAAATAAACAAACAAAAAAACCTCTCAACCTGTTTTTATTATAATCTTCCTTATCTCAATAATGGTATTATCGTCTGTCCATGTCTCATAATATTTTATCCCTTTCTCTCATTTTATTCATCAGCAAATCCTGATGTCTTAACCTATGAAATACATACAGAATCTGGCTATATTTTACTAGATCCATTACCATCTTTATCTAAAGCATCATCCTCTCCTGCTGAATTATTGCAATAGCCTCCTAATCAGTCTCTCTACTTCAAACCTTATATCTATACAGTCTATTCTTTATACTGTAAATCAGATCATGCCACATCTCTGCTGACAGCCCTCCAATCTCTGTCCATTTTATTAAAAGTTACAATGTTCTAATGTTGTGTGGTCCATTTCACTAGCCACTAACCATATACAACTATCGATGACTTGGTATGTGCCTGATTCAAATGATGGTATGCTTTAAGTATAAAATATACTTTGGATTTGAGAGACTTAGTATGACAAAAAAGAATGCAAAATATCTCATTAATAGCTTATATGTTGATTACATTAAAATAATAATTTAAGGTATTTTATAAGATAATATTTCGCATGTGTCGGGTTAAATAAAATATATTGCTAAATTAATTTGCTTTTATTTTATTTTTTTATGTGGCTAAATTAATTTGCTTTTCTTTTACTTTTTTATGTGGCTACTAGAAACTGTAAAACTATATGTGTCTTGCAGTATATTTCTATTGGACTGCCCTATATGACTGGGCCTGTAAAACCACTCTGAGTTAATCTCTTACTATGCCCCTCCTCTTTGTTCATTGTGCACCAAAAACTCTTGTAATACACTTTTGTGACCCTCCTGCTTTCACAGAAACAGCAGACATGCACCTCCTTGGTAACTTTTAGGGGCAATTTTAAGTTTTCTGTAAACAAATAAAATTTGGAATCTTCTTAAGGAAAACAATACAATATTATTACCATAAAATAAAGTAAAAGTAAATATTTCTTAGAGTCAAAAAGAATTTACAACAAATTATAATTCTTAAAAAAAGCTGAAAAATACCACAAACATGAAAAACTCTAGGTGCTAGAGTAATAACATGTTATTATGGGCACCATAATTCATAACATTATATTGTCTCTGGCCCTTCACCTTTAGGTCACAACACGTGAAGTATCATTCCTTGAGCAATAGAATTATTTACTGGAAGTTATTCCTATGAAGGGATGGTTAGCCATAACATAACAATAAATGGAAGTGACTGAGAATTATATATGTGTAGCCCACCAAAATTATATCACATGTAATCATTTTAAATTACCTTCTGTTCAACTTCTATTTAGCTGGTTTTCCAAAAATTACTATGGCACTTGGATACATCCCTACAAGAATAGGAGTATAATGGAGGGGAATTAGAAGTTGACAGACAGTGAGTGACCTTACCCAACTGAAGCTAACAAAAATCTAATTTCTGAAATTTTTACAAAAACTTGTGACCATATGATCATACTGCTAGCTAGCTTCATAGTAAATACTCCCCTGAGGCCTTTGGATGGATAATGTCCTCACCTCCTTCAAGTCTCCTCAAAAATCACCTTTCCAATGAGGGTTACCTTGGTCAACCTATTTAAAATAAATGCCATCCACAGCTTTTCTGATGTGCCTTACTCTGCTTTTATTTTTTCCAGAGATCTCTGTATACTGTTAAATTTGCTTTACCAAGTTTTTTCTTTGTTGGTTGATCTTCCCTAAGGTTACTGGAATACAAACACCATGAGAACAAAACTTTTTACAGCGTTTTTTCCAATGCATTTCCAAGGCTTTGAATCATGCCTAGAGCAGAGGAACTACTCAGTAAGTGTGGATTCAATGAATGAAGAAACCAGAGCCTTTTATCTTTCTGCTCTGCCAACCTCACTGGTCTTCAGATTTTTCTCTTACGTTTGCAAGATAAGGCAGCAGACATCTCTTCAAACTGGGTACTGAATAAGCACAAGGAGTATTCCCTCTTGCTTCTCCTTTGCATTTGTCTAACTCATTAATTCTTGCTTTAGCATTGGCCATTTTCCTCATTATGCTTTCCTGTCATTATCTTTACTTTTCCTTTCCTATCATTGTGTCTTAAATGCCTGAGTTATTTTTCCTTCTTTTCTTTTTCACGGGTGTATGTATTAAGTTTATGTTTCCTCTGAGACCTGTTTAGCTGCCCCATACATTTTTTATGTCAGGCTTCAATTGCCATAATTTTAAAGAGTTTGCAATTTGTGACTGAACATTCTCTGTAACTGCTGAGTTGCTTAAGAGACAGTTTTGTGATTTTTTTTGATGTAGATGAAGAGGAAAATTTTTTTTCTGTATTTTTCAGATGTATAGTTTTACAACATTGTGATCAGAGAACATGGTCAACTATTACTATTTTTAGAATATATTGGGGGTTGGGAGGTTTTTTGTGGCCTAATAAATGGAAGTTTATCATGAATGCTCCATCTACAGTCATATTTTTAAAATATTGCTGCATTTCTTAACAAAACACATAATTATTCCAGTTGGATCTATTAGTTCCACTAAGCTACACATTCAAATAATCCTAACTAAAACTAGGTATCACTAAACCAGGTGAAACTGTTAAAATTGGCAACACTGGAAAATTAGAATGTTTTAATATCACTATAAAATAATTCATTTAGCATCTTATTATAAATAAAAGTTAAATTAAGAGACTTATTCTGTGGTTATGAAGAACCTAGGGGCAGGAAAGGAATAAAGATGCAGACATAGAGTATGGACTTGAGGACACAGGGAGGGGGAAAGGTAAGCTGGGACGAAGTGAGAGAGTGGCATGGACTTATATATACTACCGAATGTAAAATAGATAGCTAGTGGGAAGCAGCCACATAGCACAGGGAGATCAGCTCGGTGCTTTGTGACCTCCTAGAGGGGTAGGATAGGGAGGGTGGGAGGGAGATGCAAGAGGGAGGAGATATGGGGATATATGTATATATATAGCTGATTCACTTTGTTATAAAGCAGAAACTAACACACCACTGTAAAGCAATTACACTCCAATAAAGATGTTAAAAAAAATAAGACTTATTCTGTTGGTCACCTAGGAATACAAGAAAGAAGAAAAATAAATAAAATTTATTTACTTAATATTTCACCATAAGTTCATTCATAGAGTAGAATGAGAAATGTTTTTACCTATATCACATCTGCTAAAGAATACTGGGAAAATTATCACTAAACTCATTCAACATGTAGATTTAAACATTAAGTAAGAGCGTGTAACAACTTCGTTGTAACAGATTTGGTAAAAGTTTGGTCCAAAGAATAAATTGGGGAAAGGGCCATCGGAGTGTTTCTTTTCCTTTACCCATAAACTGTAAATTATTTATCATGAAAATGTAAAAGAATACCACAGGTATAATTAAGAGTATCGTAAGTATAATTCAATAATACAAATTTTAAAATTCAAATAGAAAACTAGAAAAATCCATTTTTCTCTATTTCTCTAACCATGAGTTTGATCTAATGTCTCAGTCTCTGTGATGCAGCTCTTTGTAAATACTGTATTATGTCTTATCTATTTCTGAAAAGGCAAAGCCAACACAAAGAATCTTTCTGTAGGATTTTTGTTTTGTTTTGTTTTTTTAGCAGGACAGACTAATTTTCTCTGAATTCCTACTGCATTAAAATGTGATGTCAAGATCTACTAGATGGACGTGGCACAGATTTGAAGGATTCTGAACTTGAATGCATTCTGATTAATTTTCTTTCCTTAACAAAATTGCAAGGAAACTTCTCCTTATAAAACACTGCTCTAGAAACAGAGCTGACTGGCTACAGTTTTATATACAGCTTGGCTTTTCCTGTGGGAGATGAGTAACAATTGTGTTGTTTCCAGAGCATCACAGAGTAATATGAAATTTGCAGAGAATAATACAAAGAACCTAGGCTTAGCTCCTGCCTCTGAATCATCAGCCAGATCAAATAAGCACTGGATGTTGTACAAAGTGAATGTAATGTTAACTCTCTGCAGTTGAAATAAAAATATTTCACCTGCAAACATATTTCAAAATGACGTTTGAAAGACATGCCTTGCTTTGGTTGATGATTCTTTATTCACTACGCATTACAGAAATTGTTATTTATCAACAGGATTTTTTGTTGATATTTTCCTCCAAGGTTTAACCTTTGGCTAAAAGAGCATGCTTGAATTTACATTTTTAATGAGTTTCTCTTAAAGTATAAGTAGTTCATGGAATCTTAAAACTATATTTTATTATTGACAGAAGAGTATTTCAAAATCCCTAGTGTGTGATATGGGTATGTGTGATTGGGAGGTGGCTGAATCTATTTAATTTCTAGGGTTGCATTTCAGTGAAGATTCCTGATTCTGAAATATGTAGGGTTTAAGCCTGGGATTAAGCTTTTACTCTGTTTGTGGCCTTGTAAAATTAATTAACACCTATTAGATATAATCTAAGAAAATAATTGACCTTGTCTGATAGAGATATTATGGAAAATTAAATGAGATAGACCAAGGAACCTCCTTACACAGTGCCAGACACATATTGAAAGTTTAAGACTGATGGATATTATCAATGAAAAGTTAATTTATAATATAGTGAAAATAACCTTGGACAGGAAATGCTGAGCTCTAGTAAAAACACTATTACTTAATAGCTCTGTAACCTTGGGAAAAACACATAAACTCTCTGAATCCATTTTAATAGCCATAAAAAAAATTTTCATAATTCCTTGTATATCAAATAAAACTGACATAAAGATAAAATAAGGTAACATATATGATTATGCCATACAGTCAGATGAGCTTTTATTTAAGAGTTTATTCATTTTATTATCTTCCTTCACACACAAATTTCCTCTAAAATCATGAAATCAGTTGATGCTTTCTATATAAATCCATATTTGGAAAAAGAAAAAAGAAAACTCAAATTCAAACTGCTGGCAATTATATGCAGACTTTGCATGTATATCAATATTTTTCATGGTTTGGCTTTTTTAGAAATGTGTTTTTCATTGTTATTTTACCTCATTCCTAACAGTTAACCATCAACCATGTATTCAAAAAAAAAAACCAAAAAAACCAAAATGGTTTATTTCTGCAACCATTCACTACAAGTGCCATATTTCTTTTATCCCTTTGGAATATCCTGGTTATAAAACTTAGCATAGAAAAAGAGTGAAATTGGATGTACATCTCAAATCTCAAGTAAGCTATTTTGGTCACCATATCTCCCAGGAACAACTTGATATAGATTTTTCATCCATCTTTAAAATGGATGAACCTTAGGGACTGGAATGGAAATGAAATATTTAGGCATTGAAACTTTAACATGATTTAAATATCCAAATTGAATATAGAAGGCTAGCTTGGAGGAAATAAAGAAAAAGAAAAAGAAGGAAAGAATTGGTACTCTGTCTGATTTGTATTGCTGCAAAGAAACAAACTTTTGCATACTGGACCAAAATATATATTACTGGCATATGAATTTCTATTCCCACTTAGTGTTGCTGGAAATATACAAGTCAATTCAGCTAAATGAATCTTTTTGTACACTCCCAAATGCTCCAATTTCTTTCACACAGTCCACTGATTTTTTTTTTTTTTTTTTTTTTGTGGACTTAAGAGGTGACTGGCAGCTCAGCTATCTCCATGGAGATTAATAGTATGTGATTTGCAATATGCTTTTAAAGTAGGATAACAAGCCAGATTCAATGGTACTTAATTATAAAGTATGAGCCAATTTTTGTCCCAAGCTGTAAATATTTGGGGATGAAATCTATAAAAGACAAAAATCGTATTATAAGAAAACCTAGCTACATTTTAAATATAAAGGATATTCAAAATGTCATTTCACTGAGTTTAAGAAATAGCTACTATTTTCCAGTAGATGATTCTGTTTGGGGAGGGGGGGTGGTGATTGTCCATAGTGTTTCCACACATTACGACAATTTTTGTCTAGGCTATTTTTCAAGAATGTTTGTATAGTAAGCAACCTGAGAGGATAGAAATAGGCTCCCTGTGAGTCAGTGGACACGTGATTTTTGACCAGGAAAATACAGATAGTATCTTCCTCCCTCCGTAATAAGATTGGGGAAAACCTAAGATCAGGATTCCAAATCTATGATGCAGACTCATTGTGCAGCATCCACCTGGGCCATTTCTCATGGTCCCCATAGGACTTTGGAGGCAAGGGTACCTGATGAAAACATGAAGCTCATGCTGTCTGCTGTATAGTGAGTCATAAAGGCCTTTGTCTCTATCCCATGGGTCTCTTGCCTTCTGCCAGAACCTATGAAACTGTGGCAGGGTAACTCATTAGCTTAGAAGTCAGGTAAAATCTCAGACCCTTCATCGTTTTTGACAGGGTCATTTTGATCCAACAGTTATTTATGAGAACTTAATGGGCAAGTGACTGTGTTCAATGTTGCATGGAAAGAAATACAAAGAGATTATGTGAGCCATACTCCAAAGGTATTTACCATTAGAGGTAGAGTGGGGAAGTAAGCAACACCTAGAATAATGTAATTCAAAGGAAGAAATTCTTTACACTGACAAAATATCAAAAAACAAAAACAAACTACAAAAAATAAACCAACACCAAAAAACAAATGAAAAAAACAAACAAAAAACAACCAGCACCATCACCAAAAAATTATATTTTGATAGGTACCAAATGGGAAGTATGGGGTTAAAGAAGCACCCAGGCTAATAAAGTTACAGGAGATCTTGGTCTGTTTCTGTAATAAGTAGATAATCATGGTTTGATTTTATATTATGTGGAGAACTGTACATGGGTATGAGACCTAAAAGGCAATTTAGGATAGATCAAGAAACGCTTGATGGCCAAGAAAAGAGGTTTGGGACTCCCTGTCAGAAGTCAACCACTAGGAAACACAGACACGCACGCTAAAGGATTATTGCAGGGAATTGGCCTACACATTCCGCAGGAGAGGGACCTGCTTCAACAGTCCCTGCAAGGCTTTCTCCACTTCTTTTATTTTCTTTCTCTCTCTTTTTTTAACTTATTATTTTATATTGGACTATAGTTGATTAACAGTGTTGTGACAGTTTCAGGTGTACAGAAAAGTGATTGTTATACACATACATGTATCGATTCTTTTTCAAATTCTCTTCCAATTTAGGTTGTTACATAATATTGAGCAGAGGTCCCTGTGCTATACAGTAGGTCCTTGTTGGTTATCCATTTTAAATATACCAGTGTGTACATGTCAACCCCAAACTCCCTAACTATCCCTTCCCCCTACACGTCCCCTCTGGTAACCATAAGTGCGTTCTCTAAGTCTGTGAGCTGGAGCCTGAAGCCCACAGGACAGCAGTCAGGAAGGGAAGCTCAGCAACAGACTGGACTCTCATGCGCATGACCTGCAATCCCCCAGGGGCTGTCCGAATCCTGTGTCCATTCTTGCTGACTCTTATCTCGGTGATGAGGGCATCCTGTAGACGCCTCAGAGCCAAATACACATATCTGGTCCAAATGCTCCTTCACACCAACAAGGTGAGTCAGCAGGTGTGCAACAATGGTACAAAATTATTGCTACCTCCTTTCCACCCTCCAAAATCTTCTAAGAACCTCCCTTGTGGCCCACCTTAACAGGATGCATAGAAGGAAGGGAATTCTGGGAAGTAGTTCAGTCTAGCCCAGCTGACATAGTATATAGTCACCATAGACCTTAATAGATAGATATTGGAATGCCTTTAAAGATTTTTTTTTGTTTTTGTTTTAAAATAATACCAGAGAAGCTGTTAACAAATATTATGTAAAACTGCAGAAATTAATTTGAAAACAGAAATGTTGAATTCTAAATAGCAGCTATTTTAAATACATTTACTATTCTATCATTAACTGCTTATAAAGTATGTGCTTTCTTACCCTCAACCAATTATCATCTTTTTTCCCATACTGACTACCAGAAATAAGAAGTAGGTTATTCTTTAATATATATTAAATACATACTCAAATAACCAATCTACCAAAAAATACAGTAGATTACCTTTACAGCATATGTGTGTGTATATAAATATATATATGCAAGAAAACCCAATGAAGGTGGTCTTGGTCTGGACCATGCAGAACCAAAATTGTATAAGACCATTTCACTATTCTATAGAAGTGCCTTGGCTTAGCACTTAATTATAAGGGCAATTCTTTAGGAGATGAAAAAGCACCAAAATGGCAGCCTTCAGAAGTTGATCTCTATTTTAGTCTATTTGAGATGATAGAGACTTCTTTTTGTCCCTCAAAAAAATGAACGTGAAGACAGTGTCACAAGTTTTACTGCATTTAATTCAGCTTTCCCTAAGCCTAAAATGGAGAAAGCATTAATAAATAACTGAAATCCCTGTCTCAGGTATGCCTGGAACAGATTTTAATAAATTACATTTTATGCTGCAATCCAAGCATTGAGCTGCCACACTTATGATTAATAGAGCAGCATTCTTATAAAAGAACAACAGTTTTAAAAGAAAAGAATTTTGTTATACAGTGCTATCACATCAATATTAAGAAGAGGTACAATATTGTTGCAGGAAAATAACTGAAAGGAAAAAAATAAATTTTTATTATTAAATAATAAATTATTAAGCTGTCGATTCAATTCTGTATCAGATTTTAAAGTATAATAGTACTGACATCAAAATTTGAAAAATGATTTTTAAAAAATTGGAGTGGAATCACTGTTCTTTTGGTTTAAGACTTTGAGAGGATATTCATAAAAATTCATTTGAATAGCAATAAAATCTCTAGATTGAAATTATACTCTTTGTTTGAAGTCCCAAATAATGGACATGAAAATCCATCAAAGCTGTCAGTAATTTTAATATTCTTAAAGAACGTCTTTGGCAACATTTAAGCACAGTTTTAAAATTTAATTTCAATTTTTCTAAATAATCGAATAGTTACTGAAATTATTCTTAAGATATTTTCAAATCTTTGCAAGTCAAAATTGACTTCTCCAGTCAGTGGGGGTGAAAAAAAATATTTTCTCAATAGCTGATCCAGAATTCTTCATTGAACAAGAACTGTGTTTGTTTAGAAAATTATATTAAAGGAAAAATAATTGGTTAGGCTTTAGCTTTTAGCTCATAGATTGGATGAGCCAAGGATGAGGAAAACTGTGAAACATTACAGATAAATGGAAACTGGAAATAAAGATAGCAGAGAAGAGAAAAAAAAAAAGAGAAGGGAGGAAGAAAATAAGAGAGAGTAGTCAAGTAGTGTAGCGGTCCACCAAAGCTTGAGTTGCAGAAATGGCTGAGGAACTTTTAGCTAGATACCCAACACTGATTCTGAAGTTTTTTAATTGCAAAGAGAAAATTTTCTCATCTTCCTTACTCTTCTGGAATGAGTAAAGTCTGTTACTCACTCTCTTCTCTAAAAATAAACAAGCAAAATTAGAAGTTAATCATCTTGATTCTCTTCTTTGGCTTAGTTGCCACTTCGTGTCTTGTCACCTCTTCTAACTAGTGGCTTTCAAATTTTAGCATTCATCAGAATGGGAACTTTTTATACAGAATTCCAGGATTCATTGCCAGAGTTTTTGATTCAGCAAATTTAGAGTGTGGCCTGACACTGCTGGTTAGCGGAACACATTTTGAGAATACCTGCTCTAAAGGATAATCTAAGTAGGTGGGCCTCACATTTTCTCTGCTACCACCCTCATTCAGGCCACCATCATCTCTCACCTGGACAATAGCATCCTAACTGATCTTTCTACTACACCTCTACTCAGTAGTCTGAATAATCTTTCAAAAAATATAAATCTGATTGGGTAAATAAATATTCCACAAAAAAGCCTTCTCTGTCCACTTTATGTAAAATACAATGGACTCCTTTTCTCCTACATCCTGTCCCCCAAATACACACTGCTTTATATTTTAAGAATATGTACCACTATCTCATGTTTTCTTATTTGATACATATTGTTTATAAATCATTAGAGTTATAACATAAGATAGCTTGTCTTTCCTGCTTATATCCCTGCTCCTACATTGTGCATGGCTCATGTTGTAGATTTCATTAATATTTGTTGAAAGAATAATTAAAATACCATATTGCTATTATAAATATTTTGTTTAAGGTACCTTGTTATTTTTACATTTTCCATGGAAATTCAGATCACAAGGTATCTGTTTTATTTACATTCTTACTCAGAGTCCAGCTTTGTCATTTCTCAGCTTTGCTACTTTGGGCCAGATACTCGTTTTCCCTGTGTTTCAGTTTCCTCACCCATAAAATGGGGACAATAATACCACCCATGTCAAAAGGTTGCTTTGAGAAACCAATTAGTCATTACATATAGAGTACATGACTCATGGTAGATACTCAATAAATGTTAATTTCATTATTATTTTAAATTATTGTTATTATTACTAACTAGGATGCGTCCCTAGATTAGATTGCTCACCACCAACCATAGGTCATTGTTGGCAAAGGGATTAGGAGGCTGAAAAGTAGTCAAAAGAAGTGCTATGATGAATGAAAATGATGGTGTCACAAAGTTAAAGTCTCCAACCAGTAGGTAGAAGTTTGTCTGGCTGGAACGTAGGGATCACTGACATGCACCAGCTGGCTCAGACAGCAAATGGTTCTGGAAAATGGAATTGTCTGGCATTTAATCCCTGATTGTGGAAATTGGGAAATGGAACAATACACAATTTATTGAGCACCTGCTACATGCCAGATAATTGTATTCATGTTGTCTTATTTCAGTGTTGTCGGTATTTCTATTTTTACAGATTGTAAGGGAAGAGACAGAGACATCAGGTAACTTATAAAACATTACACAACTTAAAATCATATCTGAACTCAGTCTTAGCTTTGTCCAAATCCAAAACTAATCACCTCTTCTCTCTCATGCTTTCTTTTTGATGTAAATAAGCAATAAATTTGTAAGAGTTTCTGATATACGAATTAAATCTATTTACAGTATGGAGACTGCCTTCAATTTACATCAAAAGCAAGAACCCTTCTTTTGGGAATGTGGTTTCTTGGAGCCAAGGGTAACAAGATGGAGGACATAGGTGGCTAGGACCTCTGGGAAATGGAGTAAAGTATATTGACGGCAAAAGCAAGCAACCCCTTGATTTTAAAAATAACACTTTAGACCTGACACCATTCCCAGAGAGGAGTGATCTTGGCCCCTCTCTAACTAAAAATCCTCACACTCACCTAAGCCAAGTTCACAGTGGGACTCCGAAAAACCAGAGATGAAAAGTGTGTCTGCAACAACTTAAAGCCTCTGGAAGCAGTACACATCAGATCTAAAATGTCGCTCAGAGATAATCTAGTCCACCTGGCAGACCTGTCAATTAAAACACACATTGCTGCCCAATCCTTAACCCCAGAATTTCTGATAGATTAAGTCTCAGGTGAAGCCAGAAAAACTGCACCTATAACCACTTCTTAGGTAATGCTGATCCTGCGGATCTAAGGCCATACTTTGAGAACCACTGCTGCAGTCTAAATCACTCATTTTATATGGGACTAAACTGAGATGAGAGTGTGTCCACAGTTGCACAGTAAATGATCTTGGAAGGGTAAGAAGAATAAAGGACCATTGAGATGTGTCCAAAGAATTTATATGGAGTCAATCTTGTGATAATATGGTTGTGGCCTTGCCCAAATTCATTGTTATAGCTACAAGGGTATTCAGCCACTTTGGGACTAAGCAAACCACCAGGAAAAAAGAATCAACATAATATATTTGATGCCATTTTCTCATAAACATTAACTCTTGTTTTGAAAATATTATAATAAATTCCATTAGTTCATTTTAAAGTTGTAATGAAAATGTGTGAAACAGGTTTTGTCTAGTTAGTCTTCAATTGCTGAAATGCATTAGAAAAAGTTGGGCTATTTAAATGATGGAGTAAATGTTACGTTCTCAAGGGAAAATTGATTTTACTTCCCAGGCCAAGTAAGATGAAATGGATATAGTTGCCTAGGGTACTGTCTTGAAAATTGTTTGGATGTTAAGCTGGGGCTTAGAGGAAAAGATAATTATCTGCCAGGGGTAATGAAGAGAAAAAGAACACCAAGTATTATACATTGTCAAATTCTGGGTTGTTACTGTCATTTGTGCTGGTTTTTCACATTATTCATATGAAAAATGTTTACATGGCTCTAAATTTGATGAAAATTTATGCTACTAATTATGACCATGGAAACATTATCACATATTGTTTAATCAAATATTGATTGATCCACCTAATAAAATTCTACAACTGTGATAGTTGGACAACCTGTTAATTTCAAGACTCTATTGTTCTACATAATTTTCTATGACTGTCCATGTAGCACAAACTTAAATCTTGTGACTCACTTGATGATGCATTTGACAAACAAATGAGGTTAAGTTAGGAATTTGAGAGGTTATAAGAATGAATGTGCACAATAATGTTAATCAACTGTGTCTATGATGGTGGCGTGATTTTTGAGTGATATACTATTACTTGCAACATATATCTAGAAAGCTTAGAAAAAGTGAAAGGGTATTGGCTCTAAAGAGCTATGTATTATTTTTCTATTGCTGCATAACAAATTACCACAAATTTAGCATCTTAAAATAAAATACATTTATTATCTCACAGTTTCTGTGGGCCAGGAGTCTGGGTATAGGTTAACTGACTCAAAGCCAGGCTGCAGTCTCCTCTGAGGCTTCAGGTTCTCTTCCAACCTCATTAGTTGTTTGTGGAATTCAGTTTTTTAGCGCTGTGGGACTAAGGTCCCTATTTCTTTTTTAGAGTAATGGAGTATCTTTTCTAGCTCCTAGGGGATGCCCTCAATTCCTAGCCACATGGGTGTCTCACAATATGGCATCTTACTTTTTGAAACTAGCAAGAGAATCTTTCTTATGCTTTAAACCCCTTCTTTTCAGGAAGGGCCCAGTCCCTTTTAATGGCTCATCTGATTTGCTCAAATCCACCCAGAATACTCTCACTTTTAATTAACTCAAAATTAACTGATTTGAGACCTTAATTACAGATTTGAAATCCTTCAATTTTTATTATATAAGATGATTTAATCATGGAGTTGACATTTATAATAAACAGTCCCTCAATACTCAAGGAGAAGAGATTATATTGAGAGTGTTTTTAGCAGGGGGAGGGAATTTTGGATGTCATCTTAGAATTTGGATGCCTACCACAGGCAACTATTTATAGAATGTTTATTTTATATGCTTTTCTGATTATATTATATATTGATTATGAAAAATTGGGGAAATAAAGAAAGAATTAAAAACTAAACATTTTCTGTACTCACCACTTATGGGTAATTAGTATTAACATTTTTGGTGATTCTTCTCTATTTTTTTCTATTTGTATATATATGTATAAATGTTTTTAACTGTTAGACTTACTGCATATACAATTTTGTACCTTACTTTTTCACTTAAAATATTAGAAATACTTCCCTACATTATTTATACTATTCTAACACAGTTTTTCCAATGACTGCATAATATTAATCTAATGGATGTATCATCATTTATTTTACAAGTCCCTTAGGTTTATTCCACATTTTAATGTTCCTTGCAGTGGCTACCTTTTTATGTTATTTTTGTTACCATCTCTGTTTTATTCAGATAAAGCCTGTGGTAGAAGAAAATGATGGACATAATGTTTCACGCCTACCTGTATCTATGCCTTTGTTAGTACCCACTACCTCCTCTACTGATTCTGGGCCTGGACATTTGAATACTTCGGCTAGTGGGACACTAGCAAACTTGATTCAAGCAGAGTATAAAATTAATCCTTACACAATCCAACTTCCTTTCATAGACCCCTGCCACTACCATGAAAATGTTTCCAGGGTGGCCTGTGGAATGATGTGATTATCATGTGAAGGTGAACTGAGTGTACCTAGCAAAGGTCATCCAAGACCAGGTAGCCCCCAGCCTACCATGAAGTAACTGCACACACCTGAGTGAGCCTAGTCAAGGTCAGCTGAGCCTGATCCAAATCAGTAAATCTATAGATTCATGAGAAATAATAATCGGTTGTTTTTTTGAACAACTAAATATTTGAGGTGGTTTGTTAACCAACTAAAAACTAACTTACACAAAGTTCTAGAAATGAACTGTAAAGGATACATTTAGAAATATCAGAAAATTACCAAAGAGTAATTACTTAACCAAAGTAACATTTACAGAGCTGCTAAGAAAAGTGAGGTGAAAATTGCTTTTATAGAAGGAAAGGAGCAGGCTTTTTTGTAAAGATAAAAAGGATATCATTGAGAAGAAAGACAATCCAGAACATTGGCTTGAGACATTTAAACAACACAAAGACATGAAATGCTCTTTCCATTGTGAGTTTCAGAAGTTTTCTCTTTGACATAAGACCTAGACCACGTTTCTACAAGATATCACTGGGATAGCCTCCAAGGCGTATAACATTTTGTTAACACCTTCTGGGGAAATACAGCCTTCACTGCTCACTGGCATAGGTAACACCCAGTCAAACTGAAGCCACACACAGACATGAGCTTGCCCTCCCCACTTCATCCCATTTAACTTACTGAGGCAAGAACTTGGCTGTATTTAGACGTACTTAGCAAAAGATCATTAACCACAAGCACTTTCTTTTTCCTTTCTTTACGTTTTTCACACTCTTCAGAAACAAAGGTCTACAGAGTTTCTCAGGGGAACAGAGCCCATGGAATTAAAATGTGTACAAATTTTGCATCAAGTGATGGAGTCTCTTTTGGTAGAACTGTGTATTCTCTCCACCATGCTGCACAGAAAATGAAACATTTTTATTTCAGGAATAATAGCATATGGGACCAATCAACCAGGTACAGAAAGGAGACTCATTCCCTAAAGCAAATTGTTTATCATCAGTATCTATTGAGTCTGTATACTAAAAATCTACTGAAATTTAAGTCTGATATGAAATACAGTAAACTAATCAAATCTTCATACCACCCTAGGTTTTACTACTAGAAATATTTGACAGGAATGGAATTAAAAGCAAACTAGGAGAGGAAATTACATATTTCATCATCATTAAGAGACTTCATTCAGTTAAACAAGTACCATATTTTCCCTTGAAGGTTAGTTTTTTTGTTTTTGTTTTTCATGATATCCTTTTCAGAGTCAGAGGCAATATTAAGCTTGCCAAAGAGGAGACAAACAGGAACAGGTTATTTACCATCTTTTCTATTTCATGCATTCTGCCAAGGAAATAAAAAAATAAAGGTGCTTAAGCATTTGACTTAGATATATTGGAATTGAAAACAATCAGCATTAGATTATAATAAGTATTAATTAAAATCATATAAATGACTTCGTTGATGTTTTATCTGATGTCACTTTGTTTGCATTTTCTACCTCATCCCCACATGTCTTTTGTTCCCTTAGATATATCAACAGATGTTTAATCTAAAATAATGATTCAAGATACATTAAAATTATCAAAAAGGCTGAAGCATTTTGTCAACATGGTATTTCATAGTATTTAAAATCTACATGTTAGAATCCTAGTTGACAAGAAAGTAAAATGTGCAAGAAAAGACTTTGATAGATTAAAAATGGCCACAAATTGTCACTCATTTCATTAAAGAACAATAGATCATTGAAACAAATGCTTTCACAGTGCTTGGATATAATTTTGGTTTAAGGCACTTGGTCCTCTGGACTTCAATTCATATTTTCAAATTATGATTATGTGAACAGACTGTTAATAAGAAAAAAGTGAATGTAGATTAAATTACAGAAATGGAGAGTCATTACAGAAAATAAAGTGCTTTTCTTCACATGTCAGCAGAAGGGAGGAGGAGTGGAGTCAGGGAAATTATTTTATCAGGAAAATCCCAGCATTAAACATGGATTCTCAAAAGAGTTTTAAAATATTTTCTTTCTTATATTCTTCTGTATATTTAAAAGGTTTGTTCTCTCTCATTTTATGAATTATTAAATTTCAATATTTTAATATCCACATAGTTAATATACATCATATCAGTCTTTAGAAATATCTTAATTGTGATCATTCAGTCCATTTTTTCCCAGAGTGACTTCCAGAGAACGTTTAAGATATGCACACATACAAACACAAAGAATTGGGGAGAGAGTACAGATAAATATGAGAAACTCTTTAAAGTGTGATCTCTTTCTTGGGAAATCACAGTACATGTTAATATATTGGAGAATCCAAGAATTCCATTATTAAGTAAAACAAATGTAACTGACCATGGAACCTATTATCACTGCAGAACTTGTGATTTGGGCATACTAAAATAAAGGCTGCATGTAAACATAGCTCTAGAAACTACAAATGAAACCAAAATTTAAAAAAAAAAGAGAAAAGTGAGCATCCAATAGGGCCAAAAACATGTGTATGTAAGTGGCTCTTTCTAAAGCTTCCTGTGTCTGTAAAATGTGGAAACAGGAATAAGCTATTCCCTTGATCCAGATAAAAGTGCCCTGCTGACTATTCTTCTAGAATTTCTTGTGGCTTTAGAAGCTGGGAAATTTAAAGGAAAGCCAAATATTATCATTTTACCAGTTGCTTCTTTATGTGTGACCTTGAGCAAATTAATCCCTCAGTTTCCTCCTCTGTAAAATGGGAACAGTACAAAATCCATAGGATTGTGAGGATTAAAGGACTTAATATATAATGGGCTTACAGCAATGTTCTTACATTAGCAATCCCTTGTTACATGCCATTATTTTTATTATTTATGGTTTCCTTGACAATTCATTGGCATACTTTGAAAATTGGTTGACCTTGAAGTTTCACTCCAGTACAAATGTCTTAAGTCAGGGATTTTTAAATTTGTATTGGAATAACAAAAAGAAACACGTTAAATTTAAACTTTCGTGCACAGATCAAGGACCTCTACAAATATAGCAACAATATTTTCATCACTATATTCTCCAAATTGGCAAAAATCTCACAAATAAGAACAAAAAAAACTGTTGAACAAATTGATTCATAAAGTTAGAAAAATAATAGATATATAGAGCAATCTACATGTTTACTAAGTAATAGCTCTATTATGGTGGGACATTTCGGAACAATTTTCTTATAATAAAACAACATATTTAAATGACTTACAACAATAAAATATATGCAAAGTTCTCAATTCAACTGAGAAATCTATGATCCTAAACTTTACCAGCCTTTAAATTGTTGCTCTCACTTACAGTCAAATGGTGCCACACCCAACTAACCCAATTAAATGGAACATTTCACATTATCTCTTAAAATAGTCTGCCTATGTATCATGATCTCATAAATTGGAAGTTTGACCTAAAAGGTCTTCCACAAAATGCCTAAAATTTTCAGTTAAAACCTCACCATTCCAAACATACCCAATGAATGTAAATGGATTTACTTGAGAGGAAGAATTAGACATTGATAAATATATCAGCGTTATAAATATACCTATAGGGTCTATAAGCCACTAGCTATTACTTTGGAAAGAAGAGAATGAGGTCAACGGAATGAGGTCATTAGGCAGGTGAATGTTGGAGGCTGTATTGTGACGTCAAGCCTAGAAGTGCTCTGCTTGGTCTTTTGATGCCAGGGATGGGATAGGCTGGGGTAGGCAATGAAAATGGATATAAGGAGAAAGAGAAAGATATCAAAAATAAGTATCCTGTTCCCAATAGGATGGTTTTATCATTGTGTGTGAATGTGGATGAGTGTGGATAAATAGGGATATTCTTATACACTATTCTACTTTGTACAAGAAAGTACAGATTACTCATGATTAATAAAGTTTAAGCTTGTCAAGTTGGAATTCATGGAATGAACATATGATGGTACAAATTCATGCCAAGTTCTGACCTTGCTGATCAAAAATATTGTTATACTTAGATATTATGCTCAATTATCTCCTACAAGGCTTTGTCAACATATAGCTCACATCCCTTCCACCATGTGATGTGATATCAAAGCAGTTGATTTGCATATAGGAGAGATAAGTTTCCTAGACTGAATGTTTTGATAAGCCTTTTGGGTGAGGGGAAGAAAAGGAGGTCCAGAGAGACCACTAAGGAACATGTTTGAAAATACCAGGCAATGGCGGCTGAAATATGTTCCTAGAGAGGTAGGGTCAATGGATCGCTGGACGTTCAATGACCTAAGTGGAAAGAGAAACTAATCGCTAGGAGTGAAATTTGAGGAATAATAAAGGGGACCTAAGAGGTTATGCAGGACAAGAGACAGGAGGTGGCAGTTGCCAAGAAAAGAATCTTTCAGAAAAGAAAATAAAAATGGATGTATAAAGGGGACTGTGCTAATTTGGTATGTGATATGTGACGTAAACCCTTTTCCTTCTCACACCACAAAATCTCTAAACAGGTAAAGTTAATTTGGGAGAGACAAGCCCTATATTTCTATGAGAAGAAGCAATCTTTCAAGATTGTTTACTGTTATAATAAGTGACTTTTTAAAACATCTTTATTGGAGTATAATTGCTTTACAATGGTGTGTTAGTTTCTGCTTTATAACAAAGTGAATCAGCTATACATATACATATATCCCCATATCTCCTCCTTCTTGCATCTCCCTCCCATCCTCCCTACCCCATCCCTCTAGCTGGACAAAAGGACTGAATTGTTCTCCCTGTACTAAGCAGCTGCTTCCCGCTAGCTATCTATTTTACATTTGGTAGGGTATATATGTCTATGCCAATCTCTCACTTTGTCCCAGCTTCCCCTTCCCCTTCGCCGTGTCCTCAAGTCCATTCTCTACGTCTGCATCTTTATTCCTGTCTTGCCCCGAGGTTCTTCAGAACCATTTTTCTTTTTCTTTTAGATACCATACATCATGTGTTAGCATACGGTATTTGTTTTCCTCTTTCTGACTTACATCACTCTGTATGACAAACTCTAGGTCCATCCACCTCACTACAAATAACTCAATTTCGTTTCTTTATATGGCTGAGTAATATCCCATTGTATATATGTGCCACATCTTCTTTATCCATTCATCTGTCGATGGACACTTAGGTTGCCTCCACATCCTGGCTATTGTAAATAGTGAAGCAATGAACATTGTGGTACATGATTCTTTTTGAATTACGGTTTTCTCAGGGTATATGCCCAGTAGTTGGATTGCTGGGTCATAAGGTAGTTCTATTTTTCGTTTTTTAAGGAACCTCCATACTGTTCTCCATAGTGGCTGTATCAATTTACATTCCCACCAACAGTGCAAGAGGGTTCCCTTTTCTCCAGGACCTCTCCAGCATGTATTGTTTGTAGACCTTTTGATGATGGCCATTCTGACCAGTGTGAGGTGATACCTCATTGCAGTTTTGATTTGTATTTCTCTAATGATTAGTGATATTGAGAACCCTTTAATGTGTTTGTTAGCAATCTGTATATCTTCTTTGGAGAAATGTCTATTTAGGTCTTCTGCCCATTTTTGGATTGGGTTTTTTGTTTTCAGATATTGAGCTGCACAAGCTGCTTGTATATTTTGGAGATTAATCATTTGTCAGTTGCTTCATTTGCAAATATTTTCTCCCATAGTGAGGGTTATCTTTTTGTCTTGTTTATGGTTTCCTTTGCTGTGAAAAAGCCTTTAAGTTTCATTAGGTTCCACTTGTTTATTGTTGCTTTTATTTCCATTATTCTAAGAGGTGGGTCAAAAAAGATTTTGCTGTGATTTGTCAAAGAGTGTTCTGCCTATGTTTTCCTCTAAGAGTTTTACAGTGTCTGGTCTTACATTTAGGTCTTTAATCCATTTTGAGTTTATTTTTGTGTATGGTGTTAGGGTGTGTTCTAATTTCATTCTTTTACATGTAGCTGTCCAGTTTTCCCAGCACCACTTACTGAAGAGACTGTCTTTCTCCATTGTATATCCTTGCTTCCTTTGTCATAGATTAGCTGACCATAGGTGTGTGGCTTTATCTCTGGGCTTTCTATCCTGTTCCATTGATCTATATTTCTGTTTATGTGCCAGTACCATACTGTCTTGATTACTGTAGCTTTGTAGTATAGTCTGAGGACTGGGAGCCTGATTCCTCCAGCTCCGTTTTTCTTTCCAAAGATTGCTTTGGCTGTTCGGGGTCTTTTGTGTTTCCATACAAATTGCACAATTATTTGTTCTAGTTCTGTGAAAAATGCCATTGGTCGTTTGATAAGGATTGAACTGAATCTGGAGATTGCTTTGGGTAGTATAGTCATTTTCACAATGTTGATTCTTCCAATCCAAGAACATGGTATATCTCTCCATCTGTTTGTGTCATCTTTAATTTCTTTCATTAGTGTCTTATAGTTTTCTGCATACAGGTCTTTTGTCTCCTTAGGTAGGTTAATTCCTAGGTATTTTATTCTTTTTGTTTCAGTGGTAATTGGGAGTATTTCCTTAATTTCTCTTTCAGATTTTTCATCTTTAGTGTAGAGGAATGCAAGAGATTTCTGTGCATTAATTTTGTATCCTGCTACTTTACCAAATTCATTGATTAGTTCTAGTAGTTTTCTGGTAGTGTCTTTAGGATTCTCTATGTATAGTATCATGTCATCTGCAAACAGTGACAGTTTTATTTCTTCTTTTCTGATTTGCATTCCTTTTATTTCTTTTTTTTTCTGATTGCTGTGGCTAAAACTTCCAAAACTAAGTTGAATAACAGTGGTGAGAGTGGGCAACCTTGTTTTCTTCCTGATCGTAGTGGAAATGGCTTCAGTTTTTCACCACTGAGAATGATGTTGGCTGTGGGTTTGTCATATATGACCTTTATTATGTTGAGGTAAGTTCCCTCTATGCCTGCTTTCTGGAGGGTTTTTTTTTTTATCATAAATGGGTGTTGAATTTTGTCAAAAGCTTTTTCTGCATCTACTGAAATTATAATATGGTTTTTATCCTTAAATCTGTTAATATGGTGTATCACATTGATTGATTTGTGTATATTGAAGAATCCTTGCATTCCTGGGATAAACCCCACTAGATCATGGTGTATGATCCTTTTAATGTGCTGTGGGATTCTGTTTGCTAGGGTTTTTGCATCTTTGTTCATCAGTGATATTGGCCTGTAGTTTGCTTTTTTTGTGACATCTCTGTCTGGTTTTGGTATCAGGGTGATGGTGGCCTCGCAGAATGAGTATGGGGGTGTTCCTCCTTCTGCTATATTTTGGAAAATTTTGAGAAAGATAGGTGTTAGCTTTTCTTTCAGTGTATGATAGAATTCGCCTGTGAAGCCATCTGGCCCTGCGATTTTGTTTGTTGGAAGACGTTTAATCACAGTTTCATTTCAGTGCTTGTGATTGGTCTGTTTATATATATATTCTGTTTCTTCCTGGTTCAGTCTCAGAAGGCTGTGCTTTCCTAAGAATTTGTCCATTTCTTCCAGGTTGTCCATTTTGTGGGAATATAGTTGCTTGTCATTATCTCTCATGATCCTTTGTATTTCTGCAGTGTCAGATATTACTTCTCCTTTTTCATTTCTAATTCTTTTGATTTGAGTCTTCTCCCTTTTTTCTTTTTTGATGAATCTGGCTAATAGTTTATCAATTTTGTTTATCTTCTCAAAGAACCAGCTTTTACTTTTATTGATCTTTGGTATTGTTCCCTTCATTTCTTTTTCATTTACCTCATATCTGATCTTTATGATTTCTTTCCTTCTGCCAACTTTGGGGGTTTTTTTTGTTCTTCTTTCTGTAATTGCTTTAGGTGTAAGGTTAGGTTGTTTATTTGAGATGTTTCTTGTTTCTTGAGGTAGGATTGTATTGCTATAAACTTCCCTCTTAGAACTGTTTTTGCTGCATCCCATAGGTTTTGGGTTGTCGTGTTTTCACTGTCATTTGTTTCTAGGTATTTTTCGATTTCCTCCTTGATTTCTTCAGTGATCTCTTGGTTATTTAGTAGCATATTGCTTAGCCTCCATGTGTTTGTAGTTTTTACAGATTTTTTTCCCCTGTAATTGATATCTAGTCTCATAGCATTGTGGTCAGAAAAGATTCTTGATATGATTTCAATTTTGTTAAATTTACCAGGGCTTGATTTGTGACCCAAGATATGATCTATCCTGGAGAATGTTCCATCAGCACTTGAGAAGAAAGTGTATTCTGTTGTTTTTGGATGGAATGTCCTTTAAATATCAACTAAGTCCATCTTGTTTAATGTGTCATAAAGCTTGTGTTTCCTTATTTATTTTCATTTTGGTTGATCTAGCCATTGGGGAAAGTGGGGTGTTAAAGTCTCCTACTATTACTGTGTTACTGTCAATTTCCCCTTTTATGGCTGTTAGCATTTGCCTTATGTATTGCGATGTTCCTATGTTGGGTGCATAAATATTTACAATTGTTATAGCTTCTTCTTGGATTGATCCCTTGATCATTAAGTAGTGTCCTTCTTTGTCTCTTGTAATAGTCTTTATTTTAAAGTCTATTTTGTCTGATATGAGAATTGCTACTCCAGCTTTCTTTTGATTTCCATTTTCATGGAATATCTTTTTCCATCCCCTCACTTTCAGTCCTTATGTGTCCCTAGGTCTGAAGTGGGTCTCTTGTAGACAGCATATATATCTTGTTTTTGTATCCATTCAGCCAGTCTATGTCTTTTGGTGGGAGCATTTAACCCATTTACATTTAAGGTAATTATCGATATGTATGTTCCTATTACCATTTTCTTAATTGCTTGGGGTTTGTTTTTGTAGGTCTTTTCCTTCTCTTGTGTTTCCTGCCTAGAGAAGTTCCTTTAGCATTTGTTAGAAAGCTGTTTTGGTGGTGCTGAATTCTCTTAGCTTTTGCTTGTCTGTAAAGATTTTAATTTCTCTGTCGTATCTGAATGAGATCCTTGCTGGGTAGAGTAATCTTGGTTGTAGATTATTCCCTTTCATCAATTTAAATATGTCCTACCACTCCCTTCTGGCCTGCAGAGTTTCTGCTGAAAGATCAGCTGTTAACCTTATCGGGATTCCCTTGTATATGTTTGTTGCTTTTCCCTTGCTGCTTTCAATATTTTTTCTTTGTATTTAATTTTTGATAGTTTGATTAATATGTGTCTTGGCGTGTTTCCTTGGATTTATCCTGTATGGGACTCTCTGCGCTTCCTGGACTTGATTGATTATTTCCTTTTCCATATTAGGGAAGTTTTCAACCAAAATCTCTTCAAGTATTTTCTCAGTCCCTTTCTTTTTCTGTTCTTCTTCTGGGACCCCTATAGTTCGAATGTTGGTGCATTTAATGTTGTCCCAGAGATCTCTGAGACTGTCCTCAATTCTTTTCATGCTTTTTTCTTTATTCTGTTCTGTGGTAGTTATTTCCACTATTTTATCTTTCAGTTCACTTTTCCGTTCTTCTGCCTTAGTTATTCTGCTATTGATTCCTTCTAGAGAATTTTTAATTTCAGTTATTGTGTTGTTCATCGTTGTTTGTTTGCTCTTTGGTTCTTCTAGGTCCTTATTAAACACTTCTTGTATTTTCTCCATTCTATTTCCAAGACTTTGGATCATCTTTATTATTATTACTCTAAATTCTTTTTCAGGTAGACTGCCTATTTCCTGTTCATTTGTTTGGTCTGGTGGGTTTTTACCTTGCTCCTTCATCTGTTGTGTGTTTCTCTGTCTTCTCATTTTGTTTAACTTACTGTGTTTGGGGTCTCCTTTTCACAGGCTGTAGGCTCGTAGTTCCCGTTGTTTTTGGTGTCTGCCTCCAGTGGGTAAGCTTGATTCAGTGTGTTGTGTAGGCTTCCTGGTGGAGGGGACTGGTGCCTGTGTTCTGGTGGATAAGGCTGGATCTTGTCTTTCTGGTGGGCAGGACTGCGTCTGGTGGTGTGTTTTGGGGTGTCTGTGAACTTGTGATTTTAGGCAACCTCTCTGCTCATGGGTGGGGTTGTGTTCCTGTCTTGCTAGTTGTTTGGCATAGGATGTCCGGCACTGGAGCTTGCTGGTCATTGAGTGCAGGTGGGTCTTAGCATCGAGATGGGGATCTCTGGGAGAGTTCTCGCCGATTGATATTACGTGGGGCCAGGAGTTCTTTGGTGGTCCAATGTCCTGAACTCGGCTCTCCCATCTCAGAGGCTCAGGTCTGACAGCCGGCCAGAGCACAAAAACCCTGTCAGCCGCACGGCTTACAGAGTTGCCAAGATCGTTAAAGTAGATAATGCACCTAGTACAGGCTCAGCATGAAGAGGCACTTGATAACACCCAGCTTCATGCTCATTGGCTGCTTTCAGTTGGCAGGATAGGAGCACACAGGGCTGCTTGCAGATTAGATGAGTCAAGTAGCTGCCTGATATCACACATCCTGTAAGTAACATCCAGCTGTGATATCAAACCAGCCATGTGGTTCCAGCATCCCTCAGTGGTTCTGAACCAGTATGCTGTGCTGCCACTTTTTTTTTTTTTCCTTTGTGCTTAGTCTAGTTTCATTTGCTCAGAGGGTGCTGCAATAAGTTACTTTTATAAAACATTTAACACAACTACCCTAAAGGTAGGTATTATTGTTCTCGTAATTCTCAAATTTAAGAAAACAGAAACTCGGCAAAGTGAAATGACTTGATTAAATACAGAAACAGTTAGAAATTTGAATTCAGTTCGAATTCCACATCTGATGCTTTTTCTGACCACAAAGCCACGTCGTATTATTGTTATTCTTGTAAAAAGAAGCATTTGGATATATATTGTTAAATATCCTCCTTATTTTGGGGTGAAAAGTAGGGACAGCTGGTAAATTTGACATTTCTTTGGCATAAATATTGTAGTTGGAAAGGAAAAAGAAAAATTATTTTGAGAAGAATTCATGTTTTCATTCTATACCAGGATGTATCAGCTGAAAAGCACTGAATATTTGGGAAAATTATCAGCCTGACTACTGACATTTGAGGGAGACAAAAGGATTCAGCCAGAGGTAATACCGATACAGTACATGACCTGTATAAAATATCCATAACAGCAAGAGACAGGCTCAAAGAGACAACAAAAGAATGGAGGAGTCAGGGAAGCCAGACTAACAGTGGGAGTGAAAATAAATCTTTCTTTAAACCCAGCGAGAGAGAAGAATCCTAATGGAAAAAGGATATTGCTTATGAAATGAATGTGGCCATAGCCACAAAACACTCGAGAGAACAAAATCACAGGTTAACAAGTAAGAGTCACACATTTTGAGATTTTAGATATTAGCTGTGACTATAAGCATATTCCAATTACTGAGAAAAGGCAGTACATTGTACAGAATTTTATATAAACAGATCTCAGGAAATATTTTCCAAAGGCACTGCCATGATATTCATTGAAAGGAAACTACAGCCTAGATGTGATAAAAGGGTCATTCTGGTTTTTGTGTTGGGCCAAGGCTTGAGGACAAGGCAAGAAGGGGTCAGATCTAAGGACAGCAAAAATTTCAAATTGGGGTCACAATGACTAAAAGCCAGAGACATGCCTTGGGCAACAAAGAACGGTAAACTAGATCCACTGAAAATCTCAGTCATTTCCAAGATGAAAATGGTGGGAGGCAGGGGAGAGAAAAAAAGATTGCTTAACTTGTGAAATATAGTTCAACATACATTGTCAAGACTGACTAGAAAAAGTCCTATGGAGATATGATAATGATAATGACCGAACAAAATAAACGAATACGTACGTAAGGGTCTGGAGAATTTTCATTTATTTTTTGGAATGCCAAATAGCATACACCTTGTCAGCTGGCTGAACTGCTTTATGCCTGCAACTTCCAGTCAGAGAAGAGAATGAAGCTAATTGCTCCCCGTTGGTAGTAAACTTGGAGTCAGTTCAAAATCTTCACTCTTCATAAAGCCTTCCTTGAAATTTCCTGAACACCATATCTCAATCTTCTTTTGGCACTTAACACTGTAGAATTTTTAGCATAGTATAAAAAGAGACAAGGCAATTACTGCCTAACAATATGCAATTATATCTACCAGAGATCAGCAAAATGTGGCTTGTGGGCCCTATCTGGCCCACTATCTATTTTTATACAGCGTGCAAGCTAAGAATAGTTTTTACATTATTAAATGGCTGGGAAAAAATATATCAAAGGAAGAATCATATTTTGTGATATAAAAAAATTATATAAAATTCAAACTTTATATCCATAAATAAAGTTTTATTAGACCATTAGCCATACATATTTGTTTATGTATTGTCTACAGCTGCTTTCATGCTACAATGACAGAGTTAAATAGGTGCAACAGAAACTGTATGGCCTATAAAGCCTAAAACATATACTAAATAAATGTGTGTATTTTGAATGTCTTTAATTTACTGGGCTGTATTCATTTCATAGGTAATGTCCTTTTCTATTAGAATTCCTCTTTGCTACTGTGATTTATCTTTATTAAACTGTGAATTTCCTGGAAAGAAGACTTTTTCTTTCTAACTATCACTGTTTTTTTTCATGTAGAAGGAATTTAATAAATATTTATTAAATTAATAACTATTCCAAATAATTTGATGTCATTATTTAGTAATGATGTTATTATTTAGCAATGTTATATGCCTAATTCTGAATAAAGTACCACTTTGAATAGGGTGGGCTGACATGAAAGAAACTGATGACATTATTACAATCTTTGAGATTCATAATTTTATTAGGGATCCAATACAAATTTAAGAGTATCATCTACATAATGATACAGAGCAGTATATTATTTAAGTAGCAAATACTTGTTAGAGGCATAGATTCCAATACAGCAATTGTAGACATTAATCATCATCATAATAGCTTAAGTTCTTAAATGTTCACTATGTGCTTGGTTAAATCCTAGGTATGTGTTAATCTTCAACAAACCCACATGTAAATACTATTATCATTTTCATTTTAAAGATGATAAAGCAGTAACATTTAGAGGTCCTATGGATTTAGCTGGAAATTAAACTCAAGTAACACACTCTTACTTTTTAAAATATTTCAGAAAAAAACTGAACTTGGCCCACAGTCTTAGCCAATTTGGAGTCTGAAAATGTGTTCAGGGAATTAAAGGGTAGTATTAAATATAAAATTGAGAGATCAGGAAGCGTTTCCTGTAGAAGAATGGGAATAATATATGTAAGTGAAAAGAAGAGAGAAGTCAGAATGAGAGGAGGAAACTGAAAGAACAAAGACTTGTAAGGGGTGTGACTGGACTCTGTAATGACTCACTTCATAATAGGATTCTACTTTAATTAACTGAGGAATCAAAAGAGTAAATCTGTGTATGTAATTTAAGGACAGAATGTTGCCCTCTTGAGTTAGCAAAGTTTCATTTGTTAAATTTCTGTTTCAAAAAAAATTTTTTTTCAGAGGGAGGAGTACCTTACATTTTTTTCCTCCAGAAATTATACAGTACTTGAAAATAACAAAAGAGAAATTACTTTCCCTTTTCCTCTATATATTTAAAATAAACAATATAAAAGTAGATAAGTGGCATATTGACATCATTAAAATCAGCAGCAGGAGCTGCAAAATTAATTTGTGCAATCATGAGGCTGCTCAAGGTGTTGCAGAGTGAGAGCAGATTTAAAACAACCACTCCTCAACTGAGAATGAAGCCAGTGTGCTCAACCTAACTCAGTCTCTCTTCATATGAAAAACAAAACCCACAGAGCTACTTTCTACTTCAAGTCTTCATCTCATTATAATTTACACTTTAAGGGACAAGGTGAAGAGAAAGGCAGTTATGATAATTATATCTTCTCACCTATGGTGTATTACCATCTTTATATTTAAGTGGGCAATCTAATTCTATAATGTAAAAAAATAAAATTATTCCTGAGTTAAGTGAGAAACGAGATGATTTTCACAATTGTGTGATGCCACTGAAAACAGAGGCAGTGAAAGTGACAACTTGTTGGTATGATTTCAAATACTCAAAAGCACTGAAACCATGTGTGCCAGTAAGACATATGCCCATAAATTACCAGAAGAATCATTTCTACCCATCGCGCGCCATTGTAATTAATGTGTTACACCTCTACGTTGATTCTGGCTGCTTCATAGCTGTAAGTTTATATTTATCTCTGTGTCTCCAGATAGATTGTGGTATATTAAGTAGGGAGTAGAATATAAGGTGCTTCCTATAACTTATTTTATTTAATCCTCATACCATCATAAGAGCTTAGGATCAGTAACTCAATTTTCTAAGACATAAGAAAGCTAAAGCTCAGAGAAATTAGGAGATTTTCCCATTCTGACATCACCAAGATGGTGACATAGGCTGTTCCTAACTTTGCTCTCCCTCACAAGAAGAATAACCGCTATTCAAGAACAAGACACGACTGAGAGAATCCTAGATCATGGGGGTGAGGTTGAAGCACCCCCATTGCCATACCACTGGACCAAAACACACTCCATTAGAAGGGTAAGAGAAGCAGCCACATGTTGACCACACCGTCCCTCCCCCAGGCCAGTGCAGTAGAGAGATCTCCCCTGAGCCTGCAGTTCCTCCAGTGGGAAAAGAAAACATAGAGGGAGGACAACCAGCATCTCTCAGCATTGTGGGCTGCTCTGTGGGAGCCTCTACTCTGATCTTGCACCGCGAGGATTGATGTGAAGTTTGTGGGGCTCAACCACTGGGAATCTGTGATGGAGAAGTGGGGAGGGGCTTGCAACAACCATTACAGGGATCTTGGCAGACTGTGTGTATACCTGCAGTATACTACCCAGGTAGTAATCCCAACTGGTGGCTTTGCTCTTCTGCAGAAACCACTTGGGGGTGCACTCTGACCAGGGAACTCAGAGGCGTGCTGCCTGATTTGGATTCTCAAAGAAGTTTTGCTGGCCCTAGAGCCCATTTTGCCCACCCCAGGCAGGGAGCTAAATTACAGCCCCACCCGATGTGGAGAGTTTCTTCCGGCCCCATCTGACCAGAAGGGCTGGAGACAACGCCTGCAAGCTGTGCAGCCTGGCAGCACTCGAGCCAAGATGTGGGTGGGCAGAGCTGATAGTTTGCCAAGTAAAGCCAGTGGCCCTGGTCAATCAAGGAACTTGAATTGTGGGTGGGCTTGAGTTAACACAACAAACAAAGAGCTTAACTGGTTTTAGGGCTGCTTCTCCCACTGCACCTGAGCAGAAAATCTAATGCATAGTCCCACTCATGGTTGAATACAGGCTCCAGCCTATTCTACCGGAGAACCTAACCAGAGCACATGGGAGGCTGCACAGCCCATTCAGTAGCCCCATGTACAATGCATTCAAACAGAGAGCACCGCCTATGGCTTCCTCCACCTGCAGAGCAAAGCCTGTGGCCTCACCTGATCAGGGAGTTCAGTGCACACTCTGGCCTGATCCAGATTCCCAAAGAGCTGCACAGGTCCCAGGTTCCACCCTGCTGCCCTGCCAGAGCAGATAAGTTAATTCACAGCCTCATCCACTACCAGATATGGGGTCCAGTCCCAACCACCTAGTAAGCCTCACCAGAAAAAACGGGCAACTACAGAGCCTATCCTACAGTCTTACTTAGATAGGGAACCAAGCCAGCAGTTCTATCCAACAGTTCTATCAGCCAGTGGCACATCCCTCCATCCCCAACCTCAATATATGTAAATCAAACCATCATGCTGTGACATATGTCAATTATTTCTCAATAAAACTGGAAAAATAGATGTTTCCATTGTGATGCAGATAATAAAAGGCTGAGCCACAGTTGATACTGACTCCAAAGACTTCAAGTACTTAAATTTTGTTGATATATCTCATGCACAGAAATCTACTCAAGGCCATCATAGTGCTTTGCACAGAGTGCTTTTTTAAATTAAATGCTTGAACAATCCAGTAGTGACTGATTTCCATTACTCATACTTTAGTATGAATAAATACTCAAAACTCCATTTCTACATAGACTAAGATCTTGAGGAAACCAAGAAGAGAGGAGAATAATTCTACAAACAAGCTTTAATTACTGTATAATTTTTTCCAAAGGCCACAGCAATATGTCACTATTTTGCAAGTATTACACTGACTGATATCATGTGTAGTATTATTAAAATCTTACCTTATGCTAGACTCTGGGGGTTTGTGATATTTCCAAAGATAAGGATTATTTAAAATTTTAGTTTTAGGCAACATTCTATTCACTTTCAGTCATATAGTCAAATTTGAGTGTCTATATAAGGAAATATAATATATATGTGGTTTAAGGTTATTTGATGGCATAGCAACTTTCTGGCAATAGGACATTACAACTATTATTTTAATCTTTTTCCCTGGATACTGATTTTAGTTAGTTCATTTTATTAACATTTTTCTTTTGTTTACTAAAATACTTATCTTTTCCTACAGAGAAAAATACACTGGGGGGTATGTGTAAGAAATATTATTCCTTGTCATGACTTCATATCAGGAATACACATTTCAGTAATAGCATACGTTCTTTACGATGCCCCACCCATGTCATTTACCTTGCTTTTGCAAAACGATATAAGCCAATTTGACCATTCCCAATTTCCCTGAAGTTTTAGTGGATATATTTGGCCTGCAACGTTAGAGATAAGTGAATGGCTATAGGTTTCTCCCACACAAACTCAACCAACAGGTGTTATATTCTGACGAAAGCTAGTTTCAGACCAAGTTCTACCACATCAAACGTTAATTTACAAGCAGGCGTAAGTTAGTAAAGTCCTTGCACTTTGTCCTTTTAGGCAGTCTGACAAATTCCTTATAACAAGAGTTCATTTTGAGGTTGTTGAATACCCCCAAATATTGCTAGACAACCTATAAATCAAGGTGATTAGAAATCACTTCGGGAAGCAAAAACACCACCTTGATAGAGTCTTAGAAGGGTCTCCAAAGGAAGAAGTCAGAAGTGACAGGTTACAGGGTTTTACGGTCTGGGTTCAAGTTTTTTTGAGGCAGATCTTTCAAGGTATAGAATTGATTGGTATTGGGCAAAGTGGTTGACATAATGGTTGAGGATTGGTAGACACAGAGAAGTGAAGATCTTCAAGCAAGTCTTGACAAGTAAACTGCTGTTTGATAAGCAAGATGTTTGCCTAGGTGTGCAGATTGTTGTCACTCATGAATTAATTTGTCAGAGTTTTCTGAAGCAAACACAAAAGTAAGTTATTGGTGTATGGTCCTATATAACCAGGCAAAATTTTTTGCTGCAAAAACAGATGTGATTTTGTCTTAGGTATTGGCAAAGATGGTCTCAGTTCTCAAGGTAAAGACAATACCATTCTTCTGGCCAAATCAACTAATCTTCCTATCAGAGCAATCTACACAAACTTCCCTTAAATGAAAGGACAGAAAACTGATAGAGTTCTAGATTCAAGGCTCCACTTGGAAGGTTGCAGACTGCATATTCTCCATTCATGGTTCATACAGGGGTAGTAGTGCTTGGTCCATATTTCTAGTCAACTACATATCTTGAATACCACTCACTGCAACAAAGAAAAATTCTATTATCTCCTAAGCTAATTTCTATTTATGCAGTAATATCCTAAAGAACTTACTGTGGCCACCTTTGGAATGTATACTCCTATTAAGTATTTAAGTTCTTTGAAGAGCTGAGTAAATTCCTAATGTGAATTACTCACTTGAACGATTACCCCAAGGTTATAATTAAAGTTCATTTACACACATATCCATTGATATCACTGAGTATTTAAAATTATTTACAGTAAGTATGACACTTGCAAGTATATACAAGTGGAGATGCAGGAAGGTATATAACATTAAAAAATAAATATTGCAAACACAGATCCTGTTGATAATTAGTAAACAGAATAGTCCTTAGCTATTTTACTATGCTATTTTTGCAAAAGAACATAAGAAAATATTTACCCACAAACTCTAAAAATTTACATTGTATACATGATAATTGTGCAATGTAGTTTTTTCTTCTGATTTATAATTGTTTTATTTTTTCAACATTTTTATTATTAATATTTTCAAATATACAAAAAGTTAAAGGAAGGTTTTACTACACTATACTCACAGCCTAGGTTCAACAATTATCAATATGTTGCCATATTTGCTACATTTATCTATTTTCTATCTATCATCTACCTAAATTTACTGAATACTTTCAAAGTATTTGAGATATCGTAACACTTAAGCCTTACATAGTTAACCATGTGTCTACAAAGATTTAGGACATTCTCTAGCATAACCTTAGATTATTATCCCATCTAAGAAAATTATTACTAATTCTGTAAAATCCAATACCCAAGCTATTATCAAATTTTAATATAGATGTTCTAATCACATTTTATGCTAATTAAAATATAGAATTTAAACAAATTCCAACTTAATTGTTCTACAACACTCCAAATCAATACATACTCATTGTACTATTATAATAACTTCTATATGTGAGTTGTAAAGGAAGAATTTTTACAACATTTAATCTTAAAGAAATATATTTGAAAAATTAAATCAATAGCACTATTGCATGGTAATAAATTATAATTTTCATTGTAATTTGCATTACATTTCACAGAAAATTGAATTTTGCAAAGTGTCGATGTGTACACCATTAGAATGTATTCTAGATACCCATTTCAGAATATTTTGTATGGCCCTATATTGTAGTTAATCAATGTATTTTCTCTTGTTTGAGGTAATTAGAAGGATAATATCTCATTTTACTTTATGTAATTAGCTTAATTTATATTTGCACTAACAACCAAATGCCTTAGTTGAAAAAAGCTTATTCTTCATGTCCTCCTCTACTCTTTGCAATGTCACACCAGGTCTCAAAATCCCTAGGGAGAGTGTCAATACTACTGTCTTAAAATCTCCAAATTGATTTTTTTAATGGGCCTTCTATGTTGAAGAAAAAGATAAGAGATTCTCTCAAGTAAATTCACTCCTGGGGTTTATCTTCACAAGTATCTTATGGTAAATGAAGAAAAAAAAAATCACCCTATCAATATGTACTTGTTAACTTTAAAGACAAATAACTTTAACCTCACACTTCATTCATTTATAAGCACCCTGCACACTCCTAGAAAATTTGTATGTAAACCCAGCTACTGATCCCAATTAGCTCTCTTGCTATCAAAAAATGTATGATTGTTTTCAAAGAATGTATTTAAATAAACTGTGGATTGACTTGAGTTTCTGAGTTTTATTTATCTAATATGTTAAGCTGAAAAACAATGTTGACTTGAAGGAAAAATGAAAGGAATATTATCAATTACGATGATTTAGTAATAGAATTCTATCAAACTGAGATTGGCATTATCCGATTCTGTATATCCAGACATGAAGAGGCAATTTTAAGAAAATGCAATTCCTTTTGCAAAGTGAACTCACATCTTTCCAACTCTGGATAAAAAAGCCAAACATACACCAGTAGAGGAGCTGGAGCATACCATGCAATTATGAACCATGATGCTATGCTCTTTTGAAGCTTATTGAAAAGTGAAAGCAACATCTGAAAATATTCTTTAAGCAGAAGTTTGGCCTGGGAGAGCTGAGCCAAAGGAACAATGCAGTTTTGTTGACAGATGTGACAAAGGAGCAGGTAGCAGAGCTCTCCAGCCAACAATTGCTTGAGTGATCACATAACAAAATAGAATAATTTGCCATCAGGTATGCATCGTCACTTCCTCTATTTCACACCCTGGCCCTTAGCACTTTCTAAAAAGATTTCCTTGGAAGCTCTGGTTTCCTGCTAAAGAAACTAATGTAGTTGCATGCAGCTACTTCACACTTTAAAGTATGCTTTGAAATTACACACACATGGGAATAGGAGGAAGCTGAGAAACTATCTAGTTCTATGCTTTTCTTCTTTAAGCTACTATAATAAAAACACACAAGGCTTCTTGTTTTAAATATATGCTGCCAACAGGAAATAAACTTTTCTGATTTTATTAGCTGTAATATTTAAAAAGATTAGATGAGGCAAAAATACTTGAATTATTTTAGGATGCTAAGCTATAAAGGGGATTACCTATAGTGTAGAGCATGATGTTGGAGTCCAAATATTTGAGTTCAAATCTGTGTCCACCATGTTGCTGTATAATTTTAAACAAATAATTTATGTAAATCAGTTTCTTTGACTGAACACTGAAGTCATTAGAAGCTATCTCATGAGTTACTGAGAGGATTAATTTTTAAAAATTCATAAAGGTATTAGAAAATGGTCTGACATCTCTCATTAGTTTTAATCTCATTATTATAATTATTATTTTAGTTTTATTGGTGTAACTAGAAACACTGTTACCAGTATCATTTCTATGAACTTTCAATAAACTTCACTCTTGACTGAACTTTATTCTTACTTTAATGCAGGAACCAATCTAAGTTTCTATGCATAACTTTATTCAAGCTATCATTGCTTCCTAAGCTTCTGGATTTAGAATATTTTTGATTCCAAGAAAAAGATATTACACTTTGTGGCAGTCTCCTTTCTGAATTTCAATCTCATTTCTCTTTTCTGTACACATGGCTGTATTGCATTTTTCACCATCCTTAGTAGGTGGGTTTGACAACGTAGCTTGCTTATAGTTTATGCGGCAGAAATAATACATACCACATTCAGGCCAGGCCCCTACAACCCTCTCACCATGATCCTCTAGGTTTTTCCCACTCTGCTGTCTTCATGCAGAACAGCAAGGTGACAATGGAATCCACATTTTAAATATTGAAAGAGCATAAGGTGGAAAAAGCTAGGGTCTTTACATCACATCTTACAAGAGGACTGTCCACCTATCAAATCCACCTGTTTGGGCTTATGTGATTGAAAAATAAACTTCAATTGTGTTTAGCCTCTGATAATTTGGGGTGTAGCTATTATAGCAGGTTTTATTACCCTAACTAAAATATCTCTCATGGTGGGAGAATATTATATACATGTTCAAAATTTCAAAGCTAGAATAAATACTCAAATTATCTCTAGTCTAACAAAGTTTGTTACATCAGGCATTTAGAAACTAATTGCTATCAATATAAGGATCGAAATTTCTTGTCTCTTTTTCTAGACATTAAAACTTTATTTTTTATGTGGGGCTTATCTAGTTCATGACTGGATCTTTTACACTATTATTTCTTAAGAATAATCAGAAGCTGATCTGTGACATCTGAAGCAGAAATCATATTCTGCAAAGCATGAATCTTTCATTAAGTTTGATCCGTGTAGACAAAATGGATTTATGAAAAGTATATGGGGCTTAGAATCAGCCAGATCTGGGTGTAAATCCCAGGTCTAATATATTTTTTTTTCCTCTTTAAGCTATTGGGTAAGTTAACTTACTGAAATTCAGGTATCCGGTCTATAAAATGGGACTAATAACTGTAACAACATTAAAGAATAATTATAGAATTTAATGTATACTTATGTAATATATAGTTATATGATATATAGCTATATACTTCTATACTCATGAAATACAGTATAGAAAGAGGAAAAGAATAATTTACTGAGCACATCCTATGTGTCAGGCACTGTGCTAAGTATGTTTTTAAGATGGGTGTTAATTTATTTAATAACATCTATGACCCCCTACTAGTTTATCAATTTGAGTTCCTGCAGGAAAGAACATCCTCTTCACATATCACAGTTAAGTGGGGGTTAATATGATGACTAAGGTGTAATGAAGAGAAGGCTTAACAATGAAGGTCAGGAAAGCTATGGCTAGGAAACAGGACAGTAACTTCTTCACCCTCAAGCACGAGCACAGATGGAGAATCCAAGCCTCAGAAGTAGGATCACAAGTGAAATTTCAAGGAAACATCTGCAAAGCTGCCTTTTCTGTTCTAACCACCCCATCGAATAAAGCCACTGTGTCTGACCTATACCTACTTCTTAATCTTAAATGAGTTCTCCTTGGCAAACTCTAACTTGGAACCACACCCCAAAGAGAATTCTTAGGAAAGCAATTCCCAGCTTTAGTCAGGATGAACAAGCGCTGATGCTGACCTAGCAAGAGACAATCCAGCCTGCTTAGATAGTGTTGTCTCCATAATTCAGGAAAAGAAGAAACGAAATCATAGTAAAAACAACAATGTGTGTCTGGCATTAACTGTGTCCCAGGTACACTTCATAAAGTGTTTACATCTACATGCACTTAACAGTCACAAGCTCTCTTTCTGTTTTACACATTAGGATGTAAGAGTGAGCAAGTTAAAGCAACTTGAACAAGAACTAGAGCTGCTAAGTAGTGAAGCCAAGATTCAAACCCTATTCTTTCTGATATTAGAGCTTGTGCTTTTAAAAGGTGATACCAGAAATAAAATTTTGATCTGTTTAATTGCAAAGCCTATGCCATTGACACCTTTATCACTTCTATGGTACAAAACTTGGAGCTAATTGCTAAGATAAAGACAGATATACAGCAATATACATAGTAATAATAGTGCTGTAAAGTTATCTTATATAAATATGTTTAAAATTGTTGGAAATATATGAGAGTCAGCTAAATTTCAATAAAAAATAACTCTATACAGACACATAACTAGAAATTAATAATATGATTATTATGGACTCAATTGCATCCCCCTCTCCCCAAATTTATGTTGAAAGCCTGCTCCCCCAATGTGACTGTATTTGGAGACAAGGCCTTTAAAGAGGTAATAAAGATTGAATTAGGTTATAAAGGTGGGACCCTAATCCGATATTATTGGTGTTCTTATAAGGTGAGGCAGAGATAGCAGAGATGCGCACATACAGAGAAAAGGTCATGAGGACAGGGCAAGAAGATAGCCATCTTCAAGACAAGGAAGATGAATCAAGACAAACTAAACTTGTTGACACCTTGATCTTGGACTTCAAGCCTCTAGAAATGTGAGAGGTAAATTTCTGTTAAGTTATCTAGTCTTATAGTATCTTGTTATGGTAATCCTAGCCCTAGCCCTACTATAAGGACCTTATATAAGAAAGTGGGAGAGAGGATGGATTTCCGTGTGCATTGGTGTGATGAGAAGCACTTTTAATTTCACACAAAATGTACCTGTTTTCTTTATACAATATCTGTATCAGTCAGGATTCCACTATAGGTAACAGAAATCAATTTATCTAGTTAAAACAGAAAAGGGTATCCATGAAAAAACTACTGCTAAAATCATACTAAATGGTGAAAGATCGAATGATTTACCCTAAGATCAGCAACAAGACAAGTTCTGTTCTCAGAACTTCTATCGAACGTATTACTGGATATTATACCCAGGGCAAACATGTAAGAAAGAAAAATAAAAAGCATCCAAATTGGACAGGAAGAAGTGAAATTGTCTTTACTCACAAATGAAATGATCTTCCTTGTAGAAATCTGATGGAATCAACAAAAAAGATACTAAAACTACCGGGTTTAGCAAGTTTTCATGATACAAGATCAATATAAAAAATTGCTTTGTTTTGGTTTTATATATGAATAACAAACAATTGGAAGTTGAAATTAAGATATAATATGATAAACAATAGTACCAAAATATGAAATATTTGGGGATAAATCAGACCAAAGATCTGTAAAACCTGTAAACAAGAACTACAAATTATGGCTAAGAGAAATTTAAGAACTAGATAAGCTGAGAGATTGACCATGTTCATGGTGGGAAGACAATATCTTCAAAATGACAGTTCTCCTGAAATTGATCTATAGGTTAAATGCAATCCTTATCAGAACTCAGCAGACTTTGTGTTGGTGTGTGTATGAAGTGTGTAGAAAACAATAAACTGAATCTTAAACACATGTGAAGATGTAAAGGACCTAGAGTAGCCAAAATAACTTTGAAAAAGAGCAATAATTTAGAGAATAAACACTGCCCAATTCCAAGGCTTATTATAAGCTACAATAATCAAGATAGTGTGGCACTGGCACAAAGATAGACAAATAGATAAAAGAAACAAATAGAGAGTTTGGAAACAGACTCACACATACATGTACAACTTATTTTCAAGAAAGGTAAAAAGACAGTTCAGTGGAGAAAAGATAGTTTTGGGTTTTTTTTTTAACAATTGATGCTGAAACACTTTGATATCCACATTCATACCTAACCCATATACAAAAATTAACTCAAAATAAATTACAGAATTTTATATCTTGTGTGCTAGATATATTTGCATTTTTAATAACTATTATTGTGCCTTAGTCTGGATAGTGCTTAAATTAATTGTAAACAGTTTAATTCTTTCAGTTCCTGATATTAATCTATCTTAGGAGAGACCAGGTCAGATTTAGTCGAGGGCTAATCCTCCATCTCTCACACTCCTACTGAGGCAAAACCCTTCTCAGAACTCTATCTAATATCCTATGCATTATAAGGTTTTCCATTCCGGCTGGTGGTAAAAGGAGTTACTTTCGGTCATGTGTAAGCTTTCGAGATTGTTTCTTCTAATCTTTGTTGTTGGTTCTTCCCCAGCCTAGCATAGCTTCGTCATATGTTTACATACTCTGTTGGAGACTGGCGAGAACCCTCTGAAGATCTCCAGTGTGCCCTACAAACTCTAGTCACCTTGGCTCTCCAGACACCTGGTTCCATCTCCTGAATTCAGAGATACTGCCAAGCTATTTCTCTCCTTGGGCAGCACTGTGGAATTTTTCTCAAGACAGAGAATTGAAAGGCTCATATTATCTATTTCTCATCTCTCAAGGTTCACTGTCCTTTGCAGCCTGATAGCTTGAAAATTATTATTACTATCTATTTGGCCAAATTTTTTTACTGTTTCAAGCAGGAGGTTACATCTGGTTTCATTTATACTATCTTAGCTAGAAATGAAAATATCAAAGGCTTTTTGATTCTGATATAAAAATTAAATGCATTCAACAGGATATGTGTAGTAAAGAGGGACAGAGCAAGAAAAAAGGAATCTGAAGATGTGGTCTTACTCTATTTTTATAATTTAGAGGCTGTGGCCAAGGACAAGTCATTTAGTCTTTCTGGGCTTCAGTGTTATCATCTGTGGAATTAAGGTATTATTATCTGCTCTTTCTGGTCTATACTGTAATTGTGAGGCTTCAGTGGCATGGTTTATGTACTTTAAAAGGAATATTGTGAGCAGTTCACCAGTGAGAGACATTTCTATGGTAAGAAAACTGATCACAGAAGTATTAAAATGCATATTGAGAAGGAAATGAGTTTTGGCTTCAGAGTCATGGACTTGAAAGCTGTTTCTGCTATTTATTAGGTGTTTGGCAAGTTAATTAAACTCTCTGAATCTCAACTGCCTCTTCTTTAAAGTGAAAGTAACAATATCTACATTAAAGGGTTGTTTTAGAGAATTTCAAAAGAAAAAGTATACAAGATTCCTAGGAAAGTGCATGGGGTGGAATGCCAATAAATGTGTTAATTCTTGAATTGTGTGATAAGGAGTTTAAAAAAAAAAAAAGAGAAGCAGGCTGTGAAAAAAAATAACAGACAATTCTGCACATAGGTGCTACATATTTGTGTTGTCTTGATTTTATTTCTAAAAAGTGGGTATCAGGGCTACCACCAGTTGACATAGCGTCATCGTATGAGTTATAAACAGAATGTGTGAACAAATTAGGAAAAGACACCTCTTGCTTCAGGGATAAACAGCTCTTTAAGGAGCGAATTGTAAAGTAGATTTCAGACTCTCACTCCCAGGGACAGGCATCTCTGTGAAATGCACAACCTGTGCACCTTGATATGGAGGTCCTGGTGGCAACAGCCCCCAGTGTACATTCTCATTACCCTTTCACCTTCATGGCTTCTTGCTCAGAATCTATGGCATCAGACAAAAGGGAATAATTTGACAATAGGCAGAAGATGACATCTGGTCTTCAGATATTTAGAAATATCGTTTCCTGAGCTCTGAAAAGAAATTGAGTTGGAGAATGTGCTATTTGGGGGAGTTGTGTAATAATAAAAAAAAAAAATACATGCTTATGTGACCTCCTCTATGAGCTAAACAATGTGGGAGTTCTTGTTAAGAACTGGCCATTTAAAATATCCTTTTTGTCTAAAAAGGATATAAAAGCATATACAACTACTTTTAGATTATGTTTTCCTTCTAATGTGGAGAGCCATAAAGATGGTAGCGATTCCTCTGAACTAAATTCCCTGCATTCAGGTAGTGAAATATAATGCTAGACATTTTGTTTAGATTTTTTAAAGTAATTAGAATTCATTATTGAAGCCTATCTGTGTGGGAACTGTTTATTTAAAAGGAAGAGGTAACATAAGTGAGAAGAAGGAAGTGGCATGCTGCCAAGACAGGTTTCTGAAGGCTGACAGCATTCCAATCAAGAAAATCTCATTATTTATGAAAAAGTAACAACAGCCAAAAAAGCCATATATCTATCTTTCAGTGGGATAAAGATGAAACATTATGAATAAATGTGCTATTTTACCTGACATTTGTATGAAAATAGCAATTTCAAAGAATTTCAGAAATATTTACGTTATGTTTATACCTTCCTTTATTCATTTACTCACATAGCCATACACTTACTGAAAATAACCATGCCATCCTTCAACTTACTGCATCACTTCTAAACTCACCATCACAGCAAAGGTTTTCAAAAGTGTTGTTTACAGACAATCGGCAAAAAAAAGTTTCTTTTCCCTTCAGCAGAACCACACTATTATTTCCCAAATGCCTATAAGAATTACTTCTGTTAAAGTTAAAAATGACTTAGAGCTTTACAATTTCAATAGTTACTACCCCCTTCTCATTTTATCCAATTTCTCAGCAGCATTCAAAACAGTTGGCCACATTGGCCTCTTTTTTTTTTTTTTAAGATAATTTTTTAGAGCAGCTTTAGGCAAAACTGAGAAAAACAGAAAAATTGAGAAGTTACAAAGATTTCCTGTATACCCCTGCCCCACACATGCATAGCCTCCCCCATGATAAACATCCTGCACCAGAGTGGTACATTTGTTACAACTGATGAACCTATATTGACACATCATAATCACTCAAAGTCCATAATTTACATTAAGAGTTCACTCTTGGTGTGTACCTTCTCAGGGTTTGAACAAATGTATAATGACATATACCTATCATCATAGTACCATACAGAGTATTTCCACTGCCCTAAAAATCCTCTGTGCTCCACAGATTCACCCCTATCCCCACCTTCCATGCTCCCATTCCTGCCAAGCACTGATCCATTTACTGTCTCTGTAATTTTGACTGTTCCAGAATGTCATACAGCTGGAATCATCACATTGGTTTCTTTCACTTTGTAAATGAATTTAAAATTCTTCCATGTCTTTTTATAATTTAATAGCTTATTTCTTTTTGGTATTAAAACTATCCCATTGTTAGGAGGTACCATAGTTTATTTATTCACCTACTAAAGAAAATTTTGGTTGCTTCCAAATTTTGGTTATTACGAATAAAGCTGCTATAAATATTTTCATGCAGGTTTTTGTGTAACATAAGCTTTCAACTCATTTGGATAAATACCAAGGAGCACTATTGCTGGATTGTATGGGAAGAGTATGTTTAGTTTTATAAAAAACAAAACAAAACAAAAAACCCCCAAAAAAGCAAAAAACATGACACTGTTTCAAAGTGGTGGTACCATTTTGCATTCCCACCAGCAATGAATGACATTCTGGTTGCTCCACATCCTTGTCAGCATTTGGTTTGTCAGTGTTCCAGAGTTTGGCCATTCAAATAGCTGTCTAGTAGTATCTCATTATTGTTTTAATTTGCATTTCACTGATGAAATATTTTGTGGAGCATCTTTCCATATGCTTATTTGTTTTCTATGTATCTTCTTTGATGAGGCGTCTGTTAAGGTTTTGGCCCATTTTTTAAGTGAGTTGTTTGTATTCTTTTTGCTGAGTTTTACGAGTTCTTTGTGTATTTTAGATAACAATCCTCTATCAGATATGTCTATTGCAAACATTGTAGCGTATGGCTTGTCTTCTCATTCTCTTGACGTTATCTTTCCCAAAGCAGAACTTTTTAATTTAATGAAGCCCAACATCAATTATTTCTTTAATGAAGCATGTAAGATCCCTGATATTGTATCTAAAAAGTCATCATGAAACCCAAGGTTATCTAGATTTTCTTCTGTGTTATCTTCTAGTAGTTTTATAGCTTGCATTTTACATTTGTGTACATTAGTTCAAAACTTTTTAAAGTTTCTCTTGACATGTCTTTTTTGATCTATGTGTTATTTAGAAGTGTTTTTTAATCTTCATAAATTTGGGGATTTTCTCATTATCTTTCTGTTATTGAATGCTAGTTTAATTCCATTTTAGCCTGAAAGCAGACATTGTATGATTTCTGTTCTTTTAAATTTGTTTACATATGTTTTATAGCGCAAAATGTGGTCTATCTCAGTGAATGTTCTATGTAATCTTGAGAAGAATGTATATTCTGCTGTTGTTGAATGAAGGAGTCTGTAGATGTTGATTATATCCAGTTGGTTGATAGTATTGTTGAGTTCCACTGTGTCCTTACTGATTTTCTTCCTGTTGAATATGTCCATTTCTTTTTTTAAAATTTCAGTTTTATTGAGATGTAACTGACATGTAAAATTGTAAGATATTTAAAGTGTACATCATGGTGATTTGATATATGCATACATTGTGAGAGTGGATCTGTCCATTTCTGATAGACGAGTGTTGAAGTCTCCAGCTATGATAGTAAATTCAACTACTTTCTTTTTGAATTTCTTTCAGTTTTTGCCTCATGTAATTTGACACTCTGTTTTTAGCATATACACATTAAAGATGTTTACATCTCCTTGGAGAATTGACCCCTTTGTGATCATGTAATGCCCTTCTTATTACTGATAAGTTTCCTTGCTTTGAAGTCTGTCTGAAATTAATATAGCCACTCCTATTTTCTTTTGATTAGTATTAGCATAGTATATTTTTCTCCACCCCTTTTTTTAACCAATATGTACTTTATATTTAAAGTGGTTTCTTGTAGACAACATACAACTGGGTCTTATGTTTGCTTTTATTTTTAATTTTTGTATTGAGGTATAATTGACACATAATATTAGTTTCAGTGTACAACATAATGATTCAATATGGATGTCTTTTATTAATTGGTACATTTTTCTTTTTGAAACTTTTGTTCTCCATGTTTTAAAGGAAAAAAGCTATAAGATTTAAAAAAAATTAGACTATCTACTCATCTGATCTCTTTTTTGGGTCCTTATGGAAAAGATACTTATTGTACACCATATTTTCTGATCATCCTTTTAAAACATAGAGTTTTTCTTATAAGTAGTTGCCTGTTATTAGAGACTATATTGTCCACTTCACTTCCTGGTATGGCTGTGTAATTAGTTCTCACCCACGGAATGTGAGAAAAGGTGATGTGTGTCCTTTTAAGTAACGGATATGCATACCATGCTCCAAGTTCTCCTTTCCCTTCTGATGACAAGGCCCCAGGGCATCTGAGTTAATAAAACAAAAGAAGCCTTAGTCTCTGAATCATTAAATGGAGGGAAGCCATTTGTAGATCAGGCTCTCTGGTCTTGAATTATTGTGCTAGGAACTTATTTATTGTGTGGTCATCTTACATATTTTGGCATATTTTTTTAGCAGCTTGAATTACTGTAAATGAAATAGGGCCAATGGAAGATTATTTGAGTGGCAAGAGCTATAGCACAAGTGGAGGGATTGGGCTCGTGTAGAACAAGAACACCTCTGTTTATATGAGAAGAAAGGAGTGTAATGCATACAAAAGTGAAATAAAATTACTGGCTTTGGTGATCAGCTGACTGCCTCCATTTTTTCTAGGAATTATGGAGCAAACAACCAACAGAGAATGGGATGACAAGAGAGTTGAATAATATAGGTGAAAAATGTGAGACAGTCATCTCAACAAAATGAGAAAGTACAGTAGAATTGTCTGACAGCATTAAAAGTCAATTTAAAATTCATAGATCCTAGAGAATTTTCCTAGCACTATTCAGTTGCTCAGTTGGGTTTACCCAGAGAAAGAGGTTAATCAGATGATTCTGACTAAAAGACAGAGGGGCAAAGAATTAAAGACTATGTGTAAGGGGAAAACTCTCATATCTAAACTAACCTGTGAGAGGAGTGAAGGGAATGTGAACATGGGGTGGATTCTGAAACATGGCTAAAACAATATAGGGCCAGAAGAAACTGAGTTCATCACTCAGGCCAAAAAAATTATGGGATTAGAAGTATTTGCATAAGTAAATGGAATGATACAAGGTAGTATTGGGAAACTCAGAGGGAAGTAGGTAGTGCAACCTAGTAGCATGAACTTCAATTAAGTTGGGAATTTTTAGAGAAGAAGGAGATATCATTTGAACAGCTCTTAGCAAATGAGCACTACAATACTCTGTTCTTTCATGACCCCTGTGACCTACTGACCTTTGACTTGCCTCTAAAGAACTTTTCCCACAGCACAATAGACCTGCACAAGGTAGCATTGTGTAATTCTTAACAAAGTGATCTTCGAACTGAGTTATACTCTTTACTTGGGTTAGTCATTTACTAGTTGGGTGAAGGTTGTTTAAACCTTTTAGGTTACAATTTCCTCAGTTCTAAATGGGAATAATGACAACTACCTCAAAGGATAAGTATACAGATTAAAGCATGTTTAAAGAGCGCTCAGAAAGAAATGGCTAAAATATATGGTCTCAAAAATAAAATGTTAGCAAATTATAAGTAATTATAAAATTGGCTATTTTTATTCTGTTATTTATTATTATGTTGTGGCTTCCAGCAGCAGAATTAAGAACAAGGATTAAAAGTTATACTAAGGTCAGTATCCAATCAATCTATGGAAGAGCTCATGAATAGCAAGGACTATCCTGACTGAAAAATCAATGCAATCTTTTTTCTCCAGGCTTAAGGATCATCAGAAAAGAAGGAGCAAAGAAATGGTATTTTATCTTAATTTCTCAAGAGGGCAACAAGGACTCTGTTTCAAAGACCTCTGAGTTACTGCTATAGTCTGAATGTTTGTGTCCCTTCAAAATTCATATGTTGAAATCCTAATCCCCAAGGTGATATTAGAAGCTAGGGCTTTTGGGAGGTGATTAGGTCATAATCCTTAGGAAGGGATTAGTGCCTTTATAAAAGAGGTTCCAGAGAGCTTTCTTGTTCCTTCCATCATCTGATGACACAGCAAGAATGTGCCCTCTATGAGGAAGCCAGCTTTCACCAGACACCAAATCTGCCAGCACCTTGATCTTGGACTTCCCAGCCTCTAGAACTGTGAGAAATAAATTTCTATTATTTATAAGCCACCCAGTTTATGGTATTTTTGCTATAACAGCCCCTAAGACAGTTACCTTTTTCTCAGACTATGTTAAAAGACCTTTTCCTTTTCATTCTGTAATGATGAAAACTTGAGCATCTTTGAGATGCTGAATTTCTGAAGGGGCTGTCTATGTGAAAGCCAGAGGACTAAATAATCAGTAAAAAAAAAAAAAAAGAAAGAAAGAAAGAAAAACAAAATGTAAGCAAAGGCAAGAGCATGACATTTGGCAATGAAATGAGTTAGGAATTATGTCTTCTGTTCCAGCAGCCACGTATGGCGAAGTAGACATTCTTATACACTACATACAAACTAACATTGCAACAGGGTCTTACATGTCTAACTGAAATCTGGCCCAAGGACTAAATTAAAATTATACTATTACAGTAAGGCAGATTGATCATTATGTCTGACAGTAGAAGGTATCCCCTACCAGGAAACTATTCCTAATAACACAGCAGGATACACTTCTCACACCTGGATGACATAACTGTCTAAAAAACCATCTTTATGTAACCTGACAGAAATTCTCCTCATATGAATATAGTCTGAATTGAGAATGACAGCTTGCTTTCCACAGTCCCCTCTTTTCCACCTCTCTACAATTTCCAAAAGACTCATTTCTTTATTATTTCATTTATTTTGAAGGCTATAGGCTTCCATACTTGCATTCATTGGCTTTGATGCCAGTTCCAATTCCACATTAATTCCACCTAGTGCATTGAGTGATAAAGTGTTGATGCTAATGTACTTGAAAAAAAACTCCTTCAGTTTGTATCGATGGTACTAAAGGAGAGTGCTCAATCCCAAACTAGATTCTTTTCTATTTTGCACTGTCCTTATTTTCCTGGAGTCAGTTATTTTTCTTTGTCTGTGTCACTTTTATTTTCTTGATAACTTTCCAGAAGATGACAGAAAAAGACAGGGCTGTAAACTGTAAATTTGTATATTACAAATCAACTCTCTGGAAAGTGAACGTTCCTGTTAATCAACCAGGTGCCTCCTGAAACATCCCAAATGTTTGAAACAACTAGCTTGTCTGAATTTGTTGACTGTAACATTAGGTAACAGCAAAAGAGAGACAGGGCAATTAGACATGAAACACATATTAGAGTATATTCTACTCAGCAAAATGGTTAAATTTAAATTTCTATATCTTTTATACTTTCTATTTCCATGACCACATCTTTTACGAATTCTTCCCTCATTACAGGAGATTTTCCTCCTTTCAGTGCATCCTGTAATCCCCAGCCAGATCAATTTTTTAGAATACTATTTCAATAGTGTCATCTGTAGAATAAGAAATAAGACACCTTACTCACCTCCCTACGGGACAACTTCCAAGCTTCTTAAGCTACAATTCAAGGGTCTGGTTAATCCAACTGCCTTGCCTTTCCAGAGCTAAGCCTGTTTTTCCCCTATTCCAAATCCCTGTTCAAGCCAAATAAATGTATTCACTGTCTCACTTTGCCACCTTTGTGCCTTCACTAAGATAGTTATTCCTCCTTCCATCTGCCTGCCAAAAATAATATTCTCCATCAAGGCCCATACCAAATCTCACCCTGTTTTGTATATTACAGTAATCTTGCTGGTATAAATATCTGTAAGTCACAATCATAAACAGTTCTATGTTATGAAATAACATAAAAGTTTGACAGTTACCCACTTTCTTAAGAGGCTTAAATATCATAAATGAAAGCAAGCTGGTTACCACAATAAGTGGTTTTATCATGACAATCTTTGTTTTTTCACATTTTCACTCTCTGTCTAACCTCCTTGTTTCTTTTTTACAGGCTTCTCATATTTCTATTCAGGGAAGAGACTCTAGGTTCACTGCATTGTTTTTTACCCGAAACAGAAGATGAAGACTAATGGTCCCATAAGGATAGGAAAAGTATGTGTTATTTTTCTTCTACTCTAGAGTTTATTCCAGTACCTGACACACAGTAGACAGTCAATACATAACTGATGAATCAATAATTGTTCACTTTCATAAAAGTTTATAAAAATTATAGTATAAGGATCACACATAATATATGATCATATTCATATAATATGTGGTCAAACTTCATAATAATTTTAGGAAAACGATCTTATGTTCTGTTAGAAACACAACACAAAGTATGCCATGAATTTTTACACACAAAGAAGTTTTAAAAAATACAAGAGACTAGCACTCTTCTGATGGCCTAAGTATAGCTATTTGGTGGGGTTTGATAGATTCAAATAGATAATGTATGTTATCTCTAGATTCTACATTCAGAAAATATTTACTGACCACGGTCACACTGTAAGATTCTAGAAATACAAAAATTAGAAAAAAAATGTCCTCCCATCAAGAGCTGTAAATTGAGGAAATTGACAAATGAACACACAACTGCAATGCAATGTGATATGGATTGTAATATAGTAAGCACAGGTGCTGTGAGATGATTTATCATACTGGATTACACAGAAAAACTTTCTCACAGACAATCACATGTGAGTTGAATTTTAAAGGACTAGTAAAATATTAACTTCATTTAAAACAAATAAATAAATAAACAATAGTGGGATTGGTGAGAGGTTTGAAAGAAGTAAGTGTGTGTTTGACAGAGAATATCTTGTGTAAAAGCAGAGAAGCATAAACACACTCAAGAAATTACATATATTTTAGTATGACTGAAGTGTGATTATATCAGGTTCTGAGGGGGAAGAGAGTGGGAGGATGTGTAGTGGATAGATCATCTATAACTTTTTAGATCTGAGGATGCTGTTCAATGCTTTTACGCATCAAAGTGAAATAGATTGAATTTATGCTTAAGAAAGACTATTGACAGCAAAGGGCTGGATAGATTGCAGAAAACAAGAAAGAGGAAAGTAAAGCAAAGAGTTCTGAGATTGTGCAGCAATCCAGGTGAGAAATCATAAAAGCCTGAGCTAAGGTAGTGACAGTGAAGATGAAAAAAAGAGGATATGTTTTAAAGACATTAAAAAAAGTCAATAAGGTTCAGTGACAGATATTGCATTGGGTTAAGAGACAGGAAAGAATTAAAGATGACACAAGTTTTTGGCTTGACAGATTTTTAGATTGTGGAAATATCTATCTGGAAAGGAATAAAGGAGAGAGAAACAGATCTGGGTGGGGGTCATGATTTCTTGTGTTTCAAATGGCCAGAATACTTACTGTTATAGTGATCATAAAAAAAAAATAGAATCATGTTTTTTCATTTGATAATGGTAAAAAGAGAACACAGTCCCCTACAAGAATACACTAGATGCTATTAAACAATAAACTAGTGTTGATTAACAGCATGAAAGAATAAAACCTTAGAGAATTTTTAAATAGAAGATACAAACTGCCCTTAATCGCACTAAACTTCAGCTGTTATAAATCTTTGTCGTCTTTCTTCTTTATCCTTCACAGTTTCATTGATAGAAATATTTAATATCACTGTGTGTTTCAATAACAACTCAATGAAGTCTTTTTCAAAGAAATTACTGTTCATTCACTCAGTGCCGGCCTATTCAAGTAGAAAGATGGCATCAGGGCAGAAGGGAAGGCATTGAGAAGAAAGTGAATCTTCCTTTAGCATGTCCACTTAAGACTTTCCCTGCTTTAGGATTACTCACATTATTGTCCTTCTTTATATGGACTACTGGATTAGTGACTCGGGTGTCTTCAGATCCACTGCCTTTAAAGATCTTCCTTTCTTCCTATCTGACTTAAGGTAACCTGGAGAAAAAACAATCTGTCTCGTGAATACTTGACTTTACAATGACCATTTTTGTCCCATTCACAAAACAGAGCATTACACTCAGTTCACATCTCTACATCACTTTAAATGTTTGCTTGAAATTTATTTTTTAAATTACATTAATTAACCTGTATTAACATTATAGTAACTTCTTTGTAACTACTACAGAACTGATGTTTATACAGAGTGTTTTAAAACAGAAAAATAACTTTATTGTATAAGCCATTATACAAATAATATATGCTTACTCTAAATAATTCAACAATAAAAAGTAAATACGGTAAAAACCACTCAAAATCTCATCTCTCTTAGACAATCTATGTTAATATGTTGATGAATGACTTTTCAGATGTGTGTGTGTGTGTGTGTGTGTGTGAGAGAGAGAGAGAGAGAGAGAGAGAGGGAGAGAGAGAGGGAGGGAAATGCAAATTGATAACATAATTTTATACTCATGGAGTTACACTGTACTTCCAATTTTATAACATTTTTTATTGAAAAAAGCATTTTATCTATCTTTCCATGGGTATGTAATCTCTCCTTGTTTGGATAAACCATAATTTTATTTTACCACTACCATTTAATAAATTTGAGGTTATTTCCCTTTTATGTCAATATAAAAAGTGCTTCAGCATGAATCTTTGCCATTGTTTGATTACCTCCTTAATGAAAAGAATTTTATACATATTGCCAAAATGCACAGCAGAAAAGTTATCAACCTACATGTTCACCAATAGCACATAAAACAACCTCTTTCCCTATATCCTTATGCTAATGTTGTCTCTTTTCTTCATATTTGCCAATCTTTTATACAAAAGTATTGCATTAGTTTGCACAAATGACACTTGGAAGGACAACTTCCCTGGTCACCTTCTATAAAATAACACAACCTTATTCAGCAATCACACTCTGCCTCCCTTAGTCTTTTTTCATGGCATTTTCACTACCTGAAATACCATATATTGATTTAGTATTTATTGTTTGTCTTCCCCCATCAGGATTTACACTCTATAAGAGTTTGGACATTGTCTCTTTTCTTTTGTTTTCTATCTCTAGCAACTGGAGCAGGTTCTGGCATGTAGTAGATATTCAAGACTAAAATGTTGAATGAATTTTTTAAAAACCATGCATTTTTCCTTTATAAATCACTTAATTATGTTTAGTGGCCTCTTCTCAAACTTTATCATATAATAAATTCTCATATTTATTCATATTTGTGTTTTGATTCTTTGCTGTGGTCCATATCATAGGTTAATATGCCTATTTTTAAAATCAGTATTACACACTTATTTTTTACTATATTTCCCTAATGCATTTAAATCTGAAAGGGCATAACCCAGCCCTATTTTGTTCATTAGGTGTTTCTAATAATCTCTTGCCTTTATATTCTTGCAGGTGATCTTTTGAACCATTTAATCAAGTTTCACATAATCCCATTAAAATTGTAATTGGAATTGCACTGAATCTGGAAAAATATTTAGAGAAATCTGACATCTTTACTGTGTAATCCCGAGACAATGCATGTCTATATTTACAAAACTTCATTTCAAAACATATAAACTTCATTTGTGTGTGCCTATAGAGGATGTTATAGTTTTCTTCACATATAGCCTGAATATTTCTTAAAAGTCTACATCTAGGTATGCAACACTTTTGTCATCATTGTGTGTGTCATTGTAAGTGTGTCATGATTATACTTTAACTAGTGTTCAAATTTCTCTTTGAAAGATCTTGCATTAGAACTTCTCAGAAACCCTACATTATAATGCCATAAAGCATACTGAAACTGAATTAAAACTTTACATATAAAATTGTTTCAATAAAATACGAATTAATAGCCTAAAAATGGACAAAATCAACTTACATTTACATTGAGTTTAAAAAAATCTATCTTATTTTTCTTAAAAAATGTACCAATGACAGTATATTCATAATTTTCTAAATGAAACCCATTGACCTTTATATTTAAAAAAATTTTAGACGTGTGGTTGAGTCATTTTTCCAAACTTTTAAGATGGTGATTCTCTCTGTATAAAAGAAATGTTCTTTTTTTCTCAACGTATTTAAATAACCTAGAATTAAAATCCCAGGGGTAGATGAGAAATAAATGCACACACTCAACATGCTCACTTTCTAGAATGCAATTTGAAAGAACTCAGATATGCTTTGACCTGAGAAAAATCAAGAAGTCTCACAGATGTAGCTGTAAGGTTTTTGTTTGTTTTACATAAATGCCATGCTAGTCTTTACATAGTCATGAAAAGTTGCATAACTCAGCCATTAAGGAGAGAACTAGAAAACTTAAAATGAGTAAAGCTTCCCAAAGGTGTTTTTAGGCCAAACTATTGTTGCTGAGAGAATATGATTTCTAATAAATGTGTTCACAATCAGTTGATTGGAGAGCCTGAGAAAGAAGGATGCTAAATTGCAGCCTTCTGAGTATTTCTAAAATGACCATACATTTAATATGTTATTGGACTTCTGGGTACTGATCGCTGAATTGATCACATCTTTTTTGATAGGCCAATCTCTTTTTGTCCTATTTCAGCTTGGAAATATAAACCATAACTCCTACACAGTTACATTTGCCATGATCTGAATGAATCTTCCTGTGTAATTTCCACTAATCATTTTTATTCCTCCATCTGTGCAAAAGACGACTTGATATTACCAACTAACCATCTGCACGTTTTTGGAAAGGCTGCATAGTGCCTGTTTATGTGAAACCAGACATATCCTGTCTCATCACAAGCTGAATTCACCAAAAGAAGAGACTGTATAAATATTTTTAAATGTTCCTCCTCTTATTAAATAAAGACACATGAGATGACTATGAGATGACTAATGTAACATAATCAAGCTGCATAATATAAGCATCAACCACAATATTTCAATGATACAGTTTTATTCTTTGTGGGAGAAAAAGTTTTAAAAATTAATGGACAAAATAAGGAAATGGTTTTAAGTCAAAACTATGCTAAACTGGCAGTTTTGCCTCACAACATTTTGTTGGAAGATAAGAAGGCAATTTCTGCCAATTTCACAAAAAGACCTCCCTTTCTCTGCCTTAGTTACTATCCCCTGGGCGCTTTATATATCTTCCAGTAGACTCAAATGCTGTTCCTCCAGGGAATGAAGGAAGAACTAATCTCACCATTTGCTAATCACCATTCCATGCTCTAGTTTTCGGAGATTTTCAAAAGCAGAGCTGTGATACAGGGGACCACATCCTTCACTCCTGCTTTACACTCCCCACTCTCATCACACTAGAACTCACTCCCATAGACCTAGTGCAGGCTTTCTTCACTAGCAGAGTTCAAATGTTTTCTATCTTTCCTCACAACAAGTTCTTGTATCTTTTGAAATATTTGAATATACTTGACAACTGAAATCACATATTTTACTAATTTTTCAAACATATTTTAGTCTCTAAAATTGTCTTTAATGGGATTTACTGAACAGGCTGCATATTTTAACAATCAGCTGGTATGCTTCCTTGATTGTGCTGCATATTTGAATACTTACGGTTTTATATATTTTTTTGATTGAGACTCATACTTTAATGAGCCATACAAATTGCATCTTTGCAGAGAAGGTCTGTCAGAAACTTAGTGCTGAAGTGTTTGGGAGACTTTCTACTTGCATCCTTGTATGTGTACTCATGTATGTGTGTGTTGGGAGAGAGGTTTTTCTGGTATCTGGGGAACTGCAGTTAGAGATAAGCCTAAAGAAAACGTATTTGCTTTAAAAGAAAGATGAGCACCAATTTCTAACTCTAAGTTCAGGTTACAACTGAATGGAATTGTGCTTTCATGTAAAAAACAAAAAACAAAAAACCTGAAATCCCATCTCTCTGATATAACATTAATGTTTTACTGACCAATCTTCTATACATCTCTGTGTGTATGTATGTGAAGCAAAATGGATAAACTCCCAAATGCCCTGGTTTTATAAAGACGTGCTGAACGTACATCTTTAGGGAGAAATCAAGAAATAGTTTTACTTTTCACTTTTAAAAAGCTCTGATGGTTCTCACTTCCCTGCCCCTTGTCAGCAATGTGGTCAGAAGTCAAAATTTAACAGTAAATTTCAGGCAATGAAAAAGTCTAGTCTAAGCTAAATAAGTACTCTTATCTTACATTCAATGTAAAGTTTCTTTTCTCTCCCTAGACCAGAGAACAGCAGTAAAAAAGGAAAGTATGTAAGTGTGGTCTTTTCCTTCAGTCTCCTTTCTCCTCCCTCAACTATGATTAGAATTAACACAAGGCAAGACAAATAAACAAACAAATAAAAGATATAATAATTGGAAAAAAAGGAGAATTATCTTTATTCACAAATGACACAGTTGATGTTATTAAAAATTCTCAGAAGAAAACTAGTTTATCAGATTAGCTAGTCAAGACTGGAAGCTTGACTTAAAGAAATATGAAAGAGAACATTTTTTCAGAAGGTCTTGGTACTGAGCTCTCATGAGGTACTGCAGTAAGTCAAAGTAGCAATATATATATATATATATATATATATATATATATATACACACATATATTTCTTTTTACTTTTAGGTATTTGTCTCTTCCAGAAAATAAAATTGTATTGATTTATATTTCTTAACTACTTAACTAGTGGCTTGAATTGGTGGATCAGAGATGAGATTTTAGTTGGATGGTGAGTCTAGGTTAGCAACCACATAACATTCATCTAAATTACATCATCATAAAAATGATCTCTAACTCTCATGAACTATCCAGTAACAGTGAAACACATATGCAGGTGCAATCCTTCATTTGTGTGTCACTTAGAACTCTTAGGAAGGGAATCTAACTGTAAATATTATTTAAAACAATTTTTCTCACTCTATTATAGGGTAAGAACAGGAATATTTACTGTTTGTATTACTATTCATTCATTTGTTAAAGAAAACTGTAGCAAGTATCTTCTAACGCCAGATGCTGCTTGATACCAGGTAAATAATGTGGGAAAAACATAGTTCCTGATATCAATACTTTATTCCATCTGTAATGGAAAATTTCAGGTTTTAACTCCCCAGAATTCAGGCCTCTTCTGATTTTTTATAAGATTTTAAGTCTGGAATTTTGAACAGATTAAGATTTTACTCTACTTGCAAGATAAGTTATCTTGCTACATTTGCATATATGGTAGCAGAAAAACATAAAACCTCTGGGCCAGAGAGACAAAGTTTATTACTCACAAAAATGACAGTAGACAGAACATTATCTTTGTGCTGGTAAACAAGCCCCAGTTCCCACACAGCAACATGATTAGAGTTGGGTGTTGAATCTTACACTGTGAGAATGTATTACAAGAGGAGGAAGCCAGAGATTAGGAAGCCCTTGGTCTTATGCAGGGGCTGCTGGCAACCTGAATATCTTCTTTTTCCAAAGAGAGAGACATTATCATTATTACCCTGGAATGTAAGTGAATCTTCTCTAGAGATGGGAGTGAGACATCTCTATCTTTACTCTACTGGAGTATAAATAAATCTGAGCAAATTGTCTGGTAATGCCTAGACATGAAGTAACATGAGAGATTCATGGAAAATTCACTTCTAACAAAGGGAAGGCCTTGTTATACTTCTGCAAAAGTTGAGCATATGAATGAGTGGACAACCTCTTGCCCCCACTCTGTATACAGTATTTTATTTAGAAAGTATATACAACCTAAGCTAATTCAAAAATTTGTACTGAAACTATGGAGAATCCTCTTTCTCTTTTTCCCCCATTGAACATGTACAAAGTGTAATTTGACAAGATTAGTACATTCAACATGCATTCTTCAAGAGTATAACTTAATCAATAACAATTTAGTGAACACTGAATACATGCTGACACATATGACATGAAGATGAATTGGGCATGGTCCCTTCTAACAAGCAGCTTAACAATCAACTGGTGAAGGTCCAGGGTGAGGATTGTAGGGACATAAATTACTGCGGTACCAAGTAGAAAGAGGCAGCAGAGCACAGTTATTAAGAGTATAAACTCTGGAAAAAGACTCTTCTTAGCTTCCCTAGTTATGGTTTAGACAATTTATTTAAGCTTTCTCTAGCTCTGTTACTTTATCTGTAATAATGACCTGGTAGTATAATTTAATCCATGAAAAAAGTGTCTGGAATAATGCATATACTAATAGTAAACACACAATACATTTAATCTATTATTATTATGCTAAGTAATAAATATGGCTATGTTTAAATTGCTTTCAACTTGTTGAAAAAGCACTAACTTGCTATATTCTATTAATTTTATTCATAGCACTTATTACCATCTAAAATTATTACATATATAAATATTCACATTTACTGTGGACTCCTTTCCATATATATGTTTAATCATTTGTTTAGATCTCTCTCTTTATAGTATAATTTGGAAAACAACGAAGACCTTGTCTATTTTATTTTTCCTATAGTTCAACTCTTAGAAAATTATCTTGTACAAAGTATAATCCAAGTAAACATCATCAAATAAAATCTACTTAGGCCAGTCAGGGAAAGTAAAAAATACTTGAAATTCTCAAGCACACATGTATCGATAAAGTATAATGTATTTTTGGTAATCGTTAGCCGGAAATTAAGCTGCAAAACTATGATAAAAACAATTTTCAAGAAGTCCCAACATACTATGGTAAGAACCTTAGGTTTTAATTTTGAAACAGAGTATCACCAGTTTCTTCATCATGAGAACTATTTGCAAAAATTTTCTTTGTAAAAAACTATGTCAGCAATATTGAGAATGAACTTAATGGTGATAGAGGAAAATGGATACATGTATATTATGTAGAAAGTTAAAACTTCAGGTAAGAGATGACAAGTGCCTGCAATAGGTCTCACAGGATGGATTCAAGTAATATTTTACAGACATAATGGACAAGATTGGAGTAATTCCATATGGTGATCAAGCTAGGTATACAGTCAATAGAGTTGATGTTTTGGATTGCAATTTGAATATATTGTGTGACTCACTTAAGCTTCAACTACTGGTAACTGTCAACAGAGTTCCTAATGGTTCTCTAAGGGAGTTTAAAAGAGGGGCCAAAGTAAACACATCTAAATTGAGTCAGTGCATTAATTTATATAAGACAAAGACAGCTGCCTCCACAAAGAACTAAAGAAACAGAAACAAACTGGTATTTTGCTTAAAAAGGTTTAAATGAACTTATTACACACACCCATCTGGCTGCACTTATCACTCCTATAATTAAAGACAATGTTGTTTCAAGTCTTAAAGATTAATAAAGGATCAAACCAAAGTCTACAGAAATTACGTTAAGAAAAAAATAAAAATCTGTTTAAGCAAAAACTTCCAATAAAAGATTAAGAACTTCTTTCTTTATAAATACACTTCACAATAAAAATATGTATGGCAGTGCAACTCACTATAACAAAGTACTAAAGGAATTCTTCCTCAGAAAGAAACCACAATGTTTCAGACCAAAGAATCAGAGATAATTTAAACTTTGGCCTCAGCTGGTAGAGAAAATAATGCAGAGAGCCACAGAAATTTTTTATCTGGAGCCATGTTTCATCTGGATCTATGTGGAAAGCAGCTTTAAAAGAGCAAAATAGAAAAGATTTTGAAAATAAAATCTAAAGGCTAAAGTTATTTGATGTTAGACATTCAGCTACAGGTCCTGAAGAGTCAACTGAGTTGCATGTAAAGAAAGTCATGGCTTGCTCAGAGCTTCAGGAACTACTGAAGAATAAACACCAGACTCTCTTCCCAGACAAAGGAAGTATCACATTTGGGTACTGGCTTTGTGTTTAAAACATTTTGCCAGCTAAATGAGAAGTTTTCTGTATGTTAGTGGGTGCTGGGGGCAAAAACAACTCTGGCTTATTGTTTTTTTTACTGTTTCATTTTCTAGTCCCGGTTAGGTACTTTTATCATATGCTACAAGAAATAGGGTGCAATAACAGTGACATATTTTTTCTTCCTTTTGGTTAAGGAACACTTTACTGAAAACTCTGCAATATCTTTCTATAATTACTACCCAAAACTACCCAAAAGACTTGAACAGCTGGTCGAGAATGAAGGCATGATGAGAGCCTGTAGTAAAGTAGAGAATGGGGTGCAGAATATGTGTACAGGGACAATCTTGTGGGAATCTTCTGCTTAAGTTCTCTGCTACTGTTTGCAAACTACCTCTTTTAGTGTGCTAAATAGAAAAGGACAGAGTTCTCTTTGTGTTATGAAGAGGCCTAAGTAATGCTTTCATGCCACGGAGCATAAAAGCATGACTAAATGATTTTCTTTTATCATGTAATTTTTTCGATATGTAATTAGATGGTGCCACCTCCTTCACATTTACCTGAATTCAGTCTCAGATATGAATTATTAAAGTCCATGTCAACATAAGGGTCTTAGAACGGAAGAATGAAGGAAGGAAAGGTAAATGAATAAACACTCAAGGCTATTCCCAGGAATGATGGCCATTTACCCTATTTTTCAATTCTTAAAACCGTCATTTTGATCTATCACCAGGATATCAGAATGTGACAGCAAAGGATCTTGGGTATCACATGATAATATTTGTTCTGTCTGTATATGCTGGAGAAGAAATAGCCTACCAAAAAGAATAGAATGGAAGGAGGAAGTGTTGTGATTCATTATAAGATTGAATAGAAATGTGTTCAAATAATGTTGTGAGCCTGTCTCTCCCTCTCTGTTGTTGTTGTTGTTATATTATTATTATTGGCTATGCTTTTATTCTGTTGATTGTGTTTTCAGGCAAGACCCCTAGTGTACTCAGGGTTATGTAGTGTTTATAATTTACAATTTCAGAAGAGAAATAATATCATAAGTTGGTTAAGGGAAAGCAGCTTGAGCCAGTATTGTTTAGAAGTCTAGTCTTGCAACTTACTAGCTAATGTGAACTTGGGTAAGCAATTTAACACCTCTGAGCTTCTGTTTTTCTATAAAATGAGTATAATAATAGTATTAAAGCTCATAAAGTTATTGTGAGAATTAATTTCTTCTGCATAAATCACTTGGAATAGTGTTTGGCACATTAGAAACATTCTATTAAAGTTATCTAAAAAATAAATAAAGTGGAACCCATCTCTCTCACAGTGTCAATATTGTAAAGGGTCCTGACTGGCTCTGCTTGGGAAGTGCACTCACCTATGAACCAGCCTCTGTGCCCTGAGTGATGATATAGCCAGAACACAGGGTGGGAAGTGCAGGCCTTCTTCTCTGACAATGTCACAGGAATCACATGAAATGGGGGAGGGATAATTCCCAGAATCAGATTAGGAAAAAAGAAAAAAAAAACAAGATATACTCTAGCTATGAACTGTTTTCATTAAGATTGTCCCATAAACAAGGGTATATTTCAGGGTTAAGATGGAAGCTGTCAGGGACTAGGGAAGGCAGAAGGAGGGGAAGCAAAACATGAATTGACATCTTTCCAGCCGGGTCCTTCTACTCACCTGCTTCTACTACTTCTCCCTTTTGTGTCACTGTATTCTTTGCCCTACCCCTAACCCCCCAATAATTCCCTCTACTTCCCAGCATCCTAGGATCATACTGTGGCTTTTGTATGTGGGTATCACAACATATGTCCTAGACCTTTCACCGTCAAGTGTCTTTTTAGGATATGTCTGAGTGCTTTTACAATATTAAAGATACTAACCACTTCAACTAGAAAATTTGTGAATATAGTAAATACAAAATCACACTAAAGGCTTTCTGATTTTCAGATAAAATGCTGGTTGAGTAAATGAATTATTTAATTTTAAACTGGGAACCAAGTTAAACCACAACAACTATAGAAAAAAAGTGTGTCCTTATGTCTTTCATCTTTTGTGGATTTATTTTTTGTGGATTTATTCATTTCTGGGTAGTAAGTCAATCCAATAAAGTATGTCATTACTTTATTCCAATTCCAATTCTTCTGTCCATTATGTCCTGACCGTAATACTTTTAAGGATACATTGGCAGATTAGGCAACAGTACAGTAAAACTGGGAAATCTCCACTGAAAAAGAAATGGCACACACTGAGCTAAACAGACATGAGTATTTTTGCCCTTTAGGGAAGTGTTCAGCTCATCTTCCTTGTTTCTAATGCACTCAAAGCCTCAGCCTGACTAATTCATACTCAGAACAAATTGCATAACACTCCAAGACTGACACATCCAAAGTTCATCCATTCTGTAGTAGCTTGACATTAGAAAAGGGCAACTTTTGAAAAATGAATAAAATAGATTTTCTCACTCTGCTGGTCATGTCTCAAAAACAGCTGAACAGGTTTTTTGAAACTTAACTTTCAAATAATGCATCATTCAACATTCACCATTTTAACATTGATAATGTTAAGATTTGCAACAGTCATTTTTTTCTGAAAACCTAAATAACTGAGGATTTTAAATAGTATTAAAAATATAAGTTCCACGAGGATAATGACTTAGTCTCTTTCAGTCATAGCTTAGCTCAGTATCTCTCACTTAATAAATGTTTTTTTTTTAAATAAGTGATCAATTTAATGAATGAGTAAAATAAAGGGTTTTATTATGGAACATAAGTATTACATGATAGTGAAATGCACAGGTAGATAATCCTCAAGTTATTAATTCATAATAATCATTTCTGGCACTGAGTCAGTTATACAAAAATTATTAATGTATGATAACAACAGGCAAGAAACATTCAAGTGAATTTATACCAGCCCATATATTTGCAGATGTATCACTTAAGTGTATATGTGATATATTATTCAGAGCTGCTTCATTTTAAAGCAGGAGCTAACCTAATTCAAATTGGCTTTGTTAAGAAAAATAATTTATTTAGGAATGTAAAAATATGACTTCTAGGAATCTAGGTTGATTCTAACCTCAGGACATTTGGATCTAGGGGCTAAAATAATGTACCAGGGATCTATTTCTCCCTTTATCTCTTGTATCTTGTTTTGTCAACCTCCCTTTATTCTGCAAGTATATCATCAGCTTCTATTCTAAAAAGAAGAGACTCTTTTGGTCATGTGCCCAGCCCTGATCAATTATTGTATCAGAGGTTTTGGATACACTGATTGTCCCAGATCTTAAAACATGTGCATAGTCAAGAGGCAAAAGGAAGATCACTATAAATAACAGAAATACTAGAGGTGGGGATGAGGTAGTTCCATATTGAAAGGGTTGGTACACTGATTACACAAATGACCACCATTATTCGCATTTCCCTGTTTGCACACCCTTTGCAATACAATGTGACTTTACAGCTTTTGTTATCAAAGGTGGAGTCTAGTTTTCTACCCTTTGAATCTGGCATGGCTTTGCGACTTGCTTTGGCCAATAGAATGCTTCTGCTCTCTTTCTTTACTGCTGCCAATGACCATGGGAATAAGCACCAGCGAGACTGATGGAGAATGAGAGACTACATGTAGTGATCTGTCTCAGGCAAGACACTGATCTGTCCCAGGTAAGACTGCCACAGCCATAACCCAGACCACCCTCCAGTTAACTGCATATGCATGAACGAGCCCAGCTGAGATCTATCAACCTAGCTCACCAAACCAATTTTGGAAAAAGAAATAGATATTGAACCAAAAAAAATGTTGAGTTACTAAAAAATGATGAATGGATTTCCATTGTTGATTAAAACTAACTCTAAAAGAAAATAAAATATTTCCTTACAATGATTAGGTAAATGACAACATCCAGTGGAATAATTTTATAATTTCCTATAATAGATATTATGGAAAACAATATTCATTAAAGTGCATGTTCTATTGTGTCTATTAAATAGAATGGTCATATTGCCTAAGAGATGCAATTCCTGAAAATGGTCGGTAAAAGATTAAGGGATTCGGCATTATAAGAAAAGGGTAGATCTTGCGGACAAAATAAAATGATAAATAATGTTAAAATAAATATAAACAACATTGTTTGCTTTTGTGATAGACTGCCAATCAATCCACTGTTTTTAATATTTTCTTTTTTTTTGCATTTCAAAGCAAGACAAAGTAAGAAATTAATGGATTAATAATACAAAGTTAACTGAAGGAGTGACCTCACCTCACCAACCATGATGCAAAATGAAGCCGGTATCGATGGATGGAAAGTCAAAAAAATAGAAGTTTTTTTTTTTTTCCCTACTAGAGTAGCAGAGTGAATAATAACTTGTAATATAATGCTTAGGCTGGCTACAGGGAAATTTGCAATGAGTAAGAAGAAGCCAGAGAGTCATTTCTTGATAGAATTTTCTCACTATGATATCACGTTACTCGAAGTCTCACTTAATAGCTTCTCAAATATAACTCTTCAGATCCCCCAGAGAGTTATCAATCCTCCTAAAGCTGTACCTGTACTTTCTGAACTGCTGCAATAAAGATTAGGCAAGAATATAAAGAAGATAACTTTTTACACTAACTAGATCATGTTTAAAGAACAAGTTTATGAGGCTGTAATTCCCTGTTTAATCAAATTATATTCCTATTAGCAATATTTGTATGGAACGAGTCTATCATTTATAGTTGATTAAATGTTGTGTTTTTAATTTTAAAATGGGCTTTGAGCCCCTCGTTAAAAATAAAACACTCAAAAAGATTACTAGTATTAACATTGTGGTAACTTAACTCTGAATCTTACCATTTCTCCTCCAGAAACAAAGTAAAAGGGGGGGGGAAATCCATAAGTGAATTTTCATACAAACTATGTGACATAAAACCTGAAAATTGCAATACGCTTTTAAGCATAACCAAAATTAGTTGAGACCAGTAGGGCAATGTAAGAATTTCTGTAAGAAGTTACACAGAGAGCTGAGCCACAGAAACCCAGCAATGGTAATCTCAGACACCTCCAGTTAAGAATCATTCCCAAAAGGTGAGCTCCCCATCATTAGTAAGAAATGCTATGAGCAGGACAGATTTCTCCAAAGAAGTAGGAGTAGTAGTAAAGAAATAGAGAAAAGGTGGGGAAAATGCAGAGTGAAAAGCTCTGAAAGCACCAGCAAAAAAACACCTTCCAAAAGTAGGAAAATCATATTGGATGCATTCATGAGAGGCATCAGCTGATGAAGAAACTGGGAGTGCAGGGCAGGAAGGGAAAAGCCTCTAGCACCTGCTTAAATTTGAAGAGGCAGCAAAGTCATGGCTGGACAGAAGACTACATTTGAAGGAAACAGCAAATCATCTTATCAAGTGAAGAAGTCCTTTGCAAAGGCTAGAGATCTACCCCATCACTCTTGCTTATGCCCCTCCTTTCCCAGGAAGAAAACTCTTGCAAACAACTAGTCCATAAATTGCCAATTGCCTAAATATAGGTAATCAAAATTGAAGAAGGAAAATACTCAACTAAGGATTAGATAAATGACAGAGAGCTACATAATTTTTCTACAAAATAATTCCTCAAGTAAATGTTGCCATGGAACAGATAAACATTGTAAACATTCTACCATGAATTAAAAACAATTATAGTAATGATGAACCAAGTGGAGAATGAAGGAAAAGTTCAAAACAGGAATACAAGAACTCAAACAAGACATGGCCAGACAACACATAAAAGTGAAAGAACTGACAGAACTTAAAAAAGAAAGAATCAAAAAATAAAACCTTTAGAGAAATGAGAAAAAGTTAAAGGTCCAACAAGGTACAACAGTCTATCTTTAATTGTTGTGATTAAAAAGGCTCCTTAAATTCCCATATGCATTTGAGCTTTTTCTTTTTTTTTTGGTCTCCTTGTCTACTCACAAACCAGTAACACATGTTTTTCATTACTGGTTTAATAAATCTTATAGGGCTATTGTTCCCTCATTGCTCTTCTTTTCAGTGTTTTCCTCTTTCCCCCCCCCTTACTGTCATTATTATTTTATTAGTATAACTGTCATATAGAAGATGTCTCTGTGTGCATGTATATGTGTGTGTTTGTGTTTGAAACACTTTTATTCAGATATACAAGCCATTCACCTATGTTTTCTTCTAGTATTTATGGCTTTATTATTATTTTTTTGCATTTGAATCATTGATTCACTTGAAGTTTATACTAGTAGATGGTATGTATTATGGGCCAATTTTATCATTTCTAGATGAATACCCAGTTTGAGCATCATTAATTTAAATAAAGCTCTCTGAAAACAAGAAATCTTATACACTGTTGGAGAGAGTACAAAATGATACAGCCCTTATGGAAGGTAATTTGGCAATATCTACAAAAAGTTTCAACTACATTTTCCCTTTTATTCAATAATGCTATTTCTGAAGTTTATCCTGAAGTTATTCCTCTACAGATGTAAAGCAATGTGTATACCATAAATCTTTGCATTACTGAAGTATAGAAAGACAAAATACCTCATCTATTCAATGATAAAGTCTTTTGTAATTGGAACTAAAGTATATCAACATAATGAAATATTAAGAAGCTCTCTCTCTATATACAGAAACATGGAGGAAAGGATTCAATATGTACCAAGTAAAAATATTACCGGCATTGTGAAATAGTATGCTACTTTTGCTTAAGAAACTGGAAAAACAAGAATTTGTCCACATTTGCTTATATGTGCATAAAGAAAAGCTGAAAGGATACCTAAGAAACTCAGAAAGTGGTTAACATTAGATGGCAGGAAAATAGAGGGGAAAGGAACCAGGTGAGGGGGTGACTTCATAATTATGTTAATATTTGAACAGTCAATTACTCATTTCAAAAATTTATAATGTGTCGTTTTAAGGGAACGCTTTGTTTATGTGTTTCAGATCACATTAGTCCTATGTTAAACTATGTAGATTATAAAACTAGATAATCCACCTGAGGTTGTTCAGATCAATGACTCTGTTTAACATGGGGTTACCACTTGTTGGAAGACACTTCATAGATCTCTAACATTTCTGTAGTCTTGCAAGCAGAAGCACTGACAGTCACTTGTTCCAGATTATCTTTTCAAGGATATTTGTACAGCAAACAGACTTAGAAGATATAGTGTCTCCATCTGGAGCAAAGAGAGGTTTTTTTCTTTTCCAGTATAATAAAGATTATGTCTCCCTACAAAACAAAGGGACAGGTTTGCTTGCAGCCCATTATAAAAGATTGGAGCTTCCTGAGATTATGGTTTCTCCCCTGTAAAGCTTACTGCATGTGCAGTTAATACCTTGCCTGTTTGCATCATCCTGTGGGAATTTAGGCTCGGGGAACCACCACAAGAAAATGATCACACATTGGTTACTACTTTTGCAACTGGAAGTAAACTATCTTTTGTCTCTAAGACCAGAATCTCATGTTTTCTGCCAATATCCATAAAATGTCAGTAAACTAGCTTATTGACTTGCAAGTAGCATAAAGTCTCAGACCCACTGTGGTCTAGACAATGTTGTGGTCTAGACAACATTTGACTTATATATGCAGATTTGTGATATATATGGCCTTAAGGCCATATAGAGCAAGTTTCCTTATCTTATAAATAATTCTTAAATATTAATTCAATCTTGTGATCAATTAATGTAATGATATGCTTTTGTGTGTACATGCATGTGTATTTTATAGGAAAGGATGTAGGAAAATTGAGTTAGGACTAGTCAAAATATTTTGTATTACTTAGAAAATGTACTTATGATGGAAACTGGATTCCAGACTACATTTGAAGTATCTTAGAGGCGTTTTCTAGATGACTTTCTCATAAATGGAAAATGATTCTTCCAAAAGTTAAAATAGTAAGGCTAAAAAAAGAAAAAATAACCAGTATCAGATAGCTAATTATACTCAGATATACTTTAAAAAGCAGCAATTAGCCTTTTGACCAAACTTGTTATTAAATGATTGTTTGTACTGAACTTCAAATTATCTTCAAAATAACAGAAAAAAAATTATAAAACGGTAGCACAGAAAGACTCCAATTATATATGAGCATATGCATGAACCTGGAAGAATGAAAATTTTAATAGTGATGTCCTGTGTATGGTGATATGTCCTGTAATCTTTACTTGCTTATTTGTGTATTTCAGCATTTACTGTTTTAAAAACAAAAACAAAATAGAAGCTAGTTTTATATCCAAAGTTTAACTATTAAAAAATAAAATTGTTTATCTAATTCAATTCTTTTTCTCTCCAAACTAGTTTGTGAGTATAGGCAAAATGCATGTAAAGCAATGAGGTCACATGTCCACACTATTTTTTTAATGGCTTTTCTATAAATGTAACCTAAAAAATAGCACAAAGAAATTCATACTTTCTCTGTAATTCAGCAGTTGGAATAAAAAAAATACATGGACGCTGAGAGGAATGTCACTATAATGACCTAACGTTTGAGGTATCCCTCCGTTATTTAAATATATATTTTGACAATATTTTATAGTTGCTTCAAATGCATTCAGTTTATTAATTTAAGCCAGAGCATGCTACTTTTAAAAATTATGTTAGCAACACTTTTTAATCTCTTTTTCCCTATCACTGAGTTGGCTTAAGCAGGACTTTTCTTCCTCTCCTTCTCTTTAAGGTTGCCCTTAAATCATACAGCAATTCTTGATAACTAATAATAATGTGAAGTTGTTTGAAGGGGAAGATGGTTTAATGTCTTATTTCTGATACAGAGGGTCAAGAGACCAAGACATAATTTTGGGAATCTGTTGAAGATATACTTGTGAGATTCTTAATGAAAAACTGGTCTGAGTTCAGAGAGCTGAAGTGAAGGCTTCTTTTACTCCATATTAAAATTGGTTTACTAACCCACAGTCCTAGGGACTGTCCTCATCATTTATTTAGACTTATTTTATTGAAACATATAAGTAGCTAGTTCTTTTCATAGTAAAGAGGAGAAAAGTGAAAGAACCGAAGAGTTCTTCATTTTTTCCTTTATATGAAGTGTGGTTTCCCAAGCTCAGCACCAATGACAACTGTTCTACATAATTCTTTGTTGTTAGGGCAGTGAGTCAGGAGAGGGAGAGGTTGGACAGTGGTTAGGAGAGGGGTATCCTGTACATTGCAGGATGTTTAGCAGTATCCCTGGCCTCTGTCCACTAAATGCCGGCAACCTCTCCATTCATGACAACCAAAAATATTTCTAGACATTGCCAAAATTTCCCCGAAGGCAAAATCACCCACAGTTAAATACCTCTGATAAAATTATAATCAGAATTTGCCTTATATAATAAGTTATGCTAACTGGCAGAACCAGGGATGGCATATAATAGTTAACCAAGTGATATGTTTTATTATAGCCTTAGCCTTGTTCACGCTCTTAGATATTGGTAACTTCATCTTGGTACCATTAGTTCCTCAACTGTTCTTACTCAAGTAAAATAAGGAGGTTTTTGGTAGGCGTGTGAGAAGAGGTTGTTGTCCAATGAGAACGAAGCAATGGTATTTGGCCCATAAATAAAGTTTACACTCATAAAGAGTCAAAGATAGACAGGAAGTTATCTCCTCTCTGAAAATTCCCTTGGAAAGCCTTCTCAACAAGCCAACCCTGGTACACTCCAGAAAAATAAGGTAACCAAATTTCCCACTTTGCCTGGAACACTGACTTGCTTATGCTTGTTGCTCCTGCATGGTTATTAAGAATAAATTCCTCTCACTCTCAAAAGTGTCTTAGTTTAGGACATGAAGTTAAAAAATATAACCCTTTATCAGTGGTAGTCTGCTACTTTTGAACTAGCAATAGTTCTTGGCCTCCTAATTATCCCAGAATGACCGACTAAAACTCATTGCAGGTAACAATTGGACAGGCAGTTTTGTCTGGAATTTAAGAGCATGGACTCTGGAGTCAGAAAGTCTAAGCTCAGATTCTAACCCCATCACTTACTAGCCATGATACTTTGGCTCTTAGTTTCCTCATCTTTAAAATGGGGTTTATAATAACAGTTGCTTCCTCATAAGATCGCATACATAAAATACTTAAATTACATATATAATAACATGCATAAAATACTTAGAACATTCCGCGATACAATACTATTACATTTTTAGCTCATTATCTTGACCCTTGTCTCTTCTACTGTTCACACTGGGAAAAAAAAAAAAAAGGTGTGGGAGACTATACACATGTTTTTCCTTGTAATCTGAAATTGTGTCATCAACTTATTAAATACTTCTGACGTTTTCCATTTGCTCGTTTCAATAAAATTTGAATCACATTGCACTTGGTCATTTATAAGTGATTTTTATGCACTTAATAATTTCATTTGTGTTTATATACTTTTCAATATCACGTTTAGATTATTATTATTAATGCTATTACATTGTATACTTTCTTTCCTGGAGAATAAATTTCAATATTTATATTGTCAGGAGTTGGGAAATGAATGTAGACTTCTAGAATAGTCCCCAGTGATCCTTACCTCCTGATATTCATACTTCTGTGTAATCTTTCCCCTTGATACGGGTTTACTGGCTTGCTTCTAACAGGTAAAATATGGCAAAGATGAAGAGATGTCACTTCTGTGATTAAGTTACTAAAGATTGTGACTTCCATCCTGTTAGCAGGTACTCTGTCCTAGTTCCTCAGCTTATAGGTTTCGACGGAGAACACTTCCACGTGGAGAGGGCTACGTGGCAAAGAACTGAGGCTTTCAGTCCAACAACCCATGAAGAAATGAATACTGCCAAGAACCACGTGAGCTTGGAAGTGGATCCTTTCCCAGGCAGGTTCCGAGATGACTAAAGACAGAGGATTCCTTGATTACGGTCTGTGAGAGGCTCTGAAGCTGCAGGCCCACATTCCCATTCAGTACAAACTGTGAGATAATAATTATATGCTGTTTTAAGCCTAGTTTTTTGACAATGTAATGTGCAGCAAAAGCTAATTCATTTAAAAAAAAAAAAAAAAGGAGAGAATGTGGTACATATGCTCATAAGCTATTCTTACCTAAAAGTACATTCAACTAAAAATAAACTTGTTGCCTGTCCTCCATATTTCCTTTATCTCAGTGACATCATCATAACCTTGATTTTTCATGTAAACCTCTGTTTAAAACTTTTAAAGAAATTTTGGTATGAAAGTGAACAGAAAGTGGAGCAGTGGGAAGAAGGGAGGCCTTGTTTAGCTTCTGTTTGTTTGTTTGTTTTGCTTTGAGATAGGAGATCCTAGTCTTAAGTGAATAATCCAGGAAGACGGTGAAATAGATGACAATGGAGGTGGAAGAGGGACAAGCAGAAGAGAAACTGTTAAGAAAGCAAGCTGGGATGGCATCTAGAGGGGCCTAGAAGGAGGAATCCATCTTTGACTGGAGGGGCAATACTTTATCCCTCACTTCACAGAAGGTGAGAAAGAGGGGTAAATATTTAGGTATACAGGCAATTTTGCTGATGATCATAAACGGGAATTCATGAATCAGAGTATGTAATCTGTATATTACCAATATGAAATGACTTGAATGTAATAAAATATAACTGATGAACTATATAGACATAGTTAAACCTATTTCTAATGAAACAGGAAATATTGTAAACCTGTCTGTTTTACTTGGGGAGAATACAAATACAGATGGTCCCTGACTTTTGATTTTTCGACTTTTCAATGGTGCAAAAGCAATAAGCGTTCAGTAGAAACCATGCCTCAGACTTTGAATTTTCATCGTTTTCCAGGCTAGTGATATTCAGTAGGACACTCTCTCGTGACGCTGGGCCGTGGCAGCATCTGCAATTCCCAGTCAGCCATGCAATCACGAGGGGAAATAACTGATACACTTACAGCCATTCTGTACCCTTACAACCATTCTGTTTTTCACTTTCAATAAACTACTTTCTTCAATAAACTGCTTTATTATAAAATGTGCTTTGTGTTAGATGAGTTTGCCCAACTCTAGGCTACTGTAAGTGTTCTGAACCTTTAACATAGGCTAGGCTAAGCTACGATGTTTGGTAGACTAGGTATATTATATTAACTGCATTTTCGACTTAACAATATTGTCAACCTATAACGGGTGTATTGGGACATGACCCCATCTTAAGTCGACAAAGATCTGTATATTACTCTTGGGTGCCATCTTCTATGTTCCACTTTGTAAACATTTTTAGCATGTGAGGAAATACAAGGAAAATGTATGCTTTTATCTGCCATCAGAAATAATTAAGTACTGAAACTGAATCAGTACTGAATCTGCAGCCACAGAGCAAGCTAAAATTGAACGTGCACCTTTGAAGAGCTCCTGATGTTTTAACTTAGCCTCCAACACTGCTGTTTATTCATGCTACTGTCAGTCTGTGTTATCCAGTTACAAAGAATCAGCTTTATCCTCACCTTTGATCCCTGAGGGCACTGAAAAATACCTTCTTGCATATGATCTCAAGAGGATTTCATCTTAGTCTAATTCTCTAAGGCAGCTGGCTTCATGCCCAGATACCCCGAAATGCAGGTCAGCTGGTGAAATGGTCATGTTCTCATTGCCACAAAGAGCAAATGATGCCCTTTTGCTGTGTATGGACTTCCAGGGCATGTTAAAATCTATCCTGGGTAGAAAGAGACAAATGGAAATAGAAAGGTTCATGGCAAAAGTGCATAATATACTGAAGAGTTTCCCGAATGTCAGTGTATTTGCCATTGCCCTCTACGATGGCATTGTAATCCAGAGGCAGTGAAATGAGGACAGCACACTGACTGGTTCATAATTGTTTTTAATGTCAATATTAAAGAATTGTCCTTTATTATGATTATTATAATTTCTATGTTATTGTGCTAAAATATATTTTATATATTTCATCGTACAAAGTTTGGGCAATAGTAATTTTGTTCATACCATTCTTGACAAAATTAAATTTGTCAACCCTATCATGAAATCCAAATATTTGGGAAACACTAATGTTGGCTAAGATGGATGTTCAGTTTTACTTTATAGCAGAATGGTGAAGAAAGTGTGCTTTGTAGTCAGATTGTGTTCATATTATAACCCCAGGAATGGCACTGGGACATTGGACAGTTTACTTAGTCTATTCCTTAATCTCCTGAGATATAAAATAGACTAATGAAAGGAACTAAGCTCATGAGTGAGCAATTCATTCATTCATAAATATATACAATATCTGGCAAGGAGGAAGCATGCTCAGTCAGGGTAGTCTATTACCGTCTGAAAGCACTGAAACTCTCTTAGCACAATTATAATTAATGTTTATTAATTAATGTTAATTAATTAATTTAATGTAACAGCAATGAAGCTCTGGAAAATCGTTTTTTCTTTTTAATTAAACATACATTTGTTGAGCAATTACTATTTTCTAGAAACTATCCTATAATTTAGAAATACAAAATTAAACCAGACAGGATCCTCAGAGAGTCTGCAAACTAAGATAATTCCTTAATTTTCAATGAAAGCTGTATTTATATGTTTAAGCAGATACTTTAAACTGGTGCCCTTTGCTTGGTATTAAGCAGACCTCTGAGATAGAATCTGGGAAAGCTGAGAAGTTAAAGACAGGAAGACACCAAGAAGATTGCCAGTGACAAAGTGGGCTGGGAAGAATTAATTCCAAGGAGGGAGAAAAAGAAATAAATTCGAAGTAACTGATAAATGGGAGTTTGTTAGTTTCTGTGTTTGCAACCATTTAGCACAGAAATGCATTCTTTAAAAAGTAATCTTTCTGCAATTTTCCTTGTAACATAAAGTAAACAGTGTCATTTTCCTTAGTACTCACACGGTGCCTCAACTTCAAGAAGAATTTTTTAGAGGGCAACTGGTGGAGTTAGTAAATTTTTTTATTAGGATTTGATAGAAATATAATTGTGAACTATTATTTTGATCTGCATAATCACAATAATCAAAAGTTTCAACCAGTTAATACAAGTATTTTCTATTTATAAAAGGTGAATTGAGTAATATCATATGGTTCAATTATCACTTGAAATGTCTCCATCATCCACCTCCTGCCCCATGCAGTCCATCTTCAACTCCAGTTGATATCGAAGTTCCCATACAAAGGTCCACATCTCTCTAACTTGATGTTCATTGCTCTTTGAATGGTATCCTATCACTTCCTGGGCTCAGTTTGGTAGATTGGTATACTAATAAATTGAAAATCAGTATAATACAATCTATAAAATTCAGGAAAAATGAAAGATTTGCTTTTTTTTCAATCAATTTCCATAGAAACCAAGTTGTTTAATGCCCACAGCAGGCATGAAAAATTATTGGGTAAACAAGTAGGCCATGCCTTATAAGGCAAGAAATTTACCAGTGTCCACCTGTGCCAAGGAGGGCAGAGAGCCTTATGACATTTTTACCCTAGGATGAACATGCTGACACTAAATGAATGAGATGTAAGTTCTTTCACTTTTTGATTTATGAATAAGTTTGAACATATAACTGAAGCATGGAATTTTTAATGTCTACTGAATGAAGACAGAGCTCAAGGCCTGATTAACAATTTTAATATATACCTTTGGAGTTTCACTAGGTAGACAGTTAGTACACATCTTAGGGTTACAAGTGATTTTTGATAGTAAAAATGAAGGAGGCAAGTGTCTTAGTCAAAATTAACTTCCTACAACATTCCATGCCTACCACGTGAAACTAAGTTATAGCTGGGGGTCATACTATGCAATAATTGTCTTTCTCAGAAGGAAAAAGAAAGAAACAGATATACTCTCAAGAAGTCCTCCATGACTGAAGTGATGCGGTGGTCAACATCTGTCTAATCCTGAAATATTGATATAATCAAAGGTTCTCTCTCTGGTCCTTATGTCTAATGAACAAGAGATTGTTGGCCTGGTGGGAAAGACCCCTGGTTCTGATTGAAGCATCAGTTATCAGGGAGTGAGAACTATCCTGGCCTGCATGGATGTGTTAAAATTTAAAAATGGGCAAATATCTGTCTATATTTCTCTTAATACTGAAAGTATTTAAGTTCTTCCTGTTTAAGATTTTTTTGATAGCTTGATAAAATTATTTTAAAATTAATGATTACTAGTATCAAAAACATTTTTAATATATGATGCTTGTTCGCATGTAGCAGTTGTTTGGGTTGGCTTTATTTCAACTTTGTTAAAATTGTAAGCAAAATGTAAGCTCTGGGAGGTTTTTGGTTTGTTTGTTTTTCTATTTTCTTGTATGCAGTATCTATCTTATATCATACAAATTTAGAAACAAATTAGTTCATTGTGTTAAAGTTGGCAGACACTAGGGAAAACCTAACCAACAAGCATTCTGATGTAATCCCACCCCTTTCCCAAGAGGATTAAAACAAATTGCTCATCAATCTGTTTTTGCACTCAGAAAGAATAGGTGTTAATAAGTCCAACCTGAAATCACAACCCATGGACCATTTTATCTTTGGGATCAATTTGGGCAAAGAAGATAAAAAATTTTCAGAGACACAGAGGGATACTCCAGCCTAGTCGTAAGTATTACCTTTAGATACAATCCAATTACTCATCAGCAGAAAAAGATGGAATCCTAGGGCTGGACTACTATTTCAGATCCAATTTCTAGTTATCTCTTGAATATCTTTGCTGTCACAGAAAAATACGTCGGCAAATTCACAACATTGATCCAATGCTAGAAGAGGTTTTTCAGAATCTCCACTAACAAAAGGAACATAAAAACTCTATGAAATTGCATAACACTATTCCCTACCTGATATAGTTTTAGATGTTGTAAACGTTATTGTTCATAGACAAGTTTCATTGTGATTTAATGCTACAATGCACAACTGCCTCTTTTTCATAAAAACATGTTTAAACTTTTGATACCAATACAAAATCTATCTTTTAAAATGCTTATGGTTAGGGAAAAAGTTCTCAAACTCAACCTCTTTTTTTCTAACCTCCTGTTTGATTTTTCTGCCACTCATTTGTCACCATCACCATGCAAATTCACTCTTCAATACAACTAAGAGCTATTTTGTTTAAAAACAGATCTCTTCCTAAAGAACACAGGATGTGTTCCATCACCAAAGGTATTTATTGAATGTGTGCCATGTATCAAGCACTGTGATAGGCACATGTAGATAAATATCAGTAAAGTATAAAAGCCTACAGTTTTGAGAGTTTTCTGTTGCTTTTTTATTCTTTAGTTTGACATATGTAACTCCAATATCAAACCCACATCTGCACCTTGATTTCTCTTAATTCACGCACTCAATCTTTCATTCACACTGAACTTCTTCCCTTACCTGAATATTCAAATGCCTTTTGTTCCTGTGTAGTTTTGTCTATGATATACTACTCTCTCATAACCTGAAATACCCCATTCTCAACCTGTCAAACACCTACCTACTTTAAGACCATGGTCAACTTATCTCCTAGTAATATTTCCTAAATCCCCTAGTAAGAGCCATTCACTTCCTCCTCTGAATTCAGAATAGCATTAAAATTATACCATGAAGTATATTTTCACAGAAAATGAGGGAATGAAAATTAAAAAGAGCATTTAAAAATTTAATGTTATAAAAGAATAATGTGAAAGAAATCTATTGTTGTTCATTAAATAAATAATATGTTAGCAGAAAGATATGCGATTGTTTTCTCAACAAAGAAGACTGGGAAGGTGGGGAAAGATAACAGTTTACTTTGTGATAATATTGAAAAATGTATGTACTAAATGTAAAAGTGAGAAATAAAACTGCTTTGTACATCCAAAATATATAAATATGTATATTTTCAAATAGTTATTTTTCCAGGACATTGAAATTCCTAGTACTCAGAGAAACTAATATTGGCATATCAAAGAGGGATACAGACTTGTTTTTTCAAATTACACTAGAGCATTTAGAAAATGAAGTCACTCTCACAAGAAAGGAATCCATTAAAATGAATAAGGAAAAAGTTGGAAAGCAGGTAAATTCAAGGACACACATGTTGAAACAAATACCTAGTGAGGGTTAATGTAAATGGACCATTAATGTATTTGATTATATTAAAACCTTTTCCTAATTTTCATAAAAGAAAACTAAAACATTAAAATTAAAGAATTCATAAAAGTTGCAGTATAAGAGAGAGTTGGGTGTGATACTCAGTTTGTGTGTCCGCTCGACTAAGCTCCAGCCTCTAGTTATTCAATCAAATACTAATCTAAGTATAGCTATGAAAGCCTTTTGTAGATGTGACTAAAGTCCAGGAACAGGCGATTTTAAGTAAAGGGATTATTTTAGTTAATCTGGGTAGGCCTGATTCAGTCAGTTGAAAGACTCTAAGAGCCGAACTGAGGCTTCCCCAAAGAGGAAAATATTCTGCCTGAGGATAAGAGCTTTGACTCATGCCCCAGAATTCCAGCCTACCCTTCCTGAAGGCCTGCCTTAGGAATTTCAGATTTTCATCCCTGCCTCCTAAAATCATGTAAGTCGATTCCTTCCAGTAAATCTCTTAATATATGTCTCCTCCAGGTTATTTTTCTCTGGTTGAACCTTGACTGACACGTGGAGTTTAATGTCTTCATGTGTCATATTTGCAATTCCTTTCAGTGAATACATAGTCATTTAGCAAGCAGTTATTTCAAAGTTATAGGCAGGTAATTGAATTCAGCTAGTCTTTACTCAGTATTTGACTTATTAGTCTATTCAGCCAAAATAGTTTTGCCTCCTGGATGAGTCATTGACCATGATCAAATTTAAACTTTTGATCTTGCCTCCAAACATGTTCCTCTTCTAGTATTCCTAATCTCTGATATGGCACATCTAGGTTCATCCCAGAAATCTGAGAGTCATCTCTAACGCAAGTTCTCTTTCTCAGTCTTCCACATCAAGTCTACCCCTGTCTATCATAGCAGTTCCAGAAACCCAAATATAAAGGACTTAGGGGAGGGTGTGAGCACAGTCAGCTGGAAGGTGAGGAACCAGGGTGAATGGCATTTAACATAGAATTGAGAGTTTCCAAATTCAGCACGTTAACCCCCTTCTCTCTTTCTGCACTGCACTATCTTAATCAATGGATAGTAGCTTTCTAAGTGTATCTCCTGCTTCTCTCTCCCTCTGTCACTTGACAAGTATTTTTGAGCACCTACTATGAGACAGACATCTCCAGGTACTACAGTTTAATAAAAGAAAGGAAAAAAAAAAAATCCTGCCATCATAGAACTTGCACTCTCCCGGCAGGAAAGAGAGAAACAATAAAAATAATTTAGGTAATTTACATGTTAGAAAGTGAGGAGTGCTATGAAAAAATAAGTCATGTAAGAGGAATAAGAATGCTGGGAACAGGTAAAAAAAACTATTTTTAGAAGTGTGGTCAAGGTAGTCTTCAAAGATCAAAAGCTTTGACGTAGAGCAAAGGCTCTGAGTCATGTGTCAACAAAAATTTGTTGTTGTAGGTGTGACTGAGGAAGAGCAAGAGTCCAGGTAGCTGCGAGGGTGTAAATGAAGGTAAGAGAGGAGATCAGAGAGCTCAGGACACTAAGAAGCAGATCGTGCAAGCGCTTGAAGGCCACTGAACTGTACTCTGTATGACAACGAAGGGCATTAAAGAGTTTTGAACAAAGGTGACATCATCTGACTTGCATTTTAAAGGATTCTTATTACTGCTGTGTTGAAAATGAACAGTAGAGGAGTAAGTGTGGATGCAGGAAAGTCAGTTAAGAAGCTACTAAAATAATCTGAGAGACAATGGCTGGATCAAGGTGAAAGCAGTGGGAATAAGAAATGGTCAGATTCTAGATATATTTTCAAAGCAGACCCAACAGGATTTTCTAACCGAATGGATCCCCCGTCCATATAGTAATCAATGAAATCTTTTTTCTTTAAATTCATTTAGCAACAAATATTTGTTGGGTCCCATTATCTGCCAGGCACTGCTCTAGGACCTGGTGCTCACAGTGAACAATATGATCCCTAGAGTCTGCTCATTTCAAGTCTTTATTTTAAATCATTCAGAGTCTTCCCATCTATTTAGAACAAAACTCCAGTTCTTTGAAGATGGGCAATCAGAACTGTTATGATCTGGTCCTTGTTTACTTTTTCTCCAATGTGTCCCTTCTAACCTGTCTCCTCTCTGCAGCCTTACTCTATTTTCTATCCACACTCAACTGTTCGTTTTGCTTCTGAGGTTTGTCCATGTTCCTCCCTCAGGGGAATGTCCTGCTCATGGCCCAGCTTCTTTGCATTTCTACATGGTCTTTAGGATTCACCTTAGCTATCACCTCTTCTGAGAAATGGTCTCTGATCCCTCATGGCTTAATAATATGCCACTTCTGTGTCTTCCCATAACAACTCGTGCACACCGTTACCATAACACTCTTCTTTTGAGTTGTTAATGTCCTATTTACATTAGTCTCCTCCACTTGACTCCAAGTTACTTAAGAATATAGGATGGAGATACTACCAAATATTATCTTAATGAATAATTGATGAATTCTGAGGACACGCTAGGTCTCTGGTATGAATTTGGAAAATATCCCAGTCCTAAAGATTGAGAGGAATCTAATCACACCACGTTCTCTTCTGTCTCTAGCTACATTGGTCTTCTTTCAATTGTTCTAAAAAACTAAGCTCTTTTTCTCCTGAGGGTCTTCACACATGTTGCTCCTTCTACTTAGAGCACTCTTGTCTTCAGTCTTCATCTGAAAACTCCCTCATGCTTCAGATAATATCTTTGGTCTCACTTCCTCAGAGGGGTCTTCCCAGACCCTCCCATCTGAATTAGAGTACCCTGCTTAACTCTCTTTGAAAGACTTTTGGTTATCCTTTAAGCTAGTTAGCAAAACTCATATTAACACTGTTATGCCCATGATTGTTGCTTAATATATCTCTCTTCCATTAGTCGATAACATCTATTAGGTCAGTGTCAGATATACTTTCTTTTTCCTTTTTTGTGTTTATTTTTAACTTTTTAATTGAAGGATACTGTTTAGAAGGAAAACTGTTCCCAGTGAATTTGAGGTTCTTGATGTCTCGTCGCAGAAAGAATTCAGTAAGAGACAAAGTTATAGGTAAGAAGTGGATTTATTTAGAGAGAAACACACTCCACAGACAGAGTGTGGGCCATCTCAGAAGGTGAGAGAGCCTCGAAATATGGGGTGGTTAGTTTTTATGGGCTGGGTAATTTCATAGGCTAATGAGTGGGAGGATTATTCCAATTATTTCAGGGAAGGGGTAGAGATTTCCAGGAACTGGGCCACTGCCCACTTTTTGGCCTTTTATGGTTAGCCTCAAAACTGTCATGGCACTGGTGGGTGTGTCATTTAGCATATGCTAGTATACTACAATGAGCATATAATGAGGCTCAATGTCCATTGGAAGTTGAGTATTACACCATTTGGACCTAGTTGGTTCTAACCAGTTTTTGTCATGTCCTATAGCCATGTCATTCTTTTAAACTTTGTGCCCTGCCCCCTTCCCTCCTGTTTCAAAACTACGTATATCACAAGTGAGGAGCTTGATGCATTCTCACAAACAAAACACCTGTATAAAAAACTCCAAGATCAAGGAACAGCTTATTACTAATATTCAGGAAATTCCATTCATTCTCTATTCCTGTCCTCACCCTCCCTCCCTGCAAGGTCTAACTGGTATTCTGAGTCTAATAGCATAGGTCACCTTTGCCTTTTTTGTATTTTATATATGGAAAATATCCTGTGCTCTACTGCTGCTCCATTTTTTTCAGCATTATGTTTATGAGATCCATCCATACTGCTGCATGCAACTGTAAGTTGTTTATTTTCATCACTGTGTGGTATTCCATTATACAAATATACCATGATTTATTTGTCCATCCTAGCAATGATACATATTTAGGTTATTTCAAGATTTTGGTTATTATTAATGTTGTTGCTATGAACTTTCTTACACATGTGTTTTGGTGAAGATAAATATGGATTTCTTTTGAGCATACACCTAGAATTGAAAATGCTAGGGCAAAAAGCACATATGGTCAGCTATAGTCAATACTACTAAACAGGTTTTAAAAAGTGATTGTTGGAATTTGTACTCTCACTAAAGAGTTTCAGTTGCTCCAAATACTTAAGATTTCCTTGCAAACAGTGGAGATTTTCAGTCATTTTCATTGTACCTATTTTGGTGGGTATGCAGTAGTTGCCTTAATTTGAATTTCCTGATAATTAACATGTTTAAAGACCTTTTTATATGTTTATAGCCATTTACATACTCTTTTAAATAAATATTGATTTGAATGTTTTACATATTTTTATCTGGGTTATATGTATTTTTTTAATTGATTGTAGAAATTCTTGTCATCTATACATATTGTGACTATTTTCTTCAGCCTTGTGGGATCCCTTTGCACTCTGTTAATGGAGTTTTTTGCTGTCCATTTGTTCTCAATCTTAATATATAGTTCAATATGTCTCTCTATATATATATAGTGAGTGTTTATGAGTGTGTATGTCTTCTCTAAGAAACCTTTGTCTACCCTGAGGTCACAAAGATGTCCTTCTACCTTTTCTCGAAAAAGCTTTATTCATTTGTCTTCAATATGTAGACCAAAATCCATTTGGAATTGATTTTTGTGTATTTTTTAAGATAGGCATTGCCTTTTTAAATCACAGGTATATTCTCAGCACCCAGCAATAGAATTGAATAAATAGTTCTTGAATGTCTGACAAAATAAATGAATGAGTGAAAACATAGATTTGGGTAATCTCTTAAAAAGTAAGGTATGTAGGATAATGTATATAAAGCAGATATTTTAGGTTAGCTGTTCAAAATTCCATTTCCAACTTCATTATCCCTTCTCTGATATAAATGTTAAATCTTGACATCTAAGCTTCCATTGCAGCCAGAGATAGCCATGTGGCCCTTTTCAGGCCAATAAGATATAAGCAGAAGTCACTATTGATGTTAATTTCTTTTCCTCCTGCTGATGGCCTGTAATAGGCTCATAGTATGATGTCTGAAGGTAGAGTAGCTATACTGTGGCCCTGAGGTTAAGAATGAGCACAAAAAACAAACAACATTTTTAAGAAAAATACTTTTAAGAAAAAACATATAACAAGAGCCCTGGTCCCCAATAGTATTATTGAATGTCTATACCAGTCATATTCCTGAACTTTGTAGTATGCAACACAAATGGCCTCCACTTGTGTTGTTTGGTGATACATATGTGGCTTTGATTTTCTTTTATTTGCAACCAAATGCATTCCTAAATGGAGAAATCTAAGGGATCAGTCTACATTTCCTGTTTGAGAATGCTATATGTTTTGAAGGATAACTTTCTCACGCACCATAAATGAAAACCTAAGAAATGTCCTTCCTTTCAGCTTGTGCTGTGCTCACGTAAGTCAGAAAGTACTAGCCTGAACCCCTGAATACTGGCTCTGCAGTCTATTAGGTATTTCTCTCCTGAGAAATTTACTTAATAACAATTACAGGTCTTTAATTTGCTCTCTATTAAAAAATAAAATAGGAATAAAAAATCTTATTTGGGGAGTTATTTTGGAGAAAGGCTTATAGCAATGTGTGAAAGGTACCTGACACAAGGTAGGTATTTAATATATTTTATGTATAGCCCTTCACTTTTAATTATAATACATTTATAGAACATACCTGAGAAAAGCATCAAGTAAACAATAAACCAGCAAACTAAAAACAAAGAATTTTTTTTCAATAAAGATATGCACTAGAAATGCCATTGTCCAAATGGAGCTCTCTTGGAAGCCATACTTGGCACACATATGTCACATTCGAAGTTCAGTTAAAACATTTACCTTGTAGAAAAAAGGGCAGGAATATTTTCTGACATTTACAATATTAAGTGTTACTTGTAATCACAAATTTGAATTATAATTTTGTAGCGGCAATTTAATAAATTATCATGGCCTAAGGAACTTTATGATGCTTCCAAAATATGCAAATTATTATCAGACAGTTCCATGAATGCCAGGAAAACAATGCTAATTATCTGATGTGAAGATAATTTATTTGCCCAAATATTTAGAATTTTATGAGAAATTTTTTTAGAATACTTTTATATTGTTTCTCAAGAGAGTAACAAGCATAATTTTGAGATTTATAATCTCATATCTGTAATTTGTGCATGTGCTGATGCATTAATAAAAGCAAATTTATCTTTCTTTAGAATAGCAAATTAAACCATATCTTAAATTGGCTTCATCCTAATAGGATATTACATTGATTCAAATATTTGATATGTTTTGTAGGCGAGACAGACAAATAACAAAGAAAAATAAGAGTGATTTTTTTTTAAAAGACTGAAATGCACTTGAAATTGAAAAAGCATCACTTTTAGATGGCATACACAGCATTAAGAAGATTAAGGGAAAAGAGCAAAGGAATCAGAAAACCATTAACCGACCTTTTAAAAATTGCTTAGGATTAGAAAGGTTCCTAAGGAGAGAAAAATAACAGGTCTTTTTGCTGTATGTTGTTGTTGTTTAGAAATGAATCAAGAAATTATATCCTAATCAATTGAGGATGTGCATTTCAGAAAATCATTGAGTTGCACGGGAGCAAATACTGGCAAAGCTTATTACTACAAAATCCAGTTACTTCAACACTGAGAACAGAAAGTCATGCCAAATTTTAGTAGCTCTTAGAAAATATTACAGCAATCATACTCCAGGGATTTCAGAAGCTGTTAAAAACTGTCATTAATTTCTACATAAAATTCTGTCACAAACTTTGAACACTGAAAATAAAATATAACCAAAACCTCAGAATAGTCTAACAAATGGCACAATAAATTTATTTAATTCTGTTTCAAAAAAGCGATCTGGGATATCTATAGGAAGAAGAAGGAAATGATTATAATACCTTATATTTAGTACTTACTACTGTTAAGGCACATTCACGTTTGTCAACTCATTTGAGTCATTCAATAACTTTGTGACGTATAGCTTTTATTATGTTGAGGTAAGTTCCCTCTATGCCCACTTTCTAGAGGGTTTTTATCATAAATCGGTGTTGAATTTTGTCAAAAACTTTTTCTGTATCTATTGAGATGATCATCTTGCTTTTTCTACTTCAATTTGTTAATACGGTTTATCACATTGATTGATTTGCATATATTGAAGAATCCTTGCATTCCTGGGATAAACCCCACTTGATCATGGTGTATGATCCTTTTAAAGTGCTGTGGGATTCTGTTTGCTAGTATTTTGTTGAGGATTTTGCATCTGTGTTCATCAGTAATACTGGCCTGTAGTTTTCATTATTTGTGACATCTTTGTCTGGTTTTGGTATCAGGGTGATGGTGGCTGCATAGAATGAGTTTGGGAGTGTTCTCCCTCTGCTACATTTTGGAAGAGTTTGAGAAGGATAAGTGTTAGGTCTTCTCTAAATATTTGACAGAATCCTCCTGTGAAGCCATCTGGTCCTGGGCTTTTGTTTGTTAGAAGATTTTTAATCACATACTCCAATTTCAGTGCTTGTGATTGGTCTGTTTATATTTTCTATTTCTTCCTTGTTCAGTCTAGGAAGGTTGTGCTTTTCTAAGAATTTGTCCATTTCTTCCAGGTTGTCCATTTTATTGGCATATAGTTGCTTGTAGTAATCTCTCATGATCCTCTGTATTTCTGCAGTGTCAGTTGTTACTTCTCCTTTTTCATTTCTAATTCTACTGATTTGAGTCTTCTCCTTTTATTTCTTGATGAGTCTGACTAGTGTTTATCAATTTTGTTTACCTTCTCAAAGAATAAGCTTTTAATTTCATTGATCTTTGCTATTGTTTCCTTCATTTCTTTTTCATTTATTTCTGATCTGATCTTTATGATTTCTTTCCTTCTGCTAACTTTGGGTTTTTTTGTTCTCCTTTCTCTAATTTCTTTAGGTGTAAGGTTAGGTTCTTTATTTGAGATGTCTCTTGTTTCTTAAGGTAGGATTATATTCCTATAAACTTCCCTCTTAACAGTGAAAAACTGAAACCATTTCCACTAAGATCAGGAACAAGACAAGGCTGCCCACTCTCATGACTATTATTCAACATAGTTTTGGAAGTCTTAGCCACAGCGATCAGAGAAGAAAAAGAAATAAAAGGAATCCAAATTGGAAAAGAAGAAGTAAAACTGTCACTGTTTGCAGATGACATGATACTATACATAGAGAATCCTACAGATGCTACCAGAAAACTACTGGAGCTAATCAATGTATTTGGTAAAGTTGCAGGATACAAAATTAATGCACAGAAATCTCTTGCATTCCTATACACTAATGATGAAAAATCTGAAAAAGAAATTAAGGAAACCCTCCCATTCACCACTGCAAAAAAAGAATAAAATACCTAGGAATAAACTTACCTAAGGACGTAAAAGACCTGTACTCAGAAAACTGTAAGATACTGATGAAAGAAATCAAATATGACACAAACAGATGGAGAGATATACCATGTTCTTGGATTGGAAGAATCAATATTTCTATCAAATCCTAATAAAAAAATTTACTAACTCCACCAGTTGCCCTCTAAACAATTCTTCTTGAAGTTGAGGCACCGTGTGAGTACTAAGGAAAATGACACTGTTTACTTTATGTTACAAGGAAAATTGCAGAAAGATTACTTTTTAAAGAATGCATTTCTGTGCTAAATGGTTGCAAACACAGAAACTAACAAACTCCCATTTATCAGTTACTTCGAATTTATTTCTTTTTCTCCCTCCTTGGAATTAATTCTTCCCAGCCCACTTTGTCACTGGCAATCTTCTTGGTGTCTTCCTGTCTTTAACTTCTCAGCTTTCCCAGATTCTATCTCAGAGGTCTGCTTAATACCAAGCAAAGGGCACCAGTTTAAAGTATCTGCTTAAACATATAAATACAGCTTTCATTGAAAATTAAGGAATTATCTTAGTTTGCAGACTCTCTGAGGATCCTGTCTGGTTTAATTTTGTATTTCTAAATTATAGGATAGTTTCTAGAAAATAGTAATTGCTCAACAAATGTATGTTTAATTAAAAAGAAAAAACGATTTTCCAGAGCTTCATTGCTGTTACATTAAATTAATTAATTAACATTAATTAATAAACATTAATTATAATTGTGCTAAGAGAGTTTCAGTGCTTTCAGACGGTAATAGACTACCCTGACTGAGCATGCTTCCTCCTTGCCAGATATTGTATATATTTATGAATGAATGAATTGCTCACTCATGAGCTTAGTTCCTTTCATTAGTCTATTTTATATCTCAGGAGATTAAGGAATAGACTAAGTAAACTGTCCAATGTCCCAGTGCCATTCCTGGGGTTATAATATGAACACAATCTGACTACAAAGCACACTTTCTTCACCATTCTGCTATAAAGTAAAACTGAACATCCATCTTAGCCAACATTAGTGTTTCCCAAATATTTGGATTTCATGATAGGGTTGACAAATTTAATTTTGTCAAGAATGGTATGAACAAAATTACTATTGCCCAAACTTTGTACGATGAAATATATAAAATATATTTTAGCACAATAACATAGAAATTATAATAATCATAATAAAGGACAATTCTTTAATATTGACATTAAAAACAATTATGAACCAGTCAGTGTGCTGTCCTCATTTCACTGCCTCTGGATTACAATGCCATCGTAGAGGGCAATGGCAAATACACTGACATTCGGGAAACTCTTCAGTATATTATGCACTTTTGCCATGAACCTTTCTATTTCCATTTGTCTCTTTCTACCCAGGATAGATTTTAACATGCCCTGGAAGTCCATACACAGCAAAAGGGCATCATTTGCTCTTTGTGGCAATGAGAACATGACCATTTCACCAGCTGACCTGCATTTCGGGGTATCTGGGCATGAAGCCAGCTGCCTTAGAGAATTAGACTAAGATGAAATCCTCTTGAGATCATATGCAAGAAGGTATTTTTCAGTGCCCTCAGGGATCAAAGGTGAGGATAAAGCTGATTCTTTGTAACTGGATAACACAGACTGACAGTAGCATGAATAAACAGCAGTGTTGGAGGCTAAGTTAAAACATCAGGAGCTCTTCAAAGGTGCACGTTCAATTTTAGCTTGCTCTGTGGCTGCAGATTCAGTACTGATTCAGTTTCAGTACTTAATTATTTCTGATGGCAGATAAAAGCATACATTTTCCTTGTATTTCCTCACATGCTAAAAATGTTTACAAAGTGGAACATAGAAGATGGCACCCAAGAGTAATATACAGATCTTTGTCGACTTAAGATGGGGTCATGTCCCAATACACCCGTTATAGGTTGAAAATATTGTTAAGTCGAAAATGCAGTTAATATAATATACCTAGTCTACCAAACATCGTAGCTTAGCCTAGCCTATGTTAAAGGTTCAGAACACTTACAGTAGCCTAGAGTTGGGCAAACTCATCTAACACAAAGCACATTTTATAATAAAGCAGTTTATTGAAGAAAGTAGTTTATTGAAAGTGAAAAACAGAATGGTTGTAAGGGTACAGAATGGCTGTAAGTGTATCAGTTATTTCCCCTCGTGATTGCATGGCTGACTGGGAATTGCAGATGCTGCCACGGCCCAGCGTCACGAGAGAGTGTCCTACTGAATATCACTAGCCTGGAAAACGATGAAAATTCAAAGTCTGAGGCATGGTTTCTACTGAACGCTTATTGCTTTTGCACCATTGAAAAGTCGAAAAATCAAAAGTCAGGGACCATCTGTATTTGTATTCTCCCCAAGTAAAACAGACAGGTTTACAATATTTCCTGTTTCATTAGAAATAGGTTTAACTATGTCTATATAGTTCATCAGTTATATTTTATTACATTCAAGTCATTTCATATTGGTAATATACAGATTACATACTCTGATTCATGAATTCCCGTTTATGATCATCAGCAAAATTGCCTGTATACCTAAATATTTACCCCTCTTTCTCACCTTCTGTGAAGTGAGGGATAAAGTATTGCCCCTCCAGTCAAAGATGGATTCCTCCTTCTAGGCCCCTCTAGATGCCATCCCAGCTTGCTTTCTTAACAGTTTCTCTTCTGCTTGTCCCTCTTCCACCTCCGTTGTCATCTATTTCACCGTCTTCCTGGATTATTCACTTAAGACTAGGATCTCCTATCTCAAAGCAAAACAAACAAACAAACAGAAGCTAAACAAGGCCTCCCTTCTTCCCACTGCTCCACTTTCTGTTCACTTTCATACCAAAATTTCTTTAAAAGTTTTAAACAGAGGTTTACATGAAAAATCAAGGTTATGATGATGTCACTGAGATAAAGGAAATATGGAGGACAGGCAACAAGTTTATTTTTAGTTGAATGTACTTTTAGGTAAGAATAGCTTATGAGCATATGTACCACATTCTCTCCTTTTTTTTTTTTTTTTAAATGAATTAGCTTTTGCTGCACATTACATTGTCAAAAAACTAGGCTTAAAACAGCATATAATTATTATCTCACAGTTTGTACTGAATGGGAATGTGGGCCTGCAGCTTCAGAGCCTCTCACAGACCGTAATCAAGGAATCCTCTGTCTTTAGTCATCTCGGAACCTGCCTGGGAAAGGATCCACTTCCAAGCTCACGTGGTTCTTGGCAGTATTCATTTCTTCATGGGTTGTTGGACTGAAAGCCTCAGTTCTTTGCCACGTAGCCCTCTCCACGTGGAAGTGTTCTCCGTCGAAACCTATAAGCTGAGGAACTAGGACAGAGTACCTGCTAACAGGATGGAAGTCACAATCTTTAGTAACTTAATCACAGAAGTGACATCTCTTCATCTTTGCCATATTTTACCTGTTAGAAGCAAGCCAGTAAACCCGTATCAAGGGGAAAGATTACACAGAAGTATGAATATCAGGAGGTAAGGATCACTGGGGACTATTCTAGAAGTCTACATTCATTTCCCAACTCCTGACAATATAAATATTGAAATTTATTCTCCAGGAAAGAAAGTATACAATGTAATAGCATTAATAATAATAATCTAAACGTGATATTGAAAAGTATATAAACACAAATGAAATTATTAAGTGCATAAAAATCACTTATAAATGACCAAGTGCAATGTGATTCAAATTTTATTGAAACGAGCAAATGGAAAACGTCAGAAGTATTTAATAAGTTGATGACACAATTTCAGATTACAAGGAAAAACATGTGTATAGTCTCCCACACCTTTTTTTTTTTTTTCCAGTGTGAACAGTAGAAGAGACAAGGGTCAAGATAATGAGCTAAAAATGTAATAGTATTGTATCGCGGAATGTTCTAAGTATTTTATGCATGTTATTATATATGTAATTTAAGTATTTTATGTATGCGATCTTATGAGGAAGCAACTGTTATTATAAACCCCATTTTAAAGATGAGGAAACTAAGAGCCAAAGTATCATGGCTAGTAAGTGATGGGGTTAGAATCTGAGCTTAGACTTTCTGACTCCAGAGTCCATGCTCTTAAATTCCAGACAAAACTGCCTGTCCAATTGTTACCTGCAATGAGTTTTAGTCGGTCGTTCTGGGATAATTAGGAGGCCAAGAACTATTGCTAGTTCAAAAGTAGCAGACTACCACTGATAAAGGGTTATATTTTTTAACTTCATGTCCTAAACTAAGACACTTTTGAGAGTGAGAGGAATTTATTCTTAATAACCATGAAGTAGCAACAAGCATAAGCAAGTCAGTGTTCCAGGCAAAGTGGGAAATTTGGTTACCTTATTTTTCTGGAGTGTACCAGGGTTGGCTTGTTGAGAAGGCTTTCCAAGGGAATTTTCAGAGAGGAGATAACTTCCTGTCTATCTTTGACTCTTTATGAGTGTAAACTTTATTTATGGGCCAAATACCATTGCTTCGTTCTCATTGGACAACAACCTCTTCTCACACACCTACCAAAAACCTCCTTATTTTACTTGAGTAAGAACAGTTGAGGAACTAATGGTACCAAGATGAAGTTACCAATATCTAAGAGCGTGAACAAGGCTAAGGCTATAATAAAACATATCACTTGGTTAACTATTATATGCCATCCCTGGTTCTGCCAGTTAGCATAACTTATTATATAAGGCAAATTCTGATTATAATTTTATCAGAGGTATTTAACTGTGGGTGCTTTTGCCTTCGGGGAAATTTTGGCAATGTCTAGAAATATTTCTGGTTGTCATGAATGGAGAGGTTGCTGGCATTTAGTGGATAGAGGCCAGGGATACTGCTAAACATCCTGCAATGTACAGGATACCCCTCTCCTTACCACTGTCCAACCTCTCCCTCTCCTGACCCACTGCCTTCACAACAAAGAATTATGTAGAACAGTTGTCATTGTTGCTGAGCTTGGGAAACCACACTTCATATAAAGGAAAAAATGGAGAACTCTTCAGCTCCTTCAGTTTTCTCCTCTTTACTATGAAAAGAACTAGCTACTTATATGTTTCAATAAAATAAGTCTAAATAAATGATGAGGATAGTCACTAGGACTGTGGGTTAGTGAAGCAATTTTAATATGGAGTAAAAGAAGCCTTCACTTCAGCTCTCTGAACTCAGACCTGTTTTTCATTAAGAATCTCACAAGTATATCTTCAAAAAATTCCAAAATATATGTCTTAGTCTTGACCCTCTATATAAGAAATAATACATTCAACCAACTTCCCCTTCAAACAACTTGACATCATAATTGGTTATCAAAGACTGCTCTATGAGGCTAAAAAATACACTACTAAATAACTAAGAGAGCACTGAAGAAATCAGAGGAAATCAAAAAATACCTAGAAACAAATGACAATGAAATCACAATGACCCAAAAGCTATGGGATGCAGCAAAAGGAGTTCTAACAGAAAGTTTATAGCAAAACAATCTTACATCAAGAAAGAAGAAACATCTCAAATAAACAACCTAACCTTACACCTAAAGCAGTTAGAGAAAGAGGAACAAAAATTCCCCAAAGTTAGCAGAAGGAAAGAAATCATAAAGATCAGATTAGAAATAAATGAAAAAGAAATGAAGGAAACAATAGCAAAGATCAATAAAACTAAAAGCTTGTTCTTTGAGAAGGTAAACAAAATTGATAAACACTAGTCAGACTCATCAAGAAATAAAAGGAGAAGACTCAAATCAGTAGAATTAGAAATGAAAAAGGAGAAGTAACAACTGACACTGCAGAAAAAGAGAAGATCATGAGAGATTACTACAAGCAACTATATGCCAATAAAATGGACAACCTGGAAGAAATGGACAAATTCTTAGAAAAGAACAACCTTCCTAAACTGAATGAGGAAGAAATAGAATATATAAACAGGCAAATCACAAGCACTGAAATTGAAACTGTGATTAAAAAATCTTCCAACAAACAAAAGCCCAGGACCAGATGTCTTCACAGGCGAATTCTATCAAACATTTAGAGAAAAGCTAACACTTATCCTTCTCAAACTCTTCCAAAACATAGCAGAAAGAGGAACACCCCCACACTCATTCTATGAGGCCACCATCACCGTGATACCGAAACCAGAGAAAGGTGTCACAAAGAAAGAAAACTACAGGCCAATATCACTGATGAACATAGATGCAAAAATCCTCAACAAAATACTAGCAAACAGAATCCCACAGCACACTAAAAGGATCATACACCATGATCAAGTGGGGTTTATCTCAGGAATGCAAGGATTCTTCAATATACGCAAATCAATCAATGTGATAAACCATATTAACAAATTCAATGAGAAAAACAATATGATCATCTCAATAGATGCAGAAAAAGCGTTTGACAAAATTCAACACCGATTTATGACAAAAATCCTCCAGAAAGTAGACATAGAGGGAACTTACCTCAACATAATAAAGGCCATATATGACAAACCCACAGCCAATATCGTTCTCAATGGTGAAAAACTAAAACCATTTACACAAAGATCAGGAACAAGATAAGGTTGCCAACTCTCACCACTATTATTCAACATAGTTTTGGAAGTTTTCACCACATCAAACAGAGAAGAAAAAGAAATAAAAGGAATCCAAATTGGAAAAGAATAAGTAAAACTGTCACTGTTTACAGATGACATGATAATATACATAGACAATCCTTAAGATGCTACCAGAAAACTAGTAGAGCTAATCAATGAATCTGGTAAAGTAGCAGGATACAAAATTAATACACAGAAATCTCTTGCATTCTTATACACCAATGATGAAAAATCTGAAAGAGAAATTAAGGAAACACTCCTATTTACCACTGCAACAAAAAGAATAAAATACCTAGGAATAAATCTACCTAAGGAGACAAAAGACCTGTATGCAGAAAACTGTAAGACACTGATGAAAGAAATTAAATATGACACAAACAGATGGAGAGATATATCATGTAATTGGATTAGAAGAATCAGCACTGTGAAAATGACTATAGTACCCAAACAATCTACAGATTCAATGCAATCCCTATCAAACTACCAACGGCATTTTTCACAGAACTAGAACAAAAAATTTCACAATTTGAATGGAAACACAAAAGACCCCTAAGAGCCAAAGCAATCTTGAGAAAGAATAACGGAGCTGGAGAAATCAGGCTCTCGGACTTCAGACTATACTACAAAGCTACACTAATCAAGACAGTATGGTACTGGCACAAAAACAGAAATATAGGTCAATGGAACAGGATAGAAAGCCCAGAGATAAACCCATGCACATATGGTCACATTATTTTTGATAAAGTAGGCAAGAATATAAAATGGAGAAAAGACAGCCTTTTCAATAAGTGGTGCTTGGAAAACTGGACAGCTACATGTAAAAGAATGAAATTAGAACACTCCCTAACACCATACACAACAATAAACTCAAAATGGATTAAAGATCTAAATGTAAGGCCAGAAACTATAAAACTCTTAGAGGAAAACATAGGCAGAACTGTCCAGGTCATTAATCACAGCAAGATCCTTTTTGACCCACCTCCTAGAGAAATGGAAATAAACATAAAAATAAACAAATGGGACCTAATGAAACTCAAAAGCTTTTAAACAGCAAAGGAAAATATAAAGAAGATGAAAAGACAACCCTCAGATTGGGGGAAAATATTTGCAAATGACGCAACTGACAAAGGACTAATCTCCAAAATTTAGAAGCAGCTCACACAGCTCAATATCAAAAAAACAAACAACCCAATCCAAAAACGGGCAGAAGACCTAAATAGACCTTTCTCCAAAGAAGATATACAGATTGCCAACAAACACATGAAAGGATGCTCAACATCACTAATCATTAGAGAAATGCAAATCAAAACTACAATGAGGTATCACCTCACACCAGTCAAAATGGCCATCATCAAAATATCTACCAACAATAAATGCTGGAGAGGGTGTGGAGAAAAGGGAACCCTCTTGAACTGTTGGTGGGAATGTAAATTGATACAGTCACTATGGAGAACAGTATGCAGTTTCCTTAAAAAACCAATAATAGAACTATCATACAACCCCGCAATCCCACTACTGGGCATATACCCAGAGAAAACCATAATTCAAAAAGACACATGCACCTCAGTGTTTACTGCAGCACTATTTACAATAGGCAGGTCATGGAAGCAACCTAAATGCCCAATGACTGAAGAATGGATAAAGAAGATGTGGCACATATATACAATGGAATATTACTCAGCCATAAAAAGGAATGAAATTCAGTCATTTGTAGAGACGTGGATGGACCTAGAGAATGTCATAAAGACTGAAGTAAGTCAGAAAGAGAAAAACAAATATCGTATATTAACGCATATATGTGTAATCAAGGAAAATGGTATAGATTAACCAGTCTGCAAGGCAAAAATAGAGACAGATGTAGAGAACAAATGTATGGACACTAAGGGGGGAAAGTGGGGGGCGGGTGAATTGCGAGATTGGGATCGACATATATACACTAATACGTATAAAACAGATAACTGGGAGGACCTTCAAGATTGCGGAGGAGTAAGAAATAGAGATCACCTTCCTGCCCACAAATACATCAAAAATACATCGACGTGTGAAACAGCTCCTACAGAACACCTAATGAATGCTGGCAAAAGACCCCAGACTTCCCAAAAGGCAAGAAAATCCCCAAGTACCTGGGTAGGGCAAAAGAAAAAAGAAAAAACAGAGACAAAAGAATAGAGACAGGACCTGCACCTCTGGGAGGGAGCTGTGAAGGAGGAAAAGTTTCCACACACTCAGAAGCCCCTTCACTGGTGGACACGGGGGTTGGGCAGGGCGAAGCTTTGGAGCCACAGAAGAGAACACAGCAACAGGGGTGCAGAGGGCAAAGCGGAGAGATTCCCACATAGAAGTTCAGTGCCGACCAGCACTCACCAGCCTGAGAGGCTTGTCTGCTTACCCACCATGGTAGGTGGGGGCTGGGAGCTGAGGCTCAGGCTTTGGAGGTGAGATCTCAGGGAGAGGACTGGGGTTGGCTGTGTGAACCCAGCCTGAAGGAGGCTAGTGTGCAATAGATAGCTGGGAGGGGGTCTGTGAAAAAGTCTGTACCTGCCTAAGAGGCAAGAGACCATTGTTTTGGGGTGCACGAGGAGAGGGGATTCCTTCCCTGTCTGCCCACAGAAGGCACAGCACCGCCTAAACGAGCTCCAGAGATAGGTGCGAGCTGTGGCTATCACCTCAGAACCCAAAGACGGGCATAAAACGCTAATGCTGCTGCTGTAGCCACTGAAAATCCTGTGTGCAAGCACAGGTCACCATCCACACCCCCCTGCCCTGGGAGCCTGTGCAACCTACCACTGCCAGGGTCCTGTGATCCAGAGACAACTTCCTTGGGAGAACACATGGCATGCCTCAGGCTGTTGCAATGTCACGCCGGCTTCTGCCGCTGCAGGCTCAACTCGCATTCCAATTATAACTACCATATCCCTCCCTCCCCCCGGCCTGAATGAGCAAGAGCCCCCTAATCAGCCTCTGCTTTAACCCCCTCCTGTCTGGGCAGGGAACAGATGCCTGAGGGTGACCTACACACAGAGGTAGGGCTAAAACCAAAGCTGAATCCCAGGAGCTGTGAGAACAAAGAATAGAAAGGGAAATATCTCTATGCAGCCTCAGGAGCAGAGGATTAAATCCCCACAATCAACTTGAGTACCCTGCATCTGTGGAATACCTGAATAGACAATGAATCATCCCAAAATGGAGGCAGAGGACTTTGGGAGCAACTGTACACTTGGGGTTTTCTGTCTGTGTCTGACTTGTTTCTGATTTTATGTTTATCTAAGTTTAGTTTTTAGCACTTGTTATCACTGGTGGATTTGTTTATTGGTTTGGTTGCTTTCTTCTTTTTATTTATTTATTTATTTATTTTTTCTTTTAATACTTTATTTTTATTTAATTAATTAATTTATTTTTCTTTCTCTTTTTTCTCACTTTTCTTCTGAGCTCTGTGGCCTACAGGGTCTTGGTGCTCCAGCTTGCTGTCAGGCCTGAGCCTCTGAGGTGGGATAGCTGAGTTCAGGACATTGGACCACCTGAGACCTCCCAGCCCCACATAATATGAATAGGTGAGATCTCTTCCAGAGATCTCCGTCTCAATGCTCAGATTCAGTTCCACCCAACAGCCAACAAGGTACAGTGCTGGAGGACCCAAACAACTACCAAGACAGGAACACAACCCTACCCACTAGCAGAAAGGCTACCTAAAATCATACTAAGTTCACAGACATTCTGAAACACACCACCGGACATGGCCCTGCCCACCAGAAAGACAAGATCCAGCTCCACCAACCAGAACACAGGTACCAGTCCCCTCCACCAGGAAGCCTACACGAGCCACTGAACCAACCTCACCCACTGGGGGCAGACACCAAAAAAAATGGGAACTATGAACCTGCACTCTGTGAAAAGGAGACCCCAAACACAGTAAGTTAAACAAAATGAGAAGACAGAGAAATAAGCAGCAGATGAAGGAGCAAGGTAAAAACCCACCAGACCAAACAAATGAAGAGGAAATAGGCAGTCTACCTGAAAAAGAATTCAGAGTAATGATAGTAAACATGAGCCAAATCTTGGAAATGGAATGGAGAAAATACAAGAAACGTTTAACAAGGACAAAGAAGAACTAAAGAGCAAACAAACAATGATGAACAATACAAAATGAAATTAAATATTCTCTAGAAGGAATCAATAGCAGAATAACTGATGCAGAAGAATGGATAAGTAACCTGGAAGATAAAATAGTGGAAATGACTACTGCAGAGTAGAATAAAGAAAACAGAATGAAGGCAATTGACGACAGTGTCAGATACTTCTGGGACAACATTAAATGCACCAACATTCCAATTATAGGGGTCCCAGAAGAAGATGAGAAAAAGAAAGGGTCTGAGAAAATATCTGAAGAGATTGTAGTGGAAACCTCCCTAATACGGGAAAGGAAAGAGTCAATTAAGTCCAGGAAGCACAGACAGTCCCATACAGGATAAATCCAAGGAGAAACATGCCAAGACACATATTAATCAAACTATCAAAAATTAAATACAAAGAAAAAATATCAAAAGCACTAAGGGAAAAGCAACAAATAACATACAATGGAATCCCCATAAGGTTAACAGGTGATCTGTCAGCAGAAACACTGCAAGCCAGAAGTGAGTGGCAGGACATATTTAAAGTGATGAAAGGGAAAAACCTACAACCAAGATTACTCTACTCAGCAAGGATCTCATTCAGATTTGACAGAGAAATTAAAACCTTTACAGATAAGGAAAAATTAAGAGAATTCAGCATCACCAAATCAGCTTTACAACAAATGCTAAAGGAACTTCTCTAGGCAGGAAACACAAGAGAAGGAAAAGACCTACAAAAACAAACCCAAGGGCTTTCCTGGTGGCGCAGTGGTTGGGAATCTGCCTGCCAATGCAGGGGACACGGGTTCGAGTCCTGGTCTGGGAAGATCCCACATGCTGCGGAGCGACTAAGCCCGTGAGCCACAACTACTGAGCCTGCGCATCTGGGCGTCTGGAGCCTGTGCTCCGCAACGGGAAATGCCGCGACCGTGAGAGGCCCGCGCACCACGATGAAGAGTGGCCCCCGCTCACTGCATCTGGAGAAAGCCCTCCCACAGAAACGAAGACCCAACACAGCCAAAAATAAAAAATATATATAAATAAATTAAAAAAAAACAAACCCAAAACAATTAAGAAAATGGGAATAGGAACATACATATTGATAATTACCTTAAGTGTAAATGTATTAAATGCTCCCACCAAAAGACAAAGACTGGCTGAATGGATACAAAAACAAGACCCATCTATGTGCTGCCTACAAGAGACCCACTTCAGACCTAGGGACACATACAGACTGAAAGTGAGGGATGGAAAAAGATATTCCATGCAAATGGAAATCAAAAGCAAGCTGGAGTAGCAATTCTCATATCAGACAAAACAGACTTTAAAATAAACACTACTACAAGAGACAAAGAATGACACTACATAATGATCAAGGGATCAATCCAAGAAGAAGATATAACAATTGTAAATATTTATGCACCCAACATAGGAGCACCTCAATACATAAGGCAAATACTAACAGCCATAAAAGGGGAAATCAACAGTAACACAATCATAGTAGGGAACTTTAACACCCCACTTTCACCAATGCACAGATCATCCAAAAGGAAAATAAATAAGGAAACACAAGCTTTAAATGATACATTTAACAAGATGGACTTAATTGATATTTCTAGGACATTCCATCCAAAAACAACAGAATACACATTCTTCTCAAGTGCTCATGGAACATCCTCCAGGATGGATCATATCTTGGGTCACAAATCAAGCCTTGGTAAATTTAAGCAAATTGAAATTGTATCAAGTATCTTTTCCGACCACAACGCTATGAGACTAGATATCAATTACAGGAAAAAATCTGTAAGAAATACAGACACATGGAGGCTAAACAATACACTACTAAATAACAAAGAGATCACTGAAGAAATCAAAGAGGAAATCAAAAAATACCTAGAAACAAATAACAATGAAAACACAATGACACAAAACCTATGGGATGCAGCAAAAGTAGTTCTAAGAGGGAAGTTTATAGCTATACAAGCCTACCTGAAGAAAAAAGAAAAATCTCAAAAAACAACGTAACCGCACACCTAAAGCAATTAGAGAAAGAAGGAAAAAAAAACTCCAAAGTTAGCAGAGGGAAAGAAATCATAAGGATCAGATCAGAAATAAATGAAAAAGAAATGAAGGAAACAATAGCAAAGATCAATAAAACTAAAAGCTGGTTCTTTGAGAAGATAAACAAAATTGATAAACCATTAGCCAGACTCATCAAGGAAAAAAGGGAGAAGACTCAAACCAATAGAATTAGAAATGAAAGCAGAGAGTAACAACTGACACTACAGAAATACAAAGGATCACGAGAGATTACTACAAGCAACTATATGCTAATCAAATGGACAACCTGGAAGAAATGGACAACTTATTAGAGAAGTACAACCTTCCAAGACTGAACCAGGAAGAAATAGAAAATATAAAGAGATGAATCACAAGCACTAAAATTGATACTGCGATTAAAAATCTTCCAACAAAAGCCCAGGACCAGATGTCTTCACAGGCGAATTCTATCAAACATTTAGAAAAGAGCTAACACCTATCCTTCTCAAACTCTTCCAAAATATAGCAGAGGGAGGAACACTCCCAAACTCATTCTATGAGGCCACCATCACCCTGATACCAAAACCAGACAAAGATGTCACAAAGAAAGACAACTACAGGCCAATATTACTGATGAACACAGATACAAAAATCCGCAACAAAATACTAGCAAACAGAGTCCAACAGCACATTAAAAGGATCAAACAGGGCTTCCCTGGTGGCGCAGTGGTTGAGAATCTGCCTGCCAATGCAGGGGACATGGGTTGGAGCCCTGGTCTGGGAGGATCCCACATGCCACGGAGCAACTAGGCCCATGAGCCACAACTACTGAGCCTGCACGTCTGGAGCCTGTGCTCCGCAACAAGAGAGGCCGCGATAGTGAGAGGCCCATGCACCATGATGAAGAGTGGCCCCCGCTTGCCGCAACTGGAGAAAGCCCTCGCACAGAAATGAAGACCCAACAAAGCCAAAAAAAAAAAAAAAAAAAAATTGATCAAACACTGTGATCAACTGTGGTTTATCCCAGGAATGGAAGGATTCTTCAATATACGCAAATCGATCAATGTGATACACCATTATTAACAAATTGAAGGATAAAAACCATATGATAATCTCAATAGATGCAGAAAAAGCTTTTGACAAAATACAACACCCATTTATGATAAAACCCAGAAAGTAGGCATAGATGGATCCTACCTAAACATAATAAGACAGTACGGTACTAGTACATAAACAGAAATATAGATCAATGGAACAGGATAGAAAGCCCAAAGGTAAACTCATGAGCATATGGTCACCTTATCTTTGATAAAGGAGGCAAGAATATACAATGGAGGACAGGCATCCTCTTCAGTATGTGGTGGTGGGAAAACTGAACAGCTACATGTAAAAGAATGAAATTAGAACACTTCCTAACACTATACACAAAAATAAACTCAAAATGGATTAAAGACCTAAATATAAGGGCAGACACTATAAAACTCTTAGAGGAAAACATAGGCAGAACACTCTAAGACATAAATCACAGCAAGATCCTTTTTGACTCCCCTCTAGAGAAATGCAAATAAAAACACAAATAAACAAATGGGACCTAATGAAACTTAAAAGCTTCTGCACAGCAAAGGAAACCATAAAGACAACCCTCAGAATGGCAGAAAATATTTGCAAAAGAAGCAACTGACAAAGGATTAATCTCCAAAATATACAAGCAGCTCATGAAGCTCAATATCAAAACAACAAACAACCCAATCCAAAAATGGGCAGAAGACCTAAATAGACATTTCTCCAAAGAAGATACACAGATTGCCAGCAAACACATGAAAAGAAGCTCAACATCTCTAATCATTAGAGAAATGCAAATCAAAACTACAATGAGATATCACCTCACACCCGTCAGAATGGCCATCATCAAAAAATCTACAAACGATAGATGCTGGAGAGGTTGTGGAGAAGAGGGAATCCTCTTGCACTGTTCATGGGAATGTAAATTGATACAGCCACTATGGAGAACAGTACGGAGGTTCCTTAAAAACTAAAAATAGAACTACCATATGACCCAGCAATCCCACTACTGGGCATATACCCTGAGAAAACCATAATTCAAAGAGAGTCATGTACCACAATGTTCATTGCAGCTCTATGTACAGTAGCCAGGACATGGAAGCAACCTAAGTGTCCATCAACAGATGAATGGATAAAGAAGATGTAGCACATATATAGAATGGAATATTACTCAGCCTAAAAAAGAAACGAAACTGAGTTATTTGTAGTGAGGTGGATGGACCTAGAGTCTGTCATACAGAGTGAAGTAAGTCAGAAAGAGAAAATAAAATACCATACGTTAACACATATATATGGAATCTAAAAAAAAAAAAAAAATGGTTCTGAAGAACCTAGGGACAGGACAGAAATAAAGACGCAGACGTAGAGAATGGACTTGAGGACATGGGGAGGGGGAAGGGTAAGCTGGGATGAAGTGAGAGAGTGGCATGGATATATATACACTTCCAAATGTAAAATAGATAGCTAGTGGGAAGCAGCCGCATAGCACAGGGAGATCAGCTCGGTGCTTTGTGACCACTTGGATGGGTGCGGGATAGGGAGGGTGGGAGGGAGGTGCAAGAGGGAGGTGATATGGGGATATATGTATACATATAGGTGATTCACTTTGTTATATAGCAGAAACTAACACAACATTGTAAAGCAATTTTACTCCAATACAGATGTTAAAAAAAATATAGTGATGAACGTTACCTAAAAAAAAAAAAGATAATTAATAAGAACCTGCTGTATAAAATAAATAAACAAACAAACAAATAAATAAATAAAAATAACAAAATAGTAAATAGAAAACAAGTTTGGAATCAGACTCAAAGATAATACAGATAGTAACATCTGTATATTTATGTCAGTATAAATGATATAAAAATAATGCTAAAAGTGTTTAAAATATAAAAAAGAATATAGAATACATGATGCATAGGCAACATACTTGTCAAAATTGATTAGGAAGCTTGAGAAAGAGCTAAATAATTTTTACATAATTTTAAAAAATACATAGCAATTTAAATTAGAAACCGAAATGATTTGAATAGACACAGATGGAGAGAGAAAATTAGAAACTCTTATATGTCTGTGTGAAAATTATCTATAATGAAGCACAGAAAGGCAAAGACATGGAAAAGTACAGAAAAGAGTCAGAACACATAAAGGAAAGCAAAATGATCTTACATATGTCAAAACTGAGTCGATATGAGATAATAGGGAGAAAAGGGGTATGGTAAAGAAGATAATGCTTGAGCATGTCCCAAATTCAGAAAATTTTCTCCACGTTATGCAAATACAAACATAATACACATATCCTTCTGTACTAATGCCTTTATATCTTTCTCATATGTATCAAAATAATTTAAAGGTAATGTTCATTTTTTCTCTTGGCATAGGTATTGTCAGATTATCTTTCAGGTGTACTGTAGTAATTCACATCTTTGCTAGTACTGGGTTTTAACATGTATGTGTTTGTTTGGGCCAACATGATAAACAAAAATGGATATGTCACTGTTGCTTTAATTTTTATTTTCCTGATGTTGTTATATGTTTGCTTATTTAAATTTTGCTCTTTTATAAATTTCCTCTTGTATCTTTTGACCATTTTCATGTTGGAGTGGTTTTTTTCCTATCAATTTACAAAAGTTCTCTGTATATTTTGGTCATTAATTCTTAGATGATCATATGTATTGCAAATATTTCCCTCTGTTTATCACTTTCTTATGATGTCTTTTGCCATAAATATATGTTTAATCTTTATTCAGTTATATTTGTATCTTCTCTTTTATAGATAACACATGTCATTTAAAAATGTTACTGTGTTAGCTGTTATAAGAATAGTTAATTATTGTAAAATACATAAAACTACAGGGAAATATCATGACGAAATAATAATTACAAATAATCATGCCATCCCCCCCAAATTTTGATGTATCACGTCCCATATAAATATATGAAGATAAATATATGCATTTTACATGTATATCTATATTTTTCAATAAAAGTGGAATTAGCTTAATGTTTTGTAAGTGTACATTTTAGTCTTTTAATGTGTTATGAACCTTTATATATGTCATTAAATATTTACCAAAGCAATCCATCAACATGCTTTTTGACTTATGAGTATTACATAATTAATTTAAAAGCACAAAACTAATATGCAAGAAGAAGGTTTCTAATATTCTATCATTTTTTAAAATGTACAAATATTGTTCCTTCAGCAAAAAGTTTTGTTCATGTTTATGTTTATCTTTCAGGATGAACCCTTTAAGATAACGGTTGTATTGAAGGTCAGGAGAGGGTTTTTTTTATATATACTATATTTTTAGAGAAGTTTTAGGTTTAGAACAAATATGAGAGGGATGTACAGAGATTTCCCATAAACCTCATGCCTCCACACATGCATTGCCTTCCCCGTTACTAACATCACTCACCAGAATGGTTTTTATTTTTTCACCAAGGATGAATCCACTTTAGCAAATCATAATCATCTAACATCCATAGTTTACCTTAGAGTTCACGCTTAGTGTTGTACATTCTATGCGTTTAGGCAAATGCATAATAACATATATCCATCATTATGACATCATACAGAGTATTTTCACCAGCCTAAAAACCATCTGAGCTCTGCCTAGGTCAAGAAACATTTTAAGAGTTTGATGCTTAAATTTTAAGCTGATTAAAAAAATTTTAATTCTTGAGGAAGAAGAAGGGGTGAAGAGAAAAGGAAGGTAAAGGAAGGGAAGGAGGAGCTGGAAAGAGGAGAAAAGTGCATTCCATCTGCTCCTTCCCCCGCAAAAGAAAGAAATAGAGCAGTAGACTTCCAGCTGCCCAGTGCCTGAGATTTAAAGGCAATGCACATAAAGTGGAGAGGCGATGAAGTGGTTTCCTAATTTATTTGATGACCTGAGGACTGCTCAATTTTTTTTTTCCTGAAAAGCACATGTGAGAGACCCATATCTCTCTGGGTCTCTTCCTAACACTCTTTTGGATTGGTACAACTTCCTTCAAAGTCTGAGTTCCAAGAGACCTTGGTAAATTATGTTTTATAGGTCTGTAATTTCTTAACACTCATTCTCTTTTTTTTTTTTTTATCTTTCTTATGAGGCGGGGGAAAAGGATGGATGCAACAAATTGTGCCTATTACCTATTTTTCTCAGGAAAGCTATGCCAAGATATGTGTATATTTTTCTCACAAAGATAAATTTCACATAATTACCGTAAATGAAGCATGCAGTGCTTGCAAACTTCCAGTGAGAATCCTTGCTTCAAAAATCCTATCAGCTTGCTTTTACTGCTCAAACTGAAGCACAGGTAAGAACCTGACCATTAAACCTGTTTTAATTAGGTAATGGAGTTATAATTGGATGCTCCCTGGGATAGGTTATAACACATCTAAAACATTTCTTCCCTTTGAGAAAGTAATCCACTTGTAGGCAAAACCCTCTGTCTACTACCCCATAAAATGTGGAGGGCCCAGTTAGCAAAATGGACTTTTTTGAAAGAGTCCACTGCATAAGAAGAGCACTAAAACCAATGTTGTAAAATATGAAAATCATGGAATAGTGTTTTTAGAAGAAAATAAAGTGATAAGAATAAAATATTTTGTCTTACTTCTAGGTATATTTTATCCTAAAATTTCTGCCTCTGAAATTAGACCTGACCTAGAAAAAGAATCCACTTCTGACTTTGACATGTAACTAAAAAATCAGAGGAGGATATGGAATAAGGAGTTTTATAGATTGGGGACCTCATCAGACTTTACGGACTTGAGTTGCTCAGCTCATGTTCCTAAGATATGTGAAAGCTACATGGCAATACATTCAGAATGAAGAGAGAAAAAACTGAAGTGAGGAGACTCTAAGAACTTCTTCCTCTACCACTTCCTTTATCAACCCATTCTCCTCTTGTCTTGGGAAACAAAGGGATTGCCCATGGAGGGCTAATGGGATCCTAGATATATTTACATGACTGTCTGGGCAATTAAAGATCACTGGTATTTTGGTATCCCTCCATTCTTTTGGCCTCACATCTCCTTTGATGCAAGAGATAGCACAATGGTGGGAAGAGTAGCTTAGAATTTGTACCCTTTCCCCTCAGTTTTGTTACACAGACTTCACAAGAAATGAAAAGCCTCTTGAGCTTGCTTCCAGCATTTAGGGATCATCTAGGTGGCATGCAGAAGCAAATGAAAAAAGTCTGAGAGTAAGAGACAGCTTTTCTGCATTTGTAATAGAAAACAGAACTGGCATTGGGAAGGTAATGAGAAATATACAATTAATAATTCTCAGTTGACTTGGTAGATGAAGCATCAATTAACAAGAGACACATCTACATATCCACTTTAAAATGATACAGAGTCCTGATTCAGGGGGAAAAAAGGATAAATTCCAATATTTTAGATGTAGGTTACATGGGAGGTGGGAGTGCATAGAGCTTAAAAAAAAAAGAGAGAAAAAGAAAAAAAAAGTTCTGGCTATCCAGAATCCTCCTCTCCCTAAAGGAATAGCTAAAGTCTAAACACAATAAAAATTAAAATTCTAGGCTCATGCACATCTTATGTTATCACTTTCAACCATGAGTAACTCTGCTTAATATGTGTGAGTTAATCTTTCTCTTTTTACAGATAAGGATGTGTAATTTCTGAAATAGGGCAGGGACCTTGAAACCGTGAGTTGAACAAATGTATAAACTAATTAAGTTACAATTAGTGCTCTGAGGTTCAGAGTCTCAAAAATTATTGTCTATGTGGAAAAGTCACCTTCTATATAGTCAATTAAAAATAATTAGTTCCAACATGAAACTTTCATTGATAAATGAGTGGGAGAAGTCTTTTTGAAACTTTATGTTGAAGGTTGAATGTGTGACTTGCCAGGAATAATTATATGTCTGTAAAAGAAAAAGATTTTTATATTAATTGATTCCAAGATGGGTCCCAACCTAGTAAAACTGAAATGCTGTGGAGAATTAGACTGAACGTTAATACAAAATTTGGTTTTGTTTTGTTTACCAAAAGAAACCTTAAAGTTTTTGAGCCTCCATCTGGAAATTGGTAGCATGCCAAAATTAGATGTTATAATTTCTGTCCAAAGCTCCCATTCTATGAATTGGAAAAAATATAACCTCCTCAACTGAGAATAAATTTAGTCAATTAGGATTTGTCCCATACTTTCCTCTTATCCTCAAATTCCTAAGTCTCAATTTCTAGAAGTCTTGGAGTTAAATGACATAACATTAATAATTGGGGTGGAAAGCAAGATGAGGTTGGTTCTTGTTCTGTATCTTTGTCTACAATGGTTATTATTATTCCATCCTGACATCTGCTGTGAAACTGTCATTATCCCTCATCTCTAGTCTGAGGTCCAAGACTCCTCATAATTGTCTGCTCAGCCTGTCCAACCCCATGGCTCTAGTGCCATATATTTAGCCCTCTTGGTTATAACAATTATTATAGATTGCTTCACTTACCTACAAAAGATGTGCTATTAGAGTAACATAACAAAAATTCTAATTTTATGTATATAGACCAAGGAATCACTGAGTGATAAGAATTTGTAAATTCTTTGTAAAATAATTTCTAAATTTAAACTGTCTGATATAATTTCCCAGATAACATTTTTTTTTACAATTTGTAAAATAATATTCGAAAACTTTCTTGGATAATTAGAAGGCTGTAATAGATATGTGAAATTGTAAATTTAGAATAATGAGAGGTACAATGACTCAGAAAATGAAACTACTAATTAAATCAGTGTGTTATTGATGGAAAAATTGATAGAGATCAATGAAGAAATTGCCAGCCATGAATAAAAACAGTATATAGTTAATATTCTAACATACAATAAAGTATTAAAATTAGTGAGGAAAGTAAAAATTATTTAATAATATGTTAAAATATTTCAATGGTTTTTGGAAAAGAAATCTCATTTTACCTAAATCCCATATCAAGCACAACATACATTGCAAAATGAGTAAATTATTTAGATATAAAAGGTCAAAATATGAATAAAATATCTGAATGAGTATATTCTAATTCTAAAAATACAACAACATATACCATAAAACATTAACGGGCTTAGCTTATACATTCAATTTATTGGGGAGGGTTGCGTTTGAAGATGAGACTTATGATGTAGGAATGCAACGCCTTCCAGCGTATGAGCAGGTGTTAATGGAAGAGATGCACCAATTTGGCTCAAAAGATAAGGATTCTGGATGAGTGACAATTTAGTGAGGCATCTTGCTTTCTTACTGAGCTCCCCAAAAGTCTGTTAGTCTGCAGTTAATTAGCTCTGAGTTAGATTAGTAAGGGACCTACAGGCTGAACATGTAGACAATTTCATGCCTCTTTCAAGAATAGATATGTGGGTGCAAGGGAGACGCAAGAGGGAGGGGATATGTATATGTATAGGTATAGCTGATTCACTTTGTTGTACAGCAGAAACTAACACACCATTGTAAAGCAATTATACTCCAATAAAGATGCTAAAAAAAAAAAGAATAGATATGTGAAAGGTTAGAATGCTGAAGGCACTTACTAAACTCTCATAACTAGTCATGGCAGAACCGTTGAAGTTTTTAAACCAGGTGCTGTAATTTGACAGCACTTTTTTTCCTCCCATTTGCGAGATGCTACATACAAACAATGATGAAGACATTTCAGGACAACTAGAGACCTGGGAACTAATTAAAATATTTTTTTAATGCTCATTTATTCTCTACTCAAAGCAATTCTATACCACATTTAGATATCATACATTGCTGTTTGTTTGGGGTTTTTTAACCACATTGTTTTTAACTCTTTGTGTGAGTTCTCTCTCTTCTTTTGGGGGCAAACTGTTGAAAATTTTGGTCTGCCTAAACACATTTTTGTGGAGAGATGCACACAAAGGATTTTGTTACAATGAGCTAGTGGTCTTAATATTATACTAACTTCTGCAACACTTTAAAAAAGGATGTTTTGGTAAGCATCTTTGAACAAGCTTTGAGATATAGATTTTTAAATCCATTGCATGTTTAAGCTAGGGAGAATAATATCACCAAATGAAAGGACATGAGAGAGGAGAATGATACGATTTATGAGGTATTTATCCAAATGTGGTCCGTGAAACGTCCACGTTAAAATCATCTTGGTGCTTGTAAAAATGCTGCTCCTGGTGTGGGGGGCAATCTACTAAATCAGAAACTGTTAGGTCCAGGACACTACATTTTTAAACATTCTTCATTTGTTCTTCGTACACTAAAATATGAGAAGCACTCAGTTATAGGATTGATAAAGGAGGAAGAGCCTGAGATGAGGAACTTAAAAGAAGTGGTCAGAAGATTGGGAGAAAGACTAGAAGTAATTTAGAAGAGAATCACTTCGTTTGTTGAATCAAGAAATCAAAGATACTAAAAATAAAGAAAACAATACAATAATGGTCTTGTTTTGATATACTGAAATTTATAAAAAGTTAAACACTGTTGAAAGAATAGGAAATTGGGTTAAAAGCATACAATATCTATTCAGAGATAGAATGTCCAACTTCCAGTCATGTTCTAATGTGGAAAATTATGCATATATAGTGGGAATAAAAGGAAAATAACTATCATAAGCAATTCAGGGAAACAGTTAATAGTGGTGTTAAAAATGATTAAAGAAGACAATTTAAGTGATAGAAACAAACTTTAACCCTTCATGAAGGAAACAGTCTCCATTCAGAGAAGTGTAAAAGGAGGGCAGGAGGCTTTTACAGGATAAAGAATAAAGAACAAGGAAGAGAAAAATAGAAAATATATGATTGGCTGGGGCCATATAGTCAACCTGGACTGGAATAAGAAAGCCCAGAGTTGGCCTGGCATTTGAGGATTAGCTGACTGGATATACCAAGTTTCTGGTCAAGTGGAACATTTACAAGAAAGTTATCCAAGTCTCAGTTTGTTGACGTGACACCCCAGGCAAAAGTGGTTCCATCTTGGGCCTAGAAAGTTATTTCAATAGTGCTCAACCTGTCTTGAATAATCATAGCACATTGTAGTAAATTATGAAACAACTGACCACAAACAAAGAGGTATAGATAAATTCAGTGGTGAACGGGAACCTTCTTCCATAGCCTCTCAAAAGCCAAATGTGTATCTCTTAGCTTGAAATAAACTTAGTACAGCTATATACACCATAGAAATAGGAAAATGCTAGAAGTCAGCTATCCCCTACCACCATCACACCTGAGATGTCAAACATCAGTACCAAAAGATGCAGAGAAATGAAAAGAAATTCAGAGAACAATCCTTGGAGCTCTGAACAAGCCAGAGAGATTTTCCTTGGGAGAGGAAACAAATATTAAAGAAATAAATATATATAAGTTTAGCCAAGTGAAGCTTAAGGGGAAATACAATAATTATCTGGAAGTATAAGGAAAAGTTAAACATCATTGTAAAAGAAGATCATAGCATGGTTCCAGGAGTAAGAAAAGGACTAAAGTAATTAATTATAGTGTAATTCCCCAAAACTTACTCAAAGGGAAATATTTTTGCAACGTAAAAAATTATTAAAAGCCTACAGTTGGGGCTTCCCTGGTGGCGCAGTGGTTGAGAATCTGCCTGCCAATGCAGGGGACACGGGTTCGAGCTCTGGTCTGGGAAGATCCCACATGCCGCGGAGCAACTGGGCCCGTGAGCCACAATTGCTGAGCCTGCGCGCCTGGAGCCTGTGGTCCGCAAAGGGAGAGGCCGCGATAGTGAGAGGCCCGTGCACCGCGATGAAGAGTGGCCCCCACTTGCCGCAACTAGAGAAAGCCCTCGCACAGACACGAAGACCCAACACAGCCATAAATAAATAAATTAATTAATTAAAAATGCAGTAATTAAAAAAAAAAAAAAGGTATTGGATTAAAAAAAAAAGCCTACAGTTGCAATAATTTCTATGGGTATTTAAAAATTTCAGAAATGTTTGCATGTTAAAAAATAATTTTTTAATCCAACAAAGAAACTAGAATTGGCAAAATGTGTGTAGAAAAACTATTTTTCTATTCTTTTAGTATTGTGACCATCATTATTGTTACTAGTTGACAAAATCTAAGTTATTTTTCTGTAACAAGATAGATATTTACACTCATGTTAATTAATACATATTTGAGATGATAATAAATTGAAACCTAAAATAACTTGAAATAAATCGATAATAGAGGGATGCAGACACTGTATGTTCTGTTTAAATGTAGAATTTTCAACTATTTTTAATGCATGAGCTTTTCAGTATGAAAGTTATAGTAAGATATTAAAAAATTACAAAGGAAAAAGAAAAAAGAAAGTACATTTCCACAGCTATAATTACAAAAGAAAAACTAATTACTGGAATACTTTCACCCTAAAGTTTCATGTGTCTAGTAGCTTTAATTGAATGATCCCCAAACATTCTCACTTCTTAGAAGGCGCATATAATTTTAAAACACAGAAAAAATCCCATTTCAGGTTTAGTAAGGCCTATTTTGTATTCATTCTCATGCTTGAATTGCTATGACTATGACAAAGGAATAGATATATTCACAGCTGAATGAAATTTCTTTATAATGTTTTCCATGGACTGAGCTATTTCTTAGAACAATTGGGAGTCATTATGCAGCTATACACAGAGGTTTTATAGACCTTTTGTTGAAACTTTTAAAATGTAATGTTATATAGGGGAGTATAATATGCCAATTTTTTTCTGATAAAATTTCTTTGCATTTTAATATTGTATAAGTATTATGCCTAACTTGGCTACCTCACACTCAAGGCCGTCATTTCTAAATAACTCAGACTTTAAATAAAAGGTCACAGAACCATGAACTTAAGAGTTTCTAATCAGTTCAGTCTGAGGAGTATATCTATTTTAGCACAAGTTCTAGTATTATTATATTTCATAAGATGGCCTTTATTTAAGACTTTGTTGTCCTTTCATTCTTTTCAGTAATAACTGGTTTCAGTGAAGAATGTATTATGGTATATTATTAACCCATTTACTCTTGGACTTCCCTCCCACTTCTCTTTCATTCTGCCTTTTTAAGCTGTCAGTCCATTGTATTCAATGGAGCATCAGAAAATACCAGGTTCTTTCAGCAGCACAGCAGGTGTGTATTTATGAAGCATATCTGATATATTCAACAACAGTCAACAGATTAATGTCACTGCTCAAAATCCTTGTTAGGAGAAAAGGGGAAACAGTGATATAAAAATAAAAGTACTGTTTCTTTCATGCATTTAAAGAAAATTTTAGACAACATGATGAAATAGTATCTCCAGACTCCTTAATGACAGCAGATACTGGCTTTTTCATCCTAATTCCTAGACCCCTTTTGACTTTAAACAAATTAATCACTTGTTCATTTTCCTTAAATCAACTGGACTATGGATAATGGCAAAAATGAAGGGAAATAAAAGATTTAAAAGATTCAAAAGTTCATTGTGTCAGTCTATTTATATGACCTTTAATTATTCTGAAATAAGTTACAAAATTGACTACTTCCTTTTCCTTGCTTCATTCATTAAAATAATAATAATAATTAATAATAATATTCAGGAAAAATAATATCCAGGTAATGTGTAGGATAAACTCTTAGCTATTTTCCAATTTTTCTTCCCTTATTTTCCCATCTCTCATAGTAATAATTTTTTGTTTTATTTTGTTTTTAATTTTTTGTTTTTCTGGTGTTTCTGGATTTTGGTTTTTTAAGCTTGGCATTCTGCTTCCCAGGATAAAGATTACATTTCCCAAACTCCCTTTCAGCTTTGTGTGGCCTTGTGACTAATTTTTTTCTAATGGAATTTGAGCAGAAGTTGCAGATTAGCTTCTAGAAACCCTTTCTCAAAGGAAGTTTCATATGTGCTCTTTACCTATAATTTTCTGTCTCGACCTCCAATAAACTACCTGTAATGTGCAGGCTCTTACCTTACACAATAAGATCAAAAAGGCATAGTGTGTACAGGTGAATAAATGGGTAGAAGATAGTGGAAGCCAATTTCTTACTCTCATAGATGGAAGTTACAGAAAAGCAAGAAAGGAAGGTTAGAATAAACCATGTGGTACTGGATTGGAGTCAGAGACACGAGAATAAACTCATGTTTAGCTAATATATAAATATGTGTGTGTGTACACACACAGAGAGAACAGATAAAGAAATAATTATAAATATCTGTGTATACATGGGCTAGTATATATTCAAATTACCTAGTTCTATCTATTGAGAGAGCCT